>NC_090829.1:60332071-62832071 GCF_028021215.1 Eschrichtius robustus | reverse complement strand
CTGAAGCTAAGTGATGCATAAACAAGTGCTTATTTCACCTTCTCTATATATTTGAAAATTTTCACAAAAAGGGGGAAAAAAATCAGGGCTTCTTGAACAGAGTCAATCTACTGAAACTAACAATTGTCATTCATTAGTAGTAAAAGGTCAGAGAAAAATGAATCGATCTATAATTTATTCCAAAGCCATCCATAATCAAATGAAGAGGAATAAGGCAAGTTAGAACAGGGTCACTCTCATCTTTGTATCTGCAAAGCCTAGCAACAGTGCTAACAATTAGTTACAGAACAATTAAGCAAAAAGAAAAAAATGTTACTTAACGATTATTGACAATGTAGAGAGGTATAATTAAAGGATATGGTTGAACACAATGATAAATTTACGTATATTCCCAGGAAGGCAGGCTAGGCTTCTTGAATTCGAAAGGTCAATATAAGAAATGTTTTGAAGGCAGGGATTTCACATCAAGACTAATTTCTCTTCACACAACAATATGGGTGGCCAGAAATGACTGCATATGAGGAAAACTTACCTCAGAAACTTTCAGAAGTCCTGCAGAAGCATAGTAGTTTGCGACAATGCAGGCACGAAGTTTATCCATCATCCTTCTTGCCTCAATTAGTCGCTAAAATAAATATTAATTACTTTTAAAAATGGAAATGACAGAAGAGATATACAAACAATTCATAAGAAATGTAAATGAACCCAAAGGTTCAACTTCTCTAATAATCAAAGAAAGACAAATAGAAATGACCATTTTCCACCTATCAGATTGGCAAAATATTTAAAAGAATGACAAAATACGATGTTTGCAAGAGTATATAGACGTATTAATATGTATTTGTATGTATATATGCATATTCATTGAGAAATGTCCACAAAGATATTGAGCACAAAAGCAAAGAGGAATTATCTTTTGGGATGGAATTTCAAGTGATTTTTTAATCTTTTTCTGCAATGTCATTTAAAGAAAAAAAAAAAAAGGCGCAGGTCTTTCTTCCCAAAAACGAGAAAGCTCCTTTTAAAAGAACAGCAAAGGGGAAAAATACACCATAATTCCATCTCAACAGATTTTTAAAAATTCATCACACGTAGTTTTTTCAATAGTTCTGTTCCTTTATTTTTAATTTAACATCATTATACCTGGTCAATGACCTCAATTTCATGTTCCTTATTCTTCATTTCAAGTGCAAATTGTTCCTTGATAATAGTCTCAATCTTCTGCACAGCAGCATCTCGAGCTGCACAAAGAACATACAATAATCCAAGGTCTAATTAATCAGTTGCCGCCTTGATTCAACTCAGCAAGCAACAAAAGAAACCCAGGAACAGTAACTCTGAAGTGGAGAAACCTAATGGTCATCACCTTAATCAATAATGAAAAGTTAACATCACCAAATATTCAAGCAAACTGACCTCGCATGTTTTCTGATATGATATACTGACAAGACTCCACCACTCTGTGGCGTTCCTGCTAAAAACGCTGAATCTAATCACAGCGAACATCAGACAAACCTAAATTGAAGGACACTGTATAAAATAACTGGCCTATGCATTCAAATACTAAAGTCAAGAAAGACAAAGAAAAGTTGAGATTAAAAGAGACTAAAGAGATATAACAACTAAATGCATTGTGTGATCCTGGAGAGGGGGAATAGTTATAAAATACTGGGACAACTGGTAAAACTTGAATATGGACAGCAGATTAGATAATGTAATGTAAAATGTTAAAATTTCCTGCTTCTGATAATTGTACTGTGATTACATAAGAAATTTGTCCTTAGGAAATACACAAGTGTTTACAAGTGTCTAATGTATCTTCAGATGATTTTGAAAAAATGATGTGCATATATACCTGCGTGCATACATGCATTTGTGTAGTATGTGTGTGTATGGATTGGGGGTGGGGGAAAAGAATGATAAACCAAATGAGGCAAAATGTAAACAACTGGTGAATTAATCTGGACAAAAGACATACAAATTCTCCTTGCAATTTTTCTGTTTGAAGTCACATCAAAATAAAATTACCAAAAAAGAAAAAGAAACACATGAAGATTCCGAGAGAAATACGTGGTGACTTCTGAAAAACCATAACCCCAAGGAAAAAGAAAGTAAAGAGTTAGCTAGAGGAAGAAGTAGTCTGTGACACAAGAGCAGTTCATAAGAAGGCAGGAAGTTAGGATCTAGCATGCAATTCAGCAGTTTCTGATTACAACTACCTGAAGGAACCAGCAAAGAAAGAATTCAAAAGGAAAGAAAATGTCTCTGAAGGCAATTGACTACTCAGGGTAATATGCAATTCAAAGAGTTAAAAACATCAGATATGAAATGTAGTTTGATTACAAGAGAATAAAAAAAGAAGAGTCGAATGACTGCTTGAAAAACCTGGGATTTTGCATAATGATCCTGTGTTTGTAATATGAAAAAATCACCACCCATGCTTTGGGGTGTAAAAAAAATTGCAGAGAAAATTTGGATCCTTGATCACCCATGTCATTTTCTCCCCGTAAAATATGCCACTAGACTGCCAATTTAAAACTAGTGCTGGCATATGGTCACCTTATTTTTGATAATGGAGGCAAGAATATACAATGGAGAATAAAACAGCCTCTTCAATAAATGGTGCTGGGAAAACTGGACAGCTACACGTAAAAGAATGAAATTAGAACACTCCCTAACACCATACACAAAAATAAACTCAAAATGGATTAAAGACCTAAATGTAAGGCCAGACACTATAAAACTCTTCGAGGAAAATATAGGCAGAACACTCTATGACATAAATCACAGCAAGATTCTTTTTGACCCAGCTCCCAGAGAAATGGAAATAAAAACAAAAATAAACACATGGGACCTAATGAAACTTAAAAGCTTTTGCACAGCAAAGGAAAACATAAACAAGACGAAAAGAGAACCCTCAGAATGGGAGAAAATATTTGCAAATGAAGCAACTTACAAAGGATTAATCTCCAAAATTTACAAGCAGCTCATGCAGCTCAATATCAAAAAAACAAACAACCCAATCCAAGAATGGGCAGAAGACCTAAATAGACATTTCTCCAAAGAAGATATACAGGTTGCCAACAAACACATGAAATGATGCTCAACATCACTAATCATTAGAGAAATGCAAATCAAAACCACCAGGAGGTATCACCTCACACCGGCCAGAATGGCCACCATCAAAAAATCTACAAACAATAAATGCTGGAGAGGGTGTGGAGAAAAGGGAACCCTCTTGCACTGTTGGTGGGAATGTAAATTAATACAGTCACTATGGAGAACAGTATAGTGGTTCCTTAAAAAACTAAAAAGAGAACTACCATATGACCCAGCAATACCACTACTGGGCATATACTCTGAGAAAACCATAATTCAAAAAGAGACATGTACCACAATGTTCACTGCAGGTCTATTTACAATAGTCAGGACATGGAAGCAACCTAAGTGTCCATCGACAGATGAATGGATAAAGAAGATGTGGCACATATATACAATGGAATATTACTCAGCCATAGAAAGAAATGAAATTGAGTTATTTGCAGTGAGGTGGATGGACCTAGAGTCTGTCATACAGAGTGAAGTAAGTCAGAAAGAGAAAAACAAATACCGTATGCTAACACATATATATGGAATCTAAAAAAAAAATGGTTCTGAAGAACCTAGGGGCAGGACAGGTATAAAGACGCAGATGTAGAGAGTGGACTTGAGGACACGGGGAGGGGGGAGGGTAAGCTGGGACGAAGTGAGAGAGTGGCATGGACATATATATACTACCAAATGTAAAATACATAGCTAGTGGGAAGCAGCCGCATAGCACATGGAGATCAGCTCGGGGCTTTGTGACCACCTAGAGGGGTGGGATAGGGAGGGTGGGAGGGAAATGCAAGAGGGAGGAGATATGGGGATATATGTATACGTATAGCTGATTCACTTTGTTATACAGCAGAAACTAACACACCACTGTAAAGCACTTATACTCCAATAAAGATGTTAAATAAATAAATAAATAAAACTAGTGCTGGTATAAGCGTTCTTGTGGATATGCCTGCATTGAAGCAAATGACTAAGCTTTCCTCATATCTGATGAAAAGAGTTTTTTCTAGTATTACTGTATGTATCCTTGTATATATAAACCTTGTATATATTTGGAAACCAGCAGATAATCTTAGGGGAGGCTAAAAGTCAGAGACTGTTATCAATGCAGGCTGTTTTATCATAAGCTTCTCAGAAAAAAGCAATTCTAAATTATCTCTTTCATGAAATAAGGAAAACTAAAGCCAAACAAAATAAAACCATATAAGAAAAGGGAAGCATCCTGGGACTTCCCCGGTGGCGCAGTGGTTAAGAATCCACCTGCCAATGCAGGGGACACAGGTTCAAGCCCTGGTCCAGCAAGATCCCACATGCCACAGAGCAACTGAGCCCATGCACCACAACTACTGAGCCTGCGCTCTAGAGCCCGCGAGCCACAACTACTGAAGCCTGTGTGCCACAACTACTGAAGCCTGCATGCCTAGAGCCCGTGCTGCGCAACAAGAGAAGCCAGTGCAATGAGAAGCCCGCGCGCCATAACAAAGAGTAGCCCCCGCTCACCGCAACTAGAGAAAGCCCGTGTGCAGCGACGAAGACCCAATGCAGCCAAAAATAAATAAATTTATATTTAAAAAAAAAAAAAAGAAAAGGGAAGCATCCTACCAAACCTGCTTTGAGAAAAATTTTGAAGAATAAAAATAAAATCTTTATTAGGAATTAGGTTGAGAATGGACACCAAGAAGAAGAACGGCAAATTGGCACTTAGTAACAAAAAACTGTCCCTGCTTAGGCTACGTATTTGGGAACTTACATTAGATTTAAATTGAAATTACGATGTTTCCTAAAACAGTAAGTTTTCCCTTTTCTTATTTTTATTACAAAAAAGATACGCCATGTGATGCATTTGAATAATGAATTTAAGTTTCATGATACTTTCAATATTTATCTGGCTTGTTATTGAAAGCAAATGACATATCCTTGTAAATAAAATTACAACTGAATGGAGAGAAAAGTTTCAGTGAAATGTTTTTATTGTTTGGAACTGGATTTGATCATTTCCGGTACACAGAGACTTTTGTGGGGTACATATGACTTGACTGCACTTACACAGACAGGAATTTCCTTCACCACTTAACCTTGGGGCTCTGATCTCTGTGGAGCTGCAGCACCTTATCTATGACTTTGAGACCTTCTTCATCTAGCTGTAATAACTTACATAGATTTATTTTTTAAATAAACAGTAATGAATTTTAGCAATATTTTGTATTAGAAACTCAAATATAGCCACTTTTTTTGAGACAGCTTAAAACATTCTGGGTAACTACAGATGATCTGGTCTTCAACTAATTAAATGATCTTGGGCAAGTAATTTAATGCCTGTGAGTCTTAACTAAGCCACCACCAGCTAAGTGCAAAGATCAGTGTTTCCCAAATTTCCATCATTCATATCCCACCTTCAAGTTACCTACCACATCTGAGAACCATGTGAAACATCTAATTAACGCCATTAAATAGTTATTTTTAAAAAGTGTTAGCCCTTGGGGGGAGGGATAAATAAGGAGCTTGGGATGAAATACACCCACTACTATACATAAGATAGATAAACAACAAGGACCTACTGTATAGCACAGGGAACTCTACTCGACATTCTGTGATAATCTATATGAGAAAAGAATCTAAAAAAAGAATGAATATATGTATGTGTATAACTGAATCACTTTGCTGTACACCTGAAACTAACACAACATTTTAAATCAACTATACTCCAATAGAATTAAAATTAAAAAAAAAAAAAGTTAGCCTTATCCTAAGCAGTAGCCATGAAACTGCAAGTCTGATAAGACCATTATCTTTTCTATAGACATTAACACTAACTATTAAAATAAAAAACCTTAATTCATGTACCACCTATAATCATCTCACATGATACCACATTGTAGTACACACATTGCTAAGACTTTATGATTACACCTAACATACAATGATAGCTAAAACTTAGAGCCTGTCTCATTACTGACGCTTTCACAGTCTGCCTGATTATGTTCCAGGCTTTTATGCCACACATGGTATATTACTATTAAACAGAGCACTTAGCTAATCCCTCTCACAAACCTCTTCAAAATATACACAATAGTGGACATGCATTTCATTTTAGTTCCTATAAATCTTATAGGGAGGCATATGTCAACAAAGAAATAATTTCCTAAGGCAAGTGAATTTCTACCTGAATTCTCAATTGCTTTATGCCGCTTATTTGGAAGGGCCACAGATACATCCTCATAATCAGGGTCAGTTTCTTTGATTGTTCGCTTGATTCCAGACATGATGACATTCGTTCTTCACTGTGAAGCAATAATACATTAATTAATAACACTGCTTGATACCAATACTTATATGCGTACACACACACAAAAGGAATAAATATTACATAATACTGATATTTATAAGTCTGTGTAAATACACACACATCCCTTTTAAAGCTAAAAACAAAACTAACTTCAAAAGTTCACTGAAAAAAAATCATCATCATCTGTTACAAAGCATGCGTTTCCCTTTCAAAAGAAAATCCTTTAACAAGGCAGCACATTGTTCAGACCTTCCAAAAGGAGCCAGGCTTTCACAGAAGGGACCTCATATAGAAAGAAAAGAAACCAGATTTTGATGAAAACATGGTAAGCCCACAATATCCTGGAAACCACAATGCATCAAATATATGACAGAATACAAGCAATATAACTCAGTAAACAATTTATTATACAAATCCTCAGTAAATAATTTATTATACAAATCCTCTCTCTGGTATTTACATAGTACATGCTATATAACAAGTACTTAATAAATATTATTGTTACTGATCATTTATTATTATTCATAATAAACACAAACTGTATAGACTTATATTAAACTAACAAGCTTGCAATATGGTAAACAAGTCCTAGGTATACAAGTCTCTAAACAAAACCGTCCCATAAATCTTTAGATCTGCACTGTCCCAATACATTAGCCACTAGCCATACGTGGCTCCTTAAAGTTAATTAAAATTAAATAATATTTAAAATTCAGTTCCTTTTCCTACATTTCAGAACACTAGCCACATTTCAAGTGCTCAATAGCCATCAGGGCCAGTAGCTACTAAATTGGACAACAGAGATGCAGACCATTTTATCACTGCAGAAAGTTCCACTGGACACCGCTCCTCTTCCAAACTGTGTTTCATTGAGCACTTATTAATATTTCATGAGTCAGTTTAGGAAATGCTGTACAGATCAGCACTATCCAAAAGCAACATAATGTGAGCCACAAATGGAAATAAACATTTTCTAGTGCCCACATTTAAAAAAAGAAAAAGAAATGGGTGAAATTAATTTTAATAATACATTTTATTTAACCAATGTACCCAAAATATTATCATTCCAATGATATAATCAATATAAACAAATTAGCAATAAGATATTCTACTTTCTTACTTTTGTACTAAGTCTTTTACACCTAGAGTACACCTTAATTTGGACTAGCCACATTACAAAGGCTCAATAACAACCTGTGGCTAGTGGGTCCCTTACTGGGCAGCGAGGGTCTACTGACAGATAAGAAAACAGGTCCAGGGAGGTTAGATGAGTTGCCCCTTAGAAGATTGATCTATGACAGAAAAGACAAGAAGAGCTCCCTAATTTCCAAACCTCTCCTCTACCACTGATGGAGATTATTTACCTAACCAAAGGC
Source organism: Eschrichtius robustus (assembly GCF_028021215.1). Lineage (NCBI taxonomy): Eukaryota > Metazoa > Chordata > Mammalia > Artiodactyla > Eschrichtiidae > Eschrichtius > Eschrichtius robustus. The sequence continues at coordinate 62,824,313 of NC_090829.1, read as the reverse complement.
AAAAATACACAAAATGTATTTATTGAGGTAATACACAGTTTTAAAATAAAATTAATGAAAATAAAGTATAACTCAAAAATAATTATTTTTTTATTCACTCAAAGTTAAAACAGAAATAACAATTTAAAAGCCTCTCAGCTCTTAGTCCAGTTCTTTCACCCATCTCTGAGGTAGACTCACTTGATTCAGCTGGGAGAGACTCATTATGTAATGATATATATGTAAATCCTGGATCTAGAACATTTTTCTTATAATTGTTATTTTGTATAATGGCCCTAAGCTTTAAAATGTCCTACCTGCCCCCCCCCCCAGCATTTATAAACATCCTAAATCAAGCCATTTAATGTTTGTTCACAATCATTACCTACCTGCTCTAATTTAGAATATAAATGAGTATTTTTGGAGAAGTCCTGAATCCAACTATTATTTTCGGTTTTTAAAGCTTATAAAAAGTGAGAGTAGGGTATTGTTCTTTTAGCCTTCTCCATTTGGTCGGCAACTAGTTATAGACAACCTGAAAAAATCTTGGGCAGTTACATAAATAATACTTTCTTAAAAATCAATAAACCTGGGCTTCCCTGGTGGCACAGTGGTTGAGAATCTGCCTGCCAATGCAGGGGACACGGGTTCGAGCCCTGGTCCAGCAAGATCCCACATGCCGCGGAGCAACTAGGCCCGTGAGCCACAACGACTGAGCCTGCGCGTCTGGAGCCTGTGCTCTGCAACAAGAGAGGCCGTGATAGTGAGAGGCCCGCGCACCGCGATTAAGAGTGGCCCCCGCTCGCTGCAACTAGAGAAAGCCCTCGCACAGAAACGAAGACCCAGCACAGCCATAAATAAATAAATAAATAAAATTAAAAATGTTAAAAAAAAAAAATCAGTAAACCTCACTCCTTTTTCCTTAATGCAGATAGAAAAAGAACAACAACAAAACCTCCTACTATCAAGATAAACCTGGTATCAGAAGTAGATACATCATAGCAGATATCCAATCTGTTTTGCACCATACCATTTCTTCAGTGACCACCTGTCTTCTACAGTTTACCAAGAGTCTTACTAGATTATCTGTAAAAATGAGTGAGTCCAGCATCACCTTCACTCGTCCATCCAGCGGACTTCATAATCTCCATATTCTCTTCCCACACCCCCTCTCTCCCCAAGTACTCTCAGGAGTAACGGTGGCTCCTCCCCCAAAAGGTTGGGGATTCTTGAAGAAAACAGTATTTTGTTTTACCCTCACTTAACGGATAAAGCAAAATTCTCTTTTGACTTGTGCTCTAAAACTGAGACAATAGAAGGGAAAAAAGAGAAGATTTTGGAGGTGCAAGGGGGTGGGGTGGGTAAGGAAGAAACCACCAATGAATTAACTTATGCTGTCAAGGTAATTCACATTTTCATGCAGCCCCTGTAAATAAAGCCTTTCCTGTCATCTTTGGGCATAGGTTTGAGCTCCTCCTGATAAACATGTTGAGGAAGATTTAGGTCTGTACTGAACATTTTTAGTAATTGAGGTCTGCTTCTGTTCTACCAAGAACAATACTAAAGGACATACATGCCACATTCAAGTACATGCTACCTAAGGCTAGGCACATCTGCCAAGGCATGCTCTCACCATGATGTAATAAGTAAGTATGTGGAATGTGTAACAAATGATCCATGTAATAGTAAGTTTTGGATTCTTCTTGTCTGTCTTTGAGATTTATGAAAAGGAAATATGAACAGTTGTTAGATATTGTCAGGTTCAACTTTGAAACAAAATGTCCTACTAATCCTCTTAAGGGTTTGAATCAAATGAAACTGAAAAGAATACTGAGGTGGTAAACTGTTAAAAAAGAAAATCAGTTACTGTTCATAATTTGTCTGTGAGAAAGGATTTTCTCCATACCATGGGACCAAATCCAAATACAGAAATGTATGTAATGCTGATTCCTCTAATTTAAAAATTTTCTCATTGAAATAGCTTCCTTATAAAAAGTAAACACTGTCAATTTAAACTTTAAAAATACACATTGCCCTCCCCCCATGTATTGTAATACAATGTAAGAAAGCAAAACCACCCTGTATCACACTCATTCAAATAACATAAACAAGTCTAAGTTTTTGAAAAAGGTTAAATACCAAAAACAAACAAAACTTTTTAATGCTCTATCCTTTGAAAAGAAAAATAATTTTTAAAGGAAAATTGTACAATTTAAACACAAAAATTATGTAATATAGAGTCACTAGAAATTCTTAGTAAAAGGTCTTAGTTCTCATGTTAGAGAAGACCTAGAATCTAGCCCTGGAACCCTGTCTTGCAAACACCACATCATACAAGACATGGCCAACTCTTGGGTAAAGGAATAAAACCTGATAAATAAGGTTCCTGGAAACTTTACTAAGTGAGGTACCTTCTCAATATAAAATTCTGTGATCCTCATGGCATTTGAATCTCATCAGAACCACTGTATTTCGTGCTTTCTCTCAAGATGACTTTTCCTATCTGATTTAAGAGGGGAGATGGGGAGCAGCAGATACAATCATTTTCCATCTGCTTCCATACAGACAGATGCTCCTAACATGTTAATAATGACTTTATAATTCTTTAGCCCTGTCCTTTCTGTAGTTTTCATTTCAAACAAAATATTTTCCCCTCTGTAAATAAGACGACTAGTGCTCCTTTATTAAACATGTGAATGAGAGAATCCATTCTCCTCTATTAGCCAGATAGACATTTCAAAATTGTCTACAAAAAACAAAACAGAAGAATGGGTAAACAAATTGTAGTATAACCAATGAACTCCCGGTACAACCAACAACAGGAATAAATCTTCATTATGGTAAGTAAAAGAAGCCAGACACATAATAGGAGCACATACTGAATGATCCTATTTACATGAAGTTCAAGAACACACAAATTAATCTATGGTGAACGAAAACAGAATAGTAGTTGGGGTGCTGGTAGTGGAGACTGACTGAGAAGAGGAATAAAGACTCTTTCTGGGGTGACAGAAATATTTTATATCTTTTTTCCCCCGTTTATTTGTACAAATAGCACAGGAGGACACCAGTCCCATGCAGACAGCAGCCCAGGGGTCACACCAGTCCTTCTGTCCTCACATTGGTAGATAAAGGCCTCTACTCTGGAGCCTTTGTGGGGGCCTAGGCAGCTTTGGGAGCCTGAGCTGGACTGGAGTTGGAACTGCAGCTGTACCTGCAGCTGCGGCCTTGGCCTTGGCCTTTGGCCGGCAGAGCCTTAAGGCTTTAGACCCTTAGCGATACGGGCTCTAGCCTGTTTCCCAAACTTGGGGTGAGCGATGTACGCAAGCTGACTGAGCTTGTGGCTGCCGCCCTTTGGGATCTTGGGCTTGACCTCCTTGGGCTTTAAGAGGGCCTTGATAGCCTCAGCATGTGCACTCATGGCCTTGGCGTTGTTGGCCTAGATCTTCTTTAGGCCCTTCTTGTGCTTCTTGGCAAAACACATTTCTCAGGAACTTGGGGTCCACCCCCTTAAGAGATTCATATCATTGTGATTGGGGTTTCTTGATGCCATTTCTGTGCCATTTTCGGGACTGGTTGTGCGTGGTGTGGTTCTTGGACTTGGCCATGTCTGCACCAGGGCCCACCGAATTTTTTTTTTTTTTTTTTTTTTTTTTTTTTTTTTGGCTGTGTTGGGTCTTCGTTGCTGTGCGCAGGCTTTCTCTAGTTGCGGTGAGTGGAGGCTACTCTTTGTTGCGGTGCGCGGGCTTCTCATTGTCGTGGCTTCTCTTGTTGCAGAGCACGGGCTCTAGGAGCGCAGGCTTCAGTAGTTGTGGCACGCAGGCTCAGTAGTTGTGGCTCACGGGCTCTAGAGCTCAGGCTCAGTAGTTGTGGCGCAGGGGCTTAGTTGCTCCGTGGCATGTGGGATCTTCCCGGGCCAGGGCTTGAACCCATGTCCCTTGCAGTGGCAGGCGGATTCTTAACCACTGAGCCACCATGGAAGCCCCGAAATATTTTTCATCTTGATAAAGCTGTAGGCTACACGGGTACATGCAATCGTTAAAAACCCATTCCAACTGTACACTTAAAATCTGTGTATTTCACTGTATGTAAACTGTAGCTCAGCTCAGAAAAGGACTATACAAACATATCTGAACATGCCCTCTCCTGCTTGAAATCTTCCAGTGGCTTCCCATAACTCTTAGAATAAAATCATACTTCCTAACATGACCTACAAAATGTTACATGAATTGGGCCCTGACTGCTTCTCCATCCTTAATCATTAAAGATCCAGACACACTGATTTTCTTTCTTTTTTTTTAAATGTTTTTTATTTTTATTCTTTTTTAAATTTATTTATTTCATTTATTTATTTTTGGCTGCGTTGGGTCTTTGTTGCTGTGTGCGGGCTTTCTCTAGTTGTGGCGAGCGGGGGCTACTCTTCGTTGCAGTGCGCGGGCTTCTCATTGCGGTGGCTTCTCTTGTTGCGGAGCACAGGCTCTAGGCGTGCTGGCTTCAGCAGTTGTGGCACGTGGGCTCAGTAGTTGTGGCTCACGGGCTCTAGAGCACAGGCTCAGTAGCTATGGTGCACGTGCCTCGATGCTCTGCAGCATATGGGATCTTCCCAGACCAGGGCTTGAACCCGTGTCCCGTGCATTGGCAGGCGGATTCTTAACTACTGCACCACCAAGAAAGCCTTGGTTTTCCTTCTATTCCTCAAAAACACCTCAATCATTCCTTAGGGTTTTTGGACTTACGGTTCCTTCTGCCTGGAATGCTTTTCCCCAGGTTAGCTTTACCAGATGCCAGCTCAAATGCCCGCCTTATCAGAGAAGGCCTTCCCTGATCATACTACCGAACACAGCTCTCCCCATGTTCCCTCTCCAAAGTTCCTGGAAGGTCTCAATAAATTATTTGCTGAATAAATAAATGAAGGGATAACTAAAATACATGCCAAAATATAAATACCCACAGGGAACAAACTACTAGCTTTCATCATTCTTTCTATAATACTTACAAATCTATTTGTTGATATTGCTATGCCTTCAAAGGTATTATAGCCAAATGTTTAAAATAAAGGGATATGCAAAGATATGACACACAGACACATGCAAACAAAAAGCATACGTGGCAAGATTATTGGCAGAGAGAATAATTTAAGGCAAAAACCATTTAATACAAAAAAGATTATGTTACCATTAAAAGACACAATTGCAAAGATATGTCATAAACCATAAATCAAACAGCATCATGTCAAGACATACAAAACACAAAACAAACCAGAAATACAAGAATTTAAGAAAATCACAATCATAAGAGGAGAATTTGAACATATGTCTCTCAGAAATTTAAAAGATCAAGAAAACAACAGATAAAAATACAGACGATATAGATAGTACAATTTACAAGCCAGATTTAATATATACATACAACTCTGAACCCAACAAAAAATATTTTAAATAGCTAGAAAAATTCATTAAATTAAATAATATGTTATATGAAGAAAGTCTCAATTACTGCAAAATTAGGATATGTTACAGCTATATTCTCTGATTTTGATAAAATTAAATATGAAATTATTAACAAAAACTCACTATGATATGAAAGAAGGAAATTTCAATAAGACTATTTAAAAATTATCAGCAAAAAGGAAACAATATATCTAAACCTATGGAGATGTGGCCAAAAGGCATCCTCAGAGGAAAAGGAGAGACCAGTTTTCATTTCCAAATATAAGCAGATACAAATCCAGTCCAGCAGGGTATTTTTCTTTTTTTCCCCCAATGTTCACTGCCACACTCCTTACAATAGCGAAGACATGGAAGCAACGAAAATGTCCACCAACATATGAATATAGGTAAAGAATATGTGATACATATATATATACAATGGAATATGACTCAGCCACAAAATAGAAGAAAATAATGCCAATTGCAGTAACATGGATGGACCCAGAGATGATTGTACTAAGTGAAGTAAGTCAGACAGAGCAAGACAAACATTGTATGATATCACTTCTAGGTGGAACCTAAAAATTGATGCAAATGAACTAACTTACAAAACAGAGGCAGACTCACAGACTTGGAAAACAAACTTATGGTTACCAAAGGGGAAAGGTGGGGGGTAGGGATAAATCAGGAACTTGGGGTAAACATATGAATACTACTATATATAACATAGATAAGCAACAAGGATCTACTGTATAGCACAGGGAACTCTACTCAATATTCTGGGAATACCTTTATCAGAAAAGAATCTGAAAAAGAATGAATATATGCATATGTGTAACTGAATCACTTCCAGCAGGGTATTAAAAGAACTGTGCATCGTGACTAGAAGGTTTTATTACCAGCAATAAAGCATTGGGGAGATCCAGAAGCAAGGGGATTTGAACTGCATAGGTCTAACGTTGGACCTTTACAAATATATAAATGCAACTGACTTTCAGTAATCCAAATACATATGATCCATTTCATGAATTATACTTTGCAAACTAAAAATAGCAGCAGCTTCTACTCCAACACCATCCAGGCTTCTCAAAGACTGCCCAATGTGCATGCTGAGAAAGAATAACCATTTTAATATTATACTGACAAAAATCATTAGGCATGAAGAAGTCCTTTCAAAAAAATCAAAATATATATTTCAGAGTCAATTTAAATTTTTTCCTCTATTTGAAGATTACTCATAGAGCTGTCGTCTCCCATTGATACTGATAACTGAAAATCTTCTTCCCAAAATTATGCTTATTTTTCACAATACAAGCTATCTGAAGTAGCCTATTTATAGGAAAGAGTCAGATCAAGGGAAATCTAAAAGGGAGAAGAGAAGATCTTGTTCTGATTTTCATTTAAGCTGGTACCAACAAAAACTCCATCTTAAATGAAACTGAGTTATCTGTAGTGAGGTGGATGGACCTAGACTCTGTCATACAGAGTGAAGTAAGTCAGAAAGAGAAAAATAAATACCGTATGCTAACACATATATAAGGAATCTAAAAAAAGAAAAAAGTGGTTCTGAAGAACCTAGGGGCAGGACAGGAATAAAGACACAGACGTAGAGAATGGACCTGAGGACACGGGTAGGGGGAAGGGTAAGCTGGGACAAAGTGAGAGAGTGGCATGGACATATATACACTACCAAATGTAAAATAGATAGCTAGTGGGAAGCAGCCGCATAGCACAGGGAGATCAGCTGGGTGCTTTGTGACCACCTAGAGGGGTGGGACAGGGAGGGTGGGAGGGAGGGAGACGCAAGAGGGAGGAGATATGGGGATATATGTACATGTATAGCTGATTCACTTTGTTATGAAGCAGAAACTAACACACCATTGTAAAGCAATTATACTCCAATAAAGATGTTAAAAAAGAAAAAAAAACAAAACTCCATCCTAGTTATTCTAAGCCAGGTCTTATACACAAAACCGAGTCTACCTCAGTCCCCCCTTATCTGTGTGGGATACGTTCCAAGACCCCAGTGGATGCCTGAAACAAAGAACAGTAGTGAACCCTGTCTTCTGTTTTTCTCTTTCACCACAAATTTAATGCCTTTTCCATCTTAACTAGGTACTCTTCACACACCGTAGCCATAAATTTCGCAATATGAGGTGTGAAAAAAAAACCTAGCACGAATTTCTTTTTCCTTCTTGACAATTTCATGGATGGAAGATTCGTTCATAAGGCAGATCTTAGCAACCTCAGCATACAACTTCTTTCTTTCCTTATTAACTTTCATCTTTTCACCTAAAGGAAGCACTTTACGGCTTCTCTTTGGCATATCTGAATTGCCAGCATAACCACTCTTTCACTTTGGTGCCATTATAAAGTAAAATAAGGATGACTTGAACACAAGCACTGATACCTCAACAGTTGATGTGATACCAAGATGGCTACTAAGTGACTAAAGGGCAGAATACACAGGACAAAGGGATGATTCACATCCCAGGTGGGAAAGAACTGGGATGGCACAAGATTTCATCATGTTAACTCAGAATGGTGAGAAACTTAAAACTTGTCTGGATAAACAACAAGGTCCTACTGTATAGCACAGCGAACTATATTCAATATCCTGTGATAAACCACAACGGAAAAGAATATGAAAAAGAAGAATGTATACATACGTATAACTGAATCACTTTGCTTGCTGTACAGCAAAAATTAACACAACTTGCAAATCAACTAAACTTCAATAAAATAAATTTAAAAAAAGAGATCAGGAGAGGTGGAGTCAAGATGGCATACTAGGAGGACACGGAACGCCCGTTTCCTCACAACTAGGGCACCTACCAGGCACCAGTGGGGGACCACAGACACCGAAGGGGACAGGAGGAACCCCCACTAACTGGGTAGGACATGCGGCATGGGGGGAGTGAAGGGGGAGGAGAAGTGGAGGCAGGAGGGGACTGGCACCCCAGAGTGGTGGCTAGGGGAGGGGAAGGGATCCCACGCCAGAAGGGGGAATTGGGGAAGCACTGGGAGGGCAGAGGATCAAAAGGAAGCGTGGCCAGGTTTCCCCTGTCCACTTGGACCCCCAGGAACCTGTTGAGATCCCAGGCCTGATCCTCTGCCCACCTAGGCCCCCTCCAGCCGTGCGGGTCCTGAGGGAGTGGGAGGGAGGGAAAGGGGAGCAAAGGTAAGGCCGGACCTCCAGGACCGGCACCCCTGAGGGGCGGCTGGGGTAGGGGAGGAGTTCCTACACCCAGTGGGACCCACCCACGGTTAGGGGGCCAGCAGGATGGGGCAGACCCTGGGGGAGATGGTGGGGGAGGGGCACGGAGGAACGGAAGGGAACGGCGCCAGCGCTTTCCCTGTCCACTTATGCACCAGGAAGCCTGCTGGGCTCCTGGGCCTAATCCTCTGTCCTCAGAGCCTCCCTCCTGCTGTGCAGAACCCAAGCCCTGCCCCACACCCCCACCCAGGGCCCCACCTCTACACTCGGTCCCCCTCCAATTCGTGGGGCCTAAACCCCACCCACACACCCTCACCCAGCGCCCTATCTCCAAACTTCGGGGAACTCCACATTCCAGAGGCCCTCCTTTCCACGTGCTGCCTCTCCCCTTCTGCCCAGGTCCTGAGCAGAGAACCAGACCCAGGCTTGAACAGTGCCCCGCCTAGGCCCCGCCCCATGCTCAAATGTCACCGCCCTCACCGGCCTAGGTCCCGCCTTACCCTAAACCCTGCCCCTGTCTAAGTTCCACCCCCACCTAAACTCCACACCCAAAGCCAAGGCTTTTTTCTTTTTTTTTTTCTGTTTTCTTTTCTTTTTTCCTCTTTTAGATTGGGCTTCTGTTTTACCTTGTTGATTCATTGTTCTTGACTCTTTTATATTTTTTATTTTTCCTAATAAATCTTTTACTTTTCTTATTTTATTTTATTCTTTATATTTTGTTAGTGATCCCTCCTTTTGACTTTTCTCCTCCTTTTTTTTTCTTTTTTTCTGTTGCGGTTTTCTTTTACCTTGTTGCAGTTGTCTCAATTATAGTTTTATTTCTACTAATACGTTTTTTATCTTTCTAATTTTACTTTGTTTATTATTCTTTGATATTGTACTGCTCCTTTTCTTCTTTCTCTCTTCCCTTTTTTTTTTAACCATGCCACGAAGCTTGTGGGATCTTGGTTCTCAGTCTGGAGGTCGGGCCTGAGCTCCTGTGGTGGGAGTTCCAAGTCCAAACCGCTGTACTAACAGAGAACCTCAGACCCCAGAAAATATCAATCGGAGTGAGCCCTCCCAGAGGTCCTCACCTCAGCACCAAGACCAGGCTCTATCCAACTGCCTGCAAACTCCAGTGCTGCACATCTCAGGCCAAACAACCAGTAAGACAGGAATACAGCACCACCCATCAAAAAAACAAAAAAAAAACAGGAAACGACAAAAAAATACATTACAGACGAAGAAGCAAGGTAAAAACCTACAAGACCAAATACATGAAGACGAAATAGGCGACCTACCTGAAAAAGAATTCAAAGTAATGATAGTAAAGATGATCCAAAATCTCGGAGACAGAACATAGAAAATACAAGAAACATTCAACAAGGATCTAGAAGAACTAAAGAGCAAACAGTGATGAGCAACATGATTACCGAAATTAAAAATACTCTAGAAAGAATCAATATCAGAATAACTGGGGCAAAAGAACAGATAAGTGAGCTGGAAGATAAAATGGTGGAAATAACTGCCAGGGAGCAGAATAAAGAAAAAAGAATGAAAAGAAGTGAGGACAGTCTCAGAGACCTCTGGGACAACATTAAACCAACAACATTCGAATTATAGGGGTCCCAGAAGAAGAAGAGAAAAAGAAAGGGTCTGAGAAAATATTTGAAGAGATTACAGTTGAAAACTTCCCTAACATAGGAAAGGAAATAGTCAATCAAGTCCAGGAAACACAGAGAGTACCATACAGGATAAACCCAAAGAGAAACACACCGAGACACATATTAATCAAACTATCAAAAATTAAATACAAAGAAAAAATATTAAAAGCAGTAAGGGAAAAGCAACAAATAACATACACGGGAATCCCCATAAGGTTCACAGCTGATTTTTCAGCAGAAACTCTGCAAGTGAGAAGGGAGTGGCAGGACATATTTAAAGTGCTGAATGGGAAAAACCTACAACCAAGATTACCCTACCCAGCGAGGATCTCATTCAGACCTGATGGAGAAATTAACACCTTTACAGATAACCAAAAGTTAAGAGAATTCAGCACCACCAAACCAGCTTTACAACAAATGCTAAAGGAACTTCTCTAGGCAGGAAACACATGAGAAGGAAAAGACCTACAAAAACAAACCAAAAACAATTAGAAAACGGTAATAGGAACACACATATCAATAATTTCCTTAAATGTAAATGGATTAAACGTTCCAACCAAAAGACACAGACTGGCTGAATGGATACAAAAACAAGACCCATACACATGCTGTCTACAAGAGACCCACTTCAGACCTAGCTAGGGACACATACAGATTGAAAGTGAGGGGATGGAAAAAGATACTCCATGCAAATAGAAATCAAAAGAAATCTGGAGTAGCAATTCTCATATCAGACAAAATAGACTTTAAAATAAAGACCATTATAAGAGACAAAGAAGGACACTACATAATGATCAAGGGATCAATCCACGAAGAAAATATAACAATTGTAAATATTTATGCACCCAACATAGGAGTACCTCAATATCTAAGGCAAATGCTAACAGTCATAAAAGGGGAAATCGACAGTAACACAATAATAGTAGGGGACTTTAACACCCCACTTTCACCAATGGACAGATCATCCAAAATGAAAATAAATAAGGAAACACAAGCTTTAAATGACACATTAAACAAGATGGACTTAATTGATATTTATAGGACATTCCATCCACAAACAACAGAATACACTTTTTTCTCAAGTGCTCACGGAACATTTTCCAGGACAGACCATATCTTGGGTCACAAATCAAGCCCTGGTAAATTTAAGAAAACTGAAATCGTATCAAGTATCTTTTCCGACCAAATCGCTGTGAGACTAGATGTCAATTACAGGAATAAAAACAGTAAAAAATACAAACACATGGAGGGTAAATAATACGCTACTAAACAACCAAGAGATCACTGAAGAAATCAAAGAGGAAATCAAAAAATACCTAGAAACAAATGACAATGAAAACACGACGACCCAAAACCTATGCGATGCAGCAAAAGCAGTTCTAAGAGGGAAGTTTATAGCAATACAACCCTACCTCAAGAAACAAGAAACATCTCAAATAAACAACCTAACCTTACACCTAAAGCAGTGAGAGAAAGAAGAACAAAAAAAACCCCAAAGTTAGCAGAAGGAAAGAAATCATAAAGATCAGATCAGAAATAAATGAAAAAGAAATGAAAGAAACAACAGCAAAGATCAATAAAACTAAAAGTTGGTTCTTTGAGAAGATAAACAAAATTGATAAACCATTAGCCAGACTCATCAAGAAAAAAAGGGAGAAGATGCAAATCAACAGAATTAAAAATGAAAAAGAAGTAAACTGACACTGCAGAAATACAAAGGATCATGAGAGATTACTACAAGCAACTCTATGCCAATAAAATGGACAACCTGGAAGAAATGGACAAATTCTTAGAAAAGCACAACCTTCTGAGACTGAACCAGGAAAAAATAGAAAATATAAACAGACCAATCACAAGCACTGAAATTGAAACTGTGATTAAAAATCTTCCAACAAACAAAAGCCCAGGACCAGATGGCTTCACAGGCGAATTCTATCAAACATTCAGAGAAGGGCTAACACCTGTCCTTCTCAAACTCTTCCAAAATACAGCAGAGGGAGGAACACTCCCAAACTCATTCTATGAGGCCACCATCACCCTGATACCAAAACCAGACAAAGATGTCACAAAAAAACTACAGGCCAATATCTCTGATGAATATAGATGCAAAAATCCTCAACAAAATACTAGCAAACAAAATCCAACAGCACATTAAAAGTATCATACACCACGATGAAGTGGGATTTATCCCAGGAATGCGAGGATTCTTCAGTATATGCAAATCAATCAACGTGATACACCATATTAACAAACTGAAGAAGAAAAACCATATGATCATCTCAATAGATGCAGAAAAAGCTTTTGACAAAATTCAATACCCATTTATGATAAAATCTCTCCAGGAAGTAGGCATAGAGGGAACCTACCTGAACATAATAAAGGCCATATATGACAAACCCACAGCTAACATCATTCTCAATGGTGAAAAACTGAAACCATTTCTTCTAAGATCAGGAACAAGACAAGGTTGCCCACTCTCACCACTATTATTCAACACAGTTTTGGAAGTTTTAGCCACAGCAATCAGAGAAGAAAAAGAAATAAGAAGAATCCAAATAGGAAAAGAAGTAAAACTGTCACCGTTTGCAGATGACATGATACTATACATAGAGAATCCTAAAGATGCTACCAGAAAACTACTAGAGCTAATCAATGAATTTGGTAGAGTAGCAGGATACAAAATTAATGCACAGAAATCTCTTGCATTCCTGTACACTAATGATGAAAAATCTGAAAGAGAAATTAAGGAAACACTCCCATTTACCACTGCAGCAAAAAGAATAAAATATCTAGGAATAAACCTACCTTAGGAGACAAAAGACCTGTATGCGGAAAACTATAGGACACTGATGAAAAAAATTAAAGATGATACAAATAGATGGAGAGAGATACTACGTTCTTGGATTGAAAGAATCAACATTGTGAAAATGACTATACTACCCAAAGTAATCTACAGATTCAATGTAACCCCTAACAAACTACCAATGGCATTTTTCAGAGAACTAGAACAAAAAACTGCACAGTTTGTATGGAAACACAAAAGACCCCGAATAGCCAAAACAATCTTGAGAAAGAAAAACGGAGCTGGAGGAATCAGGCTCCCTGACTTCAGACTATACTACAAAGCTACAGTAATCAAGACAATATGGTACTGGCACAAAAACAGAAATATAGATCAATGGAACAGGATAGAAAGCCCAAAGATAAACCCACGCACATATGGTCACCTTATCTTTCATAAAGGAGGCAAGAATACACAATGGAGAAAAGACAGCCTCTTCAATAAGTGGTGCTGGGAAAACTGGACAGCTACACGTAAAAGAATGAAATTAGAACACTCCCTAACATCGTACACAAAAGTAAACTCAAAATGGATTAAAGACTTAAATGTAAGGCCAGACACTATAAAACTCTTAGAGGAAAACATAGGCAGAACGCTCTATGACATAAATCACAGAAACATCCTTTTTGACCTACCTCCTAGAGAAATGGAAATAAAAACAAACAAATGAGACCTAATGAAACTTCAAAGCTTTTGCACAGCAAAGGAAACCATAAACAAGACGAAAAGACAACCCTCAGAATGGGAGACAATATTTCCCCACTAAGCAACTGACAAAGGATTAATCTCCAAAATTTACAAGCAGCTCATGCAGCTCAATACCAGAAAAACAAACAACCCAACCCAAAAATGGGCAGAAGACCTAAACAGACATTTCTCCAAAGAAGACACACAGATTGCCAACAAACACATGAAAAGATGCTCAATATCACTAACCATTAGAGAAATGCAAATTGAAACTACAATGAGGTGTCACCTCTCACTGGTCAGAAAATGGCCATCATCAAAAAATTTACAAACAATAAATGCTGGCGAGGGTGTAGAGAAAAGAGAACCCTCTTGCACTGTTGGTGGGAATGTAAATTGATACAGCCATTATGGAGAACAGTATGGAGGTTCCTTAAAAGACTAAAAATAGAACTACCATATGACCCAGCAATCCCACTACTGGGCATATACCCTGAGAAAACCATAATTCAAAAAGAGACATGTACCACAATGTTCACTGCAGCTCTATTTACAATAGCCAGGACATGGAAGCAACCTAAGTGTCCATCGACAGATGAATGGATAAAGAAGATGTGGCACATATATACAATGGAATATTACTCAGCCATAAAAAGAAATGAAATTGAGTTATTTGTAGTGAGGTGCATGGAGCTAGAGTCTGTCATACAGAGTGAAGTAAGTCAGAAAGAGAAAAACAAATACTGTATGCTGGGACTTCCCTGGTGGCGCAGTGGCTAAGAATCCGCCTGCCAATCCAGGGGACACAGGTTTGAGCCCTGTGTCGGCCAACACAATCACTGTTTCTTCAACTCACCTGGTATGGGAAAAAATAGGTCTTTTAAATAAAAATAGCCACAATTTTACACTGGACCAGAATGGTGGGAAGCTGATAGAGGTTGGTCATTTGCATCAAACTGATGTGATCCACTAGGTTGATGTGGCCATCCCCAGTGTGACATGTAAAGAGGTGAGCAAAATGGGACAGTTAGACAGCTGAGCTCAAAAAAACTGTTTCATTATTTAAGTATTATATATTTCCAGGCCAAAAACACCTACTTTCCTATTATAAATAAAACTGCTTAAGACTACATAAGTTGTTATATAAGGTCTGTCCCAGGATCCATTCAGAACAGTATTCTGTCTCCAGTCTTACAAAGTAACAAGAAAAAGAGTTTAGGATCAAACAGCTATTCTAAATTATGAACGCCCTGCTTCTACCCATTAGTGCAACAGCTGGAGATCTGGCTTTAGGTAGGTTTACCCTTCCTTTACCCGACCTCTTAAACATACTCTTTGTAGACAGACTGAGCTATCTGGGAAGTTTACAGGTTTTGATGTATTTACGGTAAATTCTTCTTAAGTTGACAGAAGGTAGGCCATGTAACATTCCAGTAACTTCCTTGGAGCCACTTTCAGACAAAAATCACTGGAATTATCTAAAGTGATAATTCTGACGCATATGACAACCTTGTTGTTTCAGTTGTGAAACCATAAAAGTTTCCTTTCCAAGAGAAGCAAAAAGAGGAAAAAAAAAAAGACTTGTCTACAAATAAGGGCTGAAAAGGAAAGAAAGGAACTGGACCAGATCAAGATTGTGTCAAACTCTTGGCCACAGTCACTGAGAATATATAAATTAAGCCTAATTTTGCACACTTCACTAAACAGGGATTTTTTTCACTGGAGCTTTCAAACTGACAGTCAATCCTATGGGGATAAGTCTCATGCCATTCTATCAAGAGCTGAGATTCTAGAAAGAAAACAAGTACCTTAAAACATAAGATATTTTTCAGAAAATTGGTTTTTCTTTAGCAACACTGCCTAATCTAGAAAATCTACCTATTTACAAAAATCTACCTATTGATGAAATTTTTCTGGAATTAGATACAGTGATGGTTGCACAACTTTGTAAATATACTAAAAAAAAAAAAAACCAAAAAAATCCCCCGAGTATTACACTTTAAAGGAGTGAATTGTTTTTTTACATTGTTTACTCTCTTTATTTTTTAACATCTTTATTGGAGTATAATTGCTTTACAATGGTGTGTTAGTTTCTGCTGTATAACAAAGTGAATCAGCTATACATATACATATATCCCTATATCTCCTCCCTCTTGCGTCTCCCTTCCGCCCTCCGTATCCCACCCGTCTAGGTGGTCACAAAGCACTGAGCTGATCTCCATGTGCTATGCAGCTGCTTCTCACTAGCTATTTTACATTTGGTAGTGTATATATGTCCATGCCACTCTCTCACTTCGTGCCAGCTTACCCTTCCCCCTCCCCGTGTCCTCAAGACCACTCTCTACATCTCTGTCTTTATACCTGTCCTGCCCCTAGGTTCTGCAGAACCTTGTTTTTTTTGTAGATTCTATATATATGTGTTAGCATACGGTATTTGTTTTTCTCTTTTTGACTTACTTCACTCTGTATGACAGAGTCTAGGTCCATCCACCTCACTACAAATAACTCAGTTTCATTTCTTTTTATGGCTGAGTAATATTCCATTGTATATATGTGCCACATCTTCTTTATCCATTCATCTGTCGATGGACACTTAGGTTGCTTCCATGTCCTGACTATTGTAAACAGAGCTGCAGTGAACATTGTGGTACATGTCTCTTTTTGAATTATGGTTTTCTCAGGGTATATGCCCAGTAGTGGGATTGCTGGGTCATATGGTAGTTGTATTTTCAGTTTTTTAAGGAACCTCCATCTGTTCTCCATATTGGCTGTATCAATTTACATTCCCACCAACAGTGCAAGAGGGTTCCCTTTTCTCCACACCCTCTCCAGCATTTAGTGTTTGTAGATTTTTTGATGATGGCCATTCTGACTGGTGTGAGGTGATACCTCATTGTAGTTTGGATTTGCATTTCTCTAATGATTAGTGATGTTGAGCATCCTTTCATGTGTTTGTTGGCAATCTGTATATCTTCTTTGGAGAAATGTCTGTTTAGGTCTTCTGCCCATTTTTGGATTGGGTTGTGTGTTTTTTTGATATTGAGCTGCATGAGCTTAAAGGAGTGAATTTTATAGTATGTGAAGTAGAGCTCAATAAAGGCATTATAAATAATAACAATGACAAACCCACTATACATTAACCTTAAACAGAAATCTATTTACAGATTATCCTTCCCCAAGTATGCATGTGCATGCTGTGTGTACACTTGCAGGAGGGCAAGGCAGTCACCTGGGGAATCAACCTTAGGAAGACCAGTTCCTAATCAACATTAGGAAGACCAGAGGCATGGACTGTTAACACTTTCAAATTTAATTTTTTAATCAAATATTTCAGATATTCAAAAAAGGTATAAAATGATCAGCGAGAGGAACACAAGGAGGTTCAAAAGTATTAGTGATCTCCTATGTATTTTTTAATTATTTATTTATTTATTTATGGCTGTGTTGCGTCTTCATTGATGGGCGCGGGCTTTCTCTAGCTGTGGAGAGCGGGGGCTACTCTTCGTTGCGATGCATGGGCTTAGTTGCTCTGCAGCATGTGGGATCTTCCCGGACCACGGCTCGAACCCATGTCCCCTGCATTGGCAGGTGGATTGTTAACCACTGTGCCACCAGGGAAGTCCCACTGATCTATTTCTTAAGCTGGGTGATAGCTAAGTAGGTATTTGCTACTTTATTATTATTCTTTAAAACGTACCTCCTTATTATATATGCTCTTTAATATACATATGATGTATTTCATAATTTTTAAAAACAAAACAAATTAAAAGAAATTATGTACATTCATACTATGGAATAAATCAGTTCCACTATAATGTGACATATGCATTCCTAAAAATCACCATGCTGTATAAAATTGCATAACAGAAACCACAAGGCTTATGGGAAAAACGGGTTTGAGCCCAACACTCAAAAATTTTATCAGTGACATTAAGAAAAAAAGGGAATCAAATAAAAAAAGGCATCTAATATTGTAAAAATGGCAGCACAGTTTTACACATTAAATGGTTAAGAAATACCTAAGTGCTACAATAAACTTGGCAGTTTGCCTTGAAAAAGACCTCAAGTTTGCTTGTGGAAGTGGGCATTGAAAAGTTACAGCTTGCTGAGTTACCTTGAAGTGGTAAGGAGGCTAATCTGAAATCAACAGAAAAGTGTAACACCAGATGTGGATGGGTGTGGCTCATAACACAGCAAACTGAGGTTGCTGGAGGATGTCTGAGGTGTGTGCCTGCGTGTGGCTTGTGTATTTTTGCCATGGCTCAATTCAGCAGGTGCAGTTTTCTGCATTCATCTAGCATTTCTTGCAGATGAAATCACGCATGAGCAAATGTGAAATTCACGTTATACTCAAAATAGTTCCCTATTATATCAATTGCACTGGAACATATTCATGTTTTCATATAGCAAAAATGTTCTGCAATGTAGCCATTAAAAAGAATGTGTTGATATGGAAATACCTCTAAAATAAATTGTAAAGTGAAAAAAAGCCAAGGTGCAGATGGTGTGTATACTTTGATTCTTTCTGTGTAAACTAGGGGAAAGAGCAGAGAAACCTAAAAATATGCTGGTAGATGCCTGTGTAGGTTTTTCTGGAAGAAAGGATAAAAAATGATTTAACAACAGTTGCCTCTGGGTAGTGGTTTTGCTTTTCATTTTATTCCTGACTACAATGTTTGAATTTTCTAACCATGTACATGCATTATTTGGGGGAGGAAAATGCCAAAAGAGTTTATGTCTCTTTTTGTTTTCTTCTTACTTCTCTATATGCTTAAAAGACACAACTACAGAGAATGTGGAACAACTGGAACTTTCATGCATTGGTGGTGGGAATGCAAAATGGTACAACCACTTTGGAAAACAGCATGGCAGTTTCTTAAAAAAAATTAAAAATTCCCTACCATATGACCCAGCCATTCCACTCCTAGGTATTACCCAAGAGAAATAAAAGCCTATGTCCATACAAAAACACAAATGTTCACAGCAATGTTATTTGTAATAGTCAAAAACTAAAAACAACCCAAATGTCCATTAGTAGGTGAATGGATAAACAAATTGCGATATATCCATACAATAGAACATACTCTTCAATAAAAAAGAATTAACCAGGGACTTCCCTGGTGGCACAGTGGTTAAGAATCTGCCTGCCAATGCAGGGGAGATGGGTTCAAGCCCTGGTGCGGGAAGATCCCACATGCCGCAGTGTAACAAAGCCCGTGAGCCACAACTACTGAGCCTGCGCTCTAGAGCCTGCGAGCCACAACTACTGAAGCCTGCGTGCCACAACTACTGAGCCCATGTGCCACAACTACTGAAGCCCGTGCTCCACAACAGGAGAAGCCACCGCAATAAGAAGCCCACGCCCCGCAGCGAAGAGTAGCCCCCGCTCAACGCAATTAGAGAAAGCCCGTGCACAGCAACAAAGACCCAAGGAAGCCATAAATAAATAAATAAATAAACTTAAAAAAATAAAATAAAAAAGAATTAACCAATACATGCAGCAACATGAATTAATTTCAAAATGATGCTGAGTGAAAGAAGCTAGCTTAAGAAAAAAGTATATACTACAATGGTAACATTTATACAAAACGCAAACTAGTCTATAGTGACAGAAACCTGATCAGTGGTTGTTGTGGTATGGGGCAATGATGGGGAAGGGAGAGAGAAGGATCACAAAGGGGCATTAGAAAAATTGGGGGGATGATGCGTATGTTTACTATCTTGATTGTGGTGATGTTTTCACAGATGCATAAATATGTCAAAACTTATCAAATTATACACTTAATATATGTGCAGATTGTGGTATGCCAATTGTGCCTCAATGAAGCGATTTAAACATACACACACAGCTATTAAATACAGACTGTCAAAACATGTATAAAGAATACACAATGGTGGGCTTCCCTGGTGGCGTAGTGGTTAAGAATCCGCCTGTCAATGCAGGGCACACGGGTTCGAGCCCTCGTCCGGGAAGCTCCCACATGCCGCGGAGCAACTAAGCCAGTGCGCCACAACTACTGAGCCTGTGCTCGAGACCGCGAGCCACAACTACCGAGCCTGTAGGCCTAGAGCCCTTGCTCCGCAACAAGAGAAGCCACCACGATGAGAAGCCCAGGTACCACAATGAAGAGTAGCCCCCGCTCGTCCCAACTAGAGAAAGCCCGCGTGCAGCAATGAAGACCCAATGCAGCCAAAAATAAATAAATAAAATAAATTTAAAAATTAAAAAAGAATACACAATGGGAGCCCTCATACATTGTTGGTGGAAATGTAAAATGGTGCAACTGCTGTGGAAAACAGTTTGGCAGTTCCTCAAAAAGTTAAACACAGAATTACTATGTGACCTAGCAATTCCACACCTAGGTATACTTTCAAAAGAACTAAAAACATATGTCCACATAAAAACTTGTATGTATGTGAACGTTCATAACAACATTATTCACAATAGTGAAAAAAATGGAAGCAACTCAAATGTCAATTGATGATTGGATAAACAAAATGTGATATAATCATACAACATATTATTAAGCAATAAAAAAGAATAAAGTACCAACACATGCTACAACACAGATCAACTTTGAATATATTATGCTAATTAAGTGAAAGAAGCCAGACACAAAAGGCCACGTTACATGATTATATTTCTATGAAATGTCCAGAAACAGGTGAATCCATAGACACAGAAAGTGGCTGCCAGGGGATGAGGGGAGGAGGGAACTGGGACTGACTGCAAATATGTATGGGGTTTCTTTCTGGAATCATGAAAATGTTATGGAATTAGATGGTAGTAATGGTTGTACAACCTTGTGAATATACTAAAAAAAACACTGAATTATACACTTAAAAATGGTGAATTCTATCTTATGTGAATTATGTCTCAACGAATAAGTATACATTCAAATAAACTAAATTAGTTTAAAAAAACAAAATAAATAACAATCACCAACATATCCACAACTCTGTAAATAAAAACATTACGAATAAAGTTGAAGCTCCTGCCCCTTGGCATTCTGGTCACCGCCAGCCTTCATTACCACCACATAACAGGTCTCTCCCCACACTTACTCCAAGCTCACTCTTCAGATAAACAGAATAAACAATTCTTGGTTAGGAGAACTAGTTCTTCTACCTCTCCCTGCCTACAGTCATCAAAGTTCACATGCCTGAACTTCTCCTAATTACCTTCCAACGGGTTCACATTTCATCCCTAACTTCTCTCTGCTTACTGAAATGCTATTCATCCTTCAAGAATCAAAATAAATTCCAATTCATCCATAAAGTGCACCCCAGCATTCAAAAAATTTTTTTCTAACTCCCACAGAACAGATGCTATAGAAACAATCTGCTTCATAAGTCTTGTTTTCTATGAGGGAAAAGTGCACCAATGCTGACCCTCACCCTCCATTCAGTGGCAGTGTAGAAAACAGACTGAAAGGGGGGCAGGTTTAGTTAAAAGCAAGGAGGTGGGGGCCGATTTAAGGAGATGGCAATGAAGAATTCTATTCTCTATGAGTGAATGAGAAAAGAGGAGGATCAAGTATTTCTTGGAATCTATCCTAAGGAAATACTCTCAAGACTGGTGATATACATCATACATGGGCTGTACTTAACAGATCTACAACTTAAATATTAGTTCTCCACTTTCTATATATTTAGAATATAATAAAAAACTTCATAATAAAAAACTGGAAATAGTCCATAGCAAATTACAGTGTATCCATTGAATAAAGGAATTTTAATATGGGGGGATATGTAGAAAACCCTAAAGATTCCACCAAAAAACTGGTAGAATAAATTAATTCAGCAAAGTAGCAGGATACCAAGTCATCACATAAAAATCAGTTACATTTCTATACACAATGAATAATCTGAAAAGGAAATTACAAAAATATTTCCATTTATAATAGAATCAAAAAGAATAAAATACTTAGGAACTAACCAAGAAGGTAAAAGATCATACAATGAAAACTATAAAATATTGCTGAAAGCAATTAAAGACAAATAAATGGTAACACATACCATTTTCATGGACTGGAAGACCTAATACTGTTAAAAAGTCAATACTACCTGAAGCCATCTACAAAGTCAATGCAATACCTACTGAAATCTCAATGACATTTTTTGCAGAAATAGAAAAACCCATTCCAAAATTCATATGGAATCTCAAGGGACCCTGAATAACCAAAACAATCTTGAAAAAGAACAAAACTGGAGGACTCACACTTCCTGATTTCAAAACTTACTAGAAGTTACAGTAAACAAAACAGCATGGTACTGGCATAAATACAGATATATAGACCAATGGAATAAAATAGCCCCAAAATAAACTCTTGCATATATGCTCAAATGATCTTTGACAAGGGTGCCAAGACCACTTAATGGTGAAAAAACAGTCTTTTCAACAAATAGTGCTAGGAAAACTGGGTATCTATGTGCAAAAAAATGAATTTGGACCCTTAACTAATGCCAGGTACAAAAATTAACTCAAAATAGATCAAAGACCTAAACACAAAACTTAGAACTCGATTCAAAATGGGCAAAGGATTTGAATTGACATTTCTCCAAAGATATACAAATGGTCAATAAGCACACGAAAAGATATTCAACATCACTAATATTAGGGAAGTGCAAATCAAAAACACAATGAGATATCACCTCACAGCCATTAGCATGGCTACTTTAGAAAAAAAAAGACAAAAAGCAGAAAAGTGTTAGCAAGCACGTGAAGAAACAGGAACCCTCATGCATTGGTGGTGGGAATATAAAATGGTGCAGCCACTATGGAAAACAGTGTGGCGCTTCCTCAAAAAATTAAAAATAGGATTACTGTATGATCCAGAAATTCCACTTCTGTGTAAATACCCCCAAAGAACTGAAAGCAGGGACTCAAACCGGTATGTCTGCACCCACATTCCTAGGAGCATTATTCACAAGAGCCAAAAGATGGAAGCAAAAAAAAAAAAAAAAGATGGAAGCAACTCAATTGTTCATCAACAGATGAATGAAAAAATAAAATGTGATATATACATACACTGGAACATTATCCAGCCTTTAAAAAGGAAGGAAATTGAGACATATGCTACAACATGGATGAACCTTCAGTACATTATGCTAAGTAAAATAAGCCAGTCACAAAAAGACAACTGCTGCCTGAATCCACTTATATGAGGTACTCAAACTAGTCAAAATCACAGAGACAGAAAGCAGAATGGTGATTGCCAATAGCTGTGCGTAAGGGAAAATGAGAAGTTTAGAGTTTCTGTTTTACAAGATGAAAAGAGTTGTGGAGACGGATCGTGGTGATGGCTGCACAATGATATAAATGTATTTAATACCACTGAACTGTACACTTAAAAATGGTTACAGTGGTAAATTTTACGTTATGTGTATCTTACTACACCTGAAAAAAAGTATACATAGGAGTTAAATCGTTAAGTATGCTTTTTCCATTATTAACCATGTCCTTCCTGATGGAGCACAGGTAATAAACTCATTTATTCCCAGGGGGTGGGGAATGGTGACACACATAAGGGGGAAAATTCTGTAAGCTCTGTATCAGGCTACATATTTTTAGTATCTAGATAATTCTTGACAATTAGAAAGTCAATCAGGAAAAGACAAACACAAATAAAAAGACGCACAAAGGACAGGAACAGAAATTCACAAATGGCCAATAAATGTGAAAAAATGTTCAAACATACTAGTAATCAAGGAATGAAACATTAAACAAGACACAATTTTTCATCTATTAAATTTAGTTTGGGGGGAGATGAAAATAAGGTGTCTTTAACAAGGGGCACTTGTTTCTAATTCACACTCATTGTCTTCACTTCCCCACTCCCATTCAATTACTCCCATCTGTTTCTACCTCCTACTACTTCTAGAACTCTGGATAATAATACCAATGACCAAACTAATAACCTCTGCGTTGCCAAATCCAAGTGAGCAACTCATTAAACATCTCAGAAGCACTGACGGACCAAGCCTCCATCATCCAGAAACTTCTCTCGTGGTTCCCATGACACCAGTCTCCTGCTTTTTCTCCTACCTCGCTGGCTGTTTCTTCTGTCCTGTGCTCAATCTTCTTCCTCCATAAGATCTCCAAGCGTTACAGTGCCTGAGGCTCACTCAATTTTCACTTTTCTATCTACACTCTTTCCCTAAGTGATCTCAGGTAGTCCTATAACTTTGAATATCATCTATATACTGAGTACTCCCAAATTTTTATCTCCAGCTCTAGGTTCTCTGGAAGCTCCAAACCTGTACATCCAACTGCTTCCTCAACATACCAACTTCATACCTAATATACATTTCAAATTTAATACACCCACAACAGAACTCATGATTTCTCCCACCTCAAATTTCTCTCTTCCATTCTTCTCAGCGAATGCTGCCATCTACTCGAAGTTGCTCAAAACAAGTATCAGAAAGCAAAGAGTTCTTCTCCCTTTCTCTCACCAATCCATTTCCAAGTCTTGTTCATTCTACCTCCAAAATATTTGTTAATCTTTCTACTCTTCTCCATCTCCACAATCATGGACCTAGTCCAAGGTACTGTAAACTAACCGATCTTCTAGCTTCCGCTCTTGCCCTCTTCCTCCGCCCAGCAGATTATGCTACTTTCCTTCTTACAGCCTTCAAAAGGGTTCTCATAAAAACTCAGTTCCTAAGAACGGCTTCACCTGCTCCTATCTTTGAAAGAACATACAAAACCAAAAATATACACTCCATGATAATATCTCTAGACAGTAAAACTATGGGTTCTTTTCCTCATTTTTCTTGTATTTTTAAATTTTTCTATGATGAATACCTACTACTTGCTTATTAAGAAAGAGGAAATTATATTGCTGAATACTACATAATATTACATTCTTACATGTTAAGGAGAAAAGGGAATGGAAAATTGTAGTTACAACTCTGCAACTGTTACAAGCTTAGGAGAAAACAGTAGCAAACAAATATCAAAATTCTAAGAATGAGGTGTCAGGGCTGTAGAATTACTGGTGATATTTTCCCTCTACTTTCTATTTTTCAACATAATTACATTCACAATAGAAAAAAAAAAGGTTATGAGATAAACCTCATTGTCTTCTGCAATCTGGCCGCAACCCACCAAAGCAGCCTTTCACTCCCACCCCGCACTGTCTCACACCTCTGGTGCTTTAACCCGGGCACCATCTCTAGAGTATCCTCCAACCTTTCTAAGTCCTACTCATCCTTCACGGTGGAAGGAGACGGTAGGGAAGCCGACAGGTTGGAGAAAGATTCCAGGATTCTTGCTGATAAATCCACAACTTGCCGGTGCTGGGGCCAAATCTCGTCTCCAATCCCATCGCAGGCCACCAGGTTTAACAGGCTAAAAGCTCCCGCCAGTGGGGCCCAGGCGACCCCCATCCCCTCAGAGAGCGCGTTGCCCCTTAAAAAAGGACACCCCTCACACACCCAAATTCCGGGTTCCCGCTGCGGAGACTCCCCCGGCACACGCACTCACCCCGGACCCAGCCTCCTCCCTCGGATCCTCTCCCCTCGTCAGTCACCCGCCCCCTCCCTCCCCCCCCTCAACCAGGGTGCCGGCGCGTCCGGCGGGGTGGGGGAAGGGCGTGCACGTGCCCGCGCCGCCCCCGCCCAGACAATGCCCGGGAGAACGGAGCGCGCGCCCGGCGGTCCCATCCCGCTCCCGCCAACACTCACCCTTTTTCCGGGTCTCTGGCTGAAGCGCAAGCCCCGCCGGGCGCCGCAAGAGGGCACGGGGGAGGGGAGGCAGCGGGCCAAGCCCCGTTAAGCCGCCCCGCCACGAGGCCCCAGCGACCCCGGAGCCCGCGGAAGCACACTGCTCGGCAGAGCCCGCCCGACCCGTTTGGCCCGGACGTCACCAGCAAGGGCGGTGGCGACGCACGCGGTTCCGGGGGCGGAGTTCGCAAGGTTGTGGGCGGGGCCGGGGAGGGGTTGAGGCTGTCCTAGACTCTCACCCCGGGCCCGGACGCGCTGGCCCGCACTGCCCCGCCCTGTCCCGCTACCTGGGGAGCATGGGCGCCGGTTCTGGTAAAGGCACCATCATATATTATTTTCCTCCTTAGAGAAAGACGGCGAGTTCCAGCCCAAAGACAGAATATTCATTCTGCCGGCATTTATGAAGCTTCCACAGCAAGGACAACAGTAGCTATGATTTTTGTATGTGTCATCTTGTACCAAGCTTTGTGCTCTGTGCTAGGGATACAAATAACTATAGTTATTACTAACCTATTTTACAGATGCAGAAACTGAGGCTCGGAAAGGTTATCTAGGTCATACAACTAGTGAGTAACAATCTATCAAGTACTGTTTTCCACCTAAATATCTCTTGAGCCCAACCTTCCCTTTCCTTCTCCCTGTACCACCCTACAGTAGACCCCATCATCTCTCTGCCCAAGGCCACTGTAGCCTCCCATGTGGTCTCCAGGTATCTATTTCTGTCCCCCTCCAATCTGTTTTCCTAACTACGTAAAGATTTACCATTGGAATTAGCAAGGTTTAGAGGGAGTTCACTTTATAATTTTTTTTCACTTTATGTATATGTTATCAGTTTTTTGGATGTGTTTAATAAAAATGTTTTAAAGGATTTACTCGTATATCTCCAATTGCAAGCCCAGTGCATTGCACATAGTATGCACTCAAAAAGTATTTGTTGAATAAATGAATAGTAGGGCCAGGAACTTACTCCAAAGCCGTGCATGATAAGGGAATAGAGGGATTTATAAAATGTCACTGTTGGCCTCCTGACCTTAATGTCTATTAAGGGTAAAGGCAGATTAACAATATTTGTTCAACAAATTTTTTGTGTGTTTCTATTCTATGTCCTGGTACTGTGTGCCCAGCACTATGTTAGATACTCAGGATCAGAAATGAACAAAACAGTTTCTGCCCTTGTGAAATTTACCGTCAATCTAATCTGAAAGGCCAGGAAAGGACTCTCTTAGCTTTAAGCTAAAACCCAAAGAGAGAATGGGAATCAGGGAGATAAAAATAAATTTCATGGAGAAAGAGGTAGGGTAAGTGGTCAGCATGGGCATGTCTGTATTCTCCTACTTTGGGGGTCTAACCCTGAGGCAGAGGCTTAGAAATATCCAGCTGACTGTGGAGGAGGCTAGAAGCCCACTTCTCCTGGCCCAGCTTGGAAGGCTGCCCAATTCTGGCAGAAGTCTCACATTGATCAGGGCTTAGGAGCAGACAGCAGCATTAGTGAGAAAGAGGAATCTGAGATAGTGCTGCTGGGTGTCCACAGTTTGCAGATGGTGTGCCAGAAACCCAGATTTCTCTTACGCCTTCTGCCAGGCAAGCAGAAAGTAGCATGGGTGAGAGCCATGGACAGGCCAATGGGCACTGTGCCAGGGGCCAGGTGATCCTAAACCAGAGGCCTTAGGGTGGATTAATTGGCAGGTAATGATGTGGCTAAGACCCCAAGGATGGGCAGAGCTAAAAACCCCAGCAAGAGCTGAAGTGCTCCCAGGTCAGCTGGTGAGAGGAGCAGGGATGAAGGAGTCGGGGTGGGAAGGTGAGACGTCAGACTCTCAAGGTGCTGAAGCAACAGATCATGAGCTTGACAGCCAACAACCTCAGCAGTTGATGCCAGTAGGGCCCTGGTGACCAGGTGTGACTAGGCACATGGCTGCAAAGGCCAGTGAGGACCCAGGCTATGGCTCACAGCTCTGCACACAGATCTGAGACCCCTCTGGCCACTCCCTCAAAGCTTCCCTTTGATCCCACAGGCCATCTTGGGAAGTCAAGAGTGGGGAGGGGTAAGTTCTGATAGGACTACAACTTTCCATTCACTGAATATTTACCCAAAATGAGATGGTTTAAGACCATATAACTTTCACTGGCAAGTTCTTTTTGTTTGTTTTTCCAGAGTATTTTTTTTTTTAATTGAATGAAAGATTCTTTAAATGCTATAGTGCTTTACGATTTTCAAAAGTTTCACACACATGATTTCATGTAATTCTATAATAACCCTTTTTCCCCCCTACCCCTATATTGCCTCTCCCCCTTCCCTCTCCCCACTGGTAACCACTAGTTTGTTCTCTATATATGTGAGTCTGCTTCTTTCTTGTTTTATTCACTAGTTTGTTGTATTTTTAAGATTCCACATATAAATGATATCATACAGTATTTGTCTTTCTCTGTGTGACTTATCTTACTTAGCATAATGCCCTCCAAGTCCGTCCATGTTGCTGCAAATGGCAAAATTTCATGGCTGAGTGAAATTTTATGGCTGAGTAGTATGGCAAGCTTAAATTTAGCCCACTCCCCAACAGGAATGAAAACCCACAAGAAAGTTTTCATCAGTTAAAGAGAAATAACAGCTACGGATTTGTATACATATGCACACAGTGTGTACATTTCAGTAACAGAAATAAGCTCTATGGGGGCTTCCCTGGTGGCGCAGTGGTTGAGAATCTGCCTGCCAATGCAGGGGACACGGGTTCGAGCCCTGGTCTGGGAAGATCCCACATGCCGCGGAGCAACTAGGCCCGTGAGCCACAATTACTGAGCAACTAGGCCCATGAGCCACAATTACTGAGCCTGCGCGTCTGGAGCCTGTGCTCCGCAACAAGAGAGGCCGCGATAGTGAGAGGCCCGCGCACCGCGATGAAGAGTGGCCCTCGCTTGCCACAACTAGAGAAAGCCCTCGCACAGAAACGAAGAACCAGCACAGCCATAAATAAATTAATTAATTAAAAAAAAAAAAAAGAAAGAAGCTCTATGAAGCAAATGGGCAGGGTGCTAAGAGAGCACAGCACAGGGGGACCAAATTTAATATGGAGGTAGAAAAAGCCTCCCTGAAAAAATATTAAGTGAAACTGAAAGCAGTAGGAGCTGTCGGGTCACGATAAAGCCTAAGACAAAGTGAGAGAAGTTCAGGGTAACTTAAGAGCAGAGTGGCTGGGTTTGGGGCTGAGTCAGGCAAGAACAAGATCGTGCAGGTAGGTGGTGTTAAGATTTTTATCTTTACCTTAAGAACAACAGGAAGTCATCAAAGGGTTTTAAGCAGGGGAGTAATGTACTCGATTTGCCCTTTTAAGGTAATATATTCGACCTAGCAAATGGGTGGGGAATGACTGGAGGGGTGTGTGAACAAAGAAGCAGCCACACAGTTGGAAAGCAATTTGATCGATCATCCAGGTGAAAAATGAGGGTACCTTACAGTGGGCAGCGGAGATGGAGGGAAGCAGAAAGATTCAAGAATTGTGGAGAAAATAGCGAGAGACTTGGTAATGAACTGGGAGAAGACCAGGAAAGTGAGAAAAAGCAGCCCCAGCCTTCAAGCAGATGGTGCCCTGCGATGGGGCCCACAGCTGGAGATTGGATTTCACGCCCCTCCTTGGCCAGGCCTCCTGCACTGGAGGGGGGCCTGGAAGGAGAAGATTAGAAGAACCGAGGGGGACTGCTTTCTAGAGTTGGCAGATGGTGGATGGTGATGCCATTTACTGAGAGGAGAGAGACTGAAGGGAGAACAGATTTTCTGTGTTGGGGGTAGTGGTGAGTGAATCAAGAATTCTTGGGACATTTTAAGTTTAAGACATCTACCTGAAGACATTAAACAGGCATCTGTGCACACAGTTCTGGGGCTCAGAGAACTGGTGGGTAGCGCTGTCAACATACCCTTGTCAACAGGTAGTTCTGAGGGCTGATGAGATTGGAGAAAAGACAGCACAGTTCAGAGGGGTTGCACTGTCACAGCCCATAATGTCACACTTTGCTTTATACAAGACAACATTCCAAATGTTGAGAAATATCACATAATAACCTGGATTTCCCCTTCTATGAAAAATCAAGGGACTTCCCTGGTGGCGCAGTGGTTAAGAATCCGCCTGCCAGTGCAGGGGACACGGGTTCAAGCCGTGGTCCGGGAAGATCCCACATGCCGCGGAGCAACTAAGCCCGCGTGCCACAACTACTGAGCCTGCGCTCTAGGGCCCGTGAGCCACAACTACTGAGCCCGTGAGCCACAACTACTGAAGCTCGCATGCCTACAGCCCATGCTCCGCAACCAGAGAAGCTACCGCAATGAGAAGCCCGTGCACCGCAAAGGAGAGTAGCTCCCGCTCGCCGCAACTAGAGAAAGCCCGTGCGCAGCAACAAAGACCCAACGCAGCCAAAAATAAATAAATAAATAAATAAAATTAAAAAAACCAAAAAAGAAAAATCAAGCTGTGGTAACCTGGACCCACATTGCTATAATTAGATACTAGTTAACACTATGAACTGGGCAGTGTTCCAGGCACTTCACAAATTTAATCTAAGTAACAACTTGATTTTTATGGTTCATACTTTAAGGAAGAGAAAACTGAAGCACAGAAAGGTTGAGTAACTTATCAGACAGCTAAGAAGTGGCAGAGCTGGGTTGCAGACCCAGGCTATCTGGCATCAGGGTCTGAGGGCTTAGACACCTTGGGTGCAGCTGGGAAGCTGCAATCCCATTTAGAAAAGCCCTATTGCCTGCAGGGCATGGTCCCACCACTTCCTATTGTTTTCCTGTCCCCCCAAAACCCAATCCCAGTCTGAACATCAGTTGCCATTTATTGTTTTATTTGCACTTCTGTTTTCTGATATTGGAGAATTATTTATCTGTACCAAGTAGAATATTAAAAATATTAAAGGCATCTAACTTCCATGGGTAAGAATTTTAAAATTATTTATTAGTGGAATTTCTGTTTGTATGTTATCTGGTCAGATAGAATTGATAAAAACAGGTTAGTATTTAGGTTAAATATGTATGAGAAACTCATAACTATGTTTCTGTGCTTCTGAAACAATCACGCTTCTGATATATACTTGGGATCTATCATTCCCAAGTATAAAAGATGAAAATGACACAGAGCGAAGGCAACAAAATGTTAAATAACTAACTTTTCAATTTTAGACAGTTTTATTTAGATAAGGTTGATCTGAGACTGAGGTCTTGGGAGACTTTGACAGTATGCTTAAACTTAGTTTCAAGTCTTGGGGGAAAAAATACGGTTTATGTCAGTTTGGGGTCTTACAGTCTCTCAGCTGGAAGAGAGGGTGGGGTGGCTTCGATCGCTCACCAGTCCCTTCCTTAGTGAAAGTGTGAGAGGAGGGAGGTGGGGGTGAATGTTAAATGTACAGTATTAATGAAAGGAAAAGCAACAATTATTAAAGTTAGTCAAGAAGGTTCTAGGAATGATGGCACTGACCCAGGAGAAGGAGCTGGTATTTGGAAGGGAGGCTCACTCTGGGAGCTGCAGCCCCCGGCTTCTTGCAGGGCTCCGCTGGAGGGGAGGGATGGGGCAGACTGAAAGCAGCAATCAGATAACCAAGGAAAGCCTGGGAAGGGTGGTGAGGCTCAGGCTCTGTCTGAGAGTGGGAGGGGAATCTGGCTCAGATGGACAATTTTGCTAAGCTCTGCCCCAGAGATCCCCAGGCTGGAAGTATCCTCCTGGCCTCCACCCTGGGAAGACCAACCACCCTTCCTAAGATTGACAGGGACCCCTGGAGCCCTTGTGGTCATGAGGTTCCCCTCCCAGGATGCAGTCACTAATTAGACTTCTAAAATGAGAACCTCACACGTACAGTGCCAAGCAAACTGTTAAAGTCGTTAGTGCCTGGGAATTACACTCGGGTTGTTAAAAATAAATGATTGTCCACAACCAGGTCCAAACAAGAAACCAAACGTCTGGTTGGCCTTTTTGGATGTTAACAAAACTATATCCCGCCCTTGAAGATCTTACTGGACCCCATCCTAACCCACAAAGAAACCATGCATTGTGCGTCTCCTCTGTGTGGACTGGGCAGTCACCACAAATGCAGACTTGGCGAATGGGGAAGATGATGCAAAACATTTTCATTGGTGTGAAAAAAAAAAAAGGGTATTTGCCCTGAAAGGAAACTTCCTATGGTTGGAAGTGGTTGGGTTCTCTGTATTTGTTTCATATGAAAATGAAGATGAGGAGAACTTGGAACTCTCATACATTGCTGATGCGAATGTAAAAGGGTGCAGCTGCTTTGGCAAACAGCTTGGCAGTGTCTCAAAATGTTAAACACAGAGTTATCATGTGTCCCTGCATTTACACTCCTAGGCAAATACCCTGGAGAAATGAAAGCATATGTCCACACTGAATTTGTACAGGAATGTTCATAGCAAAAGCATGTATCTCAATAAAGTTGTTTAAAAAAAAAAAAGAAGTCATCTCTGGGAACAGGCTAAAAATATCTGAAAATTACTTGTAAAGTTAACGTAAATATACAACTTCAGCTGTAATATGATTTGATTGTGGTGGAATCTAGACAATGTAAAAAGGGGAATGTACAAAAGTAGTCCTGCTTAAACTTCTGGGTCAAGCTCTAAAGACTGAAGACTTCTGATTTTAATTTGGTTACATTTCCTTATATCTTTTCATCAGCTGTTAGGTGTCTAGTTAATACAATACTGTGATATTTTCATTTATTGTTTATTGTTTTTAAATTGGTTTTCTACACTACAGCTCTCTGTTATTAAAGATAAATAATGACATTAGTGCTAAGCTTATTAATTTGTTGACAGAATTTTTTATATACTTTAGTTTTCTTGATGGTATTTACTTATATTATCCTCTGGTGGCTTTTATCATGATCTTTTCCTGGCTTCCTATTTTATGGCTCATCTGTTCTAGAAATGCTTCGCAAATGCCCTCAGTCAAGAGGTATAGTCCTGGCTGTAAACAGCCCTCATTCCCAAATATAATAAGAGGCCTCTGGTGGCCTAGATGAAGCCAAAACAAATAATATTGCATATACATCAGGTTTCGAAAATCAGTTACTGCCCAGAGTGCTTTCCTGTTGACCCTGATATTGGGAGGCTTATTTGGCCTTTACCATGGGGCACCCAATGGCAGATTGTGGGATGTTGCCCCTGTAGTCAGATCTCGGATTCTTCCAATGCAAGTGAACAGGGGATTTTAGCTGGGAAGAGTAATCTTCTATAAATTGACCTTGGCAGTGAAACATACCACCTGCATAATAACTTTTATTCTCCAAACATCTCTAAACTATTATACTTTATATGGCCATTATGTTTCTCCTTCTGTGCTTACAAAATGCCTTATTCATATGTTCAGAGTAAACTCATCCAGGTTTGGTGTCCCCAGCTGAGCAGCAGATAATGTCAGAACAGTCATAAATGTGCCTAGAGAAGAATTGTTCACATTATAAAAGGAACAAAAGGAGGGGAAACTGTCAGAGAGTTTTCTGAGCTGCTTTGTATTCTATTCACTATAGATAACACCAACTGGAGAATTTCAGTAGTCAGAGTTTGTGTATAGAATGAGTTTGGATCTTCATAGCCCAAAATGCAGGCAGTCTGTTGTAAAGTTAAAAAAAAAAAGAATCATAATATTGGGAATGATAGCTGGGAAAGCTGTTTTTTGTTTTGTTTTGTTTTTTGACTCAATTTTATACTGGTTGTACAGTGTTGACATTTATATTTTGTGTAAAAGATTTATTTATGCAACAGCATAGGGCTGAGAAGCTGTGCCTCTCCTTGCCCCCCTTCGTCACCGTGTCTCTCTCCTTGGAACTCTCCTTTTAGATGTGGCATACACGACAGCTTGGCAGACGTCATATCCACTCCCAACCCTTTCTCCCTTGCCTTCTTCTATAGAAGCCAGAAAGTTAAACACTCAATTTCCTACCCTCCCTTGAAGCCAGGAGTGACCATGTGACTCAGTTGTAGCCAAGAAGATGAAACCGCAAGTTCAATGAATAAAAAGAGAGACTCCCAAAGAAAGGGGAGAGTTGTAGCTAGTCCTGCGTCAGCCTCTCTGTCCCCTTCTTCCTGCCTTGACTTTGGATGTGATGCCTGAAAGTACGGCAGCCATCTTTCAACCATGGAGTTTCAAGCCAACACCTTAAAAACGGGACAGAAAGAAAGCTGGAGCCTGGGTGTTTTATGATGGTACCAGGCCTGGACTGCCAACTTTCTATGTAAGAAAAACATCATTTGTTTGTTTAAACAACTTGTGGCCAGACTTTCTGTTATTTTCAGCCAACCACATTCCTTTATGACACACGAGATTTCTTCAATGTGCTTCTTTCCTATTCTCAACTTCTCAGATAGCTCTTTCTCAGTCTCCACCCCCAGCTCCTCTTTCTCTGCCTGTGCCTGAATACTGAGATTTCTGTGGCTTCTATCCTTGTTCTGTTCTCATTTCTTGAATAATTTTCTCCATGGGCACAGCTTCAACTGCCCCTTACATACCAACAAGTTCCAAATCTAGATCATGAATTTGGGTCTCCAACCTGAACCTGGACCATTATTTTCAAGTGCATTTAAGACATTTCCCTTTGTATGGCCCTGAAGCAAATTCAGCCTATCCATAATTAAACTCATTTTTTCCCCATCCAAGGCTTACTTTTCTCCTTTCTCTTACTATTTTGATTAGTTTCACCACCCACTCAGTTATCTGAGATGGAAACTTTGGAATCATCCACTCCTTGTTTACCTTCACAGGTCACATCCAGTTAGTCTCCAGGTGTTACTGAATCCACCTCTTAAATTCTTCTTAGGTCAGCTCTCTCTCCTTTATTCCCTCACCATTGCCCTGGTCCAGGTGCCCACCCTCTCCACCTGGACTTCTACCCTCTCCTCCTAATTGGTTGTGCTGCCTTCCTACTCTCCCCATCTAGTGTGTTTCAACCGCTGGGGTCAACTTTCTAGAACACATCTGATCACTTCACTCTACTATTTAAAACACCTCAGTGCCCTGGCCCCATTACCTAGGGGTAATTCTCAAATTTTACTGTGCATCCGCATTACCTGAAGGACTCGTTTAAACATAGATTGCTGGGCCACTCCTCCAGAGTCTCTGATTCAGTAGGTCTGGGGTGGGTCCTAAAATGTGTATTCCTAACAAGTTTGAGGATGGTGCTGATCAGGGACCACATTTTGAGAACCACTGGCCTAGGCTAAAATTAAAACTCTTTAACGTCAGGTTTAAATCATTTACAACCTACCTTCCCAGTTTCTGGCCGCTGCTCACCACGTTCCATAAGTTTTTTTGGGTTTTTTTTTGGCCGCACAGCATGCAGGATCTTATTTCCCCGACCGGGGATCGAACCCTTTCCCCCTGCAGTAGAAACATGGAGTCTTAACAACTGGACCACCAGGGAAGTCCCCGTAAGTTATTTCTGAGGTCACCTGCCACTCTTATGTCAAGGTCTCAATCATTCTCTTCCCCTTGTCTGGAATGCACATCCCCCTTCTCATTCCTGGCAAACTCCCTACCAGTTCTTCAAGGAAAGTCCAGCTCTGGCTTCCCTTCTGAAGAATTAATTGACTGCTTCCTCCTCTACACTCTTTTGGCACTTCATACACAGGGTACTGTAGAGTCTTGCTACTTAACCGGTGGTCCTCAACCAACACTAGGGCCATCACCTGGGAGCCTGTTAGAAAAGCAGAGTTGCAGGCTCCACCCCAGACCTACTGAATCAGAATCTGCAATTTAACAGGATCCCCAGATGAGTCCCACACCAGCTGAAGTGTGAGAAGCGCTGCTGTGCAGGGCCTTGTGATAGACATTGTGATAGATGCTCTGATGACAGTATTTCCTTTAGTTCCTCCAGCATTCCCATGGCTCGTTATTATTGTCCACGATTTAAAAAGAGGAAACAGAGGCTGGTAGTAGCAGAGCTGGGATTCAAACCCAGGGCCGTCAGGCTTCAAAAATCTGTGCTTGCTCTCCGTACTATACCCATCATCTGCCTATTACTGGTCTTCACACATAGTATTGTAATTATCTATCCATAAGTCGGCTCCCTATCCATGTAAAGAGATGCTGAGCGGGGCAAAGTCCTATTGTCTCTAGAAATCAAGGAAGAAAACTGCACTGGAACAAGGAAGAACCTTTGTTCTTTCTCACTGTCAACTACAGTTCTAATAGCAACTTTGGGTAGGATGAGGTTCCTGAAAGAGTTTATACAAATTTTAAAAATATAGCAGCTTTATTGAGATATAATTCATAAATCATATAATTAACTCAAAGTGTACAATTCAATGGTTTGTAGTAAATATATTCACAGAATTGCGCAATCACTACCCCAAAACAAACCACATGCCAATTAGCAGTCACTCTCTATTTCCCCCAGACCCTCCATCTCTAGGCAACCACCAACCAACCTCTGTCTCTATAGATTTGCCCATTCTGGGTGTTTCATATGAGTGGAATTGTACAATAGGTGGCCTTTTGTGACTGGCTTCTTCCACTTAGCATAATGCTTTTAAAATTCAGTCATGCTGTAGCATGTATCAGTTCTCTTTTCCTTTTTATTGATGAATAAAATTCCACTTTTTATTTATCCATTCATCAGTTGATAGACTTCTGAGTTGCTTCCACCTTTTGGCTGTTACAAATAATGCTGTTATAAGCACTGTTTAAGTTTTGGCGTGGATATATGTTTTTATTTCTCTTGGGTACTCACCTAGGAGCTGGGTTATGCGATAACTCTATGTTTGACTTTCTGAGGAGCAGCAAGACTGTTTTCCAAGGTGGCTGTACCATTTTAAATACTCAGCAGCAGTGTATGAGGATTCCATTTTTCCTACATCCTTGTCAACATTTGTTATTATCTGTCTTTTTTAAAAATTCAATTTATTTAAACTAAAAAACAAAAAACCCCAAAGCCTGTCTTTTTTATTATAGTCATTTTAGTGGGTATGAAGTGGTAGCTCATTGTGGTTTTGATTTGCATTTCCCTAATAACTAATGATATTGAGCATCTTTGCTTATTGGCCATTTGTATATCTCCT
Source organism: Eschrichtius robustus (assembly GCF_028021215.1). Taxonomy (NCBI): domain Eukaryota; kingdom Metazoa; phylum Chordata; class Mammalia; order Artiodactyla; family Eschrichtiidae; genus Eschrichtius; species Eschrichtius robustus. The sequence continues at coordinate 62,787,736 of NC_090829.1, read as the reverse complement.
TTGAAGAAATGTCTACTCTGATCTTTTGCCCATTTTGAAATTGGGTTTTTTTATTTTATTTTATTGAGTGGTAAGAGTTCTCTATATGTTGTGGGTTGAATGTGTCTCCTCCAAAAGATATGTTGGAGTCCTTGCCCTCGATACCTCAGAATATGACTTTATTTGGAGATAGAGTCTTTACAGATGTAACCAAGTTAAAATGAGGTTTTATGGTGGGGTTAATCTAATATGGTGGGTGTCCTTATAAAAAGGGGAAGATTTGGACACAGAGAGACATGCGTACAAGTAGAACATCATATGAAGATGAAGGCAGAGAACAGGGTGATGTAGCAGAAGCTAAGGAATGCCAGAGATTGACAGAAAATACTAAGAAACTAGATGAGCGGCATGGAACATTTTCTTCCTCGCAGTCCCCAGAAGAAATCGAGATACCTTGATCTCAGACTTGAATCTTCCAAAACTGTGAAGCAATAAATTTACTTTGTTATGGCAGTCTCAGGAAACTAGTACACTATATATTCTAGATACAAGTCCCTTAACAGATAATATGATTTGCAAATATTTTCTCCCATTCTGTGGATTGTCTTTTCAGTTTCTCGATGGTATCCTTTGAAGCACAGAAGCTTTAAACTTTTATGAAGTTCAATTTAATTTTGACTCCTTTGCAGGGTTAGTTTTTGAGGCCAGTCTTTGAGATTTATTCTGATCCCAGGAGGGGTCTTCTTAGCAGTTTCTTTCCCTAGTTCTCACTGGTAAACTAGCTGGCCTGTGTTTGTTGATCTCTTGGAGCTACCGGCCTTCTCTTAACTGTCTACCACTATTGTGGTGGACAGTTTGAACATCTCCACACTCTGTTAGAAATAAAGCCAGTCAGCTTTACAAGCAGGGTGCTATGCTGGGGTCATAGGCTCTGGTCTTCTTGACCTGCCTTTTTGGTGTGGAACTTCTGCCATCCAAGTAGGGGCTGGCTGGAGGAAGGGTGCCTACCTCTCAGCGATACTCACCTGGAAATTAGCCTAGGCAACATGGAGCCGTGGGGGGATGCGAAATGCTGGTGGCCTGCCCCTCCCACGGAGACCTCTTTGCCTGGGAGCAGGGGAGCCCCATCTTCTTGACCACATCCACTTGGAGTGTAGCTTCTGTCATATTGAGTTGGGAGGGAAAGTGAGGTAGAGCGTGCATAGTGGCTTAAGTGCTACAGACTCTGTTCTTACTAAGTTTCAGCAGATTTTCTTGAATAAATGTTTCTTTACTTATTATACGCCTTAAGGATAATTTCTAGAGACTTTAAATGTTGTTATTTTTAAAATAATTTTCACCAATTACAGTTGTTTTGCTGAGGTGGGGGTCTGTGAAACTCTTCACACCACTATTCCAGAAGTAATTTATATACTTTCAATAAAAAATGGGATCATAGCAGATGTGGAGGTAGGGGTAGGGGTGGGGTTAGGGATAGCAGTAGCAGAGTAAGTCAGGAACAAAAGACTGGGTAACAACCCATCAGGACTTCCAGTTAGCGAACAAGAGAGAAGCAGTAGGTGTGAACAAAACCAGGAATCACTAAAGAAATTTGGAGGCTTTATAACTTCCCCATTCCTCTATTTTTCAACATATCCCTTCTGCCTCCCATAGTGATAATCAGTCAAATAAATATTCATTACCTACTCTGTGCCAGGCACTTTGGCTGGTCCTTGGGATAGAGTTAGGTTAACAAGACAGACTTGGTCCTTGCCCTCAAGGAGTGAAAAATAAATCCGTTTGGGGAATCAGGAAAGGCATCATAGATGAGGTAGCATTTGATCTGGACTCAGAAGCAAGGAGAGGGTTATTGCTGAACCTAGATTTAGACAGAAACCCAAAAGCTAATGATAAGATCAGGGAAAGTCACTGTTATGTAAGATGCCGGGAAATCATTAAAAATATGATTTAACACATATTGATGAAATTTTTCAGTTCTAGGCAAATTCAAAACAGGCCATTTGTCATTGGCACTCTACATTCTAGCCACTTTCTCTCTCCTTTCACTTTCAAGTGACCTTGGGCTTTCCAAAACTACCTACTAAGGCATCTTACCCCAGCTGGTCCTCTCCTCTGGGCTGGATTCTTGGCTAGATTCTTGGACCTCACCAAATAAGAGATGGTTTCTAATTTTGAAGAGTCCATAATCTGGGAGAGGGAGGTAAAGAGTCAAGTAAACAGTAAAGTACTCTCACAGAGGTATATCAAGGAGGTAACGGGGGCACACAAGAGCCCATCTAACTCAGACTGGGCTTATTACCAAACCAAACTTGGGTCCACTTGCCTGCACGCAGTAAAGCCACTCTACTGACACCTGGTTGTGGTGAAGGCTAGTACAGCGTTCATTGCAGGGCCAAGCAAGGAGTCCAGGGCAGCTAGTGCTTGAAAGACTAGAATTGCCCAAGTGGTTTCAGGAAAAGGTTTTTAAGGATAGGGTGAGGTGTGTGATCAGCTCGTGGACGTTCTTCTGATTGGTTGGTGGTGATGATCAGAAGTCAACATCATCAACCCGGTTCCAACCGGTCTAGGGTCTACGTGTTGTGGGCAGCATACTGTTAACTTCTTCCACCTGGTGGGGGTTTCAGTATCTGCAAAACAGCTCAGAGGACATGGCTCAGAATATTATCCATAGCCCTTGAGAAGGAACCAAAGGTCCTTGACTTTGTTTAACGGCTAAACTATTATTTTGTCTTGCTTGACTGTGTTCCTTTCTGCATTTTCTCACTTCTCTGATTAAATTTATTCTTTGACTAAAGTTTATCTATAGACAAAAGGCAGGTGAAGGATATGAGGGAGGGGATCCTGTTCTGGGAAGGCCCCATAGGGCTCTGCTTGGTTACAGGATGGGAAGAGGGTGATCACGGAAGCTCCCCTGAGGAAATGAATCCTAGCTCTTTCAGAGAATGTAGGGGAGATAGCTGGAGGCCAGGCATTCCAGGAGAAGGAAACCAAGGCACAGAGATGGGTAAGCCCAGGAAGCATTCCTCCTCTCTCCCCCAGCCCACCCAAGATTTGGGGAATTCCATATTGTATTGATTTTGACAAGAAACAAAGCTTCCCTCTCCCTAAGGAATTCAGATCTTTTTCTCTCTCTCTCTCTCTCCACTAGCTCTTAGCAGCCAGTCAGTTGCATGAACTGGTGTCAGCTGAGTGTTTCCACCACAGATTTCAATCAAGGAGTCAGTGAGGTAAAGATAAATTTATTAGCATGGTGGATGGGTAGGGATGTTCTATCCAGATTATTTTTGCTTAAAGATAATTGTGTGTGTCCTGCTTCATAGCTTTCTAGAGCTGCCCCAGTTTATGCCTATTTTCTAGGTAGGATACTTGGCTGCCTCATCAACTCTGTGCGCCTCTGCTACCTTCCAATAAGTTTCCTATTCAGATAGTGTTGTTTCAGTCACATGCCAACAAGGAATTTTGATCTTAGGCAAACCACTTAGAAGGCTCTTCCATAGAGATAATGAAAGCCTGAACTAAGGCATTGGTAGGGAGGATGGAAAGTTAGATGGATGGATAGACAGATAGATTGATTTAGATATAAAGAGGAAGAGTTCCTGGCACAAGGTATGGACTCAATATTTGAATGCATGATTGAATAATAGGAAAAATTACTCTTAGGTTTCAGTCAATTTTGTTGCTATTAACCAGAAAGGAAAATACAAGATGAACCTTTTTGGAAAAAGCTGCTTTTGAGTTTCAGGTTCTAGTAGTCCCATATTAAGGACTCATACAGAAATTTCTAGAAGACATTTGGATATAAGTATCTTGTCTGAACACTTAGATTTAGGATCCATCAAATATAGTCATAACTGGGACCATAGTGGTGGATAAAATTACCCAGGATAATTATCTGCAGGGTAAGAAGAAAGCCTGATGATTGAGGATTTAGGGCAGAGGCAGAGGAAGAGCCCATGAAAGAGAAGGAAAAGGAAAAGTATGACTATAGACAAGATAGGAAAATGTCATCAGGACCATCAAATTTGTTAAATAAGATAGGGACTTAGAATTTAACAACAAAGATGTAATTGGAGCTCTTGGCAAATGTGATTTCTGTAGTGGTGGTGAGTATGTGAGCCAGATTGTGGTGTATGAAGAAGTGAGGCAAAGGAGAGACTTTTAAAAAAGAGGGTAGAGCCAGAAAGGAACTTGGGGCTGCAGAAAGGATTTTAAAGATGGGGAGAGGCTAGAGTATGTTTAAATGCTATGGGAAAGTGCTCACAGAGAGGTTGAAAATCAGAGAAGGATGTAGGGGGAAGTCCCTAAGATGCTGGTTGAGTGGGATTCAGAGTTCAGGTGGAGGAGGGACACCTAAATCCTGAAGAAGAGAGAGGATAGGAAAGAAGTAAAGGAGGAGAGATTCTACTTCATGTCCTTTAAGTCTCTGAAGGAGAAAGCAAGATCAACTGCTAAGAGAGTGGGGTACGCCAGGAGAGTGGCGAGTGAGTTGAAGCCTTGCCAAGAGTATCTTGCCCAATTGAAGTTGGAGATCACACAATTTTAGAGGTATAAATTAGCTGATCTTCTCTACCTGTGTTCAATAGCTTGGGAGTAGGAGCAGAGAAGGCCAACCATTGGGATGATACACATGGAGGCAGTAGGAGAATAAGCGGAATGGGAAATCAAAGGGGTGAGCAAATTTTGAGTGCTGGTGAGTGTTGGAATGACATTGTGATGATGGAATGGAGGGTGGGAAGGGATAATGGGTAACCCAGGGGCCTGCAGGAAGAGGTGTTAGAAGACTGAAGATCTAGATAAGCTCACAAGGAAAATCACAGAATGAGAGAGATGGAAGGAAAGGAAGGCTGTGGCAAAAGACAGAAAGGCTTTGGAGTTTAAGGTTTCATAGGAAGAATAATTCTGGGTGATGAAATGATCCGAGGAATGGCCTTCTGTGTTACTTGGAGTGAGTGGGAGTGAAGGTCTGTTGACTAGAGGTCAAAACAATGTGAGGCTAGAGCAAAGGGATGGGTCCTATATGCTTAAATGACCCAGGATAATGGCAGAAATCAAAATTAAAGAGTAAGACTATGTCAGAGGTCAAAATTTGCTAACAACCAATTTTATGAATGGTAGGTATATGGAAATCACAAGTTGAGGAGCGGAAAATGCAACAGACTAGGACATTAGTGTAATGTTATTTCCATGTCTCAGTAAGCAGCCCTTCCCTGATTGCTATGTATTTCCTCACTTGACAGAAAGCTCTGGAGGGCAGGGCCTGTCTCATTAATCCCACAGCATCTTACCCAGTTCTTGGCAGCAATTAGAAAGAAGAGAGGGAGACGCAAGAGGGAAGAGATATGGGAACACATGTATATGTATAACTGATTCACTTTGTTATAAAGCAGAAACTGACACACCATTGTAAAGCAATTATACTCCAATAAAGATGTTAAAAAAAAAAAAAAAGAAAGAAAGAAGAGACCATACAATCTCTTTACTCTAGAAAGTGCTGATTCTTTAGTCCCATTTACACAGTTCTCAGTCCCTGGAATCCTATAAGTTCCTCTATCATACTATATATAGAATTTATTCATATGTCTGCTTCTCCCATCATTCTATAAACTTTGAGAACAGGAACTGTCACATTCATTACTGTAATCCCAGAGGAAACATTCTGTCTGATCCACATTAAGGACGCCAGTATTTGTCAAATAAATAAATGAATACATAAACGAATGAATCTCTCAGCTGTTAAGAACTACCATTCCTGATTAAGCACCACTGCCAAGTACTGGGCTTTGGTCTCTTCTTTCCCGTTGCTGCCAAGCACTGGGTAAGATGCTGTGGGATTAATCTAATAAAACAGGCCCTGCCCTCCAGAAGCTTTGTCAAGTGAGGAAATACATAGCAACCAGGGGAGGGCTGCTTGCTGAGACATTACATGCTTTTATATTCTAATTTAATCCTCACAACAAGCCTAAGTAGGAAGAGGGGAAACTGCAGCCCCAGAAAGTTTGAGCATCTTACGCAAAGACACACAAGCAGTAAATGTTAAAGCTGGCATTTGAATACAGCTCTGACTTCAAAACCTATTTTCACATTATGTTGCCACCAAGCCTAGTCTAAGTGTAACAACTAGGACTTATCAGAAAACCAGGTTTAGTGGATCACTCCACAGTGCTAACTTTATCATTAAGGCAATGATTCCCAAGGGATTTTTTTCCCACTTGCCACGTATGCTAGTCCTGTGAGAAGCAGATGCTAAGATGAGATCAAATGTGCAAGGATTTAAATAAAAACATGCAAGAAAATGCCCTGTGAGGGAAAATGTGGAGGGAGAGAGGGAGAGAGAGAGAGAGAAGGCTGGGAGAGCCATTAGACCCCAGAAGCAAGTGAAGGAGAGAGGGAAAGAAGGTTGGATAGAAGCATCTTACATTGCCATGTAGTCTAATGAAGGTTGGACAAAGCAGAAGGGGAGTCCTGGAGCCCAAATCCACCATCAGAAGGAACATGTGTGCCTTAGTATCCCTGTTACAAGTCATTGGCTGAAAGCAGCTGGTAGGAGGTGTGGGCTCAGCACAAATGCAAGATGGATTTCAAAGCCAGCAGCTGGGGCATCATTTGGTCAATTATGCTCCCTGTGGTTGGAGGCTAGTCAGGCCCATTTCCATAGCTGTCACACCATGCTAGAAAGCTTCTTGGAGTGTTGCTTTCTGTTTTGTTTCACCTCCTCTCTTTACTCACCTGCAGACACTGAGTTCCTACAAAGCCTTACTATCTTTGGTATCATCCACCACATCTCAGTAGGAGTGTGTCAAGCAAGTAAATATGATCTTTTAAAAATCCTCTTTCCTCCTTTATCACACAACCGTGTTTTTCTCTAAATAAAAAGATGAGAGTATTCAAAGCCTTGACTCTTTGGACCGATTGGCACTTTGGTTGTACTACACATGTATTGATTGATGATTATGTTTATCAAACTATGACTCAAAAATCCTGTTTCAAGGTATATACAGGCTCTTGTATAAAGCACAGAATTGGTGGTTTTATTCACTAAAACATTAAGCACCTCTGTGCTGAACATGCTATTCAAACATAAAAATGAACATGTGACTTTTGAGTCTTAATTTATAAAGGTGACTGGGTGATAACATGGAGCAGTCAGTGCCATTGAAAGAAAAGTGTAGTATTACTTACTCACAGTTCTCCTAGAAACAAGAGGCATAGTGTGTCACACAGGGCCACAGGGGAATCACCAGCGTCAGTCAGGGGGCAGAAAGAAATGAGGGGGAAGCATATAGGACAGAGCCTTTACTGGGGTTTCCATGGGTAAGTCAAGGCATAGCAGGGTAAGTCAAGGCATAGCAGGGTAAACAGTTTAGGGTTGGCTAGTTTGAATAATCCCAGCTGGTTTGGTAACACAAGGGGTGGTTCTTAGCAGTCTGGTACCTGGCCCTAGGGTGATTTAGGGCACGGGAGATGTTGGTTTGGTGAGAGTTAAAGGAGGCGGCTGGAGTTTTGGATAGGAGATTGGTTGGTTTATATATGAAAGCTGGGCTCACTGACTAGCTGTTTACCGCCTCTAGGAATTAGCCAGTCCTGGGAGGAGCAGTCTCTTCCCAGCCAGCAAGGTCCCCCAAAGATGTCAAAACATCATACAAAAAATATAAAAGACCCCAACATAATTAGGAGGAAATCATGCCTTTTGATTTTCTCAGTCTCCATTAACAGTTAATGAATAGCAGAGAGGCAGAAGGCAGGTTTAGCCCATTTTCCCCCCTCATTCTGTTAAGAGTACAGGTTATTTTTTGAAGAGAAAATTTAAATTATGAGAGGCTTCTATTCTCTACCCATTGCCCATGGTTTTCCAAATATAAGCTAACAAATGCTTTTAATTCTTTCAACTCCTTCCCTGACTTTGCATACTGCATTTTTGTCCTGAAGACAAAACGCATAGAAAAGGAATCAACATTTATATTCTCCTCTTCTGTGCCAGAACTCTGTTCACTCTTCAACATACATCCCATTATCCAACAAGCCTGTAAAGTGAGTATTATGACTGCATTTCCTAGAATAAGGAAAGTATGGCTCAGAGAGGTTAAATGGCTTTATGGCAGAGCACAGGTTGGAATCAGATCCGATGAAGCCTATCCACTTTCCAGGTGTGGCTACAGGGGAATTAAGTGAAATGAAAACAGCTCTAACATTTATTATTTAAGACACACCCTAACTTGCCATTTTATTTTGATGGTACAATATAAAAACTAAGCATAACAAGCTAAGCATTACTTGTGCTTCTGTAACATATCTTTTCAAGATTTTACTTTTGCTAATGTAAAATCAGACATTGCCTTTGCAGTAAACAAGGTGCCCTCTTTGACACCTGCAATAAAATTTCTTAAGTTCTTTACTCTTGATATTACTATAAGGGTATTTTTGAGAGCCAAATCAAAAGAACACTACAGTGCAAATGTTACGGATCACTTTCATAATTAAAAATTAAAATCATAATAAAAAAAATTCTGAATAGTAACACTTCCATGTGGTTCACACTAAAAAACTGATTACATGCATATTTATATATAATTACACACAATTCTACAGGAGTATGCAGTGAAGTTGCCTTTTTACTTGTCCCTAAGCCACCATTTCCTCATACACACCAATGTTTTTAGGTTTTTGTTTAGCCTTCTAGTTACTTTGTGAACACACTAGTAAATACGTATATTAATTTGTAATTTCCCCCACTCCTTTTTCAAACAACCACTTGAGTATATTTAACGTAAGACAAAACAACGAGTTTTTGGTAAATAAAATTTAATACAACCATAGTCAAGTAATAATGGTTAAAAGACATTTTTTATTAGATACAACTTTTTAAAAATTAAAGACAACTATGCACAAAGTATATTTAAACAAGACATATAAGTATTAGTGTGCTGCAACTAAATTGAAAACAAAGAAATACAAAGCTTCCCCCCCCCCCCCCCCCACTGTTGAAGACTCTGGAGCATCTGAAAGCAAAAGACACTTGGCTGCCACAGGTCTGTACAAGCTGTAAAGCACATTATGCTTTTGTTCAACTCTATAATTGTGTTGTCTTAGATAGCTCCAGAAACTCTCAACAAGATTTAAATTAAGAAACCATGGGGAGGGGTGTTGGGGAAGGAAAGACTAAGAACTTTTTCAGGAAAGATAAATGAAAGAGCCTGTAGAGGAAAAAACAAAACAAACAAACAAACAAAAAAAACAGTACATAAGAATGAAACAAAAATAAGTAGATTTACTTTTTTGACTTTAGATGCAGATATTGCAAATGATGTTTACAAGGGTTTAATCGACGTAAGATATATTTCTCTTAATATTTTAAAAAGCACCTTGGCATCAAACAAAAGAAGTCCCCCAATATAATAAAACTCCAAACACCCAACAACCTTTCTTAACATTTTCTTTCTGCCAAGCAACCACAAAGCTGGTGCTCATTAAAAAATTCAAGAAGGGAAATTTACTCTACAGGAAACAAGTATGAAACTTATCTAAGGTAAGCTTTATTTAGATTGAAAAAAAAAGTTGAAATAGCACTAGAGAACTTAAGGCACATAAATTCAGATGCAGTTATTTTGAAAACATTAAAACAAATTCTTTTCTTTGGGACAATATATAAAATAAATTATAACTACTGGTATTCAAAACATTTTTTAATGATGATCTTTAGCACTACAAAAATTTAATATCTAAGGCAATCACACAAATGTAAAACATTCATAAAAAACATTTTTAAAAAGTCTGAAGTATGTTGAAACTGTCTCTGGAATTATCAATTCACACTCCTGGCTCAAGCGATTTCTGATGACTAGCATTAGATGTGACAGTAAGTATAGCTAGCTAGTCAAACCTACTGCCTTAAAGGCCAACCAAATTGCCCCATTCTGGTTTCTTGGTATGGTGAATTTATTTAACTAAAAGGAATAATGGGGTGAGGTTATGTAAACCTGGTTTTCAATATAATGCACAAGAAATTCTAAGAAAGGCCAAAATTATGTTGAGGTTAACTGGTGTCTTGAGTTTAGGAAAATAAAGGCAGTCCACAGGAAGCCTTTAAGAGACGTTATCTTATCACTTGGCACCACATAAACAGCAATCTCTTCTCTTTGAAAATACAGTCTGGAGTAGAAGATGTCTTTTCCACATATAAATCTCAAGAAACAAAAGGCACACACTGACGATTCAACCCTCTCTTTTCATGTATGGGTTCTCACAGCATTTCTTTTTTAAAAATCTATTGCCATATCCAGACAACAGGAAAAAAAAAAAACAAAACGCACCTGGTTTGTACACTGACAAAAGTAGTATAATTGAACCTTTGTCTTTTCCTGAGTTTCATTTCAAAAAGGGTATGACAGTAGAGATACATAATTCATATTCACTAAGAGAAAATGTTATCAGTCCACAAAACATTTTCATCTTTCTAAATATAAAAAAATGAATGTTTAACCACCGCCATGTGTGAAGCCCCTTTACCAAACTGAATTTACTCTAGAATCATGAACTGAAAGTTACTTAGATATGGCACTTTAAACACTCCCATTAGGCAAAAATGACAAGTTAATACCCTCCCTGAGTATTTACATCATTTTTTTTCTTAACACCTGGTTTAAATGGAGTAAATACCTATATTTCAGTCATCTAGGGAAAAAAAAGGTTACTGAAGATACAAGAGGCTACCATTTCATACCTGTGCAGTAAAGTCAGTGGGAAGATTAGAGTAGAAAAGGAAGAAGGCCTTTTTGTTGTAAAAATTAGACCACTTTATAGCTCACTCACATATAGGAACACATGAAAAATGATTAAAAGTTCATGGAGAAAAAACTGTACATTTCTGTTGACCCACAAAAAATACTTTTGAATTCCTTACCCACTGAGGTATATCAATGGCTAGGTTTAGCAAACTTGTATCTCCCATCAATTTGTTTTCTGATCTTGTAAAACTGTATGCATTACATAGATTCTGACTGTATATGAGACATCATACTAATATTCATCATGTACTTTCATATGTAACAAAGTATTCTAGAAATGCCCAAATTAAAAAAATATACTTCTGGAATTGAATAAGGTCAACTAATTTAACAAGGTCAACTAATTTTTACTTTATGTACCTTTTTCTGATCATCAGAAACCGATAAAATTCTTGACGTCTGTATGTATGTGTGTAGATGAGCATACCATCTATCTACATATATACACACATGCATTGAAAATATACATACATACTAACCCAAAGGCTTATACGAGCATCACCCACCAAAAGAAAATCTGTCAACTATGTGATGACAGTATGAATATAATCTGACACCATTCTGGTCGATAAATCCCTTTTGATATACGAATTATACCCTAAAATTCTTTATTACTTTATCAATGCTAACATCATTATTTATCAAAAATCAGTAAAGGAAGATAAATAATTAAAGAAGATTAAAGTATCAGTTGGGTAACTTTAAAAATTGTTACTTTAATTTCATAGGATTCAAGCTAAGTTCTTGGTGGCCTACTTAATTTATGTAGTTTTAAATTATGTAGAGAAAAAAATTAAACAATATTGGCATGAGGTCCATGTTTAACCAAATTCTGTTTTATAGGATTTCATTTCAAATTTACTACAACAGACACCTGAACATTAAAAATAAATGTATAACAAAATACAAGTAAATAGTTAATACTTTTATAATAGACAAAAGTACTAAAATACAGGTTATGTTGAGAAAGTCTTCTTTGTGTGAAGTGTCTATGGATGGGCATGATCTTACAAATACACATGAAAATAACAAGTATCATTTGTATAATTCTCAGCATTTACAAAACACTTTTCTCATATACCCCAAAGAATTTCTGAACTACATAGGTTCCATTATCTACAAAAGGTATGATGCAGAAGTAGAAGTTTACTCTAAAATTAAAACAAGTATCCCAATTGTATCTACTATTGTCTTTCAACTAAAATGGTAGAAAACTGGTTTCTGAATTGCTTTGATAATTATCACAAAAAGGTATACATCATTTCAAATTATGATCTGAAAAATAAAAATTCCTTAAAGATTTGTTAAGTTTTTTAGAGTTTTCCTCAGAATTCAGATTCCAGCTAGGCATTAAAAGTTGATGCTGTATAGGGTTATTTGAAATCTTTGCATCATTCTAAAATGAGAAAGAAAGAGTAGTTTATCAATGTTAGGTTTTTGATTACTACCTTGGTTTTATCAGAAATCTGGTGACACTATAATCACATATTTGCATTATTTCTCCTATGGCAAGGAGTATATAATTATGATGTGAGACAACAATAGTGCCTGGGGAAGTGGAAATACAGCAGGCTACCTGAACATCCCTAAAATGTTTTAAATTATATCTGTCCACCCAGGAATATCAATAATCACTTACGCTATAGTTCCTGCCATTCCATTTGCCTTAGAAAAAGTTTTACACTCTTCTCTGAAAACCAGTAAGCTTTATAAACTGGAGTTGAAACATCTAGACAAAGGCAATTTGATGTAGAGAAGCTTAAGAATATTGATCAATATTTTACACAATGGGTACCAAATGAAAGATTTATCTTAGAGGACTGCAACTACTGCTGTTAGTTTCTTCAAATAGCTAATTTTAAAAGAAATATGGACCCACTGAGACAGGTGGTCCCTGCTTTATCCTTTAAGGGCAGCTTAACAGTAGAGACTCCCAGGATTTTTAGCTGTTCACAAGGAAGTAGGATAACCAGGAAGAGGTCCTCACCCAAAGCACCATAGTAATGAGGTCAAACCCTACTGGGCTAGGGAGAAAATCTGTCCCTGTTTTTCACAAGATAATATTGCAAAGTGGATTTCAACTCTTCTGCCATGTTCAAGAAAAGGCGCATCCCTTAGAGGATTTAGAGATGATATATAAATACTTTTGAGAGCCACAGTGGGTCATTTTCCCTTCAACGGTCTTAGATGATTTTTTCTTAGGAACTAACATGTAATTTTAATCTCCATTTTAGGGGCACTTGCTTTTGTATCTCCTCCCCCCAAAATACCTTTAATATAAGAAAATAATTCTAAGAATGAAGTCATAATAACTCAGTATTTTATGATACTCAGATTGTTGTCACTACATTTTTATCAATTACAGAAAAAAACCCACAATAAAATTAATCAATTTGGATGTATTTTTTAGTGACAAAGATTTTTAAAACTGGTTTTTCCACCTTAGAATGATTCTAAGTATTCTAAGCATTATATGAGTCAAACTAAATGAAAACTTGCCATGCAATTTTATATATATATATGTATGTGTGTATGTGTGTGTGTGTATATATATATATATACACACACACACATACACACATACATATATGTGACAAAATAAGGAATATACAGTCTTGCAGATAAACATACATAAATGAAGAGACCATTCACAAATTCCTAAAAGGTATGCAGGCAGACATTATTTCCTACTCCACATAGGTTTCTTACAAATACAAAGGTACACTCTCAAAGCCCAAGCAAAGACCACTATTACCTTCAACAACAACAAATTTTTTTTTCCCAATTACAGAAAAGGCTTTATTACAGTTTGAAAGATTGATATTTTGGGGAGAAAGGCACGACAATTATTATTTTTACTTTTCTGTGCATATTGCAAAAAGGAGATATGTCAAGTTCCCACTCTGGAGTTTTTAAAACCTCTCATCTTGGATTGCTGTGGCTTCTTGGGTGAGGTATCCTGGTTTTAGAGCTTAAAGCATTTCTCATTGTATCTATGAATAGTCACACATCCATGATAGGACACTGGCCTGGGCATTGCAGCTACCCCTGTGATGATACTTGTTGCAGGATCATAACAGAGAATAGTGTCTGTGGCTTCTCCATTTTCCCGTCTTCCACCCAGGATATATATTTTACCATTACATACAGACATACCACAGTTTTCCTGTTCAACCAAATTAAAAAAAAAAAATTAACTGTTGACGGTAAGGGATTTGGTAGCAAACTGAAAAGTAAAATAAGACATGCTTTAACACAGTCAAAAAAGGAGACATGAAATAATAAGCTCCCTTTTGCCCAACTCCTGCTCTATGTGTGAATACTAGGTAAATTTGCACGGGTGAAGGGAGTGTTAAGATAGAATATATGTCACTAATTGGGGTCAAGATATGGGTGGTGAAGTGGGGGTGGTAGACTGAGAGAAGGGTTTTAGTTAACTTAATGGTAGTTGAACAAAAACATCCTTGAAGAGTTGCTTCTCCTATTACAGGAAGGTCCTTCATTATAGAAAGTGGCTATTACATGATCAAGGGGTAGGAACATTATTCATTATATGGGATTACCCACAAGTTGAATGAATGAATGAGAGTTATAACCAAATTAAAGAAGCACTGTTATTAGGGGCCTTGGATGGGGCACAGAAACTCCCCAGATAACATTTTATAGTTAACTTTCCATGCAATGAGACTCTTAGCTAAATTTTACTCTTCTCTGTCAATAATACAATTACTATATAAAACAAATACTCTTGGCAAGGGTAAGAGTGATTCTTCAAAGAAAGAAATTACACTAAAATTGTCTCACTATTGCATGAATCTGGTTATGCTGCAGGTCAATTATTCTTCCATTTAAATTTCACTTTAATTCAGAAAGTTATTGCATATTATTATCCTGTTTCCACATAACCAACAATGAGATGGGTTCTACCAGTGAGTACAATAAACATTTTTACTTGATCGGATTTGCTATACATAAATTTCACTCTTGTAGAAAAAATTAAATCTTGGCGGATTTCTATAATAGAGGATAGTATCTTTGGGTCTAGAAGAATTAGTGAGTATTTTAAATGCCTACATTAGAGTTTATATACACCCATATTGACTTGGGGCCCATTATCATCAGTGAATGACAAACTTTTATGTAGAATACCACCCATGAACTGTACCAATTATGTGCCAGACTATAACATTTTCCATCCAAAGCACAATGAGCTCTTTCTATAAATTCTGAAAGTTCTGAACACAATAAAAAACAACATCCTTAGTTTTCAAGTACAAGCTGGCTTGCACTACTGAACTTTACAGTCACTTTGATGATGATTCTTAAACTATATTATTATAGGATCTTGTTATTAACATCATTTCATAAATAGTGCTCAGAATTAAATGAAGCAAGCAACCTTCAGAACAGATATTCATTCATATCAGGAAATTACTTGCATAGTTTATATTTCACTCTATGAGAGACTCAAGAGTAATGGCAGCTAGTAAGAAAAATAATTCATTAATACATGAAGTTTTAATGTTATTTTTCATGACTTAAATGAAACACAATCTTAATATTGTAAGATATACCCCTCTCCTTAATTATTATTTTTTATAATGCTTAATGCTTAAATGTTAAAATGCCAACAATAAAGAAAAAGAATCAGATTTCTTTTCAATCATTATTCTAAACTTTAACGACATTTTAAATACCTAGTCCGCTGAAGAAGGGTAAAAAAAAAATCTTCACCGGTCAGTAAAAAAAAAAAAATGTTCCTGATGAAAGTTAAAAAGCAAAATATGTTTAAAATAGCAAGTTGTGGAATTTAGGAATTATGCGAAGTCAAAAGGCATGGAAATGGCGAGGTAAAAACAGAGAAAAAGGCTGGGTCCATTAGGACTGGAAAAAAAGAGCTCATTTTTTCAGTTCTTTTTTTGTCATTCAACATTCTAAGCATTTAAAAAATCCACAACCTTTGACTCAAATAGCTGTCTACCATGAAATTACAGTTGATTTATCGTTTTTCATTTGATTAGTATTAAAAGGGTAGGCAGGGGCTTCCCTGGTGGCGCAGTGGTTGAGAGTCTGCCTGCCAATGCAGGGGACACGGGTTCGAGCCCTGGTCTGGGAAGATCCCACATGCCGCGGAGCAACTAGGCCCGTGAGCCACAATTACTGAGCCTGCGCGTCTGGAGCCTGTGCTCCGCAACAAGAGAGGCCGCGATGATGAGAGGCCCGCGCACCGCGATGAAGAGTGGCCCCCTCTTGCCGCAACTGGAGAAAGCCCTCGCACAGAAGCGAAGACCCAACACAGCCATAAATAAATAAATAAATAAACCCAAAGTTTTAAAAAAAAGGGTAGGCAGGACTTCCCTGGTGGCACAGTGGTTAAGAATCCGCCTGCCCAAGCAGGGGACACGGGTTCAAGCCCCGGTCCGGGAAGATCCCACGTGCCGGGGAGCAACTAAGCCTGTGCGCCACAACTACTGAGCCTGTGCTCTAGAGCCTGTGAGCCACAACTACTGAGCCCGCATGCCACAACTACTGAAGCCCGCGTGCCTAGAGCCTGTGCTCTGCAACAGGAGAAGCCACCACAATGAGAAGCCCGCACACCGCAACGACGACTGGTCCCTGCTCTCTGCAACTAGAGAAAGCCCGAGTACAGCAATGAAGACCCAATGCAGCCAAAAAAAAAATTAAAAAAAAAAAAAAAATTACCGAGCAGCAATCAATGCAAGATACATGAGATGAATTAGAAAACACAGTATCTTTAAGAAGACTGAATTCCAGTATAGAAATGAACATTTATAACTATAAGGAAATTTATCACTTGCATAATAGAGGTGGTAAGTGTAGTGACAGATCAGAAAAACAAGAGATTAATTCTGAACAGGGCAACCTCAGTTTGTTGTAACTGTGAAGTGGTTCTTGAAAGATGAGTAGAATTACAAATAGAGAAGGTAGAAAAGGCATTAAAGGCTAAGAGGACAACATGAATCAAGGCAAGAACACATACTATCTGGATAGCAAATGCAAGCAACAGATACTTAATGTAATTTGGGTAAAGGTGAAGAAAGTGAAGCTGAAAAGGCAAGCAGAGGTCAGACAACAGAAGACCTAGAATGAAGTGGGAAAACTTTTAGATTTTATTCAGTACATTTCCAGAGAAGAGACATAATTAGATTTGCTGGAAAATAACTGGTGGTAAAATGGGTTAGAAAAGCAAGACATTAGAGAAAGGAACACTACTTAGAAAATACTGTTTTAGTTTAGGTAAGAACTGATGAGAACCTGAACAAAAGCAGGAACCACAGGAATGGAAAAGAATAGGAGAAACTCTTGAGGACACAGAACTGATATGATGGATTGATTCAATTTAAGAGAAAGCAAGAAAAAATTTAAAAATTAAGTTTCTAGGTGTGAAATAATAGAAAATACATATTGGCCTCTGACCCCAGTTCCTGACACAGAGCTCCTAAATCCCTTGCAATTTTCCTGGTTGATGGGAGTGTCTTTTGTTCTAAGGAGGGACTGCTGCTGGGCTCCTAGATGGGGGTTGGTCACCAGAGAAACCAAGCCATAATTAGAAGCTTAAGTTTCACCCCACCCTCCCTTCTCTGGAGAGGGGAGCAGGGCTGGAAACTGAATTATAACTGATCATGTCTACATGATAAAGCCTCCATAAAAATCCCCAAAGTATAGGATTTGGAGAGCTTCTAAGTTGGTAAACACATCCATGTCCCAGGAGGGTGGTGCACCTCAAATCCATGAGGACAGAAGTTTCTCTGCTTAGGACCCTTCCAGACCTGACCTTAGGTACTTCTTTATCTGGCTGTTCATCTATGTCCTTTGTAATATACTTTATTGTATAACAAACCTGTAAACAGAAGTGTTTTCCTGAGCAAATTACTGAACCCAAGGAGGGGGCTGTGGAAGCCTTGATTTATAGCTGATTTGTCAGAAGTACTGGTGAAAACCTGAGACTTGTGACTGGCATGTGAAGTGGTGGCAGTCTTGTGGGACTGAGTCCTTAACCTGTGGAACCTGAAGCAAATTTCAGGTCATGTCAAAACTGAATTGAATTGTAAGACACCAGCTGAAGACAGAGATTGGTTGGTGTGGGAATAAACCCACATATGTGGTGTCAAAAGTGTTGTCAGGGAGAAAGAGTTTTTCCATTCACTAGGTTGTTTGGAAACAGAAAAAGTAAACTTGGGGAAGAAGGTGAATTGTTTTAAGTCTGAAGTCTTGGAACGCCATGGAAAACATCAAATAGGCAGTCGGAAATTTGAGTCTGGAGCACAGGAGAGAGGCTTTAATGGAGAATAAGATTTGAAGTCATCAGTACTGAGCAGTAAGTGTGATCACTCAGGAACGGAGTATAAACTGGAAAAAGGGCAGGGAAAAGAGGCTCAAGGAATACCCATATTTAAGGGTTGGGTAGAAAAAAACAAGAGAACATGAATGAGACTCAGGAGATTATTAGTAATGACCTTTGGGAGTACAGTATCTCTAGAGTGGTATAGGTAGAGCCAGATTTCCAGCATCAGAGCCATCAAGCATTTTGACGGTGGAAGGAAAGAGGGTAGAGCCATGAAACAAAAGGCCAAGGGAAGGCCTTTATGGGGCAGGGGTAGAGGCCGTACAAGGGTACAAGTGCAGTGTGGATGAAAGAGACCCAAGTACAGCCATTTTCTTTATAACAAAAACAACAAATTACCTCGTTTCTAACTGCAGAAGGAAAGAAACCAGTTTGAGAGAATTTCTTCTCTTCTGAAATGTGCTAGAGAGAGGGATAAGAACTGGAGTAGGAGTCTCAAAAAGGTCAAGGGGAAAAAAACCCAACAGCCCAAGGAGCAATACCTACTTTACCATGGGATGGTAAAAAGTAAGTTATTTCAGGGCAGGAAGTCCAAAAGGGAGGTGATACCTGTATGTGTATGGCTGATTCATTCTGTTGTGCAGTGGAGGCTAACACAACATTGTAAACTAACCATACTCCAATAAAAATTAATTTAAAAATTAAAAACAAAAGTAAGTTATTTCAATAAATTCCCTGGAAGGAGTTCAAAACAAGAATACCATATGCTTTATGTAGAGTATAAACAATTTTTGAGGGACTTCCCTGGTGGCTCAGTGGTTAAGAAACCATCTGCCAATGCAGGGGACATGGGTTTGAGCCCTGGTCCAGGAAGATCGCACGTGACGCAGAGCAACTAAGCCCATGTGCCACAACTACTAAGCCTGCACTCTAGAGCCCGCGAGACACGACTACTAAAGCCTGCGCGCCTAGAGCCCGTGCTCCACAACAAGAGAAGCCACCGCAATGAGAAGCCCGCGCACTGCAACGAAGAGTACCCCCGCTCTCCGCACTAGAGAAAGCCCGTGGGCAGCAACGAAGACCCGACGCAGGCAAAAATAAATAAATAAATAAATAAATAAATTTATTTATTTAAAAAAAAAAATTTTTTTTTTTTGGAAATAATCTGAGCATACATGAAACATAAATAGTGAAGTTACTGTATATTCATACTGGTCCTGTACTTGGTCTCTCCTACATTGATTTTTCTTTTGGATTGTTTTATGTTATTACCTGTCGGCTGAATGTATTCTGTACATGCATCCAGTAATCTTCAACTGGATCGTAACAGTATATTGCCTTGGTCAGTCCACCAGCAACATATATCAGGTTGTTTAAGGATACGGCTGTTATACACCTCTTGGCAATTGGGATAGCTGCACGAAGTAGCCAAGAATTGGTTTCTGGATCATAAGATTGAACCTAATAATATATAGAAGTACTTAATTAAAATTTCTCAACAAAAATGCCAATTTACATAATAAAAAGTCTGCCAATATACAGAAACATGATTAAAAATAAAATCCCATTAATTCACAGAATTAAGGGAGGTTGGCTTGAGAGTAAAATATCTCAATTATGAAATTCTCAAAAGAAATACAAATTTATTACTATCAAGCAGAATAGAGTAACAAACAAACACAGACCGTTTCCAAGATGAATGGCTAGCAGGTTTGCTTTTTTTTCCATTAAAACTAACAGTCTTAGATTTTAACAGAATTCTGTTATATAGGATAAGTATGCCTCAATTTGAATATAATTTCTTTACATGTTTAGGGAGTCCTTTCTTCAGAAGAACACCAGCGAACCTCAATTCAGTATACTTTGAATTATCACAAATTCTGAATTAATGAATTCTAAATATGTAACATTTGACATTATATTAAAATTTAATTTAGAAAAAGAATTTATTGATTGACAAAGTTCAGTAAACTATTGCTAAATGAATTAGGCATTAGACACTTGTTTGCAGAATAAACAGGGTATTTTCTCAGATGTCAGGATGGCACCTGTTCTTCTATCTCAGGAATTCAATGAACTGCAGCAGCTTTGAGCCATCCTATATTTACATTAGAGAGTTTTTCTTTTCTTTTCTTTGTTCTAAAGAATATTTTCAAAGTATGCAGAAAATGACCCAGCTGGAAGCAGTATAGTGTCTTACCCTTTGCTAATTCACCTCCCAATTGTTTTATGTGAATAATTTTTTGATTTTGTAAACTATACCAGTAAAAAGTTTTAAAATGGTTTATAGTATAACGCTGAGATCAGTCTCATCTCAAAAAGACTGGATCACACTTTTAACAGAAAATTGTTGGATATATTATGATCTCACTTTAGTAACTTGAAACTCAATGTTTTCCTCCCAAAGTATAAAGTACCAGACAATTTTTAAAAGCCCCCTCACACTAAGGGACCGAACTACCTACTTGATAGGCCTTCCATATTTCTCTTCTTGTGTGTATCATTGGTAATTTCTATTAAAAAAAAAAAAAAAAAGAGAGAGCATGGCTTACCTTATCAGAACAAGTATTATCATCAGGTCCTCCACCAATCACAAACAATTTGCCTATACAGCTAGTCACGGCAGGAGAACTCACTGCTTCCTTAAGGGGGGCAACTTCAGTCCATCGATTTGAAAAGGAATCATAACATTCTACGCTGCTAAGTCTGTTTTGCCCATCATAGCCTCCAACAACATATACCTATACGTAAAATACATGGAGAAATCTTAATTATCAAAAGTTTGAATTTTTAACTAGTTGGCTAAAGAATTAAGGGATCTCTCCCCTTTAAAAGCCCTTGGTAACTGTAATTGCAATATATTTAGCTCAGTTTCTGGACCTTTAAAAAAAATTATCATTCTCTCACCACCACCAAGGAGCCTTTTTAGACATTTTTTTCATAGTAGCCCCCTCCAATGAAATTTTTAATACCACAGATATATTGCATATCTGTTTATATATTGTATCTGTGCTTTATACACAAAACAGTATGATTTTTTTCACCAGCCCAAGAACCAACCTTCATCCCCTTAGGAGCAATATTGCTTGCATTGAGAGTTACAGGATTTAGCATAAATGCTCATACTCATGGATGGTGAAAATATTTGAGTATTATAAAGTAATAAAAGCTATGAAACTAAAGTATTAAGTAAGGATTACTAGACTGTGAGATCTTTGAAGGCAGGGCCTATCTTGTTCTTTAATTTAGTCCCTGCAGTACCTAGAAAAGTACCTGATACATTATGAACTCTAGAATGTGTATTTCAAAGGGCTTTCATGTACATTTTCTTTTCACAAATGTGAGGAAGGTAGGGCAGATGAACTAATCAACAAGCCATTAATTAAATCAGTTACATGCAGAATAATCCATTAAGCATCACAAGATATACAAGAAACTTTTAACCTACTTATAGAAGCTCTCCTAAAAAAAAAAAAAAAAAACTCTCCTGTTTAACATCTATAATTCTTTTAATGAACAGTCATCATCAACTCTTTTCTGCATCCATATCTAATTAACTATTAAGTTCTACCGATCATTCTTTCACAGCATCTCTCACATCTGTCCCTTCCATTTGTTTCCCACTGCCACCATCCTCGGGGTCCATATCATTTCATACCTCTCAATCTACTGGTCTCCACTCTTGTACTCTCTAAACCACAGATTAATCTTCCTAAAACACCTCATCAACTCCTTTTACTAGTTTAACAATGAATGCCTAAGGGTCAAGGCCAAACTCTATACATTGTCATTCAAGCGTGTCCACAAATCTATCTTTCTGTACTCTTCCAAATTTCCTAAGCAGCCAATGCTATTTCAATCTTGCATTTCTCACATTATGTTAAAATTATCTGTTGGTGGGTTTGTTCTCCCAACACCACGCAGCCCAGAGAGGTTAAGTAACTTATTCAAGGTCATGCAGCTAGAAGGGGTATGGAAACTGTGGCACAATGTAGTACTTAAAGGTACAGGCTTTGAAATCAGGAGAGGGAGGTCCATATTTAGCTCTGCCACTGCAAGTAAGACCTTGCTTGGGCAGCTTACCTATCCTCTCTGAGACTCCATCTTAATTTCCTCAATTTAAAAATGTAGACAATAATAGTACCTATCACATAATATAATTTTGAAGATTAAACTTTATTACTATTCCCCTACATGCATAAACTAAAAATATATGCTGTGAGCCTTAAGATAAAAGGCCTCTAGATTAGGAAAATCTGAGCTTTTGCCCCTGCTTTATCACTTTCTGTGCAACCTTGGGCAAATGACTCGATCTCTCTGGATTCAGTTTCTTTGTAAACTAAAGAAGTTACATTAAATATTCTAAGATGCCTTCTTGCTCTAAGATTCTATATTCCAAATCATCCTAGGTTTCCTTAACAGAGTGCATTTACAACTTTAAATAACTTTCTATGTTTGAATTCAGCCTATATTGTAATTTTTGGGATAACTGCTTTCCATGAATTGAGTACTTGCTGTATAAAGTAGGAAGGATTCCTTTATTTCTTGATTTAGTGCTTCCAAGTTTTGGGCACCTTCAAGTCAAATATACTAATATTTGTCAAATAAATTTGTGTTCATCAATCCATATATGATATTTGAGACATCTTTTGCATATGCCTCTGTATGTTCAGACTAAATAATTATAATGTTTTTAGTCAGACCTCACCTCTTTTCAACCCCTTATTTTAGCTGCCCCTTTCCAGTAGTATTTTGTCATCCTTGAGGTATAGCTACCAAAACTGTATATAATATAGTAAGTACTAACAAACCAGTGGTTTTAGAAAATACTCTATTAGTATTTTATTTCCATTACATCTAGCTCAAAGTCCTCATTATTTCACTGGTCTTATAGACAGCAGCAACACACTAGATCAATACCCTTAGGAATTAACTTTCAAACTGCACTTTGAGAAGCTTTGAGAAGCTCTAGTATTCTATAGTATAGAGATTTCAAGACGCTTCTGTGGGGAGATAGGGGGAGGGAATGAGAACCGATGGGTGGCTGAGTAGGGAGGGTTCCTGGCATTATCTCTGTTCCAACTAGAGCAGTTCTGCTTTCTCAATGGTGGCTCTAAAATGTCTTCAAGAGAGGGCTTAAGAGGCAGCAATCTTTTTAAAAGAGAGTACTAGGGGACCAGACAAAAATATATGTGCAATATATTCAATATCTTATGATAACCTATAATGGAATATAAGCTGCAAACAAACACCCCTGAAACATGAATCACTATGCTGTACACTTGAACACAATATTGTAAATCATCTATACTTCAAAAAAAAATGTGCGAGCAAGTATGCTGCTTTTATTTAGATCGCTCATTAATTTGAAGTGGCTTTGGAGGAGCTGATAGAGACAGAGGCAGGGAAGGGCTAAAGAGTCCAAGTTAGCCCTTGATACACAGCTGTATTTTTATCTGCTTTATGTAATAGCTTTTTATATTAGATTTAACTTCAAAAAAGTTACTAGTCTACTAGTGATTCAAAAATCACTAGTCTACAAGTGATTCTCAAGTTCCTAAGAACAGTGAATGGTCCAGAATCAAATTATATGTTTTTCATATTTATTAGCTGCAGCCAATAATAAGTTTGCTTTAAAATATGTTGGTGAGTTTATCTTAACACTTATTTGTTTTGTCCCTACTTGTACAAATAAAAAAGATAAAATAGTATTACTCTACATAAATATATCTTGGCCTGAATGCCAAAGTCAGTAAAAGGAAAAAGAATGCTTGGGTTAGACATTGGCCTGTTTTCGTACTTGATGTAACTCCTTTATTTTCCAATGCTTCTCAGTCATTTAGACTGCATTGGTGCCTGAGAAGAGAAATGTGCTGCACTGCTACAAATTCCTAGTTGGGAGAACAAAATATCCATTCAAAAGTACAGTGTCAAATTGTTTATATCTTCCGTTTATGTATTGAGGTTAGAAATGGAAGGAAACACAATCTGAGTCCAAAATACCCAGAGGGTGAGTAAAATCAAGGATTCATCTGTGGTATTTATTCTGGAAATGTAACAGCAATAATAATAAAAAGTGGTTTCTCTTACTTTACCAAGGAGGACAGCCATTTTGTGACGCCATCTGCCTTTATTTAGAGAAGCAACTCTGATCCAAATATTTAACTGTGAGTTATAAATCCAGACATCACGGCCATTGATTCTTCCACCTTTAAATGCAAAACAATGTGCACACACTAACATGTATATCACCAAGGGATCTTTGCCAAAGGCATAGATAATGAAAACACTGAGTTATTCACCCAGTCCGAGAATTTGAGGATTCAGTTCAATAAATGAAACAAGGACCCTCTTAAAACTTAAAATGGAAATGGTTCTACAGAGCAGATTTAACTTTGTCAGTTCTTATCCTGAGAAATAATAACTATATGCCCCAAATAATAAAATGTAGAGTATGAACTTACCAAATGTGTAAGACTGTTCATTTAAGAGTCAGACAACAGAAGCACCCGGACAAAAGAATTATTCTAGAAAGATTTTTAAAAATCACCAGTGTTTTAGCTATCCCAGGAAAATTAGAATGGACATTTCCCTAGTAGGGCATAACTTACAGAGATATTTCCCAACCGATCCCCTATAGCCCAATAAAAATAAAAACAAATTCACGAGTCAAAAAAAAAAAAAAATCACCAGTTTTTTAAAAAGCGTACCATTGTGCAAAATAAAGTATGCGTTGTTATATTGTTCAACATGTAGTAATACAGTAACCTGCAAAGGTGGTAAAATTATTTAACTAACACATTAATTAACAAACTTAATTAAACTTCAGATTATAGATTCTGTAGTTATACTTTGTATATAAGTCTGTCACTTTATTGTCTGTTTGATTTTAGAGGTAACATATCACATATTATAATAAAAGTTCAAGTTAAGAATTTTAAGGAAAATCCTATTTCATAAACTTTGGGGAGAATTTCAGAAAACATGGGTGGGTTAGAGATGATTAACTGAGTACTTTTCATTTTGCATACTTTACTGTGTTCCTTAAAACAAAGTAAACAGGTAAAAGTTTTAAAAATTGTACCATATTCTATATGCATTTGAGAGCATTTAAAATATGATAAGGCCTATCGTTTAGTGCAGGGAACATAGTCAATATCCTGTGATAAACCAAAATGGAAAAGACTATGAAAAAGAATTTATATATGATAACTGAATCACTCCGTTATACAGTAGATATTAACACAACATTGTAAATCAATAAAATAAATTTTAAAAATATGATATAGTTGAAGGCCTTTTCTGGAGAATCTTTTGTAAATCATTCTGCATCATCTTGTGCCTGTCTTTAAGAGCAAAAAGTCATTTTCAGTTTTATTTGTTGTATAATATGATCTGCCTAAAGCGGGCATATCTACTTTCACTGTTTTCTTTTGAGACACTGTTATGGTTTAAAACGGCCAAGCTGTGATTAAGTTAAAAGTAGCTACTGTAATAATTCTTTATTTACCTGAAACAAGAATGTCATTCCTTAGAGCACAGACCGCATACTCTGATTTGGTAAATTCTGGAAGCTTAGCCAAAGACTTCCACTCTCCTGTCACAGGATCATAGCACTCAGTGTATGGAAGATTAAATCCTCCAACTCGTTCACAGCCTCCAACGACAACTATCACCTCAGAATAGCCAGTTGACCTAAAATAATTATTATAAGAATGCAAAAATAATAAATTAAAATACCCTCAAGATTGTTTAAAACCCTAAAAGCATACCATTGTCATAAAGAAAGTAGAACACTATATAGAGTACATTGTTAAGTTTATTCTCTCAGTATATGCCAACTAATACAGCCTGCTAATTACTTACTTTGAGAACATTTACAAGGGATTTAGTGATATCATCTTTCCACAGAAAATTTCTATGGGTATTTTTTTTCTATGAGTTTTACCTTAAAAGTTATAAAATGGTCCAAAGATCCTACCTAATTCAATTGGAACCCTGGTAATATCAAGGATGACTTTCAAACGCAGTCTTGCAGCAATTCAGATATGCATAACCACACAAGGTAAGATAATGCACTTTTTCTAAGTGTAGGAAAATGGAGCTTTTTCATCAGATTGTTAGTTCTAAAAAAACAAATTCACAGTACAATCTAAGTACCCTTTAGAGAAGTATATGTACTTGTTCAGACACTATTTTTAAAAATAAACTTTTTTTTTTGGCTGTGCCTCATGGCTTGCGGGATCTTAGTTTCCCGACGAGGGATTGAACCTGGGCCCTAGGCAGTGAAAGCGCAGAGTCCTAACCACTGGACCGCCAGGGAATTCCCTAAAAGTAATTTTTCTAAAGTTAAGTAAATTAAGGTAATCCAATTCAAAGTGTTGGGTTGTCACTAAAGATGTTAACAGAGTTTATAACAAAGAATGCTAAAGGAAAAAAGCAAGATGAAAAACTGTACAGAAGGTCTGATCAATACTATGTAAATAATGTGTCTGGAGAGAGCATACCAAAGTGCTAATGATGGTTTTCTCTGGATTGTGTGGCTTCCTCCTTTATATCAACACAAATTTTCAAAACAATAATGAGCATGGGCTACTTTTAGAGTGGAAAAGACAACTTTTAAGAGCACTAAGGGAGGGCTTCCCTGGTGGCGCGGTGGTTGAGAATCTGCCTGCCAATGCAGGGGACATGGGTTCGAGCCCTGGTCTGGGAAGATCCCACATGCAGCGGAGCAACTGGGCCCGTGAGCCACAACTACTGAGCCTGCGTGTCTGGAGCCTGTGCTCCGCAACAAGAGAGGCCGCGATAGTGAGAGGCCCGCGCGCCGCGATGAAGAGTGGCCCCCGCTTGCTGCAACTAGAGAAAACCCTCGCACAGAAACGAAGACCCAACACAGCAAAAATAAACAAATAAATAAATTTATTAAAAAAAAAAAAAAAAGCACTAAGGGAATCCAAAGTTCACGTTAATTACTGGCTTCTTTTACTTTGTAGTTTAAAAAGATACTGACAGGAAAAACTAAAAGCTTATCCAAGCCTTTTCTTTTTGTTCAGAAGACTCATGGAAATGAAAAAGTCTTGTAATTGCATTTTATGACTGCTATGATATTAAGTCTCACAGAGAAAAATGCTAACAATGCGTCTTCTCTTACTTAAATGTGGAGGGAAAAAAGACAACATCAGAACACTTATTTGTAGTTTTAGAGTGATGTTTTACAATTACACTAGAAAAAAACAAAGTAAAGCAACATTGGTATGTCCCTTTAACAGAGCTGCTCTATTCTAGCTACAGTTACTCACAGCTATTTCAACTAACAGTCATTCACCTAGTCCATGCCAGGCATACTTTTTCCATTGTAAAACCAGAAATATATATTGTAGAAAAGAATTTTGCTCACAGATGCAATAAAAATTACTTTTAGGAACCCAGCAAATTCTATTACCCTAACCTAGAATATAGTAAAATATTATCAGAAGGACTCAAATACTATCAATAATATTTGCTATTTTCCAAATAATTCCCAAATGAAAATATTAAAAGTAAATAGTGGATAGCACTAGACACTTAGTAGAATAACTATTGACTAATTTATCCTTCTTTCCATGGAAGTATTATTTCCTAAAATCTTACTTAAAATACTGCTAAGACAAACCCACGTGATACTCCTCAAAGTCTTATTTACTGATTGAGCAAAACAAAAATTGCTAAATACTGTCACTGGGGTTCAGTCACTCCTAATAGTTTTAATACAAAATCAAGTTAATTATTACATAGAATTCTGACAGAATTTTGTTTTATACTTTCCTTATAGCATTTTACTTGTTTTATACTTTCCCTTTGCTTGAACTTGCTTGCTTTTTCAAGACTTCTTAGCCCAGTAAACATATATTGTCTGTTTTGTACCTTGGAACAAGAAGAGAAAACAGCACAAAAAGCTAATGGCTAAAACATTTAGTCTCACTAAATAAGGGATTATTTTAGTGTCTATGTGTAATTATCTGAAAGGATCAGCAAACTAGTAGTTTTGCCTGACTGAAGGTCTTATTTGCAACCAAATGGCATTTAACTTAATTAGAGGCAAGTCTGGTGTTCTCATTAGAGACTGTTGACTCAATAAAATAGTTATTTTTATTTCTTGAGCTCAGAAAAATACTTATCTCAGGCAGGAAGATGATTGCCTTAAAGGAAATGAGTTGCTGCAGCTGATAACGGTGACTAGAATAAAAAAGCGGCCAAGATGATAGTACAGGATGAATAAAATTCTGGATACCCATGCAATCTATTTTTTAGAGTGAATGTTACTTTAGTAACCCTTTAAAATGAAAATTCTGATTTTCTGCTGTGACAAACCAACAAATATTTGCTGCTTTAGTATTACATCTCACCATTTGTTCCTAGGAAAGTGTGACAAGCAAATTATCTTTTTTCTACATTGATAAATATTTTTTAAAAAGTCATCACACTCTTTTATCATAAACTTGAGAAAAGATCAAATTAAAAGATCACATTCTTTGATTTATGTGAAAGATAAAATAATTATAAATCCACAGAATATTCTAAACCAAATCAGTAAAATCGATAGTAATTACCAGGTTCAGTTAAAAATCTCAAAAGGCGAAATAAAGGACTTGCTGGCTGAAATAACAGACCTACTTATTATCAACGCAAACATGCCAGAGACAGATGAACTGCCAAACTAACTTTCATCAACAAAAAGGGGTCAAAAGGTGATCCTGGCTAATAAGAAAAATAACAATATATTTAAAAAACTCAAAAGGAAATGTTTCCATATAGTGGGAAGTTGGAAGGGAGAAGGGGGAGGTGTTAGTGACATAGTCTATTTACCATTCCAAGACTCAAAAATACCTGAAAACCAAGCCATCACACCAAAAAATGAACTTAAATAGAGATATGATACTTTAAGCCATAAAGAGAGCTAATGGCTCTCTAGTCTGCAGGATATGACAGTTACTAAACTTAATATATTAACTATATATCAAAAGAGGGGATTGGTCCGCCCTAGGAGCAATAAGTAAATGAATGAACAAATGAATGAAAGAGTAAATAATAATCACAGAGGCAAACATTTTCTGTGCCCATTCAAGTTACTGTCTAAAGGAAAAGAGAAACCTTAGCTAAGCTAACTAGAACATTACTGGGTTTTTGGTAAGAATATTTTATGGTGGGTGAGACTTTCTCAAGCCATACTAGCTGAGAAGACTCTGGTTCTAAAGATCTACTAGATCCCTTTGTTTGGATTCTAAACAACCTTTTTGAAAACTTTGGCTTCCCAACTGGTAACCTGCGCATAGTAAGAGAATATGCTGGAAAGGTTGACTTAAAATATCTAGTCTGTTTGACAGTTCCACTTCTTATTGCAAATACATGTATATAAACTAAAAGATAAATGAGTTCATCAGTCTCTCATAATTAACATTAAGTCTGCCCCTAACAGTCTGATCTTACTGTATCAAAAAAAAAAAAAAAAAAAAAAGTTTCTAAGCCTAGAGGAATCACTGGATTATGGTTCATCAATATAAACGAATATAAATGACCCCTTAAGAGGCTTATGCCAGCCATAAACCTTATGGCTTTCTAAACTAAGTAAGGACAGTTTCAGCTTGTGTGGTAAGGCTTTCCACCTGAAACTGGAATAGACAGAACGGGTTCTATAAAGAAATGGTTGTACTGAGTGAAAGATTCAAAATGTTTACTCTTAAAAATAAGCAATTATATAAGAATTTATTATCAGGAGCTGATCACAGATGTGCTTATATAGCCACAAAGACGTTCATCTCACTTACTGGTAAAAAATCAGGAAGAGTTCAGATGTGGGTGGGATGGCTATGGTTCACTGTAGATTTCATGTCATGAAAACATGTTTACCATATATTAAATAATAACAGCAGACTATGAAATAGATTACAACTTTGTAAAAGAAATAATAAATTCTTAGAGAATAAAAGGGAAGAATAAAGCCAAGTGCCACAGTGTTATTACCTCTCGGAGATGGGAATATGGGTATTATTTTTTGTTATCTCCAATTAACATAAATTACTCCACCCCCTCTTTTTGACTCAAGTTCATAAAGAACAAAGGAGAAAACCCATACCTTATTATTAATAGCCACTCCTGGGTTGCCTGCTCCTACATATGGGACAAGCATTTCTGCTATCACTTTTCTGCTACATGATCCTGCTCCCAAGGCCACAGGTAACTGTTCAGAGATTCTCTCTCCACATGAGATGGAGAGATTCAGTCTCTCTGAGTGACTGAACTTGTGATATAGAAACCAAACCCCATGAGTGGTCACATTCAACCAGACTAGTGAGAGAGAATGATGCAGACGTGCAGAGAAAAGCAGAGGCAAGCGTTAAGAGGGCACAGCTTGGTTTCTGATGGCTTTTCCGTAGCCTGTTCTAGTCTTCTTGGAAGTCCTGTTGAATTTCTGCCCTTAGGTTCTACAAGATAATGACTTCCTGCACCCTTTTAATACATCTATCTGCCTTCTATGCTTATGCTGGTGAGCTGGTTTCAATTACCTGCAATCAGAATTCTGATCCACTAGAGTTCAATGAACTGCAGAAAAAAAACAACCTACAAATGGTTTTCAAACTCAGGAAAAGATGCTCAATCTTCCACATTAAAGAAATGCAAATCAAAATTATGGGATGTAAATTTTCACTTTCCAGAGTAGCAAAGATTTACAAAAACTAATACTACACTGTGCTGGGGAAGGACTGAAGAAATAGAGACTTTCATATTTTTAGATGAAGTATAAATTGGAAGTCAATTTTTACAGTATCTACCAAAATTTAAAATGCACATATCCTCTGACTGAGCAATTCCACCCCTAGTAATTTATGCTATAAATTATCGGACATATGTATAAGAATATTCACTGAGCACTGTTTGCGATGAAAAAAATTTAGAAACAACCTAAATGTCCATCACCAAGAGATGGATTAAATAAATTATGCTATCCATAAATGTGATACTATACATCTCTTTAAAAAGAATGAATTTGAAATTTTCCATAAGGAAGAGTAAAAAAAAAAAAAAAAAAAAGAATGAAGACCTATAAGTGCTAATATAGAACAACCTCCAAGATATTTTTAAGTGATAAAAACAAGGTGCAGGAACTGTGAGAGAAGTACACCACCGTCTGTATAAAAAACAGTAGAGACGTATGTGTACATATACACACACACACACACTTCTATATGCAAAGAATATTTCTAAAAAGTTAAAAAAAACTGGTAACAGGGAGATATCCTTTGGGATGAGAACTGATATATCAAGGGTCAGGTAGAGGGAGACTTAGGCATGTATACAGTACTTTTATGTAAAAATGAATTCAAAATAACAATGAACTAACACGTATAAAAATGGTAAACCATGCATCCGATGATATAGTAGATTATCACTCTTAAGAGGGACTGGAACAAAAATTCAGAACACTGAGTTCTAAAATATTATTTCTTAAAAAAAAATCTTAACCTTAGTCTTCTCACTGATTTATTCAATAAGAACTTGAACCTTGTCCTCATTATGGCAATCAGGTTCCTATTTTCATTATATAGTAACTGATTATCAGACAAGAGGTAGTAGAAAGTATTAGAAGAGACAAGTACTTAATTAACCAATTCCAAACTCAAAGTGATGAACTTATTAAATCTTAGCTATCTCTATTGTTTAATGGAGTGTCGCAGATATTTTTCCATAGGTATGAACAATTTATACTTAAAATAAACCATTTGATAGCAAGCATTTCTGTCCCTCAAACCACATTTCCTATTCTATAAAAGTATAGTGCAAATTTAAAATGTATTTTGATTATTCATGAAACCAGCAATAATTTTTATTAAGCATTTTTGTGTCAAATACTAGGTTATGCATTTTTCATATGACAGTTCTAGTCCTCACAACAATCTTACAAGGTAGATGGTATTATGCTTATTTTACAGATGAGGAAACTGACACATAGAGAAGTTAAAGTGCTTTGCCCAGCATCACAGAATTAACTAGTTATTAGAGCTAGGTTCTCGTCCAGGTCTATCTGATTCTGAAGCCAGTACTCTTGACACATCGTGAGCCTTGCACTATGTGTTTATTAAAAACAGTATTATACATTAGTACAGAAATTTAAAGTTGTATAACATATATTAGTAAAAACAACGATTCCTAAGCTTTACTCCTTCTGTGATTGGTCTCCACTATTTCTTCTTTATATACCCGAGGTTTACAACTGGCAGTACCGATTATCAAAGTTTTCATGGTCTTATGTTCTATATCCTCTTCCTAGAAACCTGCCATCACACTCCATTTCTAATATAATGTATCTTGGGGTTTTTTCTGTCATTTAAGAGACACATGGGTATATATAGGTAGACTATCGAGTATGGCTTGAGCTCTGGAAAATACTTGGCACACAATAAACACTAAAGAAATATTGGATGATGTGAAGAGTATAACCTAACTGCACAGTGGTGGGATGGGACTGTCACTGCCCTAATCCAGAGCTGATCTTTGCCATCACTAACGGTGTAACCACCAGATACGCTGTATCTCCCAATGTGATGCAATGTGATATATACATTACCTTGGATGAATTCTAATCAAAAATATTTAACTTGTCTCCATCGAGCTGAAGCTAACTTCCAGTTTCCAGGAAACAGCTAAATGCAGCTAAACGACACCATAAGGAAGCAATCAGACTAATACAGAAGGTGGAATATTTTTCTGTACAACTTGACCATGGACAAGTCAGAATCATGAAAAAGAAACTGTTTTGAAATAAAAGACTTCATGGAAATAACCAGATGCAATGAGTAGTCCTGGACTGGATCCAGGTTTATTAAAGGACAGTTTGGAAAAGACTGGGGAAATATGAATATGGAATGGATATTAAATAATAGAAAGAATTATTCTTAACTCTGAGGTTAATTTTGCCTATGTTATTGTTTTAAAGATGCATCTTCAAGTAAATATATATATTTTGTATATGTATAACTATATGTATATAATTTTTTAAAAAAAACATTGGCTGAATGATTGAACAAATGAAAAAGTCTGGGCTGGATATATAGTTTTGATAGTCAATAGCAAGCATGGTAATCAAAACCATGAGAATAGATGAGATCATCTAGGAAAGTATCAAGGCAAGACGAAGAGAGGTTAACCAAGGGAATATCAACATTTTAAACACTAGAAAAAGAGCTATCAAATTGAAAATGAGTAGCTGGAGAAGAGGACCATGAGGGAAAGGGTACTCCTGAAGCTAATGGAAGAGAGTTTCAAGACAGATTGCTTCAGTTAAAAATGTCAGATCCTAAACAGAGATCAAGGTGAATAAAGACTGAAAAGAGGCTAACAAATAACAAATAGAAGGTCACTGATGACCTGATTGAGAGGAGTTTCAGTAGACTGACTGGAGCAGAAGTCAGAGGAGTGAGCTGCAGTTGAAGAAGTGGAGACATCACTCCTCTTACAAAGTTTGTAGCTTCTCAGAAAGATGAGAACCTGTATAAATAATACATATTGTTCAGATAAGGAAATTCCTAGTGATTAGTTCTAACATGCAGTAACAGATAACTGGAAGACAGAATATAAAGGATAGAAGGTGATGGCAGAGTTGTAAAATGAAGGATTCCTCCAGATTCCTCACGTAATACATAAAATATAAAATTTACATAAAATAAATATCTGCTATTATATTTACAATAGTCTGCAAATTCAATAAAACTATAGTTTGATTTTTTTTCTACTGGCCTCCTAAAGAAAAATGATATATCATAATCTTATATAGATGTGTTTCACTGTATGAAATGGATTGGTTCCCTTAAAAATTGGATGTAAAATTATATTTTTGTAAATCAAATAACTAAGAAAATCAGAAAATTCTCTAGTTATAATGTAAGCCTAATTACCTTTAGGCTGCACTCTAATTTCATTCCAGTCATATCTTTATAAACAAATAATTTTAATATAAATGACTTTTGATTCTACAACATATATTCCTTGGTCCCTATTCTAATCCTATGCAGATGGGAGATATGGGGGATAGATATTATTAACTCTATTTGACCCAAAGCCACTCTGTCTACCACAGGGGATTCTGTTTGTAAAAATATACGATTCTCCCCTTGGAAAGACACTGTTTGCTCAGAAAAGTTCTGGAACAGACCCAAAGCTGTTTAGCTTTCTTAATTAATACATTTAAGAACCTTGGTCTTTCACATTCTTAGGCTCAGCCGAAGTCTCTTAACAGTCCTAAAAGGAAGAACTTAAAAGAAATCATCAGTGTATTTTATAGAATAAAACTGTAGTTTTTGTTCTTTGTTAAAAGACCAGGAGTAGAGTATTTTATATTTCTTTTTTTTTAATTTTTAAAAATTTTTTTGGCTGCGTTGGGTCTTCGTTGCTGCGTGTGGGCTTTCTCTAGTTGCGGCAAACGGGGGCTACTCTTCGTTGCGGAGCACAGGCTCTAGGCGCGCAGGCTTCAGTAGTTGTGGTGCACGGGCTCAGTAGTTGTGGCTCGTGGGCTTAGTCGCTCCGCAGCATGTGGGTTCTTCCCAGACCAGGGGTCAAACCCGTGTCCCCTGCATTGGCAGGCGGATTCTTAACCACTGCACCACTAGGGAAGTCCTTATATTTCTTTCTTATAAAACTATTACTTTTAACTAAAGTCGCCTGACTTTGAAGAGAAAATGCACTCTAACCCTAATACGAAGAAATATTACATTAATTTTTGTAATAATAGTTACTCAATATTGTATCCAATTTATAAAAAAGTTCAGACTGTCAAGTACTGGGAGTTTTCTTAAAGTGGGTCAGACCAACACTACACTATATAAATAATAATGGCCAATAATTTTTAAAGCACTTCCTATGTACCACTTTCTATGCTGAGAAGCTTAAGGATTACTGCATTTAATAGTTTCAATGGCAAAACCTGTGAAGTAAGCACCATTTATCATAATTTTCATTTTACGTATGAAGAAACAGATTAAATATTGCTATATCCAAACTAGTGTAGATTTTAAAGACATGTTATCTCACAATACGCTGAATTTTAATTAAAAACATGCTATCTCACAATATGCTGATTTTAATCACATTCCAAAACAGTGATAATCAAAATCAATGCCAAAAATGTGGCTTGAGAGCTACGCTATAGTAAATTTATAGAAAAAGTGGAGATGGTGTGGGAAAATAAACATCAGTTTCACACAATGTGAATATATTTAACACTATTAAACAGTACACTTAAAAATGGTTAGGATGGTAAATTTTATGTTACGTTTTTTTACCATACACACCAAAAAAGTTAGCTTTGTTAGAAAAATATTTAAAAGATTCTTGGGGCTTCCCTGGTGGCGCAGTGGTTGAGAATCTGCCTGCTAATGCAGGGGACAACACGGGTTCGAGCCCTGGTCTGGGAGGATCCCACATGCCGCGGAGCAACTAGGCCCGTGAGCCACAATTACTGAGCCTGCGCGTCTGGAGCCTGTGTTCCGCAACAAGAGAGGCCACGATAGTGAGAGGCCCGCGCACCGCGATGAAGAGTGGCCCCCGCTTGCCGCAATTAGAGGAGGCCCTCGCACAGAAACGAAGACCAAACACAGCCATAAATAAACTTAAAAAAAAAGCCCTTTAAAAAAAAAAAAAGATTCTTCACTATAATATTTCTCACAATAGCCAATTTTTGCTTATTCACAGTAAAACACGTTTAATACTATTACTTCCATTATTAAGGCACAGAGATTATTTTTCTACAGTTTATGAATTAAAATCTATAGGTGTTCTAAATCTAGTAACTGTGGCAATGAGAAAAGATCTGAAGCCTTGGTTTTACATCTGAGAACCCCCTCAATCTATATCAGCTTACTTACTTCACCTCTATATTTCATGCTGTCTGTTAGGAAAAAGGTTAGTCTGTGAATATACAAATTGTTTTTTATAAGTAGAGGCAGTCCAACAGAGTCTAACAAAGTCTTTAGCTACCTTACATCCAAAGATCTTTAGGGGAAAAAAAAGTGGAATAAATTTGGTACCCTACAAAGGTTAAGAGAAATTAAAGAAATATGTTGAAACATGCATAGCTGCAAAGACCCTCTGCAATGCCATCTCATAGCTCAGAATAACAGTAACGAAAAATGCTATTGTTGAATCTAGTCTTCACTGGGAGAGAAATTCTAATGATTTGTAATCCAAAACAAATCTCAAATTATATAAAGCAACATGCAGATGATACATATAAATGACTACACTAAGATTACACTTAGGAAGTTTTAAAATATTTTAAAAACAAAAATTTTTGTTAATTATGTTGTAGTTAATATGTAAACAGTCTTCTTACCTGCGTGGCCTTGTCCTTGGGGACATCATTTCATTCCCAAGTATGTGGTACCGTCTTGCTTCATGCAACAACTGATAACACTCAGGAGAATTCTGGATCAGTTGGTCCACCTCAACTGTTTGAACAAAGTAGTTGGGATGCAACAGAGGGAGTCTCACATGTGTCAGGAGCTCATGTAACAGTGGTCTTCTCAGATCAACAGCACGATAGACCCAACGCATGACGGCTTCAAAAACCATCTCCTCTTTGCCAATAACAAGTTCATCACTACAAATATAATCAATAAGTTCATCTTTGTCAAGCTCAAGAAATTCTTCATGCTGGGACACATCCTCGAAAGTCTGTAATGCAAAATTCTTGCATTTTGTGAAGAGTGTTTTGAGGGAATGGGTATCAGCAAAGCGCTGGATTCCTAAGCAATTGCAAGGATCAAGTTGCTCCTCCAAGAACTTGGCACATGCATCACGGAGAACACTAATCTGAAAAAGGCTTGATGTTTCAAAGAGATACTGTACATTCTCTGTAGTGATCTTCACTTTTCCAGTATAAACATACTGCAAAAAACATTCCATAGCTTCAGCTAAAATACCATTGATCTCAACCAACATTTCTCGGCTTTCCCTGTGGTCATTACAAAACATAGCTCTGAAGTAGCTACTACAGGCTGAGAGAACAGCTCTATGGCAAGGAAATTCTTTTCCTTCCACACAAATGATAACATCTGTGAACAAACGACTATCTCGGAACTCATTAAATATCTGGAGTATGTTTTCAGCATGGGATGATCCTGAAGAGAAGTCAAAAAACTCACGGCCTGTCAGAGATTTAGGGTCCATTTCAAAAACTTTACGCTTTGTTGCTGGTGAATCACGCACTCCGAGATCCTCTCTGTTTAGTCTTCGTCCCAATATTAGTACCATTGTTACATCAGTTGACTATATAATTGTTGAGAAATAACTGTTAAGGATATTCCTTATGTGGCTAAAAGTAAAAAAAATTAAACCATTTCAATATGTAGAAAGTTCAGTACTCAACTGACATTTTATTTTGATGTAAACACTACAATAAAATTACACAATCAATATATTTCATACAGGCTTTAGAGCACTATATCTCATTTTAATAAAAACTGATAAATAAAAATTTATACAATTTGAACATTAGGGCTAATTTGCAATAGTACTCCTTAAACCCCCCCAGTTGAAAGGATGCTATGTACGTTGTGAATTACTAATAACCTTCTGTTCCCCTTTTACACAACTGGGTTTCAGTTACTGAATGTAGAGTTAAGTCAGAATGCTGTAAGACACAGAACTTGAGTACATTCAAACCCTAATATAAATGTTTATTATTTTAACATAGCGCTGCTAAGAAGAATTCAGCTATATCTATCAATGGCCTTTAAAAATATGTATGTTGGGGCTTCCCTGGTGGCGCAGTGGTTGAGAATCTGCCTGCCAAGGCAGCGGACACGGGTTCGAGCCCTGGTCTGGGAAGATCCCACATGCCGCGGAGCAACTAGGCCCGTGAGCCACAGCTACTGAGCCTGCGCGTCTGGAGCTTGTGCTCCTCAACAAGAGAGGCCGCGACAGTGAAAGGCCCGCGCACCGTGATGAAGAGTGGCCCCCGCTTACCGCAACTAGAGAAAGCCCTTGCACAGAGACAAAGACCCAACACAGCCATAAATATAAAAATAAATAAATAAATAAAATTAAAAAAAAAAAAAAACGTACGTTGTCTGACCAGTAAGTCCCTTTCTAGCAATCTATCCTAAGGAAATAATCAGGATTATATGGAAAGATTTATCTACAGGTGTTCAATGCTGTATTAATAGAAAATACTTAAAACAACCTAAGTACCCTACAATAGGGGATTAGTTAAACCATAGTACATATTAAGGATGGAACACAGTCCCTGCCATTAAAAATTATACAGACTATTTAATGACATGGGGAAGCATTAACCAGATAGTAAGTAAAAAGCAGATATCAAAACATATGCAAATGGACACAAATACACTACCAAATGTAAAATAGATAGCTAGTGGGGAGCAGCCGCATAGCACAGGGAGATCAGCTCGGTGCTTTGTGACCACCTAGAGGGGTGGGATAGGGAGGGTGGGAGGGAGACACAAGAGGGAGGAGATATGGGGATATATGCATAAGTATAGCTGATTCACTTTGTCATATAGCAGAAATTAACACACCATTGTAAAGCAATTATACTCCAATAAATATGTTAAAAAAAAAATTGAAGCAAGAGTTAGAGCTGGACTAGGGGTATCTGATAAGAATTTTTCTCAGATTCTCCCCATTCTAGGTAGGTCTCTAAGAATTTTTATCTAAAGCAGCTGGGAGACTTATGTAGCTATCTGTATACTACGTAGGCACACATTATAGTACAGATGTATGTTTGTATAAATGTTTTTACTGCTGGAAAAGGAAAAAAAAACACAAAAAACATACAAACAAAAAACATATGCAAAGAGGGGTGCAGTGGATAAGACTCTGCACTCCCAATACAGGGGTCCTGGGTTCGATCCCTGGTCAGGGAACTAGATCCCATATGCGTGCCGCAACTAAGGAGCCCACATGCTGCAACTAAGAAGCTGGTGAGCTGCAACTAAGAAACCCATGTGCCACAACTAAGGAGCCCACCTGCCGCAGCCAAATAAATAAATATTTTTAAAAATATGCAAAGAAAATAGAAAAATTTAAGTATCACTGCATCTAGGCATAGAAAAAAGGAGGCACGTATGTCAAATGATAAGTATTTATTTATCTTCTGTCTTCCTCTATTTTACCCAAAATCTGCACTATAATTATGTAGTAAGAAACATCCTCAAATCTCCCTCAGAAACGGCTCTGAATAGGTAACTGATGGATTGAGGCACTGGACTATAGGTACCAATTCTCTTAAATTTTGATTTTTAAGGTGGTTCTTCTACTCCTACTCTCTTTTCACATCTCTGTAAGTTGATATGTGATCCAGAGTGTATTTGTAATTGGCTTCTACCTCCCTACATTATTTTTTTAATAAATTTATTTTTTAATTTTGGCTGCATTGGGTCTTCATTGCTGTGCGCGGGCTTTCTCTAGTCGTGGCGAGCGGGGGTTACTCTTTGTTGCAGTGTGCAGGCTTCTCATTGCGGTGGCTTCTCTTGTTGAGGAACACGGGCTCTAGGCACATGGGCTTCAGTAGTTGTGGTGTGTGGGCTCAGCAGTTGTGGCTCACGGGCTCTAGAGCGCAGGCTCAGTAGTTGTGGCACACGGGCTTAGTTGCTCCGTGGCATGTGGGATCTTCCCGGACCAGGGCTTGAACCCGTGTCCCCTGCATTGGCAGGCGGATTCTTAACCATTGTGCCCCAGGAAAGCTCCCATACATTTTTGCTTTCTCAAAGTTTAAATGAAAATGTGTTCAGAATGCAAAACAAAATAACATACTGCAAATACTAAGAATTTCCCTTTGGCTAAAAGGGACAAGTAAGAAAACATAAATGAAAAGATACTCTGCTTTCTGTATCCAATAATTTTACTCTATCTGGTATTCGTTATCTGGTATCTTATTGTATCTGTATCTGATAAATTTGGGGATAGCATATTGAGTGAGTTGGATTAATATAAGGCTGATTAAAATTTTATATGAGTTAAAGGTCTTTATATGCTATTTTCTGCCCCTTAATTCTCATGGCTATTTTCTTTGATTGTTGACTGCCAAGAGGTCTTCCACTGCTTTACCAGAAAATCCCGAATTAGAACAGCTATAAAATCACCTGGTATTAAATGCATTCAACAGCAACAAGATACTGCTTTGTACGTAAAAGAGACTATCTCATAGATCTGGGCTATTTCCTTCCAAGAAGCTTTTGTGTGGCTTTTTGGACAGCCTCACTTTCTCTGGACTTTCTGAGAACTCTTCCATGAACTAGTCCACAACAGCACGAATATAAACTCTTTGTATTGATGACAGACTAAATGATTTACACAATTGTGTCTTAGGAATATGAGATGCATTTCAGAGTGTATCCTCTGAGCTTCCAGATGTAATTCAGTAGACTTTAAAATCAGACTGAATTCTTCTAAAAATTTAGCAAATATCAAAGCATCATTATTCCCATCAGGAAAAAGTAGCAAATAAATAGGCAAAACACGAGGACAATGTTTGTTCCAAAGAAATATAATGACTGAAAATAACACCTACATAAGTTAGTGGATGCAAGGGTGACTGGACTCTCAATGACTGACTGCCAAAGACACATAATTTGTCTAGAAAAGATAGTATCCCTTTCTTTCTCTCCCTCATTTCCTTCAGGAGCTTTATTCTTGGAGCTACACTCTCACTTGAAAGGAAGATTTTTAAGAGAAAGATTCTTCTGATTAAGAGTACTCTAGAGTTTATTTCCAACTACAGAACTCATAAATGTTGTAGACCTAGTTTCAGATTGCTAGGTAGATTTAAAAATTACCTGTTTTTGGCCTATGTCCCAGCAAAATGAAGGGAGATAACTTATTTTAGTGTCTTTTGGACTGGCAAAACGGTAGAATAGGGACTGAGAATATTCGGAAGAAGTAGAAAGGAGCGTGTAAACAGTTTATTTGGGGGCTTCCCTGGTGGCGTAGTGGTTAAGAAGCCGCCTGCCAATGCAGGGGACACGGGTTTGAGCCCTGGTCCGGGAAGATCCCTCATGCCGCGGAGCAACTAAGCCCGTGAGCCACAACCACTGAGCCTGCGCTCTCAACTAGAGAAAGCCCGCGTGCAGCAACGAAGACCCAACGCATCCAAAAATAAATTTATTAAAACAAAAAAAAAGAAGTTTATTTGGTAACAGAATAGTCTGTGATGCTGCCTTCCTATCTGATCTTGAGGATAGAATTGTTCCCTGTTATTCTGATGGTCTAAGTGACCCCTGGTTGAAGGAAAATGATTTACGTTTTCTAATAACAATGCTTAGAGAGTTTATAAACATTATAAATATAATACCTTTTTAGCATTTGCTTGATCAAAGCCCCAGTTTTTCCACACCTAAAATAAATGGAAAACAGCAACACATAAATCAGATAGTAATCACTTTATGTATAATTGGCATTATTTACTAATATGTTGAAAGAAGGTTTTAGTAGATTTCCGTTTGTGACTGGTAGTTTACTTCTGCATAGGAAAACCAATCCTGAATAATAATCCTTAAAGCAAATAAATAACTTTATGTTATATCTAAAATAGTTTCCTTATTTATCAACTTCCTTACTTGACAATTTTATCCTGCAGTAAGGTTTCTTGAGTGAAAGATGAGTAAACAAATATTCATGTCAACATCAAGCTAACGGTGGAATTGAGATGAGGAAACATATCCTATGATAACTCTGCATTGGATTTTTGAAGAATGTCTGGTAACTAATGTTTCATCTGAGTTTGGGGTCATTAAATAATTCTGAGTTGGTCTATCAATACTACCCAAAGCAAACAGTTTAGTCATTATATATTTTATATAACTATG
Source organism: Eschrichtius robustus (assembly GCF_028021215.1). Taxonomy (NCBI): domain Eukaryota; kingdom Metazoa; phylum Chordata; class Mammalia; order Artiodactyla; family Eschrichtiidae; genus Eschrichtius; species Eschrichtius robustus. Next base: position 62,745,815 of record NC_090829.1, on the reverse strand, counting down.
AAAGCAATGACAAAATCTCAAGTATTCTGGGTAATTCAGGAAAAAAATTTCAGTTTTAAATTCTTAGTTATCTAGATTATCCATATAGAATCACCATGCTTATCAAGCAATTATCTTAAATCTTTTAGTATATAAATGCATATTTCTTCTGCTTTTTTGATCCTTATAGACTTTAGTACCTGTAGAAACCAACCAATTCAGCACAATTTTTTGTTGTTGTTGTTGGAAGGGGAAGAGAGGCATGCTTAAGAGAGAATACTGGAACCTTGAACTGTACACAGAATACCAATAGTATTTAAGCACAAGTGATTCTGGTTTCTGGCCTAGATATCTATAAATAGAAATCATAAATTCTTAACAAGTTTTGGCAAATTCGAAAGTGGATCTAGAAAACCAAGATATGGACTACTGATTTTTTTCTACATGTATATACAAACACACATCTCTGTACCCTGATTATTGTTTTTTTTGTTTTTTGTTTTTTTAAATCTGCATGCTATTTTATTTCAATTAGAAAAATATTATCCATATAAAATTTGGTCCAGTTTCTTCTCCTTTACCTCTACCATTCAAACTTAAATGCTTTAATTTTACTCAAGTAAAAGCAGAATCATGTATCTGACATGAGAACTAAATAGTTCACATCATTAAATTAATAGTTTAATTGAATTAGGTGTGCTCTTTATTATTTCTCAGGAATAGTAACTCATCTTTCCTACATGCTATTTCCCTTTACTTTTATTTTCCTGAGTAACTATGTAATGTGTGTCTCTTTTCCCACATCCAGTAATATGAGTGCTACAGAAGTGTAATTTATAACATCAGTAACTAGATTCATCATTAATCTTCAACTCATGTTCAATTCCCCTTATTATATGGTATTTCCATAATAACTTCAGATATTTCAGTCAACCTTACACTTTCCAACAAATACTGTAAAAATTAAGACGTTAATTTAAAAACATTATTAAAATTCCAGGCTAAATAACACTGGGCCCACTTAGAGTGATGCTGTCACGAGAGGTCCTTGGACAGCTACTGCTTCAATCTCAACACAGCCTCCTTTGGGCAAAGCAGCAACCTGGTAAGCAGCTCTTGCAGGAAAATTACTCTGGAAATATTGTTTGTAGATGTCATTGACAGTATTGAAGTCGTTTATGTCAGCCAGCAAAACAGCTGTTTTTACCACATTCGTGAAGTCACAGCTTGCTGCTTTCAGAATTTCACCCATGTTTGTAAGAGCCTGTAGGGACCAATGGCCGCTGGGGCTTTCGCGGTGCTGATCACCCTTCTGATCAAAGACGACATGGCTAATCCTTTTCCTTTGCCGCCCCTCGGAGACAATTACCCCATATGCGCTCCTACTCGCATCTCACGGGTCTAAAACATGATTATTGTTTGATCGTGAAGTGAATGTTATCTTGCTTGTTTCCTTATTTGCATAAGTCAATCTAACTTGTGTATACCTTGGTAAAGAATATTTCAACTTGGTCAAATTAGGGGATTGTTAGTCCTAGCTAAGTAAGTTTTTCCCCCAATAAGACAATAAGATCCTGAGCCAATGTAGGAATTCGAGTCAATTCAAGAAACAATTCTAGACAGCCTACCCCCTGTCTGCCACTGGGGTGGTGAATATCGGATTCAGATCCAATTTTAGATGCTGTGGGGTTGGCTAAGATTAGAATCAGACAACTCAAAGATTGATACGAAAATAGATTCAAATTCTCAGTGTTTCTCTAGCAGAAAACACAAATTGTTTCTCTGCTAGAGTGCAAATGGGAATAGATTCTCTCATGACTGATCTAGTCTAGAATTATACCTTAAGGAGTAGAAGAGCAAGGCAATTCACCTGGGCATTTTCTGCAGGTTTTTTAGGTAATACTTACCAACCTAATCAGTAAGGGCTAGGGACAGAGGAGGTCAGTGTAAGAAGTCCAAAGGCGTTATATAGTATCAGAATTGACTTTAGAGTGTAGAACTGCAATCAAGCTTATTTTTCCTTTAGAATGCAGGACCCCTATACAAAGAAACAAGTTACTATTAGCCTTAAGATAGCATGGATTAGTGAGGGGCTTACAAAGACTAATAAATACCAGATGGCAAAGGAAACCAACAACATTTTGACTAAAATGGTCCCTGCAACTTGCAGTAATGAATTGCTACATGCTATGCGCCACACTACTCCATATGCTCAAGTTGAACTTTGAGTGAAGAACAACATAGCAGAAACAGCAAAATTACTAAAGAATAAGAGTTTTATCTTTAAAGATACACAGTAACGCAACAGAAGGAAAGTCAGAAAACACTGTAACATAGTAAATCCATTATTTAAAAATAACTAGGAAATTATATTTAACATGGAACTATCTGAAACCAAGCAGTTTTTTTCACCGCATTTTCTCAAACGCTAATTTATTTGAACCATTCTATTTAATGACCACTTTTTAAAAGTTGTAAATTTATACTCTTCAATTTAAACCTTTACTCTTGGAGTAGTGGTTCCTGAACCAAATTTTACAAATGCAACACTTAAAGTCCAGTCTTCAAGCTGTTATTTTCAACATTTCTAATTTTCTTAATGAAACCAACAATAACATACTTACTCACCATAAGATATCAGAAACGAAAAAAACCCTTAAATTTCTTTGTCTAGAATTATAGCAAGTGATTATCCCTTGCTGACATGAATCTGAAATAGTCAATACATTATTACTTTGATTAATGAGAGAAAGAGAAATAAGAGGTATCTGATGATGAAAAATTTAGGAGTTCTTAAACAATGTGTCAGACTAAACAATTATGGTTCTATAATTGAAAAAGAATACTGTCTTCTCCCAAATCACAGAACAAAAAAATTGAACTTCTCCATTCACTGTTTCTCTTCCTTGCTTTAAAACTTTTGGCTACTAATATTCCCCAACCCCCAAAGGAAGAAAAAAATATTTGTTAATCATCAGGCATCATACTTGATATAAAACTGTCCTATTGAAACTACTTGACATGTAAACTTAATGTCCTTGGTTTTATCTTGCTAGAAGATATCTAATGCATTGTTTTATTTTAAAATCTTAAGACCTGTAGATATATAGTTATGTTTTCTTTTAGCGAAATTGTTTTTGGGGGCTTCCCTGGTGATGCAGTGGTTAAGAATCCGCCTGCCAATGCAGGGGACACGGGTTCGAGCCCTGGTCCGGGAAGATCCCACATGCCACAGAGCAACTAAGCCCATGTGCCACAACTACTGAGCCTGTGCTCTAGAGCCCGCGAGCCACAACTACTGAAGCCCACGTGCCACAACTACTGAAGCCCGCACACCTAGAGCCTGTGCTCCGCAACAAGAGAAGCCACCGCAATGAGAAGCCTGAGCACCGCAACCAGAGAAAGCCCGCGTGCAGCAACGAAGACCCAACGCAGCCAAAAATAAAAAAAAACAAAATAAATTTTTTTTAAAAAATTGTTTTTGGTTCTCTTATTAGAATTAATTAAATCTGCAAGGACATGACCCAGTACTCTGCCACTTGAACAAGTTTGAGATCCAATACTTTACGTGACCTCTCTATGGATAAAAGCGCTTTTAAGTCACAGTGACTTTTATTTACCTTAGTGGTGACACAAATTATTTACAGAAGTAAGTTTTAGAAAGTAAAGAGCAAAGCCTAATGACTTGTAGACATCAATTTAGTAGACTTCAAGATGTGCCAAATGCTGAAAAATTGTAGCCCCTGGGTGACGAATTTAGGCAGTGACAAACTTTAATTTAAAAAAGCTAGTTTAGCTATTGTTTTTAATAGGAGAAAGAATAAGGGTGTTAAAGTGTCAACAGTTGTCCAGTGGCCACATACTCTTTGTTTCAGTCACAACAGAAATAGAATCATACAAAATATATATGCTTATATATTTCATATACTTATGAGGATATACTAGGATATTTTATTTACATTTTTTATACACTCCATACCTAAATATTTATTGAAAAAGGATGTCCCAAATTCCTAGGTAAGAAAAAAGTACATACAGGGACTTCTCTGGTGGTTAAGACTCTGCGCTCCCAATGCAGGGGGCCAGAGTTCCATCCCTGGTCAGGAAACTAGATCCTGCATGCTGCAACTAAGAGATCCCCCCGTGCTGCAACTAAGACCTGGTGTAGCCAAATAAATAAATATTAAAAAAAACAAAAGGAGTATACACAAAAAATAACTGCAGTCCCTCATTTAATGAATAGTATTTGTTTTTCACAGGCTTGACCTTTGGGTTTTAATAAAATGGCAGAAAAACAAAGAAACTAAAACAAAGTTTTCTGAAAAAGCATTAAGGTTTTAGCAACTTGGACAAAAGCCAAGAAAGTTTAAATTAAAGCTGATAGTAAGCTCCAACTCAGAATATTATTTCTTCTTCCTGTTTAGAGACTAAGTCACAGGCTTTGTCTGGATAAGCAGGCTTATGAGTGGTGGTTTTATTTTTTACAAAGGTTAGAGGTTTGCAACTTGTACTTATTTAGAAATGTTAAATGCCTTCAATGCACAAGAGATGAGGCAGTTCAGGATCACAGAAGCTGCTCCTTCCGGCATAGTCATCTCAACTTGAATTTTAAAAATAAATTAAGAATGCATACAATGAGAACTGTTCATAGTCAATTCCTGCTTCACTCTGGGCGCTCAATCTACCTCTTACAGAAATGCACCGTCTTGGGTGAATTCCTACAGATTTATAGTAAAGTAAAATCTGATAAAACCCAAGTTCCCTGTTAAATCACAGATTAGGAAAACCACATCTTCAACACACTGTGGCTAAAATGATTGTTCTTCTAGATTTTATTACTGTCATCATAGAAGAGTGAGCTATAATCCCCCAAACAAGGAAACAACTCATCTAAACTGGGGTATAGAAGAATCTTAACTTTTTTGGGGGGGGCGGGGGTAGGATATCCTCAAGTTATTTTTTTAAAAAATAGAATTCTAATTTTACATCTTAGTCGACAGCAAACAGATTTTTCATCTATTTTACATACTTAACAAAAGCCAACCTCGCCGGTGGACATAAACAGTCTGTAGCTGCGAATACTAAGACGTGATTTTTAAAAAGCTGTTCAACTTTCATCAAATCTTTAACCGTGGTCATTTTAAAGTCTTTTGTCATTTACAGACAGTTCTGGGTGTACTCTGATGCTTTTGCAAATATGTTCCTATAAAAAGGTTTCATCTTCAAGAAATTCATGGAAAAGACTCTGTCAAGTACAGGTTTCTGGTAACTGACTGTACTGCTGAACTGAATGAATAAGCATTTTCAGTACTCTAATGAAAAACTGATGAACTCGGGCTTCCCTCGTGGCGCAGTGGTTGAGAGTCTGCCTGCCAATGCAGGGGACACGGGTTCGAGCCCTGGTCTGGGAAGATCCCACATGCCACGGAGCAACTGGGCCCGTGAGCCACAATTACTGAGCCTGCGCGTCTGGAGCCTGTGCTCCGCAACAAGAGAGGCCGCGATAATGAGAGGCCCGCGCACCGCGATGAAGAGTGGCCCCCACTTGCCGCAACTGGAGAAAGCCCTCGCACAGAGACGAAGACCCAACACAGCCATAAATAAATAAATAATTAAAAAAAAAAAAAAAAGAATGTATCCAACTTAAAAAAAAAAAACAAAAACTGATGAACTCATAAAAGTGCTAACAAAAGATCAAGATGAAAAAAAAAAATTACATGGGACTGAGTGAACTGATGAGGATGAGTATAATTTTTGTGACTTTCTGTTTGAAATAAAAAAAAAAATCCCACAAAGACTCAGAGGCAAAGAATATACAAATCAATTTTCACTGCAAAGTAAAGGAGCCGTTACAGTGGAGGATTACTGGACTGAATGTCAATATTATGACATAGGATGAGTGTGTTTCATGTTTGGTAATTGCAATCATTGTTGCTTTTGTTGTGGTCATCCATGTACAATGCTTGGTGTCAGTCTATCTCTTGTAAAAATAAAACAGTGTGTGTGTGTGTGAAAAAAAATAAATAAATTACAAAAAAAAAAAAAGCGCTGTTCAAGAGAGCAAGTCATTAATCATTAAAATCCACTAACATTAACAGCGAAAGGTCGCTGCCTCAGGGGTGACTGTGAGGCACTCTAAAATGTGGCTTTACGGTCCTTATTTAGCTATTTAAACCTTGTTTACAGAACAGGCAAGAACTTAATTCGCCTGAGGGCTTTCTTCCCACCATCTGGGTAGACAAGGCGACAGGAGTTAAAGAGGGATAATTTTCCGGTCCTCCGCGGGCCCCAAAACTGCCTACAGGCTCAGGCAGAAGCCGCGGCGGCGACCAAAGGATAGCGGGTCAGCTGGACCTCGCTCCCGAGTCCCCCGGCTCGGTAGCGCGCGCCGCCAGAGGCTCCGCTCGGGTCGCAGCTGCACAAGAAGCGAGCGCGCGCTCCCGCGTGTCCTCCAGATCACCTTCAAGGGGGCGGGGAAGAACTGCCTGGTCAAGTCCACCTCGCAACAAGACACCCGCCAATAAACACTCGGAACTCGCCCAGTCGTTCCGCCCGAAAGCACCCGCAGGGCCCCAATCCCCGCCGCGTTAACAGTCTTCGCCCCGAGTGTCCAGAACCTGGGGGCGGGGCCACTAGGAACTAAATTAAGAAACCGAGGCCTGGAGTGGTGGAAAGGAGAGGAGATTAGGCGGGGACTTCGCCGGCGGAACGCCCGCTCCCCCGCCCGCGCCCGCTTCCGGGGGACCTTCTTTCCACGGCCCGGCTCCCGGAGCGGGCCCCCAGGCGAGCGGTGGTAAACAAAGGCTCGCGGGAGGTGGGGGCGGGGGTAACGGTCAGGTGACGGCGCCGAGCACATTTCGCAACTGCTTTAATGGGGAGTCTCTAGTATGCAGCCCTGGGACCCAACTTGGCCCGTCAGTCCTCCCCGTTAAGATCAAACTGTCGCCCCCACCAAGCGGGAAGGTTTGATTTCAGACCTTCGCATTCTCAGCGCTACCTTCGATTAAAAAAGAGCGGCGCTCCGTTCGAAGCCCATCGGCAAAATGCGAGACCTCTCTCCCCAGCCCTGTCCGCCAGCTGCTCCCCGTCCCCCAGGGTGACCCGCACCTGCTACCCCCCGCCCCGGCGGCCATGCCCCTCCCAACCCGCCCCCGGCGGGTGCGCCAGCAGCGCCGCGGTTCCGGGGCGGTAGTGCCAGGAGTTGGGGGTGCCCTTCCTTTCAGAGTGTGGTTGCGGAACCGGGGCTGACAACCCCCAGAGGAGCCCCGGAGACCCCTCGCCCCAAACAGGGGCCCTGCAGCCCCACCCGCAATCTCTCCTCGGACCCCTCCTCTGGCTCCGAGAGGCCGACCGCCGCAGGCTTCCCTCCTGCAGACATCCCCGTGGTCATGACCTGGGCCGCCCCTCCGCCCCCGGCTCTGGCCAGTTCCTCGCCTTTCGGCCGGTCCCGGAGCTGTCATCCCCGGGTACCTCTCAGCGAAGGCTGGAAGCGGCCAGCAGCAGTGGTCAGCAGTGGCGGCCCCCGCCGTACCTTAGCTTCCGGCGGCGCAGCGCTGTCTCCTGCGCCGGCGTCTCCTCGAGCCACCAGTCTCTCCGCAGCTCACAACAAAGGAAACATGTGACCGCCCGGGCCAAAACACTGAGCGTCACGCAACCCTGGCCAATCCGAGTGGGCGCCCCCTGCCCCGGGGGACCCTGGGAGATGTAGTTCCTATTCCGGGGGGGTGGCCGCCCCGGCAGCTTGGATTTCCCGCTATAGGGCGGGTGTCGGATGTGGGGCTTGAGATCCAATCCAAGGGCTATTGACTCGGAAACAGTTTTAGGTAGAGATAGGTTAAGGAACTGCATCCGTGTTAGGAGCCTAGTGGGAAACCTCAGTCGGATGTTTATTGCCACGTCCCTAGGCAAAAGCACATAATCAAGAATTCTCAGAACCCTAGAGTTTGGGAGCAGGCTTAGAGACCTTTTAATTTGACCCCTTGGTATAGAATCGGGAAATCTGAGGATCTGAGACATGAAAGGGACTACAACCCTAGTAGCTAGACAGCGCAGGGAAACTAAATTTCACTGTAAATCTATTACTGTCACCTGTATCATCCGGGTTAACTTTCTATTTTAAAAGTACATGCAAATCAGACAAAGTTTTCACAAATCCCTGTTTTCTGATTCCCCAAAAGACAGTATTATTTTTTTTAATTTAATTTTATTTATTTTTTTATACAGCAGGTTCTTATTAGTTATCCATTTTATACATATTAGTGTATATGAAATAGAGACACAGATGTAGGGAACGTATGGACACCAAGTGGGGGAAGCGGCGGGGGTGAGGGCGTGATGAATTGGGAGATTGGGACTGACATATATACACCAAAAGACATTATTTTATCTTTTTGTTTCTGCAAATATTTTTTTCAAGGTTGAGTACACCTCCAGATTTTGAAACATTTAACTAGTCTTTGGTTTCTGATATCAAAATTATAACTTCTCTCTCTTCCATAATTTATGAATACAGTCATGCTTTTATTAAATAAGAGGATGTGTTCCAGTGACCAGAGGTGTATATAATATAGAAGGCTTGTGTCCAGGCCTTTTAAACAGGCTTTTTAGTTCTCTTTTCCATCTGTTATTAAAAATGAAAATACCTACCATTTACTGAGTTTCTACTAAGCTCCAGACAGAGTGCTAGGCACTTTACGTATATCCTTTAATCTTCATAATAACCCAGCAAGATAGTGTTATAATCCCATTTTACAGGTGAAGGAACTAAGCCACATAGGGGATAAAGATTTGGCTCTCATCACTCAGTTATTAAGTGTTGAGGCTGGGGTTGACACATGTTTTAAAAAAATAGTTATATATGAATATAGGTACATAATTATCTAAAAAGTGTATTTACAAAGTTAAATATTACAAGTCTAGTAGTACAACAGGAGTACCATCTCCCATCCTTCCTCATTCTTCATTCTCCAGAAGCAACCACTTTCAACAATTTGAGCTATTCTGATATTTACATTTATCTTTCCATATAATGTACGGCTATTTCTTATTAAGGGAGCTGTCACCCCTGTCCCCCATCCTTCCAATATCTTACATTTCTGCTTAAATAATTATTTAATGTTTATGTTATTAAGACTATGTATTTATTGCTCAATGATGAGTTAAACAGTATACAACTTCCTTTCTTGGATGGCTTTTCATTTTTCCTTGGGTAGAGAGGCAACTAAGCACCTGGGGGTCCTCAATACCATCATAAAGTTCCAACTCCCTGAGAGAGCATTTAAGGGTCTTCCTGATGCACCCTGGGGCCCAACTCTGCAGCCTGAACACCAGCCTCAGTGAACTTCCCACAGGACTCTTGCCCAAAGGACTCCTGCTGTCTGTCTCCAGGCCATTCCCATCCATATCCTGCTCCCTATGCCTCTTATGCCCCCTCCTCCCCTTCACCCCACTCACTAGGTTAGCTCCTGCTCTTCCTTCCAGGAGTCAGCCTGTGAGTCCTCTTTCCAGGAAACCCTCCATTCATCCTCATTGCCCTCTGGGCTAGGTATCTCCCCTCCTTCTTCCCACAGCAGCCCGTCCTTACCTCCTTCCCAGCAGTTATCATACTAATTGTGTGACATCACACTAACACAGGGGTTAGGGGCTCTCATCTTCTGCGCACCTGAAAATCTGTGTATAGTTTATAGTCAGTCCTCCACATACCCAGTTCCTCTGTATTCTTGCTTCCACATCCACAGAGTCAACCAATCCTGGATGGTGTAGTACTGTAGTATTTACTACTGAAAAAAAAAATCTGCATATAAGTGGACCTTTGCAATTCAACCCTTGTTGTTTAAGGGTCAGGTATATTTACATGCCTTTCCCAACTGCGTATCCTCTGAAATCCCTGAGGTCAGGGATGATGTCTTATTCATTTTGTGTTGCAGTATACCTAGTAGATGTTCAATATGTATCTGTTAACCGGTGAGTGATCTCTACTTCTTGAGGTTAAGGGGACTTGAGAGAAGTAAAATGCCTCCAGACCACTTGGGACACACTTGGACTGGCCTGCATGATGAGGTCCTCAGATTCTCTTGGGGCAGATGGATGCAGGGTGATCAATCACAATTCTGAGAGTGGAAAGGAGTGAGGGGACTCACAGGACAGCAGCCCCGGAGACAGGCAAGGGCCTATTGATGGGTGTGGGAGCTCCTCAGGCAGCCCCCAGAAAAGAGGTGGTTTTGGCATTGGTAGAGGGCCCTGGGAGTTATGCCTACCCCACAAATCAGTGAGCATGGCCGCCTGGCAGCCTTTTCCTCAGCTGGGACTGGAACAGAAGCAGAGGTGTCAAGTCCAGGGGCAATCTGCTGAAATTGAGTCATTGTAATATGATTAAAAAAAAATTTTATTGGAGTATAGTTGATTTACAGTGTTGCGTTAGTTTCAGGTGTACAGCAAAATGAATCAGTTATACATATACATATATCCACTCTTTTTTTTTTTTAGATTCTTTTCCCATATAGGCCATTACAGCGTATTGAATGGAGTTCCCTGTGCTATACAGCAGGTTCTTATTAGTTTTTTATTTTGTATATAGTAGTGTGTATATGTCAGTCCCAATCTCCCAATTTATCCCTCCCCCCTCCCCCTGTAACATGATGTATTTTATGCAGTGTTTACAATCCAGGTCAGTTTGATCATTTGAAGTAGGTAGCTACTGAGGGGAATCAGAGGGTCTTCAGGCCAATTTCCTCTCCTTTCAGGGATATAGTATATTGCTCCATATTCTGTCTTCTTGCACATACCACATGGAAGTTCTTGTTTTGCTCTCCAGAGCATTCATGACAGCCTTTAAGGTCTGAAGGTGGCCAAGCATCCAGAGTTCCTCCAGCCATTGTTTTTTTTCTCTCCAGCCTACTCCTCTTCCCCATGCAGACAACAGTTGGGACATAGTAAAGCATCACTCCCTAAACATACCACACACTTTCAGACTTCCCTGCCTCTGCTCTAGGTCTCTTGCACTTGAAGTCCCCCTGTCCCAAATTCCAGTAGAAATATTGGTCATCCTATAAGGCCCATCTCTGGTGCCACCTGTTCTGATCCTCTCCTCTCTCCCTCAGCTGTTGTGAAGCTGTGCACACCTCCCACATCCTTTATAATGTGACACTAGCACTGTGTTTATACCCAGCCCTTGAATGCAGCTGGATCCTTTGACCAGCTATGGGCTCGGCACATTTGCCCCTTCCCTGCAACAATCCCCAGCTGCAAAGCACTTGATGGACGGAGATTTTACTGAAGGTTTCACAAAGAGAATTATACAGCATCTCACACCGCAAAACTCCTTAACAATTCCCTGTAAACATCTCTGCTCCCTCACCTCCGCTCCTCCTTGGTACCAGCTACTCCTCTTTTCCCACCATACACCCTCTCTCTGGGCCTCTCTCCAGCCACAAGATTGGGGTTCCTGGGCTTCCCTGGTGGCGCAGTGGTTGGGAGTCTGCCTGCCAATGCAGGGGACACGGGTTCAAGCCCTGGTCTGGGAAGATCCCACATGCCGCGGAGCAACTAGGCCCGTGAGCCGCAATTACTGAGCCTGCGCATCTGGAGCCTGTGCTCCGCAACAGGAGAGGCCGCGACAGTGAAAGGCCCACGCACTGTGATGAAGAGTGGCCCCCACTCGCCGCAACTAGAGGAAGCCCTCGCACAGAAACGAAGACCCAACACAGCCAAAAAAAAAAAAAAAAAGATTGGGGTTCCTCCCCTTCCATGTCTCTGCCACCTTCCCCCTAGACAATCCCCTCTACCCTTCCACCCCCCCACCATCTCTTTTTCAGTACTTTGCATTTTCACACTCATCACCTTTCAAACAAGAGAGTTCCACTCTTCAGAAGACAGAGAATACCATAAATAACAAATTATCTCAGCACACTCCACCCCCACCCTGTTTTCCTCCACAGACATATTTAACATCTCAGCAAGGCTGTTACACAATAACTCCTCAGAGTGCTGAGTGAAGACAAGAGTGAACACAATACACTATTTGCTCATGGCACCTGAGCCTCTCCAGTCTTGAGGCCTACCCCTTCCCTCCCTTCTCTGGTGAAGAGAGATGTGACTCATCTCTGCAGCTCTTTTGGATGCAGAGGTCTGACTCTCTCTGACTCTATAGTTACCAGGAAGGCTGTCTCCCCCAACCCCAGACAGTCATGGGCCCTACTAGGCCAGTTAAACCTTGGAGTCAAACACAGTAGCATTAGGATTTAGCAAGGAAAGACATAGTTGGAAAATTTTCCATTTTGAGATCTGGGAAAAAAGGTAAGTCTTCTGCCACCTAGAAGGTGAGCTCCCTACCCCTGCTCCCGAGCTTTTCCTTCTGAAACAAGAAATGTTTCTCTTGGGAGTTGGATGCGTGGGGTGGCAAGGCTTGCTTTGTTCTCGAAACCATCCTTCACAGGTTGAAGTCGATGAGGTGCCAGGAATTGGTACCTCGGTGCCTCGGATCCTGTTTGTGACCAAACTTGCCACACCAGATGCAGGTAAGGATGACTGGTTACCACCGTGAGCCCTGGGCTCTGACTTCAGGGGACTGAGGCATACTGGCATCCTCCCTGCGTGTGATACTGGTCCCTGTTTTTCTCTTCATTCTTCTGCCCCAAGGACATCTGATTTCACCTCCCTCTCTTCTTCCTGATTACTTCCCCAGTAATGAGAATTTAGGTGGCCCCTCTGGTCTCTGAAGAAACCTGATGTTTTGGAAGTTACTCCTGCCCTGACTGCTCTAGGTAGGCCTGATTCTCCAAGGGACACCTCATAGCACCTTGTCACATGACTTGCTGCAGAGCCCTCTCAGGTATGAACACACATGGAAAGTGTCTTCTCCTGCTCATGGCATCTGGTCACAAGTTTAGGCCAGTTTTAAAAAATGACCGTAATCCCACAGGCTGCTCAGCAGTCTGTCCCACAGACGGCTGTGAGTCCACATAGAATTCCTGCTGCTGGTCCCAGCAGACTTTGACTTCATCTCCAGTTTCTTGCCACCCTGTGACATTTAAGAGGCATGTACTAATTCCAACTTGATCTTCCTCTGCTGTCTCTGGCACTCTTCTTCCAAATGCCTGCAGTTTAGGACAACGTGTCTTGTCCGTCTTGTACCTTGTCCATCCCTTTTGCTTGATGGGCAGCCTTCCAAGAATCCTTCGGCAGGTATGAAGGGGCTAGACCTGACCACGAATATCTGCAGCAGACGTTTCCTGTTCTTGAAAGACTCTATCCAGTTTCTTAGGAAATTGTGTTGGTTGAGGTTGGTCCGCCTATCTCCAGCCCAAGAATTCTCACTGCTCATTGGATGCTCTGTCTGAAGCATCTGTTGGGAACAGTGCAACCTCCCCAAAACTTTAATGCAGATCTCAGAGCAGTTCCCACACACTGGTAGTCCAGGACCACCCTAATTTGTGCTGTTATTTTTCACTCCCTTACATAGCTTAGCACTTTGACAGTCATGTTCTCTGTCTCTCTATGAAGACTTGAAATCTAAGTGTTTCCACTGGGGCTTTAGACTTGAAGAGTCTAGGTTCAAAACTTAGCTTTTTTTCTTACTAGCTATATAGTCTTGTGTAAATTATTTAATCTTTCTCAGTTTTCTCATCTGTAAAAATGAGGATAAAAACACCTACCTCATAGAATTGTTTTGAAGATGAAGTGAGAAAAAAATATGTAGTGCCTGGGATATAGTAAGTGCTCAATAACAACCAAAATTATTACTATTATTACTGTCCCCTTCCCCACCAATTCTAGCTATGTCCTCTATGCTTTGTCCGTTGCTTTAGGAGGGGTAAAGAAGGAAAGAAAGGAGGAGTAAAAGAACATATAGCCTTTGTAAACTATATTTGATAAAAAAGCCTGAAGGCATGAAGTGATTTAGAAAATCTAGAAACCAAAGCCAGACTTTTTGAACACTCACCAGGGTGCTGTCCTCTAACTTCTTTTGTCTTTCCCAATGGGCATTTATAAGATTAAAAGAGAGAGAGACCTTTTGTTGTGGTCATCCACGTACAATGCTTGGTGTCAGTCTATTTATCTCTTGTAAAAATAAAATACAGTGTGTGTGTGTGAAAAAAAAAAAAAAAAAAAGAGAGAGAGACTGCCCACAAGATGTAGAAAAGCAGTTTGCCTCTGCTCATAAAATATCCACACTCAAAGGCCACATCGCTGAACTTAAACCATGGCTGCCTTTGAGATGCAGACCAAGGGACTAAGAGTAGGGGTTGAGACCTTTGTTTTTTTCAGTAAGCTTTTGACAATTAAAAAAAAACAAACAAACTATCTACATATATACACTTTTCAAATTTAAAAAAATGTTTTAAAAAGTCCTTGCCTGACTAATGTGATTAAAAATAAGCACCTGTGCTAACTATTGTGCAATCTCTTTTGCTTCCAGCCCCAGATCTCTCTGTAACTGGCCTAGAAAACAGCGAGGGCTCCTAGGTCACCAGCACACAGGGACAGATACTCGACGCTGCTTGTGACAGCATCGCAAGCACATGCCTGACATACTTTGGAAAGGCTGCCTGGTTCTATTACTGGTGCATGAAAGTTTTGCTCCGGTAGGAAATCTCTAAATTTAGATGATTTTCAGGATGAACTCTGAGTGATCTTTGTCCCCAACACGAGTAAGGAATTGGAGGGCACCTTGCTTTTTATTATTTATTTAATTTATTTATTTATTTTATTTTAAAAGCCAGAGTTGATGTTTTATAATGCAAAACTTTTGAAGATTGCCATTTTAAAAAAAATACATTTATTTATTTATTTTTGGCTGCGTTGGGTCTTCGTTGCTGTGCGTGGGCTTTTTCTAGTTGTGGCGAGCGGGGACTACTCTTCGTTGCGGTGCGCGGGCTTCTCATTGAGGTGGCTTCTCTTGTGTGGAGCACGGACTCTAGGCGTGCGGGCTTCAGTAGTTGTGGCACGTGGGCTCAGTAGTTGTGGCTTGCAGGCTCTAGAGCGCAGGCTCAGTACGGTTAGTTGCTTAGTTGCTCCACGGCATGTGGTATCTTTGCGGACCAGGGCTCGAACCCGTGTCCCCTGCATTGGCAGGCAGAGTCTTACCACTGTGCCACCAGGGAAGTCCCAAAGAATGGAAAATAAAACAAACAAACACAAGGGAGTATCTAAGATTTCTCCTTTACGGTTCTTATAAAAATTTTACCCTGAGTTCCTTTTTTTTTTGGCTTGAGTGTGCAAATCATTATTATAATAATACTTTGCACACTCAAGTGAAATAAAAACAAATCCAAGGTAAAAACTCTATGGAGGTGTTTAGGATGAATCCAGTTTAGGGATTTAGTTCTTATATAATGTCAAGATGCTTAAATGTTGCCATTTTAGTTGAAGAAAAGACAATTTCACTAATGAGAGAATTTTAAGGAATGCTGAATTTAATGGAGAATCAGCTCCTTGAAAGATCAGCCTCAACAGAGGATTTTTTGGTATGTGTACAGTCAAGATATTTTTATTTTGTACTTTAAAAAATTTACTGGGGTGTATTTGACAGTACAGTTTGTACAGTTTGATGGTTTGATATACGTATACATTGTGAAATGGTTACCACAATCAAGCTAATTAACATACCTATCATCTCAGATAGTTACCGATTTCTTTTTTCCTTTTTTTTTTTTTAACATAAGTTTATTCTTAAATGTAGAATAGGTTCTAAGACTACACTTCAGGGACTTCCTTGGTCGCGCAGTGGTTAAGAATCCGCCTGCTGATGCAGGGGACACGGATTCGAGCCCTGGTCCGGGAAGATCCCACATGCCAGAGCAACTAAGCCCGTGCGCCACAACTACTGAGACTGCGCGAGCCACAAGTACTGAGCCTGCGTGCCGCAACTACTGAATCCCATGCGCCTGGAGCCCGTGCTCTGCAACAAGAGAAGCCACCGCAACGAGAAGCACGCACACAGCAATGAAGACCCAACGCAGCCAGAAATAAATAAATTAATTAATTTTTTAAAAAAAGAATAAGACTACACTTCATTCTAGCTATAGGTGGCAATAGATGTTATGGCAGGGGATCCAAATGTTTAAACAGGAATGGAATTAAGGACCATCGTTGCCTCAAGCACAAGGAACAGCTTACTTTTTGCCAGATTTCTTAATTCCACCTGTGACCTGGGGACCCTTCCCTGAGGCCTTCGCTTTTAACTCCCCGAGTTTCTTCTGCTCCTCTTTCTGTTTCTGCTTGAATGCCTTATCTTCCTCATCCGTCTCCTTGGCCTGCTTCTTGGGCTTCTTCTTACCCCCTTTGCAGCTGGACATGGTGCCTGCCACTCCTTCCCCAGCTTCTTTTCCTTTCTTATGCAGTGAGAACACTTAACATCTACCCTTTTAGCAAATTTCAAGTATACAACAGAATATTGTCAACTGTAATCATGTTGTTCTACATTAGATCTCTAGAACTTATTCATCGTGCATAACTGGAACTTTACATCCTTTGACCCACATCTTTCCGTCCCTCTGCCCCCAGCCCCTATTAGCACCATTCTGTTCTCTGCTTCTACAGCGTCAACATTTTTTAGATTCCACACACAAGTGATATCATGCAGTATTTGTCATTCTGTGTTTGGCTTATTTCACTTAGCATAATGTCCTTCACATTCATACATGTTGTTGCAAATAGCAAGATGTCCTTCTTTTTTAAGGCTGAATAATATTCCATTGTGTATATATAGCCAACAGTGTTTCTTTATGGAGAATCAGGAAGGTAGCTTTGGATTCAGATGGATTGGGCTCAGATCCTGACTCTGCTACCACTGTCAGGGTGACAGTGGATGGTTTATTTAATTGCTCTGAAGCTCAGCTTCTTTGTGTGAAATCTAATAATACCTTCTTATTATGAGAATTAAATGACTGCTTATGAAAAGAGCACATAGACCTCAATTAATGGTTAAGTATTATTCAGCCAGGACATAATGGTTAAGTATTATTTTGTCAAAATACAATGATAATTACTATTATGACAGGACATAATGGTGCATTGACAGATCCTAGCAAAGGAAGATTCTTCCTGTTTAACAAAGAACAACATGGGGTAATGGAAAAAATACATAGAAAAGAGAGGGATCTTGGGGAGCCCTGCCATAACTTACTCAATCACCCTGGACCAATCACCTAATCTCCTTGAGTCCCAGTTTCCTCATCTCTAAAAGGAGCACTGTGCCTTCCACGATGAAGGTGTTTGGGTAAACTATTTCTAAAGGCCTGTCTAGTTTTAGAGGTACAGGAAGTTTTTGTATTTTTTTGATTGAAAGGACTTCAGTGGAAAAGTTCTTTTGGTTCAGCAAGCACCCAAATCAAGACATTCCTGGGAGCACATAGAATTCTTTGGGAAGGAGTTGGGTGGCTGTAAGAGGCTACGAATGACCAGAAATCAGGTTCCAGCTCTGGGAGTGAAAAGGCTGCTTGATAGGCTAATGGGATTTGGGGAGGACACGGCTGCTTCCTTTGGGATCAGACTGAACTTGGCTTCCCTACTGAACCTTTAAAACAACTCTCCCCACTCCTGAAGCAATACCCTCCACAAAGCCTTTCCAAGCTGGATCCCTGGACCAGCACCCCCTGCCTATGGGGAGGACCCCAGTCAACCACCTTTCCCTCCAAGTCACCCCACTCCTGTACTTCACCTCAGTTTGCCCTGCTCACAGCCCTTCTTGTGGGACTCATTACCCCCTCAAATTCAGCCCTCAGCTCTTTCCATTTTTAACTTCCAACTCAGGGACTTTTGGGAGTAAACAGTCACATGCGCTAGGGAATTTATGACATTACTGGCTCACACTCTCCCTCTTACCTCCTCACTAATAATCCCTTGCTTTAAAAAGAAGAAATTAATAGTTTTTAAAGTTCCCTTCCTCCAAATTTAAAAGTATTACATGCCAACTGTAGAAAACTTTAGAAGGGATAAGGAAGAAATTGGATATCATCTATGATCTTCCAACCCTAAGAGAGCTACTGTTAGCAATATATTTCCAATCTTTTATTTCTTTGTATCTATATTTATAGTGTGTCTATAGCTATTTATACATATTTTTGCATATTTGAGTTAATACTTACATGCAAAATAAACTCATATATCACCATTTAATAGGTGGCTTTCTGTTTCCTTCTCTCTGATCTGTCTTGATCTTTCACCTCTTGGCAGTCCCAATGACACTGACCTGCAGCTTGGAACTAGCTTACATCAGCATGTTATTACTAAATATTAGAAGAGTTAGAGTTTTATATGCTAAAAAAAAGATATCTGTCCCCAGAGTGAAGATGATTTAGGTTCATCAACTCTGCGGAGATGAATCCCAGGACAAATTTATTGATGTTTTTTGAATTTCTTAGCATACAATTTCTTTCAGTGTTCCCTTGCTTTTTATTTTTAATTTTATTTTTATATCCCCCTTTTCTTTTTTTATTAAACAGAAATTTGCAATAAGATTAAAGTAAATCTTTCATTAAAATATTACTCATAATGCCATTATGCTACCAATACAACTATTTAAACATTTCATATACATTTCACATAGGCTCAGAATTTGATTACATACTATATATAAATATATATATATATTTTAACTTAAGACTCTATGAGGAATATCTTCTGTGGTGTATTAACTCCACCCAATTAACTGTTTTCATTGACTTTATATTAATAATGAGAACAGTAATGGCCAACATTTATTGAGCACTATTCTAGGTGTTTATTAAGTGCTTTACCTGCATTTTCTTATTTAATCTCCACAACAACACTGTGAGGTGGCAACTATTATTAGCTAGCCCCCGCTCTTTTTTTTTTTTTTTTTTTTTTAGAATTTCTCAATTTCATATAACCCCCCTTTCTTGACTCATTTTTTTTTTTTAAATTTTATTTATTTACTTATTTATTTATGGCTGTGTTGGGTCTTCGTTTCTGTGTGAGGGCTTTCTCTAGTTGCGGCAAGTGCGGGCCACTCTTCATCGCGGTGCGCGGGCCTCTCACTATCGCGGCCTCTCTTGTTGCGGAGCACAGGCTCCAGACGCGCAGGCTCAGTAATTGTGGCTCACGGGCCTAGTTGCTCCGCGGCATGTGGGATCTTCCCAGACCAGGGCTTGAACCCGTGTCCCCTGCATTGGCAGGCAGATTCTCAACCACTGCGCCACCAGGGAAGCCCAGCCCCCGCTCTTATAAACAGGAAAAATGAGATTCAGGAACATTAACTAGTTTGCCCAAAGGCTGGAGCGTAGAAAATCTGACTCTGGGGTCTGTGCTCCTTCTGAATCATGATACAGTTCTTTTTGCTTAATAATGTGCCTTGGTAGATATGCTATACTTTGTTAAACTACTCCATTGGTTTTGGATACTTATGTTGCATCAAATTTTTTCCCCCAATTTCAATAACTCTGCAATGAATCAGTTTCTGCATATAGATTTCTGCTTCTACTGCATGATTTCCTTATGGTTAGTTCTCAGAAATGGAAAGAGAAAATAATTTTATTCAAAGGGAGCTTATTGGAGGAGCTGTTGGGAGAAGACAGGAAAATTTATTCAGTTTTTTAGCCACAGGCTCTGTTCCTGAACCCCACACTATGGAGTCGGAGGAGGTGTGGAGGTAGGGATACTGGGGCATTATGGAATCTCGTCCCTTTCAGGCTGTGTTTGGGGCCTCTCCTACTATGGAACACCGGACTTCCTGTTATTGTAATGTTTATTAAAGACATTTAAACTTATTTTATTTTGTTACCCCCAAGAAAAGGACTGTCTGTTTTTCTTCTCTGTATCCCAGGGCTTAACATAGTGCTCATTACATAGTAAGTGCTTAGTATATGCTTGTTGAGTGAAGAAATGAAGGTTAGAGAAAGAAAGACCTCTCTTAACTGTGAACTCTCAGTTTCAATTGAATTAACTGTGATAGTCAGGATTAATACCTAGTCAGGGTGTGTATTAAGAATCGGGATGGGTTAAGTCTTTTTATTTTTGACACTTTTTGGAGCTTAGCTGACACTGGAAGGTTCTGTCTTCCCAGGGTTAGCAAATTCCTACAGATAAGCACACAATTCCCCTGGGAGCGCAAACCAACCAACTCAAGATCATACCCCAACCACCTGGTTTATTGGGTGCTCCCAGGACTCTCACCTTTGGGCCACTGTTCCCCTGTCCTAATCGCCCCAGGGTTAGGTACCTGGCAACTAGAGACGGCCCCAACGCCCCAGAGTCTGCTGAAATTATTCAAACTAGACAATCCTAAACCTACTTACCCTGCCTCACCTATTCCTTCCTGTGAAAACCGTAATAAAGGGTCTTGCCCACATTTTCCCCTTGATTCCTCTGCCCCGTGATCCACACTAGTGCTTCCCCTTGTGGCCCTGTGTGGCGTGATGTGCCCCCGCCTTTTGGGAACTCTGAATAACGAGTTATCTTTTCAATGGCAGTCACCTCCTCCTGTGCTGGCCTCACTATACTTGAATAATAATGAAACCTACATCTTAAAACAGGTACTAAAGTTAACAATGACTGAGATGATGGTGGGTGAAACATTGTGACAATGTAAGGGAACAGTAGGGCTGCAAGTTGTAACTGACAGTAGCAGTGGCATTAACTAACAGGGTATATGGTTAAAAGCCAGGGAGAGGGCATGATAATTATAATTAATAGCAATAATAATCACATAAACTTTGCACTTTAATAGTATCAATAAGGAATAATAATCTCACTATTTTATAGAGCACTTTCCTATGTATTATCTAATTTGCTTCTCACAACACATACCTTTTAGATAACATTATTATCCTGTCTGATTACAGAATGGCCTAGGCCCATTCATAGAACCAGAAATAAGATTGAATAACACCAGATCCAATCTCCTCAATGTACTTGAGGAAACTGAGGCCCAGTGAGGGTGTGATGGTTAATTTTAAGTGTCAACTTGATTGGGCCATGGGGTGCCCAGACATTTGGTGAAACATTATTTCTGGGTGCGTCTGTTAAGATGTTTCTGGATGAGATTAACGTTTGAATCTGTAGACTGAATAAAGCAGATTGCCCTTCTCAATGTGCGTGGGCTTCACCCAATTGGTTGAAGACCAGAAAAGAACAAAAGGTGGAGTAAGAGAGAATTCTCTTTCTGCCTGATGTCTTTGAGCTGGGACATCGGTCTTCTCCTGCTGTTGGGTCACTTGGGCTGGAACTATACCATTCATTGGTGCTCCTTGCTCTCCAGCTTACCAACTGCAGATCTTGGGGCTTCTCAGCCTCCATAATTGTGTGAGCCAGTTCCTTATAATAAATCCCATTGCTTCTGTTTCTCTGGGGAACCCAGACTATTACGGAGGGGAAAGGACTCTGACTTTGCCTTACCCCATCCCTCCTAACTGTGGTCATAGATATCCTCTGCTGGCTAAACCCAACCTAATTTAGGAGCCCTCTCAGAGCCCAATAGGAGGCAGGGCAGAACCCCAGCAGCTGGTGGTCTTGGGATCAGTTTCTAAGGCTCCTGTCCCATTGAGGTCTGGCTGACACCCCTTGGTTACCACCCAAGGTCCATCCCATTTACCTTAGGCCAGAGGTAAGCCAAGACCCCAGGTTGGGTCCTCTTACCTCTGCTCACAACACTTTACAACAGCACCTGTCAAGGCACCTGAGACAGTACTTAAGAAGGACATAGCTCTTCTGTAGGGTAACTGCCTTCATATCCCTGGGATGCCAAGCTGGCTTGGACTTGGGAACCCAAGAAGGGGATCAAGGTCATCTGAGGTTTCAAGACAGGGGCTTGGTTATAAACCATTCCCATTCCATTAGTGGGTTCAAAGTGGAACTGGCCACAAGATGAGGATACAGAGGCCTGAATTATTGGTCCAGGTACCTCAAACTTCCCAGGAATGAAATCTGCCCTAGAGTGTAAAGTGAATTTGCAGCCTAGAGGGAGGTGATGTATAAAGCCCTACAGAGCAGGGAGCTGGCCAGTGCTGCTAGAGATCTTTCCCTCTGTTTATTTCACAAGTTCTTAACCTTTATTAAAGAACCACTGGGAGCTGGAGGACTCAAGGTCCAGCTGATGGGTCTGACTCCATTCAGAATCAGAGAACTTCTCTTTGAGACAACATCTAACGGTAACAGCAAAGCTTGGTGGGAAAAGAGAGCCAGCGGAAAGTGCAGACAAAGAGAAAGAGCAAAAATGGAGAGCACTCGAATTGTCTGAGCTAGTTCCTGTGCTATAGCCAGGAGCTACACAAACTCCTGCTGATGTCACCATCAGAAATAAAATCTGACTCCTCTGCATCTCTACCTTCACTAACAAAATGTTGTGTCTATCTGTGTGCTGAGGACGAGATCAAGAGCTGGTGTGAGGGTGCTGGCTGGGTGGGTAGCCAGCAGGGGCAGAGCAGGGAGTCAGGGGCTTGGCAGAAGCCAGGGGCTGGGTCACCAATGGGCTCAGACAGGATCCGGGGGAGCTGTGGGCATAAAGAGGTATCAGATCAGTAAACCATCAGAGGGAAGCTGGGTTCTTTGGTTTACAAACAGATTCTGAACCAGAGGAGTGGATGAGGCAGAAATGGAGGCTGGAGGGCTGGAGACAGCACCAGGAAATTTCCAAATTTCCCTGAGAGGAGGGCACAGCCCTCCTTGGATCAGGTTTCTAAAAAAAGAAATTGGATTAAGTTTAATTAATCAGGGATGGTTCAGGTTTTTAAATTTAAATTTAATTTTAAAATTAATTAAAATTTACAACAGCTGCACGCACAGGATGGTCTTTCTAGGCCTGCAGGGACCAGACCTCTCAGGGAAGCCCAATGCCCACCTGCATCCTCACTTCCCCAGAGGCCCATGGCAGATGGCAGGCTGTACCTTTGGGCAGAGGGGATTCCTTTGAGGATCAAGGATCACCTTTGGATTTTTCCTTCAGGACTTGGCCTCCCACCTTTTGGGATAAGAACAAGTGGTGGAATTATAGAAAATATAGAAAGCAGCGTAAAGAAATGGAATAAGCCGCCCACAATTCCACTCTTCAGAGGCAATCACCCTGCTTCTGCACCTGTGGAGTGGGCATAATTACTATAATGGATTGTCATATTAGATGAGGGAGAAGCTACTTTAACATTTTGGTGTGTTTCCTCCTATTCTTTTCATTAAGCATTTTAAAATTGGAATCACACTGTATATATAATTTTTTTCCCCACATTTGTTCCTTAATAAATATCATGGCTATTCTCATAGTCAGAAATATACTGTGTGTGTGTCTGTGTGTGTATGTTCCAATAGAACTACCTACAGAGCAGATGATGGGTCGGATTTAGTCGTGGGCGGCAGCTGGATGACTCTGGGTGTAGAGAGTCCAATGCCTGGCCTGCCCCGGTGCAGAACAAGGGGCAGCCCCTGATAAAACCACGAATGACAATGGAAATGATGATGCTCTCCTCCTCAGGGACTCAGAGGTCAACTGGTCACGTTTCTACTTACAGGAAACTCGCCATCTAAGATGTGTAGGGTGCTGGGGGTTAAGCCAGCAAGAGATGAGATTTAAACAGATTGCATTCTGTTTAAATCTGTTTAAGCCCCATTTAGTCTGGGGTTCCCTGGGTCCATATTTAATACCTAACACAGTGGCATGAGTTCTCTGAGAGAGGAAAGCGAGGACCTTATCTCATAACTGAAAATTTCCTGGAAGCCCCGGAAGAGGTGGCTGATCTTGCCCTCTGTGGCCCTGCCTCTCACCATCATTTTGGAGGGTATCTGGACCCTGCCTCCAGGGCAGGGGAGTGCAGGCAGGAGCCAAGGACTTGACAAAAATACTTTTTTCAACTGTCACTTTTGATAATTGCTTTATATTCTATCACATAATCAAAATGTAATTTATTTATCCCTTTTCATTACGTGGACTATTTAGGTTGCTTCTAGTTTGCTGTTAAAATACTATAAAGAGCATCTTGGTACATAAATCATTCTCTTAAATTTAAACTCTTTTGTGAGTATTAGATGGGAGGAAAACTATCTTAACATTTTGGTGTGTTCACTTCTAGTCTTTTTATTTGGCATTTTAAACATGATTGGAATCATACTGAATACATAATTTTATTCCACCTTTTTTCTTAATAATATATCACGACTCTTCTCATGGTTATGTTTTGTTTACAGATACAATTATGTTAGCATCTGAAAGCTTAAGGCTCTTACTACATATTATCAAGTTGCTTTCCAGATAATTATACCATTTATTTCCAAAAAGCTTTCGGTCTCAAACATAGATTTTGATTAAGCTTTAACAAGGATTTTTCAACTGAGAAAACCTGGGCTTGGTTTCTTCACTTCCATTTCAGTCCTGAGTGGAAGAGCTTGGCCTCCTTGCTCTTGCCTGTTGGTCATGTCCTCTCTGGGGAGTGGGAATTTGAGAGGAGGGAACACAGGGAGAGACTTGGATTTCCTTTCCCCACCCTATCTGGTACAGTTCACCCAAGAGCTGAACTCATGTTCTGATCTTGTCCTCATCTCTCAATCTTGAGCTCTTTTCCCTGGAAGCAGTAGGCTGGTGTAGAAAAATCTTTGGGTTCAAATCCCAGTTCTGGGCCTTACTGGCTGAGCGAGGTTAGGCAAAGTTCCTTACTGTCTCTGAACCTCAGTTTCCAAATCTGTGAAAAGGGCATGATAATAGGCATGTAGTGAGAAGTAGATAAAAGAAACGATGTGAAGCATAGGTGTATTTAACAAATGGTAGTCCTTTCCTATTCTGTTCTTCTGTTATCCAGGGATGGCCTGGAGTTGCCATCTCAGATGAGGCACTGGAATCATCGTTCTCATAACTGGGGTATGATTTGTAGGGTAAGGAAGCCACATTCCCTCCAAGCTTTTGTACGTTTTGTTCCCCAATTTAGATCAGTGATTCTTAAATTATACTATGCATTAGAATCACAAATATTGATGGGCCCAAAACGTAGAATTTCTGATTCTGTAAGTCTGGGGGAAGGTCTGGGAACTTGCATTTCTAACAAGTTCTCAGTTGATGATGATGATGCTGGTCTGGAAACACATTTTGAGAACCTCTGGCCTAGAACATTTTACTACTCTTCTTCTCCTTCTGGCTGACTCCGACTCATCCTTCAAGTTTCAGCTTTGATTTTATTACCTCTAAAAGGTCTTTCTTAAACCTGAAGTCCAAATTAAGCATC
Organism: Eschrichtius robustus; assembly: GCF_028021215.1. NCBI lineage: Eukaryota > Metazoa > Chordata > Mammalia > Artiodactyla > Eschrichtiidae > Eschrichtius > Eschrichtius robustus. Next base: position 62,720,679 of record NC_090829.1, on the reverse strand, counting down.
CACCCTCTATATTTTCAAAGCTCCCTGGAGCTGCTTGCTCATAGGACTTATGACAATGTTCTGTAATTGTCTTATGACTTGTCTGTATCCCCCAGTAGACTACAACTTATTTGGGAAAGTGACTCTGTCTGTCCTGTCCATGGCTGTGTCTCCAGGACCTTGCTTAGTGCCTGGTACATAGTAGGTGCTCAATAAATGCTTGTTGAATGAATGAGTGAGCCAGACCCTGGGTGATTGGAACCAGAGCCTAGGGACTCGTGAGGGTGGGGCAGGTAAAGGAGTAAGTTCTAGTGGCCAGTGTCCAGGCACATCTAGAAATTCAGTGCTAAGGAGATAAGCTGAACATTGCAGGAGCTATAGGTCCAGGGACTGGACCTCAAGAGCTTGGCCCACCCTCTGGGTATGGAGAGCAGGGCAGAACTCAGTATCATAGAAACTGAACAGGGACTTAAGACTCAATTTCTGATTAAGATGCTTGATCCATGGATGAACCTCAAGGGCATTATGTTAAATGAAATAAGTCAGACAGAGAAAGATCTAAACCCCTTCTGGGGTCTTTACTGAATGACCCAGGTGCTCAATGGGGTTTCTGCACTCTGCCTGATCAGAACTCAAATGTATCCTAGATCTAGGTGAGCTCTGGGAATCTTCCAGCTTGCAACCACTGATAATTTCCCAGGATTGTTGTAAGGATTGAGTCAAATTATTCATATGAAGAATATTGCAGGGGGTTGTTACCAAGAAAGGATACATGAGAGGCTTCTGGGGTGCTGGCAATGTATTTTTTTATCTGGGTGGTGGTTACATGTATGTTCACTTTATTTGTTAAACTGAACATGTTCTGTGTATATGTTATATATCACAATAAAAATTAAAAGAAAGAATATAACATTGTATTGACATATGGTAGGTGCTTAATGAATGGTAGTCAGCCTGATTAAATGAGATAAGATATGTAAAATGCCTGACACAGAATCCAGCACACAATGGGTTCAGAATCATTTCCTGTAAGTAAACTTTTACGCAAGTATAACCTACAAAAAGACAAATACACAAAGCATAAACACACAGTTCAATGAATTTTTCTCAGTGTAAACACACTTGAGTAACCAATAACCATGTCAAGAATAGAACTGAATTGCTGTTATAAAAGGGTATGAAATGGGATTTTTCTGATGTCTCAAAATTTTGGCTAAATTCTCAAAGCCAGTGATAAACACCTCTCCCCCTTCTAAACAATGTTGTTAGACATACCTTTAGGGCCTCCTAAAAGATGGCAGAGATGGTCCTGTGACTATCAGCCTCTGTCACCCACCTCCAGCCTCATAGGAGACTAGGATTTCAAAGGGGGGTCATTTGAGAGTCTGTCTAGGAAGGAGTGATGTGGTTAAGTGATGGACTGACAAGGGATTACAGCCCCTATGCTTCCATGAACCAGAGAACCAGAGCTTAGGGCTAAGAGAGTTTGAGGGAAGCCTGACATACAGACCTTGGGAGTGAGGTTAGGGACCAGTGTTTTCTTCTAGCCTGAAGAATTCTGAAAGTAGGAGGCAGGCTGGAGAAGACTATGATGGTGTAGTTAGAGAGAGGGCAACAGTTTGGTGGGGTAAGGATGGTGAGTTCCCTGGCCAAATGGAAGCTGAAGTGGGCAGTGGGCTTTCAGTTGCCTTGCTGGGGTCCTGTCCCAGAGGGCTATCTGTCAGGACTCCAGCAGTATGAGGAAGTGGTGGTTATCTCCAGAGGTCAGGAGATGCAGGGGTGGATTGTAGTAGATTAACCAGAGAGTACAGGACATCACCCACATCAGGGAGCCATGCACTACAAAGATACCATGGTGGCCTCTGAAGAACCCACAATTGTTTCCCCTCTAAAGACCTAGTATGTGAACCTCAGCCAACTAAGTTAGTCAAGAGAGACCACAAACTGCACCAGCCTGAGTTAAAAGACCTTTCCCTTCCCTTCCCCTTCCCTTTCCCCTAACCCGATCCTGAAAGAGCCAGAAGATGTGGTGGATGAGGTGAAACAAGAGTTGACATTGCAGACCACTCATGTGTTTTTACCCAGTGTTGCTTCCCAAGCCACTGGTCAAGCCTTGGGGGGGAGGTGGAGAGAAGTATTGAATTGGATGTGAGTTTTTTAACTTACTATGGACTGGACTTTTTTAAGGTCCCCAGTAGAGGCTATTCCTATAACCACAAGAGCCTGAAAAACGTTAAGATCTTCCCGAGATTCTGTCCAGGGGCTAAAAAAAGAGATCCGGTGAGGCATGTTAAAGGACAGTGTTAGGAGAAAAATAAAGCCATTTCCTGTTTGTACCTCTTGAGTTCAGCCCAGTGTGTGTGTGTGTGTGTGTGTGTGTGTGTGTGTGTGTGTGTGAACCCACACGCACATGCACACATTGCATTAGCTTGGCTATGACAGAGCATGGAGAATTTCTCCTCCACTATAAGGTGCACTTTTGGAGGGATTAGAATTCATTAAGTCCTGTCTCTCTCCTGTGGACAGTCCTAGGTAAATGCGAGTAGGTTCTTTCTCTCTTCTTTCATTATCAATCTGTATCTGAAGGTTTTCCTGATGATTCTCAGATCATTTAAATATCTACAGTTCCTCCCCAACCAGTTACATTTTAAATTCATGCCTTCGACATATCAGAGGCATTCTGGGTCCCTTCACAGGAATTGATGAAGCAATTACATTCATCAACAACGCATGTACAGGTTATGATTGCATAATAGCAATATTGGTCTTTCTGTATTTATCTCAGAATTTGTGAAATAAAATAAAACCATTGAAACTATATATTTATTATATTTCACATAGAAAAAAATTTTAAACATTCCACTGGTCGCTCCTGGTGTGGCTGTTCCCTTGGACTTCAGTTCCCTCGTCTGGAGAAGGGAGCTGTGGTCATAGTGGTCTCCTGGAGTTGCCGGATCCACCGGCTTCAGTGTCTTTCTGCCCTGCTCAGCTCTCAGAAGTGAGCTTTCAGGACCACTTGTCGCAGCAGTTTTGAATTCTCTTCCCCAACTCTTGAAAGATGTGCTTGGTCCCTTCCGCAGCAGAGAGATCTGCTGCTTTGGTGGGGAGGCATGGGGGATGGGTAGATGTGATGGGAAGAGGCAGGGAGGGGGGCGACTGGCAGGAATTGATTGAATAAGAGGGAGGATTTGTGACAAGCGTGTCAAAGAGGCAGAGAAAGTACAGAGAAAGGGTTTGGAGAGAGGGCCAAATAGGGTGCATGAAGCTTTTGATTAAAAATGGTATTACATCAACAAAAACACTGGTATTTGGGTGATTAAAAAAGAGTACAGTGTTGAAAATTTGTATAGCAATCACAATTACAAATCTTGGGGCTTCCCTGGTGGCACAGTGGTTAAGAAGCCGCCTGCCAATGCAGGGGACACAGGTTCGATCCCTGGTCCGGGAAGATCCCACATAGCACGGAGCAGCTAAGCCCGTGTGCCACAACTACTGAGCCCACGTGCCACAACTACTGAAGCCCACGAGCCTAGAGTCGGTGCTCCACAACAAGAGAAGCCACCACAATGAAGCCCACACAGCGCAATGAAGAGTAGCCTCCGCTCACCTCAACTAGAGAAAGCCTGCGCACAGCAAAGAAGACCCAACACAGCCAAAAATAAAATAGATAAATTTAGGGGAAAAAAATTACAAATCTTCCTGAGAAGATCTCTATAGGCGGCCAGTAATAGAGAATTTTATTTTGAATACCACATCCTTTTGGTCCCAAAGGTTTATGTCTTCTGACTTTTTCTACAAATTTTGGGGTTTGCCCTATTTGGATCCTGCAACTCCATGATAAAGTGGAAAGAATTTTTGAAAGGTATTGGAGTCAGACAGACCTGATTTGTCTGTCTGCTATTATTAATTGCAGAGCCCATTACATAACCTCTCTGAGCCTTAATTTCTCCATCTGTGAATATGTACCTAAGATACAGACTATTAAGCAATTAAATGAAAATACAAAATAGGATATTTAAAACACCCAGCACAGTACTTGGCACATAGCAAGTGCTCAATAGGTGGTTAAAATTGTTAATATGGTTTTGTATAGTATTCCATCAAACTAAAGTGTCTTAGTTTGATTAAATACTTACTATAGCTGTATTTTTGAAGTTTCTCAGTTTTCTAAGGTTTGTTTGTCTAAACTATTCAAAACAGTACTAGCATAAAAGCTTTTGCCCAGAATGCAAACTTCTTTGGTGCTGTATTCCTAGAAGTGAAATAATTAGGTCAAATGCATAAACAGCTTTGTAGCCTGCCAATTGGTGCTAAGAAAAATTGGACCAATTTGAAATGCAAATGTGACACCTAGGTGTATTTATTTCCAAAGTCTGGGCGATAATGATACTTTAAAAATGTTTACATTTGTGGTGGCTGCTGAGACCTGCTCTTTTATATAAGGTTCAAATTCTCAGAATTTTTATGAGCTTTTTCAGTCACATTTGCCTTGTATACTTTTCCCCAGTCTGCATATTTGTGGTTGGGTCCTATTCCATTTCATTGCACTGAGGTTTTGATATATATCTATGTATAAAATATATCTCTTATAATAGAAATGCATTTTATTTTTCTTTAATAATCTTAAACTTATCTATGATACACTAAAATAAAAATTTTATTAAAATATTTAGTTCTTTAATACACCTTCAGCTTAAAATAGTGAACAGTGTGTGTTAAAGACAATATTAATTCATTTGCCAATATTTATTTAATGTTTCATATGTGTTACTTATTTTGTTTAGTAGGTGCTTCAGGTCTGGTGTTTTGAATCTATTTCTGGGTTCTTGGCTCTTGATTCAATTTCATTTGTCATTTTTTCCTAATTTTAGCTCCATATCAAACAGATTTCATCATTATGGTTACGTTTATTTAAATGGTCATTCATATTTTTGGTAGCTTTGGTTTATTAAATTTCACCAAGGAGTTTTAGTTTTTTAAAATGTCTTATGGTATTTTAATTGTTATCTCCTGTAATCTCTATCTAAACTTTGGGTGAATGTTCCTCCCATTTTAGTTTATCTGTATGTTCTGATTTTTTTCTGTAGTGAACATGCAGGAACAGTATACACTTAAAAATAAGAAAAATATGATATATAGGATCTTTAGTGGTAATAAAATGAAGAATAAGAGGGCAGCATGATTGTAACTTCATGATTAAGTGTTGATTAAAATAGGCAGAGAAGTGTGGACCATCCTCTCACTGGTTTCTGTACATAGGTTCCCCAAGGTCTCCTGTGTGTTGAGGACTGGAACATTTTACTCTTCTTGATTACAACCCTCAAAGAACTGCATTAAGACTCGCATGACCAGAAATAGTCTTGGCACAATATAGGTAGTATGTTTGTATTTGCTAAATACATAGTAGTGTTACCTTGATTTTTTTTCTTTTTTCTTTTTTTTTGTCCTGACTAATAGTATTTGCCATAATTATTAGTGGTATTTTAAATAAAAGGGGTGATTCCTGTCTGATTTCCGTGAGCTGACTTTGCTTCCAGACATGATTGAATAATAGGGATTGGATTTACCTTCTAGCCTTTAACAGCTAGAACACTGGACAAAGTATATAACAACAGTTTTTGGAATTTGGTCAGCAGATAGAACAGATCTGTGGCCCCTGAGAGAAGGAAAACAAATGAGGTGAGTTTTACAGTTGACTCAGTGTACTGCCTGGATGGACTCAGTGCAGGGAGAAGGAACTCTCTGAGCTAAAAATGTAAACTGGAGTTCAGAGAGGTTCATGTAGCTAGAACTCATGGGGGCAGAGTACTGGAGAGGAGGGAAATGCACAAAGAAAGAGCTCTGGATATTTTCAGAGGGATTCCCTTAAGCCTTTGGCTGAGTGACCTGCACATGTGTGAGAGGAAACTACTGAGGTTATGGAAAGGATCACCACAAAGCAGTAAATTGAACAATTCCTGGAATTCACACAGAGCTGGGCATAATTTGTGTTCCAGCAGCCAGAGTAGAAAGATCTCATAATTTCTAAGGCATCAACTAGAGATGCCAGAAGGGTATTTCCTTAGTAGTGAGACTAAATTCACCCTAGACTAAAGGCTACTCTGGCTTCAAAGAAAGCTTTGAAAAGAACAAACTTGATTCTAGGTAACTTAACTGTACACCAGAACAAAATCCAACACTAATTGAGGATATTAAAAAAAACCCAGCACCCAAGTATAAAATTCACAGTGTCGGGCATCCAATAAAAAAATTACCAGGTATGCAAAGAAGTGGGAAAATATGATCCACAAGCAAGAGAAAAGTCAACCAATAGTAACAGACCCAGAAATGACAGAGATGATGGAATGAGAAAACAAAAATGTTAAATCAGCTTTTATAAATACATTCTATATGGTTAAGAAGGTAAAGGAACACCTGAGATAGAAATGGAAGATGCAAAATGGATCCAAATGGAACTTCTAAAGATGAAGAATACAATATGTAAAATGAAAAAGTAGTAGATGAGATTAACAGCAGATAAGATACGACAGAAGAAAAAAAAATCAGTGAACCTGAAGCCATAGCAATTCAAATTCAAATTCAAAATGAGGCACAGAGAGAAAAAAATACTGAAAAGTTTTATCATGAGATTGCAGCAATTCAGTTACTTACATCTTTAGGCTCCAATTCTAATTCTAGTTCTCTTGCTATTTCCACCACTGCAGTTATTTCCTCCACTGAAGTCTTAAACCCCTTAAAGTCATCTATGAGGGCTGGAATCAACTTCTTCCCAACTCCTGTTAACATTGGTATTTTGACCTCTTCCCATGTACCATGAATGTTCTTAATGGCACGTAGAATGGAGAATCCTTTCCAGATGGTTTTCAATTTACTTTGCCCAGATCCATCAGAGGAATCACTATCTCTGGCAGCTACAGCCTTACGAAATGTTGCTTCCTTTCTGGCTGTTTTGTTCCCCTGTTCCTTTTTTCCTCTCTTGCTGTCTTCCTTTGTGAATTGATGATTTTTCATAATGGTGTGTTTTGATTCCCTTCTCTTTATATTTTGTGTATCTACTGTAGGTTTTTAATTTGTGGTTACCATAGGCTTACACAAAATGTTCTATGGATATAACAGTCTGTTTTATGCTGATAACAATTTAACTTTGATCATATATAAAAACTCTACCCTTTTTACTCTCCCCCCACATTTTATGTTTTTGATGTCACAACTTAACATCTTTTTATATTGTGTATCCATTAACAAATTATTATAGATATGTTTATTTTTAATACTTTTGGCCTTTAACTTTATACTAGAGTTAAGTGATTAACACAGCACCATATTCTAATATTAGAGTATTCTGAATTTGACAGTATACTTACCTTTACCAGCATGTTGTATATTTTCATGTTACTAACAGCATCCTTTCATTTCAACTTGAAGAATTCCTTTCAGCATTTCTTGTAAGGCAGTTCTAGTGGTGATGAACTCTCTCAGGTTTTGCTTGTCTGGAAAAGTCTTCTTCTCTTCTTCATTTCTAAAGGACAACTTTGATGGGTAAAGTATTGACTGACAGCTTTTTTCTCACAGCACTTTGAATATATCATCTCACTGTCTCCTTGCCTGCAAGGTTTTTGCTGAGAAATCCACTGATAGTCTTATGGGAGTTCCCTTGTATGTGAGGATTTTTTTCTCTTGCTGCTTTTAAAATTCTTTTTTTAACTTTGAATTTAGAATGTTTTATTATATCTTGGATAAGATCTTTTTGAGTTGAACTATTTTGGGGACCTGTGATTTTCCTGAACTTGGATGTCTAAATCTCTCCCCAGATTTAGTAAGTTCTCAGTCATTATTTATTTAAATAAGCTTTCCCCTCCTTTCTCCTTCTCTTCTCCTTCTGTGACTCTAATAATGCCTAGAATATTATCTTAATGGTGTTCCATAGATCACCTAAACTTTCTTCACTCTTTTTCATTCATTTTTCCCTTGTTCTCCTCTGGATAATTTTAAATGACCTGTCTTCTACTTCGCAGATTTTTTCTGCTTGATCCAATCTGCTGTTGATGCTCTTAATTGTGTTTTGCATTTCATTCATTACATTCTTCATCTCTAGAATTTCTACTTGGTTCTTTTTTATGATTCCTATCTCTCTTTTAAACTTCCCACTTTGTTCAAGTATTGTTTTCCGGATGTTGTTGAATTGTGTTTCTGTGTTTCCTTGTAGTTCACTGAACTTCCTTAAAACAACTATTTTGAACTCTTTATTGGGCAAATCACAGTTCTCCAATTCTTTGGGGTCAGTTACTGGAAAATTACTGTATTCCTTTGGTAGTGCCATGTTTCCTTGATTTTTCATGTTTCTTTAAGTCTTGCATTATTATCTTTGCATTTGAAGAAGCAGTCACCTCCTTCAGTCCTTGCTGACTGGCTTGGGAGAGAAATAGAACTACCTTCTGCCCTCTTAGGGATTCTGACACTTTCTCAGACTTTTTCTACGGATATCTCTACTCCACATTTCTTGTTCTTTCTTGGTGGGGGTAATTCTTTTTTTTTTTTTTCTTTACTTCTAGTGCAAGTTATGGGAAGTGAACCTTGAGAGAACAGTTCACAACGTGAATGTGACAATCAATACGATACAATTGGCTTAATTTCCACCCTGGAGGAAATCTTCAGCCAAGACATCAACACCCCTCACGTTGAGTGCATGACCATCTAAATGCAGAACAAGTTTGATTACCCTGTTTATAAAGAACTGCTGGCAGTGACACAAAGAATTCAATGATAGTGTCCTAGAGCATCAAAGAAACTAGGAAAATAAGCACTGTGAAAACTGATGAAATGACATTAATTTGAGCTTGGGACAGCCATTTAACCTCTATTGGTGAAAATTTCATAATCCTTTTCATTCAAATATCTTGCTGTTCTAAGAAGTTAAATACATTTGCAAAAAATTAATAATATCCCAAAGAATGGACCAAAAAAACCCTCCTGGCACTAATAAGCAATTACGGCAAAGTTACAGTGTCCAAGGTTAATAAATAAAAGTCAATCGCTTTCCAATATACTGGCAATGTACAAGTGGAATTTGAAATTAAAAACACGATACCATTTACATTAACAACCTCCCTAATAAAATACTTAGGTGTAACTCTAACAAAAGACTTAAAGATTTATATGAGAAAACTACAACATCCTGATGAATGAAATCAAATAACTAAATAAATTGAGAGACAGTCTACATTCATGGATGGGAAGGCTCAAAAGTGTCAATTTGTCAGTTCTTTCCAACTTGATCTATAGATTCCACACAACCCCCAATCAAAATCCCAGCAAGCTATTTTGTGGATTGTGACAAATTCATCCCGAAGTTTTTAAGGAGAGTCAAAAGACCCAGAAGAATCAACACAATATTGAAGTAGAAGAACAAAATTGAGGACTGATGCTACCTGAATTCAAGATTTACTAGAAAGCCACAGTAATCAAGATGGTGCGGCACTGGTGAAATAACAGACAGATCAATGAAACAAAATAGAAAGCCCAGGCTCACACATAGAGTCAACTGTTTTTGACAAAGGAGTAGTATAATGGAGCAAATGTAGTTTTTCCAGCAAATGATGCTGGAACAGCTGGACACCCACATACAGAAAAAAAAAAAAGAATCTAGACACAAACCTTACATGCTTCACAAAAATCAAATCAAAATGGATCATAGACCTAAACATAAAACTCCTAGAAGTTAACATAGGAGAAAACCTAGATGACCTTGGGTATGGGGATGACTCTTTAGATACAACACCAAAGGCACAATCCATGAAAGAAAGTCTTGATAGGCTGGATTTCATTAAAATTTAAAACTATTCTTGCCAGTGAATGCCTGTCACTTTGCAGCTCCCGTTTAAGCATCATTAGGTTTCCTGGTTATGCTCCCATCACCAGGCCAAGACGTTCTGATGGTCTTCTTATTCTTTTCCTTCTCCTCCTGCTCCTCCTCCTCCTCTTTTGCAGCAACCTAGTTCTGGAGGCTGGAGGTCCAAGATCAAGGGGCCGGCAGATTCAGTGTCTGGTGAGGACCCACTTCCCTGTTCATAGATGGCGTCTTCTCGCTCTGTCCCCACATGGAGGAAGGGGTGGTGGGGGTAATTCTTAAGACTGTATGCAAAACCAGGCTGGATGCTGATAGCCTCCTGTTTGCTTCCCCTAGGGTGGTGCTTAAAGCACAAATTTGTTTACTTTCTCCCAGTTCTGAAGTGCTGGGCCGGCTTTCTGTGTGTGCTCACTAGCTGTCTGCAAAGGCTCACTCTCCCTTCCCTCCAGGGTGCACACAGGGAGCCTGCAACGGGGTAGGGTGTGTGTAGGTGAGGCATGTGGAGCATTGTGGGTTCCTGTGGGCCATTTGGGGGATCTGCAGGCGAGGTATCCCTGACAGCTCATGGAAAGTCTTCCTGATGGAGTCCATGACACAGTTAATAGGACCTCTGTCCCTTTGATACCCTCCAAGAGCCCCGTTTGCTGGTCTACTGGCCACTTTCTGTCCCCAAGTCATGCAGCACTCCGAAATATTCTAGATGCGGTGAGAAAGAACGGGTCTCTAGCAGCATCTTACACAGCTGGGGAAGCTAGGTACACACTCTCACTTTCTCCTGTGGGAGAAATCATGGGCTGAGTAGGTCTCTATTGGCACTGAGTTGTGCTGCCTTGGGGAAGGGGTGACACAGGTAAAGTGAAACTGTTTCCTCTTACTCTCATCAATGTGTCCAACGTCAGATTTTTTTTTTCTCCAACCTTGTTCTGTAGCTTTTCCATTGGACTCCTGGAATCCCACAGAGGCACTCTTGTCCATGGGTGATTGTCAGAATCAGTGACCTTTGGGGGAAAGATAGTAGAAAACTCTTATTTCACCATTTTGATGATGTGACTCTGTGTGTTGTGGTCAGAAACACTTTGAAAGCATTAGTCAGTCTATATAAGTGCTTAACATATCAAAGAAACAAAGATCAGACCCAGGAACTCAAGAAAGTGTATTGTTGAAATTTAGCGTTGTTCTTGTTGCCAGTTGCCCTCTATACTTTACAAGGCCCTGAGGGCTTCATTGTCATTTTAGAGAAGATTTAATTCAAAGTTCCAGAAACTCACTTAAACTTTCATAACTAAATAAAGACACAAGTCTACAAGGGTATTTCAGAGAACCAAATGAAAGAGAGCCTCTGAGGTACCAGATTAGGTGCTGGAAAGCCACCAGAAACCAAGCTGTCTCTCCTTCCTTACCTCTCTTTTTGAGGCTCCATGGTCTTTTATTTCTGTTCTGTCTGGGAGTGTGCTTCATTCTTTTCTTTCCTTTGCTTTTTTGTCTGCTCTGTGTCCCATCAATCCTCTTAAGTACCCATAAAGCCTGACTAGAATGGCTATATACAATTCCAAATTACCATAAGAGAAAATCTGATTGGCCCAGCTTGGCTGGGTGTCTGTGTCTGGGCCAATCAAATGTGGCCAAGAAAGTGAAATCAGCAAGAACATGTATATGGAAATTACCCCCATGAGAAAGGGCAGTTTTCAGGGGAGAATCCCAAAAGGTGTCTCCTACAACCATAAGTTATTGTTTTTTTTAAAAATTGGGGTATAGTTGCCTTACAATGTTGTGTTAGTTTCTGCTGTACAGTGAAGTGAATCAGCTGTACGTATACATGTATCCCCTATTTTTTGGATTTCCTTCCCGTTTAGGTCACCACAGAGCACTGAGTAGAGTTCCACACAGCCATATATTGTTGATGTTCATTGCAAGGACCCATCATCTGGAGAAAGATCATCACAAAAATATTTAATTAATTAATAACTGCCCTATTCTAAAAAAGGATATGAGACAGCTAAATCTTAAATTATGCACAGGTGCAAATTTTAATATAACAAACCCGGAGAGTAAATTAATTTAGCATTAAAATTCTTTACTCTAAATCATTAAAAATTTCAAGTGTGACTTAGTTTAAGTTATTGTTCTAAGTGGGAAATATCATTCCTAGTGATTACAGGTAAGTGTGAAGATTTTAGAAAGTGAGTATTTGGCTGGTTTGTTTCTCTTTACTTAAACACAGTCTATATTTTAGCCAAAATTACATTAGTAGGAAAATGTGGTAAAACAAGAACTAGTAAATCAATTTGAATTTAATCAACAAAGGGAGCTGGTTTTAGATATTTAAAATATTTTGGTTAATTGTAATGTTTTGGTTATCAAATTGTTAAAATTTTATAGGGAAATGAAACTCAGTTGTCTGGCTTTTACCAGGTGTTCCTATATGACTGTAGATAATCATACCTAATAGCCTGTGTGTTAAACATTTTAGGCTACATATCTTGTTTTACTGTTAAATGAGTAGGGGAAGTGAAATGTGGAACAAATCATTACTCTGGACAGGAAGCAATAGAAAGGCAAATCAACATTGTTCTTGACTTGGTCCTTTGCATTGTTTTTATATTTTTACTGGAAATGCTTTACAGGAATGCCCTTTTGGATCACCGTTGTTCAGTAAATATGCAGTCAAATGTAGCTCAAGCGCCAGCTGGGACTGCATTTTTCTGTTCCTCTGGGGAAATACCTGGTACCCTAAGTTAATTTGTATATGACTTCAGTAGGCTAGGGAGGGGAGAGAGCAGATGACCTGAAGACCAGGCTTTCCACCTTGGAGGAGAGGGGCTATATACTCCAACAGACACGAGTGCATGTCCTTTTGTGCAACTGTAACTGGAAAGTAAAATGTTATGGAGGGAGGGGGTTAAGTAACAACAAACTTCATTAAGTTGAGCTGCCTGCAGCCCTGGGTGAAGTGGGGCTTAGGGGCAGGCTCAGGTTGGAGGATAAGCAATTAACTGCAAGCTGGGCTCTTGAGTAGCCTGTGTTTCCCTGTGAGGGGAAGTAAAACTTTGAAAGATTGGGATCTCCTTGGGAAGAACCTCAAGAAAATAAAAAGCTGGACTCCTGCTTGAGCAGAGGTTGTCCTAGAGAGACCCACCCTGCAGAGAACAGCTGTTGCTTTTACTCCTGACAAAGAAAAAGCTCAGAGATGGCTGGAGGGATTCCACTAACAGACCACTAGGGAGGGAGCATGCAAGCAGTTGTAGTCAGACAATGGAAACAATACTGTGAGAACTGGTGGTCCTTTTTTTTGTGGGGGCATCAGCAAGATAAGTGAGGGAGACTCCAGGAAAGGCTGTGCACTTTAAGTGAGGTGGCAGGAAGATGCTTGCAGCTCTGCCTTCTCTCCTTTCTACTGGATCATTCCCATCAGTAGGTATCACGCACACACAACCTGGCTATTGTGTCTCCCATCTTTAAAAAAGTCTTCACTAGATTCTTCATCCCCTTCCAGCTGTCAGAACATTTCTCTGCCTCTCTTTCCAGAAAAACATCTCAAAAGAATTACCTATGCTCTGCCTCCAAGTCTTCACCTCCCTTAAACCTCCTCTTTATCTTCAGGATTCTTTTGGCATTAAATAACAGAAAATTCTGAATCAACTGTGTAAAATAAAATGGAGATTTATGAGTTTAAATAACAAGAACCCCACAGGTAGAGTGGGCTCTGGGCATGGGCTCTGGCTCTGCTTTGGGGCAATTATCTTGGCTCTGTCCTCCTCCTTGGCATTGGCTTTATCCTCAGGCTTTTACCAAGATGGTTTCCACAGAACTAAATGTCACATGTAGAAATGACGATAGCCAGTGTAACTGAGGAGCTGCCTTCTCCTTGTGGCTCTTCTTAAGAAAAAAGAGACCTCTAAGAAATCTTCCAACAGATTTCCCCCACATCTGGGCCAGAATTGTATCACAAGCACATTCCTAAGGGAATCATTGCCAGAGGAAAGTAGATTGTAGTGGTTGACTTGGACCTATCAGGATTTACAGTGGAGCTGGCTGTAGGGGTTTTGTTTGCAAGGAAGAAGCCGAGAACAGGTTCTGGGGAAGTATCTAACATATCAATTTAACTTTTTCCCCTAACACTACACTGAAATGGAGTGGCACAGGCCACCAAATTCAGTGAGTATTTTTTGTCTTCATCTTTTCCACCTTTTAGCGACATGTGACTACTTGGGTGCCCTTCAGCTTCTGCTATATCATATTCTCCAGGTTTTACTTTTCCCTTTGGTTCTCTTTCTCAGTTTTCTAGGTACACACGATTGAAAAACAGGACTCGTCCTATTTTTTCTTCAGCTTAGTCTTCCTTACACAATCTTAGAAAATGATTCAAGGAGATATTTAGCTAGGACTTGCAAAGGACCAGCCAAGAGTGGGTTTTATGTCCCTTAGTTGATTAAATACCTCCAGTTTATGAAAAAGGTTGAAGATATCAAAGTGCATAGGAAATTGGAGACAAAATTACTTTAGAGAGATCTGCAATGTAAGTTTCCCCTCACAGTAGGGAAGCAGTGAGAGTGCTTGCTCTTCCCTGCTAGCCTGGTGAAATGGGCTTTACTGGGGAGCACTTGGAGAGTGGGGCACAGAGGACTGGAGTCTGACCATGGCTGGTGGTTCCTCTGATGGCAAAGAGATGCTGTGTTGAGGATGGCTGTTCTCCCAGAGCTTTAGGCAAATGAGGCTTGAGTGCTTCCCATGGACCTGATGTAGTACACACGTAGAGAGCAGGCATGGGGTTTTCTTAGATCCTGCCCAAGAGGGCTCCTTGGAGAAAAACAAATAAACAAACCACAAACAAACCCTGGAGATATACTATTGAATTCCGAGGTGGTGAGGGAAGAATTTTAAGTGACCGGCTCTAGGAGATGCATTTACCTCCAGAAGGGGACTGCCATTGCAAGATTTCCTGAGATGGTGGAGTCTCTAAAAAAAAACAAAAACCAAAATCATAAATAGTCCCATGGGAAAAAGAATAAGTTCTAAATACCTGCCAAGCCCAGGTATCTTTGTTTAGTTCATAACTAGACTAGTCAAGTAAGATCTTTCCTGCCTTTATACCTTTTCTCCCTCCCCACTCTGCTTCACCCCTGGAGGAATAAGGAGCAGCCTAGTGAGGGGGAAGGGGACTGCACATTTTAGGGGAGAGAAATAAAGATCCATCTATACTCTCTTCTCCCACTAGAGACAGGCAGGTTGGAGCCCGCCTAAGCTGGGGGAGAAACTTCAACTCATGAGTTTGGAAGGTTTGGTTATTACTTTGGACCATTCATATTACTTACTGAAATTAGACTCTGTGTGTGTGTCTGACCACAGGTGACTGGATGGTTTTTTATTACTTAAGAATGTCTAAAAAAGTCACAAAATTGTCCTTGATTTTGTTCAAGGAGCAGTAGTTCCACCAAGGGGATGGTTTGAACAGGTAGTGGAGAAAAAGAATAAAATGGTTTTCTGATTATTCCAAGTGCATTCCTCTTGCTCAATGTATTGTTAAGACTGGCTTTTTCCTCTTCTATCCAAACTCTAAATGAGATTGTGTCCAAGACCAGTCCTGGGTCTTCTTCCTTTCATTGCCTACATTTTCTTGATATGCTCTCCCTTTCCATTTTATGATTTTGACCCGCCTTATGCTGATGACTTCTAAATGTGTACCTTTAGCCCAAACATTTTCTCTGAACCCCAGAATTAAGAATCTAATTGGTACTGGCCATTCTACTCGTTGCCAGTCTAATAGGCATCTTAATATGCCCCAAATTTTCCCATCTCCACCATTTATTTTTCTTCAGTTCATTCCTATAATAATAAAAAGCATCCCCTTCCAACCAGTTGCTTAAACCTAAAATCGAAGAGTCACTTTGGACTTTTCCCCTTTTCTCATCCCTTACTTCCAGTCTGTAACCAAGTCATGTCAGTTCTACCTGAAGAATATATCCCAAATCCATCCTCTCCTTTCCATCTCTACTGTCATCCCCTACTCCAAGGCACCATCAACTTTTCCTGGGCTATTGACAAGCTCTCTTATCTAGTCTCCCTTTTTCCACCCCTCCCATGTTTAATCTGTTTTCTACATCACCAGAGTGAATTTTAAACATTTAAATCTAATCATGTCAATGCTCTGCTTAAATCATCTATTATTTTCCTATTTCATATAAAATAAAATCCAAACTCCTTACCATCAAATACAAAAGCCTTTATGATCTAGTCCCTGTCTTCCTCTTAAGTTCATACGCTCCATTCTCTTTCACTTACTATGCTGCAACCACTTTGCCTTGAATGGCCTAGTCTCTTGCTTACCTCAGGGACTTTGCACTTTCTGTTCCCTCTGCCTGGAATGCTCTTTTACTGACTCTGTTAAGGCTGCATCCTTCTCAGCCTTCAGGTCTCTGCTCTAATATCACCTCCTTGAAGAGGCTTTTCCTGAGTATGTTTTCTAAAGTAGCTCTTCCTGAGACCTCTGTTACTCTTTATCTAATTGCTTTATTTTTTTTTAATCCATGGCACTTATCACAAATTTAAAGAACCTTATTTCTTCTTTGTTTAGTTATTTTGTTTTCTGTTTCTTTTACCAAAACGTAAATTTCATGAAGAGAGAGGCATTCCCAAATTGTTCACACCAGTATTCTTGCCACCTAGAATAGTATCTGGCAGATAGTAGGTGCTCAATAAATACACAGTGAATAAATGAATGAAAGGGGCAACATCCAAGAGTGAGTAGTCATCCTCTGGAGGAACCACGTGGACCTGAGTTAGAAGAGCCCAGAGAGAAATTACAGGGCCCTAAACTTGTTCAGAGGGGAGAATGCCACTTCAATGTGGTGTTTCCTCCAACTGAGCGGGACACTGCCTCACCCCACATTTTACCTAGGAAGAGGGGGACAGGATCCTCAGGGTCTGGGGAGGATAGATGTTAATAGTGATTAGTTTTGTCTTCTCTGCAGTCAGAATATGACAGAGAAGGAAACTTACTTAAGGCCTGGGCAGCCTCTCTCCAAGAAAATCTTGTTAGAATGGCAAAAAGGGCAACACTTTAAGCATTCCTCCCTATAATGGCCAGACTGAAGGACAAATCCCTCAGTCCTTCAGGGCCCAGATGAAGACCTCCCTCCTTGGGGACAGGGCACTTGCTTACACTGGGGCCCTCAAGACCTCCTAAGGCTGAAAATATCTCGTGTACACCCAACTGGTAGAAAATCCAAGGTGACTTGGACGGGGTGTGGTGAATCACAGAAGTGATGAGAAATTCTGGGATACTACCCTATGTTTAAAACTTCCATTCTTTCCTCCACAACAAATTCAAATTGCAAATAGCAGTATATGAAAATGACTATTTGATCAGCACGGTATGGTGGAAAACTCTTGGGCTTTGGGGTCAGAGACATATAGGGTCAAATTCTATCTATGTCACTTATTGGCTTAATGATCTTGGGCAAGTCACTTAATCTCTCTGAATCTTGATTTCTCTATCTAAGAAATAATTACCTTTGCAAAGTTGTTTGCCTATAAGCGTCCTATACATGGGAAGGGCCCGACAAATGATGGTATGGTCATTATGGTGGGAGATTTTCAGTTTCTATCTCATTGTGCTAAAACGCTTCATAGACATAATAAAATGCAAAGCCTGGCTTACCTTTATCTTCCCATCTGATGAAATAAAATTATTTTTAAGGCAGGACAAGAAAATTTTTAAAGGTAAAATTCTCTCTCTGCCTTCTTGAGCTACTACCCCCTCCCCTTTAGTGTGCATTGTGCATCTGTGTTATATAATACATTAACTGGATCCCCTTAGAAGACACAGGAATACCTAGCTGCCAAAAAAAAGAAAAAGAAAAGAAAAGCCATTTCCTCCTTGCCCAAGAAAGGTAACTCCTTAGGAGATAACCTTCCTTTCTCAATCCTGTAAGGGGTCACAATAACCCACTACTCACCTCGTTGGACTATGTAAACTGTCAGTATGTTACTTTGATGTATAACCCTTTGTCTCAAAAAATTGTATAACTGTGTCTTGACCTCTAACAGGCGGAACAGTCCTCAGAGCTTTCTGAAAGATTGTCTCCTGGGTTATAATCCTCAGGTTGGCTGGAATAAAACTTCCATTTCTTTCTTTCTTTTTTTTTTTTAAATCACACTGGGTATTTATTTATTTATTTATTTATTGGCTGCGTTGGGTCTTCGTTGCTGCCCGCGAGCTTTCTCTAGTTGTAGCGAGCGGGGGCTACTCTTCATTGCGGTGTGTGGGCTTCTCATCGCGGTGGCTTCTCTTGTTGTGGAGCATGGGCTCTAGGCATGTGGGATTCAGTAGTTGTGGCGCACGGGCTTATGTGCTCCTTGGCATGAGGGATCTTCCCAGACCAGGGCTTGAACCTGTGTCCCTTGCATTGGCAGACAGCTTCTTAACCACTGTGCCACCAGGGAAGTCCTGGTATTTTATTTATTTATTTATTTATTTATTTATTTATTTATTTATTTAGGCCATGGGGCTTGTTGAATCTTAGTTCCCCGACCAGGGACTGAACTTAGGCCCTTGGCAGTGAAAGCGCAGAGTCCCAACCACTGGACAGCCAGGGAATTCCCCTCTATTTCTTTCTTAGTTTGACTATTGATTAATTTTTTTGTTGACACATCTCTGTAAACCTTGGAGGATCTGAGCCTTTTAGAGAAGCTGAATGCTTTAAAGAAGTTGATTTCCAGTGAATTTGGGTCACGGTTGACATCCAACATATCATTAGTGTATTTTAAGACTTGGTGGCACCTGTGATCCATGCTGGAAAGAAAAGGAACCTAATTCCAAGGGATAGGAGGTTACCAAGAAGTAGCAGGTTATAAGATGGCAGGCTGAATCATGACTTAAGAGATTAAGTTTAAACAGGGGAATGGCAATCTAGGCCAGTTCAATTTCTTCGTAGACAAATGGAAAACTATTTTCCACAGGCCATGAGACTATGTTAATTACCCTGTCATGTCTTTCGGTTTCTTCAAAGCCTCTGTTTTCTAGCCCTTTAAGAATGTATCTTAAATATCCCCTCAAGCGCTGGGTAATTGTTTGCTATGAGAGATGAAATGATTGCACATAAATGTGGGTGGTAGGCAGTCGTGTTTTCTACCCATGGATAAAGAAGTTAAAAGAGCCAGTCTGAGAAAAATAATAAAACAGATGTTAAGAGAAAAGAGCGTCTACTGGTTCATTCCCTGCCCTAGGAAAGCCTAAGAACATTCCTGGTCATGGGTTCAAAGTGATCTCCCTGTATCTGTAACAATTTCTTTTTTTATGCGTATGTCAATTTGAGTTGGGTTTTGTTACTTGAAACAAAAAAGCCCTATTTTTTTTTCACTTAAAAAAACACTGTTGGGCTTCCCTGGTGGCGCAGTGGTTAAGAATCCGCCTGCCAATGCAGGGGACCCAGGTTCGAGCCCTGGTCTGGGAAGATCCCACATGCCGTGGAGCAACTAAGCCCACCAGCCACAACTACTGAGCCCGCCAGCCACAACTTCTGAAGCCCGCGCGCCTAGAGCCCGTGCTCCGCAACAAGAGAAGCCACCGCAATGAGAAGCCCGCGCACCACAACGAAGAGTAGCCCCTTCTCGCGGCAACTAGAGAAAGCCCGTGCACAGCAGTGAAGACCCAACACAGCCAAAAATAAATAAATAAATAAAATAATTTTTTAAAAAAACAAATAAAACAGTGATTTTTTTTGTTTGTTTATTTGTCCCAAGTGGGTACCAGTTTTTAATAAACATAGTTATTACAAATGTTTTATAAACACTTCTCTAAATGCATTACAGAACAGCAATCACGCTCATTCCTTGCAATAGCACTCTTCTCAAAGTATCCTGCATGTACAGTTCTTTTAAACATCTTTACTATGTATTTTTAAGCATTTCTTTAAATGCATTACAGAACAGCTATCACATCCACTCCCTGAAATGACACTCTTCTCAAAG
This sequence comes from Eschrichtius robustus, assembly GCF_028021215.1. NCBI lineage: Eukaryota > Metazoa > Chordata > Mammalia > Artiodactyla > Eschrichtiidae > Eschrichtius > Eschrichtius robustus. The sequence continues at coordinate 62,700,884 of NC_090829.1, read as the reverse complement.
TAGCTTGCACAGAACACGCAAGAGTCCTATTTAATACAGCATACGACACAATGTTCGGTACATAGCAGCAGCTCTCCGACAAATGATCACATTATCAGTACTGTGGCTGTGGTACCGGTCCATGAAAATCATACCCCTAACCTCACTGGAAACCCAACAGTCAGTGTGGTCCTCAGAGATAGTTTGGGGAGGGTGATAAATCCTGGCCTTAAACTCAATCCTTGCTACTGGTTCTATCTACGAAATACACCTGCTCGTACTTCTTGCTTTCTTATTCATTTGTTCATTCATCCATCCATCCATTCATTCACTCAATATGCCACCAACTAGGAAAAAGAGTTTCCTGTTAGTAAAATCGTCTGATAACAGGAAACAGGGATTCTTCAACCTCCCTGAAGGAGTGAGAGTGAGAGAATGGATCTGGTGGTGGCGGTCTATGAAGGAACTCTCTCGTTAGATCCCTGCAGTGAGTTTTCTCACCTTTGACAGTGCTTAGATGGGCCATTCCTGTAAGTCCGCAGCTCTCGGGCATTTTACAGGCCTGAGCTGATCCATGTCCTGCCTGACCCTGGCTGACCTCACACCAGCCTTTTGGCCCCCTCTGCGTTTTGTCTGACTTTAATTACCCTGTAACAGCTGATGCCTTCTTCCCTGTTGCTGCCCCAAACCGGGCCTGGCTTCCAGCTGGCTTCACGACGGCAGGCATCCAAAGGGCTGGAAGAAAATTCCTGCATGTCTTTGTGGGGGCGTTTTCCCTGACAGCATGACCTCTTTGAGCTGCAGAGTCTCTTTTTCGTAATCCTTGCCATCAGCAGTGGCGTCTTCTGCTCTTCGAGCTCACCATTGCCAGAGAGAGTTGAAAAAGCAGTACATGTCACATAAGGAATGCGTCCTTGGATGTGGATCACTTTCCTCAGGCAGGGGACCAAAACACTACTCATTCTGCCTCTCCTGAGAGTCACAGCCATGGAAGCACAAACTGCATGGAGAAATTAAGCAGCTGCATTCATTTGCCAGAAAATGCTCCAGCAAAGGCATCCGGGCAAGGAGTGGCCCTGGGACAGTGTTGCCGCAGCTGTCAGTGCTCAGCCTATGGGGCTGAGGCCTCTTCTCAGAGCTGCGTTAGCAGCCCTGGGAGGAGGTATTGCTGGGGGCTTTTAGGGGGTGGGACAAGGGCACCAGGGAGGAGCAAGCGCTCCTGGGCCTGGGACTGTGGATTCATGGTGGCCGATGCCATTCTCAGGACAGGAGAATGTTCTACTTACAAGAGGGGGGCCAGGGCATGAGGATCCCCGGCAGGTCAGGTAGGGAGGGCTCTTTGCTTGAAGCAGTCTGAGGCCACATGGCCAGGGTGGAGAATCGAAAATCATCCCCCAAACAAGCAGCAGCATCAGAATGGACTAAAGCATGAGGAACGGGTCAAGGAGACTGGTTCAAAACAAAGGATGTGAACAGCAAGTTTATGCGGAAGTCTCCCTTCCCTGTGGGGCTTGTGTGATTCTGGGGTGGGTGTGAGGCCTTAAAGTAGCTGTACAGGGTACACAGATGGAAGGCTGAGCCTGGAAGCTGCCCCCTTTCTGCTTTTGATGTGTGAGCAGGGTTGGCAGAGAAGGATCAGAGGAAACACCAAAATGACTGTCACCCAAAGAAGCCACAAGAGTAAACGAGGCTGGCCCTTTGCCACGTGTAGCCCATCGAACGTCCAGGTGGGCAAGAGCCACTGTGTGGCAGCGCTCCTGAGACAGGCTGCGTCCCATGGAGCTCGTCAACCAAAGGGGACCAGATCTCGGGCCCTGGCCGGACCGAGATTTTAAACTAAACTCTTTCTGTCTTTAACCCTAGGTAGCTAGCACTCTAAACCAGTAGGTCTAAACCACCTGCTGATTTGTAATTTCGGTACTTTATTCTAAGCTTGGAAAAGTTGAATGCACTTACCATAGACCAGACACCTGGTCTGGGAGAGAAAAACGGTTTCCACTGTTTAATCAAGCTGAAGAAGGAGGTTCAAGCGCCTGATTTCCATTGTGCCATTCATCGGAAAAACAAAAGCAAAGAGAAGATGGCTCTTTGAAACCACAGCTGTCTTCAGGGACGGTGAATTTTGTTAAAGAAAAAAACCTGTAAAATCAAGGCCTCTGTTGAAACACTAATATGGCCTATTTGTTCAGCTGAGCCCCTTGAAGGGCTTGCTTTAAGAAGTTGAGCCTGGGGTGGCTTGGGAAGGGGTTACTGAATGGCTCCTCTCAAATTGAGAGGAGAATTTGGACCAGGGGGTGGTGGTGACTGGCAAGAGGGGAGAGGAGAAGGAGGGAGAGGCACAAGCAAGGCCAGGAGGTGTGTGCTAGGAGTGGGTCGGGAGATCTGCCCAGTGCCGGGTGTCTGAGGGACCTTTGAGAAGAGGCCGTCTACATGAGCATCAGCTGGTGTAAGGCAGCCCTGTAATGTCTCCCCACGGCAGTCTCATGTTCACAGTTGCTTCTTAAGGGGCTGGTCCTTGGTGAATTGCACTAGGGCCAGGATAAAGGAGCAACCCCAGGGGGCAGAATGGAGAGCCCGAATTCCAGGGAGGCTGGGAATCAGAGCTGCCCTGCCCCATTTGTAGAACTCTCAGGAAAGTCCTGGACTTTCCACAGGACCTGGAATTGGGATTTGAACCTGTCTTATCTAGATCTTAAAGGGGGCAGGGCTACCCCAGCTGACATTAGGGCCACAGTTCAAGTGAGGTTTATTGAATGGTGTGATGGAGAAGATGATTAAAATTATGCATTTTCCTCAGGCCTGTGCTTGAACTATAAGCAGTTTATGGGCATTCGGAAGTGGTTGAACCCAAAGGGTAGAGCGAGTGGCTTATTTTTATATAATGAGTGGCTAGGATGAGGGGATTCATTGACTTGCTGCTTGAGAAAAATGACTTACTGGGAATTCAAGCTCTGAGAGACTCAAAGGCTACCAGACTGCACTCCCTCAGTGATGTGACTTTGGCGAGTTGTCGGGAACACTGACCTTGATATTTGTCCAGGGAGGTGCTGGGCCTTAGTCCCAAACCGCACACCTGGGAGGCTCTGCTCATTTTCCATTTCTGAATTGCTCACGGCTCAGTGAAGTCACAGGTGTTGAAGAGTTAGTTATTTAGCAGAAAGGAGTTGTAGTCTTGGAAAAAGTTTAATGAGTTTGAATTGTGCTTGAAGTTTCTGTGGCTGCTGCTGGGATTTTAGGAAAGGCTTTCCATTTAGTTCAGTAATTTCCCAGAAAAACTGGTTTCCTTAGTTATGAACGTTAATTTAAACACACGTAATGTAAATACACTAATGCGTTTTGTACCCAGTGCACGGAACAGGGAGTTGGTGACAGGGCTTCAGCGTGGGACTGTGCTAAGGGGGCACGCTGGGACTGAAATCCTGGCTGACCTCCCCTCCCCCAGCTGTGCGCCCCTGAGTGGGGCTACATCTGCTAGGGAGGAAGGGAGGCCTTTTTCTCAAGTGCCTGCCCAGAGCGGGGGCCTTTCCCGAATTCACACCAGGGCAGCCTGTAAGCAGGCAATGGAAAGACCTTAGCAAATGATGCTGCGTGACGTGGGCCTCATTGTCTCCCTTTGGCTATTCTGAGATGGCAATCAGGGCGGATATCCCCACGCAGGTGCCCACCCTGAGGGAGGCCACAGGAAACTTGGATGTGCCTCAGCATGAATCCCTTCGGATTGATCAGTTCCCTGTTGGCTTGGGAAAATTAAAATATTTAGCAGACTTGTTATTTAACCCTGGACGGCAAACCGCTAGATATTCCTGAATTAGCACGGGCTTGCCTTATCAACACATTACATGTTCAAGAGCTTAAGGATAAAAATGTATTATGCCCACGTGGCAGTCTCAGGGTCTTTGGAGTCCTGGAGGTGGGTAGGTGCCAGTGGATACCAGGCCTAAGCTCCATGAGGGCCTGGGCCTGGTTCTTTTATGTTCAGTGCTGCGCATCCTGCCTTTAGCACAACGCTTGCCATGGAGTATGCAGTCAGTAAATGCGTGTGAACTGAGGGATGCATGAACGGTGCCCCATGGAGGTGGATCAGAGCAGAGGAGAAAAGGTAAACTTCATGTAGTGGCTGATCAAGTGAAACCACATTTATTTGGAGCACATCTAAAACAATTCTTTCTTTAAAAGGACTTTACAGGGAACTGGGGTTTGCCTTAGTAGTAGAGCTGAGTTAATACGATTTTATAAAATTACATGTTTTTATGTACTTAACTCTAAGCATCAGAGTGTCTTTATTGATGTTACAGATGTTACATGAGAAACATGTGTTGAGGGCATTCACTATTTTATTTATCAGATTTTATTGAGTATCTACACTGCCTGACACTAGGGAGATGCAAATGTCCGAGGCACAGTGTCTGCCCTCACACTGCACACTGGTGTAGTGGAGGAACGGGCACTAGAACACATGTTTCCAATAATGGGTGTCAAGTGCCATCGCACTTGGGTTCTATGTGAGCAAATGGGAGGCACACGTAACCGGGCTTGAATGGAATGAGGGAAGGCTTCCTGGAGGAAGTGGCTTCTTTGAATACCTCTCAACATATACTATTCCTTTGGATTGGGTGGGCTATGGCTTTCCTATTCTCTCAGTCTTCAAAGGTGTAGTCCCACTGGATGTTCTGCCTGGGGCTTGGCCACCGCTCCTTCTGGGGAAAGCAGCTCCCACCTGGGAGAAGCCTATACCTGAAAAAACTTCACCGCTTCCTCCACTGCAGCTGCTACTTGACCCATTGTGGAGGAGACCAGAATTACACTTAGGTATCCTTCCCCCAAAGCAGGCCAAAATTTGTAAAACAGAGGGATTGCTGAATTAAAAGTAATATCCACTTATTTAAATGTTCTAGCCATTACGTTTTCTGAATCTAAGCTGGCCATATTCTCAGATTAAGAAATTTGATTTGATGTTGTGAAGCTTAGAGTTTTCCTTTCAAGAATAAAAATTCAAATAACTTGTGTTCCATTTCTTAGTGTTTACTTTTGTGAAGAATAATAAGACAGGACAACATTGCAAAAAAATGGGACCCTCTATCCTAGTTGGTGGTAGCAAAATAAAGAGCAAAAAATCGGTATGGGTTTAGAAAGTATCCAACAGTTGAATAACAATGGTCTCATTTTATATAGGGTTCACAATACATATATAATTATGTGTGAGGTACACCCACATCCTGTTCTCACTAAGGATGAATTTTGGAGGGGAACAAATTTAAATGTATCGGTTATTAAAATGAGAGGCTAATAATACTCTAGACAGCAGGTGGTACTCAAGGCACTTATTGGTTGGTTCATAGAGAGCTCAGCTGCTTGGAGAAGTGGGACTGTGGTCACCAGTAGAAGTGGGAAAGTAAGACGTGATGATTTACAAAGAATCCAGCTACCTAGGGATCATCTCCATCTGGATGACCCTTTCACATTTCAAACTCAACCCCTAAACCTCAACCTAAACCCTTCTTCTTCTGCCTTAAACCTGCTCTGCCTCCTGTGCCCCTATCCTGGTAAAGGATATCACCATCTATCCAGTTGCCCAAAGTAGAAACTTGGGTGTTTTCCTTTATTTCTCTCTTTTCTTCTCCCTCTTGCCCCTCGCTCCTTACTTCTAATCACCTCCCAAATGCTGTGGGCTCTACCTTTTAAATGTTACTTGAATCCATGTGCTTTTCTCCATCCCAGACACTTCTCTATCTCAGACCTCTGTCAACACTCATCTGGCTTTTGCTGGCAGGTAGCAGCTTTTCTGATTTCCCCACCTCCCCTCTTACCTCACTCCAAACCATCCCCCATGCTGCGTCCAGAGCTGATCTTCTTAAACTGCTTGTCTAATTGTCCCTCACTTGCTGAAAACCCTTCTGTGGTCCTACACCATCATCCAGATAACGTCCAGGGTCCTGTGGCTCACGCAGTCCTTCGGGAACAGGCTCTGGGGATCTTGCCAGATTTGTCTGTTGCCCACCTCAACTTGCACGCCACAGTCAGCCTCCTTCAGTTCTCTGAATACTCCTTGCTCCCTCTTGCCTCTAGACTTTTTCTCAAGTTCTCGCCTATGTTTGAAATGCTTACCAATCTCCTACTTGTCCTTCAGATTTCAACTTAAACGTGACTTCCTCCATGAAAGCTTTCTCTTCCTCAAGTCCACGTCAGGTTTCCCTGATACAGGCTCCCACACTAGATGTCCTCCATCACAGCCCTTTCCTGTGTTGTCATTGCTTGTCACTTGAAGGTGGGACTCTCTCTGTCTCAGTGTTTACCATGTGGCTGGTGCTCCATCAATGTTTGTCACTAGATCCTGGGAGTCCAAAAGGGATGACTGCCTGCAGAAAGACCGGATAGCAAAATATATTATGATTTTTTAAAAAATTTAAAGGAATTGTGTTCCCCACCCCATCTCTGTTCTTTGCAGTTCTATCCTCCAAATGCCACAAAGTTTTGACGACTGTGTGTAATGGGACAGCCTGGGATGGTAGAAAAAGCCCCAGACTCGGCCAACACTTGTTGTACTCTTGTGACTAGCCAGGCCGTGTCTTAAGTACAATACACATGTTAACTCATTTAATCCTCAGAACAGTTCTTCTGGGTAAGTACTGTCATCTTCGTTTGGCAGGTGAGGTGCAGAGAATCGGGCCCCAGCTCAAATCCATGCTCTATCACTTATTTGCTGTGTGACACTGGGCAAATGACCTCCCCTTCTGAACTCTCATCTCCTGAGCTACGAAATGGAGACAACACTTGCTGACGACTTGACTTCCAACGTTTCTGTTTTCTTACACACCATACATATTACACATTGGTCTTCGGCAGTTCAGTTCTGAAGGCCACCCATACACTGCTGTGTATCAGCGGACAGAAGAATGTGAGCTGAGGCACGGTGATGTTCCAGCCCACCGGCCGTCAGTACAGCTTTAACAGCATAGCCACTATGTCGTTCCATTAAATATTTTATTGTAATTTTTCCTTTTATATTATAAAATGTGTGGAAAATGAAAATAAAAGTTCTGATGCTAGTGATTAATAAGTACAAACTATTGAGCGCTGTATCGGTTATTAAACTATCATCTCTCAGCTTCAAACCCACTCGTCTGTATTCTGCTTTGTGATGCAGGGGCTGGGATTCTGCGAACGACATTTTTCCTTGGCCAGCTGCTTTCTTTTAGGCTCTGTCAATGAGGGACGTCGGAGGGAGATTGCAGGGCTAGATGAGGAAGAAGAGACTTTTTCCTCTTTGCTTTTGGTTTATTTCTGGTTGGCCCCCTGTTCCTGTCATCAGCATCCAGCAACGCTGCTCCTTCACTCTGGCAGAGGTAGTTCATTCCAGAAGCAGTTTGTTATGGGTTGAATTGTGTTCCCCTAAAACTCATATGCTGTAGTCCTAACTCTCAGTACCTCAGAATATGACCCTATTTGGAGATGGGGTCTTTATAGAGGTAATCAAGTTAACATGAGGGTGGGCCCTAATCCAATATGACTGATGTCCTTATAGAAAGAGGAAATTTGGACACTGAGATATGCATAAAGGGAAAACAATGTGAAGAAACACAGGGAGAAGACCATCTACCAGTCTACCAAGCCAAGGACAGAGGCCTTGAACAGATCCATCCTTCACAGCTTTCAGAAGGAACCCATCCTGCTGACACCTTGATTTTGGACTTCTAGCCTCCAGAATGTGAGACAATCAATTTCTGTTAAGTCATCCAGTTTGTGGTGCTTTGTTCTGGCAGCCCTAGCAAGTAACATACAGTTCAATCTAGTGTGAGGTTTTACCAACTTGCAAAGCCAACCTCATGGCATCCCTGCAGAGGTACCATCACTGCTGGCTGGCCCCCTTTCTTCAGAAGTCTGGGTCCCAATCCACTGGGACTCTCCTCCAGATCCCTAAGTTTTAATAATTCCAACCTTTTCCCTTGGTTTCCCAGGGCTATGAACTCCTTCCTGCTTCTGCTACCTCTATGATAGCTTAGTGGTTTTTTTTTTTTTTTTTTGCCTTTTCGGTTGCTTAGTTAACAATTCTTTACTACCTAGTTAAACATTCTCTATATTAAATTCTGTCTGTTAAAAGTACTGGAGCCTTGTGGGCATGACCCTGGCCCGCTGAGCTGCGGAGGTGGGGCTGCTGCCCCAGGGGGTCTGGAAGGCTGGGCATCAAGCCAAAGAGTGTTATTCTCAAAACTTAAGATCTAATGGAATTTGCCTTCCTGCGGGACTTATCACCCCTTCCTTCTTTCCTACTTCTCCCTTTTGGAATGGAAATGCCTGTCCCACCATTGCATTTGAGAAGCACATAACTTATCTGATTTCACAGATTCACAGCTGGAGAGGAGTTTGCCTCAGGATAAGTCATACCTCTAGTCTCACCTACATCTGATTTAGATATTTGGAGTTTGGACTTTAGAGCTGATGCTAGAATGAGTTAACACTTTTGGAGCTGTTGGTATGGAGTGAATGTAATTTCCATGCAATAAGGACATGGATTTTGGGGGCCAGGGGCAGAATGCTGTGGACTGAATTGCGTCCCCACAAAATTCATACGTTGAAAGCCCTAATCCCCAATGTGACTCTCACAGAGAGTGTGACATAAAGATCCTTTCTGGCATAGACTTCTCCAGACTGTATTAGGTACCTCTCCTCTGATGCCAGGGACAAGGACCATAGAACTCACAAATTTAGCACATTCGAGACAAAGATGGCAACTTTTGAAGCAAACAGAGTGGTAGACTTTGTTTCCTCATTTGAATGTACATTGGACTTAAGCCCATTTGCTGAGTGTTTAATTGTTAAGGAAAAGAACTAAACTGAGGAACAGAATAAAATGTTGAAAATATATAAAGATTGGATTTAAAACTTCATATAATTTAGGGTGTCTTATTTTCTCATAGTAGCCTGCATGTTCCACATGCTATTCAGAGATTTTCTGTTCTCATGTTGGCCTCATTAGGCTGGGAGGTCCTTGAGGCAGGGCTGGAGGATATTTAGTCCCCTCTGTACCCCCTAGTGTCCAGCACTGTGGCTGGCCCATGCTTGGCATTTAATAAATATTGATTAAACTTAAACTTAAATTCCGGAAAAGGGCCCATTTCAACTCCCCATCATCAGTGTCATCTTGGACCTGTCTATGATCCAGGACAGAGCCTGCAGCGAAAGGGGCAGCCTAGCGAGAGGAGTGTATTTTGTCGACTTCAGACAGAGAAATGACTTTCCGTTAAGGTGGATTATTTTGAGAGGGCTAGACATAATTTACATGTCAGTCAGTCAGGCAGTGGCCCAAATGGTTCTCATGTCTGGAGGGAATTCATGTCTCTGCTCTTCTTTGCTTAGAGTTTGAAACTTTTGTTATTTAATAATAGTTGTTATTTATTTAGCACTATGGTATGTCAGGTTTGGTGCTAAGGACTTTACATAATCATCTCTCATTTGATAACCACAACAATGCTATAAGATGGGTAACCCATTTTATAGATGAAGAAACTGAGGATCAAGTTAAGCTAACTGTCAAAGTTAAGCAAAGTTAAGCAAAGTTAAGCAAACTGTCAAGGCCACACTATGGGAAAGTTAAGCAAACTGTCAAGGCCACACTGTGGGAAATGCAATAACTGGAATTAAAATTCAGGTCTTTCTGACTCCAGTTTGGTCCTTTCTAATAGTCTTCTGCTTTCCTGTTCAACCAGAGTCCCTAGACCCTTAGAATGGAGTGACAGATCTCCTGACTCTCTCCACACTAGGATCCTCTCTCCAGGTATAAGCACTCTAGTTCCAATTATCCCTCTGAGAAAGTGATGGCTAAGTTTGCCAGTCCCCAGTTTAAATTAGTTTACTATAACTTCACCTTTCCACACACCATACTGAAGGAGGCAATTTACGAAAAAGCAGTGTGAGATTCAGAAGTGAGCAGGAACTTCTACTTTTGAGTGCTGTCCCCCTCAATATTTCCTGCCATATTTGTACCTGGAAGGATTAACATGATGATTAAGTATGTTGATAGATAGACTATTGGTTATACATGGTAATAATATTTTATCTTCTCATTTATTACATCCATAATTCTGAGCAGCAGTGTTGTTAACCCAGAATGAGGATCATCTAAATGTCCTTCCTGAATGCTTTTGGTATGCGTTAAAATGTTTCTACATATATTTTGAGAATCATAAAAGATCAGAGCTACTGAATCATATTTATTGTATCTCAGATTTCCAGTATGTCAAGTTTAAAAGAATTTAGATTAACTTGAGAATCTCTGGATAATGTGGATGATATATCCAGAGACATACATGAAAGCTTCCCTTGAAATGGAGATATAGAACGAGTAGACTTCATTAACCCAATGTTTTCCTTGTTTTTCATCTCTCATCTAAAGATGTATTGAAATTCTGTAGCTTGAAATGTCAAACAGACTTGCTCACATTTTTTCACCCTAGATGAAGTGTTTTAAGGGTGAGAAGGCCACCTGGTTGTTTCAAAATGAGATTGATTGGAAGTCCCCGTCCCCCAACTCCTACACCCCACACTATGCTGCAGTCTTCCCCTCAGCTGTTCAGGTTCACACTTTAATTCTAAGGGTACATCCAGAGGTGACCATCTCTGCTGGATTTATTTACTCAGTTGGGAGCTTGTTGTAAGATTGAGTCCCTGGTGAGGCTCTGGCAGTGGCATACCTGCCCTGTACTGTGTCAGTGGAGCAAGCTGCAGCATTTGTTTTGTTTGAAAGATTTATTATTTATTTATTTAATTTATTTATGGCTGCGTCGGGTCTTCGTTGAGGCACGCGGGATCTTTCGTTGTGGCTTCTCTCTAGTTATGGCGTGTGGGTTTTCTCTTCTCTAATTGTGGTGCGCAGGCTCCAGGGCACGTGGTGCTGTAGTTTGTGGCACACGGGCTCTAGTTGAGGCGCCCGAGCTCAGTAGTTGTGGCGCACGAGCTTCTCTCTAGTTGTGGCATGCGGGTTTCTTCTTTCTCTAGTTGTGGTGTGGGCACCAGAGCACGTGGGCTCTCTAGTTGAGGAGCATGGGCTCAGTAGTTGTGGCACGCGGGCTTAGTTGCCCTGTGGCATGTGGGATCTTAGTTCCCCAACCAGAGATCGAACCAGAGTCCCCTGCATTGTAAGGCAGATTCTTTGCCACTGGACCACCAGGGAAGTCCCAACTGCAGCATCTTAACTCGGGCATAAGGAAAGTGGTGTCCTTACCAGGCTGATCCTTCAGAGTGATTCTGAGCCTGTTTTTAGCTGCACCTTTCAAACCTCGTTCTCCATCCATGCTTGAGATTGTGTGCTCTCTGGAGATTATGTGCTCCCTAAACACTCCTCCAAACATTTCAAATTTAAAATATAAAAGAATAGTGCAATGAGCTCCCACATACCCTTTGCTTTATCTTTATCCAAAACATTTTCTTTTGCTGAACCATTTGAAAATAAGTGGCAGGTATCATGATGCTTCACCTGCAAAAGAGCATGTATCTCCTGAGAACAAAGACATTATCCTACATAGCCACAACGCCACGATCACATGCAAGAAATTTAACCTTGGTATAATATCATTAAGTATAGTTCATATTCAAATTTTCCTTAAAATGTCCTTTATAGCTGCTTTTTCGGGCAATGTAATCAAACCTTTAATATCACTTTTGTGCTAGATGAATTCACACATAAACTGAAAATATCTTAGACTTTTTAAGTATCCCAGGACTCAACTTTGATTAATTTTGTATTTCGAACCCAAGTCCATATTCAATACCATTTCATCTAAGGATATTTTTAAACATGTGACATTTGACATTAATATTTTTGGAACTCTGGAATACCCTGTGCTCAATATCCCCAGTATGTTAAAACTAGAAAGAAAACTCCTTTCTTTAGCTGTTTTTGTTGTTGTTGCTGTTTTTTAACCACGTTAACCATTTTAAAATGCAGAGCTCAATAATTTTAAGTCTATTCACATTGTTGTGCAACACGTCTCCAGAACTCTTTTCATCTTGCAAAACTAAAAACAAAACTCATACTCTTCTCTCCCAAACCTGTGTTCCCCATATCAGAGTGTTGGCAACTCCATTCATCCAGCTATTCACACTAGAAACCTAGACCATTCTTGAAAATTCCCTTTCCTTTACACTCCATATGCAATCCATCACCAAATCCTATTGATTTTGACTTTCATGTATGCCTCCAGTTCATCAGCTTGTTTCTGTTCCCAGCCCTCTTTCCCAGTCCATGCTGCCATCTTATGCCATCTGGATTACTGTGATAGACTCCACACTGGCCCCCTTTTCTTCCTGCTTATCCGTGCTGGCTCCTAGTAATATGTTTTCCATACAGAGACAACAATTGTCAAAGTGCAAATCTGATTATATCTTGCACACTCAATCCTCACTTGCTCCCCCAATCCCTCAGAGGTATAGACAAAACTTAACCTGGCCTGTAAGACCTTGCATGGTCTGGCCCTGCCTACCTCTCCAGCTCCATCCCACACCATTCTCTCCCAACATTTTTTACTTTTTTTTACTCCAACCATATGGCCTTCCTCCAGTTCCTTATACTTGCTGTGGTCCCTCCTCACTGCGCTTTGCCTATGCTGTAGCCTCTGCCGGCACAACGCTTCACGCAGGTACTGCACACTCATCCATCACAGCTCAGTCATCAGAGAGGCCCTCGCTGACTTCTCCGACCAGGTCACATTGCCCCTGATAAAGTTTTCCGCCAATTACATTTCCCTCAAACATTTAGAATGATTGCAGTGTGTGTGTTGGTCTCCTTCTCTAGACTGAAAGGTCCTTGAGGGTAGGAACTGTGTCTCTTTTTCTCACCCTTGTATCCTGAGCACCTGGAACATACTCATGAAACATCTGATGAATGAATGAATGCCTTTCCTTCTGGTCTTTTAACTATTTTCATACACTATCATGCTTGCAAAAATAGAAACATCTTGTACCTACCATTTTGTAGCTTTCCTTGTGTACTTAGCAATAAGCAAACATTTGGGGGCTGCTTTTATTGACAAAACCCACTCTTTGGAATTTTTGCTGTTTCCAATTTACTCCTTGACTTTTCATTTGGAAAGTCCACTGTAGGGTTGGGTATAAATAGCAAAACTGAATTAGCACTGGCTGCAGCTAAGGTTTCTGATCTTTTTTCGAGGCCCATCTTGGCACCTGGCAACATCCCTGGTCCACGCAGGAAGGGCAGTGCAGTGGTTAGCATGTGGGGGTCAGACAGATGAGCGTCTCAGCACTGCTCTGCTTCTGTCCCAGTGAGGCCCAGTTGAATATAATGAGCAAAGTCTCTATCAAGCTACTTCAAGACAAGTGGGATCTAGGCAGAAATCTCTCTGAAATCCAAGAGCAGAGCTGTAACTAGAGCTAGAAGGTGGATCCAGGTTCAGAGCAGCCTCAGGAGCAACAGGACCCATGGCTCTCCACCCAGGCTCAGGGTGGCCTGTCTCGGCCACTCTCTACATGTCAGCTTCAGTCTCCTCTTTAACCTTCCAAGCCCCTCTGCTTACTTACAGTTTTTTGCTTTTCAGAAGTTTGGCTTGCAAATGGCTTTAACTTGGCATGGTTCTGACTCTATCTGTGGCATCTCTTGATACATCTTTTTGCCACCTCTTTCTGCTCTCAAATGGCAAACTCTGTGTTTCTTATTTCAAATTAGAGAGAGAGACTCTAGCTGTCCCATCTGATCTTGTTGAGCCAGTTGTATATGTCCTGGAACTAATCTCTATATACACTTGGCTGTCTTTGGATGGGGGCATCCACTCTAGTTAGTAACAAGGGGAAGCAGCAGAGTCATGTAGTACCAAAAATGGCTTCCTGGGCAACAGAGGATGTGGGCTGGGAATTTTCCATTAGAATAGGCCGTGGACAAATCAGACGCTATAACTGACTTACCTAGTACAGCCTGTGTGACCTGGAACAAAACATCCAACTTCAGCTTTGAGCCTTGGTTTCCTCAGCTGTAAAACGAGGAAAGCAACCTATTTTATCAAATTCCCAGGATATAAGGAAATAAGATGAGATAAAACACACAGAACACTTGACCCAGTAGCATCTCAACTAGTAAGAGGTACTATTACATCTCTTCATTGTAATAGTGTCATCTATAACATATTAATGTTTATAATGAATATACATAATATATTATATCTTTGAATATATTCTTTGAAAATAATATATTTTCATATTGTAAATAAATATAATACATATAATGTGAGCTATATAGAGAGAGATATATATATGGAATAATATAGTTTCAAATTACCTCTTTAATCCAGGTTACTTCTGGGAAGAATTTCCCAGATGGATAAATACTTCTATAAACTGTGACTCTAGGTAGAATAATATTTCTGACGCACAGGGTGGAGTGATGGAAATATTTTTCTCCCCGGGGAGATGGTGGTCTATTGGCCCCTCTGTACTGTGTGGAAATGATCCAAGATAACGTGGGGACAATAAAGAGCCTGTGGATACTAACAAAGGCTTTTGTACTGAAGGAGTTTTTTGGTCTGGAGCCAGAAGCCAGATTTAGAATGAAATGCACACAATTTCTTTTCTACAGAAATGTTTGAATAGTAATAGTTAATGCTTACATAGTGCTTACTATATGCCAGGCATTGTGCTAAAGGCTTCACATGTATTAACTCATTTCCCCCTCTTCACAACACATCAAGGTGGATAGCTACGATTTACAGATAAAGAATCAGAGACATTGATCTGTTTTTTAAAATCCTTTCCATAAGCTATAACCAGCTGACCTTGCTTATGTCCATCTCTACTCCTCAATCCTCTGAGTGCCATGGTTGGTATTGCTGTTCTTCCAGGACTGGAGTCTTGCCTTGCTTCTCTGACTTCTTCCCACTGCCAGTGTTCTTCCATGAATTCCAAACCTGAGGGCTGCCACCAAAGCCCTTAATAACTTTTTTTTTCACAGCCCAGAGGTCTTTTTTTTTTTTTTTTTTTTTACACGTATTACTCTATGAATTCATAGGGAATGGGTTCCAGCAGCTCAGGCTCCTTTGCACTGGTTCTCACAAAATGTGCTTCTCTGGGGGGAGCAGGCTGGCACTTCAGTTGAAGCCAAGCACTTTTCTCTTGGCTTCCTTCTTTTTCTGATCGTTTTCCTTCATACATTTCAGGAAGCTATCTCAGCTCTTAGAGCACTGAATATGCTCAGTGTGTACATTACTTCTGTTGGCAAGAATCTTGCCCTTAACTTGTTTGTTTCCAGCAATGCCAACAGCATGCTGGGTAACACTAGACTCGCCCAGTTTCGCCCTGGGAACATTTGTGGGGAATTGCTTTTTGAACATGACGTCTACAATATCACCTTTGTTGTAAATTCACATGGATGTGGCTGAAGGAACTATTCCATGTTTTCTAAAAGTCTTAGAGAACTTATAGAGGGTGCCTCTCTTCTTTCCCTTTGTGTTGGTCATTTTGGCAAATTACTGGAAGTTGGAAGTTTCAGCCAAAAAAGAGAAAAATAGAACACCTTAATATCTTGAGCAAGCTTAGCTAAGTGGCAAACTGGGGCATGAAGTCATAACAGGCTAAGGAGTGAGAGGTTACATGGGCTAAATGGCTCAAAAATCAGTGTCTATTGAGAAATTCCCTTTACAGGAAAACTGGATTTGCCTTCAGGGCAGGTGTAGAAGCTTGGAGGTGCCAAGCTGGGCTGTAGATGTGGCTGCCATGTCAAGTGCTTGGAGGTGGGGACGACAGCAGTGTCCGAGGAGGAAGGGCGGTGTGCTGACCAGGGTACGGGTCAGCTGGAAGAGCGTCCTGATACTGCTCTGTCTCTGTTCTAGTGAAGCCTGTTTAGATGTAAGGAACAGAGGCTCAATCCAGTTACTTTGAGAATTGGGGGATTTAGGCAGAACGCCCCTGCAATCCGATAATACAGCCTTAAGTGGGGTTGGAGGGTGTTACAGACTCAAGGTGGCCTCGGGACCTAAATTGTGTAAAAGGGAAGACAGTATATCAGTTGTGTGCTGGTTAAAAAAAAAGCCCTGATTCATAGCATTTATCATTCTGTGGTGTAAATACTCCTATCATGGCCAGTTTCAACCAATATGATGTCTTTGAGCTTGAAGCTGGAAAGAAATGCGTGTAATTCAATCTCTCGAATCAATATGAGTCTATTCCAGGGCACCAAATTTTAACTTTTTTTTTTTTCTAAATTTTCCAAGTTTCCAACAAGGTGATTTATTTTTGTTTTATAGTCAGAAAAACACCTAACAAAAGTTATTTTTAAAAAAGAAATAGAAATAAAGAAATGGGACTTAATTAAACTTAAAAGCTTTTGCACAGCAAATGAAACTATTGCCCAAACTAAAAGACAACCTACTGAGTGGGAGAAAGTATTTGCAAATGATATGACATATAAGAGGTTAATATCCAAAATATATAGGCAGCTCATAAAACTCAATGTCAGAAAAACAAAAAACCCAGTTAAAAAATGTGCAGAAGACCTAAATAGACATTTTTCCAAAGAAGATATACAGATGGCCAACAGACACATGAAAAGATGCTCAACATCGCTAATCATCAGAAAAATGCAAATCAAAACCAAAATGAGATATTACTTCATACCTGTCAGAATGGCTGTCATCAAAAAGACCTCACCACCACGTTGGTGAGGACATGGAGAAAAGAGAAACTTAGTACACTGTCGTGAGAATACAAATTGGTGCAGCCACTATGGAAAACAGTATGGAGGTTCCTCAAGAAACTAAGACGGGAACACCTTCACTTCCATCAAAGGAAAACATTACTATTTTCTCTTTTCCAACATTAATTGGGAAAACGTTATTGAATGCCTATAATAGGCAAGGTGTTTGGCATGCTGGAGGGAGAACAGAAATAGGGTGACCAAATTGAGTTTTGTTTTGTTTTGTTTTTAATGTGGAGGCTTTATTTTACTTTTTTTTCCCCTTTTTCTTTTTTTTTTTTGGCTGCGTTGGGTCTTCGTTGTTGCGCACAGGCTTTCTCTAGTTGTGGCGAGCAGGGGCTACTCTTCGTTGCGGTGCGTGGGCTTCTCGTTGTGGTGGCTTCTTTTGTTGTGGAGCACGGGCTCTAGGCACGTGGGCTTCAGTAGCTGTGGCACACGGGCTCAGTAGTTGTGGTGCACGGGCTTAGTTGCTCTGCAGCATGTGGGATCTTCCCGGACCAGAGCTCGAACCCGTGTCCCCTGCATTGGCAAGAGATTCTTAACCACTGTGCCACCAGGGAAGTCCCCAAATTGAGTTTTCTCAGGACTGTCCCAGTTTTAGCCCAGAAAGTCTGGTATCCTGAGAAATCCCTCAGTCCAGGCAAACCAGGATAGTTGGTCACCCTACAAACAGAAGACACCTCCCACCTCTCAAGGATTTTATAATCTAGAAAACGATCTCAGATCCACATCCTCAAGAAATATTTATTCATGTCTTAGGAGAAATAAAAATATAGGAAAATGAGAGAGAATATACAGCCGAACCTATCAGGGAAGGCTTCGTGGAGATAGTTTCATTGAAGATGGCTATTATTATTATTATTTTTTTAAACCCAACATGGTAGGTATTTCTGGGAAATGATATTCTGGACTCTTTGCTTTGTCGCTCCTAAATCTTTGGTGAACATCCTTACTTCTGTAATGAGAAAAAAAGAAAATAACACTACCCCCCTCAACCAGAAACAATGTAAGTAGATTTCAAATATACATGTAAAGCCAAAAGGACATAAGAAGCATTCCCAATCTTTCCACCAAGATACAACCTGATTTAACATTTTTGATAGGTATATATCTAGGACAGTGGGTCTCAGCCAGGGTGATTTTGCCACTTGGGGGACACTTGGCAGTGTAGACAGACATTTTTTGACTGTCACAACTGAGGAAGGATGCGACCTGCGTCCAGTGGACAGTGGCTAGGGATGCTGCTGCTAAACATTCTGCAAAGTACGGGACAGCTCCCCCTCCCCCAGCAAAGAATTATCCAGTCCAAACTGTTAGTAGTGCCATGACTGGGGAACTCTGTTCTAGGATGTACATATGGTTTGGGTTTGAACTTACAAAAGTGGTGCTAAATCTGTGTATAGTTTTCTAATCTGAATGTGTTGTATTTCTTCAGGCAGAGAAGGGGAAAGACAGTCTAGGCAAAGGGAATAAATACAACTCAAAGGCGAGAAACGTCTAAGCATATTTAGAGACAAAATATGTAGTTATAAAATCATAGTGACAGAATACATCATAGCGGTTAAGAACCCAGCCTTCGAAGTGGGCAGATGCAATTGGAATCTTAACTTCATCTCTTTGGGTCAAGGGGCTGAGTGAGAGGGAAGGAAAGATGAGATAGGAGCTATATGCTCTTTGTTTTAAATAATTTTTTTAAAATTAATTAGTTTATTTTTATTTTTGGCTGCCTTGGGTCTTTGCTGCTGCGTGCGGGCTTTTCTCTAGTTGCGGCGAGCGGGGACCACTCTTCGTTGCGGTTCACAGGCTTCTTATTGGGTGGCTTCTCTTGTTGCAGAGCACAGGCTCTAGGCACGCAGGCTTCAGTAGTTGTGGCACTCAGGCTCAGTAGTTGTGGCTCACGGGCTCTAGAGCGCAGGCTCAGTAGTTGTGGCACACGGGCTTTGTTGCTCCGCGGCATGTGGGATCTTCCCGGACCAGGGTTTGAAGCTGTGTCTCCTGCACTGGCAGGCAGATTCTTAACCGCTGCACCACCAGGGAAGTCCCTGGAGCTGTATGCTCTTGACAAGCCATTAATCCTCTATCAGCCTCAGTTTTCACATGCTTAAGTTGAGGAACAACAATACCTACTTCAGAGGACTACTGTAAGCATTAAAAGAGATAATGGTTCGCAAAGCCCTTGCTTCTGGTAGGTGTTCAATAAATGGTGACTACGTTACTATTATTATTGTTAACTTTTTTATTGTCAAACAAAGCATAGATATAGAAAGTGACACACAGGGCTTCCCTGGTGGCGCGGTGGTTAAGAATCCGCCTGCCAATGTGGGGGACACGGGTTTGAGCCCTGGGCTGGGAAGCTCTCACTTGCCGCAGAGCAACTAAGCCCATGTGCCACAACTACTGTGCCTGTGTTCTAGAGCCGGCGAGCCACAGCTACTGAGCCCATGTGCCACAACTACTGAAGCCCGCGCACCTAGAGCCCATGCTCCACTACAAGAGAAGCCACCTTAATGAGAGGCCTGTGCACCGCAATGAAGAGTAGCCTCCGCTTGCTGCAACTAAAAAGAAAGCCCGTGAAGCCATGAAGACCCAATGCAGCCGAAAATAAATAAATAAATAAATTAATAAATTAATTAATTAAATTTATTTTTAAAAAAAGAAAGAAAGTGACACACAAACTGTATAGCCTAGTGAATTATTATAAGGCACATGCACCCTTGTAAATACCATATGGTTCAACTCTACACTCATGCATGTAATGTATGTCAATGCTTTTATATATATAAAAGGATCTTTGGTGGGAGGGTGGTAGTGATTGTTTGGGATGGAGAGAGGGTGTATCACAATAGACTTCTTAGTGGTTTTTTTCCATCTGGTATATTCCCATTTATTCAAGTTTTCTTTTAAATCTTTTAGTAAAGTTCCTTAGTTTTCTCCTACATTTCTTGTTAATGTTATTCCTAGGCATTTACATATGTTTTGTTACCATCATGAATGACATTATTTTTCCATTACCTTTTCCAGCTGGATATTGTTGGTATACTGGGAAACAATTTTTATATTTTTATCTTGTTTCTAGCCACTTTTATAATTATTATTTTATAAACCTTGCAGAATTGATGTCTCACTGCCCCCTCATTCACAGACTGTGAGTCAGGAAGGAGAGACTTCTATGTAGGGAAATAGATGGTTTGTCTAGCTTGTGTAGGGTAATAGATGGCTCCTGTCTAAAAATTGATGATAGCCCCATACAGGGTGTTATCCCCACATGTAGTGATAGCCTCATATGGGGGCATCAAAAGCAGCAACTAAAGATTCTGAGAAGCAGGAAAGAAAGGATGCTGAGATGAGCCCTTCTGACCTGTCTAATGTTAGAAAAGGAAAAGGGGGATTCTCTCCTTCTCTTGGACAGAGCAGTGGAAGTAGTAAGATGTTGGCAATGGTGGTGTTCAAGGCAGTGTGGCCCTGACAAATGTGGCAGTCAGAGGCCCAGAGCACTTCAGGGGCAGCTTGTGATGCTTTGGTGCCATTGCAATTGTGACTGTGCCCTACAAAGGCAGGCATGGTCTAGTTGGCTTTGTGAAGTCCTTATTGTCAGTCATAAGTTAGGCCCTTGATCATCAGGATGTAGCAGCAGAAAACAGGAGCCAGAGCTTACTGGACATTGGTTAGGTTGGTAGAGGGAGACCTTCAGGTCAGGGAGTACTAAAAGACAGAATCCCCTAACCATGGTGGATCAAAGTCATAGATGCATTGAAGTGTTTCTGGGAAAACTTCTTGGGATTGAGAGTCCACAGGATCACTAGAGAACAGTGGAAAATAGGAAGCATGGGCTTTAGAATCAACCAGACCTGAGTCCAAATCTCAATTCTGACACTCAGTAGCTATGTGTCTTAATTTGGCTTCCTTCCCAAAGCAGACTATAAGACAAGGATTAGGTGCAAGTAGTTTATTTGAGAAGCATAGTGATGGGATGGGGAAGTGAGATGGGAAGGGCAGGAATCCCTTAGAAGATGAGTGGGTTACTACATTGGCAACTGAAGTTCAACACTTGGGAGTCCTCTGAAAGACGGTGTAGAACACACTTCAATGCTGTCCCACAACGAGACAAGGAAGCTAGCAGTTTTATCTACCAACTTCTGGCCCTCAGATTAAGGTCACTCTTGGGGGGCATTAACTCTCCAGCACCTCTGGTGAGTTGGCATGCTCTTGTAGCTGGAGAATGCTCTCAGACAGAGTGATGCTTTTGGTGTGTATGGGAAGTTTTGGTGGGTCACCTGTAGATGGATATGGGCATGACACCAATATTGTGTGCTGCAATTATGTGATCTTGTCTGTTTTCATGTTTCTAAAATGGAGATCAAAGTACTTAACTGCACTGGATTCGTGGGAAGATGAAGTGCATTAGAATTCACAAAGCACCTCTTACAGTTCCTGGAACATAGTTGATGCTCAATAAATGGTAGTTTTAGTAGCAATAAGTTAACATGAGGGAAAAGTGGCTCTTCCTCTGTGGCTGACTTAAGACTTGTTAAGACTTAAGACTATCAGTATAATTTGTGTTAGGGAAGATGGTTGACTGGGGTCAGAAGGGGCAATCCATGGCCTTAGGAATAGAGATCTTCCTTGAGTACAGCTACCCATTTGTATGTGGACAGAATCTGTTCCTTACAAACATCATAAAGCCAACTACTTAGTAAGATATAATTAGATAGTTTTCTCGGTAGTAAAGCTTTTGCCAATGGTTTGTATATTTTGCTGCCTGGTAGGAAAATAAAGCTTCCACAGAACAGATTTATTTTGCTTGTATCTGTAGAGAATATTTACAAGTTCATGCTGAATCTCAGAACATATTCAGGTTGACATAGATGCACTGATTGTGCATTTTAACCTTTCCGCTAAAATCTAATCATAGATCTTATCACACTCATGGTACAACTCTGTGTGTGCTTGCTTACTAGGAAAATGGAGGGTTTGAGGGGGAAGACAGCAGTTATCGGCTTATATCAGGGGATGGGGTGGGTGGGCTTGTGAGGTAAATATATGGAACACTATGAGGGAACTTGGTGAATAGGATCTACCATGAACGAAGAATTGAGTTATGTTCTTAATTTTGGTGTTTTGGGGGTGGTTGGATGGAGTTGGATTATGGCCAATGTTGTTTATAATCTGAGAGGTTCTAGAGGACAAAATGCCATGAGAGGCATCGGGTCATGTGTTGTCCTCAGCTCTACTAGAGGGCATAGTTAGAGTCACGGAGGTGCGGTTCTGAGCTCTTCCCTGCGCAGGCCTGCAGGAGGAGTTCGGGTTGTGCGTGTCCTTGTGGCAAGCACGGGAGGATAACTGTACACCAGCCCACCCCCCTCTTCTGTGTTAACAGGTCCTGATTGTGTTCAGCTATCAGATGGCTATTCCTTGATCTTGGGGGAGGTGGACTAGTCCCAGTGCATGAATCGTGTTTGGTGCAAGGCAATTGTGGTACTCAATTTATATTTCCTGGTGTTAGGTCTGAGGTGGCCAAGTGACCTAGGAAAAGTGTGACAGGGATTTTAGGAAATAATTTTCTCTCTGATAAAAAAGAGAGAGATGGAGGAGAAGAGGCCTGCCCCTTTTCATCCCGATTTTGGACCACGGTTCTGTGAAGACATGGTGTTTGGTACTGTGGCAGCTATTATGTGACCATGAGGGTACACCTTTATCACACCAAGGGTGACAGAGTGAAAGATGGGAAAAATCTTCTGTCCTTGATGACATCACTGAGCTTCTGCATCAACCTGGGACTCCACACCACTAGCTTCTTATAATGTGAGACTCTTATTGTTTAAACCACTTTTGATGGGATATTCTGTCATTGAAGCCAAAAGCATCTTTCTTTTTTTTTTTTTTTTTTTGGATGCACGTGCAGCTTGTGAGATCTTAGTTCCCCAACCAAGGATTGAACTCGTGCCCCCTGAAGTGGAAGTGCAGAGTCCTATGCACTGGACCACCAGGGAATTCCCAGAAGCCAAAAGCATCTTGATTGACAGAGCTCTGGATGAAGAACAAGTGTTGGGAGAATATCAAAGGCCCCAATTTTAGGAGTAAATTATCCATGCGTAGAAGAGAAGAAGAGCTGAGGCAGAACTGGGACTCCGGAGAGGCTTCAGTCACCACTGACAAGGACAGAGAATTGGGCTCCTGCTCATCAGGAGGACCGGTAGTGCTCCCCACTGCTAGAAGGGGAATGAGAGCAGGAACAGACAGCAGAAGCCGCTTTGGTGAGGCGCCAGCCCCTGGGGCAGCCATAGCGGGCAAACCCAGCAGTTCTCTCTGTGGGAGACAAGGAACCAGGGCCAACACGATATTACAGCTCTGATAGCCTGGTGGTGGTGGAAGAAACAGGGGCTTTAGAGGCAAGAATTGGGCCCTGCCACTCAGTTTCCTTAGCCATAAAATGAGGAAAGTCATATTAGTGCCACTGGGTTGTTTTAAGCATTAAAATACCTTAACTTCTATAAATTTCCTAGGATATAGCAGGAGTTTAATAAAAGACAGTGATTTCTATTTAATGGAGACCTGAAGAGGCAATGAAAATACTTCATGATCCACTACTAGATGCATGACCAATAGATGCTGGGTGAGGTCAGGCCAATTTGAGACTTCCTAGGGCAATCTGGTGTCGACCTACCCTGATTGGTCTTCTAAGAGAGAAGACCCTGGGGATGGAGTTTCTGGAGACAATTTTTTCTCTGCCCCCAGAGGCATATCTAAAACAATAGACATTTTGGGGGGAAGGGGAACACTAATATTTGCCATGACATTGTTTTCCCCTGAGCAGGGAGGAAGACAAAGACAGATGACATGCAGAGCTGATAGAAATGAGAATGCCAAAGCTAAGTGGGTTTTCCAAGGTCCCCGAGGGACTGGTCTGGGGCACATCATGGGGTCTCAGACTCCTGGGAGGAAGGAGGAGGAGGATTTGGAATGTCCCCTGCCCATCCCATCATTGACACCTTGGGATACAGAAGCACCAGAAGTATGAATGTAATAACCAGAACCAGAGGTTTCCTGCTCACGGATGTGAGGCGGGGAGGTGGACTGAAATAGCCACACAGCACTAATAGCAGACTCTGAGAAGCCACTCCTTTTCACTGGAGCTCCTTCCTACACAGCCTTCTAAGTAATTTCTAAGCTTGTGATGATTACAGAAAGAAGAAGAATAGAAGTTGCTGGCGTTTGTAGTAACAGGATGAGAAAGTGCAAGACTTCCTGTTATGTGTGTGACAGCTGGTGATAAGTGGAGGGCCCTGCACAGGAAATCCGCTCAGCTTCTGCAATGTGACCTGCCTGAAACTTGGGCACTTCTTCAGTCTGGATGTTGATGGCAGGACAAAGGGGCACCTGGACCATGGACAACGTGGTAGAGAAGAGTTTGGAAGGGCCCCTGGCACCTTCTACAGATGAGCCTTCCCAGAAGAGGGGAGACCTGGTAGAAATCTTAAACGGGGATAAGGTAAAATTTGACGACACTGGACTCTCCTTAATTCTGCAGAATGGCCTGGAGACCCTCCGAGTGGAAAACGCTCTGACAGACGTCATCTTGTGTGTGGACATTCAGGAATTCTCCTGCCACCGCGTGGTGCTTGCCGCGGCCAGCAACTATTTCAGGTCAGCACGCTTAGACCAGAGTCAAATTGGGTGCAGGTCATCAGGGAAATTTGTATTGATGTGAGAGCCCAGTGTAACTAGTTGGCTCTTGCATTTATGGTTTGTATATTTATTTCTGTTTGTGTGTCTATTCAAGATTCAAAAAAGGAAGCTATTATACGTTCAAGTTTAGAATTTAAGTCATATTAAGAGAGCTTGCATCATTTAAAGGCAATGTTTATACATTATGGTGAACTTTAATGTGTATATGTCTTTCTTCCAGAGGGTGGAAAATTACCGAAGTTATGGGGATTTTCCCCCCACCACCTGACTAGTGTGTTGGAAACATAATGCTGTCTTTGTTCACCAACAGATGTAGAGAAAACAATGTGGCCACTCATTTAAAGTTATCCAATGACTTGCTGAAAATTAGGGGTTTCTGTTTAAGTGCAGCGAGTGGGTAGGAAGGGAAAGCAGTTACAAAGGTGCTTTAGAAGTGAGAGGCCACTAGTTACAACAAATTCAAGGGATCTGGGTTCCATCCCACTCTGCCCCTTCCTGAGCCTGGGACTTGAGGCAAATCACTTAATGCTCTGAGTTTCTGTTTTGTCATCTGTAAGATGGGGACAATAATGCTTACCTCTCAGGATTATTGTGATAATTAAATATGAGGGGGAAAAGAGTCTCACATAGTGCCTAGCATCTCGTAGATGCTCAATATATCTCTGTTGAAATTCTTCGCCTCATTCTGCTTAGTTCAGCTAAGAGCTGTGTAGTGAGCAAATGCTTGGGGGTAGGAATGTGGGAGAATCAGGAACCCAGTGAATTCCGCTGGATCCAGAGTTCTCCAGATTGATGTAGACATGGTGGGAACCAGTCCCCAAGGGAAATGTGGAAGCAAAACGTATTTGGAGACCTTGAAAAAGAAATACTCTTGTAATTCTTCTTATTAAGATTCTTCTTAACTCTTTGTTCTGGCTGAGGAAATTAAAAACTATTTACCTATGTAAATATCATGGAAGGTATTTTATTTTTTCATTTTTTGATATGCTTAGGGGAAAATCTTTGGAATTCAAAAAGCAAGGTCGACAGGTTGCTGTGGGACTGATTAGGTCCCGTATGTATACGAGGCAAGAGGGTATATGGGTTTGTAGGAAGCAGGGCCTGCTATATGCCAGACAGACAGTTATCTGATTTTATTTTTGCAACAGCATGATGAAAGTGGCTGATACGCCCTTTTACAGATGAGGAAATGGAAACCCAACATTACATATCTAGTCATTGCTGGAGCAAGGATTGAGCACATTCTAGAAATTTTTGTTTTTGTTGCAATACAAACTGTCCCTAGATTGGAGGCTTTATTCCACAAGAAGTATATAAAAGGTAAAGTGTAGGCACGGCCATAACGCTGGGTTGACATAGGTAAACACATTACTCACTCTACCAATATTGATCATATGATTTCGCATTGATCACAACCCCTTTCAGAAATGAATGAGAGTCAACTTAGCTGATGTGCTGAGCACTCACTTTCAGGTTTATTCTTTTTGTTTTGGGTCACTAGAAAACTGTTATTATAAAATATATGCCCGATTAGCAATTTCATTAGCTGCTTGACCTGGCTATGAAACAGGACCGCTGGTTGTGTGCTCTTGAGTACATCAATGCTTTCTCCAGTCCTGGGGTTTCTCAGTCTAAATAGAAGGTGTTTGGGCCCAGGTCTTTCCAACCCTGCTGATGTAGGATGCTTAGGGAAAGTGTGTGCCAGCCCCAGAGGCAGCAACGGGCAACGAGAAGTTGGAGGCGGCCATGCGGTGCACGTGTCTGCCTGTGGATGAAGAGTCTCTTCCCAAACTGCGTGGTTACGAAGGGAAATTCCTTCCATTCTCTTTTGATTCTTATTTTGATATTTCCAAGGTGACTGTCCTCCTATAATGACCACAGTCCTGGAGACAAGATTCATTTTTCTGGTACTACTATTAAAAATAACTTCTGTTGTTGAATACTTATTGTGGGCCAGGCCCTGTGCCACCTGTGTCACATACACTGTCCCACTTAACCCTCGTGACAACCCCCCTGAGGTGGGGAGTTGTCTCCCCATTTCCAGATGAGGAACCAAAACTTGGAGTGTCTCAGTTAACGCAGTGCCCAAGTGGGATTTGGACTGACATTAAGTCTGACATTGCCTCACTGCCTGTCTTGCTTTGTTTCTAAGATTTTGAAAAGGGTTGGTAGCCAAGTTCCTCTTATGCTCAGACTTTGAAAGGGCAGAGAGTCTGCACTGTCTGAGAAGCTTCTGACACAGCCCTCTGTGCTCTGGAGGGCCTGAAGCTGGTTATAAAATTATGTAGGGTTTTTTTTTCTTTATTCATTGAGAAAAATAATTTCCACTAAGTGATTGAACCATAGTTTATTTAACCAATCCTCTATTAATAGACATTTGGATTGTTTCGAATTTTTTGCTATTATAAACAATGTTATAATAAATAATCTTATACGTCATTTCATATGCATTCAGGAGTGTCTGGGGTTGCATTTCTAAAAGAGGGTTTGCTGAGTCAAAGAGAAATGTATCTGCAGTTTTAGTGGATATTGCCAGATTCTTCTTAATAGGGGTTCAATAATTTTGCACTCCCCATGGCCTTGCCGAAAGAGGATGGCATCTAATTTTGGGGTTTTTCCCAATCTGATAGATGAGAAACAGTATCTCAGGTTAGTTTTAATTTGTATTTCTCTTATTTTTTATAAGGTCAAACATCTTTTCGTATGTTTAAGGGTCATCTGCAGTTCTATTTCTATGAACTCTCATTTCATAACCTTTCAAACTTTCATTTATATCTTTTTAAATCAAAATTAATTTTTATCAAAGTACTATGTGCAAATAGTTAACAAAGAGTCAAATAGTATTTAAATTAAAATTTTTTAAAAAAATTATTTATTTATTTATTTGTGGTTGTGCTGGGTCTTCGTTTTTGTGCGAGGGCTTTCTGTAGTTGCGGCGAGCGGGGGCCACTCTTCATCGCGGTGCGCGGGCCTCTCACTATCGCGGCCTCTCTTGTTGCGGAGCACAGGCTCCAGATGCGCAGGCTCAGTAGTTGTGGCTCACGGGCCCAGCCGCTCCGCGGCATGTGGGATTTTCCCATACCAGGGCTCGAACCCGTGTGCCCTGCATTGGCAGGCAGATTCTCAACCACTGCGCCACCAGGGAAGCCCTCAAATGGTATTTAAAGGCTTATAATGAAAACCAAAAATTCCTCTTCACTTCCTCCACCCCTCAGTCTTGGTCACTAGAGCCCACCATTTTCAAAATTTAGCTGTTTCTGTTTCTTCTGGTATTATATTTATATTTCTACAAAATACTCTTATACTGCTCTTCCTTCATTTCTCAGTGTTAGACATCATTTATTAATTTTCTAGTAGGTCTGATAAGAATTTCGCACTTATACCTAACTCCCTTCCCTTCCCTATAATCTCTCAATATAATGTTATCACATTTTTGATACACTTGGATTAAGAGTTTACATTATATCTATGAAAACATTGTTTCCTGTTGAGCCAAATTGTGTTTTATGATTACATTTTCTTTCTTGTAAACCTTCTTGTCTTTCCTGAAGTTAATAATTCACTCTTTTTTCCATTTGCTTAGTTTTCGGGGTACCTTTTGCTCACAGCCTCTCCACAGTGATCTTTCATGTGGTCCAAATGCATCAGAGGATCTACCACTTCTTTATCTTTATCACTTCCATTACCCTATACAGCTTCTCTGAACCTGCTGCCCAGCTGTTGTCTAGCTGCATATGTAACCACGGTGGCTGTAAATGGGAACTATATTAGTAACTCAGACAATGTAGGTCCCTTTGGGGGCCTATTTAAAAGTCTGCAATGGAATGAGGAATCTGAGAAAACACGTAGAGTTGAGGCAGAGAAAAGGGTGAGGGAGAACAAAGCTTAGAAAAATCGAGGGAAGCACAGATTTAACATTTATACTAATGTTTTTTTAAAAGTTTATAAGATTACTAGTGTCTTTTATAAGATTGCTCCAAAGCTGCCATTTGTGTTTTGCCTCTGGACAGGTCCCCAGATCAAAGTCATTAGAAGGGCTTGTGCATCCTGCATACAGGGCCCCACTTCCCAAGTGATCTCCATTTAAGCCAGTGGTTCTGTCCATTTGCAGGGGAGCAACTCACTGCAGAATATGGCAAATTCTGATGTTGACCCATGAGGGCAACCATGCTGTGATTCCCAGGGTTGGCAGAGGGAGGGGGGTAGCACTGATGTAGGGAGGGGTCATCAGGCTACTCAGTCCTACGTGATGGCTGGCTCTTACTACATGAATATATAAGCTTCCAGGCTGAGGCTGTCAACAGCAAGCTCCTTTGTTGCTGCTCCTTGGCCCCTGCCTTGCACCTCAGTACCTCAGTCTCTGGGTCTGGTTCCCTGAAGCTATGATGAGGGGACTTTAACCACTAGCTACAAAAATCAAGTACAAGGCCAGGAATGGGAAGGGTATTGTGGGCACAACCTATGAATTGGATGGCAGAAAGGGGGGCAAGAGGCTACTCATAATTTCTGTTTATATGTAATCCTTTGCATTTTCTCCATAATGACATAAGATATCTAGAAAGGAGCCAGTAAGTGCAGGGGATAGAATAAACAAGGATGAGTTACAGCCATCTGGGTCTGGATTGAAAATCTGGCTAATGGCAAAAACATTGAGGATTGCTACTGCCACAGTGGGTACTGCTGGTGAACTCAAATGGACTGGTGATTGTACTTCTGGCATTGGGTTCTGTATTTTACACTTTAATATTGTCCTTTTGGCAGAACCAATATGGTGGTTAATATTTAAGTACTATAGGTCTATAATCTCTTATCTGCAATTTCAAAATCTCCAAAGTGCTGAAAACGGAAAAGTTTTTCATAATTTATTAGATGGCCAAATCCAACTGAAACCCCACTCATCTCCTCTTCTGAACTGAGAAGAGGCTACTTAGAGTCTTTATTATTTCACTTAGGACAATTATTCATATATTCACTGCTGAGGTGCTAATGTGTTCGATTAAGGAGTGCTGGAGGTACTATGTAGTATTCATGATATGGTAATAGCCAAACAATTCTGAATACCAAAGCACATCCAGCTGTAAGATTTTAGGGTAAGGGATTATGGAACTTTCTGATAAAGTTAATTTTCATTTTGGT
This sequence comes from Eschrichtius robustus, assembly GCF_028021215.1. Classification (NCBI taxonomy): domain Eukaryota; kingdom Metazoa; phylum Chordata; class Mammalia; order Artiodactyla; family Eschrichtiidae; genus Eschrichtius; species Eschrichtius robustus. Next base: position 62,671,393 of record NC_090829.1, on the reverse strand, counting down.
ATTGTTCTTCTACCTTTTTTCATCTGCATATTTTAATATACTTGTAAACATAGTTAATGTATAATTCGCATCTTGCTTTGCACCCTTTTTTCTTATAACCTTTCCCCCGTAGTGCTCCATAGTTTTCATAACTACTATTTATTTATTTATATAGCTACCATTTTTAACAGAAGCATAATATGAAAATCATTCATCGTGAATATAGGTTGCTTCCAAAATTTTGTTTTTATAAAGTATGTAGTAATAAACACCTTGTATTAAGTACTTTTCACAGCTTGGAAAGTGGAAAGGTTAACATTTTTTTAGCATTCATTGCATGCCAGGAACTTTGTTGGATTCTTTTTCATTTTATTTAATCTTCACAATGTTGGCAATCTCCATTTCACCCTCCAGAGAATTCACTTTGCTAGGAAGAACGGTTTCCCTATTGGGATCCAAACTGAAAACAGACCTCTCCACTGGGCAGAAATATGGCTGTTAGGACATTTCCTGTGCAAGACCATCAATTCCCCTTCCCTGCCATGCGCTAGTGTGGCCTACATAAGCTGAAAATGAGGAGAAGATGTAAAAATTATTGCCTCTGTGTGCTTGCACACACATGCACAGGCAGGATATAGTAGGAACACTCACCCAGTTTGTGTCTGGGGGCTGAGCTGACAGATGCTGGTGGCAAAGACCCAGCATGCCTTAGGACACTGGCCTGGGTCAAAGGGCTAAGTGAGAAATAAGGAGGCAGGTCAGGGTGTGAGGTGAAGAGACAGTATGCTTTCAAAGTATAGGACCTCAAGAACCTATGGGACATCATTGGGGCTGGAACCAATAACTGTTGATATAGTGGAAAGAACACTATCTTAAAGTTCTGTCACTGGAATTTGAGTCCAGACCCTGCCACTTCTTGGCTGTGCAAATGTTGGAGGAATCGTCTGGCTCCTCTGAGGCTCAGCACCATTATCAACAATACAGTGAGGCTGATGATTTGTGTCTACCTATCCCTGTGAGTTATTGTGAAATACACATAATAAAACAGATTCACTCATACATTTATTTGCCTAAACATTTTATGCATGGTAATAAGTCATATTTCTTAGTTCCAAGGAATAGAAATCAATTGGCTCTTTTTGTTTGTTTGTTTGTTTGTTTGTTTGGCTCTTTTGAGAAGGGGATGTAGGTAGGTAACTCACAGAATCCTCCAGAAGGCTGGAGTACCAAACTCAGAAAACAGACAGGAGCAAGGGAGGCCAGGCAGTGGCCAGGACCACAACTTAAAGCCACCTAGAACCCTTGTGGGGAGGACTCCCTTGCTGCTGCAGGACCTTGGAGGCCAATGCTAGCACGGCTGTGGCCCCTGGCACTGCTGCCACTGCAGTCTCGGGAAACTGGAGGCTGCTGCTGCTTCTGCTGCCTCTACCAGAACAGGTTTTCCTCTGTTCCTGCCTCTGCACCACCAGCTCCCAGTTCATAGCCTGGTGTTGGTTTAGCTGATTGGTCAAGTCTGAGTTACACATGTTTAGGGTATTAACTGTGACAAGCTGGAAAGTGAGCATCTGGCTTTGCAGCTTCTAGATAGGGAAGTGGCTTCTGCCACAAACTACATCTCATTCAGAGAGAGATTTGCCACACTTCAGGAGGGTTTCAGATGCTGGGCAACCAAAAATTGCCAAGGGTCCATTATATGCAGCGACTATGTGACAGCCCTGCATCAGAGGCAGAATAGGGCTTAAAGTAGTATGAGATAAACAAGTATTAGGGAATTCCACTGCTCTTGTTACATATGCATCAGAGATAAGGATTCTGAGATCCTAGAAGACAAGAGGACAATTACTTGCACTTTCCTTCCTCCTGTCCCTCCAAATTGTGGGTAGCTCTGGGCATACCTGTGAGAGTACATGGCATCACCCATCATATATGGACTAGAATCAGGCTGAAAGCGTGAGCGACCACTGCAGTAGCTGGCATTCAGCAGACGCCCTGCAAATGTTTGACATGAATAAAAACTTGATATTCCTCCTGCAGGTTCTGTCACTAAGCGGCATCCTGGTCAGAGCAGGAAGTCCTCAAAGAGTTGGGAGGCCATTGCACAACTTTAGAAAAGGGAAGGATGATAAAGTGTGGTCACCATAGGAAAAATTAGAAGGAGCAGTGAGAACATCCAAATGCTTCAGAATGTTGTGGATTCAATAGGTCACTCATGTGGCCATCTGGACACAGATGTGCTATGCCTACAAGGTGACTCCTGCAGACCTTTCTTAGGATTGGAAGATGCTGGGCAGAGGTTGCTGCCTTAGGGCAGAAGTGCAGTCAGGTCCTTTGAATTTTCAATAAAATGTAAGCTCTATCATCTCCACCCTGGCGTCTAGGGCATGTGGATCTTCTTTCAATCAAGAACAGAAAAAAATATTCTTCTCCAGTTTTGAATAATGTTCCGTGCAGCATTCAACTAAAACACAACAGAGAAATACTTTCATCATTTACATCTTAATTTCTGAGCTTTATCCCTGCATCAAGTACATGGATATGTAACAGTCTCTTTATGAAAATGCCTTTACAGAACTAAATTCTAGTATAGTAAATGCCAAACAGTCCCTGAGAAGAGATGGCCAGATGCAGAACATCTGTGTTTTTGGTAAAACCTCCTTGGAGCCACCATCCATCTCATTGCTCAATGTTCCTGTATTAGTCAGCATTCTCCTGGTTGCAAGGGATAGGAACTCAAAGTCAAACCAGCTTAGGCAAAAGAGGAAGGTATTTGGTCACATAACCAAAGCATAGGAAGGGCCGGAATGCAGCAGAGCCCAGGAGGAAGAGGAACAAAGGCCTTGAATGCAGTCAGGGAGATTTCTTCCCAACCATTTGGCTTCTCTCTCAGATAGGATTACTCAGGTGCACTTCTGCCTCATGATGGGGAATTTGCCTGTTGGCAGCTCTGAGACTCAATTCTCCCAGCTTTTGTTCTAGGGAGAAACTGAGAGGCTAGCTTCAGTTTGAAAGTCCCCAGGAAAGACTGACTGGCTCAGTTCCATTCAATTACCCAGTCCTAGACCATGATTGGCTCAGTTCCATTCAATTACCCAGTCCTAGACCAATCACTGTCAGGAACATGGGGCACAACGGTCAGCCCAACTTAGCTCAGGAGTCTATTGTTGGATGAAGAGGTGAGTGTGTGTGTGTGTGTGTGTGTGTGACACACAGAGAGAGAGAGAGATGTCTATAAAAAGGTGAGAGCTCCTACTTGAACCACATAGTTTGAGTGAGACCTGGGTGGGGAGAAGAGCATTTTCCAGAAAGAGGAGGGGGAGGTACTGGACAAAAGGAAAAATAAATATCCATTAAAGACAGATAACAGATCCTGGCTTACTTTTTAATTAGCCAACTTGTTATACTTCTGTATTTGCTTTGGCTGTCAGGAAGCTCAGTGCATTAGCTTTCCTTAGCCTAGGTTTCCATGATATACTCTCCTCCTACTTTAATTCCTTAGTTCTTATCTTCTTATTTTTTGTTGTTACTGTTTTATTTTATAATACCTCTGCTGCTTTAGTATAAGCCGTCTCAAGTTCTTTTGGAGAAGCCATTTCTGTATAAAGATAAATCCCCGTTGCTATGAAAGAATATCATTTAGCCAACCTATATGTCCTCTGCCAGCTGTAAGGATTCTTTTATTCTTTTAGTACATGTAACTTTTATGGAAAGCTTCAAGGCCACAATAATTGCAGGAGTGCTGACACTGTTACGACTTTAAAACACAATCAGGGACTTCCCTGGCGGCCCAGTGGTTAAGACTCCTTGCTTCCACTGCAGGGGGTACGGGTTCCATCCTTGTTGGGGAACTAAGATCCCGCATGCCATGCGGCCAAAAAAAAAAAACCACACAATCAAACCAAAAGTTGCATCATAGCTTTTTCTGAGGAGACACTCAGGGATCTATAAAAATTAACGATCAGCAGCTTTGCATATAATGATCCAGGTCTAGGGTCAAGTAAGAGCTGACTGGCATTCAAGAGACCATGTCATGTAGAGCAAGCTCAGGCTTGCAGGGGGCTGGTGTTGGGGGAATTAGGGGAGATGCCTGGTGAATAATTCCAGGAAGGTGAGGTTGGTGGACACAGCACACAAAAGAAACAGAACAAAGAGAATGGAGATCAGGAAATTTAGGAAAGTTCTCAAGTGACTGGCAGTATCCTTAAAGCTCAGGATAGCAGGTTGGCTTGGCAGACGAAGTCTATTTTACAGATGACCCCGAAGAAGGAGCGGGGGAGAATTCTTACTAATTGCTGTGAAAAACTGCACTCCTCCGACACTTCTTCGTGTACCACTAGTGACCTGTAGACCTTTAACTGAGGAACACCAGATCATATAACCTCTCTTAAGGTGCAAATATCTGGGGGTTGGGGGCACAAAATATTAAGCTTTCAGTACTATGGTGTTGAGTGGGTTTAGTGAAATTCCACCCACTTACCCATTCATGTATTCATTCAACTGGCACAAATTTATCAAGGCCAGCCACTGAGTGTACAAAGATGAATGAGTTATGGTTCTTGCTTGACTTCGAAATCACAGTAAGTTGGAAGAGAGAGACAGGTAAATCAGTGTTTCAGTACTGGGTAATAAGGGATATGATAGAGCTCTGCTTATGGAAGGGGCATGGAATTGTTACCGACCCTTTAGAGTCGTGCCCCAACAAGGGTCCTCCTGCCTTGTGTCGCTCGTGCCCATAGAACGAGACTGAGTTTGGTTCTGAAGCAAAGGAAAGGTTTATTCTTTGATCAGAGAATGGAGAAGTGCCAGCTGTCAGTCTAGAGCACACACTCTCCCGAGAGGCCGTGGGTGGGGCTGCTTTTATAAGACTCTCTTTGGAGGGGAGGGTACCGAGTTCTCGCTGGGCTGGCGCAGGGGCACTGCACACACTCCGAATTGCAGTGCGGGGCACAGCATCTCTGCACACAATTCAAGGGCCCCCCGCCCTCTTGAACTGCGGTGTTGAGCGCAGCGCTTCTGCTCACAGTCTGGGAGCTGAGGTGTCCAGCCCGGTGCTTCTGCCCAGGGAACTCTAATCCGACGAGTTAGGTGCAAGGCCTGTGCACACGACCTCCTACAGGCAAACTAAACACAAAAGAAGACATTAGACCTTATCTTATCAGCTAGATTCCATCTTATTTTTCCCTGGGGACCCCAGTGGGCTTTGCCAGTGAAAAAGTCAGACTGGAGAAAAAGCAGTCAGCGAAGGCTTCCTGGAGGAGGGGATATCTGAGCAGAGTTTTAAATGATGAGTAGGCATTGGGCCAACGGGACCAAGAAAAGGGGAGAAAGGGAGCAGTGTTCCAGGCCAAAAAAAGCCACATCTGGGAAAGTATCATGCAGCGTAAGGACAGGGACCACAGGTAGAAGATTAAAGTTGGAGTAAAGAATATGTGTGGGCCAAGAAGGCCAAGAGAGATGGGCAGGGTAGGGTAGCATGAAAAGTTTGTTGGGTTAGGATGGAGAGTTTGAAATGTACCTTATAGGAAGTGGGAAGCCGGGGAAGAGTGTTTAATGAGGAGAGTGAGCCAACCACTCTGTTAACCCTTTGGGCGGTGATGTGGAGGCCCTGATAATCTATGGAGACCCTCAGGTGGTTGCAGAAATTACAGGTAGAGGAAATGAGGTCGGAATTAAGGCTGAGGCAGTGGGGATGGGGAGACAGTCTCAAGTGACATTCTGAGTCCTCTCTAAGGGCCCTCAAGGCAGCCAGACAACAGAGAGCCGGACAGAAAGGAGGGGGGAAGCACTGACTGGTGAGAAGGGGAGGAAGAAAGCAGGGCTGGGGGACTGGAAGACAAACCATTCTTCTCTGAGCTTCAAGACTGGAAGGAGAAAGAGAAGGTAGTGTAATTTTATCAGTCCTCCACCCACCCGTGCCACCCCATTGTAGAGCAAAACCTGGAAACAGAACAAGTAATTTCTTTCTTTCTTTCTTTTTTAAAGATTTGTTTATTATGTATTTATTTATTTAATTTATTTTTTTGGCTGCATTGGGTCTTAGTTGCGGCACGCGGGATCTTCGTTGAGGCATGCTGATATTTCGTTGCGGTGCGTGGGCTCTTTGTTGTGGTGTGTGGGCTTCTCTCTAGTTGCAGTGTGCGGGTTTTCTCTCTCTAGTTGTGGTGCGTGGGCTCCAGAGCATGTGGGCTTTGTAGTTTGCGGCGCTTGGGCTCTAGTTGAGGCACGTGAGCTCAGTAGTTGTGGTGTGCGGGCTTCTCTCTAGTTGTGGCGTGCGGGTTTTTTCTCTCTCTAGTTGTGATGCGGGCTCCAGAGCATGCGGGCTCTCTAGTTGAGGAGCACAGGCTCAGTAGTTGTGGAACGCAGGCTTAGTTGCCCCGAGGCATGTGGGATCTTAGTTCCCTGACCAGGGATCAAACCCACGTCCCCTGCATTGTAAGGCGGACTCTTTACCACTGGACCACCAGGGAAGTCCCATAACAAGTAATTTCAAAGTAACTCAAGCTCTGAACTTGTGTGTGTGCGTTTTTAACACTTTGAGGGAGACACACACCACAGCTATTAAAATCTGTTCCCCTCTCTTATCCACATCTCTGATCGCTGCTGGCTTTTAGGATATCTTTGTATGAATTTTAAAAGTTCTGTCTGGGTGGACCAGTTAGAAATATGTGCTTCTTTCCCTGGACTGTTGCTGTCCACATCAGGGCTCAAGGCTTGGTGAGTGCAGATGGATGTCAGCCCCAACTCTGGCCCCGTCTGGGCAGCCCTGAGGGTAGCCCAGCCTGAGGTAACTCCTCCTTTGCCTCTTGCTTCAAAACTCCTCTCCATCCCCAGCTAGAAGATCTCCTTTCGCCCTCCCACTTTCTTCTGGATTCTGTATCATAAAAGCCCAAAGAACAGGCCTGGCAGTCCAGATTCCTCTGTGGCAGCTGGTGGTGGGAGAAGTCTGGAACACATATATGATCATCTTTGCCCTGTCACAGTAGGGATAATTTTTAGGACTGGGGAAGCCTCAACATTTGAATACCTTGTGGTGAAGATTGGGACCAGTTCGCATGTTTTTAAGTGGTCAGAGCCAGGGAACGCTCAGAAAAATCTCTAAGCAGAGGCTGATCCTTGATTTCTGGATAATGACATGGAGGCCATAAGGAAACCAACGTGGGGTACTGGGGGGTGGGGTTGAGATGGAAAATGTTTGGAGAAAGAGAGTGACAAGGAGCCTCCAGGGCAACAGCCTAGTCAGGATGTGGCAGTGTGTAGCAAGCACAAATGTTGACTCTGCTCCCAGACCAAGGGAAGTGAGAATCAGAGCAGACCTCATTGAAGAGGGTTGTGAGGGAAACGGTATTTCGTTAGCAGAAGCCAGGTTTCACCTTTGGGCGAGGAAGTGGAAGATGTGCAAAAGCAAATTAAGGTGAAGAACAACCACGATGTTTTGTAATGTAAAATCTCAGATAGGAAGGCTTAGGATAAACACCATGGGCTTGGGGTTCTGATTTGGAGAATCACTGGAAAATATAGTTCTTCACACACATAGTTTGCTCCAATCAATTGGTCTTGGAGGTCCTTGTTACTTATTCTCATGGCAGTTAGAGGAGAAATGTGGGTTTGGAGACAAGGGGAGTCCACTTGGCCTACAGGAACAAGTATAGGACTGAGCTGCATGTGTAGCTTCCTTTTCATCCATCCATCCAACAAATATTGAGTGCCTACTATGGGCCAGTAAATAAGAAGTGAGAGAGAAATAAAATCCAACCCTTGCCATTAAGATCCTCATGAATCTAATAGAGGGAAAAGACACATTAAAAATAGGCCCTATAGAGTGTACATAGAGAGTCCTGTCTGCAGCCCAAAGGTGTTGACGTAAACAGAGGCACATGTTGGAAACTGCTAGCTATTGATACATCATGGGATGGGGAAGTGGTGCACAGATCAGACTGTGAAGAGCTTTGTATAGCAATGTTGAGAGTACTTTAACATTTCTTTTTCTGGGCACTTTTTATTTAGTCTTCTTTAGCATTTGGTCCCATTTTTTATTCAGGATTTCTCTTGTCCATTTGTGTCAGTCAGGACTGTGCATTGCAAACGGCAGATATTCAGTTCAAATTGGTTCAAGCATATAAAAAAAGAATTTATTTGCTCACATGATTTAAAAGTCCAGTGGTATCCGTTTCAGGGTTAGTTGGATCATTGTGCTCATATAATGTCATCAGGGCTCAGTTTCACAGTCTGTCTCTTGTCTCTCCTTTGTGTTGGTCTCTCTCTCAGGGGGGTCTTCACACATGGAAGCAAGAAGGTCTCCAGCAGCTCTGAACTTTTATTTCTCTCAGCTCAGCAACTGCAGTGGGAAGAGAGCTTCTCTTTCCCAATAATTCCAGAGAAAGTTCTGGAATTGGTTTCAATTGGACTGGCTTCTTCCTGTGCCCATCTGTGACCCAATCACTGTGGCTTGGGAGACATCCTACCAGACTGGTATTGGAGGAGGGGTCGTTCCCCAAAGGAAAATCTGGTTCCTCCTCCTAAAGTGATTAGGAATGATGTTGGGCAGCCAAAACAAGAACTTTCCGTTATATCTTTGTGGCTGAATCATTGCTGAATTCTGGCCACAAGCATTTGCTGTGACTGATGTTGATCCTGCCTGACCTTGCAGGTCAGTACAAGCCCTTCTTTCTGTCACAAATTTGGATGGGCTGAGGCCATCCATGGCATGCAGAGGCCTCAGCAATGGTCCAGTAGGGCTGAGAGGGACTCTGATTCTATAGAAACATGGCTGGCGTTCTGGTCCCCTAGGGGTACATGTTCAGTATCCTTGAGGAATGGTGAACTTGGGCAAGGAGCTTAGGAGAGGCAGTTCTTTTGAGGTCTGATGATGCTTAGAGTCAGGTGGGGGCAGCTCTGGGCTTCCAGCTCGTCCGTCAGTTTGGGGCAAATACTGACCCAGCAGCTGTGAATTCAGGGAGCTGACTCCAGGCCCCAGAGAAAGACAACAAAGTGCTGTTAGTCATGTCTCTGGAGTGGAAAGAGAGATGTCCATGAACCTCCCAATCCTTCTCTGAAGGCATCCCTCCAGTTGTGTGAGATTTACATGTGCACAGCAGATAAGAACAGGGAATTGTGCACTGTTTGTGACTAATAGGGTTTTGCCACCACATCCTGTTTCAGAACTACTACATCTAATGAAATGTGTTACTTGAATATAAGCTGCAGGGGCTCTGTATAAACAGCTAAGTTAGAGAAAGACTTAAGAGGCCAGGACAAGACCTGCTTCCATCTAAAACCCCACCAGGCTGGGAAGTGGAAGAGGAGTACTACCCCCATCCCCACTTCCAATTTGGGGACCAGCCCTAGGCCTCATGGAATTCTAGGAGGACTGGATCTCAGAAAATGAGAATCTACAGGGAGGGAAGACTTTCAAGGACATGTCTGTCCCAGAACCACAGCCAGTTATTTCCTTGACCTGGACCTTTGTCCAATCTCCTCATTCTCAGGGTGAGCCAAGGGGAGCTGGGTTGGAAAGTGAGGTGACCTCTCTCTGGGGCATTGGTTCTTAAACTTTGGTTTGCAAAACAATTATGGGTGGGGGCCGGGTGAGCTGAATAGCGTTCATATTCCCACTGCCAGAGATTTTGATTCAGTAGGTCTAGGGTGGGTGAGGTTCAGAATTCTGCATTCTTAGCAAACACCCCAGGAATTCTGATGCAAGCTATCCATGGAAAATACTTTGAGACCCACTGTCCTTGAGGCTGGAGTGTCTGCAGGCCAAGGATGTGGGCAGGACTCATGTGTTGGGACAGGGTCTACATGGTAGGGCTTAGGGAACAGCTTGAGGTCAGAAACTTGGCTGAGCCAAATGTCTACATACTTCCTTTGTTTAGGAAATGGCAGGTGGAAGGTTTGGTGTCTTCAGCTTAGAGGTGCTGGGGAACTATAGTGATGTCATCCCTTGCTAGGCACCCTTGCATCTGCTGACTCCCTGCTTCCTTTGGAGTGGAAACCCCTTTGATTGGCCATATTGGGTTTATATCCAATAATCCTTTCTTAACAATATAATGTTCTTTGAGCAGCACATGATTACTAATTTAAAAATATTTTTAGCTAATTTATACATAGAGACATATAACCTTAAGTAGAATTTAATTCAGTTTGCAACCAGTGTTAGAGCTATTTCCAACCCTGAATACCTCACTGATGCAGAAGAGTTAGCTCCTGGTATGAATGGGTTGGTGAAGGGATTAGAAGATGAACAGAGCAGGGGTCAGCATGGGTGGAGCTGGTCTAAGAATGAGAGAGTGGGGGTGGTGGAGGTGAATATTTGTTTATAGGACTGTGATTGGGGTTAGAGGTTCAGGAAGCAGGAAGTTCAGTGGCAGGTGTGGAGGCCTGGGGAGGGGGTGGGCCATAGCAAAGCTGGGCTGTTGAAAAATCCTGAGTGGATGACATTTAGGAACTGTCGAAGCATCAAGAACTCATTGAATTTGTGAGTGGAAAGTTCTGGTGTGGGTGTGTCCTCTTTAAGCTCCAGGCCCTAGACTCAGGGGTGTGCTGGGAGTTCTCTACGGGCAGCCTCTTCAGCCTCATCCTTCAGAGAGTGTTTGATAATTCTTGGAGGTGCAGATTCCTGTCAAAAGCAAACATACGAGGGCTAGAAGCACAAGCTCATTCATTCATTCATTCATTTATTCTCCCTCCAGATATTCACTGAGTCTCTACTAGGTTCCAGGCACTATTCTAGCCTCAGGGATATAGCGTTGAACATGGCACAACCCCTGCCCTCACTCAGCTCATATTCTAGCAGGGAGACAATTATTAAACTTGCTAACAATAGATGTGTAATATAATTTCAGGTTGTTACAGGGTTATGAAGAAAAACAAAGGAGATGATGTTAGGGAGTGACTATTTTAGACTGAGCGTCAGGGATGGTCACCCTGAGGAGGGGACGTCTGAGTAGAGACCTGAATGAAGTCAGGAGTGAGGTTGGCAGAGCTTGGTGGGGAGCGAACCCCAGGCAGAGTGATGGGGCCATGGCCTGACTTCATTCCAGGAGACTTTTGGGCCCATGGCTGTCTTCATGGCTGTTGTGGGAGATGAGCTCTATTTCGGGATTGGCACTGGCTCACTGCTGAAGTATTGGGCAACTGACTCCCTACTCTGAGATTATTTCTAACTGTAAAAAGAGGATCTTCATAGCCACCTCTGTTTTACAAGAATCTCATGAGACTTGGTCAGTGTCTGTCTAGAAAGTATTGTTATTACACAAAAATTTTATTTACCTTCTGTAAAAGCTAAGGGAGAAATGGTTAGTAACTAACCCAGGTGTGCTCTCAGGGAGCAAAATGTGGTCTGGTTCACTCAGTGAAACTTAGTTTGACCCCCTAAAGATGGCTTTGAATTCCTGCTGATTTTCTTGATTTTAGTGCACTGGTGAGCTCCAGACTAAGAGCCCAAAGTCCTAGGTTCTGGTCCCCATTCTATTGCCAACAACCTGTAAGGTCCTAGGCAATTCACTTAACTTTTACCTCAGTCTATCACCTATAAAATGGGTATAATAATCAAAAGAGATGATGCTGTTTGCCCTACAAAGGCTATACACATAAATGTGAGAGATTACTGTTATTAAAGTGGAAATCTAGGGATGGCCCATTTTGCCCAGGGGTTCCCAACTTTGCTAAAGTGTATGCATGGATCTCCTGGAGAGCAACAGGAGGCCTAGGAGTTTGGTCTATGAGAAATATGTAGTTTTCTCCTTAGTTTCATGTTATCTGTGTTCAGCACGGTGTCTGGGGCCCAGGAGAGTTTATTTAGGTGGCAGAAAATCAGTGAAAAAGTCTCGGAGGAAAGCAGAGAAATGCTGGGACTTTGGGACCCAAACCAGGCCAAAAAAGCCCCAGAGGAAGGACAGTCTTTGGAGCACTTCCTTTCCTCTCTCTCTCATGAACATTTATTGAGCTCCTACTGTGTGCCCACACCATGCTAATGTCTCTAAGGTAGTTTGTGAGCAGCCCTAGCCCTAACTCTATGCTGAATGGGTGGTGCACAGCCGTGCAGGGACCTGACTGGACCAAGCCCAATGCTGGCAGGTCCCGGCTTGTGAGTCAGAGTGCGGTCGGCTGCCTGCTCCAAGTATCTCCCACAGCCTGCCGAGATTCCTCTGACCTGGTCTGAGATGCCTTCCCTTAGTGAGTGCTGGGTATTGTTCCAGCCACTTGGTGAGTGGTAATTATCTTATTCTTCCCAGCAGCTCACTGGGGTCAGGGCTATTGTTATATCATTCCACAGGAGAGGAAACTGAGATTTGCTCCGTTGTACAAAGTCACGTGGTGAGTTAGCGTCAGAGCCTAGACAGCCCAGCCCCTCCACCTTCCAAAAGCCAGCACTGCAGCTCTTCTTCCCACCCTCCCCTAGGCTCCTGGAATCACGCTGCTTGTGCACATGCACACCCACACACATCAAAACCCAGAAGGGCCTGAGAATTTACTCCTGGGGTGGCCTGTAACTAAGGCTGTCACAAGGTGCGGGAATATCACAGCCCAGCTTCTTTGCCTCTTTTTGGGACAACTCTGGAATGTATTCTCCAGAGGGACCTTGCAGGACTAGGCCAAAGTGACTTTCTGTATGCCTTCTGTTTTGCTTGGCCTCCTCCCCTCCCTCATCTTGCTCCCCCAGACCCCTAACACATCACTAGCTATTGAGGGTTGGCTTCAGGGGATTCCAGACACCCAGTTAAGTATTGGCTGAGCTGGGCCAGGATGTTATTCAGTGACTGATTCCAAGAGAATTCAGAAGCTGTGTCTAGCAGTGACAGCCTGATCAAGAGTCCAAATGATCCCAGAGATCCCAATAATCATGTCACATGGGACCCCCAAAATACATAGGCTTCAGAAGAGCCCCTTGAAGTGCAAGGCATTGAATTAGACAATTTATATACCTATCTCATTTAATATTAAAACATCTCTACAGTAGACTTTTTCAGTTTTCATTAGAATGTTTGAGATCATGCAGATTCAACAAAATTCACCTTTTACGAATTTTAAAATCACATTTTAGGTGAAGGGGGTATTTCTAAATTTCACTTTGGTAGGATTCCACTGATATGTTGCCTCAGTTACATGAAGCTTCGTTTGACCCCATCATCACTGCCCACCCTCTCCTGCTAAATGTCCTGTTACCCATATATTCATGTACACGACATTCATGTGGGTAACATTCACTTTACTCCCTGAGATGATTGCAGATCTGGGTGACCCAACAGCAGAGTTCAGGACTGCTACTCTGGAGCTGTGCTGCCTACTACAGTGGCCACTAGCCACATGTGGCTATTGAGCGTTTGAATTATGGCTGGTCTGGATTGAGATGTGCTTTAAGTGTAAGGTATACCTGAGGGATTTTGAAGACTTAGTATGAAAAAAAAGAATGTAAATTATCTCATTAATAACTAAAAATATTTACTACCTGTTGACATGATAATATTTCTGTATGTATTAGGTTAAGTAAAAGATTAAAATTAATTTTATCTCTTGTTTTTTATGTAAAAATTACAGTTACTAGAAAATTTTAAATTACACATACAGCTTGCATCATATTTTTATTGGGCAGCTCTGCTCTAGAGACTCAAACAAAGGGAGGTTTTAGGGAGTGAGGTTGTCTGACTCCTCCCAGGAAGACAGGCTGAGCTGGGAAGAAATTGTGCGGTTGCCGTGATGCCAGGGTTCACTGTGGAATCAGGAGGCAGTCAGCTGAGTGCTTCATGACCTCACTTTACAACATGTGTGGTTCCACAGATGGCTCTGTGTCCCTCTGGCCAAGAGACTTTATGGCTGAAAAAACTGGCTTGTAAATCAGTCGTCTGCCCAAATGACACCACTGCTCCTCTGGTTCCGGGCTGGCATTTGTTAACTTTGCAGAATTCACATTTGCTATCTGTGTCATGCTGTCATATTCTTGTTGGGGAGGGGGAAGAGGCCAGTTGAGAGAGAATAGAAGAGGAGGGAGAAGGGTAGGAAGATTATTATTGATTAAAACAAAGACGGGAAGAAGGACAGAGGGAGACCCAAGGGAGAAGATCTCATGGGCTAAAACAACAGGTTCAAACATCAGCTTGTCGGGGCTTTCCTGGTGGCGCAGTGGTTAAGAATCCGCCTGCCAATGCAGGGGACACAGTTTCGAGCCCTGGTCCGGGAAGATCCCACATGCCGCAGAGCAACGAAGCCCGTGCGCCACAACTACTGAGCCTGCGCTCTAGAGCCCGTGAGCCACAACTACTGAGCCCATGAGCCACAGCTACTGAAGCCCACACGCCTAGAGCCCGTGCTCGTCAACAAGAGAAGCCACCACAATGAGAAGCCTGCGCACCGCAATGAAGAGTAGCCCCCGCTTGCCGCAACTAGAGAAAGCCTGCGCATAGCAACAAAGACCCAACACAGCCAAAAATAATAAATTAAACAAACAAAAAAATCAGCTTGTCAAGTGATTTCTTCCTCTCTTTCTCTCTCTCTTTTCTCAATGTCTTTCTTCCTGACTTTTTGATGTTTGTTCCTGGAAAACTACAGCAGTTACCTTTGTTTTGTAGATGAGGAAATAGGGGAAAGAAGCTGAGGAGTGATTTCCAGAGATAAATAGGCGGTGAGGCAAAGGGAGCAGGAACAGGATTTAGGGGTATAATCCCTTCTGTGTTGGGGTGGAAGTCCCAGCTCTAGAAAGTACACTCTGTCACCAGCACTCCACCCTGGTGGATACTGCCTCAGTTAGCACAGTTTCTGGGAAAAGGCTTTGGCATTGTCACAAGCCTCCGGAAGAATTCCACACTTTAGGCCAATATAAAGGAGCTCTAGATCCTACCAGGTGTGCCAGTAGGGCTCCTGGTGTCCCTTCAGACCTGGGACTGCCTCGGGGACGACACTTGGGCCCAGCAGAGCAGGACACGTTAGTTCAGTAAGCACTCATGGAACGTCTGGTGGGTCCTGGGTGCTGGGGGACGGAGAGCAATCGCTCCAGGTCCCGACCTTGGGAACCTCACTGTCCCATGGGGGCAGACAGGTCTGAAGGGGGTCTGTTTAGATTTGGAACCAAGGGTCACGGACTCACATTCACACATCTCTCTCCCAGGGCCATGTTCTGCAATGATTTAAAGGAAAAGTATGAGGAGAGGATCATCATCAAAGGGGTCGACGCGGAGACTATGCACACTCTTCTGGACTACACGTACACCAGCAAGGCGCTGATCACCAAGCAGAACGTCCAGCGGGTCCTGGAAGCTGCTAACCTTTTCCAGGTGTGTGAACAAACAGGCCCAGTGCTCTCCTCTGGAGAGAAAAAAGCAGCAATTCTCTGGAGACCTGCCTGGCCTGGCTCCCAGGCCTGTACCTGAGACACACATACACACTTAGCTGGGCTTGTGCTTACTTGAAATTTCCCGGGGAGTGGAGAGCTGAGTCATTGACCCCTTAATGCGATGAAGCCAGGGGAGCTGGTGCCTAGAACTACACTTGGTTCCTGACTCCAGGAACAAGGACTACAATGTATGGAAGCCTAATTGGAGTGGGGACTGCAGTCACCAATTTGTATATGTACCTTCTACTCCTTAGCACAACCCAAGGGGAGAGTCACTTTCCCCTACTTTGCGGGTGGGGAAAGCAAGGCACATAGAGAATAAGATACAAGGCTGTGATTTGAACCCTGGGCTTTCTGAGCCCAGGGGCCACATGTATGCCACTATACCATGCAGCCTTTCAGGGAGCAGTGTCTAGATTCCAGGGGAAGCAGGAACTTCGCTGCTCAGCAATTTGTGGTGGGTGTGAAAGAAGAGCACTTCTCATGAGGGGTGTCATGGAAGATGAATAGAGAACCCTCAGAATTAAGTTTTATTGTTTGCATTTAACTGTGTTTGTTTCAGTCTGATTATAATAATTATAGTTAGCTTCATAAAATAACTAGACCCACAGATTATGTCAATTGCATCCACAATTATCACAGGAGTTCCAGCTTGAGTTACCATCTTTGCCTAGGTCTAAGATTACACCTTGAGCTCGGTTCCATTGGGTTATGACAGAGATTATCCCACTGAGAATGTCGAGATTTATGATAAACAGAGTCCAGGGACAGGCCAGGTCATTCCCAGGGACTGAAGACAAGCATCAGTTCTTGTCCATGGTTTGGGAGTTTGGGAGTTGGCATCCTCTTGGATCATCAGTAGGTCAGCAGTTGGAAAGAACAGAAAACAAAGTCTGGGAAGGTGGGGAAAGAGGGGTCTAGGGTCAAGATCATGGGCAATTGGATTATCTTTGTGAGGCTGGAGTCTAGGCAGGATTTAGGAAGCCCAGCAAGGAAGGGAAAGTGTAAAGAGGGAGAAAAATCAACCATGGAACAGCACTGATGATTCTGAGTAATGGGTTTCTGCAGTGTTAGCCAATTTTGTCTCAGTTTCCTCAGGGCATTTTAAAGATACAGAACAAGTAACTTCCCAAAGGACTGGTCACGCCTTACCTGGCAACGTGGCCAAGTCAGTTACCAGCTGTTCACCCAGCGCCTTGTCCTTTCTCTCTCCTTATCTGCTTAAACCCTCAGCCTTACTCACTGGCAGGGAAACAGCCTCTGTTATGTAGAGGGAGGGGCTCAGCAACCTCATGCTCAACATCCCCAACTCATCCGCTCTACCCACTATGCCACCAGTCTAACTTCAGGGAAATCCTTCTTGTGTTTTGGAAGGGACTCTATCTAGTTCAGCTTTTATGCTTTTTTGGAAATTTCTCTTACAAGGCAAGTATCCCTTCTTCACTGCTTCCCCCCAAAGGACCAATAAGCTTGAGCAGAATCACCCCATTCACCATAATTCAATCAAACCACAGTTGTCATTGTTACCTTCATGCTAATATCCTTCCCTGGGGTCCAGAAAGTGTTGTTGACTTGTCTAAAGATGGACAGGTAACACTGACAATAATAATAGTAATAGCATTTATTGCTTCAAGTACAGTGTCTGACACCAGAGTAGATGCTTAATGAATACAAATTGTATTGAGCACTTACTGTGTGCCTTGAGTGACAGTGTTGGATCTAGTAACAAGGTCTCCTGTTTTTCCCACTAACTGAAAGTAGGTCTTATATGATAGGCTGAGGAGATAATGTTGTTTTTAAAATGCAGTTTTTAATATTTATAAATTGTAATAACATTACAAACTCACTTCAGAAAATTAGAAATCCATACAAGCAAAAAGAACATAAAAATTACCTACAACCTCTTTCTATTCAGAGGCAATATGGCAACTTCCTTAGTATATACACTTCCAGGTCCTTTTCTGTGCATTGATTATACAGAGGCAGCTAGCAGGGTGGTAATAACACAGCTTGGAGCCAGACTGCTGGATTTAAATGCCAGCTCCACCACTTATTGGCTGTGTGACTTTGGGTGTATTTCATAATTTTGCTGTGCTCCAGTTTCCTTGTCAGTAAAACAACCAAACCAGGGAATACCAAGGAGAGAGAAGATAGGAGAGAGACATGGAAAGGAATCTCCTTCAGAGCCTGCAGAGAGAGCCAACTCTACTGACAACTTGATTTCAGACCTCTGACTACCAAAACTGTGAGAGAATAAATTTCTGGTTGGTTAAATTGCCAAGTTTGTGGTAATTTGTTGTGACGGCCGTACGAAACTAATACAAGCTTAAAAAGTAAACTATAGCTAAAAGTCTTAAAATGAAGAAGTAATCTTCTATTCCCACCCCCTCCTTCAGCCTACTCTTCTGGAACAATTACTTTCACATGTTTTTAAATGTTTCTTTTTTTATCTACTTCCAGATTTCTAAATGATTTGTGTACACTGTTATCTCTCGATGCATCAATTTTAGACAACTTCTTTTCCCTCTCTCCTCCTGCTCTAATTTTAACTGGTCACTCTCTAGGCCTGTTGCACAGCTGTTATCCTGGGAGTTCCCTTTGCTGTCATCCTGGGAGTTCCTGTTACCTCCTTTCAAAGTTGGATTTTCTCTTCCTGGATCCCATATCTTCTTTCTTGTCTACTCCCACATTTTAATGGATCACAATCTTTAATATCTTACAATGAAAGAGTATTTAAGAGATAAATTTTTTGAGACTTAAATGTCTAAAAATATTTTTGTTTTCCCTTCATATTTGATTGATATTTTGCCTGGGTATAAAATTCAAGGTTGAAAATAATTTTCTTTGACATTTTGAAGGCAGTGCTCTATATTGTTATCTATTATGTACATATTTTGTAAGAATAGGTTACCACTGGACACATGTTTTTTCATCTATTTCATCCATATTGTATTATCATCATTTTTTTTTAATGTCAATAGATTCATTTCTGCAACAGCATTTACAATTGCTGTGGGTCTTTTTTCATTCATTATGTTCAGTTCTTCTATTGGGAGATTCATGTCTTTCAATTCTGGGAACTTTTCTTGTATTTTCTCTTTGATACTCTCCTTCCAACTCTTTTATCTATTCTCTGCTCTAGAGCTATTATTAGTTAAGTGTCGCACCTTCTGAATTTAATTTAATTTTTTTCTTACCTTTTCTTTCCTAATGACCTTTTTGTTCTACTTTCTAGGAGATTTTCTCAACTGTATATTTCAACTCTTCTGTGAGTTTTTAATTTCTGCCACCATATCCTTGCTATTTATTTTAATAGATTCCTACTCTTATTTCTTGGAGACTATTATAATATGTTTGAAGTTTTCTTCTGCCTTCTCTTTCTTTTGAATTCCTTTACTCTGTGTGTTTGCTTAGGTCTCCAACTTTCATCTCAGAGAGCGTATCAGTTTCCTAGGACTGCTACCATAACAAATTACCACAAACTGCGTGGCTTAAAGCAACAGAAATTTATTCTGTCACAGTTCTGGAGGACAGAAGTCCAAAATCAAAGTGTCAGCAGGGCCATACTCCCTGTGGAGACTCTGACGGAGAATCTGTTCTTTGCCCTGTTCCAGTTTCTGGTGGCTTTTTGGCATCTCTTCACTCCACTCCAATCTCTGCAGTCATGTCACATTGTCTCCTCCTCTTCTGTGTGTCCTGTGTGTCTGTGTTTTATAAAGATATATGTGATTGCATGTAGGGCCCACCAGGTAAGCTTCTCCTCTCATGATACTTAACCTAGTCATGCCTTGTGCCATATAAAGTAACATTTACTCTTTTGCCATATAAGGTAACGGTCACAGATTCTTGGGATTAAGACGTTGACATATATTCTGGGGAGCCACCATTCAACTACTACAGAGGGTTTCCTCAAATACCCTTGCTATCCAGTCATATTTTATATTGAGGCCTTAATATACTAGGTTCAACTCAGTGCACATGGAGTAGAATGGGAAGGGAGCAGACTAGAGAGTTTTACTAGGGTTATCAGGTGGCCTGCCAGTTTTTTATTTGGGCTCCTCAAACGTCAGTAGTTGCTGAACTTTTCCTAGGGTTGGTCAGTTTCTCCAGATAAAGATCGTCAGTCTTTTGCTGGGGGTTATAAGACAACTGCATGTATTCTGGACTGGGTACGTAGGTGTGGGTGTGTGTGTAAATCTTTGCTTAACCCCTTTATTTTAAGTAAGATGTCCTCATGTGTCTTCTTCAGTTTCTGGTGTCCCTGAGTCCAGAACCTTTCTGGTCTGGTTTCTCCACAGGATAAATCGTCTTTTCCAGCGGGAGTGGGAGTTGTTAGACTGCAAGAAGTAAGGAGGAGAACCAGGAGGCTTAACTTCTTAAACCAACTCCGGGCTGTCAGCTCCCACCTACCCTGGTCTTCCTGGTTTGGGGGGACTTTAATATTCCTACTTCTTTGGATTCTGAGGGACAAACTTAGTGTGACCTCTGTCCTCTCAGCAAAGTCACTTACCAGTCTTTATATTGTGTGGTTTGGGGTTACTGATGTCTCTTGGTTTCATTGTGGATGGAGTTTGTGTTTCTGTTTCTTGTTCTTCTTTCAGTTTTGGGTGATTTTTCAAGAGACCTATAAAAACCCTTTAGATAGTAAAGACTCTAATCTTTTGTAATACTGTTACAAATATTTTCCATTGGTAATATGACTCATAATTTTTAGTTATAGTTTTTTAATGTACAAAGTTTAAAACTAGTATTTAGTCAGGTTTATTGATCATTTCCTTGTGGTTTTTGCCTTTGGTGTGCCTTTTTAGAAAGACCTTCCCCATTGCTTGATTATGTACTTACTCACTTATAAGTTCATTTAGTCTTTTTACATCTACAGATTTGATACCTAAATCTTTAATATACCTGGAGATTATTTTGGCATAAAGTTTTGTCTTCTCCGTCTTCTTCTTCTTTTCATTTTCTCCAAGTGGTGAGCTTCAGTGGAGAGTTTAATGAGCTTTAATGAGAGGGATTGAAGAGGAAGATGGAGACAGGATATAACTACAGCAAGCTTTGTTTATTGTTGATTCTCCTATTCTGGTAATCCCTCACCTCAAAATTTTCCAAATCTTATTTACTTTCTTGGCAAAAAATAGTAAGTTTCTCTCTGAGGCTATTTTATTCATTTTCCTGTGAGTGTTAATTCTTATGAAAATAAGAGAAGAGTACTGTGAGCTTTTGGACATCTGTTTAACTTGCTTTCTGATTGATATTGTTTCTGGACCACTTGCTTTGAAGTCTCAGACGTAGAAAACTAGGAATATTTTCATGCCTGAAGGCACCATAAGGGACAGACGTTTATAGGTTGTTGAAATCACTCTGTGGTTTTAAAATATTATTTACTCTTTTGGATGGATAAGACATATGCCCGTTCTAAATTCAGAAATACAAGGAGATACAGTGAAACATTTCCCATCTTCACTCTTAGCCTTCTTCTTCCTGTCTTGCTGTCCTTCCTATTCTATGCATGTACAGTGTATATGTGCATCTATCACTCTCACTCATTGCCTCTATTTTTTAAACACAAATGTTGGCACAGTAAACACTCTATTTTGACGTCTTGCTTTATTTGGCTTCACGATAATTTTTGGAGGTTGTTACAGGTCAGCATGTGTAGAGCTGTCTTGTTCTTTTCAATGCTGGATAATATCGTTGGGGTCTCTCTAGATGTCAAACATATACAGTTATCTGTAATGGTCTCTTATAAGGCAGTGTGGTGGAAGAGAAAGAACATGGGCTTTGGAGTCAGGCAGAACCTGGGTTTATATCCCAGTTCAGTCACTTATTTGCTGTGTGGCTGTGGACGAGTTACTTAAATTCTCTGAGACTCAGCTTTCTCATTTGTAAAATTAGGATGACAATGATACCTGCCTTTCAGGGAAAGTGTGCCAGAGTTGGCATTTTATTTTATCATTTTAGAACCTCCACAGAAGCCAATACCACCTTTGTGGGACTGAAATCAGCGGGAATCAGATTATCTTGGTTTCCCCGGGACATCCAGTAGTAAAGGTTTCTTAATTTTCACACCTTTGATGTGACTCAGCTGCTCTCTCATTTTCTGCTTCTCTTCTCAGGCCTCCTCTTAATCTCTTCCTATTAAACACTGATTGCTTCTCTCTCAGGATTTCCCAGTCCAGAAAGGCAGAAGGGAGAATTCAGTTGACCAAGCCAATCACCACTATGGCTCTTTGAAAAGAGTTTTCACGTGAGGCCACTTCATGAGTGGCTAGCCTGTTAACACTGATTGCCCTTGGGTCAAGGGCCCATTGGTCCAGTGAGGTATGGCATAGGGCCAGACAGTTTCTTTGGAGGAAACTTTGGGTGTGTCAGGTACTGCATGATCTGCCCACTTGAGGAGATTTGCAGTAACCTGGCTACAATTTAGTAGCCAATTTTGGTGAGGAACATATTTTCTCTAAGTAGCTTTTGGGAAGGTAAAAGTAAGAGAAGCACCTAAGAGAAAAGGCCCAAGGAACCTGTTCACATGTGAGGCAGGGATTTTAAGATGATTGTCATCCAGTGGAGGCTCCAGAGAAGAAAAGGTCCCTCCCTTGCCTTAACTGGACCTTTAGGCTTCTGAGTTCTAGATAAGCCAGGTCATCAGAAACTACAGATCAGGGGCAATGACTATAAAAACTTGGGCAATTTTTTAATCTTGGAGGACTTTGCCATGTTTGTTTGGGGAAGTTTGCCTTATCTGTTAGTTTCATTTTTATTATTAAAACCTCGTGAAATAATAAGGGCTTGTGAGCTTATCTTCAGGGCAGCAAGAAGATGTGAGGTCAGGGAGACCATACTCATCCTGCATTTAGTCTCAGATGGAAGGATCCCCGAGATACAGAGCAGCTGGTTAGAAGGGGCTTGGATGAAAAAGGAGGTCAGGCTGAGTCCCTACGGCTGAAGTGAGGAAAGAAAGAGGGATGTCGGAGTGTCAGCCTGATCATCTGGACCGAGCCTGAGAAGGCCCATGTGGTGTCTACACAGCACCTCGTGGGGAGGTGATGTAACTTTCATCATGGTGGCAGTCTGAGGGGACTTTGGTGAAAGTCCTGGCATTGCTTATTTTCCTATTATATCTTTCGCTAATGACAGGATGGATGCTGGTGAGACCTATATGATGAGGTAGCCATGTGGTCAGTGGCCGACTTGATAGCCTGGGTTGGCGTCTTGGCTTCCCAGTACTTGGAACATGGTACATAAATGTACCATGTTGAGCCAGTGAATATGTGGTGCTCTTGTTGTTCATCACTAGCTGAATATGAGGACCTGCTCAAGATGCCATCAAAATGTGTCTGACCTCCTATAACAGGACACTGAGAAGCCCAATTCTGGCTCTTGGAAATGCCATGGGCTAGTAGAGGAGGAAGTATTCCACAGGCTAATACTGATACTTGTTCATTTTTAAACACCTACTAAGAGCCAGGCACCTAGGTAAAAGTAGGTCGCATTACTGTAAGGTACAGATGAATTTCTGTTCTTATTGACAGGGACCCACAGATTATGTCTACTCAACATCAGAATAGCCAGTTGATCTAGGCAAGAAAACCAACCCAACGCTTTCTTTACCACCATCCAGATAAAATCAACCTGTTGACTGTCTGATGCACCCTCTCCCACACATTCCCCTTGTCAATCAGTGATACTGTGTGGCTACTGTGAGTGTTAAGAAATCAGGGTTAATTTCCTGGGTCTACAGGACAGTAATGGTTGCCGTTTTCAGAGTATTTCAAAACAACTATTTTGCCTGTATTATCTCATTTAAAATGAGGTAGGTATTTTTACCCCCAGTTTATAGACGAGGGAAATAAGATTCAACAATGCTAAGGGTTTCACGGCTAATGAAAAGGAGGAGGCTGAGTTAACTCCTGTGCATAGCCTGTGTGTTCTTCACTGCACATACTGTGTCCACCCCTCAGAGCAAGGCCTGAAACAAGCCATGATCCTGAAGGCAGCTGGGGCCTTTAGTATGGTGCTCTGTGACCAGCACAGCTGCAAACCCTTTTACCCAACTCCCTCTGGGGAACCTTGGACACTTGGGGTTCCCAGGTGTCTCCCCAGTGAGCCTGCTTCTGCCCACAGAGCATCTCTCTTAACTTTGCATTTCTGTGTTTGATCTCAATGTTTGCTCTTTTAAATTTTTAGGTATAACTTACGTTCAGTAAAATGTGCATATCTTAAGTGTACAGCTTGATGATTTTTCTTATATAGGTATAGAACCTTGTAACCACCACCCAGATCAAGCTCTGGAGCATTCCTGGCATCTCACAATGCTCCCTCATGCCCTCCCCAGGAAGTACCTCCCCAGGGGTAACTACTACTCTAGCCATGCCACCATGGATTAGTTTTGCCTGTTTTTGAATTTTGTATTTTTCTTGAATTCCAATTAGTATAGGGGTCTAAATCTTAGGCTACAAACTCAGGTGTGCAAAAAAAAAAGTGTGATTTAACCTATTATTTTTATTTTTTTGTGTTTTTTTATTTATTATTGAAATACAGTTAATTTATAGTGTGCTAGTTTCAAGTGTACAGCAAAGTGATTCAGTTATACATATATATGTGTATATATATGTATATTCTTTTTCAGATTCTTTTCCATTATAGGTTATTACAAGATATTGAGTATAGTTCCCTGTGCTATACAGTAGGTCCTTGTTGTTTACCTATTTTATATATAGAAGTGTGTATATGTTAATCCCAAACTCCTAATTTATCTCTCCCCGCACCCCCCATCCCCTTTGGTAATCATAAGTTTGTTTCCTATGTCTATGAGTCTATTTCTGTTTTGTAAATAAGTTCATTTGTATCATTTTTTAAGATTCCACATGTAAGTGATATCATATGATATTTGTCTTTCTAAACCTATTATTTTTCTAACATGGAACTTAAATCTCTATTCTGAGCTTCCCATTCTTCCAGTGGCAGAAGCTGTAGTCAACTTTATGACAACCCACTTCAGGAAAGCCTTATCAATTCAGGATTTGGGTTGCTTATATATTTGCAGGGTGCATTTACACAGTGCCAGAACATTGTAGAAAGGGGTATCTGGCTCAGGCTTACCGTGGTCATTTGCATCATTGGTCCATGCTGACACCTCCTGGAGTGTCTACATTCCCATCGGTCTCTCTCTCGATCATCAACCCCTTCCCCATTGGCATCAACTGAAAGTCCCCAGTCCCACCTGGTTCTGGCCATCAGTCCTTGCTGGTCTTTTTGCATTTTCTTTGTCCTGTTTTCAAGGCCTCTTCAGGTCTGCCAGTCTTCTCAGTATTTCCATGTCCCTCTCAGGGGCAACACAAGAAGCATCCGTTTCCTCTCCTGTGCCAATCTGGAACTGTGGAGAACTCGGAGCAGCTGCCCTAGGCCCGCTTTGTCTAGAAACAACACACTCCAGTTTCTCTTCTGCTGCTGCTCTACTGGCCTGCTGCTTTTCTGATTTCATCTCGGCAGTCGGGGTACATGTTCTTTTGTTCTCATATCCACAGCCTCTAAGGGCTTCCAGCATCCCCCTTACTCTGGAGTTCTGGCCTGCACTGAGACAGAGGAACCATCCCAGGGACCCACACCTGCTTCTCACTCCATTACTAGACTTTCCCTTTCTTCTCTCTCTTTCAGGCCTGAGAATCGTTATTTCCTCCAGTGTGGGAAAAGCTGACTCTTATATTATCATCCATTCTCCTATTTCTACTGTTTTGGCATAAACCTTTGTGCACACTCTTTAGGATTCTGGATTTTGAAGGTCAAAGGGCCCAGTTATTACCACTAATTGGTGTTTCAAAACTATTTTTCTAGTGTAAGTTCTAAAAGTGTATTTAGAAACACAAAAGCCAAAACTGTCTTCTTTCATCTACCCTTTCACCCTTCCCTGAGTAAGTAAGCCTGGAATGCCCTAGTTGCTGTTTATAGATTGTGGAATAAGGAAGTGGGATGTGGGGTTTTAGCTGTAATACAATCCACGTTGCTACCAGATTCTGACTTTTTCTGCTACCTAACTACCACAAATTACTGAGTATCTGCTATGTTCAAGGCACTTTGTGAGACACTATCAAAGGGAAATAAAGATAAAAATTGTAAATATAAATCACATTTAAGTAGCAATTTATCATGTTCTTTCCCCTACATGATCCCATTTGATATTGACAGTATTTCTGAGAGTGAGCAAGCCAGGTAACACCCTCCTAATGAGACTGTAAGGTGGGTTTATTATTCCCAACGCTTTCCAGATGAGGAGACTGTGGCTCAGAGAGAGTCCAGCTCATCAAGTGGTGGAGCTTTGATCTGGGGTCTAAACCCAGAACTTCTGGCTCCTGTACCTGCCTCCATTTACTACCCTTGAAGCCTCAAAAACGAGGATTCCCAATGAGCTTCCAGACCCCAAGGCAGAATGTAGAAATTGAGAAATTTCTGGCTCTGAAGGAGGTGGATTTCATAGAATGGGTAGGATTTCAACAAGTGGCAGTTGGGTTTGGGGGAACGTATTCCAGGCAGAAGGAACTTGTAAGCAAAGACTTAAGGTTTCACCTTCTCTACCTGCTACCCCACCTATTGCAGCTGTCTGCATTCATAGACCTGCTTCTCAGGACTTGGCTCCTGCTTAGGTACGTTCTTCTGTGCCCTACTCACGTGTCCACACACACACACACACACACACACACACACACACACACACGCACACATACTCAACTCCCCAACATCCTGAGCCTCAACCACGTCCCAGACACATTCATTCTATTTAATCCTTACAATGATGTCCCTCCCTGGCCTTCACCCTCTCCCTGGGCTGAGTCACTAAGCCGCAGCTGTGACTTGCCCCTTGAATCTTAGTGTGACCCACATGTATCCCCTTGAATCTTAGTGTAGCCCACATATATTCCCTGTTGCACCCTGCTAGCCTGTTGGGGCCCCCACTATGTCCTCTGGGCACTCAGGGGCTGTCTGTTGCCTGAGTCTCTACCAAACTTGCCACTCCCTTGGGCACTGCCCCTCCCCTTTCCCTCTGTTTCCACTTCTGAGGTAGGTGAACCTCTAAGTGCCCCAGTCCCCCAGAACCTGCTCCCCTTAGTGAGTGGGCCTTTTGCAGGTCTTAGCTCCTTCCTTTCCTGCCCACCCTGTATAGCTTCCAGGAACCGGCAGACCTTTCAGTCAAGTCTAGAGGAAGGACTGAAAGTCTGGAGGGAGCAGAGGCCATCCAAGGGGTGGGAGAGTGTATTCCTGCAGAGTCAGAGGCGGGTGTCTGGCTTGAGAGGGAGGGAGAGGCAAAGGTGGAAGATTAGGATCAGTGGTAATTTACAATTTGTATGAAGACCCCTCTTTAATACCAATACAGACCTCACAAGAGAATGGCTTTACGTTTAGTATCTATTGTCTGGGAAGACAAAAATAGTGACAAAATTCACAATGAATTCAGAAACACTTTCAAATAAATTTGAATTTTATTCATCTCATCAACAGCTAACACACTCTTCACATATACTGATTTGTTGGGACTTGAAGGTAAGAATATCAATGTCTTTATAGACCCTTTGCAAGAACTCCAAGGCCACGTAGGGACTATGGTCAATGGAATTCCTGATTTGGACCAAAATAGTACTTCAGTTATTCTGGAGTGGAAGGAACCTCTAGTGAGCTGTGGAATTACAGTGGTGAAGTTCTTCAGGATGCCTGGTTTTGGAGAGCATAAAGGGAAGCAGAAGAGGGGCAGTAGAGATGGGGAGGGAGGGGTGCATTCTCTTTGAGGCAGACATTTCTCATGGGAACTGCAACCATGTTTCAAGTGGTTTCTTTGATTGTATTTTTAGTCTCCCTGTTAGAGAGTCAGGTGCCTGGGTGTCAATTTTTACTCACATGTTCTCCCAAATAGGAAGTTGACTATCTGTTGCCATTATCTGTCATCACTCAGTTTTAATAAACAAGTTCATGTGTCACTGGGACAGGCTGAGACAGAAAACTTACCCTAAAGTCCTAAATAATCTTAAATATGAAGAAGCAAAACCAGATATTTTTAAAGAGAACAAGTTCTTGTCCCCATGACTGCCCTGCACATCAGCAGTTTCCCAGCCATTGGTTGGGATCCCATGATGCTGCCCTACACAACCCTCACACTCAAAAGTGTTTATTGAAGCATATTTTGGAGGGAATGTAGGCAACTTGGAGAACCCCCACTCACCCTTCTCCTCATAAGGCCTCTTCAGACTCTCCTGGAATTTTGTTAGCTCAACAATGCAACAGTCACAAAGGCAGGGTGATGCTCAGTGAGAATAATTAGCCAGGTGATCTCCAGTATCACTTTTACCACCTACCAGCTGTGTGACCTTGGGCAACACACTCAACTCTTTGAATGCTCTATTTCCTCCTCTGTACAAATGGCGATATTAATACCTACTTAAAATATATTCATTAAAAAATAAAATTTATTCGTTAAACAAAATAATGGATGGGAAATTGTCTAGTACAGATCTTGGTACCTACTAGGTATCTGAAAAATATTTTCTTTCTCTCTCTGTCTCCTTCCCTTCTTTCTCTCCTTTTGCCAGAGTTTGTGCTAGGTGCTGCTGGAAATAAAAACACACGGATGACCTAGAACCTGCCCTTGAGATGCTTGACCATAGTACAAGGCAGTACAGTGTTCTGCTAGAGGGGCAAGTGAGTTGCCTAGTAGAGCCCAGAGGAGGGAGGAATTGATTCCATGTTGGGCAGTTGAAGAAACCATGAAGGAGGAAGTGGCTTTTCAGAAAGAACTTCATGAATAGGTAGGATTTCTCCACTTCTTTTCCCTTCCCTTCTCTTCCATTCCCCTTCTTCCTTCTTAACCAAGTATCGACCCAGAATTTAAAATGTCCAGAGGCAGGGAAGGCTCAAAGCACAGTCTGATTAAGACTCTGGCTCTGTGTCTTTCTGGTCCTTCAGGTTGGCTCTCCCTCTTGTATTGGCTTTGTCCTCTGGTGGATGGATACCAGAGAGCCACCCAGCGTCTCCCGCAAACACAATTCCCAGAAAAATGTCACATGTGCAAACAAATGTTTGCATACAACGTAGGGGTTCAAAAACTCTCTGGAGCATCCGTTGGTCCCAGATCTAACAACTCTGAATGAAGGAAACAGCCCTGTGTAGATAAAGTGGTGGCCATGGTACTCATTCTTCCTTCCTTTTGAGGTAAACTTAAAAGGGGAGTTCTCAGTTGCAATTAGGATAAGCTATCCTGAGTCCTTTCTTTAAAAGTGGGGCCCCAGAGTCAGACTTGCTTGGGTGAGGAGAGCAGGATTTTAGTAGGTAGTGATGAGGGACAAAGGTAGTCCTGGCTGAGGTAATGGTGTGAGCATAGAAAGGCACTGTGACAGGTGAGCTTAGGGCTATTTGGAGAAGGTGAGTAGACAGATGTGACTCCATCAGGGAGAGTCCCAGTGCTGACTTAGAGCCACACTGGGCACAGCTTGAGGGGTAGGAGTGGACTTTCTCAGTCCAGGCAGTGGAATCACTGAACTGTTACACAGTGTTTATCCTAGCTGTAACTCTACACATTCCATGTGATTATTTGATTCCTGCTTGCCTCCCGCACTGGTCTACCTTCTCTGATGAGCACAGGCACTGTGTCTCTTTCTGCTCCCCTCTGTACCCCCAGCCCTTGTTGAGGGCCTATGATCTAATAATGCTCAGTACATATTAGGGAAAAGAACAGGTGGATGAATGGTTTCTGAGTGGGGAGAGACACGTCTGGGTCACTGTTGTTCACACGTGTGAGCTTTGGTACTTGATTTTATTCTCCTTCCTTGTTCCCTTCTTTGCTCATTGGTGGTCATCACACAGGGGTAGCAACTGGCATCTTATCAGCCAGGCCTTCCTCGGTCTGGACAGATCAGACCATCTGAGTTTTCCAGTGAAGTGTGCAAATGACCCTCGGCATCTGCCAAGCCCTTGTCCCATGCACACACTATTTGACCGGAGGCAACTTGAAATAACGTAAAAACATGCATTTTTGGACTGAGAAAGACTATTTCAAATTTTAGCTCTACCTCTCATTGTAAGTCGCTGAGGAAATTACCTCACTTCTCTGAATCTGTTCCTCATCTATAAAACAGCAATGATAATAAATATCTACTTTATAGTATTGTTGTATTAAATGAGCTGGTAAACATAAAGGGCCTGGCACATAGTATGCGCTCTTTTTTTTTTTAAATTTTATTTATTTATTTATTTTTGGCTGTGTTGGGTCTTCGTTTCTGTGCGAGGGCTTTCTCTAGTTGTGGCAAGCGGGGGCCACTCTTCATCGCATTGCGCGGGCCTCTCACTATCACGGCCTCTCTTGTTGCGGAGCACAGGCTCCAGACGCGCAGGTTCAGTAGTTGTGGCTCACGGGCCTAGTTGCTCCGCAGCATGTGGGATCTTCCCAGACCAGGGCCCGAACCTGCGTCCCCTGCATTGGCAGGCAGACTCTCAACCACTGCGCCACCAGGGAAGCCCTTTTTTTTTTTTTTACATTTTATTTTATTTTCTCATTGTGTACTTGAAAATCACAAGAAAGTATTTATTTTATTTTTTCCTGGTTTTAAAAGCAACTTCATGCTCAGTGTAGAAAACTTGGTCTGTGCAGCAAGGTCTAAAAAACAAACTACTGTAATAACTCTATCTACAAAACTCTATTGAGATAACCACTATTAGCATTTTGAGGTATTCCCTTCTAGTATTTTCTCTACTTGTGAGAAATGTCATTTATTTTAAATAGATAATTCCTCCACATGGCACCCAATTGGAGGGGGTACAAAAAGGTAAACAGTGAAAGGTAATTCTCCCTCTCTACCCTCACTCCGCCCACCAGTTCCACTTCCCAGAGGCAACCTTGTTACCAGGTTCTTAGGTGGCCGCCCAGAGACAGTCTACATATTTAGAAAATCTCTTTGATTTTCATATCATCTTTCTCTCAGGCAAATGCTGGCAAGGTGTACCTGCCGTTTTGCTCTGGAGGCTGCCGTCTAAGTGAGTTCCCTTTCAGCCCTCATGATGTCTCTGTGGGCAGAGCCGCAGAGGGCTCTGGTTACAGCTTCTGAGGGCTCAGCGAGCCTTGGTCTCGGTTTTATATTTTTACTCTTTGAACTGAAAATCTGCAAACAACTAAACAGGTGTTAGATTTCTCAGTCTCAACTGTTTGCTCAGTTGCTCATGCGAGGAGCAGATCTGCAGGCCGTTGGGGCCAGCACACAGGGTGGTCTGAGGAAGAATTTAGGCTTTCTCCAACATCGACCATCAGGTCAGTGTTTTCTGAATTGACAATTGAAAAGTGTGGTCTGACAGGGTATGATAATATTTTGCAATTGGGATTGATCCCCCCATATTAGGGACGTGTGCCCCCTAGAATGCTCTGGAGTGAAGAACAAAGCCTAAGTCGATATGGTCCATCCTAAGACCGGTCCTGTCCCCTCCCTTCAGGCCCCATAACCCTACCACCCCCAGCTCCTGTCATTAGAGTTTTTCCTCTGCAGGCTGTACCCTCCCACTTGGTCAGGTCTGCCCGTCTGTACTCTCAATAGGCCCCGTCTTCAGACCAGCCCTCCCCAACAGGCCCTGTCCCCTCAGCCTCCCTCTTTCCATCCTTCTTCTAACTGATCAAACCAAGAACATTGAGAACTTGACCCTCTAAAGGGCCCAGTGGACAAGGAGGGAAGGTAGGAAGTTAAACTGTTTCAAAGCTAAGCTCCAGAGAGCAGCAAATAGAATGGACAGATGCATTTGAGACATCTCATCTGTAAAATGAGTATTAAATAATATGATAAATACAAAAGGGCTTTGTAAGCTGTAAAGTGCTGTATACGCATATGGGACTCATATTCTTATGAAGATGATGATAATTTAAAAATAAGACATGGAAGCCAATCAATTTTACAAATTAATTTTTTATTACAAAAGTGTTACTTATTCATTTTAGAAGATTTAAAAAGTATATAAATAAACAAAATAAGAAAAAAAAAGTCTCGGAACTTCCCAGGCAGTCCAGTGGTTAAGACTCCATGCTTCCAATGAAGGGGGCACAGGTTCAATCCCTGGTCGGGGAACTGAGATCCCACATGCTGCACTGCTCGGCCAAATAAATAAATAAATAAATAAAAGAAAAAAGGGAAAAAAAGAAAAAAAAATCTCATAGTGTTATTACAGAGTGTGGTGCCTTTTATTATTTATACAGTATATTCCATCTATTCCTATGGGACCTGTTTCTGTGGGAGGATTATTGTTGCCTTGACAACAAATTTTGCCCCGTGACTTACTCTGGCCAGTTAAGTGTGAGTGGAAATGGCATGTGCCACCTCTGAGCAAAAGTTTTAAGAGCATTTGTGTAGTTTGCCATCTTTTTTCTCCTTCTGTCACAAAACTGGCATGTCAAGAGCTTTTCCATCATCCTTGGTCTTGGACTGAAGAGCCCTGTGAGCCCTGTAATGTGAGTGAGAAATAACATTTATTGTTGTGAGCTCGTGAGATTTGAGGGTTGTTTGCTACTGCAGCATAATTTGTCCCAAGATACCTGATACACAGAGATAACAACTGTTAATATTTTGGTTTATATACTTCAGTCTTTTTTTATGCCTATATTCAATATATATTTTTCTTTATAAAAAGAGGATCATAATGTATGTATGACTTTGTGAAGTGCCTTCTCATTTCACCTGAAAATATTTCAGTATATAGCTCCAAAAGATGAGTTTTCTTTAAGCATAACCACAACATGATTACCACACTTAAAATTAATAATAATTGCTTCATATCACCAAATGTTGGTCACTGTAAACATTTCTCTTCTAAAATTTTGTTTAAATCAGGGATCCAAATAAGCTGCATACTTTGTAGTAGGTTGATATATCTTTTAAATCTCTTTTCGAGGGAGAGCTTCGGCTCTCCCTCCCTGCCCCACCCCCCTTTTTCTCTTTCTCCTTTTGATGTATTTGTTGAAGAAACTGAACTGGTTGCTCTGTAGAGTTTCCCACAGTCTGGGTTTTGCTGATTGTATTCGCATGGTGTCATTTAAGATGTTCCTCTTTCCCCTATGTTTCCTGTAAATTGCTGATTAAATCTAGACACTTGATCAAGATTCAGTGAATGGATTTCTCAACTTAATACATTATGAACATTTTCCATGTCATTTAGTATTCTTCTACAACATGCTTTCTTAATGACCATAGAGCTGTCAAAAATATGAATGTATTTTCATTTATTTAGCTAGTCCTCTATTGTGGGTCACTTAGGTTGTTTCTAAATTTTTGCTGCTACACACAACTCACTGATAAACCTCCTTGCGGACTAGTCATTTTCTGGCCTGATTTGCTGCCCTTCTGTTCTCTTAGTTCCTGCGGATGGTGGATGCCTGTGCGAGCTTCCTCACAGAAGCCTTGAACCCAGAAAACTGTGTTGGAATACTGAGGCTGGCAGACACACATTCCTTGGACAGTCTAAAGAAGCAGGTTCAAAGTTACATCATCCAGAACTTTGTGCAGATTCTGAACTCCGAAGAGTTCCTTGAACTTCCTGTGGATACTCTGTACCACATCTTGAAGAGCGATGACCTTTATGTAACAGAAGAGTCTCAGGTGTTTGAGACTGTGATGAGCTGGGTCAGGCACAAACAGTCAGAACGACTCTGCTTGCTCCCCTATGTCCTGGAGAACGTGCGCTTGCCACTTCTGGACCCATGGTACTTTGTGGAGATGGTGGAAGCGGATCCTCTCATCAGGCAATGCCCAGAGGTCTTCCCGCTGCTACAGGAAGCCAGGATGTACCACCTTTCTGGCAATGAGGTGAGTTGATGATGAGAGACGCCGTATATAACCAGTGAAGTGAAGGAATTAGCAGACCTCCCAGAGATACAGGTGAGACTGGCTCACAAATCCTTAGGGCATCAAGAAGTAGATGCTGTAGATGTTTATAGTTTGAGTCAGGCAGTTCCAGAAGCCCTGGATTTCTGATCTGTAAAATGCTGATAATACTACATGGTAGACAGCTACCGAGAGAATTAGGTGAGATCTGGAAATCACCCAGCACCATGCCTGGCACATCCTTCCTCTTTCCGGTCGTGTAAGGGCGGGAGTTTGGTGGGGGAGACACACACATGAAGGGAGTGTGCCCTGTCCAGTCGCCATTCCACAGGGCTGCTGCTTTCCCAGTTTGTCCACTCTGGGGAAAGCTTGAGACTCTTATATCTCCCCTGACATTACCTAGGTTCAGACTCTCATTACTTCCTTCCTGAACCTCTGAGAATTCCTCAAAACTAGGCTTTCTGCCCCCAATCTGGCCGCCCTGCAATTCACTCATCAGCTGGATGATCTAAAACTCAAGCCTAATCATTTCACTCCTGGGCTTAGCCTCTTCACTGGCTCCCCACCACATTCAGGATAAAGCCCACGCTTCTGCCTAAACTCTCTGAGCCTGGCCTCCTGCTCGCTGGCTGCTCTAGTGTCATCTGCAACCTCTCTCTCCTGCTACAGTCTGAGTGCACTGCTTGTAATTCCCAAAGTGGACGTGCTTTGTCAGCCTTCAGGCTAATGCAGGTGCTGCTCAAATGACTTTTTCCTCTTCTTCATCTCGTTAACTTCTGCTCCAGCTTCAAAATTCAGTTTAAGCATCACCTTCTCCAGAGGCCTCTGTCAGTCCAATAGCACTGGAGCATTGCTCTATCATAGCACCAAACACTGCATATTAACCATTGAATTCCTCATCTGTAAATATCTCTAGACAGGGAGGTTGTTATGGTAGGAAATATGTCTTATTGGACTTTTCATCCAGACCTTAGGAGAGTCCTTGGTATATAGCAAGGGATTGGTTAATGTTTGTTGAATGAATAAATGGGTACCAAGATGGTGAATAAACATATCATTTGTATCTACCCTGTTCTCCTTAACAATTCCAGAAGAAATGTTATATTCAGAACTTTATAAAGACAAGAATAGGCTTAGTGGAGAGGAACAAAATAATCAGTAAGTAATGATAGAGGGGCAGTTTGTTACATTTGTACACATGAACAGCCAAACATGTATACCGCTATACAATGGTTCTGAGGTAGGCTACCAAGCCTTCTTCATTAGGCCATTGGTAGAAATATTAGCCAAAATAGTTTTAGGAATTGTCTTTCAGAGACCCCTTGGGAGCCCCTTCTTTTCTGTCTGTCCTCTTCTAGTTCTGTGTTGTCCTCAGATCCATTGTCACTTATTCACTCTGCAAACACATCCTTAAATATTTGGTAGAATTTATCAGTAATGCTATCAGAACCAGGAGGAATTTTTTGTGTATGTGAGAAGGTTTTAAACTTCAAACTACAAACTGTATTTCTTTAATAGCTATATAGATACAGGAGGCTATTCACATTATCTATTTCTTCTAGAATGAGCTTTGGTAGTTTGTATATTTCAAAGCATTTTCCATTTCATAGAAGTTGCTGAATTTATTGGCATAAAGTTGTTCACAGTAGTCCCTTATTATCCTTTTTAATATCTGTAGAATCTGTAGTGATGTCACAGCTCTCATTCCAGATATTGGTAATTTGTGTCTCCTTTTTTCTCCTGATCAGTCTGGTTAGAGGTTCATCAATTTTATTGATTTTCTCAAAGAACCAGCTTCTGGTTTCACTTGACTTTCTCTACTGTCTTTACATATTCTGTTCCATTTATTTCTACCTTAATCTTGACTACTTCCTTCTGCTTACTTCAGGTTGAATTTGCTCTTCCTTGTCTAGTTTTTTAGGGTGGAAATGAAGGTCACTAATTTGAGATTTTTTTTTCTATTATTGTCATTAGTGCTATAATTTCATATGCTATACTTTCATTCTTCACAAATAAATCCTGAACACCAACTATATGCCAGACATGGCACCAAGCACCACAAAACAGTCTCTACCTTACTAAACTTATGGTCTTTCAGAGAAGACAGGACACTAAGCAAATGAAGGGTGATGAGCAGACTGACAGAGGAAGACCAGATAACCACAAGGGTCCCATGCTGGATATGTGGGTCACTGGCAGGTGGCTCAGCACTGGGAAAGCCCTCATATTCCTGAAGACAAGATCAATCTCTGCAACTGCTCTCAGTTCAGCATTTAAAGTACAGTCTTGGGGCTTCCCTGGTGGCTCAGTTGTTAAGAATCCACCTGCCAATGCAGGGGACACGGGTTCGAGCCCTGGTCCGGGAAATCCCACATGCTGTGGAGCAACTAAGCCCATGCGCCACAACGACTGAGCCCGCGAGCCACAACGACTGAAGCCCGTGTGCCTAGAGCCTGTGCTCCGCAACAAGAGAAGCCACCGCAATGAGAAGCCTGCGCACCGCAACGAAGAGTAGCCTCTGCTCGCCGCAACTAGAGAAAGCCCGCGCACAGTAACAAAAGACCCAACACAGCCTAAAATAAAATAAATAAATTTTTTTAAAAACTTAAAAAAAACCCCAAAGTACAGGGTCTTGATCAACTGTACTTCCAACATTCTTGCTATTTTTGTTTCTGCTTCCCATTTCCTAACTCGCTGAAATGCAGGTGATAAAGGCTTTTCTCTTATATAAAATGTCCCTACTCTGTCTTCTGCAAAACTGCTGCTATGAAATATCTGCTCTGCCTTTTGTATTTACAGTGGGGTGGGGGTGGGGGAGTGGGATTATAAGCTTTGGATTTAGGAGGAGAGAGAATTCTGATAACTAGAAAATGTCAAGAACTTGAGCTCCCAGTCAGGTGGATCTGGGCTTTAATCTTGACTGCACAATTTACCTACAGTGTGACCTTGGGCAAGCTACTTAGCTGCTGTAAGGCTCAGTCCTTGTAACATGGGGAAGACAATATCTACCAACTGATAGAATTGTTTTGAGAATTAAATAAGATAATGAATGAGATGTGCTAGCACAGTGTCTGGCACATGATAAGTGCCCCAGAAATAAAGACTGTTCCTATTCTCACTCAGTTCCTTTATGGTACTCTATCTCCCACAATCAAGCATTTTCTTTCTCTGAGGCTAAAATCTCTCTTTTCATTGCGTCCTAGTTTTTTTCTGCCTTATTGCCCCAAATCCTGCTCAAGGCATTTTCTCATCCTTATTTAATAGTCTAGGTAACTGAACCAACCAACCATTGTGATCTCTGAGTTGTGTCTCATTGCTAGTTGATTCCTTGAAACTCCCAGCCTTCTCGCTGCTTGTGTGACCTTCGCTTTATTCCTAATGACACTAGTGTAAGCCTGGAGGATACTCTGTGAGCACATTTCTCCTCCTAACCTTCCTTTCCCAAACTATAGCCCTGCTTGTCCTATCATTATCTCCCCATTTTAACCTTGTCCCTCCTTTGAACTCATGGAAGTGGTAACAGAAGGAAGTTTTAGAACCCTAAAAGCAAATGTCAATTTACATTTGATTTAGGAGTAGTAGCTGGTACCTTCATTGGGAGAGGTCTTTTGGAGCAGAGAAAGTTACCCCTTCATTTCATTGCCTCCTAAGTTTCCAGGGACCAACTTGATCTATACCAAAGGCTGCTCTGATATGTGTGCTGTCAGGAGGACCTACTCCTGAGGGCAGCGGGGCAGAAGCTCACCCTGAGGAGCTTTATCCAAGCAGTTTGGTCACTTCTGTTTGGTCCTCTCAGATAGGTTCTTTGGACGATGAGTAGTCAGTAAGGGGAAACTTTTTTGCTCTGCTTCTAACAATCTGAAAATAAACTGTGTAGGCCTGATTGTTGCGTGTGATTCTTTGACAGACACTTACTTCCCTGTGTCTGCAACAAACTTGCCCATCTCTGACTTCAGATTGGCGTTTGTCATGCCTTTGGGGTCAATATTTTGCAAAACGTAGCTGAACTTACAATTTGGTAATGGTGCCACCATCTGGCAGTCCTGTGGTTCCGAGTTACAAGGCAGGTCTCAATACCCAGCCAGTCCCATCAACTAGATGATTGTATTAGTTATCTATTGCTGTGCAACTGATTATCCCCAAACAGCTGTTTAAAACAACAAACATTTATTATCTCACAGTTCGCAGGAATCTGGGAGTGATTCAGCTGGGTGATTCTGGCGCAAGGTCTCTTCTGAAGTTGCAGTCAAGCTATTGGCTGGGGCTGCAGTTAGTCATCTCAAAGCTCAAAGGGGGCTGGAGGATCCACTTGCACCTTCCCTCACAGGATTGTTGACAGGCGTCACTTCCTTGCTGGCTGTTGGCTGGAAGCCTCAGCTTCTTGCTACTTGGGCCTCTCCATAGCAGCTGTCTTCCTTTAGAGCAAATGACCCAAGAAAGACTGAGAGAGCTATCAAGATGGAAGCTGTAGTGCCTTCATAACTTAATTTCAGAAGTGGTACACCAACACTATTGTATTCTATTGGCATAGAGATCAACCCAGGAACAATGTGGAGGGAACAACATAGGATGTAAATACCTGGAGGTGGGGATTGCTGGGGGCCATTGTGGAAGCTGGTTACCACAGTGATCTAGACTGGGGAAAAAAATCTTTGTCAGGTCCTGGGTTAACTAACTTGCCCATTCATTCATTCATTCATTCAGCCAACATTTATGGAAACCCACAAGCTCCAGGCACTGTTCTTGGTGCTGAGGATCCATTGGAGAAAAGGGCAAAATCCCTGCCATCAGGGACATTAGAATAAATTACATGAGGGTGAAAAGTGCCGTGATAGGGAAATTCAGGACTGTGGGAACAGGTGTGGAAAGGCAAGAATGGCTTCCTGGAGGAAAGAACAAAATGACATTGAAAATAATGTCAAGTGGCTTACAGGGTAAGTGGTTGGGAAGGTAGTGTGGGAAATCGAGGACAGATATTATGGGGAGATCCAGACAGCAGGCAGGAATGCAGGGTTCAGTCAGTGGGAGCAGAGTCTTCCACAGGCCAGGACTCAGGACCAGGATGCCAGCCCTGGGAGTCAGGAGTAAGATCACGGCTAGTTTGGTCCCCTGCTAGTCAGCAGGCTGTTGATGCAGGAGAGCAGACACTGTGAATAAGATGGGGGGCTTCAGAGAGGAGGCTGAGGCTTGGCTCTCAGAACCAGAGTAAGGGTCACAGGGAACCAATTCTGAGAGGCTAGTGCTGTCCTCTAAGCATTGCCTTATAATCCCTAAATCCTCCCTGCAAGAGGACCAGATTGGTGCTAGAGGTTGTACCTCAGCTGTGGGAAGGAAGGTTTAGAGGCTGGAGGGAGAAATCTCAGATTGGCCAAGTTTGTCTTTGGTGCCAACTCATTGCTCATTCCTCTCCTACCAGCTTGGTATTCTCATAGCGCCTCCAAGTTCTCGGGACCACCCCTTCCACGCTTATCCCAGCTGGCCTTTCCACTGTCAGTGCCCTCAGTCTCAGCCCATTGCCCAGGATTTATCCTGCCACACACCCCCCGACTCCTTTCTGCTGACCCATAAAGGAGAGCCCTGCCACAGACTTTATGGCCATGGTCTGGCCTCAATAACTGAGGATGCAGAATTTACTGTATCTGACTATTGGCACAGAAAAACAAAGTCTCTTCTGGGAAAGTAGATGTTGGGTGTTGGCTGATCTGATTACATGTGACTATTGATTGGATTCACCACTTGTGGACTCAGGTAAACTGTTTGTCACCATCTGTGGGCAAGATTGAAGTTCCATAATCCATATTAGGTCAGCTTAACCTTGTAGGAAAGAGTAGCTGCTTTGGCCATGTGGGAAATAGGTGCTGCTGCCTCTCTGTCTCCCATCAGTAATCCTGTAGAACCTTCCCCATCAAGCCCAGGGATGGCTGGAACCAGGAGGAGGGCAGCTCTCCCTTTTCATTAATAACATCAATATGACATCTCCCACCGCTCCTGCGGCCGTGACTAGCTATCAAGGGCCGTGCATGTGCCAGGTGCTCTGCTCAGCTCTCTACATCACAACCTCGTGAATGCTCACAGTGGCATGGTAGCATAGGAATGATCACAGGCATTTACAGAGATTGTGTTGCTTCTCCAAGGTCACATGGCCATCAGTGGTGGAACCAGGATGGAACTCTGGTGTATTTGACTCCAAACCTCTGCTCTTTCAGCTGGGTTCAAATATCTGTGGTATGGATTTCTTTGCTTGTTCAAGGCTCTGAAGGGTCATATGCTTGATGTTGGGACCCAGTCCCCCAACCTCCTTGGACACACCCTGCTCCCTTTTGGTTCTTTTCTCCTAAGTCTCTGGATGCTCTCATGTGCCCACTGTCAGGACTTCTCTTCCAGAAAAGGCCTGGTAGCGAGCAAAGTCTGGGATATCATCAAGAAACTGAAACCAGGGGGGAGTGGAAGGTGGCCAGAAATGAAATTCCAGGATTCAGTGCTTCTGACCAAGCAATAGGGAAGAGGCAGGAAAGTGCATTTGATGGTAGACCGACCTGAACTTCTTAAAAAGCAGCAAAATCTACAACCGATAACCTTTATTGAGTACCTACTATACATCAGGCCCCTGGGCCAAGCACACTAAATATATTATCTCATTTAATCCTCATGACAAACCCATGAGGTTGTTACCACTAAAATTTCCATTATACAGAAGACAAACCTGAGGCCCAAGGAGGTGAAGTCACATGGTCCTACAGTGGCAGAGTTGGGAATTGGGCTCTGCTCCTCTGGCTCCATAGCCTGAGCTCTGAACCACCGTGCCAGTCTGCCTTTTTGTACTCGCATTGGTTTTCCAGATCATTTCGGAGCGCACCAAGCCCAGGATGCATGAGTTCCAGTCTGAGGTGTTCATGATCATCGGTGGCTGCACGAAGGATGAACGGTTTGTGGCGGAGGTAACCTGCCTGGACCCCCTGAGGCGCAGCCGCCTGGAGGTGGCCAAGCTCCCCATGACAGAGCACGAGCTGGACAGTGAGAATAAGAAGTGGGTGGAGTTTGCATGCGTGACATTGAAAAATGAGGTCTACATCTCAGGTAAGCAGAAGCCACGTGATGCCAAAGCCAGCCCCCAAGGCACTACGTGTTTTCCTGAGTGAGAGCCAGGCAACCATCCCAGAAGAATTACTGTGGATGGCACTGATCTAGCACTAACTGGGTCAGGATATGGAAACAAGGCACTCAGATGGTCTTATCGTGGAGAGGGAATAATTACTGAGTGAACCCTAATCCTTGAGCAGTATTGTAGTAGGAACTGGAGGAGCAGGCAGGTAGGACTTCCTTCATGGAAAAGGAAGAAGGAAAGTGGTACTAGAGTTTATTCGGTGTCTGCTATAGGCATAGGACACTGAGCTAGCCACTGGGAATACAGTAATGAATAAAAATGTCTGCTCTTCCCCCCAAATCTGACCTCTCCCCTCAAGTTTATTAGGTCTTACTTTTAGATGCTCCAATAGCATCCAGTACTTTTTCATTTCTTACTTCTAAGTTGTTTGCTTAATTATTTATAACTGCTCTATGCCTGTTTCCCACTAGTCCTTAAATTCCATGAATCAACACTGTATTCCCAATACCTAGCGCTGTGTCTGGGCATAGTAAATGCTCAATAAATATTTATTAAATGATGTAATCTCTACCATCTTTACAGCATAGTAGATGAATTTACTCTTTGGTAGCAATTAATTATTGCCTCTCACATCAACTCTATAAGGTAGGTGATTTTAATCTCCGGATTACAAATAGAGAAAACTGAGGCTCAGAAAGGTATGGAACTTACCTAAAGTCACACACTGGTAAGTGTCAGGCAGGATTCCAATCCATGTTCTCTGAGTCTCATGCTCTCCCATGACATCAAAAGCCACCTAGCTCTTCTTGCAGCACCAAGGGAAAAGACAAACATCCCTTTCCCTTCTCTTGGAGGTTTTCTTTAATTTGAACTTGTTTTGGAAAGAGCTTATTCCCAGAGCTGGTCTCCTCCAAGATAAAGGGCAGGTCAGTTCTTCTTTGAGTCTATTAATACCACAGACAGGGGTTTAGTTTTCTTTTATCTTATAGAAACATTTTTTAATTGTTGTAGAAGATTTAAGCAATACAGGGAGTGTAAAGTAAAATATGGCAGTTTCTCTGTGCCATTACAATCCTACATGTTTTAATTTTTTTTTTTTACAAAAATGGTTTTGCATTGTCTTAGAGTAAGTAATGCCAGCTGCTGTAACAAACCCTAAATCTCAATGAATCACCACAGTATTATGTGTGGGTTGGGGGAGAGCACCTGCTCCACTCAGTCATTCAGGGACCCAGGCTCCTTCTGTCTCATGATGAAGCTGTTTCCAGACGTGACCTTCAAGCCTGATGCATTTCGGGAAGAGAGAGAAACCCAACAAGTTGCGAAGGCACACCTGCTCACAACAGCCTTGGCCTGGACATGAGGCATCAGTTCTGCTCACATTCTATTGGCAGAACCAGCCGCATGCCCTCCCTGCACCCCCGCCCCCCATGCAGCGGGGCTGGGAAATGTAGTTTAGCTGTGTACCCAGGAGGAAAAGACAGGTTTGGTAATCACGGTCAGTCTTTGCCACATACACTACACATAGTGTTTTATTCTACAACTTGTCTTTTGTCCGTCTTCAATTTGTTGTTGTCTTTTTAAAAATGATATAGGCTGCTAACACATATATATGGAATCTTAAAAAAAAAAAAAAAAGGTCACGAAGAACCTAGGGGCAAGACGGGAATAAAGATGCAGACCTACTAGAGAATGGACTTGAGGACATGGGGAGGGGGA
Source organism: Eschrichtius robustus (assembly GCF_028021215.1). NCBI lineage: Eukaryota > Metazoa > Chordata > Mammalia > Artiodactyla > Eschrichtiidae > Eschrichtius > Eschrichtius robustus. The sequence goes on along the minus strand of NC_090829.1, from coordinate 62,629,437 downwards.
AGGGTAAGCTGGGACAAAGTGAGAGAGTGGCATGGACATATATACACTACCAAACGTAAAATAGATAGCTAGTGGGAAGCAGCCGCATAGCACAGGGAGATCAGCTCGGTGCTTTGTGACCACCTAGAGGGGTGAGATAGGGAGGGTGCGAGGGAGGGAGATGCAAGAGGGAAGAGATATGGGGATATATGTATATGTATAAATGATTCACTTTGTTATAAAGCAGAAACTAACACACCATTGTAAAGCAATTATACTCCAATAAAAACGTTAAAAAAATAAAAATGATACAGGCGATACATGAAAGCATGCTTGTTGTACTAAATCAGCAGAAATGTGTACTCAACTAACAATCTGTTCTGAACGTCATTACATGTTGGTATAATTGATCTACTGTATGTGTTAAGCAATATAATACATGTAAAGTGCAGCACAATCCCAGGCACGTGGTGAGAGCTCAGCAGTGTTAGTCGTCATTATCATTACTGTGAGGATTGTTATTACTGCTCACTTCACCAGCTTCAGGGCTGTCTATTGAATGAATGAACCATAGTTTTTTTCAGCTTTTATTTTCCCACTGAAAAAAATACTGCAATAGGCATTTTCATACACATATATTTATGAACTTGTGCTGATATATGGAGATTCCTGGAAGTGGTCATAAGATGTGTAAATTTAGAATTTTTGTAGATATTGCTAAATTGTCCTCCAGAAAGTTTGTACCAATTTACAGTTCAACCAATGATGAATGTCAGCTCCCATTTTCTACATCCTTGTTAACATTTTTTATTATCAATTACATTTTTAATAGACTCGGGTGTGTAAATTTACACTCATAGATCGTTAATGAGGTTGAATATATTTTCATATATTTATTAGCTAAACGTATCTGTTTTTGAAAAATGATCTGTTCCTACCCTTTGTTTTTCTATTGGTTGTCTTTTCCTTATTAATTTTTTGGAGTTCTTATTATATATCCTTTGCTATTTGTATTACAAATACTTTCTCCCAGACAGTGGATGTCTTTTAACTTTGATTTATATTTTATATAGTAACTTTCTTTTCTATATGTTCGAGGTTTCTTGTCATGCTTAGAAAGCCCCTCCCCACCCCAAGATCATTAACATCTTCTCCTATATATTCTCCAGTTACTTCTATAGTATTTACGTTTAAATTTTATTTTAAGTATAATGTGAAATAGGGATCTAAATTTTTCTCTAAACAGATAGCCAATTGTTCTAATGCCATTTATTTAATAATCTCTATATCTTTTAGTCTGTTTCTGTACCTTGTTTTTAATTGATCAGTTTGTCTTATACTAGTAGCACATTCTTTTTATTATCATAGCTTTTTAGTATATTTTGATATTTGCTAGGGAGAGCTCTCTTACTCCTTCTTCTTTTTCAAAAGTTTCTTAGAAATGTTCCCAAATCTACTCTTCCAAATGAAGCTTAGAATGGTCACTTCATGTCCTGAAATCCATGAAAAGCCCTGAAGGCACCTAATATACAGGTTAACTTGGGGAGGGTTGACATCTTTGCAGTAACCTGTCTTATCATCTGTGCACATGATATGCCTGCCCAGTTAATCAGGTCTTCTTTTACATCCTGAAGTAAAAAAAATTGTCATTTTTCCCCCCTTTTTAATAAAGTTTGCATACATTTCTTTGAAAGTGTATAGTTATTTTATAATTTTGGACACTACCTGAATGGGATCAATATCACAGTGTTTTGAATAGAGACCTCTGAAAGGTATACAACCCCCCTCCCCCAGAATGGTTAAACTACATGAACAAAAAGATAACAGGAGAGGACGAAGCTCAGTCTCCCTAGCAGCCAGGGGAAACCAAACTATGACATCATTTTTCTCTCTCAGGCTGTAAAGCAAAACAAACCAACCAAAAAAACCTTCCTAATATCCACTGTGGGTGGGGTATGGGGAAAAGTCAACCAGGACAGCTTTGGAAGGTTCTTTGGTAGCACCTGTAAAAATTCAAGGTGGGCACGCCGTTGACCTAGGAATCCCACTTCTGGGCTCCACCCTTGAGAAACACTTACCCGTGACACAGAGCGTCATTAATGATATTCATTTCCACACTAGTGCACATTTTAGTCTGAAAGGTACACCCTTTGTTTTAGGTAGTTGGTAGTACTCTGTGCTGATGGGGAAATGGAAACACCAAGTCATTAAAATATTTTATTAAAGTCACCAAAAGAGTCAGTTCTCCTTTGTCTTGGTCTCTCTCCCTAACTGAATTACATATTTTCTCTTTATTGAGTTGCCTTGAAAAAATTTTTTACCAGCTCACTCTCAAATGATCTGTTGTGAGCATCTCATTCTGTTCCAATAGAAATTGTTTCAAAGTAGGACAAACCTCACTTATGTTTTTATATAGATCAGAGATATGAACCAAGAGAATTTTGTAAGATTTCGTGGTGATTTTCCCAGGTTTGTATTTATTTGAATAAATAAGCAAACATAGAACCTAAGCTGCTTTCTCATTTGCCCGCTGGTCAAGGCCCTACTATCCCCACCTGCAATCGTCCAACTTCACCTGTCCTGCCTGACTTCCTGCCCCTGAGCCTCACAAACACTGGAGTCCAGGCTCCCGTTGGTCCCCACTCGCCTAGGCAGAGTTGGGTACTACTTCCCTGAAGCCTTCTCTGGACCTAGCTCACAGAGCCTCCTCTTCTCTGAATTCTCACAGCACAGAGGTGACACATGGCACAGCCCAGTGCATGATCCACCCCAGCCTTACACTGTGTCTCCCTGTCTCCCTGTGCAGGCTCTGTCCCGGCAACCACACTGCATGCACCTTCATGATTTCTTTTGTCTGAGGGGATGGGGTGGGGGTTGGTGCTCGTCTGGGGATTTAACACTTCTGGGCCAGTGGGAAATTATGGGAGAAGCTGCATTTCTGACATATCAGTGGTTTCTTAAATGCTCTATATGTCTCCTAGGGGGCAAAGAAACACAGCACGATGTTTGGAAATATAATTCTTCAATCAACAAGTGGATTCAAATTGAGTATTTGAACATAGGCCGCTGGAGGCATAAGATGGTGGTGCTCGGGGGCAAAGTCTACGTGATCGGAGGTTTCGATGGCTTGCAGAGGATCAACAACGTGGAGACCTATGACCCCTTCCACAACTGCTGGTCGGAGGTATAGATTATTTCTATGAGTAACTCTGTATTATTGCTTCAAAGCTTAAAAAAAAAAAAGGTATCTGCCCATGTAGGTATACGGCTTTCTGATCGCTCTGCTCCCACTGAGAACATTTTTGGTGGCTCTGAGCTTCCCTCCTCATAGGAGCCATCGAGTCAGCATTGCTGATCAGGTCACGGAAATGATTTCCTTCCAGGTGGGGGAGCTCTGGGTGGGTACCTGTCCTATCCTGGCCAGAACCCCAGATGTAGACGGGAGGCTTGATCCTGTCTTGGTCTGCATGTCTTGGCCTAGAGTCTCTGTCTCCTCCGATGCCATCTGCCCTTGTCTTCTCCACATTGGGCACACCAGGATCTCTTGACCACACTGTTTGTTGAATCCAGAGTCATTTGGTAGTATTTAGAAGTCAGCCCTTATTTATTTACCTATTAGTGATGAACCATTTGCGTGCCTTCAAACAAGACTTTAGCAATGCAATCTCAGGTATATATCATACTCAAGAAAAGGCAAAGCATTGCTCATCGATGGGCATAAAGTTTCCGTTATGCAAGATGAACCAGCTCTGGGGATCTGCCATACAACATTGTGCCTATAGATAACAATACTGTATTTTACACTTTAAAATGTGTTAAGAGGGTAGATCTCATGTTAAGTATCCTTACCCCCGCCCAACACACACACAAAGGTAAGGTGACCTCACTTCCTCTATTTCCAGATTATTCCCAATTTCAAATTTTCTTTCTCCTTATCAGATTATATGTCAGAGCATGTTCCAGCTTTGGGGTGTGTGAAACATGGTCATCACAGGCACAAGCAAAGGTAGACAGGTCATGATGGCATCCAGCCAAGATCTGTTAACCTGAAAAGAACTTTACAGGGAGCCCTTAACATTTATAAGGCTGTGCCCAAGATCTTCTCAGTTTAAGTCCCATCACAAAGTTGCTCCATGACCCAAGAGGGTTATGTCAATGGGTAAGAGGCTCTTAAAAGTCCCCTTTAGTGCCCTGGGGTTCACAGGATGGAAACACAAGTCTGGCTTAACCCTCAGATCTGTATGTTGCCCCAGAGTGGGAGAATATGCTTACCTGTGGCCACCTGAAACCCTTATACCAGCTTTTCTTCCTAGCTATAAGCACCAAGGACAATGCCTGGCACATAGTAGGCACTCAGTAAATAACTTTTTGAATGAAGGAGCACATGAATAAATATGAATATGCATGTCTGAGAAAGCATTCTCCTCCAACATTGGCTGGTTTCATCTGTATAAACACTTATTCCTGTACACCCCTCCTGCCCTGAGAACTGGACTCTGGGAAAAACAGGCTAGAAACATCTGGAGCCTGGCGGGAGGGTGGGAAATGTATGCTTTGATCCTCTCTGTGTCTCAGAGGAGTCAGGCCCACAGGCCTTGTGACTTCAGGCAAAGGATTCCCTGGCTTGTGTCCCCTGGCTCCTGGCCTGTGTCCTGTTAGCCACTGCAGCAAGCTGGGCAGTGTCACTGACAGCTTCTCCCGGTGCCCTGTGTCTCTGCAGGCTGCGCCCCTCCTTATCCATGTCAGTTCCTTCGCAGCCACCAGCCATAAGAAGAAGCTCTATGTGATTGGGGGAGGGCCCAATGGGAAACTGGCCACGGACAAGACTCAGTGTTACGACCCTTCAACCAATAAGTGGAATTTAAAGTCGACCATGCCAGTAGAGGCTAAATGCATCAATGCAGTGAGTTTCCGGGACCGTATCTATGTGGTTGGTAAGTGAGCAAATGGCTTCTTATTTAACTAGGGTCCCCTACACCTGCAGCCCTGCAGATAGATCACATGAGGCCCTCCTGGGAATTCTTGAGTTCCTGGGTGATGTGGGTGGGGTTGAAAAGAAGAGAAGATGGGATTGGTCCAGGCCTTGGTGGAATTTACCTTGCAGTTCTGGAGACAGAAACAGCCCACATTTAGGAGACATACAAGACAGACGGACAATGGGGCCCAGGGGAGGAGCGAGAAATTTCTTTGGGAACAAAGTGTGTTGTAAGCATTAGCAATGCACAGAAATTGAAATATGCACCGTATAAGTGCCCAATAAATGGTAGCTATCTTTATTTCTTATTTTGTGTTCATGGGAATTTTATTCTTCCCACTTGCTTTGGGGGCTCTGAAAGGTTGCATTTAGCTGGAAGGAAAGCCTGACTAGCCAGACCACAGTTGGCATGTAATTGTTAAGGGTGATGGATCTCAACCCTGACTACTCATTAGAGTCATCTATGGAGATTTTTCCAAAAATATGGGTAGCTGGGGCTTGTGCAGACCAATAATATCAGAATGAGAAGGAGGACGCTGGCCACAGTGTCAGGTGTTTTCAATGTGCAGGTGATTTTAACGTACAGCCAGGATTGAGAACTACTGATCAAGGAAATACCAAAAATAAATAACTTCAGCAAATAAGAGCTAATCAGAGAAGGCTTCCTGAATGCAAAATATGGGAACAGATTAAGGCAAAACCCCTTCTCTCTCTTGCTTCAGGTTTCCTGTGTCTTTATGGTCAGACTAGTGACTCTGTCCCAAAGGTCTAATCTCAAGATGGGTAACTTGGGCTGGTGTCCCAGGTCATGCTCAGCCTAGAGATGCCACCACTTCTAGTCACTGCCATGTATATCAATACAATGCAAGACTTCCATGCACCAGGCCTTCTGCCAGGTGCTTTATGTGCATGGTCCTTCTGATTTCTTATCACCACCGTGGTCTTGGTGCTCATGCTTACAGATCCAAAAGTGACAGAGCTGGGATTATGAGCTGGGCCTATCTGATGCACCAGGTGGTATTTCTTCCAGGAAGCAGTCTTATGGTACATTTTGGCAGGCATGTGAAGCCAGGTGTCCTTCAGAACCTGATTAGCACCTGGCTGCAGACTTTAAAGGGCTGTGAAGTGTTTCCAGCATGAGACTTGCTGCCCCTAGTTATCCATTCTGGCTTTCTGGAGAGCCATGAATTTGCTCTTTCTATTGGCAAGATGGTAGACTTGACCTAACCAGGAGTAGGAGTTTAGTGGTTAACGGGGACGAAAACCAGAAAAACAGTGAGATGCCCACGGTGTTTCCTTTCCTCTTCAGGAGGGGCCATGAGAGCGCTGTACGCCTACAGCCCTCTGGAGGACAGCTGGTGCCTGGTGACCCAGCTCAGCCACGAGAGGGCCAGCTGCGGCATCGCGCCCTGCAACAACCGGCTCTACATCACTGGGGGGCGGGACGAGAAGAACGAGGTCATCGCCACGGTGCTGTGCTGGGACCCCGAGGCCCAGAAACTGACGGAGGAGTGCGTCCTGCCCCGGGGGGTGTCGCACCACGGCAGTGTCACCATCAGGAAGTCGTACACCCACATTCGGAGGATCGTGCCTGGAGCTGTGTCGGTCTGACTGCGGGAGCGCGGAGGGCGGAGCCACGCGGGGAGCCCTCCTCCCTCTCCCCCGCATCGGTCCCTCTAAAGCAGCTAGCGGGGCTTGAGTTACAGGCCGTGCATACATCAGGGGCTCACCGCGGCTTCCCATGGCGGCTCCTTGGAAGTCACAGCTTTGGGACTTGAGACCAGCCAGGACTGTCTGTGAGACCTACCTCAGGAGGAAAGAAGAGTAATACTTGACATTCAAGACACACCCGTCCCACGCATGCCAGGTTCGATACCGGGCACTTTTGTATACCAATGCCTTTAACCGTCAAACGACCTGGTGACTGGATTTTATTACTCCCATTTTACAGGTGAGGAAACCGAGTTTAAGAGAGGCTAAGTGATTTGCCCCTGGTCAGTCAGATTACAAGTTAGCTAAACCAGGAGTCTAAACCCAGGTCTTCCAATTTCAAAGTTAGTGTAGGTTCTGTCATGTTGTCTATCTCAGAACATGAAAAAGGCAAAACAAAACAACTCATTTTTGTTCTGACAAGTTTGCTAAAGGATTCACTCAGCAAGGCAGGGAAATAAAGGTGCTTCTTTTTTTCTTTTCTTTTTTCCCTTATATTTAAACCATTTGGGATCTTTGGTGTGGAAACCTTGGGCCCCTTGTCAAGAGCATCTCATAGGTTGTTCCACCTGACAGTTCTGGGGAGATGGGTCTGGGAAGACCTGTTTGCTATGAAAAATGTAAAAGACTTCTGTCCTCCCCATCAAAAGCCTCTATTTTTTATGATCACAGGAGGCCCATTGTGGCCTGGAACTGTCATTGCTGGACAGAACTGTACCTTCAGCACAGCCCAGTGCCCTAGCCTCTTAATGGCCAACAGTTGTATTGCTATGTAGAAAAGGTTTTTGCAGAGACTCAGAATACCGTTTTTGTTTTTCCGGGGGGGGGGGCGTGGGGAGGGTTGTTTTTGGTTTTGTTTCTTCAGTGTAAACATCCTTACATTGCTGGCCGCTGTTGAATGACTGGCTCTTCTTGACAGCATACTTTCTACTTTTTAGACAGTGATTTGGGTCCATGTCCCTGTGACCCCACCCTCCTGGAACCTTCGTTTTCAGGATCCTTTTAATCCCTTCTATTTGGTTTTTGGATCAGTTTGGCATAGTTTTGACTCAAAGAACGGCATCTGTTCTTCACTCTAAGAGATGGAGCTTTCATATGAGCTCACTGGAAAGTCATTCTAATCCCCAAATTGGGGACACAGATTAAGAGATCCTGTTTCATATGCTGTACTTAAAAAGCAATAACAGGGACTTCCCTGGTGGCGCAGTGGTTAAGAATCCGCCTGCCAATGCAGGGGACGTGGGTTCGAGCCCTGGTCCGGAGACACCCCACATGCTGCGGAGCAACTAAGCCCGTGCGCCACAACTACTGAAGCCCGTGCGCCTAGAGCCTGTGCTCCGCAACAAGAGAAGCCACCTCAATGAGAAGCCCGCGCACTGCAATGAAGAGTAGCCCCCGCTCGCCCCAAGTAGAGAAAAAGCCTGCGCACAGCAACGAAGACCCAACACAGCCAAAAAACAACAACAGCAACAACAGTAGTAACAACATAGTAACTGCATTACTTAATGTCCTTTATTTTCATCATATGATTTCAAATCTCTTTATAGAGTTTTATTTCATGTCAGATGTGCCATTGTGTGCTTGTACTTCTCAGCAGTTTGGGAAGGTAGAGGTATTACAGTTGATAGTGAATTTAACTTTCATAGAAAAGTTATGGTTAGAAGGAGCTACAGTTCAAAGCATATAAAAAGACTTGGAAAATTACAACTGAGATTTCTATTTATGCTTAGATCATTGAGGATAAATATAAATGCATGTTGGTGTTTGAAAAGCTGTGTGCCTTAGAGTTCAGCTCCGTGCTGTGAAAAGTGAGATGGGAAAATACAAACATATTTGTGGCAATTCAGAACACATACCTCACTCACAAACACTGATAACCTTAATGAAGCTCTCAGCTGAAACAATTTAATCTGCTTCAATTCAGCAAACATTCCAGGAGATTTTTGTTTGGCAAGCCTTGGGGACTCAAAGAGCAAGACCAATCCCCACCCTAGAAACACTCGATAAACAGGTAAACAGGCCACTTGGTCAACATTATAATTTTTCTTTTCATCAAGTTAGAGAAAATGAGACGTATATGAAGTTATGAGGTTGCATCCAGGTCTTTATTGCCCTTCCAAGTGATCTCCTTAGGAAGCTGTGCTCTTCGGTCAATGATGTGGCCATTGTTTACATATCTGTTTTTCTTTGAGATCGCCTTCAGAATCCACTTCTGGGCTATAGGAGCTATCAGTCGTATTTCAAAGACAACTTCAGGAGAGAACTTTCAAAGAGGAAGTTCAATGACAGCATCACTGGCAACGCAGAGAGCCTCCCCTCGGGAAGAGTGGGCTCCTTGTCCTGGTGGTCCTTTGATAAGAGCAATTGGCAAATTTTGAGCCCAAATTTTCAGCAGGTTAACCCTATGGTGGGAAACTGAGGATTTAGGATCTCTGTGTTATAAATCTGGCTCTCAATGCAAGGGTTCTCAATAACGGCATGGGTTGGCAGACAGATACACCTACTAAGAAGATCCAGAGTTCTGCACTTGAAGCTGCCAGTCTGTAACTTTTAGGGACAGAAAGAATTTCAAGTCATTTTTGGGAAACTTTATATCATTAGGATTTAAGTCTCTAGGCAGTAGCCAGGGATGGAAGCTCTTAAAATCTAATTTCCATTCTGAGATGAACAAACAAACGAAAATCAAGTTTGCAGGAAGTTAACTGTCATAAGCCATACTACCAGCAGGGGGACGAGGCAGGTTGGTGCCAGATGAGCCAGAGACAAAGAGCCCTAGGACTCAGGCAGGGTGTGTAGGATGTCCTGGCACAGCAGACTGGATCTTGAGGCAGGTCCCATGAGTGGATAGAGTACCCCTGACTGGGAGGAAGAGGATGAGGTAGGAAGAGGAGAAAGTCAGGTTTAAGGACACAGGTCTAGAAAATGATGTCAGGGACCCTGGAGTTTGTGAGCATGACTCCATTTTCAAGAAGTGTGAGGGGAGAATAAGGAACAGGGGTTCCAGGCAAGTGGGTTCCAAGAGGAAGCCCACTTCTTAGAAGTGAGGCAAAGTTAGAGCAGGACTAGCCGTCAGACCCATTTGCTGTGGGGCCTCTGAGCTGCTTGGCTGAGTTTCTTATCATTCTGGACCAAGAGAGAGTGAGGCCCAGAGGCTCTGATGAGATGGAATCTGTTGGGGAGGTTAAGGGGCCCCAGTTGCCAAGGCTGATCTGAAATGGATGGGGAGCTAAGCTCAGCCAAACATCAACAGATAAATGTTCTCTTCTTAGCTTTCATCACATTCTGCATACACTGGCTTCAGGAAACACGCAGACACACAGGCACACAGAGCTCTTGAACTGAAAGAAACTGTGCTCTCAGGGAAATGCAAATATTTGTTTATAGCTATGAAAGTATAGCTTTGCTATTTATAAAAGCCCTTGAGGTACTGCTGTTATTTACTTATCCTACTTGATTTTGAAAAAGAAAGTACTCAGTAAAATTTTAAAAGTGGGTAAACACCACTGGAATTTCTTATATAAAGTCCTAAATTGGGGTTGCAAAATCCTTTTTTCCCTTAGTATCTGATCTGGGTGTTGTATGAGATCTTCTAATTTGAAGAGTCAACCTTCATGGAAATCCACAAATATCTCAAACATGGCTACTGCAAAACCAATTCTGACAGGTCAGATTTTCATATTTATAGATAAAAATATCAACACTTAGTTAACCAAATCCTTTAAGCATTTTGGTTACGTGAGGTTGTATTTTCTTTTTAAGTGATCAAACTAAAGATATTGTTTATAGGTAAAAATACAATAAAGTTTTTATTTATTCAGTAAAATATGTATGGAGTGGATAAGTATATGTTGTGTACAATCACTGGCTGAATTTTTTTTCTTTTCTTTTTTTTTTTTCTTGTTTTGGTTGATATGAGTAAGTGGTATCTGAATAGAAATTAATTTAGGAGGGGAAATTTGAAACATTTCGGTTGATTCAAGGGGGTTTAGATAAACTCATAGGCTAAAATTAATCAGATTTGGTTTACAGAACGGCAAAAAAGTAGACAGCTTTTCCCTCCCTAATGCCTCATCGCCACTCCCAGCCAGCATTTACCAATCCATTTGCAAACTGTGACCCTCATCCTGCCTGGCCTGACACCTTCCTGCAGGAGGCCCCCCTCTAGGTTTCTGGTTTCTGGTCTGACTTGTCAGCCCTGCCTCCACCAATGTCACTGTGTTGTCCCTGAAGCCCTAACTGACCCGTGCTTCTCAAATCGGAGCACGTGGAACTGGGCATATGAGCCAGAGAGCTGTGACTCTCAAGCACTGGTAAACGTGTCATCATTTAGTTTGTTTTGGATTTCAGTGCAAAGGTCCTATGCAATTGAAAGGGAAAACCTGAGGCTTTAAGGAATTGTGGGGTCACATGAATAGCTTTAGACCATTCCCCCTGTGCCTCCCTAGAGACAGAAGTTCTTGCTTCTCAGTCTTAGGGATTCTGGGCGGACAATCTTGGGAAACACAGCCCCATCTCACTGGTTGGAAGTGCTCTGGAGTTAATCCTGGGTCATAGATCCGAGAGCCAGTGCACCAGCTGAGAGTCAAAATGGGGTTTTGACCTTAACTTCACTGCTGAGCCCTCCAATTTCCCTGCTGGATCTAAGTGGTAATCTGATGCCTGGACAGCTTGGCCAGGGCCTGGCATCTGCCCAGCTTTCCTTGGCTCCTCTTCCTGCTCTGGTTTGTGGCTTCCCCTGGACCAGCCTCCTTTTCCCTGGAGATTTTGCCTTTATACAGGATCTCAGTCCCCATCCCCTCCTCATTTTTTATGCCTCATTTTCTCTTCCTGTCTGCTGCCACATTGAAAATCCTTGGTGATGGGGACTAATTTGGGTCAGGTCCCACTCACCCCCAAGCTGCCAGTATCAGCCTGCCTGATGACCAGTCACTCTGGTTTTTACTTGCACATTCGTTTCTAACACCTGGGGATTTTCCTTTTCTTCTTGCATGCTCAGATGTCTCCTTTGTTATTGATTCCTGCATGCCACCCATGACCTTGACACCCACGCATGCCCCATCCCTGATCATCTGCCTGGGTTCCTTACCTGCTGCCTCTCCTGTGGTCTCCAAACATAGAAACCCCACTACCCTCCTTGTCTTGACCTCTAGCTACCCCAACACCATAGTGCCCCTAGGTTCTCTTGATTTCTCAAGTTTGGAGAAAGAGCAAAAGAGGATATATAGGACTTCTTGGCTACAAATTCGTTAGGAAGGTTTCTCTGTAAGGAAACTTTCCTGCTGCCTTACTAAAACTAACCCAGTTCCTCCAAGTTTGGTGGTAGAGGGAGAAACTCCCAGTGGGGACAGATAGTTGTATCTTATAATCCCTACTCTTGCTCCTATAAAGAAAGAGTCCTTGTACATGACTCTTTACCTAATTTCCCAAAGGACAGCACAGACCAGGCTGGAACAGTTAAGTGAGACTTTACTGATGACTTAGAGGTGAGATAGGGAAATAAGCACAGAAATAATGCGGTGGATAATGAAGATGACAAGATTCAGCTATTTCTGAGAAGCAGTGTTTTTCCGTAGGAGGGGTGTGTGTGCGTGCGTGTGTGTGTGTGTACATACATGCTGTCAAAGATAAACAAAGCTGGACATTGGTTAAAGTGGTGAAAACATTTTATTCAGTAACCACTGACAGTAGGGGAAAGGGCTGAACCCTACCATGATTTGTGCAGAGGTGACTGGGTGATTTAAAGGGAGGGTGAGGGATGGGGACTGGGAACCAGTGGGGGCTCAAGTAGAGTCAGGAAAGGGAAAAAGCACAAAGTGTTGGTCATTGTAAATGTGATTAAGGCAGCTGCCTCTGCTGGCTGGCAACCATGGAGTTAGGATACTCTCTTCCCACAAAACTGGGAGACAGAGGCCCTGTCCTTCCTGATAATTACACTTCAAAAGAATGGCCTCAGGGCCTTGAGAAAGACACTCCTGGGTTGTAGGAGATACATAGATATTTATCTAAAAGGGACAGAGGAAGGATTTACAATTGTAAGCCCTCTTTAGTAAATGCTCTGGGACTTCCCTGGCGGTCCAGTGGGTAAGACTCCACCTTTCCAATGCAGAGGGCCCGGGTTCGATCCCTGGTTGGGAAACTAGATCCGGTGCAGCCAATATAAATAAATAAATATTTTTTAAAAAAGGTTAATGCTCTAAGAAAGGGAGGTCAGGAGCCTATTATCAGGTGTTGGCTAGAACGAATGGTAAATTCTTGTGAGAGCCTTGAGCTTTTCCCGACAGAAACTCAAAAGGAGAGCTGGGTCACCCCAGGATATGGCCTTAGGCTGCCAGCAGCCATGCAAGGGTTGGTCAAGTTTCTTAATGCAGAGGTTTGGATGGAGTGTTCATGCAAATAAGGCATGTGTCTCAGTGCTCCAGGTACAGTTGCTTTATGAAGCAGATACGTTAAAAAATGGATGTACACACCACTTGTCCTGCTGCTGAGGATGTTTTAAAAGAAAACTGACCATTTTCTACAACCCGACATGTACCCTTCTTCTAGAATATTCTGAAGACAACTAAAGAGAAAAATAGACTAAAACTTCTTTCAACCTATGTAGGCCCAAGCAGTGCTCTCAAACTATTTGGACTATGTCCCACAGTTTCAAAATAAAAACATTTTCAATATTTTCTATCTTGTTATATTTTTTCTTAAAATGCTGTTCACAGCCCACTAAATTAATTTCGTCACCCCCCCATGGGTCACAAGCCACAACCTATACTTGAAAAATACAAGGATGGAGGGTGCAGACCTGGGCAAAGACAGGGCAGGGGCGTGGGGAGAGGAGGGGCAAACTTTAGTTTAACACTTACAGTAGAAACCAGAGGGAAAAATCTGACTGCACAAAGAAACCTATGAGTCTGACCTTAGACAAACAGAATTTTTGTGGGTAAAATTCTATTCTTTCATAATAAAAATATAGTAATATGAGAATCTAATGAGTAATTTCCCAGAAATATGGACAGAGCCATAAATAGTTATAGAACAGTGACAAAATTAGTCTAGGTAGAAATGCTAGAATTTTTAATTATCAAAGTGCATCCTAGTAGAATGTTGCATTCCCAGAAAAGGTCACTATAGAAACCCGGGGGAAAAACAATACATTAGACTTTGTTCTGGCTGAGTCATAAATAGACATTAGTGAAGGAAGTAATGGGGTGAGTCTTTGTGAAACAGTGCAACAAATATTGACTGAGTACTTAATATGTGCCAGGCAGGATTCTAGGTACCAGGGCTCCACATCCACGAACAAAACAAAAGTCCCTGCTCTCATGAGCTAATATTCTAGTAGAGACAGGCAACAACCAAACAAGTATATAATATAATGTCAAGCAGTAAAGATGCTTGAAAAGGAGTAAAGCAGGGTTAAGTATATGCATGCTACTTTAAAGAGGGTAAGCAGATGCCCTTTCTGATAAAGAGACAGTTAAGTAGAAACTTGAGTGAAGAGAGTATCTGGGGGAAGCATATTCCAGGTAGAGGGAATAGCCAAAGCAAAGGCCCTAAGGCAGGAGGTTCAGTTTATTCAGGAACACTAAAAAGGTCTTGGTGGCTGGAGTGAATTCCAAGTGATGGTAAGGAGTCTCAAGGCCATTGTAAGAACTTTGCCTGTGGACTTCCCTGGTGGTGCAGTGGTTAAGAATCTGCCTGCCAATGCAGGGGTCACGGGTTCGATCCCTGGTCCGGGAAGATCCCACTCTAGAGCCTGTGAGCCACAACTACTGAGCCTGTGTGCCACAACTACTGAAGCCCACGTGCCTAGAGCCTGTGCTCCTCAACAAGAGAAGCCACTGCAATGAGAGAAGCCTGTTCACCGCAACGAAGAGTAACCCCTGCTGTCTGCAACCAGAGAAAGCCCATGTGCAACAAGGAAGACCTTACGCAGCCAAAAATTTAAAGTAAATAAATAAAATAAATTAAAAAAAAAAAAAGAACTTTGCCTGTGATCAGAGGAAGATGGCAGGGCATTAGACAAGTTCAGAAATGATACAGATTCACAAATGTTACATAGTTTACAAATTCCAGTTGGCTACATTCACAGCAGCAATTAGTAGCTAGGGACTGCTGAAAGCAAGTTTTTTGTGAACCCAACAAACATTGAGCTTTTTCCAAAACCTTGGTCTTTCTGACCCTGCCCTGTGCAGTCTCATCACGGTGGGCTGGGGTTGACTCTCCCAACTACCTGGTCACACGAGCCCGGGGCATTTGGGGAAAGCCTTTCAAATAATTATATATCATTCCCTGTGTAAATGGAAATGGCAGCACTCAGGTTCATGGGCATCTGGTGAAAATGAGACCATCACTGGTGATATTGGTGGGTGGTACAAGGGGGATGAAAGCCAGAACTTTTTTTTTTACCTTTTTTTTTTAACATCTTTATTGGAGTATAATTGCTTTCCAATGGTGTGTTAGTTTCTGCTTTATAACAAAGTGAATCAGCTATACATATACATATATCCCCATATCTCTTCCCTCTTGCATCTCCCTCCTTCCCACCCTCCCTATCCCACCCCTCTAGGTGGTCACAAAGCACCGAGCTGATCTCCCTGTGCTATGCAAAAGCCAGAACTTTTAAAGGCAGTGATCTGTAGGAAGCCTAGATGATTTTGTAAAACCTCTTATGAGTATCCCAAAATAATGTGGACTGAGATTCAGCACAATACAAAAAAAACAAAAAAAAACCCCCAAAACTAATAAACATCCTTAGTGGTTAAGTGCAAACCAACAAACCATTTTAAAAACTTAGGTAAAATGTGTAGCAGTTCAGATGGGAACTAGAAATTAGGTGCCAGAAGTGTTATTTCTAGATGATTTTAGAGAATGTATCTTCCTAGAAGATGGCTGGAATTTTCAGTAGGAACCAAGGCTGGAGACATGGTGGGTTAGACTAGACTGTAACATTGTCACCAACCTCCCTGCCTCCGAGGGAGGGTTGTAATAGGGGCTGTTTTTCTGCTGGTCTTTGTATCTAGGGCACCTTCCATAGAGCTGGGCACACAAATGAACATTCAAAGAATGTTGCTACTTCATCGCCTGCCAGGAATACTGTACAGGGCGGGGCTGGGGCTGGGGAGTTCCTGAGAAGCTGCCACCCAACAACTACCACCACCATATTGCTCACTTCCTTGACACTTCACACATATCAGAATTTGAACGATAAAAACTATCTTTTCTTTGGACTGTGCAATGTTTTTTTTAAATTGGCAACACTGGGGCCATATTCCTACATAACAACTAGTCAGAACAGAGTAGGGGAAGTTCTCTTTAGAAAGGGGCTGTGCTTTCCAGTTGGCCAGACTCCACTGACCTGATTGGCCCCCCAAAGGCATTTGAGTTTGCAGCCTCTGACATACACTATCTTGTTTAATCTTTGCGCCAACTCTATGAAGTAAATTGGTGCTTTCTGGATGAGAAAACTGAGGCTCACAGATGTTGAGTACTTTCCCAGCATCAGGGCTAGACACCTGTCTGTGGGTCTCCCCAGCTGGTGCTGCTTCTGCTATGTCCACTACAGCTGCAGTGATGACATGGGACCCACGTAACTCCATGCTTCTAGGATTCGAGGATTTTAGATCATGCAAATCACAATTCTAGAGTCACCCTGAAAAATCTAGAAATATGTATTACTAACTCACTGTGTGATCTGTGCGAGGACGGAGACCTTTGCCCCAAAACGCAGCAATGAGGGGTTGGAGATGACCTCTAAGTTGACTTCCAGCCCTAACAGACTCTCATGCAGAAGACAAGACTGCACTTTTAAAGGTGCCACATGGGGGCAAAAGATGACAAGAAGTTCCTTACTTACGTCTTGGTGATGGGGCAGAGCCAAGGTCTCCCAAGGGTTTATTTTCCTAAAAAAGAAAGGTCTGGTCTGAACTGCCAGCCTTATACCTCTGATCTGCCCCCCCCCGTCCCCCCCGCCCCCCGCCCAGTTCCCTACCAGGCCTCCTCTCTCAGACTGAGCTCTTAGGGGGACTGTGGCCTGTTCTATCCCAAGGTCATTGAGGCTAAGACACTACTGACAATAAGACAAATCTTTATCTTAGGTGACTCCCAGCAAAGGAGAGATGGCACAATGCCTTAATGATAAGATTTCGTATTGCAGGAATCAGTCACAACCAGCTTTCGTTGCTTTGAAATTTCTTTTCTCCATCTTCAGAGATTGGGCCATGTGCCCACCCTTCACTTGCATTCCTTAGCATTGCACTGGTGGCCCTTTAGTGCATAGTGACAAAGTATATTATAGCATAATTCACTTAGGTGTCCTTCAGCACTTGTTCTTGCTTCACAAGAAAATATGGGATTGTGGTCATTCTTCCTCTAATGAATATCTATTTCACTAACGTAAAATTTATGTCCCACTGCTCTGTTCCCTTGCTTTTCTATACATGATAACTTTTTGTTTCAATGCCAAATCATAACATTATCATGAAATCATTTATTAGAAAAGCCTTACGGAGGTAAAATTGGCATACAATAAACTGCGTATATTTAAAGGGTACCATTTGATAAGTTTTGACATATGCATACGAAACCATCATCACAAACAAGATAATAAAACTACCCACCCTCAAAGTTTCTCCTGCCCCTTGGTAATCTCTGCCTCTCACCCATCCTATTCTTCCACCACCTTGTACAGACAACCAATGACCTGCTTTCTGTCAGTATAGAGCAGTTTGCATTTTCTAGAACTTTATGTAAACAGAACCATACAGCATGCACTCTTTTTTGTCTGGCTTCTTTCACTCAACAGTTATTTTGGATTCATCATTGTTGTTGTAGCGATACATTCATTCCTATAAAAATAGCTTTATTGTGATGTTATTTACATGCCATAAAATTCACCTAAGTGTAGAATTCAATGACTTTAAGTATACTTACAGAGTTGTGCAAACTTCACCAAAATCTAATTGTAGAACACTTTCATCACCCCCAAAAGAAACCTTATTCCCATGTTCAGTCACTGCCATTTCCACCCCAGCTCTAGGCAACCGCTACTCTATTTTCTGCCTCTATAGGTTTGCCTATTCTTGACATTTCTTATAAATGGAATAATACAATACGTGGCCTTTTTTCTGGCTTCTTTGACTTAGCATGTTTTCAAGGTCCCTATACGTTGTAACGTGTATCTATGTTTCATTCCTTTTTATGGCTGAAAAAATATTCTAATTTATGGAAACAGCATTTAGATGATTTCCACCTTTGGCTATTATGAATAATGCTGCTACAAACATTTTTGTACAAGTTTCTGGGTGAACATATATTTTCATTTCTCTTGAGTATAAACCTAGGAATGAAATTGCTGGGTCACATAGTAACACTATGCTTAACATTCTGAGAAACTTGCCAAACTGTTTTCCAAAGTGACTGCACCGTTTTACATTCCCTATAGCAATGAACAAAGATTCCAGTTTCTCCACATCCTTGTCAACACTTGTTATTGTCTGTCTTTTTGATTATAGCCATTCTAGTGGGTGTGAAGTGGTATCTCATGGTTTTGATTTGCATCTCCTTAATGACTAGTGATGAACATCTTTTCATATGTTTATTGGCCATTCATGTATCTCCTTTGAGGAAATGGCTCTTCTAATCCTTTGTCCATTTTTAAATTGAGTTAAGTCATAAATGGCATTGGGTTCTCTTCCTTTCTCTTAGATCACTCACTGTGGGGAAGCCAACTGCCATGTTTTGAGGACCCTCAAGCATCCTTGTTGGGGGCCTCCTGCCAACAGCCATGCTGAACTGATCTGTCTTAGAAGTGGCCCTCCAGTCCTCAAGGCTTCAGATGATCACAGCCCCACCCAACAGCTTTACTGGACTCTCAGGAGAGACCCTGAGCCAGAATGGCCTAGCTGAGCTGCCCCTCAGAAACCGAGATAATATGGGAGTTCCCTGGTGGTCCAGTGGTTAGGACTAGGCACTTTCACTGCCGTGGCCTGGGTTCAATTCCTGGTGGGGGAACTAAGATCCCACAAGCCAGGCATGTGGCGTGGTAGAAAGAAATGAAAGAAAGAAAGAAAGGAAGAAAGAAAGAAACTGAGATAATAAATGTTTGTTGTTTTAAGCTACTAAGGTTTGGGGAATTTGCTACACAGCGAAAGATTACTAATATATGGGGAATGGGTAAGGGGTGGAGGGTGGAGGAGAAAGTGGCTCTGGGAGGCGCCCCCCACCGCCCTCCTCCAGATGTGACTGCGGGGCATCCGCAGTAACCCCCAGAGACGCCTCTTTAGGACGGTCATCCAGCGTGGGTCCCCTTAGACCAGGAGCAGACAGTGAGGACGGAGGGATGGCGGTCTTGCTGGAAGGCTCTTAGGGAGGAACCAGAGCAGGAGCAGTTGCGCCCTTGACCACCCCCTGCGTGAATAGAAGAGCTGCGTCTCCAGGGGCCGTGGCCTCAGTGCCCCAGGCAATGCCGGGTGCCAGGGACCCCAGAGCCGCCCGCTGGGAGGAGCCCGGGGTGGTAGTGGGGCTGGGTGGCAACATGGGAACTGAAAGACGTGAGGACGAGTTCCAGCTATTCTTCCAGGTAAGTGAAATGATGACCTGGTGCCGGGGCTGCTTCCCCTCTCTCCTGTGGACCCTGGAGTATGGGGAGGGTGAGGGGGCTTCAGCCAGGCACAGGGTTGGCACAGAGGAGCCCTCACACACTTGGCCACGCATTGACTGCATTATTTCAGGGTCATCCAGGCCATCATCCCCTGCCTCCAGGTAAGGATCTGCCTGAGCTGGAAAGAGGACCAATCCTCTGAGCACAGTCAAGACCCAGATGCCACCTCCCTGCTGGGGACCGGCAGTGCACATGGGCTCCTCGGCTCCTGCTACCACAGGTGAGGGTGGGGGCCGCCTGGGGCCCCACAGGCCTCCAGTTTAGTCTAGGGCAGGGTTTTCCATACTCCTTAGAGTGTGACCCAGGGAGGGGCAAATTTTACATCCCAACGCAGTGTACACACAGAAATACATTCACAAAATTAAAACCAGGGTTTGTGGAACCATATTGCTCTTACAATGTGTGATGTCCTCATCTATTCTGTTCTGTCCTTTCTAGTCTATTCGTTTGTTCTGTTCTGTTCTTTTATTCTGTTCTATTCTATCCTGGAGACAGAGGAGAGGGGCTGTGGGAGGCGGTGGGGTCACCCACAGTCTCCTCACAGGACCCTTCGTGGGAGAGTTTCTTCCAAGGCAAACTGCATCTGCCCTGGGTGGGCCCTCATGTGTCTCCCCCATGGGCCCCGGGCTCTTGGCAGCAGAGACAACACCCTATTCACCCAGTATCCCTCATGGCTCCTGGAAGAAACCCAGACTTCTTAGAACCCTCAAGCCTTGGAGAACATCCCTCAGTCAAAGTGCCCCAGTTGTGCAGGGGAGGAAAGTGCAGCTTACGGCAGTCTTTTGCTGTATCTTTGTCATTTCCGTATTTAATCCCTGCCTCCTGGATTCACTGGCCATGGGCTCTGTGGTACTAAAAGTCTTAGGTACTAAGTCTTCGGTTTTATGGAGGTGGCAGCACTGAGGGGACCCCAGATTCAGGGTCTGGCAGGTCACAAGCACCTGAGTGAATGAATGAGAGGCCCATTGCCTGGGGTAGGAGCAGGGGCTTTGGAGTCAGTCAGACCTGAGTGCAGTTTTGACTTTGCCTCTCACTCACTGGCTGTGTGGTCTTGGGTAAGCCACCTAACCTCTCTGAGCATGTGTCCTTACCTCTAAGACAGGAATAATACTGCCTGTTTTATAGGATTGTTATGAGGATTAGCAAAAATGTATATAATTTACAATGCCTGGGAACTCAAAAATAGCACTTGCTATATTTGTTGTTAATAGTTATTGTAAGGACTTCCCTGGTGGCGCAGTGGTTGGGAGTCTGCCTGCTAATGCAGGGGACACGGGTTCAAGCCCTGGTCTGGGAGGATCCCGCGTGCCGCGGAGCGGCTGGGCCTGTGGGCCACAACTGCTGAGCCTGCGCGTCTGGAGCCTATGCTCTGCAGCGGGAGAGGCCACGATAGTGAGAGGCCCGTGCACCGCGATGAAGAGTGGCCCTCGCTTGCCGCAGCTGGGGGAAGCCCTCGCGTGGAAACGAAGACCCAATACAGCCAAAAATAAATAAATAAATAAATAGTCATTGTAACAATAACTAGAGGGTCTCAGAACAACTTCATATATGCTGCTATTACTTAGTTTTGGAGGTAATCTGACTGCCATTGTTTTCATCCTAGGCAAAAAGGAAATTTTCATAAACATCTAGGGGAGGAAGCAGGTTGTATTTGTCAGGAACAGCCTTAGTAATAAAAGGAGAGGAAACACACACATACACACAAAACCAAGAACACAGGTCCTTGCCAAGAATCCACCTGGTTACAAAAGACAGTTGCGTTTTTGGAAAATGAATGGAATGACTTTGGTCCCAGCCAGTGTCCAGCAGTGTGTTGGGAAGACATAGCCCTGGTCTCTGGGGGCACTCCCAGTCCGTGTGCCAGAATAAACACGGTCTGTTGGTAGAGAAGTACAAGATGAGTGGGAATGATGGGCCATGAAAATTCAAGCTGATAACACCTGGGGAGCATTCTCTCTTCCCTCGGCAGAACTTCTTCATTAATACATAATGTAGGAAACATGGTTTTGCGGCTTAGAATTTAAATACTAGAGTGGTCGTTTTGCTTTACAAATTGAATGAACTCTCTTAACTAGTGAATCTAATAGGGACTTTAAATTATTCTGATTAGAAAACACATTTTCGGTGAATTAGGGACTTTGAAAACAAAATCATAGCTAGATCAATTATTTGGCTCTAAGTTTGGCTTTTCCCCACAAGTCCACTAGATGGCGCGATGGGACCACTCTAGGTCCCACTAGTTCCGAAGCGGCTCTTCCCACACAAGGTTAAAGTGAGGAAACTGCATTTTTGTTTTGGTTTCTTGTAAAAAATTTCTTTTCCTTTAGGAATAGAAAGGTAAACACTTTATACACAACTTTTTAAGGGCCCTTTCTAGCACTAAATGAGTGCTAAATAGAGGTATGCCATTTCCCTGTCTGAAGCCCTGAACCCCAGGTGTTTTATCTTTGAGGAAAAAAACCAGTTGATGGTACCAATGGGTGAAAGCTTACCCTAAATCAGGTGCTGTGCTAAGAGCTTCATCTTATTCATTCCGCACAGGGAGACTAGAAGGTGTCACTTTCATTTTGTTTAAATGCTACCATTTTCACGTGTGGACATTTTGTAGGTAAGAGCTCTGAGGTAAGAATTTCAAATATGACTACATCAACCAAATGAAGAATCTAAGAGAGTGAATGTAGGGAACTAAGTGAAGCTAAGGAAGCTAGCCTCCAAAGAGAGACCTCTTTTGGGTGCCCAGGTTTTCACTCCTGGCAATGACAGCTAAAGGGACAGAGCTATATATTTCTTGCACAAAGAGGCAGGAAACATCTGGATAAGTGGATTAGCACAAAGCCTGGTCCAGAAATGAAAAGTAGAAGCTGTGGGACTGAGGGACCTGTGATTACAACTGCCAGAAGCAAAGGGGTTCCTTCCTTTCCAGCCTAAGTACACAAATAAGTCAGCACTGGAGGCCTTTATTCAGCATCTACCAGGTGCCAGGCATGGTGCTAGGTGCCCTATGATTTAATCCTCATTTATGCCTCACAATCACCCTTTAACATGGGTGCTGTGAAGGTGGGATGATGTACAAGGCAATTCCACTGAGTCATCAAGATTATTTACTCAGCCTTATCTCTGCAGCCTACATTCTGCTCAGGGAAGTGGTGACTAAAGCAGATTATAGGCCACGGTCCTTCCCTTGCAGTGAAAACACTTCCATTGCTAAGTTACACAAACTAGTCTCGGAAAAGAAAAACAGTTCTTTCAGTCTGAGTATTCAAACATTGGAGCTTTTTGGTGACCAGTCAGCATCTAAATGGAATTCGAATGCATTTCTATGGCATTGGATTCAACAGAGAAAAGCCTTTGAAACATGGAGAGAAATCAACTTCATTCTGGTTGAGATCCACGTGGACAGTCTTTTTAAAAGTGTTTCCCCCTGTGATTTAGCAAAGCTAAGAACTAATTGAGTTTGCACAACTGGGAGAAAAATTAAGTATCAGAAAGGAATTTTCCCTAGGTGTTTTATTTATGAATTCATCCATTCAAGTTCAACTACTTCCTATTAGAAAACCAGGTTAAATTTGGACTTTATAAGTTTAAAGCCTAAGTCAGATCATGACATTTCTCTGCTCAAACCTTCTAATGCCTCATCATGTCCCTAAAAACCAGTTATCCCAAAGGCCTACAGAACCCTATGTAGTCTGGTTCCCCATTACCGTATTTCTCTCTCTAACCTCATTTGATTTCTTCCTTTGTTTTTTAATACATCAGTTCTACGACTAAGAAGAGATTGCTCTGTGCGGCTCCCTGAATTCCCCCACCTCTTTCTGTTTTCTCCATCAGGAGTCAGCAGATACAGCCTGTGGGTGGACCAAATGCCCATTTTTGTACAGCCCATGAGATAAGAATGGTGTTTACATCTTTAAGTGGCTAGAAAAAAAAAAACTTGGAAAACTACTATTTCATGACATGAAAATTATATGAAACTCAAATTCCGGTGTTGGTGAATAAAATTTTATCTCTGGTAAGCCACATATTTCCTTGTAACCTGGGGGGTTGGTCTCGTGTTAAAGTGGCCACCGTTTTCTCCAAGGGAAATTTGATGTGGTCTCTCTATCTATGTATTACATATGTATATAGATTATAGTTAGTATAAAGAGGAAATATTAATCCTTCATAATTTTACTATTAATAATCCTAGTGGGGTAACCACAGTAGAGCTTTTTGGCATATTTACTTCTAGTCTTTTATATACACATTTACACATACACAATTATTTCTAAGCCTAGTTTTGAATTTTCATTAAATACTTTTATCTAGAAGAAAACACTATTTCTCACTCTCCTAGATATCCTCACTTCAAAATTACCTTTAAAATTTTAATTTTTTAGCATACATTATAGGATATATATTTATTTTTGAAAATTTAGACAGTAAAGATAAAGAAAATGAAACTGCCATCAGTCTCCTCACCCATAGACAAGCACCAGTAATAGTTGGTCATACATAAAGATTCATATTTAAAATCAAGTACCTTAGCCAAAGCTCCTTCGAGGTTGCCTGGGCCTACCTCCAAAGCTTCAGTAGATGCAAAACTCAGCAGACTCTGTATTAGGAGCTGCATTGTAAATCAAAAAGTAGAATACCAAGTAAATCTACTTTGCAGGAAACCTCCAGCCAACGCTAAAACAACTGAAAACATGCTCAAATTTGTCTGTCTCTCTTGAGTAAGAGGGAGACAATTCATGACACATATAGCCCAGAGGTTTCCCAGCAAATATATAGAGTCGTACTGCACCTACTATTTTGCAGCCTGCTTTCCCCACTCAGCAATATATCATGAGCAGTTTCCCATATCATGTTACCATAATTCTTCTAAAATGTGTTTTTTAATAGTTGTAGAATATTTCATTCCAAAGAGTAAAAACGTAATTGATTTAGTCTCCTCTACTGATGAACACGCAGGTTATTTGTAACTTTTAACCTATTCTAATAATCATAAGCATCTTGGGATATTTTTTCCAATAATACAGACGTGGACTTGCTTGGTCACGCTATATGCAGACGGTAAGGGGTTGATGCATGTTTCCAAGATTCCTCAGAGCAAGGTCGAATTCTCTCTTTAGTCTACCTAGGTTATTATCATTTAACAAAAAAACCTTTGTCAATTGAATAAACAAAGCAATTCTATCTTATTGTTGTTTTAACTTGAAGTTTGTTGATAACTAAAGAGATTGAATATATTTTCATATGCTTATTAGCCATTTCTACTTCTTTTGTGAACTGCCTATGTCCTTTGTTTATCTTTTATTTATTAATCCGCAAGGGCTCATTATGCATCAAGGAGACTAACCTTTTGTAGTATATGATGTGAATATTTCCCCCAGGTTTTCATTTGTCTTGTAATTTTTTAATGGTGTATTCTATCACTATCTCTCCTTGTTTTATTCTTAGAAACTTCCCCATCTCCCAACACAC
Organism: Eschrichtius robustus; assembly: GCF_028021215.1. Lineage (NCBI taxonomy): Eukaryota > Metazoa > Chordata > Mammalia > Artiodactyla > Eschrichtiidae > Eschrichtius > Eschrichtius robustus. Next base: position 62,604,658 of record NC_090829.1, on the reverse strand, counting down.
ACCCACCAAGATCCCATGAGGCAAATAGCCCAACAGTCTGTGTTTCTCATCACTACGCCCTACAGCCCTCCACGTAAGGTACAGACGCAGCTATCGTGTCAACATCGCTTCTATGGGAAAGCCGGAGCCCTTCAGTACCGGCTGCTGCCAGGCCCAGGGAGTGAAGACCCCCACGTAGGTCCTGCTCCCTCCTCACTGCGCTCAGTGGTAGGACTTCTAAAGTTCAGATGACAGTAAAGATGGGGCCGTCAGAGGAACATGAGGCCCTAAGCGAACGCTGTACCAAAACACGCTCACAGATGCCACTCTCGGAGGGAAGCAGAGGGTCATCGTCCTCATTCCCAGGCTGGTGTGACGGCTCCATGTATAGAACAACAGCTGCACGTTATGTTGCGGAAGCTTCCTGGGGGTCAGCCCTGAGTGAGCTCTCTACTGAGTCACTCACAGCAACCTGTGCAGGAGGTTCTAGTGTCCTCACTTTACAGGCGAGAAAACCAAGGCCTGAGAGGTCCAGGCATCCCACACTGGCAGCGGCAGAGCCGGTGCAGCCAAGGCTGGGCCTGCTGATGCAAAGCTGAGAGGGTAACTCGTTCTGAGGGCAAAACGTTGGCAATGAGTTTAACCTCCCTGAGCCTCAGTTTCTTCAGAGCCTTTTGGCACATCTGATGGTGGGGATTAAATAAGACTAGATCATCTTTACTATCCCTCCTCACTCTAAGATTATTCTATAAACATATTTCTATTTCTAAAAGAATTTATGAAAAGCAAAATCACACCTTGCTTTTCTTTTCTCACAAGAAAAGAAGCAAAGGTCGTAAGATTTTCTGTCCATTTACAGCCTCAATTAACTAAACAGTTAATGTGTGACTGCATGTACAATAGGACGGCAAGGAGAAGGAATCAGCGTGGGCTGGAGAGGTCTTGGAGGAGGTGAGATCTGGACTGTCCTGTGTAAGAGGTGACGACTTGCAGCAAGACAGGAGGGTGTTCCAGGAGGAAGGAAACAGGAGCAGGGGCTAGGAGTCGTGGCTACACCCGGGGCCTTGTGGGAACGAGGTGCTGGGGCAGGGTCTGGGTGGGAAACATGGCAGGCAGGGGGAGCCGGATGGAGGAGACGGTTGTCATGCCAGGCTACGGTGAGACTCCATGCAGGAGCCGAGGGGAAGGTTCAGGAGACCGAGTTGGCCAACAGGGAAGAGAACTGTCCAGGAGCCGGTTTCATTCAGCACTGAATAGGTCCTGAGGGTTCAGACTTAGGAAAACATGTTCTTAGTTTCATATCCTTCCTCTGTTTTGGTTAGGTGTTCCATAATTACTTAATAAATTCCCGGAACTATAAATGGTAACAACATGAAACACTATGGACCCATACAATGACCTTGTTGAAACCAATGGGTTTTTTTTGTTTGTTTGTTTTAATTAGTTTATTTATTTTTGGCTGTGTTGGGTCTTCGTTGCTGTGTGTGGGCTTTCTCTAGTTGCAGAGAGAGGGGGCTACTCTTCATTGCGGTGCATGGGCTTCTCATTGCGGTGGCTTCTCTTGTTGCGGAGCATGGGCTCTAGGCACACGGGCTTCAGTAGTTGTGGCTCGTGGGCTCTAGAGCACAGGCTCAGTAGTTGTGGTGCACAAGCTTAGTTCCTCTGCGGCATGTGGGATCTTCCCGGACCAGGGCTCAAACCCGTGTCCCCTGCATTGGGAGGCAGATTCTTAACCACTGTGCCACCAGGGAAGCCCGAAACCAATGTTTTTTTAAGCATTAATTTAACAACATGATGAATATAAACACTCCCCTGGTTCTTAGGAGGCTAATGTACTTGAGAATTTTGCTCAGTGGCTAGACTTCCATCTGTTCGTTCCTCTCTTCTTCTGTGTCTCAGTTTCTAACTCTGTGATCATTGGATTTGTTTTCTATTTCTAATATTTTTTGTTTGCATAAAAACTATTTCAAGTGCTTTTTGGAAGTAGGTAGAATACAAATAAATTATTATTAAAGTTTCTCTAGGTATATGGTCTTCAATATCTCATTATACTAAATAATAACAAAACAGGTCTTCGTACATAAGCCCTTTTGGACAGAGGCTCTGAAGTCCTTTGTAAATCCAACTTATTAAACCTAATTCAAGTTAACAATCCCTGCATTTGTATGTATAGCATTTTAAGGATGAAAAATGTGGGAATTTTTTTGGTTAATGTGCATTATTTTATTTGAGCCACAAAACTCCTGACGGTGAGCTCTTTCTTTCATCCCTAGTACCTAGCACAGCACCTATGGCATAGGTAGATTCCCTACCAATGCTTATTGAAAGAATGAATGATTGAATTAAGTCAGAAATAACAATTCTGTGAGCAGGAATATGTACTAATCATTATTCCCATTTCACTGAGGAAGAAGCAGTGTTGTACTGGAGTCATGAGACAGACGGACCTGGGACCTGGGACCCTTTACTGGAGGACTTGCACCTGAACAAACATCTCCCCGAGCAACAGAATACAAAGGAATCTTAAGGGACTAAAGATAAGTGCATGCACGTGCAGTTGGGGCAAATTATGAACAATAAGATGCAAAAAGGCCAAAAACCAACTGTCACTTCTGAGGTGCCAGGAGCAAGGGTACTATGCATGATCCCTGCACGCAGCACCAACAAGGGGGTGGGCAGGCCACCTAAGCCGCGCCCCTGGCCCCACCGAGAGATCCGCCCCTACACTCACCTCATTTAAGGAACCAGCAAGGGCACCTGTTACTTGTTTTTGCTCTCTCCTGCTACAGCAAGAGTCCCAATAAAGCCTTGCCTGAATTCCTTCTCTGGCCTCTTATCAATTTATATTGATTAAAGAGTCCAAGGACGCTGGTTGGTAACAATTAGGACCTGCTCAGGAGAGCCGATGGCATATATTTCTTCCCAGCTCCATTTCCATTAAGTGACTTCACCTTGGCAGCTTGAGATTGGCCACGGTGGGAGTATTTACACCAAGGAAATCAACAAAAGCTGTAAGTTAGCAACTCTTCCCCTTGAACCCTTGAGAGCCAGTTTTAAAATATTTACCAGCATACCGCTGAAATTAGGATTCAAACTAGTTAAGTGATTTGACTGAGGTTAAATTGCTGGCTTAGAATTCAAGTCCAGGCTCCTGGCTCTAAGGCCAGAGGCCATTAGGGAAACTGATGAGTCACGGATAAAAGTGCAGCCAGTTTCTGACTCTGCCCAGCTCCGTAAGTGATGGAAACTGTGTCTCTAGGGACGTGAAACACAGCAGGCCCTTTTATAGCAATGATGATGGGTTAGAGTAGGAAGACCTAACTCCCTTAAAATATAATAATGCTCCTCTATCCCCATGCCACTAGTTCCCTTAATAAAGACTCAGGGCTTGTCTTTGCCTATTTGTTCATTTGGCATTTTGCTGCCTTTATTTTTCCACATCAGTGAATAGCAACCTACCCCATGTGTATCTTATGAAGAAAGTTATTAGGTGTGTAGGTGTGGATTTCGTTGCTGGCCACACTCGGTGGGTCTCAAGTAGCCAACAGTGAGAAATGGTAACGTAACCCAAGTTTTGCCTCGGTCTCACATCCATGCTAAGTTGGAATTTTAAGTCTTTGGACTAACACTAATCAAGAACTAATTCTCTAAATGTATTCTTTATGGAGAGATAACCCCAAGTAGCCCCTAATCTTTGCCCACAATGTGAGCTAAAGTTCCAAAGCCTACGTCACAGCCACGAAACACGGGAAGACAGCTGGTGAGTAGAATTTCGTTTTTTGTGGAAGGGACAAGCAAATTGGAAACGCTCAAATTTGAATTGATAAATGATGTAACAACTGAGAAAACACATAATTTTCCACACGTAAAATGTGGGTTATAAATTCAAACTTCAGGTTGTTCCCTTCCTGAAGATAGGATAAGCAATTACCATCAAATAGGAAATATTTACACTTCTCAGCACCAGTTGCTGCAATGGGTTTCCTGAGAAAAATCTACAAAGTTGAAATTACAAGCTTTCCAATAAATTCTGGGTGATTTGTAACTTCTTTTAACATGCCCATTTGGCTCCTGGACTGGTTTTAGCAGGGACAAATTTGTTTAACGAAGAATAGATCATTAGAAGAAGCTAGGGGGAAAAAAAAGACTTAGAATGTAGAAATCTATGTAGCATTAAGAATTTACAGGTAATTTTATCTTTCTTCTGCCATTCCTGGACAAGAGCCAAGAATTGTCCTACCATGGGACTTGAAAGACTAAAAGGTACAAAGTAGTAAAACTGGTTTTTACTGTGGCTTCCCAGAGGATCCTTTAAGTTTAAGTTCATAGCTTTTAAACCTGACACTTTCATCTTTAATACTGATGATTCACGAGACATTTTGACTATCAGATTGATTTTTTAATGAAAACACCAGTCCTTTTCCCTAACTCATATGAAACTATTCAGACTAGAATAAGAGACCTAAAATTTGAGGGTGTTTCCATAGATATGATAAAGGGACACTCAGAGGGGTAGGTTTCATTATAATCCTTTATTTCCCCAACAAGAGGAACCTGGAGTCAGAGTGGATTGATTAAATGACTTCTTTTTCTGTCTGACAGTCATATAATATCTCCTAGTTCTACTCCCCTAGTCTTCCCTTTGGATTACATTATCGCCTTTATGGAACTTTGGGGTTTGTTTTTGTTTTGTCCATGACCAAAAGGTGAGATGATCCCTTTACAGTAGGAGAGAACTTTGGATCCCTCTATTGGTGGTTTCTTCAAATTGCAGTTCTCCACTAAAAGGTTTATGGAGTTTAGTAGGTAACCGTCAAAAAAAAATTTTTTTAAGTGAAAATATGTATTGAACATAGTAAGTGTAAATGTTTCTTGGTGAAACTTTGTTTCCATGATGTGTATACGAATGCAGAGTCAAGATTGCTTTCCAGTGAACAATATTCAGCACCAGTGGGCTACATGCAGCAGCATAGGATTAGGGTGAGAGGCGTGAGGCAGGGCTAAGGAAGTGCAGAGTTGGAGCCTGTCTCTATGTAAAATTTTGATGTTTTGTTCGTCATGGATTTTTTTTTGCATTATTTTTGATTTTTAAAAAGTATTGTTTAAAATATTTATTTTGATTACTGTGGTTTTTTGGTGCCCCCTTAAATTTTGTGCCCCAAATGAGTGCCGCACTTGCCTCTCCCTTACCCTCCCCTGACAGTGGTCAGTGTGCTTTATAGAGAGAACGGAGAGGGCTGGCCAGCCTGGGGAATTCCCGAAGAGGAAGCACATGTGGGAAGAGATGGTGAGAATGTGTGTGATGTCTTTTCCTTTCTCTATGAGGCAGGAGGGGAAGTCATCAGCTAAGAGGAGGAGGACAGGCCTTGGGAGAGGGGGGAAGAGGTAGCATGGCTGGTGAAGAGCCTGGGAGAGGGAGAGGGTCCAGGACAAGTGGAGGACAGCCACACAGCCCTGAGTACTCTGCCCACAGCTGGATATCGCCATTTGTGGTGATGCTGTCTGCCGGGTGCGTTATGTTTCTCCAGCAGCCCGCAGGTGTTGTAGAGAAGACAGGAATGACCCAAGGTCTGGGGTTGCTGGGGTGGAAGGCCAGGAACCGGGGAGAGGAGGGCAAAGGTGCCAAGTGATCCTGCATCTGAGACAGGGAGGCAGGTAGAAGAAAGGTCAGGAGATGGCTGGCTGGACCCGGGGTGTTAGGGGGCAGGCAGGGGGCACAGAGGATTCCAGATGAATATTTAGAGGTTGTGGCTGAAGAGAGAGTGGACTGGAATTTGAAATTTCAGAAGAAATGCAGTTCTAAGTGAAGCCACATAAATGACTTTCTTGCTGGTAAGTTGTCTTGAGTGTGTGGGAAGACACGTGAACAAAATGGCACCTACACCATAAAACAAGGGTTCCTTAGGCTTCTGAAGGTTGTATGTCTACTGAGTAAGATGTAGAAATATAGTTTCCCCAAGATTGGATGTTGTTAATATATTACAATGATGGCCAGAAACAGTGGTCAAGAAACAAAGGAGTGGACACAAAAATATATGCATTTTTGAATTCAAACCCACTGGTTTCTCTAGTTAACATTACTCAGCCTTCAGGTCTAGATTCAGTGCTGCTTCTCCTCCTGGAAGATGCCTTCCCTAACTCCACCCAACCCCACCCTGAGAGCCCCCTGTGCTCCCAGCACAGCTCTCACTGTTTGCTCCACGTCTGTCTTCCCTTTCGAGCGCCAGGACTAGCCTTTACGTCCTGCCTTCCGACTGTCTCCATCTTAATTTTCTTTGTTACCCCATCTTAATTTTCTGATGAACCAGCCCTTTAAGATAGTTCCTGTTTCTTTGACTCCTCCCTCTTCTCCTTCCCCAGAGTTTACTGTTCCAGGCCTCTGCTCAGCTCCCCCACTGGAGAGCTCACCCATGTCCATAGCCTCCATCGTCTCTACACGCAGGGTGCCCACCGGACCTTCAGTCCTGTCTGCCTCCAGGCTCAGATTACCTACTGGACTTCTCTACCTGCTGTCTCTCCAACATCTCAGTCAACACAGCCTAAAACCAAACGTGTCCCCTCCTCACTCCTAACTCAGGAGACCAGTTTTCCCTCTTTTGTCAGGAATGCTTTGTCGACAGGAAAAATCAATAAACAATCTATAACAGGAATAGAAAAGAGTTTTATTTGAGCCAAACAGAGGACTGTGTCTTTCTCAAGGACATGAAAGCCATTCCTTTGATATGTAATCATCAGGAAAGACAGAATCCTAATTTTAAGATTGCCAGCTGGCAGACACAACCGGCCTAATCACATTGACACTGACCCAGTCTTACTGAGCGTTTTATAATTTTTCACTTCCCTGACTCTACTTGGGCCTCCACCCACTGCCCCTCCCTGTTCCCTTATTCTCCCTTTAAAAGCACCCAGTCAGCTCTGCACAAATCGAGGTGGAGCTCAGCTCTTTCCCCTTGTATCAGTGGTTACTGAATAAAATCTGTGTCCACCGCTTTAACTAAAATCTGACTTTATCTTTGACACCTGAAACAAAGATTGTTCCTCCTTCTGAGACCACCTAAGCCCTGTTGATCCTCAGGCTTTTCTGGAATTCTGTGATTCATCCAACCCTCACTGATCTCTGCTCCTCAGGACACCCCTACGGGGCTTGCTGTTGGTATTGCCCAAGTTAGCACTGACCTGCCTGTCCCTTACGGTGATGTGCTGGGTTTTTTTCTGCGATTTTGTCTTGACTCCAACTAATTGTCTCCAATACTTTGAGGTTGAAGACACTATTAGTTCATTATTTTTCTTTGTGTCTAGTATAAGTATTTACATAGAAAGTACTCAGATACTTACAGGATGAATTGAAATACTGGAAACTGTGATAGATTAACTGTAAATTAAAATGCAGTCCTGTCATCGAAATTACAATTTCAACCAATATAGTTGGTTTGGCATATGTTTTAGGATCACAAAAGTAGACTCAACAAAGAAATGCGTAATCAGCAGGGGTGAGATTGAATAAACAAGAGGTGACTGTAGGTAAACTAGCTTTGTCCAGAAAAGGTGAAAGGACTCTCTCCTATTCTTTTGAATAGTTGTGAGGCACAGCTCCCAGACTGGGGGTGGGGTCTACCACCCCCTTCCCCAAATTCCTTTACTCTCCTCTTCTTTATCCTTCTGACAACCACCCCCTATTAAAAAAGAGGATATAAATCTGTCTCCAGTCCAAACACAGATTAACCCAAGTTATGTTCCAAATATTTGCATATTTTCCTCTAAGCAGTTCTTTGTCCTGTTCTCTTCTATAGTCTTCCCTGTTTCCTATTTTCAGCAGGCTCTGAAGTCATCTGTAATTTTTATATCCCCTCAGTAACAATACTTTGATCTTTGCCCCCAGATTGCAGATTAAGTCAAGCAGAGAGCAGTAAGGGGTGCCTGAGGTTACATGATAGATCTGGCCCCAAACGGGGTAGCCCTGGAGTTTCCAACCTGTTGATTGGTCATCCAGCCATGCTGCAGGCACAAAGGAAGCTGTACCCATGGCATTCTTTCCTGGACAGTTGCTGAGTTCACAATCATTATTGGGATCACTTTGTTTCCTGTAAGCTCAGCATTTTCTTTCTCCAGGTCAGGCAGGCCTGTGGGCCTCTCCCCAGTTCCCTCCCCTGCACTTGGAGTAGGAAGCTAGAGGATGTGCTTTATTTATTTTTTAAATAGATCTTTATTGGAGTATAATTGCTTCACAATACTGTGTTAGTTTCTGTTGCACAACAAAGGGAATCAGCCATATGCATACACATGTGCCCGTATCCCCTCCCTCTTGAGCCGCCCTCCCATCCTCCCTATCCCACCCCTCTAGGTCATCGCAAAGCATCCAGCTGATCTCCCTGTGCTATGCTGCTGCTTCCCACCAGCCAACTATTTTACATTCGGTAGTGTATATATGTTGATGCTACTCTCACTTCGCCCCAGCTTCGCCCTCCCACCCCATGTGCTCAAGTCCATTCTCTATGTCTACCTCTTTATTCCTGCCCTGCAACTAGTTCATCAGTACCATTTTTTTTTTTTAGATTCCATACATATGCTTTAGCATACAGTAGTTGTTTTTCTCTTTCTGACTTACTTCACTCTGTATGACAGGCTCTAGGTCCATCCACCTCACTACAAATAACTCAATTTCCTTTCTTTTTATGGCTAATATTCCATTGTATATATGTGCCACATCTTCTTTATCCATTCATCTGTCGATGGACATTTAGGTTGGTTCCATGTCCTGGCTATTGTAAATAGTGCTGCAATGAATATTGTGGTACATGTCTCATTGTGAATTATGGTTTTCTCAGGGTATATGCCCAGTAATGGGAATGCTGGATCATATGGTAGTTCTATTTTTAGCTTTTTAAGGAACCTCCATACTGTTCTCCATAGTGGCTGTATCAATTTACATTCCCACCAACAGTGCAAGAGGGTTCCCTTTTCTCCACACCCTCTCCAGCATTTATTGTTTGGAGATTTTTTGATGATGGCCATTCTGAGAGGTGTTAGGTGATACCTCGTTGTAGTTTTGGTTGCATTTCTCTAATGATTAGTGATGTTGAGCATCTTTTCATGTGTTTGTTGGCAATCTGTATATCTTCTTTGGAGAAATGTCTATTTATATCTTCTCCCCATTTTTGGACTGGGATGTGTGTTTTCTTGATGTTGAGCTGCATGAGCTGTTTGTATATTTTGGAGATTAATCCTTTGTCTGTTGTTTCATTTGCAAATATTTTCTCCCATTCTGAGGGTTGGCCTTTTGTCTTGTTTATGGTTTCCCTTGCTGTGCAAAAGCTTTTAAGTTTAAGTCCCATTTGTTTATTTTTGTTTTTATTTCCATTACTCCATGAGGTGGGTCAAAAAAGATCTTGCTGTGGTTTATGTCAAAGAGTGATTTTCCTATGTTTTCCTCTAAGAGTTTTTTAGTGTCTTCTTTTACATTTAAGTCTTGAATCCATTTGGAGTTTATTTTTGTGTATGGTGTTAGGTAGTGTTCTTTTTTTTTTTAATTTTTGAATTTTATTTTATTTATTTTTTTATACAGCAGGTTCTTATTAGTCATCAATTTTATACACATCAGTGTATACGTGTCAATCCCAATAGCCCAGTTCATCACACCACCACCCCCACCCTACGTTGTTTTCCCCGCTTGGTGTCCATACATTTGTTCTCTACATCTGTGTCTCAACTTCTGCTCTGCAACCTGGTTCATCTGTACCATTTTTCTACGTTCCACATATATGCGTTAATATATGATATTTGTTTTTCTCTTTCTGACCTTCACTCTGTATGACAGTCTCTAGATCCATCCACATCTCAACAAAGGACCCAATTTCGTTCCTTTTTATGGCTGAGTAATATTCCATTGTATATATGTACCACATCTTCTTTATCCATTCCTCTGTCGATGGGCATTTAGGTTGCTTCCATGACCTGGCTATTGTAAATAGTGCTGCAATGAACATTCGGGTGCATGTGTCTTTTTGAATTATGGTTTTCTCTGGGTATATGTCCAGTAGTGGGATTGCTGGGTCATATGGTAGTTCTATTTTTAGTTTTTTAAGGAACCTCCATACTGTTCTCCTTAGTGGCTGTATCAATTTACATTCCCACCAACAGTGCAAGAGAGTTCTCTTTTCTCCACACCCTCTCCAGCATTTGTTGTTTGTAGATTTTCTGATGATGCCCATTCTAACTGGTGCGAGGTGATACCTCATTGTAGTTTTGATTTGCATTTCTCTAATACTTAGTGATGTTGAGCATCTTTTCATGTGCTTCTTGGCCATCTGTATGTCTTCTTTGGAGAAATGTCTATTTAGGTCTTCTGCCCATTTTTGGATTGGGTTGTTTGCTTTTTTACTATTGAGCTGCATGAGCTGTTTATATATTTTGGAGATTAATCCTCTGTCCGTTGATTCATTTGCAAATATTTTCTCCCATCCTGAGGGTTTTCTTTTAGTCTTGTTTATGATTTCCTTTGCTGTGCAAAAGCTTTGAAGTTTCATTAGGTCCCATTTGTTTATTTTTGTTTTTATTTCCATTACTCTAGGAGGTGGATCAAAAAAGATCTTGCTGTGATTCATGTCAAAGAGTGTTCTTCCTATGTTTTCCTCTAAGAGTTTTATAGTGTCCAGTCTTACATTTAGGTCTCTAATCCATTTTGAGTTTATTTTTGTGTATGGTATTAGGGAATGTTCTAATTTCATTCTTTTACATGTAGCTGTCCAGTTTTCCCAGCACCACTTATTGAAGAGGCTGTCTTTTCTCCATTGTATATCCTTGCCTCCTTTGTCATAGATTAGTTGACCATAGGTGCGTGGGTTAATCTCTGGGCTTTCTATCTTGTTCCATTGATCTATGTTTCTGTTTTTGTGCTGGTACCATGCTGTCTTGATTACCGTAGCTTTATAGTATACTCTGAAGTCAAGGAGTCTGATTCCTCCAGCTCTGTTTTTTTCCCCTCAAGACTGCTTTGGCTATTTGGGGTCTTTTGTGTCTCCATACAAATTTTAAGATTTTTTGTTCTAGTTCCGTAAAAAAATGCCATTGGTAATTTGATAGGGATTGCATTGAATCTGTAGATTGCTTTGGGTAGTATAGTCATTTTCACAATATTGATTCTTCCAGTCCAAGAACATGGTATATCTCTCCATCTGTTGGTATCATCTTTAATTTCTTTCATCAGTGTCTTATAGTTTTCTGCATACAGGTCTTTTGTCTCCCTAGGTAGGTTTATTCCTAGGTATTTTATTCTTTTTGTTGCAGTGGTAAATTGGAGTGTTTCCTTAATTTCTCTTTCTGAGTTTTCATCATTAGTGTATAGGAATGCAAGAGATTTCTGTGTATTAATTTTGTATCCTGCAACCTTACCAAATTCATTGATTAGTTTGAATAGTTTTCTGGTGGCATCTTTAGGATTTTCTATATATAGCATTAAGTCATCAGCAAACAGTGACAGTTTTACTTCTTCTTTTCCAATTTGTATTCCTTTTATTTCTTTTTCTTCTCTGATTGCTGTGGCTAGGACTTCCAAAACTATGTTGAATAAGAGTGGCCGAGTGGACATCCTTGCCTTGTTCCTGATCTTATTGGAAATGCTTTCAGTTTTTCACCATTGAGTATGATGCTTGCTGTGGGTTTGTCATATATGGCCTTTCTTATGTTGAGGTAGGTTCTCTCTATGCCCATTTTCTGGAGAGTGTTTATAATAAATGGGTGTTGAATGTTGTCAAACCTTTTTCTGCATCTATTGAGATGATCATATGGTTTTTATTCCTTAATTTGTTAATGTGGTGTATCACATTGATTGATTTGCATATATTGAAGAATCCTTGCATCCCTGGGATAAATCCCACTTGATCATGGTGTATGATCCTTTTAATGTGCTGTTGGATTCTGTTTGCTAGTATTTTGTTTAGGATTTTTGCATCTATGTTCATCAATGATATTGGTCTATAATTTTCTTTTTTGTGACTTCTTTTTCTGGTTTTGGTATCAGGGTGATGGTGGCTTTGTAGACTGAATTTGGGAGTGTTTCTCCCTCTGCAATTTTTTGGAAGAGTTTGAGAAGGATGGGTGTTAGCTCTTCTCTAAATGTTTGATAGAATTCACCTGTGAAGCTATCTGGTCCTGGACTTTTGTTTGTGGGAAGATTTTTAATTACAGTTTCAATTTCATTACTTGTGATAGGTCTATTTATATTTTCTAATTCTTCCTGGTTCAGTCTTGAAAAATTGTAACTTTCCAAGAATTTGTCCACTTCTTCATGGTTGTCCATTTTATTGGCATATAGTTGTTTGCAAAATCTCTTATAATCCTTTGTATTTCTGCAGTGTCAGTTATGATTTCTCCTTTTTCATTTCTAATTTTATTGATTTGCATTCTCTCCCTTTTTTTCTTGATGAGTCTGGCTAAGGGTTTATCAATTTTGTTTATCTTCTCAAAGAACCAGCTTTTAGTTTTATTGATCTTTGCTATTGTTTTCTTCATTTCTATTTCATTTATTTCTGCCCTGATCTTTATGATTTCTATCTTTTTACTGACTTTGGGTTTTCTTTATTATTCTTTCTCTAGCTGTTTTAAGTGTTGGGTTAGGTTGTTTATTTGAGATTTTTCTTGTTTCTTGAGGTGAGATTGTATTGCTATAAACTTCCCTCTTAGAACTGCTTTTGCTGTGTCCCATAGGTTTTGCGTCATCGTGTTTTTGTTGTCATTTGTTTCTATGTATTTTTAAATTTCTTCTTTGATTTCTTCAGTGAGCTCTTGGTTATTTAGTACCGCACTGTTTAGCCTCCATGAATTTTTGTTTTTTACAGTTTTTTTCCTGTTATTTCTTTCCAATCTCATAGCGTTGTGGTCAGAAAAGATACTTGATATGATTTCAGTTTTCTTAAATTTTCCGAGGCTTGATTTGTGACCCAAGATGTGATCTATCCTGGAGAATGTTCCATGTGCACTTGAGAAGAAAGTGTATTCTGCCACTTTTTGGTGGAATGTTCTATAAATATCAATTAGATCTATCTGGTCTATTGTGTCATTTAAAGCTTGTGTTTCCTTATTTATTTTCTGTGGATGATCTATCCATTGGTATAAGTGGGGTGTTAAAGTTCCCTACTATTATTGTGTTACTGTTGATTTCTCCTTTCTTGGTTGTTAGCATTTGCCTTATGTATTGAGGTGCTCCTATGTTGAGTGCATAGACATTTATAATTGTTATATCTTCTTCTTGGATTGGTCTTTTGATCATTATGTAGTGTCCCTCCTTACCTCTTGTAACAGTCTTTATTTTATTATTTATTTATTTATTTATAAAAATATTTATTTATTTATTTTTGGCTGTGTTGGGTCTTCATTGCTGCACTCGGGCTTTCTCTAGTTGAGGCGAGTGGGGGCTACTCTTTGTTGTGGTGCTTGGGCTTCTCATTGCAGTGGATTCTCTTGTTGTGGAGCACAGGCTCTAGGCACGTGGGCTTCAGTAGTTGTGGCATGCAGGCTCAGTAGTTGTGGCACATGGGCTTAGTTGCTCCATGGCATGTGGGATCTTCCTGGACCAGGGCTCGAACCCGTGTTCCCTGCATTGGCAGGTGGATTCTTAACCACTGCGCCACCAGGGACGTCCCACAGTCTTTATTTTAAAGTCTATTTTATCTGATATGAGTATTGCTACTGCAGCTTTCTTTTGATTTCCGTTTGCATGGAACATCTGTTTCCATCCCTTCACTTTCAGTCTGTATGTGTCCCTAGGTCTGAAGTGGTTCTCTTGTAGACAGCATATATATGGGTCTTGTTTTTGTATCCATTCAGCCAGTCTGTGTCTTTTGGTTTGGGGCATTTAATCCATTTACATTCAAGGTTATTATCGATATGTATGTTCCTATTACTATTTTCTTAATTGTTTTGGGTTTGTTTTTGTGAGTCTTTTTCTTCTCTTGTGTTTCCCACTTAGAGAAGTTCCTTTAGCATTTGTTGTAAAGCTGGTTTGGTGGTGCTGAATTCTCTTAGCTTTTGCTTGTCTGAAAAGCTTTTGACTTTTCCATCAAATCTGAATGAGATCCTTACTGGGTAGAGTAATCTTGGTTGTAGGTTTTTCTCTTTCATCATTTTAAGTATAGCCTGCCACTCCCTTCTGGCCTGCAGAGTTTCTGCTGAAAAATCAGCTGATAACCTTATGGGGATTCCTTTGTATGTTATTTTTTGTTTTTCCCTTGCTGCTTTTAATATTTTTTCTTTGAATTTAATTTTTGTTAGTTTGATTAATATGTGTCTTGTTGTGTTTTTCCTAGGGTTTATCCTGTATGGGACTCTTTGTGCTTCCTGGACTTGGGTGACGATTTCTTTTCCCAACTTAGGGAAGTTTTGGACTATAATATCTTCAAATATTTTCTCAGACCCTTTCTTTTTCTCTTCTTCTTCTGGGACCCCTATAATTCAAATGTTGGTGCTTTTAGTGTTGTCCCAGAGGTCTCTGAGATTGTCTTCGATTCTTTTCATTCTTTTTTCTTTATTCTACTCCTTGGCAGTTATTTCCACCATTTTGTCTTCCAGCTCACTTATTCATTCTTCTGCCTCAGTTATTCTGTTATTGATTCCTTCTAGTGTATTTTTCATTTCAATTATTGTATTGTTCATCTCTGTTTGTTCTTTAGTTCTTCTAGATCTTTGTTAAACATTTCTTGTATTTTCTCAATCTGTGCCTCCATTTTATTTCCGAGATTCTGGATCATCTTTACTATCATTACTCTGAATTCTTTTTCAGGTAGATTGCCTATTTCCTCTTCATTTATTTGGTCTTGTAGGTTTTTACCTTGATCCTTCATCTGTGACATATTTTTTTGCCATCTCATTTTTTTTTTTTTTTTTTAATGAGTGTGATTGTGTTCCTGTCTTACTGGTTGTTTGGCCTGAGGCTTCCAACACTGGGTTTTGTAGGCATTTGGGTAGAGCTGGATCTTGGTGCTGAGATGAGGAACTCTGTGAAACCTCACTCTGATGAATATTCCCTGGGGTCTGAGGTTCTCTGTTAGTCCAGTGTTTCGGACTTGGAGCTCTCACTGCAGGAGCTTCGGCCTGACCCCAGGCTTGTGAACCAAGATCCCCCAAGCCGCCTGGGGCAGCAAAAAAAAAAAAAGAGAGAGAAAAATAACAAAGTAAAAAATAAAATTAGATTAGGAAACTAACAGATATGTTAGGAAGAATATAAAAATAAAAATATAGATGAATCAACAACTGGAAGGTACATCAGTACCACAATAATAAAAAAGAGGAGGATAAAGAGAAAAAAAAAAAACAAAGGAAGGGGGGAAGGCCTTGGCTGTGGAGAGCAGGGCCTAAGCAAGGGCGAGGTTTGGGTGGTGAGTGGGGCCTATGCTTAGGACCCACAGGGCTGGAAAAGGCCCTGGGGGCTGTGGAGGGTGGGGCTTAGGCTCAAAGAACAGAAGGGGCCCAGGCGTGCCCCTCACCCTTGGTCTCAGAGGACAGGGGACCTCACCTGGGAGTCCAGCAGGCTTTCTGGGCTCGAGTGGGCGGGGCAAACGCCTTCCTCTCCTCTCCTGCTCCTCGGGTCTGGGAGGGCCCCTCGCGCCTGCCTCTCCTGACCTCCGAGGACTCCCTCCTATGCCCTCAAGGACCCACGTGCCTGGAGGGGGCTTTGGAGGGCAGGGGACTGGCCTGGGAGCTCAGCAGGCTCCCCCCGCCTGAGTGGGTGGGGCAATCACCCTCCACTCTTTTTCTGCTCCTCCCGGAGGGCCCCTCCCACTTGCTCTCCTGATCTCCCTGGCCTCAGGGGCGTGGATCCTGTCTAGTCTCCACTTCTCTTCCCCCCTCAGTCCCCCTACATCCTACCAGTTCACTTTGAGGTTCCTCCCGTCTCCTTGGGCGTCAGAGTCCCCCACCAGCGGCGAGCAGGTGCCCTAGTTGTGGGGAGACTCTAACTCCACGTCTTCTCACACCGCCATCTTGACTCTGCCTCCGAGGATGTGCTTTAGAGAAGCTTTATGCCTCTGTGTGAACTGGAAGGGTGGGCCTCCATCACCTAGGTGTGGCCTCCAACAGCAAAGCCAGGGCTGGGGCAATGTTGTTCAGTTGTAATGAATGAATTTAGATCATGCTGTTTTGTTTTGGGGACAGCAAATTAAGCTCAGAGACTAATATTGTCTTTACCAATAGTTTAATTAACACAAGTTCACTACGGGACTTATAATTTCACAAGCCAATGGCATACAGGATAATGTCTCTTAATAAGGCAGTAAAGAAATAACACTACAAAGACATGATAGATTAATTACACTATTGTTGCAGGCGAGGGGAGATGACAAAGTCCAATTTCGGTTGAGGTGTACCTTTTCTCTGAGGTTGGTTCTCGGGAGAGTGGGCTTAACCAATCAGGGGCTGAGGTCCAGCTGCTAGCAAACCGAAAGTGAAAAGTTCCCTGTTGCTATAGCAGGTTGCTAGGGAACGAGGGCGAGGGTATAAGCTGCTAGAAGATCCTGGTGGGGCGCTGCAGGCTTTTTGCCACCTCCAGTAAGAGTCACCTTTACCACTGCAGGAGCCAATGTCCCAAGGTCTTGGTGAAATAAAATTATTTTAAGGCAGGACAAGAAAAAAAATTTCAAACATAAAATTCTCTCCCTGCCCCTTTCTGCCGCTAGCCCCTCCCTTTAGTGTGCATTGTGCATCTGCACCATACATTGACCAGATCTCCTTAGAAGACAAAAGAATGCCTGCTGGACCAAAAAGAGCAATTTTCTCCCAGTGCCAGCAAGGTAACTCCTTAGGAGAAAATATTCCTTTCCTTTTCCTGTAAGGGGTCACGATCACCCACTAATCACCTTGTATGTGCAGATCTAGACTATGTAAACTATCAATATATTACTCTGATATATAACCCTTTGTTTCTAAAAGTATTTAACTGTGTTTGACTTCTAACGGGGAACAGTCAGTCCTTAGAGCTTTCTGAAAGAATATCTCCCAGGTTATAATCCTCAAGTTGGCTCAAATAAAACTCCATTTTTTTTGGTTGACTCAACTAGTTTTTTGTTGACAGTCTTCAGACAGCTAGATCAGCAAAGGTTAGCTTTGCCCAAACCGAAACTCTCGGATTGTCCCTACACATTCTGGGTATAGTCTAAATGTCCCCTCATCCTAGTTGCTTCTTCATGTGTTTTTACTGATAACCCCCCAGCTCATCCTCTCAGCAGCTGAGCTCTGAGTGCTTATTAACCCCACAGATGAGATAATGACATCCTGACACAGCTTATTTCATTCTTATGTGGAAGCAACTTTACATCTGAAAACAACTTCCTTTTTGTTTGTTTGTCTTTGTCATAAACAAGTGGATTAAAACAACTTAAGTCATAAACAAGTGGGTTTGAAATCATATCAAACCAATATATAACACATGGAGATGCTTTTGCTTTTGGTTGGGAAAGGCCATGAGCGACTATATTCAATTTGGAGGAGTTGGGGTGTTCTTTTGTTATGAAAGAGAAACTGGGCACTCTAAAAGAGGAGTTTACCTTTCCTAGGTCTTCCCCTCATCACAACAACCCTATCAGTGGGGTTTAGTTATGGTTTATGTAAACAGTGGCTAAACAATTGAAGTTGCTGTGGATGGGAGGGTTTGCTTTTAAAACTTCCTAACTACACTGAACTGAGGACAGTGACCAACTGTTCTGATTTGCCCAGGACTGTTGAGTTAGCACTGAAAGTCCTGCATTCCCGGAAGCCGGTACACAAAAAATCCCAGTTTTAGACAATGAATGCTGAAGGTTGGGGAAAAAGTATAAGTCCATGTGGCAGAGGCCCAAATAGCTGAAATTGACATTATTTTTAGTATTGAATGGATATGGCATAGATTATGTCTTCCAGGGTTGCTGTTGTTTTTTTTTTGTTGTTGTTCCTTGCTGCTGATGTTGGCAATCATGATTTGCAGTCACAATAATTGATTATCTATTTGTGCATTACTCTAAGTGATGCACCTGAAGTGTACAACCTAAACGTATTTGGAGTGTCAGTGTTAGCAGTTGTCTTTGACTTGGCCTGTAGATTGACAATTGTGCTTTGTGTTGAGATAGTGTTAGTTTAATTTCGACACTATGAATGTTGTGACAGTATTTGCTAAGAGTTCAGATAATGATCATGAGAACGATGACCATACCAAAGCCGGCATGATGTAGACATCACCTTAAAGGAAGGCTAAATGATTGTGTTATTTTAATGACAGATGGAAGGACTATTACAATTGGATTAGGAAATTTAATAACCAAAACAGTACATTCTGCACAATAGATAGAAAAGAATTGGGGATTGGGCATTGCTATGGTTTGAATGTTTGTGTCTCCCTAAAATTCATATGTTGAAATCCTAAAGCCCCATGTGATGGTATTAGTAGCTGGGGCCTTTTGGTTAGGTCCCGAGGATGGAGCCCTCATGAATGGGATTACTGCCCTTATAGGAGAGGCCCAAGAGAGCTCTCTTTTCCCGTCTGCTATGTGAGGATACAATTAGAAGTCTTCGACCAGGAATAGGGTCCTCACTTGACCATGCTGGCACCCTGATTTCAGACTTCCAGCCTCCAGAACTGTGAGCCATAAATTTCTGTTGTTTATAAGCCACCCAGTCTGTGGTATTTTGTTACATCACTGCAAACAGACTACGGCAGGCATGCTGAAGAATCGGATGTGAAATCATGTATGGAGACTGAAAAAACCCAACATCTGATGACTTGGAAGTGCCTAGAAGTGAAGTATTCTGTGAGTAGAGTTTTGAGAGTAGAGGAGAAAAATAGTTTCCCTTACAAAAGCCCAGGAATAGAGCTACATATAGTCAACTATATTGATCTGATCTTTGACAAAGGAGCAAAGGCAATGCAATGGAGAAAAGATAGTCTTTTCAACAAATGGTGCTGGAACAATTTGACATCACATGGAAAGAAATGAATCTAGACCTTATACCTATCAGAAAAATTAACTCAAAATGGATTACAGACTGAAATATAAAACACAAAACTATAAAACTCCTGGAAAATAACATAGGAGAAAATCTTGATGACTTTGGGTTTGGTGATAACTTTTTAGATGCAACATCAAAGGCAGGAAAGCTATTGACTTTGGACTTTATCCCAGGCAAAAAGGAAAGCTATTGAATAATTTATATTTTTATGAGGTCACTCTGGGGGCTGAGTGGTAAATGGATTGGATAAAGCAAGACCAAGGGCAGGGAGGCGAATTTGGAGACCACTGCCAAAGTCTAGATAAGAGAAGGAGGTACAAAGTAATGAGCTAAGCATTACT
Organism: Eschrichtius robustus; assembly: GCF_028021215.1. Classification (NCBI taxonomy): domain Eukaryota; kingdom Metazoa; phylum Chordata; class Mammalia; order Artiodactyla; family Eschrichtiidae; genus Eschrichtius; species Eschrichtius robustus. Next base: position 62,585,372 of record NC_090829.1, on the reverse strand, counting down.
GGAGAAATATGGTAAGTTTGGTTTTGAACATATTGTAGTGCCAGAGTCATCAGACTGAAAACATCCAGGGAGTGGTTGGTCTAATGCTTGAAGGAGCACACAGGAAGCCTAAGAAGAGTGACAAGAGCATAGCAGAGGGCCACATACATAGGAGGGAGAAAAGTGAGTGGGGCCCTGGTGGCAGAAGTGTTGTGGAGGAAGCTATTGAGTTCAAGAAAGTAATCAAAGGTGTCTTTAGATGGAGATAATGGTTGACTCTGATTCTGAATAAAATCCACATTATTAAGCAGGGCTGTGCAGGCCTTTTGGTAAATTCTGTAGTTATTTATGCCTTTCCCTAATACAACATGTTATGTTTGTTGGGTTTTGTCTAATCTTTATGTCGTTCTCTCCACCTGCCTTCCAGTCGTTGTAGGGAACAGATGTTAAGGTAGATGCCATCCTCTACATCTCATTCTTTAGGATCTCCTTTCAAAAATTTACTTACTGAAGACAGTGGTGACTTTTAATTCATTTGATACTTCCAAGGATTCTGGCATTTGTCTTATTTGCCACATCAGCAGTTTTATGATAAGTTGTGTAAACAAAGGATGTTACACCCTGAAAGGAATTCAGGATGAAGCATTTTGTTTTTTGGATATATGGGCCCCTAGGTAGTTAAGATGCATATGTAAGGAAGAATTTCGATGACCCCAGATTCTTGCATCTTCCCATATATAGATAAGCACAAAAATAATTATCTTGAGATATCTGGGGTTTTTCTGTGTATGTGATTAGCAGTAATCTTTTACCAATATATATGCTTGACTACGTGTATTTCCCAGCCAGAAAAATCATATATATACTGGCTCCCCCAATCCCTACCTCTTCAGAGCAGTTCCTCAGAGCTATCTGAAAAGCTCTGGGCTATAGCCCAGGCTATAGTCCTCAGTAAGGTCCCTGAATAAAACTGAAACTCACTGCTCTTACACTGTGCATTATTTTCCAGTAGACAGTGGCAAGCATCAGTTCTAGGACTGAGAAAGGACAAGGGTGCTGCTTTTCCCTAGAAATTCATTACCATATTTTTTTTCCTATCTGATACCAATCAAAGCAACTGGTGGAATAGTCACCGTCTGTCAGCATTGTTCTTTTGACAAATTATAAACTGTGGTCAAGAAAAAGATTGCTTAATAAGTAATTTGTGAGAAGGAGAAAACAAGGATCATACTCATTCCTTCTGTAATGGAATCTACTATAGCAACTCTATGTTATTGTTATGGAAAAAGAAATTTACTGCTTATTAACAAAAAATTTGCTGTTGAGTAGCTACATGGCATATACAGGGAAATGTTTGCCATACCAGAAGAGGCAGGAATCTTACATTCTAATGCTTCTTTTTTCTCAAAGAAGCAGATAATGCTTAGTAGATAGTACTGATGAAATCTGCAGTTGATCAGTCTTTGTGCTACTGCCATGTAGCAGCTAACTTGGAACTATTAAAACTTTTTATGAAAAGCCACGTTCATTGTGTCCTTTGTAATTTTACAATTAGAGTAAAATATTTACTACAGTGCTGTTTTAACCTTTTCCTTTGCAAATATGGAGTTATGACAAGAAGTACAGATCTTTAAGGAATAAGGACCAAACAACTTTAAAGAAAAAACACTTCATTTTAATTTATTGAAAATTCAATATACAATACAGCAATTTTTCTGAGATTTAACTGTAGGACATGATTGTTGCTGGTGTTTAGCAAAAGACTCTAGTTTACACTTACCACTAATAATATGCCTTACTGAATAAAAATGATACCAAAAAAAATAAATTCAAATATTTTCTGAAAAAATCATTTTAAAGTTAGTTCCATTCAGTCTAGTGACTAACACAATAACAGCAGATATACTAGTTTAATATAATAGGCTGCTTTTATATAGCATGTATCTTTCAGTCAACAAGTATATTATTAAATGATAGTGAACACTCAATATAACCATGTGTAGAGAACTAGGAGATAAAATTCTAAGAAAGATTTACAACCCCATCTTTTTTTTAAATTGAAGTATAGTTGATTTACAATGTTGAGTTAATTTCTGCTCTACAGCAAAGTGATTCAGTTATACATATATATGTATTCTTTTTCATAGTCTTTTCCATTATGTTTTATCACAAGATGTTGAATATAGTTCCCTGTGCTATACAGCAGGACCTCGTTGTTTATCCATCCTGTATATAATAGTTTGCATCTGCTAACCCCAAACTCCCACTCCATCTCTCCTCTCCCCACCCCCACTGCCTTGGCAAACACAGATCTGTTCTCTATGTCTGTGAGTCTGTTTCTGTTTCGTAGGTAGGTTCATTTGTGTCATATTTTAGATTCCACATATAAGTGATATCATATGGTATTTTTCCTTCTCTTTCTGACTTCTTCACTTAGTATGATAATCTCCAGTTCCATCCATGTTGCTGCAAATGGCATTATTTCATTCTTTCTTATGGCTGAGTAGTATTCCATTGTATTATATGTACCACATTTTCTTTATCCATTCATCTCTAGGTGGACATTTAGGTGGTTTCCATGTCTTGGCTATTGTGAATAGTGCTGCTATGACCATAGGGGTGCATGTATCTTTTTGAATTATAGTTTTATCTGGATATATGCCCAGGAGTGGGATTGCTGGATCATATGGTAATTCTATTTTTAGTTTCTTGAGGAACCTCCATACTGTTCTCCATAGTGGCTGCACCAATTTACATTTCCACCAACAGTGTAAGAGGGTTACCTCTTCTCCACACCCTCTCCAGCATATGCTATTTGTAGACTTTTTAATGTTGGCTATTCTGACTGGTGTGAGGCAGTATCTCATTGTAGTTTTGATTTGCATTTCTCTGATAATTAGCAATGTTGAAACTTTTTTCATTTGCCTGTTGGCCATCTGTATGTCTTCTTTGGAGAAATGTATATTTAGGTCTTCTGCCCATTTTTCAATTGGGTACAAGCCCATCTTTTATAGCCACCCCAACAGTCTAATTCTAAAGAGGATAAAGCCAATGACTTTCCTCACATGAGCTCATGGCTGAAGTTGCTTTGCTATCAAAATCTATATTTTTGATCTGCTATGAGCATTGAGACAAAGCTTCAAAAGAAGCACAGTGCACCTTGTGATTGCCTATTCACCAACAGCAAGCACTACATTCAAAACCATTTCATCCCAGGAATTAAATTAGGTCAGCCACATTCATTGGCATTTCCTCCAGTGTAGTATGGCGGAAAGGCTCAGTGTCACAAAGAATCTTCTTGTCTTCTTCAATGTTTATGGCCACAGCCTTCCTCCCAAATTGACTCCTGCTGCCAATTCTGAACAAAAGAAAAACTATTAATCAGAATATCACTTATCAAGTACTACATAAAGTACTAATGATATGAGCTACTTGTTAACCGTCAGTGGCTGTTTATTTGCCAAGATTATACTTAGAGGACTTCTAATTGGAGCACTAGATCCTAGTCACAATATCTAGAGAAAAAGAAAAGATATCTTTTGTAGTTAGTTCAAAAAGATTCTTCCAGTTGCAAGATCAGATTCTATCAAGTGGCTTGAGTGTTATTACTTACAGAGCAGATGACAGTATTGTGTTTGGGGTAGTGAAATTAAAGCCCCTACCGAAGTGGGCCAAGAGCAGGTGTCAGCCTGGGACAAACATAAATACCAGGGACGAAACAAAAGCAACAGCTGTGTAATCCATTTTGACACACTTTTGGAACTCTAAACTGAAAATATAAACTCTGGAATGTTAACTATTGTTTAGGACTATGCTGTCCAATGCAATAGCCACTAGCTACATGTGGCTATTTAAACTAGAATTAAATAAAATAGAAAATTTAGCTCCTCAGTTGCATTAATCATATTTCAGTAGCCGCACGTGGCCTGTCACTACTGTGTTGGGCAGGGCAGATATAAAACATTTCCCTCACTACAGAAAGTTCTATTGGACAGATCTGATCCAGGACTTAAAACTTTTTCCACTGTGGGGGAAACCTCTAAAAATTTATTATGGTAACCCATATTTATCACTGCTTTCTGCTCAGGTCACCTCATACACTGTAGCACAGATGCCTGAGATATGTTTACCACCACAGCTTTCTACTAAAGCAGATGATAGAACCAATCAAAAATGTCTGGGCTGGAGCAACTTAAAATACCAAATAACCAGTACAAGAGGAAAACAAATATGAAAATACTGACTTGCTCTTTAACCAAACAACATGCTGTTTCACTTATGAATCTATGTCCTAAATCAGGCCAGTGCCATTTCTGAGCATCACCTCATTATCTATTCTTACCAACTACTATATTTTTTGACAAAGTTATTTTTATATTAGTAACAAGACATAATTCAATTTATTTAGTGATAAAGCTACTGTAACTAAGCCAGGGTCAATATAAATTGCTATCAGAAAATGCTGAGAAAAATCTTAATTATAGAGGAATCACCAAGAAAGCACAAGACATGAGCAACACGACTTAAAAAAAAAAAAAAAAAAGACTCCTATGTAAGTTAAGACAACCAGATCTAACAGCATTATTGATTTTCCCTTTGAATATATACTCTATAGGGTCCAAAATCTGGGCTACATTTCACATTGTTTTCCCACTGTGTTCTGTTTAACCACGAATATTTCCAAGTACAATTTAAATACGACTTACATGTTACTACATTTCCTGATTCAAGGTTGTCTGGCTGACAAAATCATACTTGAAAAGCAACACATGAATTTATTTTTCCAGAATAAAAGCAAGTAATTCAATGAAGATGACAAATACTCAACTGAAAATATAGTTTTCATAAGTAGTGGGCAAATCATAGTTTATAACCATAGACATTAGTTGTACCTAAAAATCATGAGCCTGAGATATGATAATATCTATTCAAATTCTGATTCAAAAAGCAACTTCTATACAATCTTTCAGGGCACAAAATAGTAATGAACTGCATATATATCACACAGCTCACTGGAGTATGGTCTTTATTCCCCCACGTAGCTTGAGCTGACAAAGACAATGAAAAATCTTCCCCTCGAAACCATCTTTTAGTAGGTAAATATTGTAATTAAATTAAATACCAGTAAGTCAGTAGTAATCAGTCCCTTATTTGAATTCCCTCTTGGTAATGCCTCTTTCTTTCTGTCACCACCTGCAAAGTATTAATAAGCCTTAACTCTCAGGAGTCATTTGTTGAGTCAGGGTTTAAATTGGTACATGTGTATGAGACCATGCATCCCTGGCTGCTACAGCACCATGGCTGACAGGGCTTGAAAGGAAACAGTCTTATTTTGAGCAGGAGGCAAAGACAACGCGGCACTTCACAGCTACATTGTAACTAGATCCTGCTTCAGTTTGTTAAGGAAATAATTAGATATTAACAGTGTCTTAAGTAGCAATACTAGGCAAGAACAGCTCTTGCCACATCAGAACTGAAATTCCTGGGACGCGTTTTCTCAGAGCCAGTTTACCCTTTGTCTGTGTTCTGAAAAAGAACAGCCTGTTTACTGGCCGGTCTCTCATATGTCACAAAGAGCATACAGTTCCTTCCCTACAGTATTTCAGAGAGGAAAATGTTAATCCAGATCAGAGTCAGAATAAAAAGCCATTTGACTTCTCTATCCCTACCCTTAGAAGGAACCAGTTAGAGAAATTCATTCTATTAATTCTGCCTAAATTCTGTACCAAATCTTAGAACAAAATACCCTGGAGTTACCTGCAGTTTTTCTACTATCTGGTATGGTTGTTTTTTCCTTGTGTTTACTCTGTCAGCTTTATTACAAGCACTAAGACACTACAGATACTAGTTACTGCAATTTTAGCACAGAGCTTAAATAAGAAGGTTAGGGCTTCCCTGGTGGCGCAGTGGTTGAGAATCTGCCTGCTAATGCAGGGGACACGGGTTCGAGCCCTGGTCTGGGAAGATCCCACATGCCGCGGAGCAACTGAGCCCGTGAGCCACGACTACTGAGCCTGCGCGTCTGGAGCCTGTGCTCCACAACAACAGAGGCCGCGATAGTGAGAGGCCCGCGCACCGCGATGAAGAGTGGCCCCCGCTTGCCGCAGCTAGAGAAAGCCCTCGCACAGAAACGAAGACCCAACACAGCAAAAATAGATAAATAAATAAATAAATAAATAAGAAGGTTAAAAAAAAATCCTGGCTATAATTTTTATGTATATCAATTAGAAAAACATTACCCTCTTTCAAAGTTATTATAAGATATTGATCTTTTCAAAGGTCAGTTCTTCTTTCTTCACTAGAATTTGAAATGGATTTCTCAGGAACTTTTTGAGGTCTTCAGCATATCAATTGGCATTAAGGCAGAAAGCAACACAACCTTAAAAAAGAGACAATGACTAATTATGTTGACATATCAATTATAACAGTTTTCATAATAATACTTAGAGAAATAATGTTTGAGACCAAGCGTCCCTGTCTTACTACAGAACTGAGCTAGACAGAGATTGTAGGACACAATTGCTTTTGGCAGAGGAAAGGACAATATAGCACTTTACAGCTATATTGTAACCATGAACCCAACCTGCCAGCTGCAGAAAAATCACATGCACACCTGAGTCCTTGTATTTGATTTCTGGTAAGTCTCGTGGATTTGACCTTTAATCCTTTGGCTCAACATTTTTACTGGCTTCATCCAAAATAAGCATCTTGATCCATTTTGGAAAGCGAAAAAAAAAAAGTCTTACTTAAGAGTGGGTTGTGCATAGAGACTTCCTTCCAGAGACTACAGTACAGAAGGAGAGGGGGGAAGAATAAGTTTATGTAAAAAAACCTGACAAACTCTACCTCAGCCAGGTGATCAAGGTCAACATCAACAGTAATAACCTTCGATAGAATGAGATGAAAATGTTACTTTACCTCTGTGGTCTTCCTCCTCAACACCCATAACTACAGTCTAATCTTGAGAAAAACATCAGACAAATTCCAACACAAGTGCATCCTACTAAATATCTGACCAGTGCTTCTCAAAATGGTGAAGGTCGGGCTTCCCTGGTGGCACAGTGGTTAAGAATTCGCCTGCTAATGCAGGGACATGGGTTCGAGCCCTGGTCCGGGAAGATCCCACATGCCGCAGAGCAACTAAGCCCGTGCGTCACACCTACTGAGTCTGCGCTCTAAAGCCCGTGAGCCACAACTACTGAGCCCGTGTGCCACAACTACTGAAGCCCACATGCCTAGAGCCTGTGTTCCACAACAAGAGAAGCCGCCGCAATGAGAAGTCCGCGCACTGCAACGAAGAGTAGTCCCTGCCCGCCACAACTAGAGAAAGCCTGCACGTAGCAATGAAGACCCAATGCAGCCAAAAATAAATGAATAAAATAAATAAATTTTTTAAAAATGGTGAAGGTCATCAAAAAAAGGGAATATTTGAATAACTGTTACAGCCAAGAAGAGCTTAAGGAGACATGACAATTACATGTCATGTGGTATCCTGATTGGGATCCTGGAATAGAAAAAGAACAATAGGCGAAAACTAAGGAAACCTGAATAAATTCTGGACTTTAGTTCATAATAATGTGTCAGTGTTGTTTCATTAATTTTAACAAATGTGCCATACTAATGTAAGTTGTTAATGCTATAGGAAGCTGGGAACTCTCTTCTCAATTTTCCTATAAACCTAAAACTGTTCTAAAAAATAAAGCCTATTACAGAAAAGTATTAGTATCACCTCTAGATATTCATGCATGGCAACTGGCTTAAACAATTAGGATAATTATTTTCCCTCCCATAACCCAAATATCACTGGTTAAAAAATGCCCTAGGAAAAATATGGCAATACTTACAATGATATATTCTATTTAGCATATCAAATGGTCTCCCTGGAGTACCAGGACGTTGTGTGCTCCCTCCTCCACCAGCCTGAAGTTTTTGCATTTTATTTTGAACACTGGTTCCACACAATGCAGGCATGACAAGTTGCTCCAAGGCAGTAGTATCTAAGTGCCAGAACTACCTTTTGGATCTAAAAGTCAAAAGCTTAAATTATTATGTTACACAAATGAAGGCTCCATCAAATGACTTTCAAAGCACATGGCTAAATGCTAAACTGTTCATATTTAGTTTAAAATTCTGGTCTGCGAACAGCTTTTATGCAGCACAATGCAGAATCACTTCCAAGCTTACAATGCAGACAAATCAAACTGCTTCAAGATAAAATCCCTTTAAGCATCTCATTTAAAAAAAAATTTTTATTGGGGTATAGTTGATTTATAATGTTGTGTTAGTTTTAGGTGTACAGCAAAGTGGATCTGTTATACATATACATATATCCACTCTTTTTTAGATTATTGTCCCATATAGGCCATTACAGAGTATTGAGTAGAGTTCCCTGTGCTATACATAAGCATCTCATTTTTAATTAGATTTTTGTGCCTTTTCAAACTTGGGAATCTTAGTTTCCTAGAGATACCAGCTAGATAATTAAAGAACCAAACAATTAAAGAACAAACAGTTCCTACATTTTTCTTTTACACGTAAGACATGTAAGTAGTGAAATAAGCTCTACATTTACAGCTCCAAGGCAAATTGTCCTGATATGTATTCCTTGATTACCATTCACTTTAAAAATAAATATCTTTCCAATAGGAAACTTATACAGCCCTGATCTTAATGAAGCCTAAAGCTTTGCTAAGAAAAGCTTTATTTCATAGCTAACATATCAGTAAGCTTTGAAAAGAGACAGCAGGCAACAGATGTATCACACATGACAAAGATTCCCAACTAATTACAGATACTGAGTTTTCATGTTGCAAAATTGCATTTAAACTTAACAACAATAACACAAAGTGCATGGATCCTGAAAGAAAGAAAGCTTTAGTTTCTCAGTCTACTGAGTACAGCCCTGCAAACCATAAATGCAAGCCTAGTTCTAGTTTAATTTGAAACAAAACCAAAAACTCTATGCATGCATGGACAATAGTTTTTAGAAAGGTTTTTTACACTAAGTCATAAGCTGTTCTTCACTTTTGTAAAACCTGAAGCATCTGGGAATTTATGTCCCCCTGGGGGAAGCCCTACATCAGTGACTGAAGGTGGCTATACCAGCTTGCTGGCTCCCTAGTGAGGACAAGGGGGATATTCACCAAAGAAACTGGCCTACATGCTCAGTGATTGACACCATCCTCTACTGTTGTGTTTGAGTATCAAGTAGAGCTCTCTATTGTGGATGCATCATGAATACCAAAAATCACTTCATCATCTCATCTTATTAAAGTCATGAAAGACAAAAAATGAGGACTTGTTCCAGAATGAGGCAGATCAAAGAGACATGACAACTAAATTCAACATATGATCCTGGATTAGACTCTAGACCACTAAAAAACCAGCTTTTCTTTTGGTAAAATGTACATCAGTTGGACAACTGGCTAAATCTTAATAAGTCTGCAGATTAGATAATAATATTGCATCAAAATTAATTTCTTGATTTTGATAACTGTACTATGATGTAAGAGAATGCTACTTTATACATATTTTTAAATTCATGTCAATCTGTCTCCTCATTTGGCATAGCACTTTTCCTTTTTCGCTACAATTTCTTCCTTCATTAAGAGAGTATCAGTTTCCAAACACTGGGATGAATGTTTATAATGGAGCCTCTACACCATTTGTTTTTGGCGTGTTATCACAAGTCTGTTAATCAATGTTCCAAAGTTCTATGGGAAATGTGGGTTCAACACTGTACCTTCAAATCACTGAAGGATTTGCAAATGATATTTTATCATTTTCTAGTATAGTATATAATCTGGCTTTAAACTCTCTTATTTCACACTTCCAGTAAGTTTTAACACCATATTTTCTATCAAGTTGATACGCAGTTGTTATCATCTACTATTTTAAGACCACCATGTCTACTCGTCACTGTGTAGATCATTATGAGGGCTAAGATTTATGTAATATAAAAATAGGAGTACTGTGTCAATGGAGAAATGAAACTAAACTGTCACCCAGTTGAAACCAGACTATCAAACCAAACTGTCAACTAGTTATTTTATCTTTTACGGCAAAATTGCCTTATGACCATTTGGTTATGTAGCAAAAATGTCTACAGCAAAGATGCTTATGGCAAAAATACCAGACACATACCACAGATGTTTGAACCTTGCAAATATACTGAAAACTACTAAATTGTAAAATTTGTGGTAACTTCTATGGTATATGAGTTATATCTCAATTAAAACCGTTTTTTTGTTTTGTTTTGTTTTTGTTTTGTTTTTTGTTGTTTTTTTAGAGAAATAGGAATGCCACTTAGGAGGTTAAAGCATTTGACCAGATGATGGTGTTTCTGACCTAAGTGTGTGGTGGTATTGGGCAGAATGAATTAATTAGATTAAAAAACATGTAGGCAATAGAATTAATAGCACTTGGTGATTACTTAGATGTGGGTGGAACAAAATGAGGGGAGGCAGAGGGAGAGATGTTCAAGGACTCCCAAATTTCTGACATTAACTTTGTGGGCAATGATGTTATAATCTACTGAGTTATGACAGTCTGCAGGGAAAAGCAGGATTAGCACAGGATTGTGAATTAAATTTCAAATATATTGAGTTTGGGGTATCTGTAGCACACCAAGTGGAGATGTTGAGTAGGCAGTTGAACAACATGTATGATGTTCAGAAGAAATTTGAGTTAGAGACAGAAATTTGGGGGTTTTCAACAAAGCTATAGGAGTAGATGAGATCCAGAAGATCCCACTTCCAACATAAAGTGTTGAGGAGTTCCAACATCTAAGGGTCTGGTAATCTAGCAAGAGACTGAGAAAGAGAGGAGAGAATAAAAGGAAAACTAGACTTACTTAAAAGAGAAGAGCCAAGAGAAGAATTTATTCTAAAAGGAGGGTGTGACCTAAGAATGGGTTGGCAACCTTTTTCTGTAAAGGGCCAGATAGATTAAAAATATATTTTGGCTCACAGGCCATGTAAAAACATGCTGAAGCTGGATTTGGTTCACATGCTGTAGTTTGCCCAAACACTGGATTAGGGTGTTAAATGTTGCTAAGAGGTCAACAATCCACTGGATTTAGGGACAAGAAAATTATTGGTAACCTTAGGAGGAACAGTTTCAGGAAAGGGGTGAGGACAGAAGAACAACAGGTTGAGAAGAGAATGGGAAGTAAAGAAATAGAAACCTCAGGGTAGACAGTTCTTAAAAAACTGATTAAAAATGGGAAAAGAAAGAGAGTGTTAGTTGGGAGGAAAAACAGGGACTTACTCCCTGAAGAAGAGACTACGAAATATTTAAATACTGGTGGGAAGGATTTAGTAAAGAGGGAGTGGTTAACCATCCAGGTGACAGAAGGGATAATTGATGGTAGAGATCCCTGAGATGGTGAGAGGGGAAGGATTCAGAGCACAGGCAAAGGGACTAGACTTCGATGGAAGTTGGATGCAGATGAAGGTGGGTGGGCAGCTTTGAGGGCAGGAAGCTCAGAAGCTCGGGTATTCTATTTTCTCAGTAACATTGAGACCATTTGCTGAAAATGGCTTATTAGGGATGTCACAGGCTTGAAAAAAGTGAAGAGGATTTGAAACAGCAGTTGCATAAAAAGGAAGAATGAGGGGGCTAGAGAAACACAATGGGCCTGCTGTGCAGTGTGAAAGCCCAGGTGAAGTTGACTACCATGAATTTATTTTAGTACCAAGTCTTTCAAGTGTGCAAGTTTCTCCAGCTCTTCTGGGAGGCTTGCTGCAGGCACAAGAATACAAATAGTTGGATTCATCTATGGTTGAAGTTTTCTCTGGTGGATAACAGTTAGTAATAATTGGTAGCATTTATAAACCTTGGGGATGACAGAGTAGGTTTTCTTTAGTTATGATTTTAGAGATAAAGTCTCAGATATGTTAAGTGACTTGTTTACGATCACATGGGTAATAGTGAGTAGTTGCTAAGATTAGACCTTCAGTTTTCATAATTCCACATTCTCTTCAAGGTGGTGGAAAAGTTTTGTAGTTTTTTTGGAGAAAAACTGGGAAAAGTTCCCAAGGGGAATTTTAGAGAATAGTTGGTAAGTGAACTATGTTAACACTGTAAATGCTAAGGAAATAAAACAATATACAAAGAAATATAAAACTCCTACGAAGCTTGACATTTGGTTTTTAAAATATACTAAGTCTACTTCACCATGAACAGCTGACCATAAACCTACTTTCTGGCTTTATCCCTCACCCTGTAGTCATTTTCTTTCCCTTGCGGCTTGTTAATGTTTCTTCCTGTTTATAACACAATGACAATGAAAACCATATAAAATTATACATGGGGAGCAATTACTGAGACTAACATATAAATATTTTATTATATTAGCCTGGCTTACAGATATTTGATTTGGTAAAATTGGTATATTATGGTCTAAGATATCTGTTTTAACTATTATTGAACAGTACATTTCTTTTCACTGAAATTCACAATATTCATAATATTCTTAATTACCTGGCTTTTTTCAACTTAAAACTAAAATTAAAATATTTAGGGAGGTGGAGTCAAGATGGCGGTGTGGGAAGCTGTGAAGTTAGCGTCTCCCCACAACTAGGGCGCCTGCCGGCCGCTGGTGGGGGACTCTGATGCCCAAGGAGACGGGAGGAACCCCAAAGTGAACCGGTAGGAGGTAGGGGGACTGAGTGGGGAGGATAAGTGGAGGCCAGACAGGAATGGCGCCCCTGAGGCCGGGGAGATCAGGAGAGGCAGGTGGGAGGGGCCCTCTGGGAGAAGCCAGAGAGGAGCGGAGGTGACTGCCCTGCCCACTCAGGCACCGGGAACCTGCTGAGTTCCCAAGCTGGTGGGTCCTGGGGGTATAGGAGGCAGGGAGATCAGGAGAGGCGGGCGGAAGGGGCCCTCCAGGAGAAGTGGGAGAGGAGCAGAGGGTGATTGCCCCGCCCACTCAGGCACGGGGAACCTGCTGAGCTCCCAGGCTGGTCCCCTGACCTCCAAGGGCACCACCCCCCCACCCCACCCCAGCCTGCCGCATTGGTCCTCTGGGCATAGGAGGGAGGCCAGGGAGATCAGGAGAGGCAGGTGGGAGGGGCCCTCCCAGACCAGCAGAGCAGGAGAGGAGAGGAGGGTGTTTGCCCCACCCACTGGAGCCCAGGAAGCCTGCTGGGCTCCCAGGTGAGGTCCCCCACCCTCTGAGACCAGGGGTGGGGGGCACACCTGGGCCCCTTCTGTTCCTTGAGCCTAAGCCCCACGCCCCACAGCCCCCAGGGCCTTTTCCAGCCCTGTGGGTCCTGAGCATTGGTCCCCCCCCCCCCACTGCCCAAATCTCACCCTTGCTAAGGCCCCACCCTCCCACTTTTTTTTTTCCCCTCCTCCTCAACACATTAAAAGGATCATACACCATGATCAAGTGGGACTTATCCCAGGGATGCAGGGATTCTTCAATATATGCAAATCAATGTGATACACCACATTAACAAATTAAGGAATAAAAACCATATGATCATCTCAATAGATGCAGAAAAAGCTTTTGAAAAAATTCAACACCTATTTATTATAAAAACTCTTCAGAAAATGGGCATAGAGGGAATCTACCTCAACATAATAAAGGCCATATATGACAAACCCACAGCAAACTTCATTCTCAATGGTGAAAAACTGAAAGCATTTCCACTAAGATCAGGAACAAGACAAGGATGTCCACTCTCACCACTCTTATTCAACATAGCTTTGGAAGTCCTAGCCACAGCAATCAGAGAAGAAAAAGTAATAAAAGGAATCCAAATTGGAAAAGAAGAAGTAAAACTGTCACTGTTTGCCTATGACATGATACTATACATAGAAAATCCTAAAGAGGCCACCAGAAAACTACTCGAACTAATCAATGAATTTGGTAAGGCTGCAGGATACAAAATTAATGCACAGAAATCTCTGGCATTCCTATACACCAACAATGAAAAATCAGAAAGAGAAATTAAGGAAACACTCCCATTTACCACTGCAACAAAAAGAATAAAATACCTAGGAATAAACCTGCCTAAGGAGGCAAAAGACTTGTACTCAGAAAACTATAAAACACTGATGAAAGAAATCAAAGATGACATAAACAGATGGAGAAATATACCATGTTCTTGGATTGGAAGTATCAATATTGTGAAAATGACTATACTACCCAAAGCAATCTACAGATTCAATACAACCCCTATCAAATTACCAATGGCATTCTTCACAGAATTAGAACAAAAAATTTTACAATTCGTATGGAAACACAAAAGACCCCGAATAGACAAAGCAATCTTGAGAAAGAAAAACGGAGTTGGAGGAATTAGCCTCCCCGACTTGAAACTATACCACAAAGCTACAGTAATCAAGACAGTATGGTACTGGGACAAAAACAGAAATACAGATCAATGGTACAGGATAGAATGCCCAGAGATAAACCCATGCACATATGGGCACCTAATTTATGACAAAGGAGGCAAGAATATACAATGGAGAAAAGACAGCCTCTTCAATAAGTGGTGCTGGGAAAACTGGACAGCTACATGTAAAAGAATGAAATTAGAACACTACCTAACACCATACACAAAAATAAACTCCTAATGGATTAAAGACCTAAATGTAAGACCAGACACTATAATACTCTTAGAGGAAAACATAGGAAAAACACTCTTTGACATAAACCACAGCAAGATCTTTTTTGACCCACCTCCTAGAGTAATGGAAATAAAAACAAAAATAAACAAATGGGACTTAATTAAACTTAAAAGCTTTTGCACAGCAAAGGAAACCAAGACAAACAAGGAAGGAAAGGAAACCAAACAAGACAAAAAGACAACCCTCAGAATGGGAGAAAATATTTGCAAATGAAACAACAGACAAAGGATTAATCTCCAAAATATACAAACAGCTCATGGAGCTCAATATTAAAAAAAAACCAAACAATCCAGTTAAAAAATGGGTGGAAGACCTAAATAGACATTTCACCAAGGAAGACATACAGATGGCCAAGAGGCACATGAAAAGATGCTCAACATCACTAATTAATAGAGAAATGCATATCAAAACTAAAATGAGATATCACCTCACGCTGGTCAGAATGGCCATTAGCAAAAAATCTAGAAACAATAAATGCTGGAAAGGGTGTGGTGAAAAGGGAACCCTCTTGCACTGCTGGTGGGAATGTAAACTGATACCACCACTATGGAAAACAGTATGGAGGTTCCTTAAAAAACTAAAAATAGAACTACCATATGACCCAGCAATCCCACTACTGGGCATATACCCTGAGAAAACCATAATTCAGAAAAAGTCATGTACCACAATGTTCACTGCAGCTCTATTTACAATAGCCAGGACATGGAATAAACCTAAATTTCCATCGACAGATGAATGGATAAAGAAGATGTGGCACATATATACCATGGAAAAGAAATGAAATTGAGTTATTTGTAGTGAGGTGGATGGACCTAGAGTCTGTCATACAGAGTGAAGTAAGTCAGAAAGAGAAAAACAAATACTGTATGCTAAAGCATATATATGGAATCTAAAAAAAAAAAAAATATGGTACTGATGAACCTAGTTGCAGGGCAGGAATAAAGAGGCAGACATAGAAAATGGACTTGAGGACATGGGTTGGGAGGGCAAAGCTGGGGCGAAGTGAGAGTAGCATCGACATATATACACTACCGAATGTAAAATAGTTGGCTGGTGGGAAGCAGCAGCACAGTACAGGGAGATCGGCTTGATGTTTTGCGATGACCTAGAGGGGTGGGATAGGGAGGATGGGAGGGAGGCTCAAGAGGGAGGGGATATGGGGACATGTGTATGCATATGGCTGATTCCCTTTGTTGTGCAACAGAAACTAACATAGTATTGTGAAACAATTATACTCCAATAAAGATCTATTAAAAAATATATTTAATTATTTAATGATTTATGCCAAAAATTCACATTCACTAAAAGTCAAAGTATAATGGCTAATCATAGTTAAAATTAACTAATTTCAATGTCCCAGGCACTTGACAAGAATTTAATACAACAATCCTATGACGTGGATACAATTATCATTTCTATTTTAAAGAAGAGGAAATGGAGGCCCAGAAAGATTACATAACTTGCCTGCTGCCGTCAGTGGCGAAGCTAGGCTTTGAACCCAGGTGTGTCTCATTCCAGAATACACTTCACTGCCTGAATCACTACCTTGACAGTTTAATACAGTTTCTTCTCCCAAATACAAAGTAAATGCCACAGCAGAGAACCTGAATATAAAACAACTCTCCAGCCCCTCTGAAAGATAAATTTGTTTTTGTTAAGTAGATTCATTCCAAAAATTATAAGAGCTCCCCAGGAATCTTTCTTCGAATTGCACACCTGAGAGGGACAGCAGAACTGAAATGGGTTTTTAAAGTGTCCTGGCCCCATTACTTACTGGTTGCATAACCTTGGATTAGACCTTTTGGGTTTCATCGGAACACGGATTATAACACTCCCCATACAGGGAGTGCTATGAAAGGACACTGTAAACGGTTAGGGGGTGTATAAATGTTATTCTTGCCTAGGATTGCCAGATAAAAAACAGGACGCCCAGTTAAATTTCAGACAAATAAAAAATGTTTTATATTTTAATTTTATTTGATATCAGAGACATATTTTTACTAAAAAAAATTGTGTTGTTTTCTGAAATTTAAATTTTAGCTAGCATCCTGTATTTTTATCGCTAAATCTGGCAACCCTATTCTTGCCCGCATTAGGTAGGGGAGCACGGAGGATGGCAGGCCCAGCTCCATTCCCCCCACCCCCACCCACACGTGGAGAAAACTAAGGCAAAGGGCGGGCTGAAGCGTGAACCTAGGGAGGGGGAAGAAAGGGAAGCGCTGGGTGTAGGAGGACTCCTTCTCAGGGGTGGGACTGAAAGCAGAATCCCCTGACAAGTAGATTCTACCGAGCCTCCGGTACCTCCGCAACTCTTTCACAGCTCAGGCCGGCCAACACCCCACGCCCCCATCCCTGGGCAGAAACACAGCCGTCCTACCACCTACCGTTGCCTCGGCAGCGGCAGCGGCAGCAGCAGCGGCGGCAGCAGCAGCAGCAGCAGCAGCAGCGGGCTCTGGACTGGCTGTCACTGGTTCCTCTCAGTCGCCACCAGCAGCACCGACACCACAGAGGCCGCCGCCATGTCCCTGGAGCCCGGACGCTTGATGTGCGGCTGCGTCTCAGATGTCACCCAAATCGTCCCTCCATACAGTATAGAAGTCTCTTGTCCTCCTCTGGCCTCCGTCCAGTCCGAACCAAGAAATAGCCAATCCGAGTGAGCCATTCGGGAGGGGGCGTCACCACTAAAACCAATCAAAGAACAGAGCAGAGCTGCAGTAGCGGCGATTGGCCAATCAGGCTGCGTGCCCGCGGGGGTGTGGTCCCTGTTTCGTCCGCCCCTTGGGCTGGGATCCAACTGGGGTAGGGGCATGCTGTCCTTAGCCTCCTTAGGTTGCCTGCGTGTGCCATGGATGTTTCCTTCTGTGGGGTTCTTTTCCTCTCATGGGTTCCAGGGCGAAGAGTCCTTCATGACCTTTTTAGAGTTTTCTGAGGGGAAGAAGAAAGGGGAGCTGTCCTAAGATATAAAAGGGTGTGGGGTAAGAAGAATACAAAATTTTATAATGTTTTCAAAAATGTGAAAACATGTATTTTTAAAAAATCCTCCTCTTAATCGTCTCAAAATTGAAATTACAGAATTTTAAGATAGACTTAATTTTTTTCTATAATGCTATTTTTAAAAATTGAGATATAATTGACATAGCGTTGTGTAAGTTTAAGCTGTACAACCTGTTGATTTGATACCTTTATATATTGCAATATGATTACCGCCATAGGATTAGCTAACAACCCTTTCACATCACATAATTATAATTTGTTTGTTTGTTTATTTATTTTTGGCTGCATTGGGTCTTCGTTGCTGTGCGCAGGCTTTCTCTAGTTGCGGCGAGCAGGGGCTACTCTTTGTTGCGGTGCGCGGGCTTCTCATTGCGGTGGCTTCTCTTGTTGCAGAGCATGGGCTCTAGGCACGTGGGCTTCAGTAGTTGTGGCGCATGGGCTTAGTTGCTCCGCGGCATGTGGGATCTTCCCGGACCAGGGCTCGAACCCGTGTCCCCTGCATTGGCAAGCGGATTCTTAACCACTGCACCACCAGGGAAATCCCTATAATTTCTCTTTGATGAGAACATTTAAGATCTACTCTCCTAGCAACTTTGAAGTACATGATACAGTATTGTTGACTATAATCACTAATGCAGTGCATTAGATTTCCGGAACTTATTAGTCTTCTAGTTGCAAGTTTGTAGACTTTATTTTTTACAGCAATATTGAGCATAAGGTAGAGCTTTCCCCTTCCCCCACGCATGCATACCCCCTCCCCAATATTAATATCCCCCACCAGAGTGGTACATTTGTTACAATTGATGAACCTACACTGACACATCATAATCACTGAAAGCCCGTAGTTCACATTAGCCTTCATTGTTTTTTGGTGTTTTTTTTCCCTTTATTTATTTATTTATTTAGGCTGCGTAGGGTCTTAGTTGCGTCACACGGGGTTTTCGTTGAGGTGTGAGGGATCTTTCCTTGTGGCGCTGGCTCTTTGTTGTGGTGTATGGGCTTCTCTCTAGTTGTGGAGCGTGGGTTTTCTCTCTCTAGTTGTGGCACATGGGCTCCAGGGCGCGTCAGCTCTCTCGTTGAGGCTCGAGAGCTCAGTAGTAGTGGTGCGCAGGCTTAGTTGCCCCGCGGCATGTGGGATCTTAGTTTCCCCACCAGGGATTGAACCCGCGTCCCCTGCACTGGAAGGCGGATTCTTTATCACTGAACCACCAGGGAAGTCCCAGCCTTCACTCTTGGTGTTGTACTTTCATGGGTTTGGACAAATTTATAATGATATGTGTCCACCATTATAAATCATAAAGAGTAGTTTTACTGCCCTAAGAATTGTCTGTGTTTTGGCTATTCATTCCTCCCTCCCCCATAATCCCTGGCAACCACTGATCTCTTTACAGTCTTTATAGTGTTGCCTTTTCCAGAATGTAGTGTAGTTGGAATCATGCAATAAGCAATCTTTTCAGATTAACTTCTTTCACTTAGTAATATTCATTTAAGTTTCTTTCTTTTTTTTCATGGTTTGATAGCTCATTGCTTTCTAACACTGACTAATATTCCATTGTCTGGATGTATCACAGTTTATTTATCCATTTACCTACTAAAGGACAGGTTGCTTCCAAGTTTTGGCAGTTGTGAATAAAACTGCTATAAACGTGTAGGTTTTTGTGTGGACATAAATTTCTAACTTTTGGATAAATACCAAGGAGCACAATTGCTGAAATGCATGGTAAGAATATGTTGAGTTTTGTAAAAATCTGCCAAACTATCTTATAAAGGGCAATTTTCCAAATTATTTGCAATCCCACCAGCAATTAATGAGAGTTCCTGTTGCTCCACACCTTCACCAGCATTTGGTGTTGTCAGTGTTTTGGATTTGGGCCATTCTATTAGGTGTGTAGTGGTACGTCATTGTTATTTAGTTTGCATTTCCCTGATGACATATGATGTGGAGCATCTTTTCATATGCTTATTTGCCATCTGTATATCTTGAGGAAGTGTCTGTGAAGGTCTTTAACCCATTTTAAAAATCAGGTTATTCTTACTATTGAGTTTTAAGAGTTCTTTGTATATTTTAGATAACAGGCCTTTATTTTTTTAACAGAGAGATACGTTTTTCATAACTATTTTCTATCAGCCCATAGCTTCTCTTTTTATTCTCTTGATAGTATCTTTCACACAGCAGAAAGTCTTAATTTTAATGAAGTCTATCTTGTCAATTCTTTCTTTCACGGATTGTGCCTTTGGTGTTGTACCTAGAAAGTCTTCACCAAACCCTAGGTCATCTAGATTTTCTCCTATGTTATGTTATAGGAATTTTATAGTTTTGTGTTTTACATTTAGGTCAGTGATTCATTTTGAGTTAACTTTTCTGAAGGGAAAAAAATTGTTCCATACAACTTTTGTTTTAATTATGTAATTTATGTTGACTATGTCACGATGTAAACTTTATATCATACTGTGGTTTACAGTCTAAGAATTTTGAAGAGCTTCGCTCTAGGCCAGTGGTGGTCCCAGGACCAGCAGCATCCATAATCCTGTGTACTTGTTAAAAATGCAAATTCTCAGGTCTCATTCCACACTACTGAATCAGAATCTCTGGAGATGGGGACCAGGAGTTTGTATTTAAAAAAATCACCTGTATTTCCAGGTGATTCTGTTCGTTTGAGAACCACTGATCTAGACTAAACTGGGTGGCCCCAATGGTGCCTAACCTCACCTGTGGCACCCAAGGTGGGTCCTTTGTCTTTCTCTTCATTGTTGGAGGCAGGGCTGACAATCCACCAAAAGGGAGGTAGAATCTACTTTGGCAGTGCTTGGAGGATGGTTTGTCTTTCCAAGCTCAGGCAAATCCTTACCTGAAGGCAGAGAATGGTCTAGATTCATAAGATAAGTGATACACAGTTTGGTTCTTGTGCCAGCAGCATCTGCAAAATAAGACTAAAGCCCTAAAGGGTTATTGTGGGGCTTAAATGACGTTCGTGAAATGCCTACCATCATACCAGGTGGCACAGAGCAGTCACTTACTATATGGCAGTGGTAGCTGCTATAATTGACACTGCCTATCACAACCCTGAGCATATAATTGATGTTCAATTGATGTGACTGATTATTAATTCATTCATTCGAGAGGAAGGCAGGCTATTCTGACTTGTTCCTTGATTTTGCCATATATTAGAGCAATGTGATTTGTCACAGACAGGAAATAAATCATAATTAGAAAAGATAAAGAGAGGCACAGAAGGGAGGAGGGCAGGGAAGGAGAGAAGGCAGGAAGCATGTCCATATTCACAAGAGCAATGGAGATAATAACTTTTCTCAGAGGAACAAGGAGATAAGGGCTATTGAAAACTATGCTCATTTCTTCTTAGTTACAGTTACAGGATTTCAGAACTGGAAAAGGAAACTTGGAGATCACAGACCCACCCCCTCATAGCCCAGGTGAAGCAGTTGAGGCCCCAGGAGAGCATGTATTAGAAATGGGGGGACAGAACTGGTTTCTGAGGACAGCCACTGCCTGTTACATCTTGCTATAAAGTCAGCCAATTCATCTCCATGGAAACCTCTGAAGATTGTGAAGGTACAGATGTGGGAAGGAGACCAGCCTTCTGAGTGTGATTTATTTCCTTTCTATTTCTTTCTTTTCTCTCTCATTTCTATTCATAAGCTTCACCTGACTCTTCTTGCTCTTCCCATTCTCCCGTCCCTTCCATCCATGATTCTTACCCACAAAACCTGGCTTAATCTGAGAAGCTGAGGTCACTGGATCTGCAAAGTCCAGAACGTCCCACATTATCAGTCTCCTTAGCAATATGCTGGTTTCTAGGGGCCAGTTCACAGTTGGCTCTGACTGGTCACCAGGTACTGACTACTACCAACAGAAAACACCTCATTTGGTTTCTCAAAGATACTTGTGACCCTTGAAGAGCCAGAAACTACCGTGGAAACACAACCCAAAGCTGTTTTACTCCTTTGGGTCTTTAACCCCTTTCTGAATTTCTCGCAGGAGGTTGCTATGAAAATGGTTGCTCTACTTGTGCAGGCAGAGTGCAAAGAGCCCAAACATCACAGGAGAGAAGAACCTCTGCACAAATTTCACGTAGCAGGTGGACTAACATCATCTCTTAACCACAGCCCACAACTGTTAGCAGAGAGCATTTAAAAACGTCCCTAAACCCCTGGGATGAGTGGCTATTACTAGAAATTGAATCCAAGGTGTTTGTTTGGGGTTTGGCTTTTTACATGCCAAAGAGGAAAGCTGAGCTTCCCGGAATTGGCTCAGAACCTGTGGGTGGTCCTGGCACTCTCGCGACAGGGCCCCCCCTTTTAGGAATGGACTGGGGGACAACCTGACTAGATTCTCGTTTGCTCAGGCTTTTCACGTGGAGCTCTACTGAATTCGGTTAGTCCGCCTGTCAGGTAGTATCTGGAGCCACCTAAGGAAGCCCCGGGACAGCGTCTACCACTGGATAGTTGCGGGTCAGACGCTCTCCGCAATGGCGCTGTGTCAGAGCCTTTCCAGGAGGGCGCACTGGCGCGCCTGACAGTTGGCAGACGGAGCGGGGGCGCACGGGAGGAGCTGCACAAAGGAAAAGGCCCACACGGTGGAGACACACGTACGCACACGCGTGCGGAGCCAGGTCGGTGCACGGCCCGCGCTCCCGGCTCCAAATGCGGGTGTGTCCAGTGGACGCTGATAACTGAATGAGACAACCCCTAACAGGGGGAAACAAACGCCAGCCACCGCCCCTCCCCCAAGCCCGGAGTCTGGATGGGACGGGCAGCTGGGCCTCAAACAGCCCTCCTTCCAGAGCCCCAGCGGGGCGGCCGCAGAGCTCCCTGCCAGTCACTTTCTCGCCTCGGCTTCTCCGCAGATACCTGGCGGGGAAGGAGGAGAGACGAGCCAGGGAACCGAGCGTCCGGCGTTCAGAACCCCGGTGCTGGCGGGCGCACCAAACTCGCTGTCTCCTCTCCCACAATTGGAGGACAGATCTTGAATCGCCCCCATTCTTAGGGGAATGGACGCACCTGCCCCACCCGAAAAAGGGCGGTGCTCGGGCGCGGGCGCGCCTCTCCGGGAGCCTCGGGCACCGCCCCCGGGCGGGGAAAGGTGGGCGCGGAGGCGGGAAGCGCAAGGGCGCGCGGCGACGCGGGGTAGGCTGCAAGGCTGAGCCCTGGACACCTCAGCTCCTCTGCCTTCCGCACCCGCTGACTCCGCGTGCCCCCTGCGCGCTGACAGAGCATCCTTCATCCCGACGCGACCCTGCCGGGTGGCAGCGCAGCACATCTGACCACAAATCCAGAAACCCATGCGCCCCCTCGGCCCGCGACGCCAGAAGCGCGGTTACAGCGAGATTGGGGCGACTTGCTTTTCTCCTCTCCGGAACTGCAGCTTCCCTCTCTCGTAAAGCCAGTCGTCAAATTGGAAAAGCCGCTCCACCTAATCTTTAAAATAACCCCCTCCGCGGTGTGGCTGGCGTCCTCTAACCGCGCGGCCCTGGAGAGTTGGCCTTGGCTGGGAGTGACTCTCGTTTTGTGCCTGAGGAGAGCGAGGAAGAGTGTGAGGGCCGAGCATCCTCGCGAAGAGATGCCTTTAAAAAGTCATCCATAGCATCACTAGAAACCGTTTTGTGTTGCTTTGTTTTGTTTATGCCGAGTGGTTTTTCGGCGAAATGCAGTTTTGGTTAAAAGAAGAAATGGCCCCTCAGGAGTTCACCCGGCGACTGACCAGAGTGATCGCTTGTGTCGGTAAATGACGCTTAATTCTGCGTTTTATTAATGGAGGGTGGGGGCGTTGTCTGGGACCTGGTCTCCCCCCACCCCGCCCTCCGTCGCAGCCCTGGGATGGCCGAGGGGCCCCTGCCCAGCGTGTGGGCCTCGCTGCCTCCGGTGCTGCTCTGTAACAGGCGTCCCTGAGGCGCTGCGCTCGCGGCCTTGGACGTCCCCCGCGTCTGGCGGAGCCGGAGCAGGCCATGGGGCAGGAGCCTTCACCAGGCAATTGCCGGGTCTGTTGAGCGCTAACCCCGGGGCTAGCTGGCTGTTAGGATCTGTTACCCGCTGCTGACCGCGGGCAGGGGTGGCCAGTTGTGTAGTGATTGACCCGATACTGAGAAAGGAGAGGGAACGGGAGGAACGAAGGCCGGTGCTTTCCAGCAGAAATCGCTGCCAAGCCACTGGAGGGTCCTTCACGAGACAGCGTGCTGGGATGATGCAGGTCACAGTAGAGGGCCGGGGCGCAGTCCAGCTCCCTGGCTTGTTCTGTAGAAGTACGGCCTGGAGGTGTCGCTCCGCCCCAGGTGAACCCCACCGAGAAACCTCTGCCAGCCCCACGAGACTGAGCAATTCTAATCCTCTTCCATGAGTTTACAATGGGGAGCAAAACATGCGTGCATTCCTCCTGAAATAAGGGTTGTGGTGGAAGGACAGGCCCTATACAGTAAGAGAACATTGAGACAGTGGCAAGGTAATTCCTTCTTTCTCCCCCACATTTTCTCCCCCACCCCTTCCCTGGACCTCCTCAAATAAAAAAACACATTCAGGTTCAGATCCTTTGGATTTAGATGACTAGAATTATCCCGATAATTTTCTCTGTTGCTCATTTCACTCTGAGACCCTTCTGTGAATGCAAATCAGTTTTTATTGATGAAGTCAGGAAGTTTTTATCTCAGTGTTCCACGCATTTGTTAAAAATTCCTTTTTGGTATTTATATGATAAATATTGCTTCAATTAGTGAGCTGTGACTGCTCTTTGAGCACACTGGTTCAGTGTGTTTAGTGCAATAATGATATACATCTGGAATGATATACATGTGATATATTTTGTGAAGATGATTTGTATGGGGAGGCTCATTCAGTTTTAAAAAATGTTTCTGGTGCCAAATGTGGCCGCTGAACTGGTTTTTCTTTAAGACAAAACGTCAGTATAATCCTACCAGGGAAGGCCGAATGTGAAATACTGCTGAAGATAGGATAAAATAAAGCAGAACTTGGAGTTTGAAATATATTGAATGCGGAAATGATTGAGCTAAATACCAACATGTGCAAGAAACTGTGGTGCAGGAAAGAGCAGTGGACTGGGTGTGTGACCATCTCAATTTGAATTCTGCTCTGGACAAGTCATTCCACCTCAGGCTGGAAATTGGGAATTTTAATAATCCTTCCCCACCCAGCTCAGTCTGCTTGTACGATAATGTGGGTGAAAACACCATCTAACCTGTGAA
Organism: Eschrichtius robustus; assembly: GCF_028021215.1. Lineage (NCBI taxonomy): Eukaryota > Metazoa > Chordata > Mammalia > Artiodactyla > Eschrichtiidae > Eschrichtius > Eschrichtius robustus. Next base: position 62,560,548 of record NC_090829.1, on the reverse strand, counting down.
TGTGTTATTGGTCCTGTCCCTGGGCCCTTTGCCACTAAAGATCTTGGGCAGATCACTGGGCCTCTCTCAGGGTGAAGCTTCCCATCTGTTAAATGAGGAGGTAGACTTGGATGATTAGTAAGTTCTCTCCTGTTTCTTTTTTTTTTAATTGGGGTATAGTTGTTTTACAATGTTATGTTAGTTTCTACTGTACAGAGAAGTGACGTAGAGTTCCCTGTGCTGTACAGCAGGTTCTCATTAGTTATCTATTTTATGCATATTAGTGTATATATGTCAATCCCAATCTCCCAATTCATCTCCCCCCTTTCCCCGCTTGGTGTCCATACGTTTGTTCTCTACATCTGTGTCTCTATTTCTGCCTTGCAAACCAGTTCATCTGTACCATTTTTCTAGATTCCACATATATGCGTGAATATACGATATTTGTTTTCCTTTTTCTGACTTACTTCACTCTGTATGGCAGTCTCTAGGTCCATCTACGTCTCTACAAATGACCCAGTTTTGTTCCTTTTTATGGCTGAGTAATATTCCATTGCATATATGTACCACATCTTCTTTATCCATTCGTCTGTCAATGGGCATTTAGGTTGCTTCCATGACCTGGCTATTGTAAATAGTGCTGCAATGAACATTGGGGTGCATGTGCCTTTTTTTTTTTTTTGCACATTTCTTTTTTTTAAAAAATAAATTTATTTATTTTATTTATTTATTTTTGGCTGCGTTGGGTCTTTGTTGCTGTACGTGGGCTTTTCTCTAGTTGCGGAGAGCGGGGGCCACTCCTCCCTGCAGTGCACAGGCCTCTCACCGCAGCGGCCCCTCTCACCGCAGCAGCCCCTCTCACTGTGGACACAGGCTCCAGGTGCACGGGCTTCAGTAGTTGTGGCTCACGAGCTTCAGAGCGCAGGCTCAGCAGTTGTGGCACATGGGCCTAGTTGCTCCGCAGCATGTGGGATCCTCCCAGACCAGGGCTCGAACCGATGTCCCCTGCATTGGCAGGCGGACTCTTAACCACTGCGCCACCAGGGAAGCCCCGCATGTGTCTTTTTGAATTATGGTTTCCTCTGGGTATATGCCCAGTAGTGGGATTGCTGGGTCATATGGTAGTTCTATTTTTAGGTTTTTAAGGACCATACTGTTCTCCGTAGTGGCTACACCAGTTTACATTCCCACCAACAGTGTAAGAGGGTTCCTTTTTCTCCACACCCTCTCCAGCATTTATTGTTCGTAGATTTTCCGATGATGCCCATTCTAACCGGTGTGAGGTGATAACTCATTGTAGTTTTGATTTGCATTTCTCTAATAATTAGTGATGTTGAGCATCTTTTCATGTGCCTCTTGGCCATCTCTATGTCTTCTTTGGAGAAATGTGTATTTAGGTCTTCTGCCCATTTTTGGATTGGGTTGTTTGTTTTTTTGATATTGAGCTGCATGGGCTGTTTGTATATTTTGGATGTTAATCCTTGGTCCGTTGATTTGTTTGCAAATATTTTCTCCCATTCTGAGGGTTGTCTTTTCATCTTGTTTATGGTTTCCTTTGCTGTGCAAAAGCTTTTAAGTTTCATTAGGTCCCATTGGTTTATTTTTGTTTTTATTTCCATTACTCTAGGAGGTAGGTCAAAAAAGATCTTGCTGAGATTCTTTTTGACCCAGCTCCCAGAGAAATGGAAATAAGAACACAAATAAACAAATGGTACCTAATGAAACTTAAAAGCTTTTGCACAGCAAAGGAAACCATAAACAAGACCAAAAGACAACCCTCAGAATGGGAGAAAATATTTGCAAATGAAGCAACTGACAAAGGATTAATCTCCAAGATTTACAAGCAGCTCATGCAGCTCAATAACAAAAAAACGAACAACCCAATCCAAAAATGGGCAGAAGACCTAAACAGACATTTCTCCAAAGAAGATATACAGATTGCCAACAGACACATGAAAGAATGCTCAACATCATTAATCATTAGAGAAATGCAAATCAAAACTACAATGAGATATCATCTCACACCGATCAGAATGGCCATCATCAAAAAATCTAGAAACAATAAATGCTGGAGAGGGTGTGGAGGAAAGGGAACACTCTTGCACTGTTGGTGGGAATGTAAATTGATACAGCCACTATGGAGAACAGTATGGAGGTTCCTTAAAAAACTACAAATAGAACTACCATACGACCCAGCAATCCCACTACTGGGCATATACCCTGAGAAAACCATAGTTCAAAAAGAGTCATGTACCAAAATGTTCATTGCAGCTCTATTTACAATAGCCAGGACATGGAAGCAACCTAAGTGTCCATCAACAGATGAATGGATAAAGAAGATGTGGCACATATATACAATGGAATATTACTCAGCCATAAAAAGAAATGAAATGGAGGTATTTGTAATGAGGTGGATGGAGTTAGAGTCTGTCATACAGAGTGAAGTAAGTCAGAAAGAGAAAAGCAAATACAGTATGCTAACACATATATACGGAATCTAAGTAAAAAAAAAAAAAAAAAGCCATGAAGAACCTAGTGGCAAGACGGGAATAAAGACACAGACCTACTAGAGAATGGACTTGAGGATATGGGGAGGGGGTGGGGTGAGATGTGACAGGGTAAGAGAGTGTCATGGACATATATACACTACCAAATGTAAAATAGATAGCTAGTGGGAAGCAGCCGCATAGCACAGGGAGATCAGCTCGGTGCTTTGTGACCACCTAGAGGGGTGGGATGGGGAGGGTGGGAGGGAGGGAGATGCAAGAGGGAAGAGATATGGGAACATATTGTATGTGTATAACTGATTCACTTTGTTATAAAGCAGAAGCTAACACACCATTGTAAGGCAATTATACTTCAATAAAGATGTTTAAAAAAAAAAAAAAAAGATCTTGCTGTGATTCATGTCAAAGAGTGTTCTTCCTATGTTTTCCTCTAAGAGTATTCTAGTGTCCGGTCTTACATTTAGGTCTTTAATCCAATTTGAATTTATTTTTGTGTATGGTGTTATGGAGTGTTCTAATTTCATTCTTTTACGTGTAGCTGTCCACTTTTCCCAGCAAGGTCTCTCCTATTTCTGTGGATGTAGGATCTTCTCGAAGATCTGGTAGGCAATATTCCTTGGCTGACACCAGGCTGCCCGTGGGGCCCAGACTATGGTAGTTTCTTGTCCACCTTGCTCCCTCCCTCTTTCCATAGTCAGCTCCATGCAAGATACAAACATGAATTTGTTGTAGTTTCTGCCTTCAAAGAATTTCTAATGACCCCTGGCATTTGTGTGCTTTACAGCATTGTGTCCTCCTTTGTAATCTCACAAACCTGTGAAGTAGATGGGGTATACATTATCACCCCCATCTTACAATGAAGGAATTGAGACTTAGGAGGTTCATCTTTTAAGGTTTCAAGAGGTTAATGAATGGCAGGCTCAGGACCAGAAGGCACTCTTCAGATGCTCTGTTTGGGGGTCTCACTGAGGGGGGTCTCTAACCCTGCAGCAGCCCCTGACTTCATGGAGAGCTGCACTGAGTAGCAAGTGGAGTTACTAGTGGAGTTACTAGTTACAAGGCAGCTAGTGGCTGCCTTGAGGGAGTGTGCAATAATCTGTTCTCTGCTGGGAATCAGCTGCTCTCCTTGCTTCTTTCTTTGCAGCTGGCCTAGAGAGAGTAATTCAAGGCCACCTCAGAAGGTGCCTCTCACACAGTGCACTTTGGAGATGGGGAAGCCATTGTGTGCAGGGGGGCTTCTGCTCTGCATTTTATCATCACTGTAGGGACAATAGATTCACACGAAGCACTGGCTCTAGGCTGTGTTTGCAAGTGCTTTAAAATGGTTTGAATCAGAATCTTTGGGAGTCTTCTATGCCTCCTTCAGGAGGAGGGTTTTGTTTGTTCTGTTTTACTCTTCTCCAAGCTGCAGTGGGCCTTCACCTGTGCCCTGGAGTCCAGTTAGAGGGTTGGCTGCTCTCCCCCCAGGAGATGAAGGCTTTTGTCTGTAGGGAGAAATGCGCTTTCCTGGGCACCTCCCCTCCTCCAGGTCTGCCCTCCATGGAAGCTCTCTCTGGTCTCCCACCTGGTCCCCAATCCAGGGAGAAGAGCTACAGGTGGCTGTGAATACCCCTTGCATCCTGGCTCACTCAGCCTTTCACAATTCATTTAAAACTTTTAGATGATTTCTTCTTATTTACTTGTATGGGGTTTAAGACAGGTTATACTTTTGTAGTTTATTTGGCTTTTTCTTGTTATTAGGGTGGGAGTGAGCTTCTTTCTAACATTCTGGGTTCCAGGGAGGAAGCAGAATGGCTTTTTACCTTGTGTATATTTCACAGAGAAAATGTGCTTTATCCACACAGCCTTCCTTCATCACAGTGTTGTTTCAGGTAAGCTACTGTGTTTGCTGTACTAGGACCTTTGCAAACTATTCTAGTAAACTGGGTCTCAAATGTTTTCTCTGTGTTTTGCCAGATGACCTTGAATGTTAAATAACTGTGGTTCATTTTTTTTAAATAAATTTATTTTATTTATTTTTGGCTGCATTGGGTCTTTGTTGCTGCACGCGGGCTTTCTCTAGTTGTGGTGAGCAGGGGCTGCTGTTCGTTGCGGTGTGCGGGCTTCTCATTGTGGTGGCTTCTCTCGTTGCAGAGCACGGGCTCTAGGCGCGTGGGCTTCAGTAGTTGTGGCACACGGGCTCAGTAGTTGTGGCTCACGAGCTCTAGAGCACAGGCTCAGTAGTTGTGGCGCACAGGCTTAGTTGTTCTGCGGCATGTGGAATCTTCCTGGACCCGGGCTCGAACCCGTGTCCCCTGCATTGGCAGGCAGATTCTTAACCACTGCGCCACCAGGGAAGACCTGTAGTTCATTTTTAAGAGAGCTAAAAAATGCTTCCTCCCACCTGTTATCCAGCAACCAACTAAGCACAGGGATCTCTTGTGTCAGGGAGCTGGGGGTGTTGGACACAGTCATTGGATGCCTGGACCCCCACCAGGGCCTCCCTTGGCCTGCTGTGGCCAAGGGCCTATATTTGTGCTACAAAGGCTCATCTGTGTTCCTTATTTTAAAAAATGCTTCAAGTAGCCCAAAATTTCTGCTGAATTACACTCAGTATAGATAATTTAAAAATCTCTGCCAGAATAGTTGAAATCCTTGGGGATCAAAATGGAGATGGTCCTGCTCATCTTGGAATTTTTCCTGAAGGGTGAGGCTGTTGTCACGTCTGCTTCTCCTTAGGTGTTAGTGAGTATGGCCCAGCCAGAGAGCCTCTGAGCCTAGACTAGCACCATGGACTAGCTTTTCCCAAACAGGTATAGGTTCTTTTTCTGTTTACTGTGAGAGATGGGAATTGGTTGATTTTAATGAGTTTGGAAAGGAAGACTATGTCATTATCATAGGCTTACTGAATTCAAGCACTTATTTCTTACTAGCAGGCAATAATGATGATAATAACCTTAAGAGATTTTGGAATTTAACACATTGATATTATTAAAGATGAGTGTATTTAATTCATATCAGCAAAGGACAAAATAGTTTGTTTCGTAGCACTCTACTAGTAGTGGCAGGGCCAGGATTTGAGTCACATTTGGCTCCAGAGTCTGCATTCCTGATCACTGCTACTCCTTAGTCCATGCTCTCTAGGTTGTGGAGGAATCTCACAGAACCTCAGAGCAGGAAGCTCCACTGGGCCTCATCAGCAAAGTGCGCCATCAGGACCTGAGGCCGCTGTTCGCTCCCTGCTGTCACCTAGTCTCTGCTTCCCTCTGGTGTCTGGACCATTCTGCTCATCTTTGCAGATTAACTCTCTATGCATTGATCAATGGGTATGAACCCCATGTGGCCATCCCCAGCCACTGTCCCCTTCCAGATCTAGAGACTGGGTCTCTCTGAACAACTTCACTTTCTGGAGACTCTGATTGGTCCAGCTGAAAGGAAGCTTAGGCATTTCTGATCATATCAGCTGTGGGCTCAGAAATTGGCTTGGTCTTGGATTGGGGGAGGAAATCCTCGGAGGAGAGGGCTTTAGACTGTGCAACACCTCCAGACAAATGTGGTAACTTGGAAGGCACTGACCTTATGCTGTCAACCTTTAGAATTAGTAAGGGTATGAAATACTGGGGCAGTTTTAAGGGCTTACTCCGGGCAAAACAGAAGCTTGCCTTGTTTTCAGTGTGCTGCTTCTTTCTTTGGGGTATATTCCAAGGCCCACTACCCTTATGTGGCCACCTAGGTGCTTAGGCACCACAACTACATCAAGATATCAACTGGTCAATGAACAGATTTTTACAGAGTGCCATCCATGAACAAGGCACTGTGCCAGGCCTACAGCCCACGAGCTGTTGAGGGGAGAGCGTTAGATGGGGTATCTGCCGGCCTGAGTTGAACGCCGGCTGAGTAACCCAGCGGCGCCTGCGACACCCAGCAGATAAAGGATCTAAGGGGTTTGGGGAGGAGGCCTGAAAGCCTCTGGCCTGGAGGAGAGTCTGAGGCACAATCTGATAGTTAACATCAAGAGTCAGGCCAAAAAAGCCACAAGCTGGTCCCTGATTGGTTGCTAATCCAGATAGTGCTATGAGTTTGGAGGCTGAAGTTTTTGTGAGCCTCAGTGATTCAATAAAGCTTCATACTAGATGTGTGACTTGAGCTGGATCCGAATGGAAGGAGAGGATTTAGGTAGGTGGAGAGGGGGTGGGGTGAGGAACGGCCCCCTTTGGTGCCTGCGTTGCTTTTCCTGTGCTAGTTGTCTCATCTATTCTACTCTTCGCTCATGCCTCCCTGGTCAGTGATCCTCTCCCCTGGACAACTGAGAAGCTTTGCCTTGAAAGCAAGAATGACCTCAAGCCAGAAGGCAGATCTATGGTGTCTTACCGTTCTTCTTTCTTCATATACATAGATCCTTTTCTGGGGGAAAGAAGCTGGAGAGGCTAGAGGACATGGAAATAATATTAAAAATGGTGTTTTCATAGCTACCATTTATTTTCTGCCTGTTAAGTGTCACATATTGTGCTTTATATATATATATATATATATATATATATATACTGTTGATTTAATTAAATTTAATCAGAAGTACAGTCCATTTTTATGGAGTAGAAATTTGAGGCTTAAACAGGTTAGGAAACTTGCCCAACGTCATACCAGGTGGAAAGGTCAGAATTAGAAGTCAGGATTGGCTGTTTTCAAGACCTATGGGTTGTCATAGAGAATTCCATTGCAGAATGGAATATAAACCAGTAAATGATAGACATGTTATTAGTGAGTTTTAAAAATCTTTCGGAAAACCTGATGGAAGTGAAAAGCATTGGTTCCCTGAGTATAAGTATTTTACTAGCCACTTGAAATGTTCATTTATTAATAATCACTTTCTTCCAAAGGAAAGCTGTCATTTAAAATTTGAGGATTTACTTTGTAGTCTTTAAACATGCAAAGGTGATAAACGTGTAACACTTAAACAAGAATAAGCTTTTGTTAAGGAAGACATTTTGGGGAGTGCTGCCTATTTGGCACTTCTTGTACGAAGCACCAGAGTCTGAGGGAAAAAAAACCTAATAAAGTTATAACTCCCAATTAGAATATAACAGCAAGGTAACAACAGCAATGTGCTCTTTTATTTGGTATAGAAGAATTCCTAGATTTAGAGGACTTTACTGTGAGGGAGATTCAAGTACAAAGTATATACAGGTGGACAAACTACAAGTGCCCAAAATGTTTGAGCACTTTGGTCTCCCCTGGCTTAGAAGAGTTAATTCTGGATTTCTTTGTCCATTTATCTTATCCCAGGTCCTCTCCAACCAGGTTTTAGTTTGTATGTCTATTTTTTTAATCTGTTATCAGATCAGTTTAAATTCATTTTAGCCCTTTTCTTTTTCTCTACCTAAGGAAGCTAGAATTAATTCAATCACCAAGGGGAAAGAGATCTGTCTGCCTGATTCTCCTTATTCAAACCCCCTATTTAAGACTAACCACATTTAGTGAGGACCTCCAGAGCTGGGCACGGGGCCAGGTGCTGGGGCTGGGGTGTGAAGGAGCAGCCGTGACCCCTGCCGGTGGCCATAGGCCCTGTGAAGGCCAGAGCCAGGCCACCTCCACTGCCGTAGCCCCAGTGCCCTGCACCGCTCCTCAGGTGTACTGGGGACTTGGAGGAATGGAAGGTCCTCCTGGAGCTTACAGTCTGACAAGGAAGCAGGTGGTAAGCTGCAGGCTTCAGGAGGGAATTTTAGGCAGTCAGCCGTCACTCCCCAGTTCCTCATCTCAAGGGCCTCTCTCCTTGTGGTCTCCTAGCCTCTCTGCTTCTCTGTCCTCCACATTTGCCGCCTTGCTTGTGCACCTGGTGATTCAGTTGTGAAACTCAACTCTTTTCCTCAGTATCTCAAAACTCATGTACATAGAAGCTTAGAGGGTTTAGGAGAATTTTCTGAGGATGGGAGAGGAGGTGTTTATGGTCTGGAAACACAGACACTTTGAAAAATGGAGCTGGAGGCATCACTGTGTTTAAAATGTCCTGTGTCCACTCGTTTTACAGGCCCTTCCCTTCTCCATATCACTGGCTCCTTCCCTCCCCTGTGGCTCCCTTCTCTCTCTCTCTCCCTCTTTTGTTTTTCCATTAAAAAATTGAGTTTATTTGTTTATTTTTGGCAAATAAAAATTGTATATTTAAGGTGTACAATGTGATATTTTGATATACGTATACATTGTGAAATGATTACAACCATCAAAGTAACTAACATAACCATTACCTCCCATAGTTACTTTCTTATTTGTTTGTTTAAAAAAAATTTTTTATCGAGGTATAGTTGATTTACAATATTATATTAGTTTCAGGTATACAGCATACTGATTCACAGTTTTTATAGAGTTATTCTTTCCTCTCTTTTTCTCCCCCACTGTCGAGGAAGGTCTGGTGCAGGACCTAGACTAGAAGGATGGGCCTCATGAACTCCCCCACCCGTATCCCTCTACTTTTCATTCCATTTTGTTTCCGTTGCATTATTTTTCCCTCTGGCAACCAAAAGAAGCTTTGCTTACAAAGGAGGAAAAATCTCTCAGGCTGTGAAATGGGATTTAGACCTTGACATATGGCGCAGAGATGGGGAGGAAAATTCCACTATTCAAACCTGGTTTTTCCCTTCAGGAGTGGCATGAGCATTTTCTCCCTCGGTGCCTTGGGAAAACTAAACCAGATTTTAAAAAGAAAGATCATGTTCATCATTTTCTGTGGCTTTATGGTATAATCTAAAAAAGAAACAGAAGAAATGAGAGGGGAACGAATATTATGTGATATTTCATAAAGGCTTTAAAAACTCTGTTTATAAAAATAATACATGGCCTGTGTTTAAGGTTTGGAAGAGTCAATATTAAGATATTAGTTCTCCCCAAATTGAGCTATAAATTAAACACAACTCCAGTCATACGTCTATTAAGTTCTTTTTGGGGTAGAAATCAACCAGCTGATTTTAAAGTTTATGTTTGGCTAAAAGGTACTATAATAGGCAAAAAAGAATTTCTACAAAGCAAAGTAATCAAGACAGTGTGGTATTGGCGAAAGGATAGACACATAGATCAATGGAACAGAATAGAGAATCCAGAAATAGTCTCACACAAATATGGCCAGTTGATTTTTGACAAAGGTGTGAAGGCAGTTCAGTGGAAAAAAGTATAAAGGCAATTTCAACAAAAGTTGCTGGGACAATTGGGCATCTATATTCAAAGAATGAACCTTGACCTATACCTCACCCCATATACACAAGAATTAACTCAAAAGTAGATCATGGACCTAAATGTAAAACCTTGGTTGAACAGAGTTCTTAGGTCGACACCAAAAGTATGATTCATGAAAGAAAAATTTGATAAATTGGATTTCGTCAAAATTAAAGATGTTAGCTCTGCAAAAGATACTGTTAGAGAATGAAAAGACAACTAACTGACTGGGGGAAAAATACGAGTCACATATCTGACAAAGGACTTCTATCCAGAATACATAAAGAACTCTCAAACTCAACGAAAAATAAAAACCAAGCAACCCAAGTTAAAAATGGGCAAAAAAAAAAAAATTGAATGGATGCCTTACCAAAGAAGATACACAGATGGAAAATAAGCACATGAAAATCTGCTCAACATCAGTAATCATCAGGGAAATTGCATACCTGTTAGAGCAGCTTAAAAAATGATAATACCAGGTCATGGTAAGAATGAGGAGGGTCTGGATCTCTTACACACTGTAGGTGGGAATGTAAAATGGTACAGCCACTTTGGAAAATGGTTGGCAGTTACATATAAAGTTAAATGTATACTTACTCTACAACCCAGTAATCCCACCCCTGGAGAAATGAAAACTTATGGTCACACAAAATATGTAAGTGAATGTTTATAGCAGCTTTATTCTTTTTTTTCTTTTTAAAAAAATTTATTTATTTATTTATTTATTTTTGGCTGCATTGGGTCTTTGTTGCTACGTGTGGGCTTTGTTAATTAAATTATATTAATTCCATATATTATAAAACATCTTCACAAACAATAATTTAATGTATTTATAATTTTTTACTATGTGGTTATACTGTAATTTATTTAAATATTGCCCTAATGTTGGTCATACAGATTGTTTCCAGTTTCTCAGTGTTATTTTTTTTTTAAATGCAAGGACTATCTTTGTTCAGAAATCTTTGCACACATTTCATAAACTTCAGACTTTTTTTTAAGGATAGAGTTCTAGAAAATGTTATTATTAGATCAAAGAATATGAGTACTAAGTTTTAAAATACATTTTGATCGAATTGCCTTCTGGGAAACTTATACCATTTTAGTGGCCTGTCAACAGAGTGTAGGGGGGTTCTTGATTTCACCAGATCTCTTTATCAGCGTTTGTGATCATCTGTTTCCTTATATGTCAAATGGGAGAAATGACAGAGTTTTGAAGTAATGCGCGTTAAGTGCATGGCACAATACCTGCGATGTTGTTAGCTGTCTTTGGTGATATTATTTTAATTTTTGCTTGTTTGATGAAAGTGGCATAGTATGCCACTTTAAAAAAGTTTTTTAATTACTAGTGAACTAGAATGATTTTTTTAAAAAAATTTATTTCTTTATTTATTTTTGGGTGTGTTGGGTCTTCGTTTCTGTGCGAGGGCTTTCTCCAGTTGCGGCAAGCGGGGGCCACTCTTCATCGCGGTGCGCGGGCCTCTCACTATCGTGGCCTCTCTTGTTGCAGAGCACAGGCTCCAGACACACAGGCTCAGCAATTGTGGCTCACGGGCCCAGTTGCTCCGCGGCATGTGGGATCTTCCCAGACCAGGGCTCGAACCAGTGTCCCCTGCATTGGCAGGCGGACTCTCAACCACTGTGCCACCAGGGAAGCCCTAGAATGATTTTTTAATAAGTTTATTTGCTGTTTGAATTTTTGCTTTGTGACTTGTTCATGTGTACTTTGGGACCAATATATTTTTGTGTAGGTTTTTTCTATGTCAAATATATCAAGTCTTTGTTAAGTTTAAGCAAGTATTTTTTATTTTCCAGTTTGCTATTTATTTTATAATTTTTTTGAATTTTATTTATTTTTTTATACAGCACGTTCTCATTAGTTATCTATTTCATACATATTAGTGTATATATGTCAATCCCAATCTCCCAATTCATCACACCACCACCCCCATCCCCACGCCGCTTTCCTTATTTCATAATTTTGCTTTTGATGACTTTTAACATATAAAGTTTTTTTTTTTAATTAATATTTTTGGCTGCATTGGGTCACTGTTGCTGCGCGCGGGCTCTCTCGTTGCGGTGAGCAGGGGCTACTCTTCATTGCGGTGCGCGGGCTTCTCATTGCAGTGGCTTCTCGTGTTGTGGAGCACGGGCTCTAGGCATGCGGGCTTCAGTAGCTGTGGCATGCAGGCTCAGTAGTTGTGGCACATGGGCTTAGTTGCTCCATGGCATGTGGGATCTTCCCAGACCAAGGATCGAACCCTTGTCCCCTGCATTGGCAGGCAGATTCTTAACCACTGTGCCACCAGGGAAGTCCCAACATATAAAGGTTTTTTTTTTTTTTTTTTTAAATTATTTATTTATTTATTATTTTTATTTTTGGCTGTGTTGGGTCTTTGTTTCTGTGTGAGGGCTTTCTCCAGTTGCGGCGAGTGGGGGCCACTCTTCATCGTGGTGCGCGGGCCTCTCACTATCGCGGCCTCTCTTGTTGCGGAGCAGAGGCTCCAGATGCTCAGGCTCAGTAGTTGTGGCTCACGGGCCCAGTTGCTCCGCGGCACGTGGGATCCTCCCAGACCAGGGCTCGAACCCGTTTTCCCTGCATTGGCAGGCAGATTCTCAACCACTGCGCCACCAGGGAAGCCCCCATATAAAGGTTTTTTTTTAAGATTTTGTGATTTTTTTTCTATTGCTTTTATACCCTTCTTCAAATAAAGAACAAGTAGATAATCATCAGGTTTTTTCTAGTATTTTAATGGCTTTATTTTTATTTAATGTTTGATTTTAAATCTCTATATGTTTTTGTCTGTGATATGAGACTCTAAATTTTTTCAGGAGCATTTATTAAATATTCCTTTGTTAATTGATGATGCCTCCTTCTTCATATATATGGAGTTAGTTTAGAATTTATAGTCTGTTTTTGGGTCTTCCTTTTTATTCTCTTTATTTTTGTAACAGTTCCACATAGTTTGGATTATTATCGCTACGTAACATCTTTAAATATCTTCTAGGAGAAATTCCCTTTTTCCATCAATCATTTCGTTCAAAAACATTTTCTTAACTCTTCTAGCCTTTTTAATTCTTTCAAATAAATTTTATAATTATTCTGTTAATCCCCTTCATTCCCACAAATTTACTGTAATTTTGAATAGAATTCTATTAAGACTATAACTTAATCTGGGAAGAATTGACATTTTAAGATTTGAAATTTTTTTTCCTTTTAGAAATATGTCTTGTTCAAATATTTTGTATTTGAAGTTTTTTGTTCTTTTCATATAGATTCTTTCATTCCTTATTAAGGTTATTCCTTGGCAACTTGTGTGTTTTTGTTGTTGTTGTTGTTGCTATTGTGAATGTAATCTTTTTTTTTTCCTCACTAAATCTTTTCCCTAGTTATTGCTGGAGTATAAGATACTTATTTGGGGATATTTACTTTTTTAACCTGCTCTTTTATAGAACTATAAAGTCTAATACTTCTACAATTTTCTCGTGTGTGTGTGTGTGAGTGTGTGTGTGTGTGTGTGTTTAACACATAGGTACCTGGTAAATATTTGTCATGTAATGACTGATAATCATGTCATCACTGAATAGTAGTAACTCCCTCTGGCCCTTTGTTTACTGCAGTTTGACTTTTTATTTCCACTTCATGTTTCTGTGTTAGAAGATCCAAAACAATGCTAAATATGTCAAAAGCATTATTAAAAAGAATTATGTATTTAGCTTTGGGTTCATATTATATAGAGGGTTTTATACTTGTTTCTGCTCAAGCCGTTTGTTTTAAAAGCCACATTTTAATATAATTTTAATATTCACTTAACAGAAATAAATTTAAAACCCAATCATAATGCCCACATTATTTTGCATTGTGTAGGGGCTCCACCCCTCACGTGCATCTTATGTGCAGTGAAGGCAGTAGGAAGACTGTCTTATCTCATTTGTGTAGCTCACTCTGGTTACACTAGCCTTTGGGGGTAGCTTTTATTTTTTTATTATTTTTTATTTTAATTTTTATTTATTTATTTATTGGCTGCTTTGGGTCTTTGTTGCTACATGCAGGCTTTCTCTAGTTGCAGTGAGCGGGGGCTACTCTTCGTTGCAGTGCGTGGGCTTCTCATTGCGGTGGCTTCTCTTGTTGCGGAGCACTGGCTCTAGGCACGCGGGCTTTAGTAGTTGTGGCATGTAGGCTCAGTAGTTGTGGCTCGCAGGCTCTAGAGCGCAGGCTCAGTAGTTGTGGCCCACGGGCTTAGTTGCTCTGCGGCATGTGGGATCTTCCTGGACCAGGGCTCGAACCTGTGTCCCCTGCATTGGCAGGCGGATTCTTAACCACTGTGCCACCAGGGAAGCCCCAGGGGGTAGCTTTTAATTATGAAAATTTTAAGATATCACAAAATAGAATAGTCTTACAAACCTTACTCATCACCCAGCTTCAACAACCATCAACATTTTGCCATAGTGATCAATAAAATTTATAAAGGTCAGGCAGTATTCTAAAAATATTATTGAGGAACATGTTGGAAACCTTTGTATATGGAATGAGTAACCCAGATAAAATAAGTTTAAAAAATTTTTTTTAGTACATTTCTAGTTTACCAATGAAAGTTATGCATGCTGTTTGTGTATATCACAAATAATACAGAAGAATGTGAGGTTAAAAGTCAAAGTCTCCCTGTCCCACTCTCCAATGGGAACCACATATCCATTTAGCACACTTCCTGTAGGGGTCCCTCCACATGTATGTAATTGGTTGTGGCAAATCACTCTTCCCTGACCCACAGGGAATGAGGTGTCCCTGCTCTCCTGTGTGAGGGAAGATCGGAGAGATGAGAGGGTCTTTAGTCTTGTGGCCCCCTGTCAAAGGGTGGGAGTGTGGTGGCCCTCAGCAACACCACCAAATCCTTTTATTCCTTTCAGCCCTGGGCCAACTCTGGGGGAAACTCTTCTCAGCAAATACACCTGGCCATTGTGTGTTGATTGTTTTCAAAAGAAAACAAAGTCTAGTGTATATAAGGAAAAAATATCTCTCCCTTTAATATGACTTTGATCTTACTTCGGGTAAAATAATAATCCTGATGCTCTTGTGCTATGGATAATTCAAATCCTTCTTGAGCTTGTAGATTACTTTAAAAAAATTTATTTATTTATTTATTTATTTGGCTGCACCAGGTCTTAGTTGCGGCACATGGGATCTTTGTTGCCATGTGTGGATCTTTAGTTGCGTTGTGTGGGCTCTTAGTTGCAGCATGCGAGATCTACTTCCATGACCAAGGATCGAACCCAAGCCCCCTGCATTGAGAGCATGGAGTCTTAATCACTGGACCACCAGGGAAGTCCCTGAGCTTGTAGGTTACTTCTCAGTCTCCATTTTGCCCTGATAGATAAGGGCAGGTAGATGGCTTCAGTTCGTTCTGCAGGGTAATGGTGGCCTTGTAGAATGAATTTAGGAGTGTTCCCTCCTCTTCAGTTTTTTGGAACAGTTTGAGAAAAATAGATATTTGCTCTTCTTTCTGTGTTTGGTAGAATTCCCCTGTGAAGCCATCTAGTCCTGGACTTAAGTTTGCTGGCAGTTTTTTTTTTTTATTACTAATTCAATTTCACTACTAGTGATTGGTCTGTTCAGATTATCTATTTCTTCCTGATTCAGTCTTGGAAGGTTGTATTTTTCTAGGAATCTGTCCATTTCTTCTAGGTTTTCCAATTTGTTGACATATAACTGTAGTATTCTTTTATGATATTTTGTATCTCTGTCATATCAGTTATTATTTCTCCTCTTTCATTTCTTATTTTGTTTATTTGGGTCCTCTCTTTTTTTTCTTGATGAACCTGGCTAAAGGCATATCAATTTTGTCTATCTTTTCAAAAAAACCAGCTCTTGGTTTCATTGATCTTTTCTTTTTCAGTCTCTATTTTATTTATTTCCTCTCTGATCCTTATTATTTCCTTCCTTTTGCTGACTTTGGGCTTTGTTTGTTCTTTTTTTCTAATTCCTTTAGATGGTAGGTTAAGTTGTTTATTTGAGATTTTTCTTGTTTTTTGAGATAGGCCTCTTTGCTATAAACTTCCCTCTTAGAACTGCTTTTGCTGCGTCCCATAGATTTTGGAAAGGTGTGTTTTTATTTTCATTTCTTTTGAGGTATTTTCTGACTTCCTCTTTGATTTCTTCATTGACTCATTGGTTTTTTAGTAGCATGTTGTTTAGTCTTCACGTGTTTGTGTTTTTCCCATTTTTCTTCCTGTAATTGATTTCTAGTTTTATACCATTGTGGTCAGAAAAAATGCTTGATATAATTTCTATTTGTTGAGACTTGTTATGTGGACTAACATGTAATCTATCCTGGAGAACGTTCCATGTGCACTTGAAAAGAATGTGTATTCTGCTGTTTTTGAATGGAATGTCCTGTAGATATCTATTAAGTCCAATGGGTCTAATGCGCCATTTAAGAGTATTGTTTCCTTATTGATTTTCTGTCTGGATAATAATGTCCATTGATGTGAGTGAGGTGTTAAAGTCCCCTACTATTACTGTATTATTGTTAATTTCTCCCTTTCTATCTGTTAGTACTTGCTTTATGTATTTAGGTGCTCCTATATTAGGTACATATATGTTAATGAGTATTACATCCTCTTCTTGTATTGATTGCTTTATCATTATATAATGCCCTTCTTTGTTCTTTGTTATAGACTTTGTTTTTTTTTTAAATTTATTTATTTGTGGCTGCATTGGGTCTTTGTTGCTGTGCGTGAGCTTCATCTAGTTGCGGTGAGCGGGGGCTACTCTTCGTTGTGATGCGCGGGCTTCTCATTGTGGTGGCTTCTCTTGTTGCAGAGCATGGGCTCTAGGTGCCCGGGCTTCAGGAGTTGTGGCTCATGGGCTCTGGAGCGCAGGCTCAGTAGTTGTGGGGCATGGGCTTAGTTGCTCTGTGGCATGTGGGATCTTCCCGGGTCAGGGCTTGAACCCGTGTCCCCTGCATTGGCAGACGGATTCTTAACCACTGTGTCACTAGGGAAGCCCTAGACTTCGTTTTAAAGTCTTATTTTGTCTAATATGAGTATTGATAGCCCAGCTATCTTGTTTCCATTTATATGAAATATCTTTTAAAATCCTCTCACTTTCAGTCTGTGTGTGTTTTTAGCTCTGAAGTGAATCTCTTGTAAGCAGCAGAAGATGCCATGTTTTTTTTATCCAATTAGCCACCCTATGTCTTTTGATTGGAGCATTTAGTCCATTGACATTGAAAGTGACTATTGATAGGTATGTACTTATTGCCATTTTGCTACTTGTTCTGTTGTTGTAGTTCTTCTCTGTTCTTTTTCTTTTCCTTTTATTTTCATCCCTTGTGGTTTGATGATTTTATTGAGTGGTCTGCATGTGCTTCTTTCTTTTTAGTTTTTGTGTATCTATTGTAGAATTTTTATTTGAGGTTACCATGGAGTTTATGTATGTTGACCTATAACTATATATATATTTTTTAAAGTGTTAGTCATTAAGTGCAAACACATTCTAAAAGATCTACATTTTTTTTATTCCCCTCATGTTTTGTGTTTTTGATGTCATATTTTATATGTTCATGTTTATTCCTTTACCATATATTGTAGTTATATTTTTATAATTTTTTTGTCTTCTAATATTTGTACCAGCTTATTTAAGTGGTTGATCCATAGCCTTCACTGTATATTTGCCTTTACTAGTGGGATTTTTCCTTTTCTATAGCTTCATACTTCTTGTTGTAGCATTTTCTTTTCCACTTAGAGAAAACCCTTTAACATTTCTTTTAATATCAGTTTAGTATTGACCAACTCTTAGTTTTTGCTTATCTGAGAAGTTCTTTATCTCTCCTTCAATTATGAATGATAATCTTGCTGGGTAGAGTATCCTAGGTTGTAGGTTTTTCCCTTTCAGCATTTTAAATATGTCATGCTACTCCCTTCTGGCCTACAGAATTTCTGCAGAAAAGTCAGCTGATAGTCTTACGGGGATTCTCTTATATGTGACTTTGTTTTTCTCTTGCTGCCTTTAGAATTCTGTCTTTAACTTCTGCCATTTTAATTACAGTATGTCTTGGTCTAGGTCTCCTTGGGTTCATCTTGTTTGGGACTCTTTGCTTCTTGTACCTGGATATCTGTTTCCTTCCTCAGGTTTGGGAAGTTTTCAGCCATAATTTCATCAAATACATTTTTGACCCCTTTCTCTCTCTCCTCCTTCTGGGACTTCTATAATGCGAATATTGTTATGCTTGATGTTGTTCCAGAGGTCTCTTAATCTACTCTTATTTTAAAAATTTGTTTTTATTTTTGCTGTTCTGATTGCGTGATTTTCATTATTCTATCTTCCTGATCACTTATGTGCTCTTCTGTATCACCTAGTCTGCTGATAATTCCTTCTAGTGTGTTTTTCATTTCAGTTATTGTATTCTTCAGTTCTGACTGGTTCTTTTTTTATTTCTAGTTCCTTGTTAATATTCCCACTGTGTTCACTTATTCTTCTCCCTATTTCAGTTAGCATTCTTATTATAATGCTTTGAACTGTTTATCTGGTAAATTATTTATCTATGTTTCGTTAGTTGTTTTTTCAGGGTTTTTTCCTTGTTTGTTCATTTGAAACAAATTCCTCTGTCTTCTTATTCTGCTTAACTTTTTCTGTCTTTATGAAATTAGGTGAAACAGTTATCTATCCTGGTCTTGAAGGGGTGTCCTTGTGTGGGAGCATCCTTACACTGGGCACTGCATGTGCCCAGTGGCTTTGGTGGGAGAGTTGGATCTGACATGGGCCCAAGTCACATCTTTCCTCAGGGTGTGCTGGTAGCTAGCACCTTGGTAGGTGGTGGGGCTGGAGATAGAGGCTGAAGCCAGAGCCAGGTGTGAAGCAGGACTTCCCCTCTGCTCAGTGACCCTCACCACTCTATTGGGTGTGGGGTCTGATCCCAAATTGCTGGAGCAGAAGCACTGAGGGTTAGGTCTGAGCTGGTTCTGTTTTCTCTAAGTGTGTGCTTTCCTTCTCCCCTCCAGCATTGGTAACTCTGCCCCAGAGGGGAGCAGTGCTAGAGCAAGAGGGGCCAGCGTGGGCCCCTGATGCTGGCCGGGGTGTGTGCTAGGGTGGTCCTGTCACATCAGTCAGAGTTCAGACTGCTCTGGATCTGCCTTCTCCATGAGCACCAGTAATAGCTGCCCTTGCCCCATTCGGATGCTGTGGTGGGTCTGAGCTGGCTCCATCCCCCACAACTGTACTCTCCCATCAGCTGGGGCAGCTCTTGCCTAGTGTGGAGCTGTACCACAGAGCAAGAGTGGCCAGCTTGGGCTGGTGTGGTCATTGGGGCAGTCATAGGAAACCAGCCAGAATCCTGAGCAATTTCAATCTGCTTCCTCCCACCTTGTTCCCAGGAGTTTTCAAACCAGCTAAGGGGACTTGTCTTCCCTATGTCGGATCCCAGGGCTGGGATGTCCATTATGTGATTCAAACCACTCAGTCCCCAGAGCAGATCTCCAAGCCCATGTAATCCCCCTTCCTTTCTTGTATTCCCTCCCAGGGGTGCAGTCCCAACCTGATGCCTTCTCTTCCCTTCTACCCTGCTCCATGTGGATCTTTCTTACAGCTGTGGTTGTATAAGTCTTTCTGCCAGTCTCCAGTTTGTTTTCAGTGAAAATTGCTCCATATGTAGATGTATTTTTGATGTGTTAGTGAGGGGAGGTGAGCTCCTACAGAGTAGGAGTAGTCCTCCTACTCTGCCACCTAGAAGTGCTAAGAAAAGCTTTTTTATTATTTTTATTTTTTATTATTATTATTTTTTAAAATTAATTAATTAATTTATTTATTTTTGGGTGTGTTGGGTCTTTGTTTCTGTGCGAGGGCTTTCGCTAGTTGTGGCAAGCGGGGGCCACTCTTCATTGTGGTACGTGGGCCTCTCACTCTCGCGGCCTCTCTTGTTGCAGAGCACAGGCTCCAGACGCGCAGGCTCAGTAGTTGTGGCTCACGGGCCCAGCTGGTCCGCGGCACGTGGGATCTTCCCAGACCAGGGCGCGAACCCGTGTCCCCTGCATTAGCAGGCAGATTCTCAACCACTGCGCCACCAGGGAAGCCCTATTTTTATTTTTTTAATACCTGTAATGATAGTTTCTTAGGGAGAAGATGGGGGAAACATTCATCTCCCATTGCCATTACTTCTGACATAATCAGCTCTTTTCTAAGGAGAGTTACCTAGTACAGTACCCAGTTATTTCAGAATCCGTTGTTAAACATAAAGAAAATACAGTCCTTTAGTAGATACTTGATCTTGGTCAAATGATAAAGGTCAGTGCATGGAATGTAGGAATTATAAGAGCTGTGTAGTTTGTTTATATAATAGATCCAAATGTATAAAGTTTCTAAGATTTTACAGTCTGCTTCTCCCTAGAGTTCTGTAAGCTGCAAGAAGATATACAGGCATACCTCTTTTTATTGCAGTCAGCTTTATTGCACTTCACAGATATTTGTATTTTTTTTACAAATTGAAGGTTTGTGGCAACCCTGTGTCGAGCAAGTCTATTGGCGCCATTTTTTCCAGCAACATTTGCTTGCTTCATGTCTCTGTGTCCCATTTTGGTAATTCTCACAATATTTCAAACTTTTTCATTATATTATATTTGTTATGCTGATCTGTGATCAGTGATCTTTGTTACTTTTGAGAAAGATTATGACTCACTGAAGGCTCAGATAATGGTTAAAATGTTAGCAGGATTTTTTTTAAAGCATGTACATTTTTTTAGACATAATGCTATTGCACACTTAATAGGCTACAGTATAGTGTAAACATAACTTTTATATGCATGAGGAAACTAAAAAATTCATGTGAGTAGCTTTAGTGCAATATTCACTTTATTGCAGTGGTCTGTAACCAAACCCTCAGTATCTCTGAGGTGTGTAATTAGGGTCATCACTGGGTGTGTGCAGTTGCATGCACACTGCCATTGTGGGTTTATGTGGTTAGCAAGGATAGTTTTAATGTTCCTAGATGGTGTGATGCCAGCTAAGCATTCATGGCTGTTTGCTTCTGAATGAAAGGCTGAAGAAGTTAATGTTTAGTATGAAAAAGAGCCTCCATATGGGGAATCATTTCTATAATGCTGATGGGAATCCAGACTGGTACAACCATTTGGGAGGAAGTTTGGCTGTATGTAATAAACTGTTGTTTGAAAACTGCTTTATTTGCTGCCCTGTATTAGACTTTCAGACTTTGCGTTTGGTCAGAGTCAACATATTCTCAATACTTAACGGTAGGGAAAAAAAAGAGTTTTCTTAAGTTTTAGAATCTAAATTTAAATTAATATTTCTTCTTCTTAATTTAGGTATTTTCTTAAAGTCCTGCACATGCAATTAACACTAATAAAGAACTGGCTCTGAGGATTGCTAAAGAGAGCAGCCTCTAATCTTAAAACCTTTTGATATAACCAATTTGGAAAAGGTTCGGCAGTTTCTTACAAGTTAAATATACACCTCTGCTTTGACTCAGCAATACCACTCCTAGGTATTTATGCAAGAGAAATGCAAATATATGTCCACACAAAGACCTTTACATAAATGTTCATAGCAATTTTATTCTTAACAGCCCAAACTGGAAAAAAAAAAAAAATCTGAATGTCTATCGGCAGGAGAGTGGACCAACTGACTATCCATGTGATGGGATACAACCCAGCAATAAAAATGAATGAACTGCTGGTGCACGCAACATGGATGAATCTCAAAAGCATTATCCTGAGGGAAAGAAGCTAGACACGAAAGAGTATATACTGTATGATTGCATTATATGAGGCTTTTGAACAGATAAAACTGGTCTCTACTGAAAAATCGTAACAGTGGTTGCCTTGGGGTTAGGAACAAGGGTTCACTGTGAAGGGACATGAACGTACTTTCTATAGATGGAAATGTTCTATATCTTGAAAAGGGTATGGGTTACATGGATGTATCCATTTGCCAGAACTCATTAAAATGTATACTTCAGATTTGAGTATTTTAAAATGTGTAAATTTTACCCTCTCCTTAAAAGTAAACAGTTAATTTTTTTTTTTTTTTGTGAAAAAAGGTTTTCCAGTTTTCTCCTTGGCCAACTGCAAGGCTTACTCTGAAATGTTAGCTTGAATCATACAAATAAAAATTAGAAGCTTGTATACAGAACTTATTGGATAAGTTACTTATTGTATACTTACTTATTGGATAGTTTGCATTGTGCCCTTTCTTTAAATCTTGGAGCAGAACATCAATAAGCAAAAACATTAAGCATGAAGAACCAAAATAAAATGCATTATGAAAAAGCAGCCTCTTTCTGAATATAGCACTCTGCATGGCACAGTTCTGAAAGGTGAACTCAAGTGGTAGTTAAGTGGGGTCTTGGTCAGATTACAACAGGCAAAAAACATCCTTCATTTAGAATCATGACATTGTACTTGTACCTGATCTTTAGAAGTAGTTCAAGAGATACTCCACATCCCATCTCAGGATCTGAAATGTTGCCATTTGCTCTGCCAACGTATGTTGCTTGCTTAGGTAGTGACATCTATTGGTTGCAGTGTTAATTCTCTAGATTTTATTCCTTGGCAACCTGGAGAGGGGTGAGAATTGTGGCCTGGAATACATTTTCTTTTTTTCTTTTTTTTTTTTAATCAGTCATCAGTTTTATACACATCACTGTATACATGTCAATCCCAATCGCCCAATTCAGCACACCACCATCCCCACCCCACCGCAGTTTTCCCCCCTTGGTGTCCATACGTTTGTTCTCTACATCTGTGTCTCAACTTCTGCCCTGCAACCCGGTTCATCTGTACCATTTTTCTAGGTTCCACATACATGCGTTAATATACGATATTTGTTTTTCTCTTTCTGACTTACTTCACTCTGTATGACAGTCTCTAGATCCATCCACGTCTCAACAAATGACTCAATTTCGTTCCTTTTTATGGCTGAGTAATATTCCATTGTATATATGTACCACATCTTCTTTATCCATTCCTCTGTCGATGGGCATTTAGGTTGCTTCCATGACCTGGCTATTGTAAATAGTGCTGCAATGAACATTGGGGTGCATGTATCTTTTTGAATTACGGTATTCTCTGGGTATATACCCAGTAGTGGGATTGCTGGGTCATATGGTAATTCTATTTTTAGTTTTTTAAGGAACCTCCATATTGTTCTCCATAGTGGCTGTATCAATTTACATTCCCACCAACAGTGCAAGAGGGTTCCCTTTTCTCCACACCCTCTCCAGCATTTGTTGTTTGTAGATTTTCTGATGATGCCCATTCTAACTGGTGTGAGGTGATACCTCATTGTTGTTTTGATTTGCATTTCTCTAATAATTAGTGATGTTGAGGATCTTTTCATGTGCTTCGTGGCCGTCTGTATGTCTTCTTTGGAGAAATGTCTATTTAGGTCTTCTGCCCATTTTTGGATTGGGTTGTTTGTTTCTTTAATATTGAGCTGAAAGAGCTGTTTATATATTTTGGAGATTAATCCTTTGTCCGTTGATTCATTTGCAAATATTTTCTCCCATTCTGAGGGTTGTCTTTTCGTCTTGTTTATGGTTTCCGTTGCTGTGCAAAAGCTTTGAAGTTTCATTAGGTCCCATTTGTTTATTTTTGTTTTTATTTCCATTACTCTAGGAGGTGGATCAAAAAAGATCTTGCTGTGATTTATGTCAAAGAGTGTTCTTCCTATGTTTTCCTCTAAGAGTTTTATAGTGTCCAGTCTTACATTTAGGTCTCTAATCCATTTTGAGTTTATTTTTGTGTATGGTGTTAGGGAGTATTCTAATTTCATTCTTTTACATGTAGCTGTCCAGTTTTCCCAGCACCACTTATTGAAGAGACTGTCTTTTCTCCATTGTATATCTTTGCCTCCTTTGTCATAGATTAGTTGACCATAGGTGCGTGGGTTTCTCTCTGGGCTTTCTATCTTGTTCCATTGATCTGTGTTTCTTTTTTTGTGCCGGTACCATATTGTCTTGATTACTGTAGCTTTGTAGTATAGTCTGAAGTCAGGGAGTCTGATTCCTCCAGCTCCGTTTTTTTCCCTCAAGACTGCTTTGGCTATTTGGAGTCTTTTGTGTCTCCATACAAATTTTAAGATGATTTGTTCTAGTTCTGTAAAAAAATGCCATTGGTAATTTGATAGGGATTGCATTGAATCTGTAGATTGCTTTGGGTAGTATAGTCATTTTCACAATATTGATTCTTCCAGTCCAAGAACATGGTATATCTCTCCATCTGTCGGTATCATCTTTAATTTCTTTCATCAGTGTCTTATAGTTTTCTGCATACAGGTCTTTTGTCTTCCTAGGTAGGTTTATTACTAGGTATTTTATTCTTTTTGTTGCAGTGGTAAATGGGAGTGTTTCCATAATTTCTCTTTCAGATTTTTCATCATTAGTGTATAGGAATGCAAGAGATTTCTGTGCATTAATTTTGTATCCTGCAACTTTACCAAATTCATTAATTAGCTCTAGTAGTTTTCTGGTGGCGGTTTTAGGATTCTCTATGTATAGTATCATGTCATCTGCAAACAGTGACAGTTTTACTTCTTCTTTTCCAATTTGTATTCCTTTTATTTCTTTTTCTTCTCTGATTGCCATGGCTAGGACTTCCAAAACTATGTTGAATAATAGTGGTGAGAATGGACATCCTTGTCTCGTTCCTGATCTTAGAGGAAATGCTTTCAGTTTTTCACCATTGAGAATGATGTTTGCTGTGGGTTTGTCATATATGGCCTTTATTATGTTGAGGTAGTTTCCCTCTATGCCCACTTTCTGGAGAGTTTTTATCATAAATGGGTGTTGAATTTTGTCAAAAGCTTTTTCTGCATCTATTGAGATGATCATATGGTTTTTCTTCTTCAATTTGTTAATATGGTGTATCACATTGATTGATTTGCGTATATTGAAGAATCCTTGCATCCCTGGGATAAATCCCACTTGATCGTGGTGTATGATCCTTTTAATGTGATGTTGGATTCTGTTTGCTAGTATTTTGTTGAGGATTTTTGCATCTATATTCATCAGTGATATTGGTCTGTAATTTTCTGTTTTTGTAGTATCTTTGTCTGGTTTTGGTATCAGGGTGATGGTGGCCTCATAGAATGAGTTTGGGAGTGTTCCTTCCTCTGCAATTTTTTGGAAGAGTTTGAGAAGGATGGGTGTTGGCTCTTCTCTAAATGTTTGATAGAATTCACCTGTGAAGCCATCTGGTCCTGGACTTTTGTTTGTTGGAAGATTTTTAATCACAGTTTCAATTTCATTACTTGTGATTGGTCTGTTCATATTTTCTATTTCTTCCTGGTTCAGTCTTGGAAGGTTATACCTTTCTAAGAATTTGTCCATTTCTTCCAGGTTGTCCATTTTATTGGCATAGAGTTGGTTGTAGTAGTCTCTTAGGATGCTTTGTATTTCTGCGGTGTCTGTTGTAACTTCTCCTTTTTCATTTCTGATTTTATTGATTTGAATCCTCTCCCTCTTTTTCTTGATGAGTCTGGCTAATGGCTTATCAATTTTGTTTATCTTCTCAAAGAACCAGCTTTTAGTTTTATTGATCTTTGCTATAGTTTTCTTTGTTTCTATTTCATTTATTTCCGCTCTGATCTTTATGATTTCTTTCCTTCTGCAAATTTTGGGTTTTGTTTATTCTTCTTTCTCTAGTTTCTTTAGGTGTGAGGTTAGATTGTTTACTTGAGATTTTTCTTGTTTCTTTAGGTAGGCTTGTATAGCTATAAAATTCCCTCTTAGAACTGCTTTTGCTGCATCCCATAGGTTTTAGGTCGTCATGTTTTCATTGTCATTTGTCTCTAGGTATTTTTTGATTTCCTCTTTGATTTCTTCAGTGCTCTCTTGGTTATTTAGTAATGTATTGTTTAGCCTCCATGTGTTTGTATTTTTTACGTTTTTTCCCCTGTAATTCATTTCTAATCTCATAGCGTTGTGGTCAGAAAAGATGCTTGATATGAGTTCAATTTTCTTAAATGTACTGAGGCTTGATTTGTGACCCAAGATGTGATCTATCCTAGAGAATGTTCCATGCACACTTGAGAAGAAAGTGTAATCTGCTGTTTTTGGATGGAATGTCCTATAAATATCAATTAAATCTATCTGGTCTATTGTGTCATTTAAAGCTTCTGTTTCCTTATTTATTTTCATTTTGGATGATCTGTCCATTGGTGTAAGTGAGGTGTTAAAGTCCCCCACTATTATTGTGTTACTGTCAATTTCCTCTTTTATAGCTGTTAGCAGTTGCCTTATATATTGAGGTGCTCCTATGTTGGGTGCATATATATTTATAATTGTTATATCTTCTTCTTGGATTGATCCCTTGATCATTATGTAGTGTCCTTCCTTGTCTCTTGTAACATTCTTTATTTTAAAGTCTATTTTATCTGATATGAGTATAGCTACTCCAGCTTTCTTTTGATTTCCATTTGCATGGAATATCTTTCTCCATCCCCTCACTTTCAGTCTGTATGTGTCCCTAGGTCTAAAGTGGGTCTCTTGTAGACAACATATATATGGGTCTTGTTTTTGTATCCATTCAGCAAGCCTGTGTCTTTTGGTTGGAGCATTTAATCCATTCACGTTTAAGGTAATTATCGATATGTATGTTCCTATGACCATTTTCTTAATTGTTTTGGGTTTGTTTTTGTAGGTCCTTTTCTTCTCTTGTGTTTCCCACTTAGAGAAGTTCCTTTAGCATTTGTTGTAGAGCTGGTTTGGTGATGCTGAATTCTCTTAGCTTTTGCTTGTCTGTAAAGCTTTTGATTTCTCCATCAAATCTAAATGAGATCCTTGCCGGGTAGAGTAATCTTGGTTGTAGGTTCTTCCCTTTCATCACTTTAAATATATCATGCCACTCCCTTCTGGCTTGTAGAGTTTCTGCTGAGAACTCAGCTGTTAACCTTATGGGAGTTCCCTTGTATGTTATTTGTCGTTTTTCCCTTGCTGCTTTCAATAATTTTTCTTTGTCTTTAATTTTTGCCACTTTGGTTACTATGTGTCTTGGCGTGTTTCTCCTTGGGTTTATCCTTGGGACTCTCTGCGCTTCCTGGACTTGGGTGGCTATTTCCTTTCCCATGTTATGGAAGTTTTCGACTATAATCTCTTCAAGTATTTTCTCTGGTCCTTTCTCTCCCTCTTCTCCTTCTGGGACCCCTATAATGCGAATGTTGTTGCCTTTAATGTTGTCCCAGAGGTCTCTTAGGCTGTCTTCATTTCTTTTCATTCTTTTCTCTTTAGTCTGTTCTGCAGCAGTGAATTCCACCATTTTGTCTTCCAGGCCACTTATCTGTTCTTCTGCCTCAGTTATTCTGCTATTGATTCCTTCTAGTGTAGTTTTCATTTAAGTTATTGTATTGGTCATCTCTGTTTGTTTGTTCTTTAATTCTTCTAGGTCTTTGTTAAACATTTCTTGCATCTTCTCGATCTTTGCCTCCATTCTTATTCCGAGGTCCTGGATCATCTTCACTATCATTATTCTGAATTCTTTTTCTGGAAGGTTGCCTATCTCCACTTCATTTAGTTGTTTTTCTGGGTTTTTTTCTTGTTCCTTCATCTGGTATATAGCCCTCTGCCTTTTCATCTTGTCTGTCTTTCTGTGAATGGGGTTTTTGTTCCACAGGCTGCAGGATTGTAGTTTTTCTTGCTTCTGCTGTCTGCCCTCTGGTGGTTAAAGCTATCTAAGAGGCTTGATGGGAGGCTCTGGTGGTGGGTAGAGCTGACTGTTCTGGAATAGATTTTCTTAAGAGCATCCTTTAAAATTTTTATCCTTGTCTATTATCTTATTTTAAATATCCAGTGGCCTGATGTATATCTTATGATGTGATTCCTCTGAAAAAGAAACAACATTCTAATTCTCATGAACTTTAGGATTTCCCTCTCTATCTGACTTCCTCATTCCCCAGTTTCCCAATGAGGAGATCTGGTAATCTTTTGGGCCTGTAATCCTGTGAACACTCATTAATCCAAAGGATAAACTCTCAGCAATGACATGCCCTTGAGTGAACTTCAGAGAGATTAGCCAGGAGAAAGGATTAAACATATTTATGTAGGTGCAGTGCTGAGAGAGGAACGAGGAGAGAGCAGTGGCACCATTCCCGGAATCCAATGGCCTCCTGGTGTACGAGGTGTGGGCAGCAAGACCCTAGATACTTACCTTGCACCTCCGTGCGGATCACAGAGGCAGAGATGAGGGCTTACCACCATTTCCTAGGAAGTTGCATCAGGCTAGAATATATGGCAAAAAAAGGTACTGTGAGAGCAATGATGCCTTTCTCTTATGTATGTTTTGTTATTCATCCTCATTCTCAGAGGAATAATGGTTTAACTAATCAATTTTACATTAAAAAAATTACTTTGCAATACTGTCTCAAGTTTGCTAAGGAGTTTAAAAAGGACTTTTTAAATTTAAAGCATTAATCAGCTATTAACATTATTGTAGGTGGTCATTTATTGAAAATTCATATTAAAAAGAGATAACCAAATATTTTGAAAAAATCAGGTTATAGGATGGAATGTGTAAGTATGAACCCATTTTAAAAGCATATATGTCTATACATACATATATACATACTGACTATTATACACCCGTAAGATAACTATTTAATTTGGGGTGAAGGAATGTTAAGGAGTTTTACTTTTCTTATTTTTATTTAGTTGTATTTCTTATTTTTAAAAAATAACCAATATAATTGCTTTTGTAAAATGAAAATGAGAATCCAGATTATAAAATGCATATTCCTGAAGAAAAATGTTAAGTCTGAAGAAAAGCATTAAATCTGAAATGCTGAGACTTCATGTTAGACACATCAGCTGATAACAGACTGGTGGTTTAGGAATAAAAAAGAAAACCGCTTCCCTTCAGTGGGCTGGGTGAGAAGGAACAACATTTCTAAGTATGCCTTACATGTATTTGGAACACAATAAGACAGATGCTCTAAGAGCTGAAGCAGCTACTTGTTTCTAAGACTGCTGCTTTCATGCATGGGCTTATTGATATATTCCTCCCCATCCCCCAACCCCCGGCCTTTTTTTTTCCTTGAAAATGTTTATAATACATTTATTCCCCTTAGATCACAGACTAGGAAAGGTGATTAAAGCAAATGTCTTTGTCTCTCTCATTACTCTTTATCTATACTTAGAACCTATTTCTTCAAGGGAGGGGAATTATTAAATGGAGAAGTATGCTTTTAAAACAAATTCTTCATTGTTCCAGTATACTTTCTGGTTGAGACACGATTCATGCAAGGGCTACTATATATTTGCTACTTAAGAAAGAACAGCTTGTTAATCAGCTTTTGCTTTCCATTCTTAAAACACATAGGTGCTCACCTGAGCATGCACACAAATCCTTACAAAGTTTGAATTCAGGTGTAAATGATTGCCCTAATTTTACTAAAGTTAAATCATAGGAGGTTTACAGTCTTGTTGATCGTGAGGAGAGGAAGTAATAGGAAAGATGAATATGAAGATTTCTGAATTCTAAACTTATAGCATTACATATACTATTGTTGCTTTTCTTTTT
The DNA here is from genome assembly GCF_028021215.1 of Eschrichtius robustus. Lineage (NCBI taxonomy): Eukaryota > Metazoa > Chordata > Mammalia > Artiodactyla > Eschrichtiidae > Eschrichtius > Eschrichtius robustus. The sequence goes on along the minus strand of NC_090829.1, from coordinate 62,531,368 downwards.
TTCCCACTATAAAAGGTTGTGAAATGTTTGCCTACATACTTTGGCTGTCAGTCATTTTATTCTGTGACTCAATACAACAACAAAAGTTTGAGTCTCTTAATGCAAGTTTTATGAGTATCTAAATGGCCTTTCTGACATTACTGCAATCTTACATTCATGGAATGCTATCAGTCGACTTCTTGGTATAATACTGATTTCTTGGGGCTAAGGGAATGAAACTCAAGAGATGGCACACTGATTAAAGTATATGCTAATCAAGATTCATGTATTATTTAATTCTTGGGGGTTCAGGGAGAGTCAGAAGTTGAGGGTTTGTTTTTTTCACTGGCTATCTCCCCCATTTTTTCTTTTTAAAAGAAGAATAAAATGTACTTAAAATATTAGAAAATGAATGCATGCCTGTAAGTTAGGGTAACACCAACTGCTGTAACAACCCCTAAATTTCACTGGATTAATACACTCCAATACAATGTCCCTGGTCGGGTGACCGTTTTCCCTCAGAGTGTTTCAGGGACCCTGCCTGCTTCTATCTTGTGGGTCTGTCATCCTCTGGCTCAGAATTGTCACCCTGCAGCCTGCAGGAGGGAAAAGACACAGTGGTGAAGACACACCTATTTCTGAAATACCCCAACTCATCATTTTTGCTCATCTCCCTTTGGCATTCACTAGCTACATGGCGGTAACTGGAGGTAGGGCAGGTGAGTGGGAGATGGAGTTTCTGGCCAGGCAGCCACCTTCCAATGATAGTGCTACTGTATGCAAGAGGAACTGTGAATTTTGAGTGGGCAGCTAGCCATCTCTGCCTCAATATCTCATAGCAAATACATTCAAATATATAAGTCCCTTCATACATATATATATATATATATATATATATATATATATATATATATATATATATATATATATATATATATAACTTAACATAAATGATAACATTCTGTTCTGTATCTTGCTTTATTTTTTTAAACTTAATACATTTTGAACTTTTTTCTGGTCAGTACATATAGATCTGTCTGACTATATTTAATGGCTCCCTAGTATTCTGTTGTATGGCTATTTCATCTTTTATTTAACCAATCCCCTATTAATGGACATTTGCCCTAGAGGAACAATACTGTAATAAACATCTTAGTACTCACTTATCTTGCCCTTGTGTTACTGTTTCCTTAGGTTAAATTCCTAGACATGGAATTTCTTGGCCAGAAGACCGCATATTTAACATTTTGACAGATATTTCCAAATTGATCAACGTTTTTTAAAAAGTACCTATTTATACTTTTACCTGTAGAGAATTTGCCTACAGTCTTACCAACGCTGTGTTATTTATCTTTAAAAAAATTGCCAGTCTATCAGGCAGAAAAGCACTCATTCTGTTTTAATTTACATTAATTTATTAGTGAGGTTAAACATTATATATATATATATATATTCACTGGCTGTATTTCTTCTGTGAATTGTCTGTTCTCAGTCTGTGGCTGACGTATGTTTCCTATGGTCGCTGTAACAAATCACCACAAACTTGATGGCTTAAAAAAACAGAGATTTATTTTCTCATAGTTCTAGAGGCCAGAAATCCAAAACTAAGGTACCTGCCCCCCTCCTCTAGAGGCTCTAGGGGAAATTCAGTTTCTGGTCTCTTCCAGCCTCTGATGGCTCCAGGTGTTTCTTGGTTTATGGCTGCATCCTTCCAACCTCTGCCTCCATCTTCATAAGGTCTCCTCTGTTTCCCTCTCTCTTATATGATTGCATTCAGGGCTCACTGGGATAATTCAGAATAGGCTCTTCCCCTCAAGAGCCTTAATCACGTCTTCAAAGACCCGTTTTTCCAAATAAGGTCATGTTCACAGGTATTGGGGATTAGGACATGGCTGTATCTTTTATTTATTTATTTTTTTTTTTGAAGGCAGGGGGACCATCCAGCCCACTATACTTATTTCTTGTTAATTTTATTAATTTGTAAGAGCTCTCTATATTCTAGGGAGATAAACCTTTTATCAGCCACATGTGCTGTAAATTTTCCAGTTGGTTACATTTCTTTTGAGTTTGTTAAAGGTGTGTTTACCTTGCCAAAGTAGTTTTCAAATTAGTAAATCTATCACTCTTATTGGGATTTGTCATACTTTGAAAGGCTGTTCCAATTCCAGGATTATAAAAATGTTCTCCCATATTTTCTTTTAGTAATTCTCTCATTTCATTATTTAATGTGGCTGGAGTTTATTTTGATGCAAGAAGTGAAATTTGGATACAACTTAACATTGTTGACAATAATAAAATACCTGTACATGTACCTACTATATACTGGGAATTTTTCTTAAGTTTTCTAACATTAACTCAGTTCTTACAACAACCATACTAGGTGGATGTATTATAATTTCCCTTATTTTCAAATCAGGAAAACTGAGGCACAGGGAAGTTCATTGACTTGCTTGAGATTATTCTGCTGTAAGTGGCCGAGCCAGGGTTTGAACTCAGGCATTGTGACACCAGAGGTCATGCTCTTAATCACTATACTTGATGTCCCGTTATGGCCAAGTTCTATTTGTCACTCAGCACTATTTGCTGAGTACAGGTATCCCCTGCTTTTCGAAAGTTTGCTTTGGCCATTTTGCTTTTATGAAAGACCTACGTTAGTACCTGTTTTTGCTAACCAAAAGGACTCCAAAGAGGATTTTCACTTTTAGGAGAAAAGCGAAAAGTGTTCAACATTTGTTTAGTAGTGAGCCATTATAGAGGCAGTGCACACGCAGAGTGGTCCCACCAAGCTCCTTCCCCTGGAACTAGACTCAGCATCGCTGCATCAAGCTGCTATAGCTTTGAACTGTGTCAATGAGCATCTATGCTTTATCTCGACTTATTTCGTGCATCTATTAGCAAGATGTGTACTGAGGTAATTGCCTCTTTGCTTTACGCCCTTTTGGCTTACAAAAGGTTTCTAGGAATACTCTACTATCAGATAGTGAGGGAATCTGTAATCTCCCTCTGGCTCCATGGGAAATGCCACTTTTATCATATACTACATCCCTATTTATATTTCAATCTAATTCTAATCTCCCTTCTGCTCCTGAGTTCTTCCAAGCTCATAACAAGTTCTATCAAACTTAGTTCATAGTGAAAGAGAAAGAGGTCACATGACATCAGTGGGGAATTTATGAGCAGCATTTCAAAGCAAATCACCAGTGGGTGGCAGTAATGCAGGTGTTCGAGAAAAATCTATTGTGGTATCCTTGAGATCATGGCTCAAAGAACTGGATGATAAATTTAATTGGCTTCTGTTGGATCTATTATATACAAATGGCTCTCATACATTATTTTAATTAAATTAGATAATGTATGTAAAGCATTGTCAATGAAAAAATTAATAGTCAATCTAAGAAAGAAATGGAAATTTGTATTCATGCCAACCTAGGGCTTATAACCCAGGAGACAGTCTCTCAGAGAGCTCTGAGAACTGTTCTGAAGAGGTAAGGAGGGGGCAAGGCTAGTGTATACGTGATTTTGATCAAGGGGTACATGCAGTCAAGCAGTCATCTTGGTAGAAGGTTACTTGTTTACGAGGAACAGATCTCTGAGTTAATGGTTTTCGTGCTTTTCTAAGGGAAGATGAAAGAACCAGATTCATAAAATTTTCTTCTGGAAATATTTAACTAGCTGAGGGCCAGTTCTGTCGGTTTTCCCAGAGCACAAAGTGCCTCATCCTGATCTTAGCCTTGAATTCCTTTCAGAGTGTATTGTTGGTCAGTGACAGTAGTGGCTAATGACTTGATTCTTGCAGAACTGGATGGTGGACAATATTCTTTATTTTACAGTCCCTTCCCTTTCAGTCTTAATTTCAACCAAAGTTTGGGAGGCATTTCGTGACCAATTTGTCCCACGACACTAAGAATGCTCATTCTTAGGTCAGGCGTGGATTTTTTGGATAGGCCACTCAATGCGCCATTACTGGACTAGGCCCTCCTAACAATAGCCAAAATCCTCTGGACCCGCTGTCTTACTAGTCTGTTATGGTTCCCTCTTATTGCTTCTTCCCATATCTAGAGTTACACTAGTATAATCACTGATCTTATAGAACTATATATTTGGTCAGTCATTTCAAGTCGCCTAGTCACACATTTGGTAATGCAAGAAACAATAATCTTATAAAATAGGCAGAATACAAGTAATATAGCTAGTAATATTAATAAGGTCATTAATAAGTATTTAAGCTAAGAACTTCCATTAGGTGCAGCCCAGTATCTCCGCAGGTGGTCTGACTAGTCTGTTCTGCACCAATTGCTATCTTTAAGGGAAATGATATATTGGCATTTTACATAAAGTTCACCAAAGATGTCTGCACAGACAAGGTGAGTGGTGGGTCATCATGACCCTTTACGGGATTGAGAAAGGAATGTTATCTTCTAAGGAGTTATATGGCTGGCACCAGAAGAAGAAAAACTGATCTTTATGGTTGAGCAGGTATTTCTGCTATTGGGGAGGTCTGGTTAATGCGTAGTGCACACTAGAAGGGAGGGAGGAGGCAAAAGGGCAGAGAAAAATTTTACGTTTAAATTTTTCTTGTCTTGCCTTACAATATGATTTTTATTTCATCAGCATGTAGCACAGTGCCCAGTAGGTAGAAAGTGCTCAATAAATGGTAGTATTAATCCTCACAACAGCCCTCTAGGAGGAGATATTATTAATTATTATCCACTCCCATTTCACAGAGGGAGAACCTGAAGGTGGAGGGGCTGCTTAGTGGCAGAGCTGGGATGCAAGTCCAGTTTCTTTCATTCTGCTTCCATAGTACCTGAATGAATGAATACACTGAGAGAGGAAGGCAGGAATGTTTAGCCAGAGCCTCCAGCGCTTTTTCTTAAGCAAAAATAAAATTGTGTATCCATCATATTGCTAAAATGTCTAAGAACCTACCACTTTGATTCCTTTGTTAAGATATTTTTCCCTCTAAGAGCTTTAGAAAGAAATGAAAGTGCAGAAACTTTTGGAAGAATGCCATGTCAAATGAGCATTAGTCATAACTAGTCTTCTCATCTCATCACATTAGACCATATTTTGTTGTTTTACCAAAGACACTGCTTCTGACTTGACTGAATCCCGGGCTGGGAGTGGTCCTAGAATGAGGAGAGGATAGGCATTAAGGCAGGGCTCCCCAACCTCTGGGCTGTAGACCGGGACCGGTCCGAGGCCTGTTAGGAACTGGGCCGCAGAGCAGGAGGTGAGCGGCAGGCAAGCAAGCGAAGCTTTATCTGCTGGTCTCCATCGCTCGCCTTACCGCCTGAACCATCACTACCCCCCCACACTCACCTCCACCCCCGCCGCCACAAAACCAGTCCCTGGTGCCAGAAAGGTTGGGGACCGCTGCATTAAGGGGCCCACACTGAGCACTGGGGTAGGGCTTGGGGGTGCTGGAAGGAGAGGTAAAACAAGTGCTAAAGGTGGGGTTGGCTTGTTTCCCAGGGTGCTGATCCTAAAATCAACACAGCAGGAAATGTAGGCCAAAAGTTTACACCATCTAGGCCTCAGTTTCAAATATACTTTGCATACATACAGATGATTATTTTTATTGAATGATAGGAGAAGCACTAGGGAACAACTTAAAAACTTTTTTTTTTCCCCTGAGCTGCATTTTCGTAAGCAAAGGGAAAGGAACAAGAATGGCCTAAAGTCTTGGAACCTCAATATGTGCTTGCTTCTCCGTTGAATTGGCAGCATCAAGAGAGTTTGTTAGAAATGCAGGATCTCTGGCCCCACCCCAGGCCTGCTAAATCAGAATCTGCATTTTAAAGCACAGGTGATTTATATATCATTGTAATTTGAGAGCACTGCTCTGGAGCTGTATTGATTAAAATGCAGGTGGGGTCACTTTGAAACCTAGTGCTAAAATTTGAGAGCCTTAACAGAGGGAGGGATTAGGTATTTTCACAGTTTCTTAATTTCCTGCAGGGCTTTGATTGCTTTTTATTCAGTATGCCCCAGGCGGCAGAGCTGGTTTGCCTCTCCTGGATTTAGGAAGGACTACAGGAGAACGTCATCTCCAGCTATTGTTGCTAAGGAAACCCTTTGCATAAAAACTTCCACCTTGGTGCAGTGCTTGGCTCATGCAAGGGCACACGTGAGATGTCAACAGAAATTAATAAGCTTAAACATTTTTTTTGTAATAAAAAAAGAAAAGGGATTTGGATAAGCATTCAAAACCAGAAATCCTTATGCCTAATAATATCTCATCACTTCTCAAAGCAATTTTAAACAGGCATTTGCAGAGCCTGGGGCAAGAGTACAAATAGAGGCCCATATGCGGCATTTAAATAAAAAGTACTATTCTTTTAACTCGACAAACATACCCCCATAAGAACAAGATTTAAAGTATATAAAGGTATGGTTTTTATATGACTAAAAATCAGAAAATAGCAAAGATGAATAAATTGAATTATCGCATGCATCTGAGTGTTGTGTTGATGGGCCATTGAAATTTGGATGAGTAATAAAAATATCCGTAACCCATAAGGCATTAGTTAACCCATAAAATTTGTTTTCTCATGTCAGCAAATGCACTATGTTGTTATAATTGAGATTTTCGCATAATTTGAGCTCCATTGAGAGCAGTGATCTAAAGTAAATGTGATCTAAGTAAAATGCAATTGTGTTCAAGGAGTTCAAATTTTGAATATATTTGCATCATGAATTGGAAGAAAAAAAGTGAGACTGTTGATGCTCAGTAGTACTGGACATATTTCATTATATAAGAATCTACATGGGGAGGGTGGGAGGGAGGCTCAAGAGGGAGGGGGTATAGGTATACATATAGCTGATTCACTTTGTTGTGCAGCAGAAACTAACACAACATTGTAAAGCAATTATAATCCAATAAAGATGTAAAAAATAAATTAAAAAAAAGAATCTACAGCATTCATGCCATGTGAGAGGAAGAATTTGACAAGTTAATTGATTTGCTTTTCTCTTACTTAAGCACTTCCGCTGCTCAAATCCTCCCAGCACTCTGAAGCAGTGTCTGTCCCTGATATCAGCAGTGGCACAGCCCACAAGCCATCATAGCATTTGGATGCAGTTCGCCTTTTCTTTTGAGGATATAGACCAAGAGATGTGGAGAAGTCTTTCCCTGGAGCCCCAGTGGTGTTAAGAGAGTAGCTGTTCAGGGTACTGTGTGTTCTGCCAGCCCTGAGTTCTGGGTCATGAGGACAGAGGCACCCATGTGGTCTTTAACACATATGTTTATGGGAGGGAGGGTTACAGGGCCTGGGCATGGGTCACAAGGAAACTTCCTGGGGTGATGGAAATGTTTCATATCTTGATCTGTTTAGTGGTTACATTAGTGTATGTGTTTGTCAAAATTCATCAAACTGTACATTTAATGTTTGTGCATTGTACTGCATGTAAATTATACTTCAATAAAGTCCTATTAGCATAAAAAATAAACACTACCAGAGCATACTTTTCTCTATGTAAACTAAAGGGAGTAACCAAATAGGATTCCATCACTCTAAAACAACTGTTTCTTGTGTTCCTTTCTCATATGCCTGTACCCATGTGCACACACACACCACATGCTTTCCTCTTTCTTTTTGAACCTGGCTTCAATCTCACCATACATGTGATTTTTATGTTCTTGAAATTACATCTTAAATCTTTTTCTATGACATGGTATCCATAATTATATCATGATTGCTTCCATTTTTTCTTATAAATTTACTCTTTTTTTTTTTTTTTTAGTAGAAGGGATTCTTAAATTTATTATTATTTTTTTAAAATTTATTTTTATGGCTGTGTTGGGTCTTAGTTTCTGTGCGAGGGCTTTCTCTAGTTGTGGCAAGCGGGGGCCACTCTTCATCGCGGTGCGCGGGCCTCTCACTATGGCGGCCTCTCTTGTTGCGGAGCACAGGCTCCAGACGCGCAGGCTCAGTAGTTGTGGTTCACGGGCCTAGTTGCTCCGCGGCATGTGGGATCCTCCCAGACCACGGCTCGAACCTGTGTCCCCTGCATTGGCAGGCAGATTCTCAACCACTGCGCCACCAGGGAAGCCCCTAAATTTACTCTTATAAATAATATTCCAGTCTACATTTTTATGTGTAAAGTTTTTATTTTGTTATTTTCTCAGGATACATTTCCAGATATAGGATGAATGGGTAAAAGGTTATGAAGGTTTTGATGACTATGTATTGAAGCTCTGTATTGTAATGGTTACCATGTTGGGCTTTGGAGTTTAGAATGAGCTGGGTTCAAATTCTGGTTCTGCTTGACCTTGGACCAGCTATTGCAAATCTAGTTCCATATTGCTGTTAGAGTTGTTTTGAGGATTAAATAAGACGATGTATAAAGGGGGAGTTAGTATGTAATCTACACAATAATCACTGGGTAAAATATTGTGAAACTACTTTCTGAAAGGACACTACCAGCTTCACTCCCCAAGGCTATGCAGAAGTACTAGTTTTCCAACAGAACCCCAGCGTTGTGTGTTATTTTATGGATGAAATGAGAAATTCTATTGCTGTTTTAATTACATTATTTGACTACCAGGAAGTTGGACTTTTTTTTTTTAAAAGACAAGATTATGTATTTGTTTGTATTTATTTTTGGCTGCATTGTGTGTTCGTTGCTGCACGCGGGCTTTCTCTAGTTGCGGTGAGCGGGGGCTACTCTTTGCTGCGGTGCGCGGACTTCTCATCGCGGTGGCTTCTCTTGTTGCGGAGCGCAGGCTCTAGGCACGCGGGCTTCAGTAGTTGTGGCTCGTGGGCTCTAGAGCACAGGCTTGGCAGTTGTGGCGCACAGGCCTAGCTGCTCCGCGGCATGTGGGATCCTCCCGGACCAGGGATCGAACCCATGTCCCCCTGCACCGGCAGGCAGACTCCAATCCACTGCACCACCAGGGAAGCCTAGCTGGACATTTTTTAGTGTTCTTGGCTTTTAAAATCTTCTAAATTTCTCCTTAAAAAATTCTTCCATCTGCTTTTCAAGTGCCTCTTACTCAATGTTAATTTATGGACAAACTTCAATACTAAGTCTTCTGGTTCAGGTTAAGCATCGCTGTAGCATAGGACGCAGTAGAAGAAGGAAAATGGGTTTGTGTTCTTTCTAACCTGGCCAATAAGAAAGAGAAGTGAAACACAGCATGACCCCAGTGTGCCTTTTTGAACCACCCCAGCAACTGATTCCTCAGAGCCTCTGGTCCACACGTGTTTTCTCAGCAGTCACATCTGTTCTAGTTGTGGGAGTGGGAGGGCAGAGTGGGCTGGAGGAGGTTCATTTTAGTGCTAGGGTGCATTCCTTTACATTGTCTAACTAATTAAACAAGTTATCTGTAAAGTGTCTTCTGAGGGCTGGCTCACAGCTGGTGCTCTCATTAGTGTCACGAGCAGTGGCTGAGTGGAGATCCTGGTCCCATTCCTAGCTCAGCTAACAACCGACCCTTCCATCCTTTCTGCCCACCAGATTCCCTGGGCAAAGTATTCAATAGTAATGCAGCAGTATCTGTCAAACTTGGGTCTGCCTTCCCTCTTGGGTCAGATCATACTTTTACCCCTTAACTTATTAATTAAGTAGTTTGTTTGTTTGTTTAGTTAGTTAGTTAGTTAGTTAGTTAGTTAGTAAGTATTTTGGTTCCTTTTCCCTCAGACCGTACTTGAGTCTTTTAAATCCCAGTGTGACTGGAATTTCAGAACAGCAAGAGCAGAGGCTAAGGGTTTCACTGCCCTTTATTCCTTACTAGTTGCAACAGTTAGACTGCATCAGCTTTTATCAGCCTGTTTCCTGCCCTCTGCCCTGAGGAGGAGGATGCAATTAGTAGGAAGGATCCTGCCCCAGAGCCCGCATTTCTCTCAGATGGGGGTGTGGGGTTTGGGGGGTGGACAACACAGAGGTGTTTCTTGCTGCCTACGACTGAATTCCAATGGGATGTGCTGGGCTGTACTCCATCACCTAGGAGACCTTTGTGGATACTTCCTGCAGTTTTAGAACTGTGGGTCCAGGGTAACATATAATTACAGAGATAGAAAAGGGACAAGTTTTTCCCAGATCTATTTGTAACTTTGCCAAGGATAGAAATTGTGTTGAAATTCAAATACTACTTCGCTTTGCCTTGTGTGGGTTACAAAGAGACAAGTTTCTCCCTAATCTACACGCATCAAAAATGCGTGTAGATTAGCCTCCACACAGGACCGAGGGACCTGCAGGAAGCCTCCACACAGGACCGAGGGACCTGCAGGGTGCAGCAGGTACCACCACCTCAGTGGGTCATCACTGGCCATGCCCAACTGTTCCTGGAGAAGGAAAAGCCCTTTTACACGTGTGGGTGCTGAGGCTCAGCATGTTCTTGCTGTGGTTGCCCAGCTAGAAATTGGCAGAAACAGCTCTTGGCATGTAGGGCTGAGGCAGCTTCCTTCCCACTGCAGGGGGAGGTGTTCCTTTAGACTGGAGAGCTCCTACACTCCCCTCCCTACCCCATCTCAACAGGAGTGGGTAGCAGGGCCTGCCAGCAGCAAGGGCTGGTCTGTGTGTTTCCTCTGGTACAGAGCATAACTGAGGCTGAGCTGCGCATGGCCCACAGGTGTCAGGCACCACTAAAAGCTGGGTGTGTCTGAGGTCATCTCCATGCACTGGGTCAGTGCTGAGTCTGAGAAACCCTCATGCTCTGTTGCAGCCGGACAGGTTGGGTCATGAGGTTCCTTCACTGGGAAGTCTTCAAGGATAACCATGTCACTCCCTGGCTGGGGGCCAGGCTGTCTCAGCAAAATCTGGGCCAAAGGCAAACCAGCTCATTTCTATTCTTGGAAAAACGAATCGTAGATTTTAGTTCTGTTCCTTTGGTAACCACAGGAGGCAGGTGAAAATGTCTCTGTTGGAAGGCTGGACAATCCTCCACAGATTCCCAAGATGAGAGACACTAGTCAACGCCTCGGGTGGTAGAAGCCAACGCTCCTCAAGGCCAGGGGTCTAGAAACTCCATCACGTTTGCCCTCTTAGAGTCAAGTGATCCAGGGCTGACCCAGGCTCCACACTTCAATTATTGTGTGACCACAGGCAAGGTCACAATCTCTCCGTTTCTTCATTTAAAAAATAAGATGGGACCGTGGAGGGGGATGGTTAGCTTAACTCACTTCTGTTGTTTCTTTCAGATCTTACCTCCTTAATTTAAAATGTTTACTTTAAAGCACATCTCAGATATTGAGGTACAATAACAATAAATTGCATCTTATGATATTGGTTTTTCTTTGGGGTCATTGTCCCTTAATAAACCAGCTGTATTTTGAGTATGGAAAAATAATAAACCAGCTGTATTTTTGAGTATGCCACTTTCCCAGACCACTGGGAGATTGTGTTCTGAAAAACTCTTCAGTTACATAACTCCTGTTTCTGCTTAAACTTTCTATTTTCTTATCCATTTGTAATTTAAATTTTATTATGGAAACTTTGAAACATATGCAAAAGAATTTTATAATGAACTACCAAGGACCCATCAACCAGTTTCAACAATTATCCGCATTTTGTCAATCTGGTTTCATCTCCCCCAACCCCCGCCCGCCATTTCCTGCTCCCTGTATGTTTTTGGCAGAAGGGGATTCTGGAATATTTTTAAGCAGATCTCAGACTTCATATCTTTTTACTGTTAGAGGCTTTACTTTGTGTATCTAACAGAGAAGGCCCTTCTTTTTTTGTAAAATATAACTACAGTGTCATCATTGTATACAGGCAGGTTGTAAGAGGCAACACCTGTAGCAGTGATTCAGGGGTCTTTGAATTTGTAGTGAATTCACAGTGGAAAGTCCTTTCCTCCAGAAAAAGTGGTAGAATTCACTGAAAAGCGTCTTGGGGTTTGAGCGGCACTTCCCCCCCCCCCCCCTTAGGAGACTTTCAGAAAGCAAATATAGGCAAGGTCTTTCCAGAGTGATGAATGTAACGAGCATTTACTTAGCACCTACTATGTACATCTCCGTATGCATCGTCTCCTGCAACCTTTACACCAAAGCTAAGAAGTGGAAACCAAGGCTCTGGGAGGAGCTTCCCAAATATTACTTTCTGATTGATCAATATTAGAATATCACATTAACCTGGCTCCATGCCAAAACAATAGGTGATACCTGTTTCACATCAGCATACAAGGCTATTTGGTTTGTGCCTTAATCCAACCTGATGTTTAACTGCTGTAGAAACAATAACTAGTTCATTTTTTGAGGTTCCTTGGCAAATCGTTAAATGAGGATAATAATACTGTAGGCAGAGAGAGCATGAAAATGCCTTCCCCTTTCCAGCCCAGGCTAAGAGATGCCACTCAGTCTTCTTCCCCTCTCTCTAGTACCCTTTCCCCAAATGGATAGAATGCAAATCTTAGTGCTTATAAATCACTCGTTGTGGTTAGAGGACATTTGTAGGTTTGTGCTGGAAAGGTTTGAATTTTTGCTTTGGGAACCTGTAACCTTTTATTCAGTAAGGAGCATCTTTATTTAGCAAAATGGAGTGTGCTTCGTTAAACATGTTTGGCAGTGGGAAGAGGCTCCTTGAAGTGTTCTGGAAGGGGAAAAAAAGGAATGGAGGTGACTAAGAGAAAGACAAAAAGGAAGAAAGTGAGGGAAGGAATAAAAACAAAAGAACCTTCATAAGTCCCAGATTGATTTTCTGACCCAGTTTGAGACGAACTCTGGTAACTTACATTGTTTGTGTTTAAAATGTCCTTCTGCAGACCCAAAGGAATGGGCAGATCCCTAAGCACTTCCCTTGGTAATGAGACCATCCCAGCAGGTTTACTGTGAAGCTACTGAAGCTTAAGCTTCAGGGCCTCTTCCTTGCACTGACCCCTCCCAGAACCTTGGGAGAGGCACTAGAAATGTCCCGTGCTCGTGTGTATAAGTGTCAAACCACACAAAACCCAGATCCATCCCTGCTTCAGGAATTGAGTTCTCAAGAGAATAATGTGCCCATAACCATATCTTGGTAAGTTCCAGACTTCCCTAGTAGTGGAACTTCCCTTTCTTCCTTTAAATTCTCTTTATAATTTGCAAGGATTTAACCTAATTTGTGTTTCATTTGTGCAGATGAAATTATGCAGCAGGAAATCAGGCCCTTGTTGGCAGTGGATATAATTGAACAACTTCACAGACAATTTGCCATTCTTTCAGGTAAGGGGCAAATTCATTTGCATTTCTAGATTTTGTTGGGAGGTCTTGCTGGGAGGGCCCAGCCTCTTGAACTTGATTAACATTATGCTCAAGTCTCAGTCATCCCTTAAGCCTCACCCAGGACTAGAATGAGCTGAGGATTATTGAGCGGGAGGAGGGTGGCATCTCATAGATGTTACTTCTTTTGCTGTTGGGTGAAATTTGATCTTTCCCAAGGGAGTACATTTCTTTGAGGTTGTAAAGAACAGAGCTGAAAAGATTTTGAGGAAGGAAAAAGAAATAACTACTGACATAGCTGTCACCATGATGTTCTTTCAATATTCTTGTCGGATGTTCTACCAAGATCCAACCTTAAGAGAGTCTTGGTTTTCAGGGCTCATGAACAGTGCTGAGGTTATTTGTTCTCTGACAGATTTGTCTTTTACTCTTAGCTCTTATGGATCTAATTTTATACATTGATTTCCATTAAGCATTTGATTGGGAATAAAGAGAGGCTAATATGAATCAAAGGCTAGAAATTTTCTGAGCCTAGGCACAACCCTGAAAAGTTGCCATTACTAGAATACTATTCTTTTTTATTCCCTTAGCCCAGGGTGACATGACTTTAATTACTGAAACTGGAGGTATAGACCAAACCCTAAATTATAGTTAGACCTTTCTTGGAAGCATGGGGTAGTGAGAGTAGATGTCCTCAGCACATATCACAGAGGAATAAGATGGCAAGTCACTCTCTCCTTTTACATCTGTTCTGAAAAAAGCAACAAAGTCATCTTAGTTGTATCACAGAGAGAATGTGTAGTTGGTATGAATTTTACTCTACCATATGGGATGTAAAAAAATCACATTACTTTCTCTAAATCTTATTTAGTCTGCCGCAAACTCCTCATACTACTGAGTTTGAGAGAAATGCAATTTCCATTATTAGGATACCTCTCCCCATCTCAGAGTTATATCCTAGGTGGGGGCATCTTACACAATGCAGAACATTCTGGGGAATTCTCTGGTCTTTCCTTCACATTGGTCATTGCTCAGATAGTCACTGAAAGCTCCGTAAATACAGGGTTCTCATTTAAAAAATTTCTGCCTGTATTGCTAATGCTTAGAACAGAGACCGGAACATAATACATGCTGAGGTTGAAATTATCCAAGTCCTCCTGCTTTGTCCTGTGAGGCTCCCCACATCCCCAGTCTAGGCACCACTGTCTTGACCCTGGTGGGAGTGCCTAGCCAGCCTCCTGCAGGTGAAGTGTCATAGCTTCCCACAGTGAGCCTAGGATAGTGCACAACAAAAGGCAACATGGAAAACTGTCTCTGGGTTTCTGGCAACTGCTGCTATGGCCCTATGTCACAGAAGGCCCAAGGCCAGCATGCATTAAGGTCTGGAATGGATGATGGGGTGGGTGGGGTGGATTCCTATAGTCTTACACCAAAACTCTAATGCCTCAACTCAGAACATGATTCTGGCATATAAGATTGCCCAGTGACTCATCTGGGGGCGGAATCCATTGACTGATTGATACATTTAAATATCCAAAGTTATCTCTTTGAGTAATATTGAGGCATTTCTTTCTATGCTTATTTCTTAGAGGCAGTATAGTGAAAATCATAAACTGGTGCCAGGCAGCCCTATGTATGGGTTTAGATTCTGCTATTGACTAGCTGTATCGTGTTGGGTAATTTACTTGTCTAAGCTTCACTTTCCTCACTTGTGTAATGAATGGGATCATCATAATTTTGAGGATTAAAGACATAATGTATGAAAAATGCTTAGTATTGCAACTGCCAACTAAATGTTTGCTCTTTTTTCCTGATATATTTTAATCCATAAAAATGTTTATTTTAGGGTTATATTACCAAAAATAATTTTCAGTATGACAGCATTTTTATAAGGGACCAAAACCATACAGTGAATATAGTGTATAATGCCACAATTAAGTCAGGAATAGAGACAATTGTCACTCTTTAATGCAGAACATAGAACGGAAAACTCACACTGGACCAAGAGGACACCTCTGCTTTAGGAAAGGCAGTTTGTGGCAAAGACAGTCCTTTCATTCCTGAGCTTCTTTTGTCAGCTTGTTGCCTCAAGTTTGACCTTCTTATGAGAGAGAAGCATGGATTAGCTGTGATAGCATTTGCAACACTACAGGTCAGGAATATTATCAGCAGCCATGGGGTTCTCCGAGTCAGCGCTTTTTTGCAATCAGCAGTCCTGCTTTTCATCTTTAACTGTCCCTCTTCACCTGGCAGAGGCAGCAAATGTCAGCAACAAGGCTATCGTGGGGGCCTGTGTAGTTGTAGTTGTAAAACAGAAATCTCTGCAATTAGGTCTTTTCCCATGGCTGTGGCAGTTCAGCTGTGGCATCTGCTCTGGGTCACAGCAGTTTTCCTTGTCCTGATTCAGACAAGCAGGGTGAAGATGTTCCAGCTGCAGACTTTTCTATAGATTCCACTGAGATCTGGAGAGAGCCAGAGGCCCCATCAACCAGGCATGCTGGGAAAGAGAGGATGGAACCTTTTTCTCAGTGAGGCCCCAGGTGCCTGGCCTGCTGTGTTTTGTGAGTGTGCTCCCCTGGCTGGTGGAAGAGCAGGGCTCATTGCATGATGCCTGACCCAGATTTGTGACCAGATGGTTTGAAGCCTCTGGATGGCGAGGCCAGTGAGCAGGGCCATCAGCAGGAATTGGATAGTGACCAGGGCTAGGGTATCTGGTGGCTCTGACCTTGGAAGACAACTTGCATGTTCCCAATGAACTTGGGATATTTCTAAGTTCATGGCTTAGCTAGGAAACAAGAGAATATAATCAGGTTAGTGTGATGAAAACACTCTAGGCTTTGGACTCAGACCATCTAGGTTCATATTTCAACACAATTAGTAGGTTGCTCTGAACAGGGTTTCTCATCTGTAAAGTGGGTTGTTTTAAGGATAGTGCTTAGCATAGTATCTGGCTACAAGAGAACTTAGCCTATAGGACACGTTTATTTGTTTTTTAAAGTCTATAACAAGAGGTCTGGAGGTAGAAATTCTTGGTATTGATGAGTGGCTCAACAACATTTAGGCTGGCATCTTAGTGATTCTCTTGATGTTTCTCTTGTTTTTAAAGTCTTGACCCCAAGATGGTTACTACAGCTCCAGACATCAAGTCTGTGTCCAAAGCAGGAAGAAGGAAAAGGAGCAGTGATGGTTTCTTCTGTTCCTTTTGCCAAGAGAGCAGTAACTTTCCTAGAAGTTCTTGGTAGACTTCTGCTTATGTCTCATTCCAGAACTATGTGATGTAGCCATTCCTAGCAGCAAGGGAGTCTGAGAAGGCAAACATTTAGCTTTTTAACCACCACAGTAGAAGGTGGTCAGGGAAGAGGGAGGTTGGGAATAAATTAGCCATTTACCAGTGTCTGCCATAATGCCTTTCCTTTAATTATGAGGAATTATCCTTTTATTTTTCTTTTAATGGTTATTTTCCCTCTTGGAATTACTGCCTGAATTTCTCTCTCTTTCTGTCTCTCTCTCTGTCTCTGACTCTGTTTCTCTCAACACCTTTAATCCTTTTAGAAATAATTAATAATGAAGGCATGAAGTACTCTTAGGCTTGTGGAGTCCGACATCTGCCAGCATTTGCACAACAGTGGAGCCCAGGTTTGGTAGAGGTGGAGTTCCTGGGGGCAAGTGGGAAGTTCTCACCTGAAACAATGGAGAATGTCAAACCAAGGAAGTGAGCAGAGTTAAAACTGGTATCTAAGTCAGAGATGACAGACTTGAGCTCACCTCCTCTCATGAAAACACCAAAATCACAGCTATCGACAACCATCAACAAAAAAGACTGGAACCTGCTAAGTCAGGGGTGGAGCTAGTAACTTGGCACCTGGGAAATGAGAACCACTGCTAGAAGGTCTAGAGCAGTGCTGTGTAATAGAAATATAATGTGACCCACATATGTACTTTAAAATTTTGTGGTAACCATATTAAAAAGGCAAAAAGGAACACAGGAAATTAATTTTATTTATTTATTTAATTTTTTTGAGCATTAAACATTTATTTAATGTTTTCAAAATTATTTAATTATATTAGGAAAGAATAAGTAGGATAAAGAGGCAGATGTGGGATTATAGAATGCATCATTATATGCACATATAATGAAAAATTACTGGACATATATAACATATACCCAAGCACTAGCAGAAGTTATCTATAGCCAGTTTATATTGTTCTGTACTCATTTCCATATTTAGTTTTCCAAACAATAATAATTTGAATCCCTTTTAAAATAATAGCAGGAGGAAGCACTCTCTGAAGGCTTACACACTTCAATAATGTGGTTTTTAGGTTAGGCCGATGTCAGTTACAACAAATTCCCAGCCCCCTGACTCACGATTCTTTTATTTATTTATCTTTTTTAGGAAATCAATTTTAATAATTTTATTTGACACAGTATAGCTAAAATATTGTTCCAACATATGATCAGTATTCAAAATTATTAATGAGGTATTTTACTTTTTTGTACTAAGTCTTAGAAATCTGTTGATAGTTTGTATTTTCCACTTACAGCACACCTCAGTTTGGACTGGTCACATGTCAAGGGCTCAGCAGGCACATGTGTCTAGTGGCTATTGTATTGGGCACTGCAGGCTACAGAAATGATTCTCAATCACGTTGGACCAAAGGCCTCTTTTTTTTTTTTATAAATTTATTTATTTATTTTTGGCTGCGTTGGGTCTTCGTTGCCGTGTGCAGGCTTTCTCTAGCTGCGGCGAGCGGGGGCTACTCTTTGTTGCAGTGCGCAGGCTTCTCATTGCAGTAGCTTCTTTTGTTGCGGAGCATGGGCTCTAGGCGCGCGGGCTTCAGTAATTGTGGCACGTGGGCTTCAGTAGTTGTGGCTCGTGGGCTCTAGAGCACAGGCTCAGTAGTTGTTGCGCACGGGCTTAGTTGCTCTGTGGCATGTGGTATCTTCCTGGACCAGGGCTTGAACCTGTGTCCCCTGCATTGGCAGGCGGATTCTTAACCACTGCACCACCAGGGAAGTCCCAAATGCCTCTTTTTTTTATAACAAATAATTTGTATTGCCCCTCACCATCCTGAAATGAAATGTATAGATACTGTAGTAATCTGCATTAGTAAGGGTGGGATAAAGAGCTATAACAAATAGACTCCGAAGTGTATGTATAGTGGCTCAAACGAACACAGTAGGAATTTAGTTCTTACTCTTGAAACAGTCCAGCATATATGTTCAGCATGTATATATGGTCAGCAGACAACTTTTCTTCACGTTCATGAATGAAGCCTCCTTTCACTTTGTGACTCTTACTGATATTATCCATTTTGTGTCTTTCTTATTATCTACATCCAGGAAGATAATACAGGGAAGATAAAGACAGGGAAAGACAGCATACCACTTCTTAAAAGCCTCGGCTCAGTAAGAGTACGCACCACATTCCATTGACTTGAACCCAGCTCTGTCATGTGGATACACTTAACTGCAAAGGAAGCTGGGAAATGTAGTTTAGCTGTGTGCCCAGAGGGTGAACAGCCACCCCCTACTTATTTATGCATATACTTAAAAAAATTAAAAAATTAAATGTAAAAGAGAGTTGTAATGTGAAGGAGAAAGAAGAGGAAACAATAGTAAAATAATATGTATTTCAGTATGTATTTCCAGCTACTCTAGAAAAAATAATGAAGTAGTCAGGTGCTTGCCCCTGTACATGGAGTCACCATGAATGTAGCAGGTGCAAATGCTGGGATGTGGTATGGGTGACCAGACATCCTGAGTGGCCTTAACTGTAGTAGTTTTCTAAAATTGTAAACAATTGTTGACAAAGTTCTGAACAAGGTGGTAAAGTATCTTCTGTCAATTTATAGGGTTGTTGCAATTTCTGGAAAATTCAGTATATATTGAAACCCTTTAAAAATATTTTATGATTTGTGACAGCATGGGTGGACCTATGCTATGGGAAATAAGTCAGACAGAGAAAGACAAATACTTTATGATCTTACCTAGAGGTGGAACCTAAAAGCTGAGCTCATAGGAACAGAGGACATGTTGGTGGTTATCAAAGGTGGGTGTGGAGTGGGGAAAATGGGTAAAGGTGGTTAAAAGGTACAAACTTCCAGATAGAAAATAAATAAGTTCTGGGGATATGATGTATAGCGTGGTGACTATAGTTAATAATACTGTATATTTGAAAATTGCCAAGAGGGTAGATCTTAAAAGTTTTCACCACAAGAAAAAAATGTGTAACTATGTGAGATGATGGATGTTAACTGAAATCAATTTTGTACACCTTAGACCAATACAGTGTTGGATGTCAATTATATCTCAATAAAACTGGAAAAATATATATATATATTTTTTGGAAAAATATTTTTAAACACTTTATGATTGTATGTAAAACAAAGAGTCTAGGATCAGATATATAAATGTATTTTTTAATATACTGAGTTTCTGGTAAGACATTCGGAAATCAAACAAGATGTGGGACAATTCTTTATTACATAGGTCAGATTATTTAGTATCCCAGGCCCTGAGATTTCCCAGGTGCCTCCCAGTGAGTGGTGCTCCCATTTTCCCTGGCTAAAGTCAGTTCTTTTGGGGAAGAGAAAGGGAAAATAGACACTGGGAGGCAAATAGCAGTAACCACTTCACTCTCTCTCCCACTGTTGCTCTTCACCATCTTCCTATAGGATTTCCCAATGTTCCAAATTCTCCTCTAAATGATGCAAGTCTTTATGCCAGCCAACACCCAGATCCTTATGGGAATGGTCTTATGTATCCCAAGCACTTGCTAGTGCTTTCTGCAGTAAAGCTAGCATTTAATGTATAGGTAGAAATAATACCAGGAGGAGTGATGTTTATTTTATTAAGTCACCATTGTACAATACTTAGTCCCAAGGAGTCTGGTTTTCTTTACCTTCCTTGAACAGGGCTTCTTTGCACAATCTTTCTTCCTTTTGCATTTCCACGTTTCCTCGCAAGGTGGCACTGTTGTGGATGGAGGCTCAGCTTCTTTTCCTTGGTGCTTCTGTCTCTAAGACTAGCAGACTAAAGTTCAACAGCACGTGGTGTCCCCCGTTAACCTTAGGCCTCTCTGGTGCTCAGTATCAGTATTAACCAAGATACGAGAAAACTCTACCCATCTTTCTCCATTTAGGCATGAATACCTTTCATTATAGTTAACGAAAAGGTTAAATCATGAAATGGTATAATCATATCCTTATAAATATTTTACAGTGTTTTGGTTCCTTGAAATATTTTAGCCATTCTCTTGGCAAATATTGTTTGTACAATTAGTACAGTGTTATAATGCATCTAAATTTAGCCTTACCCGAGACGTAACTTTTCTTAATTCACATTTCTCTGAAGCTTCCTATGATTGTAAAACTAGAAAGAGGAAGAATATTTATTAGTTGAAAACTGATAGTATCCTGATCTAAATTGTTTTCAGTCAACATAACGAGGTGACTCAATCTTGTCAAACGACTAATCTGCAGGTATCTTTTTTTTTAATTTAAAATAAGTATACAGGATTAATAAAGAGGCATTTCCTGGAGAAGAATGACTGGTCATCCAGACAAATATCACAGTGATTGGTCTCTGAAAGCCCAAGACTCACATTAACAATACTTATAAGAGACTTGTGTAGAAAAACCACAATGCTGACTTACTCTTTACATGATACAAATACTCGTGTTTGCTCAGTAGCACGTTCTCTCCCTTGAAACAAATTTACATGGAACAGCAGAGTATAAGCAGAAGATACCAGGTGTGGACCCAGAGCAGCGGAGTGGGTTGGATGATCCTAATGGCGGTGTCATCAGGTAGACTGGCGACATGGCCTGGATTCTCGAGGTTTTGGGCCAGGACCCTCTCTCCTTAGGATAGCTGCCTGCCTTTGCTTCTCTGAGTCTCCCTTTTCCGTAGTTTCTTCATTGATCCCACACCCTCAGTAATCACGCAGTCCTCATTAAACCACACCCTGCACTGATGCCTCTTTCATTAGATGTGTGGAATACGTGTGGTCATTTGTAGTTAACTTCACTTGGGAGCCGTGTTCCACTGAAAGTAGCCCCCCTCCACGGGCATAGCCTGGAAGGTGCTCCCAGCACTTCAGCTCATGTCCCTCTGCCTAGGGTACAAGTGCTCCAAGTTTCTTAGTCCTCGGTGCCTTAGCAGCTCAGTCATTTTTTCACGGCCCTTTTTGGCCAAAAGCAATACCTAACAGTCAAAACAACTTAAGTCTGTATGTCCTGACAACTTAGTAGCCGTTTGAAAAAATAAATACACACAGTTGAAAGAAAAAGTAATATTTAACTTTCATTCTTAGAGAACCACAATTATCTCAAACCTTGGAATCAGTCTAGACATCACCACCTGCATTTCCTGTTCCACATTGATTTTCATACTGCACTTGCTGTATTTTTTAAATTAAAAAAATTTTTTTATTTATTTTTATTTTTTATTTATTTATTTTTGGCTGCATTGGGTCTTCGTTGCTGCGCTTGGGCTTTCTATAGTTGCGGCGAGCGGGGGCTACTCTTTGTTGCTGTGTGCAGGCTTCTCATTGAGGTGGCTTCTCTTGTTGTGGAGCACAGGCTCTAGGCAACTGGGCTTCAGTAGTTGTGGCACACGGGCTCAGTAGTTGTGGCTCGTGGACTCTACAGCACAGGCTCAGTCGTTGTGGCGGACAGGCTTAGTTGCTCCGCGGCATGTGGGGTCTTCCCAGACCAGGGCTCGAACCCGTGTCTCCTGCATTGGCAGGCGGATTCTTAACCACTGCGCCACCAGGGAAGCCCTGCACTTGCTTTTTATCCCAGCAGCCACCAAACCCCCAACTTCCCAAAGATGCAATGCCATTCAAAAGAATACTGCACGGTTTGATATTGAAATTCTGAACTACCTCAAGCTAGTAGCAAGCAAGGCATCTGACAGATGCCAATTATTGCTGTTTTCCCCCCCAATTTAAAATATTCATGGTGGTTTTGTGAGTTCACTGTGGTTCCCTGTTTGGGAACCATGGGGCTGGAACATAGTCATGTGGGTACATCTAGGGGCAAAGAGATTGAGAAATACAGTCTGTTTAATTTAATCTGGTGGCCTTTGCTCCAATGAATTAAATATTTGAATATTAATTTTACACTTTTGTTCTCACAGGGATGTCTTATATTCCCTTGTAAGAGTTACTGAAGGGCAGCTGATTATTGCTTCCTTGCAAGAATAATGACCATAATAATGGTTAACATTTATTGAGCACTTATATAATAATAAACACTCTGCTAAAGTGCTTTTCATATATATTCTCACTTAATCCTCACAGTACCTTTTGAGGTAGGTACAGGTAATATGCCTATGACATAGATACATATGTATATATAAGGAAACTTGTATTTAAGTGTCTTGCTTAAAATCACATAGAGATTAAGTGATAAAGCAGAATTTGAACAAGCCTGTTTGATTTTAGAGCCAACTCTCTCTCTCTTTTTTTTTTTTTTTTTGGCCACGCCGCACTGCATGCAGGATCTGAGTTCCCTGACCAGGGAGTGAACCTTTGTCCCCTGCAGTGGAAGTGCAGAGTCCTAACCACCGGACCGCCAGGGAATTCTCTAGAGCCAGCTCTCTTAATCACCATGCTCTTTTACCTTTGATATTTAATAACTACAAAAATAAAGAGCAATATTACGTAATTGTGTTGGCATTATTTACTATTCTACCTATGCTAAAATATTTAAATCAGTGTTATCTTTTATACAGTAGCTATCTTCAAAGGATTCAAAAATTGAATTCTCACAACACCCCTGAGCAAGCATGAAGGAGAGAGACTTGTTCGAAATAGTTCAGTGTCAACCTTCCTGCATTCTGCTCTGAAATAATATAGACAGAAAAGGGGGTGGCCGATGCACATCTCAATATTAACTGAAGTCCCTTACCTGCAGAGGTGTGATGTGAAACATTTTGCTAACATCTTGACCACCTATTTTTGTTGCAGGAGGCCGAGGGAAAGATGGTGCCCCCATCATCACTTTTCCAGAGTTTGTGGGGTTCAAACACATCCCAGATGAGGACTTTCTGAATGTCATGACCTACCTCACTAGCGTCCCCAGGTGAGCTGAACACAGTGCTCTGCTGCCTTCCTTGTCACTGGCTTTGTCCTGAATTTCCCATGTGGAAGGGCTGGGGTGAGATGGAGTCTTCCCTGAGCAGAGCTCACACTGGCATATAACTCAGCCAGTTTTGCTTATCCATCAGTCACAGACCAGGGATGTGGAAAGAGACTAGAAAACAAAGTTACACGGGTATCGGTTTTGATTATGGTGTGCACATACGCAGTACTTAATAAACATTGTTGAGTGAATGAAAAATTGATTGAATCACTAATGCTGCTCTTGTTCCTTCAGGTTCATTGCTCTAGATTAAGGTGATTCTGGCTTCCTGGGGCCTGTCGTCTCAGACACCTGGCCGTTGCTCAGGGAGGTCAAGCCATGTTAGGAGTTATTTAATTTATCTCCCTCAAATAAGGAATTCAGGGGTAGATTTTATAGTTGTCATTGTCAGATGGAGAAACTAAGTCACAGAGCAAGGAAACTAAAAGTCCAGGAATAAAAACTGTGCCTAAATGAGACCAAAACTGAGATGTTTTTGGGCATCTGCTACTTCCACCTCTCTGGCCCAGGTCTCACATATTTATGCCACTTAAGTCAATAAATAGCCAGATCTCCAAGGGATGGAATGTGGTACAGAGTTCATATTGGTGACAAACATTTTATAGACATAGATGGAGCTGGGCGTGGGGTCCAAACCCAATTCTCCCGGAAAGCAGACTTGGCCAGGAAAGGCCTTACCCTCCATGGGTCTGTATTGCTTAGGATACTGTCGGTTACTTAACTGCTTTGTGGTTAGGAGTCTGCATAACAGCCAGGGGTGTGCTGTTTTGCTTGCTTTCCATCTGCCTCATATGATTTAGAGGTAAACACCAACTCTGATTGAAAGGCCACCTGGAGTCTGATCCCACCTGCAGAGATTAGGAAGTTGATTAGTTTGCTTTAACCAAACCCACTCTTTTTTGGTTTTTTGTTTTTGTTATTTTTACCCTTCTTACTTCTTCTTCAGAGAAAGCTATGGATTTATTTTTAATGCACTTCTTCAAAATTCAGTACTTACATTTCACCATTTCCCCCGTTCTCCGCCTCTGATCCCAGAATATTGTATGCATTATGCAGACACGGGAGGATTTGGGCTTTGTTGGTTTGAGGGAAGGATGCTGTGTATCTCTGGGTTTTGCTTACATGGTTCTGTCTACAGGAACACCTTTGCCACCCTTCTAGGCCTGGCTAATTCCTGCACAATCATCAGCCCTTAGTCTGATCTCATTTCTTCAAGGAAACTTGCCCTGACCCCAGTTCTGCTCTTACAGACTCTTTATTTCCACAGAACCCTGAGTGTACCCCTTGTATAATGCCACAGTATATGGAAATTATTTCTGCTTCTTCCATTAGACTGTGAACTAGTCAAGAGTAAGGGCCAATGCTTTTTTTCCCCCCCTTATTTTCTTTTTTTTAATTCCTAGCCCAGCACATAGTAGGTTCTCAAGAAGTGATGTTGGTGGAATTTCCAGTTCTGATATAATTCATCTCAATCAAAGAGTATTTGTTATAGGGTGAGAAGCGGGACACTGCCAGAGAGAGGGGAACCCCACTCCTCACTCCTGCCTTTTCCTCCCAGGGTTATAGGGAGTTGAACTTTGTCTCCCTCTTTGGCTCAATTGCCTCCGCAAACATTGACCTATCAGTTTAGCAACTTCTGTGAGGAGCAGCAAGGAAGAGGGTGAGCAGGGAGGTGGGTAACGGGTGGAAGTGCCTTCTCCCCATTCTCATTATATTTGTTGTAAACGCACTGTCTAATTTTACTGAGTCCCCGTATGCAGTCATGTGCTAAATGAAAAGTGTCATTTTCATCTTGTCCTTGCAGCCTTTTCTGAGTCATGCTGAGGACTGGACATTGAGTGCCATGTGACCCAGTGTAGAGAGAAGCATCGAGGGGTAGAAACCCTATCTCACAGGCCAAAAAGATGAGAAAAATCAAGACGTTACTGTTTAGGCCTGTTTTCCCTTTTCTGCTCTATGTTCTCGTATAATTTCTTGTGAACTCGGGAGTATTTTCCTTTCCTAGAATGCAGTTTGTCTCTTGAGAAAGAGTATTTGTCTGACCAGTTATTGCTCTTTCTTCTTCCTGGCATTTGCTTCTATTTGCTCACTGCCCCACCCCTTGTTACTTTCAACATAAAACAGAGACAATGGGTAAGAAGGTCTGAAAGGAGAATTTGACCTGAACTTTGCTTCCCAGTTTCCATTTCAGTTTCCAAAGAATGAAACCACTCCTGTTCCTTTTATGATTCCTATTCATCACAATTTGCATCTTCCTAAATGTTACAGTGGTTACCAGGCACCAGAGCTTTTCCCAGATTGCACAATATTTTATAGGCAGGTGGAATGACCTACAACAACAAGGAAGAATTGACGCACTAGAAGAGGAGAATGGCAGGATACTCAGGGCAGGGAAAGGAAAGCTCGATGCCTGAGATGAATAAGGATCTCTCATTGTGGCTGGGTTGGGTGAGTGCAGTAAGGCTTCCCACAGTAGCTCATTTTTTATCAGATCTTTGCTGAGTGCCATCAGTGTCTAGGGAGCTAGGTTAGGTGCCATAAAGGACCAAAAAGACCATAAGACAATATCTTGGATCTCAAGAGATTCATCACAGGACTCTGTTGTCATGATATTTTGTGAAATATGCAAAGAAAGTGCTATAGGAGCTCAGAAGAGAGAAAAGTCACTTCAGACAGGAAAAAACAAGGAAAGCTTCAAGAATGAAGTGGGCTTAAAGGATGGATAAGATTTCCACAGGTAAATCAGAGAGGGACATTTCAGAGAGAGAGAGAGAGAGAACAGGATGGTGTTTAAGAGCTTTGGACACAGGCCAAACTGGATTGAAATCCAGATTCTATGCTCCCCAGCTGTGTCTGGAGCAAATGACTTGGCTTCTATTTCCAGCCCCCACTCCACTGCTGGATTTTGAAGTTTTAAATAGAGCTTGTTTGGGGAATTACAGACTATCCAGGTTGCCCAGAGCAGAGTAAAAATCCTTTTCAGATAGTAGTGAGAAATGAGAGCTGGATAGACAGTGGGGAACAGACTGGGCAAGGCATTTTCCACCAAGTTAAGGAGTTTACGCACAGTGAGCAGGGCCAGGCCATTGGAGGTTCTGAGGAGGAAAGTGGCAACCAGATGAATTTGGTGGTGGTGTGCAGGATGGATCACAGGTAGTGGGGGAAAGGGGGCAGGGAGACCAGTTAAGGGCTTCCGCCCTGGGATAGGTGCAAAGTGAAGAGGGAGTGAGCTGCATGATGGCAGGAGGACTGGACAGAAGGGGATGGGCAGGAAAGATAGGCACTGAGGACTGGTGGTTGTGAGGGAAGAGGGAGAGTGAGGAACTAATGATGATCCTCAGCTTTAGGAATTGTATTCACAGTCAGATCTTCTTGCTTTTACATGTCTGGGCACATGGAATTGAGGTCTCCTTTGAAAGCTGTCTCCAGTGGCTACAGATTGTAGCTGAGTGGTTTGAAAAGGCATTAGTGAAATATTCTGAGCCACAGAGATGGCCAACTATTTTTAAATCGCAGTTGTTTTTCAAAAAATCAGTATTTGTATAACTAAGCATGCATTTTTAAAAAAAATTTATTTATTTATTTTTAGCCGTGTTGGTACCTGTGGGAGGGCTTTCTCTAGTTGTGGCGAGCAGGGGCCACTCTTCATCGCGGTGCGCGGGCCTCTCACTATCGCGGCCTCTCCTGTTGCGGAGCACAGGCTCCAGACGCGCAGGCTCAGTAGTTGTGGCTCACGAGCCCAGTTGCTCCACGGCATGTGGGATCTTCCCAGACCAGGGATCGAACCCGTGTGCCCTGCACTGGCAGGCAGATTCTCAACCACTGCGCCACCAGGGAAGCCCTAAGCATGCATTTTTATTACCCTATTCCTGTATGCAGTTTCTTTGTTTTACTCATAGTTCTGAGTTCATTACCTGAGAGGGATTGGAGAAAGTACTTGTATTAGATGGTAACAAGAACTATATTTCATAACTGTGAATTTTATGATTATTTACTATTTCTGAAGGTCTTTTTCTATAATGAATCTGTCCAGAGGCCTATTTAAGTTTGAAGAATTCTTCCATGTCCATTTTCCTCCCATAAAGCCTGATGAAGAGTCTTTGAGAAGAGTTGTACCTCTTTTACAATACACTGTCTGATAGAATGCTGTCGGGCATTTCTACTTTAGGAAGAGAGAGAAGGAGGACAGTGTTATTATTTGGCCTGTGAATTATAATGAGACTTGCTCCTTTGTATTGAAAGACTGAATGGGATTATAGCAACCTGGCAGCTTTAGAAACCAGCCTCGCCAGAGAAGTGAGTTCGATCTGGGCCTTTTACTATTATGAAGACAGTGGAAAAGGCCCTGTTTTTAAGTGGCTTTGAATAGTATTAATAGGAAAGGTGCTGCTTTGATTGAGTAGTTAGGATAAGGTATGTTATTTCCTGGACTGGCTATGGAATTGCTCCCCCAAATCAGGAAAATGGAATCATTCATTTGACTTCTAAGGATAGAGGTTCAGAGTAGGGAGTCTTATTGGGCTGCTGTCTTGCCCAAGGTGGATGGATTTGCTTCACAGCTCTCAGGAAGGATACCTTCCGAGACCAGACCTTAGGCACCCAACTGAGGCTCAAAATTAGAGAGCACCCCATGGATTTATTATGAATAAATGGTGACAGTGGCAAGTAAGTCTTATATACCAGGAGAATTTGAATGGACTATATTAGAAGCCAGAAAAAAATTTAATATGCCAGATTCCTGGTCTTTGCTATGTAAGAGCCAGGGGGTCTGACATTGTTTCTCCCCAGTAGAATGACCTAGTGTGTATGTAACAGTTTTTCTTTGTTCATTTGTTTAAGTGATTGTTTTAGAATACCCATGCTATATCCTGCCTTTGTGCCATCTATCCTGTACAGAGAAGAGCTCACTTTCCCTTTTCTGATAATTCAGGTTTCTTTAGACATTCAAAACACAACCTCTTGCTTGAATTTAACAGTGCTAATGATTGTAAATATCTGGAATTTGTTCTTACTCAGTGGTATTATCAATTACAAACAAGATAATTGCTCTAGTTCTGTGGAAAATGCCATTGGTATTTTGATAGGGATTGTACTGAATCTGTAGATTGCCTTGGGTAGTATGGTCATTTTAACGATACTAATTCTTCTAATCCATGAACATGGTATATATTTCCATTTGTTTGTGTCATCTTCAATTTCTTTCATCAGTGTCATATCAATAGTTTTCTGAGTACAGGCCTTTTACCTCCTTAGTTAGATTTATTCCTAGGTATTTTATTCTTTTGGATGCAATTGTAAATGAGATTGTTATCTTAATTTCTATTTCTGATAGTTTGTGTTATTGTATAGAAATGCGACAGATTTCTGTATACTAATTTCGTATCCTGCAACTTTACTGAATTCATTGATGAACCCTAGTAGTTTTCTGGTGGCATCTTTAGATTTTCTGTGTATAGTATCATGTCATTTGCAAACAGTGAGAGTTTTACTTTTTCCTTTCCAATTTTGATTCCTTTAATTTTTTTTTCTTGTTTGATTGCTGGGGCTAGGACTTCCAATATTATGTTGAATAAAAGTGGCAAGAGTGGGCATCCTTATCTTGTTCCTGATCTTAGAAGGAAATGCTTTCAGCTTTTTACCATTGAGTATGATGTTAGCTCTGGCTTTATTTATTTTTTTATATTTATTTTTTAAATTAAGTGTAGCTGATTTACAATGTTGTGTTAGTTTCAGGTGTACAGCAAAGTGATTCAGTTATACATATATATATCTATTCTTTTTCAGATTCTTTTCCCTCATAGGTTATTACAAAATATTGAGTATAGTTCTCTGTGCTATACAGTAAGCTCTTGTTGGTTATCTATTTTATATATAGTAGTGTGTACATGTTAATCCCAAACTCCTAATTTATCCCTCCCCCCCCTTTCCCCTTTGGTAACCATGTTTGTTTTCTATGTCTGTGGGTCTATTCCTGTTTTGTAAACGAGTTCATTTGTATCATTTTTTTAGATTCCACATATAAGTGATATCATATGATATTTGTCTTTCTCTGTCTGACTTACATCACTTAGTATGATAATCTCTAGGTCCATCCATGTAGCTGCAAATGGCATTATTTCATTCTTTTTCATGGCTGAGTAATATTCCATTGTATATATATACCACATCTTCTTTATTCATTCATCTGTTGATGGAAATTTAGGTTGGTTCCATGTCTTGGCTATTGTAAATAGTGCTGTAATGAACATTGGGGTGCATGTATCTTTTTGAATTAGAGTTTTGTCTGGATATATGCCCAGGAGTGGGATTTCAGGATCATATGGTAACTCTATTTTTAGTTAGCTGTGGGCTTTATTATGTTGAAGTGTGTTCCCTCTATACCCACTTTGTTGAGAGTTTTTTTTATCATAAATGGATGTTGAATTTTGTCAAAAGCTTTTTCTGCATCTGTTGAGATGATCATATGATTTTCCTTCTTTAATTTGTTAACGTGGTGTATCACATTGATTGACTTCTGGATATTGAATCATCCTTGCATCCATGGGGTAAATCCCACTTGATCATGGTGTATGATCCTTTTAATGTGTTGTTGAATTTGGTTTGCTAATTTTTTGTTGATGATTTTTGCATCTATGTTCATCAGTGATATTAGCCTGTAGTTTTCTTTTTTGGTGATATCTCTGTCTGGTTTTGGTATCAGGGTGATGCTGGCCTCATAGAATGAGTTAGGAAGTATTCCTTCCTCTGCAATTTTTTGGAATGGTTTGAGAAGGATAGGTGTTAACTCTTCTTTAAATGTTTGGTAGAATTCACCTGTGAAATGATCTGGTCCTGGACTTTGTTGTTTTGGGAGTTTTTCTTATTATTGACTCAGTTTTTTTTACTGGTAATTCGTCTGTTCATACTTTGTATTCTTCATTGTTCAGTCTTGGAAGACTGTACAGTTCTAGGAATTTGTCCATTTCTTCTAGGTTGTCCATTTTATTGGCATATAATTGTTTATGGTAATCTCTTATGATAATTTGTATTTCTGTGGTATCTGTTGTAACTTCTTTTTCATTTCTGATTTTATTAATTTAGACTATCTCTTTTTTTCTTGATGAGCCTGGCTAAAGGTTCATCAATTTTGTTTAGACCAAATAATTCTAAAATTGGTATGGAAACACAACAGATCCCGAATAGCCAAAACAATCTTAAGAAAGAAGAACAAAGCTGGAGGGCTCACACTCCCTGATTTCACACTATACTACAAAGCTACAGTAATCAAAACAGTATGGCACTGGCGCAAAAACAGATACATACATCAGTGGAACAGAACAGAGAGCCCAGAAATGAATCCACAGTCATATGGGCAATTAATTTATGACAAACAGACAAGAATATACAATGGAGAAAAGACAGCTTCTTGAACAAGTGGTGTTAGGAAAACTGGATAGCTATATGCAAAAGAATCAAGCTAGACTACTCTCTCACACACATGCACAAAATAAATTCAAAATGGATTAAAGACTTAAATGTAAGACCTGAAACCATAAATCTCCTAGAAGAAAACATAGACTGTATGCTCTTTGACATAGTCTTTGTAGATTTTTTTGGATATATCTCCATAGACAAGGAAAACAAAAGCAAAAATAAACAACTGGGACTACATCAAACTAAAAAGCTTTTGCACAGCAAAGGAAACTGTCAGTAAAACAAAAAGGCCACCTACTGAATGGAAGAAGATATTTGCAAATGATATATATATGATATATATAATGATAATGATATAATGATATAACAGATATATCTGATATTCTCCAGAATATACAAAAAATTCATATAATTCAACATCAAAAAACAAACAACCTAGTTAAAAAATGGGCAGAGGATCTGAATAGATATTTTTCCAGGGAAGATAAGCAGATGGCCAACAGGCACATGAAAAGATGCTCAACATCACTACTTATCAGAGCAATGCAAATCAAAACCACAATGAGATATCACCTCACACCTGTCAGAATGGCTATTAACAAAAATACAAAAAAATAACAAGTGTTGGTGAGGATGTGGAGAAAAGATTTTTATTTTATTTTTTATATCTAAGTATACTTGATTTACAATGATGTGTTAGTTCCTGGTGTACAGCAAAGTGATTCAGTGTTGTAGCTCTGCTGTTGAGCTATCACAGCAGAGTTCAGTAATTGAGGCAGAGACCATATGGCCTGCAAAGCCTAAAATATTTACTCTGGTTCTTTACAGATAAAGTATGATGACTTTTAAGCTAGAATATTCTGACTGATAATACTTGGTGCACATTATTACTAAATTTAATGCAGTTGGGCTTCCCTGGTGGCACAGTGGTTAAGAATCTGCCTGCCAATGCAGGGGACATGGGTTTGAGCCCTGGTCCAGGAAGATCCCACATGCTGTGGAGCAACTAAACCCGTGCGCCACAACTACTGAGCCTGTGCTCTAGAGCCCGTGAGCCACAACTACTGAGCCCGTGTGACACAACTACTGAAACCCACGTGCCTAGAACCCATGCTCCACAACAAGAGAAGCCACTGCAATGAGAAGCCTGTGCACCACAACGAAGAGTAGCCCTTGCTCGCCGCAACCAGAGAAAAGCCCATATGCAGCAACAAAGACCCAATGCAGCCAAAAATAAAA
The DNA here is from genome assembly GCF_028021215.1 of Eschrichtius robustus. Classification (NCBI taxonomy): domain Eukaryota; kingdom Metazoa; phylum Chordata; class Mammalia; order Artiodactyla; family Eschrichtiidae; genus Eschrichtius; species Eschrichtius robustus. Next base: position 62,499,446 of record NC_090829.1, on the reverse strand, counting down.
AATAAATAAAATAAAATAAATTAATTTAAAAAAATTTAATGCAATGTTTATCGTCCCACTTAAGTTGTAAAGATTATTCATTCAGAAAGTTATTTGTGCTAATGCCTAGAGTCCTTTAATGTTTAATATTGTGGACTAACTCTGAATCCTCCTTCCCTATCATTTTCAGGCTTCCTTTAAATAGTAAGTAATAAATAGTGAAAAGTCATGTAATAATTAGTAAATAAGTAAATAGTATAAATAATAAAATAAAATAAATAGTAGACAATATGGTCATCCCTTGGTATAAACAGGGGATTGGTTCCAAGACCCTCGAGGATACCAAAATTTGCCTGTGCTCAAATCCCTTATACAGAATGGCACAGTACAGTCGTCCTTCTGTATCCACAGATGTGGAACCTGCATATATGGAGGGCCAGTTGTACTTGTTGATTTACTACTGTGCATTTACATCTTTCTTTACTCTCATCCTTCAAGTTCTTCTACCTATATTCCAATTTCTTTCCATTACTAAGATTTATAATGTATTTTACATCTTACTATAAATGTTTTTTTCTTTGATTATAGGTTGATCCTAAATAATAGAAATCAGTAGAATGCATTTATATATGTAATATAATTGGTCATCTAGAGTGAGAGATGTAATCCTAAGTCACTAAACCTGTGTCACTCAAAGGAGAATGCTATAAATGTTAAGGTAAAATAGGTTCTGTTTTCTCATACTCCATGGGTTGCTCAAAATCATGCCACAATTTAATTCATTTCAGACTCGGACAATGACTTTTTATATACCTTTTCCCCTAGCATTTCTAATTGCCTTTCTTTTTTTTCTCTTGTTTATAGAATGGTATATATCTATTGCATTATTTATATCTTATGGATTCTTTATCATAGAATTTGTCAAATGCATACATTAGACAAATTCTTTTGAGCCTCTCTGAGCTACTCTTATAATTCAAGGTGGTTGCTGTGTAAATCTACAGGCTGTCAACCTGGGATTGCTTTTTATTCTGTCTCTGGGAAGGTCATTCTTTCTTTTTGGGATTTCATTTTCATTAAAAAAACTTTCAAATTATTTCTTTTTTAGAAAAGGTGTATGGTAAGTGAATCTTACAAGATCTTGAATGTCAGAAAATGGCTCACTTTGACCTCACACTTGACTGACAGTCTGTCTGAGTATGGAATTTTTTATGTAAAATAACATTCATCCATTGATTTCTAGCATTCAGTGTTACTGATAAAAGGTTGATCCTTGTAACAAGGATCTGAGTCTTCATAGGTAAGCTGCTTCTTTCTCCCCATAGGAAGCTTTTGGGGTTTTTTCTTTACGTTTTGCAGGTTTGAAATTTCAAACTTTTTCTTTCATTCTGCTGGGCCTCTGAACAGAAGATTCAAGTCTCTCTTAGGCTTAGAATTTTTTTTTCTGTCATTTCTTTGCTTATTTCTTTCCTACAACTCTGTTTTCTGCTTCTGGAACTCAAATTAGAGGGACATTGCATCTTCTGAATCTCTCTTCTGTGTCTTTAACTTCCTTTTGTATTTTTCATCTCTTTATCACTTTACATTTTAATATATGTATATACTGTATATATCATATACAATACATATATATATATATATATAAATTGTCTGTTCACACCTTTGCTCTTTTTTCCCATTGAGTTTTCTATCTTTATTTTCCTGTCACTTTTAAGAATTCTTTATGGATTAAGGATATTAGCCCTTTATCTGTGATGTATGTTCTATATATTTTCTTTCAGTTTTTCATTTGTCCTTTAACTCTGCTTAGGATATTTTTTGCCATGTGAAATTTTTATGTCATCAAATATATCAGTGTTTCTTTTATTGCATCTGGATTTTGAGTCATTGTCAGAAAACTTTCGTATACCTGGGTTATAGAGGAATTCACCCAAGCTTTCTTGTAATACAGTATGATTTCACTTTTTACAGTTAGCCCTGATACAGTTGGTGTTTATTTCTGTGTGTGATATGAAGTGTAGATCTAAGTTTATCTTTTCCCAGATGGCTATTCAGTTATCCTAACACCATTAATTTTAAAAGCTCATCTTCACTTCAGTAATTTGAGAGCTAATTGGTCTGCCTATTCATAAGTGAGTAATATTCTATTTTAATTATGAGGAGTTAAATATGTTTAGTATCTTCTAGGATTAATTCCCCCTCCCCTCCCAGGTCCTTAAGCTTTGCTTACTTTTTTCATGTTTTCCTACTATTCTTTCTTGTTGTCTTTCTATGTCTATCTCCATTTAAAAAAAAAAAAAGAAAAACAACTTGTTGGTCTTTTCATTGAGACTGTTAAATTTATAAATTTACTCAGGAAAAAGTGACATACTTATGATGTTAAAATCATGCTATCAAGAACAAGAAAAGTCTTTCCATTTGTTAAAATCTACTTTTGTGTCTTTTAGGAGTGTTTAAAATTTTCCTGACATAGTTTTGTATATTTATTGTTAAGTTTATTCCTAAATATTTTATGTTTGTTGCTATTGTCAATGGGATAGCTCTACCATCATATCCATTAACTGGTAATTTTATTTGGTACTGAATTAGGTTTAGGTATCGTTGTCATACTTGCTTCATAAATAGCATTTTGAAATTTTCTTTCAGTTTTTAGGCTTGGAAACTATTTTTGTGGCATTGGGGCTTTATACAGTCATTGATGATTTGAATTCCTCTGTGAAATTCTCCTGTGAATCTGGGCCTTGATAACTTTATTTCCTCTATGGACATTGGTCTGTTTAAGCTTTACATTTCTAATGAGATCAATTGTGGTAAACTGTATTTTCCTAGGAAATTACCTATTTTTGTCTTGGTTTTTAAGTTTATTTGCATAGAGGTATGCAAAGTAATTTTCCTAAAACAAATTTTCTTGTGTTTCAGTGGTTATTTTCCCTGTGCTATTTCTTGGTTGGTTTATCTGTGCTTTGTCCTTTTTTCCCCCCCTTGATTAAGTGAGCTAGTGGCTTATTTATTTTGTTAATTTAAAAAATGGGATTCTGAAAACATAGGAAAAACACTCTTTGACATAAACCACAGCAAGATCTTTTTTGACCCACCTCCTAGAGTAATGGAAATAAAAACAAAAATAAACAAATGGGACCTAATGAAACTTCAAAGCTTTTGCACAGCAAAGGAAACCATAAACAAGACAAAAGACAACCCTCAGATTGGGAGAAAATATTTGCAAATGAAACAACAGACAAAGGGTTATCTCCAAAATATACAAACAGCTCATGGAGCTCAATATCAAAAAACACACAATTTAATTAAAAAATGGGTGGAAGACCTAAATAGACATTTCACCAAAGAAGACATACAGATGGCCAAGAGGCACATAAAAAGATGCTCAACATCACTAATTATTAGAGAAATGCAAATCAAAACTACAGTGAGGTATATCACCTCTCAACAGTCAGAATGGCCATTATCAAAAAATCTAGAAACAATAAATGCTGGAAAGGGTGTGGTGAAAAAGGAACCCTCCTGCACTGTTGGTGGGAATGTAAATTGATACAGCCACTATGGAGAACAGTATGGAGGTTCCTTAAAAAACTAAAAATAGAACTACCATATGACCCAGCAATTCCACTACTGGGCATATACCCTGAGAAAACCATAATTCAAAAAGAGACATGTACCGCGATGTTCATTGCAGCACTATTAACAATACCCAGGACATGGAACCAACTTAAATGTCCATCGACAGATGAATGGATAAAGAAGATGTGGCACATATATACCATGGAATATTACTCAGCCATAAAAAGAAAGGAAATTGAGTTATTTGTAGTGAGGTGGATGGACCTAGAGTCTGTCATACAGAGTGAAGTAAGTCAGAAAGAGAAAAACAAATACTGTATACTAAAGCATATATATGGAATCTAAAAAAAAAAAAATGGTACTGATGAACCTAGTTGCAGGGCAGGAATAAAGAGGTAGACATAGAGAATGGACTTGAGGACCCGGGGGATGTGGGAGGGGGAGGCTGGCACGAAGTGAGAGTAGCAGCGACATATATACACTACCGAATGTAAAATAGTTAGCTAGTGGGAAGCAGCAGCATAGCACAGGGAGATCAGCTTAGTGCTTTGCGATGACCTAGAGAGGTGGGATGGGGAGAGTGGGAGGGAGGCTAGGCGGGGAGGGGATGTGGGGATGTGTGTGTGCATGTGGCTGATCCCTTTTGTTGTACGACAGAGATTAACACAGTATTGTGAAGCAATCATACTCCAATAAAGATCTATTTTAAAAAATGGGATTCTGCAAAGGATGGAGAAATGGCGATGGTGATTGGGTAGGCTGTTAGCAATGTCTTCTACAATAAAAATCCTATTAGATATAAAAATAAAAAAATAAAAAAATAAAAAAATTAAAAATGGGATTCTGATTTTTTAATTAGATCTATTGGCTTTTCTCTTTTCTACCTTATTCACTCTGCCTTTATCTTTAATATCTTCTTCGTTGTGCTTTCTTTTGGGTTGGTTTTTTTTTTTTTCTCATTTTTTTTTAAAACTTTTTGGATTTATTTATTTATTTATTTATTTATGGCTGTGTTGGGTCTTTGTTTCTGTGTGAGGGCTTTCTCTAGTTGCGGCAAGTGGGGGCCACTCTTCATCGCAGTGCGCGGGCCTCTCATTATCGCGGCCTCTCTTGTTGCGGAGCACAGGCTCCAGATGCGCAGGCTCAGTAATTGTGGCTCACGGGCCTAGTTGCTCCGTGGCATGTGGGATCTTCCCAGACCAGGGCTCGAACCCGTGTCCCCTGCATTGTCAGGCAGATTCTCAACCACTGTGCCACCAGGGAAGCCCCATTTCTCATTTTTTGAGTTGAAAATTTTTTCTCTTTTTTTGAGTGTTATGAATTTTCTTGATCACTGCTTTGAATGTAGCCCATAAATTCTGATATGTAGTTTTGCATTGGCCAAAAAGTTCGTTTGGGTTTTGCTGCAAGATCACACAGAAAAACCCGAACGAACTTTTTGGCCAACCCCCAATATTTTCGTTATCACTGTATTTTAGCAACTCTCTAATTATATTTTATATTTCCCCCTGACTGAAGAGTTGTTTAATAGAAGGTTTTTAAAATTTCAGGTGTTTTCGTTGTAGCCCTATATCATAACCAATTTTTGTGGATGTTCCATGTGTGCTTGAAAAGGAGATGAATCCTGTATTATCAGGAGGTAAAGTCTAATACATATCAATTAGCTCTTCCTTTTTGATTATGTTTTTAGGTATTCTATAACCTTATTGACATGTTGTCTATTCTGTCTTGTACTGAAAGTGGTGTATTAAAATCTCCTATGTAAAATGTATTTCTGTCTGTTTCCTTGTGTCTCCTGTAGTTTCTGCTTTAAAAAACTGGTTATTAGGGTATTTGGAGCATAGATATTTATGACTGTTATATCTTCATTGTGAATTGTGACTTTAAGCATTACAAAGTGTTTCTTGTGATGTTTAATGCTTTATGGCTTAAATTCTACTTTGATACCAAGACTGAAATCCCTTGCTATTGTTTCCATTTGCCTAGTACACTTTTGCCAGTTCCTTTATTTTTAGCCTTTCTGAATTACTTTGTTCTAGATCTTTTTCTTGGATACAGTATATAGTCAGTTTTTACTTTGTTAGTCAAATTGAAAATCTTTATCTTATATTAAGTGCATTAAGTCTGTTCATATTTATTGATATGACTGATATATTTGATCTCAATTTCTTCATTATTTTTTTCTTTTTTTAATTAACTTTTATTGGAGTATAATTCCTTTACAATGTTGTGTTAGTTTCTGCTCTACAGCAAAGTGAATCAGTTACACGTATACATATATCCACTCTTTTTTAGATTTCCTTCCCATTTAGGTCACCACAGATCATTGAGTAGGGTTACCTGTGCTAAACAGTATGTTTTCATTAGTTATCTATTCTATACATAGTAGTGTATATATGTCAATCCCAATCTTCCAATTCGTCCCACCCCCATAAAATAGCAACATAGATTTCATGTTACAACTACTAGATGTATTATGTTATATTTACTGTATTTCTCTACATGATATGTTTTCTTTGCTTTTTAATTTTTTAACTTCTTTTGATATTTAGAAAGATTTGTGATTTTTGTCCTTGTATTTATGCCTTTTTAATGCCCTTAGTCCCTTTTCTAAAATATAACGATTTACTATCTGGTTTTTTAGTTTTCAGTAATATCCATTGATTGCCACCTGTTGCTTATACAACAATCAATGAACTTATTCTTTTCTCTCCCCTTCTCCTTTTTCCTTCTATCTTTTAACTTGGATTATTTCTATATCTTATTCTCCTACCATGGTTAGTATTAGACTTACCATTAAATATGTTAAATTAATCCCTTTGCTGCAGTTTCCCCAAGTTATCTCTTAATTGGATGAAGGACAATCTTACTAGATTCTTCAAAAGGGGCTTATAGGTACAGAATTCCCTGAGTTTTTTTTTTACATGTTTATAACTGTTTTTCTATTGCCTTAATACTTGAAAGCCAGCTTGTCGGGATAAAAAATTCTTGGTTCACACATTTTGTTCATGAATTGTTGTAGAATGTTGTTCCATTCTCTCCATGATTTGTATACTACTTTAGAAAAGTATGGTGCCTGTTTCTCTTCTCCTGGTAAATTATTTGATCTTTTTCCTAGAGGTGCTTAGAATTTTTACTTTATCATTAAAGCCTAACAGTTTTACTAGGATATGTCTCAGAGTTGATTGTTTCAGGTCAGTTTTCCCAGGTGCCTGCTAGTTCTTTTCAGGTTTGTGTAGAATCAGATCATTTATTGTTTTTGGAAAGTTTTCTTGGATTATACTTGTAAGTATTATTTCTGTTCCTTTGTGTTACTTTTAGTCTTTATGGACTCCAGTTATGAATATGTTGGTTCTTTTTCAGTCTGGCTTCTGTTTCCACCACTTTCTTTCTGACCTTTTTTATTGTTTCCTTTTTTTTTCATTTTCATTCACTTGTTTGTTTTCTTTATGCTATTTACTGTCCCTTATTAAACTTTTGTTCACATATGTTATTCCTTGGTATCTTGTTATTTAGACTCCATTTCTCATATGATTTTGCTTCTCCTTTTATTTTTCTGACTTCAATCAGAAAAATTTTCTGACTTTATTTCTTCTTTTCTTTACATATTAGAAAAGTCCTATCTCTGTTCTTGGTATTTGAGTTTCTTATTTAAAGTGTCACCTGTGCCCCATCCCCTACGTGATTGTTTATAGACATGTAATTCAGTTTGGAGAGCTGTTACAGCTTTTTGTCTGCTTAATGACTAATTTTTTGCAGGAATTTTCATTATCTAAAAAGTTTTTTAATAGACTTTTTTTAAGTTTACAGCAAAATTGAGTGGAAATTTCAGATATTTCCCATATACTCCCTGCCCCCCACACACACCCAACCTCCCCATTAACATCCAGCACCAGAGTGGTACATTTGTTACCACTGATGAACCTACATTGACACATCATTAACCCCCAGAGTCCATAATGTATATTAGGGTTCAGTCTTGGTGTTCTACATACTTTGGGTTTGGACAAATGTATGTTGACATGTATCCACCATTATAGTGTCATACAGAATAGTTTCATTGCCCTAAAAATCCTCCGTGCTCCACCTATTCATCCGTCCCATGCTCCCACCCCCCAACCCCTAGCAACCACTGATTTTCACTGTCTCCATAGCTTTGCAGTGTGCACAGTGTTATGTAGTTGTAATCATACAGTATATAGCCTTTTAAGACTGACTTCTTTCACTTAGTAATATGCATTTAAGTTTCCATGTCTTTTCATGACTTGACAATTCATTTTTTATTATTACTGAATAATGTTTCATTGTCTGGCTGTACTACAGTTTATCCATTCACCTACTGAAAGATATCTTGGTTGCTTCCAAGTTTTGACAATTATGAATAAAGCTGCAGTAAACATCCATATGTGAGGTTTTGTGTGGACATAAGTTTTCAACTTATTTAGGTAAATCCCAAGGAGTACACTTGTTGGATTACATGGTATGAGTATGTTTAGTTTTGTAGGAAACTGCCAGACTGTATTTCAAAGTGACTGTACCACTTTGAATACCCACCAGCAATAAATGAGAGTTCCTGTTTCTCCACATCCTTGCCAAAATTTGGTATTGTCAGTACTTAGGATTTTGGTCATTCTAATAGATGTATAGTGGAATATCATTGTAGTTTTAACTTACAATTTCCTAATGCCATGTGTTGTTAAACATCTTTTCATATGCTTATTTTCCACCTGTATATATTCTTTTGTGAGGTATCTGTTTTGGGTTTTTGCCCAGTTTTTAACTGGGTGGTTTGTTTTCTTATTGTTAAATTTTAAAAGTTCTTTGTATTTTGGATAATCGTTCTCTATCCAATATGTTTTTTGTAAATATTTTCTTTAAAAAAAATTTGTGGCTTGTCTCCTCATTCTCTTGAAGTTAAAAAGTTTTGATTCTTATTCTCTTTTTTTCCCCTTTATAGTACTTATATAGATGAATACTGCTTGCATCTTTGCAATTAATAAACAGGTTTGGTGGTTTGGGGTGGTTTATAAGATTCCTAGTTCAAGAACACCATCTTTTGTTAGTATAGCTAAATATAGTTTCTTTTATTGGTGGACTTAAAAAACTTTTTTTGGAAGTTAAGGGGAAGGGTGTGTATCCTTGATTTTTTTTTTTTTTTTGTCTTGTAGGATGCTAACTTTTACCTCTTGCTTCTTTTTGTGTTTACCACACAGTTACCACCTCTCCTTTCATTTCCTTTTCTCTCCCATTAGGCTTGTCTTTCCAACACTGCCTCTTTGAGTCTTTCTCTAGTCAGTACCCTGAGGTACGAGGACTCTTTTCAGTATCTTTGCACTTAGGGTGAACTTTTCTTTTCTGGGAATGGTTTTATCTCCATCCCCTCTTTTCTTTTCTTTTCTTTTTTTTTTTTTTTAAACAATTGTATTCACACAGTACATTTTTTATTTTATTTATTTATTTTTTTATTATTTATTTTTGGCTGTGTTGGGTCTTCGTTTCTGTGCAAGGGCTTTCTCTAGTTGTGGCAAGCGGGGGCCACTCTTAATCGCAGTGTGTGGGCCTCTCACTATCGCAGCCTCTCTTGTTGCGGAGCACAGGCTCCAGACGCGCAGGCTCAGTAGTTGTGGCTCACGGGCCTAGTTGCTCCGCAGCATGTGGGATCTTCCCAGAGCAGGGCTCGAACCTGTGTCCCCTGCATTAGCAGGCAGATTCTCAACCACTGCGCCACTGGGGAAGCCCCATCCTCTCTTTTCTTGACTCTCCCTATGTATTAATCAGAGTTCTCCAGAGAAACAGAACCAATAAGATATATGTATATATATTATGGTTAATTTTATGAGTCAACCTGACTGGGCTAAGGGATGCCCATTTAGCTGGTAAAACATTATTTTTGGATGTGTCTATGAAGATATTTCTGGAAGAGATTAACATTTGAATTCATGAACTGAGTAAAGCAGATTGCCCTCCCCAGTGTGAGTGGGCATCGTTCAATCCATTGAGTGCCTGAATAGAATAAAAAGGCAGAGTAAGGGTGAATTCTCTCTCTACTTGAGCTTGGACATCCATCTTTTCTTGCCCCTGGATATCAGTGCTCCTGGTTTTTGGTCTTTCAGACTCAGATCAGGCTTTACATCATCAGCTCCTCCATTCTCTGGCCTTGAACTTGGATTGAGTTACACCACTAGCATTTCTGGTTCGTTAGCTTGCAGATGGCAGATCATGGGACTTTTTGGTCTCTATAACTGCATGAGCCAATTCTTATAATAAATCTTTTTTTGATATATATCAATATATATCTTATTGGTTCTGTTTCTCTAGAGAACCCTGATATATAGATATAGATGTAGATATAGATATAGGTATAGATTTATTATAATGCATTGGCTTATCCAATTATGGAGGCTGAGAAGTCTCACAATCTGCCCTCTGCAGACTGGAGACCCAGGAAGGCCAGTGGTTTAGTTTGAAGGCCTAAAAGCCAAAGAGCCAATTTTGTAGATTTCAGTCCGCATCTGAAGGCCTGAGAGTCAGAAGCACTGAGGGCAGAAGATCAATGTCCCAGCTCAACACTCAGACCGAGAGAGAGCATGAATCCCCTCTTCCTTCAAATTTTTGTTCTATTCAGGCCCTCAGTGGGTTGGATGATGCCCACCCACGTTGGGGAGGGTATTCTGGACAAACCAGGATGGTTGGTCGCCCTACATTTGACTCAGTCTCATGGCCATGAAGTAAAATTTCAGTTAATTAAATATTTTCTATACCTAGCTTACTGAAAAAGGCAAATCATAGAAAATATATTAATATTAGAGCTTAATTAAGAAAACATGGACCATAGCAACCACAAAACTGCTCTGGTATTTTGGGGTCAGAACACATTTACCTCAATCTCTTACACTCATATATTTATACTTAGTCATATTCAAATTTTGACTCATCAAAAATTCAATTATATTTGTTACAGAGGAGTTACTAAGACTGGAAATGAAGGAATATAGTGTGAAAAGATTTTCCACACTAAGAGAGTGTGGGTTTTGTGGCTTGAGCATTGCTCTTGGAGTCAGAAGATTTGAATCTTAGCTCCGCACATAGCGTGTGACTTCGGACAAGTTATTATTATGTTTTAATCACCTTTGAGGGTGATTTTCCTCATTTATAAAGTGGAAATATTATCACCAACCTGGTTGTGAGGATTATATTAAATAGTATTCATGCAGCTAATCTATCACAGGACCTTAGTGTTAAAAAGGACAATAGGGATTAAAACAGCCAAATGTTCCCTAAAGAAATGTGTTGTCTAGAAACCCGATTTCCTGTGCATTTGGTTTAGTTGAGGTTTTGACCCTTTTGTTGAACCAGATAGGGTGGAAAAATAAACCCCTCAGTAGTTGATATTACTGCATGTTTTCTAGAATGTATTCCTTATGGGAGGGACTATATTCAAAATCATTGTCATGATTCATTAACTCTTTTTTCTGAATTATGGCCGTACACAACTGTGGCCTGTACACAATTGTGTCAGGAGACACAGTCCTTTATGTACACAGGTATATTCCCAGCAGATCCCACCCTGTTTACCCAGATGCTCTGGTCTTGGGCCTTGGTCTGCAGGGAACTGAGAAGAGCCTTGTTGTGAGGAACATTTGCCCTTGGTTTGGCTGGGGAAGCCACCTATGCTGGCAGCTGTTTATTTCATAGATCAAAGAACATCCTGTGTTTACATACTATATTATATTGCTGAGCCTCTCCCAGCTCCATCTTGCTGAAGAGCCCTAGATGCTCTCTTAGAACATTGAATTGAATAATTATTTGTTTTAAAGAAAAAAGAAAAGAAATAGAAAACACTAGTAACAGCAAAATATACAAAATAAAACTGCCACAAGATACAAGCACATCTGTTGTGAGAAAAAAACTGAAGGGGAGCCATAGGGTGGGGTTAAGAGTGTAAGCATTGCTATCAGAGCGCTCTGAGTTTGAAATCCAGTTTTGCTAGTGTGATATCAGGCAAGTTATTTTATTTCTATCAGTCTTTGTTTCCTCATCTGTAAAATGGAGACAACGATATCTATTTCATGAGATTAAGATAAAAAACAAAGATGCCTGATAAATGATAGGAGCTGAAGATTAAAGTAGCTGTCATTGTCTAAACTTATTGTTGTTATTAATGTTGGTTTGTTTTTGCTGTACTACAGAACTGTTTTGGTCATTGTTGTACGCCCTTTGATCAGTGCCTGATACCTATTGTGCACTCGATAAGTACGGATCGTTGTTTTTAAGTTGTATGATATTTTTCCTTTTTCACAACTTGAATTTATTTAATTCCTTGGGTTTTTTTTTAAAATTAATTAATTAATTTATTTATTTTTGGCTATGTTGGGTCTTCGTTTCTGCGCGAGGGCTTTCTCTAGTTGCGGCGAGCGGGGGCCACTCCTCATCGCTGTGCGCGGGCCTCTCACTGTCGCGGCCTCCCTTGTTGCGGAGCACAGGCTCCAGACGCGCAGGCTCAGCAGGTGTGGCTCACGGGCCCAGTTGCTCCGCGGCATGTGGGACCCCCCAAGACCAGGGTTCGAACCCGTGTCCCTTGCATCGGCAGGCAGACTCTCAACAACTGCGCCACCAGGGAAGCCCAATTCCTTGGGTTTTTAAGCTGAGTTATAATTTACATAAAGTATACACATCTCAACTGTATAGGTCAATGAATATTTACCTATCTATACAGCATGTAACAACCACCCAGACGAGGGTACAGAATATTTCTGTGGAGGTTTCCTCCTGCTTCTTTTCTATCAATATCTGCACTCCTACCCCTTCCCTCCCCCAAGGAAACCACTATTCTGAATTTTATTATCATTGATTAGAAAAAAAAAAAAATATTTGGAAGCTAAGCAACCGCCTCTAAATAATCCATAAACTAAAGAAGAAATCATAAAGGAAATTAGAAAACACTTTTAGCTGAACAATAATGAAAACAGTATATCAACATTTACATGATGTAACAAAAGCAGTGTTTAGGAGAGAATTATAGCTTTAAATACTTATAATGGAAGATAGGAAAGGTTTAAAATCAATGATACAATCTTCTACCTTAAGAAGTTAAAAAAATACAATGGCAGTTAAAAAAGAAAAGGATTGGAAAGAAAGAAAGAGAGAGAGGAAGGAAGGAAGGAAGAAGGAAGGAAGGAAGGAAGAAGGAAGGAAGGGAGGGATGGAGGGAGGGAGAGGGGAAGGAAATGGAAAAATAAAACAGAATAATAGAGTTCCAGTTTAATTCCATGGTGATCAGAAATACAACCTGTATGACTGCAGTTCTTTAAAATTTGTTGAAATTTGCTTCGTGGCCTAGGATAATGGACCATTTGATGAATGTCCCGTGTCCTTCTAAAAAGAATGGATGCTGAGTTCTTCAAAGTCGTCTATATCCTTGCTGATTTTTAGCTGTTTGTTCTATCAGTTATTAGGAGAGAAGTGTTAAAATCATTAACTTTGTGGATTTAACTATTTTTCTTTTAGTTCTTTCAATTTTTATTAATGTATTTTGAGTCAATGTTACTTCATACATACACATTTAGGATTGTTATATCTTCCTAATAAACTATTTATTTATTTTTATATATATCTTTATTGGATTATAATTGCTTTACAATGTTGTGTTAGTTTGTGCTGTACAACAAAGTGAATCAGCTATATGTATACCTATATTCCCTCCCTCATGAGCCTCCCTCCCACCCTCCCCATCCCACCCCACCCCACTAGGTCATCACATAGCACCGAGCTGATCTCCCTGTGCTATACTGCAGCTTCCCACTAGCTATCTATTGACTCCTTTATTTTTATGAATCATTTATCTCTGCCAATACTCCCTGTCTTTGACCCTACTTTTTGTAATATTAATATAGCCACACTGGCTTTCTTATGGTTAATGACTGCATGGCATATCTTTTACCATCCTCTTTCTTTTAATGTATCTCTGTCTTTACGTTTAAAGTGTAATCACTATCTCTTGTAATCAGTATTTTCACCCTGACACTATTTACCTTCTTAATGGAGTCATATAGACCATTTCCACTTAATGTGATTATTGAGATTGGTTGTGTTTAAATTTACCATCTTGCTATTTGTACCATCTGTGACTTGTTCCTTTACTCCTCCTTTCCTGCCATATTAGTCTGCTCTGGCTGCCGTAACAAAATACCATAGACTGCTGGCTTAACCAACAGAAATTTCTTTTCTTATGGTTCTGGAGGCTAGAAGTCAAAGATCAAGGTTTTAGCTGATTCCGTTTCTGGTAAGGCTCTCTTTCTGACTGCTGACAGCTGTATTCTTACAGTGTTCTCATGTGGCAGAGAGAGCTCTGGTGTCTCTTCCTCTTCTTGTAAGGGCACCAGCCCTGTTGAATTAGGATTCCACACTTATGACCTTATTTAACCTTTATCACTTCCTTGCAGGCCCTATCCCCAGTTACAGTCACATTGATACAGCTTTAACATATGAATTTGAGGGGGACACAATTCAGTCTATAGCACCTGCCTACCTTTGAATCATTCAAATATTTTCAGTATTCCATTTTAACTCTTCTATTAGAAAAGCAATGGTTTCTCTAGTGTTACAGTACATATCATTTTATATATATATTATATTTAATACTTTGTTATTATTTTTGCTTTGAATAGTCAGTAGTCTTTTAGTGAAATAAAAGCATAGTTGATAATATTTATCCATATATTTAATGTATACAGTGCCCTGTATTCCTTCTTGGAGATTGAGGTTACCATGTGGGATTATTTCCTTTTAGGAACATTCATTTGCCTATTACCAGAGTAGGCGACTGCCACTTCTTATGAAAGCCTCCTCCAGTATTTGCTCACTGTAGAAGGTCTTAACTCTCTCTGGAATTTGTTCATTTAAATTTCTTTGTCTTCAAGTTCTCTTATGTTTTTAAGGACAAATATGAGTTTTTAATTTAACCAGGTATTTTTGTTTGTTTGTTTGTTTTTTGGATAGGAATGAAAGACTTCCTAAACCTTCTTTTCAGGCTGTTTCTTTCTTACACCTTCATGCTTCCAACTTCATTCAGCCTGGAGAACATCCTTTAATATTTTCTGAAGTATATGTTTACTGGTAATAAATTCTCTCAGCTCTAGTTGTCTGGAAATGTCCTTATTTCACCTTCATTTTTAAAAATAGATTTTCAGTGGGTATAGAATTCTAAATGAATAGTTTTTTAGGTCAATACTCTGAACAGGGACTTCCCTGGTTGCACAGTGGTTAAGAATCCACCTGCCAATGCAGGGGACACAGGTTCGAGCCCTGGTCCGGGATGATCCCGCATGCAGTGGAGCAACTAAGCCCGTGTGCCATGACTACTGAGCCTCTGCTCTAGAGCCCATGAGCCACAACTACTGAGCCTGCGTGCTGCAGCTACTGACGCCCGCATGCCTAGAGCCTATGCTCCACAACAAGAGAAGCCACCTCGATGAGAAGCCCGCGCACCGCAACAAAGAGTAGCCCCTGCTCTCTGCAACTAGAGAAAGTCCGCGTGCAGCAATGAAGACCCAACACAGCCAAAAATAAATAAATAAATAAAAAATACTCTGAACATATATCATTGGATTGTGGCTTCCATAGTTTGAAAATCAGTGATTATTTTTAATGTTACTCTGAAGGTAATGTGTCTTTTTTCACCGGTTGCTTTTAAGAACTTTCTCCTTATCTTTAATTTTCAGCTACTTGGCTCTGATATGTCTAGGTGAGCTTTTCTTTACATTTATCCTGCTTGGTATTGGAAGAGCTGCTTGAATCTGTGAGATGATGTCTTTGATCAGATATGAAAATTTCTTATTTTTTCAAGTATTGTTTCTATAACATACACTCTCCTCTCCTTCTGGGACTTCTGTTCATGTCCCACATCTCCTTTACATTCTTTTCTTTCCATTTTCCCCCTGTGTTTCAGTTTGAATATTTTTAATTGATCTGTCTTGTTTCACTTATCTTGTCTTCTGCTGTGTTCAATCTGCTATTAAGCAAATTGAATGAGTTCTTAATTTCAGACATTGATGTTTTGTAATTCTAGAAGGTTCATTTGATTCTTTATTATGGATTATAGTTCTCTGTTGAAATAATGCATCTTTAAAAAACTTTTAATTGAAGTAGAGTTGACTTACAATGTTGTGTTAGTTTCTGGTGTACAGCAAAGCAATTCGGTTATATGCATATACACACTGTCAGTTAAAATACTGGTGACTCACCTTGATCTTTTGAGGCCTGGTTTTAGTTTTTCTTTGGGCAAGTTTATTCCTGTTTTGTCCTTACTCCTGGAGTGTAGCCCTAGTCCTGTGGAAACTCCTATGATGTTTCATTTATCCTAGAGTATGGCCTTTATAGAGTTTCACCTGAATGCCCAGGGTGTTCATCAAAGTCTGCCTATTCTGGCTGGGCCCAAATACCAATTGTCTCTCCCCAGAACTATGCAAGCTTCATAATTTCTCATCAGTTCTGACATGTGCAGTTGCTATTCTCTGCCAGACTCCTGGAGTCTCACCTAAAGTCATAGGGCCCAGGAGTTGGCTAAGCATTAAAGGGGAATTTCCATGAAAACTTCTGGGGTTTCCTCTCTGAGGCTTCCCCTCTTGACAGTTATGCCCCTCAAATTCCGGCCACAGTTGTTTCTTTAATCTCTGATCCCTGCCTCTTCCAACCAGTAGGACCACACTTCCTTGCACTGTGGCCTGGCCTAGAAAATGTTTCTAGTGAGAGAACCTGGGTCAATGTGGAACTGTGATAATGGGTTGGCCCAATAATGCTTACTTCAGATCAGCTATTTATGTTATCTTGCAGAATTTGCTTAGATCTTCTGCCTTATTTGCATACATATACTTTCTAGGGTAAAGCTCACCTTTTACCCAATATTAGAGAGTTACTGAAGGTTTACTATAGGCCAGCTACTTTTTGTGACCTTGATCTCTTTTAATCTTCATGACAAGCACATAAGAAATCATCATAATAGTAGTACTTATACAGTGTTATCAAGTGTCAGGCATTATTCTGAGCATCTTATACATCTGTACATACTCATTTAATCCTCACATCAACTCTACAGTACTCACATCAACTCGCTAGGTACTGTTATTGTTCTTACTTTACAAATGAGGAGTCTAAGAAACTATAGAGGTTAAGTAACTTCCCTTCCCCAGAAATACACAATGTATAAGTTCATATTTATATAAAAATTCATGTTTCAAACCTAGGCAGTCTGGCTTCAGAATTAGTGCTCTTAACCACTTCCTTATTGGTGGTACTGTTCTCATCTTACAGATTAGGGAACAGCGTTAGAGAGGTGAGGTGATGACCCCAAGTCTCAGTGCAAGTAAGTGGCAGCAGTAGGATATGAACCAGGTTCCAAAGCCCTTGCTCTTTCTTCCCATAGTTTCTCCCAAAGAGAGAGAAGAAAAATGTTTTCCCTTTTAGGGCTTTAGTTTTAAAAAAATTTTTGAGAATTTTGTGGGGACTTCAGAGGGGACCAAACAGCTTTTTTTTGGTTTTTAATGAAGTTGATATCTTCTTGTGCCTATGGTTTTCTGGCCATTTGTGACCAGGCACTGGAAGGGAGTTGTTTTCCCCATTGACATGTGTTATTTCTGAACACCTCTGGGACTGACTCCTAGGGAAAGATGTTGGTAGCTCCTTGAATGTCAGTCTTGGGAGTGGAAAGATGGCAGAGCTCAACCTCGAGGTCCTCTGCCTACACTGCGACATGTGGTGCCCGACTGACGTGAGTCCTTGTGCTCGTTGGGCGTTTCATACATTTGCCAGCGAGAAACAGAGCCCTTGAGAGGGTTTGAGACATGAAATATTTCTGTTTTGTGAAGGCTGCCAGGCTCAGATGAGGAGAGGAAGCTGGTTCCTTTGTCAGGGAAGTCAGACCCAGTTATCCCCTCCTGCTGTGCAGGTTGTTCACACAGTGAGCCTGGAGTGACATGGAGACAGTGGAATTGTTCTGCTGAGGGAGCCCCACAGAACCCATGTGTTCCACTGTGTCTGATACTGACCACACCCTTTTTTGCAGTGTGGAGGCTGCCAGCATCGGATTCGTCATTGTTATCGACAGACGAAGGGACAAGTGGAGCTCCGTAAAAGCATCCTTGACACGAATAGCTGTAAATATTTATTTTTGTGCTCTTATTATAAAGGTCATTTAAATTGTCTATTCAACTATTTCACGTCAAAGTCATGGGGAAGTGGAAGTCATTATATGCCAAATTTGGGGAAGGTCTTTGTAGCAGAGGCTGTTGGGTCATGTCCATATCCCCTCTGCCACCTGAAGGTCACTTACAGATGATTCCTGAGCATGTCAAAGGCTTCCTGAGTCTCTTTACCTTATTGACCTCTCCGGTCACTGGAGAGGAGCAGGTAGGGAGTGCTGGGAAGTTAATGCTCCAGCAGTGACCTGCAACTACTGAGTTATGGGCGTTGGTGGATAAATACCCCAGCTTCTGCACCCCTCAGTGGGACAGTTCTGTGGTACGTTCCGCACAGAATTTTGGAGGGTCCCGGCCCTTTCTGCCCACAGCAGTCCCCCCTCACTGATACACTGGCTCTCTAGCCATCACTGTCTCACCAGCGCCCCCATACTCCCTAACTCTTTTTCCCGGGATCACCTCCTCAGGAAACTCTTTAGACCCAAATTCTCACCTTAGGGTTTGCTTTGGGAATCACCTAACTTAAGGCAGTCTTCATTTTAGTTTTCAAATTATTTTTTCACAAATTAGAAAGACACTGGCAAAGCCAAACAAAGTGATACGATAGGTGCTTGCTTTTGGCATTAAATTGCAGAACCTTGGATAGGCTTCCTTTTCCATCTTATTAGTCTGATTTTTACCCCTATTTGTTGCCTTCCAGCAAGTACATGCATCCTTTCTCCTTAGGGACCTCAAACTAGGGAACTCAGCCACATGAGCAGGCAAAGTTACCTCAGGGCCAGTCACACCAACATTTCCACCAAAGCATGCCTCCCTGGGGCAGTTGGGACTGGCTGAAGATGATGGGATATGGTAGGATGGTAATGTAGAGGCTGGGATGGAAGAGGGATGTTTGAAGCCTCAGTTTTGCCTACTTACAGAAGCAGTCACACATAGGGACATGGACACATACAGAGTCTCTCTCAGATCACTTTGGAGCCTCATCCAGATACACAAATAGTGTCTCAGCTCATTTGTCCCGTCCAGACATAAAAAAACGCAAGGATCTTCTGTTTAGGAACTTGCATTTCAAAGATGAGGGAATGGAAGACTCCCTTCTCTTTGTGCATGGATTGTTTCGTCCCTTTGGTTTAGTTTTTTTTTTTTTAATTTATTTTATTAGTTTATTTGTTTTTGGCTGTGCTGGGTCTTCGTAGCTGCGTGCGGGCTTTCTCTAGTTGCAGTGAGCGGGGGCTACTCTTCATTGTGGTGCACAGGCTTCTCATTGCGGTGGCTTCTCCTGTTGCAGAGCACGGGCTCTAGGCACATGGGCTTCAGTAGTTGTGGCACACGGGCTCAGTAGTTGTGGCGCATGGGCTTAGTTGCTCTGTGGCATGTGGGATCTTCCTGGAGCAGGGCTCAAACCCATGTCCCCTGCAATGGCAGGCAGATTCTTAACCACTGCGCTACCAGGGAATTCCCTACCGTATTTATTTGAGGGATAACTACAACGATGGTTGATGCCCTGAGGATTTAGACAGTACCCATGACCATTCCAGAGTTCTGGCCTCCAGAGAGTTCTGGTTTCCCAGGATTCATAGACAATACTTGAATCATCTAATACTTGAGACTAATATGTCCAAGAATTACATTGATCACCTTTATATGTAAAAGATCCTGTAGTGCAGGGAGCTGAAAACCTGACTACCAGTCAGAATCTCTTCAGGTGCTTGTTAAAAATACAGATATCTGGACTCTATCCCAGTCCTAATGAATCAGAATATTTCAGGGTAAAGACCAGATTATTATTATTTTAAAAATAAGTTTATTTATTTATTTATTTTTGGCTGCATTGGGTCTTTGTTGCTACACGCGGGCTTTTTCTAGTTGTGGCGAGTGAGGGCTACTCTTCGTTGTGGTGCACGGGCTTCTCATTGTGGTGTCTCCTCTTGTTGCAGAGCATGGGCTCTAGGTGCGCAGGCTTCAGTAGTTGTGGCTCGTGGACTCTAGAGCGCAGGCTCATTAGTTGTGGCTCACGGGCTTAGTTGCTCTGCGGCATGTGGGATCTTCCCGGACCAGGGCTCAAACCTGTGTCCCCTGCATTGGCAGGCGGATTCTTAACCACTGTGCCACCAGGGAAGTCCCAAGACCAGATTATTTTTTAACAAGCACTGCAGCAGGTTGTTCTTGAGAACCACTGGAAGAATGGAAAGCCATGAGCGATGGGAGACTTGGATTCCCAATTTTGACACTACGTTGTTACATGAATTTGTTATCTCATTTCTCAGAATCTTACCTCAAGATGAGAACAGTGCTTCCTAAAGCAATTTAGCAATAAGATGCATTAAGAACCCTTAAAATACTAAATCTTTCACTCAGTAATTTTTCTAGGAAGCTATGCTCTAAAATGTGGATAAAGATTTCATTTTAGTGTTATTTATAATAGTAAAAATATGGAGGAGCCTAAATCACTAGTAATAAGGGATTGGTTAAATAAATTGTACACTCATAAAAATATTTCCAAAGAATTTTTAATAACAGGAATAAAAGCTCATGGTATAATATTAAATTAAAAGGCAGGTTGCAAAATATTTCTACAGGTTGAGTTTAACTACGCTAGATATTTAAGCAGAGAAAATAGCCTAGAAATAATTAAATTGAAATATTAAGAATGGTTATGAAATCATGGGTGGTTTTCTTATTCTAATGTATACTTTTATTAATTTCTCAACTTTTCTATAAAGAGTATAAATTGTTTTTTTAATCAGAAAATTTTTTTGTTTGATTTGGTTTTGTTTTTAAGGAGGGGTTTAGATTATGTGACCAGTAAGAGCTCTTTCAGCTGTGAAATCCTGTGAAATATATTCTAATTCTTGGCATCCATGGTGTCCACTTTAACTTTGTCATCTGTAATCTTGGGCAAGAGGAGACCAATGGATGTGACATTTGCCCTGACACTTTTTATGATCCTTCCAGGTAGCATTTCCAGGAAACTTGCAGCTCATATTCATTCTTCGTCCATCTTGCTTTATCCAGAGGACATTCACTGACATTGGCATTAAGTACTATCGAGATGAATTTAAAATGAAAGTGCCGGTAAGCATGACCTTTCTTCTTGTCTGCATTTGTTTAGGGCATGCGGAGAAGATGACATGTGAGCTTGTTTCCAAGGAAGGTAGGATTCCTCAGGCAGAGAGGGAGAGGAGGGCATTCTGGGCAGAGGGAATGGCATGTGTAAGGACATGGAAGCAGGAAGTACACTCTTTATGTGAGGTCCATGGGGAAGCCCCATTCTTGTTGGAAGTACATATAGGATCATCTTTTGGAAGAAAAGGTAAGAAACATGGAATATGTCTTAAGTGTAAGGATAAAGGTTCTGGATTTAATTCAGTAGGCAATGGGGATCCAGTGAAGGTTTTTGAGTTGGGGAGTGACTTGGGTAAAGGAGTACTGGAATTATATAAATCCAGCGGTGTTATATAAAAGGTGATGTCCAAGACTGTAGAAAGAGATTGAAAAAGGAAGAGAAACTGTAATAGTATGAGTAAAGAAAAATCAGGATCTAAAATATGGGGGTGACAAATATAGGCAACTGTGAGTAAAAATTAAAACCAACGTTGTGATACATATAAAAGGAAAACAAATTAAAATGACAAGATTGAAAATTTTACCTTTGGAGGAGCTTCAAGATGGCGGAAGAGTAAGATGTGGAGATCACCTTTCTCGCCACAAATACATCAGAAATACATCTACATGTGGAACAACTCCTACAGAACACCTACTGAATGCTGGCAGAAGACGTCAGACCTCCCAAAAGGCAAGAAACTCCCCACATACCTGGGTAGGGCAAAAGAAAAAAGAAAAAACAGAGACAAAGAATAGGGACGGCAGAGGAGGAACCAAGATGGCAGAGTAGAAGGACCCAAGATGGCAGAGTAGAAGGACGTGTTCTCACTCCTTCTTGCGAGAACACCAGAATCACAACTAGCAGCTGGGCAATCATCGACAGGAAGACACTGGAACTCACCAAAAAAGATACCCCACATCCAAAGACAAAGGAGAAGCCACAGTGAGATGGTGGGAGGGGTGCAATCACAGTAAAATCAAATCCCATAACTGGTGGGTGGGTGACTCACAGACTGGCGAACACTTATACCACAGAAGTCCACCCACTGGAGTGAAGGTTCTGAGCCCCACGTCAGGCTTCCCAACCTGGGGTTCCGGCAACGGGAGGAGGAATTCCTAGAGAATCAGACTTTGAAGCCTAGTGGGAATTGATTGCAGGACTTCGACAGGACTGGGGGAAACACAGACTCCACTCTTGGAGGGTACACACAAAGTAGTGTGCACATTGGGGCCCAGCGGAAGGAGCAGTGACCCCATGGGAAACTGAACCAGACCTATCTGCTAGTGTTGGAAGGTCTCCTGCAGAGGCGGGGGGTGGCTCTGTTTCACCGTGGGGACAAGGACACTGGCAGCAGAAGTTCTCGGAAGTACTCCTTGGCGTGGCCCTCTCAGAGTCTGTCATTAGCCCCACCAAAGAGCCCAGGTAGGCGCCAGTGTTGCGTTGCCTCAGGCCAAACAACCAACAGGGAGGGAACCCAGCCCCACCCATCAACAGTCAAGTGGATTAAACTTTTACTGAGCTCTGACTGCCACAGCAACAGTCAGCTCTACCCACCACCAGAGCCTCCCATCAAGCCTCTTAGATAGCCTCATCCACCAGAGGGCAGACAGCAGAAGCAAGAAGAACTACAGTCCTGCAGCCTGTGGAACAAAAACCACATTCACAGAAAGATAGACAAGATGAAAAGGCAGAGGGCTATATACCAGATGAAGGAACAAGATAAAACCCCAGAAAAACAACTAAATGAAGTGGAGATAGGCAACCTTCCAGAAAAAGAATTCAGAATAATGATAGTGAAGATGATCCAGGACTTCGGAAAAAGAATGGAGGCAAAGATCGAGAAGATGCAAGAAATGTTTAACAAAGACCTAGAAGAATTAAAGAACAAACAAACAGGGCTTCCCTGGTGGCACAGTGGTTGAGAATCTGCCTGCCAATGCAGGGGACACGGGTTCGAGCCCTGGTCTGGGAAGATCCCACATGCCGCGGAGCAACTAGGCCCGTGAGCCACAATTACTGAGCCTGCGCGTCTGGAGCCTGTGCTCCGCAACAGGAGAGGCCGCGATAATGAGAGGCCCGCGCACCGCGATGAGGAGTGGCCCCCACTTGCCGCAGCTAGAGAAAGCCCTCACACAGAAACGAAGACCCAACACAGCCATAAATAAATAAATAAATAAATTTAAAAAAAAAAAAGAAATTAAAAAAAAAAAAAAGAAACGAAGACCCAACACAGCCATAAAAATAAATAAATAATTAATTTAAAAAAAAAAAGAACAAACAAACAGAGATGAACACTACAATAACTGAAATGAAAACTACACTAGAAGGAATCAATAGCAGAATGACTGAGGCAGAAGAACGGATAAGTGACCTGGAAGACAGAATGGTGGAATTCACTGCTGCAGAACAGAATAAAGAAAAAAAATGAAAAGAAATGAAGACAGCCTAAGAGACCTCTGGGACAACATTAAACGCAACAACCTTCGCATTATAGGGGTCCAAGAAGGAGAAGAGGGAGAGAAAGGACCAGAGAAAATACTTGAAGAGATTATAGTCAAAAACTTCCCTAACACGGGAAAAGAAATAGCCACCCAAGTCCAGGAAGCACATCGAGTCCCATACAGGATAAACCCAAGGAGAAACACGCCGAGACACATAGTAATCAAATTGGCAAAAATTAGAGACAAAGAAAAATTATTGAAAGCAGCAAGGGAAAAACGACAAATAACATGCAAGGGAACTCCCATAAGGTTAACAGCGGATTTCTCAGCAGAAACTCTACAAGCCAGAAGGGAGTGGCATGATATACTTAAAGTGATGAAAGGGAAGAACCTACAACCAAGATTACTCTACCCGGCAAGGATCTCATTCAGATTCGATGGAGAAATCAAAAGCTTTACAAACAAGCAAAAGCTAAGAGAATTCAGCACCACCAAACCAGCTCTACAACAAATGCTAAAGGAACTTCTCTAAGTGGAAAACACAAGAGAAGAAAAGGACCTACAAAAACAAACCCAAAACAATTAAAAAAATGGTCATAGGAACATACATATTGATAATTACCTTAAATGTAAATGGATTAAATGCTCCAACCAAAAGACATAGACTGGCTAAATGGATAGAAAAACAAGACCCGTATATATGCTGTCTACAAGAGACCCACTTTAGACCTAGGGACGCATACAGACTGAAAGTGAGGGGATGGAAATAGATATTCCATGCAAATGGAAATCAAAAGAAAGCTGGAGTAGCTATACTCATATCAGATAAAATAGACTTTAAAGTAAAGAATGTTACAAGAGACAAAGAAGGACACTACATAATGATCAAGGGATCAATCCGAGAAGAAGATATAACAATTGTAAATATTTATGCACCCAACATAGGAGCACCTCAATACCTAAGGCAAATACTAACAGCCATAAAAGGGGAAATCGACAGTAACACAGTCATAGTAGGGGCCTTTAACACCCCACTTTCACCAATGGACAGATCACCCAAAAGGAAAATAAATAAGGAAACAGAAGCTTTAAATGCTACATTAAACAAGATGGACTTAATTGATATTTATAGGACATTCCATCCAAAAACAACAGAATACATTTTCTTCTCAAGTGCTCATGGAACATTCTCCAGGATAGATCATATCTTGGGTCACAAATCAAGCCTTGGTAAATTTAAGAAAATTAAAATCATATCAAGTATCTTTTCCTACCACAATGCTATGAGACTAGATATCAATTACAGGGAAAAATCTGTGAAAAATACAAACTCATGGAGGCTAAACAATACACTACTTAATAACCAAGAGATCACTGAAGAAATCAAACAGGAAATCAAAAAATACCTAGAAACAAATGACAAAACACGATGACCCAAAACCTATGGGATGCAGCAAAAACAGTTCTAAGAGGGAAGTTTATAGCAATACAATCCTACCTTAAGAAACAAGAAACATCTCAAATAAGCAACCTAACCTTACACCTAAAGCAATTAGAGAAAGAAGAAGAAAAAAACCCCAAAGTTAGCAGAAGGAAAGAAATCATAAAGATCAGATCAGAAATAAATGAAAAAGAAATGAAGGAAACTATAACAAAGATAAATAAAACTAAAAGCTGGTTCTTTGAGAAGATAAACAAAATTGATAAACCATTAGCCAGACTCATCAAGAAAAAAAGGGAGAAGACTGAAATCAATAGAATTAGAAATGAAAGAGGAGAAGTAACAACTGACACTGCAGAAATACAAAGGATCATGAGAGATTACTACAAGCAACTATATGCCAATAAAATGGACAACCTGGAAGAAATGGACAAATTCTTAGAAATGCACAACCTTCTGAGACTGAACCAGGAAGAAATAGAAATAGGAACAGAACAATCACAAGCACTGAAATTGAAACTGTGATTAAAAATCTTCCAACATACAAAAGCCCAGGACCAGATGGCTTCACAGGCGAATTCTATCAAACATTTAGAGAAGAGCTAACACCTATCCTTCTCAAACTCTTCCAAAATATAGCAGAGGGAGGAACACTCCCAAACTCATTCTACGAGGCCACCATCACCCTGATACCAAAACCAGACAAAGATGTCACAAAGAAAGAAAACTACAGGCCAATATCACTGATGAACATAGATGCAGAAATTCTTAACAACATACTGGCAAACAGAATCCAACAGCACATTAAAAGGATCATACACCATGATCAAGTGGGGTTTATCCCAGGAGTGCAAGGATTCTTCAATATACGCAAATCAATCAATGTGATACACCATATTAACAAATTGAAGGAGAAAAACCATATGATCATCTAAATAGATGCAGAGAAAGCTTTCGACAAAATTCAACACCAATTTATGATAAAAACCCTTCAGAAACTAGTCATAGAGGGAACTTACCTCAACATAATAAAGGCCATATATGACAAACCCACAGCCAACATCGTCCTCAATGGTGAAAAACTGAAACCATTTCCACTAAGATCAGGAACAAGACAAGGTTGCCCACTCTCATCACTATTATTCAACATAGTTTTGGATGTTTTAGCCACAGCAATCAGAGAAGAAAAAGAAATAAAAGGAATCCAAATCGGAAAAGAAGAAGTAAAGCTGTCACTGTTTGCAGATGACATGATACTATACATAGAGAATCCTAAAGATGCTACCAGAAAACTGCTAGAGCTAATCAATGAATTTGGTAAAGTAGCAGGATACAAAATTAATGCACAGAAATCTCTTGCATTCCTCTACACTAATGATGAAAAATCTGAAAGTGAAATTAAGAAAACACTCCCATTTACCATTGCAACAAAAAGAATAAAATATCTAGGAATAGACCTACCTAAGGAGACAAAAGACCTGTATGCAGAAAATTATAAGACACTGATGAAAGAAATTAAAGATGATACAAATAGATGGAGAGATATACCATGTTCTTGGACTGGAAGAATCAACACTGTGAAAATGACTCTACTACCCAAAGCAATCTACAGATTCAATGCAATCCCTATCAAACTACCAATGGCATTTTTCACAGAATTAGAAGAAAAAATCTTCCAATTTGTATGGAAACACAAAAAACTGAATAGCCAAAGCAATCTTGAGAAAGAAAAACGGAGCTGGAGGAATCAGGCTCCCTGACTTCAGACTATACTACAAAGCTACAGTAATCAAGAGAGTATGGTACTGGCACAAAAACAGAAATATAGATCAATGGAACAGGGTAGAAAGCCCAGAGATATACCCACGCACATATGGTCACCTTATCTTTGATAAAGGAGGCAAGAATATACAGTGGAGAAAAGACAGCCTCTTCAATAAGTGGTGCTGGGAAAACTAGACAGCTATATGTAATAGAATGAAATTAGAACACTCCCTAACACCATACACAAAAATAAACTCAAAATGGATTAAAGACCTAAATGTAAGGCCAGACACTATTAAACTCTTAGAGGAAAACTTAGGCAGAACACTCTATGACATAAATCACAGCAAGATCCTTTTTGACCCACCTCCTAGAGAAATGGCAATAAAAACAAAATAAACAAATGGGACCTAATGAAACTTAAAAGCTTTTACACAGCAAAGGAAACCATAAACAAGACGAAAAGACAACCCTCAGAATGGGAGAAAATATTTGCAAATGAAGCAACTGACAAAGGATTAATCTCCAAAATTTACAAGCAGCTCATGCAGCTCAATATCAAAAAAACAAGCAACCCAATCCAAAAATGGGCAGAAGACCTAATAGACATTTCTCCAAAGAAGATATACAGATTGCCAACAAACACATGAAAGAATGCTCAACAGCATTAATCATTAGAGAAATGCAAATCAAAACTACAATGAGATATCATCTCACGCCGGTCAGAATGGCCATCATCAAAAAAATCTACAAACAATAAATGCTGGAGAAGGTGTGGAGAAAAGGGAACCCTACTGCACTGTTGGTGGGAATGTAAATTGATGCAGCCACTATGGAGAAGAGTATGGAGATTCCTTTAAAAACTAATAATAGAACTACCATACAACCCAGCAATCCCACTACTGGGCATATACCCTGAGAAAACCATAATTCAAAAGGAGTCATGTACCACAATGTTCATTGCAGCTTTATTTACAATAGCCAGGACATGGAAGCAACCTAAGTGTCCATCAACAGATGAATGGGTAAAGAAGATGTGGCACATATATACAATGGGATATTACTCAGCCATAAAGAGAAACGAAATTGAGTTATTTGTAGTGAGGTGGATTGACCTAGAGTCTGTTACACAGAGTGAAGTAAGTCAGAAAGAGAAAAACAAATACCGTATGCTAACACATATATATGGAATCTAAAAAAAAAAAAAAAGATCATGAAGGACCTAGGGGCAAGATGAGAATAAAGACACAAACCTGCTAGAGAATGGACTTGAAGAATGGGGAGTGGGAAGGGTAAGCTGGGACAAAGTGAGAGAATGACATGGACACATATACACTATCAAATATAAAATAGATAGCTAGTGGGAAGCAGCCGCATAGCACAGGGAGATCAGCTCGGTGCTGTGTGACCACGTAGAGGGGTGGGATATGGAGGGTGGGGGGGAGGGAGATGCAAGAGGGAAGAGATATGGGGATATATGTATATGTATAACTGATTCACTTTGCTATAAAGCAGAAACACACCATTGTAAAGCAATTATACTCTAATAAAGATGTAAAAAAAATTTTTTTTTTTACCTCTAACTTTGGCAGAGATGTGAGGCAAACAGGCATTTGCATACTTTGTTGTTAGGAATGAAGTTGGTAATGACCAATATGAAAGACTAATTGACGGTATTTATCAAAAATTAAAACGTACATACCCTCTGAACTACCTATAAGAGTTATTCTGCAGGTACCTCACGCACATACACAAAGCTGCATATATAATGATATTCATTACCAAATTGTTTGTAATAGTAAATGATTGGGAAAAAAGTAATGCCCAACAACAGGGAGCTGGTTAATTAAATTATGGTCTACCCACTCAGTTAAATATTATGCAACCATCAAAAGTGGTAAGGTGTGGTACAACCACGGTGGAAACAGTTGGCAATTTTTTACAAAGTTAAACATATACCTGCCCCATGACCCACCCAAGAGAAATGAAAACACATTTCCAATGACAGATGAATAGATAAAGAAATTGTGGCATATTCGTGTAAAGGAATAATATTAAGCAATAAAGAAGGAGTGAAGTACTGAACATGCAACAACATGGGTTTATCTCAAAAATATTCTCTTGAAAGAAAGAAGCTAGACACTGAAGTGTATATTTTCTGTGATTCTTTTTATATAAAGTTCAATAAGAGGCAAGACTAAGCTATGGTGGTAGACAGTTAAAACAGTGGCTGCTGTTAGGGGTGGAGATAGTGGAGACCAGAAGGAGGCCTAGGAGAACTTTCTGAGGAAATGTTCTATGTCTTGGTTAAAAAGTGTTACATGTGTGTATACATTTGTCAAAACGAATTGAACTGTACCCTTAAAATCTGTGAATTTTATTTATGTAAATTATATCTCGATTGAGAAATGAAAAACAAAAAAAAGATAAGAAAAATCTATAGTGATATAGAAAAGTTTCTAATATATTCTTGGTTTTATTATTCGTTGAGTTGGAAATAATTTTCAACTCATAGAAAAATTTCAAGAATAAGAGTAAAGGGACTTCCCTGGCGGCGCAGTTATTAAGAATCCGCCTGCCAATGCAGGGGACGTGAGTTCAAGCCCTGGTCCGGGAAGATCTCACATGCCGTGGAGCAACTAAGCCCATGCACCATAAGTACTGAGCCTGCACTCTAGAGCCGTGAGCCACAACTATTGAAGCCCGCGTGCCTAAAGCCCGTGCTCTGCAACAAGAGAAGCCACCACAATGAGAAGCCTGTGCACCACAACGAAGAGTAGCCCCCGCTCACCACTAGAGAAAGCCTGCGCACAGCAATAAAGACCCAATGCAGCCAAAAATAAAATAAATAAAATACATTTATTTAAACAAAAAATTTAGGAGGGAAAGACAGATGGATTCAGCTTTGTTTGTTTGTTGTTTTTCCCTTTCTCTTATGTTATAAAAATAATTTTTTAAATTCCCAAACTCCTTTCCATAAGTGAAGGAGAAAGGCATGGAACATGGAGCCTGACAAGGTTAACGTAGCGATATGTAGAATCAGATCCCACTAAACTTAAGTTCCTTGAAGGCAGGGCTTTTGGTGTTTACTTTTATCCCTCAGAGCCTGGCAATTATTAGAAGTTCAATACAGATATGTTGAATGAGTCAGTCAGTTTTGTTTACCTGTAGACTTTGGGGTCTAACTTATATTCTTTTCATCCCAAAGTGGATTTATCACTTGACTAATACTATATAATAATAGAAAAAAGCCTATATTCTCATGTCCTCTGACCAAGAATCTGTTCTAAGAACGTACATGTTGGATATGACATGGTAAAGTCAGGGCTGCCACAGGAAGAAATGAGGGGGAGGCTTTGAAGGAAGAAGTTTATTGTACTCACAGGTCAAAATAATCAATGACTGAAGAAATATAAAGTCATCAGTTAAAGGCTACAAGGGGTGTGTGTTTCAGAGATGAGAGTGAGTAGGGGTATGATATTGTCCCTGCTACAGAGAGCCGGGACTGCTCCCTGGGCAGGACCACTGCAGTGGAGTAGAAAGGGACAGATTGGAGTATGTCATCTTCCTCTAGATGTCTGGGCATTTGTTCATCAGCAGGCTTGTTAATTTATGAAAACCCACTCACAATCACCTCAAAACTTTCTCCACCTGAGATAAGTTGGGGGCATATCACCACCCCTCATAGAAGGGGCATCAGTGTAGTGAATCTTCTCAGTCCATACTCCTCAATGGGTCCTTGTGTTCTAATTTTATTTTGGTATTCACCAGCCCACCCTTCATTGGAATTTTCATTGCAGATTTTTAGGTCTCAGTACAGCGTTTGGTTTTGGTGGCTGAAGGGTATACTTTAGCCTGGGAACTTTTGACAAAAATTTACCTAAAGCAAGACCTGACTTCTAGGCAGCTTAGAACTGAGCTCACTGATTCAAGTCACTGTTTTGTTGCAGGCTGTTCAGCACTGCTGTTCCTCACTCAAAGGGGGAAAATGGAAAGAGACTTTAAAATGTTTCTCTGCTGGTTGAAGTAACCATCTTTGGATATAAATGCCTGATTAGGCAAAGTTGAAGTACTATTTAAACAACAGTAGGGACTTCCGTGGTGGTCCAGTGGTTGAGACTCTTTGCTTCCATGTCCCCTGTCCGCGCAGGGGACATGGGTTCGGTCCCTGGGGGAACTAAGATCCTGCATGCTGCATGGTGCAGCCAAATAAAATAAAATAAAATTTTAAATTAAATAACAGTAGAATCTAGATGAGCTACTTAATTATCTGTGAGGAATATATTGGGTTTTTTCTGTTTTAGATCGTTATGTTAAACTCCGTTTCTGACCTTCATAACTACATCGACAAAAGCCAACTGACAGAGGACTTAGGGGGAACTTTGGAATATCGCCACAGTCAGTGGATAAATCATCGAACTGTAAGTACCAATTTATGTGCCCTTTTCAGTGTCCCTCCTGGTTTTCTAGAGACAGGAGACCTAGAGATCAACTGTTGGGCAGTCATTGCCCATGACTACCTAACATCGGGAAGGTTGGGTTTTCTAAGCAACAGGCACGGGGAGAGACAAGGTGCAAGGATAAAAGCTAGGACTTCTCTTGCTGATTACCTTCATCTTGGCTCATTTTCTGGTATGGGGGTTTTGGGGGACTTGATTTAGAGTGCACCTGGGGAGTTTGCAAAATACTCTGCTATACCTCAGAGAATTTAATTTACTTGATCTAGGAGGGGTCTCAAGCATTAGTGGGTCACAAAACTCCCCAGATGATTCTAGTGTACAGACAGATTGAAACCCACCAAGTCAGAAGAAGCTGCATTTAAATGTTGCCACCATTGCTTCTTATCTGAGCTCAGGGGAGTTACTAAACCTCTCTGAGTTTGTTTTCTCCCCTGCAACTAACACAGTGGTTCTCAGCTAGGGGCAGTTTTCCCCCAGAGGACATTTGTCGATGTCTTTAGATAGATGTTTTTTATAGTCATAACTTGGGGAGAGGGGTGTTACTGGCATATCCTGGGTAGGAGCCAAGGATGCTGCTAAACATCTTATAATGCACTAGACAGCCCCCCACAATAAAGAATTATCTGGACCAACATATCAATAGTGCCAATGGTAGGAAACCTTGGACTAACAAAAGCTACCTGAAGGTTTGATATGCAGAATAAGTGATATAATGTCTATGAAAGCATCTGAAATATAGTATTTTACTTTTTCCTACTTACTCATAGTGATGGTTATTATGCTAAAATAGAAGGGTTAGGAATATTAAGGAAAAAGTGAGATTGAAACTCAGCAAATAATGTTTGTCTATATAAAGTTGTCATTCCCCTTTCCCTGCTCTCCTAGCCTCATACCCTTGAGAAGATTAGGTTTTCTATGCAAAATCAGAGGCTGCTTTCACCATCCTGAAAACACCTTGCAGTGTCAGCACACCTCTCTATCTACTCACTTTGGAAACATGTTGTTCAACATTTACTGATGAGGACTTCCCTGGTGCCGCAGTGGTTAAGAATCCGCCTGCCAATGCAGGGGGCACGGGTTTGAGCCCTGGTCCGGGAAGATCCCACATGCTGTGGAGCAGCTAAGCCTGTGCGCCACAACTACTGAGCCTGTGCTCTAGAGCCTGTGAGCCACAACTACTGAGCCTGCACTCCAGAGCCCACAAGCCACAACTACTGAAGCCCATGTGCCTAGAGCCTGTGCTCCGCAATAAGAGAAGCCACCGCATTGAGAAGCCCACATACCGTAACGAAGAGTAGCCCCCGCTTGCTGCAACTAGAGAAAACCTGCACACAGCAGTGAAGACCCAACGCAGCCAAAAATAAATAAATTTATTAAAAAAAAATTTACTGATGAACAAACACCGCAACTACATTTGATTAAGTAGGAGAATTCACCCTGTTTTAGGGTGTAATTTTTTTTTTTGGTTTTGTTTATAAATTTATTTATTATTTTTGGCTGCATTGGGTCCTCGTTGCTGTGTGTGGGCAGAGATAGTTGCGGCGAACTGGGGCTATTCTTCCTTGCGGTGAGTGGGCTTCTCTTGTTGCAGAGCACGGGCTCTAGGCGTGCGGGCTTCAGTAGTTGTGGTTCGCAGGCTTTACAGAGTAAAGAGGTGATTTATCTAAGGTCATATGGTCAAGTAGTGGCAGAGCCAAGACTAAGGCCAAGCTTTTTTGAATCACTCTATTAGGAGCAGGTCTTCTGTACCATTTCCAATTAGTGATTACTAATAATCACCAATTACTAATAATCACTAATCAGACACATGGAATCAAGTTATTTTGTTAATTGCACTCGCCACAGGAAACCTTTGGCTTTCCCCTATTTCTAGGATGACATTTCCAGGCTTTATACCTGATTCTCTTAGTTCTTACTGTTACATTTGTAAGGTACTCATCTGTGCCCAAGATCCTTTCAAATTTGCCATTCCTTTTGATCCTCAGAAAACTCCTGAAAAAATAGAACAACCATTGGTTGAATCCTACCTTCTTTCCTTCCTTACTGTCCTAGTAATATGATCTTGGCCAATTTACCTGACCTGCTAGAGCTTCAGTTCCCTCTTCTATAAAATGGAGATAAAATGCCTTCTACTCTAGATTATTGAGATGATAGACAAATGTATAGCACAAAGTACAATGCATGGCCTATTTCGTATACTCAGGAAATAGTTCCCCTGTCCTATTGAGAGAGCATATTGGTGAATGTTAATCCCTCTACACTGTTATGATTGTCTGAACTTCCAGGCCATTGAAAACTTTGCTCTGGCATTGAAGAGCACTGCTCAGATGCTCCAGACTTTTGGGGCCTGCCTAGCCACAACAGAACTGCCCAGAAGCATGCCATCCTCTGAAGACCTTCTCATGTCCCACACAAGGCAGCAGGGCAAGTTGCAGGTGAGTGGTCAGTAACCTCTCAGAGGCCAGCCTATGTGCTGGCAGATGGTCAGCTTCCTGGAGAGTGCTGGGAGCAGAATTAAAAGTTAAGCCCTCTTCTTCCCACTTCTCCAGCAACTTGGCAGCCACTAATCATCTTTAATCTTCTAGATAGGCAGTGTGTAAAGAGGAAAATCTCTTAATGACTGGGTAGTACATGTGAAATGATTGCAGGTTGTGAGAAGCAGCCCCTTAAAAGGGAACTCATTCCAGCTTTGTGCTGGTGAGACAAGGTGTGTGAACATCCCTTCAAGGTCCACACTCCTATGATCTTCTCAGGACAGAACAAGATATAATGGGCTGAAATTGCAGGGAGGAAGGGAGGGAGGGATGGGAGTTGGCTTTTGAAGCATAAGCTTTCCTGAGGCTGTTGTGAAGTTTTGGGGCAGACTAGTAAGCTGATTTATTGCTTCACTCTCTCAGGGATGTGTCTTTTTATTTGGGGACCAATATGAGAAAGAGAACTATGAAAGGTGCTCTGAACTGGGTTTAAGGAGAGACACCTACTAAAGGATTCATAAAAACATGTCAGAACCTGCTGAGAAGGCAGCTTGTCAGATTCTTTTAGGCCATGCAGTAAAGGGAAGTCTTCTCAGGGCTTACCGGCTGGGTGTCAGCCACTTTCTGTCTCCAGAAACAGACCAAGTCTATTATTTCACAGGAGACCAGAACTCAACAGGGCAGCAAATCAAGGATTGGAAGGTTGATACATCGTAGCATTGCATGTATACTTGCTGTGTTGAGCTTAAGAAGAGCTGAACTCTCTTTTATCTGTGACCCAAAATTTGCAAAAATTTTGCATTGCTAGGTGATTGATTTTTTATTTATTAAGCATGTATTGACGACCCACCACCACATGCCAAGAAAACAAACAAACAAAATGCAAACTCAAAGAACTCATAGTTTAGTTAGGGGAGTCAGAGTCTAGTAGTTGTGGCAAATTAATTCTTCCATGTGTCAGGGAGCACTGTTTAATTCTATCTTTAAGGGTCTTGGTTACCAAAAAGAGTTCAAAATGTATTCTCAGAATTACTCTGAGTAATCAAAAGATCTGGTTTGAAACCGTAGAAGCCTGAAAGCATCCTGGAATTTTCCCTGGAAATGCCTCTGAGAAGCTTGACCATTTTCTTTGCCAAACATATTGGCAAAGTTCACCTCCCATGTTTCTTGGAAGAGACGGCATGGGGTGTGGAAGGCTGGGTCGAGGGTGCCTCTGTGAAGACTGCTAGAAAAGGGTTGGTGATCCACGCCCAAAGGTCACAGACCACAGGAGCCTACAGAGCAGTCAGTTAGTATATAGGTGTGATGTTGAGCATCAGAGCTCCAGCCTGGGCTCATGAGCAAGTGTGTTCTGTGCCTCATTCCAAGAAGGGCTGGGAGAGGTTGCAGAGCAGAATCATCAAGATGACAATGTGGCCAATCAAGGAGGCCTCTGGGGAAAAGGTGAAAACAAATTGGATTTTAGATGAGGACACATATCTGAGGGGTGAAACCAGCCAGTCAGGTCCTGCTGTATGTGCAGTGAGGGTTCCCAGGGAAGGCAGATGAGTGGGTGTTCTGTCATCTCTACACTGGCCAAGAGTTCCACAAAGGGAAAGGGAAGGAAAGAACCAGTCTCCAAGATGGAGTAAGGTCATTTTCTGGTTCATGGTGGCCAGCTGTTCTTGGAATTAAAACACTATGTGTGTAAGTCAGATTTGACTTCTTTCTTTCATATCTTAGAAATTAGAAGCAAAAATTCCGAAATCATTAAACTAGGTTTAGATTTTTCCTTTTTCCCATCCAAAAAAGCTTTAGAGAGAGAAAGAGTTTATATTACAAAAAAGGAATACTATTTAAACTTTTATGAATAACTTAGTAGTTTTTGTGATTATTTTACATAATTTTATTTTTATTTTTACTTGAGTATTTTCCTATTTTTTAAAACCAAAGTTTCTATAACTAGTTGAATAATTTTTTTTTCATTTGGAAAGCATCTTTTCCAAGTGAAAAAATACTGTAAGATTCATCCTCAGAACAGTGAACTTTTAAATCTATTTAAATATCTATACAAGTTACAGTGTATGATTTAAGGCTTCCTCCCAGCCCAGAGAGTTTTTGTCTGAACAGCACAACATTAAGAGATTTGGTTTGATTTCTTGACTTCCTTTCTCTAGGGGATCTTTGAGAGCCCTTATTTTAGGTTCACATAAGCACATAGTTGCCTCTTCAATCAACCAGTCCCATACAGGATAAACCCTAGGAGAAACACACCAAGACATATTAATCAAGCTAAGAAAAATTAAATTCAAAGAAAAAATATTAAAAGTAGCAAGGGAAAAGCAAAAAATAACATACAAAGGAATCCCCGTAAGGTTATCAGCTGATTTTTCAGCAGAAACTCTGCAGGCCAGAAGGGAGTGGCAGGCCATACTTAAAATGATGAAATAGAAAAACCCACAACCAAGATTACTCTACCCAGCAAGGATCCCATTCAGATTTGACGGAGAAATCAAAAGCTTTACAGACAAGCAAAAGCTAAGAGAATTCAGCACCACCAAACGAACTTCACAACAAAAGCTAAAGGAACTTCTCTAGGCAGGAAACACAAGAAAAGAAAACAGACCCACAAAAGCAAACCCAAAACAATTAAGAAAATGGTCATAGGAACATACATATCAATAATAACCTTGAATGTAAATGGATTAAATGCTCCAACCAAAAGACACACTGGCTGAATGGATACAGAAGCAAGACTCATATATATGCTGTCTCTTCTAGAGACCCACTTCAGACCAAGGGACACATACAGACTGAAAGTGAAGGGATGGAAAAAGATACTCCATGCAAATGGAAATCAAAAGAAAGCTGGAGTAACAATACTCGTATCAGATAAAATAGACTTTAAAAAAAAGACTGTTACAAGAGATAAGGAAGGACATGACATAATGATCAAGGGATCAATCCAAGAAGAAGATATACAATTATAAATATTTATGCACCCAACATAAGAGCACCTCAATACATAAGGCAAATGTTTACCATCATAAAAGGGGAAATTGACAGTAACACAATAATAGTAGGGGACTTTAACACCCCACTTACACCAATGGACAGATCATCCAAACAGAAAATAAATAAGGAAACACAAGCTTTAAATGACACAATAGATCAGATAGACTTAATTGATATTTATAGGACATGCCATCCAAAAGTGGCAGAACACACTTTCTTCTCAAGTGCACATGGAACATTCTCCAGGATAGATCACATCTTGGGTCACAAATCAAGCCTCGGAAAACTTAAGAAAATTGAAATCGTATCAAACATCTTTTCTGACCACAACACTATGAGATTAGAAATCAATTACAGGAAAAAAACTGTAAAAAACATAAATACATGGAGGCAAAACAGTGCACTACTGAATAACCAAGTGATCACTGAAGAAATCAGAGGAAATTTAAAAATGCATAGAAACAAACGACAACGAAAACACGATGACCCAAAACCTATGGGACTCAGCAAAAGCAGTTCTAAGAGGGAAGTTTACAGCAATACAATCTCACCTCAAGAAACAAGAAAAATCTCAAAAAACAACCTAATCCTACACTTAAAACAACTAGAGAAGGAAGAGCAAAGAAAACCCAAAGTCAGTAGAAGGAAAGAAATCATAAAGATCAGAGTAGAAATAAATGAAATAGAAACGAAGGAAACAATAGCAAAGATCGATAAAACTAAAAGTTGGTTCTTTGAGAAGATAAACGAAATTGATAAACCTTTAGCCAGACTCATCGAGAAAAAAAGGGAGAGGACACAAATCAATAAAACTAGAAATGAAAAAGGAGAAATCACAACTGACAAAACAGGAATACAAAGGATTATAAAAGACTACTACAAACAACTATATGCCAATAAAATGGACAACCTTGAAGAAATGGACAAATTCTTGGAAAGGTACAATTTACCAAGACTGAACCAGGAAGAATTAGAAAATATAAACAAACCCATCACAAGTAATGAAATTGAAACTGTAATTAAAGATCTTCCAACAAACGAAAGTCCAGGACCAGATGGCTTCACAGGTGAATTCTATCAAACATTCAGGGAAGAGCTAACACCTATCCTTTTCAAACTCTTGCAAAAAATTGCAGAGGGAGGAACACTCCCAAATCGGTTCTACGAGGCCACCATCACCCTGATACCAAAACCAGACAAAGATATCACAAAAAAAGAAAATCACAGACCAATATCACTGATGAGCATAGATGCAAAAACCCTCAATAAAATACTAGCAAACAGACTCCAACAGCACATCAAAAGGATCATACACCATGATCAAGTGGGATTTATTCCAGGAATGCAAGGATTCTTCAGTATATGCAAATCAATCAATGTGATACACCATATTAACAAATTAAGGAATAAAAACCATATGATCATCTCAATAGATGCAGAAAAAGCTTTTGACAAAATTCAACACCCATTTATGATAAAAACTCTCCAGAAAATGGGCATAGAGGGAATCTACCTCAACATAATAAAGGCCATATATGAGAAACCCACAGCAAACATCATTCTCAGTGGTGAAAAACTGAAAGCATTTCCACTAAGATCAGGAACAAAACAAGGATATCCACTTTCGCCACTCTTATTCAACATAGTTTTGGAAGTCCTAGCCACGGCAATCAGAAGAAAAAGAAATAAAAGGAATACAAGTTGGAAAAAAGTAAAACTGTCACCGTTTGCAGGTGACATGATACTATACATAGAAAATCCTAAAGATGTCACCAGAAAACTACTAGAACTAATCAGTAAATTTGGTAAGGTTGCAGGATACAAAATTAATGCACAAAAATCTGTTGCATTCCTACATAGTAATAATGAAAAATCTGAAAGAGAAATTAAGGAAACACTCCCATTTACCACTGCAACAAAAAGAATAAAATACCTAGGAATATACCTACCTAAGGAGGCAAAAGACTTGTACTCAGAAAACTATAAAACACTGATGAAAGAAATTAAACATGACATAAACAGATGGAGAAATATACCATGTTCTTGGGTTGGAAGAGTCAAAGTTGTGAAAATGACTATACTACCCAAAGCAATCTACAGATTCATTGTAATCCCTATCAAATTACCAATGGCATTCTTCAGAGTTAGAACAAAAAAGTTTACAATTTGTATGGAAACACAAAAGACTCTGAATAGCCAAAGCAATCTTGCGAAAGAGAAACGGAGCTGGAGGAATGAGGCTCCCTGACTTCAGACTATACTACAAAGCTACGGTAATCAAGACAGTATGGTACTGGCACAAAAACAGAAATATAGATCAATGGTACAGGATAGAATGCCCAGAAATAAACCCACGCACATATGGTCACCTTATCTTTGACAAAGGAGGCAAGAATATACAATGGAGAAAAGACAGCCTCTTCAGTAAGTGGTGCTGGGAAAACTGGACAGCTACATGTAAAAGAATGAAATTAGAACATTTCCTAAAGTAACCATACACAAAAATAAACTCAAAATGGATTAAAGACCTAAATATAAGGCCAGACACTATAAAACTCTTAGAGGAAAACATAGGCAGAACACTCTATGACATAAATCACAGCAAGATCCTTTTTGACCCACCTCCTAGAGAAATGGAAATAAAAACAAAAATAAACAAATGGGACCTAATTAAACTCAAAAGGTTTTGCACAGCAAAGGAAGCCTTAAACAAGATGAAAAGACAACCCTGAGAATGGGAGAAAATATTGGCAAACAAAGCAACCGACAAAGGATTAATATCCAAAATATACAAGCAGCTCATAGAGCTCAATATCAAAAAAACAAACAACCCAATCCAAAAATGGGCAGAAGACCTAAATGAACATTTCTCCAAAGAAGACATACCGATGGCCAACAAACACATGAAAAGATGCTCAACATCACTAATCATTAGAGAAATGCAAATCAAAACCACAATGAGGTATCACCTCACACCGGTCAGAATTGCCATCATCACAAAATCTAGAAACAATAAATGCTGGAGAGGGTGTGGAGAAAAGGGAACCCTTTTGCACTGTTGCTGGGAATGTAAATTGATACAGCCACTATGGAAAACAGTATAGAGGTTCCTTAGAAAACTAAAAATAGAACTACCATATGACCCAGCAATCCCAGTACTGGGCGTATACCCTGAGAAAACCATAATTCAAAAGGACACATGTACCTCAGTGTTCATTGCAGCACTATTTACAATAGCCAGGACATGCAAACAACCTAAAAGTCCAACAACAGTTGAATGGATAAAGAAGATGTGGTACAGGTCATTGGGAGGAACCAAGATGGCGGAGTAGGACGTGTTCTCACTCCCTCTTGCAAGAACACCAGAATGACAATTAACTGCTGAAGAATCATCGACAGGAAGACACTGGAACTCACCAAAAAAGATACCCCACATCCAAAGACAAAGGAGAAGCCACAATGAGACAGTAGGAGGGGCACAATCAGAGTAAAATCAAATCCCATAACTGGTGGGTGGGTGACTCACAGATTGGCAAACACTTATACCACAGAAGTCCACTCACTGGAGTGAAGGTTCTGAGCCCCACGTCAGGCTTCCCAACCTGGGGTCCGGCAACGGGAGGAGGAATTCATAGAGAATCAGACTTCGAAGCCTAGTGGGAATAGATTGCAGGACTTCGACAGGACTGAGGGAAACAGAGACCCCACTCTTGGAGGGCGCACACAAAATAGTGTGCGCATCGGGACCCAGGGGAAGGAGCAGTGACCCCAGGGGAGACTGAACCAGACCTACCTGCTTGTGTTGGTAGGTCTCCTGCAGAGGCGGGGGGGGGGGGGGGCGGTGGCTCTGTTTCACCGTGGGGACAAGGACACTGGCAGCAGAAGTTCTCGGAAGTACTCCTTGGCGTGGCCCTCTCAGAGTCTGTCATTAGCCCCACCAAAGAGCCCAGGTAGGCGCCAGTGTTGCGTTGCCTCAGGCCAAACAACCAACAGGGAGGGAACCCAGCCCCACCCATCAACAGTCAAGTGGATTAAACTTTTACTGAGCTCTGACTGCCACAGCAACAGTCAGCTCTACCCACCACCAGAGCCTCCCATCAAGCCTCTTAGATAGCCTCAACCACCAGAGGGCAGACAGCAGAAGCAAGAAGAACTACAGTCCTGCAGCCTGTGGAACAAAAACCACATTCACAGAAAGATAGACAAGATGAAAAGGCAGAGGGCTATATACCAGATGAAGGAACAAGATAAAACCCCAGAAAAACAACTAAATGAAGTGGAGATAGGCAACCTTCCAGAAAAAGAATTCAGAATAATGATAGTGAAGATGATCCAGGACTTCGGAAAAAGAATGGAGGCAAAGATCGAGAAGATGCAAGAAATGTTTAACAAAGACCTAGAAGAATTAAAGAACGAACAAAAAGAGATGAACAATACAATAACTGAAATGAAAACTACACTAGAAGGAATCAATAGCAGAATAACTGAGGCAGAAGAACGGATAAGTGACCTGGAGGACAGAATGGTGGAATTCACTGCTGTGGAACAGACTAAAGAGAAAAGAATGAAAAGAAATGAAGACAGCCTAAGAGACCTCTGGGACAACATTAAACGCAACAACATTCGCATTATAGGGGTCCCAGAAGGAGAAGAGAGAAAGAAAGGACCAGAGAAAATATTTGAGGAGATTATAGTCGAAAACTTCCCTAACATGGGAAAGGAAATAGCCACCCAAGTCCAGGAAGCGCAGAGAATCCCATACAGGATAAACCCAAGGAGAAACACGCCGAGACACATAGTAATCAAGCTGGTAAAAATTAAAGACAAAGAAAAATTATTGAAAGCAGTAAGGGAAAAATGACAAATAACATACAAGGGAACTCCCATAAGGTTAACAGCTGATTTCTCAGCAGAAACTCTACAAGCTAGAAGGGAGTGGCATGATATACTTAAAGTGATGAAAGGGAAGAACCTACAACCAAGATTACTCTACCCGGCAAGGATCTCATTCAGATTCGATGGAGAAATCAAAAGCTTTACAAACAAGCAAAAGCTAAGAGAATTCAGCACCACCAAACCAGCTCTACAACAAATGCTAAAGGAACTTCTCTAAGTGGGAAACACAAGAGAAGAAAAGGACCTACAAAAACAAACCCAAAACAATTAAGAAAACGGTCATAGGAACATACATACCAATAATTACCTTAAACGTGAATGGATTAAATGCTCCAACCAAAAGACACAGGCTTGCTGAATGGATACAAAAACAAGACCCATCTATAGCCTGTCTACAAGAGACCCACTTTAGACCTAGGGACACATACAGACTGAAAGTGAGGGGATGGAGAAAGATATTCCATGCAAATGGAAATCAAAAGAAAGCTGGAGTAGCTATACTCATATCAGATAAAATAGACTTTAAAATAAAGAATGTTACAAGAGACAAGGAAGGACACTACATAATGATGAAGGGATCAATCCAAGAAGAAGATATAGCAATTATAAATATATATGCATCCAACATAGGAGCACCTCAATACATAAGGCAACTGCTAATAGCTATAAAAGAGGAAATTGACAGTAACACAATAATAGTGGGGGACTTTAACACCTCACTTACACCAATGGACAGATCATCCAAACAGAAAATAAATAAGGAAACAGAAGCTTTAAATGACACAATAGACCAGGTAGATTTAATTGATATTTATAGGACATTCCATCCAAAAACAGCAGATTACACCTTCTTCTCAAGTGCGCACAGAACATTCTCTAGGATAGATCACATCTTGGGTCACAAATCAAGCCTCAGTAAATTTAAGAAAATTGAAATCATATCAAGCATCTTTTCTGACCACAACGCTGTGAGATTAGAAATGAATTACAGGGAAAAACACGTAAAAAACACAAACACATGGAGGCTAAACAATACGTTACTAAATAACCAAGAGATCACTGAAGAAATCAAAGAGGAAATCAAAAAATACCTAGAGACAAATGACAATGAAAACACGACGATCCAAAACCTATGGGATGCAGCAAAAGCAGTTCTCAGAGGGAAGTTTATAGCTATACAAGCCTATGTAAAGAAACAAGAAAAATCTCAAGTAAACAATCTAACCTTACACCTAAAGAAACTAGAGAAAGAAGAACAAACAAAACCCAAAGTTAGCAGAAGGAAAGAAATCATAAAGATCAGAGCGGAAATAAATGAAATAGAAACAAAGAAACCAATAGCAAAGATCAATAAAACTAAAAGCTGGTTCTTTGAGAAGATAAACAAAATTGATAAGCCATTAGCCAGACTCATCGAGAAAAAGAGGGAGAGGACTCAAATCAGTAAAATCAGAAATGAAAAAGGAGAAGTTACAACAGTCACTGCAGAAATACAAAGCATCCTAAGAGACTACTACAAGCAACTCTATGCCAATAAAATGGACAACCTAAAAGAAATGAACAAATTCTTAGAAAGATATAACCTTCCAAAACTGAACCAGGAAGAAACAGAAAGTATGAACAGACCAATCACAAGTAATGAAATTGAAACTGTGATTAAAAATCTTCCAACAAACAAAAGTCCAGGACCAGCTGCCTTCACAGGTGAATTCTATCAAACATTTAGAGAAGAGCTAACACCTATCCTTCTCAAACTCTTCCAAAAAATTGCAGAGGAAAGAACACTCCCAAACTCATTCTATGAGGCCACCATCACCCTGATACCAAAACCAGACAAAGATACTACAAATAAAGAAAATTACAGACCAATATCACTGATGAATATAGATGCAAAAATCCTCAACAAAATACTAGCAAACAGAATCCAACAACACATTAAAAGGATCATACACCATGATCAAGTGGGATTTAACCCAGGGATGCAAGGATTCTTCAATATGCGCAAATCAATCAATGTGATACACCATATTAACAAATTAAGGAATAAAAACCATATGATCATCTCAATAGATGCAGAAAAAGCTTTTGACAAAATTCAACACCCATTTCTGATAAAAACTCTCCAGAAAGTGGGCATAGAGGGAACCTACCTCAACATAATAAAGGCCATATATGAGAAACCCACAGCAAACATCATTCTCAACAGTGAAAAACTGAAAGCATTTCCTCTAAGATCAGGAACGAGACAAGGATGTCCACTCTCACCACTATTATTCAACATAGTTCTGGAAGTCCTAGCCACGGCAATCAGAGAAGAAAAAGAAATAAAAGGAATACAGATTGGAAAAGAAGAAGTAAAACTGTCACTGTTTGCAGATGACATGATACTATACATAGAGTATCCTAAAACTGCCACCAGAAAACTGCTAGAGCTAATTAATGAATTTGGTAAAGTTGCAGGATACAAAATTAATGCACAGAAATCTCTTGCATTCCTATACACTAATGATGGAAAATCTGAAAGTGAAATTAAGAAAACATTCCCATTTACCATTGCAATAAAAAGAATAAAATACCTAGGAATAAACCTACCTAGGGAGACAAAAGACCTGTATGCAGAAAACTACAAGACACTGATGAAAGAAATTAAAGATGATACCAACAGATGGAGAGATATACCATGTTCTTGGATTGGAAGAATCAACATTGTGAAAATGACTCTACTACCCAAAGCAATCTACAGATTCAATGCAATCCCTATCAAATTACCAATGGCATTTTTTATGGAACTAGAACAAATCATCTTAAAATCTGTATGGAGACACAAAAGACCCCGAATAGCCAAAGCAGTCTTGAGGGAAGAAAACGGAGCTGGAGGAATCAGACTCCCTGACCTCAGACTATACTACAAAGCTACAGTAATCAAGACAATATGGTACTGGCACAAAAACAGAAACATAGATCAATGGAACAAGATAGAAAGCCCAGAGATAAACCCACGCACCTATGGTCAACTAATCTATGACAAAGGAGGCAAAGATATACAATGGAGAAAAGACAGTCTCTTCAATAAGTGGTGCTGGGAAAACTGGACAGCTACATGTAGAATGAAATTAGAATACTCCCTAACACCATACACAAAAATAAACTCAAAATGGATTAGAGACCTAAATATAAGACTGGACACTATAAAACTCTTAGAGGAAAACATAGGAAGCACACTCTTTGACATAAATCACAGCAAGATCTTTTTTGATCCACCTCCTAGAGTAATGGAAATAAAAACAAAAATAAACAAATGGGACCTAATGAAACTTCAAAGCTTTTGCACAGCAACGGAAACCATAAACAAGACGAAAAGACAACCCTCAGAATGGGAGAAAATATTTGCAAATGAATCAACGGACAAAGGATTAATCTCCAAAATATATAAACAGCTCATTCAGCTCAATATTAAAGAAACAAACACCCCAATCCAAAAATGGGCAGAAGACCTAAATAGACATTTCTCCAAAGAAGACATACAGATGGCCAAGAAGCACATGAAAAGATGCTCAACATCACTAAGTATTAGAGAAATGCAAATCAAAACTACAGTGAGGTATCACCTCACACCAGTTAGAATGGGCATCATCAGAAAATCTA
Source organism: Eschrichtius robustus (assembly GCF_028021215.1). NCBI lineage: Eukaryota > Metazoa > Chordata > Mammalia > Artiodactyla > Eschrichtiidae > Eschrichtius > Eschrichtius robustus. The sequence goes on along the minus strand of NC_090829.1, from coordinate 62,454,475 downwards.
CAAACAACAAATGCTGGAGAGGGTGTGGAGAAAAGGGAACCCTCTTGCACTGTTGGTGGGAATGTAAATTGATACAGCCACTATGGAGAACAGTATGGAGGTTCCTTAAAAAACTAAAAATAGATTTACCATATGATCCAGCAATCCCACTACTGGGCGTATACCCAGAGAAAACCATAATTCAAAAAGACACATGCACCCCAATGTTCATTGCAGCACTATTTACAATAGGCAGGTCATGGAAGCAACCTAAATGCCCATCGACAGACGAATGGATAAAGAAGTTGTGGTACATATATACAATGGAGTATTACTCAGCCATAAAAAGGAATGAAATTGAGTCATTTGTTGAGACGTGGATGGATCTAGAGACTGTCATACAGAGTGAAGTAAGTCAGAAAGAGAAAAACAAATATCGTATATTAACGCATGTATGTGGAACCTAGAAAAATGGTACAGATGAAGCGGTTTGCAGGGCAGAAGTTGAGACACAGATGTAGACAACAGACATATGGACACGAAGGGGGGAAAACTGCGGTGGGGTGGAGATGGTGGTGTGCTGAATTGGACGCTTGGGATTGACATGTATACACTGATGTGTATAAAGTTGGTGACTAATAAGAACCTGCGGTATAAAAAAACAAACAGAACAACTAATACTAAACTTTCATTGGGTTATTTGTATGGAAATAAGTGAATATAAATGTTTCAGACATTACATGAAATTTCTAAAAATGTTTTAAAAATAAATAAATAGCACTGAAATGGCAAAAAAAAAAAAGATGTGGTACATATATACAATGGAATATTACTCAGCCATAAAAAGGAACGAAATTGGGTCATTTGTAGAGACGTGGATGGACCCAGAGTCTGTCATACAGAGTGAAGTAAGCCAGAAAGAGAAAAACAAATATCGTATATTAACGCATATATGTGGAATCTAGAAATGTGGTACAGATGAACCTATTTGCAGGGCGGGAATAGAGATGTTGCTGTAGAGAACGGACATGTGGGCATGGGAGGAAGGGGAGGTGGAGATGAATTGGGAAATTAAGATTGACATGTATACAGTACCAAATATAAAATAGATAGGTAGCAGGAACATGCAGTAAAGCACAGGAAGCTCAGCTCTGTGCTCTGTGGCAACCTAGATGGGTGGGATGCGGGGTGTGGGAGGGAGGGGATATATGTATACATATAGCTGATTCACTTTGTTGTACAGCAGAAACTAACACAACATTGTAAAGCAATTATACTCCAATAAAAAGAAAGAAAAGAAAACGTTTCACACAGAAGGTTATACATGAGTGTTCATAGCAGCATTATTCATAACATCCAAAAAGTGGAAACAGCCTACATATCCATCAACCGTTGAAGGAACGGATAAATAAATTGTGATATATCCATACAATGGAATATTATTCAGCCATTGAAAGGAATGAAGTACTGATGCATGCTACAATATGTATGAACCTTGAAAGCATTATACAAAGTGAAAGAAGCAAACACAAAAAAGCCACGTATTGTATGATTCCATTTATATGAAATATCCAGAATAGGCAAATCCACAGAGAAAGCAGGTAGATTAGTGGTTCCTGGAAGCTCGGAAGAGGGGGAAATGGAGAGTGCCTGCTTATAGGTATGGGATTTCTTTCTGGGGGGTGATGAAAATGTTCTGGAAAAAAACCATGGAATTATACACTTTAAAATGTTGAATTTTATGATACATGAATTATATTTCAATTTTAAAAAAGAAAGATTTTTGGGCCCTAAGACAACAATAAAATAACCACCAACCCTATGTAGATATGTACTTTCTTACCCTGTTTTTGATGGCCTTGCAGAATTCTTTCTTAGCAAAACAGCTCTCCCTATTGTCTTTTTCCTTGCTGGTTTTGGAGGCAGCTCACAGAAGCAGGCAGTCTCCCTCTTGCATCTCAAAGAGGGTGATTCTCACTTCTCTGTCAGTCTTATTTAGACCAGAAACATGGGGCCTTGTCCTTTGGCTCTCAGATGCTTTAGTCAACTAAGACACTGTACCATGTGTTCATTTAAGTAGGATAAGACTCCCATTTTTTGTTGTTGTTGTTGTTAAAATAAGAAAGCTAAAAGAGCCATAGGCCTTTTTCTCATCATGCAGGAGGAGAGGAAAGTGCCAGTGGTCCTTCAGTTATGTGACATATCAATCTTTACAAATACGAATACTGTTTAGTATTCAGTATTTGTTCCATTCAGTATTGATTCAGTTTTGTATTCAGAGAGGACAATTCCATCAATACTACCACGGTAACAAATAATCAAGAAGGTGATCAATCAGAATTACAAGTTATGGGACTTCCCTGGTGATGCAGTGGTTAAGAATCTGCCTGTCAATGCAGGGGACACGGGTTCGATCTCTGGTCCAGGAAGATCCCACATGCCACGGAGCAACTAAGCCCGTGTGCCACAACTACTGAGCCTGCGCTCTAGAGCCCGCGAGCCACAACTACTGAGCCCATGCGCTGCAAATACTGAAGCCTGCGCACGTAGAGCCCATGCGCCACAACAAGAGAAGCTACCGCAGTGAGAAGGCCATGCACTGCAATGAAGAGTAGCCCCGCTCGCCAAAACTAGAGAAAGCCTGCGTGCAACAACGAAGACCCAACGCAGCCAAAAAACAAATTAAAAAATTTTTTTAAAAAGAAAAAGCTTTTCAAAAAAATTTTGCTTTAAAAAAAAAAAAAGAATTACAAGGTATTTTCATAGGCCCTAGCAATAATTTTATAGTTTTAAGAGTTTTTAAAGACCCTTTGTTCAAACTCTACTTGCAGTAACTCTACATAAGTTAGAAAGAGGTAGGCAGAGAGGTCTCGTTTTTGCACAGGAAGACAGAATTGGAATTCTTATGAATACCTATTGGTATTTCAATAGATACAAAATACCATAGGGTATTTTGATGCTAATACCCTAATAATCAGTGTTTTTATCTAGTTTTATATCACAGGGAGATCCCTCTCAGCAGTTACTGAGGAAAGGGGATGTCTCATCTCTTTCAAGGATTTCTCTGAATTGTGAAGATTTGCATTTTAAAGGCCGGATTCTGGAATTCATTAGTCAACATTATAAACAACACAAGATAGTAGAGCTAACTTTTAATGGCAGATAGAGGGTAAGTATTAAAAGTGGAATAAGGAGTATAAAGCATTCATGTATTCTCTAGGCTCTGACTGATTGTTTTACTTCCCGCCTTACCTCCACTCCCAGCCCATGACACAACCGAGCACAGGGCCTGGCATGTAAAAATAGTTCTTTATAGTAAATACATTTTAAATGAATGAATATGTGTCTACATTCATGCTTACCCTTGTCACAAAAAGAATTCCTCCCAGAAAATTTAAATTCTTTTGACCCTGAAGTAGTCCCCAGTGCCTTGCTAAGTAAGTCTTCTTCTGACCAACTGCTTGTTTCCATTATGATGGAACCATAATGATGAGTACACACTCGGACAGCCCTACCAGTTGTTAAAAGAATTAAAGATTTATATCCCTTGAGAGCTTCATTCTACCTCCCTGGCCCATTTCCTAGGACCCACAAGACCTCCTCGTGATTCTGGCAACCCTTTAACCCACTAAAGGGTTAACACCTGGACCACAGTTGGCCTCAGGACTGTTTCAGCATTGTGTCTGACTTCTGTGCTAATTGGTCAGTGCCTGCTCTATACAGGTATTAAATATTTTGAATTGTCACCAGTGTGAACAAGGACAAACTCCATTTTGGGGTTGGGCAACTTACCTTTATGCTGTCCAAGTACCATAGTTCCCTATTCTTTCCCTCCATGTTTATGGCAGATTTTGGTAACCCTACTGAAGCTGACCATGTGGTATGGTCCCATAGTGTAACCAGGTTACAATTTTTCCTTGTATTTTTTAAAATTTATTTTTGGCCACGCTGTGCAGCATGCAGGATCTTAGTTCTCCAGCCAGGGATCGAACCTGTGCCCCCTGCATTGGGAGCACGGAGTCTTAACCACTAGACCACCAGGGGAGTCCCTTTCCTTGTATTTTTAACCATGTAAAGGAAATACACAGTGTATGACATCACTTACTAAGATTCATCTTTTCACTCTCATATACTTTCCTCACATTCTGCAGCTTTTTGGCTGTATCTCTCTTCCAAGTTTCCCCTTCCAATGTCTCCTTCTTGCCCTAGTAATACGCCTCTTCTTCTTTGGTCCCTCCATCTTTCCTCCCAATTCTGTATCGCACATCCTGTGTGTGTGTGAGTGTGTGTATAAATATATATAAATAAGATAATGGCTAATGCCACAATACTGCTGAAATGCCGGAAGCTTAGAAGCAGTTAAGAAACTGAGTAGAATAGCCAAGACCCTTTTTCATGGGGAGGAGGAGGAGGGAAAAGCTAAGAGCACTTACTAATGAGTGCTTTTTTCTCCCCCACCATATCTTATTTGTCTTTATCCATCTGCAATGTAATTTCTTTTAGACCATTTTTAATTCATCCAACCTACAAATATTTAACGAGCACTGATGAGATAAGAAATGAGGGCTGATACCTGAGAGTGGAGAAGAAGGGCTATGTCCAGTTACCAGGCAGGAATACCAGTCAAGTGGCCGACTTGGGGCATTACCTGGAGAGGACAGAGCCACAGGGGCTGTCCAAAGAATTTTGATCAGAGGAGTCAAATCTATCATCAGCCAGATCTTGGGACAAGTTTGAGGCTGGGTATAGGTAATGGAAGCCTTCAAAGGGGTGAATACTGGAGTGGGATGGGAGACGAGGAGCAAAGGCATAAGGCTGAGAGGGCCTGGATTTCTGTGTGACTGGAGTGGAGAGTATAAAACTCCTCCTACAGGGAATGAGTTCTGCATCAGTGAGGCTGGAGATGGCTGGGCCTGGAGGAAGAGATTTAGTGTTCGTGTGCATCGAGGAGATTGTTTTGTAACTATGGGCCTATTCTTACCTTCAGGGCATACCAAACGAGCATCCTGAGTGACCCAGGAACAAAACCCAAAACTCTCAGCAGCAAAATTCTAGGCCAGGCTCCACCCCTTTTGGCTTACCTTATGCTTAATGCTCAGGGCATTGAGAGACCACCTGTATTATGCGAGTAGAGGACTAGAGCCACTGGATTTGGAAAGAGATAGGCTGACATCTTCCCCAGTTGCAATGCCCTAAGTCCCTAAGTAAAAAGAGGAGAATAGAATTGCCTTGGAAATATGAATCTTTCCATGTCAAACTGAAATTGCTGCCCATCTCTGCTGAACTTTGATAACTGAACAAGGCCACACTCTGGGGGCAGGACTGGCAGGTGTTTATTGATGAGACCAGATGAAGTTTTTTTTTATGGTCGACTAGCAATGATTACATTATTATTGCATGGCATTTTCCAGCACTTAACATTTGATATCTGTCATTTTCTTGTTTCTGGTCACTATCTTGGATTAAAACCAGATTTTATTAACTAATTGTTTTTAATTTACAACAACTTGAGATACACACAAAAACTTAACAGTTGTTGCTTTTGGAATGGGAAAGTGAATGGGCTGTGGACACAAGACTTGATGTTTTCAATATGTACCCTTTTGTATATTTTGAATTTTGTATCGTGTATGTATTACCTATTTAGGAATAAGTTAATCAATTTAAAAAGCTATAGCTTGGCTTCTTTAGCATTTAATTTGCTATATAATAAAAATATACTGAGCTACCATTTTCCTCACCTCAAATCTACCTAGAATTTGCTTTTAATTCCTTCTAAGAGAGACTGTATTTTCCTTTCTCTAGGATGAGCTAAAATTACTTAGAAAGCAAGGGACCACATTGCTGTCATGTATTCAAGAACAAGCAACCAAAAGTCCCACCAGCAAACTCAGTCTCAATGAAGCTGAGAATGTAGCTACCATGGAAGGGTGAGTGAGAGGGGTGGAATCTGCTTTTTCAGGGGAGAATACGTAGAACCACATGATCTGAAACAACCAAGAACAGATTGGAACAGCTGCTGATGGGTCTTGGTGGGGTCACGAAAGAAGAATATTTGAGACAATGAAGGAAAAACCATGGTGTCCTTCTGGCATCCATCTACAGAGATCTTTTTATGAGAATGCCATTCCCTCCTCCTATGATCTGCTTTCATCCCAGGATGTCAAGGAAGATGGTAGTATTTACTGAGCTTCATTGCCAAATAACAGTTTGGTTGGGTGCTGTGCTTTGCACACCTGTCTTCTTAGGTGGAAAGAAATAAAGAGAAAGGTAAGGTTACCTGGGGTACATTTTAAAGCATAGCAGCTGCATCTGAAGTGAAGTTTCTGCCTAGTCCTGAGGGTGTCCTGATTAAAAAATGGGAAATGTGGAAACCAGCTGAACTAGGAGAAAATCATAGGTGACACAGACTGCATAATAAGGAGATTATCACAATTAGTAACACTGACTAAAAACACGGGTGTTATCTCCATGAGCCTGTAGAAATGAATGCTGACTGCATGTCCTTTCTTGTTCTTTCTTGACAGGTTATTAGTTCAGTTGAATGAAACGGAAAAAGCCTTTAGTCAGTTCTGGCCTGAGCATCACCTGAAGCTTAATCAATGCCTACAACTACAGCACTTTGAACACAATTTTTGTGAGGTATTATTTTCCTGTTTAATAAAACTTCCGTTACGTTTCAGTGACTTCTGGTTCTCTCTTTGCCCTTGAACTCTGGGCATCGGGCTTCCCTCCCCTCCCCAGTCCGGTCCCCTCCTTCTATCTTTGATTCCTCTTCTCACCTTTTCAGTGGGTAGCAATGTACTAGAATCCCATTTTCCTGTTGGCATACATGGTATTTCAGTGATGGTTTACCTTCCTTTTTGATTCAGTGTAGCTTTAATATTCCATCCACATGTGTCTCAGCACCCTCAGCTTAATCTGAAAGCTGATGAGCTGTAGAAAAAAAAAATCTATATAGATACACATATGTCCTGAATCCTTTTTGGATTTTCAAGTTGTCTAGAGTATAAAAAACCTATACCTCCAGATGGGTGTCCATTGGCTTATGTCTGGGCTTTTCTAATGCGTCTTGTAGGTTAAGCTTGCCCTGGACAACGTGTTGGCAGAGCAAGCAGAGTTTACAGACATCGGAGACAGTGCGACGCGTGTGGAGCAACTTCTTAAGGAATACAAAAAGCTGGAAGGAGAAGGCCAGGTTTGTTTTTCTGCCATTTTTGTGGACCAGGAAGAGGGTCACTGTGGATGGGGACAGATCCTGGCCACTCATTATTGCTAGAAAGTTGCCGAAAGACACAGGAATGCCCAAATCCTGCCTTTTCAGTGACTTCACGCTCACCCCAGGTCTCCAGGGAGATAATGCACATTAACAACTCTGAGGAATGACGAGGGCAGTGAGAGTTCTGTTAAGGCTGCCGGAGCGCCCAGTTGAGGCTGGAGGCTTCGGTGGGGTGAGAGTTCCAGGTGGCCCTGCCCATTCATGGGGTGACAGACTAGTGGGGGAAAAACATACACTGGGTATGTTACCCACTGGGCCAGAGGTTGGGGGCAGGAGTTGGTGGTAAGGAGGGGAAGCCTTTAAAGGGAAAAACCAGAGAAAAATAACTAGTTTTATAGTAGGCAAGATGGGGAAACGGGGGAAATTGGTCCACCTTAGTTCTGTTGCTACAGAGAGTTGGCAAAGCTTTCTGCTTTCTCATGCTCAAAGAGTTGTAAATATCAAACTTGTAAAGGAACTTGAAAGGAATATATGTTTCAGATTCTCATACCAGAGTTAAACGGTCTCCCAGATCTGTACACAGATCAGCACTTAGGAGTGAGTCTATCTTAAGTCCTTACAAATTTGGCTTATTATGAATTTAGGGAAGCCCAGTCATCTCTTTCCAGAGAAGTTCCTTTCTGCTTTTCTTTAATTGGGTTCTCTATATTTTTGTCTCTTGGGAACTAAGTCTTCTATGGTTACCACTTCCTTTCTGAGCTAATCTAGCGGTGTCTTTCCTCTAGATTATGGTAGATGGTAATTTTGTAGTACTAGAAATTTGCTTCTCAAAGTGTGATCCTCTGGCCAGAAGCTGTCACCTGAGTGAGAACTTATTAGAAATATGGGGAAATCTCAGGCCCCACCTCAGAATCAGAATCTGCATTTTAATAAGATCCCCAGGCGTTTGACACACCCATTAAAGTTAGGCTTTTGACACTCACATTATTGTTAGAGACATACTTCCCCAGAGAATAGTAACAAACGTAAACCAAGGCCACTCTGGCTTTAAGAGCTGTCAGTTATGAATTCTGAGCTGGAGGTGCTTTTGCACATGCGTGAACACACAGACCCACCTGTGCACCCGGACTCTCACTCAGCAATCCCATTCTTCCCTGGTGAGCACTCCTCTTACTGATGATTGTTGACAACTAAATGCTTCAGTGCTGAAGGCATGAGTCATCAGAAATGTTTATTAAACAATGAAAAAAATTGAATTTCATGTATCTGATAATTATATGTCTCAGAGGCTCCAAGATAGTCCCAGTTCTATGCAATTTTAGTTTTTTCAAGTGAACTCCTTATTAAATGTAGATGCTGTGTATTTTCATTCACATACATTCATATTTTAGGAAAAATGCCTCATCAAGCCCAGTGCCTTTATTTTTGGTTTGAAAAATATGGTGTCATATATATATATATATCTCACCAAGGTAGCTACTGACCTACCAGGAAGGTATATCACCAAGGTAGCTACTGACCTACCAGGAAGGTATATCATGAAGGTAGCTACTGACCTACCAGGAAGGTATATCATGAAAGTAGCTACTGACCTGCCAGGAAGGTATATCATGAAGGTAGCTACTGACCTACCAGGAAGGTATATCACCAAGGTAGCTACTGACCTACCAGGAAGGTGTATCACGAAGGTAGCTACTGACCTACCAGGAAGGTACTCATTCATCACCAAGTATTCCTTGTCCTAGATTCTGTGGCTATAGTGGCAAACCAGACAGTCAAGACCCTGCTTTCATGGGGGTTACATTCTACTGGGGAGAGACAGACAAGTGAAAAGTAATCAAATAAATAATCATATCAGAGAGTGACAAGTGGGATGAATAACAGGACATGATAGAAAGTGACTGGGGGGGTTGCTACTTTAGTAGTTAGGAAAGGCCTCTCAGACCTTTGATCTGAGATCTGTATAGCCATGCAAAGATCTAGGGAATAGCAGTCAAGGCAGAGGAGCTGCAAGTACAAAGGTCTTGAGGTGGGAACGAGGTTGGGGGCCCAAGGAATGTGGCTGGAACATAATGAGACAGGAGAGAACAGGTGGGAGCAATGGTGGTCAGGACTGGATTTTATTCTCAGTGGAACGGGAAACCATTGGATGGTGCTCTGGGTTGGGTTTTAAATACTGGGGGTGGATCTGCATGACTGCATTCACGTTCTCTCTTCTGCCCACCTCCTTGGACTTGTGATCTTTGGTACATACTTTAAAAATCGCTGACCGGAGGTAGGGGCAAAACCTATGGTCATGGGGCATCTTTCACGGGCAACATTCCTGAACAGCTGGGCTAACCTACAACCCACAGAGCCCAGGCAGATTGGTTTTACCCATCCTGTGCCTTGCTTACCCTGTTTTTTACTTATTTGCTAAAGGATGCGGTAGACCTATTCCTCTGCCTTTGGGTGAACCAAATAAAGCTATCTTATCATAACCGGGACTTTTTAAACATGTCTTCACTCAGATTTGTAAGCGGCATTGTTTCTTCAAGTGATACGGGCTTGGCTAATCTTTCCATTTGTCCTGTAAAGTGTTAAAGGAAAAAGGTAATGTTTGGGTAGAAGCCACCAAAACCCGCCTGAGGTTTGTCCTTCGCTCAGCACCCAGAGGTCAGCTTCCCTTTCAGCCTATCCACACACTGATTTCTGGGTTGTTGCCAACTTCCTTACTCTGTGCAGTGGTATCATCCTCACGGGTAACCTCTGAGCCAACTCACTAACCAGAGTTCAGCCTGTTCTTTTACCCTCTTGTGGTTTGAGGGTTTAATCGTCTTTTGAGTACTCATCTCTAATTCTGAGAAACAATGGTTCCAGTACCCCTCTTACTTCTTTAAAAGCAGAATTTGCTATAGGGTTTTGGCTGTGAGGTATGCTGGGACCTTTGCTGATGGGCCAACAAGGAACAGACCAGGACAAAACAGGGAGACTCAATCCTTTTTCAGCCTTGACATCTCCCTCCAAGGCCAGGGGCCAGCAGTTACACTACTGTGTCCAAGAAGGCATGGAACCCAGATCATTAACCTCCTAGGGATGTAATCTAGCTGGAGGGGCATGACTTTTTTTTTAATGGAAATTTTCAAACACACAAAAAAGTAGATTGACTAGTACAAGGAACTCCCATGTGTCTGCAGCTCAGTTTCAACCACCATTAACTTTCTGCCTTTCTTGTTTCACCTGGCCCTCTTCCGCATGCATTCCATTCCTATGCCGTTATCTGTGGGTCTGTCCTGGGTTCCCTGATACAGCAGTATCGCCCCTTCTTCACCATTTTCTTCCAGAATAAACATGTCCAGCTTTCATCTGTTATAGCAATAGAGTCCTGGGGGAAAAATAAGCTGTTATTACAATAAAGGTTTCTGAATTACATGTTGCAACTTGACCAGCCTTCTGAAATTTTCAGCATCTGAAAGATGCCAGGCAGGCTTATGATCAGAGTACCTGATTTCAGCCATTTCTTTCTCATTATTTCTTTTTACTTTGGAGGTTTTGTTGCCTGATTATCTTGAGCAGAAGCTATATAGACTGAAAAATAACATGCAGTTTGGAGGTTTTACAGTAAAGTTCTTGGCAGGCAACTGAAGGATTTGATAGTCATTAATAATAATGACTGCATTAATAATAATGTGTTGCCATTATTCTAGCACATGTGGGGAGACCACGTAGGCTGGAAGGTGGCAAGACACAGGCTTTGGAGTAAGAAGGAACTGGATTCAAATCCCGACTCTAACAACTACCAACTGTGTGACCCTAGTCAAGTTTCTTAGCCTTTCTGAACATACCCTCTCATCTGTAAAGTGGGTAATAATTCCTACCTCACAAGAGTCCCTGGGAATATGAAATGAATAGATGATGTATAGTAAGGACTTAGTGAGTGCCTGGAACGTACTAGGTGGTCAGAGCTTAGAAGCTATGATTATTATCCATTCATTTCAGTAGAGTAATTTTCCAGCCATCCGGTGGTGAATTCTGTATTGTATTTATGGATCTCTTCCCAAAATCCATTTGGACCTGTTATGGACATCTTTCCTCCAACATCTCAAGTGTTTTAAGAACAGTTCTGAAGGGTGAGCTGCTGCGTGCCACAGGGACGCAGCTGTGACTGCCACAGGTAACCTGGGGAGCATCCTGTGGTGAAGTTCCCTAGGCCCAGAAAACTTGTGCTATTCTTAATAAATTAGGCAGCTGGACTTAAAAAAAACAAAAGTCAACAGAGATTTCCTGGCCAAGTTTTCATGTTTCTATATTTGACTAAAGTCAGACAGGTTCAATCAACCAAATGAGGCAGGACAAGCACAGCCATTTTTCTCTGTGTGTGTTGGCCGCAGCCAGATTCTGGAGCCAGACTGCTTGAGTTTGAAGCCTGGCTCTTCTCTTTCCTACCCGGGTCACCTTGGGCCATTGTGTCTCCACTCCTCTTTTGTAAAACAGCACCTACATTAAAGGTTTGTTGTGAAGAGTAAAAGGAATCATTGACATAAGCATTTGAAACAGTACCTGGCATATAGTAAGCTCTCAGTGAATGTTAGATGTTTTTGTTAATAACAGAGGTGGTAGGGTAAATTCTGGGCTGCAGAATATTTCCTAGGTTCAACCTTCAGTGACTGAGCAGTTCTAGTAAGAGTGTCTCATTCATTCTTATATTCATTCTGCAAATATTTATTGATCTCCTACCATACCACATACTGCTCTGAGTTCTGAGGACACAGCAGTGAGCAAAAAAGTCAAAAATCACTGCCCAAGGAATTAGCATTCTAACCTCCTTTGAGCGATGGTGACCAAGTGCATCTGGGCCTTTGCTGTTTAGAACAAGTGCGCTGAGTATTTATCCCTGAGTTCTCTTATCCCTGAGTATTTATCTCTGAGTTCTTTTAAATAGCCACTGCTTGATTCATGTCTCTTTATTCCCATATCATTACTCCTTTTTTTGTTTTGCACAACAGTCATTTGTTCTTAAGTACCTAATATGTGCTGTGTACTATCTAAGTTGAATAAGAGCTGGTGCATGCCCACAAGGGTCTGTGGCATAGTGTGGGCAATAGATAACTGACCACAACGCAGTCAAGTTCATGCTCTGATCTAGAAAGGCATAGGGTGTTATGGGAGCACAGAGGAGGGGCATCAAAATAAAATGGTTGAGTCAGAGGAAGTTTCCTGAAGAAGATGAACTCTGAAGGGTGATTTGGAATTAGTTACAGAGTAGTGTGGGTACACGGGGAGGTGGGGGGAGTAGGGGAAAGGTAGGGGAAGAGGTAGGGGGAGCGGTGATGAGGGAAGGATGGGGTTTTCTAGGCAGAGAGAGCAAGTAGAGAAGTCATGGAGGCCTGAAGTTGCCTGAATGGGCTTGGCGAATGATTGACTGGGTAGGGGGCAGGGGTTTTGAAATTGTTGAAATCATACAACACTGTAAATTAAGAGAGGGGCAGGTTGTCATCACCTGGAGTCACCATGATTCCTAGTGTTACTATGAAAAGCTAAACCAGGGCAAATGTGGCACCCTGGATGCTCAACCTGGTCAGCAAGGGTGTGTGTGGGCCTCCTGTCCTGGAGGCCTTTGGGGATGTGGCAGTCATCTGTCTTGACTCAGGTCAGTGTTGTTCACACAATTCCAGCCAAGCAGCTCACTGCATCCCCTAGTTCATTGGTTCATTTATTCTTTTATCTTATTGACCAAGTATTTATGGGATGCCTTCTAAGTGATCTCATGGAGCTTATGTATTGGTGGGCATGGGTGGAAGAGGGAGGAATCATACATTAAAGGAGAGAAAGAAAATACTTTCAGGTAGAAGTAAGTGCTGTTAAAAAATGAAAACAAAGTGAGGGAGAGGGCCTGGGAGGGGGTGAGCTAAGAGCTTAGACCTGGGAGGAGCATCCCAGGGAAGGGTGCTGAGGTAGGAGGTGGTTTGGTTGCCAGCCTTGTTAAAGCCACACCTCTTCCCTGGATTACTGCAGTAGCCCCCTAACTGGTCTCCTTGCTTTCCCTCTTCTCTAGCATTCTTGACACCACAGCTGAAGCGATCCTTTCAAAAATATGAATGAGGTCCTGTCCTCGAAACCCTCCAGTGCATCCCATGTCACAATGAATAAGAGACAAAGTGCCCACAATGGCAGCAAGGCCCTCCCTGATCAGATCCCCCTCTTTCCTCTCTGATCATGTCTCCTCCTTTCCTCCTTGCTTCTTCTGCTGCAGCCATAGTAGCTTCCTCCTGCTACCTGAACACGTCAAACATGCCCCCATCTCTCAGCCGAGTGCTGCATGGTTGTCCCTCACTTCACATCTTGGCTCCTGTGTCAAGGGTCCCCAAGGCCACACCCAGATTTGAAGATTTGCTAGGAGAGCTCATAGGACTCGGCATATAATTATGCTTATGGTTATGGTTTATTACAGTGAAAGGATACCAAGCAAAATCAGCAAAGGGAAGAGGTGCATGGGGCAAAGTCTGGAGGAAACCAGGTGCAGGCTTCCAAGGGTCCTTTCCCATTGGAGTCCCACAGGGTTCACTTAGTGCCGCCAACAGTGGCTTGCAACAGCATTGTAAAATGTTGTCTGTCGGGGAAGCTCATTAGGGGCTTAGTGCCCAGAGTTTTTGTTGGGGGCTAGTCATGTTGGTGGCCTCTGACTGGCATATACCAGAATTCCGGACGCCCAGAAGAAAGCAGGTCTTCAGCATAAAACGTATTGTTTGCACAAACAGTTTAGATACCATGAGCCATTCTGATTAAGGATGATAGGAACCCTCCTGGCTTTCCCAGATGCCAGCCGAGGACCAACCTTGCAAGCAGGCCTTTCTAAGGACAGCAGTTTCAGGCTGCTGTGTTAACTGTTCTGCACAGCGTGGCCAGCACCTTCTCAGTGAGCCCTTCTCTCACTACCCTATTTAAAATAGCAGCTCCTCCACCAGCGCTCCCCGCCCTCCTCTCCCTGTTTGATTTTTCTCCATAGCTCTCACCACTGTCTAAGATACTATGTTGTCTACATATTTGTTTATTGCCTGTGTCTCCTACTAAAATGTAAGCTTCGTGAGGGAAGGGATTTTTGCCTGCTTTGTTTACCACCAAACCCCCAGCACCTGGACAGTGCTTGGTACATGGCAGGTCCTCAGTAATACATGATGAATGAATTAAAAACAGGAAAAACTTGGCACATGTGGTTAGAACGAAACAAGCTGTGCAGAAAGAGGGAGGAGATACAGTTGCTAAGCAGACAATATCAGAGCAGACAGGGACCTTGTGAGCTGCAGGAAATGGTTTAGACAAACATATTTCTTAAGTCTCATGATCCCCCCTTAGGGTTGCCCAAACCAGATCTTTACCATTTTCCCAACCTCAGCTTACTCCCCACTCTCCTCAGGGCCACATGTTTGTCCCTTTTCCTTTTCCATTCAGTTGACAAGATAATTCAGTCTCCAATTCTGTGCAGTATAATACTTCATGCTCTTCTGCCCTAGAATTTATCACAGTTGTAATAAGTTAATTATTTGTATAATTTGTTAGTATCTGAGTTCTCCATTGAACTGAAAATTCCTGGCTTGTTAACGCTATATCCTCAGTGCTTAACCCAGAACTCAACAAATATTTGAATGAATGACTTGCTCTTCTTCAGAGTGCCGATGACCCTGGACTAGGCTAGACCTCCTGGGGACCTTGAACCACCCCAGCGCTTTCCCAGGTTCCCCAGCCCCAGTCTCTGAGCCTAAAACCTGATCAACCTCTCCGTAGCCTCCCTCCAAGTTTGGAGCACACAGTGCCAGGCAAATACCAGCCTCACCATGACTCGGCTTCTGATGCTTGGCTGTGGATGTTCACTTTGCAGGAGTCCTTGGAAAAGGCCCAGCTGCTTGCAGTAATTGGGGACCAGCTCATCCAAAGCCACCACTATGCAGTGGACTCCATCAGACCCCAGTGTGCAGAGCTCAGGCACCTCTGTGATGACTTCATCAATGAAAACAAGAAAAAACACGACATTTTAGAAAAGTCCTTGGAGTTGCATAGACAGTTGGACAAGGTGAGCAAAACAAAGCTGTGAACATGATGTCTGCAAAATGTTCTGTGAAACAGTCTTAATCATACTTGCCCTCCCTGCCCCTCATGATTCCTGAGATGAGAGGATAAAGTCCTTCATGTGAAAACAGTGCTCAAGAGGCATTAAAAACTGTGCAGATTCTAAGTCATAGAGGTATTGAAGGTCCAAAATGCCCCAGCCATCCACCATATCCCATTCGAATAAACTATAAAGTCCATGTCCTCTGTGTGGACCCAGACTTAAAGAGTGTGTTTTGGCCTGGCCCTGTGGGGCATTTCATGATTCCCCATCAGGTGTAAAGAGAACCAAGCACTATAGTTGCAAAGTGCTTCTCCTCATGTAAAGGCATCAGATTGTGAATCCTTTTGAAGAAGCCTAAGTAATAACAACCATTATACACTCCTACCATTTGCTGAGCACCTACTATGTTCCTACCAGGAGCATAATTATGTCATCTATTTAATCCTCAGGACAACCTATGAGGAGGATATTAATGGCCTCATTTAACAGAGACAGAAGTTGATATTCAGCATAGTTAAGTCAATGGGTCACAACATTTAGTACATGAGGTGAGCTTGCTATAATTGCAGATTTCCTGATGTACCACTCTGGAGACTCTGATTTAGTAAGTGTGGGATGATGCCCAGGAATCAGTATTTTCCTCAAGTGCCCAGGTGATTCGGTGCAGGTAGTACATGAACAACACTGAAAAACCCTGGGGTAAAAGATTGCCCAAGACCACACATGGGGTAAATAGGGGATTACAGGTTTGAAGTCAGGACTGCCAAATTCCAAACCCCAGGCTCCTTAGACTAGACAGCAACCCTGTATGCAGAGTGCTCACGGGGAGGGGGCACGGCCCCCGTAGCCCTTCAGCAGTGATCTCTGAGGCAAGTGCCAGTCAGCAGGGGCTGTGACTTCCGGAGCCTTCTCTGTCAGCTGTTCCCAGGCAGCAAAGAGCTCACCGCTGTGAGTCAGCATGCTCCATTTCCACAGTTGTTTCTCTCTGATAGCTGGGGATACCCGCCCAGGCTGTTTACATCATCCCACTGCCAAAGGGATTTTAGTGTCAAGGAAATATAGCTGTTCCAGAAGCAAGTGGCTCAGAGGGCCTGCCAGAGATAATAGCCTAAGGCCAATCTGTGGACTGCGTGTGTGTGTGTGTGTGTGTGTGTGCGTGCGTGTGTGCGTGTGTGTGTCTCAGAGAGCAAGTAGCTGCTGTGACTCTGCAGAAGACCCCAGCTTAGTGTTTTCTGCAGATATAGGCATGATGTTTAAAGAGAAAGTTTTCACAGTATATATCAAAGCATAATTTCCTATTATTTTGAAAATCCAAAAATATAGGAAGGAGGAGGAAAAAAGTTACTTATGGACACTAATTACATTCCACTCCCCTCCTCATCCCCACACAGTGGGAATCATCCATTTTTAAATATCTTTATGATTTTTTTGTTATTCTAAAAGTAGTACACATGCAGTGTAGGTAATTTAGGGAAAGTAAAGACAAATTTAATTTGCCTGTAATTTTCCCACTTAGAGATAACTACTTTAGAGAGCTCCCTTTTGGTCTTTTTTCTCTGTACAGTTATTTTACATAGCTTTTCAGGTCACAGGGTAAATGGAAATGCAGATGTACTTGCAAGGGCAGCTTTTTTTCATACAAATATTCAGACAGCACAATGGCCCCTGTCTTTCTCTAAGTTTTTTAAAAATTGAATTGTTAGAATTCATTACTTATCTGCTTTCATTCCAGCATTCTGGAAAGTTTAAGTACTGATGTTCTGAGCTAAAAGCTTTGCATTCTTAGATGCTTCCCTTGGTAAGACAAACGCTAATAAATGCAAATGTGGACAGAGGACAGTGGTGTTCTTGTTAAAAGAGACATTCCCTCTCCCAGGAAGGCATGTAGGAGCCAGGTCTAAAGCCTCCTTATTTACTCTGTGCTCTTGTAACCAATTAGGATGCAAGAAACTGGCCTAGAAAGTAAACCCAAAAAGCCACTGGTTGCATTTCTCTATGGTTAGACCAAACGCAGAAATACTCAACTCTCTCCTCTTAGAGATGTGGCAATTACTGTCAGTGGAGAAAAGAAGAATGCTTATATGATTTATTTTTTGACTAAGTGACTTCCTTGAAAAGTATGCAGATGTAAAATTGATTTGGGCTTGCCCACCTCATGGTTATATTTATAGTGGTTGGACCTCTAAACCTGATGCTGTGCCATGACAATTCCTTGTTGTCTCAGAATCCTTGTAGACCCCATATGAGCTTGGACCTCCTGAGGACTGTGGTGGCTGAGTTGTGGGCGGGCTAACTGCACAGGGCACTGTGTTTCTTTCTAAAAGGTCAGCCAGTGGTGTGAAGAAGGAATCTACCTCTTGGCTTCCCAAGCTGTAGACAAGTGCCAGTCCCGAGAGGGGGTTGACATTGCCTTGACTGACATTGAGACGTTCCTGGGCACAGCGAAGGAGTACCAGTTGCCCAGCCCCAACGAGTTTTACAACCAGTATGAGCTGATGCTCACTCTTGATGTAAAGGTAACGTTTCTGAGTTATTTTGATCCTGTGGTTGGGAAAGGGATGTGGGGGAACTTTGCCTATTGCCCAGGAAAATCTATGTAGGATGTACTGAGCAGATTAACTGGCTCTTGAGCCCTCAGGTGGCCTCTTAGACTCCTGGTCTGTGCTTCCTGGCAAACTGACTCTTCATGGCCTGATTCAAATATCACTTTCACTCATTCATTTCTCTGCAAATATTTATAAGCATCTCTGATGTATTAGGCACTGTGCTGAATGCAGAGGACATAATTATGAGCAGAAATAGATGTGGTTCCATCCTTCATGGAACTTACAGTTTATGTATGTCATACAGTTTATGTATGACATTAATAAATATCAAACACAAAACACAAAAATGTGTTGCAAGCTGAGACAAGTGCTCTGAAGGATGGATTCAGGGTTCTATGGGGTATGTGACAGAGGAACTTGACCTGGACTGGGGGTCAGGGAAATTCCCTGGGAAGAGTCACTTGAGCCAAGGCCCAGAAAATGAGTAGAGAAGATGGGGGAGGCTTTCCAGACAGAAGGATCAGAGTGTGCAAGGCTGCAGGGCTGAAGGGAGCCTGGCACAAGTGCAGAACCCAAAATTCAGAATGGCTAGAGTACAGAGAACAAGGGAAGAGTCTTTGGGGTGAGATTAGAGAGGTGTAGATGAAGTGTGGCTTCATTGGCCATATGAAGGAGTTTGGTCTTTATTCTGAGAGCCACTGAAGGATTTAAGCAGGGGAATAACTTGATCAGATTTGCATTTTGAGTGGAGCATTGTTCTCTGAAGTCAGCAGAGTTATAGATAGTACACCTTCCTCTTAGATCCACATCACTTTGTATGTACTTCTGCAGAAGGGGCTTTTTTACCTCTTTTGAGTCATGGACCCTTTTGCGAATCTGATTCACATATTTTCAGGGTTCTGCACACTCAAAATGATTGAATGGAGTTTGATGTAGGCACTGTTTATAAAGATATGGGCAGAATTTTGGAAACTCAATATGGATGGTGAAGCACCCTGGGCTATAAAGAAACAGGGAGCAGTTACCCCCCCTAAGCCTGAAAGACAAAGGGGAACCCAAGAAGCACTACAGCTGTGACTGTAAGAGAGGTAGCCAGTAAGATCTGTGGCCTTGGGCAGAGGAATGCAGCCACTGGTGGAGAAATATATACCCCTACTTTTCTCTCTCCCTCTCAGATTTCCTGGTCGTACATCTCAGTAGCCAAATCCAACTAAAAGCCCATGGGCATCTAGTGAGCCCATCTGATGGAGTCTGTAGAGGTCAGCTTCCTGGGACACAGAACAGTATAGAGAAGATATAGTGGGGGAGCAGACAGGGAATACCCAGCATATATAACTTTTTATGATTAATTTTAGGGGACACCCTGAAGTCCATCCATGGATCCAGGCTAAGAGACTTTGCTCCAAAATGATACATAGCAAACTGTATTCTAGTTTTTTATTTTTAATGTCTGTCTTGTCTGTTACACTGGGAGCTGCAGTGAGGCAAGAGCCTCACCCATCTCTGTGTCCCTGTGCCTAGTCTGTGCCTGGTGTCCAGTCCATGTTTGCTGAACAAGTGGCAGGTGGCAGAGTGGGCCAATTACAGTGGGGGCAGCTTGGTGTGGGATTGTGCCTCAGTGATGTTCTTTCCCTGACTCTTCCCAGTGAGTTTTGGTGGTAAGATGTGATCTTGAGGTGGTACTGGGGGTGGTTAGGCAGGTCTACCTTCCCCTAACATAGGGACCCTTCTACTTCCCTGCAGAGAGGACAAAGAGAAGGCCCATCTAGTGTGTGTGCTATATTGTAGACCCAGGATTGGTAGCCTCATATCATATTTCTAAAGCAGAACAGTCTCACTCAGCTCCATGCCCATTAGCTCCTCAAACAAGTGTATCAGGTCAACCAGGGAGACTCGTGGCCACAGCTGCCATTTTGGCCAGCATCAGCAAACTTCCTGACCACACCACCCACCAGGAAATAAATAAAACTTAATAAACCACCTCTGGGAAATAGGCAGAAACATGGAGGAAGGAGAAGACCAGAAGAAATATTTATTTTAAAAATCCAAAATGGAAAAATCCCCCAAACCCATCTTTTCTTCTTTTGGTTTGGAGTAAAATTCTAGATTATAATATTTAAATATCCTGTTGTGTCAGAGTTTTGTCCACTGAGGAGTAATGACTTGGTTGTCAAAACTGGTACTCTATACATATAAAAATAATCCTAGTTATATGCATATACACACATTGGTATAGACACATGTATCTCCTTGGGCAGTTGATGCCAGGCATAGAAACAATGAGACCCCTACTATCAATGAGCACACGCACCACCGAGATCTTGGTTTCTTATACCATTCTCCAATAGAAGAGAACAGGGCTCCTTGGAGAAATGTCTGTATCTAGGACTGCGAAAGGAAATATACAAAATGATCCTAGAGAGGGAGATCAAGATGGCAGAGTAGGAGGATGCAGAGCTTACCTCCCCCAACAAACACATCCAAAATACATCTGCAAGTGGAGCAATTCTCACTGGAAACAAACGAGACTGGCATAAAGACACTTACACAACCAAAGCTGTAAGAGAGATCCACATGGAATCAGGTAGAAAGGGAAGGAAGAAAAGCAATCAGGTTGGGACCACACCCCTGGGAGGGGACACAGAAGAGGAGGGGGGTTACACAGGTTCAGAGATGCTCCCTGAGGAGTGAGCAGTTTGAACTACATATTGGGTGCCCCAGCCCCAGGGTCTGACACAGGGAGGACAAGTCCCTTTAGCTGGTTTAAAAACCAGTGGGATCAAACAACACATAAAAAAGGTTATACACCACAATGAAATTGGATTCATCCCAGGGCCACAAGTATGGTTCAACATATGCAAATTGATCAATGTGATACACCACATCAACAAAAGAAAAGACAAAAGCCACATGATCATCTCAATAGATGCAGAAAAAGCATTTGATAAAATTCTACATCCATTCATGAGAAAAAGTCTTACCAAAGTGGGTATAGAGGGAACATATCTCAACATAATGAAAGCTATTTATGACAAACCGACAGCCAACATAATACTAAATGGTGAAAAGCTGAAACGCTTCCCACTAAAATCTGAAATAAGACAAGGATGCCTGCTCTCACCACTTCTATTCAACATAGTATTGGAAGTTCTAGCCACAGCAGTCAGACAAGAGAAATAAATAAAATGTATCCAAGTTGGAAGAGAAGACGTAAAATTGTCATTATATGCAGATTACATGATAATATATATAGAAAACTCTGAAGACGCCACACAAAAACTGCTAGAACTGATAAGTGAATTCAGCAAGGTAGCAGCATACAAGATTAACATACAGAAATCTGTTGCATTCTATACACTAAAAAAGGGAAAGTAAAAAACAATCCCTTTTAAAATTGCATCAAAAAAAAAAAAAAAACCACTCAGGAATAAACCTGACCAAAGAGGTGGAAAGATTTATGTGCTGAGAACTATAAAGCATTAATAAAGGAAATTGAAGATGATTCAAAGAAATGGAAAGATATCCCATGCTGTTGGATTGGAAGAATTAATACTGTTTAAATGGCCATACTACCCAAAGTAATCTATAGATTTAATGTGATCCCTATCAAATTACCATGACTTTTTTCACAGAACTACAACAAATAATCCTAAAATTTATATGGAACTATAAAAGACCCAGAATTGCCAAAGCAATCCTGAATAAAAAGAACAAAGCAGGAGGCACAACCCTGTAGACTTCAGACAATACTGCAAAGCTACAGTAATCAAAACAGCATGGTATTTGCACAAAAACAGATGTATGGATCAATGAAACAGAATAGAGAGCCCAGAAATAAACCCACACACCTATGGTCAATTAATCTTTGACATAGGAGGCAAGAATATACAATGTAGAAAAGACAGTCTCTTCAGTCAGTGGTGTTGGGAAAGATGGACTGATGCATGTAAGTCAATGAAGTTAGAACACTCCCTCACACCATACACAAAAATAAGCTCAAAATGGCTTAAAGACTTAAATATAAGACATGACACCATAAAACTCCTAGAAGAAAGCATAGGCAAAACATTCTCTGACATAAATTGCAGCAATGTTTTCTTAGGTCAGTCTCCCAAGACAATAGAAATAAAAGCAAAAATAAACAGATGGGAGCTAATCAAACTTACAAGCTTTTGTACAGCAAAGGAAACCATAAATAAAATGAAAAGACAGCCTACAGACTAGGAGAAAATATTTGCAAACAATGTGACTGACAAGGGCTTAATTTCCAAGATATACAAACAGCTCATACAATGCAATACCAAAAAACAAACGACCTGATTGAAAAATGGGCAGAAGACCTAAATAGACATTTCTCCAAAGAAGACATACAGATGGCCAAGAGGCACATGAAAAGATGCTCAGCCTTGCTAATTATCAGAGAAATGAAAATCAAAACTACAATGAGATACCACCTCACACCAGTCAGAGTAGGCATATTAAAAAGTCTACAAATAACAAATGCTGGAGAGGATGTGGAGAAAAGGGAACCCTCCTACACTGTTGGTGGGAATGTATATTCGTGCATGCATCATGGAAAACAGTATGGAGGTTCCTCAAAAAACTAAAAACAGAGTTGTCATACAATCCAGCAATCCCACTCCTGGGCATATATCCAGACAAAACTCTAATTTAGAAAGATACATGCACCCCAGTGTTCATTACAGCACTATTTACAATAGCCAAGACATGAAAGCAACCTAAATGTCCATCGACAGATAAATGGATAAAGAAGATGTGGTATATATATACAATGGAATATTACTCGGCCATAAAAAAAGAATGAAATAATGCCATTTGCAGCAACATGGGTGGACCTGGAGATTATCATACTAAGTGATGTAAGTCAGAAAGAGAAAGACAAATACCATATGATATCACTTATATGTGGAATCTAAAATATGACAAATGAACTTATTTACGAAACAGAACAGACTCATGCCAGCACACACCCCAGCCTGTACCAGGTGCCCACTCTGGCACCTCTTGTTCCAGCACTGCTCCCCTCTGGGGCAAAGGTATCAATGCTGGAGGGGGAAGGGGAGAACACACACTTAGAACCAGTTCGGACCCAGGCCTCAGGACCTCTGTTCCAGCAATTTGGGATCAGACCCCGCACCCAACAGGGCAGTGATGGCCACTGAGCAGAGGGGAAGTCCTGCCTCACACCTGGCCCTGGCTTCAGCCCCTCCTTCTCCAGCCCCACCACCTACCAAGATGCTAGCTGCCAGCACACCCTGAGGAAAGATGTGACTTGTGCTCATGTCAGATCCAGCTCTCCCATCAAAGCTACTGGGCACATGCAGACTGTGTAGGGATGCTCCCACAGAGGACAACCCTTCAAGACCAGGATAGATAACTGTTTCACCTAATTTCATAAAGACAGAAAAATTTAAGCAGAATAAGAAGACAGAGAAATTTGTTTCAAATGAAAGAACAAGGAAAAAACCCTGAAAAAACAAGTAATGAAACAGAGAAATAATTTACCAGATAAATAGTTCCAAGCATTAGTAATAATAATGCTAACTGAACTAGGGAAAAGAATAGATGAACACAGTGGGAATATTAAGAAGGAACTACAGAGCTTCCCTGGTGGCACAGTGGTTAAGAATCCGCCTGCTACTGCAGGAGACATGGGTTCAAGCCTTGGTCTGGGAAGATCCCACATGCCGTGGAGCAACGAAGCCCATGCACCACACTACTGAGCCTGCACTCTAGAGCCCGCAAGCCACAACTACTGAAATCCGCATGCCTAGAGTCCATGCCCTGCAACAAGAGAATCCACCGCAATGAGAAGCCTGCGCACCGCAATGAAGAGTAGCCCCCACTTGCTGCAACTAGAGAAAGCCTGCGTGCAGCAACGAAGACCCAACACAGCCAAAAATAAATAAATAAAATAAATAAATGTATTAAAAAAAAAGAAGGAACTAGAAAATATAAAAAAAGAACCAGTCAGAACTGAAGAATACAATAACTGAAATGAAAAACACACTAGATGGAATTAACAATGGACTAGGTGATACAGAAGAACACATAAATTGTCTGGAAGATAGAATAATGGAAATCACCCAATCAGAGCAGCAGAAAGAAAAAGAAATTTTAAAAAGGAGACTAGATTAAGAGACCTCTGGAACAACATCAAGCATACCTGCATTCGCATTATAGGGGTCCCAGAAGGAAAAGAGAGAAAGGGGTTGAAGATGTATTTGATGAAATTATGGCTGAAGACGTCCCAAACCTGAGGAAGGAAACATATCCAGGTACAGGAAGCAAAGAGGATCCTGAACAAGTTGAACCCAAAGAGACCCACAGTAAGACATCATAATTAAAATGGCAAAAGTTAAAGAGAGATTTCTAAAGGCAGCAAGAGAAAAACAAAGAATGATATACAAGGGAACCCTCATAAAGCTATCAGCTGATTTTTCTGCAGAAACTTTGCAGGCCAGAAGGGATTGGCCATGATATATTTAAAGTGCTGAAAGGGAAAAACCTACAATGCAGGATATTCTACACAGCAAGATTATCTTTTAGAGATAAAGAACTTCTCAGATGAGCAAAAACTAAGAGTTCATCGATACTAAATGGACCCTAAAAGAAATGTTAAAGGGTCATCTCTAAATGGAAAGAAAAGGCTACAAGAAGAAGTAAGAATCTATAGGAAAGGAGAAATCCCAATAGTAAAGGCAAATATATAGTAAAGGCTGTAGATGAACCATTTAAATAAGCTAGTATGAAGATTAAAAGACAAAAAAAAAATTATAAAATCAACTATAACTACAATAAACAGTAAACTACATAACTACAATAAACACATAAACTACAATAAACAGTAAACTACAATAAACAGGGTTACACATGAAGATGTAAAATATGACATCAAAAACACAAAACATGGGGAAGGGAAATTTTAAAAATGTAGCTCTTTTAGAATGTGTTTGAACTTAAATGAGTCTACCAGTTTAAAACTAGTAATTATAGTTACCAGTCAACATAGAATGAAGCCCATAGTAACCATAAATCAAAACCTACAATAGAAACACAAAAACCCGAGAGAAAAGAACACAAGCATTCCACTAAAGAAAATCATGAAACCACAAGGTAAGAAACTAAAAGAAGAAGGAAAGAACAGAGAAGAACCACAAAAAGAACCAGAAAACAAGTAACAAAATGGCAACAAGTACAAAGATGTCAATAATTATTTTAAATGTCGATGGACTAAATGCTCCAATCAAAAGACATAGAATGGCTGATCAGATAAAAAAAGAATAAGACCTCTCTATAGGTGGCTTACAAGAGACTCACTTCAGAGCTAAAGACACACAGACTGAAAGTGAGAGGATGGAAAAAGATATTTTGTACAAATGGAAACAAGAAAGCAAAGGTAGCAATATCAGACAAAATGGACTTTAAAACAAAGTCTATAACAAAGGACAAAGAAGGGCATTGTATAATGATAAAAGGATCAAGAATATACAAGGGATATAACACTCATTAACATATATGTACCTAGCATAGGAAAACCTAAATATATAAAGCAAATATTAACAGACATAAAGGGAGAATCCCACAATAATACAATAATAGTAGGTGACTTTAACACCCCACTCATATCAATAGACAAAACATCCAGACAGAAAAATCAATAAGGAAACAATACTCTTAAATGATATATTAGACCAGTTGGACTTAATAGATAGCCACAGGACATTCTATCCAAAAACAGCAGAATATACATTCTTTTCAAGTGCACATGGAATGTTCTCCAGGATAGGTCACATGCCAGGCTACAAAACAATTCTCAACACATTTAAAAGGATAGAAATTATATCAAGCGATTTTTCTGACCACAAATATATGAAACTAGAAATCAATTACAGGAAGAAAATTGGAAGAACACAAACATGTATAGACTAAACAACATGCTACTAAAAAACCAATGAGTCAATGAAGAAATCAAAGAGGAAATTAGAAAATACCTCAAGACAAGTGGAAATAAAAGCACAACTTTCCAAAATCTATGGCACGCAGCGAAAGCAGTTCTAAGAGTTTATAATGATACAGGACTACCTCAAGAAACAAGAAAAGTCTCAAATAACCTAACCTGGTATCTAAAGGAATTAGATAAAGATGAACAAAGCCCAAAGTCTGCAGAAGGAAGGAAGTAATAAAGATCAGAGAAGAAATAAATAAAATAGAGACCAAAAAGCAATAGAAAAGATCAATGAAACCAAGAGCTAGTTTTTTGAAAAGATAAACAAAATTTAAAAGCCTTTATCTAGGCTCATCAAGAAAAAAGAGAGGGGACCCAAGTTAACAAAATAAGAAATGAAAGAGGAGAAATAACAACCAACATCACAGAAATACAAAAAAAAAAATCATGATAGTATATACTACAAACAGTTATATGCTAACAAATTGGACAACCTAGAAGAAATGGATAAATTTCTAGAAGCATACAATCTTCAAAGACTGAATCAGAAAGGAATAGACAATCTGAACAGACCAATCACTAGTAGTGAAACTGAATTTGTAATAAAAATAAACTCCCATCAAACAAAAGTCTGGGACTGGATGGCTTCACAAGGGAATTCTACCAAACATATAAAGAAGAGAAAATACCTATCCTTCTCAAACTATTCCAAAAAAATTGAAGAAGAAGGAGCACTCCCAAATTCATTCTATGAAGCCACCATTACCCTGATATTAAAACCAGACAAAGACACCACAAAAAAAGGAAATTACAGGCCAATATCTCTGATGAATATAGATGCAAAACTCCTCAACAAAATATTAGTGAACTGAATTCAACAATATATAAAAAGGATTATACACCATGATCAAGTGGGGTTAATCCCAGGGATACAAGGATAGTTCCAGATCTGCAAATCAATCAGTGTGATAGCCACATTAACAAAAGGAAGGATAAAAATCACATGATCATCTCAAAAGACACAGAATAAGCATTTGACAAAATTCAACATCCATTCATGATAAAAGTTCTCTTCAAATTTGGTATAGAGGGAACATATCTCAACATGTTAAAGGCTATTTTTGAGATTGGCCAAGATGGCAGATTAGAAAGATGCTGAGCTCACCTCCTCTCACAAGCACACAAAAATCAGAGCTATTTGTAGAACAACCATTGAATGAAAAAGACCAGAACCTACAAGAAATGATCTTGTACAACTAAAGACATAAAGAAGGAACCACAACAAGACGGGTAGAAGGGGCAGACTCACAATATAATCAAATCCTGTACCCCCAGGTGGGTGACCCACAAGCTGGAGAATAATTATATTGCAGAGTTTCTCCCACAGAAATGAGAGTTCTGAGCCCTACGTCAGGCTCCCCAGCCCAGGGGTCCTACACTGGGAAGAGGAACCCCCAGGGCATTTGGCTTTGAAGGTCAGCAGGGCTTAATTTAGGGAGTTTCACAGGACCGGAGGAAGTAAAGACTTCATTCTTAAAGGGCACACACAAAATCCTACATGCTCTGGGACCCAGGGCAAAAGCAGTAATTTGATAGGAGCCTGGGCCAGACCCACCTGCTGGTCTTGGAGAGTCTCTGGAGAGGTGGAGGGCAGCTGTGGCTCACCCTGGGCACATAGACACTGGCTGCAACCATGCTTGGGAGTTCCTTCTACCACTGGACACTGTTGTGGGTGGGCACCATTGTGGTACCCTTCCTCTAGCTCATTAGCACCAAGACCTGACCCCACTCAAGAGCATGTAGGCACCAGTGCTGGGACTGGCTAAGCAAACTGGGTGGGGACTCAGCCCCACCCAGGAGCAGACAGGCTACCTAAAGACTTCCTGAGCCCACAGCCACCTCTAGACATCCTCTAGACATGGCCTTGACTATCAGAGGGCCAAGGCCCAGCTCCCCCCACCAGTGGGCAGGCACCTGCCCTGCCTTCTGGGAAGTCTGCTCAACATCACCAATTATTAGAGAAATGCAAATCAAAACTACAATGAGGTACCAGCTCACACCGGTCAGAATGGCCATCATCAAAAAGTCTACCAATAACATAATGCTGGAGAGGGTGTGGAGAAAAGGGAACCCTCCTACACTGTTGGTGGGAATGTAAGTTGGTACAGCCACTATGGAGAACAGTATGGAGGTTCCTCAGAAAACTAAAAATAGAACTACCATATGATTCAGCAATCCCACTCCTGGGAATATACCTGGACAGAACTCTAATTCAGAAAGATACATGCATCCCTATGTTCATAGCAGCACTATTCACAATAGCCAAAACATGGAAACAACCTAAATGTCCATGGACAGATGAATGGATAAAGATGTGGTACATATAGACAATGGAATGCTACTCAGCCATAAAAAAGAATGGAATAATGCCATTTGCAGCAACATGGATGCAGCTAGAGATTATCATACTAAGTGAAGTAAGTCAGAAAGAGAAAGAGAAATACCATATGATATCACTTATATGTGGAATCTAAAATACGGCACAAACGAACCTATCTACAAAACAGAAACAGACTCACAGACATAGAGAACAGACTTGTGGTTGCCAAGGGGGAAGGGGGAGGGAGAGAGAGATGGACTGGGAGTTTGGGGTTGTTAGATGCAAACTATTACATTTAGAATGGGTAAACAACAAGGGCCTACTGTATCTCACAGGGAACTATATTCAGTATCCTGGGATAAACCATAATGGAAAATAATATAAAAAAGAATGTCTCTATGTGGATAATTGAGTCACTTTGCTGTACAGCAGAGATTGCCACAACATTGTAAATCAACTCTACTTCAATTTTTTTATGAAGGCATTCAAACTGAAGATAATGGAGATAATGGAACTCGTATACACTGTTGGTGGAAAGGTAAATTGGTGCCACCACTGTGGAAAACAGTATGGAGTTTCCTCAAAAAACTAAAAAAAGAACTTCCATATGATCCAGCAATTCTACTCCTGGGTATATGCCCAAAGAAAGTGAAAGCACTAATTTGAAAAGATACAATGCACACCGATGTTCATAGCAGCGTTATTTATAATAGCCAAGATATGGAAGCAAGATAAGTGCCCATCAACAGATGAATGGATAAAGAAAAGTATATAACGTTGTGTATATATACAGTGTATATATATGTGATTGATATATATACCTATATATATTCCACTATATATATATATATATATAGTGGAATATTACCCAGCCATTAAAAAGAATGAAATTCTGCCATTTGCAATAACATGGATGGACCTAGAGTGCACTATGCTTAGTGAAATGTCAGACAGAGAAAGACAAATACTCTGTTACCACTTGTATGTGGAACCTAAAAAATAAAACAAATGAAGGAATATAACAAAACAGAAACAGACTCACAGATATGAAGAACAAACAAGTGATTACCAGTGGGAGAGGGAAGGCGAGAGGGCAAGATAGGGGTAAAGGATTAAGAGGTACAAACTATTATGTATAAAATAAATAAGCTACAATGTTATATGTACAGCACAGGGAATATAGCCAATATTTTATAATTACTTTAAATAGAGTATAATCTATAAAAATACTGAATCACTCTGTTGTACACTTGAAATGAATATAATATTATAAATCAACTATACTTCAATTTTTTTAGAAAAGATGATCCCAGAGCACCTTATAGTGCCAGAAAGTAAGGAACTGCTCAAAACAAAACAAAACAAACCACAATGATGGGACATAGGAGGCAATTGAAAGAGCTCCCTGTGACCAATGCTGGAACAATTTGAGCAACAAGATTCATAAAGTAATACTGGATTACAACTCAAAGTATAAAATAGATATCATGAATCCATTGTGATATAAATACATGATGGAATAAATAAATAAATGGAGGAAAGGAAACTAATCTCCCATACAGAAGAATTCCAAATTATTTATGTAGATTTATGTAGATATTTATGTAGATGGAGCATAACTTCCCACTCCCTAAGTGTGGGTTGCCCATAATGACTTTCTTCCAAAGAGTACAGTATGGGAAGGAAGAAATAAAAGAGTGACTTTACAGTGGAGAAACCTAACAAATACTATCTCAGCCAGGTGATCAAGGTCAACATCAAGAGCCTAAAGTCATATAGATAGTGTGTACTCTTGATATGGTGTGATGAAAATGACACTTTATTTCTGTGGTCTTCCCCCCCCCAAAACCCCGTAACTCCAGTCTAATCATGAGTAAAACATCATATAAATCCCAACTGAGGGACATTCTACAAAATACCTGACCAATAATCCTCAAAACAGTCAAGTTCATCAAAAAACAGGATAAGTTGAGAAACTGTCACAGCCAAGAAGAGCCTAAGAAGTCATGACAACTAAATGTGATGTGGTATCCTGGGAGGGGGGAAAGGTACATTAGGTAAAAACTAAGAAAATCTAAGCATGGATTTTATTTAATAATTATTTATTTTAATAATAAAAATAATGTATCAGTATTGGTTCATTAATTGTAACAAATGTACCATACTAACATAGGATGTTAATCATAGGGGAAATTGAGTGTGGTGTATATGGGAACTCTCTGTACTATTTTGCAATTTCTCTGTAAATCTAAAACTATTCTAAAAAATAAAATTTATATCTCAAGAACAGGTACTCTATGTCTAAAAGATTGAGTCTGTTACATTTAAGACACAGTGATGAGCAAAACGACATCAGCAGTTAAACTGTTGTTCTTATAGCAGCCACCCTGGCTCTGTCTCTGTCTGAGGCTCTTCAAAGTGCTTTTTCCTAATACATTGCTATTGTGCTACCCTCTTAGTGCTGCTGTTTTGATTTTTCTCCCTCATTCACTTTCACCACCCAGTCCAGGGAATTAAACAATCTCAGTAGCAAACAGCAAAATTTGATTCTTCAAATATTCATTGGGTACCCAGTTTGCCCTTTATTCTGGGAATCAACAATGAAAGTCACAGTCTCTGTATCAAAGTGCTGGCAGTTTGGTGGAAGACAAACATGTCCCCAGTAAATGCTCCTTAGTCCAAGAGCAGATAGAACGGAAGGGAGTGTGAGGCACATAGAGGAGGCATTGGTCAGCTCAGCCCGGGGAGACCAGGGTGTTCATAGGAGAGGATGCCTAAATTTGGTCTGGAAGACTAGGTAGGGGTTTTCAGGGAACACAAAGTGGAGGGAGGGGACCTCAGCAGAAGGAACAGAGGTGCAAAGGCAGAGAGGCTGGAAACGAGTATTAGGGAAACTGGCACAGCCGGAGGCTGGAGTGTGAAGGGTGGGTACTGGCAGGTGGGAGACTGGAGGGAGACCAGGGTCAAGTCATGAAGAGCTCAGAGCTCCCGAATGAGGAGTCTGGACTTTATCCTGATGCAGCGGAGAGCCCCTGCAGGGCTTTTAAACAGGGAAGTTATATGATCATATTTAATTTTTGAAAGATAATTCTGATTGTGGTATGGAGAATGGATTTGCAAGTAAAAAGAGGAAAGAGGGGAATGCAATGGTTAATCTTGCACTACCTCCCCCTCATCTGAGTTTAGGAATTTAGGGTCTCTTCTGACTGCCTCATTATTTCCAGAGTTCACCCTGGGGTCTCAAGAGAAAGCTGCAAAAGGGCGAAGGTGATCCAAGTCCTGTCTAGCCCAAGTGGTGAGTCACTGGGCTCTAGCATGTGACACTGACCTCATACCAGGGCTGTCCCCCACACAACACCAATTTGACAATCATTCATTGAGTCAGATTTCTTGATCTTTGAGCAGCAATTAACACCTATGTCTCAGTTTCCTCAAGCTCATCACTGGACAAGAAGGGCAGAGTAGTAGTGTCTTATCACCATCCCCCCAGAAATACATCACCCTGACATAAGGGAATTTGGCTTTTTCTGGGACTTGGACTCATAGCTGTGTAATCAGAACCTTTAGTCCACGGCACAACTGAGCTTCCTGAGGCCAGAGGCACATTCTCTGAAGTGGCCTTTTAGACACAGACTCTGAGTAGGGGTCACCAAACTACAGCCTGTAGGCCAAAGCTGCTTGCTACCTATTTTTGTAAACAAAGTTTTATCAGAACACAGCTGCTCTCTTTCATTTATGTATTATCTGTCATCTACGACTGCTTTTATGCTATGACAGCCAAGTTTGGCAGATTCGACAGAGACCAGATGGTCTGCAAAGCCTGAAATATTTACTATTTGATCCTTTACAGAAAAATTGCCAACCCCTGGTCTAGATCAACACTTTGCAATAGAAATATAATGCAGGACTTCCCTGGTGGCGCAGTAGTTAAGAATCCGCCTGCCAATGCAGGGGACACGGGTTCGAGCCCTGGTCCGGGAAGATCCCACATGCCGTGGAGCAACTAAGCCCATGCGCCACAACTACTGAGCCTGTGCTTTAGAGCCCGCGAGCCACAACTACTGAGCCCGTGTGCCACAACTACTGAAGCCTGCGCTCCTAGAGCCCGTGCTCGGCAACAAGAGAAGCCACCTCAATGAGAAGCCCGTGCACCGCCAACGAAGAGTAGCCCCCGCTCGCCACAACTAGAGAAAGCCTGTGTGCAGCAACGAAGACCCAGCGCAGCCAAAAATAAATAAAGTAATTAATTAATTAAAAAAAATAATAACGTAAACCACACACGTAATTTAACATTTTCTAGTAGCCGCATTTTAAAAAGTAAAAAACAAGTGAAATCAGTTTTTAATAATGTTTTCTTTAACCTTTGTGCAAAATATTATTTCAACATACAATCACTATTGTACAATTAATTGTATTTTAACGAGGTATTTTATGTTCATTTTTCAAATAAGTCTTCAAAATCCAGCATGTATTTAAACTGACAGCACAGCTCAATTCAGACTAGCCGCATTCCAGGTGCTCAGTAGCCACATGTGGCCAGTGGATACTGTATGGACAGTGCAGGTCTGCACTCAGACCCTCCAAAGAGTGAGACCAGCCCCAGATTTTGGTGCAGAGGTCAGCCTCAGCAGAGCCTTAGGCTATAGGGGAACAGTTGTTGCATAGTTAACACTCCAGTCCTCAGGGATCTTTGCTCTTTCGTCAGAAGATGGCCCAGCATAGAAAAGACCTTACTTTTTCCAGTTGCAAACTGTGGCAACCTCCCTCGGTGTGTGCTGAGCCTGTACTTTTGGAAATCAGCATCCTCAGACCACCCTGCGTGGATTATGGTGGTTCAGCTCTTCTAATTTTTGGTCCCTTGTTTGGTGGTTAAAATCATCCACAAGGTGGATGTCAGACTCTGCATGACAAAGAGAAGGCTACCCACTTCCTTGACCCACCAGAGCTAGAGGAACGTCCTGCTGGAAGAAACATATTCAGCTGAATTCAGGCCTTGGGGAAACTCAGGTGAAACAGGTCTTGTTTCTTGTTCTCCTGAACCTCTGCCTTAGGGCATATATAGTCAGTTATGAGAACATGTTTGAGTTTCATCTTTCCCCTGGTATTTCTTCAGTTTCTTTCTTTGCTACTTATATATAAAGAAGGGGTCTCACAGAATAAAGTTTAAAGGTGTATCCTTTTCATTACAGATCTTTGTGGTTCCCTTGATCCTGCCTCAGAATTTAACCACCTTTTTACCCCAGAATACTTAGTCTTTTCTCTATCAGGGCCTTTATTCAGGGTACATTTCTTATTTTGAAATCCTCCTGTTTTATAAGTTGGCCTAATGCCGTTCATTCATGGCCTGTGGCATCCTTTTCTACCGTGAATGGATATGGCTTAGTGAACATTTACCCACTCAGCATATATTTACTGAGCACTACTCGGTGCTAGGCAGTGTTTCAGGCATTGGAGATAGAGTGGTGAAAAAGATACAACCCCTGCCAATCAAGTGGGAGGTACAGACTCTTAGAAGCACAATTCTGTACGAGGTGAGATGTGCGATGACCTGCATATAGATGCCCAGAGAAGGGTCACCTGAGGGAGGAGATAGGGAGGTGGGGAGGAGGGGAAGATGGGAGAAAGGGAATGCCTCACATCCTCAGGCTCAGTGCAGAGTGACCGGCTCATGAACTGCTTTTTTTCCCACAGGCCAAAGCCCAGAAAGTCCTGCAGAAGCTGGGTGATGTGCAGGAAATATTTCACAAGAGGCAAATGAGTCTGATGAAACTGGCAGCCAGACAGACTCGCCCAGTGCAACCCGTGGCCCCGCGTCCTGAGTTCTCCCCAAAATGGGTGTCACCAAAAATCCGCCAGCCCTCCACCTTGGGTAGGTTACTTGGGGAAAGAAGTTTTGTGGCTTTATGTTTCATTGATGCCCATGAGGGTTTAGATTATGGTTGCTTAAGATGCATAATGGTTACTGTTTTGACAGATATTATTTAAGATATGGAATAGTACAGTCATTGAAGACATAAATTTAGGTAAAACTGAGTGCCTGTATGCCAGGAAAAGCTCACAGTCTAGTAGAAGAATAATATAAATGCACAAATACCATTAGCATGAAATAAACTCCATTAAGGACCTTTAAAAGGCCCACAAGATTCTATTAGCAATGGAGGGGTAAAATTGGTTCTTTGAAAAAAAAGAAAAAAAAAGATGAGTCCTTACACGTGGTCTTGATTACTATAGCTTACTAGTAAGCCTTGAGATCAGGTAGTGTAAGTCTTTCAACTTTGTACTTTTTCAAGATTGTTTTGGCTATTTTAGGTCCTTTTCATTTCCATATAAATTTTACAGTCACCTATCAGTTTCTGCTGGGATGAATATATAGATCACTGAATGAATATATAGATCAATTTGGGGAGAACTTTTATCTCACCAATGTTGAGTCTTCCAATTCATGAACGTTGTAACATTCCACTTATTTAGGTCTTCTTTAATTTCCCTCAACAATATAGTAGTTTTGAGTGTAAAGATCTTAGGCATTTCATGTTTTTAAAAAGCCCTATAATAAATTGAACTTACCATATATAACTATCAATAGGAATATATTTCTGTATAGAAAAATAATCATATCATCTGTGAATAAGGACAGTTTTACTTCTTCTGTTTCAATCTTTATGCTTTTTTTCCCCTTGCCTTATGATGATTGATGGCTGGGACTCTAGTACAATGTTGAATAGAAGTGGTGAGAGCAGACCTCCATGTCTTTTCCCAATACGCAGGGAAAAAGTTTATTTTTCACCTTGAAGTACGATGTTAGCAGTAAGTTTTTCACAGATGCCTTTTATAAGATTGAGGAAGTTCCTTCTATTCCAGTTTGCTAGGAG
Source organism: Eschrichtius robustus (assembly GCF_028021215.1). NCBI lineage: Eukaryota > Metazoa > Chordata > Mammalia > Artiodactyla > Eschrichtiidae > Eschrichtius > Eschrichtius robustus. Next base: position 62,419,424 of record NC_090829.1, on the reverse strand, counting down.
TTTTATCACGAATGATTATTGAATTTTTCAGATGCCCTATTTGGTGCATATATTGTGATGATCATATTTTTTTCTCCTTTATTGGTTTATATGGTGGATTACAATTATTTCTTTTTAAATGTTAAAACAATCATGCATTCCTGGGTAAACACTCTTGGGTATGATATATGTGTCATTTGTTAACTCATGTATTTTATTAAGCACATATTCATAATTATTATGTCTTCTAGATACACTGGCCCTTTTATAATTATGAAATATCTCTCCTTCCCTTTATCTTTAGTAATAGTCCTTGTCTTGAAGTCTATTTTGTCAGATATTAATAGAGCCATTCCAGCTTTCTTATGCTTAGTGTTTGCATCATACACTTTTTCCATTCTTCTATTTCTATTTTTAAAGCATATTTCTTGTAGACAGCTATAGTTGGGTCTTGCCTTTTAAAAACATGTTAACCTCTGCTTTCTAATTGGAGTGTTTAGTCGATTTTACATATTATGTAATTATTGATATAGTTGGATTTAGAGCTACTATTTTGTTATTTGTTGTCTGTTTGTCTCATATGTTTTTTATTCCTCTGATCTCTTTTCCTGGCTTCTTTTGGGTTAGCCAATTTTTTAGTATTCCATTTTAATTCCTCTACTGGCTTTTTAACATACATACATAACTTTTGCATTGTTTTTTCCCCAGGTGTTTCTTTTAGGGCTTACCATGTGCATCCTTAATTTCTCACAATCTACTTTGAGTTAATATTGTAACACTTTATGTAAATACAGGAAATTTGCAAAAGTATAGTTCCATGTGCCCTTTAATCATCCTCTGTGCTATTCTTATCCTAAATAATACATCTACGTATGTTACATACCCCAATATAGTGTTATAATTTTTGCTTTAAACAATCATATATCTTTTAAAGAAATTGGGAGAAAGGAAGAAAAAATGAAAAAAATAAATAAATATAATTATGTATATAATTTTATATTTTTTATTTATATTTATAATTTTATATATATATATATATATAATTTTATCTTTACCGTCCTATTCACCATTTCTGGTGTTCTTTATTCCTTGTTGAATTACCGTCATGTGTCTCGTCTCTTCAGGCTCAAAACCTCCCTTTGGCATTTCTTGTTTTTCAGGTCTGCAACAAATTCTTTCAGTTTTTATTTATCTGAAAATTATGGGGTCTTTTGGTAACTCTCCATTTAGTACAGCTTACAGTCCCCTGTCTCCTACAACATATTAAACTTTTTAGAATTAAAAAGTTGATAACAGTTTAGTGAATTTCTTTCCTGAATTTTTCCACACACATGCATACACATGCACACTCAGACACCCTTATGCACACATACCACAGAAACACAAACACTCACACACAGAGAGACATCCTTCTTGGATGTTTGGAAACAGGGCTTGGTTCTCCTTACCTCTCATCTAGGGCTCTTTCCCAAAACTAAATTATGCTCCTTTCGATGACTTTGCTTCCCTCATTATTTTTTTTTTTTAATTTGAGTAAAATTGCTTTACAATGTTGTGTTAGTTTCTGCTGTACAATGAAGTGAATCAGCTATATGTATACCTATTTAAAGGATGTATGTTTGTTACAAGTAAACAAAGCAGGAATGATAGATTGTTTCTCAGCTTTTTGAACACAAGATTTCATAGTAGATAATGACCCTCCTAGGATCCACAGATCTTTGACATGTCTGAACAGGTATTGTTGACCTTGGTCAGGCAACTAGCTCATTTTGTATAACAATCCTGCACTTTTGTTTTGGAGATTAACCACCAAGTGTGGATTCTAGCTGATCGCTAACAGGATTTTCAAATACACTTGTCTGATTCCTTAGTAACTGAGTCTGTGCCAAGATAGACTATTATATTTCACAGCGTAAGGAACATGGTCAGAGCTGCTTAGAGACGGGAGCTGGAATCTCAGCTCTGACTCTTGGTAGCCAGGTGTCTTGCGTACAACATTCAACCTCTCTGAAGTACATAAGGAACATGAAAAAATTCTTTTGTGGCTATAATAATAGCTAAAATATACTGAGTGCTTGCCACGATCTAAACACTGTGCATACTAACTCATTAAGGCCTCATAACAACCCCGTACTGTAGGCCTTCTCATTATTCCCCATATACAGATGAAGAAGCTAAGGCTCTTTGATAACGTATGCTTCGTGTGTGGAAGAGCAAAACTGGAGCGCTGGCAGCATGACTCCCACGTCCCTGCCTTTAACTTCATCGCTGTACTTAGCGTTAAGCGAAGGTGCTTCTCAGTCATGGGTGTTGCCAATTAGTGTATGCATTTCCAGCTTCCCGTTATTATGCCTGGAATTACTCAGGTTACAGAGATCCTGTAGAGAATGAGGAGCCCAATGGATTGTCCATTGTTATAAAATAGCTTCAGTGGTCACATAACTCGGGGCAGCAAACAGTGCTTCACTACAGATTTCAACATAGCATGTATGGGAAGCCCACAGAAAGCCCAAGCTGCTTCCACTTGGCTCACAGAACTTGAGGCTTGGGAGGGGCCTCTGGAGGCAAGACAGTCAACCTCCAACAAGTCTACCACAGATAAGCATCAGGGTGATATTGGTGGCATTAGATGGATGACATTTTGGCCATAGGACCCAGAAATGCTCGTATCCTGTCCTGGATTAATCACAAGTATCCCATGAGTTTCCCAAAGAAACTGTATATACAAGGGTGGTGATGGTGACAAGAATTCAAGTTACCACTTACTTATTAGCCTTGTAGCCATCACCCCCAATGCAGCCCTCTGGTAAAGCTGGGTTAGAAGCTTCAAGCATAACCAGAGCTTCTCCTACCCAAATCCCAATCTTACTGCCAAATGGCCATGGAGCTTGAAGAAGGGTATCTCTCAGGTGTCTGAGAGCCCTGTGGGAAGGAGAAGAGGGAGGGAGAATGATTGAGAGGAGAGAGCAAGAGCAAGGCTGCCCAATTCCCTCTAGACTCAGCTGATTCTTCACACAGTCATCCTGTCCACTAAAAATACGGTTGCAACTGTTAGATCATCAGATTAGCAACGATTTCTGCCTAGGGCAGACATGGACATTCCCTTATGTAATCACAGTGTGTTTAAATGGTAAGATTTTAGTATTTTTCAAATTTTCTGTAATAATCAGAAATTAATTACCTGTATAATGGAAAAAATATACTCAATAGAATGTGGTACCTAGAATTGAATCTTCTAATCCAAGAACATCAAGTACAATATTATACATAGCAGATGATTAATGCTAAATATCAGGGCATCAAAAGAATCCATGAAGTCTGGAATAGTTAAGGAAGATTTCATGAAGAAAGTGGCTTTTTAGCTGGGCCTTAAAATTGGGAATGATGGAAACTATCATTTTTACCACATTACATTTACTGATTTGTTGTGGTTTGATGTTTCCTGTGGTGTTGAGTGTGACTTTTTTCTCTTTGAATCAAGTGCCTGGGATTAAGGACTCTTTCTTTTCTGCATCTCTCCCTCACCTCCAATTTCATCTACTACCTTGGAAATCACTGTAGCAGCTCAGTGAAGCTTTGTTAATCAGCTACATCAACATGGTCCAAGTCAGGCTAAGTGCTCTGAGTTATTTATAAGCCAAATTAATGGCAAGTTTTCTTTGTCTCTCTAGCTCCTCATCAGAAAACATCTGAGGAACATTATGTGGAGACGGATTTAAACTCTGTGGAAAAGGAAGATGATGAGACTAAATTTGAAGTCAAGGTATGATCACCTTTCCTTTACTGATAGAAATTTCTGACATAAGATTGCTGCCATAATTATCAATAAACCAATAAATTGTGTTTCCCTATTTCATACCTACCATACTTACCTCCAGAAGATGTGCCATAAAGGCACGTAGCACAGACTAGTGCTCCCAAGAGATGAGGTTTGTAGAATTTCATCCTTTCCTTTCTTCTTAATTGCAAATAGAAACCAAAAGCTCTTTGGTCATAATGTACATAATTGTTGATAGATATTGTTTTATTGAAGGAAAAGTCATTTTGTTCATTCCTATAATCTGACTTCACATTTAAAATTGGTAGAACAGTGTATGGTTTATATATAAAAAGAACATGACAGGGCTTCCCTGGTGGCGCAGTGGTTAAGAATCCACCTGCCAATGCAGGGGACACGGGTTTGAGCCCTGGTCCGGGAAGATCCCACATGCCGCGGAGCAACTAAGCCCATGCGCCACAACTACTGAGCCTGCGCTCTAGAGCCCGCAAGCCACAACTACTGAAGCCCGCATGCCACAACTACTGAAGCCCATGCACCTAGAGCCCATGCACCTAGAGCCCGTGCTCTGCAACAAGAGAAGCCACCGCAATGAGAAGCCCACGCACCACAACAAAGAGTAGCCCCCACTCGCTGCAACTAGAGAAAGCCTGTGTGCAGCAACAAAGACCAAACGCAGCCAAAAATAAATAAATAAATAATTTTATCAAAAAAAAAAAAAAGACAAAATTACATACAGCTACACACACACACACACGCATATATAGCTGGTGAACTCTGAATAAGCATTGTGGATTGTGCCAAAGTCATTTTCATGCTTTTGATACTATACTCTAGTTGCGAGAGATGTTAACATTGAAGGAGGTTGGGGGAAGAGTACATGGGACTTCTCTGTACATTTCTTTGCAGACTCATGTGAATCTATATAATTATTTCAAAATAAAAGTTAAAAAAAAAGAGCATAAGCTTTGGAATCTGTCAGACCTAGACTTAAGTGACATAACCTCTCTAAACCTCAGTTTCTCATCTGTAAAAATGGGAATAACAATAGCTACCTCCTGAAACTGCTTTGAGCATCAAGAGAAAATCTGAAAATGGCCAAGCACTATATAATCGTAAAGTTACATTATATTTAAAAACCCAAGCAAAATGAATTGTGAATATATGTTGCTGTACAGCAACCCCAGAAGGGGTCCCTTTCCTCTGCCTCACTAAAAAATTAAATATCTGGCTGACTGAATGGTTCTGAAACAGAAGCCAGTAGACCATGGGCTCAAATGGACTTCAGCAATAGTTCGTATCCATCATCAATTCCCAATGTGTCCAAATCTAGGGCCCCCCACAGAGACTCCACTGACCATTAAGGAGTCAGGAAGAAAGCAAGTCTTAGGCTTTTCTTCCTGGAGGCAGAAACAATGTGGGAACTAGTTCCCAGCAGACTTTTCTTAGAGAGAGAAAGCTGCATTCTTCTGTCAGTTTGTTCAGTCATCCTTCTGTATTCTGGGCAGATGAGGACACTGTCATTGCTATTTTGGAATCCCTCATGGTTGGAGTTATTGCATCACCATGTCTTCCAGAGTTAGGAAACAGTCTCCTATTTCATCCAGCCTTGTAATTTTTTTTTTTTTTTTTGGTAGTGTCTTTGTCTGGTTTTGGTATCAGGGTAATAGTGGCTTCATAGAATAACTTTGGGAGTGTTCCCTCCTCTTCAGCCTTTTGGAAAAGTTTGAGAAGGATCAGTATTAGTTCTTCTTTGTATGTTTGGTAGAATTCCCCAGTGAAGCCATCTGATCCTGAACTTTTGTTTGCAGGGAGGTTTTTTTATTTTTTTTTTATTTTTTTTTATTACAGATTCTATCTCACTTTTAGTGATCGGTCTGTTCAAATTATCTATTTCTTCTTGACTCAGTTTTGGTGGGCTGTATGTTTCTAGGAACTTGTCCATTTCTTCCAGGTTGTCCGATTGGCATATAGTTGTTCATAGTATATCATCCAGTCTTGATCAGTCATTTTTTGAAATGGGCAAATGTAACTAAAATTCACCTGACTTGACATTCATGAAGTCTGTGAAATCATTAGGTAATATAAAAAGGATTTAATTCACCTTCAAAACTGAGCATCACTCTACCATTTTCTGTACGCTGGTCTTCAAAGAATGTCATCTCTGAAGGTGAGGGCCGTGTCAAGTGCACCAGAGCCCAGATTGGGCACCTGAACGCATATGCCATTGCATTGACTCACAATGTGATTGGAACTCACTTCATATCTCTGTGACTTACTTTGCCCATCTTTAGACAACATATTTATGACCTGCACACTTCATAAAGATGCCGTGGGAGTTGTAAGTATGTTAAGGTTCTCATATATAAGAATTAAAATTAGAGTAAATTATTTCAATAATTGTAAACAATACAATGAGTGCTATTGTTTTATTTGTTGTAAAAGAAAAAAAGGAAATATTGTCAATAAACATAACGCACCTTTCCTCAGGGAAGACCTCAAGTATTTAAGGCCAAAAGTTTCCATAAGCTACATTCATTATTTACTCCTGTGTTACATACTTGTAAATATAGACACTGCAGGAGCAGGGGTGTAGATAGAATCAGAGGGCAGCAGGGTTGGAAAATGCTGAGTAGAATTCAAAAAGCCCTGACCACCAGATTTCTGGTTTCTTCCTTCTGCTGTGCTGTTTGTTTAATTCAGGCTCCAAGCCCATCCTGCTAAGAAGCTCTCTCCCGCTGTGTTTAGGCAGATCACCAACAGCATAGGTACTGCTAAGCAGGCACAGGTACATGCTACCGTCATCCTTCTTTGCTTGTGTTGCTTTTTCCCTTACTGTTGCCTTGTTTGGGTATTTAATGAAGGGCTTTTCCCACAAGAACATATATATTAACAGTCAAGGGAGAAAAGGAAGCAGGGTAGAAACAAAGGCTGCCCAACTTCCTAATTTTGGAAAATGGTGGCTGCTCAGACTTCTGCTTCTAAAGCCCAGGGCTATGAGAAGAATGAGCAGAATCCACAGTCGTGAAAACTATGAATAGGAAGAAAGGGGATTTGTGCACCAAATCCCCAAATCCTGGACTTAGAAATCAATTTAGGATCCGTAAATGCAATTAGTGTTTTCCAAGGTGGGTAGTATAACCAGGGAAATCATCATTCCAAAATATGTAAGAAAACTAGTAAGAAAAAAAGTAGGTTAGAGAAGAAGGTTTAGAATCATCTCTGCACAGTCCAAAAGGGGGACAAGGAGGTTGATTACCATCAAGAACAATCACTGCTGCTTGTGTTTTGTGGCCACTGTCCAAGACAGATGACCAGGATAAGTAGGAGAACATGCATCTGACTCTGGGTGACAATTCTGACACCTTTTTGGCCTTAGGCCTGGAACTGAAAGATGAAATGAAGGCATAGCCAGTCTAGGAGAGTGAATCATAACATTGTGATAAATGCCCCTCCTTGCCCTCAAGAGTAAATGCTCACAGGGGGGGAAAAAAAAAAAAAAAAAGCTATAAACCCAAACCATTCATGATTGCTGCTGGAGTCACTGATACTCACTACCTGCAACTAAAATCATGATAAGGTCTTATCATCAGCAGAGAACTCATTCCCAAAAAAGGCATTCCCTCTTCTCCGGCAGGAGAATCATTGGTGTGCCAGTTCGCAGGAACTTGACAAGCTCAACTTGAGGAGGCGGCTGAGATTCTTGGGGCCATCTGGCAGCTGTGAGGGCTGCGCTTGGCTCACTGACACTGTCTGGGAAAGTCACGGTGGAGTCCTTCCCTGTGGCTCCTAGCAGTAGTGATGTGGCTACTTTCTGCCCTTCCTGTCACCAGTTGGAAGCTGAAAGCATGACTCACCGGGGCTGCTTTCCCTGGGCTGCTCACATCATGGCCTCTTTGGAGGTGGAAGCCAAAGGCTGATGAGGATTTCTTTTTCCTGCATGTCAACCCTCAGGAAAAAGGAAGAGCTACTGGCTGTGTGTGAGCACCAACGAACAGTGTTCCTGGGCACCTATTAAAGTCGTTGAAAATAGCGAGGTCTTTTCATGCTTCTGAGCAAACAGGCTCCTTCATAAAATTTTTTTAAAAACAAAAAAAGTCAAGGCAGGAAGGGAACAGAGAGGCGAGGGAAGGGTTGCTAACACTGACTGAGGGCCGGACATTGTGCTGGGTGCTGTGTGTACCTGATTTCATCTCAAGTCCTCAGTACCTTGTGAGGAAGGTGATGTCTCCTTTGTTTTATCTGTGATGCTGTTGAGGGTCTGAGGAGCTAAGTGAGTTTCCCCAAGTCTCACACAACTAGTAAATGATCGAACTGGAATCTGAAATTAGCAGTTTACTTGATCTAGCAGTTTCCTAATCTATCTAATTTAACCTGTCTACCGGATTACTTACTTAATCGACCTAACTAGCAGTTTACTTAGCCTTTCATCCCCTAAATTTCCTCTTCTGCAAAATGGAGTTAGATAAGTAACCTCACAGGTGGCTGATTAAATGAGAAATATATGGAAAGCACCTAGCATGATGCCTGACATACAGAAGATTCTTAGTAATGTTAGTTTCCCATTTAATCCTGTGTTTACAGATAGAATGTTTTGTGTAAAAGATGAAAAGAAGCTGAAGGAAGGTTGGATTCAGGTCTTAAATTAAATAGCTTCTCCTAATCTCGGATATGTATCTTTTTGCCAAATGATAAGAGATCAGGGCCAAAATTAGTTTTTTGCTTTCTCACTCTTCTGAATCCCAAAATCTTTCATTTACCTTTCTGTTTCTCAAGAGAACTATGTGAACCATAAGCACATTTCACTGTTCACTTTCTGTGATGTTTAAAGTCTGGTCATTCTTAGAGATTCAAAGAATCCACCAAATCTTGATCTCCCCAGCCAAGCTCTCTGAACAATATCTAGAATGAAGATTCTCAAGGTTTCCTGTGTACTACAACCCTGAGAAGCTTATTCATAATGCAGATTTTCAGGCTCCACCCACAGAGACAGATTCAGGAGGTCTGGCTTAGGGTCCAGGAATACGACTTTTTTTTTTTTTTAATTTTATCTTATTTATTTATTTATTTATTTTTGGCTGCGGTGGGTGTTCGTTGCTGCACGCAGGCTTTCTCTAGTTGCCGTGAGCAGGGGCTACTCTTTGTTGCGGTGCGTGGGCTTCTCCTTGCAGTGGCTTCTCATTGCAGAGCACAGGCTCTAGGTGCGCGGGTTTCAGTAGTTGTGGCTCGCTGGCTCTAGAGCACAGGCTTAGTAGTTGTGGCGCACGGGCTTCGTTGCTCTGCGGCATGTGGGATCTTCCCAGACCAGGGCTCAAACCCTTGTCCCCTGCATTGGCAGGCAGATTCTCAACCACTGCGCCACCAGGGAAGCCCCAGAATATGACTTTTTAACTTATGCATTTGGTGACTAGAATGCAGGTGGTACAAGGGACTGCACTTTTGGTCACATTGGCCTAGAGGCTATAGTCATAGGCCATTGGGATAAAGAAGAAATCATTAAGGTAGATATGGATCTCTTAGGCTAATACAGAGTCCAAAATGCAGGAGAGTGAGGATGTGACTAAATTAATGTATGAGAATGTATTTTTCACTGAGGGAACTACATGAGAAAAAGAGAGAATAACAGTAAGACCACTGTTGGCTTTGCCCTCTCATCAATAAAAAATGGACATGACTAAAATATTTGATGTATCCAATTTGAGTGGCTTATTCAGCTCAATTTAATATATATCAAAGCAATTGCTATGGGTCACCTATGGGAAACAATTCTAACATGGGGCCTAAACTCAGGAAACTTACAAGTTTCATGGGGGAAACAACATATTTCCAATAATTTGTAATATAAAGCAGAATGACCTACCTCTAGTAAAAGGAATATAATGTGTTAGAAGGCAGAAGAGGGAACAGTTCATAGCAAGTATGTCGGGGTGTTTTTTTCCAAAGGAGGTGGCATTTGAACTTAATTTTTTTAAGAGTTTTTTAAAAATTTATTTATTTTTCTTAATTTTTTTTGGCTTCGTCGGGTCTTAGTCGCGGCACGCGGGCTGTTCATTGCCACGCGCGGGCTTCTCTCTAGTTGTGGCACACGGGCTCCAAGGCACATGGGCTCCAAGGCGCGTGGGCTCTGTAGTTGTGGCGCACGGGCTCTCTCACTGAGGCACGTGAGCTCAGTACTTGTGGCACGGGGGCTTAGTTGCCCCGTGGCATGTGGGATCTTAGTTCCCCAACCAGGGATTGAATCCACGTGCCCTGCACTGGAAGGCAGATTCTTTACCACTGGACCACCAGGGAAGTCCCTGAACTTAATTTTTAAGAATAAATACAACTTTGAAAGGTGGATAAGATAGAGAAGGGCATTCCAGGATGGGGAAGGATGTAAAGCCTCAGAAGTCTGAAGGGAGCATAGGCTATTCTGGGAATAGTCCAAGAAAGCTGGGAAGGTAGACCAAAGACAGGTTGCTGAAGGCTTTGGTTGAGGGTTGTTGCCAGCAAGGGCACTTGTGTATCGGTTTGACATTGGTACAGCAATGAAGAGTAAATTAGATGAAGAGAGGCAGGCTGACCAGCTGCCAGCGGTTGTCACAGTCCAGGTGAGACTTCGATGTTGAGAGCTTACTAATGGCCGTGGCAAAAAAGGAGATGGGCAGAGCTCATACCCATTAGTCCAGGTGTTCTCCCCAGTGCCTGGAATGCTCTAGACTGTCAGAGAAAGTTTGATGAATGAAGGAATAGTTCAAGGCAGAGAAATAAGGGGATAGATTTAATAGGGAGGAAAAAGAAGATACTGAAAATACCTTCAAGGTTTCCATCTTGGAATCTCCATTGAATGAATTTGTTGGCCAATATAGAGTACACGGGGGAACAGTAGAAAGTGAGGACTTATGCAGGCTGAGTCCAGCATTTGTGGTCTCGTGGATCTATAACAGTAACCTACACACTCTCTTTCTGTTAGCTGGGCTATACTCCTCCCCACAGCAGCAAGAGTCAACCAGTTGGCCTTGAGGTTATTTGGAAATTAACTAGGTTAGGGCACTTTTACAAATCTAATAAAGCATTTTTCAAGTTTGTGATTTTGTTTATGAGTTAAGTAAGATTTATAGACATGTAAAAATTGTTACATTAACATTTATGCATTAAAGTTAAAATCACATGAAATCAAACAGTCTGAGAAAATTCAGGATGTATGGACAACTTCTTTTCAACGTCCTCGGCTTACTTATTTCCTCCACATTTTCTTGGTTTGGGAATGGGAGAAAGGTATCTTGTGACATGTTTCTCACTTTCTGATATTTTTAACAGAACTACAGACTTGCATATCATTGGTAAAACAACATTGCAATGTTTGCAGTTTTTTAAGAAGACATTTCCCCCATAAACAAATACTATAAGTAATGTTTAGAGTATTAGTCCAGCTTATAAATGCCAATTTAACCAGTAAGAACATTGAACTAATTACTAACAAGTCTAGCTGCAAAACTCAAGATTTAGATAAAAGAGACCCTGGAAAAATTTTGTAAAGTTTTCATCTGGGACCCATTTCCTTATCTTTCCCTAGTCATTTCCCCTTTCCACAGAGCTTCAGGACCAGTTACGCCTGTTTCCTCAAGCCCTCCAAAGGGCTTCAGTCTATAAAATGTCCTAAAACCTTCCTCTTACCTCGCCACCCCTCCCCTCCCTCTTGGAAGTCTCCTCCCAATGCAGCTGATCTGGACTAGAAGTGGGAGAAATCTGAATGAGCTAGTTCACAGCAATGCATGGCTGAGTGACTGACAGCCCCTTAACCCTCCTGCAAACACTTGCCATCTTTTAAAACGGACTGACTGCCTTATTATCTAAAGGAATCTTTAGGTAGTGGCTTCTTCAGGCAATGCCAGTGAAGTGTACGAAAAGATATGCTGGAAAAAGGCCAACGAGAGGGAGCAAATAGGACAGACCAGCCGGGTAGGAATTCACTTGAAGGATAGATTCTCTAGGTGGTTCCTGTTCTTCAGAAGTCCTTCTTATTCTCCACATCAAAACCCACTGAATCTCAAAAATCGGGGGGGTGGGGTTTCCCCTTTCCCGGCAGTTCCAGCAATGGAGAGGGGAGGCTACTCTTTCCCAAGGCTGATGTTTTTCACTCTGGGAAACAGTGTCTCTAAGGCCACCCTGGACTGAGGCTGGAGGTGACTGCCCTTTGGAGAGGTTTCCTTTCCTTTCCTTCCTGCTCTCCTCCTCTAAGCTGTGCCATTCTATAATTATTCAGTGATTCTTACTTGTCATACCTCTTTTACTGTCTCAGGTTTTCATAATTAATTTACAATCCCAGAAAAGACTTAATAACCTTAAACGCTTCTTTCAATGATCACTCTTCATGCTTTAAATGAAGAGGGTGGGTTCAGCTCCTTATCTGCCTTACCTTTTCTCTCTCAGAATTAGGTCTAGCAGCTTTTCTTTTTAAGAAATGTGATAATATAATAAATCATACTTTTACCTTAAATTACCAGATACCATCTCTTTAAAAGAGTTGGAGCTGAAATTGCTCTCCAAGCATTCCTAAAATCATAATGGGAAATCACCTAACTTGAGGGAAAAATTTGATTCTGTTTCAAATGTTGCTCTCTCTCCTTTGGGGAAGAAAAAAAAATGTTAATAATCCATTGAAAATTACCTCTTGATAATTTTTAAAATATAAGTTTAAGAAAGATAGATTCTTCAGAGAAACTGAAATAAATTTTTTTTTTTACAAAAAATTCCTTCAGGTTTGGCACTTCATCTGTTTTTTTTTTCAAATTTTGAAAATATGTCTTTCTTCAAAATATGGGGAGACAAAACAGATTCTATGTTGCTGAGAAGATACAGGAAGTCATCATTAAAGGTGATCCTAGAAAACCTGCATGTGGGTTGGTGTCATTTTGAACCCAGAGAGAGGCTAGGGTGGAGGTGGGGGTCAGGGAGTGACGCTGGGCCTGGAACCACTGCCAGCCTGCCTGCCATCACTGCCACCCTTGTTCTTCAGAATAAAAGGAACGTACAGGAGGAGGCAGTCTCCCACCTGATTGGCCTCCCAACAGAGTAGTTTATGGGTTGGTTCCCTTTTAAAGCAGTGGACTGAGAAAATCCCTTCTTTGGTGCCCTGAAGCATCCCCAAGTCAGGGTGACTGAAGGGAAACAGGATATGATTTCACAAGAAACTTAGTGCTCTGCTTTAAAATCACCTCACTGTATAATTCACCGAGGCTCATAAGGAAACGCTAACAAAGAAATAAAGCAGCAATTGGTGGGTTGGTCTGCGGTCAGTTTTCTCGGTCCATTATTTGAATCAAAGGACCAATATTTGAAAAAAGCAAGCATTTATTTGAATATGCTCTCTTCCTCCTAGAGCTTTCAGGAAGCTTAATTTAAAATTTTCCCAAAAGTACTCTGGCCACAATTGAGCTTTCATCTCAAAATTGGAAGCAACAGCACTTATGTTGGTATTTTATATTATAAGCAGAGAAACGTTTCATAGCCAAATGAAACATCTCCCTCATTTTACACAGAAGGAAATGCATACCCAGGGAGATTAAGTGACAGCCAACATCTCCCAGCTAGTGAGAAATATGGGGTCCAGTAGCAACTATCCAGCAATTACTGAAGGTCAGCATGTTGAGTGCTTTACATAGTTCCCTATTTTAATCCCCACACAGTAGATATTAAAGAGCCAATCATAAATGTCATTTATTCTTTTCTTTGTGCTAAGCATTTTAATACATTATCTCTAATTACCACATAAACCTTCTGATGCAGATGTAATACCCCTATTTTACTGATAGAGAACTAAGGTGCTACCCAAGGCCACTTCTTTAAAAGTAAGCCAGGGATTCCCACCCAGATTTACCTCTCACACCTCAGTCTGCGTTCTTTTCACTCTTTAAGAGGTTTTCAAATTGCAGGTCACAATGGTGATAGTGAACTCAGTTTGGTGGGTTCACCAGCATTTAAAATAAATAAATAAATAAACAGAAGGGAATGGGATAGAATTTAAAAATAGAATGTATCCCATCACAAAATCACACAAACATTTTTCAGTTATACGTACATCTGTTGTATATTTTTTCCCCAACACCAACAAACAATTAATTCTGTACTGTCTACCTGGAGATAGCATCAGATGCCAAACATTGAGGGCTCAGCCTTATAAGACTGCTCCCATGCCCCTTCAGAGGCCAATTGCAAACGCAGGTTGTCACCTGTGCGTCTGAGAGGCTGGCTGGCTGTAGGTGCTTCCTAATAGTTACCTCATTAACATAAACTCAAGTGTGGTTGAAAGGGGTTTGTTATAAATATCAAGACAGTCTATCACAAGAAATGTAAAGGGTTTTAGGAGCTCTGTGCCAGAAACAGGATGAAGGCCAAATATATATTTCTTATTATAAATCACAATATATGTGTATAAGTATTATCATGTAAATGTTTTTCCTGTGGGTTGTGGTCAGTTTTTAAAGCCACTGCACCAGAACTAATCCATCTAAACCTTAGCAAAACACTGGTATACAGTGCAGTTAACTGCCGGCTCTTATTAAAACAGTCCCCAGATCTGCTGTGGATCCTTCCCATACATTCTCAAAAACATGGGTGTTGTATTCCATCAAACTTGATTGACAGAGGACTCTCCCTCCACCCTGACACCAACTGTCTGACATGTGGCCACAAGAATATGGGTTGACATGACCAAGTCCATGCCTAAGCATTTCAGCAAGCCCATGAGGTCATCTCATGCATGACAAAGTCTATAAATTAGAGGGATGTTATCATTCCGTATAAGATGATAAAGCCCATACCTGCACCTTAAGTCATTGTTATTTTTCCATCACTATACTAGGGTGTCATGAAATAAGAGACTCTACAATCCACCATACTAACAATAGATCAATAGAGTTGGAAAGAGCCCAATTCATTTCACAAGCATAAGCAAGTTTTACAGTGAGAAGGAGTTTTGTTAATAATGGTAGTTACTCTTTCTGAAGGTATTGCATGTTGTGGATTCAAAGATGAATAAGGCTGGAGCTCAAAGTCCAGTGAGTGTTTCTGGCACAGTAACATCACAGAGGAGGAACTAGAAAGGGATGCAATGTAACATTAACTGCCATAGTAATTAGTTCAACATTACATAGAAAATGTGAAGAAAGAGCTTTGGTAGTGTAGTGAAAATACCTAGATTGGTTTGAATCCAGGGACTGGTATTTACTTCTGTATATTGACTGAAATGAAAAATATATTCTAGTCTCTGGTCAAATATAGTTAAGAGAGGGAACTAAAAATTTAGATTCTTATTGAAATGATATCCTATTTTAAAAGAAAAAATATGAACCTGAATGTAAGATTGCTCTTGTATTTTAGAGCTAAATTAACAAAACTAGTATCCCACATCCTCCTTTATTTGTTAGCTGGCTTTCTGGATATGATACCAGATTTGGGAAGACATCTATGAAAAGATAGAAAATCCATGGTTTTCTTTCATACACTGCACACTTTTAAATTGCTGTCTCTGTGGTCTGCATTGTGGATCATAAAACAGCCTTACCTTGACTGCTCTCTGTTAATCCAGGGAGAGGACTCTCTTGCATTGTCTACAACTAACTGAGCAGCCTGTAACTCTCACCTGTTTTGCAAGGTTCTTCCTATCTGTTCATCTGAATCTGGGAAAAGCTCATCGTCCAACTTTTAGCTCTAATCTACAAGGAATCTTTTATGTTTATTCATTAAATTTCCCTTAATAATACTTTTGCAAGAGGGCCCTTTCTAAATCTATACTCCCTTTTGTGAGAATGTAAAATAACTCATTTAAACAGAATCTAGCAGGCAGGAAGAATTCAAATGCTGGCTAATTATCTACTTGTTCATTATTGGTTAATACCCTTATAATACTCCTGTTGCTATCAATATGATATACAAATTCACTTCCTGGTTAAAATGATATTTTCTTGAAAGTAAATTGAGTGGGAGTCTTGTCTCTTTTTGAGAATTAAATGCCTAGTGTTATTCTTTTTTCTTTTTAACTCTTTTAACTCTTTTAACTTTTTTTAATTTTTTGCCACGTTGTCTGGCATGTTGGATCTTAGTTCCCCAACCAGGGATCGAACCCGTGCCCCCTGCATTGGAAGCACAGAGTCTTAACCACTGGACTGCCAGGGAAGTCCGCCCAGTGTTCTGAAAAAGATCTGCAACGCTATGAGGCAGATAGTGCTGTTACAGAAGGGGGTCCCCTTCCAGGGCCCGAGAGTAGGCTGTTGTCTAACACTCGGAAATGAATTGTCCAAGGAGACACACTTACTGACAAAGCAAAAGACTTTATTAGCATGGACATATATACACTACCAAATGTAAAATAGATAGCTAGTGGGAAGGAGCTGCATAACACAGGAAGATCAGCTCGGTGCTTTGTGACCACCTAGAGGGGTGGGATAGGGAGGATGGGAGGGAGATGCAAGAGGGAGGAGATATGGGGATGTATGTATATGTATAGCTGATTCACTTTGTTATAAAGCAGAAACTAACACACCATTGTAAAGCAATTATACTCCAATAAAGATGTTTAAAAAAAAAAAGACTTTATTGGGAAGGGGCACCCGGGTGGAGAGCAGCAGGGTAAGGGAACCCAGGAGAACTGCTCTGCCACACGGCTTGCAGTCTTAGGTTTTATGGTAATGGGGTTAGCTTTCCAGGTTGTCTCTGGCCAGTCATCTTGCTTGGCCCATATTTGGTCTGACTCAGGGTCTTTCCTGGTGGCACTTCATCTCTCAGCCAAGATGGGTCCCAGCATTAGGGTTTCTGGGAGGTTGGCAGGACAGAGTAGGGCTGGCATCTCCTCCCTCCTTTTGGCCCCTCCCGGATTCCGCCCCCCCCCCACCGCCCCAAGGTCTCAGCAGTGGCACACAGTGGAGCAGGGCTTCCGACCACCAGCTGGCTTTAAGCCAGCACTGGTGACCACTATGCACTGGCCTAAGAAGGCAGTGTGATGCAACGGACTTGTGATTACCAGCCTGTGAAAGTGGACCCTGGACTTAATCTCCTCTCTGTCTAGTTCTCTCTCTGGGCTTGGGCAGGCCACAACTTCTCCAGACATTGATTTCTTATCCGGAAAAAAAACAAAAAAAACAAAACACATTGAATCAAATGATCCCTTTGCTGTCCCTTGTAGCAAACTCTGAATCATTTTTGTGTATCAGCAGGGAAGGGGGAAGAGTACAATGTTAATAGTCCCTTCATTATTAAGGAAAAAGGATACCTGCTTTTGTGAATGAGTTTTTGATGTTCCTGAAGGAAGCCTCAAGGGGAAACTGTAAAAGATCCACAGAGTGGTTGGGGATAACCCAAGAAAGAAAGAGAAAGATGAGAAACTGAATACGTTGCTTATCTAGAAAATTAAAAACAACAGCAAAACAAAGACATTTAGGAATAGAAAAATATAGGTAAGAGCCCTCCTCCCCCAAACAAATAGATGATCTTACCAAAATTTCTTTCACTTCAGAATGAAGAAATACTTGAAAGCAGTCATGATGGGGAGAACCCTGAGCCAGAGCAGCTTGACAGTTCCAAAAATCTTTCCCCCAGCAGGTAAGACTGCACATCTCTTTGTAGAAGTCATTTTAACCCTTTAGAGGCGTGGGGGTAATGGGGGAGGAGGGTAGGGTATGCTCTGTTTTAAATCTCATCACTTATCTTTCCTAGATCAAATCACATATTTATTCTGTATACTAACCTTCATTGTGTACCGGAGAACAAAACTCATGAATCTCATAAAAGCAACAAGCAAGAGCTGAAAATGGCATCTCATAAACCAGGCTTCCCAAGATACTCAGTTTTTAAAAACAGTGTATTATCAAGAAAATAGTAAATGAAAAACTATTGCTAATATTGATTGAATTATTGGTTTTAAAGCATTTCAAGGATATAGGTTCCCCATAAACACAATTTATACAAATATAATGCTATTTTTGGCCTACAGCAAGGTGTTTACATGCATGTGAATGCTCTGCAGATCAGAAAGCCTAAATTATGGCAGTTAAAAGACCAAAAGCATGAGAGGAAATTCATTTTTTAAAAAATTTTCCTTGTACTCAGAATCCCCATCATTACCTCTATTCTAGCCTTTGTCACATTGTTTTACCCACACCATTTGACTTATTCATTTATGAGCTGCTTTTATCCCAAGGGTCTATCATGTTTAGCTCTTAGCAGGCCTCCAAAAAAATGCCTGTAGAACGAATGAACAAACGTCTTTAGGAATTTGCCCCTTGATTAAAGCCAGTATTAGTTTAATTAGATTACTTCCTAGTCTTTCACTTTAAGGTGTACTCAAGGAAACATGTGGGCTCTTACTGGTTGAAATATACCTTTGAGTTATAGTAAATGACCCAATTCAGCATATCTGAAAGTGTATTTAGTTGGGTTATGTCTGAAAAGCACCACCTGGCAATGTATTCTGTTGTTTTCCTTAAGTGACAGTATATCATTGGGGGCTTTTCTATTACTACAACCATACTTACTTTTATAATTGTAATTTTATAATTCTTATAATGAATCCTTTATGTTGATGAATTATTGTATTAATTTACAGGAAATGATTAAATCATACTTCTAATGAGAAATGCAAATGGGAGAAGTTACAGCATTTAATGAAACAAAAATATCTAAGATTCTTGCAAAAGAACTTTGAGAAAAGGCAAAATTAGCCAGTGGATTAAGGAGACAGGAGAATCTATAAGACTACTGTTTTAGTTCTACCGCCAGCTTTGAATAAATACTATAAGATCACCATCTTTGCTGCAACAGTTTAATCTATATTTCCTTATTCATTTTTGATTTTATAGATTTGAGTTTTTATGTATAACTAATACAGATTTGTTGGGCTAGAGTTGATAGGTACAATATGCTTGGCACATAGTAAGCATTCAGATTTTGTTGAATAAATTATAAGCTTTTAAGTAGTGCAGGTAAAATGTTATACCAGATAGTGTCCATTAAGGGTTCTGAATAATTAATCTCTTTTCATTTTTGGATGGCTTGCCAGAATAACATTACTTTATTATATTTGGAAAAAATAATGATTCTAAGCACTATGTGATAGCACTGTGCATAGTCCCTACCTTTATAACTTATATTTTAACTAGGAAAAAACACATGAAATGATTCCTAGGTAGCACAATAAAATATTTGATTAAGTATATATTTTAGAGGGAGGGGAGGAGATGCTTAATGGAGGAGCAAAGGTAGGGTTGTAAATCCAAGATTTCAACAGCTGCAGGAGAAACAGTGTTCCTGGCAAGGGTAACCAATTTATGCAAGGTAAGGTCATGAATGAGATCTGTGATGGGTAATAGCAGCAGTGGGAAAAATAAAGCTACAGGAAATGAAGGAGGAAAAGAAGATTAAATAAGGCCTTGAAAACCAGGTGGAAGAGATTAGATTTGATGCTGGGGCAGTAAGGAGCCTTTGAGGTCTGGAGCAAAGGAACATCATAATGAAAGCTGCGACTGAGGCTAGTCCAACTGCAGAATGCAGTCACTGCAGGGAAAGCAGAGTCAAGGAGACACCTAACATTTCTCTCATTATTACAGAAGAATGAGTAACCCTGTCTGATTCTCATTGTAGCTCTGGTATTCAATTAAAGTCCCCAAAATAGGTCAACTTAACTCTTCTGAGTCATCATCATTTTAGTCCCAACTACAAACACCCCAGCCATGCCTTGCAAGTAAAAGTTCTACTACAACCAAATAATTCAGAGGCTTCCAAGTTTTAAAAAATATATAGATTGAATCACACCATGTACTGTGTGAAGAATCAAGCCAGAATCAGGTGAAAAGCAGATGAGCACATACTATGTACAGATATACTGAAACACCAAACACTGCAGAGCAGGCCTAAGAATATTCCTAATGTTAAGAGACTAGGGCTAAATTTGAATCAACTGTTGGATAGCTAACGATATCAAATAAAAGGAAAATATGACCTTTCAAATGGTGTCTTAAGGCACTATGGCTACAGATAGGTTCTTATTTCATCTTTTCCTGAACAATCTATTAGGAAAGAAGAATTCCCCCACTTAGACATTCCAGCATAAATCTTTCAACAAACAAAAGAAGCACTTTAGATGGCTCCACAATGCAGAGGACACAATAATCCTCTATCGTGGGCACAGCAGCAAGTCTGAACAGGAAATAGGATTACGATCATGTACTACAGACCTCTCTGACATTAAACAGAACTAGTTGATTATATAAACAAATGGTGTTCACACAGGAGTTTAAAAATCTTTGCGAAAATACACATCTGTTGACAATTTTCAAGTTGTTTATTGGAAATCATAGATTTATTTTTAAAAACCCTCTATTTTGCCATATAAGAGCAAAATTCAAATAATATAAATATTTAACATTTTGGTATAAAATTAATAATATGGAAAAAAGACGCAAACCAACCAAGAGGTAAAAAGTTTTTAGCAATAACACTGTGTATAACTATCAATTGACCATCCAGGCTAAGAGTTTATTTTCCCTTTATTGATGATTTTTAAAAGACAGCCTTGCACTGGAGCACCAAAAAGTTTTTTCCTTCCTTTTTAAAAGGTTGGAATCCTTTATTTACAATTATTCTTCTCAGTACTTTAAATCTGATGAAGGAAGAGTCTAGCAATTTCCTTCTTATTAAAAAAGGAAGTGCCTTCATATTTCCTTCATATTTAACTGTTTCATTCTATTTTAAGCAAAAATAAAAAGAGGAGCACAACTGAGGGGAGCTCTTTCACAAATAAATAACTGTTTCACAAAAGTATTGCTGTAAACAAGATCATTTTGATGGCCAGAGAGACACTGATGTTTTCAACCAATGGCAAATTTAAACAGTTACAAGTATAGATACACAGGGCACATATATGGCCAAAAGGCAAATAGTTATTAAAGGATCAACTAATAAAAATTAATTATAAACCTGCTTTGTCAAAATGCGCTTTTGTTCTCTACAGTTTTTTAAATTGGTCAGAAAATTTAAACTGTAATGATCTAAAAACCCTGAACCTACTCTGAAAGTAACTACAGACTAGAATGTTTGATACCATAGTTTTGACATGAGTTAAAATTTTTTAATTATCTGAGCAATCAATGTAAACAAGCTTCAATTTTCAAAATAGAAAAAAATTAACAAAAAAATTTCTGTAAACATTGAGAAGCTACCTGCAACAAATTATACCTATCATCATCCAGTTGTGTATACTGAGAATTCCTTTTTAGTTTTTTTTTGCATGTTTCAGACGTCTTATTAAGTGATACATCTTAGTTTTCCCTAACAGGAGCCTCTGCAGACAAAGGGTTTATAATCAGTTCAACTGCTTTTGCTGGAGTCCCTGTTTTGGCTTTCATATAATCCCCCTAACGACAGGCATCACCTAGTTCTTTCTGTAGTGAGGGGAGGTTGTTTGCATCATACCCACATTTTTATCCTGCTCTGTAAAATAAATGTAATGTGCTATTGGAACTCAGCCACATCTCTTTGATTGCAAGAAACATACAGCTTTACAAATGCTTTAAATCTCATTCTGGTGACTTTTCTATCACTTTCATTCTGCCTTGAAGTTGGAAATATTTATAAGTTGAAGATAACCTCTGACAGTTGTTGTGATGAAAGAGTAGATTTTTTTTAAATACTACAGTTTCGATTTGATGTTTAATACTCTCAGTTTTAAAAGCTGAACTCAGAACAAAGTACTGTGGTTTATGAGACCCTGTGGGAGAGGGGTGGGCTAATTTTAGTCATCAATACAATTTAGACACTAAAATTTTATTTTATAAATTATGGAGAAAAGAGGCTTTTAATGTTCTATCTTTCCTTTTGAATTCTTCTTCATTATTATATTCCTCTATGTAAACTACATTCAAATAGCTGCCTTAAAAACAGACCCATATTGAATATTTAAAAACCAGTTGAAAAATTCATTAAAATAAAATCAGCTTATTTGAATTAACAATGATTTCTCTCTAGAGAAGGACCCCATGAGTAAGACACTGTCCGTGTTTTGTGTCATTTTCTAATAATCAAAAAGAACCATAATAAAGTACTAGTTAGGGTAGAGCTAATGACTTCTGAAATTTCACATTAAACTTTGAAAAAAAGATATGAATGTATTTAAAATGACTCCAACACTATCCAGGTAAAATAGCTACATGGATGTGACAGTAAGTGATTTGGCAGTTTATAAAGAAATTGTGTACATTTTCCTAAATCTCCTCTGAAGAAGAGGAAACTTTCTTTTACCAGATTCATGTACTTTCTTCTATGCCAATCCTCTCCTGCCCCTACAAACTCCATCAAGTGCTCTTTAATCAAAATAAACTTGTATACCTGGTCTAACAATATTTCCATTTCTTTGAAATGTTGTACTATACACTTACTTGGTATTTTCCAAAAGCAGTTATTCTAACACCTAGGCACCTTAATAACTTCTCTACACCTCTAATATACAACGTGGTACTGAGAACCTGAAATTCCCTTTAGCTTTGTTTTCATAAACCTTGTCTAAGTATAAATTCCTTGGTATGAATTTAGGCAATGAAGTAGACAAGTTATATTGAAGGGCTTCTAGAATCAAAGAAACATTCTGATAGACTGGACTTTCAAAATATTTCTTTGTTCTTCATATTCATTTCACGTATGGTATAGACAAACATTTAAAGGTTTTTCATCCACGTCTGGCTCAGTGACAGTGAAAACATACAACATTCAAGTACTATTAGGCAAAGGCAGCCCTACACGGATACGTATCCACATAGGTCAGTTTGCAAAGGAGGACTATCTTAATTATTCTGCAGTATATTTGACCAAAGAAACCTTTTGAAATCATTTTTACTCTTGGGTCTGTGGCATCCTTCCAAAGGTCCTGAAGGTCTTCTACATGCCCATGAGATGTCATCATTTTTTCATAGATGCAGGGATGATAAGGAGTTTTACCTTCCCCGGAGAAAAACACATGGTACTGTGGTACTATCCCTATTTTATTGGCACAGAGGCCCATGAACACATCGTCTATGTAAAGACTAGAGTTAAGTGTCTGTGATGCCTCATAGACTTTGGCAGCTACATCACCAGAGATCACGTAGGCGGCTCCTGCAGTATAGTCAGGGTAAGCCGGCCACTGGTACATTTCATAGGAGACATAGTATTTGCTGCTTTTGTCTCTGACGGGAGGGGCACCACGATGAACACGACCAATCCAAAAGTCTTGAACACCAATTCGTTCTAAACTTTGAAGGTATTCAATAAGATTTGGCATGTGAATAAATATGTCATCATCAGCAGTCATAAGGAATTTGGCATGTGGACAAAAGCTATTTGCCCAACTGAACTGCAGAAGAAATTTAAGAGTAAGATTATAGAAAGAATCAGCAAAGGCTTGCTGAATTATATCATTGTACATCTGATCTTCCCAAACCAGTCTTCTTTGAAGTCTTTCTCTTGTCAGTGGGTCAGAAGGTGTTCCTAAGACAAACAGAGTTTTAATGTTGGCGTTAAGTTGAGAGCGAACATACTTCTCATTGCCCCATGTTTTCCTAATGGCAGAACGGCGATTGTAGTTTTCAGGAGCAGTCTTTACAAACAGTAAGAGCAGGACGTCTTGTGTTTTACACTTCTCCTCATGGTTAATCAAGTACTGGTAGCGAGGAGCCCCATCCTCGCTGCGCTTAAGAGACAGGCTATCATTCACAAAGTCGTAGCTATTTATGAGGTATCTGTAAGAGTAGGACTTCATATGGCTCACGATGTGGTTATCGATCGATATCCAGAAGAACATGAGGCTTAGTACAAAACAAGTGGCAAATAACTGAATAAATTGCCATTTTTTTACTCTCCTGCCACTAACAAACATTCTGACGTCCATTCAGGTCTGTTTTCATTTAGGGTCAGTTTTAAATGGGTGCTTCCTTCTTCAAGACCATAGGACTTTGTATTCTGTAGAACAGATGTCCATGTTGGTCATTAAAAAGGTAAAAGGAGCTTCTTATTTCACAAAATATTTTAATACCATTTTTTTCGGAAAGGGGAGAAAACGGAACACATTGCAGAATGAGGACACTGGCACATCAGAATGCTCCCACTCTGACATCCTTCATTAAGTTCGGGATTGGCCTTATGCAGCTATTCTGTGTACTCCTTTTTGTGAAAGTTAAGTGCAACCTATTAGATTTAGGAAGAGAAAAAATGACAAGTGAATAGGTTACTGAGTTACCAAAAAGAAACAGACTACTCTTAATTCCTTAAAAACAATATGTAACCTGACTGATCTGGACAAAAGGTGATGGGGCAACTGGTGTTGAGTGGAGGCATACAGCTGTTTATTTTTTCAGGGGAATCCAGGGAAAGGGAAAGAACCACTCTCTACCATCTTCTCATTCAGAATACAGAGACCCTTTTCTCTTCTCAACCTTAAAAAAAAAAAAAGTATCCAGTATGTCTATCATCTTATATACGTAAAGTTCAAATTTCTCAAATGGGTGTATCGATGAATCTATTGACTTGGAATATAGTCAGGATGAAAGCAGCTATATAGTTCAGGGAACAATCCTGAATGAAAAGGAAGTTCCTAATAGTAAAAATCCATTAAAGCTTGCCCCAGACAAGGCAGGAATAGGAGTAAGATTTTTTTTTTTTTTTTTTCAAATCAAGGTTCATACTCAAGGAGTTGAGATATGCTTCTCAAAAGCATAGTCCAAACTCTCTCTAACCAAAGTGACTTTTCTGTACAGTCATCTTCTTTCTGTACTTTTCCATTTGGAAACTCCACAGGCACCTCAAATTTAACATGTTCAAAACTGGGAAGCCACAGGATTATAACCAACAAGCACTGTCTTTGTAGTCAGGCAATTTGAACACCAGTGCTGGCTCAGCCACTTACTGTACGTTGTACTTTATCATGCATCTAACCCAGAAATCTAAAAAATTCTAATAACGCTGCTTAATTTGAAGTCTTAAATGGGAAGATTGATTAAATGGGAACATACATAGATGTATAGATAGAGGAAGGTAGATAGATAATAATTACCTGCACATAGGGGTACTCAAATGCCATTTCTACTGTCTTCTCCCCTAAAATCTGTTTCCATTTTTTCTTTGTGTCTGACTGCACTTCATGTGTCTGTGCCAGAAATCTGAAAGTCCTCCTTTCCCTCCTCTTCCATATCTAATTATTTAATCCTGTGAATTGCTTCTTCTAAACCTCTCTTCACCCTTTCATGTCATCTTCACTTCTCAGCCAGACCAGTACAGCTGACTGAAAGATCTCTGGCCAACCCATCCTCCCCACAGAGTGACCTTTCTAAAACTCAGATCTAACCGTGAGACTACCTGAGCTCTTGAAACCCCTTCAGATGCTCTCCACTAGTTGACAATACCAAATTACTGGCTGAAAGCTCAGACACCCTTGCTATTTCACACACACCAGCCTTTGCACCAGCAGTCCTGTGGCCTGTTAGCCCCACTCCCCTTGCTAAAGGAAGTCTACTAGTCCTAACTAAATTCTACAGGCATCCGCCTCTGGGAAGTCTGAATTGGGCCCCCTGCTCTTACCTGTACTGCCATAACACCTTCTTTTTTTTCAAAAATTTTTATTGGAGTATAGTTGATTTACAATGTTGTGTTAGTTTCTGCTATACAGCAATGAGTCAGTTATACATACACATATATCCACTCTTTTAGATTCTTTTCCCATATAGGTCATTACACAGTATTGACTAAGAGTTCCCTGTGCTATACAGAAGGTTCTTATTAGTTATGTATTTTATATATAGTAGTGTGTATATGTCAATCCCAATCTCCCAATTTATCCCTCCCCCTCTTTCCCCCCTGCTAACCATAAGTTTGTTTTCTACATCTGTGACTCCATTTCTGTTTTGTAAGTAAGTTCATTTGTACCATTTTTTTAGATTCCACATGTAAGTGATATTATATGATATTTGACTTCCTCTGACTTACTTCACTCAGGATGACACTCTCTAGGTCCGTCCATGTTGCTGCAAATGGCATTATTTCATTCTTTTTTGTGGCTGAGTAATATTCCACTGTATATATGTACAACATCTCCTTTATCCACTCATCTATTGATGGACATTTAGGTTGCTTCCATGTCCTTCCTGGCTATTGCAGCCACAACACCTTCTTACATCCATCTTCTTGTACTGAGATTTTTTATTTAACTGCCTCTGCCCAATTACACTGTGAACTCTGACCCAAGGCACGAGACAGATGCCTTGTTGTAGATACCCTACCTCAGCATCCATGTCAGTGCCTGATACCTAGTAGGCGTTCTCTGAACGCTGGTGCAAAGAACCATGCTGGGGGTGGAGCCACCTGTCACTCAAACAGCTGGTCACTTGGGAAGAACTGGGGTCAGGATGCCCAGCCAGGTACCACCTCAGATGAGGCCCCCGCCACCACTGCCTGCCACGTGTCCTCCCTTTCCTCCTACCACTAGGAGACAGCACCACCCGTCCTCGAGGATTCTGTCCCCAGTGCTTACCACAGTTAAGACGCAACCTTTTGCCTGGAGAAGCAGGCTCTCCCCTCAGGCTTGACACATCAGTCTCCTGGGCTTTCAACAGACTGACAGGGAAAGGACAACGCAGATTCCAGGATGTCCAGACTGGTGGAGTAGCTGAGCCCACATCACAAGCCCCAGGGCAAGGGCTTTGCTTTTGTGCCCAAAGACCTCATCCTCAAGTCCCCTACCCTTTGCCCCTGATAAAAAACCAGTTGCACACACTGAGAGCACCAGGCAGTACCGGCCTAACCTGGGCTGTGGGAATTCCTTCTTGACTTCAGACCTTTCACATCCCCCCAGGATTACTCTACATGAGGGTGATAACTGCAAAAGCCAAGCATGCGAAAAGTCCAAGGAGGACAGGAGATTAGAACCAAGCCTCAGTGAGACTTTGTCTAGAGATAATCAGCACAGGTAACATCTTATCCCCAAGGGTAGAGATTTTTAAACTGTTAGCACCACTGAGGAAGCCACAAACAGCTTTAAAAAAAAAAAAGAAAGAAAGAAAGAAAAGAAAAAGGAAGAACAGAATAGAGAATGGCAGAGTGCATTGAAAGTAGTAAGTATAAGTATTGTTTTGTGAAACTTTAAGTGTTGTGTGTATATACCTTTAGGGTTGTAAAGTAAAATGCATTTTTATTGTGCTTTACTGTCAAAAAAGGTGAGGAATACTATTCTAAGGGCTAGATCAACATTGGTAATTTCCCCCTTAGTTTGGCTGGTCATGGCGGACCGAATGCTCTAGGGTTGGGTGAAGGACAGCAGGAAGCATCCATTTCTGATGATGGCATCTGCCTACACTTTGCACAATCACTTTCACTGGCTTGGGGGGAGTGGGGCACTTCCTTTCCGTCTTAACAGTGCTCACTTAGATAAGGTCCATCTCTGAAGGCCAAAACCCCCTTCTGCTTCTTCCACGATACATACTGAAGGAACTGGAGGCTTAATGCGAAGTAACAGGGAATCCCTAACGGCAGATTTTAAGACAGCATAAGTGTTTAAGAATTCTAAGAAAATCCTCAATTGAAACTAATCTGCTGTTTCTATTCCAAGAGACCCTGGGAAGGAAACAAAGAGGAGAGTAACCTTTGGAACCACAGGCAAAACTAGCTTCCCATTTCTGAGCAGCTGCGCTCAGTAGTATGTTCCAAGGGCAGCTTGCTTTGCACCTATTAACAGTTGTTGACAACCCAGAGCTTCTTGCTAGACCATCAGCCCACCAGCCCAACTCCACCAGCACCCACTCGCACACTGCGCTCACAGGGGCCCTAGTCTCTCTCCCATGAATGGGGTCTATTACTCATCCGGGTGGAGTGTTGCTGCTAACATTGCTACTACAGCCAAGCAGCCAGCCCATAACATGCGTTTTGTCCCCTCCCTACCCCGCCATGTATGTTATTTACCTCATTTTCCTACATTTCTTCAATTGTTCCCAATTGGCCTCTAAGAGTCACAACTGTTTTCTTAAAAATGACAGAGAACTTGTCACAAAGCCAACAACCCACGCTACTTCTTTAAGCTCAGCACAGTGTGTGAAGTTCTAAGACACGGTTTCTCCACCCGCAGCTGCTTGAATTGCTGGAGCCACTGTTTACATCAGTCATAACCAAGTCTCCCCGATAGTGTTGATGTGATGAGGGGAAGACCTAGGAACGGTAAACAGCTCTTTTAGAGGACCCAGCTTCTCTTATAACAAAAGAACACCCCAACTCCTCCAAAGTGAACTTAGTCACTAGTGCGGCCTTTTCCAACCAAAAGCAAAAACACCTCCATGGTCTAAATTCATTTGTTACAACTAAATAACATTGCCCCAGCCCTGGCTTTGCTGATGGAGACCACACACAGGCAATCAAGGCCCACCCTCTGGTTCACACAGTCATAAAGCTTCTCTAAAGCACATCCTCTAGCTTCTGTATTCAAAGTGCTGGGTTGGGGGCTACAGAGAAGCCCACAGGCCTGCCTGACCTGGAGAAAGAAAATGCTAGGCCTAACAGGAAACAAAGCAATCCCAATAATGAATGTGAGCTCAGCAACCATCCACAACAGAATGCTGTGGGTGCAGCTTCCTTTGTGCCTGCAGTGCGGCTGGGTGACCAATCAACAGGTTGGAACCAAGGCTACCTGGTTTGGGGCCAGATTTATTGTATAACCTCGGGCACCCCTCACTGCACTATGCTGTGGTGACTTAATCTGCAAGCTGGGGGCAAGGATCAAAGTATTGTTACGGAGGGGATATAAAAATTATAGATGACTTCAGAGCCTGCTGAGAGAAAACAGGACAAAGAGCTGGTTAGAGGAAAATATGCAAATATTTGGAATATAACTTGGGTTTGCTTCTATCTGGATTGAGAAGGAACAGATATTCTTAGTATTCTCTTTCCTAATAGAAGTAGTCAGAAGAATAAGAACACAAGTTGAGTAGGAACATCAGAAAAGAAGGTAGCAGACCCCACCCCAAATACTTTTCAGTATGGGAGCTGTGCCCCTCAGCCACTCAAGAATATTTCTTCACGAGAGAGCTCTTTAAACTTTTCTGATTAAAAAGAACAAAAACAAAAATAATTAGTGCATCTAGAGGCTACAAGTTTCCCAAAATGAACCCTGATTTTTTTCTACTTCACTCCTGCTGTCAACCCATTTCTTTGTTGAGTCTACTTTGGTGATCCTAAAATATTACACAAAATCTGCTGTAAATTTTGACATTTTTTTTTTTTTTAAAGAATTTCACTTTATTTATTTATTTTTTGGCTGTGTTGGGTCTTCGTTTCTGTGCGAGGGCCCTCCCTAGTTGCGGCAAGCGGGGGCCACTCTTCATCGCGGTGCGCGGGCCTCTCACTATCGCAGCCTCTCGTTGCGGAGCACAGGCTCCAGACGCGCAAGCTCAGCAGCTGTGGCACACGGGCCCAGCTGCTCCGCGGCATGCGGGATCCTCCCAGACCAGGGCTCGAACCCGTGTCCCCTGCATTGGCAGGCAGACTCTCAACCGCTGCGCCACCAGGGAAGCCCCAATTTTGACATTTTAATCAAGATGATGAGGTCGGCGTTTTAAGTTCACGTTAAACAACCTCAGTGTCCAGTGTTTCAATTAATCCTATAAGTGTGTGAGTATTTGCTATGGAAATATGCCAGGCACAGTGGGAGTCATGAAGTTGTATTTTCTGGTCTCTGCTCTGAAAGCACCTACAATCTAGTTGAGACAAGACTCATGGTGCCCATGTGAAAACACAATTCCCCCAGACAACAACGGGGATGTCACAGTAAGGTACAGACAGTGTGTTGGCACTAATCTGGGTCATACCAACTCCAGGCACAATAGGAGTGTCCCCAGGAGTAGAGATCAGTGACAGTTGGATCAGAAGGGCCTGAGGATGAACAGGATTTAGGTGGCTGCAGAAGGACAAGCAGTCTGTTTCAGACAAGAAAGGAAAGAAATACAATATGACAAATACTTGAGAAACAGGCATGTGTTTGAAAGCAGGAGGTTGGGTTGTACTTATGGAGAACCTTGAAAATAAGGCAGAGAAGCCAGTGAGTGCCCAGGGCAGCAAGTCCCAGAAGTTTCCCTTTTTGTTTTTAGTGATAACTCCCTTTTCAATATTTATTAAACTTTATGCAAAAATCTGGCAATGGTACACAGGATGGATGCAGGATGCCTGGAGATCGGACACTGGTTATATCAGGGCCTCGTACTGAAGCAGAATGAGGAAAGGAGGGTCTAGTCTAGGATGGTAGAAGTGGGGAGGGAAGGAAGGAATAAAGAAGACCCTCTCAAGAAAAACAAAACCCCAGTGGTACGTGATGAGTGACAAGTAAAGGAGTAAAGGAGAGGAGAGAAACCTAGTTTCAAGCATTCCTGACAAAAGAGGGAAAACTGGTCTCCTGAGTTAGGAGTGAGGAGGGGACACGTTTGGTTTTAGGCTGTGTTGACTGAGATGTTGGAGAGACAGCAGGTAGAGAAGTCCAGTAGGTAATCTGAGCCTGGAGGCAGACAGGACTGAAGGTCCGGTGGGCACCCTGCGTGTAGAGACGATGGAGGCTATGGACATGGGTGAGCTCTCCAGTGGGGGAGCTGAGCAGAGGCCTGGAACAGTAAACTCTGGGGAAGGAGAAGAGGGAGGAGTCAAAGAAACAGGAACTATCTTAAAGGGCTGGTTCATCAGAAAATTAAGATGGGGTAACAAAGAAAATTAAGATGGAGACAGTCAGAAGGCAGGACGTAAAGGCTAGTCCTGGCGATCGAGTGGGAAGACAGACGTGGAGCAAACCGTGAGAGCTGTGCTGGGAGCACAGGGGGCTCTCAAGGTGGGGTTGGGTGGAGTTAGGGAAGGCATCTTCCAGGAGGAGAAGCAGCACTGAATCTAGACCTGAAGGCTGAGTAATGTTAACTAGAGAAACCAGTGGGTTTGAATTCAAAAATGCATATATTGTTGTGTCCACTCCTTTGTTTCTTGACCACTGTTTCTGGCCATCATTGTAATATATTAACAACATCCAGTCTTGGGGAAACTATATTTCTACATCTTACTCAGTAGACATACAACCCTCAGAAGCCTAAGGAACCCTTGTTTTATGGTGTAGGTGCCATTTTGTTCACGTGTCTTCCCACACACTCAAGACAACTTACCAGCAAGAAAGTCATTTATGTGGCTTCACTTAGAACTGCATTTCTTCTGAAATTTCAAATTCCAGTCCACTCTCTCTTCAGCCACAACCTCTAAATATTCATCTGGAATCCTCTGCGCCCCCCGCCTGCCCCCTAACACCCCGGGTCCAGCCAGCCATCTCCTGACCTTTCTTCTACCTGCCTCCCTGTCTCAGATGCAGGATCACCTGGCACCTTTGCCCTCCTCTCCCCGGTTCCTGGCCTTCCAGCCCAGCAACCCCAGACCTTGGGTCATTCCTGTCTTCTCTACAACACCTGCGGGCTGCTGGAGAAACATAACGCACCCGGCAGACAGCATCACCACAAATGGCGATATCCAGCTGTGGGCAGAGTACTCAGGGCTGTGTGGCCGTCCTCCACTTGTCCTGGACCCTCTCCCTCTCCCAGGCTCTTCACCAGCCATGCTACCTCTTCCCCCCTCTCCCAAGGCCTGTCCTCCTCCTCTTAGCTGATGACTTCCCCTCCTGCCTCGTAGAGAAAGGAAAAGACATCACACACATTCTCACCATCACATCCCACATGTGCTTCCTCTTCGGGAATTCCCCAGGCTGGCCAGCCCTCTCCGTTCTCTCTATAAAGCACACTGACCACTGTCAGGGGAGGGTAAGGGAGAGGCAAGTGCGGCACTCGTTTGGGGCACAAAATATTAAAGTGATAAAAGGATGACTACAGACTAATGATGCTCCTCCAGTAAGTCACAGATTTTTTTTTAAAAGCCTCAATACTTGATACTTTTACGCTTAAGCTTTCATGACTTAAAGCCCCATGTGAGACACAATTTTTGGTTCCTTTCCAGGCATAACTCAAAGGAAAGAAAGAGAACATTTTCTCTCCCATCTTTATGTTGCATTTTGTTCTACATTCCAAGTATTTTTTTTCCTGGCTTGTTCTGATCATCTTTTCCCTATTAAATATAGCTAGAATCAATCCTCAGGAGCCAAACTGCCATGTTAAAGAAATCAGGAATAAAAAGCCCTGAATTTACTGGAAAGGCTATAATTTGATCTTCATAGATTTTCTTCTTAGTAAATTAGTTGTAGTAATTGGTGCTGAGAAACACAACTGGTTACTGTTTAGCACTCTTTCCCCTTCTATTTGCTCAAGAAGGAAGGAAGCAACCTGAAATGTGAATTTACAACTCACATTTTAAGTGGGAAAAATTAGATATTCTCTCAATTATATCTTATTCTTTAATCAAATTTCCAATATAAGGCTGTAAAAGAGGACAAATTCCACTCAACAGCTGTCTTTAGGTGTTTTGTGGCTGTGACTAGCTATGAAACTTTAGCTCAAGCCATGGGCAAAGATTACAAGCCATTTGGAATTGTTACCCCTCCACAAAGAATACATTTTTAGAGTTAGTTCTTGATCCAGTGTTAGTCCAAAGACTTTAAATTTCAACTCTGCAAGCATGGATATGGGACAGTGGGAAAAGCTGGTTATAAAATGTATTGCTCCCCACTTATGTAAACTAAGTTTTATGTTTCTTTATAAGTTAAACATGGGTGTCGATTTCTGTTTGCTGGTTATGGGAAAAATAAAGACAGGGAAATACAAAATGACCAAACAAGTAAAGACAGGCTCTAAGTAAAGATAAGCACTAAGGAAACTGGTGACAGAGGGATTATAGAGTATATTATATTTCAGAGGAATTATATTAAAAGTTGCTAAAATTTCCCAGTAACCAGTTTGATTATACAGAATTTGAAACAAACAAAAAAGCTGAAATATAAAGAGGGTCTCAGAAAGGTCAAGCACTTGCTTTTCTAAGCTTGGCCTTCTGTATTCATTCTTGAGGCACATTTGTTTGGGTTGACAGGGCTGCTTGCTCTTTAAATACAATTCTTAACAGTTTTGTTCTTGCCTACTTAAGGAACAAACTTCTCCTTATGCCCAGTCTAGCAACAGTTACTAACTTGGTGTGTTTACTGTGCACCAGGCTCTGTTCAGAATGCTTTACATATATAGTAACTCTTTAAGTCTCACAACAACCTATGAGGGAGAAATTATCTCCCCATTTTGCAGAAGAAGAAACTGAGGCACTGAGACATGGGGTTAACCATGTAACCTCCATAAATTCCAGACCCTGTGGCAGCTCAGAAGCAGCTGATCAGTTACAGCCCTGTCCCTGAGCTCCTCACCTGCCTTTCCTGGCACTGGCACAGCTGCTTTTCCTGGAGCTCCCAGCAGGATGGGAGGACAGGGAAGCAGGTAGAGCAGAACCAAGAGAAGCAACCCAAGAAGGCAAAAGATTTCCTTCACTGTCTAAAGTTTGGAGTCATTTATGTTTTGTTACCACCTGCATTTCGCCAGAGCTTGTTCTTATTTTCTT
Source organism: Eschrichtius robustus (assembly GCF_028021215.1). NCBI lineage: Eukaryota > Metazoa > Chordata > Mammalia > Artiodactyla > Eschrichtiidae > Eschrichtius > Eschrichtius robustus. The sequence continues at coordinate 62,386,126 of NC_090829.1, read as the reverse complement.
TGTAACATACCCTTTTCCTAACCTTCCATCTCAAGTTTCCCTCCTTCCTTTTCTTGATCTCAGTAGCACTAGACAATGGGCAAAAGTGACCATGTAAGTCTGGGTCCTTCGGGTACATAAAGTCTTTCCTGCACAAGAAAGACTGGGGAATTTAAGGGTGGAGATTCAAAATGGTAGAAGGGGGTAAAGAAAAAAGTAAGAAGGAGGGAAGGAGAAGAGAGTAAAACATATAGGACTCAGGATGTTTTAAGCAAGTATTCAATGAATAAGTATTGGATGAGATAAAAGGAGAGGAGTCGTACACAGCTGAGGTCAAATTATGATATGAAAAATAGTGATTTCAAAATAGGGTGACAATATAACCTGGTATAAACCTGTTATGTAAGCTATGCACATTAGCTTGTTGTCCAATGGCAGTTCATATGTCCCGTTCTGGACACATTTGATTGTGGGTTCAGAGTATAAAAAATAAAGGTCTAAAACATAAGAGATATTTATAACCCATTTCTGTCTCAGCTGATCAACATTTATTATAAGTTAACTACCATTTAAGCACCTGCTCTGTCCCAGGCATTATGCTGCACAGCCCTGAAAGTAGGTAATACCTACATTTAATTCATTCAGCAAATACTAATTTATCACATACTGTGTAGTAGGCCACAGACGGGATGCTGAGAGGGCTTCAGAGATGTTTCCAGTGTAGATCCCCTAACAGAGTAAGAAAATGTCCCGGTGCAACCTTGAATCTGGACCTGATGGGGGCAAGAGAGTAGAAAAATCAAGAGTTTTAGAATATGAACGAAAGTAATTTATATTCTGCTGCTTCCATTTACTAATCACATGAGCTTGATTTGTCTCTAAACCTTGTACCAACAGTGTTTTCTGAGGATCATTTGAGAAGATTTATTGACAAAATGTGGTCCAGATCGGGGGTTTGATATATGCTAATTTCCTTTCTCTAGAAATTGTTGATGCATCTTTACCATGATGGTTTAGTTAATAGATGGCTGGTATTCTTTATGGGTTATTTTCCTTTCAAAGTGATGAGCTACACTCTTAATATTCTTCTCAAAAATATTTATTAGATATGAGTTTTTTGAAATACTGATCTGATTGCTAAGGGCCACTAATACATCTCAAATACTGTTGTGACTGAGAACAGAGGTATCATTCCTAATTGACTGAACATGGTCTTCCATTATGCTTGACAGGAAAGAACAATATTGTTCCCACGAGCACTTAAAAATACATTTCAAATGACACAGCTAAAAGTAAGGCCCTGTAAATTATGGAGAGGGAAACCTGAGTTGAGTCAACTTTTTAACTTACTTTGCTTAGAGCACAACCAAAAAGTTGTCAAAAGAGTTGCAGAAAAGGAATAAAAGAGACAAAATATGAAATTTCAGGGAATCTTAAGCTGGGTAATAGTGCTCTGAACTTGGAATTTAGGGGGCTTATTGCCTGCAGACTTGGTAGAACATTCCTTTCTGTTAAAAAAGAAAAAAAAAAAAAAAACTGGCTTCTAGTGTTAAAACGTTCACTATGGAAGATAAATAAGTTACTGGTCAAAGCCAGCCTCTGAATTTCTAGCATTAAAATGCAAAAAAAGAAATCACTTTTGTTTATTCAAAGTTTACATCTCACCTGATCAAGTTGCTTATCTTTAAATATGAATTCTTATATCTCTTTTATATATGCAAACTGTAAGAAAAATATTCTAGATTTACACTGTTCTGGCTAAATCTTTGCTGGCAGAGATTCTATATCTAATAGCAGGGCTCTTGTAATAATTTGCTGTTCCTCAATTTCTGGAACATAGATACAATGTATACATCTCCTCACAAGATTATTCCACAATGGAATAAAATAATGGCTATGGAAATATTCCCAAAAAGGAATAATGTGCCATAAAATGCAAAGCTAAGATTTATTCAATTGAGTATATATAACATTCCAGAAAGACAGGATACATTTTGATACTTTGAGAAGAAATCATTTCCTTCTGAATTTTTCCCAGTTTCTTTCTACCACATCCCATGTTCTGTTAGGTAGACCCTAGTGCAGTTGGTCCTCAGAAAGAACTCTACCTTGACAATTTGAAAGTCACCGAGTACAATGGTTCTAGCCAAAGTGACCCATTTTAAAAGATGACCCATTTCAAAACCCATGAGTTATTATTCAAGCTGTTCTATATTTGAGAATTTGAAAGTTATTTCCTTTTCTTACCATCTCATTTGAATCAGTCTTTTATAAAAGGGAAATTTGATCTCTATTTTAATGAAATATAATGTGACATTTTTCCTTGCTAAAGCCTGCACTTTATGTTGAAAACTCTTCTCCACCTTCTGATGGTTTGTGTTTGTGCATGGGTGTGTGTACGTGTGTGTGGTCAAAGCATTTGTGTGCAATATCATCTATGCCTCCTAAGCACCCCTCATTTCTCACTTCGTCAGAAACAGCCTCTCTGAGCTTCAGCTTGAACTCTCCCTGTCACAACACTCTTTCCCATCTTCAGGTGTCAACAGTGAGCACCTGGAGGGCTGAGATTAGTCAGACTGAGTCACCCTCTTCCTCAGAGGGTGCTCAGTAAACACTCAAGGAGAGTGCCTGTGGGAGAGGGGATGGGAGAGAGAGAAGGAGAGGGAAAGGGGAGAATCATTTAAAGTATTTAATGGAAACATTTCAGGTATTGAATTTATCTTCCTTAAAAAAAAAAGAGTTGACTCCAAAAAGCAGCTCCCCCCTCTCCCCCACCCTGTCACAGGATATAAAATCTACCTTAAGTTTCTTTTGAGAAAGTTAAAACCTCAGGTGCTAATCACCAATCCCCCTTTCAGAAAGTTCAGGATGGGATCTTTTCAGCGCCACCACTGAATACAACTACCTTCAATCATCCTTTTCTGGGTCAGTTTCAGCTTCTCACACCCTTCTCCCTTCCCCCATAGGGACCAGGCAAAGTTTCCCAAAATAAAGGCACAGAGGAACAAATCCAGTTCAAATGGATGTACTTGCATCAGAAAATTACCCTAAATGTTAGCTCCAAGCCACCACCAGCCACGGAGCGATTACAGCTTTGGTGTCCCTTTAACATGACCCATAACCTATGAAAACCAACACTGGGAAAGAAAAATATAAGGTGTGTAGTCAGAGTCGGATGAAAAGTTCCTACTCTGGACCTACGTAAGTGGTATCTGAGTAAGCAACTGACTCTGTCACTTCAGGATGCAAAATAAAATTCAGCAGAGTCAAAGGAAAGCGTGGCAAAGACCTCCCCACTTAGAAAGAGATCTCTTTTTCCAGTTTCCCCGCCTGCCTACTTCCTTGTCTCCATTTCCCCAGCCAGTAACTCACCGAAAGCTTCCCTAGTCTGGCGGTTTCCCAACTCCCAACACGACACAGCATTTCTACCCGAATTCACCGCTGCAGCCTAGGTGTGGCTACAAGGTTGGGGGCTACCAGCCGGAAACGGAGGCCCGCAGGGCTCGCTGTTCTCCTCCCGGCTCCTGCCGGTTTCGGCATCGCGGCGCGGCGGCCGCCTCGCGGGAGCTCCGAGGAAAGGGGGCCCGCCCGGCCCCGGGACACTTCACCCCGCCGGAGCTCCGGGCCCCCCAGCTTACCTGCTGCACCTGGGCGGAGGCTCGGCCCGGGGTCACGGTCGCCAAACGCCCGCCCGCAGGCCCGAGCAAACAAAGGCACTCCGGAGAGGGAACGCGCCTCCTTCCCCACCGCGCTCTCGGGCGGCGGGCAGCCCTGACCCGCGGCGGGTAGGGCGGTCCCAGCTTCCCGACGCCGGGCCGGGCGCGCTCCGGACCAGTGTCTGCTCCAGCCGTGCCTCCCCGGCCCCAGCGCGCATTCCAACCTGAGCCACCGTGCGAACGCGCGTGCCTTCACCTCCTCGCGACTCTTCCCCTCTCGGCCCTGGAGACCTCGCCGAGGAGGCGGAACAGACTCCGAGTCTCCGCTCCTGCAGCCCGGGAATTGCTCCTGCGGAGAGGCGCGGCGCGGCGCGGCGCGGCGAGGCGGCCAGGCCGGGCAGGGGCGGGGCGGAGGCCGGGCGGTCCGGAGCCCTCCGCTGCGGACCGAGGGAGTCAGTCTCCCCTCACAAAGAACAAACCAGGCGGGGGGTTGAGATTTAACCCCGCCGAGCGGGCTAGAACTTACCACATTTAGTGATCCGGAAGAGAAGACTACATTTCCACCCACCAGGGGCCTGGGCCCCTGCTAGGATGCGGTGGGATGCAGAACATTTTTTAAAATGGTACGATTGATCACATATATTAATTCCATATGAAACAACTGGTCTCCGTACAGTTTGCATTAGGAAGTAGAATTTGTTAGACAGGCGATCCATTCGTTCAGAACATGCAAAGGTTTACTCATCTGCGGGAGATAAGTTTTCACTGAGTTGCAGTTCTCTGAGCACCTTATTTTCCTTTTCAGAGCAAGAGGTCTAAGGGCAGTCTAGACTTTAAAAGATCTCTTGTCACACCACTTACGCCTCGAGCTTCTGGGGGCCTCAGTGACAAAAGAAGGAAACTCTAATCGGCAACATACAGCTTCGCGACAGCGGTTCGTTTTAAGAATGCAGTGGGACGGTGGGGAGAGACTCACCCCGCCCCACTTTCAAGCCCAGCTTAATTTCAAAGAGAGCTTAAAGCAAAACTCACCAAGTTCAAGACCAGCTCCTCAAAGTCCCAAATCGCAGGCCGGCTCTCCTCCCGGCAGCGAAGCTAAAGTCATGGGGGGCGGGGGGGGGGTCCTCCGGAACAAAACTTGCCCGTTTTAAATCTTGTTCAGGGGCTGGGCAGCCGGCTCTCGGCTGGGCTCGCTTCCCCGGAGGGGAGCGGGCTGCAGAGGGCAGATTGCGGGGGACCCAATCAGGGGCTCCCAGCGAAGGGTGGGGGCGCGGCCAGCGTGCCGCGTTTCCTGCCCCTCTTGGCGTCACTGACGAAGCCCAGTCTGGCCTGACCTTTCGACGCCACCCCTGCGTGTTGGGGAAGGTGATGGGTCCCGCCTGAGTCTATTCCTGTCGGTGCATGGCAACTCCAGGAAGTGCTTCTCCACACCTCTTTAGTTAATTGAGATCATTTAGTCAGATCATCAACTGTGAGCCAGGATCCGCATGAATGTCCTCTTTGAGGTGTTTCTCCCATTCAAAATACTTTATACATGTAATAGACAAAATCAGGAGAACATAAATTTCCACTGAATGGAAGAGATGATATGATATGATATGAATCCTTCATGGGTTTGGTTTTTTGTTCTCCAAATATTGTTCTAGCATCCTCATAGAACAAATATTATCATTTAACAGAGGTGATATTTTTTTTTCATGTAAATTCTCTTTACTGGCTTTATCCGTCTTTTTTTTTTTTAAACATCTTTATTGAAGTATAATTGCTTTACAATGGTGTGTTAGTTTCTGCTTTATAACAAAGTGAATCAGTTATACATATACATATGTTCCCATATCTCTTCCCTCTTGCATCTCCCTCCCTCCCACCCTCCCCATCCCACCCCTCTAAGTGGTCACAAAGCACCGAGCTGATCTCCCTGTGCTATGCGGCTGCTTCCCACTAGCTATCTATTTTACATTTGGTAGTGTATTTATGTCCATGACACTCTCTCACCCTGTCACATCTCACCCCTCCCCCTCCCCATATCCTCAAGTCCATTCTCTAGTAGGTCTGTGTCTTTATTCCCGTCTTGCCACTAGGTTCTTCATGGCCTTTTTTTTTTTTTTTTTTCCTTAGATTCCATATATATGTGTTAGCATACTGTATTTGTTTTTCTCTTTCTGACTTACTTCACTCTGTATGACAGACTCTAACTCCATCCACCTCATTACAAATACCTCCATTTCATTTCTTTTTATGGCTGAGTAATATTCCATTGTATATATGTGCCACATCTTCTTTATCCATTCATCCGATGATGGACACTTAGGTTGCTTCCATGTCCTGGCTATTGTAAATAGAGCTGCAATGAACATTTTGGTACATGATTCTTTTTGAACTATGGTTTTCTCAGGGTATATGCCCAGTAGTGGGATTGCTGGGTCGTATGGTAGTTCTATTTGTAGTTTTTTAAGGAACCTCCATACTGTTCTCCATAGTGGCTGTATCAATTTACATTCCCACCAACAGTGCAAGAGTGTTCCCTTTCCTCCACAACCTCTCCAGCATTTATTGTTTCTAGATTTTTTGATGATGGCCATTCTGACTGGTGTGAGATGATATCTTATTGTAGTTTTGATTTGCATTTCTCTAATGATTTATGATGTTGAGCATTCTTTGAGGTGTCTGTTGGCAATCTGTATATCTTCTTTGGAGAAATGTCTATTTAGGTCTTCTGCCCATTTTTGGATTGGGTTGTTTGTTTTTTTGTTATTGAGCTGCATGAGCTGCTTGTAAATCTTGGAGATAAATCCTTTGTCAGTTGCTTCATTTGCAAATATTTTCTCCCATTCTGAGGGTTGTCTTTTGGTCTTGTTTATGGTTTCCTTTGCTGTGCAAAAGCTTTTAAGTTTCATTAGGTCCCATTTGTTTATTTGTGTTCTTATTTCCATTTCTCTAGGAGCTGGGTCAAAAAGAATCTTGCTGTGATGTATGTCATAGAGTGTTCTGCCTATGTTTTCCTCTAAGAGTTTGATAGTGTCTGGCCTTACACTTAGGTCTTTAATCCATTTTGAGTTTATTTTTGTGCATGGTGTCAGGGAGTGTTCTAATTTCATACTTTAACATGTATCTGTCCAATTTTCCCAGCACCACTTATTGAAGAGGCTGTCTTTTCTCCACTGTATATGCTTGCCTCCTTTATCAAAGATAAGGTGACCATATGTGCATGGGTTTATCTCTGGGCTTTCTATCCTGTTCCATTGATCTATATTTCTGTTTTTGTGCCAGTACCAAACTGTCTTGATTACTGTAGCTTTGTAATATAGTCTGAAGTCAGGGAGCCTGATTCCCCCAGCTCCATTTTTCGTTCTCAAGATTGCTTTGGCTATTCGGGGTCTTTTGTGTTTCCATACAAATTGTGAAATTTTTTGTTCTAGTTCTGTGAAAAATGCCAGTGGTAGTTTGATAGGGATTGCATTGAATCTGTAGATTGCTTTGGGTAGTATAGTCATTTTCACAATGTTGATTCTTCCAATCCAAGAACATGGTATATCTCTCCATCTATTTGTATCATCTTTAATTTCTTTCATCAGTGTCATAATTTTCTGCATACAGGTCTTTTGTCTCCTTAGGTAAGTTTATTCCTAGATATTTTATTCTTTTTGTTGCAGTGGTAAACGGGAGTGTTTTCTTAATTTCACTTTCAGATTTTTCGTCATTAGTGTATAGAAATGCAAGAGATTTCTGTGCATTAATTTTGTATCCTGCTACTTTACCAAATTCATTGATTAGCTCTAGCAGTTTTCTGGTAGCATCTTTAGGATTCTCTATGTATAGTATCATGTCATCTGCAAAGAGTGACAGCTTTACTTCTTCTTTTCCGATTTGGATTCCTTTTATTTCTTTTTCTTCTCTGATTGCTGTGGCTAACACTTCCAAAACTATGTTGAATAACAGTGGTGAGAGTGGGCAACCTTGTCTTGTTCCTGATCTTAGTGGAAATGGTTTCAGTTTTTCACCATTGAGGACAATGTTGGCTGTGGGTTTGTCATATATGGCCTTTATTATGTTGAGGAAAGTTCCCTCTATGCCTACTTTCTGCAGGGCTTTTATCATAAATGGGTGTTGAATTTTGTCGAAAGCTTTCTCTGCATCTATTGAGATGATCATATGGTTTTTCTCCTTCAATTTGTTAATATGGTGTATCAAGTTGATTGATTTGCGTATATTGAAGAATCCTTGCATTCCTGGGATAAACCCCACATGATCATGGTGTATGATCCTTTTCATGTGCTGTTGGATTCTGTTTGCTAGTATTTTGTTGAGGATTTTTGCATCTATGTTCATCAGTGATATTGGCCTGTAGTTTTCTTTCTTTGTGACATCTTTGTCTGGTTTTGGTATCAGGGTGATGGTGGCCTCGTAGAATGAATTTGGGAGTGTTCCTCCCTCTGCAATATTTTGGAAGAGTTTGAGAAGGATAGGTGTTAGCTCTTCTCTAAATGTTTGATAGAATTCACCTGTGAAGCCATCTGGTCCTGGGCTTTTGTTTGTTGGAAGGTTTTAAATCACAGTTTCAATTTCAGTGCTTGTGATTGGTCTGTTCCTATTTTCTATTTCTTCCTGGTTCAGTCTCGGCAGGTTGTGCATTTCTAAGAATCTGTCCATTTCTTCCAGGTTGTCCATTTTATTGGCATAGAGTTGCTTGTAGTAATCTCTCATGATCTTTTGTATTTCTGCAGTGTCAGTGGTTACTCCTCCTTTTTCATTTCTAATTCTATTGATTTGAGTCTTCTCCCTTTTTCTCTTGATGAGTCTGGCTAATGGTTTATCAATTTTGTTTATCTTCTCAAAGAACCAGCTTTTAGTTTCATTGATTTTTGCTATTGTTTCCTTCATTTCTTTTTCATTTATTTCTGACCTGATCTTTATGATTTCTTTCCTTCTGCTGGCTTTGGGGTTTTTTTGTTCTTCTTTCTCTAATTGCTTCAGGTGCAAGGTTAGGTTGTTTATTCGAGATGTTTCCTGTTTCTTGAGGTAGGCTTGTATTGCTATAAACTTCCCTCTTAGCACTGCTTTTGCTGCGTCCCACAGGTTTTGGGTCGTTGTGTCTCCATTGTCATTTGTTTCTAGGTATTTTTTGATTTCCCCTTTGATTTCTTCAGTGATCACTTCGTTATTAAGTAGTGTATTGTGTAGCCTCCATGTGTTTGTATTTTTTACAGATCTTTTCCTGTAATTGATATCTAGTCTCATAGCGTTGTGGTCGGAAAAGATACTTGATACGATTTCAATTTTCTTAAATTTACCAAGGCTTGATTTGTGACCCAAGATATGATCTATCCTGGAGAATGTTCCATGAGCACTTGAAAAAAATGTGTATTCTGTTGTTTTGGGGTGGAATGTCCTATAGATATCAATTAAGTCCATCTTGTTTAATGTATCATCTAAAGCTTGTGTTTCCTTATTTATTTTCATTTTGGATGATCTGTCCATTGGTGAAAGTGGGGTGTTAAAGTCCCCTACTATGATTGTGTTGCTGTTGATTTCCCCTTTTATGGCTGTTAGTATTTGCCTTATGTATTGAGGTGCTCCTGTGTTGGGTGCATAAATATTTACAATTGTTATACCTTCCTCTTGGATTGATCCCTTGATCATTATATAGTGTCCTTCTTTGTCTCTTGTAATAGTCTTTATTTTAAAGTCTATTTTGTCTGATATGAGAATTGCTACTCCAGCTTTCTTTTGATTTCCATTTGCATGGAATATCTTTTTCCATCCCCTCACTTTCACTCTGTATGTGTCTCTAGGTCTGAAGTGGGTCTCTTGTAGACAGCATATATATGGGTCTTGTTTTTGTATCCATTCAGCCAGCCTGTGTCTTTTGGTGGGAGCATTTAATCCATTTACATTCAAGGTAATTATCGATATGTATGTTCCTATTCCTATTTTCTTAAATGTTTTGGGTTTGTTATTGTAGGTGTTTTCCTTCTCTTGTGCTTCTTGCCTAGAGAAGTTCCTTTAGCATTTGTTGTAAAGCTGGTTTGGTGGTGCTGAACTCTCTCAGCTTTTGCTTGTCTGTAAAGGTTTTAATTTCTCCATCAAATCTGAATGAGATCCTTGCTGGGTAGAGTAATCTTGGTTGTAGGTTTTTCTCCTTCATCACTTTAAGTATATCCTGCCACTCCCTTCTGGCTTGCAGAGTTTCTGCTGAAAGATCAGATGTTAACCTTATGGGGATTCCCTTGTGTGTTATTTGTTGTTTTTCCCTTGCTGCTTTTAACATGTTTTCTTTATATTTAATTTTTGATAGTTTGATTAATATGTGTCTTGGCGTGTTTCTCCTTGGATTTATCCTGTATGGGACTCTCTGTGCTTCCAGGACTTGATTAACTATTTCCTTTCCCATATTAGGGAAGTTTTCAACTATAATCTCTTCAAATATTTTCTCAGTCCCTTTCTTTTTCTCTTCTTCTTCTGGGACCCCTATAATTCGAATGTTGGTGCGTTTAATGTTGTCCCAGAGGTCTCTGAGACTGTCCTCAGTTCTTTTCATTCTTTTTTCTTTATCCTGCTCTGCAGTAGTTATTTCCACCATTTTATCTTCCAGGTCACTTATCCGTTCTTCTGCCTCAGTTATTCTGCTATTGATCCCATCTAGAGTATTTTTAATTTCATTTATTGTGTTTTTCATCGTTGCTTGGTTCCTCTTTAGTTCTTCTACGTCCTTGTTAAATGTTTCTTGCATTTTGTCTATTCTATTTCCAAGATTTTGGATCATCCTTACTATCATTATTCTGAATTCTTTTTCAGGTAGACTACCTATTTCCTCTTCATTTGTTAGGTCTGGTGTGTTTTGACCCTGCTACTTCATCTGCTGTGTGTTTTTCTGTCGTCTCATTTTGCTTATCTTACTGTGTTTGGGGTCTCCTTTTCACAGGCTGCAGGTTCGTAGTTCCCGTTGTTTTTGGTATCTGTCCCCAGTGGCTAAGGTTGGTTCAGTGGGTTGTGTAGGCTTCCTGGTGGAGGGAACTAGTGCCTGAGTTCTGGTGGATGAGGCTGGATCTTGTCTTTCTGGTGGGCACGTCCACGTCTGGTGGTGTATTTTGGGGTGTCTGTGGCCTTATTATGATTTTAGGCAGCCTCTCTGCTAATGGATGGGGCTGTGTTCCTGTCTTGCTAGTTGTTTGGCATAGGGTGTCCAGCACTGTAGCTTGCTGGTCGTTGAGTGAAGCTGGGTCTTGATGTTGAGATGGAGATCTCTGAGAGATTTTTGCCGTTTGGTATTACATGGAGCTGGGAGGTCTCTTGTGGACCAGTGTCCTGAAGTTGGCTCTCCCACCTCAGAGGCACGGCCCTGATGCCTGGCTGGAGCACCAAGAGCCTTTCATCCACACGGCTTTTGGGAGGTCTGACGTTTTCTGCCAGCGTTCCGTGGGTGTTCTGTGGGAGCAGTTCCACGTGTAGACGTATGTCTACTGTATCTTGATGAAGAATGCCGTGACCCAGAGGTGATATTTTGAACGACTTTGTAATTGTATATATTTGAGAACATGACAGAAAGCAAAAAATTAACCCATTACTTCAGTAAAATAAAAGCTTTGGATTTGTTATTGTAAAAGGAATGACAGGTAATGACTTAAAAGTAGATTACTGAATCAGTTTGAAACTGTAAATACAACATTGTACATGTTATTTCTAACTAGATTTTTAAGAGGTTTTGTAATTGCTTTCTTTAAGCTCCTTAGCATATTTTCAACCATGCAGTTATTTTCTTTCATATATTACCTGTAGAGAGCATGGCTCGGTACTGCTATTATCAACTCAGACCACGTGGCATGTCAGACCACAGATAGAAATATTTAGGTAATATAATTTGTAAGGGAATCACTGACAGTGACCCATAAATAAGCTAATTTATTGTTAGTGCAGTGCAAATCACCTCCCTTTACCTATGCAAAATAAAACCCTGATGGTAAGTAAACCCACAGACATTCCCTCCCCCACCCAGGTATCATATGTGTATGTTGTATTTATGTACAAATGTTCAATTGCCATTATATTCCTGTCGGGTCATCTGGAACTAAGCCCACATGGGTGCAGGTGTCAGCAGGTGTGTATTTCGCATGCTCGAACACATAGGACTGTACCCACAAAAAATACAAACTGAACCAAACATTGATAAATACATATAAAAATCACATATTCACATCAGGCTGTATGGAGATAGACAACGCAGACAGAGAAATGCTTCGAAAGTAAGCAGGAGATTGGTGAGAGGATGTGGGGCTTTTGGTGGGAGGAGGGGAGAGGATGTGGATGAGAGATGGGGGTGGTCCAGAATGCCTGCCCAGGTGCCCACACATGAACATACATGCACAGGGACGGCCTCTTTGCCCATGTGGGAGGATGATTTCCTACAGCAGGCTGGCTTCCCATCCCACCCCAGAAGGAGAGGAAGAGGATGATAGATTTGATAGTATATAACAAAGTACTCAGTTTGTTTTGTTGGGAGGGAGTGCTTGAAATTAGCTGGAGATCAAATTAACTGATAGTAGTGAAGCTGATCTGACCATCAAAGAAGGAAGACAGTGTCGCCTTGCCCTCAGTGTCCACAGTAGCTGCTTGTGAACAGAGACCACTACAAAATTTATAAACGACTTTCAATCTCACCATCAGGACTTTGCTTCACAGAGCACTAGAGAATTTAGGAAAGTGGTGGAAAAAGAAACCTGTAGCATCAAGATGGTAAACTTGAAAAATGAGAGGAATTGCAATTTGCATGTTAGATTTAGAAGGGAGAAGATAAGGCAGAGAAAGAGCAGAGGGAGAAGCAGATATAGGAGAGAGGACCAGAGAGTAGAGCATGTATTATTAGTTTTGGGGAAAAGAAGACTGAAACGAGTACAAGAGAACCTGGGAGATGGTGGGAGCAAAAGAGACCCAAAGAGAGAAGTGTTAGTGAAGTCATGAAAGGAGAAACAGGTTTGATAACTGCTGCTTAATACCTAACACAGTGGAAGCATATCAACATAGTGCCATGCTTGACTTGTTAGCTTACGTTGTGCTTTCTGTAGAAGGTAGGAGGTTTCCTCACAGACCCTGTATAGGCCCTGTCCCATGAATTCAGACACACCATAGGCTGTGTGTTCTGAAACCAGTGAGCGTCTATGCAAGGCCTGGGCTGCTAGAGAGGTGGGGTGGAATCCTGACTTAGTTCCTGCTGGCCACAAGATCTGGGCAAGCGACCCAACTTCTCTGTGCCCCATGGTAATTCCTGACTGGAAGGGTGCAGTGAGGGCTGACTACAGAGCAGTAACATGTGTGAAGTGCTGAGCATGGCGCCTCACAGACTGGGTGGACAGCTGTCATCCTCATGCCCACTGTGGGCTACCAGAAAGCTCCTCTCGCTTGGCGAGCTGGTCTTCATGCTATATCCCATCATCATCATTGCTATAAAAGGACCTGCTGTGTTTCACATCTTTAGAGATACATTTTCTGTTAATACAGCATCAGCAGTTAAAACAATGCAACAACTCCTTCGCTGTCTCCTCCTCCTCCTTTACTGCCCACCAGCCCCTCCTACCCCCACACATATCCTCCTGGGTATTCTTTTCTCACCACACTTGCTGCTTGGTGATCTCATCCATTGCCTTTAATCCATGATTTATATATCTAGTCTAGATTCTGAGCTCCAAACTTGAGTGTCTTCACTTAAGTGTCACATCAGTCTTAAGCTTAGCAGGTCTAAAATAGAATATTCAAATACATTTTTGTGAAATGGTGAATGGATGGGTGTTGGATGACCCCCAAGGGCCAGAATCCTCCTTCTTCTCGCCAGAGGACCCAGCCCAGGCTGTTTGTTACATGTCTATAACAGTCAGTGGCATTTTGTCTCTGTATAAATATCTATGGATCTGTTTTCCCTACTCTTTTGAGAGTCCTCAGACCTCTTGAGGATGGAGATCATATCCTGCTCATCTCCAGTTCCCTTGAAGAAACCTCCCACAATGCCTTGCACGGAGTGAATATGTATTAATGGCTGGTTGAATTGAATTTTTGCTGAACGCTTCCCACATTCATCAAAAGTTCAAACTTTCGGTCCAAGAAGCCGCATCTACAGTACAATGGCCCCAGTGTACTTCTCCCTCGATGCCAACAAGGCCCAAATGCTGACATTGGAGGCACACTAGCCCCTTTCCTACAGCTCTTGCTTCTGCTCCTGTGGTTTGGCACCATTCACCAGCCTCCCTCAATTCCAGGATCTTGGCAGTTGGATGAAACCATACTAGGTATACCCAGAGCTGGAAGATGAAGGGAACTGACAGCACAAAGAGGCACTCACCCACAGGCCATTCTAAGAACCCATTTTGTTCCTTTCTCTTCACTTCTGCATTGGGGAGGTACCTCCTCAACTCATCATCTCCTTCCACATCAATACATAAGGGCATCTCTCATGTGCCCCTATAATCCTCAGTAGGGGTCCCACAGGGACAGTCTTGCTGGGACAGGCCCTGCTTGCTGGGACCTTCCTTGGTGCAGTAGAGCTGTACTGTGGATTGAGTGGGCCTCACTCGGGGGAGGGAGTGGGGGAAGAAGATTGGCGGGTGGGAGTGAGGCTGGCACAGGTTTCCTTTCCATGCTGCAAATGCTCAAACAGCCCCTGTGACAGTGACCTGGTACCAACTCCCTGCCATTAGATCCCTCAGCATTTCTTCTCCCCTCTCCACCTGCAGATCATATATCCACTTTCACACTCCCAGGGCCATACAACATTCTGTGCAGGTTCCAAGGGGCTGCCTCTAAGTCTACCTTTTTCTCCCCAAGCTAGGAGCATATATCCAAATTGAGTGAATGAGTGATACTTGTGTAGGGACAATCTTGAATTCTACCTGATTAACACTTAACTTTTAAAAGACAATTGGCACCAGCCTGCCCACAGTTATCTAAACTGAGAAAAACTATTTGGATCCTGTGAGGGGTGGTACAGAGGAAAAAAAGAAAATTACAGCACATGGAGATGTTCAGAAAACAGTTGTTGACTATGACATGGGGGCTACGTGCCTGGCCCAGATACAATCATTTGAGTTAGAAATTTTGCACTTAAGTTTGGTTGTGCTAATATTTAAGGGACAACTAAAATCTAATTCTCTATTACCCTTTTCTTAATAGTTAATAATTACTAAGCGCTCATTGCCTGCTTTATGGAGCATACATGCTTCAAATCCTACTCAAATTAATTCTAAAAGGCAGTTATAGTCCTGCCTGAGATCTATATTGAGTATTATTTAAAATATGGACCATTAGTTAGGAATTAAAAATAGCTACAGTGAGATTTTTCTTATAACAGCACTTTTCAAAAGCCAATTCTAAAGTTCTTAATAAATCATGTGCTCTGAAAAAATATACATTTCATGAATCAGTCTTGATTGGTCTAATGGTCTAAGGACATAAAGCCCAATATTAATTAATACCTATTTGATCCTGCAGATATAGGGCTAAGGAATCCTAGAAAGAGCAATATCTCTGAGAAATATGTTTCTAGCATAATAAACAAACAAACAAACCCTCTTGGGAGGAAAGGAATTAATAGAATAATAGGATATCTGCTGGTAGATCTAGATACAAATAGGTCTGCAAAAAGGTACACAGGGTAGAGAAAGCAGTGTGTCTTTTCAGCAATTTTTGATCTTTGACTATTTTATACACTTTTTTTTTTAATCTTTGGGAATTTCCTTTTTGCAATAGATTTCCCTTTGCATGAGGCAGAAGCTTATTAACTCTTTCACAATTTCTTTTCCTTACGGGAGGATTATCAGGTTACTGGATACTCCTGTTGGAGTTAGTACCAGTACTACCCTTTCCCATGAATTGAGGTAGTAATGGTTTTCCTATCAGCAGTATTCCAGGAGTCTACTTGGTACCAGAAATCTCTCCCATGAAGTTTTGTTATGTTTGGATTGTACATGTGCGGATACACCGTGGCTCTGAGGTTTGAGCCAGGTTCCTTGAATCCTAGGCATAAATGGATGATGGCCTGAGCCACCCCTTTTTCTCCAACCTGCTTCCCTGTGTCCTGACTGTGCAGGCCCTGTCCCTTACAGAGCCATGCTGCAGAGTCAGAATATTGGTACTGTTTCAGTGGACTGACATTCACCCTTGGCACATCAGTTCCCCTGTCTCTAGTTTTAGATCTCGAAGACCTGGACCTGACCTCTTTCTGGCAGCACCAAGTCAGCAGTTTGACCTCAATCAAGTCATTCAATGCTCTGAGTCCCAATTTCCTCTTCTGTGAAATGAGAATAACAATTAGTGACTGCTCCTGCTTACAGAATTGGTGTCTGTTCCTTAAATCTACCATTCATCCATTCCATAAACATTTATTGAGAATTTCCTACTTGTAAGACATGGGGACAAGGGATGGATGATAGGACATCTGCCCTGGAGGAGCTCTTTGTCACGTGTTGAATGGATCAAGGAAGATGATATGCACATTTAAAAAAATAACTTTATTTCACATCATGAGGTTAGCTATTATTTTAAAAATGGAAACTAATACGTGTTGATGAGGATGTGGAGAAACTGGAACCCTGGTGCCTTGCTGGTGGGAATGTAAAATGGTACACAATATCGTGGTTCCTCAAAAAGTTAAAAATAGAATTACCTTATAATTTAGCAATTCTCCTTCTGCATGTATACCCAAAGGAAGTAAAAGCAATGACTCAACAAAGATTTGCAAACCAATGTTCACAATAGCCAAAAGGTGGAAACAACACAAATGGCCATCAACAACTGAATGGGTAAATGAAATATGGTCTATACAAACAATGGAAGATATTTAACCTTAAACAGGAATGAAATCTGACACATGCCATGTCATGGATGAACTTTGAATACATTATGTTAAGTGAAGTAAGCCAGACGCAAAAGGACAAATTTTGTATGATTCCACTTATACGAGGTACCTAGGCAAAATCGTAGAGACAGAAGGTGGAGTGGAAGTTACCAGGGCCTGGCGGGAGGAAGGAATGCGGAGTTAGTGTTTAATGGGTACAGAGTTTCAGTTTGGATTGACGGAAAAGTTCTGGTGATGGTTGCACAACATTGTGAATGTATTTTAATGCCACTTAAAAATTGTTTAAATGGTAAATTTTATGTTATGTATATTTTACCACAATTTTTTTTAAATTGGGGGAATTCCCTGGCAGTCCAGTGGTAAGGACTCCACACTTTCACTGCCCAGGGCCCAGCCAGGTTCAATCCCTGGTTGGGGAACTAAGATCCCACAAGCCACGTGGCACGGCCAAAAAAAAAAAAAAATTATAATCCCTAAAATGCTACACAAATGCAGGATTGTTAACTTGAATTAGGATTAATGGGATTGTGTTTATAATCAATCCCTCTTTGAAAAAGCGCAGTATGTGTGAAATTACTTTGTCATTATTTATTATGTGATATTGAAGAGTGAGCATCCATCCAGATAAACTTTAATGATTATTTATGCCCCATCCTTCTCTAAAAAGAATTTAAGGTAGTTTACCCTAAACACATCAGAGTAATGAGATCAAATCCAATTAACATCAGACAAAATATAGAAACTAAGATATAAAAGAGGAGAAGACAGAACAGATGGCTTATCAGCAACTAAGCAAAACTTTCAACTGTTAGCCTTCCAGGAGACAGAGAACTCTTTATATTCATTAGACCTTTTATTAATGCTTAAAATATCACTGATTTCAACAAGGTCATTGTATGGGTCCATAGTGTTTCATATTGTTACCATTTATAGTTCTGGGAATTTATTAAGCAATTATGGAACACCTAACCAAAACATAAGAAGGATGTGAAACTAAGAACATGTTTTCCTAAGTCTGAACCCTCAGGACCTATTCAGTGCTGAATGAAATGGGCTCCTGGACAGTTCTCTTCCCTGTTGGCCAATTCGGTCTCCTGAACCTTCCCCTCGGCTCCTGCATGGAGTCTCACTGTAGCCTGGCATGACAACCGTCTCCTCCATCCGGCTCCGCCTGCCTGCCATGCTTCCCACCCAGACCCTGCCCCAGCACCTGGTTCCCACAAGGCCCTGGGTGTAGCCACAACTCCTAGCCCCTGCTCCTGTTTCCTCCCTCCTGGAACACCCTCCTGTCTTGCTGCAAGTCGTCACCTCTTACACAGGACAGTCCAGATCTCACCTCCTCCAAGACCTCTCCAGCCCACGCTGATTCCTTCTCCTTGCCGTCCTATTGTACATGCAGTCACACATTAACTGTTTAGTTAATTGAGGCTGTAAATGGACAGAAAATCTTATGACCTTTGCTTCTTTTCTTATGAGAAATGAGAAGAAAGGTGTGATTAGACCAAAGACCACATCATACATTTTATTAAAAATGATGTATTTACAACGGAATATTACTTAGCCATAAAAAGAAACGAAATTGAGTTATTTGTAGTGAGGTGGATGGACCTAGAGACTGTCATACAGAGTGAAGTAAGAAAGAGAAAAACAAATACCGTATGCTAACACATATATCTGGAATCTTAAAAAAAAAAAAAAAGGGTTCTGAAGAACCTAGGGTCAGCACAGGAATAAAGACGGAGACGTAGAGAATGGACTTGAGGACATAGGGAGGGGGAAGGGTAAGCTGGGACGAAGTGAGAGAGTGGTATGGACATATATACACTACCAAATATAAAATAGATAGCTAGTGGGAAGCAGCCGCATAGCACAGCGAGATCAGCTCGGTGCTCTGTGTCCACCTAGAGGGGTGGGATAGGGAGGGTGGGAGGGAGACACAAGAGGGAGGGGATATGGGGATGTGTGTATATGTATAGCTGATTCGCTTTGTCATACAACAGAGGCTAACACACCATTGTGAAGCAATTATAGTCCAATAAAGATGTTAAAAATAAATAAATTTTTTAAAAATGATGTATTTAGAGAATGACCTATGAGAGCCAGTAGGGATGCTCAAGATGATCTAATTCAGCCTTTTGACACATGAAGAAATGGAGACCCTGAGAAAGAAAATGTCTTGCTCAAAGTTACCCTACATATTAGAAGCAGAAATAGACTTGGAAACCTATTTTCGTGAAACCCAGTATTTTTATATCACCATGCTAGTTTCATTTTAGTTTGTGTTTTATTTCATAATCAGCAAACAGGACTTTAGATGCACCCCAAACATAGGCCAAGAGGAGCAACATAATGCAGTGGGAAGAACACTGACTTTGCCAAAGCCAGAGACCTTGGGCAAGTCAGTGCATGGCCCTGGGGCTCTCTTTTTCCATCTGTAATATAAGGATTAACTGATGGTGTTTAAGTTTATATCTGCTTCTAGCATTTTATGAACGTACTAGACTGTTGGCCCAGCTCCACCAAAGAATTTACAAGTACTGGGAGAGTACACATCTCTCACCTTTGCTCCCTCCTCCATGCTGTCGTCCTCGGCCTGGGACAGTTCCCTGTCCTTGTGCCCTTGCTTGCTTTTTTCAAAACTCTGATTAAACTTCACTCAACTCAAAATCGGCAATGTCCCCTCCCTTCTGTGCTCCTGACTCCTCTGGCTACCTGGTACCTATCACTCTGCACAGGAGTCACTGATTTTCTTGTCTCTGCCATTAGACTATGAACTCCCTAAGGCCTGGCATTTTGGTACATTTCTCTATCCCAAGTGCCTATCATGGTGCCTGGCTCATAATAGGGAGCTAGTACACGCTTGGTAAATGGATCTAATGGTTTTTGTCTGGGAAGCAAGGATAAGACTGTGGTACTAATTTCACCTGGAGCTGTTGGAAAGAGTTTTCATGGAAAAGGGAGAAATGGAACTTTCAGGAATGATTAGAATTTGAAAAGAAGTATAAAATAATGATACCATTGGCCTAACTAAAGGGGGGTAGGTGGCTTAAAGTAGTGGATCAGCTCAGTGTTACTTAGTCAAATAAGGGAACATCCGCATTAGAATCCTGTGGGGTGCTTGTGAAAATTACAGATTCTACCTCTGTATTTCATTCATTGCTCCCCATTCTGAATCTGTGGGTCTGTACTTACCTTTTGAGCAAGCCCCCTAGGAAGATTCTTTTCACATGAATGGATAGTCTTGAAATCCTGGGAGGAATATTGACAGTTGTGGGCAATTGAAAGCTATTTTAAGTTTTTGAAGAGGGAGAATGATGGCATAATGGACTTGAAGCGTTAGGAAGGGCATAGACTGGAGTTCTGTAAAATAGATTGATGAGAGTGAGATCTCAGAGGCAAGAGTGAGCTGCTAGGAGCACACCGATGTATTCAAGATGAGAAGGCTCAGGAGTTTGCTCTGTATTGGTGGCGTTGGCAATGGAGAATAAGCAGTGACTCCAAGAGGTGTGTTCAGAGATGAAAAGATGAGGCTTGGTGACAGATTGAATGTAAGCGATAATGGCAGGGAGGAGTTTGCAATGACAACTGTGTTTTAGGGACCCTAGAATATGACCCTTCCACCAATATGCATGCTATTTCTGTCTGATGAGTTCTATTTCAGCCTGAGGTGTTGAGGTGTCTGGGATGCATCCAGGTGAAGACGTATGTAGACCATTGGCAACATGGGCTTGAGCATGACCAAAAGTCTGGCAGGAAAATGATGATGTGGGAGAGTCAACAGCATGAGGGAAGAGGAGGGAAGGAAGTCTGGAAACCTGAGTTCAGACCTTGGGGGAGCAACAACATTAGACACAAGGAGGAAGATGAAGCAAGGAAGGAATAGAGAAGAAACAGAGAGGTGGGTGGTGAATGAAGATTGAATAATAAAGACAAACCAAAGGAAGAGAAAGGTTTAAGAAGATGAGTATCCATTACGTCAGATGCTCTAGAGTTTGAAAAGGATAAGAATAGACCTTTCCATTTGGCAAAGAGGGTATTAGATGAAAACTAGATTTTTTAAAGTGAAAATCTATAATACTTTCTGACGCGAGTGATATGATAGAATACGAGGAGTAAATGAAATCTCTTGATGGCAAATTCCATTGACAGGTAATGAGCAAAAATATATTTCTAACAGACTGGTTTCCAAAAGGATACTCTTCTATTGGAGAGCTGGGAAATTGGGGAGGGGGTGAGGGGCAAGGGTTAAAAGGGGGAACAGATTAAGGTGCGTGGGCAAAGAAGAAACTTATCAGGAGATCCTAACATGTACATACTACATTAATGATCTTGCTTACCAAATAGGGCTGCATTCATTTTTTTCAAAGGCTTTCCTTTCTTGCCTCTTGCTTACGGTATCATCTTAAACAAACATGAGATGTCATATAGGATGGAACCAGATCTCCAAAGCTCTTTTTTTATGCTACCTTGAAATATGGCTTCAGAGAAGAAACAGTCCCTTAAAACACATTATGCCTCCATTTCCTCCTTAATAACCTGGGGGTGTGGGTGAGGGGAGAACCACTTTTACATGTAAAACAAAGCCAGAGCATACATTTAGTGTAGACTACATTCATGCGGGCTGCTCTGGCGTTGTGAACCCCATACTAATTACAGTGTTCTACCTCTGGGTAGATATCCACCAGGGCATAAATTGCTCTAGGTGTTAAAGTTTTTAAAATTACTTGAGTACTCCCAATGTTTTCTGTTTTTCATCTACATTATATATACTTGATGACTTTAGATATTAAATCCTTGATTTTTTTCTGTGAACAAAGTTATGTGCTTTGGGATAATGAAGCAGGCAATCGTCAGCTAGAATCATCGATTTTCTCCCATTTTATAAAGTTATTTGAAAGGAAAACAAAGGAGAAGAAAGAAAAAAGAATGGTTAACAGTGGTATGAGAACTTTTTAAAAAAAATCTGAACAGAAATGAAGGCTACCAGTGTTCAGGAGACTTTCTATTGTTGGAGTTTTATCCATTGCACTCGAATAAGTAAAATGAAGCAGTTGGAACTGGGATATGACCTGACAAGGGACTTTTTTTCTTCTGAGTTGTGGATTTTTTCTTGTGTCAGATTCGTAAAGACTCCTAGGGGTCTCTAAGTTCTTATATAACTGTTGGATGATAAGATTGATTTCTGCCCACCACCTAGTTATTTCTGCCTTGTGACTTCATTTAATCGTCAACACATTCTTAAACAGCCTTGCCAAGTTGCTTAAGCCCAGTGCTTCACGGAGGCATAAGAGGCTGGCTGTACTCTGGTTTTCTATGAATGCTTAACTGTTGCTGTGGTCCTACTTTATGTCATGGCTCATAGAAACAGACTGGTATTGAGGTCTATATTTCCTTCTGACATAGTAACTATCATCATTTCAGGATGATTTACAAAAAGCAAAGGAACCTCTTACTCAGAGACACCGTTAGCTAAATATGCTCTTAGAATAACTTTTTTGGTAGAATTATACTTCTTGCAGTTGTATCCTTGGTCAATGGCTATCCTTTATCAGTCTTGCCTTATAACAAGCTTTTATAAATAGATATGGAAATTGTCATTTTTAAGAAAGGATAATTGTTGAGCTATAAAATAGGTAGATTGTAGGATTTATTTATATCTCTCAAATGGGGTTTATATGTCATTACCTCCAGTAACATTCATTTTAAAACGTCATGTAAACTATATTTTTTTAATTAGAAAAGCAGTAGATGTTTAAAGTTTTTGTTTAAATCCAAGATTGAAGAAGGGTGAAGAATAAAATGTAAAAATTCTCCTCTATTTCTAGTCTTCAGTATCACTTTCCAAAAGCAATCACTGTTAACAATGTTTTTTTTTAATTTATTTTTTATTGAAGTATAGTTGAATTACAATGTTGTGTTAATTACTGCTGTACAGCAAAGTGACTCAGTTATACATATATATACATTCTTTTTCATAGTCTCTTCCTTCATGGTTTATCACAGGATATTGAGTATATTTCCCCAAGGTCCTAGTGCTATACAGTAGAACCTTGCTATTTATCCATTCTACATATACCGGTTTGCATCTGCTAATGCCAAACTCCCACCCCTACCCTCTCCCACCCGCCTTGTTAACAATGTTCTAAGTTTCTTTGCATGAATTTTCTAAGCATATACAATTGTACATATATTTATGCATATACACTCATTTTACACATAGTATAAATTTTACACAAATAGTCATACTCTGCAAACAATTGTACATCTTGGTTGTTTTTAAAATTCACTTAAAATACTTGGACTGTGTCATATCAGCATGATTCAGTCAGCTTCATTCTTTTTAAAAACTGCGTAGCATTTCATTTTATGTATGTACCATAATTTAAGTAATTTCCAGTTTATATCTGGTGTTGTCGTTCTATTGTTCTAATTACAAACAATGAACGTACTTAGAAGTGAAATTACTGAGTCAAGAAGCATGTGTTTTAAATTTTGATGAGATATTTCCAAGTTATCTTGCACAAATCTGTACTTTCACCAATATTATCTGAGTGTGTTTCCATATCTTCATCTGCCGGTCTTCCTTTGAGGTTTGCAATGTCTGCCATATTATAGAAGTTGAAAATTGTACTTCTTTTTAATATGTTTTTGTTGGATTCGTATATATTGAGCATTTTTTCATAAGACTAATAGCCATTTATGTATTTGTGTGAATTTCCTACATTGTGTCCTTTATTTGTCCCTTGTCATACCCATTTTTATGAGAGGAAAAGAAACTCTTTTCTAGGGTAGGCTACTGTTTAATAGATAATCCACCAACAGCTCACAGGAAACCATAAATGTATATATTCTACATGTGAACACTTGTACAAACACTGATTCACTTGGAGGCCTGAAAGAAAGCCCTAAAAAAAGTATGGCCACACAGCCTGAGGAGAGAAAGAAAGCAGTCTGTCTGGAGATAAATGTGGGGACTGGCCTCATTCTTTCTATTAGTTTTCTATTGCTGCATTAAAAAATGACCGCAAACTCAGCAGCTCAGCCCACAATTGCCCTGGGACAGGAGTCCGGGCATGGCAAGACTGGCTTTTTGCTCAAGTCCCACTGATAAAATCAAGGTGTTCGCCAGTTGCGCTTCTTAGAAGGTATCCTCTTCGAAGTTCGTATGGTTGTGGCTGAATTCAGTACCTTGCAACCGCAGAACTAGTGTTCCTGTTTCCTTGCTGTCTGTCTTCTGGGGGCCAGTTGGCCCCTAGAGGCTGCCTGCCTTCCTTGCCACATGCCCTCCCCCCATCTCCAAACCCAGCAAAGGAGAATCTCCCTTGTGCTAAAGCCTTCGCATGCTTCCAATCTCTCTGACTTTTAGACCCAGACCTAAAGAGTCCATGAGATTAGAATGTGCCCAACCTGGTAATCTACCTATCTTAAGGTCAACTGATTTGGAACAAAACCGAATGACAAAATACCTTCCCAGCAGCACTTAAGTTAGTGTTTGATTGACTAACTGGGAGGATGTGTGTGTGTGTACCAGGGGCCAGAAATCTTGGGGGCCATGTTAGAATTCTGCATACCACACCTCCCAGCTGCCTTTCTCAGGGGAAGCAGACAGAGCTCCTGTCTTCTGGCTAAGGAACTCAATCACACGGAAACATGGAATGCCAGAGGAAGGGGGCAGGACAGCCATCCATCTAACCCCATGCACAACAAAATGCATCCTTGTAGGTCCAAGATCTTGATGTGAGCAATGAAACAGCAGAAAGCTGGAGAGAACATCTAGGAAACCACATGTGCAATGTAGGGATCAGGCAGACCTTCCTGACCAAGGATCCCAACCTGGTATTTCTGACTCCAATGTCTGCCCGCTTGACCCCCATGCTATGGCTCACAAACAGGTCATTCTCTGGCTGCATAAATGGATTTTGAGTCCTTTAACTTTGCCATTTCTTCTCATGCCAGTGTGATCAGAGTGTGCTTTTGTGAGATGTTGGCCTTGGGTGTTCAACAGAACAGAATGAACTGACCACAACCTAAGTAGATGAGCCACTAAGGGGAACTGTATTGATGACCATTATTCTAAAAGAATTCTAAAACACTGCTTCCCACCCCCACCCCCACTCTGTCTCTCTCTTTCTTTCATCTTCCCACCTGCTGCTGATTCAGGCGCATTATACGTGACTTGCTTGAGACGGAAGAGACTTATATAAAAGAGATTAAGAACATAATTGACGTAAGTAGATTTGGGGCGGGGGGAAGTTAAGCATGTATGCAAGCTGGAAAAGTTTTTCTGCAGAAAGAAACTCAGAATAGTTGCCATATGTCTCTAGAATCCCCACCAAAGTTTCAGGTCTTGTAATATCACAAGTGTTTTTTTCAGTATGAATAAGAACGTTCTTATGACTATTGATTCATGTAACAAAATAACTTTCAACGGATTGTACCAATTCACATGATTCTAGCAATGCCCACCTAGGTTCACCATATGCTTGCCAACAATGGGTATGATAATTTAAACCTTTTTGATAAATAAATGAGAGAATTGTTTCATATTGTTTTAAGTAGCATTTTTTGCTTGAGTGAAAATTTATACTTCTTCTATTTTCCTAAGGTAATAATCTTGAGAAATAAACTATATGTACAAAGTTTTAATAGAAATTTTTTACGATAAAACATCAGAAGAAAACCAAATGTCCAGTAAAAAGGGAATGGTTGATAAAGTCTTATATACATGCTAAATGATGTATTATTCAACTGTTACAAAATAATTATTTTTAATAATATACAGCAACATTGAAATGAATGCTTGTAAGATTAAATTTAAAACAATATATGTAGAAATTTATGAGTCTAAAATGCATAAGGAAAAACAGACTACAAATTATATATGTACTGTGATTATAACCATATAAAACAGCTTTTTAAAAAAAGTCATGAAGGAAATATAATAAGACAATAGTAATTGCATCAGGTCATAAAATAATGGGTAAGTTTTTTCCTTTCACATTTGACTTATGTGACGAATTTAAAAAATAGATTTGTTCTTCCTATAAAAATGCCATCTTATTATCATTACCATTAAGCCATCTTCTTCTTCTGAAGATAGACACATGAGGAAAATAATATCAAAAGAATGTATTTGACGGAATGGCTTTCAGGACATGTGTGCCTTACTCCCCAATTATTAAAGTTTTGGTCCCTGGAGTGGCTAAGTCAGATCATCTCTTATATGTTCCTGTTTGTAAAACCTACCCTGTTTCCACCTCTGCAGGGATATATCATTCCAATGGATTTTATTTGGCTGAAGCATCTAATTCCAGATGTTCTTCGGAATAACAAGGAATTTCTCTTTGGGAATATTAGAGAACTTTATGAATTTCACAACAGGTATATATTCATTCAAATTATCAGGGAAAATGGAAAATAAGAGAAGGATGGAAATCAGACTGATGGAATTTGGAGATGAAAGTGCTTAGACATTTTTAGGCTTAATCAAGTAGTCCAGAGTCAGTGGATTGGATTGGGGTAGGATGGGATAAGAAGGAGGCGAGAAGTGTCACAAGGTCCCCGAGGAAGAAGGGAAAAGACATTAATGGAGCATGTACTGGTGTCAGGCATCGATGTTGTATTCATTTGTGGGTTCCTTTCCTTATTTATCTACTCACGCATCAGCATTTACTGAGCACCTGTTCGGTGTCAGGCACTGTGTTCAGCATTGGGAATACAAAGTTGACCAAGACACAAGTCCACATACCTATTATCGTAGCGGAGTGCTGGGAACCAGAGTGTTAGAAAATGCTAACTGGTCAGGCAATTGTCCTTTCAGCCCAGGGCTGCTTGGGTGTTGGGTTCTAGAGAATGAGAGAAGGAAGGGACTTTGGAAATCATGTTCCAACCCTTTCATTTTACAGATGACAAAACCACAAGTTGTTTACTAACTTTACTCACTCTAATGGCCCCAGGATCACACATCTAATTGATAGGAGGGAAGAGACTGCTTGGTGAATTGTACTACAGTTGTTTCTTAGCCACATCTGTTGTCCATTGGTCAGACACAAGGCTGAAATGGAAATCCCACTTCTGCTTTCTCTGGAGAAGTTATGCAGCCTCTTTGAACCTCAGGTTTCACACTTATGAAACCCTGTCTTACAAGGTTTGGTGGAGGATTAAATGAGATATTGTTTGCAAAGCACTTAGCTTATGCCTGATTTATAGTCAGCTCTCCATGATAGTTGTAGTAGCAGCAGCAACAGCAGTTCTTGTTAACATTACTATCATGTAGCAGGGATCATCAGTGTATCCAGTCTGTCTGTGGCTGGTGCTTAGAATTACCAGAACTGGTATGAGTGGTTTCAGGGAATCCTAGTAATGTCACAGAATACATTTTTTTCTTCCAAATCAGCATGTTGAAGATGAGTCAAAAGCAGTAAAGCCTGGAAAACAGCATTTTTCTAAGCACCTCTTAAAACCTTATGTGATTTTACTTCAAAACATTTTGTTAACCCCATACATGTAAAAATCAAAGCATTATTATCGTTTTCTTTCCCTAGGACTTTTCTAAAAGAATTGGAAAAATGCACTGAAAACCCTGAACTTCTGGCACATTGCTTTCTCAAGAGAGTAAGTCTGTGCTCCCAATAACTCAAAATAACCATGTGATTAAAGTCAGCCCTTAATTTTCTGTGTAAGTGGCAAGAGCAAATGGAAACACAAGTGGTCTAAAAACTTATATCTGCCTTTTGAATGCAAAGCGGGAGTCTTTTGCAGTACTTCAGCCTGTGTGAGCTGAGTCCAGCCTGACTGAGCTTACCCTGCTAGGTGGGAACGACTGCAAGCCTGGCTTCCTGCCAAGCCCCCTGAAATGGAAGACTGGCCCCCCAGACCCCTGAGGCAGATGATTCTCCTCTGAATGACTAAGCTAACTGTTTTAGGACAAGAATCACACAGCAGGCTTAAATTCTTCACTAAAGTTGTAGTAACACTCTCAAAAGAAATACTAAACTGAAACTATAGAAAATATATTTTCTTCCATTTTATTTTCTACGGCATCAAGGAAAGTTAGAAAATTTTAGGTCTACAGCCTGTCTTCCACTTAGCACCCCATTTGTGAACTTCCTGTCCTACAACATCGTATTTCTGTCTGCTTCCCTTCCCACCACACAGACCTCTCCCCTCTTGCCAGTCCTCCACCTGGCTTTGGGCAATAAATAGGCTGGCTGTTTGGGCCAGTTGTGCTCCCTGGGAGCTGGCTCAGAGAAATGCCTTAGCCAGCATCATTCCCCACCAAGTGCCTCCTTCCTCCTCCTTTGGAGATGAGCCCGGTGCCCTTTGCTTTCTAAACTTTTCCCATTTCTTCTCTCTCTCCCAACCGGCCCTTCCTTTCATTCTCTTGCTTGTTTTCTTTTTGTGAGCCTGAGACAATAGATCAAACAACTTAAGCATTTTTAAACAGCTCAAATGATGACTGATAAGTCTAAGAGCAGTACAGTAAGTCCCCTACCTACGAACCTTCAAGTTGCGAACTTTAAAAGATGCGAACGTGCGTTCACATGTCCGATAACGTAAGTTAGTTCACGTGTCTGGTGTACATTGTCACGTGTGTGCATCCTCTGCAAGTGGTTGTGCTTTTGTGTACTTTACTGTACAGTACTGTATAGAGTACAGTAGTACAGTATTTTTATTTCAAGCCCAGGATGTCTGGAAGCAAGCGTAAAAGCAGCAGTGATGTAGTTGGTACTAAGACGCGCCGATGGAGAGGGTGTGGAGAAAAGGGAACCCTCTTGCACTGTTGGCGGGAATGTAAATTGATATAGCCACTATGGAGAACAGTATGGAGGTTCCTTAAAAAACTAAAAATAGAACTACCATACCACCCAGCCATCCCACTACTGGGCATATACCCTGAGAAAACCATAATTCAAAAAGAGTCATGTACCACAATGTTCATTGCAGCTCTATTTACAATAGCCAGGACATAGATGCACCCTAAGTGTCCATCGACAGATGAATGGATAAAGAAGATGTGGCACATATATACAATGGAATATTACTCAGCCATAAAAAGAAACGAAGTTGAGTTATTTTTAGTGAGGTGGATGGACCTAGAGTCTGTCATACAGAGTGAAGTAAGTCAGAAAGAGAAAAACAAATACCGTATGCTAACACATATATATGGAATCTAAAAAAAAAAAAAAAAAAATGGTCATGAAGAACCTAGGGGCAGGATGGGAATAAAGACTCAGACCTACTAGAGAATGGACTTGAGGACATGGGGAGGGGGTAGAGTAGGCTGGGACGATGTGAGAGAGTGGCATGGACATAAATACACTACCAAACGTAAAATAGATAGCTAGTGGGAAGCAGCAGCATAGCACAGGGAGATCAGCTCCGTGCTTTGTGACCACCTAGAGGGGTGGGATAGGGAGGGTGGGAGGGAGATGCAAAAGGGGAAAGATATGGGGATATATGTATATGTATAGCTGATTCACTTTGTTACAAAGCAGAAACTAACACACAATTTTAAAGCAATTATACTCCAATAAAGATGTTAAAAAAAAAAAAGAAAAAAGATGTGCTGAGCAATAACGATGGAAACAAAAGTGAAAATAATTGAGAGAGTGGAGCGACAAGAGGAAGAAGAAGTAACTGAAGAACTGAAGAGATTCACGACGCAGGAAATGGCAAGGGGATTTTCTTTATCTGTTAATTTTTGAGGCACAAGGCCCGAATGTAGAATGGTACACGAAGGTTGCAGCAGCCTTTCAGAATGCAATCCAGTGCTACTGTGTCATCTATGATGAGAAAAAAAGAGCCACTACCCAGATATCACTGGACCTGTTGTTTTAAGAGGGTAGATGGAACTGAATCCAGCAAGGAACCAGAACCCGTGCCAATAATGTCAGGCGTGAGTGAAATTGCAGCTTGCCCTCCTTCTCCTATTGCTGATGATCCTTCAGCTCTACCATCTCCCACCTCCTCTCCCCCCTCCAGTCAGTAACTCTTCCTTCCTGTTCACTCGATGCCAGCCCCTGTATGCCAGCTGTTGTACTGTACTACGGTACTTTTCAAGGTACTGTACTGTAAGATTAAAAGTGTTTTTCTTTACTTTTTGTGAATTTTTTTATGTATTATTTGTGTGAAAAGTATTACAAACCTATTACAGTACAGTACTATATAGCTGATTGTGTTATTTGGGTACCTAAACTAACTTTGTTGGACTTAACGAACAAATTGTACTTACGAACACACTTTCAGAACATGTAGGGGACTTACTGTACCTGTGATAAACTGAAAGCAAGCAAACAAAAATCCCCAGGTTTCAAGGTATTAGATGTAATGGAGAAACAGAGTCTTCAACCCTCAGAGCTCTGACCCACTTAGAAGACCCCTTCCATAGCCCTGTCTGGGCTTTCCGTCACAGCCTTGTCATAGGTTTTTCATCCAGGGACAGAATTCAAGATACATTAAAAACCATTTTGTATTCAATCTGATTAATTTCCATTTTGACTTACTTTGATAGCATTATTCGTGTTTTATACTATTTGGCAATTTTGTGCTCATCAAACCACCAATGTGAAATCTAGTTGCAGAGTTTAGTAATATTTCATAACTGACTATATCATTATTGCAAAGACTTATTGAAATTGTTGAATGAGAAAAAGACCAAATTCCTGTGGGGAAAAAAAATGGATATTATCAAGTTAAAATTGCCAAGTTTGAGGAAATGGTCGGGCAATTGCTAACTAAACATCTTTTCTTAGAAAAATTCCTCTCCTAAAGTTTTACAAAGCTTTTTATAGTCCTCCATGTTGGGAGGAACCTTAGAAATCATTAATCCAGACCACAAACCTGCATATAATCCTATATGATTTATGATGTTGGGGACAAAATACAGGTAATAAATTCTTACCAAGCACAAAGTATTACTCTGGGACAAATGAAGTAATTAAAAACCACAATCACTTAACCTTTGAGAATCCCTGAGGGAATTGTCACAGCTGTGCAAAGACCTGTATTGGTTAGCCAATAAGGCAGGCCCATCACCCACTATTTACTACAGCAGTTTACCTCTTCTCAGTAATACTTGCAGACTTCCACTAATCATGAACAAGAATTTTGAAATATTGCTCCAGCCAAGTGTTTCAATCAGATTCGATAGCTTGTAGTATCCAGGAAGATTCTGCCCCAGAGACCAACCTCCATGTAGAATAGCATTTGTCAATAGTTTACTTTGAGTCCCATTTGCTCTGAGATCTCACATGGTACAATAGAAAAAAACACTGGGGTGGGACTCAGAAAACTTAACTTCTAATCTAAGTTGAGCCACTTGCTATCAGCATGACCTCAAGTGTGTCACTTAAACCCTGGGAGTTTCACTTTTCTCCTCTATACAACAAGTTTGTAATACCAATATGTAAAGTTGTGGAAATCAAATAAAATAATGCGCACAGAAGGACTCTACAACAGTAAAAAATGCTTTGACAATAGCTACCATTTGTTGGGTACTCTGCATGTATTGGGCATTTGTTGAGAGGTTTCTATACATCTTCTCATTTAATCGCACAACAATCATAGGAGTTGACTGCTGCTGTGAGCCCACTTAACAGATGAGAAACTGAAGCGAAGGAAGGTTAAGTAACTGACCTCGGACCAAATAGTTTGTAAGTAAGAAAGCCAAGAACTGAACCTGAGCCACAGTCTTCTTAATCCATAAGAAATCATGTCTTCCTGTGTGAATATGAGTTTGGGGGTAGCAATTCTTCTGGCCTCCTGATTTATTCTATAGGGAGGTAAGGAGAATCAGGTACTTTCATATGCTGCTGGTTAGTGTGCATGCTTTCTCCAAGGAATTTTGGACTGAAGAGCAAATTTAGGTCAGTAGTTGTGTTTCAGTGCTGGAAGGCGTATAATGTTCTGTGATGCTCAGAGTGCAGACACAGGACCAATGGGTGAAGGTTTCAGGAACACAGCTATTAGCTCAGCATCCACCAAGAGAACCAGGTCCCTCTCTGTTACTGGGAGGGTTTAGGGAAAGGTGGCTCACTGTTGGCTATGTTTTCCTGGGTGGAAGTCTGGATCTCCAGTCTCCTCCAGCTTCTGAGAATCTTCTGGTGTTGAGTGTTGAAAGCAATGAAACCTTGAATCCTTTTAGGAGCAAAAGGCCAATGTCTTTGTGCTCCGACAAACCAAATGTGGGTGAAATGCCTTAATCAATTTGTAGTGTTTTATAAGCCTGGCCTTCAGTGTAGCAGGAGTATTCCCCAAGTCTAGGCTACTACACTCTGGGAGCCATTGAGTTTAACAAATGTACTTAGCACAGTGCCTGGCACATCAAAGGCACTCAACAGATAGTTCTGGAGTGAATGAATAAGGAAGTTATTATTGTTAAGTTCTGAATTATTATTCTAGTTTCTTAACCAGTCTGAACAACATTTCTCAAGGGCTGTCTGCCTTCTTAAACGTGTGTGTGTGTGTGTGTGTGTGTGTGTAATTTTTCTTGGAGAGAATAGCAAAGGACAGAGTTGCTGTAGTCCTTGTAGTGAAGTGAAATGACCACTTACAATCCATCAGGAGAGAGGAAGAGCTACAGAAATGGAAATCATTCACTACAGCAGGGTGTTTAGAAGTAGAATAGACATAGTGAAAGCTGTAAGGGGAAAAATAACCCATGTCCAGGTGAAAGACATCAAGAGTGGCCTCAGCAAGAGGACAGGGACACAGAAATCCACAAGGAAGTGGCCATGTGGTCATCTCTGCCAGAGCAGCCCGGGCTCTGTGGCAAGCACAGCTGAGCGGACGGACCAGGTTCTCCTGATGGAATGGACGAAGCTGGCAATCTGACTCCACAGGCTGGGGGTATCTTTTCTATCTGGGATATTGGCAGATGTGTTCCCACCTCTCACAGTCTTTGATGCAATGAGAATATAGGTCACACAGCACTTGGAATCCCTCTTGATCTCTAGCACTGAGATAGTCGTGTAGCTTTTCCAGTCTCGGAGTCTTGTGCTGCAGGTTGAAGGTGATGTCTGAGGCAGGGGTTGCCCAGACCACTTAGGTTTGTGTCCAAACTGTCACATTTTCCTTCTGGGATGTTTCTATCCTTTGGTTGCTTCTTAGGTTTATTTGTAGGGTTGGCATCATGATGACTGTAATAAGGAGTGAGTGGGGAGAGAGAAAGGAGAGGCCATCGGCTACGAGCACTTTTTTGTCCTTTTTACTACTCAGTGCAGAACTATCTGGGGGAGATATTGGTGTCCCAGATAAAGAGCAGAGGAGAAAGGATAAAGTTAAAACTCGACTCCTGTTCATGAATTTACTTATTTATTTACCAGAGTCCTGTAGCTGCTCTCACAGCACTCCATTCACATCTGCGTTGTTTATAACCCTGTGTTTATCTCCCCATCACACACTCACCCCAACAGAAGGTTATTTATTGTGCATCCCCAGTTCCTTACACATTGAAAATACTCAGGCCTGTTGAATGAATGAATAAACTGTATTATTCTGTCCTCTTACTGAAAAATGCTACCTGGTTAATTTGTTCTAACTTTTTCTCACCCAGAAAGAAGATCTTCAAATATATTTTAAATATCATAAGAATCTGCCCCGAGCCAGGGCAATCTGGCAAGAATGTCAAGACTGCACCTACTTTGGGGTAACATTGCGTTTCTAAGGTCTCCCACAAACTGTTTTCCCTGGACACTGTTTATGTACATCCAATTTGTAAAGAAATTGAAAGTATGAACTAGGAAGAGGAGTTTGGCATTGGAATTTATGTTTATTAAAAGTCTCTCCTTTTTCGAAATTATACACTGGAAGTTTCAATGCTGCCCTGAGTCTCCATGGGACAGCCCTGTAAGGAGCAGTTGTAGCCTGGTGAGAAAACCAGGGTCCTCTTCTAGGATGGGTTTTAAAAGTGGAATTAAATCACACTTTGGGGTTCCCTGGAATGATATCAATAAGCCCATCATGTACCCTTGACTAAACTCCACCACCCCCAAACCCCAATTCTAAGACAGCCTTTTCAGAAGGCTGCCCCATTGTCTCCCTCGTAATGGACTTACTTTCTAAAAGAAATAAATGTTCCGGCATCCCTACTTGACTATAAAAATACTAGCCAAGCCCATCCCCTTTCCCATTACTCTCATTTTACACAATGTTCCTGACAGACTGAACAACCAATAACATTATGAAACTGGTCGACACAGCTGCCCCTCCTCTCCATGAAGAGCTCGTTTCACTTCTTGTATTTAAATGCTGCCGCTTCTGTTCTGAGTGTGTGTGTTGTTTTGTTTTATGTTGTTTCTGTTTGGCTTTTCAAGGTATGCCAGCGTCAACTGGGTCACAGTCTCCCTCTTTTTAAGTATCTGAGAGGACCAAGCCAGAGACTTGTAAAGTACCAGATGTTGTTGAAGGTAAATCGATGAGACAGTGCTTCCTGTGCTGGGAGAACAGATGTGGGCGCTATGGTGCTCTTTTCCTTAGACACGTAGAATTGTGACTTCGACTTCCGAAGGTGAAACTATGTCTAGATTTCAGGCTTTTTCTGTCCCCAGGTCTAAATCAGCCTCCTCAATGAGGAATAAGACCAAAGAATCGTAGGGTCCCGGGAGCCTGGCTAGTCCATCATGCAGCCAGGACATGGATCTCTAAGGAGAGCCCAGTTTAGGGGAGCAGAGGTCCTTGGGAGGAAAGTGGGGAAGAGGGAGGCCAGCACACTGCTGACAGCTGAGAGGGTGGGGAGGCAGCCAGACCTCTATTCTCGGTAAGATATCTACAGGTAAGATATCATCTGCTCCATTTTACAGCTGGAGCAAGGAGCTTCAGGAAAGAGGTGTGATTTTCCCTAAAGCTACTATTTTACGTGCATTTAAACAATGGAGGGGAGAAGGCAAAACTGGATTCTTCTCTCCTTTTGCGACATCTACCTCTCCCCTTAGACTGAGGATTTTTCTCAAGAACAACATAACAGAATGAATTCTGTTCTGCTGAATCCCTAGGTGGTTCTTTCTTTGCTCTGACACCAGCACACCTGCAGGAGAGCACTCCCAGACCCCGCCACCACCCCACCCCCCGCCCCCGCACACACAGGACAGGGGCTCTGTCAAAGCTGCTTCCCCAGGTGTGAGCTCAGGGAAAGGTTCGGGTCACTCCTCCAAGGTCTGTTTTGAATTAACCTTTATAAGCAGCTCTTGCCCAGTGGCTACTCTCACTTAATTGAAAAACAAGCCCCTGCTGTTTACTGGGTATCTTCCCACAGGTATTTCTTTTTGTTTGTTTGTTTTTGTTTTTGTTTTTAAAAAGAATTGTTTATTTACTGAACCTGGGGCAGATTAGATACACAACCAATTTTAAATTTACATCTTTTAACTCAATTTTGAAGTGTTTTCACACACACACAAATTGGCATGCAACAGTTACCCTAAGGTAAAACACAGTCACCTTAAACTGTTGCAGGTATTTTCGCCCAAGGTTGAAAAATTGTTTATCCTGAACATGAAAACCTGTAACAAATTTAAATTAATTATATAAAACTCGTTACTTGTAGTTTTCCCCTTGCAAAGATCCAAAAAAAATGTACAAGTAACTAATATGCATCAGTCACAACATAATCCTGGATCATCCCCACACCAAAACTAGATGCTCCTTTAATTTTAAACCCATCATCAGAGGCCAAGAGAAAGTCATTTCGTTTTATACAAAACAAAATTCACACCCACCTGTATTTCTTATTTAATCCCCACCATCAGATGTGCCAAAAGGCTCTGAAGTGTGAAGAAACTGAGGCTCAGGGCAGTTAAGCTTATTGCCAACGTTTTGCCCTCAGAACGAGTTACCCTCTCAGCTTTGCATCAGCAGGCCCAGCCTTGGCTGCACCGGCTCTGCCGCTGCCAGTGTGGCATGCCTGGACCTCTCAGGCCTTGGTTTTCTCGCCTGTAAAGTGAGGACACTAGAACCTCCTGCACAGGTTGCTGTGAGTGACGCAGTAGAGAGCTCACTCAGGGCTGACCCCCAGGAAGCTTCCGTAACATAACGTGTAGCTGTTGTTTTACACATGGAGCCGTCACACCAGCCTGGGAATGAGGACGATGACGCTCTGCTTCCCTCCAAAAGTGGCATCTGTGAGCGTGTTTTGGTACAGCGTTAAATGGTAATACTCCACGTAGGCTAGGGGCTGGTGAAAAAAGCTTTCATTTATGGCTGGTGGGAACATAGTACTTCTCTAAAGAACTTGGAAACATGCATCACAACTCTTAACATTAACAATTCTACTTCTAGGAATTTATCCTTAAGAAAAGTGTATAAAGATTATTATTATTATAGTAAAAAATTATTGAACCTAAATGTTTAACAGTAGGGGGGATTAATCAATTATGATTTAGTTATAGGATGCAATACTCTGCCACAATTAAAAACCATGTTTTAAAAAAAATATAATGTCATGGGAAAATGTTCATGATACGTTGTTGAGAAAAAGCAGGCTACAAAATAGCATGTCCAATGTGATTCTATGTTTGTGGAAAGAACTCTGTGCTGAATGTACCATTTACTCTTTCCCTCTTACTTGTGACAAACAGAAATATTTATATACATCCTCAGTTTAGCATTGGCTGGAGATTGTTTGCACAACAGATTAAGTTGGCCTTCTACTTTTTGATTTTCAATAAAGCTTTTGGGTTAATGCAGGGTCTGCTGGATTTTGAGTCACCTGAGGATTTGGAGATGGACCCAGGTGATCTAGAAGGAGGTTCGGCTAAGGTACTGGATATTAAATATCATTCTATGTACTAACTGCTAATGGTGTTTGCCTATACATGGAAGGACTTAAGAGCGATTTTGTTTTCTTTGTTTATGATCTTTATTGTGTAAATTTTCTAAAATAATATGCATCCTATAATTCATAGTCAGGAAAAAACAAAAAAATAAAGACAATTTCGAAGTGGGGATTTGTAATAGGATTAAGTGGTAATATATCTTCTTCCTTCCACATAAAAATGTTTTACTGGAATACAAAAGTAAGCGAAGGTGTAAAATGCATACATAAAAGACTGGAAGTAAATATAATAAAATCCCTTCGGTGGTTTTCCTGCATGGTAGGATTATGAATGATTTATATTTACTTCTTTGTACGCCTTAGTAAATCTATATACATTATGCCCTGTTCCCTTCCAAACGTGTGTGTATATGTGTGTGAATTCTAAGACAACCAAGAAGAAACTTGGAAGAAGTGATGGCCACACCAGACTGGGAAGAAATTTGTGGCTTGGAAGTGGGTTTTTTCAATTTTTCTATTATAAAATTCTGGTTTTAACAAGAATAATATGAGGCATGTGTCTCAAGGGGCAGTCATTTGCATGTCCTCTCTGCTCAGATGGTGCTGTGGGGATGCCTTAAGATTAAAGGAAGCTCAAGGCACAGGTAGTAATTTTATAGCCTAGAGCAAATGCAGGTAGCCTGGTTTAGAGGAGTTTAATAATGTTTGTAAGAATTTACCCTGAGTTAGAGAGGTTTAGTAATGTTTGTACGAGTCCTATATCACACACTGTAAAGCTAGCCACCTGCGGTGTTTGTGGGAGGAGTGTTAGTGGGAAGGAGAGGGAATAGGTAGCCGTTGAGTCTCTAAAAGCACATTGAGTTTCAAGTATTTCGGAAAGAGGAAGATGCCTGGTGTAAGAACTTTTAATCCTTTGTTAATGACGTTACAATAAACTCAGGTGAGAGTGTGTTGTCTTCCACCAGGACCTGGAACACATTTACCCCGAGTAAGAAGGTAAGAATCCATGGGAAATCGTTCAGTGGAGGCAGCAGGCTCTGCTCCATTCATCAGCCTTGTCACGCGTATCTCTTATCCAAAGATGCTAATCTTCAGTTTAAGTAGAGATTAAGAA
The DNA here is from genome assembly GCF_028021215.1 of Eschrichtius robustus. Taxonomy (NCBI): domain Eukaryota; kingdom Metazoa; phylum Chordata; class Mammalia; order Artiodactyla; family Eschrichtiidae; genus Eschrichtius; species Eschrichtius robustus. The sequence continues at coordinate 62,348,771 of NC_090829.1, read as the reverse complement.
AATGCACAACGCTTTGCTTACATCATGCAGTAGAGGATAAGAAGAGGTGGGGCTATATGCGGAGCAGCAAAGAGCTCTCTGTTCTTTGTTGTAGAAGTTGATGTGTTAAAAAAAAAAAAAAAAATGGACGAAGCCAAAATCTTTTTGTTTGTATTTACCAGATAACAGATAGATGTGCTATGTAGGTAGCAGGGGAATAAAATACGGAAACCCTAAGCAAAAGACTTTCAAGCTGAAACAACCATCCCTATCACGTCCTAAGTGTCACAATAGTAATAATTGGAACGTTGGTCTGTTAAATTAGGTTTGCCCTTAAAGCTGGGTCTTTATGCTGTTTGGGAGGTGCAGATCACGTTGGCTTACCTCTTTGGCATCTTTAATGGTGATAGAATATGGGAAGGGCAGGGGGAGGAGAGGAGAGAGAAAGGGCAGAGCTCCGGGAAATTCAGTGTGGCAAATGCCACCGTTATGGTGTTTACACATAAATCATTAGTAAACCTCTGCACAGCAGCCCATTCTTTGCCTCTAAAGTTTACAAATATCCTCCTCTGGACTGGTTTTAAGTATAATTTTACCCATAGGAATAAGACTGTCACATTAAATACAGGAATATGATACTCAGATTGTACTTTTCAATAGGCCCTGGGGGTAGGGGAGTAAAAGGGAGAGCACCCTATTTAAAAGGGCTGGGGTTTTCATGCTTTACAAAAGCTCAGGATGTTTCTTATATAGGCAGAATATAATGTCCATGATTTTATGAACTTCATTCTTCATTAGTACAATGTGCAGAAAGTGTAATTATTTTGCGTGTGTGTGTGTGTATCATATATTGTACTTAAACCAGCAAATATCCTTAGCTACCATTCTTTGGGAGCAGGGAAACAGGTTGATGTACCTACCTTCTCAGTTACTTCATGCTGGCTGGATCCGTGGCTCCTTATCTCTGTCCTGTTTCCCTTCTTCCCTTGGTAGATGGTTTACCTTTTGATTTCCAGCAAGGCATTTGCTTTCCACAGAATGGGCCAGAGAGGACCAAGGATTCAGCCTTCTCAGACGACCTACAACAAGCTTTGGCCATGATGGAGGATTTGATCAAGTCCTGTGAGTTGGCTGTGGACCTGGCAGCAGTCACTGGATGTCCGGTATGTTCCATAGCAAGTGCTGGGACATTTCAAAAGGCAGGCACAGTATTACAAAGGTAGCAGATACTGTGGCAAAGTTAGAGTACTGATCTGTGGGAAAGGAATTTGACTCTGGAGGAAAGTTACCTAAATTGGTCAGTAAACCTGTGCTACGAGATTCCAAGCAGCGCCTCAGCATTTTTAGGAATCTTGGGTTGTGGCCCTTGGGATCCTGAATGTTGAAACTGACCCATACTCTGGAAAAAGCAAGAACTCAGGGACCAGAACATATTGGGCGGGGGAAGGTGCTGAGGGAGTAATTTATTTTCTCACTCGTGGCACCATTAAAATATTAAAAGATTTTGCCTCTTGAGTTATATTTTCTCTGTGAAAATTACTTTGAAAATGGGTCCTAAGTGAACATCTAACCCCATTTTACAACACAGATCCCAGAAGAGGCCCCATAAGCATATATTGTACATCCCTTAATCCAAGTGCTTAAAGAAAAATACCAAAAGAGAGAGTGCTTGGGGGTTGAGCCATCTCAACTCTGGCGTTAGAGTTAATCCCAAGCAGGCCAGACCCAGGCATTCCAGGCAAACTATCCTCTATAACTGTATCATTGCCCTGGGACTGGGACATAATTAATATTTAGCTGGTTTTCACTGTGAGCTACTCTAGATTTTGACCCAGGGGTGTTTTCTGTCATTGTCATAACAAATTACCCCAAACTTGGTGCCTTCAAATAGTGCAAATTTATTGTCTTACAGTTCCACGGATCAGGAGTACAACATAGTCTCACTGGGCTAAAATCAAGGTGTCTGCCTTCCGTTCTGGAGGCTTTAGGAGAAAATCTCTTTCACTGCCTTCTCCAGTTTACAAAGGCCACCCACTCACTTCCTCCACTCATGGCATCTTCCTCCCTCTTCAATGCCAGCAACAGGGGGTTGAGTTCTTCTCACATCATATCACTCAGACCTTCCCTTCTTTCTCTTCCACCTTTAAGGACTCTTGTGATTATATTGGGCCCAACCAGTTAATCAAGGATAATCTCCCCATCTCAAAGTCAGCTGGTGAACAACCTTAATTCATTTGTCACGTAACCTGACCTAGTCTCAGGCTCCAGGGATTAGGACATGGACATCTTTGGGAGGCCATTCTTCTGCCTCCCACACAGGGATCAAGCATTCAGAGAATTGTTGATACATGTCACACAGATAATTTCCTTCTCTTTTTTACCTTTTCATTTTTACCTGGATCTAACATACTGTTTATTGAGGTCTGGGTAGATGAAATGACCTTTCTTTTCTTTCCTTGTCAGAAATCAAACCACGCAAATTAATTAGGGGCAAAAAACCCTGTGATTTTTGATTTCCCTCCCTCCTGGTTTTCCTCTGGCCAGCATCTCAGAAACAGCCCCGCTGGGTTTGCTGAGATCTGGGCAGCGATGCTATTACTGTCCCCTGGGACTCCAGAATGCTCTCTGCTTACTACTGATGCAAGATTCAAGAGGGTATTCATGAACCATGGGGTGTGTGGCAGAGGGGATTGTTTTCTTGATGATAACTGTTTCCTTCTTTGGCTTAAGGAAAGTCAAGAGAGCAATTTGTTTAATCATTTGGAACATCTTTCTGTTCTTCTTTTCGTCTTTGAACACATGTCAGCTACCCCTATCAGATGTCCCTTTCCCTGAATCAAAAGAGTGTCCTGGAACCTGTAGTCAGGGCAGGAAACTCCCAGCTATTATTCTGAGTGTAAGTAACATAGGAAGAGGAAGTTATGAGAAAAGAATGATTAAAATGTGAGTGAATAGCAATCTACTCTGATTTCATTCCAAGCTGGTTTGCATGCAAATAAGATGAATGAGTTTATAGAATTTTAGAGATTTTTTTAACACCAAGGCAAAGAACTTTTCTCCCCCATGTGTCCTGAGAATTACACCTTTGACATACACTCTGTGGTTTCTTTTTCACTAAGACTTTAACTTGCTTTACATCTAATACAGTAAGTAATGTATCCTGACAGTTTTGTATAATCCTACTGAATTATGGAAGAGCAGGCATTGGACTTTTCAACTTTCTGATTCAGAAACAGGTCCATGGAAAGAAGAGGTGACTCACCACAGTCACATGGTCATCAGCCAGGACTACTTCTTGGATCTCTTCACTCCCTATCCAGGGTGCCAACCTCTCAACACATTCTTCATCTGATTCTGTTTAGAGTTTACTAACAACTCAACTACTGTTAGCTCAGATCTAATGATTCTGAGATTCTTTGCATCAGCTTTGTAGAACTTTATCACAAGGTCTTTACCATCACATGCTGTAGGTAGAGATGAATCCAGAACTTAACTTCTTAGTTTCTCTATTGACATCCAGTATTAACCTGGTTTTGTGAAGAAAAGAAATTGAACTTGGTGGGATGAATTCATAATTAAAACAACTAGAAAAAAATGCCCTTCTGATATTTACATTTTCTCCCTGTTGTGTATACTCAGTTAGTTCTTGGTTTAATTTAATCACAGAAGATTTAAGAAAAAAAATTTTTTTTATTGGAGTATAATTGCGTTACAATGGTATGTTGGTTTCTGCTTTATAACAAAGTGAATCAGTTATACATATACATATGTCGCCATATCTCTTCCCTCTAGAAAAAATTTTTTAAGAAAATTTGTTTTGTGGAACACTGAGATGTAATTTATTTCCCTCTCTTTAAAAAAAAAAAGTTCCCCCCCTATTCAATTCAGTGCATAAAATATAGATGCATTTAGAGTTCTTTTAAATCCTCGCTTGCCAGGAACATGTTCCAAGGTTGAATAGTAAAGGTTGAATGAAATATTTTATTTTCTGAAACAAATTTATGTTACTCGATAAAGGAATTATTTTTATTGCAAATTTATTGTGGGCTAGGGCCAGGTATTTTATTTTCTATTTTAGTTCCCACTTTCCTTACCATAGTGTTGGCTGCAGAGATAAGGCTGAGTAAATAATCTTGATGACTCAGTGGAATTGCCTTGTACATCATCCCACCTTCACAGCACCTATGTTAAAGGGTGATTGTGAGGCATAAATGAGGATTAAATCATAGGGCACCTAGCACTATACCTGGCACCTGGTAGATGCTGAATAAAGGGCCCCAGTGCTGACTTATTTGTGTACTTAGGCTGGAAAGGAAGGAACCCCTTTGCTTCTGGCAGTTGTAATCACAGGCCCCTCAGTCCCACAGCTTCTGCTTTTCACTTCTGGACCAGGCTTTGTGCTAATTCACTTATCCAGGTGTTTCCTGCCTCTTTGTACAAGAAGTATATAGCTCTGTCCCTTTAGCTGTCTTTGCCAGGAGTGAAAACCTGGACACCCAAAAGAAGTCTCCTTCTGGAGGCTAGTTCTCCTACGTTCACTCTCTCAGTCAGATTCTTCATTTGGTTAATGTAGTCACATTTGAAATTCTTACCTCAGAGCTCTTACCTACAAAATGTCCACACATGAAAATGGCAGCATTTACTAGATTATTTTGCCATCATTTCCCATATCAGGGAGACCATCTGACATTTCATTTGCTGATTTGTTTGGGGCAGCCCCTATGTTGTATCTCTGAGCTCACACCCATCAGATTCATCAACACACCAAAGTGATGGCCACACTATTACGTCACTAGTGGAAAAACTGGTTGAGGCTACATTCATTTCCTAGAGCTGTGATAACAAAGCACCACAAATTGGGTGGCTAAAACACACAAAAATGTATTCTCTCACGGTTCTGGAGGCAAGAAGTCCAAAATCAAGGTTGTCGGCAGGCCCATTCCTCTGAAGGCTCTAGGGAAGAATCCTTCCTTGCTTGTCTCCTGGCTTCCTTGGCTTATAGCTGCATCACTCCAATTTCTGCCTGTCGTCCTAACTGTCTTCTCTATGTGTGTGTCTTTGTTTTCTTATAAGGACACCAGTCATTGGATTAGGGCCCACCCTTATCCAGTATGACCTCATTTTAACTAATTACATCTGCAAAGAGCCTATTTCCAAATAAGGTCACATTCTGAGATCCTGGGTGGACATGAGTTTTTTGGGAAATACTATTCAAGCCAGTTCAAGGTCATCACTGAATTAGCTTCCTCACATTGCTGAGCATTTAGCTTCATGTCCCCTCAGGCACTCACTAAATGCCAATAAATGATTCCATACTTTAGGGCACAAGTATCTGCAAGAGGTTGTACACGTAGTCTCTGGCCTTGGGACCAACTCCTGTCTGACTGGAAAGAAAGGATACATATGGTTGAAAAGATGGCCAAGGGTCATCCTTGGTCCTGTTCAGAGCAATCCCCCTACCCTCTTCCCTTTGGAGGCGGAGTAGCCTCCACACAGGCATGTGTCCTGGATGACGGTAACGTATGTACACCTGTCCTTCATCACTGCTATACAGGTCATGTGCCCTCGGCCACCACAGGATGGGCCTCAAGCATTGAGATGTCTGATCCCATCACAAGCGTGGTCCTAAGAAAGTTTATGCAAGATGTCCTGAATGATATGTAGCCCATCTCTTCCAACTCATCTCAAAAGACCCAGCAATTCCCTTTAGTGAGCTCCAATGATGACAGGCTTACTGGAAAAGGCAACCATATAGCCTCAGGAAGAGTCAGAACAATGACAGGACAGGGCTCATGGATGTGAGAACTAAACAATTCCAGGCCACAGCAACTCTAGGGCTTTGGCCTGGGAGGGAGCTGGGGTTCTCACCTGTGTGCTCTGCCTATACGTGCCAGGTATGTCCTCTCCCCTCACCGGCCACTGACTGGTTCTTTCCCCCCATTGGTGTCTTTTCCTCTTCCTCATAGTTTCTGATGACTTACCTTCTTCATTGCTCTGCTTCCTTATCATTTAGTCCACCTCCAGCCCTCTCATAAAGCATCTCACAGCTACAACTCTTGCTGCTTACTGCTTCCTCCTTAGTTCTCCTCAGTTCAGACAGGGATCAGATTGGCCATCTGGCACATCTTTTTTACACCGGGCCTCTGTGGTCAGGGGCTGGCCCGTCGCTGGATTCACATCCTTTGGTCAATTGCTTACTAAGGTTCAAACAGCTGTGGCTGTGGGAGGGATGAGAAGTGCAGAGGCTGTAAAGGACAAAAACGTCGCTGCCTAGGGTGGCCTCTTCCGCCTCTACAGCCCACGGCCTTGGCAGACACCTTAACTCACATCGCCCAGCCCTCTGCAGGTCATCAGAGTGTACCCCTGGGCTTGTTCCCCCGCTCCCCCAACCTTCTGGCCCCTTTCAGAATTGCTTTTAAAAGCTGTACTATGAAACGATGCCTCCACATTCCCCAGATGTGTTATTAGAAACAGCTTTACCTAAAATCCATTCATCTATCTATTCTGGGATGCAGTTGAAGGTGGGCTCAGTATTTGACTCAGTGACCCTTTATGAAGACCCATGGGAGAAATTTCTCTCACGTCTTATTAACAAATTGCCATGCTTTCCCTTAACAACTGGTTTGGGTATGTCTTTGTACATAATGAATCATATAACTCACTAGATTTCCCTCTGTACTGCCTGCTAGAAGGTCAGAGTCCAGTCTGCAAAAAGTTTACATGCTTTATATTGTATGGGTTTTATGTACATCCTCTTCATCTTAACTGCCTTAATCTCTATTTTTTTTCTTCAGCCTAATTTCCTTGGTTAGTTTCTGTCTGCCTATAATGTATATGTTTTTATAAGATGTATCTAATTTTTGAAATGGGGTGAAATATAAATAAATTTTAAAATAGAAACTACTGATTACAGCCGTTCCTGTGGCAAAGGTTAAACATCTACTTTTGCCAGCTGCCTTGACTAAACATATTTCCTGCACTCTATAGGTCTGAACTGTACAAATTGAATGTGTGTAAAGGAGAAAGCAATCACTGAGGGCTGGGATGGTTCCATTTGAGTGGGTGCAGGAAGGATGTGGATAGAGTGAAAAACTCCTCACTGGTCCTCATGGACCCATCGCCCATCTGTCTGCGGGTGCAGTCAAGCTAAGCCTGTGCAACCTGCAACAGAAGCATCGTGCTTTTAGGAGAGAAGGCCTTGTGACTGGGGCTCTTATTCCTCAATGAGGATTTTATTCACTACATTTAACACGTGTAAATTTTACAAAGCAAAAAGAGAAAAATATCACTGAAAATATGACACAAGCGCCATAGAAATGACTAGAGTTTATTGCCCTTGAAGTTTTTGTTTTTAGACTTTCAGATATAAAGTCATTCATTTTTTTAAAGGTATTCACAGTTTGTTCAATATAAATAATAAGTTATAAAATGCACATATGTCTAGTAATAATTATCAGAAATTGTAGGGCTTTATCTCAGCTAGATGTAACTCAGGAAAATGTCTCTGTCCTGGTCCTGTTCAAATAATTTTTCCTTTTGGTGTTTTGATTCAGGGAAATAAATTCTTGATTATCTACTTTAAGTGATATAATTTTTGAAAACTACCAGACAAAATACCACATTTCTAGTTCATCACACTCCACTACCTTTAGAGAGAGCTCAGAGAAGGCCAGGTCACTTCATTTGGACTTTCAACCAGACATATGATGGTGGAAGGAGACATAGTGTGTGCCTTAGAGCCAAAAAGATGAAATAAAAAATTTGTCATTTGGAATTATCTTTGCACTGTTCACTCACTCTGAAAAATGCAGAGTTGAATGTAATTACCATTTCCATTACAGTGTTATGAAGATTAGGTCATACTAAGCTTTCTCCTTTCAGAACAAATCTCATATTCTCAGGTTCTCATATACCTGAAGGAGAGGTTAGGATACAGATGGAATACATGGATTACCAAAGATCCATAATGCAGCAAAGATTCTGGCTCTCCCAAACATAATTAAAATATTAATTTCTTGCCCTTAAAAAGACAAAACAAAGAAGAAGAAATGGAATTCTGCTAGCTAAAATTAATTGCAAGACAAAAACATGGGAGTACCAATCTTCAAAGTATTGCTAACATGCTTTATGTTTATTACCTTATACAGCTGCACTATTTCCTTATATAACTGAATGATGCCATGCTCAGTGAAGCTCACAAAATTGTAGCTTTGATTAGTGACAGATTAGCCTGACTGGCTCTTATAAGATTGTAAACTTCAAATAAGCATGGTCTGTAATTTGAAAACAGACCCCTAAGAGTTCTTTCCCGTCAAGTAATTTAACAGCTTCTTTTTGTGTGTGTCTGTGTGTCCCAAAGGACGATATCAGAAAACTGGGCAAGCTGTTGATGCATGGCTCTTTCAACGTCTGGACAGTTCACAAGGATCGTTATAAGATGAAGGATTTAATTCGATTTAAGCCCAGCCAGAGGCAAATCTATCTATTCGAACAGGGAATAGTGTTCTGTAAGATACGAATGGAGCCCAGTGACCAGGGCCTGTCTCCTCACTACAGCTTTAAGAAGTCTATGAAGGTAAAGGGGTCCTGTTGCACTTGGGAGTTAGCACAACCCTATGGAGAGAAATGCTGTTATCCGTATTTTACAGATAAGGAAACTGAGGTGAGGTTAATTTACCAAATGCCACACAACAGAGCGAGAATCCACACACAGGCCTGATTCCAGAGTCAGAGCTTGTAATCAGCCACTAGATAGGGCCAGCGCTGGCACAGAGGTACCTTTGTGCTGGGTGGAGAAAAGGAACCCAATGGCAGCCTGTCTGGACAAACTAATTAAAAAGTACCCTCTTTCCTCCAGGCAGAGGACTGAATGCCTTGGAGATTAGAGCATGGGCTGGATTTCATCTTCTCAACCACGCATCTTTGCATGCAAGTGTAGGCAATATCCTGACCCTGGGGGTGTAGGAACCCATGTCCACACTGAACATTGCCTCTCACTCATATAAGAAATATTTCATAGCTAGCGATCACACGCACACACACACGTGCTCTTGTGATTAAAATTGGTAGTTTATTCATAGTACTTTTTGTTATTTTTGTTTCTTAATGGATGCTAATTCAGTTACTACTATGTAGAGATTTGTGAAATACTCAGGTATTAAAGGAGAGATGATCTTTTTGCTTAAAGTTGAAGGCTACAGCTCTGCATATGGAAACATATAGTCTGTCTTGTCCTCTGAAACAGACAAGACAAATGACACTGTACCAGGTTATGTTTTATGCTCCTTGGGGCTGTTAACAGAGGACAGCAAAACACTTGGAAGGAAGATGGAAGAAGAGAGTAATCAAGGGTAGCAAAGATTAGAGTGGCTGACAAGGATAATTTTTTAATCAGAAAAGATGGTACAGAAAATTTTCTTCTTTCTTTACAATAGTTAATGACACTTTCAATTCGCCAGCTTGGAAGGGGGAGCAACAGAAAGTTTGAAATTGCCAACCAAAATGGACTTGAGAAATACATCCTACAGGTAAAATTCATGCCTTCCCCATAGGTGTCCTTTTCCCTTTCCCTATCGTGTTCCCATGACTCAACCAGTGTTTTCTATCACATTCTAAAGGTCACCCAGAGAATAAAAGTCCTGTCCAATTAATGCACCAGGTGATCTGATACTCATAGTATTTTCTTATTTGTAATTGCAGGCAGCTTCAAAAGAAATCAGAGATTGTTGGTTTTCAGAAATAAGTAAATTATTGCTGGAACAACAAAACAATATGAAAGGTAAGGTTACCCTTGCTGACTTTAGTCTGGAGAGTTATACTGATTCCAACTTTGTAGTGGGTATGGAGATTGGGGATATTGTTAAAGAAAATGCTTTGCCTAGAAAATAACTGTGGGCACATTTTCATAGTACCTGGAAGCACCTGTGGATGCTTTAGATTGTGTGTGGGTTTTTGTGGTTGTGCGCATGTCCCTTTCACACATACTCCCACATACCCAATTGCCAAGATCCAATTTTCTCAATCAGAAGTCAACAATCTGCAGCCCAGAGGAGGGTCTTCGCCAGAACTCAACCATGCTGGCACCCTCATCTCAGACTTCCAACCTCCAGACTGTGAGAAATAAACTTCAGTCATTTATAAGCCACCCAGTCTATGGTATTTTGTTATAGCAGCCTGAACCAAGACAGCACACTTGATGAAAATCAGTTAGCCATAGATATAGAATTCTCTGCTGACAGTCTTTTCCTTTAAGCACTTTTGTCATCCCACTGTTTTGTGGCCTCCATAGTTTATGATATGAATTAAGCTATTTATCTTATTAAAGATTCTTTGCATGTGACAAATTGCTTTTCTCTTGCTGCTTTCCAGATTCTCTGTCTTTTTTTTTTTTTTTTTTAATTAAAGGGTAATTGACCTACAAAACTATGTTTGTTCCAGGTGCACAACACAGTGGTTCAGTATTTCTATACACAAAGTATTGCTATAATTTATGTCAAAAAGTATACTGCCTGGGACTTCCCTGGTGGTCCAGTGGTTAAGACTCTGAATTTCCACTGCAGGGGGCACGGGTTCAATCCCTGGTCAGGAAACTGAGATCCCACATGCCACACGGCACAGGGAAAAAAAAAAGTATACTGCCTATGTTTTCTTTCAGGAGTTTTATGGCTTCGGGTCTTACATTTAAGTCTTTAATTCATTTTGAGTTTATTTTTGTATATGGTATGAGAAAGTAGTCCAATTTGATTCCTTCACATGTAGCTGTCCGGTTTTCCTAACACCATTTATTGGAGACACTGTCTTTTTCGCATTGTATATTCTTTCTCGCCTCCTTTGTCATAGATTAATTGCCCACATAAGTGTGGGTTTATTTCTGGGCTCTCTATTCTATTCCATTGATCTATGTGTCTGTTTTTGTGCCACTACTATATTGTTTTGATTACCGTATCTTTGTAGTATAGTTTGAAATCATGGCTCATGATACTGCCAGCTTTGTTCTTCTTTCTCAAGATTGTTTTGGCTATTCAGGATATTTTGTTTCCATACAAATTTGGAATTATTTCTTCTACTTCTGTGAAAAATGCCATTGGTATTTTGATAGGAATTGCATTGAATCTGTAGATTGTCTTGGGGAGCATGGTCATTTTAACAATATTGATTCTTCCAATCCATGAGCATGGTATAACTTTCCATTTGTTTGTGTTGTCCTCAGTTTCTTTCATCAATGTCTTATAGTCTTCTCTCCTTGGTTAGATTTATTCCTAGGTATTTTATTCTTTTTGATGCAATTGTAAATTAGATTTTTTTCTTGATTTCTCTTTCTGATAGGTCATTGTTAGTGTACAGAAATGCAACAAATTTGTGTATATTACTTTCATATCCTGCAACTTTATGTAACTAGTTGCTTTTCCCTTGCTGCTTTTAAGATTCTCTCTTTATTGTTATTTTTTACCAATTTAATTACAACGTGTCTTAGTGTGGATCTCTTTGGGTTTATCTTGTTTGGGACTCTCTGTGCTTCCTGGACCTGGATGTCTGTTTCCTTCCCCAGGCTAGGGAAGTTTTCAGCTATTATATCTTCAAATAAGTTATCTGCCCCTTTCTCTCTCTCTTCTCTTTCTGGAACCCCTATAGTGCAAATGTTAACATGCTTGATGTTGTCCCAGAGATCTCTTAAAGTATCCTCATTTTTTATAATTCCTTTTCTTTTTTCTGGTCAGCTTGGGTGATTTCCAGTATTCTGTCTTCCAGTTTGCTGATCCGCTCCTCTGTATCATCTAATCTACTGTTGATTCCTTCTAGTGTATATTTTGTTTTAATTATTGTATTCTTCAGCTCTGCTTGGTTCTTTATATTTTCTAACTCTTTAAAAATTTCTCTCTGTGTTCATCTATTTTTCTTTTGGGCTCATTGAGCATTTTATGATCATTACCTTGAGCTCTTTATTGGGTAGATAAGTAATAAGTATTCCCTAATATTTCTTCTGGGGTTTTATCTTGTTCCTTCATTTGGAACATATTCCTCTGTCACCTCATTTTGCCTAATTCTCTGTTTTTATTTTTATATATTCTAGGTAAGTCAATTACATTCCCCAACGTCAGAGAAGTGGCCTTATGTAGGAGATGCTCTTTGGGACCCAACAGCCCGCTTCTCTTTGGTCACCAGAGTGATGTGCTCTAGGGCTGCCTCCTATGTGGGCTGTGTGGACCCTTCTGTTGTGATGAGGCTGACTACTGTAAGCACACTTGTAAGCAGGGCTGGCCCCCATCCCAGTTGGCTGCCAGGCTCTGCCTCTTGGAGGAGGCTGCCTACCTGCTGGTAAGCAGTGCTAGGTCCTGGCACAACTGGCTACACGGCTCAGGGGTTCCCAGGACTAGTGCCGGCCCACTGGTGAGTGGGTCTGGGTCCCGGGCCTTCTGGTGGGTGGGGCTAGATCTCTGAATGGCTGGAGGCTCATGGGGTCCTAGGGCATCAGGCCTGCTGCTGGGTGGGGCTGTGCCCCAGAACTAATCATCTAGAGGGAGGATTCCAAAGTGGCACTTGCCAGCACCAGTGTCATCATGGTAGAATGAGCTCCTAAAGATGGCTGCTGCCAGCATCTATATTCCCAGGGGGAGTCCCAGTTGCCTCCTGCCTCTCTGGGAAGCTCTCCAAGATTATCAAGTGGGTCTGACCCAGGCTCCTTTCAAACTATTTCTTCTGCCCTGGGTCTTGGAGCATGTGAGATTTTGTGCATGCTCTTTAAAAGTAGAGCCTCTATTTCCTAGAGCCCTCTAACTCTCCCAAAAGTAATCCCCACTGGCCTTCAAAGCCAGACACTCTGGGGGCTCATCTTCCCGGTGCAGGACCACTGAGCTGGGGTGCTCAACATGGGACTTGTACCTCTTGCTCCTTAGGGAAAACTTCTGCAACTGTGATTATACTCCCGTTTGTGGGTTGCCTATACTGCTTTAGACTATACTGCTTCTCTGCCCCTCCTACCCATCTCATTGTGGTTCCTTCTTTATATCTTTAGTTGTGGAAAATCTTTTCTGCTAATCTTCAGGTGGTTCTCATCAATAGTTGCTCTGTAAATAGTTTTAATTTTGGTGTGGCCATGAAAGGAGGTGAGCTCACAGTCTTCCTACTCTGCCATCTGGGCTGTCTCTCCTTTCTTTGTCTTTTGACAGTTTGATTATGTTAGGTATAGGTGTGGGTCTCTGAGTTTTTATTTCTTGGAGTTTGTAGATCATCTTGGATATGTAGATTAGCATTTTTCATCAAAGTTTGGAAGTCTTTGCCCATTATTTCTTTAAGTATTCTTTCAGTCCCTTTTTTCTCTCCTCTGGCATTTCCATTATGCTTGATATACTTGGTATGTTGATATGCTTGTTGGTGTCCTATAGGTCTTTAAGTCTCTGTTCATTTTTTTTTCATTCTTTTTCTTTCTCTTCCTCAAATTGGATAGTTTCAATTGACCCATATCTAAGTTCTCTGATTCTTTCTTCTGCCTGCTCAAATCTGCTATTGAGCCACTCTAGTGAATTTTTCATTTAAGTTATTATACTTTTCAACCCAAAACATCTATTTGGCCCTTTTTAAATATAATTTCTCTCCATTTATATTCTCTATTTGATGAGATTTTGTTTTCATATTTTTCTTTAGTTCTTTATGTATGGTTTCCTTTCATTCTAAACATTTTTTTTAAAGCTGGTTTAAAGCCTTGGTCTGTGAAGCGCAGTATCTTGGCTTCCTCAGGGACAGTTTCTATTGACTGCTTTTTTTTCTGTGTATGGGCTATACTTTCTTGTTTCTCTGCACATGTCATAATTTTTCCTTGAAAACTGGACATTTAAAATAACATGATATGGCAACTCTGGAAATCAGATTCTCCTCCATCTCCAGTGTTTGCTATTGTTGCTATTTGTTGTTGTTGTTTTTGTTTATTTACTGACTTTTCTGAAACAATTCTATAAAATCTGTATTCATTGTCATGTGTGGCCACTGAATTCTCTGCTTGGTTCATGACTGGGCAGAGATTTCCTTAAACCCCTGAAACCAACAAGCATTCCAGTCTTTGCCAAGGGGATCTGTGGATTTTTTAAAAATAAATTTATTTATTTATTTATATTTTATTTTTTGGCTGCATTGGGTCTCCATTGTTGCACACAGGCTTTCTCTAGTTGGGGCGAGCGGGGGCTACTCTTCGTTGCGGTGTGCACGCTTCTCATTGTGGTGGCTTCTCTTGTTGTGGAGCATGGGCTCTCAGGGTGTGGGCTTCAGTAGTTATGGCACATGGGCTCAGTAGTTGTGGCTCGTGGGCTCTAGAGCTCAGGTTCAGTAGTTGTGGCACACGGGCTTAGTTGCTCTGCAGCATGTGGGACCTTCCCGGACCAGGGCTCGAACCCGTGTCCCCTGCATTGGCAGATGGATTCTTAACCACTGCGCCACCAGGGAAGTCCCTCTACATGGATTTTGAAGCACACCTTCAATATTCAGCCAGACAGGTGACAATTCCACGTTAGCCTTCACTTCCTGTTTGTGCAGAGCCTCAAGATCAGCCAAGGTGAGAGCATAAGCCCTGCTAAGATTTTTCCTGAGCATGCACACAACCCTGGGCATGTGCACAATGGACTTCTAGATTCTCAGGAATATTTGGAGGTTTTCAAAACCACTATGGATGTCTTATTCTTAAGTTTTTCCTTTTAAACTTATTGATTAGCCTATTTTTGCCCCAGCTGATATCCAGTGCCTCAAGCAGCCAAGAAGTTAAACAATCACCCTGGACATTTTCTATAAATGCCCCTGGGGAAAAGGCTTTTCACACTGAGCAAGCTCTTAGTTGGGTTAATAAAGACAGCCTTGCAAGTAGGATATTCCAGGGAATCCCCAGACAACTAAAATAATGACAATCTACTGGGAATGAGACTTTGAAGGAGCTCCAACCCTGTTCTGTCCCTTCCTACAGGTGCTAGCTTGCTAATTTTCACCATGATTGCAGGCTGTTGGCTTCCAAGGCCACCACCAAGAAGAAGGGGTGAGATGGGACTAGGGCAACTAAGACACCACAGAGCTCACTGGTCATACTGAGATTCATCCATTCTTCTTGAATTAATGCTCTCCTAATTGCCTTTGTTTAATTTCCAGCATTCTGAAAATATTGTGTCTGACTATTTTTGTCAGTTTTTTCCATGCTTTCATTGAGGAGAGAATTTTTGGAGGGTTTTTTTTTCCCTGCACCATTTTCACAGATGTCACTCACTGTATTCCCTTTAATCATTAAAAATCATCTTTGCATAGGCTTTACCCTTTCACATTTGTCTTCTCAAGTGATATTAGATAGGAAAATCCACAACAAGCTTCATCAATTGAGTTCTAATATTTCCTTCAGGTAATGTTGCTAGGGTTAAGAGATGCTAGTCTCATGTGGAAAACCTATCTCCTATCAGTTATACTGGCAACGATTTTTGTTGTTTACTAAGAAAAATTATGTAAATGTGAAAAGATAAGTTTGTCTTCAGAGACTTAGCAGGAATGAAACCATTTCACGCTCTTTCTGTGTATTCTCTGATCATGAACTAGTCAGGAGGATGTGAGGGTGGGTATGAGTCGTAAGATGAAGAAAAAGATAAGAAGTGTGATTGGAAAAACCACCACATTGGTTTTCAGTTACAACCAAGTGGCCTAATTTCTCGATTTGCTCTGTAGGCCTCTGCCAGGAAATGGTAACAAGATCATGTAGTTAATTTTAATTTATATGAAGGTAAGATTGGAAAAAAACTATGACTTAATTTTGCTTTTGAACTTTTAATAGTATGCTAAATATTTGTTACAGTAATGGAATATGTGTGCTCTGGGGGCATAATACAGAAACATATAACAACCCTAGTAGAAAAAGTTACTTATTTTCCCCAGAAACAAACATTCTAATAACAATATTGTTCTAGAAATCCTTACTCCCTAGACCAGTGTTTCACAAAGTGTGGTTTAGGGACAGCCTGCACTGGAATTACTTGAAGAGCTTGGGTCAAATTCAGATTCTGGGTCCTAGCCTAGAACTGTAGAATTAGGATAGCTAGGGCTTATGCCTGGGAATATGCATTGTAGCTTATTAAAGTTTCTGAGCAGAGGCCTTAAACTACAATTTTTAAAACAGTTTTATTGAAAAAAATACAGCTTTATTGAGGTATAATTGACATAATAAATTGCACATATTTAAAGTATACAATTTGATAAATTTTGACATATGTACATACCTGTGAAAGCATCACACAATCAAGATAATGAACACTTCTTTCACCCCCAAAATTTTCCTCATGTCTCTTTTTATTACCTTTCTCTTGCCCCTCTCTTACCCCGCCACAGCTCTCCAGGTGATCACTGATCTCATTTCTATCGCTATAGATTACTTTGATTTTTCTAAAATTCCATAAAGAAAATATATAGCATGTACTTTTTTTGGCCTAGCTTTTTTTTTTTTTTTTAAATTTATGTTTGGCTGCGTTGGGTCTTTGTTGCTGCACGCAGGCTTTCTCTAGTTGCGGTGAACACCCTTCGTTGTGGTGCGCGGCCTTCTCATTGCGGTAGCTGCTCTTATTGCGGAGCACGGGTTCTAGGCGTGCGGGCTTCAGTAGTTGTGGCACGCGGACTCTAGAGCGCAGGCTCAGTAGTTGTGGCACATGGGCTTAGTTGCTCCGCGGCATGTGGAATATTCCCAGACCAGGGCTCGAACCCGTGTCCCCTCTGCATCGGCAGGTGGATTCTTAACCACTGCGCCACCAGGGAAGTCACAGCATAATTATTTTGAGATGCATTCATGTTGCTTTGTGTAGCAATAGTACATTCCTTTTAATTGCTGTGTAGCATTCCATTGTTTGGATATACCCCAGTTTACGTATCCATTTACCTGTTAATGAACATTTGGTTTCTTTCCACTTCTGAGGGGCTATTCTGGATAATGCTGCTATGAACATTTGAGTACAAATCTTCTCATGGACTTAGGTTTTCATTTCTCTTGGGTAAATACCTAAGAGTGTAATGGTTAGGCCAGATGGCAGGTGCATGTTTAATTTTTTAAGAAATGGCTAAGCTATTTTCCAGTGTGGTTATACCATCTTATACTCCCACAGCAGTGTATGAAAGTTCCATTTGCTCCACATCCTCACCAACACTTGGTATTGTCAGTCTCTTAAAATTTTAAGCCTTCTAATAGGTGTGTAGTGGCATGTTACTGAGGTTTTAATTTGCTTTGATTAATGGTTGAGCGTCTTTTTGTGTGCTTCCGTACCATACATGTATCTTCTTGTTTTCTTATTATTTAGTTTTGAGAGTTTTTTTTAATATATTCTAAATACAAGTCCTTTATTGGATATATACTTTGCAAATATTGTCTTTCAGTATGTAGCTTAGCTTTTCATTCTCTTAAGAGTACCTTTTTAAGGGCAGAAGATTTTAAGTTTTATGAAATACAATTTTTAAAAAATTATGGATCGTGCTGTTGGTGTTGTGCCTGAGAAATATTTGTCTAAAGGTCACAAAGATTTTCTCCTATGTTTTCTCCTGGATGGTTTATAGTTTAAGTTTTACACTTAGGTCTCTGATCTATTCTGAGGGGTTTTTATGGTGTATGGTATAAAGTGTCAATCAAAGTTCAATTTTGTGCACATTAATTGTTGTTCTACTACCATTGTTAAAAAGATTCTTCTTCCACCAATTGACTCTTTATATAAGTGCATCTCTTGCTGGATGCTGTATTCTGTTTAATTGATCTATTTGTCTGCCTTGACATCAGTACCTTACTATCTTGATTACTGTAGCTTTATAATGTCTTAAAATCAGATCATTTGAGTCCTTTGACATTGTTTTTCCTTTTTAAAGTTGTTTTGGCTATTCTATATCCTTTACATTTCTGTATGTAGTTTAGAATCAGCTTGTTGATTTCTATAAGAAAGCTTGCTGGGATCTTGATTGGGATTGTGTAAAATCTATAGATCAATTTGGTGAAGTGACATCTTAACAATATTGAGCTTAATCTACAATCTAGATTTTTAACTAGATCACCCTGCCCTTCCCTGCCCCACAGAAAAACACGTTTGTTGTAAGGTCATGGCATTTATTCAGTTAATAATTCAGAAACACATTTCTTAAGTCTTCCTCAAGTCCTAGCACTGTGTGCTCTAGGTTGTGACAGGAATGTAAAATATAGATAAGAAGCAGAACCAGACGCTAGCAAGTAATTTAGATTAAAAAAAAAAAACTGAACTGTAAGATCGGCCCAGAGGTGTGGTCCCAGCCCCTTCCTTTCACAGGCAGGCAAACTGAGGGTCAATTTCACACAGCTTTCCTGCAGCAGAACCAGGTCTCCTGAGCCTGGCTCACCAAGCAGGGTCTAATGAAATGTCACTGCGAGTGATGCCCACAGCAAGGGCTCTAGGAATTCAGAGGGGCCTCCGCGCCCTGTGGGTGAGTGAGCGGGAGTGGGGCCTTGGGCTGGTCCCCGAGAGATGAGACTCCAGGGCAGAACGCAGACTCAGGGGCATCAGGCGACAGGGGAGGGAGGCTTCAGGGGTTGCCAGATCAGGAGCATCAGGACCTCACCCCTGCCCAGCACTCACACGGCTCTGACACCCACGCATTATCACCCCAGTTCATTCCTACACCGCCCGACCCCACCTTCAGCCACCGGGACTGCTGGGCACGATAACTCTGGGCCCTCTGGGCAAGGCCTCTGGGCCCCCAGCGACGAGGGCCTCTAAGGCGACAGGACGGGCCCTGGGAGCCACTGAGGGTGTGGAGACAGGGCCTCTGGAGACAGCCAGGCAGAAGGGGCCTGTGCCCAGAGGCAGTTACAGAGTCAGAGAGGCTCTGGGCTGGGAAGAGAAGAGCGTAACCCGACGCGTGGGACATGGCGGTGCCAGTCAAGGAGGGCGGCAGGCCCTGTGGTTTGGGACAGCCTCCTCCCGTGTGGCCTGACCCCGTGTGACAGGGAGGCCTAGGGACACTGGGAGATGAGGCTCACCGAGCAGGGGCTCTGGCGGCAGGCGGCTTCACAGGGGCAGCACGGCGCGTGGTACAAGGCAAAGCCCCTTTGTGGCACAAGGCATCGTACAAGGCCGCAGGCCCATCCTAGCAACTGGGCAGCTCGTGCCGTCACATGCGTAATAAAGGTGGACCCACGAACCTTTGAAATCACCGAGCTGCCGTCAAGGGAGCATGTTCAGTGATGACTTGGAGCCTGGCTTGAGAGGTTCATGGATAGAGTGGAAGGAAATGAGGTTGAGAGAGAAGGAGGTAAGCCTCGAGTATCAGTTTGGGTTTAATGCAGGTGCAGGCGGTGAGGGACACTGGAGGTTAAGACCTGGTGCTGTTCTCACAGCTGGGACAACACCCGAACAAAGAATGTGATTCTCATCCTGTCCCAGAAACGCATGATGTTTGCCTTACCAAGCCATGTAATTTGGGCTCGGGTGGAAAAAGTGAGCACTTAATGGGCCCATTGTTTATTTCTTAATTCAGTGCTAATGGAGCTAACTGTGGAAACGTGGATGGACTGAGAATCAAGGCACACAGGGGACACAGCAGGATGGGCAGAGAAGTGGGAGGGGTTGCCAAGGCCAAGCGAGCCAGGACTGCAGAAAGGTTTTCCAAATTACTAAGAAAATAAGACCAAGATCTACACACTTTCATCAATTTTTATAGTATTCTGTGTGTACATGTGTATAAAATCAACATGTAAAATCTATTCAAATTGGCTTACATTTGAGAGTGCTGCGTTTTTTTGTTTTTTTGTTTTTTTCATTTCAGGCCGGGGGAATATACAGTTTGAAGCGAGCACTAGGTGTGTACTGATTTTTTTTTTTTTAAACAAGTGTTAAATGTTGCAGATAGTTCCTATTGATTCTACATCATTGCTTTCATTGATTTTCTTCAACACTTAGCTTATTACAAGGGATTTCCAATTAAATTTTAATTTAATTTTTCTAATTAAAGTATATTAGCTCCCTGACCCCACTGCCAGCCTAGGGTATCTTTCCTAATGCTTGCTTGCTGAGTTGCAGTTGAGTCATACCTGCCGTTCTGAAACCTCCCGTAAATGCCTTTGCTTCTGGCTGTTTTCTGGAACTTTCCTCTGAGGACCTCCAACTCTACTCCTATTTTCACTTGACTGCCCTGCCTCCCACTTTGCATGTTAACTGGTTCAGCTTCCCTCATTCCACCCAGAACTCTCCTGACCCTCATTGTTCCTCTCTTCATTCCTCCCTGTCTGGAGGAAGATACACGCAGGGTATTCTTTCAGGGTTCAGTTCTCACTGGTGCTCCTTACCCCATCTATTCCTTAGAAACTCTCCATCTCTGATTCCTCTCCCCCTCCAAGGCACTCAGGATGTACCCCATAAATGCTTGTTGAAGAAACCTGTAGCCTGTGATCCAGTTCAGGTACAGCCTGCTTATTTTTTTAGGCTCATTTGGCCTGTTTCTAATAGAGGCACCCCAGGCCCTAAAACAAAGAGATGATAGTGATGGCAAGGGGTGAGGGCTCTGGTGGACAGCTGAGTCTCCCTCCTCTCTGTACCCACTCCCTTAAGGAGTACCCTATCACAGCATTTAATGTGCTGTATTATAATTTTATGATGTGTTTAAGTTTTCCTCCCCATTAGACCATGAATTTCCTCTAGGGCATAGAGGTTGTCTTATTAGTTTTAGCTTCCCATGGGCCTCATATTATACAAGGGCCTGGCACTCATGTAAGTGCTCAGTAAATATTTAGTGAATAAACAAATTAAAAAACTGGTTGAATAATCACATCAGGCTAGCAGACCACTCTGCAAGCAGAGCTAGGAGGTGATGAGGGTTAGCTCAGGGCACATCTTATTCATCTCAGACCTCCAGTGCCTAGCAAGTGCTTATTTGTTGAGCACTTGAAACAGCTTTTGAGACAATGAAAGGGGATTCCATCTCCTCACTTCAGATTTGCAGCCAGTTAGGTGTTAACTATATAATCCAGCAGGTGGTATCCCTTGAACATTCCTTTGCTGAAGGTCACCAGAGAGCTGGGGCAATTCTATACCACAGGTAGAGGAGGAGGAGGAAGCAGGTCCATAAGGCTTTAGCTGGGGATAATCTGGTGTGAGCCAGCACCACTTCAACTAGTACAGAACTAGTGTAGTGAGGTCATGTATATTTCTCTAAAGCAAAGGCAATGAAGTGGAATTTGCACCCTGGATTGAAAATATGGAAAGAGCTACCAGTAGCAAGGAAGTCTCAGTCCCTAGCACATGCCAGATTAAAGGTAGGATCTGATGGGAGAGTGGGGCATGAAAGCAATGGGGTGATACCAGCTGCTTAGAAGCTGAGGAAGACATTGCTGGATTCTCAGCCCTTCCTTAATTATGTGAGTAAGAAGAAAGGTATAAAATCAGCTTCCTGCTATTCATTTGCATAGATCCAGTTAGGCCAGAATTAAAATGAAAGGCAAATGTGTCACATTGAGAAGTAACTTCCTCTTTGGAAGAGCTGTCCTCTTAAGGAAATGGTTGTAGGCTAAGAGCATTGCCAGAATGTCCCTGCTTTGGAATGAAGACACTGGATGGTGGCACTGTATTTCTTGCTCTATCCAGGGTTTATGGACTTCATCTCCTCCCAAAGCTTTCCTTGGAAAGGTTAGGAGCACTTGATCAGGGGTTTCCTCACAAGATTTCAGCTCTAACTTCTTTGTGTGTCAGTTTTCTGGTAGGCAGAATTGGGCATGGGATCAAAAAGAAAAACAAATGTGGAGGCATTTTTATATTTTGTATTTTAATGACAATAGATTATGTGTTTATGGGGCTTGAATGTGCTGTTTTGGTTGTCATCTTTTCTTTCCTTGACTAGTTAAAGATAATCTTTTCCAAAAGATTATGCTTTTACCACTGCCCATAATCAAAGTATTGGGAATTTAGTATTTGAGACTTTGGTTTTAGATTATCATGTGATTAGTTTGGTGGGACATGTAGTATGTCTTCAGGTATACACTTTATTTGGAAAAGGGCTCTGAAAGGAATTTTAGTTCAAAATACATTTATTGATCACCTATAAACTACAAATTCCTTGTCATTAAGGAAACATACACAGACCACCCCCTACTCCAGCACAAGGCTAACTAGTGTATGTTTCCTCTTCAGACTTCTAGAGCCTTGGATGCTAATGAGCAGGATATGGCAAATTAACAGGAAGACGACCACATAATTAAGAAATTGAATTTTCAGTACTGGTTAACAAATACTAATGGCAATGCCATTTAATAAGGCTGTTATTCTCAATTAGGGTGTGTATGTGTGTTATAAAATTGTATATTTGAAAAATGAAAAATTACCTATTTTCTTCTTAGTACAGACTAGGAAAAGTAAGGCTTGAGAAAAATTGTGGCTGGTGAGAGTTCATGAAATACAGTCCCTAAATTTTCTTCACATGATAAGACCTGTTCCTTTATGTAGCAGAATCTCTGTGAGATATGAAATATTTGTTTTGTTTTCCTATGGAGACGTAATTGGCTTGTGAAAAATGCTTTTAAGAAAAGATAAACAATATTTTCATCTCTTAAATAATTGGCTTTATCCCCCGATACTGTCGCTGATCAAGTCATATCTTAGCTTCCCACTCAATGGTGACTCTTCAGATTATCAAGGACTATTAGAATATTGGGCTTATCCACCTTGTATCATAAAATATGTTTTGTTCTTGAGGTGTTTAACTCCTTTTTCATGTTCTAAGAATCCTTTGAAGAGACCTTTAAAAGACCCTTTGCTTGAGGACAGAAGGGCCAACATTGGTACAATCTACAAATTTGCAGATATGAGCCAGTTAATAAAGTTATAACTCCTCCTTTACCCAAAACATAAAGATGTGGATTGTCCAGGTGCTTTCTTTTCTTCCTTCTATCTCTGTCCAGCTAATTCAAGGTCATCAGACTCAAAGGCATGAGGTGAACAGAGGAATAGCTGACATTTAGTTACGGGTATCCTAGTCTAGGCTTGGTTGTAGACTGTGTCCATATATGTTTATGTGTGTCTGTGTGTATCTGTTCGTGTGCACACATGCATGCACACACCTTCAATGCTAGGAAAGCAGGCGGCTTTCAGGGGACAGAAAGACAACATGGGAGTAACTGTTAGGTCGATGTGAGCTTTGGTGACTTTTTCACTAGTTAAGTTCACAAAAAACAGTCAGCTCTTCAAAAGATTGGCTGATACCTCAAAAAAACTGAGAGTTACATTGTAAATGTAGTATAGGACACTGAAAATACCAAATGCTGGTGAGGACATGGAGCAACAGGAACTCTCACTGCTGACAAGAATGCAAAATAGTACAGACAGTTTGGCAGATTCTCACAAAGCTAAAGATAATCTTACCAGATGGTCCAGCGATCATACTCCTTGGTATTTACCTAAATGACTTGCAAACTGTAGTACATCCATACAATGGGATATTATTCAGCAATAAAAGAAAATGAGCTATCAAGCCATAAAAAGTCATGGAGGAAACTTAAATGCATATTGCTAAATGAAATAAACCAATCTGAAAAGGTTACATGCTGTATGATTTCAAATATGACATTCTGGAAAAGAGAAAACTATAGAGATAATAAAAAGATCAGTAGTTATCAGGGGTTAAGGGTAGGGGATGGGAAATGAGTAGGTGGAGCACAGGAGATTTTTAGGGTAGTGAAACTATTCTGTATGATATAATGGTGGATGCATGACATTATGTATCTATCAAAACCCGTACAATATCATTAATCATTAGAGAAATGCAAATCAAAACTACAGTGAGGTATCACCTCACACCGGTCAGAATGGACATCGTCAAAAAATCTACAAACAGTAAATGCTGGAGAGGGTGTGGGGAAAAGGGAACCCTCTTGCACTGTTGGTGGGAATGTAAACTGATACAGCCACTGTGGAGAACAGTATGGAGGTCCCTTAAAAAACTAAAAATAGAAAGAAAAAAAAAAAACTAAAAATAGAACTACCATATGACCCAGCAATCTCACTACTGGGCATATACCCTGAGAAAACCATAATTCAAAAAGAGTCATGTACCACAATGTTCATTGCAGCACTATTTACAATAGCCAGGACATGGAAGCACCCTAAGTGTCCATCGACAGATGAATGGATAAAGAAGATGTGGCACATATATACAATGGAATATTACTCAGCCATAAAAAGAAACGAAATTGAGTTATTTGTAGTGAGGTGGTTGGACCTAGAGTCTGTCATACACAGTGAAGTAAGTCAGAAAGAGAAAAACAAATACCGTATGCTAACACATATATATGGAATCTAAAAAAAAAAAAATGGTTCTGATGAACCTAGGGGCAGGACAGGAATAAAGACACAGACATAGAGAATGGACTTGAGGACACGGGGAGGGGGAAGGGGAAGCTGGATGAAGTGAGAGAGTGGCATGGACATATATACACTACCAAATGTAGAATAGATAGCTAGTGGGAAGCAGCTGCACAGCACAGGGAGATCAGCTCGGTGCTTTGTGACCACCTAGAGGGGTGGGATAGGGAGGGTGGGAGGGAGATGCAAGAGGGAGGGGGTATGGGGATATATGTATATGTATAGCTGATTCACTTTGTTATACAGCAGAAATTAACACAACATTGTAAAGCAATTATACTCCAGTAAAGATGTTTAAAAAATAAAATTAAATTTAAAAATAAAATAAATAAATAAAAACCCCACACATGGTAGTATAGTAGAGGCTGTTGAGACCTCATCCACATCCTTTTTATCAGTCAGTTTCGATCTTCAGCTGACCAGAGTCATCCAGCCAAGAAATGCCTAAGAGCTTATGGCCTCCCTCAAGGGCAGCTTGGCTGGCTGGTACAAAAGCCAGCCCTTCTGCCTCAAGATGGGACACTTGTGGTGCCATCCATATTCCAGCATTTCTCAGGGGATCAGGCAGATGCTGGACCTTGGCTGAACCCTCGTCTGCATCTGGCTTCTTCCTTGCTCTGTCTTCTGCCCTCATTGCCTTACACATTTCAGCTGAAAGCCCTTTCTCCTTAACTCGCTTGTACAGTCTGCTTCTGGGAAACCTGACCTAAGACCGTTAGTACCCGGAGAGGTCCTAGAAAGGATGGGATTCTGGTGTTGGGTCACTTGCTGGCCAAATGGCAATGAGGACCCCATTGCTAGTGGTAGGTGGAATGTTGGAAGTGCTGGTCCCTGGTCTATGTAGCAGTTCAATTGCGAAGACCTTCCCTGGTGGTGACCTGGGATCAGATACAGGCAGACAGGGATGCACCAGCTCGTGCAATGTCTCTAGCATTTGAGAGGTTTAGGGAAAATATTAACTATCAGGAACATGGAACTGGGTGGTTATTGCTAAGCACCACTGATGCACTGAAGAGAGTGAAGAAAGTGACAGCCTCAGATTAATCGCCAATTTAAAGCACAGTGTGAGAATCAGAGGGCCTCCTTTCCAGTGTTCAGCCCCTCATCGCCTACAGCAGAGGGCAGTACTTGAGAAAAGGATGAATTCTCAGCCTAGGCAAGTCTGCTGCCTTATTATTTTGGGCCCCTAGTGCCAATAGATGAAGCAGGCAAGTCAGGCCCTGATAGGGAAGATATAGGACCCTAAAACGGGAGGATATCTGGGTACATGCCCTTGTTCCCCTGGGCTGGCAGAAGTGGCCCACTCCCCCTTGTTGAAAGATTGGCCCTTCTCCTCCCCGCAAGATTATGCAGAAGTCTCAGATGAGACATACAGTAAGTCCCCTACATACGAACAGTCAAGTTGCAAACTTTCAAAGATGCGAAAGTGCGTTTGCGTGTCCAGTCACGTAAGTTAGTTCATGTGTCTGGCGTACATTGTCACGTGCGTACATCCTCTACAAGTGGTTGTGCTTTTGTGTACTTTACTGTACAGTACTGTATACAGTACAGTAGTACAGTATCTTTATTTCAAGCCCAGGATGTCTGGAAGCAAGTGTAAAAGCAGCAGTGATGTAGTTGGTACTGCTAAGAAGTGCCAAGCGGTAACAATGGAAACAAAAGTGAAAATAATTGAGAGAGTGGAGCGACAAGAGGAAGAAGTAACCGAAGAACCGAAGAGATTCACGATGCAGGAAATGGCAAGATTTTCTTTGTCTGAGGAGGCACTGTTAGTTTTTGAGGCACAGGGCCCGAATGTAGAATGGTACACAAAGGTTGCAGCAGCCATTCAGAATGCAATCCAGTGCTACCGTGTCACCTATGATGAGAAAAATAAGAGCTACTACCCAGATATCACTGGACCATTTTTTCAAGAGGGTAGATGGAATTGAATCCAGCAAGGAACCAGAACCTGTGCCATCAACGTCAGGCGTGAGTGAAATTGCAGCTTGCCCTCCGTCTCCTATTGCTGATGATCCTTCAGCTCTACCATCTCCCACCTCCTCTCCCCGCTCCACTCAGTAACTCTTCTTGCCTGTTCACTCGATGCCAGCCCCTGTATGCCAGCTGTGGTACTGTACTACTGTACTTTTCAAGGTACTGTACTGTAAGATTAAAATTGTTTTCTTTATTTTTTGTGTTTGTTTTTTATGTATTATTTGTGTGAAAAGTATTATAAACCTATTACAGTACAGTACTGTATAGCCAATTGTGTTAGTTGGGTACCTAGGCTAACTTTGTTGGACTTACGAACAAATTGGACTTAAGAACACACTCTCAGAACGAAACTCGTTCGTATGTAGGGGACTTACTGTACAAGACAATGCTTGCCCTCCTCAGGATACATCCCCACCCCCTTCCCAATCCCCTTCTAGAACAATAACCAGCATCAAATTACAACATAATCTGACTGGGGAAGAGGCACATAGACCTATGGACATGAGCTCAAAATGTAAGGATCTTTGTGCCACACTGTAATGCCCCCCCATAGAACATCCATTGCAGAGAAGTTACCAAAGAACCAAGCTGACTAGATGACTTGGCCAGGAGGTGTCAGCCAGCTTCTTCCTTGGCAAGCCAGTACGTGCACAATGGGCTCATAAATGGAGAAGCTTTGGCAGCAGAATGGGAGGCTGTGCATGGGCCTAGCAGCATGGGCTCCCTGTCGTCAAGACCAATCTAGCTACTGCCACTGTTAACTGTCCAACCTGCCAGCACAGAGATCCATGCCGAGCCCTCAGCTGGATACTGTTCCTTGAGAACAGTTGATTTCATCAGATCCTCCAAGCTGGAAAGTACAGTGATTCACCCTGAACGGGATTGACACATGGGCCTTTCCTGCCTTCAGTGCCTCAGTCTGCAACACTGTCCAAGGATAGAACATTGTTTTGATTGGGGGACTCACTCTGTGGCAAAAGAGGAACAGCCATGGGCATGTGACTACAGGACCAACCCACTGGTCCTACCACATATTCAGAAGCTGCCGACCTGATAGAGCCATGGAATAGCCTCTTGAAGGCAAGGGTGAGCAGCAGTTTGGACCTGAGACTGAGGGGTTGGGGTGCTAACCTTAGGATGCAGTATATACCTTAAACCAATGGCCACTTTATGGCACCAGGACCCCAGTAAGCAGAAAATATGAATCTGGGAGCCAAAAGGTTGAATGAGTTGTGACCTTATTCATTATCACACTACTAGTGACCCACATGGGGAATCTGTCCTCCCATTCCTGCAACTTCAGCCTCAGTGGGTCTGGAGGTCTTGGTTCCCAAGGGGGACATTTCCACCAGTGGACATAGTAAGTGTCCTACTTAACTTAAATCTATGTCTGCCACCTGCTGCTGCAGTTGCACTTAGGTTGTACCTTTAAGTCATCATCTCCCTCCCACTCATTCTATATCCCCTTCCCCCTCATCTGGCACTTCTGCTGGTGGCATGCATAGTGGGTGTCCCAGACTCTTGTCTAGCTATTGTTCTTTTGCTTGCCCATTTACAGTTACAGCGGGGCAGAGGAGTACTGGGAGATGTCCCAGTGGATCACCAGATGCGTTCTTCTCTGCCTCTATTAGGTAGCAGCCTGACCGCCTCAGGATGATCAGGATCAATGACTTCCTCAAGCGTGACAACTGTTTCCTTTGCCTGGGGGGCTTTATATTTTAGTCTTATGGAAAAATTCTCATTAAATCTCTGATGAAATGGGCAAGGCTTTGGCTAAACCCAACTAGACACATCAGAGGGCAATTGGTTGCTGAGCTAGGTGATAGTTTCCCAACTGTGAAGTTTCTTTGACCCCAGCTCCTAGCAGTCCTGAAAGTCTAAGATGGCAAGCTCGGACTGCTCTAGAAGCTGGCAGGGACTTTGACAACAAAAAATTCACTAAAAAAAAAGTGGTGTGAGAATATGTGGAATCTGAAAGCAAGTAATTGAATGTTTAGGAGTGATTCCTTTCCTCTTGGCCAGAGACAAGTATGCAAAGGAAATGGACACTTCAAATATAGGCCAGCCTAGACATCCAAGTTTACACTCTGGGGCACCAAGCAAAAGATCCTAATCCAGCCTAGTACCTGTGGAAGCATCCTGGAGATCTCACCTGTTGTGAGCTCTGGAGAGCTACTGGGATGAATTAGGCAGAACATGAGCCCACCGGCTGACTCCTAGAAGGCAGAGAAAGAGCTCAGCAGCATAGCACACAGTTAAGGGCCCAAGCGCTGAGGGCTTACAGACTTCAGCTCCATCTCTCTGGATGAATTACTTAACTTCTTTGTGCTTAAATTCTTTTCATCAATTATTTTACAAAATGGAAGCAATACTGTATAGTCTTGCTGTGAGAATTCGATGAAGTTCTTAGGCTGGTGCCTAGATTGCTGTTAGCATATTAAATAGCAACTAGTTACCCATGTCTGTTCCTCCAGGGAAGGGAAGGAAAGCCCCAGGGGCTTAACACATTACTTCTCCATTCCCCCAACCCCAGGTGAAAATGATACTTTAGTTCATATAATAGAGATAGTTCTTTTAAAGGAAAAGAGGAACAAAGGAAAC
Source organism: Eschrichtius robustus (assembly GCF_028021215.1). Classification (NCBI taxonomy): domain Eukaryota; kingdom Metazoa; phylum Chordata; class Mammalia; order Artiodactyla; family Eschrichtiidae; genus Eschrichtius; species Eschrichtius robustus. Next base: position 62,319,852 of record NC_090829.1, on the reverse strand, counting down.
TCTAGTTTGAAAGAAAATAGAAATAGTTTGCCCCTTTGAAATCTATGGGCTAAGAGCTGTCTCTGAACTAGCAGGATCTACAGTTGTCCCTTTGTTCCACCTATTGGACAGCAAGGGAAAATCCACAATTTTATCTTCAAAGTCTATAGTTTACCAGAAACATGTATTCTGAAGAGGATAGTTTAAACTCGCTAATGGGCTCACTTGTTAATAAATTTCATTTTTTAATTAATTAATTAATTTTTGGCTGCATTGGGTCTTCGTTGCTGCACGCAGGCTTTCTCTAGTTGCGGTGGCTTCTCGTTGCGGAGGCTTCTCTTGTTGCGGAGCATAGGCTCTACGTGCGTGGGCTTCAGTAGTTGTGGCTCGTGGGCTCTAGAGCGCAGGCTCAATAGTTGTGGCGCACAGGCTTAGTTGTTCCATGGCATGTGGGATCTTCCCGGACCAGGGCTAGAACCCATGTCCCCTGCATTGGCAGGCGGATTCTTAACCACTGCGCCACCAGGGAAGCCCCTAAATTTAATTTTTTAAGCAAAAAAAATCAGGATTTTAAACACTAGGTGCTAAAACTAAATTCCCTAAATATTTTAGGATTTATGTGGTGTGTGCTATGAAGATCATCCACTGAGGGAAAAGAGAATGCACCCTGTCCTTATCAGCATGAATTTTCATGGCCCACCTTTCCTATTCTTCCTGTCCTTCTCCACCAACACTCTTTACGCTTATTCTCTACATGGACTGGGAGTGCCCCAGAGACTCAGGGTATACCTTCCGAACACACTGCTGGACCTGGGCTGGTACCAGGGTCATTCTGCTCATTTTCCAAGAATGCAACTATAACTTGAAATTTTGCTGTAATCAAATTAACTATTTGTCAAGGGTCTGTACAGTTTGGCTTTTCTGCTGTGTGTGTGTGTGTGCATGTGCGTGTGTGCACTCTGCTTCCCGTTAAAGTCATTTTTTAACTTTATAATGTTTCCTCCCCCAGATGTTTATAAGGATGAAGAAAATGGCAGACAAATATCCCCAAAATGTGAGTAATAATAGCACACTTGGAGTGCCCAGAGCAGTTCTGAGACCTTCTCTTTAGTATTATCATAATTACTATTAACAATAATAATAATGAGTGTTATTTATTAAATTCCATTTTACTTTACAAGCATTTTTGCTAGTCATTACATCAACACTGCAAAATAGGTATTATTATCCCCATTTTAGAAACAAGGAAACTGTTGCTCAGAGAGGTTAAGTGGCTTACCCAAGATCACACAGCCAGTGAGTGAGAGGCAAAGTCAAAACTGCACTCAGGTCTGACTGACTCCAAAGCCCCTGCTCCTACCCCAGGCAATGGGCCTCTCATTCATTCACTCAGGTGCTTGTGACCTGCCAGACCCTGAATCTGGGGTCCCCTCAGTGCTGCCACCTCCATAAAACCGAAGACTTAGTACCTAAGACTTTTAGTACCACAGAGCCCATGGCCAGTGAATCCAGGAGGCAGGGATTAAATACGGAAATGACAAAGATACAGCAAAAGACTGCCGTAAGCTGCACTTTCCTCCCCTGCACAACTGGGGCACTTTGACTGAGGGATGTTCTCCAAGGCTTGAGGGTTCTAAGAAGTCTGGGTTTCTTCCAGGAGCCATGAGGGATACTGGGTGAATAGGGTGTTGTCTCTGCTGCCAAGAGCCCGGGGCCCATGGGGGAGACACATGAGGGCCCACCCAGGGCAGATGCAGTTTGCCTTGGAAGAAACTCTCCCACGAAGGGTCCTGTGAGGAGACTGTGGGTGACCCCACCGCCTCCCACAGCCCCTCTCCTCTGTCTCCAGGATAGAATAGAACAGAATAAAAGAACAGAACAGAACAAACGAATAGACTAGAAAGGACAGAACAGAATAGATGAGGACATCACACATTGTAAGAGCAATATGGTTCCACAAACCCTGGTTTTAATTTTGTGAATGTATTTCTGTGTGTACACTGCGTTGGGATGTAAAATTTGCCCCTCCCTGGGTCACACTCTAAGGAGTATGGAAAACCCTGCCCTAGACTAAACTGGAGGCCTGTGGGGCCCCAGGCGGCCCCCACCCTCACCTGTGGTAGCAGGAGCCGAGGAGCCCATGTGCACTGCCGGTCCCCAGCAGGGAGGTGGCATCTGGGTCTTGACTGTGCTCAGAGGATTGGTCCTCTTTCCAGCTCAGGCAGATCCTTACCTGGAGGCAGGGGATGATGGCCTGGATGACCCTGAAATAATGCAGTCAACGCGTGGCCAAGTGTGTGAGGGCTCCTCTGTGCCAGCCCTGTGCCTGGCTGAAGCCCCCTCACCCTCCCCATACTCCAGGGTCCACAGGAGAGAGGGGAAAGCAGCCCCGGCACCAGGTCATCATTTCACTTACCTGGAAGAATAGCTGGAACTCGTCCTCACGTCTTTCAGTTCCCATGTTGCCACCCAGCCCCACTACCACCCCGGGCTCCTCCCAGCGGGCAGCTCTGGGGTCCCTGGCACCCGGCATTGCCTGGGGCACTGAGGCCACGGCCCCTGGAGACGCAGCTCTTCTACTCACGCAGGGGGTGGTCAAGGGCGCAACTGCTCCTGCTCTGGTTCCTCCCTAAGAGCCTTCCAGCAAGACCGCCATCGCTCCGTCCTTACTGTCTGCTCCTGGTCTAAGGGGACCCACGCTGGATGACCGCCTTAAAGAGGCGTCTCTGGGGGTTACTGCGGATGCCCTGCAGTCACATCTGGAGGAGGGCGGTGGGAGGCGCCTCCCACAGCCACTTTCTCCTCCACGCTCCCTCCGCTCACCCCACCACGTCCCAGGAGCAGGAATTAAACCAGGCTTTGCCCCTGCGTCGTCCGGCGGGGTCTCTGGAGGCCTCCAGGAAGCGGCTGCCCGGCTGCTCCCCGTCGTGCTCGCACAGCCCTCCCTGCCCTGCTCCGGGGAGGACCCCGGGCCCCGAACGCAGCTTGGCGGGAGCCTCTGGGCGGCAGGTCGAGAGCTCCCTCTTGCGGGCGGCCTGCTCCCGGAGATACTATGCCCCACCCACCGCAACTGCAGGCTCCTTCCGCTCCGCTCCGCTCCTGCGCCCGTCCTCTGCCCACAAGGCCCCTCCCCCTGCAGTCTCACCGGAACTGAAACTCTCTCCTGCGCTCAGATTCCTGCGGGATGGATTGAATTCAGCTGACGCTCAACCTGGGGCTCCCTCAGATCAAGATCTTTCTGCAGATGCTCGTCTCCCTAAGCTGACTTGGGAGCATTGTGGGGACAGAGATCCTGTCTTTAGAGTAGGAATGTGTAGGGAATTCCCCGGCGGTCCAGTGGTTAGGACTCCGCGCTCTCACTGCGAGGGCCTGGGTTCAATCTCTGGGTTCAATCTCTGGTCGGGGAACTAAGATCCCACAAGCTTGTTGGCATGGCACCAAAACAAAAAAAAAAAGTAGAAATGTGTAGATTTCAACTGCAGTGTTTACAGGAGAAGGGAACTTAGCCGGGTGATTTTTCTCTCAGTTCAGTTTCTCGTCTGTAAACTGGGACTAAGGTCCTTACAGTTGTGTGAGGCTTAACTTTTGACAAATGCCTGACATCCCAGCAGACATACAGCAGGCTCAGTATTTGGTGGGATTTGCTGTTCCTCCCCAGTGTCTTTAACAGCCCTGGCACAGAACAGGTGCACAGTGGTGTGGCTAATTGGTAAGTTAATCATTCATTGGCGAGAGAGGCAGGATGTACTTTCTGTCCCTCTGATTTTCCCACGGGGAGAGCAGTGACTTCTGGCAGAGGCTGCCAAGGAAATGGGAAATGGGCAGTAATCAGGGGAGAGAAGGACATAAGGAAGAAAGGAGGGCGGGAAGGAGGGAAGGCAGGAAGGTCGTCAAGCACAAAAAGACGATGACCGTTTTCTTGGAGGACAAAGAGGTAGGACTGTGAACACCACGTGGGCATGTCTTCTCACAGTTACAGAATTTTGAGCTGGAAAAGGGAACCCGGAGATCACAGGCCCCCTCCTCCCGGCCCAGGTGAAGCAGTGCAGTCCCAGGAGAGGAGGGAGAGATGGCGAGAATGGGCTCCTGGAGACCGGTGCTGCCCATTCCGTCCTGCCATAGGCTGCGTGGCCTGTCCTCCCACGCCCTCTCCCCCACGGCCGGCCAAATTCTTCCTTTTCTTTCCCCAAGGTTGCTCCAGCAGGGAGTTTATCTCCATGGAAAACTTTGACAATTGTGAAGGTCCAGAAGATACGGAAAAGGAGAGCAGTGCTCCGAGTGTAAATTTCTTTCCTTCTTACCTCTTTCATATTTTCCCTCATTCCTGTTCATCAGCTTCTCCTGCCCCCTCTTCCTCTCCTCCTTCCCTCTGCCTCCTTTACATGATTCTCACCCATTAAGGACTCGGCCTAATCCGGGAAGCTGAGGTCACTGGATCTGCAAAGCGGCTCAGACCCCCAGCCCAGCAGGCCCCGCATCCCCGGCTCCTTAGCGTTCCCCTGGTTTCTGGCCAAAATTAGGGTCTCTTGCTGAGGACCTGAGTGACCCCATAGGAAAGCTGGGGTGGCCCCGCCCTGCCAGCGGGGATGGCCGTGTGGACCGGACCCGCCCCCCAACCCAACCGCAGCATTACACCCCTGTCCCTTCCCTTCCAGCTCTCGGGGCTTTGCCAGTTGGACGACAGTTATGAAACCTCCAAGTCTGTTCAGGAAACGGAAGAAAGCATCCAGGGAGAGAAAGAGGGCGGCGAAGAGGAGGACACGTGAGTGTGAAGCGGAAAGAAAAGTAAGCGAACTTGTTAGCCATTGCTCCTCTGACTTTCTTCTTGGAATTTCAGGGCCACAAACAAAACTGAGGAGAGCCCTGGGATGTCCGCTGGCTTGCTCGCCCCCAGTGGGGCGACCGGTTTTCGAGCAGAGGCAGTGCGGGCGCGGGAAGGGGGCCTGAGGCCGCCCTCCGCGGAGAACTGACACTCGTCCCAGACAACCCAGCCGCCCCGGCCGCCTGCATTCCCGGGAGCCACTGCTGTGGATGCGGAGGCCGGCCCGCCCTTAAGCAGAAGCAGCAAAGGGGCCCTGGAGCCTGGGGATCCGCTGCCCTGCCCGGGGGCAACAGGACCATCTTGCCGGAGCCTAAGGAGCGGTCCCTGTCCGCCCGCAGAGCCCACCCCTCCCGGTGCAGCCCCGCTCGCGCAGGGACACGGCGCAGACCCCGTGGAGAACCTGCAGGTGCTGACGCACTCCTGCGCAGGGACTTGGCGCAGAGCCCGTGGAGAACCTTGCGCCGTTAGAGGCGCGCCTGCACGAGCGCAGCCGGCTTGGTTGCGGACCCCGCGGAGAACCTCGAGCTGCTCGGTAGACGTGCCTTTTGGAGGTTAGCATAATCCAGTGTTGGAGAGCTGAGCGCAGGGTTTCTCAATGTTGGCACTTTTGACTTTGCGGGCTGGATACTTCTTTGTTGGTACTTCTTGTGCCTTGTAGGATGTTTGGGAGCATCTCTGGCCTCTACCCACTAGATGCCTGTAACCCCCCCCCCACTCACCCAAATTACGACAATCAAAAATGCCTTCAGACATTGCCAAATTTCTCCTGGGGTGGGAGTGGGGAGCTAGGTTGAGAACCTCTGATCAGAGCTGCTCAGACTCCGCATGGCAGCCCTGTGTTCGCCTCCCTTAATCCCCACAGGAATGTTCATGTGATACTTGTGTTACTTTGTTCCAGGATTGTTTCCTTTTAGCGAGGGTTGGTTACAGGTTAACTTCTGAGATATTTACGTTCAGACTCGTTAGTTTTTAGTTTCAGTTATCTTCGGTTATTTATTTTTAGTTTCATTAGTTAATTTTCATTTGTTTTTAGTTTTCTAGTTATTTAATCTTATAGCTTTAAAGTTACCTGTTTATAATTATTTTGTTTTTAAAGTTACTTAGTTTTTGAGTTATTTATTTTCAGTTATTTATAGTTACTTTGTTTTAATAGTTATATATTTCCAAATTAGCTTTAGAACTATTCATTTTTAATTATCTGTCTTTACAATTGTTAATATCTGAGTTATTTATTTTCATGGTTATTCTATTTTTAGTTATTGGCATTTTTGAATTATTTATTTTTACAGTTACTTATTTGAATAGTAAAAACTCATTGGAAGTTTTTGAATTACTTTATTTTCAGGATAAAATACCTGTCATTATTTTGGGGTTTTTCCCCTAGTTATTTGGTTTTAGAGTTACTTATATTCACAGTGATTTATTTTCACTTATTTTAGATTCTGTGTTATTTTTACATTCATTTGTTATTTGGGTTTTTTATTTTTTAGTTATTTGGTTTTAAATTATTTTATTTTCAGTTGTTGCATTTTTGAACATTATATTTTGAGTTTTTTAGTTTTAGAAATTTTGAGCTATTTAGTTTCTGAGTTATTTTCAGAGTTACTTATTCTCAGTTATTTCTTTTCAGTTCTGTCTTTGTCATTCAATTTTTTTTCTATTCACTATTTTTAGTTATTTTATTTTCAGGTTTATTTTCAGAATTATTTAGTATTACAATTATTTAGTTCATCAGTCAGGATCCAATCAAGAGAGACACTATACTAGTTATTTTAACAGAAAGGATTTACTATAAGGAAGTGCTATCCAGCTACTGGAGATTTTAATGGGGAAAAAGAGATAACAAGATAATGATAATGATATATTATGAAGATTCTAACTATAAGAAGCAGCTACCAGCCCAAGGGCAGAGGGAACAAGGGAAGAGGTTGGGGGCCCCACATGGCTGAGGGTAGCCATCTGGTGAGGGGGGGCGGTGGCATTCCCCAGGTGCCCCCAGGAACTTGAAGGCGGGCCTGGGAACTGGATGCAGAACCCTGCTGCCAGCTGGTGCTAGAGGAAGGGGCATGATGAAGCTGGTTATGGAAGTGTTGGGAAAATGGTAAGCTGCAGCTTCTGGAACTGACTGGGGCTCTCAGGGTGAAGGCCAGTTGCTAGGGCAATGCTGAAGGGAACCCAGGCACACAGGGAGGAGCAAAGCCCTCTCCCCTCTACCAGTCTCTGCTCCTCTGCCCTATTGGCCCAGGCTGACAGGGAGCAGCTGGCAAAGGAGGCGAATGGCCCCAACCACAAAGCAGAGAGCAGAGGGTGGGCGGGGAGCTGAGCGATCATGGCTAATAACCAGCACCCTGAGCTCTGGAGTTGTTTAGTTTTAGAGGTAGTTTTGGATTTAGTTGCTTTTGGAATTGTTAGGGTGCTTTGATTTTAACTTTTCACTGGATGAGGGATCTGGCTGAGTTTTCAGTCCCCTGATTCGTTCCTGGAATGGAGTGGGTCAGCAGGCACCTGGGGAGTGTCTCCCATGAGACTCGGGAACATCACTGTAGAATTCAAGAAAACCAAAATAGTGTGTCCATAAAGAAGCCCTTTGACTGGGTGGCCAAAAAGGGCAGAGACTGAGGAATAGACCATCAGGGAGGGGCTCCTTGGCACGATTATCTAGCAGAGTGTTTGAAATTTTTCAGAAAGTTGAACTATGTGGTGGGTCCCTGCTCTCATGCCCCCTTTCCTAACAACAAAGTATCTGTCTTATGGTAGAATGTGTTTCAGATTGGTAGGATACAATATTTACTATTTGCACACAAAAATAAAGTTCTTCCCAAATCTATAGGAAATCTTACTTCCTTCTACCTGCATTATTTTCCAACCCACCTTGTTCCATTTTGACCATAAGAATATTTATTTATTTATGTATGTATTCTCTCCTTTCATTCAACACCTATTTCCTGAGCACATCCATCCTAAGGAAGGTGCCAGCGTCGGGAGAGACCAAGGAGGTATGAAGATGAGTGAGAGGTTCCTCAGTCCAGTTGTGGGAGACAGATGTGGAAACAGATCATCACAACACGGTGTGACACATACTGTGGGAGCACACAACCCTGCTGCTGTGTGATGAGGCTGGTTATGGAAGTGTTGGGAAAATGGTAAACTGCAGCTCCTGGAACTGAAATACAGTTTTGAAATTTTTAGACTTCTTAAAAACAAGGGAAAAAAAGAAAAAACAGAGGGTGGCTCTTCTATGAGTGAAATTTGTATCATCATTTTGTTTGGGTAAATGGAAAAGAACCCAAAACCATCAGATAAATCCCCCAGCCTTCTTTTACTAGTCGTTCAATTCATCATGTCACCTGTTGCCCACTAGAGGGACTCATTTCAACACGTTGCTGAGGAGTGGGACTGCTGTAGCCCCAGGTGAAAGTGCTCTGGCCCAGGATCTGTAAAATCTGGCAGAATCTGAGTCCACACTAAACACCAGCCATGCACTATGAAATGATGAGAAAAGTTAGAGGTCCTCTAAACGAGCACTTCCCAGAGTACATTTTGCAGCATAGGCAGAAGAGTGTAAGAATTCAGTGAGTTAATCCCACAATGAAAAAGAATTATCTAAAAATAAATACACTTTAAAAATACTACACAGGGAGGGGGGGACCTTCAAGATGGCAGAGGAGTAAGATGTGGAGATCACCTTCCTCCCCACAAATACATCAAAAATACATCTACATGTGGAACAACTCCTACAGAATGCCTACTGAACGCTGGCAGAAGACCTCAGACTTCCCAAATGCAAGAAAGTCCCCACATACCTGAGTAGGGCAAAAGAAAAAAAGAAAAAACAGAGACAAAAGAATAGGGACGGGAGCTGCGAAGGAGGAAAAGTTTCCACACACTAGGAAGCCCCTTCACTGGCGGAGACTGGGGGTGGGCACGGGGGAAGCTTCAGAGCCATGGAGAAGAGCGCAGCCACAGGGGTGCAGATGGCAAAGCGGAGAGATTTCTGCACAGAGGATCAGTGCCAACCAGCACTCACCAGCCTGAGACACTGGAAGCTGAGGCTCGGGCTTCCGAGGTCAGATCCCAGGGAGAGGACTGGGGTTGGCTACGTGAACACAGCCTGAAGGGGGCTAATGTGCCACAGCTAGCCAGGAGGGAGTCCGGGAAAAAGTCTGGAACTGCCTAAGAGGCAAGAGACCATTGTTTCGGGGTGCGCGAGGAGAGGGGATTCAGAGCACTGCCTAAATGAGCTCCATAGACGGGCGCAAGCCGCAGCTATCAGCGCGGACATCAGAGCCGGGCATGAAACGCTAACACTGCTGCTGCAGCCACCAAGAAGCCTGTGTGCAAGCACAGGTCACTATCCACATGCCTCCTGCTGGGAGCCTGTGCAGCCTGCCACTGCCAGGGTCTCATGATCCAGGGACAACTTCCCTGGGAGAACACACGGCACACCTCAGGCTGGTGCAACATCACATTGGCCTCTGCTGCCACAGGCTCGCCCCGCATTCCAACTATAACTACCATACGCCTCCCTCCCCCCTGGCCTGAGTGAGCCAGAGCCCCTTAATCAGCCACTGCTTTAACTCCATCCTCTCTGGGCGGGAACAGAAACCTGAGGGTGACCTACACGCAGAGGCAGGGCCAAATCCAAAGCTGAACCCCAGGAACTGTGCGAACAAAAGAAGAGAAAGGGAAATTTCTCCCAGCAGCCTCAGCAGCAGTGGATTAAATCCCCACAATCAACTTGAGGTACCCTGCATCTGTGGAATACCTGAATAGACAATGAATCATCCCAAAATTGAGGCGGTGGACTTTGGGAGCAACTGTAGACTTGGGGTTTGCTGTCTGCGAATGACTGGTTTCTGATTTTTATGTTTACCTTAGTATAGTTTTTAACGCTTGTTATCACTGCTGGATTTATTTGTTGGTTTAGTTGCTCTCTTTTTTTTCTATTACTTTTTTATTTCTTAAATTTTAATTATTTTTTAATTAAAAAAAAATTTTTTTTTCTTTCTTTTTTTTCCCCTTTCCTTCTAAGCCAAGTGACTGACAGGGTCTTGGTGCTCCAGCCTGGTGTCAGGCCTGAGCCTCTGAGGTGGGAGAGCCAAGTTCATGACATTGGACCACCAGAGACTTCCTGGCTCCAAGTAATGTCAATTGGCGAGAGCTCTCCCAGAGATCTCTGTCTCAACGCTAAGACCCAGCTCCACCCAATGGCCAGCAAGCTACAGTGCTGGACACACCATGCCAAACAACTAGCAAGACAAGAACACAACCCGACCCATTAGCAGAGAGGCTGCCTGAAATCATACTAAGTTCACAGACACCCCAAAACACACAACCAGACACAGCCCCACCCACCAGAAAGACAAGATCCAGCCTAATCCACCAGAACAGAGACACCAGTCCCCTCCACCAGGAAGCCTACACAAGCCACTGAACCAACCTTACCCACTGGGGACAGATACCAAAAACAACGGGAACTACGAACCTGCAGCCTATGAAAAGGAGACCACAAACACAGTAAGTTAGGCAAAATGGGAAGACAGAGAACTATGCAGCAGATGAAGGAGCAAGGTAAAAACCCACCAGACCAAACAAATGAAGAGGACATAGGCAGTCTACCTGAAAAAGAATTCAGAGTAATGATAGTAAAGGTGATCCAAAATCTTGGAAATAGAATGGAGAAAATACAAGAAATGTTCAATAAGGACCTAGAAGAACTAAAGAGAAAACAAACAATGATGAACAACACAATAAGTGAAATTAAAAATTCTCTAGAAGGAATCAATAGCAGAATAAGTGAGGCAGAAGAATGGATAAGTAACCTGGAAGATAAAATAGTGGAAATGACTACCACAGAGCAGAGTAAAGAAAAAAGAATGAAAAGAATTGAGGACAGTCTCAGAGACCTCTGGGACAACATTAAATGCACCAACATTCAAATTATAGGGGTCCCAGAAGAAGAGGAAAAGAAACTGTCTGAGAAAATACTTGAAGAGATTATAGTTGAAAACTTCCCTAACATGGGAAAAGAAATAGTCAATCAAGTCCAGGAAGCACAGGGAGTCCCATACAGGATAAATCCAAGGAAAAACATGCCAAGACACATATTAATCAAACTATCAAAAATTAAATACAAAGAAAAAATATTAAAAGCAACAAAGGAAAAGCAACAAATAACATACAAGGGAATCCCCATAAGGTTAACAGCTGATCTTTCAGCAAAAACTCTGCAAGCCAGAAGGGAGTGGCAGGACATATTTAAAGTGATGAAAGGTAAAAAACCTAAAACCAAGATTATTCTACCCAGCAACAATCTCATTCAGATTTGATGGAGAAATTAAAACCTTTACAGACAAGCAAAAGCTAGGAGAATTCAGCACCATCAAACCGGCTTTACAACAAATGCTAAAGGAACTTCTCTAGGCAGGAAACACAAGAGAAGGAAAAGACCTACAAAAACAAACCCAAAACAATTAAGAAATGGTAATAGGAACATACATATCGATAATTACCTTAAATGTAAATGGTTTAAATGCTCCCACCAAAAGACACAGACTGGCTGAATGGATACAAAAACAAGACCTGTATGTATGCTGTCTACAAGAGACCCACTTCAGACCTAGGGACACATACAGACTGAAAGTGAGGGGATGGAAAAAGATATTCCATGCAAATGGAAATCAAAAGAAAGCTGGAGTAGCATTTCTTGTATCAGATAAAACAGACTTTAAAATAAAGACTATTTTCGAGAGACAAAGAAGGGCACTACATAATGATCAAGGGATCAATCCAAGAAGAAAATATAACAATTGTAAATATTTATGCACCCAACATAGGAGCACTTCAGTACATAAGGCAAACGCTAACAGCCATAAAAGGGGAAATCGACAGTAACACAACCATAGTAGGGGACTTTAACACCCCACATTCACCAATGGACAGATTATCCAAAATGAAAATAAATAAGGAAACACAAGCTTTAAATGATACATTAAACAAGATGGACTTAATTGATATTTATAGGACATTCCATCCCAAAACAACAGAATACACTTTCTTCTCAAGTGCTTATGGAACATTCTCCAGGATAGATCATATCTTGGGTCATAAATCAAGCCTTGGGAAATTTTTAAAAATTGAAATTGTATCAAGTATCTTTTCAAACCACAACACTATGAGACTAGATATCAATTACAGGGAAAAAACTGTAAAAAATACAAACACATGGAGGCTAAACAATATGCCACTAAATAACCAAGAGATCACTGAAGAAATCAGAGGGAATCAAAAAATACCTAGAAACAAATGACAATGAAAACACAACGACCTAAAACCTATGGGATGCAGCAAAAGCAGTTCTAAGAGGGAAGTTTAAAGCAATACAATCCTACCTCAACAAACAAGAAAAATCTCAAGTAAACAACCTAACCTTACACCTAAAGCAATTAGAGAAGAAAGAACAAAAAAAAACCCAAAGTTAGCAGAAAGAAGGAAATCATAAAGATCAGATCAGAAATAAATGATAAAGAAATGAAGGAAACAATAGCAAAGATCAGTAAAACTAAAAGCTGGTTCTTTGAGAAGATAAACAATATTGATAAACCCCTAGCCAGACTCATCAAGAAAAAAAGGGAGAAAACTCAAATCAACAGAATTAGAAATAAAAAAGGAGCAGTAACAACTGACCCTGCAGAAATACAAAAGATCATGAGAGATTACTACAAGCAACTATATGCCAAGAAAATGGACAACCTGGAAGAAATGAACAAATTCTTAGAAAAGCACAGCCTTCTGAGACTGAACCAGGACAAAAAAGAAAATATAAACAGACCAATCCCAAGCACTGAAATTGAAACTCTGATTAAAAATCTTCCAACAAACAAAAGCCCAGGACCAGATGGCTTCACAGGTGAATTCTCTTAAACATTTAGAGAAGAGCTAACACCTATCCTTCTCAAACTCTTCCAAAACATAGCAGAGGGAGGAACACTCCCAAAGTCATTCTATGAGGCCACCATCACCCTGATACCAAAACCAGACAAAGATGTCACCAAAAAAAAGAAAACTACAGGCCAATATCACTGATGAACATAGATGCAAAAATCCTCAACAAAATACTAGCAAACAGAATCCAACAGCACATTAAAAGGATCATACACCATGATCAAGTGGGGTTTATCCCAGGAATGGAAGGATTCTTCAATATATGCAAATCAATGTGATACACCATATTAACAACTGAAGGATAAAAACCATATGATAATAGATGCAGAAAAAGCTTTTGACAAAATTCAACACCCATTTATGATAAAAACCCTCCAGAAAGTAGGCATAGAGGGAACTTACCTCAACATGATAAAGACCATATATGACAAACCCACAGCCAGCATTGTCCTCAATGGTAAAAAAATGAAACCATTTCCACTACGATCAGGAACAAGACAAGGTTGCCCACTCTCACCACTATTATTCAACATAGTTTTGGAAGTTTTAGCCGCAGCAATCAGAGAAGAAAAATAAATAAAAGGAATCCAAATCGGAAAAGAAGAAGTAAAGCTGTCACTGTTTGCAGATGACACGATACTATACATAGACTAGAATCCGAAAGATGCTACCGGAAAACTACTAGAACTAATCAATGAATTTGGCAAAGTTGCAGGATACAAAATTAATGCACAGAAATCTCTTGCATTCCTATACACTAATGATTAAAAATCTGAAAGTGAAATTAAGAAAAGACTCCCATTTACCATTGCAACAAAAAGAATAAAGTATCTAGGAATAAACCTACCTAAGGAGACAGAAGACCTGTATGCAGAAAATTATAAGACACTGATGAAAGAAATTAAAGATGATACAAATAGATGGAGAGATATACCATGTTCTTGGATTGGAAGAATCAACATTGTGAAAATGACTCTACTACCCAAAGCAATCTACAGATTCAATGCAATCCCTATCAAACTACCACTGGCATTTTTCACAGAACTAGAATAAAAAATCTCACAATTTGTATGGAAACATAAAATAGCCAAAGCAATCTTGAGAAAGAAAAACGGAGCTGGAGGAATCAGGCTCTCTGACTTCAGACTATACTACAAAGCTACAGTAATCAAGACAGTATGGTACTGGCACAAAAACAGAAATATAGATCAATGGAACAGGATAGAAAGCCCAGAGATAAACCCACACACCTATGGTCACCTTATCTTTGATAAAGGAGGCAAGAATATACAGTGGAGAAAAGACAGCCTCTTCAATAAGTGGTGCTGGGAAAACTGGACAGCTACATGTAAAGGAATGAAATTAGAACACTTCCTAGCACCATACATGAAAATAAAATGGATTAAAGACCTAAATGTAAGGCCAGACACTATAAAACTCTTAGAGGAAAACATAGGAAGAACACTCTTTGACATAAATCACAGCAAGATCCTTTTTAACCCACCTCCTAGTGAAATGGAAATAAAACCAAAAATAAACAAATGGGACCTATGAAACGTGAAAGCTTTTGCACAGCAAAGGAAACCGTAAACAAGACAAAAAGACAACCCTCAGAATGGGAGAAAATATTTGCAAATGAAGCAACTGACAAAGGATTAATCTCCAAAGTATACAAGCAGCTCATGCAGCTCAATACCAAAAAAAAAAATAACCCAATCCAAAAATGGGCAGAAGACCTAAATAGACATTTCTCCAAAGAAGAAAGAACATATACAGATTGCCAACAACACATGAAAAGATGCTCAACATCACTAATCATTAGAGAAATGCAAATCAAAACTACAACGAGGTATCACCTCACACTGGTCAGAATGGCCACCATCAAAAAATCTAGAAACAATAAATGCTGGAGAGGGTGTGGAGGAAAGGGAACACTCTTGCACTGTTGGTGGGAATGTAAATTGATACAGCCACTATGGAGAACAGTATGGAGGTTCCTGAAAAAACTACAAATAGAACTACCATACGACCCAGCAATCCCAATACTGGGCATATACCCTGAGAAAACCATAGGTCAAAAAGAGTCATGTACCAAAATGTTCATTGCAGCTCTATTTACAATAGCCAGGACATGGAAGCAACCTAAATGTCCATCGACAGATGAATGGATAAAGAAGATGTGGCACATATATACAATGGAATATTACTCAGCCATAAAAAGAAATGAAATGGAGGTATTTGTAATGAGGTGGATGGAGTTAGAGTCTGTCATACAGAGTGAAGTAAGTCAGAAAGAGAAAAACAAATACAGTATGCTAACACATATATACGGAATCTAAGGAAAAAAAAAAAAAAAAAAAAGGCCATGAAGAACCTAGTGGCAAGACGGGAATAAAGACACAGACCTACTAGAGAATGGACTTGAGGATATGGGGAGGGGGTGGGGTGAGATGTGACAGGGTAAGAGAGTGTCATGGACATATATACACTACCAAATGTAAAATAGATAGCTAGTGGGAAGCAGCCGCATAGCACAGGGAGATCAGCTCGGTGCTTTTTGACCACCTAGAGGGGTGGGATGGGGAGGGTGGGAGGGAGGGAGATGCAAGAGGGAAGAGAAATGGGAACATATTGTATATGTATAACTGATTCACTTTGTTATAAAGCAGAAGCTAACACACCATTGTAAGGCAATTATACTTCAATAAAGATGTTTAAAAAAAAAAAAAAAAAAAATCTACAAACAATAATTGCTGGAGAGGGTGTGGAGAAAAGGGATCCCTCTTACACTGTTGGTGGGAAAGTAAATTGATACAGCCACTATGGAGAACAGTATGGAGGTTCCTTAAAAAACTAAAAATAGAACTACCATATGACCCAGCAATCCCACTACTAGGCATATACCCTGAGAAAACCATAATTCAAAAAGAGACATGTACCGCAATGTTCATTGCAGCTCTATATACAGTAGGCAGGACATGGAATCAACCTAAGTATCCATCGACAGATGAATGGATAAAGAAGATGTGGCACAATATTACTCAGCCATAAAAAGAAACGAAATTGAGTTATTTGTAGTGATGTGGATGGACCTAGAGTCTGTCATACAGAGTGAAGAAAGTCAGAAAGAAAAACAAATACCATATGGTAACACATATATAGAGAATCTGAAAAAAAAAATGGTTCGATGAACCTAGGGGCAGGACAGGAATAAAGATGCCGATGTAGAGAATGGACTTGAGGACACAGGGAGGGGGAAGGGTAAGCTGGGACAAAGTGAGAGAGTAGCACTGACATATATACACTACCAAGTGTAAAATAGATAGCTAGTGGGCAGCAGCTACATAGCACAGGGAGATCAGCTCAGTGCTTTGTGACCACCTAGAGGGGTGGGATAGGGAGGGTGGGAGGGAGATGCAAGAGGGAGAGGATATGGGGATATCTGTATACATATAGCTGATTCAGTTTGTTATACAGCAGAAACTAAACACTGTAAAGCAATTATACTCCAATAAAGAGGTTAGAAAAGAAATACTACACAGGGGAATTCCCTGGCCATCCAGTGGTTAGGACTCTGCACTTCCACTACAGGGGCCACAGGTTCGATCCCTGGTCAGGGAACTAAGATCCTGCAAGCCACATGGCATGGCCAAAAGAAAACAAAAAAACACTACATGTTCTACTCCTCTCTTGGTTGATCCCAATTAGTAGATTAAAAGAGCTGAGAACTCTTTCAGGAAGAAAGTCTGTATACTTTTGTTAAGCTCATGATTTCCCAAACTTATTTGACTACAGAACCCTTTTCTTAGTGGAATATAACATCCCATGTGTAAAGGGAAAGAGTAAGCTGCTGTAACAAAGATATCCAACAATAGAGTGACTTAAAGAATATTTCTGTCTTGTGAAACCACCTGGGTTGGGCCTGCAGGCTGCTGTGCTCCACACGGTCATTTAGTGGCCCAGGTTCCTTCCTTCTGGTTTTTCTGCCATCTGCTAGAGCATTGTCTTTGCCTACATCATCAAAAGCAGGTCTCAGGAATGTCCAGCTTCCAGATCGCAGGAAGGGGAAAGAACTTGGAAGATACGCATGCGTAATATTTTAAGGCCCAGTGTGCAAGTGGCACGCAAAATCTTTTCTTATATTCCCTTAGTGAAAGCTTTGTTGCATGGCCACACCAAGCTGCAAGAAGTATTGGGAAGCTAGCTAGGAGGCCATTGCCCAACTACAACTTTATTACTGTGCGTCAGTGTCACCCAGCCAGCCTGCAGCAGAGGAGGAACTAGAATCCATGTTTTCCAACTCCTAGGCCAAGATTCTAAGTTACCACACTAGCATTTGCTTATCAGTCAACAAGTATCAAGTGTCTCTTGAGTTCCAAGTTTATTGTCAGATGAGGATAGAAAGCTTTTTAAAATATAGTTTCACTAATCCTCTACAAAATATTTGTCAATTGCATCTTTAATCTGGTAGCTGTTTTTGTTTATGGATAAGCTTTTCAAATATGGCTATTATAAAAGTAGCAAGAATTGTAGGTTTATACCATAATATTTTAATTTGCCAGGGAACATATACCATGGAAATTAACAAAAGGAAAACAGGGTAGAGAATCTTGAAATGGACCCAGATACATCTCAGAATTTATAAAAAAGGCATTTCAAATTAGTTCTGAACCAAAAAGATAAATGTTTTGTAAAAGTGGTGTTTGGACCACTGGATAGCAATATGGAAAAAATAATAGTAAGTTTACCTCAGCCCTTAAAATCATTCATATCAATGCCAAAACCTCGGCCTCTGTGCACTGGTGCCAAATCGAATCTCAGAGACAGAATTTTGGGTGAAGTAGAAAGAATAACTTTATTGCTTTGCCAGGCAAAGGGGGCACAGTGGGCTTGTGCCTCTCAAAAACAGTGTGTCCTCATCCCAGAGGGATTTGGTGAGCAGTTTTATAGCAATGGTTCAAGGCCAGAGTTGCTGATAAGGATTAGGGTGTGTGCAGGGCCTGCACTCCTTTAATCTGGCCTCGGGTGGTCTCCTGATGAGCTTCTGTTGTTCCTTTAATCTGGAATGAAGAATGCTAACATCTTCCATTTGTTGGGCGTTTTAATTCTGTAAAAAGCTCAAAGATATTGTTATGTGTATCCCTTGAGGTGGAACCAGGACCTGCCCCAGGGCTGCACTATTGTTTCTTGACTGCTCCTCCTTTGTCTCTGCATTGCTCCCTTCCCACAGGGTCCTGCTTTGTTTCACTATTGTTCAAGTGTGTGACTTAAAGAAATCATGGGGGCTTCCCTGGTGGCGCAGTGGTTGAGAATCTGCCTGCCAATGCAGGGGACACGAGTTCGAGCCCTGGTCTGGGAAGATCCCACATGCCACGGAGCAACTAGGCCCGTGAGCCACAACTACTGAGCCTGTGCGTCTGGAGCCTGTGCTGCACAACAAGAGAGGCCATGATAGTGAGAGGCCCACGCACCGCGATGAACAGTGGCCCCCGCTTGCCACAACTAGAGAAAGCCCTCGCACAGAAACGAAGACCCAACACAGCCAAAAAAAAAAAAAAAAAAAAGAAAAGAAAAGAAATCATGAAAGTCACAACATTTTAAAAAGAATCTTGAATAGGATAAAGTCTTTCCAGGCAAAAACTAAAACCAGAAGCTACAAAGGAAAATCTTGACAAATTAAGCTATGTAAGAGGCAAAAACTTATATGTAGAAAATAGGAAAAATTAAAACTCAAAAGGTAAATACATTTTCAAAACATATGACACAAGACTAATTTCCTTGGTGTACAAAGAGTGTTTACAAATCAATAACAATGGAAAAAGAAATGGGCAAAGGACATGAATACATAGGGAAAAAATTCAAAATCCAGTAAATATATGAAAAGAGGCCAAACAATGATATATCATATTTCATTATCAGACTGTCCAACATTTAAAACTTTGATAATACCCAGTGTTGGAGAAGCTATAGGAAAACCAGCACTCTCATACACTGTTGGTAAGAGTGTAAATTAGTACTATCATTTTAGAAGAGAATTTGTAACAGCTTTCAAAAATTTAAAATAAGTATATGATTTGATCCAACAGTTCCACTTCTAGGAATTTATTTTAATGATCAACTCATACAAATGAGCAAAGAATTATATGTACAGATGTTCATTTTAGGATCACTTTTAACAGGAAAACATGTAGTGAGAAATTGGAAACAACCTAAATGTCTGTGGTTGTGTAAAAATGTATCCCCAGATTGAGACTCCTTCCTTCAAAGAGTGGAGTCAAATTACCTTCTCTTTAAGTGTGGGCTGTACTAATGACTCAGGAAATAGAATGTGGTGGAAATGATGCTCATTGACTTTCAGGACTAGGTTATAAAAAGCATTTTAGTTTTTTCCTCATTCTCCCTCTTGGGTTACTCACTGTAGAAGCCAGCTGCCATATTGAGAGGACACTGAAGCAGCCCAAAGGAGAGACCTGCGTGGCAGGAACTGAAGCCTCCTGCCAACAGCCATGTGTGTGAGCCCCTGGGGGGTAGACTCTCCAGCCCTAGTCAAGCCTTCAGATGGCTTCAGCTCCAGCTGATGTCTTGGCTGAAACTTCATGAGAGACCTGGAGCGAGAAGAACCCAGCGAAACCACTCTTGAATTTACTACCAGAGGGCCATGAGATAATAAATGTTTGCTGTTTTAAGCACCTAAGTTTTGTTAACAACAGATAACAAATATATTAAATATAAAAAGCTGATTGATAAAATATTGTACTGACATACAATGGAACTCTATGCAGCTATTAAAAATCTTCTGCTTGAGATGTAGAAAGCTAGAAAGAGCACTATCCCCACACTTGCAAGATCAGATAATCTGGAAAATATGCAAATCCACAACTTTTTGTGGACCCATGAGAGAGCTGAGTTCACCTGGCACCCATATAGCCTGAAGACCAAGGAAAGAGAGGCACCTACAAAGAGAGATGGAACTCCAAGCACTTGCCTACCTGGAGCAGGCACTGCTATATGCTGGCAAAGAGAGTTCTGCTAAATTTGTTAGTGGCCCAGTGTAGGCTTGCAAGAGAAAATAGAAACCCAGGGACCACAGACATAATGAATATTTGCATCCACGTGCAGACTTTTCTCCTCCAGTGGTCTCACTGGGCACTCACAAAAAAGATTAGTAGAAGTCCTGAGAAAGCATCCTTGAGGGCATAGCCTGGGGAAGGGGAATATCAGTTGCTGCAGGAAAGACATGAGACAAGGCTTGGATCCTATTGCCCCATATTTCTGACAGAACAAAAGTAGAACCAGCTGCCCAAGAACAGGCAATAAACACACCCTTACAGGGCTGGTAAATCCAACTGCAGCTGGGGAAAAATAATGGAATAAAAACCAAACCTCTGATCCTGGGAGAGAGGTGGGAATATGTGCTGTGCCCAAAACTACTGCTGGGGGAGGGATAGAAACAGTTTGAAGGTCACACCCCCTCAACACCCAGGGACAGAGTGCCTGCCTGCCTGAGACTTAGAACAGAGCACCTCACAGCTCAGTCCCCAGCCCCAGGCTAACAAGCACTGACTATCAAGTAACAGTAGAGTCTGCTGGGAGAGCTACAAGGGCATGGAGAGACTCTGACACATACAAGGGAAGACCTAAAGCTGAGGGTGCAGCACACATTGAGAAAAACATTTGGTCAAACAATGCCATACCTTAAACACAGGTAACACTTGAGGAATCTGAAGTGCATGGTGTACTTAGGCTAACTGTAGCAACAACAAACTCAAGGATCTACACAAAAGAGTGAAGACTGCAGGAAATGGTAATCACATAAGTAAGTATTGAAGCTTTTTCCCCTCATTATTTATGACTCCTTAAAAGTATTGAAGCTTTTTCCCCTCATTATTTATGACTCCTTAAAAGATAATTGACTATTTAAATAAAAAAAGAACAAGAATATGTTGTGGAGTTTATAACATATACAGAATTAAAGCATATGACAAGAGAACAGAGGCCAAGAGGGAAAAAACAAGTACACTGTAGTAAGATTCTTCTATGTGAAGTGGTATTAGGATCATCTGAAGGTACACTGTGATACCGTAAAGATATATACCATAAACTCTAAAGCAAACCCTAAAATAAAATGACAGAGTTATAACTAATAAGCCAACAGATGAGATAAAATGGAATTTAAAAAAACAGCTAATCCAAGAGTGGGTGGAGAAAGAGGAGAAATGAGACCATGAACAGGTAGGAAAAATAGAAAACAGTTGCCAAGGTGGTAGATATAAATGTAACCATATCAATAATCATGATTTGAACACCCCTATTAAAAGGGGGTTGTTATCAAATTGGATATTTTAAAAATAAAAGAAGAAGAAAAAAGACTGCCCTTGTGACCCACAAGAAACCCACCTTAAATATTGTTAAACAAGGAGGCCTTTAGACTGAGGTGGCTTTAATGCCTTAGTAGCCTATGTAAGCAAACCAAAACCTACATGGGAAATGCCTCAAGGTTAAGAAACTGAAACCTAAGGACAACCAATCACAAACAGCCAGCTTGGCTCTCTCAAATAATGCAAGCACTTAAGCTATAACAAATCAAATAATTTCCTTGCTTTGCTTGTGCCTCTTCTCTAGAAAAGTCTTTCCCCTAGCTTTTGTCAGCGGAGCTCTCCCAACTACTTCTGGTTTGGCCCTGCCCGATCTGAATTGAGTTTTGCTCAAATGAACTTAAAAAGTTTTTAATATGCCTCATTTTATCTGACAGTATAAAGACACAAATAGATTAAAAGTAAAAGGATGGAAAAAGATATCCCAAACTAATAACACTAATTAAAAGAAAGCCAGAATGACAATGTTAATATAAAAACAAAGTGGGTCTCAGGACAAAGAATCTGACCAAAAATCAAGATCATTTAAAAATAATAAAGCGGGGCTTCCCTGGTGGCACAGTGGTTGAGAATCTGCCTGCCAATGCAGGGGACATGGGTTCGAGCCCTGGTCTGGGAAGATCCCACATGCCGCGGAGCAGCTGGGCCCGTGAGCCACAACTACTGAGCCTGCGCGTCTGGAGCCTGTGCTCCGCAACAAGAGAGGCCGCGATAGTGAGAGGCCCGTGCACCGCGATGAAGAGTGGCCCCCGCTTGCCACAACTAGAGAAAGCGCTCGCACAGAAACGAAGACCCAACACAGCCATAAATTAAATAAATAAATAAATAAATATTTAAAAAGTGTATATTAAAAATAATAAAGCGGTTAATCCATCAAGAGGACATACCAATCCTAAATGTTTACACATCAGTAACAGAGCTTTGGAATACACAAAGCAAAAACAGAACTGCAAAGAGAAATAAACAAATCCACAATTTAATCTGATATTTCAACTCTTCTCTTGTAAGAATTGATAAAACAATAAAGAAAAAATCAGTAAGAATATAGAATACTTGAACAACACTGTCAACCAATTTAACCTAATAACATTTATAGAACACTGAATCCAACAACAAGAGAATACACACATTCTTCTGAAGTTCACATGGAACATTTAACAAGACAGACCACTGTTATGGGCTGAATTGTGTTCCCCCCTGCTGTTTGGTCCCATCCTGTTGATGGTGATGCTCTTGCCTAGGAACTAGGAACACCTGAGGCACTCACCCAAGCTTGTGGGGCCAGTGTTGTGGCTGGACTAGCCCGTGTGGTTCTTATAATGGTTGCAGTACACACTTCAGCCAGAAACCATCAGGGAGCTTTGAGGAACAAGATTTACTACTCATAGGTCCTGGAGGGTACACAGCACACTCAAGGGTCATGAAGCAAGGTCACAGGTTGAGAGAGACAGAGAGCACAAACCTGGGGCTCTGCCTTTGTTAGGGCCCAAGGGTGGGGTGTTTAGGGTTTCACAGGTTCACTCTTTATTGGCTAAGTTAAAGCATAAGAGAGGGAATTAGGGAATGGAAAGGGAGAAGCTAAAGAATGTTGAAGAACAAAGTTGGAGGGCTAATAATACCTGATTTCAAGGTTTATTGTAAAGTTACAGCAATCAAGGCAATTTGATCTTGACATAAAGATAGAAAATTATATCAGTGGAACAGGATAGACCCATATACATGTGGACAACTGATATTCAACAAAGGTACAAAAGCAACAGAGTGAAGAAAGGATAATTTTCTCAGCAATGAGCTAATCCACATCTCAAATCATATGGAATTCTCAATAAGAGATTTCTCATCAGAAACCATCAAGGCCAGAAGGCAATGAGATGATATATTAAAGTGCTGAAAGGAAAAAGACTGTCAATTAAGAATTCTATATCCACAAAACTGTCCTTCAAAACTGAAGGAGAAATTAAGACATTCCAGATAAACAAGAACTGAGATAATTTGTCACTAAAAAACTTTCCCTACAAGAAATGCTAAAAGGAGTCCTTCAGAAATGAAAGGTTACTAGACAGTAACTCAAATCCACATGAAGAAATAAAGAGCACCAATAAATGTAACTACATAGGTAAATATAGCAGATATTATAAATATATTTTTTTTGTTTGTCATAGTCAGCTCTGGCTACTGTAACAAATTACCATAGACTGAATAACTTAAACAACAGATTTATTTCTCACAAGTTTGGAGACTGGGAAGTCTGAGATCAGGGTGCCAGCATGGTGGCATTCTGGTGAGGGCCAGTCTCCTGGCTTGTAGACAGCTGCTTTCTTGCTATATCCTTATGTGGTGGAGAGCAGAGAGAGAACTAGCTCTCTTCCCCTTCCTATAAGGACACTAATCCCATCATGAGGGCTCCACCCTCATAATCTAATTACCTCCCAAAGTCTCCACTTTCAAATACCACCACATTAGAGCTTCTGTATATGAATTTTGAGGGAACACAAACATTTCCTCTATAGCATTGTTTGTAACTCCTTTTTCTCTTATCTGATATAAAAGATAACTTCATAAAGCAATCATTATAAACCCATGATGGTGGATATACAATGAATAAAGATGTAATTTATATGGCAATAACAGCAAAAAGGAAGGGGAGACAATGGAAATAGAAGCAAAGTTTTTATATACTATTGAAGTTAAGATAGTATTAATCCAAACTAGATTGCTATAGGCTGAGATGTACAGTAATCTTCAGGGCAACCACTAAGAAAATAACTCCCCAGGCCCGTCCAGTCAGGCTTATCACCCACCACTCAAGAGATTTTGCTCCTGTGGCCAGCAGAAAGGGCACAGGCTTCAGGGCCAGACAAGCCATGATGCAAATTTTAGCCTGTTATGTGATGCTGGGTGGTTCATTTTCCACATCAGTAAAGTGGGGATTTAAAAAATCTACCCTGTAGAGGTGCCATATGCATTACACAGTGTCAGGCACATAATAGGGATTCCTTATATGGAAACCATTATTACTGCTATTATTATTATTATTATTGCTATTCTCCAAGTACCCAGATCCTCTATGACCTTCAGTCTCTCCAAGGTTCAACCCCTATAAAGTCATCTCTGACTATTCCTTTCCTCATCTAGTGTGTTTCTAAGTAGCAAACAATTGGTCAGTCACTCTCTAGCTATTTATATCAATAAATGTTGTTTCTCAACTATGCAGTAAGCAACTTGAAAGCATATATTATATTCTAGTCCAGAGCACCTCTTCAGCGGTAGTACAGCATAGTGCTTAAAATCCTAGACTTTCAAGCCAGACTGGATTCATAGCCCAGCTTCTTCATTTATTATCTAAGTGATTCTGGGCAAGTCACTTGACCTCTCTGTGCTCAGTTTCCCCATCTGTGAAATGGGACAACAATAATACTATAGTGCCCACATAGAGTGGCTGTGGGGCTTAGATGGAATAAGAAGAGTGTCTGGCACAGAGTATCTGCTTAATTATTGTCTGTTGAATAAAGTGACTCAAAGTCCAGAATTCTATATAGCAAGTAGCTGAAATTAGGTCAACTGACACAAATTGATCTTCACCTTCCACCATAAAAATTCAATTTGGAAACACACCCCTTGCTTTGGTAAATTTGCTTGATTAGAGCAACATAGTAAGATAAAAAAGTTGCCAAAGTTGTTTTTCAGGAAATTGTTTGAGACTAAACTGAAAGCCCTAAACCTAGTAATCAGGAGGGTATCCTCATAAACTGCCTATATGTGTGTTCCTCATGGGGACTCACAGCTCTGGGAGAGAGACCACCATTGTTTTGTCTAATTAGTAGAGGAAGGAGATAAGACATGAAAAGGTTACCTTTTTAAGATATTCAATATTATTTGTGTTCCAGGAAAACCATCTGGGAGTAGTCATTATTATCCCTGTTATACAACAGAAGAAACAGAGGCTCAGAGAGGTTACCCAAGGTCATACAGCCGGTGAGTTGGCAGGGCCAGATTCAAACCCAGATCTCCCTGATTCCTAAGCTCACATGCGCCCCCCCCTCCCCACAATGTGAGGTTCCCAGGTAAGGCTGCCTTGAGCAGAGAACAGGGCTGCCTCAGACTTCTTGTGAAAACACACAGAGACAGACAGCACTCTACCCACGGAGTTTTGACTCCTGCTCACCCTCAGGACTGAGGGACTGGTTTTCTCCTGGCTGAGAAGGGTCTCTGGGTTTACAGAAATGTACTCAAGGTCTTAGAGAAAAATGGAGACCCAACTTATGAGAGAAGGAAGCAGGCACTGCCACAGATCCACCACCTCTTGTGGAAAATGATCTCAGATGCCCTTCACCTTGGCTGGGGGACACGCCCCATCCCCCATCCTGTCACTCACAAACACTAAAGGCAGAAATGAAAGTGCCTGCCTTCACACAAGGGCCACTTATGGTTTCCCTCCCCGCTCAGCGCACCACTTGGGAGGGCCTTTCAGTTACTTCTCATAACGCAAGTGACTTTGTTTTCTCTGCCACCAGTGAATAAGGGGCAGAAGGAGGTGTCTACTTTGTTGCCAGAGCCTGCCCTGGAATTAGCCTTGCACCATTCGGAAGACCCAGCCGTGCTGAGCGCTGAGCCTAGCAGCCCCTTGGCGAGGCAGTGGTACTCCCTGGCTCCCCAGTCATGTCCTGGCAGCTCTCTGCAGTGGTGGTGCTCTTCGTGTCCCTGGCCGGTGAGTGACACACATGGCTTTCCATGGTGACCCTGCTGCATCCAGTCCTATTAAATGTAAATGCATTCTAGTGCCAGTGACCAAGGTGGGACAGGACAGACTGGAGATAGCTGTAGTGGCTTCAGCTACTGTGGGTATTTGACTTGGGAATGCCTCTTTATCACCTTACGTGTGGAGCACACCTTCATTTTTTTTTCCAGAGGCTTTCACAGTTTGGACTTGTTTTCCATGAGTCAGGCAGAGTAGGTGTCAACCCTGGAAGACAGTGACACTGCCCCTGGTTCCCAAATGGTCTCTAGGCACCTGATTAGGGAGAGCTTGTAGAAATCTCTTCGATTTAAGAGATGGAGAACTGAGCCAGGGCTTAGAAATGGGGCTCTTGCCAAGAGCCTGGGGAAATCATGTCATGCCTTGCTTTTTCTGCTTTTCTTAAATGGAGCGCTATGTGTATATTATGTAACAGTGAGTTGTGAAGATGAACGAGATGTGGTCTGACAAACTGTGCCATCTCAGAAAGATGTAAGCCAGGGCATCAGAGATTTCTTGTTTCATTACCAGTATAGGTCAGATCAAAGAGACTGTCTGGGAAGCTGAGATTTTAATGATTCTTTTATGTCTGTGCCCCCTGCTTTCACCAAGAACATTTTCTCCCTAGGACATTGAGTCCTCTTATGTGCTTTATCAAGTTTGCTGGTTGATTCACAATTCCTTCTACTACCACTGACTTGAACATGTGAGGGAACTAGCTCTGTCCACGTGGCCTCACTAACACGCTCAAATGGGAGACACAGCTGCAGTTGAGTGTAACATGAATTGTCATGAAAGTTGGGTGAAAGTTCAGGCCAGCTACCCTAATCCAGGCTGTTTTTCTTTGTGCCACACTTTCAGAATTAGAGTTTCACATTCTTTTGGAGGCAAAATGAAAAGTAATCATTATATTTAGCAGAGCAAGCCAATAAAAAAGAAGAAGATCTCAATGTAGCAGTAACCCTCAGTGACCTGTCTGTGGGCACCAATTCGATGGCTGGCAGACGACTGGTGGATTCAGGAAGGCAATGAACGTGTGATAAATGCACAGGCAGGTGGAAAGGAAATGCCCACGTTGCCCTTTCGTCTCCGAGCTGTACATTCTTAGAGGTGAACATGGGTGCTCAGCTAACAAATGGCAGCCCTGAGATTTGCACCCAGGAAGCTCAGCTTCAGGGTCCATGCTCTGCACTTCTGCACTACACTTCTGCATGCGTATGTTCAAGAAATACTTGTTGAATTGCATGTGAGCGAAAACCATTCGACATTCTGCTTGGAGAGACATAGATTTTAGGTAAGCTAACTATGTAATCTTTATCCAGTCACTTTGCTTCCTGATCTCAAATTCCAACCCCATAAAATGAGATTTAAGTTTGTATCAGTTAAGTTTAGGTTCAGCTGCACATAAGAGACAAGCGCCAAATAGTGAATTAAACAAGGTAAGTATTTGTTTCTCTCTCAAGTGAAAACAAGTCCAGAGGAATTCAGACCAGGTCTGTGTGAGGACTCATTCTTGTGGACCCACCATCCAATGTGTGACTTCCACCTGCAAGGTCTCCTCATGGTTCTAGATGTCTGCTGGAGCTCCAGCCATCACATACACATTGCAGGCTGATTAAAGGAGGAAACAGGAAGGCAATAGAGAGGCCCCCTAGGTGACTGAGCTCCCTTCAAGCAGCCTTCCCAGAGGCCCACATACCCTACCACTTTTATTGCTTTGGCTTGAACTCAGTCACACATTCCTACCCATCTGGAAAGGAGGCTTAGAGTTGGGGGGCTTTATTCCACGCAGCAAGTGCTCAGCTTAAACTCATGGTTCGGTTACTAAGGAAAAAGGAGAGACTGGATTTTGGCATAGTCAGCCAGCAGTCTCTGACACAGGGCTAGAGCCCCTTCTGCTCAAGGGTTTTCTTTGAGCCTCAAGTCCCACAGAAAACTGACAGAGGCAGGATTTACATCTCTCTGCTAAAAGGCCTAAGATTAAACTGTGAAACTGTGAGCAGAATCTTGTCAAGGGCCCACCCCTGCTGCCCCACACATCCAGAAACCGTCTTCCTGCCGCATCCAGCTAGGGCTACCTCTGCTGCCCGGGGAGGTGCCAGAGAAAGTGCTCAGGAGTTAAGCTCGACTCCCTGCCCCTGGACGTGGCCACAGCACTCCATTTACTCCTCAGCTGTGCTCCTTAGAGCTCTGCAAAAGGTAGCCTCTGAGACCTGCCAGGTCTGCTCCCTGCTGGCCCTCCCCCGACCCCTCCTCACACCCTCCCAAGCTCCCATAATGCTGACTCCTTGCTGTTCTGAAGAGACATGCCAGGTTCTGAAGCCCCAGGCCTTTACACATACTCTTTCTCCTGCCTGTGGGATGCCATCTACTTTCCTGTCTGCCTGAAGAATTTCTCCTTGTGATGGATTCCCCACCCCACCCCATAGCATTCGGGGCCTGCTTCAATAATAACACCTGTCACACTGAGGAGTGTAGTCCATTTCTGTGTCTGCCTCACAAGGCTTTGCGCCCCTGAGAACAAAGACCTACCCCCAGTGCCTGGCCTGGAGCTTGGCTCAGAGGAGGCGCCTCTGTATCTGTTGAATTGGGTGTGGTGGGGAAACCAAACTAAGGCTCTCTGGGAAGGCCCGACTGTCTGGGAAATACCTAAAGAAGCAGTCCTTGTGTGGTCACTGGCTTTCCCAGGGCCTGGCCGATGGGTTATCTCTCAGCTCCTCCTGCAAGTTGTAGGGAAACCAAAACCTTCTCACGCCCCTTCCTGCAGTTCACCATCTAGAGGAATACAAACAAGGGGTTAAGGCTCTGGGGTACTCATTTGCTGAGTCTCTTGGAGTGGGAGCTTGGCAAATCAGTGTGTGGACTTCAGGCTGTGTTCTTTTGAGTGGAAGGAGAACTGAGAGAGTCTGAGCTATGCCCTGCCCTTGCTTCTGCCCACTGCCCTCTTTGTGGGTTTCAGACAGACCAGTGAACTTGACTAAACCTCTAGGCCAAAGATCCCATTTAAAAACTATGACCCAATTTTGACCAAGATTGGTCATATATGTGTGGTCATAAACATAGATTTTGTAAAACAGAGTATTTTTCAGAGTATTATTTCCATTGAGTACCTAACAAACACATGAACTTTCTGGGATGTATTTCAATGCACAGCATAGCTACCTCTGTCAAATTCCCATCTAATTGCCTGCCCATCTTTTATACCCCACACTCCTACAGGGAGATGAGGAGAGGAGGGGAGGGACCAGAGTGGAGAAGGAGAAGAATATTAGAACAATATTTCCCAGACTTGTTTAATTGTAACACACTCTGTTACTTTCAGTCACTTTTGGTCCTGCCACCTACCAGCCCAGGCTCCTGTCCGCCACAAGGTCACATACCATATGGAGACACCATCACCTCCAGGCACCTCACAAAGACTTCCTATATACCAAGCACACTTGACAGTGTACCATGAGTCTTCTTGTCCTGTTTGGGGTGCTGTGCATTCATGAATGGCCAATGTGTTTTTTTCCCTTACTTGAGTTCATTCATCACTGCTGAGAGAGGAGTTCTAATTGCATTATGGGGAAGGCTCCCCCTTTGAAAGGGTGTGCTACTCAGTTGAGGAAATTCTACTCGGTTGAGAAGATTTGCTTTAGTTCATAAGCATAAGCTGTACACAGTGGGATTTTATCAAGGACCTAATCTTCCAGGAGAGCAAAAGTCAGGTGGTTCCCAGTCTCCCAGAGTTCTCTGCAGCAATCTTTGCTTTTTACTACAAGATATTCCTAGATACCACAACTGGGAGTGAATTCTATTTCTTCATAGTAATACTATGACCCTAACTGGGTTCCCGTTGGGTTCTTGCTGTTCAGCCCAAATGAATTATGCAAGTAAATCTTCAACAACTGTCAACCTTCATAACAATCTTGAAAGGGAAAAGCTTGCTCCAAGCTCTACAGTATGGGCATGAAGACTCCACGTATGATTTTACAAAGATTTGTAAAGTAAATCTGTAGCCCATAAAATCTGCAACTCTCAAATATCATACATTTCAATTGTCCAAATAAACATTTTAGATACAAGAAAAGACTCTTTAGTAATAGCCTCACGTAACTTAATGTCATTAATAATGTCTTCTTTAAAGGTTATCAAAGGCATTTTGAACTGATACTTTTGTCCTTCCCATTTTGCAAACCAGCTGTGCAGAAATAATTTATAAGTGTTACTACTGGGCTTAAAGTTAGCCTTTTCTTCTGGAAAATAATCACTCTTTTAGCATGTGGACCTTTGAAAGACTCACTGAGGACCACCATTATGAGGGTTTAGTGAACTGGGGTCACTGGAGGGGCACCCTACTCTCCTCTCCTCTGCTTTTGTCTCTTCTCTTACCATTCTTCCCAGTGACATGCACCACCTCCACCCATCCCCAGATCCAAGGGCAGGCTTTGGTTCAGACAGGGGCTTGAGTTTCAGCTTCAAAATTTACTAGTTGTGTGATTATGGTCAAGTTAATAGAATTTTCTAAACCTGAGTTTCCTCATCTGAAAGACAGATAAAGATTAGTACCCATCAGAGGGTTTTTGAGAAGAGATGGTGAAAGAAGACCCTTGACCTGAGGCCTGCCATGTAGTAAGTGTTCAGTAACTTGGAATTTTTGTTGCTATGGGGAAAGTACCCACCTAGAAATGTATTGGATGAAAGGGAGAGATAGTAAAGGTGTTTACGGATGACTTTAATTAGATATGAAATTCAGGACTCTATAAACACCAGCATAGAGTGATCTTCTTTCCCTTTTCCCTGTGTTTTTCCAAGTCACTGCCCAGCACCGGGCAGTAACAGCTCCAATGAGTGAAAATACAAGGCGTAAACATAGTGAAACCATAGCATTGAAGAGACAGTGCCATCTCTCAGTGTACCTCATCATAAGCTCCCAAGGGACATCATCTGCAGTTGTCTACTTTCTGGCTTGCTCTGTGCTTGGAAGGAGACAAGGATAGAACTATTCTGGTTGAAAAAGATTCAGAGGCCTTCGGCCCTGAAGGGATGGCCCAGGAGAGAACATATGACAATAATACACACTCTAGGTATGCTTAATAGTCCAGGAAGGCTTTCACTCAAACCACCTTGTTTGAGCCTGTTAATAATCCTAGGAGGTCTACAATGCTATAACCACCATGTACACATTCAGTTATTTATTCATTCATTCCGTATCCACTGAAAACCGTCTATGTGCACGTACTGGTGGTGAAAAAAATTACCCACAGTTCCCACCTTGAGGCTGCTTTTCATCTAGTGGGAGAGAGGCACAATTAATAAATAAACATATAATCAGGGCTGATATTCTGCTGGTACACACTGTCTGGACAGGCTTATTGTTAAATATTTGAATACCATCCCCTTATATAATTACAAGCTGTGATTAGTTCAGTGAAGGCAATGAATATAATACTGTGATGGAGAATTGTGAGGATGGGGAGCTGTTTTATGTGGGGAGGATGGGGAAGACTCTTTGAGAAGCTGACATTTAAGCCAAACCATGAAGGATGGCACACCAGATATATCAGAGCACTTATAGATTAATTTAATTTCTTAGTTGGAAAAGTCTGCGCCACTCTAAAGGTTAAGTAAGGGAATGACAGAAACTGGGCTACATTTTGAAAACTGATGACGGGCTTCCCTGGTGGCTCAGTGGTTAAGAATCCGCCTAACAATGCAGGGGACACGGGTTCGAGCCCTGGTCCAGGAAGATCCCACGTGCCACGGAGCAACTAAGCCCGTGTGCCACAACTACTGAGCCTGTGCTGTAGAGCCCGCGAGCCACAACTACTGAGCCTGTGCTCTAGAGCCCGTGAGCCACAATACTGAGCCCATACACCACAACTACTGAAGCCCAAGCGCCTAGAGCCCGTGCTCCACAACAAGAGAAGCCACGGCAATGAGAAGCCCGCGCACCGCAAGGAAGAGTAGCCCCCGCTCGCCGCAACTAGAGAAAGCCCGCGCGCAGCAACGAAGACCCAACGCAGCCATAAATAAATAAATTTATTAAAAGAAAAAAAAATAAAACTGATAGTGAAATAAAAAATGGAAGTGAACTGAGTCTCTTGTCATTGGAGGTAATTATGCATAGATTGGCGGAACACATGGCAAATATCCAACAGTACAATTCATACATCAGATTAGGGTTTGTACTAGATAATCTTTAAGGTCCCTTTCGAACCTGGGATTATATGATTCTCTGAAAACTATACAAGTCTGTGTAAATCTTTATTACTGTTATTCATGCTGCCCCAGCTCTGTCAGGTCATCACAGCAGCACCCTACCCAGGAGCACACTCTACCCAGGAACTGTCCGGATTCACATTTGAAGATGGAAAATGAAGAGGCATTGGCACTTAGATATCTAGCTGAGCACGCTCGCTGGGGTGATAGTACCACACCCCACACAGAGAAAGGGGAAGAACATCTCCAGTATGCTCACAACCCTGTAAAAACATGGGTGCAACCAAAACGTTAAAATTGTGGCCTTGTGGTAGAATTTTGAGTGACCTTCACTTCACTGTCAGTTCCTTGTAAATTTCCCCAAAATCTGAAAAACACATGTTAATTTTTAATGAAGAAACCTTAAAGTGGGAGTGGGGGAGGGCTTCACTCATGTGAGCCATTGGTTGGTGTATTAACATTTTTGTTTCCTAATTTGCAGTGATTTTGCATTATGGCAGTCATATGAGAGCAAAAGCGTTTCCAGAAATCACAGGCTATTCTCCACCTGAAACAGTACAGGCCACAGCCAAACCTTCTCTCCTGCAGCCAACGAACCGTGTGCCTCAGAAAACTTTAGCAGCAAGGTCAACAGATGGGCATGTCACCTCTCAGATAGCTGTCACAACATCCACCTCTGAGACCCTAACCACACACACAACCATAAAGATTCTAGCGACAGCTTCCCTGGTAACTACAGACAGCACCCCCTCCACCAGCCCGACAGCCCACACCCTAGTCACAGCCCTGGCCACACCCAACAAGTCACACACGGCTGCTCCAGTCACTGACGCTACAATCAGCCCCAGCACCAGTCCCAGCCCACCACCACCCACCGTCACCCCGCCAGCCCACAGAACTGGAGCCAGGCCGTCGACTGTTGGCCACACAACTGGGAAGACCACCCAACTCCGTAACCAGACCACCCTGCCAGCACCTTTGTCCACCTCACCACACAATAGCACAGCCAGTCGGAAGCCTACTCAACCCCCCCACACCCCAGGGCCCACCAACACAACCCAAACAGCCTCGCCTGCCACCGTAGCTCCCAGGCCCACCCTCGCACCCCAGCCATCGTCAGCCAAGACTGGAATTTATCAAGTTCTGAATGGAAGCAAGCTCTGTATCAAAGCAGAGATGGGGATAGAGCTGACGGTTCAAGACACGGAGTCGGTAAGTCCGGCACAGGACTATAGCACTGCTTCAAAAAGTTTGAGTGGGGAGTGCCTTGCTGAAAATGAACGTTCCCCTGCATCCTGTATCTTGGAATGAAGTAGGTATCTGCGGGCTCCTCTTTCTCCAAGGTGCTCCGTTACGAGGTGGATCTGTTTTAGGACACATACAGAAATAGACACTGATAGCAACTGTATGAATGAAGAAAGGCACACACCAAAATTTTAAATATGCACACCCTCCACTTTTAGCCACCATGGGCAGAGTGTTGGGTGTGGCCAGCGTTGACCCCAGCCTGGCCCTGCTCCTCTGGATGACTTCCAAGCCTCAGCAACTTTCCTGGGAAATGAGAGGTTTGCATTAGACGGTCTTCGTGGTTCCAGCCAGCTGTGACATTAATATGAAAAATCCAGGTTAATGAGAAGATTGGAGAGGGTGGGAGTGGGGCTTAGATTATTTGATTTGCTGAAAGAATCACTATAAAAATTCTTCCTTTTTTTGCACAGTTTTTATGATTTCAAGTAAAATTTCCACATTCGGTTTTTATTTGAAACAGAAGTACATTAGATAGCAAAACCTTTCCTGTAGCGCCCAACATGTTTGCTTGAGCAAAAATTAAATTCTACATGGTTTTTCAAGAATATACCTGCCATGAATTATCTATCCAGGAACTCCTCTCTGTGAGAGCACTCCTTCTTTTAAAAAAATCTTTTAAACATAACAGTTTGGAAATGAGAGGTGTCTTCCAGGGACTTTGAAATTCTCCAGTGAGCGCCCACTAGCCTGGAGTTTCAGGCTCAATTACCAGCCTGTGCTTCTGGTCTCCTGGCTAGAGTTTTCTTCTACATTCCACTGAGCCAATCTATTTTATTTGGTTTAGGTTTTTTCACCTCAGAAATACTTCAACATCGACCCCAATGCAACCCAATCCTCTGGGAACTGTGGCTTCCGAAAATCCAACCTCCTCTTGAATTTCCAGGGCGGATTTGTGAATCTGACATTTACCAAGGTGAGGCTGAACTCCTTACACTAACCTGCTCTAGCATCGCTTTCCCTGTCGCTCACCCTGGGGCCCGGTGGTGCAATCCCACACTTTAAGTTCCAGGGGAAACAGACATCAGAGCCTTTCGAGATATTCTCTGATAAGAATGAGGGTCATGGAGATGGAGAGGCAAGTGTCGACATCTTCTGTTTGCTTTCTTCCCTCTTCAGCCTCCTCTGTGCAGCCCAAGAAGGGCTTTGATGCCTCTTGGGAGAGATGTGGCCTTGGGGAACCTGGCCAAAGTGCCATTTGCAAACCACCCCAAGGAGGAAGCTGTACGGATGAACAGACCCATAGAAATACCCAGTGGGCAAAAAGAAACAGGATTACTCTGAGACCAAAGTCAAATGTCACAATAGGTTCTTTCCAACCACAGAAGGCAAAATTCAGGGACAAACCAGGGGCTGGGTTTTCCAGGCCATATGCTGGAGGGGGGTAGACAACTGAATAGAGTGGAAAAGCATGGTCGTGAGATCAGTCTTGGCTACAAATTTGACTCTGTCACTTGTTCTCCTTTTGACGTCAGGCAGGCAACTTAATCTGTTTGAGGTTTGTTTATTTGTTTGTTTATCATTTTAAAAATGGGGAAAAGAATGAAAGATCACTCCCGTAAAGAGCTTTGTTCAATACATGGAAAGTGGATGCTCAATAGCCAGTAGCTGTGATTACAGTGACTGAAATGGACAAATGTCTTGGGAACACAGTGATGGTCAACCTCCTCTCAAAGGAGAGACTTGCCCCTGCTTGGCCCAAAGTGTCTTTCAAATAAGCCAAGAGGACCCTTGTAGCTGGGACTTGGTGTGGGCCTCCTTCTTAGCTGTCTAACGTGACCCCTGAAGTTAGAGGGTCTTGGTTAGCAGATCTTGGAGAGCAGTGAACACAGACTTTGGGATCAGACAAATCAAGATTGACTCCCAGCCATAATACTTACTAGCTGCATGACCTTGGACTAGTTGGGGCATGTTTCCTCATCTACAAAAAGGAACTAGTTATAGCTACTTAGTGGTATACGTAAACCGTCTAGCACAGTGCATGGTACATGCAATGGTCTTTATTGCATGGAGTTATTATTATTGTTATTGTTAATGTTATTGACTTGGTCTCATAAGCTTTTTTTTTTTTTTTAAACTGGAGTATAATTGCTTTACAATGTTGTGCTAGTTTCTGCTGTACAGTGAAGTGAATCAGCTATATGTATACCTATATCCCCTCCCTCTTGGACCTCCCTCCCACCCCCATCCCATCCCATCTAGGTCGTCACAGAACACTGAGCTGAGCTTCCTGGTCTCGTAGGCTTTATCCTCCTCATGATACTTTTCTCCTTAAGGTAGCGATGCCCCTGAGAATTTGGTGGTTTCCTTTCAGTACCAAATGGAAACAAGCATAGTCCTTCACCAGAAGAACATTCAGGGCAGAATAAATGCTCTATTCCTGCGCAACTGAAGTTAATCCTAAAAGGTGTCAGGGATTTTTTGAAAGTCACTTTGGCAAAATGGCAGAGGATAGGCATAAGCATTTATGCTTTCGTTTAGGGCTTGATCCCACCCAGCCCACTGCCCCTGTGAATAATTGCCTACAGAAAGGTGTCAGGAACCTCCAGTGTCTGTGTGGGGCACACAGTGGCCACTGCTGCCAGGCCGCAGGCAGAACTGCAGGCAGGAGTGTCTTGGCACCTTTCGATGTCTTTCTTTGCTCCTTTCCTCTGTCTCCGGGAACGATGCCTTCAGGCTGGGCTCTATTTGACCAAGCTCCACCCAAGTGCCGAATCCCAGCAGTTCTGGAAATCCTCTGTGCCTCCAGAGCGTGGACAGGAAATCAGTGTCCAGTAGAGCTGGAAGGACCAGCAGGGCTCCCTGCCCCCAACACCTTCGGGAAGGAGCAAGGTGAGCCGCTCTCAGTCCACGGCCCCAGGTGTTGCCACAGCTGCTTTGCCTGAGTCTCACCAGCCAAACTCACCTTATTCATTCCACTGCCAGCACCAAAACCCGGAGCAGGCAACCTTAGCTATGCCCCAAGAGAAAGCAAAAAGGCTCATAGAAAGTAAAAGTTCCCACCAGCCTTAGCCCTTCTGGGGAATTTATGCATTTTAAAAGAGAAGTTATTTAAGCCAGAGCGGTGGCCACAAATCCAAAGATTACAGGGGCTAAGCATAGAACTTAATGAGTGACGTAGTGAAAAAGTAAAAGTGTCTTTTTCCTTGAAATGGGCAGCCCTTATTTTTTATTTTGACACCTTTGGGGAAGACTTTATTTCCCCATTAAATCTGCATAAGAAAAATGTTAGAGTAAGTGTGAGATGACAAGCGGCAGCCTCAGTAGTGAGGGGACAAGAGGGAGGGGTTGGGAGTGCCCATCCTCCCCACCAGCCGCTCCTCAGCTCCAGCTGGCGGGGTTGGTGGCGGGGCTGGCATCTAGCCCTGGGGACTGTCACTGTCCTTTATGGTAGGTGTTCATTCTGGACGGTGGGGTTTCCTGCATGGCCACCGCCCTACTGTGCCCATTAAATATTTACACATCACCTCTATCAGGTGGTAATAAGAGACCAGTGTTTGTCAACCCTTATTGTTCAAGAGAAGGTAGAAATCCCAATCTTTTTCTGAAAGCACATGACTTTTTAGTGTTGGCAACACATTTTTTAGACATTTGAACACTCCATTGGTCAAACAAAACAAAACACAGCTGTAGGCCCGCTTTGGCCTGTGGATCCCGGCACTGTGCCTTCTGCCCTAACAGGGGAACTATGTGAAATGCATTTAGGCAGGAAAGATGTCTAGATTATTCCACAAGAGAAGTGGGCTCAACAATTCAGTCAACCACTTTTCACATGTTGCTACCTTCTACACCAGTGCTTCTCAACAGCAACAGTATTAACACTTGGATTTAAACAGATAAGTCTTTGCAGCAGGGACTGTCCTGAGCCTTGTGGGATGTTGAGCAACATCCCTGGCTGCTGCCTACTAGATGCCAGTAGCAACACCCAACCTCAGCTGTGACAACCCAAAATGTCTCCAGACATTGATAAATGTCCCCTGAGGGGCAAAATCACCCTCAGTTGAGAACCAGTGCTCTAGAGAAAAAAGAGAGCCTTAGAAAATAGGAATACATGTTAGTTGTAACATAATAGATGTTATAAAGAGAACCAAGTTGTAGAATGATAAATGGATGCTGATTAGCAAGACTGATTTGTCAGCCAATTTACCAATAAGAATTTACTGAGCACCTACTTTGTCGCCAATACTGAGCTAGACATAATGGGAGAAATAAAAGAAATATAGGCTATAGTTTTAGGATTCAAATCATATACAATAATTTGTCATTTTTAATATTGAAATACTGCCAATGACAGAAACGTAAAGAAAAACTTGCCTCCTAAACTTGCCTCACTTGACGTTGTTGTCAGTCAAGACTTAACTTATCCATATTATTACTGTGTGACCATGGACAAGTCACTAGCTCTCTTTCTGAGCCTTAGTTTCCTCCACTATAAGATGGGACCAACCAGGACCTATTTTGTTGGGCCACTGTGAGGGTGAACTGGGCTGGCGTATGTGAAACTGCTGAGCCCGGCGTCTGGAGAGGTGGGTTTCCTGTCTCGTTTCTCTCAGTTTCATTTTTTAAAGAACCAAAAGCGTTTCCATGTGAATGTCTCATTTGATTAAGGTGACGGCGGAAAGCTGTTCAGACCCTTCAGCTGCAAGATAAATATATCTCCTTTCCCCCTACTCCCCACAACTTCCTTGTTTTAAAGGATAGTTTGTTTTAAAAACATCTTTCAGTAACTTTGTGTAGAGTTTATGTTTCTGTTCTCAACACTATCCCTTTCTCATCCACCTGGTTGGAAGGACAGTGCAAGCCTCCAGCGCCGGCTCTGGGACCTGGGAGAAATCAGTCACCAGGAGAGAGGAGCACCAGGGCGAGGCAGTGAGTTGGCCAGACAACGAGGTCTGGATGTCGAATAAGGCCCACCCACGTGGTGTTTCTCCAGAGCCTTTCAGGGGCATTCGGAGCCCTCTTAGCTTATAGACTCCTGAGAACTGTTATCAGTGTTCAAATGCTAACACACACAGAGTGCGCTGTTTAGAACTTCCCAAGTGTGCGGCACCATTTCCTGCCCTGTTTTCCCTTGTGGGGTTCCCTCTGCCTGGAATGCTCCTCCCACCCCTCATTCATCCTTTGAGATGAATTATCAATTCATCTTCACTCTGTGAAGTCTCCCCACCCCAATCCCCACCTCCATCCCAGGTAAAACTGGGACACTTTCTTCTCTTGGTTTCCTGACCCTCCATATATTCCCCGACCTCCATAAATGCACTTACCACACATTTTGCCATCTTGAAGGCAAGTCTTTGACTTATTCACATTCATCTCTCTAGTGCCCAGCCCTGACTTTATACATAGTATATCTTTAGCAAATGAATCCATAGAGGAGTGAATCTAAATTTCACAGAGAACTCTGGGGCAAGTTGCCAAAAAGTAGATCAGCAGCTCTAAGGAAATAGCCTCCTTGGCCTCTTTTTGTGACATTCAGAGCTGAGATTTCTTTCTTTATTTCTTCCTTTCTTCCTTTCTTTCTTTCTTTTTCTTTCTTTCTTTTTCTTTCTTTCTTTCTTTCTTTCTTTCTTTCTTTCTTTCTTTCTTTCTTTCTTTCCTTCTTTCTTTTTTAACTTTTTATTTTATATTGGAGTATCGTTGATTAACAATGTTATGTTAGTTTCAGGTGTACAGCAAAGAGATTCAGTTATACATATACCTGTGTCTATTCTTTTTCAAATTATTTTCCCATCTAGGTTGTTACATAACACTGAGCAGAGTTCCCTGTGCTATACAGTAGGTCCTTGTTTGTGATCCATTTTTAATATAGTAGTGTGTATATGTCAATCCCAAACTCCCTAACTATCCTTCCCCACCCCCGAACACACTTAGGGTTCATTCCCGAAGTCTGTGAGTCTGTTTCCAGAGCAGAGGTTTCTTGATGAAGTCGACAACATTGAACAAAAAAGGCCTGATTGATGTCCACATCCTGAACATCTGTGACTGTGATACTCCCACGATACATTTTGCAGAAGTTGAGGAGAGGACCCTGGGCCTCACAGTCATTGGCAAGCTGCATTCCTGGGCAGGCTTGACTGGCTGGCTTGCTCTGGACCCAGTCCTTTGCTAAGGAGAGTGTTTAAGTTCCTTGCATTAGGATCTTTGGATGACATATTGCAGAGTTCTCTTTAAACACTGGCAGTGAGGAGCCACGTGGTCAGCAGACATTGGTTGAGTAGTGAGATGGGACTTCTGCAAATGGTCCATTCAAATGGACATGCTATAAGTGCTAAAGTACCATATTCAGCTATTAGGAGTCCTTGGCCCCCTTTTGTCACTCTCCAACCTCAACCCCAAATGAGAAAAACATCTGGCAGAGAATAGCCCCGTGGGTGTCAAAGGAGAAAGCAGGCACTATAAATTGCAGAATGTGTGGCATGTAATTTCCCTTGGGCTTTGGGTTAAATCTGACACCTGCTTGAAGCTCTCAACCTCCCCACCACTGCCTTCCTCTGTATCCACCCCATTCCCATCCCTGAGAGCTGAGGTTTCAGCCTGGTTCTTTAATCCATAGGGCTAGCTAAGCTTAGCTCACTGGCTTGCTCTCTCTTTCTTTCTGTTTGTGGTGGATCTGAGCTCTAGGTGATAGATTAAAAATTATAATTTGAGCTCAATAAGAGAGGTTTACTGGGAAGGGGAAATCTTTTTATTACTGTTGTTAACAACACCAGTTAAAATTTGAGCAAAGACTTTGTGATAAGTTTTTTACATGGTTCCTTCATTTAATACTCACATCAACCTAAGAGGTAAGTCCTGTTACTATTGTCCCCATTCTGCTACTGAATAAGAAAAAAAATTAAATTTTTGCAATGTTCACCAAGATTCAACAACTTAACCTAGGTTACATGGGAACAGAGACATATTTTTAAAATAGTGTTTAAAAATTCTTAGCAACACTTTATTCTCCCAAATAGGAGGTTAACCACTCTCTTTATGACATTTCATAACCAACTGATTTGCTCAGCAACTTTGTTCTTTATCGATGGTGTAGCCCAGGAGT
This sequence comes from Eschrichtius robustus, assembly GCF_028021215.1. Lineage (NCBI taxonomy): Eukaryota > Metazoa > Chordata > Mammalia > Artiodactyla > Eschrichtiidae > Eschrichtius > Eschrichtius robustus. The sequence goes on along the minus strand of NC_090829.1, from coordinate 62,279,449 downwards.
CAACAAGCTATGCCCCCCCGACCCCCGACCAAATCCAGCCCGCTACCAAAAAAAATGTACAGTCTATAAGCTAGGAATGGCTTTTACATTTTTTAATGGTTGGAGAAAAAAAAAGAATATTCTGTGAAACAGGAAATCATATAAATTCAAATTTCAGTGTCCATAAATGAAGTTCTTTTGGAATATGGTCACACTTATTTGCATATGTGTCATCTGTGGCTGCTTTTGTGCTAGAATGGTGGAGTTGAGTGGTTGCTACAGAGATCCACAAAGCCTAAAATATTTACCATATGGCTCTTTACAGCAAAAAACTTGCCAACCCCTCCTACAGAATAAACTTCAGCCCTGTTACCATTCAAATTGGGCCAAATTCTGAATTTCTGAGTCTAAAAAAAAATGCTTTGCTCTAGTTTAAATAAAAGACAACTTTATTTTCTTTAACACAACTCCACAGAAAAAGTGGGTACCATGGTCTAAATAAGACTCATTTGATATCAGCAGCATACATTATGTAAAACTTGGAATCTCAAGGAAACTAAACATTCCACTGACCTCTTGTTTACAAAAGTTCACCTGACAAATGCTCTTCCTTCACCATGAAGATAGACAGCAGCTCAGTCCCAGTCAACGTCTGGCTGATTTTGACTCAGTCAAAACAGAAGGAAACCTGGATACAGGCTCTGGACTCAGTCCTGTTACATTATGAGATAAACTTGCAGGGAGTATGAGCACTGCCATCTGCCTTGGGAGACCTCACCTTGGGCATTAGCCCGATAAAGCGCCAGTTCTGGTGGAGCAGGTGCAGCCCTTCCAGTCAGGGCGTGCAGCTGGGAGGGCCCATGCTTGCTTTAATGCTTTACCTCTCCTCTTGGAATTCTTTTTTATTTATTTATTTATTTATTTATTTATTTATTTATTTATTTATTTATTTATTTATTTATTTATTTTTGGCTGTGTTGGGTCTTCGTTTCTGTGCGAGGGCTTTCTCTAGTTGCGGCAAGTGGCGGCCACTCTTCATTGCGGTGCGCGGGCCTCTCACTATCGCGGCCTCTCTTGTTGCGGAGCACAGGCTCCAGACGCACAGGCTCAGTAGTTGTGTCTCACGGGCCTAGCTGCTCCGCAGCATGTGGGATCTTCCCAGACCAGGGCTCGAACCCGTGTCCCCTGCATTGGCAGGCAGATTCTCAACCACTGCGCCACCAGGGAAGCCCTCTTAATAATTTTTGATCTTGCGTTTTTATTTTGAACTAGGTCCACAAATTATATAGCTGGTCTTGCTTCCTATAGATGATTATATATAGGCAAATACATTCCAGGGAATGTGAAAGAAAGTCCTTGCACCACAAATTTTTTCTCTATAACCGCATATCCCATGAAGGAAAGTGTAGAGCAAGATCCCATAGACAAGATCTTGCTTTGTCTCACCTACAGACAATGTGAATCAGAGGTACATGCCTCCCTCCTCTGAGCTCTTTGTTCTCCGCTGTAAAATGGGCTGAGAACATGTATTCTGCCTCAAGGGGGTTGTCGTGAGGATCAAAGAAGGCAGGAAAATGCACTTAGTAAACTGTAAAAGGATTAAAGAAATAGAAAGCACCCATTCCTTACGGTGAGGATAGCGCTAGGAGATGCCCAGGAGAGGGAAGACTCCAGGCGGTATCCCATGGAGCTCAGAGCTGGCCCCAGCGCTGTTCTCCCGCTGCTCTTTAATCAGTCTCTTGCTGCAGCCCAAGCCATTTCCAAAAACAAAGCCCTCATATCACTGCCCTGCTTAAAACCCTTCAATGGATTCTCTCTGCCCTTAGGATGGGGCAGGGATTTTATAACAGTGACTGTGGGCCCTGACATACAGGTCTCTCTTATGCTAAAAGGGATCCCAAGTAAAGAATATCCTGGGAATTCCCTGGCGGTCCAGTGGTTAGGACTCTGCACTTTCACTGCCAAGGGCCTGGGTTACTGGGTTACTGGTCGGGGAACTAAGATCCCACAAGCTGCAAGGCGTGGCAAAAAAAAAAAAAAAAGAATAACCTGAATAAACTGTATGTAAAAGCAACCCAAGGGCCTGGGTCACAGTTGTTTTTCTCTAAAACAAATGGATGGTCCAAGCACATCATCCACATCATCCAGCTTGCCTTTGAGACCCAAGACTGAGCACCTTGAATGAGGCATCTGGGTCTTATTCTTCCCCCAGGACCTAGAGCAATGCCTGGTCTGGAGTGGATATAAGAGAAGTTAAAGGCTAGCCAGGTGGCTTGCGGTCGTATCTTCACCTGCCAACTATTAGGACTGTGACCTTGGGCAAGTCACGGAGCCTCCATTTCTTCTCCTAGTGGTTGTGGGGATTAAATAAGGTGAGGCACAGAGGTGCCTGCCACACAAGGTAAGAAGTGCCTGGCACGAGGTAAGAAGCCAGTGTGTGGAGCTGCTTCAATGAACTGTAGGATCTAGAGTTCAGTGCATCGATAGCAGTCACCTCACTGGAACAGTTTGTATTTCTGGAGCCCTTATTGTGTAAGCAACCATCATTTCATCTACAAACAATATATAAAGGGACTAGAATGTGGTCAAGATTATTATTGCTAAGTTCCTTTAATGACTACTAAAAGTAATTCAATTTCAGATTCTGATTTTGGTTGCTCTACCGTTTTTGGCAACTCACTCGCAGATAGTTTTCTAATGAATGTTTAAAAGCAGTAGCACTGTAAATCACCTACTTTAAAAATAAAAACTCCTTTTCCAACTTACCTTTCATATCTCAATTCAATTCCTTTTAATGTTCCATACCCTGAGTCTCTCAGGAAGTTATAGGGCTGTTTTGTAGGGTGTTTTGGTTTGTTTTTCGTTTTTCCAAAAGGACAGTCCCTGGATAAAACGTGGAGCACTGCTTTATAATTCTGAACACAACAACCTGGGGTCTTCTTCTAGAGAACAGCCAGTAATCTCAGGGTTAACCATTTCTTTCCAGAATCCTTCATGGCCCCATGTAACCATTTTGGAGACATGAACCCATTAATCTGTTTAAAGTAATTGATACCCTATCCAGGAAAGTCCACACACAATTTTGCGTACACTGTTTTTCCCAGGGGGTTTATGGACCCCATCAAATCCACCCACGGTAGCCTTAAGGATGAGTGGTCTCAGCTTGAATCCCTACCCTAAGATATTAATTACTAATAAGGGCTTAATGTATGCCCCCCCCCCCAACCCATCCACCTTCCAGATGTATTTGCATTATAACAGGGGGAAACTTGGCCCAGCTGAAGGGACTCAAATTGTACCAGTGGAATTTGAATTTCAGGCTCTAGCAACAAGTATGCAATAGAGAAATTTTCAGCCAGGGGCAAGCCATTAGTTATTATCTGTTTATTGTATGATGTACTTACTTCTTTGGAAAATTTCAAACACAGTTGTGGCTCCATACCAACATACCCCAAGCCCCCATATCAATGATGTAATAGCTGGAATCCTGCCTAAACAGTCTGTAAACTAGGATCATAAACATAAAAACAGAGATTACCCAAAAGTTGACACACTGCTGTTTTACAGGATGAAAACTCGTATTATATCAGTGAGGTGGAAGCCTATTTGACCATCTCAAATCCAGGTAAGTAGTTGGAGAAGCCTGTTCCACCAGCGATGATGCTATGTTTCTGGTTAGCTCAGTTTTCATCTCGCTAATACGTGACGCTGCCTTTGAGAAACAGACTGAGAGAGCAGCCAGCATTGTAACTTTGGGGGGACTTATTATTGATACATCTCTGTGTGCTTCAGTCTGCTTGTCTGCTCATGAAGCAAGTTGGCTACATTGTGTCAAATCAGCAACAATAGAGTTGAGTGACTTTTGGACAGATTTGCTGTTAATGGTGAGGTTTATTTTACACTCTCGGAATCATGCATTCATTCTACGAAAGTGTACCTAGTGCCTGCTAGGTTCCAAGCCCTATAGTATGTACTGGGTATCCCTAATTATCTAAGCATATAGTCCCTGCCCTCATGGAGCTTACATTATAGAAGTGGGGAGAGGGCCGTAAACAGATGCATTAAATTACTATATACAGTTAAATAGTGCTAGATTCTATGAGCAAAAAAAGCAGGATGAGGATGGAGAGGACTGGGAGGGGTAGTAGGGAAGCCCTCTGAGGAGAAAGCCCTCTCTGAAGAGGGGAGGTTTGAGCAGAGAGCTATCCCCATTTGGGGACATCTGGGTCAGGGGAAGCTCTTTCCAGGCGGCAGGAACTACAGGTGCCCAGGCTCTAAGGAGTGAGCTTGCTGGCGCACTCAAGGACCAGCAGGAACCAGTGTGTCCAAGAGAGCAAGCAAAGCAGCCAATGAGGTCTGAGGGCCAGAGCACAGAGAGCCTGTGGGTAAGACAGGGTGAGGACTTTGGATTTTATTCTAAAGTGTGAAAAGATGCCATTGGAGGGCTTGGCGTAGGGAAATGATATATCAGATTTATATTTATAAAGGTTCACTTTGGTTGCTATATGAAAAATTACCCAAAGTAGAGCAAGTTGAAAGAACTCCTACAATGTTCACTTCTAGGAAAGTAATGCTCCCAGTCAAGTTGAGGGAGTTTCTCAGTGGCCTCAGATGTTTCTCCAGAAAACCTAGACTTAGATAACACACTGTTAGTGAGCACTTCCTCCGTGCCAGTTCGTGTACTAAGAGTTTTCATGTCTCTTTTCTCCTCTTCAAAATTCTTTTGACTGGCTTAAACTTATTCTTTTATTAATTAAGGAACTTGTACTAAAGAAACTTGCCGAGAAATGAAAATGTGAAGATATATCTATTTTAAATATTAGCAATATTACATTGGTATTGCTCAAAAAGTTGTTGTCAATGATTATCGGTTAAATGTAAGTCAGGTGTCACAGTTGACCTTTTCATACGCATTATCTCAAACAAGTCTCCTCATATCGACTGGGAAATAAATATTGTGCATGCTAACATAAAGCAGCTAATGTTATCACTGGATAAGGACCAAATTTTAGCTGCTAATAGGGTAGTAATGTCTCAAGGGGCAGGAGAAGGGAAAGTCAGACCAGAAACTAATTGAGAGGCTGAGGGAGGGGAAAAATCAACTCTAGGTCCCCATGCTCAAGGCTCAGCAGTGACAGCAGGAACTGTCATACTCATAGTAATGATGATTTTCATGTCAATGGTGGCAGTGGTGGTGGTGTGAGTACAGTAGTTAGTTGTAGTTACAGGGGTAGTGACCGTGGTGACGTTAGTACGAGCAGTGGTAGTAGACTACCCCAGGATATAACACAAGATACAGTAGTGTACATGGATAATTCAGTACATCATTGTAGGACGTTTGCATGTATAAATGCAGGAGTCTGCGGTAAATACGACAGTAATGGGCAGGAGACACAACAGCACAGTAGTTAAGATAACAAGCTCTAGAATCAGACGGTTTGAGTCCAAATATCACTTACTAGCTGTATGTTCTTAGACGAATGTTTTCAACTCCGTCTTCTCATCTGTAAAATGGTGACAGTATTACCTATCTCAAAAAATTTTTGTGGGAATTAAACAGGAAAATGCACGTCAAGTACTTGCACAGCACCTGAAACACAGTGAGCCGACCCTCCATGTGAGATGTTATCTCAGATGCAAGTGAACACACCCGCAGCAGCAAGGAGAGGAGGGAACTTCCGGACTCCCTCACTAACAGCCCATGGGTGAATTCACTGAGGTCCATAGTCTGGTCCTCAGCCCAGGAAGCCATCAGCGGCTGTTTCTTCAAGGAACCTGATGTTAAACCAAGGTCATAAAACTGATGTATAAAATCAGAATGCCAGTTTGTTCATTCATCATGCTACTGTTTCTTATTGTAACTGCAAGGGGACCAAGACAGTTGGGTACTCTGCCAATGAACTTTCTCCCATTCGGGAAACCAAACTATATTCAGAAGGGTGCCTGGTGGAGGTGGAATTAGAGCAAATGGAGTTATTAAATTTTTTTTAACATCTTTATTGGAGTATAATTGCTTTACAATGGTGTAAATATTTTAAATGTTTAACCCCATGGGCCTTGAAGCACTCACCTCCTTGAAACGGGTGTGCCTCTCATGAGACAGGGCCAGTCCTTGAGCAGGTCCTTCTCTCCCAGCGGCACTCAGGTGGATGGAGATGGGCCTCTCCCTTCTCTATGCTTCCATGAATGATGCAACAACCCCTCCCAATGATGGGCTTAGTCCTTCCTTTTGCTATATTAATGCATTCAGTGTGGTGACATGCAAATACTCTGCTTGGTAACTTTGCATGTCTCTACTCTGATTCATTACGAGTTCATGTGATTTTTGTCTCAGAACAATCTTACTTCTTTTATTTCTGAAGTTTCTGTGGGCACTTTTTTGTGCTCAAGCACTGACAATAGTCCCCATTGACTCTGCCCCCAATGACTTAAAATAACTGAAGAAAAGATTCCAAAGAGTTTTTATTTCAAAGTTATCATATTCTAATTTATGTGAGATTGCCCCCGTAGATGGCAAACAGAGCGTCAGGAAAAAGTCCCCAGACAGCACCAGGGTGATGTTTCATGAGGCGAAGGTGTCAGAACTCCGGAGAGCCACATCTAAGGAAGGCCATTTAACTGCACATGGGCCACCCAGCAACAGCTGGGGCTCAATGGATATTTGCCAGGATTCTTACATGTTGATATTTCACCTCTGTGTTTTCAGAGAAAGTTTACCAAGGAATGAAAAGTGCAATGGTGATGTTTGAGACTGTGGCCGGGCATTCCTTCAAGTGTGTGAGCGAACAGAGCATCCAGCTCTCAACCCACCTTCAGCTGAAAACAATGAATATCCAACTGCAAGCCTTTGATTTTGAAGGCAACGACTTTGGAAATGGTAAGTTAAGGGATCATCATGTCACAAACATAAACTTCTGAGACCCAGGAGTAGTTTCAAGTTGTTTTTGTTTGAAGCTTTCAAAGGGACAAGAATCACATGAACTTCCCAGAAGAGTATGATTCCACTAAGCCCTCACGGTCAAGTTTCTCTGGCCAACCCTCCCCCCCACCATTGTATGAGTCAATACCAGCCTCAAAATCAGACACTTAAACCCACTCGTGTCCACTGCCCTCCCACAGCAGAGTACATTCTTCTTGTCTGACCAAAATACACATTCTGACTCATTTAAACACACACACACACAGTCAATCAATCAAAGAGTCAGAAAACGCCATCAGTAACCTCCCCTGAACAAGCTGTTGAATACTGGTAAACCCAGGTGTCTTTGGAGAGCACCTTAAAAATCCTGAGTATTAGTGATGTCTAAAATTCAAGATTTCAGAATAGATTCTTTCCCACTTACGGAGGGAAAAGAGAAAGTTGTGATCATTCTAGACAGAAATACACTCTGTTGGATCCCCTCTTCTCAAATCCAAGCTGTTCCACCCGACTAGTGCTTCCTCATAATTAGGCTTAGTTTCCATGCAACTTCTACTTTGGGTTTTTACCACCACAGAGGGAAGCAGGTTCTAGCAAGAAGGCCAGGGGCAGCCCAGGGTGACTTTCCAAAAAAGCCCTTTTCTCCCCACCAGGAAAACAGTATTACAAGGGTTTCTACATATGGGCAAGAATTGAACTTCAGTTTCTAAAACACCTCTCTCATAATAAGTCAATGACATTATGAGTACTTCTCAGCTATCAAAAATAGATTTAGCTAGAGGTGCAGCTGTAAGTTAAATTTCTATAACAGGAGTCTGATTTCTACTTGAATTCCACTGTAAAGCTGAAAATGTGTCTGGCAGAAAACTTCTGATATACCTGGTGGAAAGCATTCAGCAAAGGCAGTATTAAAGTGTCTCTTGCCTTGGATCCCCTGATATCTGTAGATTTGGTCTGAGTCCTACAATCTGTATCTTAATTTTGGACCTTTACCAGGGTCCTAAGATTAAATATTAAAATTTGCTAGGAGGTATTTCCCCCACTCTGTCATCTTGTCTCAAAATATCCAATTTGGGAAACTCTTTTAAAAATTTATTATGAAGACTTGAAAAACCTCTGTATTTAACCATGTGGTCTTAAAAATAAGACACACACTTGCTCTTCCTCACCCTCAGAACCTGTGTATAGAAGGAAGTAAGCAGGTCTGGGAAACCTCTTGGTGGCAGAGATGAGAAATAAAAACCTTTTAGCAGCACACCTGGCCTGCTATTAAGCAGTGCTCACGAGGAGATGTAGAAAGCTATCTTTTCATTTTTTCCTCTCCCTCCTTCACCCTCTCACATAAATAGTCACAAAACCCTATCAATTCTATCTCCAAAATATTTCTCAGGTTCATTCCACTGTCCCCGCTTCAGCTCAGCTCCTTATTCCCAGTCTTTGCACCTCAAATTTCACTAAAGGTGCTCAAATGTGAAGTTGTATGTCATCCTGTAAATAATATTTTCTACCAGAGAGTAAGAGAAGAGAGAAAAAGGAGCAAGTTAAAAAATAGAAGTTACCATACAATATGGCATTATAAAAGGCACAAGTACAAAAGGCCGTGGGAGCGCAGAGGAAGGCATGAGGAACACAGCATTGCAGGAAGGGGGTCAGAGACGTCCTGACAGATGGGTGACCCTTCAACAGGGGCTCGGAGAACTGCAGAGGAATCCAGCAAGTGGATCGCTCAGCCTTGTCAAAGAGAACGGTCATCCGAAACAGTAGGCCCCTGACCCCCTTTCTCAACCCCTTCTCTCTAAAATCTCAGAGCCTGCAAAAGCTCTCTCAGGTCCCAGGAGCCCGGGGTGTCCAGCAGTCCCTTCAAGAAGCACAGAGTTTAAATAGAAAACTTTGGCCAGGTGATATGGTCCAGGTCTGTGTTTCCAATGTTGGGAAACAAGGCTCCCATGCTTACCCTGGCTTGAGAGTCAAGACACAATTCTGATCCTGACCCTCTGGACCTAATCAGTGTTCTTCAAAGTTGGATCTGCCTCCCAGCTGTACCACAGTCACCTGGGTCCCACCTCCGACCCGCTGAGTCGAAACCGCTTGGGTGCGGGGCCTGGGGAATCTGCAGTTTAAGACACTCCTTAAGTGATCACAGGCGCTACAAGTTTCAGCCCACTGCAGTGACCCCTTCCCTTCTCATCTTCACCTGTCCATATGTCTGAGGCAGCAGGGACAGGCCCCGCAGCTCCATCTCTCGCTCAGTTTCCTTCTCTGTGAAGCTGAGGCGGGCAGGGGCAGTATCACTTCCCGGCACTGTGGCCAGCCTGTAACACCTGTTACTCTGACTTCAATTACAGCGGACGAATGCTTCAGTGACAGAAACAGGAGAGAAATCCCTGTGGCCGTGGGCCTGAGTATCGCAGGATTGCTTGGCGTTTTGCTAACAGCATGCCTGGTGACCAGAAAGAGGCCCAGGAGAGGATATGAACGCATGTAAAGCCCCACCTTCCTCAAAATGTGCAAGGTTAAGGCCTTGGGAATGCTGGCTGCATATTTAGCCTGAAGTGAAGGGATCAACTTTTCTAGTTGCCAACCCCACCCTCCAAATCCGATTAGGAAATTAGCATTCCACCAGAGGCCATCAGGCTAGCAACAAGACAGCTCCCACCCCACTTCTTCCTGGGTCATATGGGCTTGAGTTCCACCATCCACACCTGAGAATACAGGCCTGGCTGTGAGAATTAGGGACAAGAGGCAGGGATGTGAGCAGGGTCCTGTGAGAAGGAGAAAACAAACACCCAAAGGGAAGATTGTGTGAAAGACATTTTCAGACTGCACTGCTTTTTCGTATACATTTTTAAGAGTCTCAATATCTAGTTTTTCTTAAAAACTTTTTTACTTTGAAAAAACCTATCCACTTCAAAATAAATTCTGAAGTGATTTTAAACTCCTGGATTTTGCCCAACTCCTGATTTACTTAAATGATAGTCTTGATAGACTATCTTTTTTTTTTTTTTTTAGATTGACTGAAGGTCTTTTTATTTTGTTTTATAAATTTATTTATTTTATTTATTTATTTTTGGCTGCATTGGATCTGTTGCTGCATGTGGGCGTTCTCTAGTTGCGGCGAGCAGGGGCTATACTCTTCCTTGCGGTGCACAGGCTTCTCATTGCGGTGGCTTCTCTTGTTGTGGAGCACGGGCTCTAGGTGCGTGGGCTTCAGTAGTTGTGGCACGCGGGCTCTAGAGCGCAGGCCCAGTAGTTGTGGCACACAGGCCCAGCTGTTCCACAGCATGTGGGATCTTCCCGGACCAGGGCTCAAACCCACGTCCCCTGCGATGGCAGGGGGGCTCTCAACTACTGCACCACCAGGGAGGCCCTGGAGGTCTTTTTAGACTATCATTTTTAATATATGGTTTTTGCTTTTTTTTTTTTTAATAGCATTTACTTTTTTTTTTTTTTAACTTTTGGGTTTATTTATTTATTTATTTATGGCTGTGTTGGGTCTTCGTTTCTGTGCGAGGGCTTTCTCTAGTTGCGGCAAGTGGGGGCCGCTCTTCATCGCGGTGCGCGGGCCTCTCACTGTCATGGCCTCTCTTGTTGCGGAGCACAAGCTCCAGACGCGCAGGCTCAGTAGTTGCGGCGCACGGGCTTAGTTGCTCGGCGGCATGTGGGATCTTCCCAGACCAGGGCTCGAACCCATGTCCCCTGCACCGGCAGGCAGACTCTCAACCACTGCGCCACCAGGGAAGCCCTAGACTATCATTTTTAAAAGGGCATATTCTACACTGTTATAATGTATTATTAGTTAAAAAAAAAAAAAAAAAACTAGAAAACTTCCCAACATTCCGTTTTTTAATGTAAAGGATATACCAAAGATCTTGGCAAACAAAAGAGGCTTCATAAATGTTAGTTCTCCAGTCCTTCACCTTAATTTGTTGTCGGCCTTCTTAATACCTTTTTTCTGCTATGTCTCTATTTTTCTTTGATTTTAGTGTATCCCTGTAGATTTGTTAACTTGGGCCATCGTGGGGGGCGGAGGTAGGCAAAGCATCTAAACAGTCAGAAATGGCAAAGAGAAGAGGTAGATCTACCCAGATTATTATCCACTTTCCTTTTTTAGCAAACATTTACCAAAACAAAACAAAACAAAACAAAACAAAAAACAAGAAAAACATAAACCAGAAAATTCCTGATTGAGAGTGATTGGTGTCTGGAGGAAAAGTTCTATTAAAATATGGCTTAGAATGTTATTCATGTTTTTCTATTACATTGACTGTTTAAATAGCAGAACTGGGGTGGTCTTTCAGAGAAAGGGGAGAGTCATGGACTTCTGGATGTTTTTAACTGTTTTTACTAACAGAAACTGTTCTTGTGTTTCTGTATTTTCCGGAGGTGTTATTCATTACTTTTAACAGGAAGTTTATGAAAGTTGGCAACCACTCTATACCCACTGCTTATCTAGGACGTGTACTGCTTTCCTTTGAGGTGTTTTAGCTCTCTCCACTTTCTCAGAAGTGAGTGGGTGGGGAGGGCACACAGCAGCTTCAAGAGAGCTTCAAGAGCCCTTGAAGATGGCAGGAGGGTGAGGACATTCCTGTTTCCTCCTCACACCAGGAGGTGCTGATGCAAATCTGGGATGTGAGGACCCAGTGTTCCCCAAAGTGACTCGGGTTGAGCAGCAAGGGCGTGGCCTCGGAGAGGTGCCATCTGTCTCCATCTCCTTCCTCCAGTGGGTGTCAGCCAGTACCCGCACTAGACTCCCATTTCCAGTTCAACCTCAAGTGTGCTTGTTAGGTTCTAGGCCGCAGAGCACGGGTTGTTTATTCACCGTGCCACTAACCACCCTATAGAATGACTAAAAGGAGGTTCTAGTATAGAAATTTCTCCCACAGCAGAGGAAAACGAAGTCGAATTAAAATCAAGAAGAGAGGGATAAGGCAGTTCGCTTGAGTTTAACTTTCCTTTCTACCATCTTCAATGAGTTCTTTGGAGTGACGGCTGCTGCTTAGACTCCTGTGATCTACCCCTCCCCACACACACGAATTATCTTTAAAATTGCTTTGAATTAACATCCTAGTAACCGAAAAGAACACAGGTTTCCTTGGAATGATTAGTAAATAAATGCCTGGATGCGTTATTGCCTCACAGTTCTGCCCACTGTTGCAGTGATGTCCCAGGAGGGTCCTAGAGGGGAAAGTGCTGGGATTGGGATTGTGGTAGACTGGGCATCTGGAAGTGGCCTCCTCCGTGTCCTGGGGTTCCCCCCGCCCCGCCCCCCGCCAGCCCCACCCCGTGCTGCCTCCAAGTCGTCTCTTAGGGCTGCAAGGCTTACTGCAGAGCGCTGCTTGTCCCTTTCTGAGGTTGGGGCAGGAGGCTGCTGTGTAGGACTCCGGAAAGCCTCACAAGGGGCCTCTGATCCTCTCTGGCGGCACTGGCCCCTGGCCTTTGGCTCTCCTGCTGCTTGCCCTTCCAGCTGGTTTCAACTCAGTTTCTCCCTTCTGCTGACGGTAGAACACCTGAATTTACCCCTCTCTCTGCAACCTACCTAGAGACAGTAGAAACCTTCACTAATGCCCGCGTGGAGATAGCCTATCCATTGTTCATTGTGTACAGTTGACCCTTGAACGATGCTGGGGGTCAGGGCACCCACCCTCCCACGCTTGAAAATCTGTGTAACAGAGTTGGCCCTCCGTTTAGGTGGTTCCCTCTGTACCTGTGTTCCTCAACCACCTGCGGATAAAGTAGTACTGTAGTATTTAATGTTGAAAAATATCTGCCTATAGATAGACCCGTGCAGTTCAAACTGGTGTCCTTCAAGGGTCAACTGTATTTCCTTCTCAAGAATATTGTTTTACAAACTGAAAGCACACAGAGGACACAGTTTGGTATCCTTGTTCCATAAGCATTTCTCCATGCTGCTAGAGGTACAAAGTGTCCTTACTATGGCTGCTATCCTGAATATGCTATCAACATTACACAATAATTTACTTAACTATTCTGTTATTATTGGGAATTTTTATTGTCTCTAGGTTTTCACAACGATAACGTGAATAAAGAATTACGTATGAATTACATACAAAACAGACATTGATTAACAAATGTGTATCAATGTGTGCCCGAATTTTGGGTTTGCTTCATAAACTGTTTAAAATGGTTATAATTTATACTTCACTACTAAGTCTTAATTTTTAAGAAACAAATGGGAGCAAAAACACGTAGGTTGTGAAAAAAAAATTTTAAGCACTACAGAAATATATGAAATGAAAAATTGGAGTTAAAATAGTGACTAGAATTTTCCTCACAGAATTTTTCTCCCTCATTGTCTAATAGATTGAGGGGGGAAAATTTTTTTTTTAAATCACCAGTAGCAGTCAAAAAGACATAACCTAATGCAATAAACATTTTAAACTGATGAACAACAAAGATACAAGACTGAGAGGAAGAGTGGAGAGGGGGCAGCTGAGTGGGCTTCTAACCCTCCCCAGTACACCTACCCCAAGGAGCCATACTGTGAAAGAAAAGTATCCTGTGAATGCTGACTACTATTCCTAAAAGTGGAGAGAAAAAGAGCAGCCACTTGGGACTTCCCTGGCGGTCCATGATTAAAACTCCACTCTCCCAATGCAGGGGGCCCAGGTTCGATCCCTGGTTGGAGAACTAGGATCCCGCATCTCTTCAAGCTAGGTAGGAGTAGTGAAAATGGCTACTGCGGAGACAAGGCAGAATAAACACAGACTGCTGGAAATGAACTGGGGAGCCAGCCTCAAACCAGAGGACACCCCAGTCTGTAGCTAGTTCCCAAGGTATAGAAAAGAAAATAGAATCCAATTAGTTAGCTCAACGGGAAACGAGTAAGATGAAAACAAACTACAAGACTACAATGCAAAATTACTGCAGGAAAAAGTAATATAAGATTAAACTAAATTATAGATTCAGAGTTTTCATTTTGCAAGATGAAAAAAGTTCTGGAGATGGATAGTGGTGATGGTTGCACAAAAATGTGAATGTACTTAATGTCACTGAAGTGTACACTTTAAAACAATTAAAATGGTAAATTTTATGTTGTGTATATTTTACCACAATTTTTAAAAATTAAAGGAGGGAGGGTTAGAAAGGAATATAGTTGATAAAATACAAAGAAAACCTAACTCAAGGAACAGAGAGAAATACCTGTCAATTGGTTTTTTGACAATTAATAAGAATGTGAATTCCATATAACCAGAGCTCATAGAGGAGAAGTTATAATGAAAGAGTGAGGTAAATAGGACATTTCATTCCTAAGAAAACAAATTGAGCATCAAAGCAACACGCTTCCATAATAAATGGAAATAGTAAAAGGCAGAACAGATAGAGCTGAAAACTGAATTATCTTCATAGAGAAAAAGACTGAGTTAACCAGTTAATAAAAATTAAGATCATAACATTATAGGGAAGCTGCTAGGTATGAAAGCTATTCAGATCATCTAAAATAAGGATAACTGGTGCCTCTGAAGTACAGAATTAAAAAATAAAAAGAAGATATATTTGATGATTTAAGAGGTTTTCCTTAAAATAAATAATTGAAGTTGCAGATTGAAAGTGCACGGTGTATCTATCCCAGGGTGGGAGGAAAAAAAAAACCTGACACAGAAAGCTTAACATTAAGATATATCCAAAGTAAGCCATAGAACTTTAAAGCTAAAGAATTCTTTAGACATACAAACTCCCCCTTCCCCTAAAAAAAGCAAATCACCTATAAAGGGGGAAGGTTAAAATTGGCCTCAGATTTCTTTACAATAACATTTGAAGCCAGAAAACAATAGACCAATGTCTACAAAATCCTAAGGGAAAGTGTGGCCCCAAAATATAATCTGAGTAAAAAGGTAATAGACCGATATCCTCAAACATGAAATAATTCAAGGGATACAACACAAACGAGCTCTTCTTAAAGATACAGCTTGACAATGAAATTTGATCAGAGAGAAGCCACATTGCAAGCAAGGATATCAGCAAACATCTTTCAGGAACAGAGAAAGCACAGTTTTGTTTTGTTTTTTAAGGCATTTTATCTATTTGAAGAGTTAAATATAAAAAGCATTAAACAATTATGGATCTGAGATTTTGTCGTTCCTTCTCATATATAAAATGATATATGTGCATGCTTATTCATCACAGAATTATTTGTAATATCAAAAGATTAAAAACAAACCAAGGGTCCATCAATCTGGGACAGATACATTCCACAACAGAATACTATACAGTTATAAGAAAAGAATGAGAACATACATGCTTGTGTATGTATAAGGAAAGTTATCCAAAATATATTGTTAAAAAATGTATAATGCATAATAGTGAGAAAAATGGGAAATAAAGTATATTTTCACTTTTGCTTATATCTGAAACATTGGAAATATATAAGAAACTAAGTAGTTGTCTAATACTGGCAGGGGGAACTAAGAAGGTGGCACAAGGGTAGAAGTGAAACTTCTCAATGTACAGCATTTTGTATTATTTTGACTTTAAATAGTAAATGTGTTCTAAATTTGAAACGAATTTTTAGAAATTATAGGAATTATACTTATCAAATAGAATTGAAATATTGTAAACCTGAACAATGTTTCTAAAAATATGTATAGCTATTCAGAATTTGAGTTGGGAAGACCAGAAATAGAAGGGAATCTGTTAGTGTTAATCTTTCAAAACAGAATCAATAGATAATGTCTAACTGGAAACACAGAGTTTAGAAAACATGTCTCTAATTTATTTTATAACCTCTTAATGCATTTCATAATCATTTATTTATTTTCTACTTGTGTATTTTTGTCTCTTCTTTGAACCTTAAAGAGATCTTTTATGCAACAATATTTCCCAAGGCAAAGACACGTTTATTTGAAGTGCAGTAATTCCTCTAGTTTTGTTTTAGTTTTTTTCTTCCGTGAAATTCAAGTAACATTAAAATGAACAATTTTGGTTAAAATAGCATTTGTATAATCCCATTTTGATAAAACCACTTCTATTTATTTTTCTACCCATCTATTCTTACAGTTGTAAAGGAAGACGCCTGAAAGAATGTTTGTCCATGTTTTACTAATGATAATTTCTGGGTAGGTGGTTTTCATGAGATTTATAATGAGCATATATCATTTTAAAAAATACAATGATTTTTCTTTAAGCATACACATGAGCACACACACACACATACACACATATATGTACAGAGGAAACAAATGCCTCAAAGATTTATGGTGATTAATTCAAGTGGAAGAAACATGGTGATTGGATAACTATTTTCTTTGTTTACTTTTCTGCATTTTGAAGATGTTTAAACAATGTCATATTAAATAGTATAAAACTACATAGAAAGTAAAAGTTGCCTCTATTCCCATCCCAGTCTTCCCCCAGCTTCTTGTGTATTTTTTTGCTCTAGGCACCCATGCAGTGCTTCACAGATCTTAGGTAACTTCCCTGTCAGCACATGGAAATCTACCACATTCCTTCTGATGGCTACATCATAGTCTATTGTATGAATATACAATTGTAAATTTTTGATGGATATTTAGATTGTCAATTTTCCTCTCATAAAAGGAGATTATTATTACATATTTTTGTGTACTTTATGAATATATCTTCAGTATAAATTCCTAGTGGTGGAATTGCTGGATCGATAGGTATGTGCTTTACATTTTGTTTTGACAATTCTGTATTTTTTTTCCAAATTATTTTAACTTCTTAGATTATGTTCTTTCCTATCTAAGAAATATATATAAATATTTACATGTACAATGTTATATTTAATATAACAAAATTATATATAATTTTAACAAATATGTAAATAACAAAATTATCATATACTCTAAAAGGATTCATGAAAAGCAACATTTCCGTGTCCCTCCTCTAAGAGACAAAGCACTTTAACTAGTTTTAACAGTTTCTTATGGTAACTATCTCCATAATTCTCTAAAAAATAATAAAAAGCTTATCCTACTATTTCTTAATTTATCAGCTTTAAACCTCTTGCTATGGAAGATAAGGATTTAATACTTCTTACACCATCCTTTTTATGGTTATATCGCTGTTTTTTTATTAAATCAATAAGGTATGCATCATTATAATGCAAATATTGTCCACTGCCAAATCAAATAGTGTACTACCGGCACAGTTCCTGTCTTGTATAGATTTAGTTTTTTTCCCCAGGAGTCTCTAATTACCATTCCCTCTTCTCTGGCCCCTCCTGATTCTTTTTACTTGGACCTCAGGTGAGAATTGGGTTAATGGTGATTCTTGGTTCAGGGCATAATTTCAATATTGGTTCATGGAAGACCTCAAGGGCATATCCTCTCATCTATTCTTGAATAAGATATAGATATAGTTCTCCATTTATTTGTATTCAATTAAGTTCCCTTTTATTCCCAGGGCCTTCCATCTTTCTCCAGTCAAGACTGATTACATTTTAAATGAACTGAATAAATAGTCTCTAACAGAATAAAGAAAAAACTATTTTGACAAATTTGCAAACTTTCACTTTTAAGCTCTCATAAATAATTAGGTCTATTTTCTAATATTTTTGGCTAACTAAAAACAATAAAAGAGAACTCTAAGTGTGACAAAAATGAATGTTTTAAAAAGTGGAGAAACATCACATGTTTTCAAGAGATAAGGTTTACGGTGACACAGTCTGTTTTACGTAAGCACATCCCACTTTGCAGAGAGCAACACCTGGAAGAAAACAGGACTAACAATTATTAAATATTTATTAATTTCTGAGAAGAGAAAGTTATCTTATTTCATCCTCCAACAATTTTATATATTATTTGCTTCCTTTATAAATGAGTAAATTGCAGGGTTAAATAACCCTCCCAGGTTCACACAGTTAGTGGTGGAAGCAAAAGCAAGCACAGGTCTGACTCCAAAGCTCATATTCTAGCCTGCTTTCTGGTCTGTCCTCACTAAACCTCACTAAACCTCTCTAGCCTGCTTTCTGGTCTGTCCTCACTAAACCTTAGTGGCTGTATTTGTTTTTTCTCTTAGTGGACGAATGTTCATCTGACTACACAATTGTGCTTCCCGTGATTGGGGCCATCGTGCTTGGTATCTTCGCCGTGGGTTTGATTGTCTATGGAATCCGCTTAAGGCGTGAATCTTCTGGATACCAGAGAATCTAACTGGTGCCCCGAGGGAAAAGAAAAAGGTGGAGTTTAGAGAATTCTTTCATTGTTTCCAGGATGTTGAAGACTTCCCTTGGAGTGTGGGTCCTTCCAACCGTGTAAACCACTATCTTTCACAAAAACCAAATTTCTGACGTAAGTTCAAGCAGTACATCAATTTCAAAATATTTTTTGTTCATTTTATGAAAGATCTAGTGAGCTGTTTAAGAATATTTTCTAGTTTCCTTGAAAATATTTTAACCAAAGTCAACATTTGAGATACATTAAATTAACATAATGTATGTAAAGTGGTGCATGCTCCATATTATAAACCAAAGCATCAATTGTAATTAATGTTACTTGTGTTCACATTGGGGATTTTATTTTATCCTTGATCTTTTCCACTTTTAAAAATGCTTCTGCTTTGCCAGTAAAATGTATTTTCAGTGCTTTTACTATCCATGTTTTGTAAGATGTATGTGTCTGTCAATTGACCTACCTCCTTTTCCACTTTAAATGTTTTCTAAAAATCGTCAAAAAGAACAACATATCATAGGTTGTCTAGATATTTGATGTGACACCAAGAGGAATAGATCAGCTTATATTTTTATCTTGATGACTCCTCCAGAATCACTAAAACTAAGAATTAGATGGCTACAGACAACAGAATTAAATAATAAGCAAGAAACAATAATAATGGCCTTTCACTATTGAACACATATGTGTCAGACACTAGGCTAAGCAGTTTATATACATCTCATTTAATTTTCACAACTTACATGTGAGTAAACTCAGACTTAAAGAAATTAATCACTTAAATGTCACCCAGCTAACAAGTGGCAGAGCCTGAATTTGACTTCCTGTTGGTCTGGTACCAAGGTCTCTGGTCTTTTCATTACACCAAATTGCCTACAAGAACGATGACAATAAGTGCTGCCTGAAGCCTCATACTGGCATATGCTCCCTTTTACAGAGGAAATTATTTTGTCCAGAATCACGAGGGATTATGGTACATGAAAGGAGGGTTTGATGGGAAATGAAATAGCCTATCTTTAATGAAGTTCTCTACTCCCTCGAAGAAAACTGAGAGGCTCTGTAAAACATTCGTTTCTCATTTTTATGGGATTGTTAAGCTGTGAGTCTAAGGATAAAGGAATGGAGTAAATTTCTCAAGGCATTTTTTATTTCTTTGAAAGAGAAATTGGACCGCTAACCAACTTTTCTTTCTTGAATGTAGATCCCCCTCTTGTGGTAACTTGCTTCTTCTGCAGTTTTATGGCCACGTTTTCACTCTAGTTCACGTTTTTCTGTAGAGCAGCCAAGAATTTTATTCCTCCTTGTTTTTACTACCAAAGAAATGTTAACAGAAAAGACCACACACCCCTAGCATTCGTTAGTAAAGGAATAATTCAAGTCACCCTGGAGAACATATTCACTTTCTTGACTTGTTCTCTTATGGCTCAGTAGGGCTGGCAAGGACCTGCCTTTAGTCTTAATAGAATATTGAACTGTATTAAAAGTTTTTGTAATAAAAACTTACTTTGGAGATTTATGTCATTCATTCCTTATAATTTGGTTTTTGTGCTATTAAAAATTTTGTTTGCAACCTTAGTGGAGGTTGTTGCTTGAATCAGTAAGTTAAATCGTCTTCCTAGAAATAATTTGTTTTGTTCTATTCTCCACTGCCACATTATTACTAGGTAGGAAGACCTATTTGAGAGAAACTGAATTTCTGAGAAGATAAACCATATTAAAGTTATAAATTAAATTTCTCAACTCTCAGCCCAGACTACCTGACTGGATTACTGGTTTATTTAAGTGCTGCCACAATTACCCATTCATTCATTCATCCAACCAACATCGATTAAGGACTTCCTAAACGCCAGACAGTCTGGTAGGGGCTGAGATAAATCAGAAGAGGTCCTGTGTTAGTTATCTATAGCTGTGTAACAAATTGCCCTGAAACCTAGCAGCTTAAAACAACATTTATTATCTCACACAGTCTCTGAGGGTCAGAAATCTGGGAGCAGCTTAGCTGGGTGGCTCTGGCTCAGGGTCTCTCACCAGGTGGCAGTTCGGCTGTTAGCCAGAGCTGCAGTCATCTGAAGGTTCAAATGGGGCTGAAGATTCTACTTCCAAGTTCACACCATGTGGCATATCCAAAGGGATGCTCACGACATGGCAACTGGCTTTCCCCAGAGCAAGTGACCCAAGAGAGAGAGACGACCACCTAATCACAGAAGTGACATGCCATCACTTCTGCTGTATCCTGTTGGTCACATTGACCATGCCTGGTACAATGTAGGAGTGAAGACCAGGAGAGGTAGAAATCAAGGGGGGCTGTCTTGGATGCTGTCTACCCCATGTCCACTGTCAATGTAGAATTACTGGTTTACTTCTGGGGGGAAACTCGGGTATAGAATTCCAGTGCATACACAAAGAGAAGTGGTTTAATAGGAACCTATACAAAAGGTAATGGGAGCAGGGCTGATTCCAGCCTGCTTCCAACTCTGCCCCAGATGTAGCACACCCCCAGGAGAACAGCCTCTCAAGCCCTGGCACTGACAGTCTATGGACCAGCCACTGCTCAGGCTGACTTGCCTTTCTACGAAGGCTAGTTGTTGGCCCATGCTCTGTAATATTCATTTATAGCTTTGCCCCAGGAATTTGTCAACTCTCCTGTCCTCTGTCATAATGTAATCCAAAGTGATCTGGACCGCACAGACATCCCATGGAATATCATTGAACCACTACATTGATGACATCATGCTAATTATACAGGACAAGCATGGAGCAATTATTATGCTGGACGCCTTGGTTAAACACATGTGTTCCAGGAGGTATGAAGATTCAGGGACTGACTACTTCATTGAAGTATTTAAGGACACAGAGGATCAAGGACATGCCAGAATATCCCCTCCAAAATAAAATACAGATGTTTTTCATCTTGCATCCTTTCCACAAAGAAGGAAACACAGAGCCAGTTGGGCCTCTTTGGGTTCTGGTGACAACATTCTACAGCTAGGAAAATTCCTCTGGTCCATTTACCAGGTGACATAGAAAGCAATAAGTTTTGAGTGGGGCCAGATCAGGAAAGGGCAGTACAGCAACTCCAGGCCACGATGCAATCAGCCCTGCTGCTTGAGACAGACACTCAGACAGACCTTACGGTGTTGGAGGTTTCAGCAGTGGGCAAAGGTACAGCACGAAATTTTTGGCAAACTCTAGTGGGAGAATCATAACAGGCCCTGGGCATTCTGGAGCAAGGCCACGGCCATGCCATTTGCATCAGAGAAATATACACCCTTTGAGAAACAGCTCTTGGCATGTTACTGGGTCCTGGAACACTTGACCTTGGGACACTAAGTGACCATATATCCGGAATTGACCATTTTTGAGCTGGATTCTGTCAAATCCACTAAGTAATAAAGCTGGATGGGTCGAACAGTAATCAATTGCAAGATGGAAATGGTACATCCAGGATCAAGCCCAAGCAGGTTCAGAGAGCATGTATAGGTAAGAGAATCTCTTTGTTTTAGGAAATACACATTAAAGTAGTTAGCAGTAAAAAAGGGCATCATGTCTGCAACTTACTTGCAAATGGTTCAGAAAAAAAAGTATGAGTATATGAGTGTGTGTGTGTGTATGTGTGTGTGTGTGTGTGTGTGTGTGTGTAGGTACATGGAGAACAAAAGATAAAGCAAATGTGGTAAAATATAAACACTTGGGATTTATAGGTGAAGGGTACTATTCTCGTAGCTTTTCTGTAAGTCTGAAGTTATGTCAAAACAAATCCAAAGTATGTAAAAGGGTGTATAATAAAAAGCTGTCATTATCCTGCTATCCTGTCCCTGTCTTGGAGCCAACAACTTTTCTTTCCCAGAGGCTATTGCTACATACATAAGCATGTCTGTTTTTTCTTTCTCCTATTTTTACACAAATGATAGAATAATAACCACAGTTCTGTACATTGCTTTTGTCACTCATCAATGAATCTTAATATATGAGTACATATAGTGCTGTCTCATTCTTTTTTTAGTGGCTGCATAGTAATCCATTATATGTATACCTGTACATTTATTTAACCAGTCTCTTTTAATTAGTTTGTTATTTCCAACAATGAAACAATGTTTCCTTAATCAGACATCATTTCAAATATCTGTGAGTATATCTTGGGTGATTTCTAAGAAATAGCTTTGCTAGTTTCAAAAGTTTGTGAATTTGCAATTTTGATAACTATTACCAAAGTACTCTGCATAATGGTTGTACCACTTTTCACTCAATAATGATAACACTCTCATGCCCCTAACTAATTACAGTGTTATTAAACGTTTGATATATGCTAATGTGACAGGTGAAACATGGTATATCATTATAGTTTTATTTTTTATTTTTTTAATAAATTCATTTTATTTATTTATTTATTTTTAGCTGCATTGGGTCTTCATTGCTGCACGCGGGCTTTCTCTAGTTGCGGCGAGCGGGGGCTACTCTTCGTTGCAGTGCGCGGGCTTCTCATTGCGGTGGCTTCTCTTGTTGCGGAGCACGGGCTCTCCGCGTGTGGGCTTCAGTAGTTGTGGCGTGAGGGCTCAGCAGTTGTGGCTCACGGGCTCTAGAGCGCAGGCTCAGTAGTTGTGGCGCACGGGCTTAGTTGTTCCACGGCATGTGGGATCCTCCCGGACCAGGGCTCGAACCGTGTCCCCTGCATTGGCAGGTGGATTCTTAACCACTGTGCCACCAGGGAAGCCCTATAGTTTTAATTTGTATTTCTTTGATTTGTAATAAGGTCAAGTGCCTTTTACATTTATTTACATTTCCTATTCTGTGAACTCCTCATATTCTTTTTTTTTTCTTTATACCTGTTAGTTTCCCCCTTAGCTTTATTGAGGTATAACTGACAAACAAAATTGTATATATTTAACATGTACAATGTGATGAGCTTGTATATCTATACATTGTGAAATTATTACCACAGTCAGGTGATGAGAATACTTAAGATCTACTCTCTTAACAAATGTCAAATATACAATACAGTATCATAATTAGAGTCACCATGCTATACATTAGATCCCCAGAACTTATTCATCTTATAACTGAAACTTTGTTCCCTTTGACCAGCATGTCCCCTTTTCCCCCCACCCCTCAGCTCCTGGTAACCACCATTTTACTCTCTGTTTCTATATGTTTGACTTTTTTTTTTAATTCCAAATATAAGTGAGATCATACAGTATTTATCTTTATCTGGCTCATTTCACTTAGCACAATGTCCTCCAGGTTCATCCACGTTGTTGCAACTGGCAGGATTTCTTTCTCATGGTTGAATTATATTCCACTGTGGTGTGTTTGTGTGTGTATAGTCTTCATTCATTCATTCAGTCAACAGATACTTTGTTGTTTCCATATCTTGGCTTCTGTGAATAATGCTGCAATAAAGGTGGTAATGCTTATATCTCTTCAAGATACTGATTTTGTTTCCTTCAGATATATGTCCAGAAGTGGGATTGCTGAATCATATGGTAGTTCTATTTTTAATTTTCTGAGGACTCTGAATAATGATGCTTTCCATAACGACTGTCCAATTTACATTCCCACCAACAGTGTACAAGGGTTCCCTTTTCTCCACATCCTCACCAACACTTGTTATCTTTTGTCTTTTTGATAATAGCCATCCTAACAGGTGATATCTCATTGTGGTTTTGATTTGCATTTCCCTGATGACTGGTGGTGTTGAGCACCTTTTCATGTAGGTGTTAGCTGTTTGTATGTCTTCTTTGGGAAAATGTCTATTTGGGTCCTTTGCCCATTTTTAATTGGATTATTTGTTTTTTGCTACTGAGTTGTATAAAGTCTCTCTACATTTTAGATATTAACCCCTTGTCAGACATACGGTTTGTAAATATTTTCTCCTATTCAGCAGATTCTCTTTTCATTTGTTGATTGTTTCCTTTGCTGATGAAGCTTTTTAGCTTGATGTTGTCCCAACTTTATTTTTGCTTTTTTTGCCTTTGCTTTTGGTGTCATATCTAAAAAATAAAAAACCAATGTCAAGAAGCATTTTCCCTATGTTTTCTAGTGGTGTAAGGCAGGGTCCAGTTTCATTCTTTCGTATGTGGATGTCCAGTTTTCCCAACAGTACTTATTGAAGGGACTATTCTTTCCCCATTGGGTGCACTTGGCACCCTTGTCAAAGCTTAGTTGATCATATATGCGTGGGTTTACTTCTGGGCTCTCTATTCTGTTCCCTTGGTCTCTTCATATTCTTTGAAGCTTTTCTCTTGCATTATAGATCTTTTTTCTTATTGATTTGTAGGAGTTATTTATATATTAAGGAAAGTAGACCTTCATCTGTGATAACAGTTATAAAATTATTCCTAGTTTACTTTTTTTCTATATATATGTTTAGTTGTGCAGATTTTCAAAAAAAATTATGTAGTTGAATTTATCAATTCTTTTTCTGTTATAGTTTCTGAGTATTGTGTTACACTTAGAAAAACCTTTCCTTCTTTAAGTTATCCTATGATATATTCTAGCACTCTTATGATTTCATCTTTTATATTTAATCTTTTATCCATTTGGAACTTATTTTGGTGTTAGGTATGAGGAGTGAGTAGGGATTCAACTTTTTTTCCCCCATAGGGCTTGCCACTTGTCCCAATACCACTCTTAAATTATTGAGTCTTAAAATCTAGAATGAATGTTGAATTTTATCAAAGACCTAGTAAGCATCTATTAACATGATACAATTTTTTCTCTTTTAAACTATTAATAAGATTAATTAGTTATATTAATATTGAGTCTTCTTACATTTCTGTAAAAAACCTTAATCATGGTGTATTACTCTTTCCATATGCTACCAGATAGTTTAGTTAGTAATATACTTGGGATTTTTCCATTAATATTCATAAGTGAAGAAATTGGACTATAGTTTTGTGTGTGTGTGTGTGTGTGTGTGCTATCTTTGTTAGATTTTGGTGCCAATGTTATGCTCACCTCATAAGATTTTGGAGGACTTCCAATTTTTTCTGTGCTCTGGGTCAGAATTACTAGCATTGGGGTCAACTACTATTTACCATTTTGGTGGAGTTTCCTTGTGAAACAAGGTGAGTCACATGCTTTGGGGATGGAGGTGAAGGTGGAAATGAAGGCAGTAGGAACGATAGGTCTTTGATAATATTCTCTTGTTCTTCTGTGGTAATGGTTTAATTAGATTTTCTATCTCAGGGTCTATTTGGGTAAACTGTATTTTCTTATCTTGAAGAGCATCCATTTCATCCAGGTTTTCAAAGTTTATTTGCTTAAAGTTGAGCAAAATAGTCTCTTACAAATTTATAATTTTTTTCTATACCTGCACCTTTTCCCCACTTACCTTTTTTTTTCTTTTTAATCATAGCAAGTGTGCATTTCTCCCCTTTACTTCTGATTAGATTAGTTAACTTTTTTTTTTTATTGACTTATTTTCTGAACTTCTGGACTTAGTGCTTCGATATTAGTTTTCTTAATTCATTTATTTCTTTTTTTTTAATCTTTACTGCTGTATTATGCTTTATTTATGTATTTTTTTCTAACCCTTAAATTGGATGATTAATTTACGTTCACTATAATTTTCCTATAAGCCCGGCTTTAGTTAAATCAAATAAGCATATATATGTAGTGTTTTCAGTACTTTTGTTTTCTAGATATTCTGCAATTCGGTTTTGACTTCCTCCTTTCCTCAACAGTCCGTTAAAACACTTTTTTAAAAGCTCAGGGTGGTTTTAAACTTTAAGTTTATTTTTAGTTATTTATTTTATTTTATCCATTCTTGAGATCACTAGAGAATTTTATCTTGCTCTCCACCCCATTTGACTTTTTCCCCATAACTCTGCCTCGCCCACTTCCTTGCGGCTTTAATAATAATGGTCAGGAGCAGTGTTCCAGAACGAAGGAACGCCGAGGGCCAAGGGAAGAAACGGCGATCCGAGTCCAAGGAAGGCTGAGGACATAGCCGACCCCTCCTCCGGTTGGCGCAAGGGGCGGAGGGAGCGGGGACGTCGGAGGGAGCGGGGACCGCACGTCCGCGGCACGCGTACCGACTGGCCAATCGCCGCCACCCAAGCCCTGCTCTGTTCTTTGATTGTTTTGGTGGAGACGCCCCCACCGCCCTTCGGTTCGCCTATTGCTTGGCTCTGACCTGGACGGTGGCCGGCGGAGGACAACAGGCTAGCAGAACGGAGGCAAGGTTTTGCAGTGAGTGGGACACAGCTGCTGTGTCTAAGCGTCGGAGAGTGACGGGGCTGCCCGGTCATGGCGGCGGCCTCTGCGTTGTCGGTCCTGCTGGTGGCGGCGGAGAGGAACCGATGGCAGCGAGTCCCGAGTTCGCTGCTGCCGCCGAGGTAACGGCGGGTGGAGGGGCGGTGGATCAGTGTCGGGGCCGGGGGTGAATGGATTCGTGCGGCGTGTGAAAGGCGCGGAGGGACCGAGGGTAGAGGGGGAGGAGGGGAGGACGGAAGAAAAACTCCAGACCAGTCCGGGGGAGGTTCTGCTTTCAGTCTCGGCATCGGGAGGGAGACACACACTTTCTTCTCCCTTCCACACATCCAGCCTTCGGCATTCTGCCCATTTCTGTGGAGTGGGGGAGGGGTGGAGCTGGGCCTGCCGTCTCCATGCTCCCTTCGCCATAGGGGCAAGAATAACGCTTGTACAGCTCCTAACTATTAGCACTATGTTTTCACTGCATTCCCTCTTTGGGGAGCGTTGTTATGATCCCGCTTCTGGTGAAGTCCGAAGGGGTCAAAGACTTGCCCTAGTTTACACTAGTGCCAAGAAATGGCGCCAGGATGCTAAAGACTCTTGGAGTTCTTTCCCTTTGCTGAAATGAATCAAGTTAACAAAAGCAAATTTGTCTTCGGAGAGCTGAGAGGTTTTGTCAACAGCTTTGTACACACATTTGAACAAAGCTATCAGATGACTCACTCTAACTAACCTGACTCCAGATCAGTTTCAGATTTTAAGCTTCGGAGGCAATTACTGGCAGTGAAGACACCCTCAGGTTTCCAGGTAGCAAGCTTCTTTAGCTTCTTTTGCCTTCTCTTCCCTCCTCCTCCATCATTCTGGAAACATAGTATATAGCTTAGTGCTGAAGGGCACAGACTCTGCACTCAGAAGGCAGGGGTCTCAGCTTTGCTACTCTGGGTGTGTGAGTAACCTTGAGAAAGTTACTTATTATCCTCAGTGCTTCAATTTCTTTACCTAGGAGGAGGTGATGATACTATCCCTAGAAGAGATAATACTAGTGCCTTAGACTGTGCGAATTAAATGAATTAATGTTAATGTAAAGAGGCTTAAACAGAATCTGATGCATATGAATCAATCCATAGATGTAGCCTTTGCAGACTCAATAATTTGTCTTAAGTTTTTTTAATTGCTTTTATTATCCAAAAGTTATTGTATGGATGTAGATTTTCAGTTACTTAATTGTAGCAGAGCAAAATATGACAGTTGATGAAAGCAATGTTAGTGCTCTTCTTTTTCTCCTGATTTTTCTTTTCTTAGGTTTCCAGGGCTCTTCAGGATATTACACAGACTCATTTTCTCTCACTTCCCTCTCTCTCTCAAATCTTAGCTATTATGTATAGAACCATTCTCAAGTGGTTGTCACCCTGGAAAATGTTAGAGTTGTTAATGGCATGTAGAATTAAAATCTTATCAGTATATAGGGTGTTTACATGTCTTTTTATGTCATGATTTTGTAGTAACTCAGCAAAGAAATCTAGTCTAGTGGTGGAATTTTAAAAACGAGGAGAAACTGGTATAGAAATTCTTGAATCGGTGGAATAATCTCATGGAAGCAACTTCTTAATGTTTAAGCCATTTTAAATTGTAGTGTAGATAATGGTGAAAAATGGAATAGACCAATCAGAACATCACTGGGATAGAAGATTATAGTTAAGTGGTGTGTATGTGGGAGGTGGTTGTCTCTTGGTTTTCACTGGAAAATGGCAGAAGAAAACTTTAGTTCAGCAATGTCCTTAAAACCGAATAAGAGTCTTAAGTTGGATTTACCAAGAAGCAGCCATTTTATAGACACATTGCCCGGGACAGGCCTTGAATCTTACCGGTAAGCTTATCTGAAGATTGTGATAGGAAGATGCTGTGATCCCCACCTCCCCATTGAAGATCAAGAAAGCGAGGTCAGTTGATTGGAAAGATGTGGGAAAGCAGTAGCCTCCTGAGAAAACCATCTTGTGGAACTCAAGTGCCTAAGCTGTGGGTCTTCCCAGGACATTTTATTTAATAAAATGGAATAGAACAGGAACTATCGAAACATAGGGGAAATTTTCTTTCATGAAATTTCTGTGTGTGTACTGGCTTGTGAAGTCAAACATAGTTTTTACTTTGGGTTCTGGTGAAAAAAGTTTGAAAACAAGCTGAACTGGATGATCTTGAAGTACCTTGGCTTTCTAATTGTCTCTGACTCCGTGGTCATTTGTCAGCCTCAGGAATGAGCCGGTTAGGTGATCTGGTTCAAGGACACTTAGTACCGGGGAGAACAGCCAGAACTGTAACTTTTGATTTCTAGATTCGTTTTCTTCCCACAAAGTAAATCTTATTGAATCACTCTGTAGGCTTAAGGTTTAAATGTAACTAAAGTCATATCTAGACTTGGTTGCAAGTTTTTAAAAATTGAGATTCTTTTGAGAGAACAATGACAGATCTTACATATTCTGTTTAATCATAATTCCATTTGGATTCATTTTATAGGGGATGGACTTGGAAGCAAAGAGCCATGAAGTATGCCACTACCACAGGTACTGACACCCTCTTCTATTTGGCCTTGTTTCAGGTTATGAAGTAAGAAAGGGAAATGTTTAATTATTTAATGTGTGCATAATAGAATTAGTTTTTATATACTTTTGAAGTTTGGGATTTTCATGATTACTTTCTTAGTATTGAGTCAATGGTTTTCACCTCTTATGTTAAATCTCTTGCTTTTGAGTCTAAAATATATAGGTAAATAGTTAAGGACATTTTATATTTATGTTGTTATTTGTTTGACCCTCTTTAGTGTATTGAAGTGAAGAAGCATAAATATGATGGTCTAAATCAGTGCTTGAAAACAGTTCTTTCAAGTAGCAGGAATTTTTTTTTTTGTTCAAATAAAATGTTACGTGGAGTTCCCAACTGTAAACATTTAAAAGTGTAACTTCCGGTTGACTGAGTGTAGCCCCCTCCTCCAACATATACATGCATGCTTCACCCTAGCACCCCTTGTGACAGCTTGGGCTCTATAGATCCCTGTTGAAAAACATAGTTTTTTGTTTGTTTGTTTGTTTTTTATAATGATGCTGAGCTTTTTTTCTTTTTTAAAAAAATATTTTTTGGCTGCGTCGGGTCTTAGTTGCGGCACGCAGGATCCTTCATTGCGGCGCATGGGCTCCTTGTTGTTGTGCACAGGCTTCTCTCTAGTTGTGTCACGCGGGCTGCAGAGCACGCAGGCTCAGCAGTTGTGGCGCGCGGGCTTAGTTGCCCCGTGGCATGTGGGATCTTAGCTCCCCGACCAGGGATCGAACTGGCATCCCCTGCATTGTAAGACCGATTCTTAACCACTGGACCACGAGGGAAGTCCCGAAAAACATACTTTTTAAATTATATAAAACTTTATTTTTTGAGAAAAATAAATATTATAAACTGTCAAAAACATTTATTTCATGTGTGATGATGGAAGTGTATTTTATTTATTAATACAATAACATGTCCTATGACACTGATGCCAGTGAACTGGTGCAGTATTCATTTATATTGCAAGAACCACACACCCCTGTGTACAGAGGGATAGAGGCAGTGGAGCAGAGTGATGAAGAGCTCACATTCTGGAGTGAAGCTAACCTGGGTTCAAATCCTGGAGCTACCATTTTTTTTAGCTCTATGATTTCAGGAAAGCAGTATCTCTTTCAATCTTAATATCTTCATTTTTTAAATTGAGATAATAATAATAGCCTCTACTTCACAGGATGACTGTGAGGATTTAAGTCCAAGTTGAGTCTTCAGCAGAGGACCTGGGGCATAGAAAATCGGTATTAAAGTTTAGTTATTATTAACTGTGCTTTTTTTTTTTTTTTAGCTATTGTAATTTGATCTTTGACATAACAAAGCATCTTTTAATTTTATTTTAAATTGAAGAAGCTGAGTAAGAATTTATGTTAATAAGAGTATCTTGAATTTCATGACTTCTAAAGGCTTATTAACAGCTCTCCCTGATCTGATCACACTGGCATTGATTCTAATCGAGGTCAAAATGGAAAGGCAGCAGAAACTAACACACCACTGTAAAGCAATTATACTCCAATAAAGACGTTTAAAAAAAAACAACCCACAATGAGGGGGTACTTCCCTGGTGGTCCAGTGGTTAAGACTCAACACTCCCAATGCGGGGGGCCCAGGTTTGATCCCTGGTCCGGGAGCTAGATCCTGCATGCATGCCACAGCTAAGAGAGCGCATGCTGTACCTAAAGATCTCGCACACCGCAGCAAAGGATCCCGCATGCCACAACGAAGATCCTGAGTCCCGCAGCTAAACCCGGTGCAGCCAAAACAAACAAACAAACAATAGCTGCAGCCAAAACAAACAAACAAACAAACAAAAAAAAGAAAGGCAAAGAAGATAACTTGGTTTACCCAGAGAGACAATCTACAATAAAGACAATAGAGACACTATAAGTTAAAGTGACCCTATCTCTGCCAAGGTCTAACTTTACCCTACACAAGTAGCAACATCTACAAATATTGGACATTGAAAAGAAATGCACTGATATTAGCTAAAATGGTTATTTGAGGCTTTGTTATACTGATTTTACCAAAACAAATGTTTATAACCTAGTTAATATCATAGAATATTTACATTTGGCTCTCTAGTATCCATAGGTGCCGCATCTGCAGGTTCAACCAGCCAAGGATCAAAAATATTTGAAAATTCCAGGAAGTTTCCAAAGCAAATCTTGAATTTGCTGTGCACTGGCAACTATTTATATAGCATTTACATTGTACTTACAACTATTTATGTAGCATTTTTTTAAAAATTAATTATTTATTTATTTTTGGCTGGGTTGGGTCTTCGTTGCTGTGTGCGGGCTTTCTCCAGTTGCGGCGAGCAGGGGCTACTCTTCCTTGCGGTGCACGGGCTTCTCATTGCAGTGGCTTCTCTGTGTTGCAGAGCATGAGCTCTAGGCACGTGGGCTTCAGTAGTTGTGGCACATGGGCTGAGTAGCTGTGGCTCACGGGCTCTAGAGCACAGGCTCAGTAGTTGTGGTGCATGGACTTAGTTGCTCTGCGGCATGTGGGATCTTCCCGGACCAGGGCTCGAACCCATGTCCCCTGCATTGGCAGGGAGATTCTTAACCACTGTGCCATCAGGGAAGTCCCTGTAGCATTTATATTATATTAGGTATTATAAGTAATCTAGAGATGATTTGAAGTAAACTGGAGGGTGTGGGTAGGTTATATGCAAATAGTACACCGTTTTATATAGTATTAGTATTTATGCATCTGCGGGTTTTGGTGTCTGCAGGGGTCCTGGAACCAGTCCCCCATGGATACTGAGGGACAACTATATTTTGCATTCTCATTCCTTAATTCCCCAGTAACATTTGTGTATGGTTTTCATGGTATTTTAAACAGGACGAAACATTACCAAGGTCCTCATTGCAAACAGAGGAGAAATTGCCTGCAGGGTTATACGAACAGCCAGAAAAATGGGCGTACAGTCTGTGGCTGTTTATAGTGAGGCCGACAGGAATTCCATGCATGTTGACATGGTACGTTGTTAAAAACTGGAAGTCAAATTTTGTAAGTGATCGTATTTGTTTATTGTGTCAGTATTTTACTTCTTTGTTGACAGCTTATATTTGCTAGTATTAACAATGTCTAAGTAGGTAAGTTCAAACTGCTCACTAAAAATTTATCTTGGGAACCTTTTCCAAACGTAACACCAGTGGAACTACACTGTGTGCCTAGTGGTGTAGTTGACTTCTAGGCAAGGTCCTGTCTCATCAAGGATTGGTTAAAACGGTTCAGAGAATGTGGCTGGCCCACAGATCACACTGTCAGTGGCGCACATCCAGATCCCTGATGTACCAGGAGAAGGATCGAGGTCAGTCTTAGCAACTACCAGTTACTGGCCAAGGGATCTTAGACAAGTCATTTAATGTTTCTGAGCCTTGACTTAACTGTAAAATTATGACAAGCTTCACCTGGGCATTCCACACTGCCACTTTTCCCTTGAATTCTGTGCAGGGACTATCTCAAACCAGTTTTGCTCCATTCCAACCTCTGACTCTCCCTCTACCACCTATTCTCAGCAGATGATCTCGAGTCACAGAGGACATAGCACTGAGCTTCCTGCCACAGAATCTGCTCGCTGCATCTGCATCTGTCCTCTTCCTATCCAAGGCTAGTTGTCTTCCTGTGCTGTGGAGTCCTTTTCCTCTCCCCTGTTAAGAATCTTCCATTTTCTTCTTTTCTCACTGTATACTGTCACTCTAGATCATATCATCAACTGCTGTGGCTTTGCTGAAAACTTCCAAATGTCTATTTCTAGCCCAGACTTTCTTTTGAACATGATACATGTCTATCCAGCCTCCCACTCAACACCTCCACCTGGATGGGCACCAAATCAATATGTCTGAAATTGAACTCATCACCTTTCATCTGTACTGAGCATGCTTTTCTTGCAGACTTCCCTAACCCAGTAGGTGGCAACACCATCGCTCATAAAAATAATAATGCCAGAGATCTGGGAGTCTTTGAATATCTCCCATCTTCCTCCCCTCTCTACATCCTTCCCCCTTCCCCCTTCCCCATCTAGACAATCTCCAATTGCTGTTAGTTCTGCTTCTCAAACATTTCTTTCCACTTCTTTCTGCCCTCTACCACCTGCACCTTAAGTCAAAGCCGCTATCTTCGCCTGGTCAAATGCTGTAGCCTTGTATGTGGTCTCCCTACTTTACCCTTGACCCCCTCCCACAATATTTTCTACACTTCAGCCAGACTGATAGCTTAAAAAATCAGATTTTTTCATGTTACTCCTATGCTTTAAATGCTTTAAACCTTTTTATCATCCTCCAGATTGTCAATAATTTAAAAGATGGATAGTATTCAGTGTTGGTTAATGTGGTTAGAAATTAGGTTATTGATGGAAATGTATATTAGTGACACCATTTCAAGGGATGATTAACCAAGAGCGATTAAAATGTCATATCTTTCACCCAGCCCTGCAAACACTCCTCTAGATCTCTGTCCAGAGACATGCTCACACATATGTGCACCTAGAGGCATGCACAAGATGCTGCTGGCATCCATTTGCCATTAACAGCTTAAATGTCCATTTAGAGGTACCTGATTAAATGAACTATGGTACCTTCATACTGTGGAACGTTATGCAATTGTTATAAAAAAATGAGGTAGACGTGTGTACTAGCAAGGAAAGAGCTCTCAAGACATACTGTTAGTGAAAAAAGCGATTGCAGAAGATGACTCTAGAGTTTGATCCTATTGGTGTAAAAACAAAAACTAAAACTGTTGTATGTTTATATAAATATATTCAAATAAATAGGAATGTGGATATGGAAAGGTATGTCCCAAATTGATCATAGAGGTTATATCTGGAAGGGGTTTAGAATGAGGGAGAGGGGCAATGCCAAAGGACTCCTTTGCTTCTGTATTATTGTTCACAGTCTTTAGAATGAGAATGGATTTGTGTATTGTGGAATTAAAAGTTTAAATTAAAAACACACACTTTAAAAAGTCTCATCATGTGTCCCCTTGGGAGACAATCCAAAGCTTTAACCTCCCACAAGGCCCTCTGAAATCTGCATCCCCCTATCTTCCAGCCATATGTCTGGTCCCTGACCCTTTATTCATTGCTCCAGCCACACAAGCCTCCTTCAGTCCCTCAAATGGGCCAGATTTCTTCCCACCCCAGGACCTTCATATGTGTTGTTTTCTCTGCCAGTGAGGCTTGCCCCCATCTCCATTCCTGTTCCAAACTCCACCGCCTCCGCCTGTTTGCCTGGCCAGGTCCCAGGTCAAGGAGCCCCTTGACCTTCCCTCCCAGCCTTTCCCTGACCAGACTAAACCTGATCCTCTTCCTCTTACCTGCATTGTGTCCTCTGTGTTTCCTTCTTGGCCTTTATCACAGCTCTCATTAAGTGTGTGAATGTATGTTTGATGTTTGTCTCTTCCTCTAGACAGAGACACTTGTCCTATTTTCTGATGTATAGGCAGCTTCACCTCAAAGCATGGCACATAGTGGGCATTCAGTAAGTCTTTGAATGAATGAATGATATTGTGTATCTGGTCTGCTTCAAGGGGTGCTATGATTATATGAAAGTTTTAAGGGACAATATAAAAATAGTTCATAAATGTATAGAAGGGGTATTATCATACTCTAATAATTATATAAACTTAAGGAAACTTTGTAATTTTATTTCTTACTGTATACATCTGTTGTATATTTTGTCTCTGTTGTCAAATTGTACATTTTTGGCATTAACTACATTTAAGGTTACTATTGTTGCTAATAATAATACTGTGACTAATGCCTCTTGCCTTCTAACCCAAGGCACTTTAATTTCACTCTAAGTGTGTGTTTTATACATAAAAGTCAAGTTTTGGTACCCTCCTCCTGTGAAAGATTCCAAACTGGCTTATTTTTATAATATAGACATGAGCTGCTACTTCTGTTTCTCAATTCTTTCATTGTTCTTAGGAGCCAGCATTTTTATTTATAATAATAAGATGACCCAGCAGCAGTTCTGTATAGTGTACTAGTGTGTACCAGCTGTGTGGTCTTTTAAGCATGTAATATTCCTTCAACAGGCAGATGAAGCACATTCCATCGGCCCCGCTCCCTCACAGCAGAGCTACCTTTCTATGGAGAAAATCATTCAAGTGGCCAGGATCTCCGCTGCACAGGTAAAAGAGTCATGAAGAAATTTGCATTGCAGGGACTTCCCTGGCGGTCCAGTGGTTAGGATTCTGCGCTTCTAATGCAGGGGGCGCAGGTTCGATCCCTGGTTGGGGAGCTAGGATCCCACATGCCACGTGGTGTGGCCAAAAAAAAGAAGAAATTTGCATTGCAAAAGGAATAAGTTTTGTACAGGTTACACAAAATTGCTTATTATTTACAGAACTCGTTCTCTATTTTTAGCTGTTCCCAAGATTTTTACATTTGATTATGGGATTGTTATTGTAAAGTAGGCGTGTCGCTTCTCACTCCTCAGCCACTCTACCGTCTTACTGAGTCCTGTGCACTTTAGATCTTTGGGGAAACAGGTGGAGGGAGGGTTTAATTACAAATTTAAATTAAGAGGGAATTCAGCTCTTCTACCTTCAAAGCCAGATCCTAGGAACATCGGATTCTTTGGGCGAAATAGATGGTGCTCTAAATTACAAGGAAAAATAGAATCAAGAAAGAAATCCTTTTTGCTCTTGACTTCCCAGTCTTATTCTAAGGCCCCGCTCCCTGTTTTTCCAATATCCTAGACTCAAAATTTTGCTGTTATTATATCTGTCATCCTTCAAAATAAAATAGGAACCAACTTGTGTTGAATCTTTCTTTGAAATGTCTCCAGAAGTTGTTCTTTTTAATCACACAGCCAGACCTTATGATCTCTTATCTGGATTTCTGATTCTCAGCTGGTTTCCCTACTTCTAAATCCCTTGCCCATCCAATGAGTTGTGCTAGACAGATAACTGCTAGCAGTTGTTTTTACTGCAAGACAGATGTAAGACAGATGTTTCTTAAACCCTTGTTTCATTATTACCACTGGCTCTTTTTTTTTTTTCCTCAATAATTTCACCCCTTTCTCATCCTATTCCCCAGTTAGTAAATCTTTTGTGGTTATAAGATAAAGTTCAAACTCTTCAGCCTAGCATTTAAGAGTTTCCAGTATTTGTCAAAACTTATTTCTCATCGCCACTTGTTTATTATGGTTGCAATGAACTTTCCTCTGTCTTTACATATCATGCTTATTTCTCTAGGCATTTGCTTATATTGTTCCATGTGCCAGAAATGCTCTTTTCCTCCTTCTCATATCATTCATGCATTTATTCACTCAGCAAACGTTACTTGGTCTCCTGCTTTGTGCCAGCTTCTAAGCATGTGTGCAGGGACTTCCCTAGTGGTCCAGTGGTAAAGGATCCTCCTTCAAATGCAGGGGACGCAGGTTCGATCCCTGGTCGGGGAACTAAGATCCCACATGCCATGGCGCAACTAAGCCCATGCGCTCTAGAGCCCATGTGCCGCAACTACTGAGTCCGTGCACTCTGGAGCCTGCACACCACAACTAAAGAGAAGCCCGAGCACCGCAATGAAAGATCTCGCATGCCGCAACGAAGATCCCGCGTGCTGTAACTAAGACCCAATGCAGCCAAATAAATAAATATTTTAAAATAAAGCATATATGCAGCAATGACTAACACAGTTTATACCCTATGTCTGAAGCTACACTCTTGTAGGTGAGGCAGAAAATAAATACTGGGTTGGCCCAAAAGTTTGTTCGTAAGATGTTACAGAAAAACCTGAACGAACTTTTGGGCCAACCCAATATTTAAAGGAGTAAAGAACTAATATAGGGCTTCCCTGGTGGCGCAGTGGTTGGGAGTCTGCCTGCCAATGCAGGAGACACGGGTTCGTGCCCCGGTCCGGGAAGATCCCACATGCCGCGGAGTGGCTAGGCCCGTGAGCCACAATTACTGAGCCTGCGTGTCTGGAGCCTGTGCTCCGCAATGGGAGAGGCCGCGACAGTGAGAGGCCCACGCACCGCGATGAAGAGTGGCCCCCGCTCGCCACAACCGGAGAAAGCCCTCGCACAGAAATGAAAACCCAACACAGCCGAAATAAATAAATAAATAAATAAATAAATAAATAAATAAATAAATAAATTTATAAAAAAAAAAAAAAAAAGAAATGCTTCTTTAAAAAAAAAAAAAAAAAGAACTAATATAACTAGGAATGTTATAAGTGGTGGGAAGAAAGTAAAGCCAGATAAGGGAGTAAAGACTGGTTAGGAAATGCTTTTAAATAGGGTGATCAGTGGAGGCCTCTTTGAAGAGGTGACACTTGAACAGGGACCTGCCTGATGAGAAGAAGCCAGCCATATGAAGCACTTGACGAGAAAGGTTCAGTCACATGGGACTGCCAGGACGCTGAGATGAGTATAAGCTTGTGGTCAAGGGACAAAAATATTCAGTGTGGATGGAGTGAAGGCAATGAGGGGCTGTGTCATTCAGGATCCAGTTAGTAAAACTGAAATTCCATTAGATATTTCAACAGAGGGA
The DNA here is from genome assembly GCF_028021215.1 of Eschrichtius robustus. NCBI lineage: Eukaryota > Metazoa > Chordata > Mammalia > Artiodactyla > Eschrichtiidae > Eschrichtius > Eschrichtius robustus. Next base: position 62,242,123 of record NC_090829.1, on the reverse strand, counting down.
GATTAATTTAGGGATTAGTTCCACCAGTGTTAGAGGACTAGAAGAGAAAAAAGTATGTTGAAATTACCTACTGATAAAACTACAGGTATTGATAACCACCCCTTGGGCTGGGGAAGAGGTTGGAGGAAGGACCTTCTGCAGCTCTTGCTCAGTTCTCTATGGAGGGGCCCTACCTGGCTGCAGGGAGCATAATGAGGCTGGTTCTGGAAGTTCCAAGAGAGACTAAACACGGGAACTGCTGCTGCCCAGGGTGGAAGAACAGGAAGCTTCCCTGGCTTCCAGTTTCCCTACAGTGACCCCTGCTGGCAGAACCTGATGGGAAACCAGCTGGCAAGAACAGTAATTTGCAGGGCCCTGTCGCCAAACTCAGTATGGAAGGTTGGGTTTGGAGCTGGAAAACCAACTGACATAGGAGGGAAGTGGTAGATGATGAAGCTGAGAGTGGTAGAGGCAGCATCATTCAGAGCATTATAGGCCTTACTGAGGAGTTTGCATTTCATTCTAAGTAGCTATTGGAGGATTTTAAGCAGGGGAGGGAGGTGATCTGATTTATATTTTAATAAGATCATTGTGGCTGCTGGTGGGGAATAGGCTAGCGGGATGGGGCAAAGGTGGGGTGATAACAAACACAGCAGGCAGAGTAATTAGGAGTCAACTGCAGTAGTCTTGCCCGTCACTGCCACTGGCATTCCTGCCTCTTACAATTACTTTCGTGACTCTAGTCACACTGATGTCTCCCTTTTCCTTTAGCATTTGCTTTCCTGTTCCAGTCATCTTTATACTTAATTAGCTATTTTCTTGTTTAACAATTTTAATGCATATCATGACTCCTCAACTCACTTGTGCTCCGTTTAAGAGAAGAACCCACAACTGAGACTTATTTTCTCTACCTCCTAACATTCCCATGACCTGGCACAGAGGGTCATTAATTTGAATTAATGAATATATGCGGTTGTTTTGTATTTATGTGTTTCTGCATCTATGTTCTCTTCTTTAGAATCAGAGTTTCTAGACTGAACAATGTAGGCACTGATTTATACACACAGGTATTTAAAACATGCTTGTTTCTAAAGCTTTTTAGTTATCATTTGGAGTAAAAGGCCCTTAGGAATCCAGGCACTTTAACATAATTGTCACTTTGTATTTATCGCATGTTTGAGCTTACATGAGACAGTATCATTACTGCCATTTTACAAATATAAAATGCACAGGATACGTGATACCCAAAATCATCTAGTCTCACTACTCAAAGTGTGGTTCATGGCATCATTTGGTAGAAATGCAGCTTCTTAGGCCAGACTCCAAGCCCACTGTAATTTACATTTTTATGCATAATTTGCATTTTTTCAATATCCTCAGGTACTTTGAAAGCAAAACTCGTCTCATCATTGAAAGAGAAAGAATTAAACAAAAGTATCCTGACTCTCAGCCCTATTGCCTATTTCTTTAAGTAACGACTCTATAGCAAATTTATGATATGTTAATTCTGGAGAATTTGTGAACTCTATCTGAATTAGTATTATGTTAGATGCCATAATAACACAAACAATGAGAAAAGAATAAATAATTTTCACACATTTTGCCTGGATATTCAAGATTTGAGGTGACTTACAACATTACAGATAGTGATTAAGGCTAAGATAAAAGCAAAAAATAAGTAATATGGGACTATTATTGGGGCATAGTGGTTGGAATTAAGTCAGAAAACTTAGGCCAAGGAAAGCTTCTCTAGTTCTTCCTGGCAGCCCTGATCAAAAAGGAAATTTGGTGGGTTACAATTTACAGGGCTCTTTAATAAGAGGATATTTACCAATTAACGGATCAAACCTTGCCCTCACTTTGACTTGGAAGAAGAATCATATTGATCCTTCTAATAAAGCAGCGGTCCCCAGCCTTTTTTGACACCAGGGACTGGTTTCGTGGAAGATAATTTTTCCACAGACCGGGTGCAGGGTGGGGGGATGGTTTGGGGATGATTCAAGCACATTACATTTATTGTGTACTTTATTTCTATTATTATTACATTGTAATATATAATAAAATAATTATACAACTCACCATAATGCAAAATCAGTGGGGGTCCTGAGCTTGTTTTCACTTGCCACTCACTGATAGGGGTTTTTTGGTTTTTTTGGGTTTTTAAAATTTTATTTATTTATTTATTTATTTTTGGCCGCGTCGGGTCTTCGTTGCTGTGTGGGCTTTCTCTAGTTGCAGTGAACTGGGGCTACTCTTTCATTGTGGTGGCTTCTCTTGTTGCGGAGCACGGGCTCTAGGTGCAAGGGCTTCAGTAGTTGTGGCACATGGGCTCAGTAGTTGTGGCTCACGGGCTCTAGAGCACAGGCCCAGTAGTTGTGGCACATGGGCTTAGTTTCTCCGCAGCATGTGGGATCTTCCCGGAACAGGGCTTGAACCTGCATCCCTTGCATTGGCAGGTGGATTCTTAACCACTGTGCCACAAGGGAAGCCCACTGATAGGGTTTTAATATGAGTCTGCAAGCAGTTGATTTACTATGGTCTCTGTACAGTCAGGCTCTCTGCTGATGATAATCTGTATTTGCAGCCACTCCCCAGCTAGATCCCTCGCATGCACAGTTCACAGTAGGGTTCTCACTCCCATGAGGCTCTAATGCTGGCGCTGATCTGACAGGAGGTGGAGCTCAGGCAGTAATGCGAGCAATGGGGAGTGGCTGTAAATGCAGATGAAGCTTTGCTCGCTCGCTCCCCCCCCACCCCCGCTCACCTCCTGCTGTGCAGCCTGGTTCCTAACAGGCCATGGACTGGTACCAGTCTGTGACCTGGGGGTTGGGGACCCCTGTAATAAAGGACATTGAATGACATGTGCATAGTGATTTTGAAAGAAGTTTGCCAAAAGTGTAGAATTCTTTTTTTTTGTACAAATACAATTTTTAGAGGGTATGTTCCATTTACAGTTATTACAAAATATTGGCTATATTTTCCAAGTTGTATAATATATTCTTGTAGCTTATTTTATACACAATAGTTTATACCTCTTAGTCTCCTACCCCAATTTTGCCCCTTCCGTTTTCCCTCTCCCCACTGGTAACCACTAGTTTGTTCTATATATCTGTGAGTCTGCTTGGTTTTTTTTTTGAGCCATGCAGCACGGCTTATGGGATCTTAGTTGCCCAATCAGGGATTGAACCCGGGCCCCTGGCAGTGAGAGCACCAAGTCCTAACTACTGGACCACCAGGGAATTCCCTGCTTCTTTTTTGTTATATTCGCTAGTTTGTTGTATTTTTTAGATTTCCTCATATAAGTGATATCATAAAGTATTTGTCTTTCTCTGTCTGACTTATTTCACTTAACATAACGCCCTCCAAGTCCATCCATGTTGCTGCAGATGGCAAAATTTCATTCTTTTTTATGGCCAAGTAGTATTCCATTGTATACATATACCACATCTTCTGTATCCAGTCATCTATTGATAGGCACTTATGTTGCTTCCGGATCTTGGCAATTGTAAATAATGCTGCTATGAACATTGGGGTGCATGTATCTTTTCAAATTAGTGTCTTCATTTTTTTCAGATATATACCCGGGAGTGGCAATTGCTGGGTCATATGGTAGTTCTATTTTTAGTTTTTTGAGAAACCTCCATACTGTTTTCCACAGTGGCTGTGCCACAGTGGCTGCACCAATTTACATTCCCACCAACAGTGTAGAAGTGTTCCCTTTTCTCCATATCCTCACCAACATTTGTTATTTCTGTTCTTTTTGATGGTAACCATTCTGACAGTTGTGAGATGATATCTCATTTGGTTCTGATTTGCATTTCCCTGATGATTAGTGATGTTGAGCATCTTTTCATGTGCCTGTTGGCCATCTGCATTTCCTCTTTGGAAAAATGTCTATTCAGTTCTTCTGCCCATTTTTTAATCAGGTTGTTTGTTTTTTTGATGTTGAGTTGGATGAGCTGTTTATATATGTTGGATATTAATCGCTTATCAGTCATATCATTTGCAAACATTTTCTCCCATTCAGTAGGTTATCTTTTAGTTTTGGCAATGGTTTCCTTTGCTGTGCAAAAGCTTTTAAGTTTAATTTGGTTCCATTTGTTTATTTTTTCTTTTATTTCCTTTACTTTAGGAAATGAATCAAAAAAAATATTGCTGCAATTTATGTCAAAGAGTGTTCTGCCTGTGTTTTCCTCTAGGAGTTTTATAGTATCCAGTCTTACATTTAGGTCTTTAATCCGTTTTGAGTTTATTTTTGTATATGGTGTTAGAGAATGTTCTAATTTTATTCTTTTGCATGTAGGTGTCCAGTTTTCCCACCACTTATTGAAGAGACTGTCTTTTCTCCATTGTATATTCTTGCCTTCTTTGTCGTAGATTGATTGACAAGGGTGTGGGGGTTTTTTCTGGGCTCTCTATCCTGTTCCATTGATCTGTTTGTCTCTTTTTGTGCCAGTACCATACTGCTTTGACTACTGTAGCTCTGTAGTATAGTCTGAAGTCAGGGAGCATGATTCCTCCAGCTCTGTTCTTTCTCAAGTTTGTTTTGGCTATTTGGGGTCTTTTGTGTTTCCATGTAGACTTCTAAATGTGGCCATTTTAACATAGGCGTTTTTATAGATGCTAGAGTAAAATTTACACTTGAGCTAAATTTCTGGTGATTTGCCTGGTAACATGGCTGTATTGAGAGAATCTAAAAGATGTAATGGTAAGCATGTTCATTAGGCTAGTCCTCTTGACAGTCAGTTTTCTCAGGCCTTCTCTGGCTGGGAAAGAGGTAGTAGTAGTAAGTGCTGGCTGAAGATTAGAATCACTGAGGAGCCTTTTAAAGAGAATGTTGATACAGTACCATGGGAGGGGCCTAAAGTCACCTGGAAGGGAGCTTTATGCTCTCTGGTGGAATGCTAGTGATTACTTCTTGAGCTGAGTGTTGTCTACACAGGTGTATTCAGTTTATGAAAACTATGTTTATAAAAGCTGTATACTTATAATGTGCACTTTTTTGTAAGTATATTATTCTTTAGTGAAAAGCTTTTGCCAGACCTCACTGATCCCCTTAGTTATCTGGATTAGCTCCTGAACATGAATGTTTTGTAAAAGTGCTCCAGTTTCTTTTAATGTGCCACCAGGAATGAATAACTTTGTTTGAGATGTTTCAAAATCACTGACAAGTAACCTTAATGAATATAGCAAGTTATTTAACTAAATACTGGTCATCTATGTGGTTGACCAAAAGGAAATCCAAATGTCATAAGAATCACAGATGTGGGTAGGAAATTCTTGGTAATAAGAATTTGAAAAAAAAAAAGAATTTTTGAGGGAGTTCCCTGGTGGTCCAGTGGTTAGGATTCCAGACTTAAACTGCCGGGGGCCCAGGTTTGATCCCTGGTCGGGGAACTAAGATCTTGCAAGCCACGCAATGTGGCCAAAAATTTAAAAATGTTAAAAAAAAAAAAAAGAAGAATTTGAAGAGTATGGCTTGTCCCCTCCACCACGGAAAGGACACATCTCATTTTTGCTGAAGACAGAGCTAATAACAACAACAACAACTTTGGACCTGTGCATATGCTTGAACAAACACAGAGCAGAACAGACACAAACTAAAAACATGGAAAAAATTATTTTGGCAGAGATTTAAGGGTAGGAGATGATGCCAGTTTTCTGTCTTTATTGTTAAAGGCATATTAGTACTATGGGATGAACAATCAAAACAGGCTTACAATCCTGTGATCCACCAGGGTGAATTGGCAGCTAGATACATGCCTGATGGCTTGGAATTAGCCCGCTGGTAATAGTAGTATTGTTAGATTTCCTTTTTAATCCATTCAAATGCTCGAGGATACTGTGGTTTGGATATATTAAAGTGTTCACCCTAAGAGAAATTAATTAAACTTCTTGAGGCCATTCCCATAATGTGTTTGAATATTATTTTTTGCAAGGAGACAGCTGCTTTTCTTCTTAGTTATGAAGGGAGAGTATTTATCTAGTTAATCAGGGTTCTGTCAAATTAAGTATCTGTTCCAAAAGAAAGGAGGCTAGCAACCAACACTTTGAAAATGAAATTAAGGAAACAGTTACATTTGTAATAACATCAAAGAAAATCAAATACTTAGTAATAAAGTTAGCAAAAGCATTGCTGAGAAAAATTATAAAACATTGCTGAGAAAAATTAATGAAGACTTGTACATGCATGTTTATAACAGCATTACTCATAAAAGCCAAAAACTGGGAAAAATCCAAATTAATAAAAAACAAAATATGATATATCCATACAATCTGTAAACAAATGTGCTGTATTCATCCGTGTTGTGGCATGCATCAGTATTTCATTTTTCGTTTGTGGGTGAACCACAGAAAATTATGCTAAGTTTAAGAAGCCATACATATAAGGCTACGGACTATATGATTCCATTGTATGAGACTTCTAAAAGAGGCGAAATTATAGAGAGAAAAAGCAGGTCAGTAGTTGCCTGGTTCTGTGAGCAAGGATTAATCATTTATGCACATGGGTACATAGGAACTTCTGGTAGAAGTGTTCTAAAACCGGATTATATTTATAGTCCAGTTATAGCACAGTTGTATAAATTTGCTAAATTCATCAAACTGGAAATGAGTGAATGTTATGCATTGTAAAGCATACCTTTAAAAAAGCTGTTAAAAAACCAGGGAGGACTGGGATGTAGGCCTGTTTTACTTTGCCTAACATAAATAATATTTGACATTTCATGAAAAATTACTAAAATTAAACTTTGGTTCAAAAGGAGCAAAACTCCAGGCTGACATCAAAATGTGATTATTTAACATTTTATTCACTATCTAGCATTTTGCTGTTTGCTGTCACTAAGATGTGGGTTTTTCTATTCACATGAGTTTCCCAGACATCTGAAGCTTACTGCTTTTATTTTGAAATGTTCCTTGGACATAACTATTTTGAAATGGGGTTGGATAAGCTTTTTATTTTTACATTCTCTTGGTTATAATTAAACATACTTAATTATTTTAAAAGAACAACAACAAAAAAAAAAGAACAAAAATGCCCTCAGAACTATTGAAGTTGGAGAGTTGCCTTATTCCTCACTAAACCATTTAAGCCTTTTTGCTTTCCTCTGTTTCCGCCCTTTTCACTGTCAGCATGTTTCTCTTAGCAGTCTTGCTGTCATTCAGTTACTGATTTTCCTCTTCTGTGGCCTAGAAAGCCAAGTAAATAAATTTCTTAAAACTCTTGAGTAAGTTGCAAGTGGTTAGGTTAAAATATGAGGGGGGTCCTCTTTCACTGAAGTATATATATAGACTTTAGTACTCTATGACCTTTTGTTTGCTTCTTAGCTTTTTTTCTGGAAAGGTGACATCTGCAGATAGTGACCTGAAGCTAAATGAGTTAGTATTATGCTAGGGTGCTCTTTTCAGCTTTCGGATACGTGGTTTCAGTTCTAGGCCAGCTTTATATGGAGACACTGCAAACAACCGCCCACTCCCCTTACCACTCTGAAGCCCTTTACTCCTGCTTGCTGATATTACTTGACATTTCGTGTATATTGGGCTGGCCAAAAGTTTCATTCGTTTTTTTCTGTAAGGTGGCTCTAGTAGCACTTAGTTGTCTTTAACTTCATTTGAAACAATTTTGTTAGGTTGTATGTGACAGCTGTCATATCAGCGTGCATTTAAAAAAGACTTATCAAAATTGGTGAATTTTTGTGTAGCCATTTTAATACTGAAGATGGAAGAAAAAAAGCGACATTTTCTGCATATTATGCTTTATTATTTCAAGAAAGGTAAAAATGCAACTGAAACACAAAAAAAGATTTGTGCAGTGTATGGAGAAGGTGCTGTGACTGATCGAACATGTCAAAAGTGGTTTGCGAAACTTTGTGCTGGAGATTTCTCGCTGGACGATGCTCCACTGTTGGGTAGACCAGTTGACGTTGACAGCGATCAAATCGAGACATTAACTGAGAACAATCAACATTATACCACGCGGGAGATAGCCGACATACTCAAAATATCCTAACCAAGCGTTGAAAATCATTTGCGCCAGCTTGCTTATGTTAATCGCTTTGATATTTGGGTTCCACATAAGTTAAGCAAAAAAAACCTTCCTGACCATATTTTCGCATGTGATTCTCTACCTAAACGTAACGAAAATGTTCAGTTTTTTAAACAAATTGTGATGGGTGATGGAAAGTGGATACAGCACAATAATGTGGAACGGAAGAGATCGTGGGGCAAGTGCAATGAACCACCACCAACCACACCAAAGTCCGGTCTTCATCCAAAGAAGGTGATGTTGTATATATGGTGGGGTTGGAAGGGAGTCCTCTATTATGAGCTCCTTCTGGAAAACCAAACGATTAATTCCAACAAGTACTGCTCCCAATTAGACCAACTAAAAGCAGCACTCGATGAAAAGCGTCCAGAATTAGTCAACAGAAAACGCATAACCTTTCGTGAGAATAATGCAAGACCGCATGTTTCTTTGTTGACCAGGCAAAAACTGTTACAGCTTGGCTGGAAAGTTCTGATTTATCCACCATATTCACCAGACATTGCACCTTCGGATTTCCATTTATTTTAGTCTTTACAAAGTTCTCTTAATGGAAAAAATTTCAATTCCCTGGAAGACTGTAAAAGGCACCTGGAACAGTTCTTTGCTCAAAAAGCTAAAAAGTTTTGGGAAGATGGAATTATGAAGTTGCCTGAAAAATGGCAGAAGGTAGTGGAACAAAAGGGTGAATACGTTGTTCAATGAAGTTCACAGTGAAAATGAAAAATGTGTCTTTTATTTTTACTTAAAAACCAAAGGCACTTTTTGGCCAACCCAATACCTAAAAGAATTTAAAGCAGGAACTCAAACAGGTATTTGAACACCAGTGTTCATAGTGGCATTATTCACAATAGCCAAAAGATGGAAACAATCCACACGTCCATCAACAGATGAATGGATGAACAAAATGTGGAATATACCTGCAGTGGATCATTAGTCAGCCATAAAAAGGAATGAAATTCTGATACATGGATCAACCTTGAAAAACACCATGCTAAATAAAATAAGCCAGAGACAAATGGACAAATATTGTATGATTCCACTTTTATCAGGTACGGAGAATAGGCAGATTCATAGAGATGGAAAGTACAATAGAGGTTATCAGGGAATGGGGAATTACTATTTAATAGGTATAGAGTTTCTTTGGGGGATGATGGATGATGGTAATGGTTGCACAACATTGTGAATGTACTTAATGCCACTGAACTATACACTGAACAGTGGTTAAAATGGTAAATTTGATGTGTGTATTACCATAATGAAAAGAAATATAGATTTTTCTGGTTTGGGTAAGGCTTTAGAACTTTAGTATTAAAGTTCTAAAGAAACCTCTCTTTAGAAACATATTCTGATAGAGACCACAGTATACCTATCACCAGTATAGGGAGAGGCCTCCCCAGAGGAAGATTCCATCACCTGCATCAGAGTCTGCCAGTGGAGCACTAGAAGGTTTATCCTTTCATTTCTCCTTTCTAGGCTATCCATCCGGGATATGGTTTTCTCTCAGAAAACATGGAATTTGCCGAACTGTGTAAGCAAGAAGGAATTATTTTTATAGGTCCTCCTTCATCAGCAATTAGAGACATGGGTATAAAGAGGTATGAGTTTATATCTTTTAAATACAGCCATAGGAAGACTAATTGAAATGGTTTGTTTTAACTATAATAGACATGTTAATTATACCCTTTTGTCATCATAGGCAAAAGTTATTTATTTGCCACTACAGTGAGTTACAGAAAATATTCAACTAATTAGTGTTTCTAATCAATGTGTTAATCAGTTTTGGGGGATTAAAAACAAGGTGGAATGAGCTACCACATGAAAACTGGATTGAGAAAACTAATAGATATTTTAACATTTGTATTAATATTTGTTGTCTCAGACTATAGTCCTTTTACCTATGGAATGTTTTTTTTATTTATTTATTTTTTTTTTATGGAATGTTTTATTTTTAAAGTTCCATTGTATTTTATATACTAGGAAGTATTTGTGTTTCCCTTGTATGAAATAATTCATAGATTTGGGGCTTCTTGGTTTTTTTATTCTAAAGCACAGCCAAATCCATCATGGCTGCTGCTGGAGTGCCTGTTGTGGAAGGTTATCACGGTGATGACCAATCAGACCAATGCCTGAAAGAGCATGCTAGGAGAATCGGTTACCCCGTCATGATTAAAGCCGTCCGTGGTGGAGGAGGAAAAGTAAGATTGCGCATGCTCGTGTTTTCCTTTTTGGGCTAGTCTAATTTGTTTTACTTACGTTGTAGTCGTAACTATCTTTCCATCTTAGGGTATGAGGATCATTAGATCCGGAAAAGAATTTCAAGAGCAGTTAGAATCAGCGCGGAGAGAAGCTAAGAAGTCTTTCAATGATGATGCGATGCTGATTGAGAAGTTTGTGGACACACCAAGGTGGGTTCAGCTTTTTTTTCCAACTCAAATTTTTTTAAATTAATTAATTAATTTATTTTTGGCTGCGTTGGGTCTTCGTTGTGGTGCACGGGCTTCTCATTGCAGTGGCTTCTCTTGTTGCGGAGCATGGGCTCTAGGTGCCCGGGCTTCAGTAGTTGTGGCACGTGGGCTCAGTAGTTGTGGCTCACGGGCTCCAGAGCACAGGCTCAGTAGTTGTGGCGCACGGGCTTAGTTGCTCCGCGGCATGTGAGATCTTCCCAGACCAGTGATCGAACCCGTGTCCCCTACATTGGCAGGCAGATTCTTAACCACTGTGCCACCAGGGAAGTCCTCAATTCATTTCTTGTTGATGGAATTTAGAGCTTTTCAAAATAAAAAAAAATTCTTGTAAGAAACTAAGCTTTATCTTACAGATAAAGCATCATTTGAGATGCTCAGAAAATGGTAATAGTTAGCCAAATTGAATTGTGAGTGATATGTTAACAAATATACTAATAGCTCACCCTTGTATTGCACTTAACCATGTGCCAGGTTCTAAGTATTTTACATATACTAAGTAATAATCTTGCTATCCTTCTATTTCTAGTCTAATTCCTGCAACAATCCCATTAGGTGGACCCTGTTCCCATTTTTCAGGTGAAAATACTGAGCAACAGAGTGGTCATCTGACTTGCCTGAGGTCTCCCAGCTGGGAAGTGGTGAAGCTGGGATTTGAATCCAGGCAGTTTGACTCCAGAATTCACACTCTAAGTGACCACACCGAACTGCTTCTCTGGGTACCACTATAGCAGATACTATGTGGATTTCTAATTTATTTTATTATCAGGAATTTTATTTTCATGTGTATTGCTTAAAATAAGATATTGATCATAGAAGCTTCTTGTTTCATAGATTTTGTGTTAAATACAGACACACACACACACACACACACACACACACATACACATATATATAAACCTGTAAGTCAAGTGACTTTATAGAGAAAAATTCATTTGGGGACCATGACCAGAGAGAGATTTACCTTGAAGGTAATGAACTAAAGCTTCAGGCCCTTCTCTTGCATGAACCTCTTTGAAGATCCTGTACCCAATTTTGTACTCATCTTAAAGTGGGCTCCCAAATTGTTTTTGTTTCAAGCCCTATAAAACTTAGAACTGTCCCTGAGCATGGCACAGTAATTAAATTCATTTAGAATGTGATAGTTAAAAAAACCAAAAAAGTCAATCTCAAAATAGGCCAGTTGATTAGGAGAGCACAACGTATGCCACGTATTAGTGGGAAATAAGGCAAAAATGGAGGAAGTTCTAAGGTAAATTGAAGGTTCCTTTCCACAGTATCTTTCCGAAAAGGATAGGCTAACTATCCACATTGGCATACTCTTGAGTTAAAATTGTTGTGGAGAGATCAGCTAGCTATTTCAGTGACTGTAACTCAATGCCTGCAACGTTTTTGAAGATGTAGATTCTTTACTTGTGAAATGTTAGCTAAATATTACCTCACATTGTAATTTATTCTCTCAATACCTGGAAAGCTCCTGGGAATCAAGCACCTGGTAGTTTCTTTCTTTTTATTTTCCCATACATATTACCTGGCATTATTTTCTTCATGATAGGCATCAGTAATATTTTTTTAAATATAGAAATAATATGAATACATTACAAACTTGGAAAATACAAGAGATGGAAAACAAAGTCAGTCATAACCTCATTCTCCTAATATAAGTATTAGCATTTCTACATATTTCTCTTCTGTGTTTTCTAGTAATAACATTTCAGTATCATGATAATCACTATTTTATATTCTGCTAAATAATTATCTGTTGAGTTAATGGAGTACCAGAAGATTGTCAAGGTGGTACTGATAACTGAGAAAAGTAGAAATCAAGATGTATTATATAATAAATCTGATCAGACCTATTGAGCTTATCTGAAAGGTTGGGATAGATAACAGTCTTCAAAGTGTACTCTTTTAGAGGATTAAAAAAGAATCAGATTCCTTCCTCACTTCACATTCAGTGCACATTCTAGAGGGATTAAAAATGTGAGAGGGTATCATGATCCCTGTTACAGATGGAGAAGCAGGGCCAGAAGGTTAAGTATCGACCAGTTCTCAGAGTCATGTCTGCCTGCCGATGCCTGTCTGGCTGCTCCAGGGCCTCCAATAACTGACCTTGTATAGCACCTTCATGAGCAGAAGACTCAGATCCAGCTCCTGACCTAACACACACATGAATCATGAGACCAGGACACATTTCCCAGGCATGTGACCTGGGCAGTTGCACCGGGCCCTGAGCTCAGAAGGGTCCATATTTGGTTTAATACCCCATGGAGGCATCTTAAAATTCTTAATAACATTTTAAAAGGGGCCCTGCATTTTCATTTTGCAATGGATCCATAAATTATGTAATGGGTCCTGCATGTGACTTTGGACGAGAAAAGGAACAGATGAGATGAGGAAATCTGGCTGGGGCAGCCACAGAGGAAGCAGAGGCCAGGGGTTGTGAGGGCTCTCTCTTCTTGGTTCTCAGCAGATCCCTCCATCCCCTGCTTTGAAAGGAAACAATGGCTCCTGCTTAAGAGGCTTCACCTCCCCAGCCTTATGGGTCAAGCAGATTCTGCATATGAGTCATATATGATATTTGTCTTTCTCTGTCTGAGTTCACTTAGTATGATGGTCTCCGGTTTCATCCATGTTGCTGCAGATGGCATTGTTTCGTTCTTTTTGGTGGCTGAGTGATATTCCATTGATATATGTACCTCATCTTCTTTGTCCGTTCGTCTGTTGATGGACATTTGGGTTGCTTCCATGTCCTGGCTATTGTAAACAGCACTACAGTGAACACTGGGGTGCATGTATCCTTTTGAACCATGTTTTTCTCTGGATATATGCCCAAGAGCGGGATTGCTAGATCGTATGGTAGCTCTATTTTTAGCTTCCTGGGGAGCCTCCATGCTGTTCTCCATAGTGGCTGTGCCAGTTTACATTCCCACCAACAGTGCGGGAGGGTTCCCTTTCCTCCACACCTTCTCTAGCAGTTACTGTTTGTGGATTTTTTGATGATGGCCGTTCTGACCGGGGTGAGGTGATGCCTTTTTGTAGTTTTGATTTGCATTTCTCAATTGCACTGTTTTTATGTGAAAAAGGAATGGGACATTTTTTTTTTTTTTTACCTTTGGGTAGAAACTATAGGGAGGTCTATTTTAGTTAGATCTTTGTAACACAGTGGGTGAGGGAAAGTTTTGCGAAGGTTTTTAAAGACAGTTGAGAGAGGGGGAGATGTTTCCAGAGGGTTGTGGAGTCTCCTCTGGGCCGAACCCTGGCAGCCACGCGGGCCGAACCCTGACAGCCACGCAGGCCACTCCTGCTCTGTCCAGTGGAAGACTGGCTACTGCATGTCTCTTCATCTTACTGATAAAGCTTCTAGGAGGCAAATATTTGTCAAAGCCAATGCCATGGGACTTCCCTGATGGCGCAGTGGTTAAGAATCCGCCTGCCAATGCAGGGGTCACGGGTTCAAGCCCTGGTCCGGGAAGATCCCACATGCCGTGGAGCAACTAAGCCTGCGAGCCACAACTACTGAGCCCGCGAGCCACAGCAACTGAGCCCATGTGCCCCAACTACTGAAGGCCACACGCCTAGAGCCTGTGCTCCGCAACAAGAGAAGCCACCGCAATGAGAAGCCCACGCACCGCAACGAAGAGTAGCCCCCGCTCGCCACAACTAGAGAAAAGCCCATGCACAGCAACGAAGACCCAACGCAGCCAATAAGTAAATAAATAAATTAATTAATTAATTAATTTTAAAAATCTATTTTAAAAATGTGAATAGGAAAATAAAAACTTTAGAACTCTTAGAAAACATCAAGGCATTCCTACTAGAAACCAGCTGCATCTGTCTGTCTCGCCAGACCCCAGCAGTGGCTGAATTCAAGTGGCTGGGATTTGATGCACTTCTTGGTTCTCAGACACTGTGCTCCAGAATCTCTAAGTTAGATAAAGCAACACAGAAAAGGATCATCAGAAAAGGGAAAATAGCAAGAGTGATTTGACAACCACAGAAATCCTAACAGAACACAGATCCTCAATGAGCTTCCCTTGTAAACAACCAAAGGAAAAGTGTTTCCAGCTTCTGAGAAGTCAGAAAAGAGCTATGTTGTGCTCCTGGTGGGGCCCCCGTTTGTTCACTTCAGAACCTAGAGTTCCTGCTCTAGTGCCTCCTTCCCTGGAGCAGCTAAAGGATAAGGGAGAGTCAGTGGACGTGGTGAAGTTTTACAATTGGAATTTGAAAAACAAACAGCTCAGCTCCAACATGCAAAGAGCATAGAAGTTGTTACTCACACCCAAAAAGCAAGTAAAAATCTGAACAAAATAAAAATCAATGAATTTTAGACCCATCAGAGAACTGAGGCCACAAGGCAAACCACCACCCTGAAATCTGGGCAGGCAAGTGAAGACAGCAAGTCCCAGCCAAGGTCAGCTAACCTAGAGCAGAAGCTGCGGGAGCCATCAGCTGATAGGGACACTTAAATGGGAATTTAGACAAATTACTAGAGGCTGCGTGTGGACTAGCTTGATGGGGAGGGCCCAGTGTTAGGGGGAACCCCACATTTTCATAGGTTTTTCCTCCAAGGACACCACCAAGTTCTCAGAGTGAAAATCCAAGAAAAATTCCCTCACATTTTGGGGCAGGAGGAGGAAAAAAGAAACCATTCTGAAATAGGCCCAGAGCTGTCTCTTCTCCCTACCAAAGGCCAGCACTCTAAGGGAAACTTTGCCAGAGCCTTTTCTGTCCCGGGGGAAGGGCAGTTAGCCAACTCTAGTCTTCCTGTTTCACGTAAGGGAAGAAAAAAAAAAAAGCTGAGAAACACTTCTGAGGGACACAGACCCACTGAAAGACTGAGATATAATCCTAAGATTATAGAATGCTTTCCCTTGCCCACACCCTACTGCCATGTCACCAGGGCTCCTGTATAATAACCAGGTTACAACTGAAAGAGCTGCAAGACACAGACTCTGATTAAGGAGTTCTTAGGGAAACCCAAAGACAAAAGGAGAAAAAACAAAGCAAGGACACTAGAGGGAACTGAAGCCTCTGGCACCTGTAGCTACTGCAGACATTGAACACAGCCTGCCTCCTAGCCAGGCTAACATAAAACCTCACGTGAAAGTTTTGTTCACCTCAGTTCCTGTTCTGTGACTCATTATGCCTGGCATTTAACCAAAAAAAATTACAGGGCGTGCTGAAAGACAAGAAAAGCATGGTCTGAAGAGAAAAAGCAAGCATCAGAACCAGACTGAAATATGACACAAATTTTGGAATTATCAGGTTTAGAATTTAAAGTAACTAATATGTTAAGGGCCCTAATGGAGCAGTAGGTGACATGCAAGAACATATGGGTAATGTAAGCAGAGAGATGGAAACTCTAAGAAAAAAAATCAAAAGAAAATGCCAGGAATCAAAAACATTGTAACAGAAATGAGGAATGCATTTGATGGACTCAGGGCAGACTGGACACAGCTGAGAAAAGGAACAGTGACCTTGAACTTATGTCAGTGGAAACTTCCCAAATTGAAATGCAAAGAGAAATAATGAAAACAAACAAACAGAACATAATATCTGAGAATTGTGGGACAATTTTAAAAGGTGTAATATATGCATCATTTGAATACTACAAGGAGAAGAAAGAAAGAGGCAGGAGAAATATTTGAAGTAATAATGGCCAAGATATTTCCAAAATTAATGACATACACCAAATTATAGAACCAGGAAGTTCAGGGTATACCAAAAGCAGGATACATGTCAAAAATTTTTTGAATCATATTAAAACTGCAGGAAACCAAAGACAAAAAAAGTCTTGAAAAAAGCTACAAGGGAAAAACACCTTATCTATAGAGGAGCAAGGATAAGAAATACATCAGACATAGCTAGTAGGAAGCAGCCACATAGCACAGGGAGATCAGCTCAGTGCTTTGTGACCACCTAGAGAGGTGGGATAGGGAGGGTGGGACGGAGAAGCAAGAGGGAGGAGATATGGGGATATATGTATATGTATAGCTGATTCACTTTGTTGTACAGCAGAAACCTACACACCATTGTAAAGCAATTATACTCCAATAAAGATGTCAAAAAAAATAGAATAGTGGGTCGTGAACAAATTTAAAAAAAAAAAGAAATACATCAGACTTAAGAAGAGTGGACTGTTAAAATAAACACTGCATATTTTCAAGAAAAAAAAAATAGAGTGGAGTAAGATATTTATAAAGGGTTGAAAGAAAAAAAATCAGCCTATATATTCTGTGTCCAGTGAAATTATCCTTCACACTTGAAGGAGAAATAAGGACTTCCTCAGACAAGCAAAAATTGAGGGAATTTGTCACCGGTAGACTTGCTTTACAAGAAATGGTTAAGTTCTTTAAGGAGAAGGAAAATGATGCAGGTCAGAAACTTGGATCTCTATAAAGAAAAGAAGAACGATAGAGAAAGAATAAACAAAGGCAAAATAAAATCTCTTGGTTTTTTTATTCTTAATTGATCTCACAGATAAGTTTATTCAAAATAATAATAGCAAGAATGTGTTTGGTGTTAGTAGCTTAAGGGTAAATAAAAATAGGAGGAAAGATCAAGGAGGCACATCCAAAAGGAAGAAATCAGCTCCTATTATTTTGTCAAGAGAATATGTTGGACAAGTTGGAAATTTTTAAATGGAACATTCAGTAGAAATGATATATCAAGAAAAAAAATTCTTCCAAGTGGTTTAATGAAGTGTTTCATGAGGTAAACAGAAAGGAAGAGAAATGAGCCACTGTGCTGAAATAGTATATTTATAAGACTTTCTGGGTTTTTAAAAAATTTCTTCTATGTTTGACAATTTTTATTTTAAAAACTCAACAGAAAAAAATGCTTGCTGGTCACTCATTTCTGTATTATGGTGGTGAATGTGTGAGGTGAACTACAGTATGAACATATCAAAATGAATCTGAGAAGAATGCTTTCATGTTCACCAAATGGTCTGTGTTACCCTTATTTTCTTAAGTGTTACGTGCATTTACTCTTTTTCTCTTAATAAAGTTATTTATTTATTTATTTTTGGCTGCATTGGGTCTCCGTTGCTGCACGCGGGCTTTCTCTAGTTGCAGTGAGCAGGCTTCTCATTGAGGTGGCTTCTCTTGTTGTGGAGGCATGGGCTCTAGGCGTGCGGGCTTCAGTAGTTGTGGCGTGAGGGCTCAGTAGTTGTGGTGCACGGGCTTAGTTGCTCCACGACATGTGGGATCTTCCTGGACCAGGGCTCGAACCCATGTCCCCTGCATTGGCAGGCGGATTCTTAACCACTGCGCCACCAGGGAAGTCCTGCATTTACTCGTAATATGACTTCTGATAATTTTACTATTTTACACTCAACATTAAAGTTCCTTTTTTTGTTTTTTATGATTTAATGTTAGTATATTCTTTTTTTTTAATTTTTTAAAATTTATTTTTATATTTATTTATGGCTGCATTGGGTCTTTGTTTCTGTGCGAGGGCTTTCTCTCGTTGCAGCAAGTGGGGGCCACTCTTCATCGCGGTGCGCGGGCCTCTCACTATCGTGGCGTCTCTTGTTGTGGAGCACAGGCTCCAGACGCGCAGGCTCAGTAATTGTGTCTCACGGGCCTAGTTG
Organism: Eschrichtius robustus; assembly: GCF_028021215.1. NCBI lineage: Eukaryota > Metazoa > Chordata > Mammalia > Artiodactyla > Eschrichtiidae > Eschrichtius > Eschrichtius robustus. The sequence goes on along the minus strand of NC_090829.1, from coordinate 62,224,041 downwards.
CTCCGCGGCATGTGGGATCTTCCCAGACCAGGGCTCGAACCCGTGTCCCCTGCATTGGCAGGCAGATTCTCAACCACTGCGCCACCAGGGAAGCCCAATGTTAGTATATTCTTAAAAAATGAATGATCCATATAAATTTATTTCTTAACCTTTCTATGGATGAGCCATTATAATTTCCAGTCTGCCTTAGTTTATAAAATCTGACTGTAAGAGTTGCTTTTTTAAAATCCACTGATCATAAAAATATGTTTTCATTGACTTTTTGAGGATACATGAATTGTGACTATAACTTGTAATTTTGATGTATTCAGATTTATCAGTCTTTTCCTTGGCAGTTTGTACTTGCGACTTGCCCCTACTGTGAGGTCATAAATATGGTATCCAGTGTTTTCTGTCTTTTCTTATTTCTCACTCATTTCATATATACAATTTTTTTTTCTTGAATGTTCAACCTACAAATGGAAACTTCTCATTGGGTTTTTAAATAGGCATGTGGAAGTCCAGGTGTTTGGTGACCACCATGGCAATGCTGTGTACTTGTTTGAAAGAGACTGTAGTGTACAGAGGAGACATCAGAAGATCATTGAGGAGGCCCCAGGGGTAAGGATCTTGTAAAGAAATTTGTCAGCTTCTCTATATTGTAAATCTCAGTCACTGACTTTTGGGTCAGAAATCTGTGAAGCTAGTATTCCCCCCAAGTCCTGCTGAACAACATTCCCCAGTAGTAATACAGCCTCACTGCAGTGTTGGGGATGAGGAAGGGTTGATATTCTGGGGCTACCATACTGAGGGCGCACTAAGACCATGATCCTTCTGGATGGTATCTGGGAAAATCTGCTCTGATCCAAGTAGTATCTGACTTACAGTGAACAGCTACCGTTTCCATGCAGATTTTAAATTGTAATTAATTAGCGTGTTTGAGGAATGGAATGGTCTTGTTAATTGAATGTATTTTTTATGAAGAACATTCTTTTAACTGGTGTTTCAGATGTTCCTAAAATATATTAATCATCTTCCCAACTTAAAGGTTATGTTGTGTAGAGGAGAGATTTGGATTTGCTCTTATTTGGCCACTTTTGCCCCCTTACAATTGTTTACATCTGAGTCTACCTCTTGATTGACTCAGGTTGTCACCCGGGTCAAGGCCTACTCCTAGGATTACCTATTTTCAGATTTACATTTCTTTGGAATCTGCTACTGCCGTAGGCCTCTTGTCCAAAGTTATATGCATGTTTTTTTCAATATGTATTTCTAAAAGGTCAGAGATCTAAGGTTTCTGATTCATCAGTTAGTTATTCTCATACTGTATTCAAAACTTAATTTCTGTTGCAGAGTATATTATACCGTCTGAAGTAAATGTCAACAATAATTTCAATAAAGCCTTATTTTCAAGCAGTGATTGCTTAAATAAAAATCTGTAGAGCACCATTTAACAATGTTAAAAGGCTTTGCCTACTTATTGATAGACATTTTATGAACCTTTTTTTTTTTTTGGCCGTGCCATGCACGGCACGCGGGATCTTATTTCCCCAACCAGGGATTGAACCTGCGCCCCCTGCAGTGGAAGTGCGAAATCTTAACCACTGGACCGCCAGGGAAGTCCCTGAACCTTTCTTATTAACTTGCAATCTCAACATTTACCATTATTCCAAGATAATTATTGGGCATATGACCCAGATTGCTTTATCATCTTGAAACAAATAGAAATTATTCAAAGTTTTTGTATTGATATATGTAATTTTAAGTGGACATATGATCATGAAAGTTATTTTGGGGAATTCTGTGGCAGTCCAGTGGTTAGGACTAAGTGCTTTCACTGTTGTGGGCCTGGGTTCCATCCCTGGTTGGGGATCTAAGATCCTGCAAGCCGCACAGCACGGCCAAAAAAAAAAAAGAAAAGAAAAGATAGTCATTTAGTAGGTACAAGGGACAGAGATATGTCATTATGCTAAGTAATATCTGCAATTCATAGAAATTACTAACAGAATCATTAAACTTTGGTATAGGGACAGTTGAACTGTGGTATAAGACAGTATTTCATGATGAAATGTATAACATCAGATATTTATCCTTATTATCTCTTTAATGCAATATTTGATACATAGAAATGTACTATTGAATCTTAATGGAAACTTCTAGTAGAACAAAGTACTAATGGAAATTTATTTCAAATATTTTTTCATAGCCTGGTATTAAACCTGAAGTAAGAAAAAAGCTCGGAGAAGCTGCAGTCAGAGCTGCTAAAGCTGTAAATTATGTTGGCGCAGGTATGTCAAGATTGGCTTCTAACAGAGGAGGAGGAAAATTCATTTGTGTTTTGAAAGGCAAACGAAACATACAGCTTTGAAATCATTGGCTTTCAAACTTTTTTGACTATATCCACATTAAGAAGTACATTTTACGTTGAGAACCAGTATGTAAACGTGTTTATGTTTATATACATGTATATTGGGGGAAAAAAGTCACTAAACAGTACTTAGCCTAATTCTGTATAATGCTATTTGATATTTTCTATCCTATTTTGAAATAAAATCGCTAAAATGATTTTTTTGCATTTTTCAAAATTAGTAAACTTAAATGTTTTAGAGCAGTTTTAGGTTCACAGCACAATTGAGCAGCAAGTTCAAAGAGTTCCCACACCCCTTGTGCCCCCCCAACACAGCCTCCCCCACTGTCGACATCCAGCACCAGAGCAGTGCTTTTGTTACAACTGACGAACCTACATGGACACATCATTATCACCCAGGGTCCATAGTTTACATTAGGGTTGCTCTTGATGTTGTACATTCTGTGAGTTTGGAGAAATATATAATGACACGTGTCCAACATGTATCCACCATTGTAATATCTTACAGAATAGTCTCAGTGCCCTAAATATGCTCTTCATTCCTCCCTGCCTCCAACCCCTGACAACCACTGATCTTTTTATTGCTTCTATAGTTTTGTCTTTTCTAAAATGTTACATAGTTGGAATCATACAGTATGTAGCCTTTTCAGGATGGCTTCTTTCACTTAGTAATATGTATTTAAGTAGTATGCATTTAAGTTTCCTCCATATCTTTTCATGGCTTGATAGCTCATTTCTGTTTAGTGTTGAATAATATTCCATTGTCTGGATGTACCACAGTTTACTTATCTTCTGACCTACTGAAGGACATCCAAGTTTGGTAATTATAAATAAAGCTACTATAAACATCTGTGTACAGGGTTTTGTGTAGACACAGCTTCAGTTCATTTGAGTAAATACCAAGAAGTATGATTGCTGGATCACATGGTAAGAGTATGTTTAGTTTTGTAAGAAACTGCCAAAGTGTTCCAAAGCAGCTGTACCATTTTGCAATCCCACCAGCAGTGAATGAGAACTCCTGTTGCTCCACATCCTCACCAGCATTTGGTGTTGTCAGTGTTCCAGATTATGGCTACTCTAATACGTGTGTAGTGGTATCTCAGTGTTTTAATTTGCATTTTCCTGATAACATATGATATGCAGCATCTTCTCATATGCTTACTTGCCATCTGTATGTCTTTGGTGAGGTGTCTCTTCAGGTCTTTTGCCGATTTTTTTTTTTTTTTAAATAAGTTTATTTATTTATTTATTTTATTTTTGGCTGCGTTGGGTCTTCGTTGCTTCGCCCGGGCTTTCTCTAGTTGCGGCGAGCGGGGGGTACTCTTCGTTGTGGTGCACCAGCTTCTCATTGCGGTGGCTTCTCGTTGCGGAGCACGGGCTCTAGGAACGTGGGCTCAGTAGTTGTGGCACGCGGGCTCAGGAGTTGTGGCGCATGGGCTTAGTTGCTCCATGGCATGTGGGATCTTCCCAGACCAGGGCTCGAACCCGTGTCCCCTGCATTGGCAGGCAGATTCTCAACCACTGCGCCACCAGGGAAACCCCTTGCCCATTTTTTAATTGGGTTGTTTGCTTTCTTATTGTCGAGCTTTAAGGGTTCTTTATATATTAGATAACAGTCTTTCATCAGATGTACCATGTACCTTTTGCAAATATTTTCTCTCAGTCTGTGGCTAGTTTTTGCATTCTGTTGACATTGTCTTTTGCCAAGCGGAAGTTTTTAATTTTAGTGAAGTCCAGTTTATCAATTGTTTTTTTCATGGATCATGCCTTTGCTGTTGTATCTAAAAAGGACATCGCCATGCTCAAGGTCAACTAGGTTTTTTCCTGTGTTGTGTTCTAGGAGTTTTATGGTTTTGTGTTTTACATTTAGGTCTTTGAACCATTTTGAGTTAATTTTTGTAAGGTCTGTGTTGAGATTCTTTTTTTTTTTTTCCTGCATGTAGTTGCCCAGTTGCTCCAGCACCGTTTCTTGAAAAGACTGTTTTTTCTCCATTGTATTGCCTTTGCTCCTTTGTCAAAGATCAGTTGTCTATATTTATGTCGGTCTATTTCTGGACTCTCTATTCTGTTCCACTGATCTATTTGTTCTCTCACTGGTACTTCACTGATTTGATTACTGTAGCTTTATAGTAAGTCTTGAATTCAGATAGTGTCAGTCTTCCCATTTTGTCATTTTGTCAGACTGAGTTGGTTATTCGGGTCTTTTGCCTCTCCGTATAACCGTTAGAATCAGTTTTTTGATATCCACAAAATAACTTGCTGGGATTTTGATTGGGGTTGCATTGACTCTATATAACAAGTTGGGAAGAACTGACATCTTTACAATGTTGAGTCTTCCCACCCATGAACATGGAATATTTCTCCATTTATTTAATTCTTCTTTGACTTCTTTTACCAGAATTTTATAGTTTCCTCATATAGATCTTATACATATTCTGTTAGATTTATACCTATTTCATGGGGGAGGGTGCTAATGTAAATAGTATTGTGTTTTTAATTTCAAATTCAACTTGTTTGCTGGTATGTCGGAGAACAATTGACTTTTGTATATTAACCTTGTATCCTGCAACCATGATATGATCACTTATTAGTTCCAGGAGGTTTTTTTGTCAACTTTTTTATAAAGATGATCAAGTCATCTGTGAACAGTCAGTTTTATTTCTTCTTTCCCAATCTATATACCATTTATTTCCTTTTCTTGTCTTACTGTATTAGATAGGACTTCTGGTATGATGTTGAAAAGGAGTGGTGAAAGTGGACATCCTTGCCTTATTTCTGATCTTAGTGGGAAGGCTTCTAGTTTCTCACCATTAAGTATGATGGTAGCTGTGTAGGTTTTTGTAAATCTTCTTTATCAAATTGAGGAGGTTCCCCTCTGTTCCTAGTTTGTTGAGAGTTTTTATTATAATTGGGTACTAGATTTCATCAAATGCTTTTTCTGCATTTATTGATATGATCACATGGTTTTGCTTTAGCCTGTTGATGTGATAGATTACATTAATTGATTTTCTAATGTTGAACCAGCCTTGCATACCTGGGATAAATCTTACCTGGTCATGGTGGGATTTTTATATGTTGTTGGATTTGATTTGCTAATATTTTCTTGAGGATTACTTCATCAGTGTTCTTAAGAGATATTGGTCTGTAGTTTCCTTGTAACATCTTTGGTTTTGGTATTAAGGTAACGCTGGCCTCATAGAATGAGTTAGGAAAAATTCTGTCTTCTGGAATAGACTGTAGAAAATTGGTATAAATTCTGCCTTCAGTGTTTGGTAGAATTTACCAGTAAACCAATCTGGGCCTGCTGCTTTCTGTTTTGAAGGTTATTAATGATTGTTTCAATTTCTTTAATAGATATAGGCCTATTTAAATTCTGTTTTTTGCTTGTGTGAGTTTTGGCAGATTGTGTCTTTCAAGGAATTGGCCCATTTCATCTAGGTTATTAAATTTGTGAGCATAATGTTGTTAATAATATTCCTTTATTATCCTTTTAATGTTCATAAGGTCTGTAGTGATGTTCCTTCCTTCATGTCTGATATTAGTAATTTCTGTCCTCTTTTTTTCTTAGATAGCCTGTCTAGAGGCTTATCACTTTTATTGATCTTTTCAAAGAACCAACTTTTGGTTTTGTTGATTTTTTTTCTATTTTCTGTCTTCAGTTTCATGAATTTCTACTCTATTATTTCTTTTCTTCTGTTTACCTTGGAAGTAATTTGCTTTTCCTTTTTTAGTTTCCTAAAGTAGAAGCTTAGATTAATTGTAGATCTTTCTTCTCTTCAAATATATGGATTCAATGCTATAAATTGCCATCTAATACTGCTTTCTATGCATCTCACAAATTTTGAAAAGTTGTATCCTCATATTCATCTAGTTTAAACAATTTTTAGATTTCTTTTGAGATTTCTTCTTTGACACGTGTTATTTAGTAGTGTGTTGTTTAATCTGCAAGTATTTGGGGATTTTTTTCCAGCTATCTTTCTGTTATGATTTCTAGTTCAATTTATTGATTTTTAGTTTAATTGTGGTCTGAGAGCAGACATTATATGTTATCTATTCTTTTAAATTTGTTAAGGTCTTTTTCTGTGGCCCTGAATGTGGTCTGTCATGGTGATTGTTCCATGCAAGTATGACAATATGTAATCTGCTGTTGTTGGATGAATTAGTCTATAGGTGTCAATTATTCCATTTTATTGACTGTGCTATTGAGTTCATCTATGTCCTTACTAATATTCTGCCTGCTGGGTTTATCCATTTCTAATAGAGGGGTATTAAAGTCTCCAATTGATTAGTGGATTCATCTATTTATTCTTGCAGTTCTCAGTTTTTACCTGATGTATTTTGACACCCTGTTTTCAGATGCGTAAACATTAAAGATTGTTACGTCTTGGTTTATTGACCCTATTTCATTTCCTTCGCTATGAAGAACTTCTAATAGGCTAGATTTTTTTTTTTATTAATTAATTAATTAATTTATGGCTGTGTTGGGTCTTGGTTGCTGTGCGAGGGCTTTCTCTAGTTGCGGCAAGTGGGGGCCACTCTTCATCGCGGTGCGCGGGCCTCTCACTGTCCCGCCTCTCTTGTTGCGGAGCACAGGCTCCAGACGCGCAGGCTCAGTAGTTGTGGCGCACAGGCTTAGTTGCTCCATGGCATGTGGGATCTTCCCAGACCAGGGCTCGAACCCGTGTCCCCTGCATTGGCAGGCAGATTCTCAACCACTGCACCACCAGGGAAGCCCCAAGAACTTCTTTTAACATTTCTTGCAGGGCAAGTCTACTGCCAATAAATTCTCTCAATTTTTGTTTATCTAAGATAGTCTTTATTTCTCCTTCACTTTGGAAGGATAACTTAACAAGGTACAGAATTCTAGGTTGATGGGTTTTTTTTTTTTATACTTGGCTGACTTTCTTTATAGATTTTTGAAATTTATTTATTTATTTATTATTTATTTATTTATTTTTGGCTGCATTGGGTCTTCGTTGCTGCACATGGGCTTTCTCTAGTTGCGGTGAGCGGGGGCTACTCTTCGTTGCGGTGCATGGGCTTCTCACTGTGGTGGCTTCTCGTTGCGGAGCACGGGCTCTAAGCACACAGGCTTCAGTAGTTGTGGCTTGCGGGCTCTAGAGTGCAGGCTCAGTAGTTGTGGCGCACGGGCTTAGTTGCTCTGCAGCATGTGGGATCTTCCCGGACCAGGGCTCGAACCTGTGTCCCCTGCATTGGCAGGCGGATTCTTAACCACTGCGCCACCAGGGAAGCCCTTGATGATTGTTTTAGACAACACTTTAAATAGTTCACTCTGCTCTTCTTGGTTGCATGGTTTCTGAGGAGAAGTCAGATATAATTCTTATCTTTTCTCTTTTATAAGTAAGGTGTGTTTTTTTTCCTTGGGTTCTTTCAGGATTTTTGATTTTCTGTACTTTGAAAATGATATTGTAGGTATAGTTTGCCTAGGTGTAGTTTTTCTGGCATTTATCCTGCTTTGTGTTCTCTGACCTCCCTGGATCAGTGATTCAGTGTCCAACATTAAATTTTAGTCATTATTGCTTCAGATACTGCTTTTGTTCCTTTCTTTACTTATCTTATGGTATTCCCATTATGCATATGTTACACCTTTTCTAGTTCTCCACAGTTCTTGGATATTCTGTTCTGTTTTTTTCAGTCTTTTTTCTCTTTGATTTTAATTTTGGAAGTTTCTGTTGTCATGTCCTCAAGCTCAGAGATTCTTTCCTTGGCTGTGTGCAATCTACTGATAAGTCCATCAAAGGCATTCTTCATTTCTCTAATGGTATGTTTGATCTTTAGATTTTTTTTTTCTTTCTTAAAATTTCCATGTCTACTTATATTTAACTGTTCTTACATGTTGTGTACTTTTTCCATTAAAACCCTTAACATATTAATTAAAGGGTTTTTAAGTTCTTGTTCTGATAATTCTATCAGATAATTATGATAATTATAATTCTATCATATCTTAGTCTGGTTATGATGCTTTTTCAGTCTCTCGAAACTGTGTTTTTTGCCTCTTAGGATGCCATGTAATTTGTTCTTGATAGCCAGAGGTTAATGTACCAGGTAAAAGGAACTGTGGTAAATAGGTCTTTAGTAGTGTATTGGTTAGGTACAGGGAAGGTGAAATGTTCTATAGACCTGTGATTCAGTCTAAGTCTTTTGGTGTGCTTGCGCTCTGAACTGTGAACTTCATCAGTGTTTTTCAGTTGGTTTTTGTTTATTTGTTTTTTATTTATTCCCTTATGTGGGACAGAATGGCTGGAGTTGTGTATTTCTCTTCCCTCAATTACATTAATTAGGCCCTGATAAAATCCCAATAGTTTAGGCTCTAATAAAATAGTTTCTCTGAAGGACGGATCTTGTTCAGAAGAACAGAACTCTGGCATACTTCATATGGTTCGTTTTCCCCTCCCACTGCTAGAAACTCAAGGGATTTTTTTCTCCAGTGTTCACTGTGAGGACCTGGTAGAGCTTCTGGAGGTAAAACTTATAAAAGTGTTGGGAGCTCCCTATAACTTCATCCCCCCCGGGGGTTTTTAACTCTTGGAACTGTCCACACTGAGCCTCCAGCAATTTGTCAATTACAGTCCAGGTTTTCCTTCTCCAGTACTTGTTCCCACAGAGGTTTTTGCTCATGGGTTTCTGTTCCAATAAGTTGTGAATCTCTGTTTTCACCTTTCTGTGTCTCTAATTTGGGGGGCAGCGGTTTGCCTTGTAACCTCATGTCTGTGATGCATCTAAGAAGAGTTGTTGATTTTTCATCTTATTCAGCTTTTTCTTGTTGTCAGAATGGAATGGTAACTTCTAAGTTCCTTCCATGCTGGGCCAGAAACTGGAAGTCTTCACTAAATTTTTACAATCCACTAACTCCTCCACAGTTTGAAAAGCAAGTTTTAAATTATATGGAATTAGCCTTAGGCTAAGTGAAAAAAATTCAAACACAAAAGACTGTATACTATATGATTTCATTTATATGACATTCTAGAAAAAACCTGTGATAGAAAGCAGACCAGTGATTGCCTGGAGCTGGGGCCTGGTGAAGGGACTGACTGCAAAGGGAACAAGGGAATGTTTTGGATGATGGAAGTATGTTGTATTTTCATTGTGGTGGTGGTTATATGACTGTATTCAATTGCTGAAACTCAGCACACTATATTTAAAATAGATAAATTTTACTGTCTGGAATTATACCTTAATAAAGTTGGGGGAAGTGTAGTACTTAGTAGAATGTCAGTAGATAAGACATTAACATAGTGTTTAGTTACTAAGTAATCTCCCCATGGGTCACTAGCAAAAGGACTTTTAAAGACACTTCCAAAGCGCACAGTCAGGAGAAAAAAATGTTGTGTTTTTCTCCACAGAGTTAGAGTGAGATGGGATGTCACAGTGAGGTTTCCAGGGATCTTGGTACGCAGAAGCTGTAACACATGGTCCAACCATGTTCTAACTGCTACAACAGCTGAGACTTATTCATAACTTGGGCTTACCGTTTGCTTGAAACCCCAAATATACTTTTCTATTGTTAAATTTCATGTGGCTCCGTATTTTTGATTGAGAATCATTTGCTGCTGCAAAACATGAGATGTTTTCTTCATGAAATGCAAAATGTTTACCATTGAATGAAGGCAGCTGTAAAACTTGATATGATCTATCAAGAAAGATTTTGATTCCTACTGATTATATACTGTTGAAATGTGACGACTGTATTTTATATTTAGGAACTGTGGAGTTTATTATGGACTCAAAGCACAATTTCTACTTCATGGAGATGAATACAAGGCTGCAAGTGGAACACCCTGTTACTGAGATGATCACAGGAACTGACTTGGTGGAATGGCAGCTTAGGGTGGGAGTATTTTTTCTGTTAAAAATCAGTGTCGAGAATACATTCCCTTCTTAAAACCTCTTGAAAGGAGGCATCGCTTTGGACAAGGGTTCAATTCTTAGTGGTTGTCATGAGGATAGGAAAATGGGAGGTTAAAGGTGGCATTACATTTGATGCAGTTTATGGACTCAGATCCTAATCTGTCACTTACCATCTTTCCCCCTTAGACATGGGGCAGCCAGCAGGCGAGCTGCTGTCACTGAGGCTTGCTTGTGACCACACTGTCTCAACACAAAGCCTTGTGCTCTGAGACCACATCATTCAGGTCCAGACCATCATGAGATTTTAGAGGCAGGACAGATGCTAGCCAAGGTGAAATAAGCTAAGGAAAAGATGGGAATGAAGAGCCAAGGGAAGGGTCTGGATTAACAGAGGGGTCCACGTGCAAGTGCTGACAGAATGTTGATGGCCCATGAAGGGATAAATGTAGCTATTCAGAGTAAATGTTTAGAAAATTTTAAAGCACTTTAACATTTCTGTGACACATCTACTGAATTTTACTGAAGTCTTAAGTCTACAACTGTTCTTCACTGGCCTGAATCTGAGTTCTACAAGCTTATTCCTTCAAACATTTATGATAATAACTTAGTCTGTTTTGTTCTCTTTATTGAAAACAGTAGATGTTTACAACCTGTTGTTTAATATAAAAAATGTTTTTAAGTAGTATGAATGTTCTTGATCTCTGTAGGATTCTTTGTTCTTTATATAGCCTGAAACGAAATTATTTTTTCCACGTTGTGATGCTAAAGTCTTGATTATTTTGATAATTTTGTCTTTGCAGAACTTCTGTGGACAGTAATAGAACATTCCTTTTGCTGGTTCCTTGGGGATGATTGGTGGTTTTAATTGAGCCATAAGATTCTTCTGGGCCTTCTGGGCATTGGGAGCTAATGAAAACCAGGCACATCAGGCTAGTAAGTGTTAGTAAGTGTCAGGAAAACTGTAGCGGGTTTATAAACTTTTGGAAAGAGTGCTTATGTTTCCAGAATTCAAGGAAAGGAATATTTTTTTTCTGAAGCGGTAACCACAAGAGTCCAGAATTTTGAAATCATGAAGGATAAAGGGTTTCCAAGGATTAAAGAGGAGAAAGCTTTTGGACATTAGGGGGACCAGCAGACATTTATTTCTGCAGGTCAAGAAACTGTAAGAGCTTTAGAAAGAGAAATAGGCTTTTATCATCTGGGGAGGGTTTCTAGAACTTAGGGATGCCATTGGACCTTGTTTACAGTGTTCAAGGTACTTTGGAGTCTGGCTTCCAAACAGAGGTAAAACAAGGGGTGTCTCCATGTGGTGAGGCAAGAGTTCAAGCTCCAGGACCTGTCTCTGGAGTCACCAGCTTTGTAGAGCAAGGGAGAAATGATGTGAGCGCCCAGGCTGCAGGTGCAGATGGTTAGTGGTTTCAGGAGAGGCTGGTGAAATATCCAAGGTCCAGGGCTTCCAAAGGGTCAATGTCTAAGCCCCAGAGAACTCAGATGGTACACATTTCTAAGTACCCAGAGGCATGGTTGGGTCAGTCTCTTCTGGGCCCAGATAGAAGCCAACTTCAGAGGAAAGCAAATAGGCAAAGATAGCCAGGTTGAAATTGCGCTATATAGTCAGCAATAAGATCACATCTTAGAATATGGACATATGGTCATTCTTTTCCTTTTTTATACTAAAACAAATAGAATTCTTTTTTTTTTTTGAAATAGAATTCTTTATTAGAACATTAAAGAGTATTTTATTATAAAGGATTAGAATGAAATGATAATAGCTAACACTTACATAGTGCTTACTTTATGCCAGGCATTTTTCTCTGAAGCATTAAGAGGTTACAGAGGGCTTCCCTGGTGGCACAGTGGTTGAGAATCTGCCTGCCAATGCAGGGGACACGGGTTCGAGCCCTGGTCTGGGAAGATCCCACGTGCCGCGGAGCAGCTGGGCCTGTGAGCCACAACTACTGAGCCTGCGCATCTGCAGCCTGTGCTCCGCAACAAGAGAGGCTGCGATAGTGAGAGGCCCGCGCACCGCGATGAAGAGTGGCCCCTGCTTGCCGCAACTAGAGAAAGCCCTTGCACAGAAACGAAGACCCAACACAACCAAAAATAAATAATTAATTAATTAATTTAAAAAAAAAGAGGTTACAGAAACTTACCCAGAATATGAGTATGCCCAGAACAGAATAAGTATAGAGACAGAATTTGAACCCAGGCAATACGGCTGCAGTCTTTGGCTCCAAACACCATGGCATAAAGCCATTCAATTTAGTCCATTTTCCTTTCATTTTCACTGTTGTGGTTCCTGATTTTTCTTATCTACAGATTTAAAGAGATGAAACCTTTGCTTGTTTTACACTTACCTGTCTAGTTCAGTGTGCTGCTAAGTTAGAGTTTTTCCCTATATCTTTTGCCATCTCAGTTTGTCATTTTCTCATCTTGGAGGAAAACTTAAGGGGAGAGAGAAGAGAGGGACAGTGTGCCCTCCAATAGCCTTTTCCAAGTTATATTAGTTGAAGAGAGAGATTTGTTGTATTAGTATATAAGAGCCAAAATAATAATAATTACAGTAGTGATAAACAATGCTGATCATCCTGTTTATAATCTGGTATCTTGCAATATACATAAACATAACAAAATTTAAAAAACATCATGTTCCCCTGTTTGTTTTGCTTGATCGCTTGGTGATGAAGATGACAAAGATGACTAATGCCACGCTTTAGGCATAGCTGTGAAAATAGTCCTAAACACCAGCTAATAATTTACTATAAAAAAGCTTGATTTGGTAACTGAGTGCTAATGTTTTAAATGAAAACTGAGAATATCTTGCCAGTAAGAAATTTCAGTTTTCATTATATTGAAAAAGGACTGATACTTATATTTGTGATTTAGTCATTGGTTTGCCTGTTTTCTCTATTTAAAAATTCTAGAAACCCATTGTAATTAGTACAGTATTTTCAAGCTGCATCTGTTTTTTAATCTACTTTTGCTTTTGCCCAATACTCGAGTGGGTGGATAAAATAAGAGTTTTTATTTGGCTTCATTATAAAGTCCTGATGTACATTTTACGTAGAAAAGAATAAGACCATCGACTAAGTCTCATAGCTGCTAGAAGGTGTATATTCATAAGAAGCACATACTCTTCTTTTACCAGATTGCAGCAGGAGAGAAGATTCCTTTGAGCCAGGAAGAAATAACTCTGCGGGGCCATGCCTTTGAAGCTAGAATATATGCAGAAGATCCTAACAATAACTTCATGCCAGGGGCTGGACCATTAGTGCATCTCTCCACCCCTCGAGCAGACCTTGCCACTAGGATTGAAACTGGAGTACGGCAAGGTAAAGTGAAATAAAGCAAAAAGTCTCAGTGTTTAAAAATTGTTAGTACATTATTGGTTTTGTATGGGGTCTTTTCCCTATGTCTTGTGGATATATCTAGTGTGCTTTAAAATAAAGGATTTAGTTGATTTCTCTGTAATCTTTACTTTTCCTTCTGGAATAGTCATTTTTAAAGAATAACTAGGGGCTTCCCTGGTGGCGCAGTGGTTGAGAATCGGCCTGCTAATGCAGGGGACACGGGTTCGAGCCCTGGTCTGGGAAGATCCCACGTGCCGCGGAGCAACTAGGCCCGTGAACCACAGCTGCTGAGCCTGCGTGTCTGGAGCCTGTGCTCCGCAAGAGAGGTCACGATAGTGAGAGGCCCGCGCATCGCAATGAAGAGGGGCCCCCACTCGCCGCAACTAGGGAAAGCCCTCGCACAGAAACGAAGACCCAACACAGCTAAAAATAAATAAATAAATAAATTAATTAATTAAAAAAAAAAAAGAATAACTAGTATTTTTAAGCAGTACTACTCTCTTTTTTGAAATGCAGCAGCACTTAGTCAAGCCTAAGCAACAAATATTTTGTGGGTACTGTTTTATATTTTTTACTTTGCCTAGTTCCAAATATAATTTAAGGTGACTGATAACTGCTATGTCCAAGGCACTCTGCCTTCGAGGGAGTGAAAGTCAAGCTGAAAAATTAATAAATAAATTTAGTGCAAGCTAAACAGTAATAAATGAAAGAAAGAAAAGTAAAAAAATGACAGTGCAAGAACTGTCATGATTCACGTATGATTAATAACGATGGTCATAACAGTTATTTAGCACTTACTATGTACAGGCACTGTTCTAGGTGATGTTTCTACCTGGGCTCCTTTAACTATGAGAACTACCCTATGAATAGGTGTTATTATCACTCCCATTTTCCAGATGAGGAAGCCAGGGCACAGAGAAGTGACTTGTCCAAGGTCACCCTTGGAGCCAAGATTCAGACCCAGGCATTCTGGCTCCAGGTTTTATGCTCTGAGCCACCACTGTTTACTGCCACCTTAACTTTAGTTGCCAGAGAAGTTATACAGATGGTGAGTGATAAAATACAGCAATTGTCAGGAATAACAGGTTATGTTAGGCTGGTATAATCAGGACACGTTTCTAAGAGGAAGTCTGGAGTGGATTTGAGTAGGCAGATATAACAGCATATCAGAAAAGTAAAGAAAAGAGGGTTTAACTAAAGATGTGTTTGAAGAACTGTGAGAAAATATGTGGCTGGAGAAAAGGGTTCAGGACAGTGAGTAGTTGGAGATATGGCTGGAGATACAGAATGAGAGCAAATTGTATAGGGTCTGGAAAGCCAAAATGAATGAGGACTTCTTAATGATAAACTGGCAGCATTTTGAGAGTTCTGGCTAACCCACAGCAAGATTTGGTAGTCAGTAAATTTTTTCATATCAGCGGCACATCATAGAGAGAAGAGGGAACTTGCAATAGAAAAAAAAAGAATCTGTGAGGCAAGCAAAGCTTGCAATATACCTTAATAAAGGTGCTCAAAGGATAACAGAGATGTAACTCTAATACAGACTCCCAGATTCACATCCTGGCACTGAGGAGGATAATCTAGTCCAGGAAGCTTCCCCCAACCCCCCTCTTTTGTGTTTCCTGAGTCCCTTGTGTATTCACCTTGGGCATTGCCCTTTTATATTATCTTCTGATGATCTTTTACTCCTTGTCTACCTTCTCCATTAGACTATAAGAGCCTTAAGAGAGGGACTGTGTCTTCTATGTTATATTTGCAGGACTTTGCTCAAGCCTAGGCCTAGAAGGTGTTCACTATGTGTTGGTGGGTGGGTGGATGGCTGGGTGGATAAGGGAGTGTGATCTAACCCCTTGATTCTACAGATGAAGACTCTGGGGTTCAGAGGGGTCCAGTGGCCTGTCAAAATCACGGAAAGGTCCTAGAACAGTATTCTGTGTAACACACCACATCCTTTTGTCTTGAACCATTCTAACCAGTGATATGTGCGTGGTTCACATTCTTGTTCTCTGAGACTTGGTAATGACAGCTGCTATTTGTTTATCAGCTCTGCCAGGTATGGCATTTGGCACTTGATTGTCAATCCTCCCAACAAGCATATAGTATAGAGGAATTATTGTCCTTTTTTTTTCTGATGAGGAAACTGAGGGGGTGGAGGGAAGGAAATGCCAAGGACAGAAGTGATTGTGATATGAGAGGATAGAGGGAGTTTGTACTGACTTCCTAAAATGAGAAGGGAAAAGAAGGTTCAGACGAAGAAAGGATGGGGAAAACCAGCCTGTGTGTCATTGAATGACTATTTGGGGCGTGGTGCTCTTGGATGGCCACACCCTCCTTAACAACTTCTGTTTTTAAACCCCCCGTGAGCCTCAGTTCCTCATGAATAAAATGGTGGTAAGGATATCTGTGGTGCAGGAGTTTGTGAGGATTAAGTGTGAAATGTACATAAAGCCCCAGGAGAATGTCTTACTTATCATACTTTCTCTCTTTAAGTTTTAACTTTGGTTACTGTGGTTTTTCAATTTCAGGAGATGAAGTTTCAGTGCATTATGACCCCATGATTGCAAAGCTGGTTGTGTGGGCTGCAGATCGCCAGGCAGCCTTGACGAAACTGAGGTACAGCCTTCGACAGTACAGTGTGAGTGACCTGGGGCCTTGTCAGTGGCCCTGTTGTTCTCTGCATCTCTACAGCCAAGCGTGACTGTTAGGATTGGTCAACTTTGTCCTTGTCAACTTATTTCCTCCAATTACCCATATGTCACAAACAGAATAATTTCACATGGAAGAATTTCCTATGGGTCAGAATAGAGTTTGAGGACTTCTTAATTTCAGCTAGAAAAGAAAGATTGCAAGACTAAAACTATCAGCATCAGTGTTGACCTCAGTATGAAATTTCTATTCATCCTGTAGATGAGGCCACGACATGCGTGTGGCCTATAGTCTGGTGTTATTTTCTGTGAAGGAAGATAATTATGTTCAGTCTTACCCATTTGAAAGGTTTTGTTGCTTTTCTGTAGCCATTCATTTCCTTGGTGCAGTAAGTCCCATACCACATTGATTTAGCTTCATAGAAGGACTTCTTATTAACCTGTGATATTCAAATTATTATATATCGTGAATTTGATCAAACCTCCTTTTTCTGTGGCTCCACCCACACTGGCCTCTTTGCTACTCCTTAGACACACCCAGCATGGAGCCATGTGTTCCCGTTCTCCTTTCCAGAATATTCTTCCCGCACATGATTCCCTCCTCACCGTCCTCAGCCCTGCTCACTGTGACCCTCAGAGTCCTTCCAGGCCACCCCACAGAACCCTTTGCTGTTCTCTCTTCCTTTAGCCAGCCTTCTTTCTCTTCATATCACCTGACATTATATTAGATATTTGTTTATAGATATTGCTGTCATCTGTCCCTTGAATGTAAGCTCTGTGGAGGCAAGGACTGTGTTTTGTTCCTCACTGTGTCCACAGTATCCAGGTCAGGGCCTGGCACCTAAAAGGCACTCAGTAGGGGGCTTCCCTGGTGGTGCAGTGGTTGAGAGTCTGCCTGCCAATGCAGGGGACACGGGTTCGAGCCCTGGTCTGGGAAGATCCCACGTGCCGCGGGGCGACTAGGCCCGTGAGCCACAACTGCTGAGCCTGCACGTCTGGAGCCTGTGCTTCACTACAAGAGAGGCCGCGATAGTGAGAGGCCCGCGCACCGCGATGAAGAGTGGCCCCCACTTGCCGCAAGTAGAGAAAGCCCTCGCACAGAAACGAAGACCCAACACAGCCATAAATAAATAAATAAATAAATTTTTTAATAAATAAATAAAATAAAAGGCACTCAGTAAATGGCTATAACATAAATGAATGAATGGATGAATGAGTGAATGAATGAATGAACCCAAGGCTCAAATAGCAGTTTTGCCCGGGATCCCATTTATTGGGTGGATTTGGGTTAATTTTATACCTTTTTAAATTTTTATATCAGTGTGTCAAAGTTGGATTTTAGTGTTGGAAGGAAGCTCTTTTCAGGTCGTATAATCCTACCCATCCCCAGTGCAGCAATCTTACTCTGTTTGCGGTTTTCCTATTTCGTGGGTGTGTTCTGAGCGGCAAGTCTTCAATATCTTGCAAGTAAATCTCATTTAAGTTTCTTAACGTTTACTTGCTTTCCTAACCTGAGTCAATTAAACGTCTCCACGCTACCTACCCAACACCATTTCCTACGTTGTCTTCATCATAGTAAATTACATAGTGTTGTGTGCAGATGTATAGTGATGATGAAGTGGGTTTTTTCATTTTGTTTGGTTTTTCCTGAGGGTTATTCATAGTAGAAAATACTTAGTAGAAAGAGCAGATGCCATAGAAATGTTTTTCTGAATATGTTGTTTTCCCCACTCACTGGGGACATCGGCTTTTCTTTCCCCTAGATTGTTGGGCTGCACACCAACATTGACTTCCTCCTCAAACTGTCTGGCCACCCAGAGTTTGAAGCTGGGAATGTGCACACTGATTTCATCCCTCAGCACCGCAAAGAACTGTTGCCCCATCGGAAGACCACAGCCAAAGAATTTTTATGCCAGGCAGCTCTGGGGCTCATCCTCAAAGAGAAAGCTATGACTGATGTTTTCAAAATCCAGACACAAGGTACGGAATGCTTTTCTCTTTCTTCTGCTTATCAAGATTTTATGAATAATCATTGAACATGCTTTTTTTTTTTTTTTTTTGGCTGTGCCACACGGCTTATGGGATCTCAGTTCCCAACCAGGGATTGAACCCAGGCCACAGTAGTGAACACCCAGAATCCTAACCACTAGGCCACCAGGGAACTCCCGCTTTTCTTTCTTTATGCCACTCCTACCTCCCTTTTCTTCTGTCAGTGATTGACACCTTCCTCTGCTAAAGTGTTTTTTAGTGTCAAGTAGAGCTCCTCACATAACATGGATGCGCCCATCAACACCCTTTAACCCATTAAATATAACTTAACTCATCACCTAACAGCGTAATGTAGAGAAGGAATTATTTTCAAGCAAACACTGGTTCTCCCCGCATCCCATGCTGCTATCCCTTCCAACTTTTTTTTTTTTTTTAATTTATTTTTCACTTCCTTCCAACTTCTTTTATTCACCACTCCTTGTGGCCTACTTTGTTGTATCCTCTGTACCTGCAGCAACTTCCTTGGTCCTGGAGACTAAAGACAGAGCGCCAGAGATGCTCAGATTCCCTTGGGTTACCCATGCTTTATTGTTGAGTTAGTTCCTCCTCTCTTTTTCTATTCTGTGATCAAATTTCTGACTAGCTAGACACCTAGGTACTTCACTGTATCATAGAATCTGGGCACGGGGGGGACTCTGACAGATTCATCCTGGCTGCCACACGCATGCATCCCTGCTTCAGCATCCCTGCTGAGTTGTTGCCCAGCCTCCTAACACCTCAGGAAGCTGGAAATTCATAATGAAAATTCATTAGTTAATTACAGTTTCAGTCAGTTCTCTGTTAAGAAGTTCTTCCCTCTAAATTGGCAAAATCTGAGCTCTCCCAAATTTGCTCCATAATGTTTCCTCAGGCTATCTCTGATCTTTGGAGCAAACAGAAAAAGAAAAAATTGAATCCATTTATCCCTTCATTATTATTAGGATTATTATATTATTATAGGATCCTGTTATTGGGATCTTTAATTTCTAGATTCATTCAAGAAAGTTACATTGAAAGCTTAAAATATATAACTATATTTGGAGATTTGTGCTCTGTCCTCATTTGGTCCTTTTACATTAAATAAATGCATCTAACTATACCCCATCTGGTATTCCTAAGCCTGGACTTAGCATTTTTAGAATGGAGTGTCCTCTTACTCTCACTTTCCTTTTTAAAATTTATAACCAGCACAGTGAGGAGTTTCAGAATAAATTGCTTCAATTTAGCTACTCTGTAGCTCCTGGATATTGTCTAACAGAGGGTGAACACACAAATGTCTGGGGTGGACCAGTAAAAGAGGCCAGGTAAAAGAAAAATAGTGAGTGGTGAGGATTTGGGTGACCTGGAATGCGTTTGTCCTGTCAAAAAAGGTGGCCACTGTGCAGTTTACGTCACCAGAGGATGAGAGTTGAGGCTGCAAATATTCTGATTTTCAAGAGAAACTGGGATTTTTTTCATATAAAATTTCCTGAGCCGTAAATGAAAGTGTCTAATTTAAATTTAAAGCAATGAGGGGGCTTCCCTGGTGGTCCAGTGGTTAAGAATCTGCCTTCCAATTCAGGGGACGTGGGTTCGATCTCTGGTCAGGGGACTAAGATCCCACATGCCACGGGGCAACTAAGCCTGCGTGCTGCAACTACTGAGCCCACGCGCCACAACTAGAGAGCCCCCATACTGCAACTACAGAACCTATGCACTCTGGAGCCCACGAGCCACAACTACTGAGCCCGCACGCTCTGGAGCCCACGTGCCACAGCTAGAGAGAAGCCCGCGTGCCGCAACGAAGGATCCCACGTGCCGCCACTAAGACCCAAGGCAGGCAAAAATAAATAAATAAATATTAAAAAAAGAAAAAAAAGGAAAAAATAGCTTTAAAAAAATTTTTTTTAATTAAATTTAAAGCAGTGAATAGAACAAAGAAAACACATTTGAGCTGCCAATATAGGACCTCTTATGTTTTCTTTTGTTAGTAAGCTTTTTTTTTTTTTTTAAATTTTATTTATTTATTTATTTATTTATTTTTATGGCTGTGTTGGGTCTTCGTTTCTGTGCGAGGGCTTTCTCCAGTTGCGGCAAGCGGGGGCCACTCTTATTGTGGTGTGCGGGCCTCTCACTATCACGGCCTCTCTTGTTGCGGAGCACAGGCTCCAGGCGCGCAGGCTCAGTAATTGTGGCTCACGGGCCCAGTTGCTCCGCGGCATGTGGGATCTTCCCAGACCAGGGCTCGAACCCGTGTCCCCTGCATTGGCAGGCAGACTCTCAACCACTGCGCCACCAGGGAAGCCCCTGTTAGTAAGCTTGATGTTCATTAATTTGTTGTTGAATTTTAAATTTTTTCTAGATCAATACTCTCCTTTTGTATCCAGCAGTGGAAGAAGACTGAATATCTGTTACACCAGAAACATGACTCTTAGGGATGGTAAAAACAGTAAGTAATGTTTTATTAAAAGAGGAATGTGCTTCATAGAAATAGAGCACATTTACCTGAAAAAAAAGGATTCAGTCTGGCCACTATCAATTACATTTTTTAAGATCCCTAGCCTAAACATTGGAAGGAAGCATGCTAAAATAATAGAATTGATTGGCTCTGGGTGGTAGAGTTAATGTTTTTTTTTTTTTTATTTTTTACCCTTTTTCTATATTTGGTAAATATTTTTAAAATATGTCATAAAACGTACATAGCAAAATGGCTGAAATGAAATATGACAAAACATTAGTGAGATTACCGTTGGATGGTGGGATTTGAGGCAGTCTTTTTTCCGCCTCTTCTTTGTACTTTCTTTGCTTTGCAGTTTTTCTTCAGTGAGCATGTATGACTTTTAAAGAAGAAAAGCAGCGTTAATGAAGGGGAGTCACTGTTTTACCCACCTATTGGTGGTGAAACTGAGGCATGGGAGGTGCAGTAAAACTTACTCAAGGCTAGTAAGTGGCAGAGCCAAGATTGACACCCAGTCTTTCTGACCTTGGCCCCTGTGCTATTTCCACCACTTTTCCAGTGGAAAATTGAGTTTTGGTTGCAAAGTAATTTGAATAGGCTCAGGAGGGGGCCTGATTTATTGTAACTTAAGTCAGGAAGGGCTGAAACCTAAGCCAGAAGGTGGTTTATAAACTTATGGCTGGAACAGTGTATCAGAGGAACCAGAATCCTGTGATAGCAGGTGGCTATATCCCTTTTGCTGCAGGACAGTTTGCCTGGCAAGCCAGATGGGTGCAGAGTCAGGGCTGGGAGGACTGGATGACCTTAAATGTGAGGTGTCAATGAACTGTGCTAACTCCATTATCAGAATGTGCCTACATTCTACATGTAGAACAGAATGCTCCTGCCAGCTCATCACAGCGCCCTCTGCCCCAGACAGAGTGGGATTTTCTGTACCTCAACTCTGTGTAGATATCAGTCACTTATTAGAAGATTCTTTGTTCACAGAAGTTGATTGGGTTATAGCTCTTTAGGTATTTTTTTCATTCTGAACCTAGATGGTCATTGCCCTAAGTGCCTTGAGTACATGGAAAGAAAGTTTGCAAACATCCCTTATAAAGTAGCATTCTGCAAATGGTTAACCTATCCATTTTATACTGGTGTATTTGTTCATTTCATCCTAAAAAACAGCCTCCAAAATCTGGGAGTATCTTACTCTAGACTCCTATATGCTGTACACAAGTATCGGCAGCAAAGTTTCAGTGACCTCTTCAACCTAAACTGAACAGAAAGATCACATGTGTGACTGTAATTCAAATGAGCCAACTGTAATTTGGCGTGGATCTTCACTAAGGCTCTGAGCAGTATTTTGGATTATGCTGCATTGTTTGGGATTTTGTGGTTTTAATTTTTAAAGTAAATAAATATATAATTGAAAAGCCAACATGCATGCTGTTCACTACATCCTTTTGGTAGTATTTTTCAACAATAATCCAGGTCTGAATATAACAGCTTTCAGAATGTTATGGTGAGTCTCTAATATATGCTAATCAGTAGTGACCATGGTTGAATAAGAGAGTGCTCCCAACAGGAAGTCTAAGGGCCCAGAAGCATTTGTGAATCTAAAGTAGAACCAACTCCTAATGTTCTCAGTTAAGAATGACCCAGCATTTTAAATATTCAGGACTTGAAAAATAATCTTCCTTTGTTACTATGACCATGTTTCACAGAACCCTGCCCTACCCTCAATAATAATGGCTAAGATTTACTGAGTGTTTGGTATATATCAGACACTTTGTTAAGCACGTTCCATGGATTATTTCATTTGCATTTTCAGAATAGGCCAATGAGATCAGTGTTATTATTAGTGTCAGTTTTATAAATTGAGAACCAAGTCTTAGAGAGATTAATAGTTTTCTTGAAGTCACACCAAAACTAATTGGTGGAGCCAGAATTTGAACCCATGCTCCAGGGTACATGTGCTTACCTAACACTGCACCATGCTAAACTTATATACTTTATTAAGTATGTAAGAGGATATTAAACATATATTAAATTTATAAGAGGATGTTTAAGGTTCTCTTGTGGGGGTCAAGAGATACCTAGAGGAGGGAGGAACAAATTCAGTTACCCTATAATATATAAAGGAATTTAGAGTTTTCCTGACAATGTCTTTACTATGATTCTTTTTTTTTAATTTTTAAAAAATTTATTTATTTTATTTTTTTATTTTTGGCTGCATTGGGTCTTCGTTGCTGCGCGCAGGCTTTCTCTAGTTGCGGCGAGCAGGGGCTACTCTTCGTTGTGGTGCGTGGGCTTCTCATTGCGGTGACTTCTCTTGTTGCAGAGCATGGGCTCTAGGTGCGCGGGCTTCAGTAGTTGCAGCATGCGGACTCAGTATTTGCAGCACGTGGGCCCTAGAGCGCGGAGGCTTCGGTAGTTGTGGTGCGTGGGCTCGGTAGTTGCAGCGCGTGGGCTCTACGGTGCGTGGGCTCAGTAATTGTGGCTCCTGGGCTCCAGAGCACAGGCTCGGTAGTTGTGGCGCACAGGCTTAGGTGCTCTGTGATATGTGGGATCTTCCCGGACCAGCAATCAAACCCGTGTCCCCTGCATTGGCAGGCGGATTCTTAACCACTGAGCCGCCAGGGAAGTCCTTTACTATGATTCATTCGGCATTCATGTCAGTTAAATTCTTTTCATATCTTATAAATTGAAAGAAAACTGATCTGGCGTAATTGGATGTATTTTCTTATAAGAAAGTTTAAATATATTGGTAAGATTTAGGGGGAAAGTTTCATTCATTCATACATTCAGTACAAAGTTTTTGAAAAAACAGATATTCTGAGTAATGTAAAGAAGAGAAAAAAAGATGTAAGAAATTTACCATTTGGCAAAGGAGAAGTGTATATGTTGACAAGACGGATGGTGTAGTGGTTAATAATGCAGGCCCTGGAGTCAGACTGTATGGGTTGAATTCCGCTCCCCTCTTGTCTGTGACCCTTGGGCAAGTCACACTCTCTAAGCATCTAGTGTCCTCAGCCGTAAGTGGGAATGGTGCTGGCAGTTACTTCCTTGGGTTGTCGAGTATATTAAATGAGGCAACACCTATAAAGCATTTAGCTCATTAGCATTTAGCTCATTGAATGACCTAGAGCAAGCAGTCAATAAACAATAGCTATCATCATCATCATCATTATTCTTAAATTATCCCCTTGCTACTATGAAAAGAACAAAATAGATATGTATGTCACATGTTAATTTTTAAAAGTTGGTTGCAGAACAATATTATAACAATATCCTATTTTTATAAAAGAAAAATATAAATTTGTGCATTTGAAAAAATCTAAAAGGATTCACACATTAAATGTTTAATAGTAGTACATCTGGGCCATAGAGGGGACTTTTTAGTTTATGAACTTCAGTATTTAACTTTTGTGAATATTTTTATTTTTGCAATTTTTAAAAAATATTTTATTTTATTTTATTATTTATTATTTTTGGCTGCATTGGGTCTTTGTTGCTGCGCGTGAGCTTTTCTCTAGTTGTGGTGAGCGGGCTTCTCATTGCGGTGGCTTCTCTTGTTGCGGAGCACGGGCTCCAGGCGCATGGGCTTCAGTAGTTGTGGCGCACAGGCTTAGTTGCTCTGTGGCATGTGGGATCTTCCTGGACCAGGGCTCGAACCCGTGTCCCCTCCATTGGCAGGCGGATTCTTAACCACTGTGCCACCAGGGAAGTCCTATTTTTGCAATTTTTAAAAACAACTGATAAAGAGAGAAATCACTGTCATATAAAACTGGATGAGGGGAGAATCATAATGGTGTTTTATATGCCGAAGTCTTAATGTTCAGAGGAGAGAATTCATTCCACCTAGACAGACTCTTCCCAAGGACAGCGAGTGAGCGTGATGTGTCGGTTGGTGTGGCTTAGGACCAGCAAAGTGTGAAGGAGGAGCGTGAGCAAAGAGGCACAATTGTGGGGAAGGCTAGAGGCACATATGGAGAATATTAATTGGCCCATTTTCCCATTTGTTTGGAACACAGGGCTATGTAGAAGAATAGTGGGAAACAAGACTGGGAGTTTGGTGCCTTCCATACCAGGCCAAGTATTTTGAATGTGGTGGGGACATGCTAGGCAGCATCGGCTGTAATGGTTGAGACAGGAAGCAGGAAGTTTTGGAAGGACCTCTTTGGAGGCAGCCAGGCCAGAAGCTGTGGGACTGAATCAGAGTAGAGCGATGGGAATGGACAGGAGGAAGTGTAGAGGACAGGTCCTCCAGGGGAAGAATTTGGCAGCTTTGTGGTGACTCTTGGAGGTGGAAAGCAAAGGAGAAGGAGAAGGCAAGAATGATAGGTTATAAACCTGGATGACAAGGAAAATGGTGTCAGTCATGGAGCTCACAGGTCAGGAGGGAAGGCAGGCGGACTGGGGAGGTGATTTGTTGGCTCCACCATGTTTATTTTAAAGTGCCAATGGAGGATCCTGCTAGGAGTGACTAACTAGAGTTCTGGAGAAGGAAGGTCAAGGCTGGAAACAGATCTGAGCTGGCAGCATCAAGATGCTGGTTGATGTGTCAGGAGTAGATGAAATGACTTTGGTCTGCATTCTCTACCCCACAAAATTTCCATCTCCTAGGATAGTCTTTAACCTATTCTGTATTCACATAATGATATAAATATATTGTATATTATATTTGTATAGTCTGCACTTTCACATTTATTTAATCATTTACATTCTCATACCCAGTTGATGGGTCAGAATGGATCAGAAAAGCAAGATTTTAAATGACTCGATCAAGATCACAGAGGTGATCATGCCACAGATGGCAGATTTGGGTCTTAAGCCAGAACTTCTCTTTTCCCAATTACTTACATTTTCTACTATGACACTACAGCCTTTCTTGTTGAGGGGAAAGTATCTGAAATATCCTATAAACTTAAAAGAGCTAAAACTCCAGTTTTAAAAAAGAAAAGTTTGAAATTCACCTTTATTGAAACCTGTCTGATTTTTAAATTTTTTTAATCTTTATTGTCAGGGAGTTAAAAGATGTTGATATCCCTAACAACTAGTTATCCTTAGGTTGAAAGTGAGGTTTTCAGAATCTCAGTTACTGAATAAGTGAATGTCTTCTAATTTTTCTTCAATTTCCCCCCTTTCTCCATAAAGATGTAGCCATAGCTGTAACATATAACCGTGATGGGTCACATAGCATGCAGGTAAGCCTTTTTGGTTTTGTTCTACAGCTCAGAGCTGAATCTGATCTCTGTCATACTAAGTAGAGTATTTTTTAACTCTCTACTTTCTCTTAAGCCATTGATTATTATGACTATAATTAGGAGAATGTCATGAGCTTTTATTTCAGACGAATTTGGAGAAATTACCCCCTATACATAGTTTCTGATTATTTATTCAGTTTGGCTGTGGGGTTCCTTAAGAATAAAAGATTGGTAAAAAAATAATAATAATAGTTTTGAATCAGACATGTAACAAGCCCCTAAATTATGTGAATGTATTTATATCTAAAGTAGTAGTTCTCAAATTTTTTGGTCTCAAGACCTCTGTACACTCTTAGAAGTTATTGAGACTCCCCTAAGAGCTTTTGTTTGTATTAGTTACATCTATTAATATTTACCATTTAGAAAATTACACTGAGAAAAAAATTATTATTGTTTTAATGTACATTTTTAAAATATACATATATATAATTTACCATTTTAACCATTTTTAAGTGTGCAGTTTAGTGGCATTAAATACATTTACATTGTTGTGCAACCGTCACCATCATCCATCTGCAGAACTTTTCTCCTCTTCCAAAACAGAAACTCTGTACCCATTAAACAGTAAGAGCCCACTCCCACTTCTCCACCCACCCCTCCTCCAGCAATCACCATTCTACTTTCTGTCTCTGTGGATTTAACTACTCTAGGTACCTCATATAAGTGGAATCATTCAGCATTCCTCCTTTTGTAATTGGCTTATTTCACTTAGCATAATGTCTTTGAGGTCCTTCTGTTGTTGTAGCATATGTCCAAATTCCCTTCCTTTTTAAGGCTGAATAATATTCCATTGTATGTATACACCACACTTTATTTATCATCTTTCAATGGACACTTGGGTTGCTTCCACCTTTTCCCTATCGTGAATAATGCTGCTATGAACATCGGTATACAAATATCTCTTTGAGACCCTGATCTCAATTCTTTTAGGCATATACCCAAAGAAGTAGAATTGCTGGGTCATATGGTAATTCTCTTTTTAATTTTGGGGGGAACTACCGTACTCTTTTCCATAGTGTCTGTACCATTTTACATTCCCACCAGCAGTGCACAAAGGATCCAATTTCTCCATATCCTTCCTTGCCAACAATTATATTCTGGTGGGTTTTTTTGTTTTGTTTTGTTGTTGTTGTTGTTGTTTTTCTTTTTTTAAATAAACCATCCTCATGTGTGGAAGTAGTATCTGACTGTGGTTTTGATTTGCATTTCCATAATGACTAATGATGTTAAACATCTTTTCGTATGCTGATTGGCTATTTGTTTATCTTCTTTAGAGAAATGACTATTCAAATTATTTGCCTTTTTTTAAAAACCAGGTTGGGTTTTTTGTTGAGTTGCAGGATAAACAGAGAAAAGATTATTACAAGCACACATTCCATTAGCCGTCAGAGCAAGAACATTATCACGTGTCCTGCAATCTCTAGAAAATTCCACTGTATACTTGAGAGAATGAGGGTAAAAAAAGACAAATAACATTATATTATTATGAAATTGTTTGACTTTGTGGAACTCCTAAAGGGGTTTTGGGGACCCCAAGGGATCCACAGGTCATACTTTAAGAATCTCTAGTCAAAATTTTTATGATAGACCTCAATTTTTAAAAGTCCATTATATTGGCAAAATGAAATGCTAAAAGCGTTAAAAAACAGTATGAGAACTCAACCAAATTCCTATAGTAAGTATTCAGAGAATAGAATAAATCATTTTTAGTATGAGCTAAGAGATTTCAAATCCTGCAAAATGAATTTATCAATGATGTGCTTTAAATTACCCAACGCTTTGAGACACATTGGTTTTCTTTCTCTGAGATTCAGACAGATGATGGGAAATCTACTTACTTTAGTATGTGAGGGTTGCAATTCATATTGGTACCTCTGGTTTAGGAACCCCTTCTTATCCCTTGGTAAATGGTAAATTAAATTGCAGGTTTGTTCTAATCTGCTCGTGGAACTACATTCACGAACTTAGAATGTGCTTCTGTAGATCTTTAAACAAAACTGTTCCCAATCTAACCTTTATGTCCTGAGAATTCCACAAACATTCAAATGGCTGTTTTAGTAGGTTACAAAGCAGAGTAAAATGTCATATTTTTTAACTTAGGATAGATGAGAACCATGTATAAATACTGCAGTGTGACCTATTTCACTTTAGCCTACATAATATATTTGAAAAGAATAGCCACAGGACTCTGACACTAATATGGGAATTGAAATGAAAAATAAAGAAAGAAGATTTAAATGAATTTTCTGTGTGTAAGGGAAATCTTTTTCTTGAGTGTGTATATGAGAAAACGTCCTTTTAAACAGAAAGGTTTCATGTCCTTTCGTCAGCTTCCTTGGAAGATTAAGTGTGAAATCTGTTCTTCGGTACTCTCTCAGAGTAAGAAAATTGTGGTCAATCTCCAGCTAATTTATCTTCTTAAATCATAACCGAAACCCATGAATTGGATCTATATGTTGGTGAAATCTATCTAATTATGGGGTTCTGGCTTTTTTCGTTACTAACTTTGGCACAGTAAAACTAAATTTGACTTTGGGTACTCAGAAATGAGTACTAACATGTAATATACTCAACTGAATTTTAATAATTTTGCTTACTTTGATCTATATTTCTATTTCACTTTTTTATTGCTATTCTTAAATGAACCTTTATCTGTAGCAGTATGGTGCTATAGATATGTTCTATAACTTTTTTTTTCCTTTTAATTATCTTACTGCTGTTTCTTTCTAGAGTATTTTGTTTATGAATCTTAGGAGGAAATTTCCTACATGACTTTTAAAAAAAACATTTTACCTATTACCTTTTGAAACTTACTAGTAAAGAATTGATTTTGATTTTAATTCTGTAGGGTTGTTCATTTATTTTATTTTAAGGATCTTATTTTTCTGTTTTTTCAGATTGAAGATAAAACTTTCCATGTCCTTGGTGATCTTTGCAGTGAGGGAGACTGCACTTACCTGAAATCTTCTGTTAACGGAGTTGCTAGTAAAACTAAGCTGATTATCCTGGAAAACACTATTTACCTATTTTCCATGGTAGTGTCTTTTCTTTATAATAACACTGTTGGAGTTTGGGAGAAAATTGCTTGACCAGAGGTATTCCACTGAGATAGTAGAAAGATCCTGCTTCCTTCTCTCACTGCTGTGACCTTTTCTCTGTCTC
The DNA here is from genome assembly GCF_028021215.1 of Eschrichtius robustus. Classification (NCBI taxonomy): domain Eukaryota; kingdom Metazoa; phylum Chordata; class Mammalia; order Artiodactyla; family Eschrichtiidae; genus Eschrichtius; species Eschrichtius robustus. The sequence goes on along the minus strand of NC_090829.1, from coordinate 62,194,951 downwards.
CCTTTCAGTCTGTTTCTTTGTCACATTTCCACCTTCTCTATTTCTCCATTCATCCCTTTTGTTCTCACAGATTCTCACTGACAGACACATATCCATTTCTTCCTTTAATTCTCAAACACCCTTACCCACTTCTTGTCAGAGCGAATCTCCCTGCTCAGGGGGCAGTGTTCTCTCAGGGATTTGAGGCCCCTGAAAACTTACCCCAATCACCATTCTCCTGGCACTGGGAATCCTGGGGACTTGGGAGGGAGACCATTGCAGGAGGAGTCTGTGGACCGGATACTCCTTATGGGGGAGGTGGGTGGGGTTAGTGGTGGTCTCGTGGCAGTCAAAGGATCGTTGGGGTAGGCTTGGCATGGATTTGGTTAGGAGCTTGTTAGGAGACCTTGGTGTTCTGCATGGGTGAAGAAAGGGAATGGATTATCAAATATACTGTGGCCTCTTCAGAGTCTTTTCACATTTGGGAACCATCTTCCAGACCACAGTCCTTTGTGATGAGATGCCTTTAGTATTCCAGTAATTAAACTACATATTTGGAGTCAAGGTTTATCTCATTTTACCCGGCATTTCTTGCCATAGTCAATGTGCTAGAACAATATGACGGCAGAGGCCGTAGAGTGGAGTGGTGAAGAGCATGGGTTCTGGAGTATGAAGCTGCTTGGATTCAAATCCTGGCCCTGCCAGCATCTGCTTGACCTTGAGCAAGTTAAACTCTCTAGACTTCAGTTCTCCCATCTATGAACAGAAATAAATAAATAACAGTACCCAACTCATAAGGCTGTTGGGATCATCAATGACATTATATATACATATAGTTGTTAAGAAGAGTTCCTGGCTTAGACTAAGCACCTTATAGTGGGGTTGCTACTAAAAATGGCTTCCAGACAGTGGCTGTCTTTTACCAACAGTTATATACTTTAATTCTTTTAATCCCCTGTGAGGCATGTATGCCATTACTTCTTTACAGTGGGAAACCAAGAGTGAGGGGTTTAGTAATTTGCTCAAGGTACAAAGCTAGATTAGAACCCTGGTATTAAAGACGACTGATATTTAACAAATAGTTTGAAAATAATCATCACCTCAGGTCTATTAGTAAAACTACAGTGATCTTAATTTCATTTCTGATTTATGTTATAAATATATATCCCATAAATATCATTTCTATTTATAGGATGGAAGTATTCAGATTGGCATTCCAGTCCCCAGATACTTGTCTTCAGTGAGCTCAGAAGGAACCCAAGGAGGTGCCGTAGCTCCTATGACTGGAACTGTTGAAAAGGTAATGATGTGAACATATGTAGAATGATGTACAATAAGTCCTAATAAATGTCTTTGTTGAACTTTGTTGTATATATTCTTTTTCCCCCTCTCTAAATCTTGCTCATAGGAAAGCATCCATTTCAAGAAAACAAGAGGACCTATTATAGATTCAAGTTCTATATTACAGTGAAAATACCATTTACCTAATTTTTTTTTTTTTTTTAAGACTGTGTCGGGTCTTTGTTGCTGCGCGCTGGCTTTCTCTAGTTGCGGCAAGCAGGCGCTACTCTTTGTTGCGGTGCGCGGGCTTCTCATTGCAGTGGCTTCTCTTGTTATGGAGCACGGGCTCTAGGCACGCGGGCTTCAGTAGTTGCAGCACACGGGCTCAGTAGTTGCGGCGTGCAGGCCCTAGAGCACGCGGGCTTCACTGGATGATGCGTGCGGGCTTGGTAGTTGTGGCTCCCGGGCTCTAGAGCACAGGCTCAGTAGTTGTGGCGCACGGGCTTAGTTGCTCCGCGGCATGTGGGATCTTCCCAGACCAGGGATCGAACCCGTGTCCCCTGCATTGGCAGGCGGATTCTTAACCACTGCGCCACCAGGGAAGTTCCCATTTACCTAATTTATGATAAAGACTTCTTTGAAGTGGGAATTTCCATCAAAGTACAAATAATCAAGGTTGTCTTTATATGATTAAAATGGAACATTCACCAAGCATTATCCAAAATTTGAAAGGTATTGGTGAAGAACAATGTGGTTTGGTGTTGAATGCCACATATATTCAGAGTTGAGATCCATACTGATATAACTTCCAATGGTGGTAGATCAGTAGTCTCCTTTTATATACTTACATAGAGTCCCCTTAAATGCATTTAAGTCATAAAAATTCAACTGTATGTTCTTGGTACCCATAAATAAAAGAAGAAAACAACTATTTAAATAGTGTGAGTGATTTCACCCACCATTCCTGTCTGGAAATGTTTGCCCCAGAAGGGCAACAGACTTGAGGGACGTGGACCTGCCTTTCGCTCATTCAGTCTCAGTTCCCACAGGCCTCTTGTAATATGGGAATTCCCTACTCAGGGTGTACTTTTTTTTTTTTTTTTTTTTAAGAAAGTACTTGAACTGCGTTTTTTAATTTATTTTTATCTATTTATTTATGGCTGTGTTGGGTCTTCGTTTCTGTGCGAGGGCTTTCTCTAGCTGTGGCAAGTGGGGGCCACTCTTCATTGCGGTGCGCGGGCCTCTCACTATCGCGGCCTCTACTTCTTGCGGAGCACAGGCTCCAGACGCGCAGGCTCAGCAGTTGTGGCTCACGGGCCCAGTCGCTCCGCAGCATGTGGGATCCTCCCAGACCAGGACTCGAACCCGTGTCCCCTGCATTAGCAGGCAGACTCTCAACCACTGCGCCACCAGGGAAGCCCTCAGGGTGTACTTTTAAACATGCACTTTTTTCCCCCATAACTGACCTAAACCCAGATCATTGATTTCATTGCATGCTACTAAAGTTACCACCCAGCGTTGGGTGATTGTGGGGCTCTCAGACATCTTTCTCATTTTTCACAGTTTTGACTGTACGCATTGACTTTAGAACCTAACTCTACTGTGTGATGTTTCTGAAAACTACTTGATAACCATGTTAACCAAGAAGACAGTAAAACCATATGGGATATATGAGTTCATTTATACTTGAAAAAAGGAAAATAGAGATATTTTTCTGTATTGCCAGTAAGTTTAATTCTTTCACATGAAGATTGTCTATGCATTTACTACACAAGGCCCTAAAGACCTGAAACACTATCCTAAACAACCTAAAAACTAGAAAACCAGGCAAGACCCTCCACCCTGCCTATCGTGAAAACATTTAAGTGTAGTACAGGCATACAGCAGAGATATTGCAGGTTTGTTTCCAGACCACCACAGTACAGCAAGTCACATGAATTTCTTGGTTTCCCAGTGCATATATAAGTTATGTTTAAACTACACTGTAGCCTGTTAAGTGTGCAATAGCAGTATGTCTTTAAAAAAATGTACATACCTTGATTAAAAAATACTTAGATATATGTATAACCGAATCACTTTGCTGTGTGTCTGAAACTAACACAACATTGTAATCAACTATACTCCAATATAAAATAAAAATTACAATAAAAAAACTGTATTGCTAAAAAATGCTAACCATCATCAGAACCCTCAGTGAGTCATAATCTTTTTACTGTAGAGGGTTTGAAATTTTGCAAGAATTACCAAAATGTGACACAGAGACACAAAGTGAGCAAATGCTGTTGGGAAAATGGCACCCATAGACTTGCTTGATGAAGAGTTGCCACAAACCTTCAATTTCTTAAAAAGAAAAAAAAAGCAATATCTGTGAGGCACAATAAAAGTGAAGAGCAATAAAACGAGGTGTGCCTGTAGTCAGTCCTTCCCTGTTGGTGATATGTCTTGTCTGTATATTCATGAAAACACAAAAGGATCTTGAAATACATTAAGTGTATTCATCTGATTCAAGGAAAACTCAATGGGTTGGGGGGCAGGGATGGGTAGCTAAGGAGTGCCCCCCACTGACAACAGTGCCCGCAATGCCAGACTGACCTATGGGTCTCTGATTTATGCCAGTATGTTTGTCTTTGGCGGACAAGACAACCACATAGACACATACTTCTGCTGTGTACGTTTATATACCAACTCTGTGGACCACAAAGGACCTCTGTGTTTTTAAATATTAACCTGTCACTCTGACTCTCTAGGTGTTTGTGAAAGCTGGAGACGAAGTAAAAGCTGGAGATTCTTTGATGGTTATGCTCGCCATGAAGATGGAGGTAAGTGAAATCACGGGTTCACTTGCCAAATAAACTTTGGGAACTATCAGTCCCAATCATTCTTTTGTCTTATTTTGTAAATTAAGACCATTTTAAATATTAAGAACCATGGATTGATGAAGCATTAACTGCAGGAAACAAAACCAAACCATCCGTCTCTTACATTTTCATTTTAATTTTGTGAGATCGTGCCTGTCATTTGTGATTCTGAAATTATCAGTAGCTTAGATTCAGGCAGTAACCCAACAGAATATTAGCTACTGGTATTTTCTAAGGCCATACCTAGGATGCCAAATATCAGTATCAAAGTGAAAACCTCAGTCAACTTAAATTAGCTGTTTAGGTTTTTAGATGGTTAGAAATTGTAGGCCATTGGTTCTGAGCCCTGGTCACAAATTGCACCTAAGAAGCTTTTTGCAAAAGTACCTCCCAGACCAGCTGAACTGGGATTTCCTGTAGGGGAGCCCAAGGATCAGTAGTTTTTAAAAGCTTCCCAGGTGAGAGTCTACTGTGAAGCTTGAGCTGAGAATTACCAGCTAATGCAGAGCTTCCCAATTATTGACCAGGTGCATCAAGGTAGTGATTCCTCTCAATCCCCAAGCGCACCGTAAAACTGTTATTATTTTCTCTGTGTGCTGTGATATGAGAAAGGTCGGGAAGCACCGATACATGACAAAACATCTAAATAATTGGCTTCATTTTTCACTTTTCGTGTTTCTTGACTTGGTGTGTGCTCAGCCCTCACTAGCATCACAGCCAGTGTTTGTCATGCCTTCTGTCTTTGCAGCATACCATAAAGGCCCCAAAGGATGGCACTATCAAGAAAGTGTTCTACGAAGAAGGTTCTCAGGCCAACAGACACGCTCCTTTAGTCGAGTTTGAGGAGGAAGAATCTGACAAAAGGGAAGCAGAATAAACTCCATTAAATAAGCGGCCAATTAAGCAGCCTCCTAAGTGTAGTATCTCTACACCAAAATGGGAAAGTGCCTTCCTGCTTTTCTCGGGGTCTGATGACCAGCACTTTTACTAAATGATTGTATGATTGCGCTTAAAACCGTTCCGTATTTAAGAATCATGTACTTGGGTCACAAATACAATAAATTATCTCAAAATATTTCATACTAATAAAATTAAATTATACTTTTTTATTGGGAGACAATATAGTTTGTTTCTGCCTCAAATTTTATACAATGTAGTGTTTTTTTAGGAAGGTGAGCAGCAACTTGATCAAAGGAGAACAACTGAAAGAGAAAAGGTCATTTAACTAAATGAATTATTTCCTAGTCACAGTCATGACGAAAATGGACAGTAACATATTTCAGAGACAGATGTCATAGCACTAAACCTAAGAGTTTTTTGCCAAAGAGTAACTTCTTAGGTAGTTTAAACACATGGATGCTATTTGTTTCTTGTTTTTGTGATTGGAAAGTTTCTATCTAGACTGCCTCTGCCTTTATTGTACATTCTAAGCTTGTATAAATATATATACACACACTTATGCTTTTGTGTATATGTATTTTATACACCTACATATTAGATATTTAAATTGTATGCTAGAACATATTTTTTCTAGAAACGCACTTTCAGTCCCCTGCATTTTCAGGTATCCACTGAAGTGTTAAATATTTGTTGAACTGAGTTCTTACTGCACACATGAGATATGTTAAATGTTGTAGAGAATACAAAGAAATTTAAAAATATGGTCTCTGTACTTTTAAGGTACTGATGATTTAATTGGGGAAATAAGACATAATCATGTCAAAAGTTATGTGGGAAAACAATCAGATCCACAGTTAAGCAATTCCATTGTCCAGAGAGTGGTGAGAAATGTACCAAATACTAAATTTGGAAACGCGGAGTTCTCAAGTAAATCTGATCACACAGCTTAGTTAGAATGTCCATTTTTCCAACAAGGCAGCATGAAACCTAGCACACTAAGACGTGGATGGGGGTGAAGGCTGATGGCATATGACTGGGGCAGGACATGTCTTTTAGGAGCTGGGGGGAAGAGAGTCCTGTGGTCAGGTGTGCTCTGGGTAGGTTTCATTAGGAAGGAGAACCCAAGCGCAGTAGCAGGGGCGCAGGGGGGTTGCAGACTAGAAAGGAAGGAGCTTTTGAAAATGAGTAAGTTGTGTTCTATATCTGGGAGCAGATCTGCCCGATTGGAGTGGGAGGTGCTTGGAGGTTAGGCAGGGACAATAAGAGAAAAGGTATGAAATTTAGGTTGGGACCAGATTTTAACTGGCATGGAATGGCAGGTTTGGATTTTATGTTGCAAGTTGTGGTTACACTGAATTATTTTTCAACAGGGAAAGCAGTGATTTTGAAAAAAATTATCTGGCTGTTAGTGCCCCTTTAAAAACAACTTTGACATTATTTCACAAGGTTGAACATTTGTATACCCTATGACCTAACATCCCAGTTCAGAAATGCACAAATGCACTTGTGCACCAAGAATGTTGATAGCCACATTACCCATAATAGCAAAGCACTGGAAACAATCCGAGTTGGTTGGCAGGAGAAGGAGTAAATAACTGTGGTATGGCACACAGTGGAATACTATGTAACAGCAAACTAAACAAGTTAAGAGCATCAACATGGATGAATCTTGGATTCATAATAGTGAAATAGCATGTACCAGGAGATATACACAGTATGGTACTATCTTTACCGTCTTCCAAAATCAGCAAAATCAACTATATTCATATATGTAAAATAAAGCTATATTCTTTTTTTTTTTAATTGAGGTATGGTTGATTTACAATATGGTGTCAGTTTCAGGTGTACAGCAAAGTGATTCACTTATATATCCTTTTTCAGATTCTTTTCCATTATAGGTTATTACAAGATATTGAATATAGTTCTCTATGCTATACAGTAATTCCTTGTTGCTATTTTATGCATAGTAGTTTGTATCTGTTAATCCCATACTCCTAATTTACCCCTACCCCCTCCCTCTCCCCTTTAATAAAACTACATTCTTTAAAAAGTAGAATAAAAAATTTAAAGACAGTGATTAGCTCCAGGTATTAAGCAAGGGGTTGACATGTGTGAAGTATGTAGAGGTAGATGCAAGTTACTGTTAATGTTCTAGTTGTGGGGCTGAGTGGTTAGTTATATTTATTATGCAATTATATTACAAAACTAACATGTTACATATGATTCAAATAATGTTTTAGAAAATTTCATCTGGCAGTAACTTGCAAGTTGGATGGAGGAGGAGAAGACTAGAGGCTTGAAAACCAGTTAGGAAGAGGTGCTTACAGATAGGTATTTAGGCATGAGGTAGTAAAGGAAGAGGCCATCTAAACCAGTGCTTTTTTTTTTCTTTTTGGCCACGCCACAAGGCCCTCGGCAATGAAAGCACGGAGTCCTAACCACTGGACCGCCAGGGAATTCCCTAAACCAGTGCTTTTAACTATAGTTTTAGCAGCACAGTGTTCTGCCCTGCCCAAACAAAGCTTCCTCTGTTGACAAGAGGAAAAAGCAAAGGTGCTCTGGTGGAAATTTGGGGTTGCTGTATGCCCCCTTTCATATCCTTCAGGGGAACAAGATAGTTATTCTCTATTTCATTGTTAAGGGGCTATGTAGATCACAGGTAATAATGTGTAGAGAAGGAATTTGAAGCCAGCCATCCCAATTACCCACATATTGGCGAAATTCTTTGAGATCATCACTGTGGTACTGTGTGAGCAGGGTTCCTTTGCATATGACTGCATCTGTTTCTTCTAAAACATTCAGGGCATTTGCTGTATACCAGGGCCTCTGGAAACAAAGACAGTAAGAAATGGTTTTTGCCCTTGCCTCAATTAAAGGGAAAGAGGATCCAGCTGTATAGAATAAAGTACTGTAATTGATGGTAAGTAGTATAATATGCTTGGGCACCAGGTGCCACGGAGGGGCTCAAATGAGTGGAGTAATAAATTCTACTTTGGGTCAGGAAGCTGAGGGAGTGCAGTGACATTTGAACTGGGCTTTGGAGGAGAGCCATTTGCCAGAGGGAGAAAGAAGGTAAGACCAGGCCATTGCAGGGAGAGGGACTAGCAGGGCTAATAATAACAGTGAGGTGTGAAAATACACACTGTTCGGGCGGGGCACAGAGGGATCCAGCAGAGTCTGGACCACGGGGCGTGGCCGAGCAGGGCTGGGACGTGGCTGCCTAGCCGGGGAAGGACTTTATTCTGGGGGACGTGGCTGCCTAGCCGGGGAAGGACTTTATTCTGGAGGCAGTTGGGAGCCCTGCAGATTTTCAAACAGACAGGTTTTTCAAAGTTATTTCTGTCCACAGTCTGGAATACAGATTGGAAAGTAGAGGGAGACTGGAGACAGTGTGTCCAAAAGAGGCACCAAATATGGAAGCCTGGCCTGGGTGGTCCAGGTCCAGAAGACAGACCTCGGTATACATCTCCTTGACTTAAAAGTAGCTCTTCTTTTGGATAAGATCCATTTATAGGCATGGATCAAAACCTGAGCCATATTGTTGGAAGAAAGTCGTTTGTTACCTTATCTTTGGCAATAGCATTTTGGATACAGTGTGTTTAGGTCTGTAATAACCAAGAAAACAAAACCTAAGAGCCCTGATGGTTGCTTTTTAGTCACTGAGGAAGCCACATAGCATTGTAGACAAAACAGCTTTGGAATTACAATTCTTGCACGCAGATCTGAGCCTTGCCACTTACTGTAGTGTCTTGGGCACGTCCTTTACTTCCTCTGAGCTCTATCTGTGAATGAGTGTAGTAGCACTACCTCACAGAGTTGTTGTGAAGATTAAATGAGAAAATACAGAGGCTGACTTTAGCACTGTGCTTGAAACATCATTTACACTCACCTGGTAGTTATTAATTTCTTAACTTCAGTTATTGCTTGAGAGCAATTGAGAAACTGCTCTAAATTAAGCCCGGCTGATCATCCTTGCCAGCCAAATTCCCAGGTCCCATGTGGTGAAAAATCCTGCCTGGTCATGCATCACCCTGTCCCCTCTCTTCACTCCCTCCCTCAGCTCTAGTCTGCTCCAGGGCCAGCTAGGCACCTGTCGACCACAGCAGACTGTGGTGCTGCCAGGGGAAGCCTCCATCAGCCACCCGCCCCCACCGTCAGCCACAGTCAGCTGCCAGGCTGGCATGTTCCAGAGCCTGCCTGCTAATGGGACAGAAGCACTCCCAGCAGCAGCTCGCCTCTTGAGCAAAGGCTGGGCCTGGGCTTGCTGCATCTTCCACATCAGTTATCACGCACGTGTGTAGCTGGTACTTGGAGGGGAGACCTTGGTATCTGGCTGAAGCCTGTTTGAGTGGGCATTACCGTTCCGCTGGGCAGCATTGTAGGGAAGTCTCTTACTTAGCTCAACTATCTCTTTTTTTCTGTGACTGGCTTCTCTTGCACATGTACCATTCTTAACTCTCCAGTAGTTCTCTTAGGAATATTGGACGTTGGAATGTGCGTCTGTGTTCTGCCTGCACATGGCACTTCTGCTGTTGTTGTTAAAATATTTACAGTGTTGAGAGTAATACTTTGCACTTCTGTTGCACCTTTCATCAGAGGATCTCAAAAAGCACTTCTAGATATTCACACTAAGCTTCAAAATGCCCAGGAAGAGGAAAATGTGATTTTAAACCATGTGGTGAGAGGGGAGGAGATGGGTGTCCCCAAATGCTTTGCTCCGAGCCCAGAGCACGGAGTCTTGGGTCGTTAGTCCCTTCCTGCTAATGAATGAGACACTGCTCCCTGAGGGCTGGCCCCAGGGAGCTGCAGCCGTGGGGTTAGCGGTTCTTCTCCACCAGCCTCTGAGTATAGGGCGTCCGAGGAAGCCCTTCCCCTGGCTCTCTCGAAGTCTCCAGCTGGGTAGGAGCAGTCTTGCCTACCCACCCCCACTCCCTGTGAGTAACCCTGGGGACACCATTTCTTCTGGACCAGGGGGTGCCTGGGCCGCTAGCAGATCATAGCCCTGATACCAGTGATTACCCTGTCACCCTGACGTTTGTCTCCCATCTGCTGGATCCTAGGAATCAGAATGTCTTTGGGCCTCTAACTGGCTCAGTCTCCCGCAGTGAGTTGCCCTCCCCTTAAACCTCCAAGCACAGCCTAGATGTAACTCCCTCCCTCCTAAGATGGCTAACATTCTCTGTTCATACCACCGCTGGTTAGTATTTTGCTAAACGCTTTGATGAGATGTGAAATAACTCTCATTCCAAATACACCACTCCCACCCCAGAAAAAATTTTTTAAAAACGCTAACAACAACAACAAAGAAAGGTAACTTGGGACTTCTCTGTGTTCCCAATTATTCTTACTCCTTTCTCATGACCACCTAAATCATAAAAGCACATGGTTTTCTCCATTCCTGAAAGCAGGCTTCATGTTAATTATAATGCAGACCGGCACCCGCCTAAGTTTGTTCCCCGGTTACCCATCTGGCCCCACGCGGAGCTTCGCTTTTTGCTGAAGCTAAACAGACTTCTCATCCTCAGTTGCCCTCGACCTTCCCTGCTCCTCTCCCAGGCCTGACCCGTCACACACCTTAACGCTGGAGTCATTCCACCCTAATACAACACATCTAATAATTACTGAAGAGCTCTTACACGCAAGATAAGCCATAGATCTTTAGTTCCTTAGCCATGTTAATATTGTTAGTCTCTTCTCAAATAAGTATTAATTTTGGAATAGGTAATATATTCCCATGGTTCAAAATCCAAAAATGTATATTAAAAGATACACAGTGAAAATCTCCCTCCCACCCACACAGTCCCCTCACCTCTGCCAGTAGTTAACCACTATCTTTCTTTTTTTTTTGGCCGCACTGCACGGCTTGCGGGACCTTACCCGTGCCCTCGGCAGTGAAAGCGTGGAGTTCTAACCATTGGACCACCAGGGAATTCCCTATTTGACCACTATTGTTTGTTGTGTATCTTTCTGTTACCCGAAAACTGAGTTCACCTTGGTGGGCCAACGGACACAACCAAGCCAAAGATTGGGAGAAGGAAGGGTTTATTACTTGCAGCAGGTAAGGAGAACACTGGGATCTTTCCCAAAGCAGTGTCTCCCCAAACAGCAAAACTGGGGACCTTTTAAGCTAAGGGTACGTGCATATTCATAAAGGGGCTTGGGTGGTGAATGCATATTCATGAAGGGACTGGAGCAGAGGAGAATTCAGTGTAGAACAGGAGCCAAGGTTGGCAGAGTCCAAGCTTTAGTTGATTGAAGTCACGAGGGTCAGAAAAGGTCAACATCATCATTCCCCAAATTCTGACCAGTCTGGGATCTTAGCTTGTAGTTACCACCTGTGTGGGGATCTGAGTTCCTGCAAACAACTCAAAGATATGTATCAGATTGTTAGGTATATCCCTTGAAGAGCACTCTGCTGACTATTGTTTCTTGACGGATTTTCCTTTGTTTCTCCCTTCTACACTAAAAGTCAAATTCCGCACTTTGCTTTTTTATTTAATAATGTGTGTTAGAGATCCTTCCATAACAATATATAGGGAGTTTCCTTATTCTGTTTCACAGCTGCATGGTATTCCATTTGTTCCACCAAATGGATATAATTTATTCAATCAGACCCTTATTGGTAGATATCTAGACTGTTTTTAACATTTTGGTATTATAAAAAAATGCTGCAGTGAATAACTTGACAATACCTTATTTTGCACATACTCAGTTATATGTGTTAGGATAAATTCATAGAAGTGAATTGCTGGGTCAAAGACCAATTATAAAGTATTGAAAAATTAAGCTAAGCTGCTGACCGAGCCTGCTGATTTCTCGCTACTGCTTTGGCTTCCCGGCTCCCCCCCGGATGGAGAGGGCGGCCCAGCCATGGATGGTCAGATAGCTTCTACCTCTCGCCGCCCATCCCTGGCCCCAACCAGCACAGAGCAGATGGCAGCAGCAGGTGAAGAGGAAGGTGGCGGGACGGCTGCCGGCCTGTGTGGGGGACTGTGGCACAGGGTATGCAAAACTAGGATATGCTGGAAATACGGAACCACAGTTTATCATCCCTTCCTGTATTGCTATTAAGGAGTCAGCAAAAGTGGGTGATCAAGCTCAAAGGAGGGTGATGAAAGGTGTTGATGACCTAGACTTCTTCACTGGTGATGAAGCAATAGAAAAATCTACATATGCAACAAAGTGGCCAATCTGCCATGGTACAGTTGAAGACCGGGACTTGATGGAAAGGTTTATGGAGCAAGTGATCTTTAAATATTTAAGGGCGCAACCTGAAGACCATTATTTTCTTTTGACTGAACCTCCACTGAATACTCCAGAAAACAGGGAATATACTGCTGAAATAATGTTTGAGTCCTTCAATGTTCCAGGCTTGTACATTGCTGTACAGGCTGTTCTTGCCTTAGCTGCATCCTGGACCGCCAGACAAGTAGGAGAACGGACGTTGACCGGTACAGTAATAGACAGTGGAGACGTCGCTCGTGTCATCCCTGTGGCTGAAGTGTATGTGCTTGGCAGCTGTATTAAGTACATTCCAATCGCAGGACGAGATATAACGTATTTTATTCAGCAACTGCTGAGAGACCGAGAAGTAGGAATTCCTCCAGAGCAATCCTTGGAAACTGCTAAGGCAGTAAAGGAGCGCTATAGTTATGTCTGCCCAGATTTAGTAAAAGAATAACAAGTATGATACAGATGGATCAAAGTGAATTAAACAGTATTCTGGAATCAATGCTATCTCAAAGAAAGAATTTTCCATTGGTGTTGGATATGAGAGATTCTTGGGACCTGAAATTTTTTTTCATCCAGAGTTTGCTAATCCAGACTTTACTCAGCCTATCTCAGAAGTTGTAGATGAAGTAATTCAGAATTGTCCTATTGATGTCAGACGTCCTCTCTACAAGACTATTGTCCTCTCTGGAGTTTCAACCATGTTCAGGGACTTCAGATGTCGCTCGCAAAGAGATTTGAAAAGAACTGTAGATGCCAGGCTGAAATTAAGTGGGAATTGAGTGGTGGTAGATTGAAGCCAAAACCTACTGATGTACAAGTCATTACATACCACATGCAGTGATATGCAGTTTGGTTTGGAGGATCCATGCTGGCTTCCACACCTGAGTTCTACCAAGCATGCCACACCAAAAAGGATTATGAAGAAATTGGACCTAGCATTTGTTGTCACAATCCAGTGTTTGGAGTCATGTCATAAAATTGGCTTCATAGTTATTGGGGTTAGGGAGGTGGGGAAGAAATAATCTTTCTGATTACCTGTTTTGTCTGGATGGTTGGTTTTGAGGTTGTAAACCTGACTTGAAATAATAAGACCAAACATAATTATATAGAATATTTTAATAAGTATATCAACATGCGAATGTAGAGGAGAGCCAAAATGATTAAGTGATTTTCTTTAGATTGAATATTTGAATCTTATGTGTAACAAAAAGAAGTGTGTTTTAGTTCTTTCTGTGCCCTGGTATTTTGTATATTATTGAATTATCCAAGATTTGATGGGGTTTATTGGTATGTAGATAGCTCTATAATGCTTGAATTGTACACTCTGAAGTGTGCAATGCAAGAGCTTGTTTATATTTCATACTTTTTATACTTTGAGGAAAAAAAGTCAAAGAAAAACTAGTATTTGAGGGAAAAAAAGTGACCAAGTAAAGGATAAATACAAAAAATAGCCTGTGAGACTTGGCTTACACACACACTCATGGGATTCCAGTTATTATGAAGTGCTTCCATACCCTGTGCCCCCCAGTGGTTTTCTTTGCAAGTGCTTTTGGAACTAAGAAGCTAGTATCTTGGATAAACTGATGCCTGCTAGTGCTTTCTGATTCCTCGAATTCTGTTTCTTGCTTTAAAGGAACAGTAAATGGACTGAATGTCAATATTATGACATAGTATGAGTGTGTTTCATGTTTGGTAATTGCAATCATTGTTGCTTTTGTTGTGGTCATCCATGTACAATGCTTGGTGTCAGTCTATTTATCTCTTGTAAAAATAAAATACAGTGTGTGTGTGAAAAAAATAAAAAAAAATAAAAAAAAAAAAAAAAAAAAGGAACAGTAAAGACAAGACTGTTGGACCAGTATTGCAGTTCTGCAGTGTCATTTCTTATTAAAAAATGAATAATTTGATTACCCAAATTGATATATTTAAAGCCTAACACCATTCTAATAAAGGCACAAATTTCTTTTTTTATTAATTAATTTATTTATTTATTTATTTTTGGCTGAGTCAGGTCTTCATTGCTGCGCACGGGCTCTCTCTAGTTGCGGCGAGTGGGGGCTTCTCTTGTTGCGGAGCACAGGCTCTAGGCATGCGGGCTTCAGTAGTTGTGGCACGTGGGCTTCAGTAGTTGTGGTTTGCGGGCTCTAGAGCGCAGGCTCAGTAGTTGTGGCTCACGGGCTTAGTTGCTCTGCAGCATGTGGGATCTTCCCGGACCAGGGCTCGAACCCATGTCCCCTGCATTGGCAGGCGGATTCTTAACCACTGCGCCATCAGGGAAGCCCACAGGTTTCTTTTCAATACTTGTTTCAAGCTCTTTAATCTTTTTATAAGTTAGCTAATCTATTTTCTTCAAACCTCTGCAGTAGTTCTCTAAAAATCACGACAGTTGGTTAGCAAGCTGACTTTTTTATGTGCTCTAAACAAATAATTGTGAACTTTTAATATGTTGAGTGCTTTCATTTTGATAACTGGATCTCCATTTGATATTTTCATTTGTATAACTCATTTGCGGTCTGAAAATTTTTTTACTGCCAGTCCCTGACATATCATGGAAAGTTAATTTTCATTGCATTTTAAAATATCTGGATCATAAAGAACAAGTGATGAAAATAAGTTAAAACTGAAAAAAAAATTAAGCTAAAACCACCAGTATTTGAAGGTATTATTACTGTGCCCACAGTAACAACTCACCTTTATAAAGCATTTTATGATGTACTGACATTTTATCACCAAGAGAGGTATCAACACTGCTATCCTCATAGAAATTTGAAGGAACTGGAATTATGAGAAACTTCAAAATGATCACACTTTGCATAGTTACTGGGACCAAAACTGAAACCAAGACTTTTCATTCCAAAATTCTCTGCTTTCTAACTATGTAATGCTGTCTCCTGAAGTAGCCAGGCCGGGGCAGGGGTTGGGGGATGGGATGGGATGGGTGTGAAGGAGGCAATTTTATTCATCCACAACTTATGTTCCCCTCTTGTTACCGCACCAAACTGGGGTCTGCTTGCCCATTTGCAGTAAAGCCAATCTACTGATACCAGGTGGTGGTGAAGGAAAGCGCAGCATTTATTGCAAAGTTGCCAATATAAAGAGAATGGGTGGCTCGTGCTCTAAGGCCCCAAACTCCCTGAAAGTTTTCAGCAAAGCGTTTTTAAAGGGGGGGTGGGGTGGGGTGTGTCTCAAGACAAGTGATCAGCTGGTGCACAGTTCTCTGATTGGCTGATGGTGAGGCAACAGGGTGGTGTCACAGGGGTTAACATTATCAATCCTCAGGCTCCAGTAGGCCTGGGGGCCATGTGCTCATGATCATCAAGTACTTAACATGTTCCATTTGGTGGGGACTTTCACATCTGTAAAATAACTCGGGAAATGTGCATCAGATACAGTTATCTACTTACTCCAGAGAGGAGCTAAAGCAGAGAATATGGGGGAGGGGTCTGTCCCGGGAAGGCCCCATAGGGTCCTGCTTGGTTACACTCTTACCCATTTTCTGAAAGCCTTCCCTCCTTGGCTGAGTATCTTCTCACTGTTTCAGATTTTCACCCAGAGAACTTAATGGTACTAGGACCCCAACACTGGCTTGACCAGAGGATCACAATCATGCTACTGGCCAGATCAGTCACCTTTAAAAACTCAGTGCAACTTAAGGTGTAATTGGAACCTTGGAAATAAAAACTGTTCTATTCAGAATGGGGGTTAACATTAAACTATCCTCCGAACAAACCAATCCTCTGATGGCCTCATTTCTAGAATAAGATTATCCACTGAAACCTCAATAGAAATACCGTGTTTCAACATCAACAAGGAATTTGTTAATTTCCCAGATGAAAATCCCTGGGAATGTGTTAACTTCCCAGCGATTGGATGATAGATGGAGGTGATGAGGTCCACAATTTTCAGAGATTTATATTCCTTGAAAGGACTTTGGAAACATCTGATATTTGGGAAAATGTACTTCGTAGGTAGATTCAGTGACAGTTTAGTTCTTCTAAGCAGACGGGTAAAATTTTACCCTCCTCCTGGAGAATTGTGAAGACAGATTAAGGGAAAAGATAGGACTCACCAAGGCCAGTATTTCATTTATAAACACTGAAAGAATTAAAAAGACAATTTGCTTATCAACTCTTTGCTTTTTTTGATGTTTATTCTTGTATATTTTGCACACTTTTATTATTTGCTAATGTAATTCTCCTTTCAACAAAAAATCTGACCTGCTTAAAGAGATGTATGAAAAACATTAAAACTACATAGTGGGGTCCACATGTAAGAAAACTTTATGGGCAAAAGTATTTGCTCCTTCCTCCAACAGAACACCATATACATGTGCACAGAAATTTGATTTTGTTATTAAAACAAAAGTGGTTTGATCTCTTAGAGACACTAATAGAACCCACAGAAAAATATATCAATACCTTAATGATGATTTCTTGATTCACAGTGAGAAATGTATCTGTCACAAATGAGAATACTTATATTGATTTGACTGGCGTGTTTCTCCTGGTGTGAAAAACACTTGGGGAACTTCCCTGGTGGCGCAGTGGTTAAGAATCCGCCTGCCAATGCAGGGGACATGGGTTTGAGCCTTGATCTAAGAAGATCCCACATGCTGCGGAGCAACTAAGCCCCTGCATCACAACTACTGAGCCTGTGCTCTAGAGCCCATGAGCCACAACTACTGAGCCCACATGCCACAACTACTGAAGCCCACGTGCCTAGAGCCCGTGCTCCGCAAAAAGAGAAGCCAGCAATGAGAAGCCCGCGCACCGCAACGAAGAGTAGCCCCCACTCGTCGCAACTAGAGAAAACCCGCACACAGCAACGAAGACCCAATGCAGTCAAAAATTAATTAATTAATTAATTAATTTTAGGAAAAAGGAAATAGAGCATTTCCACAGTAATGGAAAGTTCTGTTGGGCGACACTCATATAGACCATGTGAGTCACAACAACTTCTGTCCCTTGTGATTTAAAAAAAAAAAAAAACACTTGGAAGCCAAATTATAATAATGAGACTTCTTGATGAGCAGGGACCCAGATGAAAGCAGTTTGGTGCATGGTAAAAGATCTGACAATTTGATTCATCTCTCTCCACAAAAAGAACGCATACCGTTTGGGGTTACAGAGCCCCAAATGGTTGAAGACAAGCTACCAATTTTCTCCCCTGGAATTTCTATTTTTAAAATTTTCATTTGCTGATCCTTGTTTTTAAAAATATATTCTTTCTTTAGTTTTATTAATACCACCATTAGCCTATTCTCCCTAAGCCTTCCTGATGTTAAGAATCACTTGGAGCGCTTGACAAAAATAGGTTTCTGAGGGACTTCCCCAGAGGTCCAACAGTTAAGACTGCGCTTCCAATGCAGGGGGCATAGGTTCGACCCCTGGCCAGGGAACTAAGTTCCCACATGCTGCTGTGAAGCCAAAAAAAAAAAAAAAAAAAAAACGATTTCTAAATAAATTCCTAAGGGAAAGGCCTAGCATTCTGCATAGTTAACAAAGGCCCCGGAAAGGTTTGGAAATGACAAGTTAGTTCACTGCATCTCAAAATGTAATGTTCCTACAAGCCACCTGCCTATCCTGATTCCACTGGTCAAGAGAGGGCCCAAGATTCTCCTTCCTAACAAGCTCCCAGGCGTCTAGGCTGGGAACCACACTGAGTAGTATGCCTCAGTGGTTCTCAGAAAGTGCTCCAGGGCCAGCAGGATGGGCAATAGCTGAGAACCTCTTAGAAATGCGAAGTCTCAGTCCCACCCTACACCTACTGAATCAGAAACTCTGGAGATGGGACCCAGCAATCTGTTTTAACAAGATCTCCAGGTAAGATTTTGATACATCCTAAAATTAAACAACTACAGATCTAAAGTTATGCTTAGCTGCTTCTTACTGCTTCTGATGAGGAAATTATTTCATTTGAGATGAACCTTTGCATGTTTCTAATTGTATTCATCTTGTGTACATTTAGACAGTTTAACTCCATTTGGGGTAGTATCTTGCTAGCACCATTGTAAAGGGTTCAGGAAACATTAGCAAGAAAGTCATCATGGAGTATTTT
Organism: Eschrichtius robustus; assembly: GCF_028021215.1. Lineage (NCBI taxonomy): Eukaryota > Metazoa > Chordata > Mammalia > Artiodactyla > Eschrichtiidae > Eschrichtius > Eschrichtius robustus. The sequence continues at coordinate 62,176,643 of NC_090829.1, read as the reverse complement.
GGGGGAATTTGTTCCTTTTTATCCTTTCTTTTTTTTTTTTGTCTGCACCGTGCATCATGTGGGATCTTAGTTCCCCGACCAGGGATCGAATCCGCGCCCCCTGCATTGGATGCGTGGACAGAGTCTTAATCACCAGACCGCCAGGGAAGTCCCTGTTCCTTGTTATCTTTACATTTAATTTTTAAAGATCACTGAAGAAACCATTTTGTATTAATACAAGGTAATGGGTAAGGTGCCAATACAAATGCCTAAAGGGACCAAATACCCAGATAACACCTGTAAGTGAAGTCATGGGTTCAGGGAGGAGGTTTGGCCTCAGAAAGCAGCTGCTTCTCAGCTCCACCCGGTCAGTGCCAGGCTGTGTGGGAATGTGGGTCCAGAGTGGGTACATCTTCCAACTGCTTAAAAGAAGTCAGAAAGCCAACTTTTCACGTGAAATCTCTTGATTTTTAAATGTTGGCAAACTATTCAGGTTTGTAAATATTGTGTGTGCCTAACAAGCTAGGCTTCTGTTAGTAACTCTACCTTGGAGAGACTAGTCCGGGAGGTGGTAGGCTGGCCTTCTCCCTCTCTGTGCATCACTGAGACGTATGTCTGTCTCAGAAAGAAGAGAGAGCCAAGCCGAGGTCTATCCCCAGCTCTGGGGGTCCACAGCTGTGAAACCCCAGCCGAAACCATGTACCATTATCCTGTGAAAGGCCAGTCAATTCTTCCCTTTAAGTAGCTCTGGGCAGCCAAGGGCTAGTGCTCATGGAACTATTTGGAACATTCTAAATTGGGAAACGGACAGTTTTACATTGTGTAATCCATCTGGAAGCAAACAATACCTAATAGGATAGTGGTTCTAGGGGCAGATTCAGATTTTGTGGGTCCTGAAGATTATACAATTTGGGGCGACTCTAAGAAAAAAATGTGAAATTATGAATACAAAATTAGCTATGAAAGTACACAGAGGTCTTAACCAAAGGTGGGAAAATGTTTACTTTTGCAAATTTTACAGAAAGCAAATGTCCAGGCCCTGGAGCTTCCCAAGTGTCCTGGCACCTCCCGCTCTGTCCTGGTGATCACTGGGGTGCAGGTAGGGGTTGGGATCAGGACTGCAGGTGTTCTGGGGTGCTGCTGATGTTCTGTTTCTTAACCTTGGTGGGGATTCATTTTACAACAATTTATTAAGCTGTGCACTTATGTTTTTTGTATTCTCATGCATATTTCATAATTTAAAAAATCATTTGACCCTTTTCTAAGTCAGCAAAAATACTAATTTCAGGGACTTCCCTGGCTGTCCAGTGGTTAGGACTCCGAGCTTCCACTGCAAGGGACACGGGTTCTATCCCTGGTCAGGAACTCAGATCCCGCATGCTGCATGGTGTGGCCAAAAAAAACAACCACAAAAAACTCATTTCATTGGGAAGTAGATCATCTACAAATATTTGTTGAATGAATGAACAATGAATGAGTGTTTTCAAATCTATTCAGCCAATATATGTCAAGGGCCTAAATGTGTAAGGATCCCTGCTAGGTATTGTGTTATTAAATACTTTATAGTATTTAATATTTAAGTAAAAAGTAAAATTTAATAAAAGAAATAAAATAATTATATTTTATTTTATTTCACCATTTTTAAAAAGTTAATCTGATTCTTTCACTATTGTTTTATATATAAATAACTAAAAATATAAAATATAAATATTGTTTTATATATATATATATATATAGGCCGGATACACACTTTATTTTTTTTAATTTTTTATTATTTATTTACTTATCTATTTATTTATTCATTTTGGTTGCTCCAGGTCTTAGTTGCGGCACACAGGATCTTCGCTGCAGCTTGTGGGATCTTTAGTTGCGGCATACGGGATTTTTAGTTGTGGCATGCGGACTCTTGATTGTAGCATGTGAACTCTTTAGTCGCGGCCCACATGCGGGATCTAGTTCCCCAACAAGGGATTGAATCCAGGCCCCCTGCATTGGGAGTGCGGAGTCATACCCACTGGACCACCAGGGAAGTCCCTAAGCTGGATACACACTTTAAAAAGAAGAAAATATATTTAAATTTAATACCATTTTTAGCTTTAAAAATTTTTAATTTACAATCATACAATTTTTAAAAACGTTAGGTAGAGGGAACAGAAAAACAAAAGAAATTGTTATTTATTTAGCATATTCTAAAGGCCAGGCATATAATATTTTTAAAATCATGCATAATTCCACCACACTAACATAACCACTATTATTACTTTATTGTATTTCCTTTCAGTCTTCTAGTTACAGGTACACTTTTTACATAGTTAAAATCATAATGTTCATAAAATTTCAATCCTGATTGTTTTTAACCTAACACATCATAAGCATTTTCCATGTTGCTACATGGTCTTCATAATCGTAATTTTAAAAACGTCATAATTATTCCTTAGTTATTCCTGGTAATTGAACAGAGTATAATTTATATATCCATTTTCCTAATCTTAGACATTCAGATTATTTTAAGTTTTTGCTATTATAAAATGAAGCAGCATTTATTTTGATGTACAAAGCTTTCTTTTTTCCTATTAGGATCATATGCTTAAGGATACACATCACTCATTTTTTTTTTTTTCCTATAAACCCATATATTTTATTTGTCCACTCTAAAAAAGAACTAGTATTGGGGTGGAAGTGAGAGAGGGAAACAGGTGGAGAGATGATACAAAAAGGAAAATCCCTCATGCATAGATATTCAAAACTATTTACCTTGATTTAATCCAAGACAAACCTTCCATTTTTGTATTAAAATTCATAGAATGCATCTTTCTCCTATCAGGGATATTCTCTTACTTTTATTTGGTGACTGTGGATAGTATGCCAAAACTGACAGATTCTCTCTAGAGACTCAGTTTCTCAGGTTGTCAGAAATTGTGACAGCTATCAAGAGATTTTTAGTAGCCAGATATTTCAGATTTGCAACTGCCCATGTTATATATGACATTTTCATTTCAATTTAATTCAAGAAATTGAGGATCTATATTGTCCCTATTTCCTGTACCGAAAATCCGAACAGGTACTGTGAGGATTTTTTTCTGATTTGTGAATGTAGTTACATGGAAAGTCATAAAAAGCTCTTTTATTATGCATTTAATTAATTACCTTTACTTTGAAATCTGGGCATAAGTATCAGCAAAGCACTCAGAAGCAGGCATAAACAAAACACTGTCCCTCTGCTCAAGGAGTTTATAATTTACTAGGAAATCAAGAACATAAACCTGAGTTAATTAACTTTCTAAGTAAAGTTTATGTTCTTAAAAAATGTGTAGACACTCCAGGGAAATGTAGACACAAAACGGATACTTGAAGATATTAAGGAATTATTGTTAATTTTTTAGATGAGTTACTGGTATTGTGGGTTGTTTTTTTTTTTTCCTAAAGAAGAGATACTGAAATACGAATGAAATGTTTTAATAATATCTGAGATTTGCATCAAAATGATGCAGGCCATGGGAATGAGTGGGGTATAGATGAGAGAAGGCTGGCCTTGAGATGAAATTGTAGAAGTTGGGTGATGGGTATACGGGAGTTAATTATACCATTTGGTGTACTTTGTATATATTTGAGAACCTTTAGAGTGAAAAATTATTATACCTTATTTAGTCTTCCTTCTATTGTGATATCAAAACACTAAATATGACTGGAGCCTCAATGATCCATCACACCATTTGGAACCCTCTCCACATTTACCCCTGGCCCACCTGCTTGCACTTTCCTCCTGGACCTCTACCAGACCCCTATGGTTGGGTCTCAGTAGAGGCATCTACCTGGAAGGGAGATGTTGACAAAGCAGCTTGGTTAGTGAGAAACTTGACTCCTGCCTGAGCTTTAAAATCTATGTTTATTTGGGAATAAAACAGAAATGATTCATCTTATGAGTTTCCTCAGGGCCAGTGGAATCCTGAATTCTCTCGGGTGAGTTTATTCATTCTGAGCTCTAATTGAAACCACAACGTGGAAACCGGTTGGCTCTTCTCTTATACACTATGTCTATTAGAAGCAGTAACATCTGCCAGCATCTCAATTCCTGCCTTCCTTGGCATTGGGTTGAATTAATCAATAGAGTATATAACTAACACACACAAAAAATCCAAATCAAAAGTCTTCCAGCAAAACAAATGTAAAATTACAAAATAAACTCTTAATTTTCTGCAGTTTTTCAAGTAAGGTGAAAATGATTCATTTTTCTTTTGATTTGAATTGTTTTGAATTAAAATTGAAATTTGTAGTATAAACCTGGTACACTCTCAGAAACTACTGATATTCCTTTTCTTGTATTCCCTCTTTGTTGACATTGTTCCCCTTAATTCATTGAATTACATCACTGTAATCATTCAAGTCACTGTTACTAAATAGAAAATCTGATGCCTCTATTATTTGATTTTAGATTCATGCTATACATGATGATCCCATCAATGAGAAGGGAGTAAATTTTTAATATTTTGAAAGGTCAGTTTATAATATCTATTCTAATATCTATTACTATCTAGTTTAGTGGTTCCCAAGCTCTTTATCCTTTCAGATTCTCCTTAATTATTTCTATCAACAAGGACTTTTGGTATTAAAACAATTTTCTCCTAAACAAATAACCACATGTATTTGTTAAGAAGTCATCAAGTAATTTCTCCACTTAAAAAAAAAAATTATTTATTTATTTATTATTTATTTGGTTGAGTCAGGTCTTAGTTGCAGCAGGCAGGCTCCTTAGTTGTGGCACGTGGGCTCCTTAGTTGTGGCTCGGTGGTTCCTTAGTTGCAGCTCACGGGCTCCTTAGTTGCAGCAGGTGGGCTCCTTAGTTGCGGCTCACTGGCTCCTTAGTTGTGGCTTGCCAGCTCCTTAGTTGTGGCATGCGAACTCTTAGTTGCAGCATGCATGTGGGATCGAGTTCCTGGACCAGGGATCGAACCCGGGCCCCCAGCATTGGGAGCACAGAGTCTTAACCATTGCACTACCAGGGAAGTCCCTCCACTTTTTTTTAAGCAATGAAAGAACACATGCAGTTCATAATGAGCTTGGAGTAACATGTATTACTACCCCGAACTAAAACAGTCTCAGCTAAAAGGAAAGAATTTCAATCTTTTTAGCAGTAGAAAGCTTTTCTTTAGCTAAACCATTTCTGTTAGACTTTTTTACGTATTGAAAATGGTCTGTGATCCTTATTGCTACCTTTCCAAACAGTAGTTGGGGTAATAGCTCTGATTAATAAAATTATATCATTCAAGGCTCCTATAAAAGAAACTTGGTAGCAAAAAAATAATGTATATTCTTGCAGATGATTTTTCTCCTTCTCATTGATAAGCATTATTACACATAAAATTGCATGAGCTAGTAAATAATTTTTTACTAGTATCCTTTCTCCTATTCTTTCTTTTCTGTGTTCTCTTGCTATAAGACCAATGTCCCTGGCTGTTGCCAGAGAGAAGAGGGATCCCAAGGCTTACAGGTGGACATGTGCCCGCCAGGCAGGCAAGTGGTGAGACAAGTGGTTTATATTGAAGCCCTTCATGTTCTTGCCATAGTTGAGGTATAGTTAATTTATAATATTATATTAGTCTCAGGTGTACAACATAATGATTCAAAGTTTTTATAGGTTATACTCCATTTAAATTATTACAAAATATTGGCTATATTGGCTATATCCCTGTGCTGTATCCTTGTAGCTTATTTATTTTATACATAGTAGTTTGTACCTGTTAATCCCCTGTCCCTATATTGCCCCTCCCCCGCTTCCCTCTCCCCACTGGTAACCACTAGTTTTTTCTCTGTATCTGTGAGTCTGTTTCTATTTTGTTATATTCATTTGTTTTATTTTTTAGATTCCACATATAAGTGATAACATACAGTATTTGTCTTTCTCTGTCTGACTTATTTCACTAAGCATAATACCCTCCAGGTCTATCCATGTCATTGCAAATGCAAAATTTCATTCTTTGTTATGTCTGAGTAGTACTCCATCGTGTGTGTGTGTGTGTGTGTGTGTGTGTGTGTGTGTGTGTGTGTGTGTGTATACAGACTCTTCCATCTTCTTTATCCACTCATCTGCTGGTGGACACTTAGGTTGCTTCCATATCTTGGCTATTGTAAATAACACTGCTGTGAACATTGGGGTGCATGTATCTTTTGGAATTAATGTGGTTTTTTTTCTTTCGCTATATACCCAGGAATGGAATTGCTGGATCATGTGGTAGTTTTATGTTTAGTTTTTTGAGGAACCTCCATAGTGTTTTCTACCATGGCTGCACCAATTTATAGTCCCATCAACAGTGTAGAAGTGTTCCCTTTTTTCCACATCCTCACCAACATTTATTTGTGGTCTTTTCTTGTCTAATTGACTTTTCACACAATACTCTGAGGTAGGTATTTTGGAGATAAAGGAACTGGGGCTCATATTAAGAAATATGCCAACATCACCATCAAAATAAGCAGTAGAATCTTGTTCAAGCGAAGATCCAAGTAACTTGAAGCCCACGCTCTCCTGCTACACACAGCCTTGTGCCCATAGTCCTGTTGGGTTTCCTAGATGCAGGACTTGTAGAACCTTCCCAAAGACCCTTTCTTCAACCCTCATAGCTTCCACATTGTCTGATCCTAAGTTCCTGGGGTGGGTGGGCAGTGATGCCGGGACTGTTTGGTTCTTTCTTTATATTCCTAGTATTTCACACTGTGGCTGACATGTAGGTGTTCAATGAATGTTGAAATAAATGACTGAATGAGAACAATTATACTTCCTAGAATTTTGAGCAAAGCTCAGATTTGAAGTTGGAAGGGAACCAAGAATTTATCTCATCCAAATTTGCCATTCTGAGGAATTGTGGCTCCGAGGAGACAGGTATAATTTGCCCAGTCATATGGAGATAGACAAGAACACCGTTGTCTTAGTCTGTGACTTTTTCATGTAACCCCTTGAAATTTTCATGAAATAGACCTATTTCAAATGTTTAAAGCTGATGCCACTCGTCAGTTTGTAAGTTAAATAAGAGAAATACAAATGTAAAAAAAAAAAGGGATCTGAACTTCATATAATGTAAAGAAAATATTCCAACTGCAGTACCTTCATAACTGACAATATTATTCATTATTTCTTTGGAGAAATCATCCATCTGAAAGACTGGAATCAAATCTTAGGCACTTCTCAGCCACAAGATCAACCAAACACATGAAACATCTGGCTCTGGGGGAAGTGGACTAAGCCTGGGCTCTGAGCCATACACTTCACCCAAGGTATGTGGCCCTGTCACATCCGCCCAGCCTGAGCCAAGTGTTCTCTTACACATTTCACAGCTATGTTGTTACTCTGTAGCACTGTATCCTATCGATCAGGAATGAAAATAATCCCTTCCTCTCTCCTAACCCCTCCCTCTGTCTGTTCTTTCCAGCCAGACCTGGTCTGCAAATTATGCTGTCACCAACACCTCCCTAGAGCTCACCCGTCAGGGCTGACCCTGGACCTTCATGCTTGCTTCCCCTCCACTCAACCGTTAACCCCCGCACCCTTCTTCCAGGTCAGACTACCAACAAAATCAAGGGACCTCTTCAAGTTCTCTAAAATTCATTATTTTGTTTCAAAGTGGTGATCTGTAGCCACATTTTCCTTTCTTTCACTTGTGGTCAATTAATGGTGGCCAGGTCACATTTCATCTGTAAAGAACTTTGCCCTGTCATCTCCTTTCCCAAATGTCCTGAAGGGTGTTTCCAGGTCTCCCACAACAGATTAACCCATTTGGGTTTCATCTTTAGATTCCTTCATTGACTTCCTCTTTCTGTATATTTATTTTCAAAATGATAATCTCACATTAACATTTTTTAATTGTTTTTTTCTCTTTCACAGTGCTGTAGGGCTAAACTGACCTTGATATTAACTTTTTTAGTTTTACAATATTTGCACAGAAACTCTCTCTTTCACCAAACTCTTCTCTCGTCTCCAATCCCAAATAATTTCTTTGAAAAGAGTGACATATCTTGAAGGGAATAGAAAAATGGCATTTACTTAGTGTGTAGCCCTGAGGAAAACACCTCAGAACTCTAATGTGCTTGTGAAATGCATTTCAGTGTTTAATATGTCTACTTTTGATTGAAAAATGCAGAAATTACATTTAATAGGATGACATGTTCAGGGTCAGGCAGATTATTGGTGTTTGGTCGACATTTATTAATGCGTATAGGTGATTTTCCTAGTCTGCTATACACACTGAAAACATTTATCCCAGATATAGATGCGTATTTAAAGAATAATTCTTGGGACTTCCCTGGTGGTCCAGTGGTTAAGACTCTGTGCTTCCAATGCAGGGGGTGTGGGTTTGATCTCTGGTCAGGGAACTAAGATCCTGCATGCCGCGTGGCATGGTCAAAAATAATAATAATAATAATTCTTATTGCCTTCCTGCCAATTTTTTTCCCTCCAATTGAACTGTGTTAGCTTCCCAAATGCTAAATATTTTTGTGCTACTATTGGTTACATATTGACATTCCAGGTTTACTTTGGTTTTCATCTATTTCCCAGAAGTAAGAGTACTTATTACTCCCATTTGTTGGGCATCCACTGCAGGCCAGCCACTGCCTAAGCCAGTGCTGAGCAATATAGTAGCCATTCACCATATGTGCAACTGAGCACTTGAAATGTGATTAGTCCAAATTAAGATGACTTTAAGTGTAACATACACATCAGATTTCAAAGACTTACTATAAAAAAAAAGTAAAATATCTCAATAATATTTTACATTGAGTACGTGTTGAAATGCTGATATCTTGGCTATCTTGGATTAAATATTAAAAACAAAACAGGTGAAGCCTGTTTCTTTTTACTTTTAAAAAATTTCAATACTAGAAAAACTTAAATGTCATATGTGCCTCACGTTTGTGGTTTGCATTGTATTTGTCAGTGTGGTGCTAGCTTAGGTGCTTCATACTCTGCACAATGAATGAATGAGTGAATAAATGAGACAAGCTCTGCTTTCCTGATATTCGAGGACAGCTCATGATAGTCTACCAGAAAGGAATCAAACAAACTTAGGGGTTGATAGAAACTTATTACAGTTCAGCCCAGTCTCTTCATTTTGAGAATACCGAGTCCCAGAGAAATCTGCATGCCTTATGAGCTATCCACTGAATAAAGACAGAAAAGCAAGGTTTTGATTCAGTACCAGCTCTTCCTGTGTCATCATCAGTGGAAAATGATGAGGACACCAAAAGTACCTAGGAACAAACGCCTGGGATTCTAGTTGATCATCTAGCCTGCTACCTGTAGAACTGTTTCAGTCATTATGATTTCAATGAATTCACTCGTTGCAACTGACCAGAATTATTCTAGACAGATACCTGGGCTGAGCCACAGTATCATGTAGGAAGGACCAAGCTGAGCCAGGCAGGGAAGTCCAGGATGGACCTCCTGGGACAGTAGGGCATTGTGACATCATCAGTGATGGGCCAGACGGTTTCCCGTTGCTGGCCCTACAGTCTCAGCTGTTACTGCAAAGTCCGTTCCTCTACCATGAGTGTGGAGCAGCTAAAACCAACAGATTCACATGTACCTTGAGGTGACAGACTGGCTCTGGTAAATATTCCCATTTTCCTATTTAGAAGGTGACCCACCGGAATACTGCTTTTATTGGCTCTTGTGTGTGAAGAGGACAATGGTGTCTAGTTTCCTAGGGACACTCCTTGAAGTTTATTCCCTTGTCCTGATTAAGGATTCCTTTTCAAATAGTTCAGAATGTTGGGGAAAGAGTCTCAGGCAGTCATTTCTTTGGCTTCACTGGTAACATTTATCAGGGACAGGAGTGCCCAAAGCCTTCCACCTCTTCCCCGACTCTGGTGAGTTTGGTGTGAATTTGGGACCATGGTCCTCACATTAGACATCCCTGTCCTTGAGGCCTAATCCTGTCTGCTGTACCTTTAAAAAGTTATAATTCTGGACTGATAAAATCTAAATGTCATGTTTCGCTCTAACTAAAATAGGTTGCATTGGTCAGGCTCATTTACTCTTACATATTTATAAATAGGCAAGCTTGAATTCAATAAGCACGTTTATGTAAATGTTGGGCAAAACTGAGTCCACCCAAGTTAAGTGTGGGAGGGTGGTGGCTGTGTGTCCCAGACTAGTGCCTTTGAACTGTAACTATGTCTACATAGTTACCCTGCAAGCTTAATTTTAGCTAGATGAACTACCAGAAATGTTAGCAATCTGTCTTTTCAGATGACTTATGCTCTTTCTCTTTGCTGAAAGATAGATTTTAAAAGTACGGAATCCTTGGTTTTACATGTTTCTTTAAACAGACTTGTAACAATTTTATCAGCAAATATACATATCTTAACATGAATTTTTAAACATCTGAGGCAACAATTATTTTCAAATAGTTGCATGTTTTACCTTGAAAAATTATACTATGTACAAATACTGTATACTTGTCTATGTATCTATAAGTATACAGTGACTATATATGTGTATATGCGTTTTCTCTCTATATATATACATACACATATGTGTGTGTGTGTATATACATATGTGTATCTATATATCGATATCTTTTTCCATATCTATGTATAGATACAGATATCTATCTTGTGGGGGAGAGGGAGAATGATAGTGGATTTCAGCTAGATGTTTCTATCTTATTTTTCTTGTTATATTGAGATTGTCACTGCAGAAAATAATCTTTACAAATTCTGTACTTAAGAAACCTCAACTTCTTAACAAATACTTCATAACATAAAAAGTGATATGAACATGTTAATGAATATTCTTTAGTTAATTAAATCTTGTAATTTATGCTTTATCTTCAGGATTTTTCCATTTAAAAAGTTATCAGGACAATTTTAACAAGTATGTTTCTCTAACTCAGTAACGATTGAGTAATAATTCTCCACTTCACATTCAGTACTGTAGCTTGGAAGTGCAGTAATGGGTACAGTTGCTACTACATTTACCATCTGACCATATGGTATAACATACATCTGCCAAGAAGGAAAGACATTCCATTACAATAACAAACAATATAGGCACAGTCTTAAGGCAGGTAAGACATCAATTAGATAACTTCTTTCTTTTAATTTATCCAAGTATTACCACGTAGCATATATATATATGTATATATCCTATATGCTCGGCACTCAATTTTAAAAATATTTATTTATTTATTTACTTTGGCTGCATCGGGTCTTAGTTGTGGCACACAGGAGCTTCATTGCAGCATGTGGGCTCTCTAGTTGTGGCCCTCGTGCTCAGTAGTTGCAGCACGTGGGCTTAGTTGCTCCCGCAGCATGTGGGATCTTAGTTCCCGACCAGGGATCGAACCCGCGTCCCCTGCATTGGAAAGCGTATTCTTAACCACTGGACCACCAGGGAAGTCCCTCGGCACTCATTTTGACACTGAAAACTCAAAGATGTGTGCAACTGGGTCTCTGGCCTGGAGCAGTGCACAACCTGGCAGGGGAAGTCATGGAGGCTAATAATTATCATATGTCATAAGTGTAATAGAAGTGTATACAAGCGGTCACAGAAGTACAGAAGGAGAAACATACCTACCAGCTGGAATCCAGGTGATGAGGTCAGCAGATAATCACAGAGAAGATGGTCTTTGAGTTGAGTGTGAGGTCTTGGTAGGAAATACAGTGTGGTGGTTAAGAGAATAGAGTCTGTAGCCAGACTATTTGGGTTTAAGTCCCAGCTCTACTACATATCACCTGAGGAACATTTGGCATGTTATTTAACCTCTCCATGCTTCAGTTTCTTCCTTGGTAGAATGGGCATAATCATTGGTCATAGTTCATAGGTTGAAGTGAGGATTATGTGAGTTAGAATGTGTCATGGGTTTAAAACAGTGCTTGGTACATGGAAAGCCCTCAGTCAGTGTTAGCCAGTCCTCCAGGGATAGCAGAATGAGAAATGGCAGGCTTGGATTGTTAAAACTGAAATATGAGGTGTATTTGTGTGGGAGGTGGTGGAAAACAGCAAGGTGAGTGGACAGATTATGGGGAGAGAGCCTTGTATGCCACACCAAAGAGGCTCACGTTTATGGAGCCCAAGGAGAGCTTTAAGGATGAAATTCAGATTTGTGTTATAGAAAGAGAACTCTGGAGCGGTGGGGAAAGAGTAGAGGCCAGAACATTGGTTAAGAGGCTGTTGATGAGAAGAGATATAATATAGGCTTGGCTGAGGGATAGAGAATAGAATGCAGATGCAAAGTTATTTAGGAGGTAAAACTGATGAGGTTTGGTGAGCGATTAGATTAAAGTGGATGAAGTAGAAGGAGTTGTGAATGACTCTTAGATTTCTGGCTTGGATGATCTGGTAAAAAGACAGGAGGAAAAGCAGGTTTGGGGATAAGGTTTTGGATTTGTCAAGATTGACAGGCCTGTGGAGTAACCAAAATTAGTGTGTAGGCCTGCCACTCAGGACCCAGAAGTCAAGATTTAGGACTCCTCAAGACACAGGTAGTAGTTGACATTGTGGGAATGTGAGTGAGAGCATGACACAGCTCATATATAGGAAGAGATTCAGGGATAGTTCTGGAAAGCCCACGATTTAAGAGCCAAAGAGAGCTGAGCCAGCCAAGGAGAGTGGTCACAGAGGAAGGAGGAAACACAGAAGAAAGTGGATCATGGAAAATGATGGAGAGGGAATTTAAGGAAGAAGTGTTCTAATGCAGGAGAGAGGTCAAGTAGAATGAGAACTGAGAGCTGTTTGCTGGAGTTGGCAATTAGGAAAAAGAGCTTAAAAGCCATGAGGTATTACCTCAGTGAAGTATAACAGTATGGGGAAAGAGATACAGTGAATCCTCTTCATTAAGACCCTAGATATTAGTTGATATTTCAGGTCAAATGCTAGGTGAATTCCTGGACAATATCCATGGATGTGGTTCAGCTTCAGGCTTGCTGCACAAGGCAGATCTGGCCTGTCCTGACCAAGCTGTTTTCCCAGAGCCTAGCAAGGAGACTGGCACATTAATATGTATACACTGAAGGTTGGTGAAAAGAATGGATGTATGCTTAGGGGTGGCCCAGGATGTTTTGGTAGAGTCCCTGGAGCTCCTGATACATGGCTGCTCCAGGAAGTGTTAGGAGGCCCCCAGGAGTTGCCAAAGGAGTTCTGTTGCTTTGATAAGAATTTCAAAGCCATAAAGTTATAGGGTTGATCTGGCGGATTATGCCAGGATTGGGGGGAAAAGGATGTTGCTGAGTACAGTGATAACAGGTGAGGGTGATAACGCTTCCACTCAGGTTGGTTGTGTTCTGAAACAGATTTTTTTGCTCAGTCTTAGATGTGATTTTCTGATGTTTGCTTTATTACCTGTTTTTCTTATTTCCTTCCTTTGTGTGTGAAAGTGTCTCATCTCTTCAATTGGATAGTCAATTTCTTAAGGGCAGGGACCACTCCAAAGAGTCTTTTCTACTCCCTGCAGCACACACTTGTCCACTTGACCCCCAGCAGAGAATCCTGGTACCCTCAGCCTTAGCAGACTTAGAACCAAAATTAGGACAAGCCTGACATCAACCCTCGGTAAAAAAGATGTTCGTTACTTCCCAAAACTTTACCCTAGGAAGGCTGAACTAAGCGGTTATTTAGAGAAAGTGGTAGGTGCTGATATCTGCCACCAGTGCGGCATGAATGGGGCCCTGAATCCTCGGTCTTCCTCGCCTGGAACCCGAGGGCCATCCCACCAGTCTTCCTGTGGACAAAGGTCTGGGAAGAGTCTGGGCCATTCCAAAGGGCATTCCGGCTCCCACATGGCTAGACTAAGGTCTCCTCTGGCATGTTCACGTGGGGGACCCGACGCAGTCCAGACACTGGACTGGGAGAAGAAAACACCTGGGGGTGGAGGTGTTTTTACTGTTTTCTTTTTTTTTTTCTGGATATTTATGGGGAGGGGTGGTTTGGGACGGATCTAGCGCCTCAGTCCTAGCCCTTCCAGTCGCCCCCAGCTGCATAAGTTATCGGCCACAGCTCTCTCTTCCCCTCCTCGAGACGGTGTAGACACGGCCCTGGCCAGCGGACGGCGGAAGGAGCGCGTAGGAAGCGGAGGTGGTGTCCCCCGGCGCCCCCACCCGCCGGGCGCGGCGGGAGGATGTCGGCGCGCGCAGCGCGTGCGTCGCCCCCTGCCCCCCCCCGCGCCCCCCGCCCCCCGCCCGGGGGGACCCTCGCGCCCAGGGGAAGCCCCGCGCGGGGCGCCCGCCGCCCGCCCCAGTCCCTCCGCCTCCCGGAGGCCCGGGGCTGCCTCTTCGGGCCGCGCTGGGGCCGCCCCGCACTGCGCATGAGCGGGAGCCCGGCGAGCCCGTGAGAGGAGCCGCCGCCGCCGCCGCCGTCCATTCGCTGCGGAGCCGGAGGAGGAGGGGAGAGGCCTGGAGGACACCAACATGGTGAGGCACTGCGGCCGCCCGCCCCGCCGGCTGGGGGGCCGGCGCAGCCGCGCACCCCCGCCCCGGCCGCCCTCCGCCCCGCGGCGACCCTGCCGCCCCGAGCTTCGGCCCGCGGCCTCCGTCCAGCTCCCCGGCGGGGCTCTCCTCCCCGCCTCTCCCTTCCTCCTTCGCCCCTTCCCGCCCGGGCGCCGCTGCTACGCGAGAGCCGAGGAGGCGGAGCGGAGCCGGGCCTAGTCGGGAGCCCCGGGTAGTTTGGGGCGCGGGGAGCGGCCCCGGGTGCCCCTTGCTGGGCCCGGCGCGGCTAGGGGAGGCGTTGGGGCGGGGGGAGGGGATGGGGCAACGGCCCTGTCTCTGCCCGGCCCCCACGCCGGCTCCATTGTGTCTGGCCGGGGACCGGGGTCCGGGGTTCCGGGTGAGGAGCCTCCCCCCGCCCGGAGCCGGGGCTTCCCCCTCCGCTCCGCCGGGGAGAAGGAAAGACTTTCCCGGCTCTCCCCTCCCTCCTCTGCTCCGGCTCCAACACCCCTCAAGTCTCCAGGCAGTTTTGCTTGGGGCGGGGTAACAGCCCTGTTCCTTTCTCCATCACCTCTCGATGCGCCCCGTAGTCCTGGAAAATGGGAGTTTCACTGGCCAGTTGGTGGAGGTTATATTTACCTCTCTACTGAGAACATGGGAGACCGCTGAGCTTGGGGGACGTGGGGGGAGGGGGGAGTACGGAAGTGCAACCTGTTCTCATTTCATAAAATTAGGAGAAACAGACTTGCTACCTTTTGGGCACATATTTTATTTCCTTGGGGTGGGAGGAGTAATTGCTTTATTATGTCAGTTAAAAACCATTCGTGATGTTTAAAAAACAGTTTGTCAAGTTAGTCCCCTCTCCCTTTTTTGTTTGGAAAATGCCTTACAAGCTTGAAGAAGTGGTATTCAAGTTATCTGTTTACATTTTGGTAATTATGCACCTGATTCTTGGACTTTCTGTTTTTCAGAAGCTATGTTTAGTATTATAATCTGAGCATGAGTTGAATTCCATGCAGGTTACTGTGTGAATAGACAGTAAAAATGATGTTCTTGTCCCTTTGCTCATGGGGAACATAAAGGCCTCTTTGAGGAGGGTGTATGTGTGTGTCTGTTAAGGGAATGCCCTGGTGTCTTGTTTTTAGCTGGTCTTATTTCTGCTGAATGACACTTACCTAGTCTCAGCCTCCAACTTGGCAGAATTTTGGTGTCGCGCGTATGGATATGTGGTTTAGTTTGCCATATACTCTAGCACTTAGGTTCTGTGGTAAGTTCCATGAAAGTTTACCATTTGTATTTGTAAGAAAACTTTGCCATAAAGTACAGGTGAATGTTTAGACTGATGTTACAATGTTTAAAGATCCACCAGGGCGGCTAAACAGTTTCCAATTTCTTAAGCATTTTGACGGTCATAGACATTCCTCCTGAAGTTTCCAGACTCTTGGCTTGTAAGCGTATGCTTGAAGTAATGAAATGTAATTCCCCGGTAAACACTCTGTGAGAGCACTGAAATGTGTTCTGCTCATAATAGTCTCCAATCAGCACCATCCTCTGGAATCCAAAGTGTTGATAATGCTCATTACTTGTTACGAATTCAGGAGTCATGTGGTTCATATGAGAGTTCAGCTTGTATTGGAGCTTGTAAGCTTCTATCCTTTTACTACTATTAAATTAGCTAGTTTTGGAACTTAGCCATAACTATTTAATTACACTACTAATGACAAGATATCACTAATTTAAAACATTTTTTGTGGCTGAACTCAGATCATGTCACTAGAATTGTCTTGGTATGCTCTTGTTAGTTTGGAAACTAAATCACCATGGGCCCTAATAGAAGTTAGGCCATAAGAATTTTCTAGTTAAGTTTTTCATTGTAAATTTATTTTACTTATAATTATTTCTTGATAGAATTTTGGGGCTGTTTTTCGGTGTGTGTAATGCAGCCCATTTCTAGAGCACATGTTATATTGTCAATTCTGGGGCAAATTTAAATGACAGGATATCTGAATATGTTGTGTAAGAAAAAAAAATTGTTCATTTAACCTACCTGACACCCACATAGAAAGGCCAAAAATAGCTCCAAAACTAGACAATATTCTGTTACCCCTGAAAATCTTTTTAAAAAGTGTTTGATTTCTGGCTTGTTTTCTTATTTGTAAGAGGACAGGATTTGATGATTCCAGAGTTACATTCAGCTAAAAATTTTGATTTTAATTATTTTTCTTAGATGTGTGAGAAGTTTGTAGACTGTGTAACCTACTAGATTTTTATAGACTCACAGCATCGTAGAATTTTTAGACCTGAAATGGCTTCAGAGATCATCTCATTTACTCCTCTTCCCTTTTACAGAAGAAGAAATTGAAGATCAAGGAGGTTTTGAGGTTGAAGTTTGCAAAATTGTTAGTTGCAGAACTGAAAGTAACTTTTCCTGGTTTTACTATTTCCCCCAGTATTTGTGCTACATGTAATCTTTTAACTCACATGAAATCTAAAGAAATGGTTGAAAATTGGATTTGAAATTAATTTACTCATTTAAACAGAGGGAAACCCAAGTGTTATTAATGAAAATGTTAAATAACAAAATTCAAATTAATGATTAATGGTGTTAATTTACTGTGTTTTTAATGTTTTTTTTTTAAATGTGTGGACTTTGAAACTTAAAATTATATTTTGAACAAATATCAGAGTTTGTAAGTCCAGATTAATGTAGGCCTGTTGAAGGTTGTCTCTGTAGAACTCGTTTCACGTTGTTTTGCATATACATAAGTAAATTAAGGGAGGGCCTTAATTTTAATAATTATTTCTTAAATGCCTACCATGTGCCAGGCACTGTTCTAGGCACTGAGTATATGGATATACACACATGTATTTATATATATATATATATTTCCCCCGCCCCCCCCCCCCCCCGCCAACTGAAAAAATAAAAATCCCTGCCCTGGTGAGGGTTACATTTTAGTAGGGAGAGACAAATAATAAACATAGCGTATATTTTTCTTCCTTACTATGTTAGAAGGTGTTAAGGGCTATGGGAGAAAGGCAGTGTTAGGGAGGAGAATTGGGAGTGTTGGGGCACAGTGGATTTGGGGTTGCAAAATGGTGTTTGCACCACTGATGAAGTGGGTTTTGAGCTGACTAGGAGATGAAGGAGTAAGCCATGCACAAATGTGGTCAGAGACAGTTTGAGGAGCACTGAGTCCAGTGTGGCTGGGGTAATGTGGCCGGGGGAGAGGGGCATGTTGGGCATTGGAGCAGATGAGGTCTGAGTAGTAAGGAGTGGAGATGGGCATGGGTGGCTATTGTAAGGATATTGTGTTTTTACTCCAAGAGAAATGGGAAGCCAGTGAAGGATTCTGAGTAGTATGATAGACCTTGTTTCTACTCTCTCAGTGTCCTAGTAAAATTATAGTATACATAATTATCTTCAAAGCAGTTTTTAAAGACAACTTATGCAGTTTCTGTGTGCAGAGTTTTGAATTCTGATTAAGGTGACTGTCCAATATTCAATAAAAACTAGTTGAACATCAAGTTTACCTAGCCATGCTCGTTAATAAAAACAACACAGCATGATCTCTTTTGTAGATTGCTTTTGAATATGTTCTTGTAGTTTGCATGTTGTTTAATGACTGTATGCAAAAAACTGGGCCTTTGGGAAGGAAGAAGGACCTTAATCTTTACTGAGAACATATGTCTGCTAGTCAGACAATTCACAACTCTTATTTTAGCTCCACTCCAGTTTGTGAGATAGGTATTGCTACCTTCTTTTAACATACCTGAAAAAGGAGGTTTAGTGTTTCTGAAGAGATGGCCAAGGTAAAGAGCTAGTATATGACAGAGCAGGGATTAGAAGCCTGGTCTCTGGTTCCACAGTTTATTTACTCCTCCTCTTTTTTTTTTTAGAAAAACCCAGCAAGCACCCCTTCCATATAGGTGTGGAATTTTTGATTGGTTTCACTCTGGTTTCTTCCTTATATTGAATAGTGACCTAGTTGTTTCCATATCAAATCAGATGATCTGATGTAAACATTTAAGTAATTGAAAAATTAGAACTCTTTTGGTACATATGGTAAAAAAAAAAAAGTTGAAAGTAAAATTAACTTGTGGTTTTTTTGTTTTGTTTTTTAAGTTTTAAAAGAGCTGAGCTCATTTGAGTCAAGTGGCTCTTTTGATTTTGGCTTCGTAGGTTGGGTCAAGCATAATGAAAATCTGTGAGAAAGCCCCTTTTAAATTTGAGTGTGTTGTTGTTCAAGTTGTGATAGTATTAGCCATGACATTTGATGAAGAGAGATAGTTCCAAATAGGATTCAGTTGCTTTGTGGACACAAACAAGCTCTTGAATAACCTGCTGACTATCTAGTTTACCTAGTCACTTTAGGTGTATACCCCCCACCTAAGAAAAAGCAAAAGCAGAAGGGGAAAATGCCACTGAAATGTCTTTCATCACTTTGTTGAATCCATTTTATATGATTAGTACCTAATCATTTAGAGTGATTAGGCTGCTTATTTGCATTGTAAAATTTTAAGAGAGATTTACTTTTCAACAGTTCTTTGCTGAAGAATTCTTATTGCATTATACTTTCGAATCCCTCAACACTGAATAGTGTTCAGCAATAGAGATTAAGTTGAAGTACGTGGCCCATTCCTTTGTTATATTAGGATATTTTTGTTTCAGTAAACATTTAAAGCACTTATTATTCATAGGATTTTACTATTTCTAGATTTAGGACTTGAGTAGATACCAAATCTTAGAATTAGGAAATTTCATTTTTTGAGGATCATTTATTCTCTTTATGAAACAAGTATCCATGACTAGAATGCTAGTGGTTATTATAAGTTCTTTAACTGTGGAACTTTAAAAATCTCATTTAATTCTTTTTTGTTGTTGTTTTGTTTTCACCTCAGTAATCTTTTTGTTAATTCAAGATTTCTTTAGAAAAGATGTTTATGGAGAGGAGGAGCAAATTTAAATTAGCTACCTTGACTACTTGTTAAATGTTCAAGCAGTAAGTTTGGGAGAATCAGTTGAAAGACGATGGCTAACACAAGTATTTTAAGGAGGTTATTTCTATCCCATTATCAAAGATAATCAGGAATTAGCAAAAATAACTTTTTAATAGTCAAAACAGTCTTCTGTAAACCAGAATCAAAACATTTATTCCATTTACAGTGGTAGTCATCTTTTGAAAAATAATTCTGAGGATGGGGAGGAGAAAATCCTTTAAATTTTCATTAATGGAATATTTTTTTAAAAACTTTGAGGAAAATTATTTAAAAGCATACAAAACCAGTTTGAATCTTACAGATATACTTCTGAAATATTTTTTCAGGTGAATTGCCATTATATCAATATAAAACATAATTGGGTGCAATGATTACACGGTATAGTATATTATTCCACTTTTGACTTAGAAGTAATGCAGCTCCTCTCAAAGAAGAGTTCATTGTAACTGTCATTCAAAGCGCAGGAAGTTTAGGGATGAATGATAAGACCCACAGGCCTACCATGAGTAACTATTCTAAACTGCAGATTATAATTTACATGAATACTGAGGGTTTGGGTTTTTGTTTTTGTTTTGCTTAATATTTGAAATTGTATACATTTGCTTATATTATCTGGCTATAACCTGTACATGTTTTTTTTTCCCCCTCTGGGTTTCAAGCTTTCTCATTGGAAAAGGAAACCCTGACTTTCAGTGCCCCTAATTTTCCACCTCTGTATAGTTAAAGCTATAGATTTTGGCCATCTTTTAAAAAATAGACTATGACAGGACTATAAACACATTTTTTCTTCCTGATGAATTACTTGTCTTAAAAATAACCAATCCACCTCTTTTCCCCTCCCCCTTCCCAAAAAACCCTGAAAGGAAGTTCTATCCTTAAATTAGTCTTTTAGTTAGTAAGGGAATGCTTAATGTGCAATTTTTAGTCAGAATGCAAATTGTTTACATTTGAAAGGGAAAAGGTCAGTTGATTACTTATTTAACTTTTCCATAAAAATAGGTGAAGAAATATTGTTCACAATTCCCCTCTCTCCCCAGTGCACACAATAATTACTCAGTGGTTGCATTTTGGCCCTTTTTGTTTTTTCTCTTACTTGACAACAATGTAGAAGAAATGGAAAACTGCATGCCTTGAAGCCAGGCACCAGGGTTTCATTTCTGGCTCTGCTACTTTTTGGATAAGTCTGTTTAGATAAAACGAGCTCTGAGGCTTGGTCTCCTCATTGGTAAAACAGAATCAGGGATAACCACCTTGCAGAATTGTTAATAATTAAATACCTAGCACAGAGTTGGCACACAGTAGGAGCTCAAATAAACGTTAGCTGCCAGTGTTCTGATTATGGCGGTGGTTATTCTTTCTTCTTATTTACAGAAAATTACTTTTTTCTCTCGAGTATATTCTTTGTGGACTTGTAAGGAGTCCTTACTATGTGCTAGTTACAGTTCTAAGAGTTTAACTTGAATTAGTTCAGATAACCTTCACACCCGATTTACAACTGAAGAAATTGAAGCACACAGAGATTAAGTAATTTTCCCGAAGTCACACAGCAATTAGGAGGCACAGGTGGAATTAAAATCCTGCCAGTTTGATATGAGAGTCTGCACTCTTCACCTCTCTGCTGCAGGTGGAAGGGAAGAGAATTTCTAGCTACTCTTACCTAGATTCTTAGCCTGGCTTTCTGGTAGAACTTTACCCCTAGGTGAAAGTCTTCTCTAGGAGTAGGTAGTCTGGTTAGTTGAATTGATTTTTCTTGTACTTTTCACTTAAGACCTATAATCTGTGAGAAGGCCTTTTATAGATGAGTGGTTTGGGATATTGGTAACATTTGGCTATATCTGCTGAACACTGTGTATCATATGTGGAAAGTATGATTTTCTGGACTTAAACCAGCTCTTCTAAATTTCAGATGAAGTTGAACTGTTAATCATATGGTAAACACATGAGAACAACATACAGAGCTTTTAATGAAAATTATGGGTGATCATTACAGTGTTTGATTTTTTAAACATTGTCTTTTGTGAGCTAGATTCATCAAATCCTGAGATAACTAGAATTGAGTTAGGAAATTAATTCCTTTAAAAATATAAAGGGCTTTTTTTCTGGAGTTTAGACTGAATTTGACACTTAAGGGTGAGAGATTGAAACTTAAGGGTGAGATTCTATTCAGAATAATAGAAATAATGAATCTTAATTTCTTGCTTTTAAAAATGTTACCTGTTAAAATTATTTTTATTTTAAAATTATTAGAACTTAGTTAACTAGAAAATAATTTTCCATGTTTGTTGTTTTTCTTGATGGAAATACTTATAAGAGGAATTTTATAACTTTATGAGCTTTTTTTTTTTTTTTTAAAGCCGTAGTTCCATTTATTATCCAGCAAAGAGTAGGAGGACCAGAGGAGGGGCCCAGCCTCGACACCCTCCCATTATTGCCATGGATTGCTTCCCCAACCTCGAGGGCCTAGAGGCGCTTGGCCTAGGGGGCCAGTGGACCCAGCCCCGACCGCTGGGATGGAGCAGAGTCCAGATGGCCCTGGCCCTAGCACCAACTCATGAACCCCGACCCCAGGCCTGTCTACCGAGGGCCAGCAGAGCCCCTCTTGGAGCCAGGCCGACCAGACTCTGGGCTGCTGGGTCCAGATCCAGACAGGCTGGACTCTGAGTTCTGGACCCCAGTCTGGCTGGACCCTGGGATCCCGATTCCAGGTTCCAAGTAGGGTGGACTTAAGTCCCAGACTCCGGGCTAGGCCTGGGGCCTTTAGGGCTGCAGCAGGTAGCTGCCTTCACGGCTGAGCTTCTGGGCCAGGGGCGCCTTCTCGGGACAGGGGCCAGGGCTGGAGTTGGGACTGGATTTGGAGAGGGAGTCGATGTTGGCAGAGCAGGAGTGGCAGGCCCAGCAGAGAATGACCCAGAGCAGCAGCAGCAAGAAGCCTAGGAGGCCGTTGCAGATGATGGCAGTGAGGGCCCCCTGGGAGATGGCTGCCCCCATGCCATGATGGGCAGCACCCTCAGACAAGCACAGACTGAGAAGCTGCCTCGATGGCAAGGCCCATGCTGAGGCGGGACTCTGGTATAGCCGGCCTTCCAAGGAGGCTGTCCTGTTCACACACTCTGATTCCAGGGCAGTGAAGATGTTCACATGCAGTTCCGAGCCTGAGTTGAGCCCGGTGTGTGCCCGCGGGAGGGTCCCGGGCAGCGGGATGCTGGGCGCCACTGCTGCTCGGGAGCCTGCGGGTGGGGGGCGGGGCAGTGGGAGGCGGGCAGGGGTGACGTCCCCTCCCCCAGCCCTCCCCGTCGTCAGCTGGCTGCTCCCTGGGGTGCAGCATTATTTTTTTATTATAGAGTTTTTCTGTATCCCTATTCTTCTATCACAATAGACTTTGTAAGTTCAGTGGTCATACACTTGATTATATGATACTTGGCTACATCCAAAGTATTTGATTTTTTTTCCCCCAGATAAACTGATATTTTAAATGTAATTCTTAAATTTCTTGAGTGGAAAAAAATTGCAAACATGCTAGATTTAAGTATTAAACAATGTATATTGATAACCAGATTTTCTTTTATTTTGGAAAGATGAGTAAGTAGGTGCTTTTTACTGTTTAGATTATAGTAATAATAGTATTTCTAACTTTGGTAATCTTTGATGCAGTTATTAGCTTTCTATTAAAAGAGACAGCATTTCTTTATCTCCCTCCCCCTCTTTCCTCCCTTCTTCCTTTCTCCTTCCCCCCCTTTTTGCTAGAATTATAAATAATCAGGGTATATTCTGTATTTTATACATTTTACATACTTAACCAATATTGAATTTCCTTGAAAATTTGATAATCTCCAGATAGTTTTCACATTTGAGTCCTGAAGATTGTATTGCCTAATCTTATTTAATGACCACTCTAGTTTGTTCCTTTTAAATAAGTCTTAAATAGTATGTACTACATTTGAGTGCTGAATCATTGTAGTTGTCCTATGTTTTTGCTCTTGGGAAGATACCCACTGGCTTTGTAGTAGAAACAAAGACAACCCATCTGTTATTTCTTCCACGTCAGTTTTCTATTCACCCCCTCGTCCCCTATAAAATAATTCTTTGCTGGCTAGATATCCTTTTTCTCTTCCTTAAGTTGATAGAAATTTAAACCTTTGAGCTGTACTCAGAAAATCAGAACACCTTGCCTGGTGCCCTCTTGTGGCCTGGGAAAAGGGGTTGGGAGTGTTGTAGCTCTCCTAAATAGGCTTGTGAAAAGGGCAGGTCTGTGTAGCCCACTCCAGCTTTCCTCTAGGACAGCCTTTGGGACTACAGAATTGAGTACATCCTCCGTAGTAGGAGAGCAAGTGTTAAGATTTATTCTAGGCACAGAGAGCTGACAGAGAAATGGTCACAGTACATTTTAAGTACAAGAAAGGGGAGGGTACTTATCGGACTTTGCAGAAATGGAATTGCTTATTACTGCGTGGCCTAGCAGGAACTCATACTATCAGTTCTCCGCGAGGTATCACTCATTAGCCTCTGTGGTGTTGGAAATGGGTAGCTGCAACCCTTTTTCTTAAAATATATTGATATTGCCCCATGTACTGGAAATTTAAACCAGTTAAAATAGTTTCTATTTGCGTATACATAGACATTATTGATCACATATACTTTTATTTCAAATAAGATACAAAATGGAGTTAAAGAATTCACTTACATAATTTTGTTATTAGTTTTTATGGATAAGACTGTTTTTTAACTTGGTCCCCCCAATTTTCTAATATCTTGCTTTCCAACAGGAAGTCATTAGTAGAGTGAACAGCCCTTTTAGGCTTGCAGAAGTGACTTAAGCTGTGTTTTTCCTTCCTCTCTTCAACAAAACTGATTCAAGCTTCAGGGGAGAACACTGGATTTAATACTGTATGATAAAACCCCCAATAATCCTGATTGTTTTGCTGCCTTTAACTTTTAGGAGAATGGAAAAAGGTTATACAGAGAAGTTACGTCAGGTTTAATTATAAAGTAATTTCCAGGTTGTGGCCTGTAGTTGTTATACTTCTAGGTTAATCTCCAATACTTTGTACAGCATTATACAGTGGTCAGTGATGATCATAGTGACCCTTAGGTACTTCCCTGTTCTTCAAAGGATTAAAACATATGTCAGTATACTATATCTCTTAGATACTGTATCTCTTATGTATACTATATCTCTTAGAAAGGTATACTAATTTTAAAAATAGCTCTCAGTAAAAAAAGTTGAAATCAAAGTGGTTTCCTTTCAGTTAAACAGTATATTAAAATAAGACAGGTCTCTTCCTTGGCATTTGATTTCACTGTGGGTTTGTTGCAATTGAATAACTTCTTGAGGAGATACTTTTCAAGAGGGAAGACTCCTAGACATTTGAGAGATGTGTCCCATAATAAGATATGAGTTATCGGGAAGTGGTAGAGTTATTTGTGAAATCCAGAAGTGGTAGAGTTATTTGTGAAATAACAGGAGGTTAGTGAATTTATAGTTTCTCAATTTTAATGGAGAACAGAGATTGAGATTTTAATCTGTAATCCTAAGCAATAACATATTTGCAGAGAGAGAAGAGTATGGCTGACAGATTAGACTCCAGGGTATAAAAGATAGGGTTGGTTTTCATATTTGATTTTGCATAGTCTTATTTTTACTCTGTGGTAGGTAGAAATATTTATATCTTTGGTAGCCTTTTTCCTGAAAACCTAAAAAGGTTTATAAATATGTACAGCAAGCAGTGTGATTTATGGAAAGATTACTAAGACCCAGATTCATGAGAGCTTTCTGTTCTTGTCCCATTTCTACTAATAATAACCTGGGTGATTTTTTTAACAAATTCCTTAACCTTTGGGGTCTGTTCTCTCATCTGTACAATCAGGTGGTTGAGGTTTGTGATCTGTCAGTTTGGGCCAGATCAAAAATGCTGGGGTTTTCAGATGTGTTGCTTAAACCACAGAACACTGTATCTATTAATGTGTGCCCTTCTCACATGCTTTTTTTCCCCTTCATTTGCAATAATAGCTCAGGAAGAACCCAAGTATTTTGCTGAGAGATGGTATTAGGACTTGTGAGAGGGAAGAGTAATACTGGGGAGGCTGAAGTTGCACAGGAGACCAGCCTGGGTGAGAGGAGAAAAAGAACATGGCCCTTGATACTGGGAGAGAGTGGAGGGCCTAATTGCCTTGCTTCATTTTGCTTAGGGCTTAGGTCAGATGAGAAATGAATATGTGTCGACACAAGGCCAGTGAGAGAAGGTTATTACAGTAGGGAGGCTGGTTAGAGAGAACATCTGCTAGGTTCAGGCTAAGGGAAAGAGGTGATTCTTTCAGGGTAAAAAAGAGAGAATTCTGTTAAAAATTACCTTGGTTGGAAGGATGCGGGGTACTTGTTCATATTTCACTGCTTCTGATTTGACTGAAAATATGGGGAAATTCTATGGATAATTATCTTGGTTCCTGGACATGCGAGGAGAAATGCAGAGTTCTCACATTCTATTGCTTTCTCACATTGGTAAAAATAGCAAGAAAACAAGGGGGTAGGGTGGGGGTGAGGTTGGGGAGAATTGCACACCATATTCTTTATAATGGGTTTTAGGACTGCAACAAATACCTGTTAATCTCATTGTTCCTCAGGGTCACTTGACTGTTCTGACTGGGTAAATAATGTCACCATTAGTGACATTAGTGGTGGTCTTCCTCACCGCTCCTTAAGCATTCCTTAGAGCTTTGTTGCTTGGTTAAGGTTTTGAGAGTAGCTCTCCTTCCCTTCGAGAGCCTTTGTACATGCTCACGGGACCCAATTTTAGGAGAAACGCAGGGTAGGTGAACTTCTCTTGCCTCTGTCCTAGTTTCTTTCCCAAAATGATACCAATTTTATGTTTTAGATTTTTTAAAAATTTGTCTTTCTGATTAATAGATTGAAAATAAGTCTTGAGCTAAACGTTTTAATATTTTATGAGGAGAAAGTACTGCTAATAGTGATTTAGTCAACAGTATAGAAATACTTAGTCTTTTGTGACGTTGCACAGAGTTCAGTTTATTTTCTGGTTTCAATAGAACAAGTTGAAATCATCGCAGAAGGATAAAGTTCGTCAGTTTATGATCTTCACACAATCTAGTGAAAAAACAGCAGTAAGTTGTCTGTCTCAAAATGACTGGAAGTTAGATGTTGCAACAGACAATTTTTTCCAAAATCCTGAACTTTATATACGAGAGAGTGTAAAAGGATCATTGGACAGGAAGAAGTTAGAACAACTATACAATAGATACAAAGGTGAGTGTTTGCTTGTGACTTTAAATATTTTGAACGAGGTTTTGCAAATTTACATGCTTCTTGTGAGAAATCAAATGATACAGAGACCATTAATTGGGTGGATACAGAGCTCTTTAGATCTTAGAATTACTTTAAGAAATCTGAAAAATTATTTTCCTCTTTTCACTAAAATTTCTTCTTAATGTCTTTATTTCCTCCCCCTTTATCCACCCCCCCTCCCCCCCTCCCTCCCCCCCGCTTTCCTCCTTTGTGATCCAATTTGAGAATGGGGGCTGGGGGACAAGGTTTTTTCCTTCCTTTTCTTATAAAACTCAGCTGCCTAATAATTTTAATAACCTTTAAATAATTATAAAGTAATATACACTTAAAAAGTTAATACAGAATAGATTGAATAAAGAAAAAGTTAATAGTTTCTCCATCTTTTGCTTATTTATTCTCCTGAGGGAACCAATATTTAATAGCCTGGTGTCCAACTTTCTGTGTCTTTTATGTTTATGCAGAAATATATATGCAGAGTTATTTCAAAATTTTTCCAAAAGTGGGATTATATTTTATGCATAGCTCATGCCCCAAAAATCAAAGGATGTGCAAATTTTTTATTCCTAGAGATGTTAGCAAATCACATTTGACAACAGTGTATGAGTGCCTCTTTCTTCTTGTATTTGTATTTAAATGTCTGCTGTCTGAAAAGTAAATATTGATAGTTGGAGGTTTTCTTCTTTAATTTGAACAACAGGTGTTTGTATTGTGATTAAAATTGAATTGCAGAGTTTATGTTTTTTTTGATATTCTTTAAGAAGTGATTTCTGTAGTGAAATGAACTTTAAGAAAAAAAGAATTTCTGTGTATAATACTGTTTAGAATGCCTCTGTAAAATGTGGCTATGTTCAGTAAAAATCCTTCATCCCTATATAGGAATGTCTGATTTTCTGAATGTGTGTTAAGTATGGAACTTTTTTCATATGAATAAATGAGACTTAAAAATCAGGTGTCTATCTGGATATATATCTTGCTGTTAATTGTAAGAATGCTGTTTCAGGGGCAAAGTGGCTTTAAATATTACAGGGGGAAAATATCTCAGAGCAATATTGCTTCATACTTTTGGTCTATTGTGATCATTTAAAAAAATGGAATATAAAGCAATACCTTTCTCAGTTTCAGGAGTAGCACAGTAAAGTATGGCACTGATTTCATGTTGCATTGTTGTTTTTGAAGATCCTCAAGATGAAAATAAAATTGGAATAGATGGTATACAGCAGTTCTGTGATGATCTGGCACTGGATCCAGCCAGCATTAGTGTGTTGATCATTGCGTGGAAGTTCAGAGCAGCAACGCAGTGCGAGTTCTCCAAACAGGAGTTCATGGACGGCATGACAGAATTAGGGTGAGTGTATAATTACCGTAGGAAATTAGGTACATTACTGTGAGAATTACTGTGGAACTGACATTCGTGCCCCCAAACATTGCTATAAATAGAAATGGGCTAATATGCTAGTTCCTTCCCATGTCAAGTTATTTGTGTAGTTAGTACAACCTACTCTATTTGCATTATGCTTTTATCATTTGTTTCTAAGGGAGATTGACTAATGTTAAAATTACCGTGCTTTAATATTTTACATGGGTAAGTGAAATGAGCAAGTTTTAAGTTATTTCCTAATGTGAAGCTGTGAACTCTGAATTTATAAACAAACTCCTAGAATTTAAAATATTGGAAGTTACTAATCACTTTGTGTTCTGCATAGACCTGGACAACTGATTAGCTAAATGTCTTGGTATAAATAGATTGAAAAGTCACAGGTAGCAGTTTTACCTGTGGCCTTTGGTTGTCTGTATTTGATGAAGCTCCGAAAGTATTCAATTTGTGGATCGGTAACAGGCTGCCCTTTCTGTTTTTAGTGGGTGCTTTTGAATGATAGTAGCTCAACTCTTTTTGAACGTTTATTTTCTTTCAGGAACTATGCTAAATAAGTGCTTCACCTACCACTTCAGAACAACTTTGTGAGAGAAGTGGTGTTTATATCCGCATTTTAGAGATGAGGAAATGGAGGTACAGAGAAACTAGAGAGGGTAGTATTAAAGCCAGGATTTGGGCTCAGGCATTCTGATTCTTGGGCCTGAGGGACATTGTAATCAGTCAGGGTCCAGGCAAGACACACAAACCATACCAGTAATTTGAGCAGGGTAAATTTAAAAAATTGTTTTATTGTGTAAATGGGGTAGAAGAAAACTCTAAGCATAACGAAGGTGGCAGTTGCAAGAAGCTGCCATCACTCCTGGAACAGAGGGAAGGAAACAAGGAAGGAGCCTAGACACTTAAGAGGATCCCCGCGAGGCTGAGATTCCGACCCCAGAAAACAGTGCGTAGCTGCTGTAGGAGCACGCTGCTTGCCTTGCCTGCTTCTCTGGTGGAGAAGAAGCTCGCTAGGGGCCACTTGCTGCAGAGTCATGCAAGTTGCCTCCATTGGTGAACACTGCAGGGACCTCCCAACACGCTGAAACCCTTGCTCTGTGCAGAAAACAGACTGGGATAAGAAAAGTTCCTTCGTCCTCTTCCAGCCTTTCATCGCCCTCTCTTGGTAGAACCTAATAGTGAGCCAGCTGGCAAGAAAAATGAAGTTTCACGATTTATAGTCCACTGCAGATAGTCACAAAGTAGGGCAAAGAAGGGTGAGTTTAAAGCCGAGAGACAATAAATTAATAACTGGCCTAGCCACTATGTTCTACAGCCAAAGCCAGCCTTATCCTGAACTTGCTGAAATGTTCTATGCTAGGACAGTTTTCATTAGAACTCTCTTTTTTTTTTTTTTTTTTTTCCATTTAAAAGTGAGTTCATGTAAAATGTAATGAACTTCCAAATCAAAATTTTAATTTACAAACTAATAATCTGGGAGGTGTTATAAAGAGCATGGAAGGAGCATAAAAGCAAAAATGATTTGAAGGAAAAAAAGTGGAATGCTTGGTTTGTGGAATCTATAACAGATCGAAGATTTCTACCTTATGGCTGTTATGTGGAAAGTAGGACTTGGTGCTTGGACCCTTTCAGCTCCTTGGAAATTGAATGCTTTGCACATATAGAGAAAGTTTAATATTGATTTGAGGTAACTTCAGTTGGAGATGGTTGGAGATGATGTTTATTATGATACTTTGTATATATCAAGAAGTTTTCAAGAGGAATGCTTGTTTCCTCACCTAGTCAAGACACTATGCTTTCAATTTGTTTGGAAGCTAGACATGTGATTTGTTACCATGTAAGGAGTATCTACTACAGTTTGAATTGATGATTGTAAAGCTGATTACTATACATTCTCATCTGTTCGCTACAGCTGACTTCTACAGTTTGGGTGTGTTGACTCAGTCCAGTGAATTACATAATTAAAAGTAATAGCCCATTTCTTTTAAAAATAGTAGTTATTTCTAACATTTAATCACCCCAGATCTTTTCTTCCTCCATCTAACCCCATACTTGTTTATGTAATGTAAAAAGATGAAAATTTAATGGAGTTTTTAAGAAGAAGTTCTATGAAATATAAACTGTTGTAGGAATAAATGTTCTTAATATATAGTGAAAAAGTTTATCTTTTATAAACTTAATTTTACAATATAGATGTGACAGCATAGAAAAACTAAAGGCCCAGGTACCCAAGATGGAACAAGAATTGAAAGAACCAGGACGATTTAAGGATTTTTACCAGTTTACTTTTAATTTTGCAAAGAATCCAGGACAAAAAGGATTAGGTAAGAATTTTTAAAAATTATATTTGGTGTTTCAAATATATTCAAATACATTGACAGCATCACGTTTGTAATAGAAAGTTCTATGTTTTGAGCATAAAGTCATTATCAGTTACTGAAAAATACTGAGAAACAGTGAACTTCTAGTTAATCAGAAAATACCCTGCCTATTCAATAACAGGGTTACCCTGGATACTGTATGTGAACCACTGATTTTTTTTTTTTTTTTTTAAGAACTACAATACAGAAAATAGTTGTTAAAATTCCACTGACATAGGTATGTATGTTTGATCGTTTATTTTTCAGAAGATATTATAGGATCTTAGGATCATAAGTTTTTCACTATGTATCTGTTGAAATAGCATTGTAAGATTTCTGAGTCACAGAATGCCAGATAAATGTATTCTTTTTTGGTGTGAATTATTTGGAAACTATAAGAAAGAATAAAAAAATGATTGTCATTCATAATCTTATCCAGAAATAGCCACTGTTAACAGTTTAGATCAGTCAGTTTATACTGTAGAAACAACCACACATTTGCTTTGGGGATGGCTAAGGGAAGTGAAGGTAAAAGCTACAGTGTAATTTGCAGATTATTCAGAAAAAGTAGACAGTAGCACATAATGCAAAATAATAAATATGAGTGTGAGCGTTTTAGATAAAAGGAGAAATGAGTAAAAGCAGGAATGGTTGGGAAATGCTTCCTGGGCAAGAAGTGATGAGAACTAAAGGATTTGATATTTGGGCAAGGGATGATGAAAAATGTTCCAGGGAGAGGATAGTTATGAATGAAGGTCTAATACTTCAGAAATAAGCTTGGCTTCTTTGTGGAAGAGAGAAAATGATTTGATTTTAGTGGGAATGTTTGTTTGGAGCTTAAATTGGTGAGATAAGTCTTCTTTTAAAAACAGGACAGAAAGGCTTAAATTGGAATTTACAGGCAGTGGGGATGCACTGAAGATGATGGTGGCAGTAGCAGCCATTTAGTGTGAGCTTTTGGTGTGCCTGGCAGCGTGCTAAGTACTGTACATACACTGCCTCGTTTAGTGTTTAACAACTTTATGAGTTATTCATTCTTTCATTCAGTAATTCACCAGCTGCCATGTGCCGGTCATAGAGTGCTAGACATTTTTTATCCTTATTTGGCAGGTGAGGAAATTGAGGCACGGCAAGTTAAATAACTTACCCAATGATGGAACTGAGTTTTTGATTTTGAAGATACAGTAGTTGGAGAGGCTAATAGGGGCCTCTTGTACGAATCATTCTTTATATTTTAGATTAGAGAGAAAAAAAGCTTTGAGAAAAGGATTATGTGAATAGGAATTAGACTGAGGAAGTGACTGAAAGCTAGTAGAAGGGATGAATATACAACATTTGTATTTGAGAATTGGCCTAAAGAGTGACTAAATGTGACTGAATTAAGATTTACAAAATATCTATTAAGCAAAATTCGAAATAATGAAGTCTCCTTTCCAATTAATTTAGGTTGCATCTTATTCTGTTTGTTTTTGCAGGCAAAATAAGCTGGGATACCTAGTGTTAGTTTCTCTATCTTGTATCTGTGGCCACAAGTTAACTGGGCTATTTTTTCTAGTCTCCTCTTGTATTCCTACAAATAAAAACCAATTAACGTCTTCGAACTTACATGTATATACTAAAAGAATTATTTCTTTGTGTTTAGAAATGTAGCAGAATGTTTTGATACCATTAGAGAAAATGTTTTGAATCTAAAGTGTTGATTTAAGGGGGCTGAACCTATTCCTTAGTTATAACCCTACCCCTTACTAGAGCACAAAATAAATGATGTTTTTGGGTGACTATGTAGTCTTGATATTGAATCTTAGTTTTTATTATATTTGGTGAAGATAAAGTAAAATTAACATTTTTATAGCTGTTCGATATATCAATATGATGATAAATTGGAATTTTAGATTACAGGAAAAGTTGAGAAAAATATTGTGCTGAAGAATTCGATTTTAAAATTATGTTTTATTCTATTATGTAGTAAGTATTGAGCTTAAGAAAAATGTAACATTGTTTAATGGGTATAGAGTTTCTGTTTTGTAAGATGAAGAGTTCTGGAGATTGATTGTACAACACCGTGAATGTAACTAACACTACTGAACTGTACACTGAAAAATGGTTAAGATGATAAATTTTATGAGTATTTAACCACAATTTAGAAGTTGTTTTAAAAAAAGCCCCGAACCATAGAATATACAGCACAGAGTGAGCCCTGATGTAAAATACTGGACTTTAGTTAATAATATTGGCTCATCAGTTATAAGAAATATACCACACTAAAACAGTATCTTAAAAATAGTGGAAATGGGGGGAATGTGGGGTAAAGGTATATGGGAACTCTGTACTTTCTGCTCAGTTTTTCCATAAACCTAAAACTAAAAAAGTCTTAATTTAGAAAAAAAGAAAAAATGTAATAAAAGACAAATCATAATTTCTCTTTTTGTTTTGCGTTGGTATTGGGTGTCAGGAAATGTAATGACTTGCTTAGTTGAAGAACTTAATTAAAAAGAAAACAGTTTTCTTGACAGCCTTTCTAAGGGTTCACAGGGCTCTTAAATTATAATATTTGGCAGAAAGGAATTATGAGATCGTAGGAGAGGAGGTGAGGCCCAAACAAATTGGCAAAGAGTGACAGTGACAGCACTGCAGTTTATTTATAAATAGCTGTGCTAATTCTAATGAGAGCTGGTGTTTTCCATATTTTCTCATTTTCTATAACCTTATTTCTTGTGACACCAGGGTAGGGTACTTCCTCTTTCACCATCTGCTTCAGTCACCTGCCATTTCTGATGGTCTTCTGAATCTTAAATTTGAAAGGGATTTCATAAGTCCTGTGTTAAATCTAACCTGTGCAAAGTAGCACCTGTACCTGATGCTCATTTAGCTTTTATGTTTGAATATACAGGGCGGGGATTGAACACACATTGTTTTAGAAAGTGGTCCATTCTTATCACAGAATACTCTTCCTTGCTATCACAAAGTTTTTCCTTATTAAGCTAACATCTTTGTCTTTATAACTTTTACCTTTGTTCTTATTTGACCTTTGCTGCAGCACAAAGGAAGTCTAACCATTTTTTTTCTCATTTATCCCTTCTCCTTTTTTTCAGGTCAGCATTCCAAATTTTAACTGTTCTTCATTTGAAAAGACCTTTGTTATTCCGTTGCTGTCACCCCTAGATAACATTTCCAGTTTCTCAGTTTCTCTCAAAATAGAGTTCTTAAAGCTGACCATAATACTCCAGAAGGAGGCTGTTTAATGTAGAATACTATGGGTCTGTTATTTTTTGCGAGACTGTTCATTCTATTAATTTGTTCAAAAATTACATTTGTTTTTTACAGCCATGGTATTTTTAGGACCATCCTGAACTTTCTTAAAGTCTGTAGGTTATTTTCTTATAAACTGTTGTGGTTCAGCTAGAATGTTATACCTGTGCAGTTGATTTAAACATTTTTAACATTACTTGTTAAACATTTATTTAATATTCAGAAATAATTTTATAGAGTGTTTTTAATGTGTATTTTCATTTACGTAATCCCATTTGCTTCTCATAACAACCCTTGGAGCTAAGTGAAAAACCTCTTTGTCATAAAGATGAGGAAACTTATGGTCAGAGAGGCTGACTTATTAAGGTCACGTAACTTTAGAGTTGGTAGAATTGGGACTCAGCCTCAGATCTTCTGATTCCACATTTTATATTCTTTTTATTATATTATGTTGTGCTCACTACAGATATCTCTAGGTAAATTAAGACTTTGTGAATAGGATTTTAAATCCCCATTCATCCTCCCTAGTGAGTTGGCAACATTTTGTTCCCCTTAGGGATGGTGTTTGGATCCAGTCTCAATTCATTTCCATATTCATCTGTCACTCAATTGATCATCTTTTATGAAACAGCACATTGCCCTTGTTGATTCAGTTTGAAAGAATGACACTGGGATTACCTCTGTTTGCATTTTTAATTTTATTATAAGGGCTTAAGGATTCATTCTTCAAGTATCTCAATTTTAGGTAATACTATTTTTTTTTAAATTTTATTTATTTATTTATTCATTTATTTATGGCTGTGTTGGGTCTTCATTTTCTGTGCGAGGGCTTTCTCTAGTTGCGGCAAGTGGGGGCCGCTCTTCATCACGGTGCGCGGGCCTCTCACTATCGCGGCCTCTCTTGTTGCGGAGCACAGGCTCCAGATGCGCAGGCTCAGTAATTGTGGCTCCCGGGCCTAGCTGCTCGGCGGCATGTGGGATCTTCCCAGATCAGGGCTCGAACCCGTGTCCCCTTCATTGGCAGCCAGATTCTCAACCACTGCGCCACCAGGGAAGCCCCAGGTAATACTATTATTAGGACTTGCTTGTGTCTTTTTCTCTGTGTTATCCTTCTGTTTATTCTAACTGCTGTTGTTGGTTCTTGTTACATTATTATTGACTTAGTTCTCTTTCCAATACTGCTTCAGAATCTATAATAGTAATTTTAAAAATTATTAAAAATAAACAATAGTAATAGTAAGGACGCGTTATTTACCAGGCACTGTTCCAATGTTTTAGGTGTATTCACTCGTTTAATTATTACAACAACCCTGTGAGGGTAGGTACTGTTATCTTTTTTTAAACTGAATTACCGAGAGGTGAACTTAGTTGCCCGAGGCTACTTAATTAGTGGTGGAGTTGAGATTTAAGAGGCTAAACTACTATATTAAACCACTTCTCTCTAGCTGGGCTATTCCTTTGTCACTCAGACATTTCTAACTAAAGGGCAGCCTGCCTTCCTTCCTTCCTTCCTTCCTTCCTTCCTTCCCTTCTTCCTCCCTCCCTCCCTCCCTCCCTCCCTCCCTCTCTCCCTTCCTCCCTCCCTCTCTCCCTTCCTCCCTTCCTTTCCGGTTTTTTGTGTGTGTGTGTGGCCGTACCGTGCGGCTTACAGGATTTTAGTTCCCTGACCAGGGATTGAACCTGGGGCCCTGGCAGTGAGAGTGCTGAATCCTAACCACTGGACCACCAGGGAATTCCCTAAAGGGCAGTTTTTCATATGCTTGTGGCAATTGACATTTTATCCCTGTACAACTTAATCTTGTGTGTTTCAGCTCCTAATAATAACTTATTAATCTTTTTGAATATTCCTGTTTCATCCAAAAACATTTATTGGCTGGTTACTCTGAGAGCATGGAGTTAGGAACATCTTAAGTCTGTCTGGGTGAGTTTGCAAAGTCTTCACAAAGTTTGTAATTTTTGAGCCTTGAAGAATGAATATATGTTTTCAAAGCCAAAAGAAAAAGAAGCCATCTCTAATGTGGAGAGATTAGCAAGTTCAGCTGCTTAGAGGTGAGAGACATAGCACCTTTGAGAAACTGCAAGTAAGTTCATTTGACTAGAAATGTAGATTTTTATCTGAAGGCAGTAGGAAATATTGCAGATTTTAAAAAGTTAATAGACTTTATTTTTTGAACTGCTTTAGATTTACAGCAAAATTGAACAGAAGGTACAGAGATTTCCCAACTACTCCCTTCCCCCACACATGCATAGCTTCTCCCATTATCAAATCCCCACCAGAATGGTACATTTGTTACAGTTGTACCTACATTGACACATCATTATCATCCAAAGTTCAACTTCACAGTAGGGTTCACTCTTTTTTTCTTTTTTTAATTTTATTGAAATATAGTTGATGTACAATGTTGTGTTAGTTTCTGGTGTATAGCAAAGTAATTCAGTTACATATATATGGGATACATATAAGATTCTTTTCCATTATAGGTTATTACAAGATATTGAGTATAGTTCCCTGTGCTATACAGTAGGTCCTTGTTGGTTCTCTACTCCATATATAGTAGTGTGTATATCTTAATCCCATACTCCTAATTTATCCCTCCCCTAGGGTTCACTGTTAATGTTGTACATTCTATGAGTTTGGACAAATGTATAATGACATGTATCCACCATAATAGCTTCATACAGAGAAATTTCACTCTCCCTAATAAACCTCTGTGCTCTGCCTGTTCATCCTTTCCTCCCTCCTTACCCCTGGCAACCACTGATCTTTTTACTCTCTCCATAGCTTTGCCTTTTCCAGAATGTCATATAGTTGGAATCATGCAGTATGTAGCCTTTGCAGATTGACTTCTTTCACTTGATAATATTATGCATTTGTTTTCCTCCGTATCTTTTCATGGCTTGATAGATCATTTCATTTTGGCACTGAATAATTTTCCTTCATCTGGATGTACCACAGTTTATATATCTGTCTACCTACTAAAGGACATCTTGGTTGCTTCCAAGTTTTGGCAGTTATGACTTCTGTAAACATCCATGAGCAGGTTTTTGTGTGGATATAAGTTTTCAGTTCATTTGGGAAAATACCCAGGAGTGTGATTGCTGGATTGTATGGTAAGCGTATGTTTAGTTTTGTAAGAAACTGCCAAACTGTTCCAAAGTGGCTGTACTATTTTGCATTCCCACCAGCAGTGAATGAGAGCTCCTGTTGCTCCACATCCTCGCCAGCATTTGGTGTTGTCAGTGTTTCGGATTTTGGCCATTCCAAAAGGAGTGTAGTGGTATCTCGTTGTTTTAATCATTGAAGAATTTTAACATGGAAGTGAAACCAAATTTATATGCCTGAAAGGTCCATCTGAAAGCAGTGTGGTCCTTTAAAAGGTGTGGAGGCAGAACTAGAGGAAGAGAAATTGGTTATGAAGCTGTTGCAGTGATTTAGCTAGACATGAAGAGGACCCTAGCATAGGCCCTAGCAAGGGATGGAGAAGAGAGAGAGATTTAAAAGGTACTTAGAAGCCAAAATGAGAAAGCTTTGATTGAAAGTGTGATGAGGAAGTTAGTCTTAACCCCCATTTGGGGATATTTGGAAATGGGGGGGGGTATTTTTGGTATTGTTATAACGACTGAGGGTTTCTACTGGGATTAGGGGTCTGCTAAATGACCTGCAGTGCATAGGACTTCATTTCCTTACAATGAAAAATTGTGTTTCATTGAGAAACACTGTAGGGTGATGACATTTCATTGAGAGAAAAGAAAATGGTAGGTCTATAGAGGTAAGATGAGTTCAGTTTGAGCCCTGTTGAATTTGAGTTGTTTGTGGATATCCAGTTGAAGATGTCCTTAGGCAATTAGATGTAAGAATCTAGAATATAGAGAGAGCAGTTTCAGATTTAGGACTTGGTAGAGATGGTTTGAGTGTATAACTTGAAAAAAGGTAAAGGTTTGAAAAATCTACTGAGAGAAGGAGAGATGGTTATTGCTGACGTACAGTGTTATAGAACATCAACATTTAATGGACGAATGGAGGAAGAGGAGCAGTAAAAGAAAATAAGGCCAGAGAGGACAGAGGAAAATCAATAGAGTGATACCATTAAGGCTGAAAGAAGCGACAGTTCCATCCAGGAGGTGTACTCAATTTTGTCAAATACGGCAGAGAGCCAAGTAAACTAAGGACTTACAGGTTTATTTGGCAACCAGAAGGGCTTGGTGACCCTTCAGAGATTACTTTCAGTGGGGTGAGTGACAGAGGTGGACACTAGTTTATAGAATTAAAATGTGTGGTAGGTGAGGAAATTGGACAATGAATGTAGATTACAAAGCGTTCTTTTAACTACCTGAACTTTCAAACATCATATATGTACACTCCTATTCTTTTAAGATTCTTAGGTTAGTATATCAGCTGAGAAATGGGCATTTATAGGTGTCTCATGGTTTACAGTTATTTGAATATTTCATTGTTTCTCATCCTTATTTTCTAAAAATTAATTGAAAAGGGAAAAAAATGCTAACACTAGTAATAAGCTTAGTTCTCATAAATTTAATGCATTTGAAGTGAAGAAGGATATCATTAAGCATGCTAATAACAGCAAATCCTACTATACATGCTAATAACAGCGATCTTACTGCACTTAAGATAGACAATTATATGTTTGGTTGGTAAAGAAAACAATAAAATTAAAGAACCTGGAAGGAATATTTGGTATAGAGCTTTAAAGACTGCAAAGATTAAAAAAGAATTGTGATTAGGGATTGTTGTCATATTTCTAGTTCTCTTAAAACATGGGGATCTGAACTTGACTTTCAGACATGTTTTCATGAGCACATTAAAAATAAAAGTAGAAGACTCCATGTACTCTCTCAAGATGATCTGTGAAGGGAAGGAGAAAGAGGGTAGCTTGTAAGGGAATGGAGAGATACAAGAAAGATTTATTGAAGATAGGTGATAACTTGAGCATGTTCCTTTGTGGAGGGGAAAGCTGGAAGACAGGGCAAAGTTGAAGATACAGGGAGAGAAGAAAACTAATCAGTAGACCAGATTCCTTGAAAAGGCAGGATGGCATATTGGATCCATAATAATGGTGTTAAGGGCTTAACCTTGGATGGGAGAAGAGGCACCTTTTCCATTGAGTTTGAAGGAAGACATAATGATGCATTTGATAGTAAGTACATTGCACATGGAACCACAGGAAACTTGTTTATTCAGCAGTTTCTGAATGCCTACTGTGTGTTTCAGTCTGCTAGTTAGCGGATATGTAGTCCCTATCCTTGAAGAGGTTAGGGTCTAGTGAAGATGGGGGATTTTTTGCCTTATGTCCTATATGTTTTTTTTCAGGCAGGATGTGAGCCTTTTTGGAGTCTTTCCTAGTCTTCCATGATTCCTCAGATTATCCAGAGTAGTTTGGAGATAATATCTAAAAGGACTTTTAAGTTACTTGGGGTGTAATTTTTCCTGACCTGGAAATGTAAATTTACTCGTAAAAGCTTGACCTAACTACTTTAGTTCTTTCAAAGAGATCATAGTTCTTTCTCTCTGTTGTTATGACAGATACAGTTTTTTGTCATGTGGTAATATTGCTTCTTTATCCTTATCGGCTCCAAAACCAGTTAAATAGTCATTTATATCCTCTTCATCTAACTTTTAAAAGGACAAATCTTAGTTTATTTTTAATTTTTAATATTCTTAATGGTCTCCTTGAGGATCAGTCAGCCAACAGCTTGGAGTGTAAGATTGGTTAGGATTGTGGGTAGTAATTCTTTGCGTTACAGCTTATAGGTGTACCTCAGTGATTTACAGCTGGGGGCAGTTTTGCCTCCCAGGGGACCCTCGTCAATATGTGGAGATACTTTTGGTTGTCACCACTGGGGATGGGGCAGAACTACTCCTGGCATCTAGTGGATAGAGGCCAGGGATGCTGCTAATGCTGTAATGCATAGGACAGCTTCCCACAACAAAAAATTATCTGCCCCAAAATGTCAAAAGTGCTGAGGTCAAGAAACACTGGTGTACATTAATATTTGAATACTTATGAGCTAGTCAAACATGCTTACCTACATTATCTCATTTAAACTTCAGAAACCCCTTATGAGGTAAGTGATACCCTTCTTGCCCTGAAGGCACCATTCATTTGTGATGGAAGCAGGATACAAAGGTTGGACTTAACTCTATAGGAAATTTTTATTATGTAAGTATTCAGGACACAAGCCTTTTTTTTTTTTTTTTTTAAAGGCTATCTTTTGTCTTACCTGGTGTTTTTTTTTCAGGGACAAATATTCCTGACATTTGAAGTATATAATTTATTTTTAATATTACAGATCTAGAAATGGCCATTGCCTACTGGAATTTAGTGCTTAATGGAAGATTTAAATTCTTAGACTTATGGAATAAATTTTTGTTGGTAAGTTCATATTTTCTGCAGTTTGGTGTTTTCTCTAAACTTTTGCTTTGTTTGAAGATAAATTAACATTTTAAAGCATAACTAACTCATTTCAGAGCATGTAATGGACATAGAATGAAAAATTTGATTTCCAGAATTTTATTACATAGGTTGTTTTGCATTCTTGTATTTGGCATCATCTGGACTGTTTTTTTGAAACTCTTTTTAGTGATTTGGATGCTTTTTTTTTAATAGGAACATCATAAACGATCAATACCAAAAGATACTTGGAATCTTCTTTTAGACTTCAGTACAATGATTGCAGATGACATGTCTAATTATGATGAAGAAGGTAATGAACATTTTGCTCTACCAGTTTTTTGAAAAATTTGTCTTATCACACACTCTTGAACTTCTTGTCTACTTCTGTTTTTCTTAGAGTTAGATTTCCCTCTTCTGAGCTTTTATTTGTGCTCTTCTGAATGTATGAAATACCTTCATCCTCTTTACCAATCTGCATTGTTTCCTTAAATACCAACTCTGTGTATTCATGTCTTCCAGAAAGGCATGAGTACTTTTCATCCATGTTTTAGATTTTCAGTTTACTTTAGGAGCCTATTCTTTTCTTAATGTACTTTTATAGTACTTGTATATGTATTTTTTGTTGTTGTCTGTTTGTTTTGTCTGTGAACTTGATTGTAAACTCCTTAAGTTTAGTGACCTTGTCCAAATGGAAACAGACTTTAGTTTCCTACTGTAGTACTCTTGGCATTCAGTAAATATTCACTGATTGAATGCTTTTCTGCTGTTTCTTCATGTATGTATAAGGATGATTCTACCATCCACTATCAGGACATGTGCTTTTGTTTTTCTGGAACTGGCAGTGATATACATTCATTTCTTCTCGCATACTTACCTAGTTCCCCTTGAGAATTAGCAGAATTTTTTTTTTTTGATATTGTTGAATAGACAGAGGTATTCTTTGAAAAATCTCTAGTAACCTTGGTGTCCTTAAAAGTGTCCTGGAACTACTTAATGTAACCAAAGATAATGTTATTTCCTTATCTTTGTTTCCATTGTCATGTATTGTCTTCTTTAAGAAGTGAGAAATGACTGATAATTGATAATTGTGCTTTCTATTAGACCTTACACAAAAGTGAAGAACTTCCTGATTTGGAGGTTGGCATAGAGGCATGTATAGATGTAATTTAAAATCCTTTAGTAATTTATTACCATGAAATAGGTTAGAGTTTGATCCTTGCTGTTAATTTCATTTGTAAGATTGCCGCAAAGTGCAAAAAAAGATTAACTCCAGCCTACTGTGCTTTCAGCAGCACTGGCAGCATGTCATCATATCAAGGTCAGATTTGACCAAATTACTTCCGTGGCCTGACTTCAGTGGCCTTCAGAAAGCCATAATATTATTAATTACCAGAAGGGTTATTTATCATTCAAGGAATTATCAAGTGTTGGAATAATAGAGAAGAAAGAAAGGAATACTCTAGGTAGAAACACTAAAGAGCTAGAAATTTGGAAGTCCTATCAGTGGGAATACGTATAATGACATACTTTAACAATTATGGGGAAGATATTTTTAAAAAATAAAGGATTCTATTAAAATGTTAGCCTTATTTCTGCTTTTCTTTCTTTCCTTTCTCCCATTCCCCCCCCCCCCCCACAGGAGCATGGCCCGTTCTTATTGATGACTTTGTGGAATTTGCACGCCCTCAAATTGCTGGGACAAAAAGTACAACAGTGTAGCACTAAAGGAACCTTCTAGAATGTACATAGTCTGTACAATAAATACAATGGAAAATTGCACAGTCAATTTCTGCTGGCTGGACTGAACTGAAGATCAATCCTCACAATTCAGACTGAGGGTTGAGACAAAACTTTAAGGATACATCTTGGACCATATCGTATTTCATTCTTCTAATGGTGGTTTGGGCTTGTCTTCTAGTCTGGGCCGCTCTAAACATTTATTATTCCAACATTGTGGATTTCATCTTATATCTGTGGACCATCCTAGTTTATTCTCCCATAAGTCTTAGAAGCTTTATGGTGATTTTTTTGAAGTTTCCATTCTTGCATAAAGCACAATGCTGTCTTCATCAGAAAACAGTTTGGCATAAGAATTAAACATGTGAACATCACAATTTATAAAAACTTCTTAAATATATGCTTTGGGCTAGTTGCAAAGACTATGCTGATAGCACTTCCAGTGAGAGTGATATATTTAAGTGTACCAGATCTGGAATGGTGTTTTGGTATGGGGGGATTTTTTTTTTTTTCCTGGCAAATCACATGTATTGTTAACGTGAGTAGAGTATCTGTTGAAAAAAAAGTCAAAATAACCAACGTGAAAAATTTTTAGGATAACTTGGTGTGCCTACCCAAAATTTTACTGTGTTTTAGACCCTCAATTTCAGAAGGTTCCACAGAACTAGTCTGCACTTATCTTACCCATGTTTATATATAGTTGTCTTACAGGGGGTTTTATTTAGAAAAACATCTGCATAATGTTAGATTCTACTCCTGTCTACATTATGCACTCCATAATTGGATTTCATTATGATTTTGAAACGCTTATATGCCTGTCGAGTAAGTTAAACTATTTAATTTGTTTTGAATGTTTTAGATTGCTACATAATACAATATTCTAAATTTAGGCATGAGGGTTTATTTTTGTTTTTTGGGTTTTTTTTGGTCAGCGCACTATGGAACACAAATGAAATTCTCTTAATTTATAAGAAGATAGTAGGAATTAAATTTTGAAAATGGTTGTAATGAGCCATAAAGTTCAATTCTTATAGGTACTGCTCTTTCAGACAAATAGTCCATTTTTGATGACTTCTTATTTTGTTGAAATTGCTTTAACTGCTAATCACTGTAGTTGCCAAATATTTCAGGAGCAAAGATTTTCAAGCAGGCATGCACTTGATGCAAAGTACCAGTCTGGCTTCTATTTTCATAAATTATTTAATTTCTACTGTTCTTTGTTTCACTCAGATTAGCTCAGTTTTCACATCAAAGCAGAACTCTGTCTTGTATGTTTTTTTTTTTTTTCTTCATTACGAGACCCATGAACTGCTTTCATGCTGAAAATGCTCATTTCTTTGTTCACTTCTTGACCTGTGAAGAAGGGTTTATTGCTTTCTTAAACATTTCTATAAGGCAGGTTAAAAAATGTAAAATTTCAGATATTGGATGACTGGTTTTTAGCAGGAGTAGATTTTGCTTGGTGTATCCAGGCACTCTAAGTTCTAATGTTGAAATTATCAAAGGTATGTACTTCAGAATAGCAGTACATTATAAGGTATATACGGAAATGATTTTAAGAAACAATGATATATTAAAACTTTTTATTTACATGATTTTGAAATTGACTAGAAAGCTTTCCCCATAGATATTAATATTCTAATCATAACTTTAATTCAAGAATATGATTCTATCAAAAGAAAATTTTGAAAATTTCTATTCAGGTTACTGGAATTGGTTATTAAAAAAAGAAAAGAAAAAAGAAGAATCCTGCTGCTTTCAGTATTTCCTGATTTCATATTTGTAAATATTAAGAGGAACTTCAATTATGAAAAATTTTAAAAAGATATATATATATAAATGTACTATTTTGTTTCCTGTCTTGAAGATTTTGAGTTATGGTATTGTTTCTGAATTGATTAATTAATTCCGGTATGCTGTGTTTTGAAATGAGATCCGATTAGCTTTTTTTCCCCAATATAAATTGTTTTTCATAAAAGTCTGATATTGATTCGTGGCCTAGTGCCTTGGGTTTTACAGACTTTTCCTTTTAAATGCAAGACCTTTTCAACAAAATAGTGTTTGTCATCAGTTTGGTACTAAACATTTATAATTACTATGTAATTATAAACAAAAAATACATAAAGCTTTGAATATAATCATGTAGCATAAAAGTTAAGGTTGTTAACTCTATGATGGCATCTTAGAATTAAACAATACTATTACTAGGGTTGAAAAGAGAAGACTGATTTAATGTGGTGTGGTTATTCTGAGGATACATGTCTGGTTACAGGGAATATTTTGTACTAAAAATGCTTACACATAATGGCCGTGTGTGTGTGAGTGTGTGTGAAAGAGAGAGATTGACAGATTGAAAGAGACACACATGCTCACACACACACACACACACACACACACACACACACAACTTGAATTGCTTTAATTCATTAGTGTTTCAGTCTTCATTCTGGTAAACTCCCCATGCTGATTCTTTGTTTTAAACTGAACCACAGGTACAGTTTCCTTTTTGCCAAATGTCAAAACAGGTACACATTTTACAATGTAATGCTTTTTAAATAGTAAAGTGTATAAAA
Source organism: Eschrichtius robustus (assembly GCF_028021215.1). Lineage (NCBI taxonomy): Eukaryota > Metazoa > Chordata > Mammalia > Artiodactyla > Eschrichtiidae > Eschrichtius > Eschrichtius robustus. Next base: position 62,132,253 of record NC_090829.1, on the reverse strand, counting down.
TTAGAAGTGCCCACATATAAAAATACTTGAGATCAAGATTATCTTTAGTGACTATCATCTGCATATCTCTGTAAGTTCAATTGTGTTTCTTACATCCCTGTCATATTACCAACAGAGGCAATAAAAGCTTCAGTGAAATTGCCATGACTAAATCTTTTCACATATTATTTCAGTGTAATACTTTTAAAGACTAAAATATATCGGAAAACTTTTCCAGAAAGGATAATTATTTATGGAAAGAGCATTATAATGGCAAGTTTTGGGGAGAAAAGACATGCCAAGTCTTGTTTACTACATTTAAAATGTTTACAACTATACTGGGCTGCTTTATTTAATTAACAGTACTGTAGTTGTGTAATACGGCTTTGTAAGTATGTGTTCTTCATTAGACTTTTAAAAAGTTTTAATGAGAGAAAGAAAACCTAATAAAATAACATGGGAAATCTTTTATATAATATGCTTACTGGGGAATTCTTATTTAAGCAAGGTATACTATTTTTTTTCCTCAGAAAGATTTAAGTGAATGAAGTGTTCATCTATTTTTTATTTGACGATAATCAAGAGGTTTGAGTAGTTGTAGCCAGTTTAATGTGCACTTTGCTTAGATTTTTTAAAACATGTTACGATGAAGACTACGTATTGTAAACCTTCTGTAACTTTTACGTATGAATGACAGAAGAAAGTTAAACCTAATGAAAGAATTTTGGAATAAAAAAAGGAAAGTGGTGCTGGGGAAATTTATTATAGTTCACGAAGTATGCCTTTGTAAACCTGAATCAACTTTTAGCAAGAATTAATTTATGGAGTTCTAAATGTTAAATTGTGTATATTTAATAGACAATACTTACTTGACACCTCAGCAGTTTTCTTTAAATGTTACTTTATACTTTTAACAATATGATTTATATTGCATACATAGATGTTTTGATAAGATTTTATCAAATTTGATAATGTAATGCAAAAATGTTTTTAAAATGTGAACTATTTAACATATAACTTAATATCTGAGGACGCAATACCTGAATTGTGATTTCTACATAATGTGATAATTAGGGTTCAAATTATGGCTCATCATTTAATTGATTATAAACGAGTATATTTCTGAACTCTTTACTTGCCTCCATTTTTACAATCATATAGCAATAATTTCTATTTTTATTTTATAGAAATGTGGTGAAGTTATATATCATGATACCTTTACCTTTGATTTCTGAAGGGGAAGGGGTTTATATTTTGTAGTTGATAAATTTGAAAATTCCTAATAGTACAAATCCCCTTTTCCAGGTTTACCCTTACTATTTGTCCCTATTTTGGTTGAATATTTGCTTGATTTGTACCTGATTCTGGAGGCAGATAGTCCTGTTTTTTTTTTTTTTTCTTAATTCATAATACAGTTACATAAATGGTTTTACCAGAGTATTCTTGCCATCTATTTTCTTTACTGCCTGTTGGGTAATTGGCATTTCTTGCTGACAAACTCATTTATTTGACACTTTTCCACTAGGCCCAGTGTTTTGTGTTAATGTGGCTTTTGACTTCTCTTTCATTGGTCTTTTTTTAATCTGTCATAATACGGAAATTATGATAAAATGTGCACAGCCTTTGTAGTAGATGGAATTCCTAAACAGTAATGTCTTTATTTATGGAGTTTTAAAGACAAATTATTTGGGGAATCATTTTATAATTAATCCATTTTAAAAATTGAGTTCCTAGAAAGTATATTTTTAATCAAGTATATCCAAGTTTTTCTTACAAGTATTGCTTATGTATTTTCAGCTTGCCTTTTTTGTATTTGTGCTGTGCAGAAGTCAGTGTAGTTTGTAACTTAACGCATTTGTTTTCAAGCCATACCTTGAGGCTGCTATATTTATGAGGTTGGAAGCTTTCTATTTTATCTCTTGTAGGTTATTGGCGTTTCATATGAGATTTGGTTTGGGGAAAAAATGTTTGGTTAAAAACATGTTTGTTTTAATGACTGGCGTAAAGGGAACATTACCGCTTTGGCAGATTTTTCAGTGGAATGGGAAGAGATTGAGTCAGAATCCATCAAATAAGTTTAAAACAAACAATAATTTTTAACCAAAATAGTGAAAACAAAGCTTGATTTGAAACTTCATTGTTTCAAAGTTTGGAAGCTTACCAGACGGCAGCATGTGAGTGGCTTAATGAACAAAGCAAAGAAAAAAAGGATAATATTCATTTTGTATTTAGAATGTATATGTATTTAGGTAGATGTTTAATATAACTACTTAAAATTTTATTTCAGGTTATGAAATATTTTAAGAAAATATTGGATCTAACGGAAAACTTGGGCGGTGCCAAATGAGATTTTTACGGAAAGGAACACTGTAGGGCATAAGTTTAGGGGAAAACAAAATGGCTAAGGGGAAATGCTAAGGAAAGCTCCAGACAGTGATTTTTGTCACATAGTTACATGACACAGAGCTTAAAGAGCAGTATTTGATCAGTAAGGTTTAGAGAGGTGTGTACTTGGAATCCTTTGAAAATAGCCAGTTTAGTTTTCAATATTCTTAATCCTGAGAGTATGTCAGAATTAAATATATTGAAATTATATGAAATGAAAGCCAGAGGTTTAAAATAGTCATTCCTAAGACTTTATTGTGATGGTACTCAACAACAACTTTATTGAGTTATAATTTACACACCTTAAAATCCACCCATTGTAAGTGTATAATTCAGTGGTTTTAGTAAATTCATGGAGTTGCAAAACCACCATCACAATCCAGTTTTAGAGAATTTCCATCAGCCCGTAAAAGTTCCCCTCATGGTCCTTTGCAGTTAGTTCCTGTTCCTACCCCAAGCCCTAGGCAGCCACACTAATCTGTTCCTATAAATTTTCCCTGTCTAGAAATTACATGTGAATAGAACCATACAATTTGGAGTCTTTTGTATCTGGCTTCTTTCCCTTGGCATAATGTTTTTGAGGTTCATCTGTATTATAGCATATACCTGTACTTTAGTTCTTTTAGTTGCTATATAGTATTCCATTGTATGGATATACTACATTTTGTTTATTCATTCACCAGTCGGACATTTGGATTGTTTACATTTTTGGTTATGAATAGTAATGCTGTGAACATTCCCCATATTTGTCATTGTGTGGACATATATTTTAATTTCTTTTAGGTAGATTCCTAGGAGTGTAATTGTCGGGTTGTTTGGAAATTTTGTTTGACTTTCTAAACTGCCAAACTGTTTTCCAAAGTGGCTGTACCATTTAAAAATATTCCTATCACAATGCATAAGGGTTGCAGCTTCTCTAAATCCTTGTGAATGTTTATTATTATTACTGTCATTCTGGTGGATATGTATCTTAAGTGTGCAAGTTATATATATCTAGCTATCCTAATTCACCTGTCTGTGGGATGTGCAATTTGGGTAAGTATTGGGTTGGCCAAAAAGTTCGTTTGGGTTTCCCATACGATGTAATGGAAAATCCCCAATGAACGTTTTGGCCAACCCAACATAAGGTGGCCTGAGGGATTGCTGTAAAATTACTTGCAATGTACTTATACTTACTTGAATGCAGTATTTTCTGTAACCAGTGAGGGTAGTTGTTACACCCTTCCAGTGGGAGTTCCAGTCCCGTAGTGAACTCTGGTGAGGAGGTGAACTGTGTAGGTAAAGAGTGATGCTGATGGCTGTTGCTTTGTGCTATTGTGTGTACGGTGATCGATATAACTACCCAGTTAGCCTGTGACTGGTGGTAATACTTAAAACGTTTTATATATAATTGTACAGATATGTCAGTCTCATTATTAATTTTCTCAGAGCTCTTTTGCTTTGAGAAATTGATTTCTTAAGTTTGTAAAACTTTAGTTGATACTGTTTAGTTGCTGCCAGCCACCTGTGCTCTTAATACATAGTGGACATTGGTGTAGTGTTTATTTTATTTTTAATGCTAAATTTCAGAATATACAAAATAGTATGATGAACTTACTTCAACATAATCAATTCATGGCCGATCTTGATTTATCTATATGCCACCCATCTTCCCAACCCTGATTTATTTTGAAGCAAATCCCAGGTAGCAAATAGTTTCATTTGTAAATATGTCAGTTATGTATGTCTGAAAGATAAAGCTCTTAAAGATAACCACAATACTATTATCACACTTAAATGTTAACAATTTATTAGTAATTATTCAGTTAGCATTTAAAATTGTCTCATAATTAATTTTCCAGTTCAAGTCAGGTTTCAAATAAGGTCCATATGTTGCATATATCTCTGAATTTCTTTTAACTTATGGATCCCCATACCTGCCTCTCCTCAGCTCGGAATTCATTTGTTTCAAAATGCAGTGGTTGCTTTAAATTGTGAAACTTCTATGCAATTATGTTTAAGGTGATATTTGATGTACTTAATCAAAAAATACTGTTAACTTGAAAATATTTTGGAAGTTAATGAAGTGTAGTCTAGAAAGCCACAATAATTGTATCAACAGACATTCCCTTAACTTTAAAATATAACGGGACTTGTATCCAGAATATATAAAGAACTCTTACAACTTAAGAATAGAAAGACAACACAATTTACAAATGAGCAAAGTATTTGAATAAACCTTTCTCCAAAACGTATATACAAATGGCTAATGAGCACATGAAAAAATGCTCAACCTCATTAGTCATTAGGGAAATACAACTCAAAACCACAGTAAGTTATCACTTCACACCCTCAAGGATTACTTTAATAAAAATGGACATGTGTTGAAGAGCATGTAGATGAATAGGAACCCTTGTACATTGGTGGGAATGTAACATGGTGCAGCAGCTGTGGAACACAGTTTGGCTGTTCCTCAAAAAGTTAAACATAGAGTTAACATATGACTCAGCAATTCCACTCCTACAAATAGACTTGAAAACATACTCACATTCCAGCCCCTGGTAACCACTATCTTACTTTGTGTCTATGAATTTGATTATTTTAGGTACTTCATATAAATGAAATCACACAGTATTTATCTTTTTTTGTGATTTGCTTGTTTCACTTAGCATAATGTCCTCAAGCTTCACCCTTGTTGCAGAATGTGACAGGAATTCATTCCTCTTAAAGGCTGAATAATATTCCATTGTAAGTATATATCACATTTTATTTTGCTTATCCATTTATCTGTCAGTGGACATTTGGCTATTGTGAACAGTGCTGCTGTGAACATACGTGTGCAAGTATCTCTTTGAGATCCTTTCAGTTCTTTAGGTTACATACCCAGAAGTGCTATTGCTGGATCCTATGGCAGTTCTAGTTTAAATCTTTTGTGGAACTTCTATACTGTTTTCCACAGCAGTCGCACCATTTTACAATCCTACCAACAGTGCACAAGGGTTCCAATTTCTCCACATCTTCATCATTACTTATTTCCTCCCTCCCTCCCTTCCTTCCTTTTTTTTTTTTTTTTAATACTAACCATCCTAATGGATATGAGGTAATATCTCATTGTGGTTTTGAATTGCATTTCTCTGGTTAGTGATATTGAGCATCTTTTCACATGCTTGTTGGTCATTTGTATATCATCTTTGGAAAAATGACTATTCAAGTCTTTTGCCCATTTTTGAATTGGATTATTTGATTTTTTTGGTGTTGAGTTGTAGGAGTTCTTTTGATATTCTAGATATTAAGCATTTGGCCTTATTAAGTCCAATGTGTCTGTATTGGTTTTCTGTCTGGATGATTGATGAAAATGGGATATTGAAGGCCCCTACTATTGTTATATCGCTGTCTATTTCTCTCTTTAGATTTCTTCTTTTATTTTGCTTTATATTAAAATAAGGGTTTGTGTGTATGTGTATGGAATCTTGGATTTTCAACATGAAAGATAATATCTGCAAACATAATTTTTCTTCTTTCCAATTTCAGTGATTTTTAATTCTTTTTCTTTCCTAATTGCTATGACTAGGACTTCAAAAACCATGTAGAATAGAAGTGGCAAGAGTGGGCATCCTTGTTCCTGATCTTAGAGGAAAAGCTTTGCATCTTTTACCATTGAAGTAAAATGTTAGCAGTGGGATTTTCATATATGGTCTTTATTATGCTGAGGTAGTTTCCTTCTATCCCTGGTTTGTTGATTTTTTCTTGGGGGGGTGTGTCAGGAAAGGGTGTTGAGTCTTATCAAATGCTTTTCTGCATCAATTAGTATGATCATGTGGTTTTTGCCCTTCACTCTGTTAATGTGGTATATTAGAATGATTGATTTTCATGTGTTGAACCATCCTTGCATTCCAGGAATAACTCCCACTTTGTCATGTTGTATAATTCCTACTGGAACTCTCCACAGAATGTAATCACTAAATGTTACACCTCTTCTCTTTAAGTCTCTTTATTATTGTTGGGTGTCTGTTGCAGCAGTATGGCTGTATCTAACTACTACATGCACTGAATGTGAAAGTTTTCTAAGGGAAACAAGAAAAATTATTGAATTGGATCCTCAGATACTTTTTATTTCCAGGCTCATTAACAAATCTGTAACTTGCTTAGAGACATGAGGAAAACAAAGTTTAGCTCACTGGTTCACAAACTTTAGTGTATCTAAGTTTTTTAGTTTACTTATTTTTAAGGTAAACACCTTAGTCCTACTTCTGGAGATTCTGAATTGGTTCAGCAGGGCCAGAGCTCCAAAAGAAAAGGAGCCACCCATGTGATCTAGATCTAGCAGAGAACAGTAGTTCAAAGTCCCTGAGTCATGAATGAACTTGGCAAGTTTGAGGAATGGAAGGTAAGGCAGTGAGGTGGCAGTACAGTGGCTGAGGAGCAGAGTGCCATGAGATGAGAAGAGAGGCAGGCAGGAGGCACATCACGTATGATTTTGTGAACTAACACAAGGGGTCTGAATTCCTAAGTGCAATGAGACACCTTTGGAGATTTTAAAACAGGGAAGAAAAAATTTTTGAGTTTTGCTTTTAAAAGATGACTGGCTGCTGTGTGGAGAATGGTTTCCAGGGAGTTAAGAGGTTGCTGTCTAGACTAGAGGTGATGCTCCTTTGAACTAGTGTGACAGTGATAGAAGAGAGGTTGGCAGACTAGGGATATATTTTAAAGGTGGCATCAAATAATTTAATGATGGGTTGTATGTTGGGGGGACAGAAGGAAATATGTCTAGTTGGAACAGTTGTGTGGATGATGGTGTCATTTATCATAATGGGAGACAATTAGATTAGAAATGAGGGGGGGAATCAAGTATTCTGTTGTTAGACATGAATGTTTCTTATTCTCTCAAACAAGTAAAAATAAGTAATGCCCCAAAGTATAGCCAGATAGTTTTAGTGCCTCCAGTCTGGGTGCTATGAGCATTTTTGGCTAGGACAATTCTGCATTGGATCTCAGAGCTGTACATTTTACCACAGGAAATGAAAAACTGCCCCCCCTCCATGTGATGATCTAAATTGCACACAGATTTTTAAATGCCAGGTAGGGTAGTTCTACTACAGGTTGTACCTCTGGTGTACCTTTGCTAGTGCAGGGGGTCTTTACATCCTTACATGTGTCTTTTCTCAGGCAATGGACACGAAAAAATACAACTTATACCGTAAATTCTGTAAATTTTTTTATATTAAAGTTCTTATAAAAGATTTTGCATTATGAACTGGCACCTTAGTCCAGTCTACTTTGTCCAGGCCAGTTCATTCTATTATTCTCATTCTTTTTTTTAAAATTATTTTTAATTTTTTATTTTTTTATTCTCATTCTTAATTATCCTTCTTATGCTACCAATGTGAATCCACAATTAATTTTACATTTTTACTAACAAGAAATTTAAAATATTGGAAAATGTACCATATAAAAATCACAATCTAGTGACACTTGTTGGTCTTTGAGAAAGTACAGACCTGGAAAGAATGAAGCATGTTGGAAATGGTAAGATTAGATAAATATAAAATGCTTTAAAATTTTTAATTTCTTTAAAATAATTCTGTTTAAAGCAAAAAGTGTTTAGTTGGGTTTATAAGATGTAAAAGTAAAATACATGACAATAGTACAAAGGATTAGATGAGGAATAAATGGAATTTTAGTGTTTAGTATATTATAAATGAAGTGGTATAATAAATATACAGACTGGTTCAATGTAAGGATGATGTATTATAAATCATAGGAGTTACCACTGAAAACAGGTATAAGCAAAAAGCTAAAATAGGAGATTGAATGCTAAAAAATAATCCAAACGAAGGCAGAAAAGGAATGAGAAAGGCACAAGAAGAGATGGAATAGAGAAGAAAGAGCAAGATGGAAAGTTTAAATACAAATATTTCAATAATTATATTGAACATCAATGGGCTTAAACATTCCAATTAAAAGAGGCTGTTGGAACAGATAAAAAGCAAGACCCAAGTAGAGGCTTTATACAAGAGTCATGCTTTAAATATAAAGACACAGATGGGCTAGAAGTAAAAGGATAGAAAAAGATGTACCATGTAAACAAGCATAAGAAAAGTAGTGTGGCTGTGTTAATATAAGGTATAAAAGGACATTTCACATTGATAAAAGGATCAATGTCATCAAAATGTAATCCTAAATGTGTATGCACCTAATGTACCTTCAAAATGTATGAAGCAAAAAATGACAGAAATGGGCAAATCCACAATTACTGTTGGAGATTTTACTACTCATTCAGTAATTGATAGACTTGATCAAAAGCCACACACACACACACACGTACACACACACACATGTATGAATATAGATTTGAAAATCACAACTAATTGATGTTTATAGAACATATTCAGCAACTGTAGAATGCTAATTCTATAGCTGTTACATGCTACACATTCTATAGTACACTTGGTGGAATTTCGACTGGGATTACATTGAATGTGTAGATCAATTTAGGAAGAACTGAAATCTTGAAAATATTAAGTCTTCCTATCCATGAACATGGAATAACTCTCCATTTATTTAGATCCTTGATTTCATTCATCAGATCCTCATATAGATTGTATGCATATTTTGTTAGATTTACACCTAATTTTTTTTTGAGGTCCTAATGTAAATGGTGTTGTGTTTTTAATTTCAAGTCTCACTTTCTCATTGCTGGTAAATAAAAAAGTGGTTGACTTTTGTATGTTAACCTTCAACCTTCAAACTTGTTATAATCAATTATTAGTTCCAGGAGTTGTTTTTTTTGTTTTTTGTTTTTTGTCAATTCTTTTGGATTTTCTTCATAGATGATCATGTCATCTGTGAACAAAGACAGTTTTATTTTTTTCTTGTCTTGTTGCATTAGCTGGAACTTCCAGTGTAATGTTGAAAGGAGTCGTGGGAGGAGATATCTTTGTCTTGTACCTGGTCTTAGTAGGAAAGCTTTGATTTTGCACTGTTAAGTATGTTAGCTGTAGGTTTTTGTAGATATTCTTTATCAAGCTGAGGAAATTCCTCTCTATTCCTAGTTTACTGGGTGTTGGATTTTGTCAAGTGCTTTTTCTGCATCTGTTGATAGTATCATGTGATTTTTCTTCTTTAGCCTTTTTTGTTTGTTTTTTGTTTTTTTGGGCGTGAGGCACAGCTTGCAGGTTCTTAGTTCCCTGACCAGGGATTAAATCCGTGCCCCCTGCAGTGGAAGCACGAGTCCTAACTACTGAACTGCCAAGGAATTCCCTAGCCTGTTGATGTGACATTAATTGATTTTTTCTTTCAGTTTTATTAAGATATAGTTTACATACAGCACTATGTAAGTTGAAGGTGTACAGCATAATGGCCTAACTTTGACTTCATTAATTGATTTTCAAATGTTAAACGAGCCTTGCATACCTGGGATAAATATTGGATTTGATTTACTGAGATATATATATCTCAGGCCCCCTGCACTGGAAGCATGAAGTCTTACCCATTGGACCACCAGGGAAGTCCCAGAAGTGCGGAGTCTTAACCATTGGACTGCCAGGGAAGTCCCTCAAATTTGTTTGTTTGTTTTTGAGTGATGTGAGATAAGGGACTAATTTCATTGCTCTACATGTGTTTCTCCAGTTTTCTCAGCACCATTTGTTGAAAAGACTATCCTTTCCACATTTGGTGCTCTTGGCTCCCTTGTGGAATACTACTTGACCATATATGCTGAGGTTTAATTCTGGGCTCTCTATTCTGTTCCATTGGTTGATGTGTCTATTTTTGTGCCAGTAGCATACTGCTTTTATTACTATGGCTTTGTAGTATAGTTTGAAACCTGGAAGCATGATACTTCTGGCTTTTTTCCTTTATTTTCATTATTGCTTGGCTATTTAGGGTCTTGTGTGGTCTTACATAAATTCTAGGATGATTTCTTCTATTTCTGTAAAGAATATCATTGATATTTTGATGGGGATTGCACTAAATCTGTAGATGTATTTGGGTGTTATGGCCATTTTAACAATATTCTTCCAATCCATGAACATGGGATGTCTTTCTATTTGTTTCTTTTTCAATTTCTTTTTGCAAAGTCTTGTAGTTTTTCATTGTACACGTCTTCCTTGGTTAACTTTATTCCTAAGTGTTTTATTGTTTTTGATGTTATTGTAAATGAGATAGTTTTCTTTCTTTTTCAGATGTTTCATCATAAGTGTAAAGGAATGCAACTGATTTTTGTATGTTGATTTTGTATTGTCACTTTACTGAAATTGTTAATATCAGCAATTTTTTGACTGACTCTTTGGGATTTTCTATATGTAAATTCATATCATCAGCAAATGATGACAATTTTACTTCTTCCTTTCTGATTTGGATGCCTTTCATTACTTTGTTTTGCTTAATTGCTCTAGCTAGTATAGTAATTCCATTACTATATTGAATAGAAGTGGTGAGAATGGGCATCCTTGTCTTGTTCCTGATCTTAGAGGAAACGCTTTCAATTTTTCTCCATTGGGTATAATAATATTAGCTGTGGGTTTGTCATATATGGCCTTAATTAAGTTCCTTCTATACCCAATCTGTTAAGGGCTTTTTTTCTTTTTAATCAGAATTATTGATCTTTTCTTTCGTTATCCTTATCTGGTTTTGCTATCAAGGTTATGCTGATTTTGTAGAATGAGTTTGGAAGTGTTTCTATTCCTTGATATTTTGGAATTTTGAGGAAGATTAGTGTTAATTCTTCTTTAAATGTTTGGTAGCAATCTCCAGAGGCCGTTTGGTCCTGGAGTTTTCTGTGTTGGGAGTTTGTTGATTACTGATTCAATCTCTTTACTTACTATTGGTCTGTTCAGATTTTCCGTTTCTTCCTGCTTCAGTCTTGGTAGGTTTGTGTTTCTAGAAATATATCTATTTTGTCTAGGTTATGTAATTTGTGGCACATAATTGTTCATAATAGTGTCTTATGATCCTCTGTATCTCTGCAATATCAGCTGTCACATCTCCTCTTTCATTTCTAATTTTTTTTGTCTTTTTTTCCTTAGTCTAGCTAAAGGTTTGTTAATTTTCGTTATCTTTTCAGAGAACCAGCCCTTAGTTTTGCTTATTCTTTGTATTGTTTTTCTGGTTTCTATTTTGTTTACTTTCACTCTAATCTGTATTATTTCCATCTGCTAACTTTGGGCTTGATTTGTTCTTCTTTTTCTGGTACGTTTAAGTTAGGTTATTTATTTGAGATCTCTCTAATTTCTTTTTATATATATATATTTATTTATTTTATTTTTTAAATTTTTGGCTGTGTTGGGTCTTCGTTGCTGTGTGCGGGCTTTCTGTAGTTGTGGTGAACAGGGGCTACTCTTCGTTGTGGTGCGCAGGCTTCTCATTGCAGTGGCTTCTCTTGTTGCAGTGCACGGGCTCTAGGCACATGGGCTTCAGTAGGTGTGGCGTGGGGGCTCAGTAGTTGTGGCTCATGGGCTCTAGAGCACAGGCTCAGTAGTTGTGGCACACGGGCTTAGTTGCTCCGCGGCATGTGGGATCTTCCTGGACCAGGGCTCGAAACCGTGTGCCTTGTGTTGGCAGGTGGGTTCTTAACCACTGCACCACCAGGGAAGCCCTCTAATTTCTTAATATGTATTTATTGCTATAAACTTTCCTCTCTGTTTTTGCTGTATCCCACCATATTCGATAGGTTGTATTTTCCATTTTCATTTGGTTTTGAGTTTTTTGTTTTTTGTTTCTTTTGGCTGCTCCACATGGTTTGTGGGACCTTAGTTCCCCCACCAGGGATTGAACCCGCACCCTTGGCAGTGAAAGTGCGAAGTCCTAACCACTGGACCACCAGGGAATTCCCAGAGATAATTTTACATTTCCCTTTGATTTCTTCTTTGACCCATTGTGCTGTTTAGTTTCCACATATTTGTAGATCTTCTTTCTTTTTGTAGATTTCTAGTTTCATACCCTTTTGGTCAGAAGAGGTAGCTGGTATGATTTCACTTTTCTTAAATTTGCTAAGATTTGTGTTCTATTGTATGATCTATTCAGGAGAATGTTCCACATGTACCTGAAAAGAATGTGTATTCTGCTGCTGTTGCATAGAGTGTTATGTATATGAGTGTTTATTCTCATGTGTGGTTTATTCTCATGTGTGGTTCAATTCCAACATTTTCTTATTGCTTTTCTGTCTGGACAATTTATTCATTGCTGACAGTGGGATATTGACCTTCCCTACTATTATTGTATTGTTGTCTACTTCTCCCTTAAGGTGTTAGTATTTGCTTAATATGTTTGGTTACTTGGGTGTTGGGAGCATATGTATTTATGATTGCTGTATCTTCTTGACATATGGACTCTTTTATCATTATATAATAACCTTCTTTGACTTTTGATACCACGTTTGGCTTGAAGTCTATTTTGTTTCATATAAGTATAGTTTCACCATCTTTTGGTTTCCATTTGCTTGGAATATATTTTTCCATCCTTTTACCTTAAGCCTGTGAGTGTCTTTAGAGCTGAAATAAGTCTCCTGTAAGCAGCATACAGTTGAGTCTGTTTTTTTTTAATCCATACAGTCTGTGCCTCATGATTGGTGAATTCAATCCATTTACACTTAGGGAGATTATTGATATGTAAGGATGTACTACCGCCATTTTATCTTTTGCCTTCTGGTTATTTTGTCTCTTCATTGTTTCTTTTTCCTTCTGTTTCTACTTTTGTAAGTTGGCGATTTTCCATGGTGATTTGCTCACTCTCTCTTTTATATGTTTGCGTCTCTGCTCTAGCTTTTTGCTTTGTGGTTACCATGAGGTTTACATAAAACATCTCATAGATACAATAGTCCTTTTTCTGCTGATAGCAATTTATGTCCATTTGTCTAAATATGTTCCATCCTTTTACTCTTCCCCTTTTGTATTTTTTGATTTCACAAATTATCTCTTTTTATGCTGTATTTTTGTTACCGAGTTTTAGTAGCTATAGTTATGTTAAATGTTCTTCCCCTTTTAACCTTTATGCTATAATTGTTTAATATACTATTCTAAAAAATTTACAGTTTTCCAATTCTGACTATCACCTTAATCACTTTTGTGTACTTTTGCCTTTTCATTTTACCTTGAAGAGCTCTGATCAACGTTTCTTTTAAGGCAGATATAGTGGTGGTAAACTCCCTCAGGTTTTGTTTGTCTGGGAAAGCTATTATTTCTCCTTTCTATCTGAAGGATAACTTTGCTGGATAGGGTATGTTTTTTTTTTTTTATTGGAGTATAGTTGATTTACAATGTAGTGATTGTTTCTGCTCTACAGCAAAGTGAATCAGTTATACATATATCCACTCTTTTTTAGATTCTTTTCCCATATAGGTCATTACAGAGAATTAAGTAGAGTTCCCTGTGCTATACAGTAGGTCCTTATTAGTTATCTATTTTATATATAGTAGTGGGTATGTGTCAATCTGGGTAGGGTATTCTTTTTTTTTTTTTTTAAATTTTTATTTATTTATTTACTTATTTATTTATGGCTGTGTTGGGTCTTCGTTTCTGTGCGAGGGCTTTCTCTAGTTGTGGCAAGCTGGGACCACTCTTCATCGCGGTGCGCGGACCTCTCACTATCGCGGTCTCTCTTGTTGCGGAGCACAGGCTCCAGACGCGCAGGCTCAGTAGTTGTGGCTCGCGGGCCCAGTTGCTCCGCGGCATGTGGGATCTTCCCAGAGCAGGGCTCGAACCCGTGTCCCCTGCATTGACAGGCAGATTCTCAACCACTGCGCCACCAGGGAAACCCTGGGTAGGGTATTCTTGACTGACAATTTTTATCTTTCAATACTTCGAATATGTCATCCCACTCTCTCCTGGTGTGTAGAATTCCGGTTGAGAAATCTCCTGATTGCATAATAGGGGTTCCTTTGTAGGTTGCTATCCTTTTCACTGGCTGCTTTTAAAATTCTTTATCACTGACTTTTGACAGTTTTAATGTGTCCTGGAGAAGGTCTTTTTCATTGAGATAAAGTGTTCTATTAGCTTCGTGGACCTGTATATCCAGTTCCTTCCCCAGGTTAGGAAGGTCTCAGCTATTATTTCTTTAAATATGCTCTCAGCTCCTTTCTCTCTCTCTTCTCCTTATGGTATACTCATTAATCTTATGTTGGCTCTTCTAATGGAGTCTGAAAATTCTCATGGGGTTTCTTCACTTTTAAAAAATCTTAGTTCTCTCTCCTTTTCCACCTGAAACACTTCTATATTGCTATCCTTGAGCTCACTTATTCTTTCTTCCATCTGACCTGCTCTATTTCCAATGCTTTTTAATGCATTCTTCATCTCATTTATTGAGTTCTTGAGCCCCAGAATTTGTTTTGTTCTTTTTTAGAATTTCAATCCCTTTGGTATAGTACTCCTTCTATTCATTGACTTTATTCCTGAGATCATTGTATTACCCTTCTGAGTTATCTTGTAGCTTGTTGAATTTCTTCATAACAACTGTTTTGAATTCTTTATCAGCTAGATCACAATATTCCAAATCTTTGGGTTCAGTTCCTGTAAAACTGTCATTTTCTTTTTGTGCTACTGTAATACCATGATTTTTTCAATAGTATTTGATGAAAAGTGCCTTTGCCACTGCATCTGAAGTAGAGAACACCTTTCTTATTAAGACTTTGTTTACTTTGATTCTAACAGTTCAACAGGTTGGTAATTAGGAAACTTCCTTTTGTTTCTTTTCAGAATGTGGCACTATAGCACAAGTTTTTGATTTCTCTTCCCAAAGCTGACTCACCACTAAGGAGGTTGGGAGTGTGCACATTAAAAAAAATAAAAAATAAAAAAAGCTGGCAGGTAGAAATAAAAGGGTGGAAAATGGCAATGGCAGAGCTGGGGGAGGTATATGCTTGGCACCTGAGGCTTTGGGTTGCCTACAGCCTGGTATGGGGATCCTTGAATGTGTGTGTGGGGTGTCTCGGGTTTGTGGGCAGTCCTCTTGCCAGAATCGTGGGGCAGACAGCAGGAAATGCATCCTTTCAGTTCTCTTTGCCTTCTTTGTTTTATTTTATTATTTTAATTTTATTGGAGTATAGTTGATTTACAGTGTTGTGTTACTTTCAGGTGTATAGCAAAGTGATTCAGTTATACATATGTTCATTCTTTTTCAGATTCTTTTCTCATATGGGTTATCACAGAATACTGACTAGAATTCCCTGTGCTATATGGTAGGTCCCCATTGTTATCTATCTTATATATAGTAGTGTGTATATATTCATCCCAAGCTCCTGATTTATCCCTCCCCCCTCCATTTCCCCTTTGGTAACCATAAGTTTGTTTTTGAAATCTGAGTCTGTTTCTGTTTTGTAAATAAGTTCATTTATATCATTTTAAAATTAGATTCTACATATGAGTGAGATCATATGATATTTGTCTTTGTCTGACTTACTTCACTTAGTATGATAATCTCTAGGTCCATCCATGTTGCTGCAAATGGCTTTTTTTTTTTTTATGGCTGAGTAGTATCCCATTGTATATATGTACTACATCTTCTTTATCCATTCCTCTGTAGATGGGCATTTAGGTTCTCTTTGCCTTCTTCTTTTTCCTTTCTGTCCTCTCAGTCACTGCAGCCTATCCTCAGAGAGAGCAATGGGTCCTTCCAGCTCCAGCATGCATGGCCAGGGAGACCCCCACTCACTACTTTGACCCTCCATCTCCATTGCCCGAATGGCATGCTGGCCCACTGCTGCTCCTGCTGCCACCAATGTACTGGGTCCCCAGCCTCCTCTGAGGTTCCAGTCCACCCACATTCGGGTGCAAGGTGGATGGATCTCTCAGGTAGCCTGGTGTGCTATGTAGAGGTACTTTTTCTGTATTATGAATGTCCAGTTAGATGTAAATCAAAGGGGAGAGGAGATGCTGCCATGAGGCTGACATCACCCCTCCTGATTTGCTAATACTTTATTGAGGATTTTACATCAATGTTCATGAGAGATATTGGCCTGTAGTTTTCTTTTTTCTATAATGTGTATAATGTCTTTATCTGGCATTGGTATTAGGGTAATGCTGGGCTCAAAGAATGTGTTAGGACGTATTTCCCCTGCTTGTATTTTCTAAAGTAGATTGCAGAGAATTGGTGTAATTTCCTCCTTAAATGTTTCGTAGAATTTACAGGTGAAACCATCTGACCTTGCTGCTCTTTTAGAAGCTTATTAATGTTTGATTCACTTTCTTTAGTAGATATGGGCCTATTCAGATTGTTTATCTCTTCTTGTGTGAGTACTGGACAACTGTGTCTTTTTTTTTCTTTTAACATCTTGATTGGAGTATAATTGCTTTAAAATGTTGTGTTATTTTCTGCTGTATAACAAAGTGAATCAGCTATATGTATACATATATCCCCATATCCCCTCCCTCTGCATCTCCCTCCCATCCTCCCTTTACCACCCTTCCAGGTGGTCACAAAGCACCAAGCTGATCTCCCTGTGCTATGCAGCTGCTTCCCACTAGCTATCTATTTTACATTTGGTAGTGTATATATGTCAATGCTACACTCTCACTTCATCCCAGCTTCCCCTTCCCACCCCCACCCATGACCTCAAATCCGTTCTCTATGTCTGCGTCTTTATTCCTGTCCTGCCCCTAGGTTCAGCAGAACCATTTTTTTTTTAAGATTCCATATATATGTGTTAGCATACAGTATTTGTTTTCCTCTTTCTGACTTACTTCACTCTGTATGACAGACTCTAGGTCCATCCACCTCATTACAAGTAACTCAATTTGGTTTCTTTTTCTGGCTGAGTAATATTCCATTGTATATATGTGTCACATCTTCTATATCCATTCATCTGTCAGTGGACACTTATGTTGCTTCTATGTCATGGCTATTGGAAATAGTGCTGCAATGAACATTGTCTCTTTTTGAATTATGGTTTTAACAGGGTATATGCCCAGTAGTGGGATTGCTGGGTCATATGGTAGTTCTATTTTTAGTTTTTTAACCTCCATGCTGTTCTCCATAGTGGTTGTATCAATTTACATTTCCAACAACAGTGCAAGAGTGTTCCCTTTTTTCCACACCCTCTCCAGCATTTATTGTTTGTAGATGTTTTGATGATGGCCATTCTGACTGGCGTGAGGTGATTGATAATTCACTGTAGTTTTGACTTGCATTTCTCAAATGATTAGTGATGTTGAGCATCCTTTCATGTGTTTGTTGGCAATCTATATATATTCTTTGGAGAAATATCTATTTAGATCTTCTGCCCATTTTTGGATTGGGTTGTTTGTTTTTTTTGATATTGAGCCGCATGAGCTGCTTGTATATTTTGGTGATTAATCCTTTGTCAGTTGCTTCATTTACAAATATTTTCTCCCATTCTGAGGGTTGTCTTTTCATCTTATTTATAGTTTCCTTTGCTGTGCAAAAGCTTTTAAGTGTCATTAGGTCCCATTTGTTTATTTTTGTTTTTATTTCCATTTCTCTAGGGGGTGGGTCAAAAAGGATCTTGCTGTGATTTATGTCATAGAGTGTTCTGCCTATGCTTTCCTCTAAGAGTTTTATAGTGTCTGGCCTTACATTCAGGTCTTTAATCCATTTTGAGTTTATTTTTGTGTATGGTGTTAGGGAGTGTTCTAATTTCATACTTTTACATGTAGCTGTCTAGTTTTCCCAGCACCACTTATTGAAGAGGCTGTTTTTTCTCCATTGTATATTCTTGTCTCCTTTATCAACGATAAGGTGACCATAGGTGCGTGGGTTTATCTCTGTGCTTTCTATCCTGTTCCATTGATCTATATTTCTGTTTTTGTGCCAGTACCATACTATCTTGATTACTGTAGCTTTGTAGTATAGTCTGAAGTCAGGGAGCCCAATTCCTCCAGCTCCGTTTTCATTTCTCAAGATTGCTTTGGCTATTCGGGGTCTTTTGTGTTTCCATACAAATTGTGCAAGTTTTTGTTCTAGTTCTGTGAAAAATTCCATTGGTAGTTTGACAGGGATTGCATTGAATCTCTAGATTGCTTTGGGTAGTAAAGTCATTTTCACAACATTGATTCTTCCAATCCAAGAACATGGTATATCTCTCCATCTATTTGTACCGTCCTTAATTTCTTTCATCAGTGTCTTATGGTTTTCTGCATACAGGTCTTTTGACTCCTTAGGTAGGTTTATTGCTAGGTATTTTATTCTTTTTGTGGCAATGGTGAATGAGATTGTTTCCTTAATTTCTCTTTCAGATTTTTCGTCGTTAGTGTATAGGAATGCAAGAGATTTCTGTGCATTAATTTTGTATCCTGCTACTTTACCAAATTCATTGATTAACTCTAGCAGTTTCTGGTAGCATCTTTAGGATTCTCTATATAGTATCATGTCATCTGTGAACAGTGACAGTTTTACTTCTTTTCCAATTTGGATTCCTTTTATTTCTTTCTTGTCTCTGATTGCTGTGGCTGAAATGTCCAAAACTATGTTGAATAATAGTGGTGAGAGTGGGCAACCTTGTCCTGTTCCTGATCTTAGTGGAAATGGTTTCGTTTTTTTCACCATTGAGAACGATGTTGGCTGTGAGTTTGTCATATATGGCCTTTATTATGTTGAGGTAGGTTCCCTCTATGCCTACTTTCTGGAGAGTTTTTATCATAAATGGGTGTTGAATTTTGTCGAAAGCTTTTTCTGCATCTATTGAGATTATCATATAGTTTTAATCCTTCAATTTGTTAATATAGAGTATCATGTTGATTGATTTGTGTATATTGAAGAATCCTTGCATCCCTGGGATAAATCCCACTTGATCATGGTGTATGATCCTGTTAATTTGCTGTTGGATTCTGTTTGCTAGTATTTTGTTGAGGATTTTTGCATTTATGTTCATCAGTGATATTGGCCTGTAGTTTTCTTTTTTTTGGTGACATCTTTGTCTGGTTTTGGTATCAGGGTGATGGTGGCCTCATAGAATGAGTTTGGGAGTGTTCCTCCCTCTGCTACATTTTGGAAGAGTTTGAGAAGGATAGGTGTTAGCTCTTCTCTAAATGTTTGGTAGAATTCGCCTGTGAATCCATCTGGTCCTGGCTTTTGTTTGTTGGAAGGTTTTTAATCACAATTTCAAATTCAGTGCTTGTGATTGGTCTGTTCATATTTTCTATTTCTTCCTGGTTCAGTCTTGGAAGATTGTGCTTTTCTAAGAATTTGTCCGTTTCTTCCAGGTTGTCCATTTTACTGGCATATAGTTGCTTGTAGTAATCTCTCATGGTCCTTTGTATTTCTGAAGTGTCAGTTGTTATTTCTCCTTTTTCATTTCTATTTCTGTTGATTTGAGTCTTCTACCTTTTTTTCTTGATAAGTTTGGCTAAGGGTTTATCAATTTTGTTTATCGTCTCAAAGAACCAGCTTTTAGTTTTTTGATCTTTGCTATTGTTTTCATTTCTTTTTCATTTATTTCTGATCTGATCTTTATTTCTTTCCTTCTGCTAACTTTTTGTTGTTGTTGTTGGTCTTCTTCTTCTTTCCCTAATTGCTTTAGCTGTAAATTTAGGTTATTTGAGATTTTTCTTGTTTACTGAGGTAGGATTGTGTTGCTATAAACTTCCCTCTTAGAACTGCTTTTGCTGCATTCCATCGATTTTGGGTTGTCATGTTTTCATTGTCATCTGCTTCTAGGTACTTTTTGATTTCCTCTTTGGTTTCTTTAGGGTGATCTCTTGGTTATTTAGTAGTGTACTGTTTAGCCTCCATGTGTTTGTATATTTTACAGTTTTTTTCCTGTAATGGATATCTAGTCTCATAGCGTTGTGGTCGGAAAAGATACTTGATATGATTTCAATTTTCTTAAATTTACTGAGGCCTGATTTGTGACATGAGATATGATCTATTCTGGAGGATGTTCCATGAGCACTTGAGAAGAAAGTGTATTCTCTTGTTTTTGGATGGAATGTCCTATACATATCCATTAAGTCCATCTTGTCTAATGTGTCATTTAAAGCTTGTGTTTCCTTATTTATTTTCATTTTGGATGATCTGTCCATTGGTGAAAGTGGGGTGTTTAAGTCCCCTACTATAACTGTGTTACTGTCGATTTCCCCTTTAATGGCTGTTAGCATTTGTCTTATGTGTTGAGGTGCTCCTATGTTGGGTGCATAAATATTTACAATTGTTATACCTTCTTCTTGGATTGATCCCTTGATCACTACATAGTGTCCTTCTTTGTCTCTTGTAGTAGTCTTTAAAGTCTATTTTTTCTAATATGAGAATTGCTACTCCAGCTTTCTTTTGATTTCCATTTGCATGGAATATCTTTTTCCATCCCCTCACTTTCAGTCCGTATGTGTCCCTAGGTCTGAAGTGGGTCTCTTGTAGACAGCATATATACAGGTCTTGTTTCTGTATCCATTCAGCCAGTCTATGTCTTTTGGTTGGAGCATTTAATTCATTTACATTTAAGGTAATCATCAGTATGTATGTTCCTATTGCCACTTTCTTAACTGTTTTGGGTTTGTTATTGTAGGTCTTTTCCTTCTCTTGTGTTTCTTGCCTAGAGAAGTTCCTTTAGCATTTGTTATAAAGCTGGTTTGGTGGTGCTGAATTCTCGTAACTTTTGCTTGTCTGTAAAGGTTTTAATTTCTCCATTGAATCTGAATTAGATTCTTTCTGGGTAGAGTAATATTGGTTGCAGGTGTTTTCCTTTCATCTCTTTAAATATGTCCTGCTGCTCCCTGCTGGCTTGCAGAGTTTTTGCTGAAAGATTGGCTGTTAACCTTATAGGGATCCCCTTGTATGTTATTTGTTGCTTTTCCCTTGCTGCTTTTAGTATTTTTTCTTTGTATTTAATTTTTGATAGTTTGATGAATATGTGTCTTGGTGTGTTTCTCTTTGGATTCATCCTGTATGGGACTCTCTGCACTTCCTGGACTTGATTATTTTCTTTCCATATTAGGGAAGTTTTCAACTATAATCTGTTCAAATATTTTCTCAGACACTTTCCTCTTCTTCTTCTGGGACCCCTATAATTTGAATGTTGGTGTGTTTAATGTTGTCCCAGAGGTCTCTGAGACTGTCCTCAATTCTTTTCATTCTTTTTTCTTTATTCAGCTCTGTGGTAGTCATTTCCACTGTTTTATCTTCCAGGTCACTTATCTGTTCTTCTGCTATTGATTCCTTCTAGAGAATTTTTAATTTCATTTATTGTGTTGTTCATCATTGTTTTTTTTTCGCTCTTTAGTTCTTCTAGGTCCTTGTTAAACGTTTCTTGTCTTTTCTCCACTCTATTTCCAAGATTTTGGATCATCTTTACTATCATTACTCTGAATTCTTTTTCAGGTAGACTGCCTATTTCTTCTTCATTTGTTTGGTCTGGTGTGATTTTACCTTGCTCCTTCATCTGCTGCATATTTCTTTCTTATTTTGTTTAACTTACTGTTTGGGGTCTCCTTCTTGCAGGCTGCAGGTTCATAGTTCCCTTGTTTTTGCTGTCTGCCCCCAGTGGGTGTGGTTGGTTCAGTGGCTTGTGTAGGCTTCCTGGTGGAGGGCACTGGTGCCTGTGTTCTGGTGGGTGGGGCTGGGATCTTGTCTTTCTGGTGGGCAGGGCTGTGTCTCGTGGTGTGTTTTGGGGTGTCTGTGAACTTAGTATGATTTTAGGCAGACTCTCTGCTAATGGGTGGGGTTGTGTTCCTGTCTTTCTAGTTGTTTGGCATGGGGTTTCCAGCACTGGAGCTTGCTGGCTATTGGGTGGAGCTGGGTCTTAGCACTGAGATGGAGATCTCTGGCAGAGCTCTCACCAATTGACATTACGTGGGGCCGGGAGGTCTCTGGTGGTCCAATGTCCTGAACTTGGCTCTCCCACATGAGAGGCTCAGGCCTGACACCAGGCCGGAGCACTAAGACCCTGTAAGCCACATGGCCAGGTACATGGGGATTTTCTTGCCTTTGGGGAAGTCTGAGGTCTTCTGCCAGTGTTCAGTAGGTGTTCTGTAGGAGTTGTTTCACATGTAGATGTATTTTTGATGTATTTGTGGGGAGGAAGGTGATCTCCACGTCTTACTCCTCTGCCATCTTGTAGGTCCCCCGAAAATTGTGTATTTAAAGGAATTGGTTCGTTTATTCTAGGTAATCACATTTGTGGCCATAGAGTTGTTCATATCTTCCTTTATTATCCTTTTAATGTCTTTGTGATCTGTAGTGATGTCTCCTCTTTCATTTCTGATATTAGTATTTGTTTCCCCTTCTTTTTTCCTCAGTTAGCCTGGTTAGAGATTTATCAATTTTATTGCTCCTTTCAAAGAACCAGATTTTGGTTTCACTCATTTTCTCTATTGATATATCCTTTTTCAATTTCATTAATTTCTGCTGTAGTTCTTACTATCTCTTTTCTTCTGCTGACTTTGGATATAATTTGCCCTTCTCTTTCTGGTTTCCTAAAGTGGATATTTAATTATTAATTTTACATCTTCTTTTCTAATATATACATTTAATGTTATAAATTTCCTTCTAAACACTGCTTTTGCTGCATCCCACAAATTTTGGTAAGTTGTGTTTTCATTTAGTTCAAAATATTTTAAAAATTTCTCTTTGAGATTTCTTCTTTGATTGACCTGTGTGTTTTTTAGAAGTGTTGCTTAATCTCCATGTATTTTAGAATTTTCCAGTTATCTTCTTGTTACTTATTTCTAGTTTAATTGTACTGTGGTCTGAGAACAGATATTGCATAATTTCTATTCTTTTAAAGGTGTGTTTGTTTTATGTCCCAGATGTGGTCTATCTTGGTGAATGTTTAATGTGAGCTTGAGAAGACTTTGTATTCTGTTGTTGGATAAAGCAGTCTATAGATGTCCATTTTATCCAGTTGATTGATGACGTTGTTTATTTCAACTATATCTGTACTGATTTTTGGCTTGGATCTGTCCACTTCTGATCAGGATTGTTGAAATCCCCGACTCTGACAGTGAATTTATCTATCTCTATTAGTTTTTGCTTCACATAGTTTGATGCTGTTTTTAGGCACATGCACATTAAATGTGTTATATCATCTTCTTTTATATCTTCATAAAGTTTTGTTATATCTTCCCTTTGTCATAATCTAATGCCCTTCTTTATTAATTACTGATAATGTTCCTTGCTTTGAAATCTGCTTTTTGAAAATTATATAGCTGCTCTTGCTTTCTTTCGATTAGCATTAGTGTGGTGTATTTCTCTCCATCCATTTACTTTTTTTTTTTTTTTTTAAGATTTTTTGGTGTGGACCAGGACCATTTTAAAAATCTTTATTGAATTTGTTACAATATTGCTGTTTTGTGTTTTTTTTTTTTTTGGCCCCAAGGCATGTGGGATCTTAGCTCCATGACCAGGATCAATCCTGCACCCCCTGCATTGGAAGGCAAAAAGTCTTAACCACTGGAACACTGGGAAGTCCCTCCATCCATTTACATTTAATCTATATGTCTTTATATTTAAAGTGGGTTTCTTGTAGATAACATATTGTTTGTTTGGTCATGTTTTTAGATCCACTCTAACAATCTCTATTTTTAAATAGGTACATTTAAATAACATTCAAAGTGATTACTGATACATTTCTATTAATATCTGTCATATGCATTACTGCTTCTATTTGTTGCCCTTGTTCTATTTTTGTCTTTGATTCTTTTTCTGGCTTTTGTAGTTTTAATAGCATTTTCTATGATTCCATTTCTCTCCTTTCTTAGCATATTAGTTATACTTTATTTCCCACCTTGTTTTTAGTGGGTGCCCTAGAATTTGTATATACAATTATAGCTAATCTAATTCTGTCAAATAACACATCACAGGTAGTGTACCTTATAGTAATAAAATAATCCTAAGAAGTCCTTCTTCCTGTCCTTTGTATCACTGCTGTTATTCATTTCACTTATATATAAGCATATACATTAGCATACATATTCATAACACAAATACATAAGCATACATAATCGAATACATTGTTGGCATTTGGAAGAAACTGTTATCTGTTAGATCAACTAAAAATAAAGAAAAGCTTTTATTTTATCTTCAGTTATTCCTACTTCACTGCTCTTCCTTATTTTATATAGATCTGCGTTTTTGACCTATATTACATTCATTCTCTCTAAAGAACTTTTAACATTTCTTGCATGGTGAGTGTACTGGCAACAAATTCCATCAATTTTTGTTTGAGAAAGTGTTTATTCAGTTTTGAAAGAACAGTTTTGCAGAGTACAGAAATCTATGTTGGTGATATTTTTCTCTCAAAAATTTAAATAGTTCACTCCACTTTTTTCTTGCTCACATGGCTTCTGAGTAGTTAGATGTGATACTTATCTTTGTTCCTCTGTAGATAAAATGTTTCTTACCTCTGGCTTCCTTCAGATTAGCTTGGTGATCTCTGAGTTTCCTGGATCTGTGGTTTGGTGTCTGACATTAATTTGGGGGCAATCTGTTGTTGTTTGAAATATTTCATCTTTTCCTTTATTTCTTCTATTGATATTACCATTGTACATATGTTATACCATTTGTAGTTGTACCAAAGTACTTGCATAATATATTGGGTTTTTTTTTTCTTCAGTCTTTGTATTTCCCTGCCTTTCCAATATGGGGGCAGCAGTTTGCCCTCTGTCCTCCAGTCTCTTATGAATCCAAGAAGTTTAAAAATTTTCAATATCTGTTCAACTTTTTTTTTTTTTTGGATCCAAAATTTTTATTCCTACATATCAAGTACAAATATCTTTCTCACTCAGTTGTTTTCATTTTATTATTCATTGTTGTGGGAAAACATTTCATTTCTTATTTTATCCATTTTACCTTAGATATTTTTATTAGTTTAATTATCAAGAAATTATCTCCCTTTCACAACCAATTTAAGGTTTATGATTCTATTTTTTTTTTTTTTTCCACACACACACACACTGTATTTTACTTGCTGCTAGGATGGAGTGGTGACTTCCAGCTCTTTAAATGCAGAACCAGAAACAAAGTCTTGATGTGCACTTGGAACATTCACCAAGATATATCAAATGCTGGATTTTAATATATTCACAAGGTCTGAAATCATACAGGGTATGTTCTCTAACAGAATTATAAATAATTAAAAATAGTGTATCCCCCCAAATACTTGGAAATTAAATAGAAACTTACTTAAAAATTTTAATTAAAATCATTAAAACACTTAGAAAACTTAGATTAAATAAAGCTTAATTCTTATAAAGATTAATCACTTATAAAACTAGTATGAAGCTTAAAAGACAAAAGTAGTAAAAATAACTATAATAGTTAAGTGATACACAATATAAAAAGATGTAAAGTGTGACATCAAAACCCTGAAATGTAAGTGGGGGAGAGTGAAAATATAGAGCTTTAGAATGTGTTCATACTTAAGTTGTTATCAACTTCAAGGACTGTTTTGTTATATGTAAACCTCATGGTAACCACAAAGGAAAACCTATAATAGATGCACAAAAGATAGAGAAAGGAATCTAAGCATACCACAAAAGAAAATCATCAAATCACACAGGAAGAGAGCAAGAGAAGAAAGGGACAGAGAAACTATAATACAGCCAGAAAACAATGCACAAATGGCCATGAGTATATACCTATCAATAATTACTTTAAAAGTAAATGGGCTACATTTCCCAAAGATAGAGTAGGTGAATGGATAAAAAAACCAACCAACCAACCCAAGACCAATCTATATGCTGTCTACAAGTAACTCACTTCAGATGTAAGGACACACACTGACCGAAAGTGAAGGGACTAAAAGAGATAATCCGTGTAAATAGAAACCAAATGAAAGTTGCAGTGGCTACATTTATATTAGACAAAATGGACTTTAAAACAAAGAAAGACTGTAATAAATGACAAAGAAGGGCATTACATAATGATAAAGGGGTCAATTCAACAAAAAGATATAATATTTGTAAACATTTATGAGCCCAACACAGGAGCACTTAAATATATAAAGCAAATATTAACAGAGTTAAAGGGAGAAATAGATAGCAATACAGTAATAGTAGGGGACTTTAACACTCCACTGTCAATAAATAGATCATCCAGACAGAAAATCAATTAAGAAAACATTGGCTTTAAATGACATGCTAAACCAGATGGACTTAACAGAATATACAGAAAATTTCATCCTAAAGCAACAAAATACACATTCTTCTCAACTTCACAGGAACATTCTCCAGGACAGATTTTAGGCCACAAATCAAGTCTTAATAAATTTAAGAAGATTGAAATCATATCAAGCTTCTTTTTTTGAGCACATGGTATGAAACTACAAATCAAGTACAAAACAAAGAAAAAAACAAAAAACTGGAAAATTCACAAATATGTAGATTAAACAACATGCTACTGGACAACCAAAGGGTCAAAGAAGAAATCAAGAGAAATAAAAAATACCTTGAGACAAATGAAAATGGAAATACAACATACCAAAACTTATGGAATACAATTCTTAGAGGGAAGATAAGCACCTAGAAAGAAACAAGAAACAAGAAAAATCTCAAACAACCTAACTTTACACCTTAAGGAACTAGAAAAAGAAGAATAAACAAAGCCCTAATTAGTAAAAGGAAGGAAATAACAAAGATCAGACTGGAAATAGATTAAAAAGACAATAGAAAAGATCAATAAAACTAAGAGCTGGATCTTTGAAAAGTAAACAAAATTGACAAACCTTTATCTAGACCCATCAAGAAAAAGAGAGGACTCAAATAAAATAAGAAATGAAAGGGATGTTACAAGTGATACCACAAAAATTCAAAGGATCATGAAACTATTATGAACGATTATATGCTAACAAATTGAATAGCCTAGAAGAAATGGATAAATCCCTAGAAACATACAGAAAATCTGAGTAGATCAATTACTAGTAGGGAGATTGAATCAGTAATCCAAAACCTCCCAACAAACAAAAACTCCAGGATCAGATGGCTTCACTGCTGAATTCTACCAAAATTTAAAGAATTAATACCAAACTTTCTCAGACTCTTCTAAAAAAACAGAAAAAGAAGGAATGTTTCCAATCTCATTTTACGAGGTCAGCATTACCCTGGTTCCAAAATCAGACAAGGACACCGCAAGAAGAAAAGTTACAGGACTATATCCCTGATGAACATAGATACAAAAACCCTCAACAAAATATTAGGAAACTGAATTCAAGAATACATTAAAGGGATCAGACACCATGATCAAGTAGGATTTATTCCAGGGATCCAAGGATGGTTCAACATCTGCAAATCAATAAATGTAATATACTACATTGTCATATGATTTTTATCCTTTGTCAGTCTCAATAGATGGAGAAAAAGCTTTTGACAAAATTCAACACTCATTTATGATAAAAATTCTCAACAAAGTGGGTATAGAGAAGATTCACATCAACATAATAAAGGCCATTTGACAAGTCCACAGATAACATGCTCAATGCTAAAAAGCTAAAAGCTTTTCCTTTAACATCAGGAACAAGACAAGAATGTCCCCTTTTGCCACTTTTATTCAACATAGTACTGGAAGTCCTAAGCAGAGCAATTCATTAGGCAAGAAAAAGAAATAAAAGGCATCCAAATCAGAAATAAGTAAAACTATTTACAGATGACATGATATTATATATAGAAAACCCTAAAAACTCCACCCAAAACTATTAAAACTAATAAACAAATTCAGTAAAGTTGCAGGATACAAAATCAATATACAGAAATCTGTGGTGTTTCTATACACAAATAACAAACTGTCAAAAAGGAAAATTAAGAAAACAATCCCATGTACAATTGCATCAAAAAGAATAAAATACTGGGGAATAAATTTAACCAAGGTAGTGAAAGACCTGTACACTGAAAACTATACGACACTGAAGAAAGAAACTGAAGAAGACACAAATAAATGGAAAACTAGTCCATGCTCATGGATTAGAAGATTACTGCTAAAATGTCCATACTCTCCAAAGCAAATTACAGATCCAGTGCAATCCTCATCAAAATTCCAATGGCATTTTTCACAGAAATAGAACAAACAATCCTAACATTTGTATAGAACCACAAGAGACCTTGAACAGCCAAAGCCACCTTGAGAAAAAAGAACAAAGCTGGAGGTATCATGCTTCCTGACTTCCAAATATATCACAGAACTCTAATAGAACAGTATGGTATTGGCATAAAAACATATATAGATCAATGGAACAGAATAGAGAAACCAGAAAGAAACCCATACACATATGGTCAATTAATTTACAACAAAGGAGCCAAAAACCTACAATAGGGAAAGGAGTCTCTTAATAAATGGTGTTGGGAAAACTGGACCACTATCTTCTACCATACACACACACACACACACACACACACACAACACAAAAGCTCAAAATGGATTAAAGATTTAAATGTAAGACCTGAAACCATAAAAGTCCTAGAAAAACATAGGCGGTAAACTCCTTGACATCAGTGTTGGCATTGATTTTTTGGATTTGATATCAAAAGTAAAGGCAACAAAGTCAAAAATTAAAAAGTGGGAGTACATCAAACTAAAAAACTTCTGCACAGCAAAGGAAGCCATCAACAAAATGAAAAGGCAACCTACTGAATGGGAGAAAATACTTGCAAATCATATATCTGACAAAAGGGTTAATATCCAAAATGTACAAGGAACTCATACAATTCAATAGCAAGAAAATAAACTATCCAATTAAGAAATGGGCAGAGGATCTGAATAGACATTTTCCCAAAGAAGCCATACAAATGGCACATGAAAAGGTGCTCAACATCACTCATCATCAGGGAAATGCAAATCAAAACCACAATGTCACATCACACCTGTTAGAATGGCTACTAACAAAAAAAGAAATAAGTATTGGTGAGGATGTGGAGAAAAGGGAACCCTTCTACACTGTTGGCAGGAATGTAAATTGGTGTAGCTACTATGGAAAACAGTATAGAAGTTCTACCTATGACCCAGTGATTCTACTTCTGGGGATTTATCCAAAGAAAAGAAAAAACATTAACTCGAAAAGATATGTGCACACCCATGTTCACTGAAGCATTATTTACAATATCTAAGATATGGAAACAACCTAAGTGTCCAACAATGAAGAAATGGATAAAGAAAATGTACATACATACATGAAGGAATATTCAGCCATAAAAAATAAGGAAATCCTGCCATTTGGGACAACATGGATGGACTTTGAGGGCATTATGCTAAGTGAAATAAATCTGACAGAGAAAGACAAATACCGTATGAGCCAACTTATATGTAGAATCTAAAAAACAAAAACAAGAAAACTGAGCTCATGAATTAGAGAGAGAACAGATTGGTGGCTGCTAGAGGTGGGGGCTTAGGGTTGGGTAAAATGGGTGAAGGGGGTCAAAGGTACGAACTTCCAATTACAGAATAAGTAAGTCATGAGGATGTAATGTACAGTATGGTGACTACAGTTAATACTGTACTGCAAATTTGAAAGTGCTGAGAGATCTTAAAAATTCTCATCACAAGAAAAAATTTTCTAACTATGGTGAGGGATGTTAACTAGGCCTATTAGCCATTTCACAATATATACAAATATCATTATGCTGTATACCTGAAACTTATGTTATCTGTCAATTATACCTCAATTTAAAAAAACAAAAAAAAGTGTGGAAAGATAATCTAGAAAGGAGAAATTATTTCAGACATATGGAGATAAAAGTCTTATGAACTAAATTGAAATATTTAAATAAAATGGAGAAACTGCTAGAAACATATAAAATGTATAGGAATAACTTGAATAGACTCATAAACTGTAAAAAGTATATTAGAAATAGTAGTCAAGGACCTGTCCTCTGAAAAAACCTCAGGTCCAAATGTTTTTACTCTATCAAATTCTACCAAACTTTCAAAATAGCTAATTCTATTTTATGCAAGTTGTTCCAGAAACCAGAAAACAGGGGAAGTGGGAGATCTTCCCAGCTCATTCCTTGAGATTAGTGTAATACTGACTCAAAAACCAGAAACAAAAAACCCAAACCAAGAGAATAAAAAGGAAAATTATAGGCCCATTTTGTTTATGTATGCAGATTCAAAATCCTAAATAAAGCAATAGTTAAATGAATACAACAGAGCACTAAAAATAATATATCATGAACAAGCAGGGTTTGTGCCAGTAATGCAAGGATTGTTCAATATCAGAAAAATCCATCAATATACTTCTCTATATTAATAAAATAACGGAGTAAAACATTTCATGATAATCTTAGTTGAACCAGAACAATCATTTTGCAAAGTTCAACACCTGTCTATAATTGTTAGTAAACTAGAAATAGAAGGAAATATTCTTAATGAGGGAAAAGCTATGTATACTCAAACCCTATGTATACGCAAACAGTATATATCACACTAAATGGGTAAACCTTAGATGCATTCCCTTTAAGATAAGAAACAAGATTAGGACATCCTTATCACCACAAATGTTTAACACAGTATTGGAAATCCTGACTAACACTATTAAGAAAAAAGTGAAGGGACTGGAAGGAAAAAAAGTATATCCCCCAAATATTTAGAAATCAAAACACCTCTAAATAATCCAGGGATCAAAAAAGAAATCATAAAGGAAATAAGAAAATATTCTGATTTGAATAACAATGAAAAGATAAAATCTGTGGGAATCACCTAAAGCAGTACATAGAGGGAAATGTGTAGTTTTAATGCCTTTATTAAAAAGAGTTAAAAATCAATTTATCTAAGCTTCAAAAAAGCCATAAAAGAAGAGCAAATTAAAACCAAAATAGAGGGACTTCCCTGGTGGTCCAGCAGTTAAGAATCCTTGCTCCCAATACAGGGAGCACAGGTTCGATCCCTGGTTAGGGAACTAGATCCCACATGTTGCAACTAAAGATCCCACATGCTGCAAAGAGCCTGTGTGCTGCAACTAAGGCCTGGTGCAGCCAAATAAATAAATGAATAAATGTTAGAAAACAAAATCAAAATAGAAAGGAATAATACAGATGAGAGCATAGGGCAATAAAAATAAATGGGTAAAATTAACAAAGCCAAAAGTTGATTCTTTGAAAAAATTAATAGACTTTATTAAACCCCTAGCAAGATTGGTCAGGTAAAAAGTATAGAAAAAAAGCTACCAATAAGCAAAACCAATACATATCCTATAGTCACTATAAGGATAATCAAAGAATATTCTGAACAACTTTATGTCAAAAATATTGGAAATTACATGAAATAGACAAATTCCTTAAAAGATACAACTTACCAAATTTCACAAAAGAAACAGAAAATGTGAATAATCCTGTATCTGTTTCAGAAATTGAATTTGTGATCCACAATATTCCCCCCCCTGCAAAAAAAACACCCCCCAAACCCCTCTAACTAGGTCCAGATGACATCAATGGTGAATTCTTCAAAACATTAAAAGAAAAAATAATAACCTCATAAACTCTTCCAAAAAAGGGGAGGAGGGAACACTTCCCAAATTGTTTTGTGAGGCCAGCATAACCCTAATACCAAAACCTGACAGAGATGGTATAAGAAAATGAAATCACAGATCTATATCCTTCATAAGCACGGATACAAAAGCCTCTAACACAGTATTAGCATATCAAACAGCAATATATAAATAGATAACACATCATACCCAAGTGAAATTTATTTCAGTGATATAAAGTTGGTTTAACATTTGAAAATCAACCAAAATAGTTCACCATAGTACCAAGCTAAAACATACAAAACCATATGATCATCTTGAAAAATGGAGAAAAAACATTTTCAAAACTCAACACCTCATGGTTCTCACCATGTCTATTTAACATTGTACAGGAAGTTCTAGCCAGTGCAATAACGCAATAACAAGAGACAAAACCCATGAAAATTGAAAAAACTGAAACAATTCTCAGATGACATAATTGTGTACATCAAAATCAAAAGCGTTCTACACAAAAGTTAAAAAAAATAGAAAAATTGAATGAATTTAGCAAGGTTGTTAAGTTACAAAGTAAAAAGCACAAAAATTAATTGCATTTATGTATAACAGTAATGAGTAATTGGAAGATAAATTAAGGAACAATTCTACTTACCACAGCACCAAAAACCTTAAAAATTTTAAGAGTTTAACAAAGATTTGCCAGATGTCTATAATGAAGACTACAAAACCTTCCTGAGAAAAGACCTAAGATAAGTGGAGAGATATACCATGTTCATGGATTAGAAGAGTCAATATTAAGACGTCAGTGCTTTCAAAATTGATATATAAATTCAGAGAGATCCAAATCAAAATCGTATCAGGATTTTTTTTAAAATAAATTGATCAGCTAGCTGATTCCAAAATTTATTTAAATGCATTTACGGAAATGCAAAGAACCTAGGATAGACAAAACAATCTTGACAATAGAGTTGAAGGGTTTACACTACCTGATCTCAAAGCTAGGCATAAAGCTATAGTAATCAAGACAGTGTGCTACCGGTGTAAGGATAAATGAACAGAATTGGAGAGTCCAGAAATAGACCCACATTTATACAGTTAACTTTATTTTATAAATTTTTTGGCCACACTGCGTGGCTTGTGGGATCTTAGTTCCCCAACCAGGGATCAAACCCATGCCCCCTGCAGTGGGAGCATGAAGCCCTGATCACTGGACTGCCAGGGAATTCCTCAGTCAGCTAATTTTAAAGAGGCACCAAATGAATTCAATGGAGATAGAGAACATTTTCAACAAATGGAGCTAAACCGAATAGATACTCTTATGGGGGTTGGGAGGAAGGAAGATCCTCAATCCTTGCCTCACATCTTACACATAAATGAATTTGAGATGGATCATGGACTTAAATGTAAGAGGCTGCTTTCAGAAGAAAACATAGGAAATTATCTTCATGAACTTGGGGTTGACAAGAATATTTTAGATAAGACACAAAAAAACACAACGATAAAGGGAAAAAAATGGACTTCATCAAAATAAAACACTCCTGCTCCCCAAAGTCACCAGTAAGAAAATATACAGGCAGGGCACAGACTGAGGGAAAATGCTAGTAATACATACATCTGACAAAGAACTTACTAACATCCTTATGAAAAGGATTCCAACCATTCTGTAATGAGACAAGCAACCTAATGAAAAAAAATGGCCAGAGCCTTCAATACACATTTCAGAAAAAAAGAAGATAAATTGTCAGTAAGCATATAAAAAGGAGTTAAACATCATTTGTTATGCAAATTAAAATCATGAGATATAATAAAACAACTGGAACTCTCATTATTGTACACAAATGCACATAACATGGCACCTACAGTCACTTGGGAAAACTTCTGGCAGTTTCTCATAAAATTAAACATAAACCTACCTTATGACCCAGCAATTCTACTCATTATTTAATAAGAGAAATGAAAACACATCCACGAAGAATGTTCATAATAACTTTATTTGTAATCACCCCAAACTGTAAAGAACTCAAATGTCCATAAACCAGAGAAAGGATAAATTGTGGGATGTTCATGAAAAGGAGCACTACTGAGTAGGAAAAAAACCTCCAAACTATGGATATACGCAACAACATGTATGAACCTCGCAGACATTGTGAACAACAAAGTCAGATGCAAAAGTGAACATGTATAATTCCATTTATATGAAATTCAAGAACAGGTGAAACTGATCTATGACAATAGATAACAGAAAAAAATGGTTGCCAAGGGCAGAAGGGGAGAGAAATAAATTTCCTGCACACTTTCTGAGATCACAGAAAAGTTCTCTATCTGGACTTGGATTAGGATCACATAGATGTATACAATGTCAAAATAAATAGAACATAATCCTAAAATCTATGCACTTCACTGTCTACAGATTTTACTTGAATACAGACCGTTTTACCTTAAAACTTAGTATTAAAAATCTGACATCAGGGCTTCTCTCGTGGTGCAGTGGTTAAGAATCCGTCTGCCAAGGCTGGGGACACGGGTTCAATCCCTGGTCCAGGAATATCCCACATGCTGCAGAGCAACTAAGCCCGTGCACCACAACTACTGAGCCTGTGCTCTAGAGCCCGTGAGCCACAACTACTGAGTCTGCATGCCACAACTACTGAACCCGCATGCCTAGAGCCCGTGCTCTGCAACGAGAAGCCACTGCAATGAGAAGCCCATGCACCGCAACGAAGAGTAGCCCCCGCTCGCTGCAACTGGAGAAAGCCTGCGTGCAGCAATGAAGACCCAACACAGCCACAAAAAAAAAAAAAAAAAATCTGACATCAGATTTTTATCAGATCTGCCACTTCCAAAAACAGCTGTTCACACAGACATGTGAACTCACCTCAATTTACAATAGCTTTGTTCTTTGAGTCAGTTACTCTTCAAAATAAAACTTGAATTGTTTTCAAATTCACTAAATTTTCTAGTGAAATGCTGCTCATAAAATTTTACTTTCTTGCCCTAAATTTCTTATTCATTAAGAACATGATTCAGGGACTTCCCTGGTGGTGCAGTGGTTAAGAATCTGCCTGCCAATGCAGGGACACGGGTTTCAGCCCTGGTCCAGGAAGATCCCACATGCTTCAGAGCAACTAAGCCCATAAGCCACAACTACTGAGCCTGCACTCCAGAGCCTGCGAGCCACAACTCTGAGCCTGCGTGCCACAACTACTGAAGCCTGCATGCCTAGAGCCTGTGCTCTGCAACAAAGAGAAGCCACCGCAATTAGAAGCCCGCACACTGCAACGAAGAGTAGCCCCTGCTCGCCGCAACTAGAGAAAGCCTGTGCGCAGCAACGAAGACCCAACACGGCCAAAGATAAATAAATTTATATAGAAAAAAGGAACATGATTCATTATGTTGTACACTAAAAGTTAAAGACCGAAGTACCCTAAAGATAGTCCAAACCCTCAACTCTTTTTAAAATAAAAACAGATGCCGAGATAAATTGACTTGTCCAGGATCACGTTCTTGTTTCATTTCAGAAATAAAAATACATATATTATACATTGTCACCCTTTGTAAATAATAACACGCAAAAACAACAGCTTACCTTTTTAATAAACGTAGATGAAATAATTACGTGGCAACTGAAGCATTAGAAACAATGACTGAACATCATTAGGTTAGAATATTTTTTAGAAATAAATGTTATATATATTATATATATTTTAAATGTTATATTTTAAAGCACTTTTTTTTTTTTAAATTTTTAAAAACTTTAATTTTTTTGGCCGTGCCACGCAACATGTGGGATCTTAGTTCCCCGATCAGGGACTGAACCCTGAATTGGAAGCATGGAGTCTTAACCACTGAACCGCCAAGGAAGTCCCAGAAAGCACATATTTTCTATTCAACTAAGGCATTTCCAAATTTACACTGGCTGGTTTTTCATGAATGATACATTTTCTAGTTGAAGTGTGTTGGTCTTTACAGTTGGTGCATTTGAATCAGACAGCTTTTCAGGAACTGTACCGATAAGCTATAAAACTTGGGTAACAAAAGAACTTCTGGATTTTTGAAAACTGCAGTTAGTGAAAGGCATAATGGAATTTCTGTACTCTAATGGAGGGTAAATGTAGTAAAATTTAGCTAAAAACCCCCCAAAAAACTTGGCAGTGCTGGTTGTGACGAGCAGAGAGAGGATTAAAATGCATTTAAATAATGGAAAAAGGCTTTTATACTTACATAGGAAAATTTTTATTTGATAAATATAATTTCATAAAGTTTAAAAAGTTACTGAGAGCTGTACAATAGGTATACTACATTTACTGACAATGCAGATAATTTAGATATTAGACAGCCACAGTGTCTGAGGTCCAAAATTTTAAACTGAGTGTTGCGACAGTATTTCCAACTACTAATTATTCATAAAAATCTAAGTCACCATTATTACAAACATATCATTAGTTATGATCTATTTTTTGCAGCAATATCATTCAGGTTATCTCACATAAACAGCACTTTAATTATGTTCTATTTTTATGAAAATAGATGACTCATATCAGGATAGAAATAAAAATGTCTCTAAAGGGGGACCAAAATTAATAAAACACGTTTTACATAACTCTTTGGTGTGTTAGTTTTATTAATGCCTGCTTGTATCATACTCCAAATTGATCTTTACAGGAAAAACACAAACATGGATGACTTTCCCTTTCTCCCCAGTCCCCAATAACTTTTCAGAGCAGCGTATGTTAAAAACTTTTGGTATTAATTATAAATTTTTTAGTGGCCGTGACTCCTGCCTATCAGACAGGAGTCTGAAGCTTACCACAGAAGCCCAATTTCACAATCTTAACGCAGTAGAAATGACCCTGGTCTGAGTAAGGTATTCCCTAACTGGATGATTTGCCTCTGTTTAACCTCCTACTCAGGACAGTGCCAGAGTCTGGATCAGGTCTGGGAAGCCTTTGGACCTCAGGGAGATTAAGACCCAAGGAGGAGGCTAGTTAAGAGAAATTCAAACTAAATTCTCCCCTTTTTTCTTCTCAACCCCACAGAAAGGCTGGGTAGCTATAGTTCTCCTGGCCCACACTCTACTCCTTCTGGGGTGAGCCTGATGCTTGCTAAAGCTGAGGCAGGGTGCTGAGTCACCTAAAGCAGCTGATAGGCAATTTTGGAAACTGACTTGGTGCTTACTGCTATCTTCAGGGCTACAGGCTTCAGGCTAGGCAAAAGCAAGCAAGTGAGGCAAATAGATTTGAGACCACTAACTAGCAGTAACACATGTAGCATCATACCCTGGTTTTGGCAGATAAGAGTAAGTTAATTATCAACATCATACTTTCCAAAGAATTTTAAAGAAATATGCAAGGGAGAAAATTTCTGATTACTCATTATGCAGTAATAGTTTTACAATATGAATATTTAGCACTAGAGAACTACTGCAAGTTTGTAGACAACAGTTACTTTCTTAAATAAACAGAAGAAAACCCCTTTCTTACAAGATAATCTTCCTTTAAATGGAGTAGGTTTTGAACAACAGACTAGGAGAAGCATGTCAGCGGATGCTATTAACTTTTTTCAGATATAAAATTCCTACATAACTTCAAATACTGAACGCAGAAAATTGCATCAATCACACCTTGAGCACCATATAGGCTAGCTGACCTCATGCCTTGCTGTAGTTGATCAGAGACTGCTTGATGGCTTTGCCGTCCTTCCCTGGTGTTAGTAGTCAGTTAAACTGATGGCAAATAAACACTGTAAGGTAGATGTAATGCAGGGCTACTGAACGTCATTTTGTTATATGAACATTTTATAAGACATTCTAAGAAAAAGCAAATTCTGTATTATTCTCCACTAATACTCTACTGAATATTTTCTGCAATATTTCCTCTTCTGGAACATGAGCTGGTAAGGGTACAGTACACTGTACATTTTATTATCCCTTTACTGTATTTGCAGGATAACAGTATCTTCCTAAACTCAATCTAAGTTAAAGAAGGGCTATTTATGAAAATTAATATTTAGGCTGAAATTCATAACCTAATATCCTTGCATTATTGAAACAGACAAATGTTACATTAGCAAGAAAACAGTTTACCAGTGAACAAAGGTAAAGTCTTAATTCTACCATTCTTTCCCTACCAGCCCAATTCCAGAAGTCTTATATTCATGAAATGGGAAAGGGGTGGAGGGTTGTGCAATAAACCTACAGAAAGGAATTATCATATTCTCCAGGGAAAATTTTGGCAACACCTTACTTAACCATTTCCATACAATTTTGAATGTATATGTACACAATAATATGCTTAGGGATGGGTAACAGTTCTTTAATAATCATTTCCAAGTTTTAAAACATTACTTTTTATCAAAACAAATGACAACACTGGATCTACATGATAAACTCAGGATGAAAATCAAGTACTGAACTGCAGTGAGTTAACGGCAGTAATACACACCTGATTAATCATTTTTAGCATTTAAATTTACTGCAGCCATTACCCCATATAATTTAGCATTTTAGACTTTGCTTCATTTACATTCTATAGCCACACCTTATAATGGGACACTGGGCAGATTTCACTTTACTGTAGTAGTCTGCTGTAAGTTAGATAATGTATACTAACCTAAAAATAACAGGATTCTCATCTGAAATTCTTTATTCTAAAAGCTAGCTTACTGAAAGTCAAGAGCAATTCTGAGCTAGTTACAGAAAGAGGCTCTTCTCATTTTATTGATTTAATTATCCTAATATTTTGATTTGTATAATTAAAAGTATTTGCAATATTTAAATAGTTTTCAAACTGGTTTTTTATTGATTATAGTTGAATTTACAACAGTGTCATAAAATACTATAAACAGAGCCTTCAGATAGACAAAAAAAGCAAATTTAAATATATTAACCAGATTAAAGCATGCAAAAGATCCAATGATAAACACATTAAATAATAATATGCTAATGATGTCTAATTTACCCACTATAGGTTCTTTACATTGTCACAAAAATAGTAAACATCAATTTGAAATTTGGTGAATGGGCTTGATTCCTGATTTATAGGTAAGATATGATATACCCTTTGCATGTATATGGTTAACTTAACTGGTTGTGTTACAGTACATTTAGAGAAGTTTTGGTACTGGTATATATTTACTACCCATACTGCAGTAAATAATGTTTGGAAATGCATTCTCCTAATTTGCTCTGTGAACTTAGAAAGCACTAATGAATGAACAAACATGGGTCACTGAGGGACCAAAATTCCTTACTATTCACATTAACTTTTCCCATGAAAAGTTTCAAATATAACTCTAATAAAAAAATAGAGTTTTCAAGGAAAACTTTTCAGCATAATTTATAGAGGCAGATTTAAACAGAAGACTCAATAACCAAGCCATACTAAAAAATACAATTAACTAGGAATTAGCTCCCTTTTCTACCTTGATGTTAAAATATTTAGTGGCCTTAGCAAAAGGCTGAAATGCCATTGGGAGTCCCGTAAGCACACGGGGACAACCCAGATAAAGAGATGAAAAATGGCTCTTTATTCATAAATTTTAACATGTTCAGATTTAAATTAAGAGGGCGGCTGACAGGGGTGCATGGTAATGCTTTTTGTTTGTCTGCCATTATAACTCTGAGTGGGCATGAACTACTCCAGAGATTTCAGAAAGTAATTCCGCAGAGGTAGTGTGGCCATTACCAGGATGATCACACTGAATTTTAGGAAAGGAGTTGAAATGGCTCCCACAAAGTACTACCGCCCCTTTAACAAGTAGACGAGTCCATTGTGGAGAGAGTCAAGATGCTCCTGTCGTTGGTATAGAAAGGATCCGATGCACTCCATGATCTAAAGTAACAATAAGAGAAAAGTTTGGCTCACCAGGACCTATGTTTCAATTGAGAAAAAATTGTACTCTAAAACTTAGGACCAAAATGCGATTTGAGTATTAAAATAAGCACTGATTGATTCATTTTTAAATGCTAAAGATAAGTTCTTCTTACTAGCATTGAAGGACCAAACATTCTATTTATATTATACAAAAACTTGGGAAAATAATGCTCTAGTCATCATATAAAAATATTAGCCAAAATTCATTACCATTAAAACAATTTCTATAGGTAGTAAAGCATGAGACACTCTTAAAATCTTAATTCAATAAGAAACAAGTATGTTATTAAGAGGTATGCACATTTGGTTTTACTGAAAAGCAACTAGCCTGTATTTTGACATCACGAAAGCAAACAAACAAAAATCTCACTTACCAAAAGCTTTGGAATGAAACAGTAGTATGTTCATATTATATTATTATTTCTTTTCAGGTATAAATTCTAAAGGTTTTAGCATTAATTAGCTTGAACAAAGTAAATGTTTTAATTCAACAGGTATCAAAGACACCTTGAACGAAGTAAATGTTTTGACTCAATAGGTATCAAAGACACCTAGAAGTCACTAGGGTTTTCACTTAACTAAGAACAAATGATCCTCTACTGGTCTGGAAAAAGTTAACTACTGTCTGTCTGAATGATAAGGCCATAAGCAATTCATTATATAATACTTTATTTGCAGCTGTACCAATTTCAGCTAAAATAACTTAAGACTAAAAATAGCCTGCCATGCTTAAAATAGCCTAACCTATTTCAAGGACAGTATTAGGATTACCAAGTTAAAGGTGGCTTTTCTTAGAATACTAAAAGCACTTAATAAATACATTTTATGTAACTTTTTCCAGGGTTCCCACTTTCCTTAAATAAAGAAGTTAGAGAAAGAGATTAGCACTTAAAATGGCCCAAATTCACTTTTATAAAAAATCTGCTGTTTCCTAGAGACTAAAGTTTGTATGTAGTTCAATTTTAGACCGATTAAGTGAGCACAGTCACAATGAAGATTGGAACCCAGAAACTTTACAAAGTTGGCAAAGAGGAAGACAAACAAGCAACAACCATACCAGTGGTTTACAGGTTCTCTAATTTTACTAGTTTCCAGAAAACTTAAACAGTATCTACCTTCGTTTAAGAAGGGCTTGTTCACTACGGTCTCTCTAGCACCTAGAACTGTGCCATAGTAGGTACTCAGTATTGGTAAAATAAATGAATGGAATAAGACTATGAACGTTTCTTAGAGTAAGTATTTATGCAAGAAAAAGTATGCTCAGACACACATGACAAAACATAACTATAAACAATACTCCCAAACTGCCAATATTTTAGTTTTTCCTCTTTTCCAACCATTGCTTACACAGAAGAATCTTATTAGGTAAGGTTTCCTTCATTTTTGATCTTTTCAAAGCACACATGTGCATTCATATTGTTAAATATCATATTTGACAGAACATTAAACACCTGAACTACATATTAACTATTAACTCCTTTCTACTTAAAAGACAGTTTTGATTAGGATAAAGTAACTGTTGGTAAATTACATACAGAAAAGCATTTATTGCTGACGTACAGCCCTTTAGAGTACAACATGGCATATCCTTTATATAGCACCATGATGCTATCTTTGAAACAGAGCTTGCAATATGGCATATTCCTTTGACAACATCAATTAGTAAAATATAAGTAGAATTTTTGTGCCTGGATGGTAAAACTTTATTAGTAAAGAAATCTGTCATATGAAAGCACTAATTGTATTTCTCAAGTGATGACCATTACCTCTTATGTTTAATTAATGTTAATGGAACAAATATCCAAAGGATTCTACATCTTGTAAATAGAGGTATCAGTCTGTCCCTACCTTTTAAATTAGACATGAGAGAGAAATGTAGAATAGATGCTATTCCAAAAGCAAAACAGAATGCCAAATATATTTCACTAAAACAATTACAGGTAAAAAACAAAAACAAATGACTTTTCAAAGTTTAAATATAATGTTAATGGATCCATGGCAATATTCATATAGCCCCTAGAAAAGCACCAAGTGGTTTTGAATATTGTATAATTTTATCCACTAAAAAAAAAAAATAGAACAAATCTCAAAAGACTTTTTAGATTATTCATTTGAAGAAAACAGGGAGATAATGACAGTAGTAACTGATAGCATAACCTGAGATGCTGGACATAATTGGAAAGGTATTTATAGTCTGTCAAATAAGATATTCATTACTGTTAAACATTTTATTAGAAAAAAAAAAACTCTTAAAAAAGAAAAAAGTGAGATACAATTTTAAGGGGAAAGAAGTACAGATGAGAAGAGACAGCTTCAACAGAACATGCAGAAATAAATCCCATAATTCCTTGGGCAGGTTCAAAAGGGATAATGCAGCATAAAAATGGTTATGTAAAGAATGATGGGGTGCATCACCTAAATAGTTGATATCCAGAAAATGGGAATATATATAAAGCAGAAAAATATTCTGGGATCATTTAAAATTAATTCTAGTCTTTTTTTTTAGTAGTTAGTGAAAATGTATATTGTCATTAAAGAGAATTTCGTGTTGAAAAAGATGTTCTAAAAATTCTATACAAGTTCTTCAGTAGTCTCTTAGTCTAATTCCCACCTTAGTTCTGTGCAGTAAAGCTGTCTTATATTATACATTAGGTCTTTCTGGAACTTCCTTTGGGACACTTGTTGGACTGGGTACATGACAGAACTACTTTCTTATAATGCATTTCATAATACAATTGTGTAAGTCATAACATACAAGTCCCAATAAATTTAGGTGTCATAGTAATTCTTACATGTGGAATAAAATGCCTACAAAATAATATCACAGCATTATGGAAATATTTTTGATCACATTAAATTAACAAATGGGGACTGAAACCACAGACATTATGTTATTAACATAAGAATGCTATTTGTAAATGCAACTGTACCATAAAGAAATGGCCACAACTAAAGGCAAAGTGGGAACTAACAAGTTCACCAGTAAAAGTTACCTGAATTCTATGATACAAGAATGATGTCATACTCATCATTTTTAAAACATAAAGCCAACCAAATATTAAAAATTCTTTTATCAACAGATAAGAGTAGTGCCTCCTCTGCCCTTTACTCCCTGCTCCTGGGGTCTTTCCAACCTCTTCCCAGGCGTGGCACATGTAGAAAGTGATACTACTCATGTGGCACGCTGCGGACAATGGAAATCACC
This sequence comes from Eschrichtius robustus, assembly GCF_028021215.1. Lineage (NCBI taxonomy): Eukaryota > Metazoa > Chordata > Mammalia > Artiodactyla > Eschrichtiidae > Eschrichtius > Eschrichtius robustus. Next base: position 62,089,511 of record NC_090829.1, on the reverse strand, counting down.
ATCCATCCTCGCCCATCCGTAACCCTTCATGCACACGAGTGCACTGCTGCTCTGACTTTGACACTTTGATATCATTCACCTAAAGAATACCAAAGTGTGAAAAAAATTATTTCTATTCCTTAATATTCCCTAAATAATAACATGTCTCTTGGGGAAATGTATAAAGAATTGAATCAATTTCACTTTTTAAATAATTTAAGTGGTATATACCAAAAAATGGTATTTTTGTTATGATCCAAAAGAGCAAATCTAATTCAAGAAACACATTTGGGAGGAGACAAAAACACTAAAATTCTTCTAAACCATAATTTAAAGAGCCTGTTCTAACTTATAAACTTTTAATTAGACCATAAATACCGAGTAAAAACTTAAAAATCACAACTTATTTTAAAACCTCATTACACATATAAAAAGGTGTAGGAGAGCAGAATTTCAGCCTTTTATGTTTATAAATACCTCAAAGTCTCAAATGAGTGACTAGACAATATACATGAAGAATAAGAAAGGCAAAATCTTTTGACTTTACTATTATGTGTAGATTATTTTGTAAATACAAAAAGCAAACACACAAGCAAAACAAATACAGGAAATAAAACAACAGTTTAGGTATAATCAAAAAAAGAAAGTTATAAAAAACGAAACGAGTACCAGATACACACTCCTATTCACCACATTTGAGAAAGACTGTAAAGCAAGATTTTTTGTTCATTAGATGAAAAGTCTCTTCAAAGGTGCTTTCTGTTCCTTTGTTAGTGAAAGAACCCCCTACACCCTAAAGCCACAAAGTGAAATACCATCAAAGAGTGCTAATAAACAGCATACTTCCTGCTTCAGTTGGTAAAACCAGGGGCTGATTTATTAGGTATCTAGAGATGCAGGTTCATCCTGTTCCAGTTTATAGGATACTCATCTGCAGCAAAGGCTACTTAGAGAAATTTCACACCTGCTGACATGGGACGGACTACATCTTCCTATTACTCGTTCCAGCATTCTTCCAACAGATGCACACGCTGTTTCTCCTTCTGAGAAACAGCACATGGAGTCCAAGCACTTGATACTTGAATTTGTTTCAGTAAGCTGAAGGAGTTGAAGGAGAAAAATATTAGTTATTTATAGATTTGTACTTCCAAAAAGCATTAAAAAAACTGCAACAAGCACTTTAAAACCAAAAGTAATATATACATGTTTTCTATAATATGGAAATGTATGGAAGGCTTTAATTAAGAGTAATCATACCAAAATATTTAAAAGGCACTGTGTCCTAAATTAGAGGCTGAGTAAAATCATTATATAAAACAAGTAGCTGGATACTATATAAATCTGCAAAGATTTTGTATTTTAATATTTTAATATATTATGATTAAAATGATTTATTTACATCAACCACTCAGAGACTTAATGAATTCTCATTCTTCCTTGAGCTTTTGTTTAGGTGAAATGCTCCTGCAACTTCAATTAAAAATATCTAGTAACTGAGAAAAGTAGAGTTTAAATTAATTTGAAGACTGGGAAATAATCAGGCAGGACCAAATCCCAATCTTCAACAATAACAACAACAACAGTAGCAAACACCTTACGTAGTGCCAGGTTCTAAACACCATATAGATATATATATGCACATCATAAATAATTCTTGAAAAAAGCATCATCTGCCTCAAATTGCTAAGCAACTATTAAGTGCTAACCATGCCCATAATAAGTTCATCTTGCTTTTTAAAAATTAACTGATGATACATTATTAAAATAAAGAAGTAACTAAGTAGTACTATTTAGATTTAAAACTGAATTAATTTCTGTAAGCTTGCAAGATTTATATTGATTGAGGGATAAAAAAAACCTGGCAAGAAAAACTTAAAGCCACAGTACTAATAATTTCAATCCTGTTAAAATAAGGGGGAAAAAATGGTATGACCACATAGCCCAATGACTCCTAACCCTGGTTTTGACACAGTCAAGGGTACACCTAAATTTCTCAAGGGTTATCATTTTAAACAAACTTATTTTTCACTCATTTTCCTTTACATATATAACATATTGCATAACAAATCTTTCAAAAGTGTAGAGGAAGGAAAACAACAAAAATAGATTCATTAGAGTGCTGCAATTCACAAAGGTTGGGAATCACCAAGTGTAGAGTGTAGGCATGGCAACAGTGGACACTTGTGGAGACACTCACAATGGACAGAGGACACGAACATGATGAAACGTAAATAACCTGGCATTCTGAACCTAAGCAACTGGTGAGGTCCTACAAAATCCCTGCTCAGAATAATCCTGCCAAATACCAAGCAGTGCGAGACAACTTGGTTCCTGTTAGGCAATGAACTGATTGCATCAACGTCCTAGGATCTGCTAAGCACTGAGAAATAGCCAAATTTTACTTATTCTTTCATTATAATACCCTTGGGTTTAGGACTGTTTACGATACTATTTCTTAAACTGTGTATTATGAGATATTTACAGACATTGCACGAAAAAAAGTTCTGTGGCCAATTAAGTTTGAGAAACACTAGTTCAAGGAATGTCTAAACAGACTTTGTGAGTAAAGGACTGTCAGTAAGTCAGGTTGTACGGTCAGTCTCCAGGGAGAGAGCTAGACATGGTGCAATTCTCAAATATGTTTTTTTCAGTAAACTCCCCTTCCTCCCCTCCCCACATGGAACATTAATCAACACCAGCAGGAACATTAATATTCAGTGGAAGATTTTAGGAAATGCTGGTTTAGGTAACAGGATTTCACCAGTTTCCCAGTTTCCTCCTTGGGTTACTGGGCTCCAGCTTCCTCCATCTCAAAGCCATCCTCTGTAGGAAGCAGGACTTTAGAGCTCCCACATGCTCAAGGATAAAGTGCTACACCTCAAAGAGGCCTGTAGGGCCCTTTATAACCTGATCTCAGGCTGCCTTTCCTGCTCTACTTCTAAATGCTCCTGTACAGTCTCCACACAGCCAACCAGGCAGTGCTCCCTGCCTGTGGGTATGTGTCAGGGCCTGTCACCAATTGGGGGCAGAATGCTGACCCCTAACACCAAGTTCAGTTTAAATACCATCATCTCTATGAAACCTCCTCCACCTCTCCAACTATCAGTACTATCTCTTTCTCTCTAGCTTCTATTCCAATTCTTGTTTGTATCATTTAAATGACAGAAGCACTTAAATTCAACTTATACTTCATTGAGCAAGGCACTGTGCTGGTTCCTAAAGGGGACAGCAACCCTGCCTTCAATCTGTTGAGTAAAGGATAAAGAAAAGGGTGGGAGATAAGCCAGGAACAAGTAATAATGGCAGTTATATTAATGGAATGCTTACTATGTATGTGCCAGTTAGTATGTAAGATGCTTCTCATGGATTATCTCATTTATAACCACCTTTTCAGACAGGCACCAGACTCATACACATTTTACAGATGAGGAAACAGAGAAGTTAAAAATATGTTCATGCTCACCCAGCTGGGGCTTCAGTCTTGGTTTGATTCCAGAGCCCAAACCTCTTTACCATGCTGTTATACTGCCTTCTTATAATTATGGTATGAAGCAGAGTACAATATCGAAAAAGAGGAAGGAAAGCTCAAACCCAGCTGTTGTTGTTGGTATTAGTGGGAGAGCATGAGAGATTTGATGAAAAAGATGGCATACTGAAGACTGGATGGGATTTCAATAGCTGGAGATGGGAGAGAAACAGCATTCCAGGCTAAGCAGAGAGAATGAGTAACTGCGTGGGCAGAAAAGTATGATGTGCATTTAGTGCATGTTTAGCCTAAGTGTAGAGAGAGTAGTTGTTACTCCTACCCCCTTGCAAAAAGACCAGTGTGACTCAAAGTGTGATCTATGGACCACTGTTGGTCTGAAAACACTGTTACTAGCTCATGAGAGACAAGTGCATCTGGTCCGTGAGAGTAAGAGATTAGACAATTTTATGGCAATCTGACAGAATAGTTTTGTAACTGTTGAATCTAATTAAAAAATTGGGGCTTATTTTATATATCTTTTAAATTTCATTTCCTAGTAATTCATTTTTATTGTATTTTACAAAAGTATTGGTCCGTGATGAATTGGAAATGAACAACAACAAAACAAACAAGAAAACAAACTGGTCATTCACAACATTTATCTGGGGAGCACTGAACTAGACCAGAAACTTGAAAGAGCAAGGGGTTTGGTTCTTCTTAGCTTAACAACATGTGCTTTACTACTGCTGGTGCTCGACCAACTGACAGGGATTCACTAAAGATAACATCCATAAGGTCAGCAGCATTTGAGTGTCCACATACATGCAGAACACTGCTTAGGTTTGGATCTGCTTTGCATTCATCACCTTTTACTTTAAAACCTAAGGACAAGTATTAAACTAAGGGCAACTCAACACAGAGAGTAAATATCTTAATATGTCAAAAATATTATAAAGAAATGACTTTTCAGATTACCTTCTGAACTAAGCAAAATATATTTCCTTTTTATTCCCTAAGGAGAAAAAAAAAACCCACCTGCTTTGAAAATGCTGGTTAACTGTGTTTCTGTAAAGCTATCTATAGAAAACACTATACTGTTCTCTAGCAAACCTCCAAGCTCCATCACTTTTCCATATATACATCTTTGATCTCATATCACAGCTTCCAGTATAACCGGGGGTGGAGCATTTAGATCTCATTTCATTCAAAGTAAGGAGAGGGAGTCATTACCTTTTTAAACAAGAAGACTATTAATAAATACTAGAAAAGAAAACAGGCAAAGTAACAGGAGTGAGACCCTACCTGGTGGCACTAAACAGTAACTTTTTTTTTTTTCACACACACACACTGTATTTTATTTTTACAAGAGATAAACAGACTGACACCAAGCATTGTAAATGGATGACCACAACAAAAGCAACAATGATTGCAATTACCAAACACGAAACACACTCATACTATGTCATAATATTGACATTCAGTCCAGTAACCCTCCACTATAACAGCTCCTTTACTTTGCAGTGAAAATTGATTTGTACACTTTTTTGTAGAAAAGAAAACAAGCAAAGTAACAGGAGTGAGACCCTACCTGGTGGCACTAAACAGTAACTTTTAACTTAACAGAAATTTTGATTTATTGGTAAGACTCACTCTCCACCACATTTACTTCCCAGAAACAACCACATAACTTAGAGCTAAAAGGGCTGCCAAGCAAAACAACTATGGAGATCCAACATGGGTATGTATAGCTAATAAAAATTTTCATCTTTATAGAACTTCCCTTTTGAAATAAATTCTGGCTCACTGCTCTTATTTCCATTATTTTCACATCAATGATGGTAAACATTTAGAAGTTTCTCCTGTTACTTCTACAAAAATCTTCCTTAAATTTTCTAAGTGTTGGAAAACTGTCATACATTTCTAAGTTTTTTAGTCATGCCTATGACATTTTACCCTATCAAATCAAATAAAGTTCTTTAAGTTTAGATAAAAATTATTTAACTATTGACCATATTTGTTCTTTTGCCCTTAAAATTGTTTTATATACTTCATAATCAAAGTGAACACCTTGCTTAGCCTTAAAGGAGATATTTGTAAAGAAGCCTTAAACTATAATTATGGAGGGAAAAAAAGGCTTCTGTTTAAGGAAATGTTTTTCTTTTAAATGTGAGATCAAAAGTCATCAAATATTACCAATTTCCATATTTGGTTAAGAATAATAAAACCCCTAAAACAAGTTAATAGCTTCAAGTTCTTATTCAGAATTGGAAGAGGTACCTGTTTAATGATGGTATTTAAGTAACTGCTTCTCTTACTCAAGGCCTCTTTCTCCAAAACATGCTGTAAGCTCACATTTACTCCCCTGGACTCCCTTCCCTTTCTTTCTCACCAAGTAAAATAAACAATTTTGAAAGCCAATTATAAGTATAAATAAAATACCTCTATACTGACTTTTAGGGATCTCCAGAATGAAGGAGATTCCCATATGTGTTGCCTAAATTTAAGTGTGAAAATAAGCATACAATATGAATTCTATTTATTAGGTAAGCTTATTTTAATAAACTTGGCTTATTCCTTGTTTCAAAAAGACTGAGGCCCCTTTATTTTAATCATGTGATTGCAAAATAACAATATCTGACTAGGAATTTGTAGTTTAGGTGAACAAGAGTATGAGTTATCTGTGAAAAATGATAAAATCTCCAATTTTAATTTAATGGAGAGGGTAAATCAGAATAGCAACAATTAACTAATCAGCACAGCTGATGTTAAGAAATCAGTTTTCTAAGTATCAATCATTCACAGCATATCATTACCGTTTGGTAGAAATAATATCAATACTAATATTTTTCTTCATTTTGACCTCCAGATGAAAAAGTTGTTCAGTTAAGTCAGCACAGATTTGAAAATAACATTAGTTTTGTAAACTGTCACACTTATCAGATATGCATCTAGGTCCTGCCTTATTATTATTAGTCTTTTAAATGTTCGATTGTATTTGTTTACAAAATTTTACTCATTCAGAAAAGTGTAGCTTTTAGTGGCAAATAACTAAATACAGGCCATCAAGGTTTTCTGTTCCTTTTGTAGTTCACTGCTTTGTTAAGTGAAGCAATAGCTGTACGTATCTTTGTCACACAAGAAGAGGAAGGTGACTTGTAGTTGGTTGAAACTGCTTAAAATGTTTTTTGTTGTTGGTGGTGGCAGATTGCAGGTCTCGGGCTTAAGCGTCCTGGTTCACAATGAGAAAGGTCAGTAGCCATAGCATCCTGTTGATATATCTATGGTAGCTAGGTGCAAGCTGGAAAGAGGGCATCCAGAGTAGGGCCAGGAATCCAGAGACAAAAATGTGACAGAACAATGAAGGCCTAAGAGGCAGGGTGACGTAGAGGGAGATGACTAGGAGAGTCTAGCCCATGGCAACATTTAGGGCTCAGCATAATTCTGCCTGATTTGGAAAGGCTGACCAAATTTTGATTAGAGAAACAACTACCATTTCAAGACAGAAAATATAGGAGAGAGATATTATTTAATACTTACTTTTTTAAAAGTGATTTTCATCTCAAAATATATGCCAAAGACAGAAATATATGAGACGAGAAATACTCAAGATATATTTCATTCAACTAATTAAAATTCAGTGATAAGCAGAAAAAAAACTGCAGATCAGGGTAAACACCTCCAGCAATTTTACTAAAATCATATCCATGGTTTGAGGGCTCTTCTACTTTCTTGTTTATAGGAAGAGAGACCATATGTCACAGGATGATAAAACAGTTCACTTATCATTCCTTTGTAAAAGTAACCATAACAAGGCCCCTATTATTTAATAGGGGTATTCTAAGAACCCAATTCTCAACTGTTCTATACATTTTAATGAACATATTAAAGTAAAGCAGCACCATATCCATGTCTTTTGAAATATCCACTTGAGCTTGAATCTTTGGGGAACTTTTATCGCAGAGGACATAATTTCACAGTATTAGCACAGTCAGTTCCCAAATGGATTATGTGCTCTGGGAATTAACCAGGACATCATATAAATCCCAGCCAGCTTCCCCTCTTTAATCAATGAGTTCTTCAGCTGAGTTTTCCTTGTAGCCAATGAGCGCATGTTCTAAAAACTAAAAATCTTTCTATATTTATCAAAGCAAAATACAAGATAAATATATTATGAAGGTAATCATATGAAATATCCCAAAACAAAATAAAAATTCAGAATTGTTTTGAATTTCTTTTCAACTAATAATAATAATGACTGGGAGTTGATTAATCTTCAACATTTTCCATTTTAGGCAATTCACTAAAGGAATCTAATTTTAAAAATATGTCTTCCAGAATACACATTTTTTTCAAATTATTGTACCTGTTCCACTGTCTGATTTATAATCTTCAAGTAGCTTTGTTTTAAAGTTTCACCATTTATGAGGGTTATCTCAGATGAGACAACAGCACCTTCTTGACCAGTAATTAGAATGTACAAAGTGGCAAACAGCCCAAGTAAAAATATAATTACTAGTGGTAAGAATTTTTATCTTCCATGGTTACTACCAATTAAAATATTTTGCATATCCCAATTAGGTCTAGAAGTGGTTGTTAGGGTTTAATTCTCAAGAGGGAGTGAATCAAGTCCTCATTAATTCATACTTTTTTATTACAAAGATGTTAACTATGAAAGTTTATGAAAAGTAAGAACTGAGAGTTTGGTGAATACCAGTCAACAGAAAATTATTCAGTACCAAGTCTAAGCACTCACTCATTTGACCATTCAACTCAAGAGGTAGACTTAGATAAGTAATTCAGTGTCTAACTATGTTAACATGTATAAAATGACACATAACTACAAGTGGCAAAAGTGATTTGGGAAATAACAGAAATAGCATGACATATTTTCAAAAGAAGTGAAAAGGAATAAATTCTTGATTATAAGACAATAGGTTAGAATTTGAAGTAAAGTAAGATTTAACACTATAACTCCAAAGGAAGATTAATGAAATATTCAGGTACGGACATATAAAAAATGTAAAGATCATAAAAAAGGAAAACAGGTAAACAAAAACAATATATGAGAAACGGTGAAGGAATTAGTAAAGTAAAAACTGAAATGTCAGGCCAGTTCTCCCATAGCATGCCCCAAGCTTGAGAACTTAGCGGATATGTCCCCAAGAAGGTCCAGCGCAGTACTACCTAGTGCACGTAAGAACTGTCCTGCTGGCTGCAAGCCTCAGCTAGCAGGTGCCTACTGTCCTCCCCTCTGTGCTTGCTTTCAGCAAATTCATATGCTGAGCTGACTGAACCCTTATCTTCTTCCATCTGGAAGGACAGAAAAGCAACAAGTCTCATATTACAGAACAATACTCTCACTGTATATAAGTTTAGAATCAAAATAGCAAGTTGGGGTCCACAATCTGTGAGGCACAAATGAAAGTTCACACAACACCACATTCATTTACTGTCACAAAAGAGAGCAAATAGTAGCTTCTTAAGGAGCATACAACAGAGCATACAAAAAAAAAAGCCATGATTTTCTGGTGCACAAAGTTAAATGAAAACCAGGTTTCCATCAATAAAATTAAATTTCTTCTATTAAACAAATTCCTTGCCACCAAGAGTTAGGGTTCTTATTGCAAAGGTATGTCCCATTTCGCATCTCTGATGCTCCCTCTCAGAAGACTTCTCTACTTTAACTGGAATTCAGCAGAGTGGAAGGGTCAATCATATGGCCTTTCAAATGTTAGACATACGAGTAAGGCGGAGCTTGACTTGATGTAGTAAACAAAATTAATTGAATCCTTAATTTGAAATATATTTTTTAAGTGAGTGTTAACTTAGTTATATAAATTTCTCCTCTTTTGCTTTTCCTATTTTTTTTTTTTTTTTGGCTGTGTCTTGTGGCTTGTGGGATCTTAGTTCCCCGACCAGGGATTGAACCCAGACCCTCAGCAGTGAAAGGGCGAAGTCCTAACCACTGGCCCCCCAGGGAATTTCCTCTATATTTTAAGTATTAGAAACCTTCTAAGGAGTATGTGCCTACAGCCAAGCTAATTTTAACCTTTCTTAAATTATAAAAAAATGTCCTCAATAAATAAAAAACAATTTTTTCCCTCATTTCTATGTGTTTTCTCAGTCTTAGGACTAATCAATAATTATTTCTATAAAAAATGCTATAGTAAATTTCTTACATACATAAAAAATAAAGTAGTAGAATTCCTTGGTTTCAAGAGTACAATAAAAGTTTATGTAAAGGTAGATTATTATTATAGCTTTGCCCATAACATAAAGGAGTATAAAATACTCAAAATGAGTTTTCTTTTATTCAAAAGAAAATTATTAATAGTTTTGTGTTAATGGTCCTTAAGAAGTACTAACCTGATTAAAGATTTGAAAGCTCTTAAAGATATTCGATATATGCACAATCTTCCTCTCTGTCACAACAGTAAACAATTAAGCTACCATGGATCACAACCAGGAATACCATTCAACATAGTTCAAAAACAAGATGTATTCAAAATCCACAGCATGCATCAACAGACAGATGTTTGTGGGCACTTGTTCTTCATGAAGCTATGAGCAAATGCCCATCCAGTGATCATTTACCACTCATGTAAGCAATTGTTATTTCTGCCTGGCCTTTGGTTGAGCATAGTATTTCTTTCTTTTCGTTTTTCTCTGATGCTGATAGTAAGTAAGCATATAGACCACAGTATGTAAAATAGTCATTTGATAGGTGAAGAACCTAGAGGCTCAGAGAGGTGAACTAATTTGATTAGGATATAGAGGGTGCAGGGCCAAGGGCATGCTGTGCTAGCATTCAGGCCCACCATCTCCCCAACAGGGCTCTTCTCCCTTTGTTACACCACCTGACTGGACAGTGCTTGCAGGAAACACTACCTGACTCATGTACCCTGCTCTCATTGTGTTCCTTCATAGATGAATGTTAAGCTTACTACTTTATTACAGTATTAAGAAGAGTGGGATCTCTTTAATTTATGATCTCCGTGTATCATTCTTTTTTAGTCTATCATTGTTCAAAAAATGTTGCTTGATTTGAGCCACCATGATATGAGAAAATATGATTTAATAAAAACATTAAGATTATTCACAATGTAAAAGTTAATCCTCACGAAAGTGCTTGCCGGAGTGTTCTTTTAAATAATGAGCTCTCCTATTGCCTTGGAGTTAAATAATTAGATGTTTGAAAATGTGACAAATACACACTGTTTTCAGAAGGCACATATAGATAAAATGTGATGCACATATTTGGCTCAACCAAAGGTGAAGGCAAATCTTCCAAGTTTGTTTTGATTTTAGTTCTTGTTTTAAACATGAAATTTAGTTGACTACCACTTAAACACCCATTTGTATATTCACCTACAATTATTATACCTTTGTAATTCAAAGTAGAGTATTTCAAAAATCCTGATGCTAATAGGAATAATAAAATCGAAAGGTTTGGTAAAATTTTGGAACAGCTCAAAATTATGAACTCATAGGATTACATAAGAAGTTATTTAAGCAGTGCTTTGTCAAAGTCATTCGTTTGATCAAGTGAACATAGATGGATTAGAAACCTTGAGAATAAAAAAGAATTTTAAAAAAATGTATGACTAAAAATCCAGGGTACGAAGTTGAAGGGTGCCAAAACAAAACAAAACAAAAAATTCAGTTATATTACTTTTCCTTTTCAAACCAGACTGGAGTTAAAATTAATATATAGCTTTGGTATCTTAATATGAAAAGTTCTAGGATTTAAACTTTCATTCTCTTCCATCAAGACATCTTCGGATTACTGATTATTTTTTGTGGAAACTGACAGAATGGATCTGTCTGTGGAGATAAAGGTATATATATGAGATACAAAATGTATTGTTAAAATCTTACCTATTGTTTAAGCAAAAAAAAAAAAGGAAAAAAAAATTAGGACACACTTTTGTATTATTTTAAAATAATTTGTAGTCAATAAACCCACTTGAAATCTAGAGTGTTTTTTTTCAGGGCTGAATTATTTATACCAATAAAATAATTAAAAAGTAAAAAAAAAAGTATTTGTTCAATTTATAGATGCACTAAACAGCAGCAAGGATATGAAACGTTTCAGCAGCCATTACAGTGTACAAAGACAAATATACATATGTATTTGCAGCATAGATTAAGGCAAGATAAAAATGGGCAATTCTCACTTCCAAGTAACTGAAACTTAAAACTTTAAATTTTATGATGAATTTCTGTAGCTTAAATTACTCAACATGCAGGAGCATTCTTACGTACCAATATGACAAGCAGAAGCATTAGAATTGTGCTAGAAAAGGTAGTTAAGGTATAAAATATATAATAAGGTACAGATCTCTGTCCTGTTATGCTGAATTTTTGTCTCAAAGAAATGGATATATTTTTTAGGTCAAATTAGAGACAGAGCTGTGCTAACAAAAATGCCCCACTCTTAATTCATGCCTCTGCCCATCTTTTGAATATTTTTAAATTGACCTTTAGCATGCAGAAGAGTTAGTGAGGTTCTACTCCTCCTACTCTACCTAAGTTTGCTCAGCTGATTCCTTGCCCTCGACAATGGCTGCAGTGCGATGAACTCGTCACTGAAAGCGACTGTGTTGGAGTACATCTATAAGTGGACAGAAAAGGGATGGGACATACAACAAGTCAGTGAGCTGTATTTATCACCTAAGAGACAGACACAGGACAAGCTTTGTAAAGACATTTGTCCCTACAAGAGTAGGATATATCATACATGGTACACATACATAACTGACGTTTGTAGGGCCATTGGCTTTGCTATCAAAAGAATTTATTCTTGATACCACATTGTTATTCTGCAGAAAAACAAAGCTCAAAATAAATGCTGACAACTCTTCTTTTGATATGATTTTTCTTGCTACTTTTGGTAAGCAATGAAGTAAGTAGCTGACAACTTTCTCAACATTTGAAATTAGAGGTGAAAGTACAAGGCTAAAATAATAAAGATTACTGACTACAGCGAAAGAATAATGTCACACACGGGATATGAATGACCATATACTGTCTCAACAAAAACAAAAAAAATCCCCAGTAGGCTAGAAAATCCCTGAGTGGAAGTAGAGATTTCCTCTTTAGATTATTTTTATTTCCATGTTTATTTTTTATTGACGTATAGTTGATTTACAATGTTGGGCCAATCTCTGCTGTACAGCAAAGTGACTCAATTTTAAAAATATATATCACATTCTTTTCCTCTTTAGATTACAGTTGAACATCCAGTCAAATCATTTAAAAGGAATTTAGTAGAGTAGAAAGGGAGATTATACTGGCTTTCATACATAGAAAAATGATTGATTTTTTAAATCAACTCCATTTTTAATCAATTTAACCTATGGTAAAAGAACTAAAATATATATAAAGTACTTTTAACTTTTTCTTGTCTAAGGGTCCGCCTTAAGGTATCAAATATTTCCTGTGTAATCCTTTAAAAAGAGGTCTATAAAAATGGTAATAAGGACTAATATTATCACCTTTTATTATCATTAAGAAATCTCTATGAAAAGACATAATGCTCTGCCTAAAGAAAATTTCTAAGGATAAATGTAAATAAATCATTATTTACTTTTATAAAGAAGTAAGTTTTTAAGTGATGTCATTAATATAGTTTGGTGAAATATAACTTTATATAGCCAAGAGGGCAAGACAAATATGTTCTCCATAAAGATCTAAAAAAAGTATAATAGACAATGTATTAAAAGTAGTATTCTATTATCATGAATATCTCTGAAGATTAGAAAAAAGATAGGCAAACCTTTCTGATATATATTTAAGTAATATATTGCATGGTGGAAAAGTCTGCCCATACTGATATAAATATATGCATAGGCAGACACAGTAACCAGATTATGCAAATTTTTTCAGCCCCAGCTGAAGATCAGTATCAGAGCAACATCCTCATCATTCTTTTAATTATGTTCTTACTGAGGACTTACTACATACAGACCCAGGGTTAGGCACTTTATATTAATGATCTCTAACCATCAAGTAAGGTAGTTATTATTCTGATTCTACAGAGGAAGAAATTGAGGCTTAGGGAAGTGACTTGATTAAGGACATACATTTTATAAGTGGTTAAAACAGTATCTGAATTAAGTTTGTCAGGCTTCAGAGGCCTATGCTGCTTCAGTGGTGTTAAAATGTATATTGGCTAGGACTGACTGACCAAAGCAAATAAGTGCTAAAGAAATGTTAATATGATCAACAACTGAAATTAAAACCAATACACTGTTTAAGAAGCCTAACTCAAATCACTAAATACTTAAGAAGCAATTATTCTATTTGTAGCATGAACACACAACTAAATTTCCAAAATTTGCTTGGCATATAGCAAACATGCAAAAAACAAAAACAAAAACAAAACCCCCCACAAAACCCTCAACCTAGGCAGAACTAAATGATTAATAAACTCTGTGTTTACAAGGGCATAAAAGTTGATTAGAATGTACTCTTGAGGACATATGTTCAATGTCATGATACAGTTAATAGGACAAACCAATATTTCTAGCTTATGTACAAGTCAAATACACAAAAAAAGTCAAATATACTAAATAGCTATCATTTCTTGAGGATATACTCTGTGTTTGAACATTATTTCATTTAATCCTTATTACAAATGTAATGAAATAGACATTTCTGTCATAATTTTACCCATGAAGAAACGGAGACTTAAAGTTACAGGAGCTACTCAGTGGTAGAATGTGGGTTTTGAACCCACAACTATCAGGCCCTAAAGACCATATTCTTAAACACTATGTAACATACTGTTAATATCTGCTGTAGTTTAATATTATTAGTAAGTGTTTAGTGAGAGAATATATTTTATAAAAATCCATTCTGTAGAAGTTACTTAGGTTAAAGAACTTATTTCATACTTTTGTTGAAAACAATATGACCTGAAGAAGTACTACTGAAATTCTAATGGTTCTAAAGAAATGGATATATATCCCAATTATATATATTTGATAGAAGGCTGTGATAATACTATTTAAGACATATTTATACTATTTGGACATAACTTGATAGTTTTATACTTAAAATCTAGTTCTATTAATAATACAATGTAATTTTTAAAAAGTATAATTTTTCAGGAGTCATAAAGTTCATAGCAACAATAACAACTTTAAAAATATCACATTTAACAATATTTATATTGTAAAAACTTGATACAGGAATAGATAATTTCCTATTTTCTAATGTAAGCAAATTATAATGACAGCTATTCATCAAGGCTCCTAATTAAAAAGGTATTGTATATAAAAAGTGGTTACCTGTGCCTTTTCAATATTTGTAGGATGAAACTGTCGGTCAAACACTTTCTTCACAATATCAAGAAATAGGCATGTAACAACCATGAGAATTATGGCAAACCAAGCAGAACCACTTGACAGGAGCTGAATAAATACAAAGTACATATTCTGGGAGCTCAAAAATGGCCTGCAAAGAAAGAAAGTGGGATTAATAAAAGAAGAAACCGACAAGACAGATTCTTAAATCAAGACATTAAGTAAACCCACTATACATGAAGGTTACAATTTTAAGAATACTCCAGGAAAATGTTCAAAATGTGGAATCAGTGTAATTTAATTAATCAACTAACTAATAAAACATGGTAGATTTTAATTGTTAAAAATAAAATCCAATTTAATTCATTTGAATGACAACCATAGTTTTTATAATTAGGAAAGTGGCAAGTAATTGACTTATCCTATCTTAGTGTTAGGATAATTCAAAAGAATTATGTAGTGAATAATACAGACTTAAGAGACCAAAAAAGCAAGAAAAAGTATGTAATAAAATATTTTCTACTAAGCAACTACAAGCTTGATTACCCAAATTTTAGGTTGAAAAGCTCTACTTAGAGGATCTTCTCTACACATGTATTTTAAAATAAATGTACTCACAAATATTAGTTCTACATAGTAGTAGGTATTGTCAAGATACTCTTTTTGGGTTTGTGTATATATCACTTCAAAAGAATGAGGGGAAATACAGGAAGAAATGCAGAAATAAAGAGGATTAAAAACAAACAAATGATATTCAGTAGAGTATCTTTTTATAATCCTAAATGAAAGTTAATGTTTAGCCAATACAAGTTTTTTCTCTGCCTTTTGTAATATTTTGCCTGATACAGGGATCACAGGCACAGTAGGCAATGTAATATACATTCTCCAATTGAGAGACTTCAGCTGTCCATCACTTACCAAAGAATCTTAGGAAAAGCATTAATTTTTAATCTATCAGAATAGCTGAATATCTGATTTTACCTATGAATATGCAGCACACTACTTTTGAGAGAGAAGTTAACTCATTCATGAAAATTTAATGATTCTACGTGACTTTTTAAATTATATACATTAATAATAATTTAGAGGTAATATGATTAGTGTAAAGAACATTAATTTTCAAGTAAATCTTAGCTTTGCTACTTTTAACTGTTGTGATCTTGGAGCTCAGTTTCCAAACAGAAAAAAACGGGGTAACAAGATTATCGTGATGAATCAATGTAATATCTTAGGTAAAACACTAGAATATAGTAGGTATTCAGTAATTGTTAGTTTCTTTTTTCTTCCATATCAGTAAGATCAACTGAAAAAACTAAATTTCTTATCAGGATAGGGTCTCAAAACTATTCTGAGTCGAATTTGTTCATAATAAAATCTATCATAATAACTATTTATTAGAGTTGAATCAATATAATTAAAATAAAATATAGTCACTCACCAGAGAATCCCTCCATAAAACAAAGAAAATACAAAATAGAATAAAATAGATCCCCAGGTAACAAGATGATTGATCCAGGTCCAAAAATGAGTTTCCAAAGCCATCTAAAAAAATAAATTAAAAAACCCTTAATATAAATTAATAAATCTTTAACTTCTCAGCTAAAACTTAAGAATAAAATGTATTAATTATAAGTGACTAAGGTTGCTATGGCAAAGTCCCTCAGAAGATAAATATTAATGAAAAGATCCTAGTATGAAATTCAACAATTTCAAGTTTATAGTATTTTTCTTCTGTGAGGAAGCAGTATTAAAATTTCATGAGTACTTTATTCAGAACTCCATGGCCTAAACCAGCTTGTGTTGTCTTGTGTTACAGAGAGAAGCAGAATTTCGGAGATGAGTATTGAGGGGTTAACCTTTATCTGACCATAAAAATCAGCTGAGGCTTTCCAAAATAATGAATTTAAAAAATGGATTCATAATGAATCTTTTGACAAAAATTAAAATGAATTATTAAACTAGGCATCCATGAAATTATTCATGACTGAAAAAGGAAAATCTATCAATAAAGAAATGAGGAAAATTAACTAAGAATTATGCAGACACAAAATGTATCCATGCTTCTAATTTCTGCACCATACCTTTACTGTGACTGTAATAAGCATGACTGTGAAGACCAAGGTACCAAATGTCCAATTTCCAAACATCTAAAACAGAACAAATAAACCAGAATTGCATTATGGGTTAAAATGATGCTAAATCAGAAGTGACGCAAACTAGTGTACATTCTTTACTAAAAATCATTTGCATCATTTACGCCAGTTACATTTGAAATCTGTGACTAGATAAGTTAAAGGAGAATGAGAAGAAACACCATAAAGCATTATCATGTTTATTATTATGTAAAATGATTCTTTGGATAACATTATCAGACTGGAAACCCAAAGATGGGTTTGGAATTATGTGGCACAGTTTTTAGTGATAATGATATAGCTGTTAGTGACTGCTTTACTCCTATCACAAAGTAAAAATGATAATAAACCCTGTTCAATCACAATTATTTTCTGAAACCATTCCAACCAGAAGTCACAGCAGATCACCTGCCACTGTATTTCTGGACACACCATAGAAAGAGCAGGTAAAAATAAATTTATACACAAAACCAACACCTGAAAGGAAAGATAATGGCCAGTGGACCTATTCAAGGGATTTCACGTAAAAATGCAGTTAATGCCAGTTAGATAGTATTGCCCTGGGCTTTATAGCCAAAACTTACTAAGGCCTATTAAAAATGCAGAATCCCCAAAGAATGTCAGGATTTAATTTCCACAAATAAGAGTACAACCAGAACTTTACGTTAATTTAGTTTACAAAGTAGTCATAATCTTTACCATTGGTTTAAAAAAGTTATTTAAAACATTGGTTGTTTAAAAAAAAAAAAAAAGATGGGCTTTCCTGGTGGTGCAGTGGTTGAGAATCTGCCTGCCAATGCAGGGGACACGGGTTCGGGCCCTGGTCTGGGAGGATCCCACATGCCGCGGAGCAGCTGGGCCTGTGAGCCACAACTACTGAGCCTGCGCGTCTGGAGCCTGTGCTCCACAACAGGAGAGGCCACGATAGTGAGAGGCCCGTGCACCGCAATGAAGAGTGGCCCCCGCTTGCCACAACGAGAGAAAGCCCTCGCACAGAAACGAAGACCCAACACAGCCAAAAATTAAAAAAATAAATTAATTAAAAAAAAAAAATACAGGTTCCGATGGCAATAAAACTCATCTAAGTAATTAAAGATAAACCACAACCTCAGTGCTTATAAAATTATTGTTTACTTTAAAATACTTAGTATATTGCCTGGTATAAATAAAATACTCAACAAAAATTTTTAAAATTTGTATGGAAACACGAAAGACCCTGAATAGCCAAAACAATCTCGAGAAAGGATAATGGAGCTGGAGGAATCACACTCACTGACTCCAGACTACGTTATAAAGCTAATGTAATCAAAACAGTATGGTACCGGCACAAAAACAGACATATAGATCAATGCAACAGGATAGAAAGCCCAGAAATAAACCCATGCACCTATTGTCAATTAATCTATGACAAAGGAGGCAATAATATACAATGGAGAAAAGACAGTCTCTTCAATAAGTGGTGCTGGGAAAATTGGACAGCTACACATAAAAGAATAAAATTAGAACATTCTCTAACACCATATACAAAAATAAACTCAAAATGGATTAAAGACCTAAATGTAAAACTTCTAGAGGAAAACACAGGCAGATCACTCTTTGACATAAAATGCAGGAATATTTTTTTGGATCTGTCTCCTAGAGCAATGGAAATAAAAACAAAAATAAACATATGGGACCTAACTAAGCTTAAAAGCTTTTGCACAGCAAAGGAAACTATCCACAAAATGACAAGACAACTTATGGACTGGGAAAAAGTATTTGCAAATGATGCTACTGACATGGTATTAATTTCCAAAGTACACAAACAGTTCATGCAGCTTAATTATCAAAAAGACAAACAACCCAATCAAAAAATGGGCAGAAGACATAAACAGACATTTCTCTAAAGAAAACATACAGATGGCCAACAGGCATACGAAAAGATGCTCAATATAACTAATTATAGGAGAAATGCAAATCGAAACTACAATGAGGTATCCCCTCACACTGGTGAGAATGGCCATTATTAAAAAGTCTACAAATAGTAAATGCTGGAGAGGGTGTGGTGAAAAAGGAACCCTCCTACACTGTTGGTGGGAATGTAAATTAGTGCAGCCATTTAGGAGAACAGTATGGAGGTTCCTTAAAAGCTAAAAAGAGTTGCCATATGATCCTGCAATCCCAATCCTGGGCATATATCCGGAGAAAACTCTAATTTGAAAAGATACACAGACCCCAGTGTCCACAGCAGCACTATTTACAATAACCAAGACATGGAAGCAACCTAAATGTCCATTGACAGGTGAATGGACAAAGAAGATGTGGTACATATACACAATGGAATATCAGTCAGCCATAAAAAAGAATGAAATCATGCCATTTGCAGCAACATGGATGGACCCAGAGTTTATCATATTAAGTGAAGTAAGTCAGAGAAAGACAAATAAAATATGATATTGCTTAAATGTGGAATCTAAAAAGTGATACAAATGAACTTATTTACAAAAGAGAAATAGATTCACAGAGATAGAAAACAAACTTATGGTTACCAAAGGGGATAGCAGGGGGTGGTGGTGGGTGGGAGAAGATGAATTAGAAGTTTGGGATTAAAATATACACACTACTAAATATAAAATAGGTAAACAACAAAGACCTAATAGCACAGGGAACTATACTCACTATCTTGTAATAACGTATAATGGAAGAGAATCTGAAAAAGAATATTTATATATATATATAACTGAATCACTATGCTGTATACTTGAAACTAACAACACTGCAAATTCACTACACTTCAGTTAAAAAAAATAGCTTAAAAGGCAAAAAAAAAAAAAGAATCAATAAATAATGGTTATTATAATCAACAATGAAACATTAATATTCCTTCATTTGAGGGTATTTTGGGGAGTGTGTCATGAGGAAAATAATGGAAAAGTCATATTGACTTTTCCTGCTTTTATCATCTCTAGAAATGACCTGGAAATACTGAAAAATCATTGGATCTCACTTAACTCAGCTCTTAAGAGAGCCAGCTCCTCTTTCAGGGATATGGAGATAGGTAATTGATGCAGTCAGGGAACCTGGGCCTGGAAGTGGTAACAACCACACATGTCTATCCTTCAGTATATGGTTTTACTGGGCCCAGACTGGGGCTAGTTACATGGTATCTTCCTTAGAAGCAGAGGACAATTTAGGGCTCCTTCTAGCATTCAAGGCCCTAGAGGGAGCTGTAGAAAACACATTCACATTCTCTCTGTTTTTTGGATAAAATTAGCACAAGTTATGTATTTCAATTGCATCAATCAGTTAAGACTCTTTCCACTCTGATTTCCCCTTAAATTAGCTTAGGTGGTGATGAAGTGAGTGGCAGAGGGAATTTTGGGGATCTGGCAAAAGAGAAGTTGAGTAGGGCTTATTACATTGGCTTGGGTTAAGTGGGACCTATTTATGTCACTCATAATCACTTTCACATATACTTGTGTTTGTAGTTACAGTTCTTTCCCTTAAAGAGGGCCTGCCAAAACGAGTAAGGCTTAGATTACCCTACTGAACCTGGATCTGCCCCTGCTCAGAAGAGACAGATGCTCAAAACACTTTCTAACACAATTTGTTTTTTTTGAATCACTTCCTCTAACTTAATTTGTTATCTAATTAAATAAAGCCAACCGTGTATTCCAAATTAAAAAGGATCATTCATTATTCATTTGTACACTCAAGAAATAGTAATTGAGCATCTATTCTATGCCAAGTACCATTCCAGGCCTTGGGGAATAAAGCAGCAATAAGGTAAAGTTCCTGACCTCAAGGAGCTTACACATAGTGGAGGAGGCAAAAAAATAAATAAACCTAAAAATACATACTTTCAGGTAGAGAGCCCGTGCTCTGCAACAAGAGAAGCCACCACAGAGAAGCCTGCGCACTGTAACAAAGAGTAGACCCCGCTCGCTGCAACTAGAGAAAGCCCGTGCGCAGCAACAAAGACCTGATGCAGCCAAAAATAAAAAACAAACAAACAAATAAAAGAAAATAAATGTAGAGTAAGGGGTCGGGAAGTGATGGAAGGTGAGGGAGATGGGATTTTACTGGAGTCAGCTAGAAAGGCCTACTCAAGCCAGTGACATTTCAGGAGACCTGAATGAATAAGGGAGTCAGTCAAATGACCACGTGAGAGAAAAGCATCCAGGCAGAGAAACAGCAAGTGCAGAAGTCCTAAGTCAGGAACTAACTGGTCTGAAAGAGCAAGAAAATCAGTGTGGCTGGAGTAGAGTGAATAAAAGGGAGGGTGGAAGGAAATACAGCCCAAGATCTTTTCATTTTTAAAAGATCACTTGGGCTACTGTGTGGAGAACAGATAGTAGGAAGGGGAAGAACAGAAGCAGGAGCAGGAAGAAGGCAGTTACTATGGTCTCTGAAAGAGATGGTGATGATCTGACTGGTGTGGAGGAGGAGAGAAGCAGAAACATCCAGGATATGTGTGACATCAGAACCAATGCGATTTCATATGGGTTGTGAGAGAAGAAGTGAAATGAAGGATGATTCCTAGATTTCTGCCTGAGCAGATGGGTAAAAGGTAGTTCCATTTATTAATAAATATAAGAAGAATTGGAAGGGAAACGGGTTTGCAGAAGACATAAAAAAATTCTGTTTAGCAATATTAACTTTGGGATTCTTATGAGACTTACAGGCAGAGAAGGTAGTTAGTTATTTGAATCTGATAAGCAACTGGCAGAGATGTAAAATTGGGAGTTCAGCATATAAGCAGTGTTTCAACCATGAGAAGGATGAATTCACCCTGTGTACAGATAAAGAAAAGATGGCACAGCACTGAGTCCTAGGCCACTGCTCCACATAGAACAGTTAGAACAGTGGTTCTCAAGTTGGGGGCATTTTGCCTCACGGTGGACAGTTGGCTGGATCTGAAGACATTTTTGGTTGTCATAACTGGGGGGGGGCGGGTTAGGGGTGCATGCCTGTGTGCTACTGGTATCTAGTGGGTAGGCATGCTGCTAAACATCCTACAATTCATAGGGTGAACCTCCACAGCAAAAAGCTATCTGGCTCAAAATGCCATTGGTGCAGAGGTTGAGAAGCCCTGATTCTGAGGGTAGGAGGTGAAGACTGAAAAGGAACAGTTGGTAAGGAAGCCAAAGTAACTTACAGAGGCTGAGAGAAGATAATGTGGCAGGCAGGAAGTCTTCAAAAATTGTACCCAATGGTTGAGTTCAAAAGGGCTGAGGCACGCTCTTAGATTTAGCAATGAAGTGGTGGCTGGTGACCATAAAGAACATGGTTTTGATGGGCGTGCTGGGGGTGAAAGCCCCACAGGAGAACATTCAAGGGAGAAGAGGAGGCCAGAAAGTAGAAACAGTAAAAAATATAACTTCTCCAAATTTTGTAACAGGTCTAACTTAACTACACATTGATCTATAAAAGAATTATCTTCTAATCAGTTGTTCAGTTCTCCAGTACAAACTATCTCTTTATTATTGGTTTTAAACATTGACCAATTGTTGGGTGATACCATAAGAAGCAAGGTATATTTTTCTGTTCTCTGTATATGATGTAATTTTCTATTAATTACTTGGAATATTGTTAGTGCTTTAAATATTTGTCTCATGAATAAATGAACACACAGGGAAATTCTGTAATGAACTAGATAATCAAAGATATTTTAATCATACAAGCTTTAATTAAAAGAAATCTGTATCTACTGACAGGAATTAAATTGCATATGTGTTCTTGAATGACCTGATTGGTAATTATGGTGGTTAAATCATTTGAATGAAAGTAAAGGATACTGAATTCTCGGTGGAGTACGAATATAAAATAGTATATTTCTATCTTAACACAGAGCTCTTATCACTTGATGGCTAGGTTTCAACAGCTGATGACATGTATAGTGTGAAAGAGAAACTAATTAAAGATAGGAAGTAAGGGGAGAAATCATCAACATTAAAAAAAATAGTAGTAAAACTACAAAAAGGTTTATTTTTCTCTTTCTCTCAAAATTACAACCTGAAATTTCAACTCCTCCATTCTGTGTTGCTGATTGTTTCCCCCCAACTAATCTGGCAAACAGTCCAGACCTAGAAGGCTTGAATAAGAGGTGAAGAATTACTTTTTCATCCTTATTCTTTCCTTTGTCATCTGATTTTTAATGTGGTGGAACAGTGAATATATAGTTTAGAACGGGGCCGAGGGTCTGACAATTCCAGCTTCTCTACTGGAGAAGTCTAACTGGAATTAGAATACTCTAATGGTTTTTCCCTTTTTCTCCGATCCCACATTTTTTTGAATTTCAATTACTTTAGTTTTCCAAACTGGGTATAATTCCTTAAAGAGAGAAAAAAAGAAATTAATGGTTGACATTTTTCTTTGCGTTTCTGTATACTTCAGTAAAACAAAACCAAAACAAATTTTAAAAACCCTTATTTGGGAGGGATCTCATTTTAAACAGTAGTTATCTAGATTGTAATTTTCATATCAGACCACTGAGAATGAGTGGAATAGGTATTAGTGTTTAAGTTCCTGAGTTAACAAAGGATTCTTTTTTTCTTTATTCTCTTTTTCTTCTGAAGCCTTCGGTTGAAACCACTAGACAAGCAGAATGTCATGGAATGTTGGGATGGGAACTCAGCTACCTCTGAAACTATTCTCCCAATATTTTTCTCCCTACATCATCTTAGTTTTCCACTCTTACCACATGACTAAAATTCCCTCTGTTCTGTTTCCTTCACTATAAATTTTTTTTTAATTCTTCTAATATACACTTACCCAAGCCACGATGCCTTTGCCATTGCATTCTATGGAAGTTTGCTTTAACTGGAGGTGAACTCCTGTAATCTAAATTGTTCCTCTCATACTTTCCGTATCTATAATCTTAAGTAACATCTTCCCTTGTCTATAACTTTAAATAGATTCTTCCCTGAGAAAGTTTCTTTGTGAGATCACAGAAAGGCAACATAAGCTATTTCCAAAAATATTCTGGACAACAGCAACACTGTTAGAACAAGTAGTGTCCCAATATGAGAACACTTACTCTGTAGAGATAAACAAAGGAGATAAATTTTTCTTTTTTAAAAAACATAGTCATTTGCTTTTAGTACCTTTGTAATTTATAGTAACCTTAATAAACATTCTTCGTTGGTGTTCACCTCCCAATTACTTAGCTTCTAAAAAAAAATGATTTCATAGGTGTTCAAATTCATAGAAGCAGAAAGAACGGTAAATTCCAGGAGCCGGTAAGAAGGGAAATGGGTAGTTCTTTAATAGGCACAGAGTTTCAGCTTTGCAAGATGAAAAAGTTCTGGAGATCTGTTGCGTAACAATGTGAATTTACTTAACACTACTGAACTGTATTCTTAAAAATGTTAAGATGGTAAAAAAGTATCAAATTATAAATTTTAAATATATGCAGCTTATTGTATACCAACTATACCTCAATTAAGCTGTGTTTTAAAAACTAGTATCACGGAAGTCAGTTTTTTCTATTATTCTTGGAGGAGTTAACATTTTTTAAAAGTTACATTAAGATCTCTAACAAAATACATTATAACAATTTTACCTTTTGTCAAAATTCAATTAATAAAAAAGAAATGATTGTTCTCTTCTACAAAGCCTGTTAAAAAACACCAACTCAAAGTTGATCTTGTTGGATTACAGAAATAATATGAAGTTTTATGTTAAGCTCATTTTCAACTTTGGAAAAAAAAAAATGAAGGGACTTCCCTGGTGGTGCAGTCGTTAAGAAACCGCCTGCCAATGCAGGGGACACGGGTTCGAGCCCTGGTCCGGGAATATCTCACATGCCGCAGAGTAATTAAGCCCGTGTGCCACAATTACTGAGCCTGTGCTCTAGAGCCTGCGAGCCACAACTACTGAGCCTGTGCTCCACAATGAGAAGCCACCGCAATGAGAAGCCCGCGCACTGCAACGAAGAGTACCCCCGTTCACCACAACTAGAGAAAGCCCAAGCACAGCAACAAAGACCCAACACAGCCATAAATAAATAAATAAAAAATAAATGAATTTATAAAAAAAAAAAAAAGAAAAAGAAAAGATTACCCAAATAAATATTCACCAAATTACAAATCTGACTTTTTGACAAATGTTTGTGATAAGATGATACTGAGGTATTGGAAGACAAGCCCCAGTTTTTAACTAATACTTATATTCCAAATACTTTGAGTATTTTAAGCCTGCATAAGGCTAGACAAATTTTATATGAGTTTAACTCTTCTAATATTTAGAAGAAAAACAATTAAAAATTAGTCAGTAGTTCAGTCCTCTTAATATATTTTTTTGTTCTCTGGCAATCAAGGAGTGACAGTAAAGGGATATCTTTTTTTATGGTGCTTGGAAGGTAAAGATCTGTCCATAGGAAAGCAGTTTATAGACACATACACAAACAGGTACTCAGACATGTCATATACATTCTTCTAGTCTTTCCAAATCTCAGAGAAAACTTATCAGGATTCTTATATTTTACTAAAAGAAAAGACCTATTAAAAAGATCTGAGGGGGGCTTCCCTGGTGGCGCAGTGGTTGAGAGTCCGCCTGCCAATGCAGGGGACACGGGTTTGAGCCCTGGTCTGGGAAGATCCCACATGCCGCGGAGCAACTGGGCCTGTGAGCCACAATTACTGAGCCTGCGCATCTGGAGCCTGTGCTCCGCAACAAGAGAGGCCATGACAGTGAGAGGCCCGCGCACCGCGATGAAGAGTGGCCCCCGCTTGCCACAACTGGAGAAAGCCCTCGCACAGAAACGAAGACCCAACACAGCCAAAAATAAAATAAATAAATAAATAATTTAAAAAAAAAAAAAAGATCTGAGGGGAATATATGAAGAATAAATAGTTCTTTCCTAAGTAAAAGAGAAGTTAAGAATGAATGAATGGATACTTCAAAAATATTTGTTGAGGGAGCTCCCCGGTGGTCTAGCAGTTAGGATTCGTCACTTTCACTGCTGTGGCCCAGGTTCAATCCCTGGTCAGGGAACTGAGATCCTGCAAGCCACATGGCATGGCCAAAAAAAAATTGTTGAAAATTAATTAATACCTAGAATATTCATGATACTGCTAGGCCCATCACAAAAGATGGGGGCAGAATCTTAACTTCCCCTGAACTGTCTTGCCCTTCGTGGATCCCAAACTACTGCAACTCTTTCTCCTCCTCCTTTCTCAGGATCATTCGTTTGCACTGACTTCATCTTCACCTCTAGCCACTTCTCTTCCCAGTACTTCCCCCTAATATTTTCTACTCTAGGTCCTCCATTGTTTGCAGATATCTTGGGCATACAAGAATAATTACTGGAAAACAGAAAGCATTCAACCCATGTCGAAAAAGACTTGCAGTATAGGGAGGCGTAAGAGGGAGCTGGAGTGAAAGGACAGGGACCTGTGGGCTCAATGTTGAAGAATAGACAGTCATAAGACTGACTTTGGGAAAAAGAGGCAAGAGCATTCTAGAGAGAAAATACAGTAATGGCTTGGAACTAGAAATGAGCACTGCATGTTCTGAGAGAGCCAGCAAGGACAGTTTAACTTACACCGTTAAAGAGGAGAGTTTCTGGGAGAAGTAGATTAGGGGGGACTGGGTAGGACAGGGTCTTCAATATAATGATTTGGTAGTAATAATAACAAGTAATACTGCTAAGATTTATTGAGTACTTCTATATGCTAGCCACTATGCCTAATGCCCTACATGTAGTATGTTGTTTATTCCTCACAGCAAACCTATAAGGTAGTAATCATGTTCCTAATTTTGCAGCGAGGAAACTGAGTCTTAGAGAAGTTAAAGAACTAATCCCAAATCACTCAAATGATAACTTCAGGTGCCAGGATGTAAATCCAATTTGACTGATTGCAATGTATGCTTCTTTTCCACTGTTTCTACAGGGAGTGGTAGATTAATTTCTAGTGGTATATATGAGTGGTAGAACCGGTAGGCTAAAAGGGGAAGTTTATGACGTACAATTTGAGTTAAAAAAAACAATAACAGGTGGTAAAAAGAAGAAAAACTTTTGTACTAAAGGGCCAACAACAATTTACACTTCATTAAGATTTGGGCCAACAACAATTTACACATCATTAAGATTCTTTTCTTTTGTATAAAGCATGCTCAAGATTTAATTTTAAAAAAAATTATTTATTTATTTGTTTGTTTGTTTGGCTGTGCTGGGTCTTAGTTGCGGCATGCAGGATCTTTGTTGCTGCGTGCGGGATCTTGAGTTGCGGCATGTGAACTCTTAGTTGTGGCACGTGGGATCTAGTTCCCTGACCAGGGATCAAACCCGGGCCCCATGCATTGGGAGCACGGAGTCTTAGCCACTGGACCACCAGGGAAGTCCCCAAAGATTTAATTTTAAAAGTCACTAAAAACTAGAAACAAACCTAAATTATAAGTATTCTTAAATGATTTATGCCATGTAATGAATATTATGTAGCTGTGAAAAAATATCTTTGAAGCATTTTTAATAACATGAAAAATCACTTAGACTATAGTAAGGGGATAATTATAATAAGCCTATCATTGAGAAATAAGGGGATAAGTTATGAGGTTAATGAAAAATAGTAAAAAAATAAAAAAAGAATGGAAGAAAATACGTAAAAATGACAGAAATAATTACACCTGGGTAGAAGGAGAACAGGCGGTTTATTTTCTTTGTATATTTTTCCTATGAAGTATTTCAAATTTACCATAATGGGCACATGTTACTTTTAAAATCAGAAAAAAAAGTAGTAACTAGCAACAAGAGAGATCTCTTTAACTTCCTTTTCATCCAATGACATCTTCCTTCTTTCTTAACTCTTTTCCCCTCTTCACTCTGTCCAGTTTCAGCCCAGTATTTCAGGTGGAAATGGGCATGCTCACTCATATATCTATACGTTTGATGGTCTTTGCACAAGTGGCAATACTGCACAGAAGGGTACCAGGCTAATACTTGTTTCTCAAAGGAATTTAGGATCTTGGCTAAGCACATAGGCTTTGAAGTTATACAGATCTGAGTTTGAATTATACTCTTGTAATTTATTTACTATGTGACCTGAGGCAAGTTTCTTAACCTTTCTGAGGTTAATTTTCTAATATGAAAAAATATTCTCCTCATACAGGGTTATTACAATTTAGTAAGCTAATACATGGAATATACCTGGCAGAGAGAAAAAAATTCAATGAAAGGTTGTTATTACTTGGGGGAAGTGCTGTAACCTTCATGTTACACAAACTAGATTCATATATTTGTCCAAACCAGGCTAAATATGTCCTCAAAAGTAGAGTGGCAATAATACGTATGTTCCATTTCTACATCCTAAAGGGATCTGCATGGTTAAAGCCTCTCTAAAATTGAAACCCATTTCCTTCACTGCACTTGAATATTTTGTTATTTTACTTGTTTATTTTCTGTATCCCTCACAAGACTCTTAAGCTCCATAACTGAGTGTGTTAGTTCCTCTCATAAATCCAGACACTGGTATAGAACATGGGAATGGTTGGTCCTCAATAAATATGTTTGTTGAACAGATAAAACTTCATATTCTCCCAGCTGCAAACCTTGTATCTCTGTTTCTGCAAATATACTGAATATTTTGGAGTACTTAAGTACTGCCAATGGAAAAGATAAACTAAAGGTGACAAGCATTTCCAGTCTACCATAGTACCACAGCTGTCATTTCTTTTCCTCTGACCCATCTAGCTAAGCCTAGAAAGAGAGGCCTAGTTCTGCAGAGTCTCTCAACATGAGCACTCCAATCAGGACACAGAAACAACGTACTGTGTGGTACTCCTTTCCAATTTCACATTTCAGAAAAATGGCCACTCTGAACAGTAACTTGACATCCTCAGAATTGCTGGAGTGCACTGAAAAGTACAGTAGCACTTCCTAAGCATACCACCGCCCCCACCCCCCCCCAAAAATTCCTGCAATTAAAAGCAAAAACCTAAACATTAAGTCCTTATTTCTCATCTCAAAAAGCTGAATCATAATATCTCTCCAATGGGATTATTGTGAGGATTAATGGAAATGGGGCATGGAAAGCACTGAACACAATAGTTAAGTACTAAATAAACAGTAGCCATTGTTAAAACACAATCCTGAAGTGAACATCATGCAGGGGCATGAACACATCCCCTTGTGTAAATTAATTTTTGAACAGCAAAACTGCTTAGGTAACTTGAGTTTCATATTACAATTACACTGCATTGCCTTTCTGTTTTAATTCTCATTTGTATAAAATTCTATTAAGTAAAAAAAAGTTAAAAACCTTTTTATAATTGCATTTTAATTTAATACCTGCAATTTTATAACTTAAATGGAATTTTACTTTATTTTGTATGACAGAAAGTTATCAAAAGCCAAACTAAATTATTAAAAATGTTCTTTAAAAAACTATATATTTTACCTGGCCATTTCCAAGCAGAGATGTATCTTTCCCTATTAGAAAATAGGATCCAAAAAAGAAAATAAAGGCATGACTGAAACCCAAGATGGTCCAATAAAGAAACGTTTTCATGCTTAGTTGACGGTTTTTACTAATGTCTCTGCAAATTAAAAAAAAAGGAAGAAAAAAAGAAATGTATTAGGACTTATTATACCTACTAAATAATTATTACAGTTTGATAATTAAAAAACAAGATGGATTTTTAATTTAAAATTGCTTAAAAATTTTAGCAGAAAGAATAAAACCTAGTTTACAAACCACTGCTTATAATATACATCTGTGTAACAGCTTATAATTCTCATAACATTCAAATACATTTTCTCATTTAATAAAGAAATATGATATAGGCATAATACTTCAGTTTAATTGTGAAAAGTTGATTTTTCTTTGTTATATTCTTTTTTTTTTTTTTGGCTGCGCCTCATGGCTTGTGGGATCTTAGTTCTCCGACCAGGGATCGAACCTGGGCCCCAGAGAAGTGAAAGC
This sequence comes from Eschrichtius robustus, assembly GCF_028021215.1. NCBI lineage: Eukaryota > Metazoa > Chordata > Mammalia > Artiodactyla > Eschrichtiidae > Eschrichtius > Eschrichtius robustus. The sequence goes on along the minus strand of NC_090829.1, from coordinate 62,059,723 downwards.
CTGGAATCCTAACCACTGGACCGCCAGGGAAGTCCCTCTTCGTTATATTCCGTTGTAAACATTCAGTCATTCTGCCATGATTGTTTCTTTTTAGTGGAGTCATCTGAGTTAGGTTCAGCACTGAGGCTCCTAAATCAGTTCTTGTCTATCAATAGCTATTATGAGAAGAACCATCTGTGCCAATCTTGGGTCAAGCCCAGTCCTAGATAACCTGGGAAATCAAGGTAAGTTACTGCCATTTCTGGATAACTGAATATCTCTGTAAGTGTAGAGGTCAAGTTAATGAGGGAACCATAAGCTGGTCCTGAGCTGACTCCACATATCTATGATTACTTGGTTCTGAGAAAGGAATAACCCAGGGGAGCTGGGAAGATTTAATGTCCTCAACTCTGCATTCTGCATCAATTACTACTCATAAATTTGGCAGTGCTAGAACATGAACTAATTTTTTAGGAACTCTAGAGACAACTAATTACTGAATAACTTCTTTTGTGCCCATGAAACAGAGTATTACTGGTTTACAACAGTAAGTGCAAATTACACAACTGCTCAATGCATTCCTAGGATGAAACTATTCATTCCTAAAAACATTGGAAAAAATCATTCAAATGTTCTCTTTAATGTTCAACAATTATAAACCATATGACAACTGAAGTACTTCCTTAGTAAAGCATTAACCACCAAGACAGTGCCTGATATACTTGCTTATTTTTAAGATACTTTCAAAAATTGGTAACTATGTAATGTACTATTTGCAGTAAGAAATGTATGGACATTTAATACTGGAAAACACTTACCGATAGAGAGTGGGCTTGTTCTGTAACACATGAGGGTCTATATGCTGTTCCAACAGACTATATATCAGAATAGGCAGGGATGTAAAACAAATATTGTATAAAGTCAGGTACACGCTGTCATACAATGTCTAGAAAGAGAAATTTGTAGGAATTTTGAGACCCTAAACTATGTATTACTATTATACTTATGCATGTAATTACAAAGAAGCATATTAAAAATATAAAAATTACATTACATATTTTCAAATTTACACAAAATCCATTTTAATAATTCCAACTTGTTTCTTATATAGACATAATGTTCCTAGATTTATAATCTTTGTGGAAACTGGAACATTTTGTTATGTCAAGTGATTCTGCTATTATAGTGAATTGGATGGATCTATATTTCAAGATACTCAAATTTGGTCACTGTGATGTAATTTTACACAATTCTCCTACATGCATCCTGGGCTTGTTATTATTCCCTTGATATGCTACACATGAAAGTTTTGCTTTCATGGCTTTGTCTTCCCATCTAAGTCCTACACTTCCTTTAATCCATGATCCATGAAACTTAAAAACACTGGCTCAAATTCCTGATGATAGCAGCTTCTACTAAAGTCATATGTGCTACTGTTGGTAATTAGTTGGTACTAATTGCTTAGCACTTTGCCTACTCTTCATATATTGCTTTTCTTAATATTGATACTGTCTCTCGAATTATACTATAAACTCCCCCCAAAAATCAAAATAGGTTAAGTCTCCTTGTCACATGCTCTTACAGCATTCTTTATTTCATCCAAGTAAGCAAACATTGTTACTGGCAATCAATGTCCAAGCAGGTATCTGAAATTTAGAGTTATAGGTTGTAAACAGAGGAGAAAACAGTGATTAAGGGTAGAAACAACTCATTAAAAAAACCTAAGAATAATACACTTGTCATTTCAATAAACTAGAATAAATGTCTTGATCAATTAGAGATGTGGAGTGTGGTATGTGAAAAGGGTGCTCAGGTAGTCAGAAGCAGTAGGTCCAAGTATGGTTTAGCTATGTGATCTTGGTCAAGTTACTTAATCTCTATGGATTTCAATTTCCTTTTCTATGTGACATGTATACAACAAAAGACCCACCATGTGTTTATTATAGCTACTGCTAACCTATTACAGAGTTTTCCCTCTGAGCCTATAGCTTCAGAACCCTTTTCAATATAGCACTCCTGGAACCTCTATTAATTATTTACCTTCTGAGATGAAACCTGTATGTCATCCATGGACTCAATCACTAATGTTTCTTCCAAATCTAAAAAAATTCTATGACTCAAAAAATAAATAATGAGGTAAACTTCCAATAATTATCTGGCCTAGCTTGATACGATTTTGCAGAAATACTACACATAAGTTGAAAAAAGTTCACAAAATTCTCTCATAAGCTATTAAGAGTTAATATCTATTTTTTTTTAAAAGCATCCAGAGTTAAAATATATTTTGGTATTAACACTTGCTTCAAACTGAAAATCAGAATAAAGAAATATTATGGATGTTATGCTAATTAAATACACTATTAGAAAAGTTTTGTCTAGTTATCTGTAGGACTAGGAAAAATGGAAAAAGTCCCTCCAAGTATCTACCAAAAACTGAACACACACACTTTACTCTAAAAGGATAAAACAAAAGATTCTATTTACTTACTTGTTGAGAAAACAAACAGTAGAACTGATATAAAAACTGGGGTGTGATAAAGCACACATTCTGAAAAACAAGATTAAATGGAAATAATTGAAATATTCAGGTCTAAAAGAGAAACAATTTCTAAAAATGGCTATTTAAAGAGTCCAAAAATATAGTATCAGTTGATATGGTAAGTAGATCTGCCCATAAGAACCTGTCCGTATAAAATGGGGAAATAGGATTCCCATTTTATTAAAAAATGTCTAAAAGTAGTCTAGGCAGCATTGCAAACGTCAGAAAGAAAACACCTCTGACTCCTATAATTGCCAAGCAATACTGTAATTTTGAATTTATAACCTACCAACTATTATTCAATACTTTTCATTTATAGTACAATAAGAAAGGTTTACTTAAACTTTAGGGCTAAAATTGCTTTAAAATGCAAAAATATTTAAAATACAACAAATGGAACGATCAAAACATCTTTCCATTTCAACAGCCTTATGTCACAGCAAAAGTTATAATAATAAGCTAGGAAAAAACTGCCACCATCATCTGTTAGCATTATGCAATCTACCTGTGTTCTTTCACTGGGTTGCAGCTATTAATTAATTATAGAAATATATGCAATATAGCACATTCTGATGTATTAAATGTCTTGGTACTCAGAGGCTCTTAACATGGATTCCACAGAACCCCATCTTTGCCCATAAGGGTCAAGAGATTAGGACAGTGTTTCAACGTAATTGGTTTCCTTGTAATCCTATTTATTTTATTTTATGCATCTAAAATCCCTATAATTTGTAATCTCAAAAAAGATTAAGAACCTCTGCTTGAAATCATCATATTGGAGTTAAAATTTATTACTGGTTCAGGACAAAATAACAATAAAGAAATCAAACTAATTGTGTTCTAATTTGCATAGAATAAAATATTAATTTTAAGTGTGAATTTTGATGTATTCTGATAAATTCATACAGCCATGTAACCACCACCATAATCAGGTTGAACTTTTCTGTCATGCAAAGTTCTCTCATATTCCTTTCTAGTCAATTCTATCACCTGCACCCTTGGCCTCAGGCAACCACTGATTTGCTTTCTGTGAGTACACATTAGATTTATTATAATAAAATAATAAAAGGATATTCCATAAACTGTTAGTTTTACTTACGGAGAAAAAAATTTTAAGAATATTTTGTATGGTAATAGCATTCCTTAAATTGAAACCTCAAATACTCTGTCAGAAATTGATTCTAAAATATATCCATGAAACTTACCTTATAAAAAAAATACTGTACAAGGGTAGCTATTCTAATATAATAAAAATGACCATGAACAAAAAGCAATTTGGAGAGAAATTTAAATCTAGCTATTGCATAGTCACTGTTCCTTGCAGCTTGTCTTCCTTCTTTACCCATGATTCCTGTAATAAAGGGGACAAAAAGGTAAGTTCATTGATAAGTGATAAGTGTAATTTTTATGATGTATCTGCAAATACCTTAATTAACTGTAGCAGTTGAACCTGGACTTAGGATCACTATATCCTAAAATATAGTAGACAACAGATTCCCAAAAGGTTGCTCCACTTAAATCAAATATGTAATTAACACAAAGCTGTAACTTATACCAGGCATGTAACATCAATTTTCAAAGAATCAGAATAAAATTAATATAAAAATAATATTAAAAGTTCAGGAACTAAGAACATTTTTTAAAAATTCTAATGAAGAGAATGCTATAAAACAGCTTTGACTTCACTATTTCCAATGAACATGAAAAATATGCAAATTGAGTAATTTGAACCAAGCAAATATGATGTTTAATGGTCTTAAAACTTTCATGCATAAGTCAAACACAGTGTGCTTTTTAAAAGAAAAATGTACACTATTACTTGAAATCAGTACATAATTTTATCTGATAAATATGAGAACTTTTTTTTAGGTTACTATAATTCTTTAGGTTTCGAAAGTTATTGCCAAGTTTGTTTATTTAATATGGAAGCAGCTTCGAAAAAATTAGTTTTCAAAATTAAAATTTTTTACTTTTGTCATAAAAGGATCAAAAATGTTCCAAAATGTATAGGTAAAGACAATCACCTATATTCACAACTCCTAGAGAAAACCACTATTTTTGGTCTATATACTTTTAGAATTTTTCCTTATGCATATTTCATGTATGTGTATTTAACATATATTAAAAACGAGTGCATAAAGATGGGATTATTTGTTTTGTAATCTGCTTTTGTCACTTACTACATTATGGACATTGTTTATAACATATGTGTTTGTTAACATATTCATTTATTTTCTTAAAAGAAATTCCTGGATGCAAAATTGCTAGGTCAATAGGCACACATTTAAAATTGTTATACATAATAGTGCAGGGTGTACCAATTTACATTCCCACTAACATCGTGTAAGGGCATCTGTTAATCTATACCTTTGTCAATTCCAGGTTTTATCAATCTTTGTAATTTTTGCCAATCTGATAAGCAATTTTAATTTATATTCTTTTGATCATTAGGGAGACATTTTTTTCATGCATTTAGTATTCTGTTTAGATTTCTCCTTTTGTGACAACTGATGGCTCACACCTTTCAACATATTTCTACTAGAATGTTTTCCTTATTCTCCTTAATTTGTTAAGACCTCACATATAAGGAAGATTAAGACTGTCATCTATTTTGCAAATATTCCTTACCAGTTTGTCTTTAAAATTTCTTTATGGGAAGTATTTACTTCTGCCACACATACTGATCTTTTTCCTTTTTAGTTCCTTGTTTTGTTTGGTTTTGTACCTAAAAGATCCTTCCATACCTCAAATAACAGGATTATTCATTTAAGTTTCCTATTATTTTTTATGGCCTTCAAAAATTATTTAAATCCTTAATCCATCTGGAATTTGTTTTGCTATAAGCAATGGAAAGGAACCCACTTCTTTTTTTCCAAATAACTAACTAGTTATATCAGTATTTTTTAATCAAATAATTTGTTTCCCTATTTATCTGAAACATCTCCTTTGTTATATACTAAATTTCCAGATGTTTGAACTGATTCTGTTCACTGGTCTGGCTGTTATCATATTAGAATCAAACTGTTATAAATACTGTAGCTTTTTATGCTCTAACATATGGTATAGGAAGTTATCATCAACTTATTACAAAGATTTCTGGGAAACAACAGTATACACACTAGAAAGAAAATGAAATTTTCAAAATGAAGAGTTAATAATCCCAAAGAGGAAGGAGTTGATTTGAGAGATACACTGGAAATATTAGACCCAATAACTACTCATCACATAGGCAATTCCAGTGCGAGGACTATCCTCTTTTCCAACTCTAAAATTTTATCCTTCAGCAAAAAACCCATAGTCTTCTCTTTTCCTTCCTCAATAAAATTATTGAGGGAGATAGGTCAGAATATGGTTTAAATAGGAAATGACTGATAATTTAGACATAATAAAATGATTTTAGTATTCTGAATCTAATAAAAATTTTAGGCAAAAATAGAAAAGAAATCAGAATGAAGGTTATTAAATAAGAAAGTTATTTGAAATTTTATAATTATATTATAGTTTGGTGTAATTTTCTGTCTCTAAAATTATCTTTAAAATAAGTCGCAGAATCTTTGATGAATAAAGTAAATAATAATAACATTCTAAAATGAGAATTTAAAACCATGAGGGGAACTATGTAAATCACAAATTTAGAGTTTTAAAATGATAAAATAATGTGTAAAAGTACTTTAAAAGGTACAAAATGGCAAGTAAAAATAAAGTTACTTTATTGGGAAGGATAATTGGCAAAGATAAAATTCACTAATGTGGTATTTATTTCCTTGAAAGTTTGGAAGTAAAATATCCTAAATATTGGGCTTAATTATAATAGCTTTCTGATGGAAATACACTGTGATATATTACCCTGCTGCATTTAGTTTTCATTCATACATTTGATATTGTGCTTTAGTCTACAAAAGGAAAATTCAAAATCACCAAATGATTAAACCAACTTTAAAAGTTCAAGAAAAAATCAGTCACCTATGCCAACATGTGCTTCTTGTATCATGCTTACATCATTAGCACCATCGCCAACAGCCAATGTTATAGGCTTCTCAGGTGAGATTTTTATCAGTCTTATTACCTGAAAGACATACAACTAATTAGTTATGATAAAATTTAAACCTTCGTGTACTTATATAAAGTCATTTATCTGAAATGATCTGTTGTAAGAAAAGTAGAGCAATGAAAAAAATTTTTATATTAGACGATAATAGGCACCGAGGTTCACTTTTTGAGGGATGTCTCCATTAAGATGTTAGGAATGTCTTTCAGAAATGACACAGCAAAACAGAGTACTATCTTTGGATTTTATGATGGTATGTAAGAATCTTTTAAACACAGTTTAAATTTGTAAAAAGCTTAATAATAATTGTGTAAAAAAATAATTACAATTAATTGAACTTTGTCAGGCAATTTTTTTTCTTTCTCAAGAAATTATTCTTTTCATTTGATACAGGGGAAAGATGATTATTTTCTCCTGTAATAAAATTTTTAAAAATTTATAAAGCAATCAAAATTAAATTCAATAAAATCAAAAGAAAGGTTTCTTTGGAATACTTGAATATACTTTTATAAAGAATCTAGGAGGACTTCCCTGGTGGCACACTGGTTAAGAATCCGCCTTCCAATGCAGGGGATGCAGGTTCGATCCCTGGTCAGGAACTAGATCCCACATGCATGCTGCAACTAAGAGTTAGCATGCACAACTAAGGAGTCTGCTGGCTGCAATCAAGGAGCCCACCCGCTGTAACCAAGAAAAAAAAAAAAGAATCTAGGCATTAGCTCTGTTTGGTCTCAAGTTTTAGTCTCCATAGACTGGGGGGAGTACATGGGTTATAATAATAATAAAATAGGCACTGTAAAAAAAAATCCATGAAGCCAAAAAAAACTGGATGTAAAATTTTTTAGATCTATATGTGAAAAAATGTGTTTAGATGTGCATTTCAAAGGGTATCCGTGTGAAGATTACAGTTGTAAAAATATTTGTATAGGCCATCACTTGAATCATAGTTAGCTGAACTTTAAATATTTCCTGTATATAGCTTCATAACAGAATTAATTGGCTTTTCAACTTTTTACTAAAGTTCTATTTATCACTTAACAGCTATCTTTAACAAAGAGAGAACTATCACTTCGTAAGAATGCAAGAATAAGCACAGATCAACAGAACCACCTGGAGGTGCAGATGAACTGAAGTCTTATAGGCTCCCTCACCAGTTAAGTAACTAACTTGTGAGACTTTAGTTATCACAGTTCAAATTTATGTCTCAGGAAAATCACAAACTGCTACCTACCACGTGGTCATTTCTAGGTCACAATGATCTATTTCTAGGTCATTATGAATAGTTGAAACTTCAATATTCACTGTGAAATTTCCAAAGGCCTAATGTACGTGGTTAAAATTCATATTATGAGAAGTGACTGACCCCTAGTAAGATACATATACTGCATACCACCAAATGGAACTAGATGAGGCATTAACGTTAAAGAATACTTTTTTTTTTTTAAATTAATTTTATTTTTGGCTGCTTTGGGTCTTTGCTGCATGTGGGCATTCTCTAGTTGCAGCGAGCGGGGGCTACTCTTCCTCGTGGTGTGCGGGCTTCTCATTGCGGTGGCTTCTCTTGTTGCGAAGCACGGGCTCTAGGCACACGGGCTTCATTAGTTGTGGCACATGGGCTCAGTAGTTGTGGCTCGCGGGCTCTAGAGTGCAGGCTCAGTAGTTGTGGCACACGGGCTTAGTTGCTCCACGGCATGTGAGATCTTCCTGGACCAGGGCTCGAACCCGTGTCCCCTGCATTGGCAGGCGGATTCTTAACCACTGCGCCACCAGGGAAGTCCCAAGAATACTTTTAAATCTAAATATCTTTATGGGACTTGTTACGACATAAACATACCTTTGCTTTCTGCAGTGGTGCCATACGACAGCACATTACAGCTGAACAATTTTTACAAACTTCCATAAATAGTTTTTCATGCTCCCTGAGTGCAAGAGACAGACTGGTCCCATCCACCACCAGACCATGCTGAATCACATGGTCCTCTGTAATTCTAAAAAAGAAAATAATTATATCCTCTGTAAGATACTTTAAAGCCATATTATTCAGACTCATCTAGTAAACAAAAGCTTCTTACTGAAAGATGGATCATTTACTCACAGACTTCACTGTTACAAAACTGGAATGTCAGGGAACAAACTGAGTTCTATCACTTGAAAGTTAAGATTAAGCAGAACTGAGAGTGACTGATATGATGAGTAAAACAGATGATATTCATTTTTACAATGAATTGGTATATACACGCAGTAACTATATTTTCTAAAATGTGAACTGTAACACATAATCTGAGGATATTCTCCCAAACTGTATGAAAAGTCTTACAAAAATAAAAAAGTTACTAGTTATACATTTAGCAAATCCTAATTTTAAAAAATTAAATGAAATCAAGAATGTTCAGGAAAATTTACAAGCTAGATTCACCGTAGGAAGGAAAGGAATGAAGGAATCGTAACTGTCTCTTGATATTTAACCCTACAATGGACTGTAATGCCACGTATTACGACAGTGGAACACTGATAACACCCCCCTTGTGGGCATACACTACACCGAGGACTACTCCAAAGCATGACCTAATTACTGGCAGCTGGGCAAACTACTTGTGACAAGAAAGAGGTAAGAAGAAGAAAAACAAAAAGAAAGATAAGAAGCTTGCATCAGTATGTAAATCAACTGTATTATTGAGCACACTATTTTGTTCAACTGCTTTACCCAGCTCCTCCTTTGGTAATAAGAGTTTCTCGTTGAAAGAAGCAGTGTATGTATATACAGATTTACATTCTGGAGCAAGCTTCTTATGCTGCTAAAGGCCAGCACTCAAAGTTGCATTGCACTAAATCCACCAAAAGGAAAATACTACATTCACCACTGGGTTCACAGTATAGCAAGATTGCTACTGAGAAACATCCATACATTTTCAATTTTTTTTTCAGCTTTATTGAGATATGATTAACATGTAACATATGTAAGTTTAAGGTGTGCAACATGATGATTTGATACACATATATACTGCAAAAATGACTACCACAATAAGGTTAGTTAACACCTCCATCCTTTCACATACTTTTTTGTATGTGGTGATAACATTTAAGATCTACTTTCTTTACAACTTTCAAATATATAATATAGTACTGTTAATTACAGTCACCATGCTGTACATTAGATCCCCAGAACTTATTCATCTTATATATAAGTTTGTACCCTGTGAATATCATCTCCCCATTTCCCCCACACCCCAGCTCTTGGCAACCATCCTTCTACCACTGGCTTTTTAAAATTCCACATATAAGTATTTGTTTCTCTCTGACTTATTTTACTCAGCATAATGCCCTCAAGGTCCATCCATGTTATCACAAAAAGCAAGATTTCCTTCTTTTTTATGGTTGAATAATATTCCTTTGTGTGTGTATACACACACACATCACATTTTCTTTATCCATACACACATCAATGGACATTTAGGTTGTTTCCATTCTTGGCTATTGTGAATAATGCTGCAATGAACATGGGAGTGTGGATATCTCTGAGATAGAGATTTCATTTCCTTTGGATAAATACCCAGGAGTGGAATTGCTGAATCATATGGTAGTTCTATTTAAAATTTTTTCCATACTGCTTTCCATAGTGGTTGTACCCTCAATTTTTAAATGACAAGTGAGAGGACTATTAAATGAGCAACAAGCTATAAAAACTAAACAAATACTGTAATTTTTTGTCTTCTAATACTTAAATCTTTTCTGTAAGTTAAAATGATGTCTTTCATAGTATGCCTAACAACTACTGTGTTGCATTACAACTAATAAGTGGTAAACAATTAACATTCACAACATAAAATTTAAAAAATGTATATTTCTTTTAATAATTCTCCAATATCCAAAATCAGCACCTAAACTATTCTTCCTCCCTGTTTGCTGAACTTACTTAGCAGCCTCTGCTGCCTCCAGTGCATTCAGCATGAGCACCACCTGAGTACATGGCCTCATAAGAAGGAGTAGCAGCCAAGAGTAGGATAGATCAGGTCAGTTTTCCTTGGCAACCTTCCCACGGCATTCTAACTTAGGTTTTCCTCTGGACAGGTTTCATAAATCAGCATATTATCTCACAATCCATGGGGTGACATTTATGCAGTATGGAAAACCAGCTCACAGTTCTGGTACACAGTAAGGTAGCATCTGCTTATTTCTGTAGTCTCATGTCTCAATACTTCCCACATCCTCTCCCATCTATTCCATTCTCTGGCCATACTTAACTACTATCAATTCCTTGAATGAATCTCTCAGCTCTGGGAATTTGCATACATTGCCCCCTTTGCTTCTTGGTGTTACTCTCTGACCAGTTTACATTTCATCGCTGGAAACAACACAGTTGTGAGTTCTAATGTAGAGCAAGAGCTTAGCCTAGGCTAAGCTCAGGCTAAGCTTCCCTCTTCTGTCTACCCACAGCTCTCTGTTCTTGCCTCAGTTACAATTCAGTTGTGATAGGTCTATGACAATATATTTATTTCTGTTTTTCCTACACATTGTAAGTATTCTGGGAATAAACAATACACCTTATGTGACTCTGTTCCAAATGCCTAGGTAAGAGACAATCATTATATGTTTGTGAAGGACTGGATATATACACTAAAGCTTTCAAAGGTATGGAATTCTTTTGCTATACCCAAGATTTTTAAAATAGGTACTTCCTGAAAGTCTGTAAATCAAAATCCTATTGACTTACACGGTTAACTCAGAAATGCACTCCAGGAATTCCCTGGCAGTCCAGTGGTTAGGACCCTGTGCTCTCACTGCTGAGGGCCCAGGTTCAATCTCTGGTCGGGGAGCTAACATCCCACAAGCCTCATGGCATGGCCAAAGGAAAAAAAGAAAAGAAAACGTACTCCACCAAAAAGATAGTATCTCTAAAACACAAGTTTCACACAGCAAGCCTAAAATTCATTTTAAGGTATAACCTTCACTTTATAATACAGCTTTTGTACAAAAAGGGAAATGAACAATATCCATGATCTTAACAGACTCACTAAAAGCACATATACAGAAAACTTAAAAAAAATTCTAAAATACAAGTAATAATTATATTTAGATGGCTGTATTATGTTATTAACCATCATATCTTCTTTACCATTTTCAGTATTTTTTAAATGAACATTTATTATTTTTAAAATCAGGACTAATATTTAAGAAGTAAATGATTCTGAGCAAATAGTTTGTATGTTTTAGGGAGTTCTTGACATTATGATACTTAAATGTTTAAGCAATCACAATAGTGTCGGCACTGCTCCAAAACTGTAGTATAATTACCTAGGATCAATCACCTTTTTGAGCTCAAGCAAAGACCCTTCTGAGAGCTGTACTGTCTCTTTAAAACATTCCTTAAGTAAGTTTTTCTCTGATGAAATCTAGAGGTTAGTATCACATCAATCCCTGCATAACAAATGTAAATCAAGCACTGAATGTACATTGACAACTGTGGCACTGTCTTTTCCTATTTGTTTTTCTGCATTAATATCACAAGACTGCAAAGACAGGTACCTGTAGAATATCTTAGATGGCTACATACAAGCAACCCTGATGCTTACACTGAAGCACTCCTAATTTACTGTAAAAACAACTGACTGTGTTAAGTGGGGGCTCCTAAATAAAGTTGATCTACCTAAAAAAGCAGATTTAGAGAAAAAGAGAACACATTAAAAGCATAAATACCTATGAAATTATCTTTGAACAGTAAAATGCAGATTAATTTCCCTGTTTGGTCATGTGAACCTCATCAGTGGTTGGCAAATGTTTTCGGTAAAGCGTTAGAAGTAAACATTTTGATGTTAAGTTTTGTGGGCCATGAGGCTAAATTGAGGATATTATGTAGGTAATTATGCTACAAAGAGGAAACAAATTTTGACAAAAAAAATTTTAAGTAAAAAGTATAATAATCAGGGCCTCTCTCGCCTTCTGAGATGGCCCACACTCTTGTCTGTGGCGTGTTTCTCCCTAAATAAATCCACTTCTTATCTATCACTTTGTCTCTCACAGAATTCTTTCTGTGATGAGACATCAAGAACCTGAGCTTCATTAAGTCCTGAGGCCAGTCTTTGAGTTCTGCTGGAACTAAGGCCCGCACCCAGGTGGAGGATGGAATGATGATGTTGACCCACATGACTTCAATCAACTAAAGCTTGGACTCTATCAATCGTGGCCCCAATTCTATGCTGAATTCTCCTCTGCTCAAGCCCCTTCATGAATATGCATGTACCCTTAACTTAAAACTTCCCCAAGTTTGCTGTCTGGTGGAGACACTATTCTAGGAAGGATCCCCAGTGTTCTCCTTACTTGCTGCAAGTAATAAATCTTTCCTTGTCCCGAAAAAAAAAAAATTAAGTACAATTTTTAAAATAATAGAAGTCTACTAATGAGGAGAACAGAAACCTTTTTTTTTTGCAGGGGGAAGAACCCCAATTAATTTTGATTAATTGGGGTTCAAAGTTCATGTTTCCTATCATCAAAATCAATTGCACATGTCCATCTGTTAATGCTGATCTGTAATGAGATTTTACATTTTATTGCAAAAGAACCATCTGTAATGAGATTTTGTATTTCATTTTTGATTATCTTTTCAAACAGGCAGTATATTAAAGCATATTATCACTGAATAATAAACACAATGCTTTGCCACCTAGTTTGATAATAATCAACACTCCACTATGTTTTAAGAGTGTGATATTAAAAGTCCATTTTTCTTTTCATGTTTGGACATGATGGTTAAATACTGATAATAAAAATATACTAAAATGTCATATGGCAAAATGTGTGGCACGGAAAACATTAACAAGTTATAACTGTAGTATATCAAGCAGCAGTGAGAAATGATAAAAGTGCTTTATAAGGTCTCTGTCCCAATTACTCAACTGTGCTGTTATATAGTGCAAAAGCCTTCACTGATGATATGTAAATGAACAAATGTGGCTCTGTTCCAATAAAGCTTTATTTACAGACACCAAACTTTTAATTTCATGTAATTTTCACACCATGAAATATTACTCTTCTTTGACTTCTTTTTCATCCATTAAAAAATGTAAAAATTATTTTGAGCTCATGGGCTGTAAAAAAGGCAGTGGGCCGTATTTGGGCCCATGGGCCATAGCTTGCTGGTCCCTGAACTCCATGATCCAGATAATTACATTCTTACCTTCTGGCAAGCTGCCTCAACTTTTCAGCACATTCACTGTCTGACGTCTGGTTTATAAGTTCAAGGATGTTCATGGTTCTGTGAAAATGTCCACATGACAAACTCACACTAACAGCTGTTTCATGTTTATCTCCAGTAAGTACCCATACTTTGATACCAGCCATTCTCAATGCTTCAATAGTTTCTCGAACTTTATCTTGTAGTCTGAAAATAAAAGAAACAAAATTAGTAGTAGAGAACACTGTTTTGACTGTATTTTAAGTATAAACCACAAAGTACAAATAAGGTAATTCCGAACTCCTTAACCTAGGAATGTTATAGTATAGTAATATAACTGAATTTTTTTTCCATTAGGGAAAAAATAGGAATAACCAAATTAGTGACCACCTGGCTAATATAAAATCTACAACTGTGTGCTAACACATGTTTGTCACAATGGGCATTCCAGAGTTGTGAGGCATTTTAGGTGACAGATACTAAATGATCGCCTGGGTCAATACTGCCTTAATGAGAACATTTGTGCATTCTCACAATTGTAAGGTTTCCTTCCCTTCATTTTGGTTACTGATAATACTACTGTAAATGTATTTGGTTTTTTGAAGCTCACAGGGTATTGATATGTTGGAGCACTATGTAAACTTAAATGTAAAATCTACAACTTCATATTTTAAGAGTGTATCTTCAAAGTTGATTTTTATAGAACCAACTAACTATATAGTCTTCATAAACTCATTTTCTTAGAAAGTCTTAAATTTCAAATTAGAAGATTTTCTCCTTTTTTGGCAAGAAAATCTCTTACCTCGTTAGTTCAAAAATCAGACTGTGGACAATAATGGTCTACATATAACCTCAGGGAGTCTCAGAAATCTCATGAGGACAACTGAAAAGTAAATGAAACCCTGGATTTTAAAAAATGCAAGCACCTTTAGATCTAGGGGGTAGAGAAAAACATAACAATAGGCTTAATTTGTAGAATTCAATTTAATTCAAGAAACTGTGAAAAACACACGGAGAGAGATGCTGTGAACAAAGGCAAAGAATAAGTAGACCTCAAGGAATTCACAGGCTAACAGAGGACAAAGTCTTCAAACAAATAATATACTGCCACAAGGACAACAACAGAACTACCTACAAAACATGGAGGCTTTCCAAAGAAGAGAATTTTTAATACTATTAGGGGTTAGGAAAGGTCTTCCTGGAGTGGGGGTGATATATGAACTATGGTTTATGAATAGGTATTCACAGATGGATAAGGGAAGAATGATTCAGGCAGAAAGCACAGCCTTACCAACGAAAAAAGGCACAAAATAGAACACTTTTAACTATAGTTGTTGTTCAGAGAACTAGACAGTTTGGTACTGTTGAAATGTAAAGTCGAGGGGGGCAGTGGTAAGAGGTGAGGCTGGAGAATTAAGCAGGAGCTTAAAATCTTTGTATGGAACACTGAGGAATAGTCTAAAAACTCAAGACTACAGGCAAAACTATACATGGCTGGATTCTTTCAACTATTTCACATAGCTGGCTAGAACAAAAATTATATATATGGACTGGGAAAAATTAAGGTTTTAATTCTCTATTTTGATTTTAAATATATTAAGTATAAAATGTTAAAAAATAGAATTTGTCATAAATTAGAAACACTTGGCTAGAAAAATTCTTATGAGAGAAAAATGATATTGCCTATTTGTCTGATACTTACTTGTCTTCTACTGCTGTAGCTCCCACTAATATCAGGTCTTTCTCTATGAACTGGAAGACATCTGCCAGTTTCTCTTCCCGTTGCTGCAAGGCAGTCCTGGCTTCAAATAAACGTCTATCTATTTCCTCATACTCTTTAGGTGTAAACTCTCTATAGGCCATACACAGAGTTCTTAGCCCCTTCTAAAATAGGAAAATTAAAGACAAAAATTGAACAAAAATAACTAATGGGGAATTAAGAAGTCATTGAAATAAACTGAGGACCCTGTTACCAAAATTCAATTATAAATAATTTAAAAAGTACTATCATCTAGTGATAGGAAATAAACTGTCACAAAACCCTAGTCATCTGAGTTATGGGACACATATTATCATAGCTCTTGCAATTTCTGATGAGTTCTTAAACAGTTGCTCAAAATAATTAAGGTCATTGAATTGTAGAACATTATAGAGCCTAGACAGGATCATAAAGACGATCTACCTGTGATTTTAAATATGTTTTACCAGGAAAGCCAAAAAGTTCTATAATGGTACCTTTAGGATTGTCAAGAGAGAGGCAGCCCCAGGTTCTTCTCTCCTGTTTTAACCACTACAACTCCACTTTTATCTACTTTATTTTTTTTAGACAATTTTTTTTTAAAGTCTTTATTGAATTTGTTACAAAATGGCTTCTGTTTTATGTGTTATTTTGGCTTTTTGGCCGCGAGGCATGTGGGATCATCCCGACCAGGGATTGAACCTGCATTGGAAGGTGAAGTCTTAACCACTGGACTGCCAGGGAAGTCCCCACTTTTATCTACTTTAAAAGAACTTTTTTTTAAGCAAAGGGGACTATAATTTCCTGAGGGTTCATGATATGACAAATTCACATTTCAAATAAAGAAGCCTGTAAAGTGGTCATTATCAACCAACCAATACTTTCTAGAGCCACTGAATGAATGATTTTAAATTGTATACCTTCACTGGTGAATTGGAATTTCACAAAACTTAGGAATATATATTTGATTATCTGATTCTATCAGGTGTAAACTTTTCTTATGGTGTTAATATTTGAAAGTTGGTATCTAAATCTGAAAGCTTACAAAAGTTCTTTTTCTTGCAATACATTTTCCTCAGAGAAACCCAACATAAATGTTCTAATAGTAGGACTCAGAAAGGGAAGGTTTTAAAATACTATATGACACTACTTAGCAGATTTCTAAATGTTGTCATGCCTTGATTTACAAATGACCTACACCTGTTTCTCTTAAATAACAGTTAAGAGACTATGAGAGTTACTAAATTAATTCATTCTACAACAAACATTTATTGAGTGCCAACTACGTGCCAGCATTTTTCTGGATTAAAATGACAGAAAAGTAGAATAGAACTTCCCTGGTGGTGCAGTGGTTAAGAATCTGCCTGCCTATGCAGGGGACACGGGTTCGATCCCTGGTCCAGGAAGATCCCACATGCCGCGGAGCAACTAAGCCCGTGCGCCACAACTACTGATCCCGTGCTCTGCAACTACTGAGACCACATGTTGCAACTACTGAAGCCTGCATGCCTAGAGCCGGTGCTCCGCAACAAGAGAAGCCACTGCAACAAGAAGCCCATGCACCGCAATGAAGAGTAGCCCCCCGCTCGCCGCAACTAGAGAAAGCCCACACGCAGCGAGGACCCACCATAGTCCCTGCCCCTCCCGCCCAAAAAAAATAGAACAATGCCTTTGTTCTTATGGATATTACAGCGTGGTAGGTGAACTAGACCATAAACAAATAGAAAGTAATGGGAGAAAAGAAACTGTAAGTAAAAGAGGCAGGTGGGCAGCATTTATAGAAATGCAGAAATGAGAGATCATGAGGCTCTTAGACTGAGACAGAGCTGCTTAATAAGTTTCCTCTTCACATGAATTGTGGCACTTTGTTTTTGTAAGATTTTCCTACATTCTTTTATTAAGAGGGACATAATTCACGCACCATAATTCACTTTAAAAAGTACAATTCAGTGGTCTTTAGTGTACTCACAAAGTCGTGCAATTGTTATTACTATCTAATTCCAGAACATTTGCATCACCCCCAAAAGGAATTCCATATTCATTAGCAGACACTTCCCTTCCCCCCTTTCCTCCAGCTCCTGGCAACCACTAATATGCTTTCTGGCTCTATGACTTTGTCTTTTCTGGGTATTTCATATAAATGGAACATGTGGCCTTTTGTGACTAGCTTCTTTCACTTAGTAATCTTTTCAAAGTTCATCCATGATGTGGCATATATCAGTACTTCATCCCTTTTAATGGCCAAATAACATTTTGTTATATGGATATGACACATCAGTTGATGGACATTTGGGTTTTTCCATTTTTTTGGCTATTAGGAATAAAGCTGCTAAGTACAAGTTTTTGTGTAGACGTATGTTTTCAATTCTCTTGGATGTATACCTAGGAGTGAAATTACCAAGTCATATAGTAACTCTATATTACTCTATGTTCTATGAGGAATTGTAAAACTATTTTTGAAAGTGGCCATATCATTTATATTCCTATCAGCAATGTATCAGGGTTCCAGTTTCTACAAATACTTGGTATTTTTGTACGCCTCCTTTTTTTTTTTTTTCGGCCATGCTGCACGGCATGCAGAATCTTAATCCCCCGACCAGGGATGGAACCCATGCCCCCTGCAATGGAAGCACGCAGTCTTAACCACTGGACCGCCAGGGAAGTCCCTCCCTTTTTAATATAGCAATCTGAGTGGTCCTTGTAGCCATAGTACTCTGGCTGTACTAGGTGCAAAGAGAAGACATATTTTAGCAGGTTAAAAAAGGTCAAATTTTAACCAACGAATGAGGAGCCAACACATAATGTAACAGAACTGCAGAATTTCTATAATTTTTGATAGAATACTAATGCAAAAATGAAACCCTAAATCTTTCATATATATATATTTTTAGCGGTTTTTAAATTAGAGAAATTTGCACTTACCAAAGCAAATTCATCTACATGAATTCTGGTTTTTTCTATTTCTCCACCTATACATTCCGGGAGAACTGATGATTCGGCTCCTTTAACAAATAAAAGTTTCTCACCTAAAAAGAAAAATGAGTTATCAAGCTCTTAGTATTATTTAACTAAAAATTCATGAACATTTAAATTGGTTACCTGAAGGTGCCTGAACAATTACACTCATTCTTCTACGATCTGAATCAAATTCCAGAATATGAAGCAGTTTGTACCTAAGGAAGAAAAAATAAGAAAGACAAAATCTGTACTGTTTTGAATAATATTAAGTGAATATTTGGAAAGAATCCCTATAAAAGATAAAATGGTTAATTTAGAACAAGAAATTAATCTCAATTACATTTTTCAAGATGATGGATTATGAGTCATTAATAACACAAGATAGAAAAAGAAGGAACTGACATTTATTAACTACTTACCAAATGCCACGTACTTTACATACCTTATATCATTTAATACCCATGAGAACCAAAGGAGGTAGGTCCTTATCTCATTTTACAGGTGAGGACTATTAAACTCAGAAAGATACACTCATTTGCCTTAAGTCAAATAAGCATGTGAATGGGAATACATATCTGCCCAGCTTCATGTTTTTCCTCATTAAAAAAGGTGACTGATTCTCAACTCTTTTTTCTGCCTAAACACACCTGAGAAATACGAACACTCACATTAGTAACAGAGGCTCATTACAGCAGTGATTCTGAACCTACGACAGGGCATGTGTGTGCAGTTGGGGGACACAAAGGCCTCTAGGGAGCTGTAGAAGAATTTGTGTGGATGGGTCAGGTGTGGATTGAAAAGTCTTCTGGATGAATTTATACAATGATGTACATATGGAATGTTTTGGCACATCTCAAAGAAAAACACTGAGTAGAATGGTTTATAAGTTGATAAAATGAGCCAGACAGGCTTCCAGATAAAAGTAGCCAAAGACTGGGCAATATTTAGTTCAGAAAAGCATAGTCTGGAAAAGCACAAGTGGAGCTGAGATATGATCAGAAATGATAAAACCACGAAAGATATGAATGTGATAAGAATGGACTAATTTATCAAACAGTGGAAATACTGGAAATAATACAACGGTTCCTTAATGTTTGAAAGATAAAAATCATAGGAAAGATAAGGAAGTTTTTATTTAGTGAGTAGAAATTTACAAAACTCATTACCCTAAGAATGTGTAAAAATAAACACATAAGTAAATTCAAGAACCATTAAGCTAAAATACAGATGAAAGTTTCAGAGCATTATACTGTTATTACCATGATGAGATACAATGTAATACTGACATCATTCTAGAGCAGATGTCAGTAAACGTTTCCTGTAAGGGGCCAGACAGTAAATACTTTAGGCTTTGAAGACCATATATGATCTCTGCTGCATATTTTTTTGTTTTGGAAAACACTTAAAAAATGTAATTTAGTTTGCAGGCTGTACAGAAACAGGCTGTAGGCCAGATCTGGTTTCTGGGTCATAGTTTACCAATTCCTGTTCTATAGTAAACACTTAATATACAGAAAATTACAATATAGAAAAAAATTACCGTTCCAGTTTTCCAAGTGTTTCAACTTCCATAGTTTCTCCAGAATTGCCAATAAATACAATGCCGAATCTAGGGAATAAAAGGAGAAAGAAATATAAGATTTAAAGGATGATATTTTATAATTCACAATATAACTAACTTGAATAAAAACATTTAAAATATAAGTTTAAGGTGTATTTTAAAGTTATTTCCTTTGAGTATAGGATTATTTTTAAGAACTTGAAGGGTGAGAGTAGATCTATAACAATACATACACAAGTATTTCTCACAAATTATATTGTTCATATTTCACAGTAACCAGACTTTTAAAGAGATCTCTTCAAAATATGACTTAATGCAAGGTTGACAACAAAATTAATGACATTTCAAATTCTCATTTAAAATACCTTTATGTGTAAAAATATATACATATAAATAAAATACCTTTATGTGTAAAAATAAAATACCTTTGTTTCTGAATTTTGTCTGAGAATTTAAAATTATGTTCTTGTATTTTCACATTTTCATTTAAAACGTATTTTTCTGAAGATTTGAATTAGACTTCAACTACCTTGCAGCAGCTTCCACGAGAGCCTTTTCATCTGGTGAAGATGCATAGTACTCCAACTGGGAGGGTGCAAGGTTGGTTTGCCAGGGACCATCACCAATGCCATCAGTCTGAACACTGCTAATCTGCACAGTGTGACAGAGACTGACTGCTTTAAAGAAGAGATCATGTTCTTTAATCTGCAGAAACATAATTAATATTCATAATAAAATATACCAATACCAAATAACATGTAGGAACATGTAGGAAACCAAAAACAAAATTCTAAAAAATGCCAATAAATACAGCTCATAATTAGATAAACTAAGATGTAGAACAAGAGTGCTACAATTCTGAATTGCATAAATAATAGTTGGTTGCTTCTGAATCCCAAGAGTAAAATGTCACATTTGCTTATGACCCTTCAACATCTGAGTATATTTTTAGGAGGCATAACCAAATTGCAAGTAAAGGTGAAAACTATTTTGTGGAAGAACTGAGATCTCAGAAGCTCTATTCCTTAGCAAAGTCTTCTTTATTTCAAGGCAGAAAGGGCTTTCCTTAACTTAGTCCCATTTAAGTACCCAGAGAACTAAAGTAGATGCATATATATTTTTTATTTTAGTGGAACATTTAATTTAATTTATTTATTTATATTTTTAAAATAGATCTTTATTGGAGTATAATTGCTTCACAATACTGTGTTAGTTTCTGTTGCACAACAAAGCGAATCAGCCATATGCATACACATGCCCCCATATCCCCTTCCTCTTGAGCCTCCCTCCGTAAAGTAGATGCATATTAAGTGACAAGTTAAGCTGGCTCATGACTATAAATTCTCAGTGCTGAATCAAAGGATAAACATTTCAAATGTATATTCCTTGCCCCACTAACATTTAAACTTTTTCTTCTACAACCCACCAACTAACAAAGAATTACTATTTCAAATGAAACTCCTATTTATTAACTTAAAAATTGCTTACTAGTTCAGTTTCATTTTCAGGACTGGTTCTAAAAGAGGAACTGGTTGCAAGATGGGATAAGTTGTTAAGATGGGATAAACTACTAAGATAAGATAAGTTTCCTTCTGAAGAGTCTGGTGTTGGTCCTTCAGATACAAGTCTACCATTGATTTCTTGGTATTTTATACCATTAATTGAACATTCCCGAAACTGCATCTCGTTTTCGGTCAGTGTACCAGTTTTATCTGTAAACACATACTCCACCTAGAGATAGAAAACAAAAGAAAACAAACCTTTATGTTCAGGGTATTATGTTAAACAAAAAAACTTTGTACTCTTACTTATAATCCGAGCACAAGCAAATAATTAAAGATGCCACAGAAACAAAACAGGGTAATACAAAATATTTAAAACCTATATACTCTTTGAAGTCTGTGGCATCTTTAGGTTCATGTTCATCTATAGAGTTGGTGGATAATTTCTGTTGAACAAGCAGCAGAAATACGAACTGCAGTTATTCTCTCTGGGTAAACTGAGGAAAAGCCAATACTGATATTTGGGGATACCCCCCAAAAACAGCTGGGCTGCCAGGCTTTTCTAGGGAAAACTTTTGGACTTGTAAAGAAAACCAAAGATTAGCATTCATTTGAGGATATCACCTTACATGAAAAGGTAAAGAGAGTCTAAAACAAATGACAGGCAGTTCCGCTATAACACTGTCTTAAAAACACAAGAATTTATTACAATGAGATTTATATATAAGGGAACAATTTGAGCATAATATGAACTTTGCATTTGATTATGAACAGTTTCATCTGTGAGAAACACTAGGTGAACACAGAAAACTGCACCCAGAATACATGAAATATACAAACCTCAAACAGCTAGCAAGCTACCTCAGGTCACCATGTGTGTTATGAGCCATAACCATTCACATCTGGTATTATACTTTCCTTCTGTTTTCAGATAACCTTCCTTCCAATACTTCACAATAACACACAAGTTGCAATACTTCTGATGGCCACTTCCACAAGTAAACTTCAGGTCATTTTCAAGATAAAGTGCCATATTTATTGTAGTATTTATGTATTTCTTAATAATTTAGCAAGTCCTGTTGTCATTAGGTTCTTATCTTTTTATTTTAAATGTGTTACTGACAAAGTTTTTGTTGTATCCCAATCCCATTTTCCCATAAGCCCTGTGGTTTTTACTAAGTAATTTCGCATAGCACAGTGATTTTAGGAATGCATATGTCACATTACAGCAGAACTGATGTACTGAAAAAGGAACTAGGAAAAAACTGAGAAAATGCAACTAGCAGAAGGCTTTAAAGAAACTGTCACTAATATCCGCAAAGAGGTGAAAAAACAGATTATATTCAAGAAACAAGAATAAGATGTGAGCTGCGAAGTGGGAGTGACAGTGGCACCTCTTGGCCAGTTTTGCTTCACCGACTCAGCTGTGGGAAAAGCACCAGAACCCGGTCCAGCTGGAAGTGGGGGCTCGGACTTTAATCCATTGGAACATTTTCCTTGTGGAAAGCGTGAGCTGTGTGGATGAAAGGCTCTAGGTGCTCCAGCCAGGCATCAGGGCTGTGCCTCTGAGGTGAGAGAGCCAATTTCAGGACACTGGTCCACAAGAGACCTCCCAGCTCCACGTAATACCAAACGGCGAAAATCTCTCAGAGATCTCCATCTCAACATCAAGACCCAGCTTCACTCAACGACCAGCAAGCTACAGTGCTCACACCCTATGCCAAACAACTAGCAAGACAGGAACACAGCCCCATCCATTAGCAGAGAGGCTGCCTAAAATCATAATAAGGCCACAGATACCCCAAAACACACCACCAGACGTGGACGTGCCCACCAGAAAGACAAGATCCAACCTCATCCACCAGAACACAGGCACTAGTCCCCTCCACCAGGAAGCCTACACAACCCACTGAAGCAACCTTAGCCACTGGGGATAGACACCAGAAACAACGGGAACTACGAACCTGTAGCCTGCGAAAAGGAGACCCCAAACACAGTAAGATAAGCAAAATGAGAAGACAGAGAAACACACAGCAGATGAAGGAGCAAGGTAAAAACCCACCAGACCAAACAAATGAAGAGGAAATAGGCAGTCTACCTGAAAAAGAATTCAGAACAATGATAGTAAAGATGATCCAAAATCTTGGAAAAAGAATAGACAAAATGCAAGAAACATTTAACAAGGACATAGAAGAACTAAAGAGGAACCAAGCAACGATGATAAACACAATAAATGAAATTTAAAATACTCTAGAAGGGATTAATAGCAGAATAACTGAGGCAGAAGAACGGGTAAATAACCTGGAAGATAAAATAGTGGAAATAACTAATGCAGAGCAGAATAAAGAAAAAAGAACGAAAAGAACTGAGGACAGTCTCAGAGACCTCTGGGACAACATTAAACGCACCAACATTCGAATTATAGAGGTCCCAGAAGAAGAGGAGAAAAAGAAAGGGACTGAGAAAATATTTGAAGAGATTATAGTTGAAAACTTCCCTAATATGGGAAAGGAAATAGTTAATCAAGTCCTGGAAGCACAGAGAGTCCCATACAGGATAAATCCAAGGAGAAACACGCCAAGACACATATTAATCAAACTATCAAAAATTAAATATAAAGAAAACATATTAAAAGCAGCAAGGGAAAAACAACAAATAACACACAAGGGAATCCCCATAAGGTTAACACACAAGGGAATCCCCATAAGGTTAACATCTGATCTTTCAGCAGAAACTCTGCAAGCCAGAAGGGAGTGGCAGGATATACTTAAAGTGATGAAGGAGAAAAACCTACAACCAAGATTACTCTACCCAGCAAGGATCTCATTCAGATTTGATGGAGAAATTAAAACCTTTACAGACAAGCAAAAGCTGAGAGAGTTCAGCACCACCAAACCACCTTTACAACAAATGCTGAAGGAACTTCTCTAGGCAGGAAACACAAGAGAAGGAAAACACCTACAATAACAAACCCAAAACAGTTAAGAAAATGGGAATAGGAACATACATACTGATAATTACCTTAAATGAAAATGGATTAAATGCTCCCACCAAAAGACACAGTCTGGCTGAATGGATACAAAAACAAGACACATATATATGCTGTCTACAAGAGACCCACTTCAGACCTAGGGACACATTCAGACTGAAAGTGAGGGGATGGAAAAAGATATTCCATGCAAATGGAAATCAAAAGAAAGCTGGAGTAGCAATTCTCATATCAGACAAAACAGACTTTAAAATAAAGACTATTACAAGAGACAAAGAAAGACACTATATAATGATCAAGGTATCAATCCAAGAAGAAGGTATAACAATTGTAAATATTTATGCACCCAACATAGGAGCACCTCAATACATAAGGCAAATACTAACAACCATAAAAGGGGAAATCGACAGCAACACAATCATAGTAGGGGACTTTAACACCCCACTTTCACCAATGGACAGATCATTCAAAATGAAAATAAATAAGGAAACACAAGCTTTAAATGATACATTAAACAAGATGGACTTAATTGATATTTATAGGACATTCCACCCAAAAACAACAGAATACACATTTTTCTCAAGTGCTCATGGAACATTCTCCAGGATAGATCATATCTTGGGTCACAAATCAAGCCTTGGTAAATTTAAGAAAATTGAAATCGTATCAAGTATCTTTTCCGACCACAATGCTATGAGACTAGATATCAATTACAGGAAAAGATCTGTAAAAAATACAAACACATGGAGGCTACACAACACACTACCTAATAACGAAGTGTTCACTGAAGAAATCAAAGCGGAAATCAAAAAATACCTAGAAACAAATGACAATGGAGACACAACGACCCAAAACCTATGGGATGCAGCAAAAGCAGTTCTAAGAGGGAAGTTTATAGCAGTAAAAGCCTACATCAAGAAACAGGAAACATCTCGAATAAACAACCTAACCTTGCACCTAAAGCAATTAGAGAAAGAAGAACAAAAAAACCCCAAAGCTAGCAGAAGGAAAGAAATCATAAAGATCAGATCAGAAATAAATGAAAAAGAAATGAAGGAAACAACAGCAAAGATCAATAAAACTAAAAGCTGGTTCTTTGAGAAGATAAACAAAATTGATAAACCTTTAGCCAGACTCATCAAGAGAAAAAGGGAGAAGACTCAAATCGATAGAACTAGAAATGAAAAAGAAGAAGTAACCACTGACACTGCAGAAATACAAACGATCATGAGAGATTACTACAAGCAACTCTATGCCAATAAAATGGACAACCTGGAAGAAATGGACAAATTCTTAGAAATGCACAACCTTCCGAGACTGAACCAGGAAGAAATAGAAAATATGAACAGACCAATCACAAGCACTGAAATTGAAACTGTGATTAAAAATCTTCCAACAAACAAAAGCCCAGGACCAGATGGCTTCACAGGCGAATTCTATCAAACATTTAGAGAAGAGCTAACACCTATCCTTCTCAAACTCTTCCAAAATATAGCAGAGGAAGGAACACTCCCAAACTCATTTTACGAGGCCACCATCACCCTGATACCAAAACCAGACAAAGATGTCACAAAGAAAGAAAACTACAGGCCAATATCACTGATGAACACAGATGCAAAAATCCTCAACAAAATACTAGCAAACAGAATCCAACAGCACAATAAAAAGATCATACACAATGATCAAGTGGGGTTTATCCCAGGAATGCAAGGATTCTTCAATATACGCAAATCAATCAACGTGATACACCATATTAACAAATTGAAGGAGAAAAACCATATGATCATCTCAATAGATGCAGAGAAAGCTTTCGACAAAATTCAACACCCATTTGTGATAAACGCCCTGCAGAAAGTAGGCATAGAGGGAACTTTCCTCAACATAATAAAGGCTATATATGACAAACCCACAGCCAACATTGTCCTCAATGGTGAAAAACTGAAACCATTTCCACTAAGATCAGGAACAAGACAAGGTTGCCCACTCTCACTGCTATTATTCAACATAGTTTTGGAAGTGTTAGCCACAGCAATCAGAGAAGAAAAAGAAATAAAAGGAATCCAAATCGGAAAAGAAGAAGTAAAGTTGTCACTGTTTGCAGATGACATGATACTATACATAGAGAATCCTAAAGATTCTACCAGAAGACTACTAGAGCTAATCAATGAATTTGGTAAAGTAGCAGGATACAAAATTAATGCAAAGAAATCTCTTGCCTTCCTATACACTAATGATAAAAAATCTGAAAGTGAAATTAAGAAAACACACCCGTTTACCATTGCAACAAAAAGAATAAAATATCTAGGAATAAATCTACCTAAGAAGACAAAAGACTGGTATGCAGAAAACTATAAGACACTGATGAAAGAAATTAAAGATGATACAATAGATGGAGAGATATACCATGTTCATGGATTGGAAGAATCAACATTGTGAAAATGACTCTACTACCCAAAGCAATCTACAGATTCAATGCAATCCCTATCAAACTACCACTGGCATTTTTCACAGAACTAGAACAAAAAATTTCACAATTTGTATGGAAACACAAAAGACCCCGAATAGCCAAAGCAATCTTGAGAACGAAAAATGGAGCTGGAGGAATCAGGCTCCCTGACTTCAGACTATATTACAAAGCTACAGTAGTCAAGACAGTTTGGTATTGGCACAAAAACAGAAACATAGATCAATGGAACAGGATAGAAAGCCCAGAGATAAACCCACGCACATATGGTCACCTTATCTTTGATAAAGGAGGCAAGCATATATAGTGGAGAAAAGACAGCCTCTTCAATAAGTGGTGCTGGTAAAACTGGACAGGTACATGTAAAAGTATGAAATTAGAACACTCCCTGACACCATACACAAAAATAAACTCAAAATGGATTAAAGACCTAAATGTAAGGCCAGACACTATCAAACTCTTAGAGGAAAACATAGGCAGAACACTCTATGACATACATCACAGCAAGATCCTTTTTGCTGCACCTCCTAGAGAAATGGAAATAAAAACACAAATAAACAAATGGGACCTAATGAAACTTAAAAGCTTTTGCACAGCAAAGGAAACCATAAACAAGACCAAAAGACAACCCTCAGAATGGGAGAAAATATTTGCAAATGAAGCAACTGACAAAGGATTAATCTCCAAGATTTACAAGCAGCTCATGCAGCTCAATAACAAAAAAACAAACAACCCAATCCAAAAATGGGCAGAAGACCTAAGTAGACATTTCTCCAAAGAAGATATACAGATGGCCAACAGACACATGAAAGAATGCTCAACATCATTAATCATTAGAGAAATGAAAATCAAAACTACAATGAGATATCATCTCACACCGGTCAGAATGGCCATCATCAAAAAATCTAGAAACAATAAATGCTGGAGAGGGTGTGGAGAAAAGGGAACACTCCTGCACTGTTGGTGGGAATGTAAATTGATACAGCCACTATGGAGAACAGTATGGAGGTTCCTTAAAAAACTAAAAATAGAACTACCATACGACCCAGCAATCCCACTACTGGGCATATACCCTGAGAAAACCATAATTCAAAAAGAGTCATGTACCAAAATGTTCATTGCAGCTCTATTTACAATAGCCAGGACATGGAAGCAACCTAAGTGTCCATCATCGGATGAATGGATAAAGAAGATGTGGCACATACATTCAATGGAATATTACTCAGCCATAAAAGGAAACGAAATGGAGGTATCTGTAGTGAGGCAGATGGAGTTAGAGTCTGTCATACAGAGTGAAGTAAGTCAGAAAGAGAAAAACAAATACAGTATGCTAACACATATATATGGAATCTAAGGAAAAAAATAAAAAAGTCATGAAGAACCTAGTGGCAAGACGGGAATAAAGACACAGACCTACTAGAGAATGGACTTGAGGATATGGGGAGGGGGAGGGGTAAGATGTGACAGGGTGAGAGAGTGGCATAGACATATATACACTACCAAATGTAAAATAGCCAGCTAGTGGGAAGCAGCCGCATAGCACAGGGAGATCAGCTTGGTGCTTTGTGACCACCTAGAGGGGTGGGATAGGGAGGGTGGGAGGGAAGGAGACGCAAGAGGGAAGAGATATGGGAACATGTGTATATGTATAACTGATTCACTTTGTTATAAAGCAGAAAGTAACACACCATTGTAAACCAATTATACTCCAATAAAGATGTTATAAAAAAAAAAAAGACTAATACACTACTTGACTCTGCAGTGAAGAGCATTTCAGTGTTTTCTGTGAGCTAAACCTTTACCTATCACATCAGGAATTCAATGAATAATGTCTAAGATACATAAGAAACAGAAACGGAAGCATATTATTGGAAGGCATCCGGGCTACTGTAAATAGTAGTTAAAGGAGCTGGAAGTTCCCACCAGGACGAGGGCTAGGGGATTGGGGTAAATGGGTGGCGATACATTGTTTTTAACCATGGCAAATAATACTTGGATATCATTTTTTAAATTGCTTTTTCACTCTGGCAGCAGAGTAGAAATCTGATTGGAGGAGGTCAAGAGCAGACGCAGGGAGACCGGTTAGGAGAATAGTGCAGCACTGCAGGTAGAAACAAAGGTTTATTAGACTAGGTTGGTGGCAGCGGGGATGGGGAGAAGATGATGGATAAAAAAACACGATTAGCTCCAAAATATATAAACAGCTCATGCAGCTCAATATTAAAAAAACAAACAACCCAGTCCAAAAATGGGCAGAAGACCTAAAGAGACATTTCTCCAAAGAAGACATATAGATGGCCAAGAAGCACATGAAAAGATGCTCAACATCACTAATTATTAGAGAAATGCAAATCAAAACTACAATGAGGTATCACCTCACACCAGTTAGAATGGGCATCGTCAGAAAATCTACAAACAACAAATGCTGGAGAGGGTGTGGAGAAAAGGGAACCCTCTTGCACTGTTGGTGGGAATGTAAATTGATACAGCCACTATGGAGAACAGTATGGAGGTTCCTTAAAAAAC
Organism: Eschrichtius robustus; assembly: GCF_028021215.1. Lineage (NCBI taxonomy): Eukaryota > Metazoa > Chordata > Mammalia > Artiodactyla > Eschrichtiidae > Eschrichtius > Eschrichtius robustus. The sequence continues at coordinate 62,030,251 of NC_090829.1, read as the reverse complement.
TAAAAATAGAACTACCATATGATCCAGCAATCCCACTCCTGGGCATATATCCAGAGAAAACCATAATTCAAAAGGACACATGCACCCCAGTGTTCATTGCAGCACTATTTACAATAGCCAGGTCATGGAAGCAACCTAAATGCCCATCGACAGATGAATGGATAAAGAAGATGTGGTACATATATAGAATGGAATATTACTCAGCCATAAAAAGGAACAAAATTGGGTCATTTGTAGAGACGTGGATGGATCTAGAGACTGTCATACAGAGTGAAGTAAGTCAGAAAGAGAAAAACAAATATCGTATATTAACGCATTTATGTGGAACCTAGAAAAATGGTACAGATGAAGCGGTTTGCAGGGCAGAAATTGAGACACAGATGTAGAGAACAAACGTATGCACACCAAGCGGAGAAAGCAGCGGGGGTGGGGGTGGTGGTGTGGTGAATTGGGCGATTGGGATTGACATGTGTACACTGATGTGTATAAAATGGATGACTAATAAGGGCCTGCTGTATAAAAAAAAAAAAAAAAAAAAAAAAGAAGATGTAATTAAAAGATGACCATTCTGGGAATTCCCTGGTTATCCAGTGGTTAGGGCTCTGCGCTTCCACTGCGGGGACATGGGTTCGATCCCTGGTTGGGGAAGTGAGATCCCGCAAGCTGCGCAGCCAAAAAAAAAAAAAAAAGACCATTCAGATATACTAGGATATTAGAAATTAAAAACATTACAATACAGATAAAAGAAATCAAAACATAGCTGGAACCAGAGGGCAGACAGCAGAAGCAAGAACTACAATCCTGCAGCCTGTGGAAAAAAACCACATTCACAGAAAGATAGACAAGATGAAAAGGCAGGGGGCTATATACCAGATGAAGGAACAAGATAAAACCCCAGAAAAACAACTAAATAAAGTGGAGATAGGCAACCTTCCAGAAAAAGAATTCAGAATAATGATAGTGAAGATGATCCAGGACCTCAAAAAAAGAATGGAGGCAAAGATCGAGAAGATGCAAGAAATGTTTAACAAAGATGTAGAAGAATTAAAGAACAAACAAACAGAGATGAACAATACAATAACTGAAATGACAACTACACTAGAAGGAATCAATAGCAGAATAACTGAGGCAGAAGAACGGATAAGTGACCTGGAAGACAGAATGGTGGAATTCACTGCTGTGGAACAGACTAAAGAAAAAAGAATGAAAGGAAATGAAGACAGCCTAAGAGACCTCTGGGACAACATTAAACACAACAACATTCGCATTATAGGGGTCCCAGAAGGAGAAGAGAGAGAGAAAGGACCCAAGAAAATATTTGAAGAGATTATAGTCGAAAACTTCCCTAACATGGGAAAGGAATTAGCCACCCAAGTCCAGGAAGCGCAGCGAGTCCCATACAGGATAAACCCAAGGAGAAACACGCCGAGACACATGGTAATCAAGCTGGCAAAAATTAAGGACAAAGAAAAATTACTGAAAGCAGCTGGGGAAAAAGGACAAATAACATATAAGGAAACTCCCATAAGGTTAACAGCTGATTTCTCAGCAGAAACTCTACAAGCCAGAAGGGAGTGGCACGATATACTTAAAGTAATGAAAGGGAAGAACCTACAACCAAGATTACTCTACCTGGCAAGGATCTCATTCAGATTCGATGGAGAAATCAAAAGCTTTACAGACAAGCAAAAGCTAAGACAATTAAGCACCACCAAACCAGCTCTACAACAAATGTTAAAGGAACTTCTCTAAGTGGGAAACACAAAAGAAAAGGACCTACAAAAACAAACCCAAAACAATTAAGAAAATGGTCATAGGAACATACATATCGATAATTACCTTAAACGTGAATGGATTAAATGCTCCAACCAAAAGACACAGGCTTGCTGAATGGATACAAAAACAAGACCCATATATATGCCTGTCTACAAGAGATGCACTTCAGACCTAGGGACACATACAGACTGAAAGTGAGGGGATGGAAAAAGATATTCCATGCAAACGGAAAGCAAAAGAAAGCTGGAGTAGCAATACTCATATCAGATAAAATAGACTTTAAAATAAAGAATGTTACAAGAGACAAGGAAGGACACTACATAATGATCAAGGGATCAATCCAAGAAGAAGATATAATGATTATAAATATGTGTGCACCAACATAGGAGCACCTCAACACATAAGGCAACTGCTAACAGCTATAAAAGAGGAAATCGACAGCAACACAATAATAGTGGGGGACTTTAACACCTCACTTACACCAGTGGACAGATCATCCAAAATGAAAATAAATAAGGAAACAGAAGCTTTAAATGACACAATAGACCAGATAGATTTAATTGATATTTATAGGACATTATATCCAAAAACAGCAGATTACACTTTCTTCTCAAGTGCACATGGAACATTCTCCAGGATAGATCACATCTTGGGTCACAAATCAAGCCTTGGTAAATTTAAGAAAACTGAAATCATATCAAGCATCTTTTCTGACCACAACACTATGAGATTAGAAATGAATTACAGGGAAAAAAACGTAAAAAACACAAAACACATGGAGGCTAAACAATACGTTACTAAATAACCAACAGATCACTGAAGAAATCAAACAGGAAATCAAAAAATACCTAGAGACAAATTACAACAAAAACACAACGATCCAAACCTATGGGATGCAGCAAAAGCAGTTCTCAGAGGGAAGTTTATAGCAATACAAACCTACCTCAAGAAACAAGAAAAATCTCAAATAAACAATCTAACCTTACACCTAAAGGAACTAGAGAAAGAAGAACAAACAAAACCCAAAGTTAGCAGAAGGAAAGAAATTATAAAGATCAGAGCAGAGATAAATGAAATAGAAACAAAGAACAAAGAAACAATAGAAACAAAGAATTCAATAAAACTAAAAGCTGGTTCTTTGAGAAGATAAACAAAATTGATAAACCATTAGCCAGACTCATCAAGAAAAAGGGGGAGAGGACTCAAATCAATAAAATTAGAAATGAAAAAGGAGAAGTTACAACAGACACCACAGAAATACAAAGCATCCTAAGAGACTACTACAAGCAACTCTATGCCAATAAAATGGACAACCTGGAAGAAATGGACACATTCTTAGAAAGGTATAACCTTCCAAGACTGAACCAGGAAGAAATAGAAAATATGAACAGACCAATCACAAGTAATGAAATTGAAACTGTGATTAAAAATCTTCCAACAAACAAAAGTCCAGGACCAGATGGCTTCACAGGTGAATTCTATGAAACATTTAGAGAAGAGCTAACACCCATCCTTCTCATACTCTTCCAAAAAATTGCAGAGGAAGGAACACTCCCAAACTCATTCTATGAGGCCACCATCATCCTGATACCAAAACCAGACAAAGATACTACAAAAGAAAATTACAGACCAATATCACTGATGAATATAGATGCAAAAATCCTCAACAAAATACTAGCAAACAGAATCCAACAACATATTAAAGGGATCATACAGCATGATCAAGTGGGATTTATCCCAGGGATGCAAGGATTCTTCAGTGTACGCAAATCAATCAATGTGATACACCATATTAACAAACTGAAGAATAAAAACCATATGATCATCTCAATAGATGCAGAAAAAGCTTCTGAAAAAATTCAACATCCATTTATGATAAAAACTCTCCAGAATGTGGGCATAGAGGGAACCTACCTCAACATAATAAAGGCCATATAGGACAAACCCACAGCAAACATCATTCTCAACAGTGAAAAACTGAAAGCATTTCCTCTAAGATCAAGAACGAGACAAGGATGTCCATTCTCACCACTATTATTCAACATAGTTTTGGAAGTCCTAGCCACGGCAATCAGAGAAGAAAAAGAAATAAAAGGAATACAAATTGGAAAAGAAGAAGTAAAATTGGCACTGTTTGCAGATGATATGATACTATACATACAGAATCCTAAAAATGCCACCAGAAAACTGCTAGAGCTAATTAATGAATTTGGTAAAGTTGCAGGATACAAAATTAATGCACAGAAATCTCTTGCATTCCTATACACTAATGATGAAAAATCTGAAAGAGAAATTATGGAAACACTCCCATCTACCATTGCAACAAAACGAATAAAATACCTAGGAATAAACCTACCTAGGGAGACAAAAGACCTGTAAACAGAAAACTGTAAGACACTGATGAAAGAAATTAAAGATGATACCAACAGATGGAGAGATATACCATGTTCTTGGATTGGAAGAATCAATATTGTGAAAATGACTATACTACCCAAAGCAATCTACAGATTCAATGCAATCCCTATCATATTACCAATGGCATTTTTTACAGAACTAGAACAAATCATCTTAAAATTTGTATGGAGACACAAAAGACCCTGAATAGCCAAAGCAGTCTTGAGGGAAAAAAACGGAGCTGGAGGAATCAGACTCCCTGACCTCAGACTATACTACAAAGTTACAGTAATCAAGACAATATGGTAGTGGCACAAAAACAAACATAGATCAATGGAACAAGATAGAAAGCCCAGAGATAAACCCACATACCTATGGTCAACTAATCTATGACAAAGGAGGCAAAGATATACAATGGAGAAAAGACAGTCTCTTCAGTAAGTGGTGCTGGGAAAACTGGACAGCTACCTGTAAAAGAATGAAATTAGAACACTCCCTAACACCATACACAAAAATAAACTCAAAATGGATTAGAGACCTAAATGGAAGACCGGACACTATAAAACTCTTAGGGGGAAAACATACGAAGAATACTCTTTGACATAAATCACAGCAAGATATTTTTTGATCCACCTCCTAGGGTAATGGAAATAAAAACAAACATAAAAAAATGGGACCTAATGAAACTTCAAAGCTTTTGCACAGCAAAGGAAACCATAAACAAGATGAAAAGACAACCCTCAGAATGGGAGAAAATATTTGCAAACGAATCAACGGACAAAGGATTAATCTCCAAAATATATAAACAGCTCATGCAGCTCAATATTAAAGAAACAAACAACCCAATCCAAAAATGGGCAGAAGACCTAAAGAGACATTTCTCCAAAGAAGACATACAGATGGCCACGAAGCACATGAAAAGATGCTCAACATCACTAATTATTAGAGAAATGCAAATCAAAACTACAATGAGGTATCACCTCACACCAGTTAGAATGGGCATCGTCAGAAAATCTACAAACAACAAATGCTGGAGAGGGTGTGGAGAAAAGGGAACCCTCTTGCCCTGTTGGTGGGAATGTAAATTGATACAGCCATTATGGAGAACCGTATGAAGGTTCCTTAAAAAACTAAAAATAGATTTACCATATGATCCAGCAATCCCACTACTGGGCGTATACCCAAAGAAAACCGTAATTCAAAAAGACACAGGCACCCCAGTGTTCGTTGCAGCACTATTTACAATAGCCAGGTCATGGAAGCAACCTAAATGCCCATCGACAGACAAATGAATAAAGAAGAAGTGGTACATATATACAATGGAATATTACTGAGCCATAAGAAGGAACGAAATTGAGTCATTTGTTGAGACGTAGACGGATCTAGAGACTGTCATACAGAGTGAAGTAAGTCAGAAAGAGAAAAACAAAGATCGTATATTAATGCATGTATGTGGAACCTAGTAAAATGGTACAGATGAGCCGGTTTGCAGGGCAGAAGTTGAGACACAGATGTAGAGAACAGACGTATGGACACCAAGGGGGGAAAACCACCGTGGGGTGGGGATGGTGGTGTGCTGAATTGGGCGATTGGGATTGACATGTATACACTGATGTGTATAAAATTGATGACTAATAAAGAACCTGCAGTATAAAAAAACAAACAAAGCAAAAAAAAAAAGATAGGTGAAAAGGAAAGTTCATGAATTCTCCCAGGAAGATTATAAAAACAGAGAAATTAAAATTGAAAGTCAAAGAAATTAGAGAATCAAGATAAATGGTCTGACATCCAAAATAATAAATTTCAAAAGAAAATCCCACAAAACATAAAAAGACACTTTACCAAAGAAATAATATAAGAAAAATTCCTAGAACTGAAGGACTTGTGTTTCCAGGTTAAAAGGGCTCACAGAGTTTATTGCCCAATGAAAGAAAAAAAAAAAAAGACTCACACCAAGGTATATCATCATAACATTTCAGATTCATTGAACAAAGAGAAGATCCTACAACACTAAACACTTCCAGAGATAAAACAACAGATCTCACATAAAGAACTGAGAATCAGAATGGCATTGGATTTCTCACAAAAACATTGGAAGCTAGAAATAAATGGAGAAATGCTTTTGAAATTTTGAGGAAAAATAATTTCCAACCTGGGATGTGTTACCCAGATAAATTATTTTTTTAAAAGATTTATTTATTATTTATTTATTTTATTAATATTTTAATTTTGGGGGGCTGTGTTGGGTCTTAGCTGAAGCACACGGGATCCTCGTTGAGGCATGCGGGATCTTCCATTGCGGTGCGTGGGCTCCTCGTTGGAGTGCGCAAGCTCAGTAGTTGCTGCACGTGGGATCTTAGTTGCCCTGCAGCATGTGGGATCTTAGTTCCCTGACCAGGGATCAAACCCGCGTCCCCTGCACTGCAAGGCAGATCCCTTACCACTGGACCACCAGTGAAGTCCTTACCCAGCTAAATTACTAATCAAGTGTAAGAAGGGAATAAAGATATTTTCAGACGTGCAAAGTCTCAAAATATTTCCCTGTTATGCATCCTTTTTCAAGTTATTAGGAGATGTGTTCCACCAAAATAAGAGAATAAGCAACAGGTGAGAAGACATGGGATCCAGAACACAGGAAATCCAAAACGGGTGGGAGACAAAGGAAGTTCTGGGGTGATGGAAAAGCAAGTCCACGGTGACAGCTGAGAAGCAGGCCCAGAAAGAAGTCCAAATTGAAGCAGAAAAATAAAAGGCTTCAAAACAGAAAGTGAGCAGGATAACAAGAAAGAGAAAGGAAATCCTAGATTACCTGGTGTGTTTGAAATACGTGGAGAGATGGTTCATATACTTGTCAGAGATTTGTTTGTGGTAATTGAAAATTAAGCAAATAAAAAACAGAGCAATTAACTCCAGCAAAACCAAAATACATAAGAAAGAAAAATGTAAGTATAGTATTACAGAGCAAACAAAGAGAACTAGGAATTAGTAAATAATATCAAAACAGTCTTAATAAGGTAAATGAATATTTATTAAATCCCAAATTGTGATTTAACAATACTGGGGTGTCATGGGGAGGCAAAGTGGGTATATGTCTGGGTATGTGTGTGGAAGGAGTAGTATAGTATTATATCTATATTCCATAGTAAATAATGGCTCAAATTCAAAAATCAAGAAAGAATACTATATAGAAATACAGTGCTAAATAATGAAAGAAACAGCTTAAGATTTCAAAATGGGAAACAAGAAATTAGGTGTGGAGCAAAGAAAGTGGGGCTGTTTTTTGGTATAAGCCTTGTAATATTTAGTTTTATTAGTCTTTGTACACATTATTTTGATAAAAATAACAAATTAGAAAAAAAACGGATCATTTTTACCTGTCCAAGTTCTTCATTCAGATCAGAAGTATTGACTTGAGCTTTCTGATCTGATTCTTCATGATAGAGATCAAGATCCCAGCCAATAAAAAATGAACCAAGAAATTTCTGCATTTCGACTGTCACATATAATGAAATTGGAATGATGAAATTGTAGAGTACCAAAAAAGCAAGGAAGTCTGAAATAAATTTCAGAATCTAGGGGAAAAAAATGATTGCTTGATAAGAGAAAAATATGAAGAAAATTATCAGATAGTTTCATATCTAAACAGACCATCAACTATATTCTGAAGCAGAAAAGTCTCATGAATTGAAATTCATTTACTGAATTGTCTTTTTAACACATCTCCTTTGGTTATTTTATTGCTCATTAGAATCTTGAACAAATTAAAAGAAGAAAGGTTAAAACCAAATTACTTAATTTGTTACTCTTTAGAAGCTACCAAAAAAGCCTGGTGTGACTGAAATTACTTACGGCAAAATTATAATTAGATCCTCTGTAGCATACTTACCATTCTATTTCTACACATCAAAATCACAGATAACTAAAAATTGACTGTAATTTTAAAAATGTAAAATAATTGCTAGGCTAGAACGGCTAGAAATTAAAACTCTCAATTACAGATTACACAGGAATAGCCTACTTCAATGGCATAGCAGTTCCACATTTTAAAATATGTTCTGTAAAAGATAAAATACCTAATTGTAAATGATACTGAAAATATGTTCCTGTGATTATCTGCTTTTTGGTCTCTTGAGATTCAGACTTATCTTCCAATATTTGTACTTTAATCTAAAGTGAAATGTGGAGAACAATTTACCAAAATTGCAGGTTAACTTCTCCTGGTAGTCCATATTTAATCAGTTTAAAACTTTTTATGACATAATTTGTATTTACTTCATACCACCAATATATTGACAGTAAGACTCCTTGAATTATTCTGATAGAATTGAAAATTCTATTTACATACAGTAAATAGAATAAAAATTTCAATTTGTAGTACTGAAGTGGAATGCCAATACAGATGACTTAAATGTCTGTGATCTCTTTTAATTATTCAAGTCATGCCATAGGGAATATAACTGCTTATGCTGTAAAATGTAAAAAGCATACCAGTACAAACATGCTGGCTACTCTTCACGTGCAATATCCTTTTGTCACCCTTGAATAGTGACAGTTTTAGGGATGACAGTGGTCACTCCTATCAGAAGTCACTACCAAAGCATTAAAAGAAATAAAATTTCCAAAGAATAAAATTTTCTTTGTAACAGAGTCAAGAACACCATGAAGTACCTTACTACTATTTCTTTGATGTTCTGTTTTTTGGTTATACCAAGGTTCATCCCATTTTTCTTCAGCTTGCCATGTATATTTCAAGATAGTACTGATGATGGCTTCAGAAATAAGGATTATTAGATAAATTATCAAAAATGTATTCATTGACCTGAAATGAAGAAAGAGAATATAAAGTGTATCAATTATATGTTACTATACTCATTTGTTTGGAAATTAACATTGGTATTAAATAAGATACTAAATATCAATATATAAGATATTACAGTAGCTATTTAAAGGACACAGTCTTTGATTTTAAGAAATGACCGTTCAATTCAATCCATTTACTAGCAATAAAAGAACAGATACATAAGATTACAAGCATATTTACTATAGTTAACTACCGTTCAAAATGCTTATAGTGGGCTTCTCTGGTGGTGCCATGGTTAAGAATCCGCCTGCCAATGCAGGGATGTGGGTTTGAGGCCTGGTCCGGGAAGATCCCACATGCCACGGAGCAACTAAGCATGTGTGTACCACATCTACTGAGCCTGTGCTCTAGAGCCCGCGAGCCACAACTACTGAGCCCGTGTGCCACAACTACTGAAGCCCGCGCGCCTAGAGCCCATGCTCCGCAACAAGAGAAGCCACTGCAATGAGAAGCCTTCGCACAGCAATGAAGAGTAGCCCCCGCTCGCCGCAACTAGAGAAAGCCTGCACACAGCAACGAAGACCCAATGCAGCCAAAAATAAATAAATAAATCATTAAAAAAAAAAAAAGAAGAAGAAGAGGACATTTCTGCATTAGCCTGTCCCAGGAAGAAGAGAGACATGAGAGGCAACGCTGAGTCATCTCAGCTCCTCCCGGCAGAGCTCAGCTGACCCTCAGCCAATCCACTCATCTGTGACAATGAATGGAAGTGAATGAGTTGTAGGACAGTTTATAATGCAGCAATTTGGTGGCAGTGGCTCACTGGTACACCCTTTATGTTGGTACTTCCCCATAGCCAATAAACCTGCCTACGTCTCCCATTAGGCAGGGAGACTCCCAAGAGTCTTTTCTCTGGGGGAGAAAAAAAATGAAATCTTGCCATTTGTGACAACAAGGATGAATCTAGAGGTCATTATGCTAAGTCAGACAGAAAAAGACAAATACCGTATGATCTCACTTATATGTGGAATCTAGAAAAACAAAACAGGGACTTCCCTGGTGGTCCAGTGGTTAAGACTCTGCTTTCCAATGCAGGGGGTGCGGGTTCGATCCCTGGTCAGGGAGCTAAGAACACACACACAGTCCCTGGTTGAGAAGCTAAGATCCCACATGCCTTACAGCCAAAAAAAACCAAAAACATAAAACAGAAGCAACATTGTAACAAATTCAATAAAGACTTTCAAAAATGGTCCACATCAAATAAATAAATATTAAAAACAAACAAAACAAAACGAAATGAAAACAGACTCACAGATACAAATAGGTGGTTGCCTGCTGGTATTGGGGGGATGGGTAAAATAGGTGAAAGGGATTAAGAGGTACAAACCTTGGGTTATAAAACAAGTAAGCCATGAGAACGTAATATACAGCATAAGGAATATGGTCAATAATATTGCAATAATTTGTATGGGGACAGACAATTACTAGACTTACTGTGGTGATCATTTCATAATGTATGCAAATGTCAAATCACTATGTACTACACCTGAAACTAACATAATATTTTATGTCAACTATATTTCAATAAATTAAAATTAAATAAATAAAAATGAGAAACCATCCCTATCTTCAAGGATACTATCTTTTGTTGACTTGAAATATATATTTTTATATACACATTTTATACATATAGAATAATATACATATCAATAGTCATATTGGGACTTCCATGGTGGCTCAGTGGTTAAGACTCTGCGCTCCCAATGCAGGCAGCCTGGGTTTGATCCCTGGTCAGGGAACTAGATCCCACATGCATGCCACAACTAAGAGTTCACATGCTGCAACTAAGGAGCCCTCAAGTGACAACTAAGGAGCCTGCTTGCCGCCAACTAAGACCCAGTGCAAGCAAATAAATTAATTTTTAAAAAGTCATATTTATGTGTAAATAAATGAAAATAGTTTTCTTACTTTTCTACTGCAGATCGTTTCTGTGATTTGCTCTTGTAATTTAATGCCATCTTAGTTTCCATTCCAGTATACACAGCAACACCTGCAAAACAAAACAGTCTTAAGATAATCCTCTACCATATTTCACAAAAGAAATGTACTCACTAGCACGAAAGAAAATCTAAGAAACTGTATCATCTGAGAGTTCTCAGAATTAGGCTTTCCTTTAAGTCTTTCTGGAGTTTTTTAAAAAAGGCTTTCCAAGTGCAATTTTGGGAAATTCCAGTCATTCAACCTGCTGAATGAGGAAGGCATGTGGGTTCTGTTCCTGAATTATAACTGGGATATCTGAATGAAAGAGGTATTATTTGAGTTGGAATTGATGGAGGAAAGAATTCGGAAAGATAAACAAGGCAAGGAAGGCTATTATAGACAGAGCAAACAGTGTTGACAAAGAAATAGAAAAGCGCTTTCTGTTAGGCTGTAACAATGGATTGGCGTCAGTTTGAAAGACCTTGAATGCCAGAATCTGGAGTCTAGACATAATCTCATAAACACTGGAAAGATAATATGGAATCTGCCAGAGTAAATGAAATAAACACAAGGAAAGTGTTATTTTAAAAATACGTGCCTATGTGAATGACTGAGATGAGAATGACAGTAATAAGGGGACTAAAACTGGGGTAAGACCAGTCTTATTAAAAAACTTTGGAGTTAGAGCTTGGTTTGAAGGCTAGCTCTGCCACTTATTAGTTCTGTGACCTTGAGCAAGTTATCTAATCTTTCTGAGTCTCAATTTCCCCATCTTTAAATGGGAAAAATATCTAATAAAACTGGTATGAGAGTTGTGTGACAGATTAGCAAAATGTCTAGAAACAGAAAGATGATCAATAACTGGAATTTTCACTATTGGAATTATCCTTCCAAGGCAGGGATTACAACTCAAATGACAAAGGGCACCAAAATTATAGAAATGTGAGAAATCAAACAAAATGGTACAACACAGAGAGGTGGTTCTGAGGAAAACAATAGCAGACCCATTTAAAGGCATTCAAATACACATTTCCTAAATTTTAAGAGTGTGAAACGTGTTACTGCTAGAGAGTTGTTAAAATACAGCATTACACGAGAGGGCCTAAAAGCCCTGGAGATTTTCTCTGGCTTCTGCCATTAAAACTTTACTATGGTCCCCTTTTAAAAATTGTGGTAAAATACACATAACATACAGTTTGCCTTTTTAATACAATTCAGTGGCACTTAGTTTACATTCACAATGTTGTGCAACCATCCTAATCTAAGTTGAGACTATTTCATCACCCGCCCCCCGCCAAAAAAACCCTGTACCCATTAAACAATCACTCCCAATTCCCCTCCACTCCCCAGCTGCTGGGAACCACTAATCTACTTTCTGTCTCTATGAATTTGCATATTCTGGGTATTTTAAGTATAAATGAAATCATACAATATGTGGCCTTTTGTGTTTGACTTCGTTCATTCAGCATAATGTTTTCAAAGTTTATGTATGTTGTAGCATGTATCAGTACTTCATTTCTTATGGATGAATAATATTCCATTACTTGGATATCCTACACTTTGTTTATCCATTCATTAGTTGATAGACATTTGGGCAGTTTCTACCCTTTGGCTATTGTGAACAGTGCTGCTATGAACATTCTCATACAAGCCTTTGTTTGAGCACCTGTCTTCAATTCTTTAGGGTATATAGCTAGAAGCAGAATTGCTGAGTGATATGGTAATTCTATGTTTAACTTATTGAGGAACTGCCAAACTATTTTCCACAGCAGCTGCAACATTCTATACTCCCACCAGCAATGTAGGAGGGTTCCAATTTCTCCACATCTTTGCCATACTAGTTATTTTCCTTTTTAAAAAATATATGGAATTCTTTATCAGAGAGCCTAATACTGAGAGATAAGATACAGTACAGTAAACAGGAAAGAAGAGACTGAGGAAGAAGAGCTCAAAAGCTGTAAATATTCAGTGAATAACATAAGCTGGCCAGAATATGATGGGCCATTCCTGAAAGGCGAGGAGCCAGTTGACAGCCACAGGTTATCACTGACTTCACAATTTACCTAGAGTTGACTCAGAGCATAGTGAATTAGTTCAGCTCGACAATGCAAGAGCACTATTTATTCATCCTTTTGATCCAGTCAGTGTGTGTTCCAACAGTATCTGTTATATAGTCACAGATCAATAAGAATTCATTGAATGAATAAATGGATGAACAAATGAGTCAGCAGTTTTAACAATCCAATCTAAGAGTCATAATGGAATTATACAAGTGGTTTACTGCACCAAGGTGTCAGAGTATATAGTTCTCAACACCATTAACAGAAGTGCCAGAATTATCTTAGCATGAAGTATTCACAAAGAAAATATAAGAGCAAGGTTCTAACCTATTACTCAAAAATAGGAATTAACAAAAAATACAACACAAAATTATATTAATACCATCTTTGAAAGAAAATTATCATAGACAATAAATTATCTAACCAAAAGACCACAAATGCTGTGCTTTTAAAAATACTTCATATAAAGCATCAAAACAAATTTATAATTTAAAATTTTCAATATATACAAACCAAAAATTTCTTTTGTGTTTTTTAATCTGGCTCCACGAAGCAAGAGACTCTCTGGCCCCAGAGGTCTAGGGAAAAAATAACCAAAACCATTGAATATATTAAAATTTCAATTAAATTTTAAAATGGCATCTTTAGCAGACAGAAGGTACTTCAGCTATACTTATAACAATGCTTTCATATAAAACCAAAATCTCTGCTACTGTAAAGCTGTCGAGGTCAATCATGATGTTAGTTACCATAACAACAAATATCTGCCTTAGCATTTCAGTCATTTTAAGATTAATGGCTCAGAAATAAGACTATGCCTGTAGATAAAATCACAAAGCCACTTGTTTCAGAAGTTTAAACATAAAACTCAACAAAACCAAAAATTAAGCAATGACTTTAAAATGTTTTACAGAAGATAAAATTTTAAAATTTTGAGCAAAATCAATTAACGGTTTTCAAAGGGAAAATACAGAATTAAAATGCAGTGTAAACAAGGTTGCGTGAAGAAAAAAATGCAAAATAAACATAAATTGTAGTATGATTTGTATATAACTGCATGAGTTCTGCACAATTAAAATTATACTAGGTTATAAAAGATAACATAGTAAGTGAGTTAGTACTTTTTCTAGGCAAGATCAACACTACAACTTGACTACTTGCATTGCATACTTCTTGGAGCACAGGTCTTCTTGCTGTTTGAATTTCTCTCCATAAAGGAGATATAAAACGAGAAGAAATAACTAGAAAGGAAAATTGTATTTTCTTAGTGATAGCAAATGATAAGACTCTGGTATGGATAAGTAAAAAAGCCTTAATTTTGTTGATATTCCTTATCATAAGGCTTCTCTGAAATATACATACACAGTTATCCAAATCAAACAGAATCTGAACCAATTCTGAAGAGGTCTGCAAACCTAAACACTGTAAAAAAAAAATAATCCAATGAACACAGCGTGGGGGGCGGGGGCAGGTGTTTGGGCTATGGTTAACAAGTATGGTTTTATTATATAGTTGTATCTGGAGCACACTGAATGGATATTCCAAAATCAATTATTCAGGAGCCATATTATAGCTCTTTTCTACTTGGTTTTGGTTCCAGCAATGAATAGAAAAACTTTGAGCTCATGTTGGCATATAAAATTGGGATATAATGATAGAAAGCTTCAAATTAAAAGATAATCCATCAGTTCACTCTGGTTGCTTTAGCAAAGAACACGGCTCTCTTTTTTTTTAAAACCATTCTACCTGCTAAGGTAACATAATTGATCTTTTCCTTTACCAGCCACAATATCTTAATGCAATTCATACTATGTATCCACACATGCATCCCAGTATGTCACTATAGAAATCAAAATAAAACCCAGTCACTGTTATTCAGCAGGGGTCCTACACTTAGAAAGACCTTGTTACACAGTTTATTGAACGTGCTCCTGTGTTGACTTTTATTAAAAATGTGAATCCATGCTGATGCATATTTTTGGTAGCTTGTCTTAAGGATTTCATTTTAAAAAATATTCAACTCTTTATGTCAGTTACTTATTTCATGCAGTCAGTATAAATTGAACGTCTCCAGAAAAGAGGTGGAGTGCTACGTTAATTAGAAGTTCAAGGGCTGATTCCAGGGTTTATTCTAAATTCAGCTTTGTGGTCACGAGTAACAATGTAATCTCACCCTATTAGAAAATCTTTGAAATGACCCAAAGCCTTTCATGTACATACCAGAAATTAACCTGCATATTGAGGGAAAACAAATCAAAACAACCAACCAACCAAATAACCAATCAGAAGAGTATATAAGAAGTTATTGGCCAATAAATATTCTAGTTTGTAAGGAATGATTTTGAAGTGAAGAAGACCATAACATTTTTATTTGTTAAATATTACATAAGACATTTTTTGTATTAGAGACTTATGTGGTGGTAGGTTTAGATGTGTAAGGATCTGGATAGGGACCACTATGATTCCTTTATGTTACTACCTAATATATCAGACAAAGAAATACGAGTACACAAATAATCTTACTAAATGATTTTGATGTCATTTCCTGGCATTTGCTTCATCCTCATCTCATCTGCTGCTAGAAATTACTAGAAGATGAAATGCTAAATGTTTTTAAATTAACCCTTTCCCATGATATGCTGCTTACTTATCTAATCTCCCTTTAACTTGATTTTAGTCCCTCCCCCAAACAATTCTCACTTAAAAGCGATTGGATAATGCAAATTTATTCTTACCTTACAATTTCTTCCATTTGTTGAGTTATTATCATTCGTCCCATGAATCTATCAAAGAATTCACTATGTTACAAAAAAACTAATAATACATTACTTATGACATCAATGGGTGGAAAATTTTAAGACAGTTCTGGCACTATTCTTAGATATGAAACAAAACCAATCTTTTGCATATATGAATGGTCCGATATTCATGTTAGAAATTACAAAGGTAAATCAGTCATTAAGCTTTAAAAAATTAATATTCTTAGAGTCCCAGGGAGCGATCAGTGGTGCTGTTTGCCTTATCATCCTCTTCTGCTTCACCCCTTTCCCTTTCCTGAACTGCTTTGTGGAGGAGCAGTGTAAAGCCTTCCCTCACCATGAAGTGTGCTCCTTGCCATCTGCTGCATAATCTTCCTGGGCTTCACAGATGATGTATTGAATCTGCACTGGCGCTATAAGCTGCTGCTGCTGCCCACAGCTGCCTCACACTACCTCTCCTCATGGTCTATTTCACCAACTTTGGCAACATGACCTTTTTGGTACCCAAGCCTTCTGCCCAATTCTTGGCCTGCATCTAGACTTGGGGATCCTGTACTATGTCTACATGGGGCTGCTGGCAGTGTTCTGCACATGACCCTTGTCAACTTGCTACTTAAAGTCTATGGGTCCATGCATTAGAGAAACCTCACTCTGTTCCTGCTGCTGCTACACGTCATGGGCGGTGTTGTTACCTTCTCCAATGGGTACAGGCTTGTCCAACTCTTCTGTGATGTCTGATTCCCCTAATCCATTGCCCTTTGCTTCACAGCCTCCAGGGTTCCTGACTCAGGTTGACCTCTTCTGGATCAAGACTGCCTCTGGGCTCAGGCCTCTCCCACCCTTCATTCTCCTTCAGATTTTGTCCTCAACATTTCCTTTCCCCTGTGATTATTGACATCCTGGGCCTTTCTTGCCCTCTAATGACTACTGATTGGACTTTGCCTATGGCTTTCTTCAACTTGCCACTCTCCCCTCTCCATCCCATCTCTGCGACCTCCTAAGGTGGGATACTGTAGCTTTTATGCAGTTACCCACAACTCTGACACTCAAGGAATATATTGGGCCTGGGGATACAGGACACAGGCTCCTGGCTGGGGATAAGGACACAGGCTCAAAGATGACCTGACATTTGACTATAAATTAAGTATTCTGATGATTAAGAGCAGACTGGGACGCCAGGTGTTCCAAATGGTGACATGAAAGTATTGTCTTTAAAGAAATAATAATAATATTCTTGCCATCTCTACTCCAGCTATGAGCAAACTAATGAATGAAAAAATGTTTTCAAAATGGCAATGCAAATGTAATATATTATTATGATTATCAGTTTGGTCATGATGAGACTTTATAATTGCTACACAGAGATGCATATATTATTTAGCTAACAATGAATGCTCATACATTTTTATCACAGTTTACTAAATAAAGACTCCGGTAACCAGAATCATTCATTCACTCATTCACGTACTTATTCATGCACTCATTTATCCAACAAATATTCACTGAGCAACTACTATGTGTGAATTACGTGCGGAGGGTAGAGTAGTAAGCAAAAAAACTATTAGTGACCTCCAGAGCTTCTTTAACTTTTGGTTTCCTGAAATTTAGAGTGAGTGGCCTGTTGTTATAATGAATTTTCATAGCCTGGCCTTTTAGTTCCAACGTCCACTACCAAAACAGCTCCATAGCACAAAGTCAACTCAAGTGAAAAATTACTTTCTATAATAGTGAGAGGTAAATTCTGAGTTGAAGCAAATTCTGGGCAGAGCCTCATGTTAATCATTTAACTATGCAAAGAAATATTAAGCACGACTTTCCAAATGTCCCCTATTATCCCTCCTGTTTCCAGGTCACAGATGCTTTACCCCTTGCAGACTTTGGATTCATTATTTCTTGCTAATCTCTTACTTCTTCTTCCTTCACCCTCCTGTATCAGGAAGAAGCAATGCTTTTTTTTTTTTTTTAATTTTTATTTTTTCGCCGTGCCGCGTGGCATGCGGGATCTTAGTTCCCCAACCAGGGATCGAACCCGTGCCCCCTGCAGTGAAAGCATGGAGTCTTAACCACTGGACCGCCAGGGAAGTCCTGCTTTTTAATTATCTTCACTTAACGGAATTTTATGTAGCTCTGGTTTGAGCCTCAAACTTTGGATTTAGATTCAAAGAGCCAATTCAGCTGGTGACTCCTAGGCACTGTTCAGAGATAATGTGTGGTCAGTCTTTCAATTTTCCTGAGCCAAATGCCAACAAGAGACCTGTTCTCCTTCATTTTATCTGTCCCGTTATCCTTGATTCTAAAGCACTTCTTGTATTTGTTCATGCCAGTACCATGCTGGATTAACTCATTCTGCACTTTCCGTAGCCCTTTCTCCAAACCCACACTATGATTTGTTTCAAAATGGAAAAGAGCTTTATTATTCTTTACTGATTATAAAGACTAAATACACTCAAATACACAACTTTATAAAATGATTCAGACAATGTAAAAAGACGACAAAAAGGAAATAACAATCATCAGTAATCCCACTACTCAAATAAAACATTATTAATATTTTGAGGTATGTTTTCCAGGCTTTTTTTCCATGCACATATAAATATGTATGTATCTTAAAAACAAAAATGGGATCATATCATAAATACTGCTGGTAACATTTTCTCCCCACTTAACATGTCCTGTCAAAAATACAGATCCACATCATTACTTTTAATGGCCACACATAGCATTGTATTTTTGGGTCACTGCATAATTTATTTAAGTAATTCACTACTGACAGAAGCTTAGGTTTTTTTCCCAACTTATGGACAGTCTAAACAATATAGCCCTGAACAAGCCAGTGTACATATCTTTTCACATTTTCATTAAGATATATTTCTAGAAGCAGAATTTCATTATTTTGTTAGGAAAAATTCCTAGAAGTAGAACTGATGAGTTAGAGTCTACAAAAAATAAAGAGAATAGAAAGAATAAAAAAAAAGAACAAAAAGAGCAAAGGAGCCAAGGAAAGAGACTATGGAGAATACTGTGAAATAGGCACCTGCTAGAGTCTGTACCTAAACAGAAGACTCTCCTAGTTTTTATTTCTTCCAGTGGTTGGGCAGAGATAATTTCTTAACCATACTCTAGCCTCTCCTCAATAAGCTGTTAAAGTTTTTTAAAAGGAAATAATGTGGACCTCCCCGGTGGCGCAGTGGTTAAGAATCTACCTGCCAATGCAGGGAACAAGGGTTTGAGCCCTGGTCCGGAAAGATTCCACATGCCGCAGAGCAACTAAGCCCGTGCACCACAACTACTGAGCCTGTGCTCTAGAGCCCGCCAGCCACAAGTACTGAAGCCCGTGCACCTAGAGCCCGTGCTCCGCAACAAGAGAAGCCACCGCAATGAGAAGCCCGTGCACCACAACGAATAGCCCTCGCTCGCCGCAACTAGAGAAAAGCCCGTGCGCAGCAACAAAGACCCAATGCAGCCAAAAATAAGTAAATAAATACATTTATTTAAAAAAAAAGAAAAAGGGAAATAATGTAACCACTGTTAACTAATACGTAATTGGGAAGGAACTGACAATGTTCAAAGGAGAAAAATTAATGAACACAGAAAAATGTTCAGCCTTTCTTTTTTTTCTTTCCTTCCTTTTTTTTCTTGGCCGTGCTGCATGGCTTGCAGGATCTTAGTTCCCCAACCAGCGATTGAACTCAGGCCCTGGGAGTGAAAGCGCCGAGTCCTAACCACTGGAACTGCCAGGGAACTCCCTGTTCAGCCTTTCTAGTAACACAATAAATTAAAACTAGTTTTAAAACTATAAAACTATTATCTACAAAATTAGCAAAAATTTAAAAACTATAATACTTAATACTAGGGACTTCCCTGGTGGCGCAGTGGTTAAGAATCTGCCTGCCAATGCAGGGGACACCCGCACACAGCAGAAAAGCCCGCGCACAGCAACAAAGCCCCAACGCAGCCAAAAATAAATAAATAAATAAATTTTAAAAACACAAAAAACAAAACTTAATACTAGTAACATTTTGAAACAATAATAAGCCTCATAAACTTATACTTAGCTCATAGCAATAAAAATTAATCCAATGTTTTTGGAAAGTAACGTGTCAGTAGGTTTAATAAAGGCCAAATTCGATTAGGGTTTTAATCTAATAATTCCACTTTTGCAGCTCTGTCTGTTCTTAGGGAATAATGTAGTATTAGACTATAAACTCTAGGAGTCAGGAGCTATAACTGTTTCTTTACTGCTGCATTCCCAGTATCTAGCACTATGCCTCAGTTATTGGAGGCACTCAATATATGATGAATAAATGGGCAATAAAAATGTTCTCAAATCCTTTGATTAAGTAATACTGTGGAACTCTATCATTCACTTACTCATTCAACAGATATTCATTGAGTGTCTATTCTGTTCTAGGTATTTCAATTCCATAGTTAAGTGAATTTAACACACACTAATCTTAGTTGCATATATCACAGAATTCAATAAAAGGAAAAACTTAAGTGCATAAAATTAAGTCCATAAAGATAGTTATTCTTTTCAACTGTCAACAAACATGTAGTAAGGCCTCCTATATGCCAGATCTGTTCTAGGTGCTTGGGATACATCAGTGAACAAAACACACAAAGATGTCTGTCCTTGAGTTTATCTCCTTGGAGAAGGAGATAATAAGCAACAAACATAATAAATAAGTACATTACATAGTATACTAGAAGGTATTATGTGCTATTAAAAAAAAGCAGGAGAGGGTAAGAAGGATTAAGTCACAGTATTAAATAGTCAAAGTAGGTCTCACTGAAGAGGTGATTTAAGCAAAGACTAGAAGGTGGTAAAGGAGTTAGATAAAGAACAGCTAGTGAAAAGGTAGAAGTGGATATGGCATGTTCAA
Organism: Eschrichtius robustus; assembly: GCF_028021215.1. NCBI lineage: Eukaryota > Metazoa > Chordata > Mammalia > Artiodactyla > Eschrichtiidae > Eschrichtius > Eschrichtius robustus. The sequence goes on along the minus strand of NC_090829.1, from coordinate 62,009,598 downwards.
GGGAAAATAAGGAGGCCAGTGTAGCTGGAGGGTGAGGCAAGAGGGAGAAGGGTCAAAAATTAGATCAGAGATCAGTTGGGGATGGAGGCAATCAGTAAGATCATTATAAAGATATGAGTGAGACAGAAAAGCCATTGTAAGGTTTGGGCAGAGGAATGCCATGATCTGACTTACATTTAAAAAGGATGACTCTGGCTGCTTTTGTGAGAACAGACTGACTGCAAGGGAAAGAAGAGTAAAAGCAGAAAAACCAGTAAGGAAGCCTTTGATAGCAGTAATCCAAGCAGGAGATAATGCTGGTTTGGATCAATTTAGTAGCAGAGAAGGGGGTGAAAGATGGTCAGGTTCTGGATGTATTTTGAAGGTAAACCTATAAGATATTCTGATGGATTGGGATGAGATGTGGGAGAGGAGGTGACAAGAGGTGAGCGGAGAGGGGATGAAGGAGTCATGGCTGACTCCAAGGTTTCTGGCCTGAACAACTGAAAAGATGGACTGTCATCAGCTGAAATGGGAAAGGCCGTTAGCATAAAAACTTCTGGAGGAAAGATCAGGAATTCAGTTTTCAACATGATTCATTTGAGATTTTTACTAAATATCCAAGTGGAATTGTGGAACAGGAAGTTGGATATAAGAATCTGAAGACTAGGAAAGAAATCTGGGATTGAGATATAAATTTGGAGTCATCAGCATATAGATAGTCTTGAAAGCCATCAGCCGGGATGAGATCACAAAGAGTGAGTTCAGATAGTGAAAGGTATAGGTAGAGGAGGGAAGAGGACTGAGGATAGTCCTGGGGCACTCTAACATCAAGAAGTCAGAGAGAAGAGGAGAAATCAGCCAAAGAGATTGAGAAGGAGGGACTACTGAAGTAAGAGGAAAATCAAGAGAGGGAAATGTCCTGGAAGCCAAGTGAACAAGTTGTACCAAAGAGGAGGGAATGATGAACTATCTAACTACTGGATTCTGAGTTCATGAACTTATACGTAATAAGGTGTCATGCAATATTTCTAATAGCAAAACAATGGAAGAGTTAAGTATGGAAAGACTGGGGAACCGTTAGGTTCTAGTACATTTACTTAGACTATTAAGCAGCCATTAAAAAAGATCATTAAGAATACTGTGCAGTAAGATGGAAAATACTTTAAAAAAACCCAAAGGCAATCCATATTCTTTCAAGAAATATTAGAAAATATGGAGAATAAAAAAGGTGATTAAAAAGCAGCTGAAATCCTACCACCAAGAAATAAGTACTAACATTCTGACATGTAATTCCTCTAGGTTTTTCTTTCTCTCTATACTTATTTATTTTTTCTATCTAACTACTTAACTACCTATCAAATACACATACATACACACTTCTTTTTATATAATTGGGATCATATGAGACTACAGCTCTATAACATTTTATTCAATATTGTATTTCAGTATGTTCCTATGTCATTAAATTCTTTGAAAGCATCATTTTTGTTACCTACCTAATTCATCTTACATCTATACCATAAAGCCATTTAAGCATTCCTCCTACTTGGATGTTAAAAATGCTTTCAATATTTCCCTTATAAATAGCATATAGTATAGTAAACTGAAAAAATACAGTTAGAGATACATAAAATATCTTTACAGCTGTGAGTTCCTCAAGGATGGAAACTGTGCTTATTAATCTTATTTATCACTTATCATAATGAGCACAAAGGTACTCACTCAACAATAATTTGTTGAATGAATGAATAAAAACAGCAATAAAAATTTTAAAGTAGTGGTATAATTATGAGTTATTTTTCTATTACAAAAGTCTTCTGTAGTAATTACATTACATTTGTATTTAAAAAAATATATACTTTCAGTAAGGAAGAGGAAAAGAGAAAATAAAGAGGAACACCTTATATTTAACAGTGAATTATTTCTTATTTAAAAAAAATTTTTTTTAAACTTTCTCCCCATTTTCCAAATAATGTAAAACCACCCACCAAAGCATTAGTTACATTTGATCTCATATTAATCTTATGCTTTCTTAATGCTGCATCATTTTCTAGTTTTTAATACTAATCTTTTAATAATTCACCCTTGTCTGAGACTTGGAAATAACAGCAATAGAGAACTCTTAAAGTACTAAATTCTTCACAGTTAAATCTATCTTATAATTTAAATGCTCTTAAAGCATAGAACTCCAAATTTTTACAGTTAATTGGAAAACACCGTATTGTATCCATATTTGACTTTGATGAAAATGCAAGATCTTTATAATATCACAGAGAAAACTCCATTATAAATATATGGATCCAGAATAAAGATATGTAAGAGATCTGAAAAATCCAATGACTAGTGATAAGATTTTAAAACATTTCAACCAACAAATGGAGATGGAGAATATGACAAGAAGCTGAGGGTAATTTTTACAATGTGGTTATAATTTATATTCTATCACCAGTTATTGAGTAAAAATGAGTAGTTTCTCATGGAAGTCTTTAATAATAAAAAGTTGTTTCCATTCCATAGACCACAATAATTAGCATAGCACTCACTGAAAGATGACTTATACTGTATTAATATTGAGTAAATTGTAATGTTAAAAGGAGTTAGTTCCTACTGAACACAAAGACATGGCCCTTGCCTTCATGGAGCACATATATACACACGCACGCACACACGCACACCGTTAGATTATTTTCTTCTAAGGAAATAATCTTATTTCTGTTGTAACTACTATTATAAAGTTTATTGCTATTGTTATAAAGCCAATTCATACCAAAGTAGAAGGTAATAGGAAAGAACATGTGAATAAAAGCATGGCTTTTGAATTAATACTTTGGCTTAGAATTCTGGCAAATTCTGCTTTTAGCTTTTTTCCCCTTTAACAGAACTCCCACCTTGCTCCCCCCAATAATGTCAATTAGCTAACTAACTCAGTGCACGTTTATCATTGTAAAAACGAAATCTGTAAACAGAACTTAAAATGAGTATGGTGATTATCACACCATACCTGTACAAGTCTGCTTCTGGTTGCTGACATTCTATCACAGCTATAAGAGTGTCCAAATTGGCAACTGTTTGTAATACTGCTGTTTCTGGAACTGCCACATGGGTCTGAAAAAAAGAAAAATTAAATCACACAGTTTTGATATCTACATGGGACTTTAGATAACATTTATTTCAAACCTCTTTTACATATGAAATCACAGCATTCTGTAGCTGAGATCACTTAGCTAGATGGCAGAAGAGAAAGAAAAATGTAAAATAACAAGTAGTAAAAGGAGCTACTGTGATTACCTGTCTACAGAGGACATCTGCATACCAGGAAATTAAGTCTGTGTTAACAGTCATTACTGCTCTAAGTTTATTATAAAAAATTTAATAGGGGGAAAAAAGTGAATCAAATAAAATCCTTGATTGTATTAATACTTTGAAAATTGAGAAAAATGTAAATGTGTCCCCTATCTAAAAAAGCACCAATGTATTAGAAGATTATTTTTTTCCTAAAAACACTTTTCACTTTTCTTAAACTTGACTAAATTATGTGAGGCTATCCTTGAAGTAAATGTATAATAACATTATTTCTTTAAAAAAAACTTAACTTTTAAAAAGTTTCAGTAATTGAAAACATTTCTCCTTTATCAGGTCAAACTTTATTACCTTAACCAAAGGAAAATATTACTATAATCCAAAGACATTTTGTTCACCAAGAGCTACACTCAAACATAAGCATGTGCAAACCTTCAGGTTAGTTTCTCCATCCAAGCTAGCAGTTGTAACGTGACAAGAACCATCAAGTCGATCTGAGGACAGAAGCACCAAATCTGCAGGGAAAATTTCATCTTTGGCTACTCGAACAATATCACCCACCTATGAAGAATTTTGGGGAAAAGTGGATATACAGATTTTAAAAGGCAAGGACTTAATTTTATTGAGTTCTAAACAAGTGGTCTATCATAATATTTTAATGTAGGAAAGCAGACTTTTAACTAAAACATAATCAGAGAATTTGTGATTTCAAAATATAATTGATTTCTATTATTTACTAAGTGCATACCCGAATGTTTTTTGATCTAGTTTTTACAAGGCCACCACTTCGAACAACATAAACAGGAGCTCCATTAACTTCATTATCTGAGTTATGTCTTAACCAATCTTCATATCCCTGTAAACATCAAAAGAATAAAAAATGCCTCTCTTAGTATTAGAAGATACTTTTTATCAAATGAGAAAAAGAAACATAAAAACTTCCCCCAAACATTTCATTCATTAGAATTATGTTAGGCTATTCTGACTCAGGTATTTGACATTCATCACTACTAGAAACACTCTCTTCTCTTGGTTTTCATCACATACATGTTCCTGGTTTTCATACTATCTCTCTAGTTACTCCTCCTCAGCTTCCTTATGGGAGGCTCCTTCTACGTCACCTTAATGGGCCTTTTTTTTCACCGTTCACTTTCTCACTACCAGATTTCTTCTATCCCTGTGTCTTCAAAAAGTTCTGAAATTTAGGGACTTCCCTGGTGGTGCAGTGGTTAAGAATCTGCCTGCTAATGCAGGGGACACGGGTTCGAGCCCTGGTCTGGGAAGATCTCACATGCCGCGGAGCAACTAAGCCCGTGTGCCACAACTACTGAGCCTGCGCTCTAGAGCCCACAAGCCACAACTACTGAGCCCACGAGCCACAACTACTGAAGCCTGTGCACCTAGAGCCTGTGCTCTGCAACAAGAGAAGTCACCGCAATGAGACGCCCACGCACTGCAACGAAGAGTAGCCCCCGCTGGCCACAACTAGAGAAAGCCCGTGCACAGCAACAAAGACCCAACGCAGCCAAAAATAAATAAATAAAAATAAATAAATTTACATTAAAAAAGGGAAACATAAGCATTTCACAAAGAATCTTTGATTAAATGTTAAAGAGTGGCAATTTTTAAAAAAGATTTATTTATTTTTTATTTGCTTGCACTGAGTCTTAGTTGCGGCAGGAGGGCTCCTTAGTTGTGGCTTGCGGGCTCCTTAGTTGTGCCTCACTAGCTCCTTAGTTGCGGCATGCATGTGGGATCTAGTTCCCTGACCAGGGATCAAACCCAGGGCCCCTGCATTGGGAGCGTGGAGCCTTATCCACTGGAAATGACTTATGCTATTTTAGAGAAAATTCAAGAACTCAGAGGTATAGCACAAGTATAGATAATGGAATGATATCTAAGAGATAACATTAAGTGATAAAAGTAAGGTACAGAATGTGTTGTAGTCTATGCTATCATTTGTGAAAAATATATGCTTACTAATGTGAACACTTCGTATAGATACCTGGACTAATGTACAAATAATGGCTCCCTCAGGGGAGGAGAACTAGGAGACTAAGGGATAGGAACATAAAGAGACTTTTACTATATGTTATTTTATTTATTTACTTAAATATTTATTTGGTTTACAACAGCCAGGACATGGAAGCAACCTAAGTGTCCATCGACAGATGAATGGATAAAGAAGATGTGGCAGATATATACAATGGAATATTACTCAACCATAAAAAAAATGAAATTGAGTTATTGGTAGTGAGGTGGATGGACTTAGAGTCTATCATACAGAGTGAAGTAAGTCAGAAAGAGAAAAATAAATACTGTATGCTACATACATATGGAATCTAAAAAAAAAAAAAAAGGTTCTGAAGAACCTAGGGGCAGGACAGGAATAAAGACGCAGACGTAGAGAATGGACTTGAGGACATGGGGAGGGGGAAGGGTAAGCTGGGACGAAGTGAGAGAGTGGCATGGACATATGTACACTACCAAAAGTAAAATAGATAGCTAGTGGGAAGCAGCCACATAGCACAGGGAGATCAGCTAGGTGCTTTGTGACCACCTAGGGTAGAGGGGTGGGATAGGGAGGGTGGGAGGGAGGGAGAGGCAAGAGGGAGGAGATATGGGGATATATGTATATGTATAGCTGATTCACTTTGTTATAAAGCAGAAACTAACACACCATCGTAAAGCAATTATACTCCAATAAAGACGTTAAAAAAAAAATTATTTGGCTGTGCTGAGTCTTAGTTGCGGCATGTGGGATCTTCGTTCCAGCATGCAGGATCTTTAGCTGTGGCATGTGGGATCTAGTCCCCTGAACAGGGACTGAACCCAGGTCCCCTGCATTGGGTGCACACAGTCTTAACTGCTGGACCACCAGGGAAGTCCCTATATGTTATTTTATACTGTTTCCATTTTTTAAAAATATGTGCATCTATTACCTAAAAATACTATAACATTATAAAATATAAAACAAATACTAAAGATTGCTCTGAAGGTCTATGTTTTTCAGGGAGAATCCTTTTGGGAAAGCATTTTTAAGACACAAATTATGTTGGCTCAATTTAAGATGTGGTATGTTAATTTTAGAGAAATTTAACTGAGAGTCAAAATACTTTTCCTGAAACTGTCAAAAAGCATACTTTTATAGTCAGATGACATCAATAAAGCAATAATTTTAAAATTATCTTTTTCTGAAGTTATCATTCCATTTACTTCCATTGACAAATTTAAACTAAAACAAAAATGTATTAGAAATCTTTGGCTTACAAGTACAAATGAAAGTATCATTACATACAATCTATGATACAAAATAGACTGCTTTTTCACAAGAGCAGTCATAAGCAGATTTACTTAGGGTTTTTTTATTTTGATTTTTTAAAAATTTGTTTTGTTTTGTTTTTAGCAGTTATACAGCGATTTTATAGTGCAGGGATTGCAAGTGCTAACATAATTTCTGATTTTTCAATTGAAAACTCTAGAGACCATTTCTTGATGTTTCCTACCCTGGAAAATGTTGCTTCCCTTGATTCTTCAGACTCTTGTTGTTCTGCTTTTTACATTCCTAATTACCTTTCATATCTTGCTTACTATTATTCTTTTGTGTAGATACATTTGTCTCCCCAAATCCAAATATATATCAGCAACAACTCTAAACAGTTGGGGAGGCATACAGTTAAAATCTTTTTAAACACAAGTTTACAAACTATAATTCATCCTACATGTCACTGCCAGATATGTCACTGCCAGATTAAGCTTTCCAAAACACTGTTTTAATTCACTATCCTGTTCAAACCCCTCCTGATAACTCTCAAAGAGTCTTCCAGCCTCTTTAATTTAGTACCAACATCCATTTCCAGTATGTTATCTTTTAGTACATTCCTACACAGGGTCAAACATTAGTCAGATATGTCATTCCCTAAAATAGGTCTTGCCTTTTCTTCCATTTAAGTCTTTGCTCAAGTTGTTTGTTTCTATCTCACTTTCTTTACCAACTATCATTTTATCCATATTCCAAGTCTCATCTCTAATAATATTTCTTCCATGAAGCCTTCCTTGATTATCCAGATGAAGTGTTCCATCCTTTCTCTGAATACCTACAGCTCACTGGCTCTTTCTATGATCTTATTAAACTATAATTATTTTTGTATTTGGTCTTGCCTTCTCTACTTCATACGTTTTAAGCTCATACAGGACAAAGATTATGATATTTACCAGAGCACTATATCTTGCATTACACAACTAAAGAGAAGACAATATGCAAATATAGTTGGAAGAAGTTAAAAAAAAAAAAATCTAACAACTTCATTCATATTAAAGTATAAACCAGGGCAAGAAGTATTACAACATTTAACATTGCCTTAAAAATATTCAAGAGATTCATTCATTCATTTATTCACCTATCAAACATTTACTGAAGGCCAAATATGTGCACAACCTTGTTCTGGTCACTGGTAATAAACTAGTAATATAAAACAAAGTCTCTGCCCTCATTGAATGAAACATTCAAATGAAGACGACAGACAAACTAATGAATAAGCATTTATTCAGTAGAACCATAGGCAGGCAAAAATGATATGAAGCAAAAAGACCAGAGCAGCAAAGGAGAGAGTGACACAGAGGTCAGGAAAAGCCTAAGATATCCAAGTGGAAACAGTTGTATTTCCAAGCACAAAAAGTTGTATATGTGTGTCTGGAGTTCAGAGCATAGTTTCAGGATACATGTAAATTTGAGACCCATCAACATGTAAATGGTACCTTAAGCCACTAGATTGGAAGAAATCACCAAAAAGGAAACTATATATAGAAAAGAGGTCCAAGGGACAAATGTGTTTTACTTTGATGAAATAAATGACATCTACAAAGCCAAGTAAATATGTAATTGCATTAAGGGATGTGGATGCTTACTGACTAAGAGGAATTCTCATCTCCAACAGAACACCAAATATAGGGAAATCAAACTTAGAACAGTAGCATGATATTCTAACACACTAGATAAATAATGTAACTGTTAATCTACAGACTCCCCTTACCCTTATCATGTAAGTAATAAATATACTACATCTCAGAATTATAAAATGTTTTCCAATTTTGTTTCCATGTCAATTTATACCTTATCCCTAAATCTTATATAATGAATATTTATCATACTGACACAAGAAAATTCAAATTAACTCCCTTTCAGGAGGAAGGGTTCAGTTCTGTATAATTGAGCCTCTGGTCCAATATCTTCTCAAAGATATTTTGAGAAGTGGTAGTATGTAAACATGACATTTCTAGGAATTTTTAAACTCTTACTTGTCATGTTTATCCAATAATACTGTTTTTCTATACCTACATTTTAATATCAATTCAAGATCTGGTTGAAGCTATTTCCCCTAGAGTACTACTTTACATAAAAATCGAGGGCTTCCCTGGTGGCGCAGTGGTTGGGAATCTGCCTGCTGGTGCAGGGGACACGGGTTCGAGCCCTGGTCTGGGAGGATCCCACATGCCGCGGAGCAACTGGGCCCATGAGCCACAGTTGCTGAGTCTGCGCGTCTGGAGCCTGTACTCCGCAACAAGAGAGGCCGCGATAGTGAGAGGCCCACGCACCGCGATGAAGAGTGGCCCCCGCTTGCCGCAACTAGAGAAAGCCCTCGCACAGAAACGAAGACCCAACACAGCCATAAATAAATAAAAATAAATAAATTAAAAAAAAAAAAATCGACCTCACCAGAGGAAGTTGTAAAAAGTAGGAAAGCACTATATAATTTTTATTCAGAAATGTTCATGCCAGAAGTACATGTTCCACTCCTTATAAACATATCCCCTTTGAAATGTATTTCCTTTAAATACGACCAAACTCTACAAAGATGATTATAATAATTAATCTGTTTCATATATGAATTGGTTTGTACATATAAAATGCTTGTCTTTGGATGCTTCCTAGGTGTATCAAAGGAACGACATATTTTAACAATTGTAATCATCCCATCAGTCACCAGGTACCTGATAACGATGGCTTAACTCAGTTTAATTTTACCATAGGCAGAATCAAATAAATTTCTTCTTATGAAAATTATTTTCACAACAATAAATCTTACTTTGGAGTGGAAATATTAAGCAACTTCTGAATGACTTGGGAGAAAAAAAACAATACAAAGTATTTCATACCTGCTTTATGGCAGTTACTGTTATCACAAAGAATAACGGAAGTCCACTGGTAATTGGACTGGTAGGTGTATCAATCATAAGCTGGATTAAAAAACAGAGAAGGCAGAGTACATTTTATATTGTACACATCACACTATTAACATCTAGAATCTCATAATTATTGGGAAATCTGAAAACATTACACAAAACATGTATCATGGTCCAGATGAAAAAATAACATGAGAGAGACTACGCAGTGAGTGTAGTTTAGTTCACAGTTTCACAAGTTCACTTTGATGGCCTTTATATGGGGTTAAGAATATCTAAATGTATTACATACCCACAAATACTGCTAGAGTGGACTCAGTCTCTGCTTTCGTAACACAGAGTACTTAAGGTCTTCCTCGGTATTTGCCTTGGAGGGGAGCTATAGCTGCTCAGAATCTCATTTCACATTTCTTTGCCCATCCTGAGAAATGCTGTAAAGTCTGTCAGTTTTTACCCTGGGATCCAGAATAAACTCACCACTTAGGGAGAGAGAACAAGAAATGGGACTAGGGAAAGGGTTTCTTTCTACAAGCGATACTGTTACACCTAGCGGAGCCAGAAGGGTACAACTTGGAAAATGCTGCTGCAATTATCTAAATCATACAACTGAGATTTCAATAAACTGCTGGAAAAGAAATATTTGCAGTAATTATATTTGGTTATTTAGAACATGGGTCTAACGATTTATTAATATTCCTTTACTCTGGGTAGGCCAATTAAATTTGTTCTACTCCACACACAAGCTGAATTCCTGATCTTAGCTAGTAATTTCACAAATGCATGTTACATGGACATAGTAAGTATAAATTTCTCATTTTTCCAACTAAACCAAGCTGAAGTTCTATTGATGAAAAAAAATCAGAAGTTCCTTTTCTGTTCATGAAGCAAAGCAATTAAAAAAAAAAGTTTCCTCAAGCTTTACAGTGACTACTTCACAAGTTTTTTTTCTTTTGAAAGCCCAGGTTCTATGGAGAGAAAAGTTCAGAGTTTATACAAAAATTCAATGCCACACTGGAGGAGACTGCCAAGGTATTATCAGAAAAGAATAACCTCTTTAAAAGAAAATGAAATCACTTATTTTAAATCTTGATTTACACTCAAGTTTCATAAGCTGTTCTCTTGATATTTTGACATTAGGAAAAAAAGCACAATGTGAAAATCAAGAAACTGTCAAACAGCTTATAATGAACATAGATTTAGGTTAAAAAATAGTCTCCTGGAGAAAAATCAATATTCACGGGGATTCTTAAAAATTATAATTAAAAAAATTTTTAAATAAAAGTAAAATTTAAATTAAAAAAAATAAAAGCCAAAGAAAGATTTACTTTGTACAAAGATGGTTCCATAGGCAGAAATGTGCCAAAAACATGTGCTGTATATTATAAGCCAAAATATTTATGTCCGAGGCAGAACATCTGAAAGGATGATGTTATTTTCTTGGCTTTGATTATGATTATCAGCACCATAGCAATCAGTGATAAAACAAAATACAATTAATCTTAAAATTCATTGGCTATTTTTCAGACATCTTGATGCGGTTTAAATCATTGTATTCAGTGAATACAATGGGGAAGCTCTGCAAAAAAAAAAAAATGGTCCCACAGTCAAATGATTTAGAATGAAATATAACTTTTCCCTGAAGATATATTTTTAGAACCCATGTCTATAAACTTAACAATTTATGAAGTGATAAAGCTTACCTGAACCAAAAATATAATAAGAAAATAAAAGTTTGCCACTCTTCTGAATTGTTCAAATAAATTTTTTGGAACAAAATTCCACACAGTATACTAAAAAAAAAAAAGAAAAAAAAAAAGAAAAAAAAAGATCAATAAGTTAATATTTTAAAATAATATATACTATATACATATAATAACAAGAAAAGTAGTATCAGATTTACTAAGCCCTTAGACAAATTCATGTAACTCTCAATGCTACAAAAACTATCTGGTTTTTAGAGTTTCAGGGCTTTTATTCTAATTTTTTCTGTCTCTTACTATTTATTGGCAATTTTAGTATAATTTTTAAAAATGAGATAAACTGGAACCCATCAATTTTGCTATTAAATTCTTGGTTTTTTAGAAGTTGGAGATGGCAGATCTAAAATAATATTTTAATAATTGATTTTGGATTTTGGTTACACAAGACTGAACCTAATGCTGAAGATGAAGTAAGAGTTGATAGAAATGCTAACACTGGATTCAATTTATTTTAAATTTTATTAAATTTATATTATATTATATTTATTTATTTATTTTATATTTTATTTATTCAGAAACAGAGGAAATGGTATAATTATTCAGTTATTCCGTTAAGCGTGGGATATGGAAAAATAACCTAGAATGTGAAAAAGATTAAAAATTACTTTAGATAAGTGATCACTGGTATAACCATCAAGAAAATCTCATAAAGGATATGAAAATCTGTCACAATGTCAATTTTTAAAGACAGTAGAGTATAATGGTTACGAACATAGATGGTAAAGGGTTAAACTGCTGTGGCCTAAATCCTAATCCAAGGTCATTTAGTGACCTTGGACCTAATCTCTTTGTACCTCACTTTGTGCCTCTATAAAATGAGGACAATAATAACAATCATACTGTATAGGGTTGTTATAAAAATTAAATGAGCTAATATATTTATGAAGCACTTACAACAGACCCTGGCTCATATTAACTGCTGTGTGTCTGTTGTTACATTATTAATCAGTTTATAAGCCTATAATGCTATATTATGGGGGCAGGGTAATATCGTACAAATTTTACTTGTGCCACTCACTATTCACAACACAACTTTATGCATGAAACAGGGAAACACTTCACAGCACTGTTACTTTACCCTATGTCCATTCTCTCAGTAGAATGTAAGATCCCTAGAGACACTGTTTTATTTACTGCTCTATCGCAGTTACACTAGAGCACACAGTTAAGAGATCAAAACTTTAGCAGAATAGATAAATAAGTAAATATGGTTGGAAAAAGAATTTTTTTTCCAGATAACTCTCCTGATGTCAGGCAATAACCATTGGTCAATTCAACTACTGACCAATAACCATTGGTCAATTCAACTATTGACCAATAACCACTGGTCAATTCAACCACTGACCAATTCAAGATTTTCTCTGGTGCAATGGAAGACGGTTCTAATTTCTGAATTTTGGTATGTCAGAAATTTACTTCTTAATCAGTTTTTTCCTTTTCTTTTTTTTTGGCTGCGCTGTGCGGCTTGCAGGATTTTAGTTCCCTGACTAGGATTGAACCCACGTCCTCAGCAGTAAGAGAGGAATCCTAACCACTGGACCACCAGGGAATTCCCTTAATCAGTTTTTTGAGACCTCAAACATCCTTTCACATATGAACAATTTTATAAATACAGTTAGGGTCCCAGAAGAGCCCACAAAAGCCTATTTGACCCAAGGGTATATAAAGAATAGTACAATGCCTAACACCTTCCTTTCTCAGGTGAAATTATATTTTCAGTTCTAATCTGGGATACCTGCAACATATTTACCTGTGGTAGTGGTAGCACCAGTGGCTCTAGAATCTGGGATTGGGAACTATGTTCAAGGCTCTAGAGAGAAGAGAGGTAGAGACTTCCTGGAACCAGAAGTCAGTGCTCAATGTGTGCATATGAGGTGGTAATTCTGGGTCAAACCACCGCCAGTTGATCTTCACTGGGGTAAAAAGGCAGTTGTCCCTACAGGGGTCATAGTATTTCCATGCAACTTCCTCAGCACCAGATCAAATGTATAAAACTTTATAGGAATTAACTTGACGATGTTCTATGTTTTACATCAATCTATATAATAGTGACAATATATTTTACCTTTCAGAATCTTGAAAAGAGCAACTATATAAGTTGGTAATAAAGTAAATTAATTTGTTTCAGGATGCTTTCTTTGGCTAGCTCAATAATACAATGGAAAAAGTGAGAATAAATAAAAATTTCTTAAGAAAGCTAGCTTACAAATGTTAGGAATTATTGTTTTTGGGTTTTCTGAAATACAAACATTAATATATTGAATGAGTCTAAATTCTGCGTTTGTCCTGTCACACATAGAGGAGGCACTCTAGTAGAATAATATTAAGACACATGAAAAAACTTCTAAGAAAAATAATTCATTATGCTTTAAAATTCTTTTAATTATTATGTAATAACAGTCAAGAAAAATGAACTAGAAGTATACCTTCTCTATAGCTATGTATACAACTTTATCATTGACTTTTTTCCTCCTAAGGTCTGACGTTAGTAAGAAAACGAAAACATGGTTATAAACTTAAACCTTCTGCAAGGAAATTTTTTTTTTAACATCTTTACTAGAGTATAATTAATTGCTTTACAATGGTGTGTTAGTTTCTGCTGTATAACAAAGTGAATCAGCTATACATATACATGTATCCCAATATCCCCTCCCTCTTGTGTCTCCCTCCCACCCTCCCTATCCCACCCCTCTAGGTGGACACAAAGCATCGAGCTGATCTCCATGTGCTATACAGCTGCTTCCCACTAGCTATCTATTTTACATTTGGTAGAGTATATATGTCCATGCCACCCTCTCACTTCATCCCAGCTTACCCTTCCCCCTCCCCGTGTCCACAAGTCCATACTCTACGTCTGCATCTTTATTCCTGTCCTGCCCCTAGGTTCTTCAGAACCATTTTTTTTCCTTTTTTTTTTTTTGATTCCATATATATGTGTTAGCATACGGTATTTGTTTTTCTCTTTCTGACTTACTTCACTCTGTATGACAGACTCTAGGTCCATCCACCTCACTACAAATAACTCAATTTCGTTTCTTTTTATGGCTGAGTGATATTCCATTGTATATATGTGCCACTTCTTCTTTATCCATTCATCTGTCAGTGGACACTTAGGTTGCTTCCATGTCCTGGCTAGTGTAAACAGAGCTGCAATGAACACTGTGGTACATGACTCTTTTTGAATTATGGTTTTCTCAGGGTATATTGCAAGGAAATTTAAATTTAAGATAAGGAAGTTACTATAGCAAATTAAATTAAGGACATATCATGCATCTACAATGTGTAAGACACACTATAAGAGGAACAAAGAGAAGAAATTTAATTTAAATAGAGGCGATTAAGAACAATGTATCAATAGCTATATTCAAAGATAAAGTAAAAGAAGGAATAGACAAAGAATTCAATGGGAAGGCAATTCAAGAAGTCAATGAGAAAGAAAAATTTAATGAAGGAGGTCACATTTGACACGGGGTTTAAGAGAGGAACACTCAGCAGACTGAAAATAGGGGGCAAACAGAGGGAGAACATTTCAGGAAGGAAAGACAGAATGAACAAAGGCAGCGAGGAGGGAAGTTGATCGTGGCTTTGTGGGATAGAAGATATACAGTCTGAAAGGAGTTTAGGGGAAAAATAGGGGAGTAGAAAGGCAGTAAAAAGGGAACAATGAGAAGCCAGCTTCAATTATGGTCAGGAAAAAAAAAGACACTGTCTATATAAATATCTACATTCTTGAAATTGTGGTCAAAAACATGAAATATACATTCTCTGCAAAAACATATAATCTACATTTAAAAAACTGCGGTTATCAATACAAAATCATAGCAAAGGCACAGTGGTAGGGAAGTTCAACATGAGTTCATGGAATAGCAGGTAATCTGGTTTGGAAGTTTAAAAAAGTGGTAGTGGAATAATAAGGAAGTAATAAGGGAGTAATGAGAAAGACAGTCTCCATGTGTGTGAAAAAAGGGCAATGTTTATTTAAATATCTACATTTTTGAAACTGTGGTCAAAAACATTAAACCTCATACTGCTGCATATAAAAAGTCATATAGTTAATCTCAGAAGTTCTCCAGGACACTCAGCTACCAGTATTTGCAGACTGTGAACTCCTAGCAGATAAGAATTATGAAAACTAGATTAAAACAAACTATTTAAAATCCTGGAACATGTCCAAAATATAGACAGAAACTGGAAGAGAGTTTAATTTCAAAAAAATTACAAATGGAAGGAGTATGAATGATAAACTATGGCTTCTTAGCCTAAAGATAATATCCAACTCTCACAGCTATAGCAGCCAGACAGTGGGGGAAAACTACCCCCTTATCAACAAAATATCACAGAGATTCAGAGTTCAGGGCTAGAAAAGTGGCTGCAAATTGATGGGAAAATACTGATCGTGAAACCATGCAAGGAAAATGACCCAAATTCAGGACATAAACTATCCAAACCTAGGCTGACAGCTAAACTATGCACTAAAAAGGAAATGAACTAATGATACTGATACTTGCAACAACAAGGATGAATCTCAAGAGTACTGTGTTAAGTGAAAAGAAGTCAGACACAAAAGACTCCTACTGTATGACTGTATTTATATGACATTCTGGAAAACACAAAACTATAGTTAAAGAAAGCAGATCAGCTGCTAGTGCTAAAGGTGAGGAAGAATGGGACTGGCTACTAACTTTTTGGAGTGACAAATATATTCTGTATCTTGATGACGGCGGTCACATGTTACACATTTGTCAAAACTTATCAAATTATACACTTAAAATTAGTGAATTTTATTGTATATAAATTATACCCAGTGTTTTAAAAATTTTTTTCAAGAAGGACTTTTATTTCTTGCATCACTTACTAAGAACTGTATCATTAATCTAAAGCTCCTCTATTACCCTAGATTCTGATATTTCCCCTTCCTTCCCTCTACTTTAGAACCACTGTCCAAAATGAGATGTCAGTAATGGGTGTGTTGCATATGTAAATAATGCAAAGGCTGGAAAAAAGGAACAGGGAAAAGGAACCATTGGCCTAAAACAACATCTTTAAGAAAAATGAGATCAGGATTAGAGAGAAAATATTAGTCGCCCTGGAAGAGAGGGAAGGAGCAATACAAAGATGCTTCTTAAGGTGGTCTATTAAGCAATAGCTATGCTCAGAGAGAACTTTACCCTCAGTTTCTGACTCACATCCTCTATAATTGCACTGTCCAATAAGGTAGCCACTAGTCACATGTGGCTACTGACAATTAAAAAAAATTAAAATTAAATTAAAAATTAAGTTCCTCAGTTACATTACCACATTTCAAGGCCTAAACAGCCCTATGTGGCTAACGGCTATCATATTAGACAGCATGGAAAACATTTCCATCATGAGAGAAGAGTCTATCAGATAGTCTATTTTGAAATTGAAGATTATAGAATAATGCTAAGACATCTTAAAAATGCCATAGGAAAAAATGAAACAAGGAAAAATATGTAAAAGTGAAGTGGTTCCTTGGTACTATAAAATGTTTATAGAAGAATGATAAAACTGGAGGAAGTCAGGCTTTAAAGTCACACAGAACTGAGTTCAAACTCCGATCTCATCCCTGGGTAAATTATTTCCCTGCACTTCAATTGAAAAAACTGATATAAAATCAGTATAACAACACTGTGTTAAAGCTATCTTAAAGTTGTTTTAAGAATTAAATAACATGAGAAGTACCTAATACAGTGTCTGGCACATGGTATAAATATTAGTTCCTTACTTTAATTGCAACTAAGGGTAATTTTTGGCATATTGGCTACCTGATATTAGCAACCAGAAACTTATTTTACAGTTCACAATTTTGGTTAAGATAAATCTACCAACCACCATTTCCTTGAATTTTTAAGGCTATAAATACAAACAAATCACCTTTTAAAACAAAATAGTACATAACCCACAGTTTTAGTAATAAAAGTGTTACTTCTTACCTTAGATGAAATGATCCGGTTATCTATAAATTTCTGAGGTGTGTAAAGGCCATACTGAGGAAACCTGTTGGCTATGTAAATAGTTCTTGTGTCACTTTGATGTGGTGGGTCAAAACCCTAAGGCCAAGCAAAAGAAAAATAATGGTCAACAAGGTTAGTTGTTTTGATTCTTTACTGCTCATTCTATTTAACTGATCATATTACACATATTATTACTGGCCTTGAACTGCATATAGGCTCAATCTATTTAATTATCAGAAGAGTTAAGCCATATATTTTTTTCTTTCAAAGTAAACAGGTACATTTTCTTCAGATATAAACTAACTAGGTAATAACCTCTGGTAATGAAAAATAATCCATACTCTGTCAGAAATGCTACCACAAGGAGACCTACAGAAGCACTTGAAGACAAGGCTTCTTTCCTTCCCTTTCATTCCTGGGGTTCCTTGCTTTTCTCCTGGGATAGATTCCCAGCCAGTGATATGGAAGTCCTGTGTAGCTAAGGCCCAGTCAGCACCTACCATATCTAAGCACAAAGGCTTAACATTTTATTTTACACCCAGATCAACTCGGTTTCAAAGAGCTTTGTTCCCAGAGGACTTAAAATGTATTGGATAGCCCAGATTCATTCCATACAAGCATTTCTTTGCGCTAGTTACATTATCAATCTACTCCCTGCAATATGGATATATGCTATAATTCTGGCCTCAAATTTAGAAGACCCTCAATTAAGGTACATTTCGGAATGATCTCTAGTGGAAAAGTTTGCCCTGGCGACAAGAATACTGATACTTTATTCCTACAGCATTGTACTCTTTTCCACAGTGGCAAGTGAATTTTTAAGACTCATTTGATAGATATCGGCATCCCTGTAAAATTTCCACTAAGCACAGACACACACAAATAGTGGAAATTCCCATATTACCTAGAGGGATATTTTATTTAGCACATCAGAATATTAGAAGTGCTATATATGGGTTTCAACTGCTGTTATTCATGGTTTTAAACAATTTATTTTGTGATCTTAGAAACAGCTAGTACAGAACTGTGCAAATTAAATGTATTTGTATACTCCATTAAAAAAATGAAGTTTTATTTTGTTTGTTTATGCTACTTAAAGTGATGACCACATTTTGTGAATGTGAATGTGCCATTATGTATCTGATTTCAAAATCAGTTTAAGGATAAAATGTGGCACACATGTTTATTTTCCTCATAAATTTTCTTTTAAACATTTCACAATTGTGCCCTGTAATAACTCATGGGAGAAAGAGGGCAGGTTTCAAAATCAGAGTCAGAACTCACTGCTCTATCTGGAATATCATAATCATTTAAAAGATACATATCATTTATTCAATCAATAACTATTTACTGAGTTTAAGCACTATGTTACGCCATGAAGGATTATGTGATTTGTTACATACTCAAGCATATCATAACATGCTCCAACTCAATAAACAAATCAATGAACAAATAGTTTGAATGCTACTGCTGTAGTCTATGGATGTGTTTTTCAAAGATGGTCCACAGAAGTTTGCCTGTAACGTTCATAAAATAACAAAAGGGACACACAGGTAACGGAAGCATTAGACTCCATGGAGCATATTTATTCTGTATCCACTCTGTAACCATGTTAACATAACACTAAGTCATACCCCATGCATGTAAACTTCTGAGATAAAGAAAAAAAAGTAAACTTGAGGGTTTGAAAGAATATATAAACCTTTAAGAAGATGTCAAGACAACTG
Source organism: Eschrichtius robustus (assembly GCF_028021215.1). Taxonomy (NCBI): domain Eukaryota; kingdom Metazoa; phylum Chordata; class Mammalia; order Artiodactyla; family Eschrichtiidae; genus Eschrichtius; species Eschrichtius robustus. The sequence continues at coordinate 61,990,671 of NC_090829.1, read as the reverse complement.
AGACTGAGAACCACTGATATAAAATTTTATTTTATTTTTTGCTAAATCCCACCAAGATTATTACTATGTACATCTAAAGTTAAGAAACAAAAAACAGGGACTTCCCTGGTAGTCCAGAGGTAAAGAATCCGCCTTACAATCCAGGGGACATGGGTTCGCTCCCTGGTCAGAGAACTAAGATCCCTCATGTCGCAGGGCAACTAAGCCCGTGTGCCACAACTACTGAGCTTGCGTGCCTCAACTAGAGAGCCCGTGTGCCGCAAACTACAGAGCCCACGCGCTCTGGAACCCGCATGCCACAACTACAGAGCGCACATACCTTGGAGCCTGTGTGCCACAACCAGAGAAGAAAAAACCCCGCACGGCACAACTAGAGAGAAGCCCGCGCTGCAACGAAGAGCCCACACGCCACAACGAAAGATCCAACGCAGCCAAAAATAAATAAAATAAATAATAAATCTCTAAAAAAAAAAAAAAAAAACAAATGCCCTCCCCCAAAATATATTGATGTTTACATTATAACCTCTCATTCATAACTAGAATTAATATACTATATAATAAATGCATGCACTTTACAGGAAGCAAATGCTCATCATTCTCCATCCCTCTCTCCTGGATGAACCAGTGATCACATACTAAAGTTTTGGAACTCCTGAGATTTCTACAATTATTTCAAGGAGATATTTTGAGATGTTCCAAGAATAAAATCAGTTTTAAATTAAACTGAATTTTAAATTCAGCATCGCCATATTCCAAGAAATCATAATTTAAAATAAGGTGACAATACCAAAAGGAGAATAATGATAGTACGTTTTTCCTTATTCCCAGAGATGCTATAACATCCACTTAAGCATTTTGAGTTGTTTTTCCAGTGATTAATTAAAATGACCTTATCCAATCATGTTATAATCAGTGGCATGCATATACATGTGGGTGTGTGTATTTTTTTACACACACAAAATAGTTAAATTTTATATCTGTGACTGCGGTATAAGTACACCTAAGCGTCCCTCATGAAAATTAAAGCTATAACTTCAATTCATTACCATCAACTTCTCTGCCACAAATTCAAGTAGCCATGAACTAAATAAAAAGAACAAAACTGTCCAAAAATGAGAAAAGTGACTTAGGACAGTTCTGTGAATCTCTGAAATTTTACGCAAATTTGCATATCTGTGCATTAAAAAATTTTTTTTAAATTTTGGCCATGCCATGCGGCTTGCGGGATCTCAGTTCCCTGACCAGGGACTGGACCTGGGTCACAGCAGTGAAAGCGCCGAATCCTAACCACTAGACCACCAGGAAACTCCCATACATGCATTTTGCTGATGACAGAATAGTTTTCCTCAGGTTCTGATGACATAAAGAAAGTTAGAACCACTCATCTAAGGTCTTGCTTTTATAATCAGTTCCCCACCTCAATATTCCATATTTTAAAAATGACACAGAGAATTGTTGTTTCAATAACACCTCTACTTTGTTTAACAGGAATCAAAACAAACAGATTTTATCAAAATTAATTGTATAACTATACCATTAATGTGAAGTTCAAGTACAGTTTCATGTTATTTCTAACAAGCATTATCAGCAATTCTATGCTACTGTACAATCCGAACTCCCTAATCACTAGGCTATGGCTACACATCAGGGTTCAGAAACCTCCGGTATGTATTACACTTTCAGCCCAGACTACCCATTCACACCCTGAACCCCTGGATGGCTTGCTCCTTTCTTCTATGATTTCATCTTGTCCTGGATAAAGGAACTGAGATAGATTAATGCTATCCTAGCCACCCTGGTTTTATTTTTATTTTTTAACATTTATTTATTTATTTATTTGGCTGTACCAGGTCTTAGCTGCAGCATGCAGGATCTTTAGTTGCGGCACGCGAACTCTTAGCTGCGGCATGTGGGATCTAGTTCCCTGACTGGAGATTGAACCTGGACCCCCTGCACTGGGAGTGCAGAGTCTTAGCCACTGGACCACCAGGGAAGTCCCCACCCTGATTTTATTTTAATGCCTGCTAAAAAGTACCGTTGACCCTTGAACAACTCGAGGGTTAGAGGAGTCAACCCTCCACACAGTCAAAAATCTGAGTATAACTTCAGAGTTGGCCCTCTGCATCCTCAGATTCAGCCCTATAGTACTATAGTATTTACTATTGAAAAATCCACATACAAGGGGACCTGCACAGTTCAAACCCATTTTGTTCAAGGGTCAACTGTACAGGCTTTTGGAAGCACACAAATTTAAACTATTTAAAAATAACAACTCTCATTAACTCTAAAAAAGTATGAAATTAAAACCTCTTTTCTGTCTGGATTTATGAGCATATGTAAAAACCACAGGTACTTTTAAAAAAAGTGGATCAGGGCTTCCCTGGTGGCGCAGTGGTTGGGAGTCTGCCTGCCAATGCGGGGGACATGGGTTCCAGCCCTGGTCTGGGAGGATCTCACATGCCACGGAGCAACTAGGCCCATGCACAACAGCTGCTGGGCGTGTGCTCTGGAGCCCACGAGCCACAACTACTGAAGCCCGCGTGCCTGGAGCCCATGCTCTGCAGCAAGAGAAGTCACCGCAATGAGAGGACCGCGTGCCATGGCGGGGAATTGGCCCCCGCTCACTGCAACTAGAGAAAGCCCAAGCGCAGCAATGAAGACCCAATGCAGCCAAAAATAAATAAAATAAATAATAATAATAAAAAAAAAGTGGATGAGTATTTAAGGTGGAAAAAAAATCCCACGATGGCATTCAAGGGAAGACCTGAAAACACATGGGACTGATTTGAAAAAGATTCCTTTTGTAACAGTAAATTGATGAAACCTAGGGAAACCAAACCAGAAAACAGCTTATAATTTTTAGATGTTGGTCTCTGGCACAAAGCAGTACTTAGAAATGACTCATAACATTTTATATTTTCATACCAAATATACCAGCCTCTGTACTATTCTTAAAATCCCAAAGATTTTATGAAAAACACAAGCATTACAAATAAGAACTAAGAAGAAACTAAAACTACAGTCCTATAATTAAATATTGTCACACTTCTTTAACATAACTAAGAAAACATTTTTAGAGTTCACAGTGATTAAAGTAAATTTGTACATTTAATCATTCCTATGTGTGATCTATTTCCTCCATAACAGAAAGAAAAAAGCTACAAACAAACCAAAAAACCATGAAAAACAACATAAAAAGACGCTTCAAAATCAAAACTGCAATGGCACTGTTATTAAAATAAATGAACAGAAGCTTTATTTCGGTCACACACTTTCTATGACACAAAGTGATTTTTGTTGGCAACGTGTTCCAATGTACACAATACTTCTGGGGAAGAATGATTTAATGTATTTTACCAAATCTACAAACCTAATTGTGAATTACTGTTTCCTGGATATAGACTTTGAATAAAATACATCTATATGAAGGTATTATAAGGACAAGATAATTTTACACTGTTAAGAGACCAAAGCAAGGTGAGAGGGAATAACTTAAAATGTCCATGATCTAAACACAATTTAATTTTAACTTTCTGTATCATGTTACATAATTTTCATTTTAGGATTTAAGGTAGTTTGCCATCTATCGGACCAGTCTGGGCTTCCAAGAACTCTGGCTTACTGCAGAGGTGGGTTGGAACTGGCTTTCCAGTTACAGGGTTCAAAATTTAGAGTGATCTTTGACTCCAAACATCTTAAATCATCTGCAAATACTTTACTACAGGAAGTTCATCTCTTATAGGAAGCTCATCTCTTATATTACCTCCCAAACTTGATTTCCCACTCCAACATACACCTCTAGCAGCCCCTGTGGAAATAATATGGTGACCCCTCAAAAAAGTAAACACAGAATAACTGTATGATCCAACAATTCCACTTCTGTGTATAAACTCAAAAGAAATGAAAGCAGAGACTCGAACAGATATTTGTAAACCCATGTGCATGGCAGCATTATTCACAATAGCCAAAAGGTAGAAGCAACCCAAGTGTCCATTGACAGATGAATGGATAAACAAAATGTGGTGTGTACAATGGGATATTATTCAGCCTTAAAAAGGAAGGAGATTTTGACACATGATATAACATGGATGAACACTCAAGACATCATGCTAAGTGAAATTAAGCCTGTGACAAAAGGACGAAATTTTTAATTTATTCCTCTTATATAAGGAATAATAGTTGACACATTCATACTTTGCCAGGCATTTATTCCAGGGGGGCTGGGGAGGGGAGAGGAACAGGGCATTAGTGTTTAATGGGTATAAAGTTTCAGTCTGGAAAGATGAAACAGTTCAGGAGACAGATGGTGGTGATTGATGGCTGCATAACAGTGTGACTGTACTTAATACCACTGAACTGTATATTTAGAAATGGTTAAAATGGCACATTTTATGTTAAGTATATCTTACTAGAATTTAAAATATGTCAATTTCACCCATTTGGGACTTTACCATGGATTTTCTGGATTACAAGAATCCTATGTGGCCATAATTCAACTGTGACAGTAAATGTCTCTTATTTGCTAGACCGGTGATTACAGAGACATTTATGATAAAAATAAATGTGTGAGGTAGTTTTAGTTTAGATCAAATTTAAAATCATAGATTTCACTAAGGGAGAATTTAAGGTTTCTGTAACCAAGAACCCTAAGTTGATTTTTTTGGTTTACCTATCCAGTTGAACACTGGCTGGATAAGGAATGAAACTAGTAACTCTTCTACCTGTGGTATCCAGATTGGAGATAGATGAGTAAAATGGAATTTCTACTAAGGTTTCTCAAACATTTTTAAGCCTTCTCCCTCTCCACTCACAATCATAAACAACAACGGCAACAAAGATGGCTTCCTACGTCCTCCTCAGTATATCAGAAGCAATGGGGTTACAGTTCTGAGGCCAGAGACAAATATCCTTTACACAGAAAACATATCCCTTACAAAGTATCTTCAAAGTGTAATATTTTAAAATATATATCAATCACAAAGACACACCCACAAAATTCTAAACAGTAACAACATTAAAAAGTATATTGAAATCAACTATACTTCAATTAAAAATAAATAAAAATTTAAAAAATAAATAATAAATTGGTGAAAAGTATATTGAAGACAAAGAATAGAGATGCTGGTGAATCCTACTTATTTAGGCAAAAATTGACACAAAAGGTAGAAAGAAGTAGGGTGGAAGGAAGATACACAATTGTCCTGTTAATTTTATATATAGGAAACTTGTTTTCAGGAATGCCTGAACCAAGAAACTGGAACCAAATAAACAGCAGCAGCAGCAATAACAAAACCCAACAATCTTGTACCTACTACCAGTCTCACTTTCCACAATCTAGACATCCTACCTTTCATCCTGCCATAATTATAAACATTTTAAATGTTTCTCAAAATTGGTAATACTCTTGCTCTTGTGTTGAATGAAAGTGTATGCTGTTCCTGTTACCAGATAGCTACAATGGAATACCAAGCATTAATATTTAGCAAATCAACCAAAATAACACTATCACTGAAATACTATTTCTGAATGACCATATAGTTTGCTTTACAGGCTTTTCTACTCACCTATGTTTTCTGATCAGTTGCTTAATTGTGTTTCCCTATTCTCATTGAGAGAAATTATATGTAATGGTTCTCAATTAGAGCTAAGAGATTACATGCCTCAAAGTTAAAACTCCTTTTGGGGAATGAGCCTAAGGGAAGGAAGGAAGACTTCTAGAAACCATTTTCAGAAATGAGGTTGGTACTGATTTTCACAATGATTTGAGGGGTGGGGGTGTCTAGTGGCATTTAGTAGGTGGGTGAATGGGTGGGGCAGAGATATTAGACATTCTTCAATGAACTGCAGAGTCCTGACAACAAGGAAATGTCCTGTGAACCAGACAACTTTCAAATGCCCTGTCTGATATTCACATTCGTAAAAATCTCTTTAGAAAAATATGAAGCTCCTCTTTAAAAACAAACACAAAATGCTTTGCATGGATTTGTGAATTTTTCAGCAATGCAACTACCATGTAAAATGAAGGAAGATAACATTTTGTCAGAACTTCCCAGAGTGTTCACTGTTTCAGAAAACTGCATCACCAATGGAAATGTCACTTGTATATGAGTCACCAATACACTACACTTTCAGCAGTCTGCACTAGTAGCCATGAAGTCACACTGATTACAGCATTTGATTATTCACTACCTTTAGTGTAGTTACGATTGAGTACTTACATACTGAAACAGATATTATTTAATATAAATGTATTTATTTTTCCTTCATACTAGTTTCCTTCATAACTAGGGTTATAATGTTGATTTTTTTAAAAAAATCAAGTTATATACGTAGCAGGTTACATATTTAAATTTCAAGATAAAAATGGAAAGAACATTTACGAAATATCTGTTAGAAATAGGGGGCACTGGGCCCAACAGGATTGAAAACTATGTACTTTTATGGCCAAAATCTAACCAATATTACAAGTACTATCTTGGGTTTATAATAGAATCCCCTCAAGTTAGAAGCTGCTGCTTATACCATGAGCAGAATATCAGTATTCAAACCAGGAAACTACAATAAATATTTCCAAGTACATATTTAAACAGGTTTAGGTGTTACGGAGAAAAATTTTAAACAATAACAACATAAAAATATATTGAAGTCAGAGAATAGAGACATTGAGTGAATCCTATTTAGTTAAGACAAGAACTAAAACAAAAGGTAGAAAAAAGTAAGGTGGAAGGAAGATACACAATTGTTTTACTAATTTTATATGCTGGGAACCTGAGAAACATGCTTAAGAAGAAAGTAAAACATGTCTATATAAGATTAAAAAAAAAAAAGAACTTAGCAAATCCTAAACTACTGCTATGAAAATTTGAACATTAAATTTTAAGCACGGAAATGATTATTCAGCAACACTGGGTCAAAATGACATAATTCTGAAAATGTATTTTAAAAAAAACACAAAATAATATGTTAGCATATTTTCAGTTCTTTTGGCAAACAATTCATTTACCCTGTATAATGACTATTAAGATTCTACTGCTGATCTGCAAATTCTTGCCTTTTGGTATTTTCTGGCATGTAATGAAAAAAATTTATTTTAACAACCAATCAAAGAGTATTTACTGAGTATTTAACTAGGTGCTTTTCAATGCACTAAGGACCACTGATGATAAAAAGGAATACGTGACTTAGTCCTTGCCCACCTGGAGCTGATGAAACCTTAGTGTTTTAGGCCCTACAATTTATTACTTAGATATCACCTGATTTCCTATTTCCTCTCACATATTTAAGATCAAACTAGAATTATTTTCTGGTTTGAATGTGGTATGCCCAGCATGGATATCTACTAAGCAACTTATATGTTTATGTAGAGTTTAGGAGAGAGGGTTGGACTTGAGATTGGAAGCCAGCAAGCATAATGATGGTGGTTAACATCAAAGATATGTATGAGACTGCCTGTTAAGAGAGTACAGAGGAAGAAGAGAATAAGGGTAGGAGATGGAATTCTGAGGGCTATCATTTAAGATACATGTGGGAGAAAAGGAATAAGCAAAAAGGAAAAAAGATCATCAGAGCAGAAGAAAAACAAGAAGAGTAGTATGGCAGAAACCTGGGAAGAAGTTGCAAAAAGGAATTATTTCATATGCTGCAAAGAAAGATAAGAACTGAAAAAAAGACAACTGAATTTAACAATTCGTAAATCATCAGTGGCTTCTGACAACGCAGTTTGAGTACAGTTAAAAGGGTTACAGTGGTCACAAAGTACAGACCTGATCTCCCTGTGCTATGCGGTTGCTTCCCACTGGCTATCTATTTTACGTTTGGTAGTGTATATATGTCCATGCCACTCTCTCACCCTGTCACATCTTACCCTTCCCCCTCCCCATATCCTCAAGTCCATTCTCTAGCAGGTCTGTGTCTTTATTCCCGTCTTGCCACTAGGTTCTTCATGACCTTTTTTTTTTTTCCCTTAGATTCCATATATATGTGTTAGCATACTGTATTTGTTTTTCTCTTTCTGACTTACTTCACTCTGTATGACAGACTCTAACTCCATCCACCTCACTACAAATAACTAAATTTCGTTTCTTTTTATGGCTGAGATCTAGAGACTGTCATACAGAGTGAAGTAAGTCAGAAAGAGAAAAACAAATATCGTATATTAATGCATATATGTGGAACCTAGAAAAATGGTACAGATGAACCGGTTTGCAGGGCAGAAATTGAGACACAGATGTAGAGAACAAACGTATGGACACCAAGGGGGGAAAGCCGCGGGGGGGTGGTGGTGGTGGTGGTGGTGGGATGAATCGGGAGATTGGGATTGATATGGATACACTGATGTGTATAAAATGGATGACTAATAAGAACCTGCTGTATAAAAAAAATAAATAAAATTCAAAAATTAAAAAAAAAAAAGGGCTACAGTGGATTAATGACTGGGGATGGAGAGGAGGGTGGGGAAGTGGGGATAGCGGTTAACAACTGAAAAGCTGGATCAAGTGAAACATTTTTAGTAAAAGCAAATCATAAGCTTATTTTTATGTTTGAAATGAAGAATCTGGTAAAGAGGAAGAAAAAGTTATGGGAAGGAAAAATCACTGAAGGATCAAGGAAAAAGAAGAGAAAACAATCAAGAGCCAAGGTATAAAGCATTAACTGTGGAAATGGACAGGATCTCTAATTTGAAATGGAATTTAAAAATTTGAACATGAAAAATGAAGAAAGCTGAAATCATATACTACTACATTTTCTATTTTGGTAATTTTAAGAAATACCTTTATGATGAGTTGATACAGTCATCAACTGAGTAACTAAGTTCAGTTACTCAGTGTTTACAGACTTCATATCTTCCTATGGCTTTTTGTATACACTCACATCTAATGGAAACTCTGACTGCTGCCACATATCAGATCACCAATTCTTCCTTATAAGATTCAATTAACTCTAAACTTCACATTCATTTTTTAAAAAAATTACTAATAGATATTTCTTTTATAACAACAAAAAAACATAATTAGGAAACTTGGAGACACTAATTATTAATGGTCATCACACTGATTTCTGATAACCAAAGGCAATGGTTCACAGAGTTTTGGATTTCACAGAACAGTAAAAAAAATTTTAACTGGAAAACTAACATAAATTTGCCAACTTCTAATTCTTTTCTAAGCAAGAATAATAACAAAAAAGAAAGAAAGGAAAACAACCTAAGACTTAGTTCTTCTCGAAAGTCTGAGAAACTATCACAGCCCAGTGGAGCCTAAGAACACATGAAGACTAAATGTAATGTGTTATCCCAGATGAGATTTTGAACCAGAAAAAGAATACTAGTGAAAACCACAATGAGATATTACCTCACACCCGTTAGAATGGCTATTATCAAAAAGACAAGAAATAACAAGTGTTGGTGAGGATGTAAACTGGTACAACCACTATGGAAAACAGTACTGAGGTTCCTCAAAAAATTAAAAATAGAACTACCATATGATCCAGCAATTCCACTTCTGGGTATTTATCGGAAGAAAATGAAAAACACTAATTTGAAAGATATATGCACTCCATGTTCACTGTGGCATTATTTACAATAGCCAAGGTATGGGAAAAAACTGAATGTCTATCAACAAATGAGTGGATAAAGAAAATGTGGTATGTGTGTATATATATATATATATATATATATATATATATATAAAATAAAATATTATTCAGCCATCAAAAAGAATGAAATCTTGCCATCTGCTGCAGCATGGATGGGCTTTGAGGGCGTTATGCTAAGTGAAATAAGTCAGACAGAGAAAAGACAAATACTGTATGATCTCACTTATATGTGGAATCTAAAAAAAAAACCTCCGAGCTTCCCTGGTGGCGCAGCGGTTGAGAATCCGCCTGCCAATGCAGGGGACACGGGTTCGAGCCCTGGTCTGGGAGGATCCCACATGCCGCGGAGTGGCTGGGCCCGTGAGCCACAATTACTGAGCCTGCGCGTCTGGAGCCTGTGCTCCGCAAAAAGAGAGGCCGCGGTAACGAGAGGCCTGCTTACCGCGATGAGGAGTGGCCCCCACTTGCCACAACTAGAGGAAGCCCTCGCACAGAAACGAAGACCCAACACAGCCATAAATAAATAAATAAAAATTAAAAAAAAAAAAAAGACTTCAAGTGTTGTTCACTTGGGACCCCTGATAATAATATCCTCCAGGAATAAAGGCAAACTAGAAATTATTTTAAAAAAATAAAAATAAAAAAATTAAAAAAAAAAACAAAAAAAAAAAACCTCCAAGCTCACAGATACAGAAATAATGGAGAACAGACTGGTGGTTGCCAGAGGTGGGGTTGGGGAGTGGGTGAAATGGGTGAAGGGAGTCAAAAGGTACAAACTTCTAGTTATAAAATAAATAAGTTATAGGATGTAATGTACAGCCTGGTAATTATAGTTAATAATACTGTATTGTATATGTGAAAACTGCTAAGTGTAGATCTTAAAAAGTTCTCATCACAGGGAAACAAATTCTGTAACACTGGGTGGTGATGGATATTAACAAGACTTACTGTGGTGATCATTTTGAAATATATACAAATATGAAATAAAACACAGGGTTTAATTAATAATAATGTAATAATATTGGTATATTAGTGTAACAAATGTAGCACAGTAATATGTTAACAATAAGAGAAAGTGGGTGAGAAGAATGTATAGGAATTCTCTATTATTTCTGCAACCTTTCTGAAAATCTAAAACTATTTTAAAATAAAAAGTTTATTTTTTTAAAAGTTAAAAAGTCCTCAAAAACAAGGACATATATAAGTTTAAGCAAAGACACACACACACACACACACACAGACATGTGTGTGTTACATTGACCTTGCTTTTCTCATTTTGCCATAGACCACTGAAAACTTTATCTCCATCTACAGGAAACATCATTTATTAGGGAACTCATGGTCTAGGAGACTATATAAAGATTGATAAAAGCATCTCTGATTATTTAAGAATTTTGACTTTTGCTGTCTCAATAAATTCCTAAGTTTCTTTTTTTTTTTAATTCTGCAAATATACGATGGAAAAAAGGCTGATCAACACTCACAGGTAAGCACTGCATCAATTCCCTTTAATGTTGCATAGGAGTTGGACGCACAAAGTCTGAAGGTCTGCACATCTAAGTTAGAGGCCAGTTCCTCCACAGTATTTAAATTTCAATAGGAGGGACTTCACTGGAGGCGCAGTGGTTGAGAGTCTGCCTGCCAATGCAGGGGACAGGGGTTCGAGCCCTGGTCCGGGAAGATCCCACATGCCGCGGAGCAGCTAAGCCCGTGCGCCACAACTACTGAGCCTGAGCTCTAGAGCCCGCGAGCCACAACTACTGAGCCTGTGTGCCACAACTACTGAAGCCCGTGCTCCTAGAGCCTGTGCTCCGCAATGAGAGGCCACCACAATGAGAAGCCTGCGCACCTCAACGAAGAGTGTCCCCCGCTCGCCGCAACTAGAGAAAGCCTGTGTGCAGCAACAAAGACCCAACACAGCCAAAAATAAATAATAAATAAAATAAATTTTAAAAAACTTTCAATAGGAAAAGACAAGGTTAGAGAACTACTTCCCTGCCTTTCAGTAGTAAAAAAAAAAAAAAAAAAAAATCAAGCCCACCCTCACATCTTTGTTAGTTTTCTGAACTAATATATTAAAGAGCATAGTGGAGAAGTGAGGTAAGGAAGGATATCTATATTTGTTTTGTAGCTCATGAAATGCAGTAGTGAAGAAACAATTTCCTAGGTAAAATGTGATTAAGACTTGAACTGACTTATTTACTACCCAAGCTTTATCTGTCAATTGCACTCATTGCAAAAGACTCTTCAAAGCAAAATCTTAAAAGACCAATATGTAACACAAGTATTTATTGAGGAACATGTGCTTGATACTATGCTAGGCACTGCACCAATCTAAGTAAAAATATTCGACCATTATGAAATATCAAGCCACTTACTATTTTATTTGTTAAATTACCCTATAATTTAATTTTAAAAATCATTATAAATACTGTGAGCACTGACTACTTACTAGGTAATACGCTTGGTACTGTGGAAATACCAAAATGAGAAGTAAGGGCCTGAATAAAACTTCATTAAAAAAAAAAAAAGGCCTTTTAATAAGCACAAAAAATGAAACAAATATCAAGTAAAATGAGTAAAATTTTGACTGAAATAGCAGTAAGTCATTAGATGACTCGCTTTTTTTCTATAGAAAATTATCAAGTACATTCTTCTGAATAAAGAGTTAAATAATATAATTTTTAAATATAAAAAAAAGTATGGCATAATTTCATTACAGATGTAATAAAAGTTATTAATAAAAATGGACAACTAGGAACTTCCCTGGTGGCTCAGTGGTTGAGAATCTGCCCGCCAATGCAGGGGACATGGGTTTGAGCCCTGGTCCAAGAGCAGCTAAATCCGTGCACCGCAACTACTGAGCCTGCGCTCTAGAGCCCGCGAGCCACAACTACTCAGCCCGCACACCGCAACCACTGAAGCCTGTGTGCCCTAATGGCTGCGTGCCACAACTACTGAAGCCTGCATGCCTAGAGCCTGTGCTCCACAACGAGAGAAACCACAACAATGAGAAGCCCGTGCCCCACAACAAAGAGTAGCCCCGGCTCGCTGCAACTAGAGAAAGCTCCTGCTTTAAATTAAAAAATTAAAAAAAAAAAATTAAATTAAAAAAAAAATTTAAAAAAAAGACAACTATCTTAACTCTTCAGCATTTCCAATTTCTATTTCAACATCACAAACTTCTCAAACTTCAAAATAGTTTGTGGTTCCTAAAGTTTAAGATGAAAAAAGAAATTTAAAACTGAAAATCTTTCAAAAACTTTGCCATGCTGTTCAAAATCAATTTAAATGTATTGCATTTGATATTAGATAACATATTCAAGAGGAGATATATATTAAGGTACAAGCAAGGTCTAGCTTCTTCTGGTACCTAAAATATTATGTCAACTTGAAAATGGCCATAGCTGACTAACTACAGGAACTCTTGATCACTTCTCTCCTCTTCCTCTACAAACCTGTCACCCCCATCTCCAGAGTACCACTGCTGCCTAAATTTCTTTCCCTAACTCATTCTTCTTGCCTCACTCTTGGGTAGATTTTAAATGGCAGGATTAGCAAAGAGATATATAGGGAAAACTGCTGCTACTGCTAATTCTCTTCCACACTGTTAAACTCTCTGGAAAAACTCTCTGGGTTAAGTCCTGCCTCTGGCAATAATTAGTTACTGACCTTGGAAAAATACATACTTTGAACTCCTCCTTTTACTTCACAAAAGCAAAGACAGATAAAAAAATTTTTTTTCTTTAATTAAGACAACTTAGCTAGGCTTAAAGTAAGATAATCATTTCTGTAATCAGGGGCTGAGCCTTTGGGACTCTGGGTCTGGAAATAGGCAGTCTGAAGTTCAATCCCCTTTTGTACCAGGGTCCTAGAGTCAGGTTCAACTGAAAGGAGGTTGAAAAAAGCTGTGTACTTTTAAACATGTATAAAACCTCCAAAGAGGTAACAGAATAATATATTTTTTTAAAAAAGAACAAAATATTACAAGACAAATCGGCCAATATGCATCAAGAACAGACAGAAACGCAAGAGGTCCAATAATAAATTCTGGAAAAAAAAGTCATTTAAATTAAAAATTCAGAAGACAACAATGAACTCTAGATTGGATATGGAGAGAACTGATGACTAGAAGCTAGAACTAAGGAATTCACGCTGAAAGCAGCACAGAGAAAATAGATGAGAAATATGAACAAGAAATTAAGAGCCAGAGCACAGATTAATATCAAGCAAGAGTTTGAGAATGAGAAAATTAAAGCCTGAGAAGCAATATTTAAAGGGAAAAAAAGATTGTAAACTTTTCTGAACTGTAGAAATGACAGCTTTCAGATTGAAAATACACACAAGTGTAGAGCAGGAAAAACAAAAATCATATGAAACAACATGATGAATACAGCAGAGTAAAAACTGCAAAATATCGAGGACAAAGAGACAATCTTAAAAACATACAGTGTTTAAGAGAGTATCAGCAAAGTAATGACAATTAGATTAAAAGCATATTTTACACCAGCAATAAACATCCGAAAGCAACAGAATAAGTAGTATCTTCAATATGTTGAGTGAAAGTAACTGTTAATCTAGAATTCTGAATCTACTTAAATTAGTATTCAATAATAATTATGAAATAAAGATATTTTAAGACATAAAAACTAAGAAAGTTTACCACACATGAAGCCTTGCTTAAAATAACTAAAGGATGTATATTTCAGCAACAATAAAAGTAAATACAGAGGGAAGAGACGGTATTCAAGAAATAATGGTGAGTAAAAAAATCACTGTTGGGCTTCCCTGGTGGTACAGTGGTTGAGAATCTGCCTGCCAATGCAGGGGACATGGGTTTGAGCCCTGGTCTGGGAAGATCCCACATGCCGCGGAGCAACTAGGCCTGTGAGCCACAACTACTGAGCCTGCGCGTCTGGAGCCTGTGCTCCACAACAAGAGAGGCCGCAATAGTGAGAGGCCCGCGCACTGCGATGAAGGGTGGCCCCCACTTGCCGCAACTAGAGAAAGCCCTTGCACAGAAATGAAGACCCAACACAGCAAAAATAAATAAATAAATTTAAAAAAAAATCACTGTAATCAATCAAAATGAGTAACAGTTAAAAAGTTAAGAGAACATTTTGAGTTTAAAAAGAAGTAGAACTACAACACACATTATGGAAGAAAATATTTGCAAATCACATATCTGATAAGGGTCTTGTATCCAGAACACATAAAGAACTCTTACAACTCAAAAAAAAGACAACTTAAATACAGGCAAAAAGATCTGAGTAAGCATTTCACCAAAAAACAAACAAACCCATAAAATACAAACAAACAAAAAAACTGGTTAACAGGGACATGAAAAGATGTTCAAAATCATCAGTCATTAGGGAAATATAAATCACAACCATGAGTTATCATTTATACTCACGACCATGACTAGAATCAGAAAGGCAAAAACAAGTGTTGGTACGGATATGAAGACACTGGAACCCTCACACATTGCTGGTGGGAATGTAAAACGGTGCAGTTACTTTGGAAAACAGTTTGGCAATTCCTCAAAAAAGAGAGGTACCATATGACCCAGTAATTTCCACTCCTTAGGCATTTACCCAAGAGAAATGAAAATATACATCCACAAACTGCACATGAATGGTCAAAGAATCATTATTTCTGATAGTCAAAAGGCGGAAACAAACTAAATGTCCATTAATTGATGAATGAATACACAAAATGTGGTACATCTATACAATGGAATATTATTTGACATTAAGAAGAAATGAAGGGCTTCCCTGGTGGCACAGTGGTTGAGAATCTGCCTGCCAATGCAGGGGACACGGGTTTGAGCCCTGGTCTGGGAAGATCCCACATGCCGCGGAGCAACTGGGCCCGTGAGCCACAAGTACTGAGCCTGCGCGTCTGGAGCCTGTGCTCCACAACAAGAGAGGCCGCGATAGTGAGAGGCCCGCGCACCGCGATGAAGAGTGGCCCCCACTTGCCGCAACTAGAGAAAGCCCTCGCACAGAAAACGAAGAACCAACACAGCCATAAAAAAAAAAAAAAAAAAAAATTTATTATGCCAAGGTGCCATATTTAAAAAAAAAAAAAAAAGAAGTGAAGTACTGATATGTGCAACAACACAGATGAACTTTGAAAACATTATGCTAGGTGAAAAGACGACTGTGACAAAATACCACATAGTGTATGATGCCATTTACCTGAAATGTCTAGAGGAGGCAAATCTACAGACACAGAAAGTAGATTAGTGATTGATTACGGCTGGGGGCTAGTGGCTTGGGGGAATGGAGAATGAGAGTTAGTGGGTAGGGAGTCTCCTTCAGGGCGTATGAAAATGTCCAAACATCATAGTGTGGTGGTGGCTGCACAACTCTACGCATATGCCGAAAAACTGGACCATGCACTTTAATGAGTAAATCGTACGGTATGTGAGTTGTATCTCAAGAAAGCTGGTAAAAGAAAAAAATAGAGCTAAACTATTATGTAACAGTAATGTGGAAGGTGAGAGGGAATACTGAGGTCAACATCTTCTAAATCCCTATATTATTTGTGGGTGGATAGAGATGCTCAATATATAGGCACAGCTAGAAAAAAAAGGATAAAAATACAATCCATAGCTTCTACATGATCAAAGGGAAAAAATATGAATAGAAACTTAACGAATTCAATGCAAAGCAAATCAAAATCCTAGAAAGATTTCCACAGAATTAGACAAACTGATTATAAAAAATAGCATATGGAGGAGTAAAGATCCCAAGCAATTCGGGGGGAAAAAAAAGGATTGGGGGTTCTGCCTGGCCAGATATCAAGACTTCTCATAAAACACTATAATTAAGATAGTGCATTAGTGGTGCACCAACAGATCAATACATGAATGAAACAGAATAGAGAACCTAGAAACAGAACACAAAACAAAGAGAATGATGGTATATGACAGAGAAGGCAAACAACACTGGTTAGTGGGGAAAAGATGGCTCATTCAATGAACGGCATTGGGACAAATAACTTCTTATGTGGGAGAAAACAAATTCCCTACTTTAGTCCATACACAAAAATAAATTCCAGGTATATTAAAGACCTAAATGTTGTAAAACTAAATTTTTAGAGAACTTGAAGAAAACACTAGAAAAACAGCTTTATGACCCTGGTGTAGAAAAGGAATTCCTAAACAAGTAATAAAAAGTAGAAATCATTCACCTAATAAATTTACCTACAAATAAATTTAAAACATCAAAAAAGACACCATCAACAAAGTTAAATACAAGAGGCAGGCTAAAAGAAGATATTTACAACATATACAACAAAGAATTGGCATCCAGACCACAGAAGAAACTAATAAGGAAAAGACACACCACCCAACAGAAAAATGGGTAATCAGTGGAGGTGAACACAATGTTGTAAAGCAACTATACTCCAATAAAATAAAAAGAAAAGAAAAGTGGGTAATCTATTCATATGAGTGAAACACAGGACACCTGAATCTCACTAGCAATCAGCAAAATGCAAATTAGGGCAAAATGATATACCTCTCACACTCATCAGATTGGTAAGTTTTTCAAGTCTGACAGTACAAAGTGTTGATCAAGATGTAGGAAAAGGGGAACTCTCATGTTTTAGAAAATAATCTGGCAATATCTAGTAACAGTCATAATGTGCACACCCCATGGCCCAGCAATTCCACTTCTAGGTATTCCAATTTAAAAAAACCACACATAAACAAAAATGATCACAGCAACATTTTTTTAAATAGGAAAAAAACTGACAGTAATTCAAATATCCATTAGTCCTCGAAGAATGGCTAGGGCTGGGGTTGCTTCACTTTGGTAGTTCCAGAGCCTAGCAATATGCTATCACAGGTATATGTTCAGAAAATGTTTGAGTGAATGAATAAATAAATGAGAAAGAAATTGTGTTACCTAAAAGTAGATGCAGAGTTGAGAAATAGCTTTTATTACATGGAGAACTAAAACAAAATAGACAAAAATCCTTGCTTTCATGATATAAATGAGACAAATGAGTACAGAGTATGTTAAATAGTGATAAGTGCTAAGAGAAATAAAAAAAGCAGTGAAGGGGGATAGGGAAGTATGGGGGTGGGGATTTACAATTTTATACTGAATGGCCAGAAAAGGCCTCACTGATAAGGTAACATCTGAATAAAGATTTGAAGGGAGTGAAGGAGCCAGCAGATACCTAGGGGAAGAACATTGCAGGCAGAGGTAACGGCCAAGGCAAAAATCCTAAGACTGAAGTACGCCTGGCACTTCTGATGAATAGCAAGATCTCTGTGGATAAAGCAAAGTGAGTGAAGAATGATGGGAGGACTTCCCTGGTGGCGCGGTGGTTAAGAATCCGCCTGCCAATGCAGGGAACACGAGTTCGAGCCCTGGTCCGGGGAAGATCCATCCCACATGCCAAGGAGCCAACTAAGTCTGTGTGCGCCACAACTACTGAACCTGCGCTCTAGAGCCTGGGAGCCACAACTACTGAGCCCGCACGCCACAACTACTGAAGCCCTCGCGCCTAGAGCCCGTGCTCCGTAACGAGAAGCTGCTGCAATGAGAAGCCCGCATGCAGCAACGAAGACCCAACGCAGCCAAAAATAAATAAATAAATATATAAAATTTAAAAAAAATAAAAAGAATGATGGGAGATGAGAAGTGGTTTGGGGGGGGGGGTGGATACAGATCTAGCAGAGACTTTGGCTTTTACTCTGAGCAAGAAGGCAAGTCCTCGGAAGGTTTTAAACACAGGAATTACATGACCTAACCTGTATTTTAATAAGATCACTCTGGTTTCTATGTTGAAAACAGACTGCAGGGATAGAAGGGATAGTTAATGATGATAGTGGCAATCACAAGGTTCTTTGGGGTATCTGGACAAGGTCCCTACTTCAGTGCTGTTAGGATAATTGGGATTCCACTAATGCTTGACCTCTCTAACCAAATGAAAAATTGGGTATCTGAGAATATAAGTCTGAACATAGAGATAAAATAAGCAAATACTCTAAGATCTCGGATCTTAAACATTTTTGAGGTTAAAATTTACTTAGTCACACCAAAATAATACCACCGTAGGCCTGTGCTTCCCTGACCTACTACTCCTTATTCATTCCTTGAGAGAAAGGCAAAGAACACAGGTACTTCCAAATTGATGCTGAAATAAATCTGATACTCATTCACTTAGTCAACCAACATTTGGTGGGTGAGTACCTACAATATGGGCCAGCTGCTGTCTTGAGTGCAAGGGCTATAAAGATGAACAAAATATGGCCCATCCTAAGATATTTACAGTCTAGTGTGTGAGCTACCTAGACTTACATAACGTGCCATAAAGAAACACAAGCTCACTTTTAATGTTATACAGCAGCACTAACAGAAATATAACATGAGCCACAAATGCAAGCCACATATGTAATTTAAAAATTTCTAGTAACCATTTTTAAAAAGGTAAAAAGAAACAAGCAAAATTAATTGCAATATTTTACTTTACTGAATAAATCCAGAATATTATTTCAACATGTAACAATATAAAAATTGAGATTTTTACATTCTTTTTTTATACCATTTTTTAAATCCTAGGTATATTTTATACTTAAGCATATTTCAATTTGAACTAGCCACATTTCAAGAGTCTTGAACAGCATAATTATGCAGAATAGACCTATTTTTTAGAAAACTGAAAAGAATTTGACACAGGTACAGGGCAAAGTAAATTAGTAGAAGGAGGCTTGAACATGTTCACAGCTTAAAGAAAAAGAGTAAACATACTATAGATAATTGATACGGAGTGCGGAGAGCAAGATGAAAGAGCACGAGGACTGGTTAGTTTGGAAGGGAGGACCATCGCACCTTCCTCTGTGACAAGTGGAAAGGTTAGATTAAGATATAAACAAGTTTGGTGAACGTGAATGGGTTGAGAGTTTAGGTTAAGAGCTTCCCATTTTTCTCAGTGAATCAGAAGACCATCTTACTAGCCTCCTTCCATCACTGCGGATACAAACCTGAAGGGACTACATTTATGGAACAATTTAATAAACTGTATCCTAGTATGACAACATTAAGTTGTGTTTTTAAAAATTATAGTAATTTTCTAGCTTTCTTATGGACTGGTCAATCCTTGAATTTTGTCACTTGATCTGTAAACACAGAAGCAATGCTATGGATTCATTCTTTATTTTCTCACCTATTCATTTATTCAGCAAACATGTACCCAATGTCTACTCTTATGTCAAGTACTGTGTGAGACAATGAGCATACAGAGATGAATAAGGCCCTCAGTGACCTACATTTGTGTCCCCAGTATTTAGCTTATTATGTCTGCACACAGTAAGTGCTTTAAAAACACAGCACTACATTGCCCTGTAAAGAAATATTACATGTCAACTAAAATATGAACTGACAAAGACTTTCATTTGTCTAAAGTAGCGCTGTACAATAATTTTCTGTGCTAATGAATATGTCCTACTCTGAACTGTCCAATATAGTAGCTAATAGCCACATGGATTTTTAATTAATTAGAATTTTAATAGCCAAGGTGGTTAATGGCTACCACAAAAATCTAAATACGAGAATACAGTGGCATTTCCACTACTATAATCATGGTGCTGTCATCTCTAATGAGTTAACACACATGTGATGCTAGAATAATACCAACTGTACCAGAAAGACATCATAAGAAAATTTTCTTAGTGTAAAATAACTTTAGCATTATGAGCCCAAAAAGAAAGAAAGAACAAAAGAAAAAGAATAGTCCAATCTTTTCAGTCTGCTTCCCCAAAGGAAAACATCAACTTTCTGACAACCTCCTAATTTTTCTCATTGTGTCAAGAAGTGAAAATAGTCTGCGGAGATACGGAGTCAAACTTTTTTTAATTAGGGAAGAACTAATAGAACATATGAGTTGTTTCAGTACAAAATGATAACAAACTTTTTTTTGGCAATACAATTTAAATTGTTGAAAATTGGGATGCATATAATGAATAAAGTGTTTTTATAACTCAAAAAAACCTGTCTTTGTGATCTGCTTATTAATTTCTCCAAATCTGTCCTAGTTATCTGAATTTTCTTAAGTGAACCTATTGCTAAAAGATTCAATTCATTGAGCAAATGGAAGTATAATTTAAACTAGACTTTGAATTGAATAATTCCTGGTGTAGTAACCAGAATGGCTGTTTATGGCTGGGATAGTAAAATACACTTTCATTACTCTGTGAATCCACTATCCTTAATGTATAATTTAAGTGACTGTACAGACTTAATCAGAGAAACAAAGTCCTACATGGGCACAGGTCTGATTACATACTTCCGTACTTACATACTGATAACTTAAAAGTAAAACCAGTGAAGTGAGCGACTAATGTCAGAGAGAGCATTTTTTGTGCACCGCGAACTTGTTCAACTTGTTAACCACCCCGTAAGGCAGTTGTCTTGTAAATTAACCACACAACTTCCTGCCCTTCCTTTTAGTTGTGTTCAGCTGAAGCCATTTAAAAAAAACATTACCAGATTGCCTGTCTTGAAGATGAGAATGGTTATACAATCAGGATTTTATTCAGGTTAAAAAAATACCTAACACTGAGAAGTGGTGTCTTAAATCTACTAGAAAAAACTTTAAGAGAACCACTAGCACACAAAAACACCATCAGGTAAACAAGACTTCTATACGTGAAGATGGGCAAATCAAAGGCATGAGATGAGACCTGAAATAATCAACTTCTAGAGTAAAGTTACCGAGCTGCCGCTTACTGCAACGAAGCCAAAGTATTACAACAATTTGGTATCATAATGACATCATTAGCTTGGTTTCCTAATAAGGCATATATCTGGGATATATGAATGCCCAATTACCTAAAAATAGAGAGCTAACATTTGTCTGAGGCAGTGGCAGGCAGTTCTAGTTTCATTTATAAGTTTTTTTTTTTTTTTTTTGAGAATGATGCCCACTGCCAAATGAATTAACAGAAGGCTGGCTCTGAAACAGCATACTTCTTAGTCATAACAAAAAAAATGTTCTTCCAGAGCAGGGAAAAAGAGGTATCAATGTTTTGGTCCCACAAAACCTTTACAGTTCCACAAAAACCGTTTCTGCTTCTCTGCCTTTTGAATTAGTAAATGAAAACACCGAGTTGTAACAGCATTTAATTACTAATGCGATTTAGAAATTAAGCCGCAAACAGTAACAGACCTCATCATGGAGGTAAGGTTAGGCTTCTTCAGCCAGGAGCAATTTCAGTCCAAACTGTCACGTTGCCTTAGTGGTGTATTTTGCGGGTTGCAGTTGCCAGCAGGCAAGAAAGTTTTCTCTGTGAATTAATTCTGAGAAAGGTGGCGCTTTTTATATGCCTTAAATCACCCTTTTCTAAGATCCTTTTTTTTCTCCAGGTGTTCCAGTAAAACTGAAAAGTTAACCATTGGTTCCAAACCAGTCTCGTTCTAACTGCCTCGGGAGAACGGAAAAAAGGGAGGTTCGCGTTCGAAAAGTTTCACTTGGGGTTAGAGTGAGGACAAGGTAAGAAAGAAAAGTCCTCCGTAACTATCGTACTTACCTTCGAAACTAGACGGGGTGTTGGAATATTCGTTCTTTCCCTCACCCAGGCCTTGGGTAAAATTTCTTTCGTTGAGAGCGGTTAGACTAGGTAAGTGACCCTCCTCCTTGATAACGCAACCGCGAAAACAGCGAGGAGAGGGAGCTGGAGACAAGTCCTCACCCTCCCCTTCGCTCAAACGAGTCCCAAATTGTTAGAGGCAGGAAACACAAGCCTCTTTTCTCTCCCCAACACCTACTCTCTTTCCGTGCCCTCGCCCGAGTTCCTCAGGAGGGACGCCGACCCCGCTCCGGACTCGCTTCTGATCGCAGCCGCCCAGGTGCGCCGAGGAGGAGGGAGTAACCGAGAAGCGCGGGCAGGAAGCGGACGCCTCCCGCCGCCGACCTCGGCGGCCCGGGCTCGGCAGCGAGACGCGTGCCGGAGCTGCGCGGGGCTCTGCCGGCTCCCGGGCCCGCGCCCGCCTCCGCTGCGGCCTAGCCCGGAGCCCGCGCCCCGGCCTCGCGGCTCCGCGCCGCCGGCCCTCCTCGCCACCTGGGCCCGAGAGACCGCGCGGGAGCGAGCGTCCGGGAGGTGAGGGGCGGAGGCACCTACCAGCTGCTGCCGGACCCAGCGCCACATGCCCCCGCCGTCGCCGTCCCGGTCCCGCGGGACGCGGGGGCCGAGGGGCTGCAGGTGGAGGCCGAAGAGCCAGAGGGGGAAGCAGGAGAGCCCCTCCGGCTGAAGTTCCGCTCGCCGTCGCTCCCGCCTCACTCCCCGCGCCGGGGCCCCATCTCGCCGCGCCGGCCCCGAGGTCCTACAGGCGCGGTCCCGGCGCCGCCCCCGCCCGGCGCAGCTGAGTCCGCTGCCGCGCCGCAACCACCTTCATTATTGACCGACCGTTGTCACCCGCAGTACCGCCACAACCCCACCCCCGGCCCCACCCGGGCCAGCCCCCGGCGCCCCGGCCCGCCCCCGGACGTGACGAAATTGGCTGCGCGGACCGAGGGCTCAGGCTCAGCCGCGTGGGTAGGGAAGGCGGCGAGCGTGGAGGGGGGGCCGGGCTTCCGAACGCGGCGTCTGGGCTCTGCCCCCTCCCCTCATTTCTGGGGTAGGATTTAGTCGCGTGGGTGTGTCTGTCTACCGAGCCTGCAGCTCCTGGCCGACTCCTCTATTCCTACCTCCTGATGCGGGTCTGCTTCTGGTTCTCTTCTGTCTTCTTTGGTTCCCCCAGCCGCCCGACACGCATACTCAAGATCAGGAGTGTAGTGACTGAAAGTTAATCCCCGGAGGTCTCCAGTTTCGGTTCAGTGAAATTGCCAAAGCCTTTGTCTCAACACTTAACGCAGCTCTCTTTAGCCAAAGACTGAGCTGGGGCTAGGGAAATCCTGATCACTTCAGTAATTTTGAAAGGGGATGCAACTCCCCCGGGCCTGGTCCGGTGCGGACTACCGTTTCCGGGAGAATAGACAAGATACGCTGTCTTGCAGTGCTAAATTGAACAGGTTAGCGGGAAAAATACTTTCTGTGGGAAGGTAGTTGTTTACTGTTAACTGCCGAACTCCTGCAATCAAAACCACCTCATCAGTAACAAGACCTAGGTAAGAGAAGGGTGTGGAAAAATAGAGGTAAGAAGGAATATAAAAGCAACTGGATTAAAACTTTGACTTGAAAGGCTGAAGTGCCGGGTCTCGCTTTATTCAAAAGCAAGCCCGTATACATCTTGAAGTGTTATGTATGTGTATTGTGTGCAGTATTTTGCTGAATTAAAGCACACTTCACCATTCGACACACAAGAGTTAAAGAATTTTTTTTATTAAACGAAAACAGAAATCTAAATGAGATTAGCAAAACTAGGCAAGTTTTTTGCATCCATAAACACAGTCTTTTAGTTTCAGTAGACATTCTTTATTATATAATGATTATCCAGCACCACAAATAGAGCCTTTCCTTAGGAGTATTTATGATCTGTAAAACCAGAAGTGGAATTTTACATTATATATAAATCCAACTATAAAAATTAGCTAGATATTTAAAGAGAAAAAGTAATCTCACTTTTGTTCTTCTAACTGAACCTTGCTTTATGACCCTAAAAGGAAGTTTGAGATACATTTACTTATCTGTAATAGTGATAAAACATTACTACCATTCATGGAGCACTTGTGTGTCCCAGGCCCTGTAATAAACTCTTTACTTGCATGGTCTAATTTAACCCCATCAGTCCTTTGAAGTTGATACTACTGAAGTTGATACAATATTATTCCCATTGTGTGGATGCAGACATGGAGGCGCAGGTTAAGTAACTTGGCAGAGCTGGGATTCAGATTCTGGATGGTCAGGCAACAAAAGCTCATGCTCTTAAGCTATTGTAAAGAAAAATATGAACATACCTATTTTTATTCATTTGCAAGTGGTCTGATTAAAATTAGGCCAGCAAATTTTTATTTATATGCCACTAAAGTTTGTCAAGACAAGATAAGAAATAGGAATCTAGAGGACATTTTGTGCGTTGTTATTTAACTGTGTCCCAATTTTCAAAAGGTGGAAGTGGGAGGAGTTGATTCTAAATGCCATGGTGGAATATGGTAAGACGTTATCTCAAGATAGCTGTGTAAAGATAATAATTGTAGCTCAAACTGTCAGTAATAGAATGAGTACTCATGTCAGTGTTTTGGTCTAAGCATTTTTCAGGAGCAATATTCTACACCTCATATTAACCTAAGAAGCATAAAATAGAGTATTTTTATACTGTAGATTATAACTCTTTAGTGGTGATTAAATCAATTTAGTGTGTCATGAGCTGTCATGATCAGCATCTTTAAAAAACAGAATATAAAACATCAGAATATATTGCTTAGTGTAAATAATATGTATTGTTTTGTGAAACTTGTTTCAGATGTGTGTGTGTGCGTGTGTGCGCACACACACACACATCAGATCACAATATAAAAAGAATGTCTTCCTATTGGTTGTGGTTGGAAAGGTTTGAAAACATTGAAATCAGAATACACAGGACTTAAGGCAAGCACCAGCTGTAAAGGAAAGAAAGAAAATATATTTGCAGTCAATGGTAGTTCATTCATTCCACAGCTATTTCTTCAATGTATTGAACACCAAAAGTATGCATAACAACTGCCTAAAATTAGAAGGAGACACAAGTGCAACTTTTAAGGTGAGCCCTTCTCTCTGGGGAGAGTTTACAATCTTGTTGGAAAGAGAAGTTGCAGAGAGGAATCAGTTAAATAACAGTCCAAGGCAGTATGAGATTAAGTTCTCAACTCTACCAATAATAGTCATTGATTTCAGAAAACTGATGTGGGCAATAGCAGTTGAGGAGCGTTCAGAAGAAAGGAGCTGAATTTGAGCTGAACTTGAAATGGGAGGATGAAGGTGGGAGGGAAAGGCTTTCCAGCAGGAAGAAGTGCGGAAAGCTAAAGATGTTTGAGGTACAACTAATTTGGAGTAATAAGAGGTGGGGTTGGGTGAATAAGGGGAGGCATAGTATTAGGAGGGTTTCTGGTTAGTCACTGGAGTTTACCGGAAATTGGGCAATCACTGGAATTTTCTGAACAATGAAATGACAGGTTGAAATCAGAGTGTTAGTCCATAGGGTGAAGAGAGAAGAAAGGTCAGATAGGAAATTATTGCTAGAGTGAACCATCCAGTTCAAAAGTGCTGGACTGGCAAAGAGCCAGAAGTAAAGCAAGTTGTAGGAAGCTGTGCTCTGGCGACAGACAAGGAAACCTGAAACTTAAGCCATTTCAAGTGAAGTGACAGACCTTCCAAGAGAATCACAGCATCACACAACAGCCACTGATTTAATGGTAAGTATGGTTCTTTCTCTTGAGTAAACTTGTTGATATAATTCTGTGCTAAATATACCTGTGAGATGTGTTTGTTCCCAGGGGGTAAAAAATTGCCTGGTTTGCTGTAGTAGAGATTCTTAGGTATAACAAAGACAAAGAGGGATATTTTTCTTGATCAGAACATCCTGGACCATCAATAGGAAGCACAGACTGTGAGCTTGTTAAGGTCACGATTCCTGGCTCATTCGTTTTGGAACCCATAGTGTCTAAAAGGTACTCAACAGATGTTTGTTAAATGAATTAATAAATTAATTCCAATAACTGAGTAGTTAGGGAAAAAATATTTAGTTCCGGAATATCAAAGTGATATAAAGCAAAGTATACTGAATGATTTCAGTAGATCCTAAGCTATGCAGTAAGACCACTGGTCACCATCCTTTAGACTCAGGACACTCTCTGTTGTGTGCCTCTCAGAACTCTTCAAGGTTCAGTCTGGTTGGAGGACAGTAAGCCTTGCCAATCTGTTGCCTTAATTATTTCTACATTGATGGAGCCATCAGGTGGGCCCTAGAATCTGCTCTCATTTTTAAAAGGGCAGCTTTCTACTTTCTCAAAATCATAAATCTAGTATATTGTAAATTATTATGCTTAAAAAGCAGTTTCCTCCTGGTTAACTATCATTCCAGAATTTCCAGACCAGACTTTAGGCAAAGAAAAAACAGACTTCAGGCAAGCTTTTTCCAGTGCTGACCAGGATTATATATTTTATCACCTCGTAAAGAAATCCATCAGGAACAATCTCATATTACATATTTGCAACTTTTCTTGAAAATTTCTCAAACAGATGTCAGTTGTGGACTAAGTTATATGAACACAGTTTTAATTTCTGGCTATTTATGCTTATACAGAACCGAAACTCAAAGCCACTGTGAGAGTTAGGATCCATAAAAATGATCTCTTTCTTGAAAAAGTCAAAGTATGTAAAGCATACATATGTTCTGAACTGTACACTTAAAAATGGTTAAGATGATAAATTTTATATGTGTATTTTACCACAACAAAAAAAAAATGGGAAAGACTGCATAGGGAGGAGTTTGTTAACAGCTACTTCATAGATTTTTCTAGGCTAAACCATCACAGTTGTGCTCAATGGCAAAATCTTGGCATTTGCCCTTTTATCTGTATTAGAATAGATCCAAAAGTCTTTTCTGAGGAAAGTGTTGACTTAGCCCACAAATATTTCCTTAGCTCCCATCTGTTTCCTTAACTTTTATGAAACCACGTTAACTCCATCCCCAATTCTGCTGAGTCCTAATGGAAGTGAATATGCCCTAACTTGCCAACACGCCTTTTTGATTTGCAGATTTATCAGAAATTCTCAATTGGGAGAAGAAATGTTAATGGAGGATTTCCTGAGGGCTATGTACTCTCTTCTGGTGATGCCAATTTTATTTTTAGATTAAAGAAAAATGATCAGGAATCTGTCTTTAGATAGTCTTGTTTTGGCTCCTACTGCGGTTACTTTTACTGAACTGCAGTTTAGGATCATATGAACAGCATAAGTCTAGAGACGGTAGGAGAAGCAGCCTCAGGAACCCCGCGACTGCTTTTGCTGTGGAGGTGCAACTGGGAACACCGCTCACTCATCACACTGTGTTCTCTTGACGAGAGCCTGCAGAAATTCATTACCACAAATGACTCTGCTTCTCTTGAGCAACTGGTTTGTTTTATAAGCTTCTGAGCATTATGTAATTGAATGTGCTTCCTTCTGTCCTTGTGTTGGTACTTTAAAAATTCAGAGGCTTATTTATGGCAAATGCCCAGACTCTACAGTGTATACTTTGTGAATTACTCTTACCCTGACTTCTCATTTTGTCTACTTTTAGTTTCCCTTTGGCAGGTTACTCCACCTCCTTTATATCTTATTATACTTTGTGTATTTTGTTAAGCCATCTTCAATCTTTTCTGAATAGAAGGAATAAAGGAAAACATAAGACAATCATTTTATAAGTCATAAAGATTAGTTTTAAGATAACGATGAGCTCCAAATAATCTAATCGGAAGATTATGTGATTTCTTTACCACTACCACAATTACATATGTTTTTCACTACTTTACAATGAGTATAGATGTTAACTTGTATGAGTAGGAGATTAACTGGAAGGAAACAAAACAACGAGTAAAGGCTGAAGCCAGGTTAGGCAGTATGTGAAAGGAGGAAAAAACTGTGAGCAAGAAAACATGCTGAGTCAAAGAGAGAACTGTTTGTTAAGGTTGCAAGAAGTAGAACAGGTTGGAAGTTGAATATTGAGAAATACTAATTCAAAGCGGTTTCTGTATGGGAAACAGGAAGAAAGTGGCTGCTTGTTTGAGGGGTTTTTGGTAATAGCTTTCCACTAAGGAAGTGTCTGGGAGATTCAGAGTAATAACAGCAAGGGGATATCAGAGAGCAGGTGAGGGTGCAGTGGGGCAGAATCCTGGATAATCCTGGATAACAGGTATAAAGCCTGTTGCTGCTTAGTGCTCAGGGAGGCTGAGAAGAAGTTCTCTGGGATGGACTGAAGACAGTGGCTGGGTTGGTTTGGGATCAGGGGAGATAGGATGCTGGGGCAGAAACAGAATGCAGCCAGGAGGAGAAGCCACACTTCTCCAGGAGTCAGGTGAGAGAAAGATCTCAACTGAAGATATCTGACATCTGGCAGTGGCCCTACAAGAACCCAGAGTAGGAAATCATTGGGTAACCTAGGGCCTGGCACACAGTATGTGTTCAGAAATTTGGGGGCTGCATTGGGTCTTCGTTGCTGCGCGCGGGCTTTCTCTAGTTGGCAGCGAGCGGGGGCTACTCTTCGTTGCGGTGTGTGGGCTTCTCATTGCGGTGGCTTCTCTTGTTGCGGAGCACGGGCTCTAGGTGCATGGGCTTCAGTAGTTGTGGCAGGCAGGCTCAGTAGCTGTGGCTCGCAGGCTCTAGAACGCAGGCTCAGTAGTTGTGGCGCACAGGCTTAGTTGCTCCGTGGCATGTGGGATCTTCCCGGACCAGGGCTCAAACCCGTGTCTCCTGCATTGGCAGGCGGATTCTTAACCACTGCACCACCAGGGAAGCCCCAGAAATTTTTCTGTTACATAAATAAAGCTGTACCAAAATGAACTCTGTATCTATGTTACTGTGATTGCCCACTTGCCTGTGGTTAATATCCTGACATGGCTCTCACAGCAAGACAGCCATTTGTTGTGCATATATGACAAGATCTGGATGAGTCAGCCTTTGGAAGTGACTCCCTACAGAGGAGACGAAAGAGATGAATGAGGCTGTGGTCTCAGCCGCTTGTGGGTCATTCCACATGCAGCACGTACCTCTGTTTGGAAATCTCTTCTGATATCCTCTACCGTCTTACTTGACTAATTCTGTTACCGAGTCCAAGCTGCCAATGAATCAGAGACGAGGTGCTGAGGCAAGGAATACGACTTTATTCAGAAAGCCCGCAGACCGAGAAGATGGCAGACTGAAGTCTCAAAATAACCATCTTATCGGAGTTTGGATGCCAGTTTCTTTTATAGCACAGAGAATGGGAGGAGATGAGGAAGTAAAGTAAGAAGGCCGTAAGTTTTGCAAGTATCACCTGGAATGGCCAGCCTGGGGAGGGGATGTGTTCCTTTCTTCTTTCTTGCAGCCATCCACAGGTGGAGAGGGTCCGGATGTTTCCCAGAACAAAGGCACTTTGGTTTAACATTCAGGCAGAGGGGCAGGGTCCCCAAGGCAGGCCATTATGTATAGACAGTATCCTTTTAGTGAATAAAAGCAGCGGAAAGCAAAGGTTAAAGTAAAAGAAACAGATCCAACATGTAGTCAAGATTTGGCTCTTCCCTGTTACAATTCTTCTTCCATCATTTAAGTCTCAGCTTAAAAGTTACCCTTCAGAGAAGGTCAGGTCCCCTTATAGAGCTGTGTTAAGACATTTATAAATCCTACACACTTAAAAGATCTCAGTGGCTGCCAGCCCCCAGCTAAATATGAATTCAAACACACACAAAAAAGTGTGAAACATTTACCATTTTTTTTGAAATAACATACAGCAAAATGTATACATATCCTGAATAACTTCTTTTTAGATTTTCTTCTGATTCAAATTATCCCCCTCTGTCTCTCTCTCATACATGCTGCCCTATTCTCTCTCTCTCTCTTTTTTTTTTTCTTGAGCCTCTGCTGGTGCCCCAAACAAGTGCTGAGTCAGCCGTCCAGGTAATTTTGCACTCTCCCCATTAAGCATTCCCAGTGTCCCATACCTCTCCAAGTACCTTGCACACTGGTAGTCATGTAATTGCTTGCAGAAATCTCTTTAATGTCTGTCTTCCCTATGACACTGTATTCTTCTGTAGGTCAGGGTCTCAGTTTGTGAAGTTCAAGAGCTCAAATATTTGTTTGTTTGACCCACTATTTTGTAAAATGTAAACAACTTTTAAGTGACTAATGAAGCAATCAGAGAATCTTCTAGAGTGGTAAATTGAACTTTTATGAGTCAAAAAGGGATAGAAGAAGATGATGACTTACTAGGTGAGAAAGACAAATGAAATAAGAGGTGTTGTCTTCTACAGTATTGATTTCCTGAAAGACTTTATAGACTATTTAATGTTACTATTCTGGTAAATTCATTTCCTCTAGATAATTCCTAGTCAAATACATCATAAATCTGTCATTACAGTCAATATATCGTTGATAGTTTTATAAGACCCATTCATAAAATCTTACTAAGGGCTTTCCTATTCTGGCCCAGATGCTACATTCTACCTCTTTCCCTCCACCCTCACCTCTTCTGCCACCATTCAGTTATTTAACAAATGTTTTTTGAACATTAAGCAAATGCTAGTCATTGTGCTAGGTGCCTGGGCTAACATTCCCACACACCTTGCACTCAAGGAGTTCATAGTTTAAGGCCTGGGCACCGTCTTAGAATGAAGTTATTAAAGTAACACAATTTTATGTCTGTCATCTTAAATATAGTAAAAGTATTATATGTGAAAGTATTCAGAAATTACTGGTACATAGAGTAAAGAAGGTCTATACGAAGATAAAATTTAAAAATTTCTTAGTTCTGTCACCTCCAACTTCAGACCTGCTTGTTCAGTGACCAGATCCTCAAAGTTTCAACTGGGACGTGGTAACTTTTTTAGATGGAGCAATGCTTCTTGCCAATCATCATATACATACTCAGTGACCTTGCATGAAGAAACATCCCGTCTGCAGAAAAGGAGACTGCACCTCATCTACACAAGGCAGGGCTGATAAGGTTTGTCAGTGTGTATGTGTATTTATGCATGTATGTGTGTATCTATGTGCCAGGAGGGGAGAAGATGGGGAGGTGATGGGTACATGTTTTATTACTTAGCTCATTCGATTTTTATCCAGTTATTGATGAGTGTAAAGTCATAGGCTCAACCTTCAGAGATGGTTGTTAGCTTTACACAGAAGAAAACTTTATCCCATGACCATAGCTTGCATTTCCAGCCCCAAAATAGGACAGGAGAGAACAGGTAACTCAGTGAATTCACCAGCATGACCAGAAATTCAGTTCAGTCATATAATGGCAGATCAGTATTATCATTGTAAATAAAGGGGAGATTACTGTTAGATGCATCGCTCTGTGGCTTTCCACTGTCCTGTGGAAAAAAAGAGGAAAAAATCCCCTCACAACCACAATAGGAAAGGTAAACAACTTTTCAAACACGCACATATGTGTATGTTTTCCTCTGTATTATTATATGTTGTTTTTATTAATGCATCTTTACAGAAAGATGTAAATCTAATTTAACCTTGAATAATATAATACTGCACGTGAATTCTTATGAATAGGCCTTAGTCCAACTCAGTAATTAATGGCAGCTTTAAAGAATGTGAGTGCTCCACAAGGTTGCATTAGAATTCTGAATGGCATCTTGTTTTTACTTTATTGAATTGTTTTGATATGCCAGACAAGAAAATGCAACTCTTCTCCTGTGTTAATTAATTAAATAGTATATTGGGAGGATGCCAGTTTTTAGGTTGCATCCATCGGTTTTAGCTCCATCTGTTGCGTTTTATTGAGTTGCTATTTAAACTCTGATACAGTACTTCATTTGCAGTTTCGATATTGTCCCCATTATCTTACCTGAAATGAATACTCCATTACTGACCCCTAAACACGCTCTCATGCGCCTCAGCCTCAGGGTGGGTGTGCTGGTCCAGTACCAGAAAGAACCTCTTCTTATTTGACGCTGGATCACGGACACATGAATGTCTCAGAGTCTTAATAGTTCTCATAGGGGCTCTTTGTAGAACATCTAGGTGGAATTTGTCTGCAGTTGGAACCTGGGAGTCTCTTTTTCCTGGATTTCCCTTCTTCCTCTTGCCCTGTCTGCCCTTTCCCAGAATCCCAGTTCTGAGCCTCTCCCTGCTCCCTGGGTCAGAGTCCAAGAAGATGCATCACTGAATCCAACCTGGGAGAATGACAGGAAGTACTTGTGTTCTTCAAAGGGGGGCATTTGCTGCTATTAATCACCAGTTTTAATATAACTTCGATGCTTTATTAATTTTACTATTTATATTTATTTAATATGCTCGATAATAATAATTACCAGAAGTGAGCAAATACAGCCTGCTCTTTAATTCCTCTTTATTCACCTGTCTCGAATTTCTAAATATGCTTAATTAGATTAAACGTGGCTACTTACAGAAAGATGCAGTTTAACTGTGATGCAATCATCACACTATTTAACACTGTACATTCTTGTAACTAATAGAGAAGTTTTCTTATAACAAATTTAATTATTAATAAATGGGGACATCTCCTCAATATGGTGCTCAGAGAGAATAATCGTGGAGTAAAAGACATCTTTTGTTAATATACAATGCCGAGCGGCTCAAAGTCTGTTACTTCTTTGTATATATTTCTTTCTCCAACAATATCATCTCTATGGATAAGAGATCTTCAACATCTTGCTCTCACCTATCTTTCTTCTCTGTATCCCCAATTAGTTTCAGCTTCCTTCTCTGCAAGCAATTACCTTTATTTCATCATTCAGATAGAGTGAGGTCTTTGAAAGCCAGTGAATCAACAGAAGCTAGAAAATTATGTATCACACTGTATATTTAATAATGGTGTACAATCTGATTACTGTGAGTACAGTTTTAAACAGTTTTCTGTTTTAAAAGAATTTTATGTGATAGCAACCTTTGTTCTCTCAGGATTACTTGAGTGGAAAAATCCCTTTAAGGCTGTAACAGAACTCATGGTATAATATTGATTAATCAGTAATGCAAATTAGCTTTGAGCTTACCATCAAAATGTGGGGGAAAAATTGAATCAAAACTGAAAGTAAGACCCTTAGTTCTGGCCCTGGGCTTCCTTAGGTGGTTGATGCCCTTGGACACACTTCCCTCATAGCAATGGTGAGGATTGCTACCTTACGGAGTAAAAAAAATAATCTGCTGACTTTTACTATTGTACCTGAAATAAAGCTAAGAGGAAAATAATGTTGATTTTACATGTAGGGAAGTTCAATAGAATTTCACTTCATCTCACCTACATTCCAAACCACTAGAGCACTAACTGTTCACTGGAGACTTTAAGGTCATTGTAAAATGAGATGGCAGTTTGGTAATTAACTGATTTAATGTTGAGTGCCAAGACACAGTTGAGGCTCAAAACCCACAAACCTCAAATCCATTAAATTATCCTGTTTTGAATATCTACTTCAGGAAAAATAAGCAGATGATTTTAAGATAGCTATTTCATTTTGTATAACCACAGTCTGAGGAAATGTTAAATTGTGTAGTCTAAGAAAGCTTTCAGAAGACTCAAGATGTGAGCTGATGTATTTCATTAAGGAAAGATCATTACCTCCTTGCTAATTTAGCCAAAAATATGATTTATCTTTAATATAAACTCCCAGATATGAAAAAAATATACCATTGGATTTTAAATTATCAACAGTTAATCAATATTCAGGTTGCTTCAAGGATGCTAGAATTGATTTGATTATTTTATCACTTCCTTTATATTGTGCCTTCTCTGGATTTACAGTCAGGAATTTGTCAGATACAATTATATTTATAAATTTAATTTTCTTTTGCACTATTTGACAAACTAGGTGTATTCCCAGATTATAAAAATTTTTTTTGGAGTTATTCTTTGTTTTTCTTAAAATCGTTCACTAGTTTTCATGTTATTTCCCACAATCTTACAACATGAATACAGTAATCATTTAGTAGCTAGAAAAACAGTGATTATACACTATTTGCTTGGCCCTGACTGATTTTTTAATCCACTGCATCCAATTTAATTCACACACTTTGGTATTCAGCCCAACCAAGAATTTTAAGTTACAAAAGTAACATTTTATATACTTTTAAACTATGTTTACTTTTATATAATTTTAATGCCCCAAATCCAAATACCAAATGTTGAAAACTTTTGGCATTATATTTTGCTTCTCTACTTATGTGTCTCATCTATTATGTCTTTCTCTCCATTTCTGATAAAAAGCTAGCCTCCAATTTAGCATACCTAAATGTCTAGGTCATTACCCAACACCATCCTTAATAGTAAAGGAAATGCAAATGCTATTATTACAGTGCTATGTATCTTTTAAAGGCTGTTGCTTAGCACCCACATGTGAATCAACAAATCTGCCAACTACAAAGTTCACTTTTATTTAACAAAATGCAGTAGGCCTCACAGGATTGGATATCCCTCACCCCTGTGCCAAAGCAGGAAAATTTGATTAGGGGAAAAGCAGAAATTCCCTGGATGTGGTGAGAGAAGCAGTACATTTTATCCACATGTAGCATTAGGAAGACCTTTGGAAGATATATATGTGTGGCATCCCGGTCAGGGCCAGGAAATTTTCTTAGCTGAGGTCCTAGTCTGGCTCTTTTTTTGGGACAACAGCCTGTGCCTATCTCTTCCTGGTCCATTCAAGTTTGCAGTGGGACTTCTGGCTCTATCTGAACCCCGTGGGACCAGTGGAGGTGTCAGCCTGCAGCAGCACTAAGCAACCTCATCCCAAAGCAGCAGCAGGGATGAGATACCTGCCTGTTCTCTCTCCTGGGCTCTGAGCAACACCTGTGGCCCTAAGGCTGTCTGTGGCCACACAGCTCTCTGGTGATAGTTAATCCTGGGACTCACATTAGCATTTAGGAAGGGATGCAGCCTGCCCCATGGTCACCTGTTCACAGGTTCAAGGTGGCTGCAGGCAGGATCTGAGCTCAGAGAGTTGTAGGAACACACCTGAAGCTGGAGCTATTCCTCACCATTCTACGCAGGGAGATCAGAATTGGTGAGGAGCAGCCAAATTAGGAGCTACTGTGGTTGCTGAGGACTGGAGCGAGCGGGGTGGGAATCCCCTGGGACTCCGATGGAAGGCAGAAGGGACTTGCAAGGGGAGGACTGAATCACTAGCAAGTACCCCAGAGAGGCCCAGAGCTGGTGGTGATTGTATGATCCTCATTTCTTTGCATTGTTTTTTTCCCCTGGGAACCTGAGAAGTATCTATTAAAAAAAAAAAAAAAGAAGTCACCCAAATTGTGGGAAGTTCTGCTGTCTTTAGGGCCACACTCTTAGACTAAATCGTCCAGCCATACATAGTCACGAAAATACTCCCAGAATGGCGAGTTGCCTCCTTATCCTTTGTGAGAGACCATCAAATATGCACAAGAGCAGCCATCATTTCAACATATATTAACTGAGGGCCTACTATGTGCTAGGAGCTGTATTTGCTACCACACAGATCAAGGGAGGTGGGGCAAGTGAGGCCTGTTTCACCTAAAGACAGAAAAGGAAGTTAACTTCTGGATGTCATCCCTGTGCACCACCATTCTGTTTACATTCTGTAACTGACCTGGAGTGCGCTGTGCTCACTAGTAAGGGTGTAGACAATTTAGAATAGAAAAGGTTTGTTTGACACTTATAAATGCAGAGGAGATTACCTGGGGAAGACTTGGAGAATTTAACTGTTCCGTAGAGTCTTCTCCAAATGTTCTGGATTAGAAAACATTTCATCAGTATTTTGAAGTTGATCAGACTGGGGATGTTCAATTTAGCAAACCTCCCAAAAGACTGATATATGAGATCAGAAAGGTACTTTATTAATTTACGATGAGAAGTAAAACCTTCAGGGATTGGGGAGTCCATTGTTTAATTTTTCTTCCTCTCATTCTCTGAATGGAAACCCCATAAGAAACCAAACAATCAGAAGATACCTTGAGGAGATAGGCTTAGAAGAGGAGGTATTTATGAGAGACATATTTAATGGCATTATGTTAAGATAGCCCAATGCATGCATTTCTGCTCTAAGAAAATACCTACCAGGCAGACCAGATACTAAGTAGAAGCTGGCTGGGTTTTCTTTCCTCAAGACACAAATTGACTGGACTCTGTCAATGTTTACACTGTGAATCTCATTTTCCTATGTTTTTGGGGCAGACCAAGTCTCACTACCATTTACTCTATTAATTAGGTAGCAGGCTATTTTGTTTCTTTAAGGTGCATCTCAGTGTTGATCTTTGTTTTAAAACCCAGAGGGCAATCTTATTTCTCATTCTTCAAGAGTATCTCCTTATGGCATGTACTACTACTTGTGAGTGATTACTAAACTTTTAGCTATTAATTATTTTGACTTCATTTCCAGTTTTACGTTAGTTTCAGAAATGGAAGAAATAGCATGGAGAGTGCATCATTAACAAGCTAGGTTTAAAATTAGGGTTTCCTAATGCCTAATCTTTTGATAAGTTCACTAGTTTTTGAAAGCTAATTCCATGTTATTATTACCTTTTTAATTAGCAGGCTTACTATTTAATTGGACACTAAGGTGCCGATTAAAGAAAGAAAACTCTATTGTATACTAAGGAAAACAATTGATTAAATTTCCTAGAAGTCATTGTGTATTCTACTGTTTGGAGATTAAGTAGAAGTAAAATCAGTTAAAAACATTTAAAAAAATTTCCTAGAAGTAAAATCCATGGGAGATATAAAATCATTGTCAAATGGGCATTCTCTCACTGTGTCTGTGTCTCTATGGGTTAAGAAAATTGCCAAGGCCAGCACACTGTTCAAAATGGATAAGCAAAAATCCTTGTCAGTTTTAAATCAGCTCAAGTCAATTTGGTTGCTTGACACTGAGAACCCTGACTAGTACACCTGGTCTAGCCTACAGCCAGGTCTAGGTAGCTACTCTGTAAATGCTTTCTCCTGAGCCGCCGCCTCTTCTTGCTTGCTTCTGTGGATTAGGCCAGAGCCACTGTTTGGCTTGGAAAGTCACCTTCCCAGGGGAGCAGTCAGTACATTGACTTGTAACTGGATAGCCACAGGACTGGTTGTTAAATCCACTGGGTTTTCCAACAGAAAAAAAATGGGAGGAAATGTTATCATATATTCAAACCCTCTGGGAATCTTCCTTCCTAAGACAGTACCCTCTGCTCCCATCACAGAAAAGGAAATTAAAACCAGAAATATTTATATCCACTCCTAGTAAGCCAATTTATGAAAACTGAGACTTCACCAGATTCTGAAATTCTGTGCTCCCATTATGTAGTTATGTTGTCCAGACATGCCTTTTAATATTTCAAGAAAAATCTCTCTTCTACCCAAGGAACATAGTTAGTATACAAATTCATGGGCAAAAAAATGTTCATCCTTGATAGTAATCCAAAGAATGCAAGTGAAAGCAACTTTAAAATAACATTTTACATTTACTGAAATAGCAAAGAAGTATATCTTTTTATTATAACAATTGTCAGTGTTGAAGTGAAATTATGTACTCATTCTTGATGGCACTGTAAATTAATACTATCCTTTTGGAAAGGAATATGGCAACAAAGAACAATAGACGTAAATATAATCAAGTCCTTTGTTCCATGAGGAATTTATCACAAATAATTCAAAAGAAATAAAAAGGTATGTACATGAATACACTCGTTACCTCTTTATCCATAATAATAAGACATTGGTACAGAGTAAAAAATCAACATTGGGGTATAAATTAAAATTTTGGTTGATCATTTTTGCAAACTAGGTACGACATTCCTTCATCAATCATAACTGAAAAATGAGCATCTATTTTATGATATAAATGTGTAGTACAGAGACTACTGACACAATCCAGCAGCTGACAGTGGTGAGAAATGATTGATTCTGCAATATAATGTCAAACATAAAATTTAATTACTAAAATCTTAATGAAAGCACAATTGCAATAGTCAAGGATACTATTATGACCTGTACCTCAGAATAACCTAATAGTTATGAGAGAAGTTTCTCTTTTATACTATTATAGCCAATAAATTAGGAAGAAATCATAGAGTATCACTATATAGGTATTGCTCAACAAAGGCTACTTGCATCCCAAGAAGACAACCAGACATGTACCTTTTGATGGAAGTTTATAAACATCTATGAGGTGGTTTTGTCCTCCACCAAAAAACAAAAAACAAAAAAACTAAATATGATCAAGTCTCAGATATACTGCTGGAAGAATATGTTTAATGAGTCTATGGATATTCAATCAGCAAAATCTAGACAGTGAGGACTTCTGCAGGACTACGACCTTTTTCTTGAACAATAAAATTTTTTTAAAAAATTTTAAAGTTTTTTAAAAAGAGAGAGATCCAGGGGAAACTTATAGATTAAAGAAAAAAGCCCTCAAAATATATATCAATCAATAACAACATATGGACCTTGTTGGTATCTAGATTTGAACAAACTGTTTTAAGAAAAAGTTTTTACAATTACAATAAGGAAAATGTGAACACTGGGTATTAGTAGTATTAAGGAATTTTTCCTGACTTTGGAGAGAATGATAGTATTGTAGCTTTTTAAAAATGGAAGTCCTTAAAAAAATGATGCAATATTGAAATATATATAGAATGAATGATATCTTGAATTTGCTTCAGAACAACCTGGAGTTTCTTCATATAGAATTCACATCAATTTTGTTATGCAACTGAAGCCCGCAGAATGTTGCACACGTGCTCCAGACCTTTCCATTTACAAATTTATTTATTCCTTTGAAAGAACTTATCTTTTTTCACCAGAGCCTATTTAGAGCTTATTTCTGCTTCACGGATTTTGTCTAGCTTCTCCCACTACTTCAATACCATAGGAACTATTCGCCACATTTGTTCTTTAAAAAAACACAAACAGAAATTCTGCTATTAAGGTTTTTTTTTAGGCTGCGTTGGGTCTTAGTTGCAGCACGCGGGATCTTTCATTGTGGTGTGCAGGCTTCTCTCTAGTTGTGGCGCATGGGCTCCAGAGTGCATGGGCTCTGTAGTTGTGGCATGCAGGCTCTCTAGTTGTGGCATGCGGGCTTAGTTGTGCCGTGGCATGTGGGATCTTAGTTCCCCTGACCAGGGATCGAACCGGCGTCCCTTGCATTGCAAGATGGATTCTTAACCACTGGACCACCAGAGAAGTCCCCAAATTCTGCTATTAAAATGTATTCTTGCCCCTGGCATTCTCATCGTAAAAGGAAAGTCATAGAATCTGAGACCAATTAAACCCATAAGTACTTATCAGAGGCACATGATGGATTATGAATAGAGGGTGATTGAGACAGGTTAAAAATAAATTCTCTGTCTTGAGAAATTGACCAGCTAAATGGGGAGAAAATCATGTGGAAATGATTATAACAATCATTAACATTTATTGACTTCTTACTGTGTGCCCAGTACTAGCTAAGTGCTTTACATGCATTTAATTTTAACCCTCACAATGACTCCATGAAGTAGATATTATTATTATTCCTAAAATACAATAAAAAAACTGAAATGTGCAAACTTTATATAACTTGCTCAGTATCATATGGGTAGTAGAAGGGCCTGGAACCCAGGTTCCTGTGAAGCAAAAGCCCACACCAAGCACAGTCACACAAAACTAGCTGTAGTCTTCTCAATTGAGATTTACTCCAAACCTTCATTGTGCAGAGAGATATACAGTGAACAGGCCTATATAGACACTGCCATCTGCCACATGAATGTTATGATGGTTAATTTTATATATTAACTTGATTGGGTCATAGGATGACCAGATATCTGGTCAACTATTGTTCTGGGTGTTTTTGAAAAGGTGTTTTTGGATGAGATTAACATTTTAATTGGTAATTGGATTGCCCTCCATAATGTGAGTGGGCCTCATCCAACCAGTTGAAGGCCTGAATGGAGCAAAAAGACTGACCTTCCTCCTGATCAGAGGTAGTTCTCCAGCAGACTGCCTTTGGATTTTATCTGCACAGTCAGCTCTCCTGGGTCTCTGCCTGTAGGCCCACACTGTAGATTTGGACTTGCCCGTATCCATAATCACATGAGCCAATTCCTTATAATAAATCTCTTTCTTTCTCTCTATGTATATATTTAGTTCTGTTTCTCTGGAGAAGCCTCACTAATGCAAATGTATTTCAAAGAAGCAGTGTTTAAATTACCACTAAATTTTGCACACTGACACAGTAATTTTATATGAAAGTGGCCTTTCTTTCCCATGAATCATATTCCTGAAAAAATGTGCTTCTAAAAGTCATAAACAGATGATCCTACCTGCTATATTTGATCCCATCTTAGAGAAAAGACCAAAGGAAACAAGTTTTAGTTGTTTAGAAACAAGATTTAGTTGTAAATCTATTTCTAAATCATTCTACTGATAGAAATGTTGACCTTATATTGGTATTATACTACTACTTTATGGAATAAAATTATTAATGAATTCAATACATATTGGCAGGCCCCATGCTAGGCACTGAAAAACCACAGAAAAAATAGTCCCTGACTCTAAGTAGCTGACAATCTTAGTTTCAGCCAGATAAGCTAAAGCCATTACAATATCATGATACCTGCTGTATTGGAGGCATGTCCCAACTGCAATGGGTACAAAGAAGTAGTGTCTAATCTCCAGGAGAGTCAGGAAGACATCCAGAATAATAGTTTTTTTTTTTTTTTTACATCTTTATTGGAGTATAATTGCTTTACAATGTGGTGTTAGTTTCTGCTGTATAACAAAGTGAAATAGCTATATGCATACGTATATCCCCATATCTCCGCCCTCGTGTCTCCCTCCCACCCTCCTTATCCCACCCCTCTAAGTGGTCGCAAAGCACTGAGCTGATCTCCATGTGCTATGCAGCTGCTTCCCACTAGCCATCTATTTTACATTTGGTAGTGTATATATGTCAGTGTTACTCTCTCACTTCGTCCCAGCTTACCCTTCGCCCTCCCCATGTCCTCAAGTCCATTCTCTACATCTGTGTCTTTATTCCTGTCCTGCCCCTAGGTTCATCAGGACCATTTTTTTTTTAGATTCCATATATATGTGTTAGCATACAGTGTTTGTTTTCCTCTTTCTGACTTACTTCACTCTGTATGACAGACTCTAGCTCCATCTGCCTCACTACAAATAACTCAATTTCCTTTCTTTTTATGGCTGACTAATATTCCATTGTATATATGTGCCACATCTTCTTCATCCATTCATCTGTCGATGGACACTTAGGTTGCTTCAATCTCCTGGCTATTGTAAATAGTGCTGCAATGAACATTGTGGTACATGACTCTTTTTAAATTATGGTTTTCACAGGGTATATGCCCAGTAGTGGGATTGCTGGGTCGTATGGTAGTTCTACTTGTAGTTTTTTAAGGAACCTCCATACTGTTCTCCATAGTGGCTGTATCAATTTACATTCCCACCAACAGTGCAAGAGGGTTCCCTTTTCTCCACACCCTCTCCAGCATTTATTGTTTGTAGATTTTTTGATGATGGCCATTTTGACTGGTGTGAGGTGATACCTCACTGTAGTTTTGATTTGCATTTCTCTAATGATTAGTGATGTTGAGCATTCTTTCATGTGTTTGTTGGCAATCTGTATATCTTCTTTGGAGAAATGTCTAATTAGGTCTTCTGCCCATTTTTTGATTCGGTTGTTTGTTTTTTTGATATTGAGTTGCATGAGCTCTTGTAAATTTTGGAGGTTAATCCTTTGTCAGTTGCTTCATTTGCAAATATTTTCTCCCATTCTGAGGGTTGTCTTTTCGTCTTGTTTATGGTTTCCTTTGCTGTGCAAAAGCTTTTAAGCTTCATTAGGTCCCATTTGTTTATTTTTGTTTTATTTCCATTTCTCTAGGAGGTGGGTCAAAAAGGATCTTGCTGTGATTTATGTCATAGAGTGTTCTGCCTATGTTTTCCTCTAAGAGTTTTATACTATCTGGCCTTACATTTAGGTCTTTAATCCATTTTGAGTTTATTTTTGTGTATGGTGTTAGGGAGTGTTCTAATTTCATTCTTTTACATGTAGCTGTCCAGTTTTCCCAGCACCACTTATTGAAGAGGCTGTCTTTTCTCCATTGTATACTCTTGCCTCCTTTATCAAAGATAAGGTGACCATATGTGCGTGGGTTTATCTCCGGGCTCTCTATCCTGTTCCATTGATCTATATTTCTGTTTTTGTGCCAGTACCATACTGTCTTGATTACTGTAGCTTTGTAGTATAATCTGAAGTCAGGGAGTCTGATTCCTCCAGCTCCGTTTTTCTTTCTCAAGATTGCTTTGGCTATTCGGGGTCTTTTGTATTTCCATACAAATTGTGAAATTTTTGGTTCTAGTTCTGTGAAAAATGCCATTGGTAGTTTGATAGGGATTGCATTGAATCTGTAGATTGCTTTGGGTAGTATAGTCATTTTCACAGTGTTGATTCTTCCAATCCAAGAACATTGTATATCTCTCCATCTGTTTGTATCATCTTTAATTTCTTTCATCAGTGTCTTATAGTTTTCTGCATACAGGCCTTTTGTCTCCTTAGGTAGGTTTATTCCTAGGTATTTTATTCTTTTTGTTGCAATGGTAAATGGGAGTGCAGAATAATAGTTTTAATAGTTAAAAAATGTATTGTGGTAGGTCATCACAGACTGATTTTCCTTTCAGACCTTCACTTAAGGCAAGCTCCACATTATATCAACACAAAAGGAATCCTGATCCTATTTTTTTTTTCTTGTTGATTGACCTTCCGTACTTAGTTCTATAGTTAATAAGGAAGCTACCTTAATACCTGGGAGGAACTCATGTTTTCCTAGGCAATTCCATTTTTCTTTCTGTCTTTTACAGAGTCCTGGAAGATGGGTTTCAGAGCAACATTATGCTGAGTGAAATTACGCATGTCCAAAATGCAGTCACTTCCCTTTTTCTCTTATAAACTCCAGATCAACAATGTCAGCCTCTGACTCCAGACCTACAGATGGAGAAAGAATGATTCATTTCCCTGTGGGTTTTCCACACTCAAATGCAATTAAGGATTTTGAAATTGTTTAAAATAATTAACAATAAGCTCTCCTACTTTTCTCCCTTCCTTAGATTATTTTTCCTTATGAGCCATCCCTGGGAACTCATTTTTAAGAGCTTGATCTTCCTTGACATTAACGAGACTAATGTTACCTTATAAGCAGTCCCTTTATGCCTATTTGCTCAATCAAAACCAAATTTAATCACTACATTGCACGCTGTGACTTAGACAATGCTCTCAAATTAGACCCTTTGCCAACTTGTGTCTCCTAGTAACTTTCTTGATCTAAATAGAATCTTGACATTAGAATAGATTTTCGCATCTATTGACTAGTGAGTAGAAAATAATGGTCAGATTTTAGGCATACTTCTGTGACTTAAAACTGACATAATTTTATATATATTTTACATCAAGAGAGGTTAGGTATCTTTCATTATTATCAAAGGGTTTCTGCCCCTTGCACTCTCTCCTTCCTTTACAAAATGGCATTTTGAACGATTACACTAAGAAAGGAGGAAACATTTTGAGCAGAGGCAGACTTGTGGCTCGCTGTCCAGGGATTTACTGACTGGGATGTACAGTGGCTTTCTGCTCACTGGAAGGCATAACAGCTTGCTAATATCTTGTTGAGGGTGGTGGAGTGGCATGTGATAAAGTTCAGTTTGCTTCATGCAGGTGTCAGTGGCCAAAGGGATCTGATTTGAAGGGGCAGAGCAGCTAGCACTAGCTCTGGATGTTCTGGGGCCTAAAATTGTAGAGCAAGAGGTGTGTTTATGATGTGGTGAGGCATACCATGGGCCAGCTTGCTGGGGTTCAGAGCTGAGCTCCAATCTCACAGAGGTTCAGGAGGGAGGCACAACCAGGCACAAAGGACCAGCTGTGAACCCTGGTCAGTTTTAGTGAAGCTAGAAAGGAATAGTGGCTCTTGGTGCTCATGTGGCATC
Source organism: Eschrichtius robustus (assembly GCF_028021215.1). NCBI lineage: Eukaryota > Metazoa > Chordata > Mammalia > Artiodactyla > Eschrichtiidae > Eschrichtius > Eschrichtius robustus. The sequence continues at coordinate 61,946,518 of NC_090829.1, read as the reverse complement.
TGGGATTCACTTTTCATCATGGGGAGCTCAGAGGAACAGATGAACATCATTCCCCAGAGGAGGAGGAGGTAGGAATTGAGCTGGGACTTGGGAAGGGTAAAATTTTAATTTCAGTTATGATGGAGTTCACATTTGAAGTCTGGTCCTGTTGGGAGTGGCCTGAGAACTTAGAACCAGGGACTCAGAAGGGGGGGCCAATGAGGCAGGCTGACCACACACAGGAGAGATAGTTATTAATACTTCCCACACCCCTATGTTCATAGCAGCACTATTCACAATAGCCAAGACATGGAAAAAACCTAAATACCCATTGACAGATGAATGGATAAAGATGTGGTATGTACATACAATGGAATACTACTCAGCCATAAAAAAGAATGAAATAATGTCATTTGCAGCAACATGGATGGAACTAGAGATTATCATACTAAGTGAAGTAAGTCAGAAAGAGGAAGACAAATACCATATGGTATCACTTATATGTGGAATCTAAAATATGACACAAATGAACTTATCTACAAAACAGGAACAGACTCACAGATATAGAGAACAAACTTGTGGTCATCAAGGGGGAGGGGGAGTGGGGGAGGGTTGGAGTGGGAGTTTGGGGTTAGCAAATGCAAACATTATATATAGAACGGATAGGGCTTCCCTGGTGGCACAGTGGTTAAGAATCCGCCTGCCAATGCAGGGGACATGGGTTCGAGCCCTGGTCCGGGAAGATCCCACGTGCTGCGGAGCAACTAAGCCCATGCACCACAACTACTGAGCCTGCGCTCTAGAGCCCGCGAGCCACAACTACTGAAGCCCATGTGCCTAGAGCCCGTGCTCCGCAACAAGAGAAGCCACCACAGTGAGAAGCCCGTGCGCCACGACGAAGAGTAGCCCCTGCTCGCCACACCTAGAGAAAGCCCGCGCGCAGCAACGAAGACCCAATGCAGCCAAAAATAAATAAAATTAAATCTTTAAAAAAAACCCCAAAACCCCACAACATTGTGAATCAACTATACTACAATAAAAAAAAAAAAAACTTCCCAAAGTACCATGTAACATCTTTACATATATCTCATTGTCTACAATTTAGGCACATGGCCACAACTGGCTGTAAGAAAGGTTGGGGAATATAGTCTTTTATTCCAGGTGCCACTGTGCTCAGATAAAAACTGGGATTCTGCTAAGGAAGAAGAGGGCAATTGATATAGGGAGGCAATTACCACTTTCTACCACAATCCTCAAATCCTCTGTAAGAGCACTGGCTTAAAAAAAAGAAATCCTGACTGTGCCACTTGCCAACAGTATGACCAAGAGCAAGTTAATTAATTCATCTGAATCTCAGTCCTGGCATCTGTAAAATGGGCATATCAGAACCTAGTCCACAGGTTTGTGAAGATTAAATAAAGTTAACGTATGTAAACAGTACTAAATACATGTTGGTCTCCCTTGTCATAAAGCTGGTTCTGCTTTTCTCTTGACCACTTTCCTGGTAGTATTTTGACTTCTTGATCAAGATTACCCTGGGAGATCATATTAACTAGATCTTATCCATGAAGACAAGGAGGGGGACTCATACAATGCAATTCTTCCCTCCCCTCAAGGAAGGGAGTTGGTAGTAATAAAACACATTCAATGAATTATTAGCATTGAACCATTGTAGGTTTCATGAAAACTTTTGAAGAAATTACTGATTCGAGTCCAAACTGGTATCCTCCTGAAGGATGCCTTAAAAACAGTTACGTATGTCATCTTGAAACAAAATGAAGGTTAGAGTTTATTATTAAAAATAGTTATTTTTTTTGGTGTCTGCCTTAAATGAAGTCCAGTTTATGGAGCCTAAGCATTGAAATATTTGCTGCCTTACAGTAAGACATTTATGGCAGCATGTTTTTCTTGTCATATGACTGTCACCTGTTAGACCTCATTGTAATCACGGACTCATACCTTTGGGTCCAGCTCTTGTTTGCTAAGGCAATATTAAACTTAGATTAGATATGAACTCTCTGCTAAACTCAGTGGTTGAAAAAGTCCCTTCAGAAGTGCAGTCCCTGATTGTCCTCCTTTTGACCTTCTCTGTGCATTTTCTTTCTTATCTTGGTAACCATAGAAATAACTTGGAGAGGTGAAGTTGGCAGAGATCCACGCCTTCACTGCATGGAAGGTGACAGCTGCACTAGTGCTTTGCCAATGACGATTTGACAGAAAAGGTGAAGGGCTGGACCTTTAACAGTAGCTATTTTGGCTTTTGAAGGAGTGTGGGAGAAAGAGGGAGGGCGAAGGGCTTACTGTCCCTGCACTCTTATCTCTCAGTTAAATGCACCCCCATATCCCCTGAGACCCTTCATTCTTCCGTCTACAGGTCACTGATGCCCACACCTACTTGGTCCTTCTCTCCCACTTAGACTCATTTGTCCTTATCTCCTTCTACTGATCTGTCAGACGCTGTGTCCTCTCTTAAGGTACAGGGTGAATGTGAACTGTGGAAGGACAAAGATCTCGGAGCTAGTGCACCTGATCCTCAATTTCCTGCTCTGGGAAATGGTAATAAAACCTACTTCTCACAATTATTTTGAGGATGAAAAAAAGATGTATTTATGTATACACTTCTAGGCACGCAGTATGCATCCTATAAATGTGGGTGTATTTCCCTACATATTAATCTTTCTCCTTTGACCATTTCCATGTTCTTTTGACCTCTAGAACTTTACTACTCAAAGTGTGGTTTGAGGACCAGCGACATCTCAGACCCAGCCTGGACAGTATGCATTTTAACAACATCTCCAGGCGCTTCAAATGCATGTTAAAGCTTGAGAAGCACTGCTGCAAGACAGAGACTCCTTCTCTCACTATCCTTTTTCTAAAGGGGAAAGAATAATGAACATCACTGATTACGTGCCTGTTCTGTGTCAGGGGCTGGTTTCTTTGCTGCCATTTCCCTCCTCCTCACTCTGTGAGGTTGGCACTATTTCCCTTTACCTGTGAAGAAATGAAGATGAAGGAGTTAACGCCCCAGCCCGAGAGCAAGTAGAAACTCAAACTCAAGTCTTTTTGCCTGAACACTTTACACTACTTCCAAACCACATGGGTCTACTGGCTTTTACTGCTGGAGAAGAAGACAGAAGTGGGGGAAAAAAAAGAAAACGAAAACAGAACAAAACAAAAAGAGAGACATGGAAGCACTCACCTTGAGTTTCAATGAAATCAGTAAAGAACCACTTTTTTTTTTTAGACTTATAAGAAACATTTTTAATATCAATTTTAAGTTAGAGAGATGCACACTTTTTGTGTTTTTTAAAAATTTATCAGAACGTGAAAGAGAAAAAATTTGAAAATCACTGTTATACAGCAAGCATTAATTTCCAATACAATTTTACATATTTTCTTAGTAATTCATGTAAAATTTTTATCCTAATTATAATGAATCAAAAACATTGCATTTTAAATCATTCCATATATAAGATGAACCGCCTTGTTGTCTTATGGGTGAGATGCTACTGCATTATCTCTTCAGAACTGGAAACCTGGGTTGAGCTGAAGCTACCTACAGCCAGGTTCCTTCTTTTCCCTGTCTGCATGTCACATAAATATATGGATTGAAATGGCAATGGTGATTTTGTTAGTATTGTTTGTTTTTCCTAATTGCTCTCTGTGCTCAGGATAATCACTGAGAAGAAATGTCCAGAATTCTGTCAAGGATTTGGTACAGATTTTTCCAACTACAGTTGGAGAAATTTTCCATGAATTCATCTTGTATACCTTATGGTAGACTGAAAGGACCTCTCTTCCATTGGCAGTGAGGTTTAAATAATTTAATGTATGTACAGCACATCTCAACTCCAATCTACTTTCCTCACAACACCTCCATTTCTTGCCTGTTGCTCAAACTTTTGCTACATTTTGCTGTTCAGCCAAAAGCTTCTGTGCCTTCAAATCTGATGACCTCTCTATGTTGTCTTATAATAAAACCCTACATTCAGACTTTAAGCTTCAACTTCTATATTAATTGAATACAGCTATTGCTACAATAATGCTACATAAAAAATCACTCATAAACTTAGTGGCATAGGGGCTTCCCTGGTGGCGCAGTGGTTAAGAATCCGCCTGCCAATGCAGGGGCCATGGGTTCGTGCCCTGTTTTGGGAAGATCCCACATGCCGCGGAGCAATTAAGCCCCTGCGCCACAACTACTGAGCTTGCGCTCTAGAGCCCGTGTGCCACAACTACTGAAGCCCGCATGCCTAGAGCCTGTGCTCCGCAACAAGAGAAGCCACCGTAATGAGAAGCCCGCACACCGCAACGAAGAGTAGCCCCCGCTCGCTGCAACTAGAGAAAGCCCGCGCGCAGCAACAAAGACCCAACGCAGCCAAAAATAATAAATAAATAAATAAATAAATAAATAAATAAATAAATAATAAATAAAAAGCAGACGTTATTAAAAAAAAAACAACTTAGTGGCATAAAGCATTAACTCACTTGTCTGTGGGGTCCCTGGATACTTCTGATTCTGGCTATAGGTGTGAAGATCAACTAGGGCAACTGTACTTCATATGTCTTATTCTGGACCCCAGTTTACAGGGGGTGAGGCTGCCTTGAAGCTACCAGGAAAATGCTATCTAGAGCATTTTGTTCTCATGTTGGAGGCTGGAAGCTCATAGGAATTTTAGGATTTAGAAACTTATCTCTCAAGAAAATGTGGCCTTCCTACCATATATACAATATTTCTCTTATTTAAAAGAATTATATATATATTTTAATTTTTATTTTATATTGGAGTATAGTTGATTAACAATGTTGTGTTAGTTTCAGGTGTACAGCAAAGTGATCCAGTTATACATGTGTATGTATCAATTCTTTTTCAAATTCTTTTCCCATTAAGGTTATTACAGAATATTGAACAGCGTTTCCTGTGCTATATAGTATAGTAAGGTCCTTGTTGGTTACCTATTTTAAATATAGCAGTGTGGGGGACTTCCCTGGTGGTCCAGTGGTTAAGAATCCGCCTTCCAATGCAGGGGACGTGGGTTCGATCCCTGGTCAGGGAACTAAGATCCCACATGCCATTGGGCAAATAAGCCCAGGTGCCTGTACTCTGGAGCCTGCAGGCCACAACTAGAGAAGCCCACGTGCTGCAACGAAGACCCACGCAGCCAAAATAAATAAATAAAAATAAAAATAAATAAATATAGCAGTGTGTACATGTCAATCTCAAACTACCAATCTATCCCTCTCCCCCCAACCCCTTCCCCTCTTGTAACCATAATCTCATTCTCTAAGTCAGTGAGTCTGTTTCTGTTTTGTAAATAAGAACCACTTTCTTGATGCCTGATTCCAGCTGTCCTCAATTCTTTTCCAGGTTCCTTGACCTTTATTTGATATTGACATACGTTTTGGAAGCTAGTAAACGGTGATAAAATATTCCACAAACATGAAATGATTGTTTAGTTTTCAGCCTGTTCAGTGAAATGAAGTATCAGCTGATTTGGCACCCAACCCAGCATGTGATTGTGTTGCTTCCTTCATGAGTTTTTTTCAGAGGTATTTTTTTTCTTGACTAGATTGTACAATTGTAACTATCAAAGTTAATAAACTGTTCCAATTTACCAATTTTTTGTTTGTTACCTATTTTTCCATACTTTGAAGCTTAATTCACTAGACAACATTCCATAACCTGCCAGAAATGGGATGATAACTGCTCCCAATAAGTAATTATTTAAAACCTCTCCACCCCACTTACTCATGTAAACTTGTTAAGACATCATTATGTAAGAGGGGATGATTATCTGAATTTATCCCCTCTGGACACCAAAATTGGGAGAGTCAGGCGGTGGTAGTCATCCATTCCAGATACCTATCTGTTGTGGGAATGAATTTCGGTTCACAAACAGCTGTGCAGGAAATATCACATTTCTTTATTTTCCCTAAATCAACTGAAATCTGACTCTGAGCCCCCATCCTGCAGAACAGGCAGAGAATTCACTCACTGTCTTGACTGGCTCTTGCCACAGAACTGTGCTGAGATTCTGGGGAGATACGGACCACTCTGGTCACTGACCAACGGCCCACCCTGGCTTCTGCTGCCAGGCCTGTGTCTCATCAGCATGGTCTGAGGGCTTAGCTGCTTCTGGGCCATGCCTGGGGAAGGAGAATCCTGGGAGAGCTTGGGGACCCTGTGTCCAGGGTCTGTCCTTCGGAGCACTATAGGCCTTTCTCTCGGAGGCCCTGCCTCATCCTGCGGCTCTGCTGTTAAGTGATGCAGCTGGTCCCTGGTGCTCCACAGAATCCGCTGACTTCTGTCCCCTGTCCAGTCTCCCAGAATCTCGGCTCTCTCTCTTTTCTGATTTTAAAAATGCTTTCCTCTCTCCTCTTCCCCTCTTGGACACCCATGATTATGTCATTTATGGACTTAGGTTTTTCAAAAGATCAGAAGAGCCTCTGATTTCATATGTACATGCTTTCAGTTCTGTAAAAATTCCTAAGGTAAGAAATTACAAAGGACCTTCCTTCTTGCTTGAGACTGAAAGAAGAGAAAAAACAGGAAGACTGCATAAATTAGAATTAAAAAAAATTATCCTGACACAGGTCTATACCAGTCCCTCGAAGACGTTTTTATCTTGGGATTTTTGTGAAGACAATAAAGGCATTTATGTTTGATTAAAATCTACTTTGGGGACTTCCCTGGTGACCCAGTGGTTAAGAATCCGCCTGCTAATGCAGGGGACATGGGTTCAGTCCCTGGTCCGGGAAGACCCCACATGCCGCAGGGCAACTATGCATGTGCACCACAACTACTGAGCCCGCACACCTGGAGCCAGTGCTCCACAACAAGAGAAGCCACCGCTGCAATGAAGAGTAGCCCCCGCTCGCAGCAACTAGAGAAAGCCCGCACCCAGCAACGAAGACCCAGCGCAGCCAAAAAAAAAAAAAAACAAAATCTACTTTGGGATGAAAACTCTATACGCTTTACTATTAACTACACTAAAGATAAATACATGAGTCTGATATAAATTTCCAGTGCCTGCCTCCTGGAACTGGGAAGAACTTGTAGCCCAGGTTTAGGTCTGATCTGTGTTCCTTTGTGGCATGGGGGCATTTCAAACTTCATACTTTAGAAAGAGACATTCTTTACTAGCTGTCTAAGGGGAACACAGATTCCCAAACCATTTTCCCTGTAATATCATTAAACATTACTCCTGTTCTACATATGCATCATGTATGATAATATAAATATTATCATCTTGTTTTTGATTCATGGATTTAACATTTTATCTTTTTTCTTTGAAGGTACTAATCATAGTCTTTTTGCAATTTATTTGTGCCCTGCAGGATTCTCTAGCACAGGAAACTATGTTTTATATATATATATGTATTTCCAAATAGATAATCATATTTTTAGGTTTGTGTATCTTAAGTTTATATTTCAGGTATATTAAATAAAGATCCATGTACAGATTGATTTTAAGGCATTTAACTAGATAACTTGAAGGTGAAAATCATCTTAAAAGGAGAATAATATGCTGTTTTCCCAGAGTGAACTTATTAGTTCACTAATAAAAACCAGTTTATGCAAATAATGTGCTCCTGAGATGTGTGATGCACAATTTTATAAATTATGTCCTATTTTTAAAGTATTAAGATATATTGATAAAATTCTTTTTGGAAACCCTTTTTGAAAGTGAAGAGTTGATCGATAATTTCTCTCTTTTCAGCATGATGAGGTGGTGAATAACAGAGGCTCAGAAATTGGACTCTACGGTTTTGAATCCTGCCTTCACAACTTCTGTGTGATGTTGAACAAATTACTTAACCTCTCAGACTCTCCATAAAATGAGGATAATAATATCTACTTCACAGGGTTGTTGCAGGGATAGAATGAAAAAAATACATGTAAATCACTTAGAACTATGCCTGACACATATTTAGCACTTAGTAAATGCTAGCTAGCTACTATTTATATTTTAACAATAGAATGAGGCACCACTGTAAACCATCATGGTATGTAATCCATCCCACCAATTATTTATGGATAACTGTTACTTATTCTTTTGTTAAAAAGTATTACATATGATGTCTATGACATATTTGCTTCTTATAATCATGAAACTTCAGAAAATTCACTGTGTGTTATCAAATGTGATTGTCTCGAACAATTACTGAGTATGATCTCAATCATCAGAGTGGAAAAACGTTACCGTGGAATCACATGGGACTCTGAGACTCTCTGATACACATGCACCCCTTACAACACCTACACAGTGACATACATGCAAAAGGTACTGCTTGCCTCAATGTTTGCATGCAAGAACAAACAAGAAATGTGTGTCTCTGAAATAAAATGTTAACTTTTCATGCCAATATAGGTATTTATTGTTTGTGGGAACATCATTTAATAGATAGGTATTAACAGTTTTACAACTGGTTACTTAGGATACTGTATTTTAACTCAGCATCAGTCATTTTTTCTGAAATGTGACATATTTTCTTCCTCCTTTAATATCTGTACTAATAACAATGGTACCTAACATTCATTGACCAATTACTACATGCCTGTGCTTTCTTTGTATTAACTTGGAACAGCCTGATGAGCTGGATACTCGTCATTTCCATTTTATAGGTAAGGCACAGACGTTTGAATAGCTTGACTAAGTTAATAGCTAGTGCGTAGTGGAGCCTAGATTTGGACCAGTAATCTCTAGCATCAACTCAGTTTAACCATTGTACCATACTATACACTAAGTTATATATTAGTGTGTTAAATGTATAATGTTCTACAAAATGCCTGACAGGGGTTTGCATTTGCCATTGGTTGATTTTAAATCAAGTGAAAATTAGAAGTGTGACTCTGAGACTATGTTGAAGTGAACTTTATAACATTTTAAAAATAAATTTATTTATTTTATTTTTATTTTTGGCTGTGTTGGGTCTTCATTGCTGCGCGCGGGCTTTCTCTAGTTGTGGCGAGTGAGGGCTACTCTCCGTTGCAGTGAGCTTCTCACTGCGGTGGCTTCTCTTGTTGTGGAGCACGGGTTCTAGGCGCATGGGCTTCAGTAGTTGTGGCTCACGGGCTCTAGAGCGCAGGCTCAGTAGTTGTGGTGCATGGGCTTAGTTGCTCCGTGGCACGTGGGATCTTCCCGGGCCAGGGCTCGAACCCATGTGCCCTGCATTGGCAGGTGGATCCTTAACCACTGCGCCACCAGGGAAGCCCCTATGACATTTTTGTAAAATATTTTATATAGAAGTATACTTTATCCAGTTAACATAGATTTTGTTTTTTTAAGCTCTGAGTTGGTTCTTTAAAGTGAATTTTTTAAAAGCCCTTTTTTAAAGAAAAAAAAAACAGGTATAATGAAGCTCACTTTGTCAAGAAATGTGTTGACTGAGACTGTGAAAATAATAAAAGGGGTACCTTACATTTGTCTAATGTTTTATTTTTAAAATGTTTATAGGTGTTGAATTCGCTATTACAGGAGGAGCAATTCTTTACTTTGCAAAAAAGATCCAGTATTTTCTGAGAATTACATTATCACATTCTCTTGACTAATGAACTCCTTAAAGCTTTATAAATATTATCCACTGTTCTCTGGCAGCAGCAGCAAAAAAAATAAGTCACTGAGTTACTGGCCTCAGGAATGCTGGTCTGATAGGGGAACGTTTACTCTCTCGTTAATTTCAAGAAGCTTTTAAAAATAGTGATGTGGAAGTTACCTATTAGTTAATACAGGAATCAACCTTATCCTTTGCTTCATTAATTAGAACTCCATTTGGTGGAAAACTTTGTCCTGTGAAGCTTGAGTTCTGATGAAAAGTCTCCAGCGCACTTACTTTTATATCTCAAGTCATCTGGGTAAATTTTGAAGTGGGGTTTGGTATTAGATTAGTGGTAAAAATATCCCTTATCTGCAAGCTTGTATGCTGTTTGCATTCCCGTTATAATTGTCCTTGTCAGAGGTCTGTTCCTGCCCTTTCCAGAATAGCCCCACAGACATGTGGGAACTCAAGACAGTCCCTAAATCCTTCCTCTGTTCTTCTCTTTCTCCCTTTCCCTCTCCCTCCCTCCCTTTCTTCCTTTTTACCAGGGCTTTCCACTTATTGTTTTTTATCCTTCCTACAGGGCCACACAAAATAAATCCACTCTCTCCTCGGACTTATTGTCCTACAACTAACTGGAGGCAATTATTATCTTTATTCACATCCCTCCCTCTAAGATTGAAGAATCACTCTATATTAAAGGGTGTAGGATCCTTCAAGCTTTCTTTAGAAACTAGTATTAGCCAATGTTTATTGAGCACCTACTATGTGCCAGGCAGGATACCTACACCATTTCTAATCCTTACAACCTTGCTAGATGAATTAATGATAGCCAGTACTCACACAGCCTTTACCATCAACTCATCTAAGATATGGTAAACACAAGTAAAGCTCTTATAATAGTGGTTGACACACAGTAACATTCAATTAACTGTTTTTATATCTTCTTGTACTTCTGCAAGCATCTGGAGAATTTTTAACTCCATTACGGTATTCTACATTTATCCTTTTTTTTTTTTTTTTTAAATTTCAACGTGATAGAATTAACCTGAGGAAAACTTTTGGCTCCTTTTATTAATTTACTATTTCTCCTAGCTTTGTATTAACCACTTATTTTGGTCCTTAAAGTCACTCAAAAGAAAGATAAAAGATCAAAGATGGAGGCCTGCAGTTTTGAAAAACTTCAGTTTATTCTGGGCCAGGCCTTCCTTGCACAGTTCTCTGGGGTCTGTTTCTTCTGTGGAAGAAGCACGATCCTGCACAGGGGGAATGGCAGCTGAAAGTGGAGTTTCAGCTCTAACAGGAGAACACTGAAAACACCGCTCTAGCGTGCTTTCCATGTATTAAAATTCATCTTGAAAAAAACCCTGCCATTTTTCACAGCTCAGTTACAGGGAAGGAGAAAGAGCAGACGGTCGTGGCCATCAGGGGTGGGGTGGCTGGGTCAGCTGCCACTGCAGCCCGGGAACGGGTACCGGTCGGCATGTGCTGTTTGGGGAACACCACTTAGGGAACGGGCATTAGAATTTTACCACTGGCCATGTAGGGTACTGCATTTTAGCTCAGCATTGCTTTTGACCCCCACATCAGCTGGGATTTTTGGCCAGTTCTCTTGGGCTCACACTTCTTTGAACTGGGAAGGACTTGTGGAACTAGTCTCGGTGGTTAGAGAAGCCTCAGCAGTGGGGCAGCTGTGGCTGCTGATCTGGGCTGCTCCCCTTTGGGGAAGGAAGTGCTCTGGAGTATAGCGTGCTCGGTCAGATTAGGGAACGTGAGAAGAAGCCTGCGGGAAGGAGATCTGGGATTTTATTTCTATGTGCTACACCCAATCTCAAGAGGTCCTGGGAGCTGTTCTTGCCCTGAAGATGACTGTATCAGCTCCTCAACTCGTTCTTTTCTATTTTTCCATGTATAACTTCAGCCTGACTGAGAGAGGGTTAAGCTGCCTTCCAAAGCACACAAGGTCACTCCTATTCACAAAATGACAAGGCCAGAAGCAGAGCTGGAAATATGTTCAGTGTACATTTTAGTAAAATATATTTACATGGTTCACTGTCACTTCCATGGGTAATGTTGTTGCTAGCCATTCCAGTGTAGGAAATGGAATGGCTTCAAAGAACATTCCTACCAACCTCTGTGCTGACTCACATGTCATTCTCCACCCAATAGTGCAGGGCCAACTGGGTCATTACACACCAGAAGGATTGAGGGATTTAAGAGGGACATCTCCAAAAGATAGAGTTTCTAGCATATTAAACAGCTTACAAACTCATGCCCACAAAAAAAAAAGTGATCACATTCTTATCACGAGATGGGTATGTCCCACAGAGACCAGTACCAGTGGCAGCGTGCCGTGGAGGAAAAACAAGGTTTAAAATATTAGGAGCCAGAAGCTAGTCTATAAAAAATTTTCTGAATCTGATAAATCATAAACAGAAAAAAAATCTGATGATAGAGCTTTTCTCAAATTTGACAGCCTCCTAAATATTTACATGACATTATCAAATATGAGTTGTGAAGCTAAAATAAGTTCTGCAGGGACTTCGCTGGTGGTCCAGTGGTCAAGACTCCCAATGCAGGGGGCCCAGCTTCAACCCCTGGTCAGGGAACTAGATACCGCAGGCCGCAGCAAAGATCTCGCACGCGGCCAGGAAGATCCCGCATGCCGCAACGAAGACACGGTGCAGCCAAATAAATAAATAAATAAACGTTAAAAAAAAAAAAGTTCTGCAATATATCAATAGTAAGAGCAAAAAGCTTCAAACACTGAATTATCTTTTTATTTTCTTTATAGGAAATATTACAAAATAATTGTCAAATGAAGATGTGATGGAAGACTATACAGCCAAAAATGTTCTAAACAAGTAAATATTATAGAGGGGTGCCAGGCAGTTAATCAACAAAAATACTGTTGCTTTTTGGATCTTGTGATTTTGTGACATATCAACTTTTCAAAATTTGTAATTGCTTGCAATTTATGTTTCCATTCCAAATAAATATTCATTTCCATACCAGCTTTTTCTGTCTTTACTGATATTTTGGTTACACGTCCACAATCTGACAACAGATACTGTGTCTTGCTTCCGACTTTTGAGTGATACTCTGTTTGGCCCAGATCATAGTCAATAAATGTTAATCTAGTGAATAAAAGCATAGATCATTGCAATCTGGAGGGTTAGGTGGACCTGAAAGAGAGTGGACTAATCTTGGGTTTGGAGGATGGATAAATTTGAAGAGTTGAGAGGGGTAGTGGCATTAGCAAAGATGTAAAGATAGGAAGACCATGGAAAGATCAGAGGATACCAAATAGTTAGGATTAAGCTCAAAAAACTTGTAACTCTGTGAGGTGATGGAGATGTTAACTAACCTTATTGTGGTAAACATTTTGCAATACGTGCTTATATAAAATCACTACATTATGCATTTTAAACCTACGCAGTGTTATTTGTCGATTATATCTCAATAAAGCTGGGGTAAAAAGATTGGCTCAACTGAAAGGCTTGTGTTGAATACGGGGTGAGCGAAAAGGAAAGGAAGTTTTAGGCTACATTAAGGTAGAAGGATCTAGAATGTCAGACTAAGGGAATTTAATTCTACTGTACAGTCAAGGGCCAGTGTATTGGACATCTGTTGCCTCTGCCTACAGATAAGCCCATCCCCTCATCTTGTAGTAGCACCCTTATTTTCTACGGAACCTCGCTTTTCCCACTCTTACTCTATGTAGGTTGGATGGGTTGACATCACCCAAGGCTCTAGGGATGGGTCCATGACCCAGGTCTTGCATGTCAGAGTCGGTGTTAGGACTTCTGCTGGACTATTGAGAAACAGTCCTCTCTTTCTGCTAATGATGCTACATTTCTTCAGTATAAGTCTGCAGGTGGTGGTGGCTGTTTTGCCACCCTTAGGAAGAGTGTGCCTGAGAGTGAAGCCGACCCACAGCCAAGAGATGGAGGGAGAGAGACTCTCAGTGATGTCGCTTGATACCTAGACACTTGGGCAACCATGCTTGAAGGCAGATACCTTTGGCCTTTTCAGTTTGGTGTGAACCAATACATTTCTTTTTTAATTTGTCAGTAGGAACTGGGTTCTTTTATCTGCAGCTGGAAGACTTCTGATTACTATAGGCAATAGAAGTTTGTGAGCAGGGTTTTTATGAAGATTAATCTAGTGGCAAACAAGGTAGAGAAATCAAGATGCTGGTAGTGGAAATCGGAAGGAAAGGAAAATACAGAGGAAGAATTCAGAGGGCTTGGTGACTAGAACAGGAAGAGGAAGCAAAAATGACTGGAATTTGGAGACTAAGTGAAATGACGGTACCACTGAATCAGAAAGTATACCACGTTCCCCCCCCCCCACCACTCCCTCAGGAGTAAGTACATTTATTCTTAGGCTTTCAGTTTGGGGTGATGACAGGGAAATCAAGTGGAAATATTTAGCACTTGGTTAAAATGTAGAATTAAACCTCAGGAGAAAACTCAGGATCCAAGATATAATAAGTATATGTGTTGGCAGGATGGAACAATGTGATGATCTGAGGGGAGAGGGAAGTCTGTAATAGTAGATTGAGAAATGGGTTGATGGACAGGAATGTCAAGAAACACAAGGCTAGGAATGAATCAGGCCCTTTTCCCCTGCCAGACATCTAGTCTCCACCTGCTGCAATTCAGGAAGCAAAGTCTGTGAAATGAGGACATGCCACTTGGGTAGGCACAGCTGCTTAAAAGTGCCTTGCAAGGCGAGAATTGAGCGAGTGTGGGTGAGATTTCTGGAGGAGTGGTTGTGGAGAAGAGAGTGATGAAGAGCAAAAGAAACAGAGATGGGAGGATGATTAGAAAACTCTCTTGGAATTCAAAGAAAGAGAACCTCTCAAAAAATGGATAGTCAGCTGTGGAGAGATGAGGTGAACATCACAGGAGATTGTAGATTCGCTGGGCTCTAGAGGTAGAACTAGATTAAACTGAGTGGTTAATATAAAAGTGGAAGCAGTGGGTGGAGACCAGGAGTTTGTCAGAGAAAGGAAGGAGAGGGGCAGGGTAGTTTACTAATGAAGCGGCTTAGCCAAGGCTTTTTGTTTGCTTTGTTTTATATCTAGGACAGAGGAGGCTTGTTTCAGAGGGTAGACAGAAGAAAGGGCCAGTGGATTAGTAGGGAGTGAAGAAGATAGAGAGAGAGGATTCAACTGAACAGGGAAGGAGGTAAGACAGACAGTGGTGGAAAGAGCAGATGGGAAAGGAAGCAATACATCCCCCATCTGAGACTGGTGGGGAGGCTGAGAGAAAGGGTGTAAAGAGAGATGCTTGGAGGAAGAATGGAGAGAAGACGAGGCATCTATCATGTGTGTCCAGGATCGATAAGACAGTAACATGAGGTGTCTGCTGCATTCAACAGAGTCTGTGAATCAAGTTACAGTGGGGACGTCCAAATTGCTTTTCTCCCCAGGAGACTTCACAGAAGATTATATTACTGTAAACTGATGTGTGAGCTAGGAAAAAAAAAAAAAAAAAAAGGATACACAGTCTGTTGCACACCTTAGCTTTGTAGCTTCCAGTGAAAATGGGGTAATTGTCTGTCTTGTCATGACAAGAAGTAGATAATGCAACCTCATCATGACACGATACAGACAACTCGTCATCACTTATATGAAGTAAAAGTACAGATGTAATTGGAGGTGACATAAATTTTATAACTGTGCTGTGGAATATATACTCCTTTCTCTGAGAGGATCCCAGACAAGCCAAGTAACAAGTTTGGTGGCTGTGGCTTACTTTGGTGAGTAATAAACTCATCACAAGAAGAAGAAAAACTTGCTCTGAATCAGAGGCAGAGCCACGAGGTAGTCTATCTTTGGTTCTTACTATCAGATCAAACTACCCAGCACCAGAAGAACCTGAGAAACCTGCAGGGGAGGAGCGAGTCATTGTGTCTTGTTGGATAAAGGTTGCTGCATTCTGTCCGTCTGTCTCTCTCTGACAAA
Source organism: Eschrichtius robustus (assembly GCF_028021215.1). NCBI lineage: Eukaryota > Metazoa > Chordata > Mammalia > Artiodactyla > Eschrichtiidae > Eschrichtius > Eschrichtius robustus. Next base: position 61,931,025 of record NC_090829.1, on the reverse strand, counting down.
ATTGGACTATTTTTCAAGGCAATGGCTTTTGCCCTGAAAAGGTAGTGTGTGCCAATGGTGTGATGGTGATGATGGCCCTCACTCAGATCTTCCTTTTTTGAACCAGTCCTGTGGCATGCAAGCCACTCTAACCCAGCCCCTTCCTGGCACCCTCTGTGCTCCTGGGCACACCCCTCCTTGGGTCTATATACGGAAATAAAAAGCACAAGTGGTGGCAGAACTGGGCGGGCAGGTGAGCGAAGCAGGGCAGGACTCTCTTATTAAGACCTTCTTACTTAATGACAATTACTGCAGAGAAGTGTGGGCCCAAGGGACTTGGCCAAAAAGTCCAAGCAGTTGCTTGTAGGGGAAAAGAGTGTGGGAAAACATAATTATTTCTTGCAGAATAAGTAGCTAGAACCATGTCAGTATCATGGACTTATGACGACATAGTTGCATTAGGCCATATGACTATAATAGACAAGATTCCCTTGAGTCAAGGGGCCCTAATAAATGCACAATTTGTGGATCTCTGCTAGGATGGGTCAATGCTCCCCAAGGGGTGTTTGGAAGTGTGAGGGGGTGTTTCTGGTTGTCACAATGATTAGGATGGGACTGGTGTTTAGTGGGGGTGGGGTGCAGTCATGCTTACCATCCTGCACTGACTGCCTAGAGAGCGCAGCACAGGGAAGAATGGCCCCCACCGAACATGCTGACATCACCCTGATGAAAAACACCAAGTTACAGGTACCAGAGAATGCTCCCTCGTGGAACTAGACTGTATAGCTTTTGATTTAATGAATCAAATTCTTTGAAAACAAAATCCAATTAAGTTGAATGTTTTGGACACTGATTAATTTCACTGCCATTTTCAACTATAAAGGATAAATACCAAGGGATGAAGCCTAAGTTTGTGGAGAATGAATAAAGTTGTTTGGATCTATGTTCAAGATACAGTATAAATGGGAGAGGGAGATTGGGAATTAGTGTTTAATGGTTAGTGTCAGTTTTGCAAGATGATAAACTAGAGATCTGTTGGCACAACAATGTGAATATACTTAACACTGCTGCACTGTACACTTAGAAACGGTTAAGATGGTACCCAGAGTCATAGAAAACAAACTATGGTTACTAAAGGGGAAAGGGGAGGGGGAGGGATGAATTAGGAATTTGGGATTAATAGCCACACACTACTATATATAAAAGAAACAGGGAACTATATTCGATATCTTGTAATAAACTATAATGGAAAATAACCTAAAAAGGAATATATATATAATATAGATGTATATATTATATGTATATATAAAACTATATCACTTTTCTGTACACTTGAAACTAACACAACATTGTAATTCAGCTATACTTCAATTTTAAAAAATGGTTAAGATGGTAAATTTAATGTTATATGTTTTTTTTCCCATTAAAATAATCAGCAAAATAATAAAATTTAAAAAAGATATAAATGGCTTGAGAACTGGACAGACCCCTCATTTTAAACCTTTGGAAAAGAATTTCCATATAGGAGGGACAGACCTAGGGAAATCATGGAGAACTTTGTATTTAGGGTCCCTGATCATCAACCTTTTTGTTCCTCTCTCTCTTTCTCAGCAGGAATCCTCTCTGTCATCCCTCCAGGAAGCCATAATCTAATGATAATCCCTTAGCTTGGTACAGCTGAGCAATCCTTTTCACATATGTTGTCTCATGTGTCATCCTTGATTCCCCCCTTCCCCTCATCTGTCCCATCTCTCTGCCCCAATCCAGCCTTGCCCAGGCTCTTTGTCTCTCTGCTGGATTCCAGCAGTAGCCTTCAACCTAGTCTCCTGCATCCCTGCTAGCCCTTCCCTCCACCCCCAATCCATTCCCCACACACCAGCCATAAAGATCTCTTTTAAACATTATTCAGATCATGTCACTTCTTAGCTTCAAACACTTTAATACCCTCCTTTGCACTAAAAATGAAAGCAACCTTCTTACATGCCTCTCTCCCTCCTTGTTTCAACCTCTTGCCCCTTGCTCACTGTGCTCTAGCCACACTGGCCTTCCTTCCCTTCCTCCCCTTCCTCAAATGTGCTCAGCTTGTTGCCGCCTTGGGAACTTTGCACTTGTTCCCTCTTCCTGGAATGCTCTTTAGATGGTTAGCTGTTTCTTATGCTTTAGGAGTAGCTAAAGATGTCACCTTTTCCAGATTCCTTCTTGGTCCTCCCCCACCCCTACCCTCATCTCCATCCTCATCTAAAATTGCCTCCCTCCCGCAATTACAATATTTATCTCAATCTGAAATCATCCTGTTTATTTGTTTACACTTTCATTGTTTGTTTGTTTTCCTCTATTAGGGTATAAGCTCCATGAGGACAAGGTTTTGCCTATTTTGTTCACCATTTTATTACCAGCATCCAGAACAACACCTTTCACAGAATAGGCACACAACAAATATTTGTTCAATGACAACCTAAATGGGAAAAGAATTTGAAAAAGAAGAGATACATGTATGTGTATAACTGAATCACTTTGCTGTATGCCTGAAACTATCACAACATTGTTAATCAACTATACTCCAATATAAAATAGAAAGTTAAAAGACAAACATGAAAAACTGCAAGCTTAAACCTCCCTCCAACTAACTAGGCTAGCCTCTCATTCCTCTAAATAAAAAACAAAAACAAATATTTGTTCAATGAATGAATAAGTGAAAGAATGAATTTGATTTTCATAACAGTCCCGCGAAACAGAGAAAACATTCTCAGTCCTATTTTACCAACGTATTTTACAGAGTATCTGTACTTGCCAAAATCACATAAGTGATTTTGTCTTCTAAGTCCTCTATGCTGTACTCTATTTGATGGCTCATAAGCAGTTAATCTTAGGCATCTTAGAGGATGGAAGAGGCAGGAAGTGGGGCACTTGAAGAGATTACAAGTCATATTACATACACATTCTTATTCATAAAATTGTAGCCACAGACAGAGAAGGGGATGGGGTCCTATCTCCTCCATCTCTCTACTGAACCCATGCATAGCATGGCTGGATGAGCAGGAGAATGTGGTGGTTCATTGCAGGGGCTTTGGAGGGAGATAGACCTGGGTTCCACTTTTAATTCTACTACTTACTGGCTGTGTCTTTAGATTAAGTTAGTTATCTTTTCTGAGACTCAATCTCCTTTCTTGTAAAATGAGAATAACACCATTGACCTTTTAAAGTTCTCTGGGGGATTATTAAATGAGAGAATATCTGATGTTTGGTGTATGGTAAGTGCAGGATAAAGAATAAAGGATATGGTGTCAGAGTGTTATAAAGATGGGATTGAACAGGCTTACCAGAAATTTAGCTTTCCAACACCACTCTCTTCCACCTACAGACATGGAAGGGAAGTTAATTTCTAGCACTTAGAACTGACAAGCTGTCGATAATCATCCAGTCAAGCTAATTCTGTACTCTGAAGAAACTCAAGATCAGAGAAGGTGATGACTTGCCTGGGTGCCCTAGGCCACTAGCAATGGAATTAGAGATGGAAGAGGAACCTGAATGAACTGACTCCTGTTTGTGACTCTCTCTACTCACTGTTGATAGCACAAGGTATGGACATCTCCATCTGTTCCCTTCCTTGGCCAACGTACACAACTGAAGCCAGGAGGGTCCCCTTAGGGCAGATGGGATCATACAGATAGGGGCAGGGGCTGAGGAGTCTTGGTGCTTTCTCCAAAGCCCAATTACTGGCTGTGTGACTTGGGCAGTCATGTCCTTTCACTGAGTCTTAGTTCCATCCTCTACAAAATAGGGATGATAGTAGTACCTCTTAGGATTGCCATAAAAATGAAATAAAACAACCCATGTAAAACTGCCTGCAACACAGGAAACAATAATAGATCTATTTCTAAACTTGTATTAAAAGTGATTTAAAAGTGCCTGTTGTGGGGACTTCCCTGGTGGTCCAGTGGTTAGGAACCCACCTTCCAATGCAGGGGATGTGGGTTCAATCCTTGGTCGGGGAACTAGGATCCTACATGTCGCGGGGCAACTAAGCCCGCATGCCGCAACTACTGAGCCCATGTGCTCTAGAGCCCGTGCACCACAACTAGAAAGCCCACACGCCGCAACTACGGAGCCTGCGTGCTCTGGAGTCCACACGCCACAACTAGAGGACAGCCTACGTGCTGCAACGACAGATCCCACGTGCCAGACCCGATGCAGCCAAATAAATAAATATATATATTTTTTAAAAAGTGCTTGTTGAAGGGGGAAAATATAATTTTGTTCATATGATACAATATACAATATATGATAATTTTCCACTAACCTTGGAAAAATATAAAATACATAGTTCTAAAGAAATATATTGATTACCACTGAATACTGGTGACTAGAAGAGAATAAAACATCACAAACTGACTGGTAAATTAAGCCCCCTATCCTACACATCATATTGTAAAAGCAAATAATGAGACTGTATTTTATTAAATGTTGGTACCAATAAGTGAGTTACAACATGAAATACATTAGAATAAATTTCTGCATAGTCTATACAGACAGAGTAAATATATCAGTAAAAATGGGCACAAAGCAAGCAGCAACATAAACCTGAATGAATTTCTATATAGGGAGTCGCAGCACATGTAGCTAAACAAACACTCCATTAAACACTAGCACAAAATACAGGAGCAGATTATTGCATTGGAAGGAATGTCAATATCACAGTTATGTGGGCAGTTAAATCAAGTAATTCACAGAATATTAGTAAGCAGAAAGCAACAAAGAAACAAATTGAATTCCAACAGAAATCATATGATATCCCCATAACAATGAGCAGAAACACGACAAAAAGGCATCATAGAGGTTTACTTTTTATCTTCAGAACCTACGAAGCCTTCTCCTTTAACTCCCACCAAACATCAAACCCAAACCCTCTGCCACTGCTGCATCCTGATGGGTCTCTTCATCATTAGGTGTCACTACACTAAAAATAAAGCCAACATCCTTCAACAAATTAGTAAATCCACATTTTTAGACTGATTTCACCATTATCTATTGCTCTGTAACAGTGTGTTTACTATCAACCCAATGCTTCTCTCATTGTTTTCAAGTTTTTGTAATTTTCTTGGTTGTCGCAAGATCTGAATAGCACCTGGCAACACTATTATGGTCTTTTCTCTCTAAGTCTTAAAACATTAAGCCTGACTCTAATGTTAGAGAAAAGCTTGTATTGCTTCTGAGCCATGAGTTATTTTAAAAAAGAGAGAAGTATAATGTGAAATAGAAATTATTACAGGAATAATACAAACTCTACACCCATCAATTTGGGGACCTATGACATACTTTTTTAAGGTAACTCCTAAAGGGTGCTGCACCCCACCAGTAGGAGAGAATCATAATTGCTATTGCTTGGTCATCCGTTATATTCCTTGCCTCCTAGTTTTGAACTTTTTATTGGTAGCACTTAATTCAACATGGGATGATTTTTAGATAACTCTTTCAGTGGGAAAAATACATAGCATACATTAGCTAATATGATCATTTAAATCATTTATGCACATATACATCATTTAAACCTCAGAAAACTATGTTTCCCGTAGTAGCCGAGTAGCCTGAGCACTGCTATAACTTATTTCAGTGCTTCTTAAAATGTGGTCCCTGGACCACCTGCATCAGAATCCTTTAGGGTGTTTGTTTAAAATGCAGATTCATAGTCTCTGTCCCTTGTTTTTCCCCAAAGTCTACTGAATTAGATTCTCATTTTTAACAAGGTCTCCATGTGATCCTGGGTCCAGTAAAGTTTGCCAGCCCGGGCATTTCACCTTGGAGTTGGTCTTCTTGCCCCCATATCTCAGTGAGCATGTCAAAGCTAGCTGAAGGGAACAGCCCTCCTCTCAGGTATTTGCCCAGGTGGCAGTTACAGCTTTGCTGGAATTCACAGGCTCTTTAAGCTTGGATTTGAACTGTGACTTGTGATATTTACCGCAGACCCTCTTCTTTGTTTGATTACCTCCTTGAACAGTCCTCTCTGGATAATCACCCTTTTCCTCCCCTCATTCTCGTACCCTCAAGGCCACACACACAGCACCGGCTGCTTTGCCCAGTATATTGCGTTCATTCTAACCCATCTGTGGTCCAGGAGAAAGAAATCCCTGTTAGTGGGGTGTTGCTACCAGGACAGCCTCTCTCCTTGGCTCAGACAAGCCACAGAGAATGGGAAATTTACAGACATTATAGAGAGCCACCTCACTCAGGGAGGTGGGCTTTAGACATTCTACAGGACAGACAAACCCAAAGGTAGTTATTCCTGAAAGAAAACATAAATTAGACTTCATGAGGCAGAGAGTTGTATGCACTTTGTGACTGAATGATTTCCTATAATTCAGGGCACCCTTCCCCAAATCCAGGGCAAGTTCTCTAAAACCAAAGTTTAAGCTAAAGTCTGAGTTTCTATGGTATATTCTTCAATTCAGGCCCACTTTTAAACACACTAGCTATGGGAATCAGAACATTTAGGGAAGAGCTAGGCAAATGTTTCCCGGGGACCAGAGTGCCACCTGGGCATGAAGGGATGTGGGATTCTGTTTGGCCATGTGGAAGAGGCTGTAGAGTCACCTGAATTTTTTTTGGCTACAGAAGCAGTAATCTTTCATTACAGGCCATTCTAATCATTGCTGGGGTTTTCTTAGATGTTGATAAATGAGTCTGGGTATACAGCAGTGGGTCTGTATCGTAACCGTAACTGCACATGACAGTGGTCTTCCAGGTGGACTGTTCATACAGGAACGATGCAAGCTGACTCATTCAAATATGGAAAGAAAATATTAGAGCTTCTAACTGTAAAATATTGCATTATAAATGTTTACTTTTGTGTGTGTGTGTGTGTGTGTGTGGTTTTTTTTCCGTGCCTGCGCAGCTTGTAGGGTCTTAGTTCTCCGACCAGGGATTGAACCTATAGGCTCTCGGTAGTGAAAGCTCGGAGTCCTAACCACTGGACCACCAGGGAATTCCCTGTGGGCTTTTTCTATGAATAGTTCCTGTATATAGTTTATAAAAATAAATATACATTTATTGAGGGTGTGTGCTCAATAATTTTTTACTGACTAGGATGCATAATCAAAAAAATTGGAGATCACTGTCCCACAGGCAACCGGTTAGGTGTACAAAGCAGAATAATATTTGATTTTAGTTTGCTGAGCAATTTCTCAGTTGTGTGCTACTTACTTGTCATTTAGCCACTGATTTGGCAGCTAGGATTGTAACTAGGGAATAATCTGCTGCCGGTAATTAAGGAACTCCAAAACAAACCACTGAGTCGTGGCTATGGTCAGCCTCTGCTTTCCACTGTACTCTGTTTCCCATTGTTTTCCCACTGTACCCCTCCTCTCCTTCCCTTAGGTGGAGGAGTACAGTGGGAAAACAATGGTTTGGGTGTCAGACACACCCCTGTCTGACTAGTATGACTCTAAACTCTGCCTCTTATTAACTTTATGATTTTGAGAAAGTAAATTAACCTTTAAACTAGTTGAGCCCCAATTTCCTCACTTGCATGATGTGTTTGTTATAAAAACAAAATGAAATGACATAAGCTAGCAGAGTGCCTGGCACATAATAAGCACTCAACAAATGTTGGTTCCCGTGCTTCTCGAATCTCTTGCTTGTAGACCAAATCACATATACTGAGAGAACTGCCAAGTCTATAAAGTAGGGCCAAGTGAAATACATGAACAACATGGCCTGGGAATTACATGACATAGACTTGCCAAACTAAAGAAAAAAAACCACCCTGCCAATACTAATGACAGGGAACCATGCCAGATGGTACTATCTAAACAGGAGCTCCTTATCTACACAGAGGGCCTGGTACCCCACCCCTGGTCGAGGGAGAAGAGAGTGTGTAGTCCCAACCTTTGGTGCTGGCCTTGGCGGGCCTCCAGGTCTGTACTCCAGAGGAAAGAAACACCTCCCATGCCTCTGCTGGAGTTCTACCGCCTGCCTGCACACTCGGCATTTGCAAAGAGCCCCACCTGGGCAGGCAAGGCACAGGTGACAGAACAACACTTGCAGAGATTCTGATGGATCAGTAGCCTTTCCCAGGCTTCATGAAGACCACAGCTATGGCAGGGTGGCCGGTGAAGCTTCCTTTCTTGGCTTGTAGTAGCCAGGATAGGGTTATCTTCCTATTCTGTTGGTTGTAACCCAGGGTGAAATAGGCTATGGGAGAGCCTGGGTGTCAGGGGCAATTTACTTTCAATAGACTTGATGAGTTTAAAAGTCACTGGACTCTCCTCCTTCTCTGAAGCATAATTTGTAGATAAAACCTGTGGTAAACTGAATAATAGTGCCAAAGATAGCCTAATCTCTGGACTGTTCGAATGTTATTTTATATGGTAAGAAAGACTTTGCAGGTGTGAATAAAAGATCTGGAGATAGGAGATTATCCAGGTGAGCCCTGAATGCAATCACAGGTGGCTCTCTCTCTCTCTCTCTCTCTCTCTCTGTGTTTTAAATTGAAGTATAGTTGACGTACAACGTTATATAAGTTACAGGTGTACAATATAGTGAGTTACAATTTTTAAAGGTTCATAGGTGTCTTTTTAAGAAAGAGGCAGAGGAAACAACAAGGTACTACTGTATAGCACAGGGAACTATATTCAATATCCTGTAACAAACCATAATGGGAAAGACTATGAAAAAGAATAAGTGAGTCACTTTGCTATACAGAAGAAATTAACACAACACTGTAAATCAACTCTACTTCAATAAAATCTAAAAAAAAAAAGAAAAAGAGGCAGAGAGAGATCTGACATAGAAGAAGAAGGCAAGTGGACACTGAATCAAAACGCCACCCTGTAGGCTTTGAAGATGGAGGAAGGGGCCATGAAATGGAATGCAGCCTCAAAGTTTGTGGTAATTTGTTACAGCAGCCAAAGGAAACAAATACAGAACCTTATATGTAATGAAGTTTTGGTTTTTTTTGGAAGCTTTTCTATACATGTAATCTCACTGGATCCCTACCATGATTCTATGGCTTATAGCCATAGTTCTGTAGATGGGGAAATGAAGTTCAGAGAGGTTAAGTAATGAATGGCCCAAGCTCATTGAGCTAATAAGTAGGGGGGCATTGGGATTTGAACCCAGTTCTTCTCATGTTAGAGATTCTGTCCTGTTAATGACTGTGCACTTTTGCATATTGTTATGTATTTTACTGTTGAGAAACAAAGAAGTTAGCAGTTGCCTGATGACATAAGCAAATAATAGGGCTACAGGCAGAAGTTAAGTCACTGATTATTTTCTAGTATCTTTACCAACATATGAAGAGTAAGGAGAGAACATGGGAACTAATTTCCTTTCCTCAAATTGTTCTATTTCCGAAAAACAGCCACCTCAGTCTTGTAGGTTGTTGTGGGGTGGTGGATTCCTACCTTTCTTTTTCTGTCTCCAAGTTTCAGTTTTCGTGTTTGAGTCACAGACCAAAATCAGGGGTGACTCCTTTCTCTGGGCTGCTGATAGTTTGTAAGCATTAGGTGGAAACTTCAGAGCACAAAGAGAGTGAATCAGGCCAAGGGTTATTTGCCACTCGAGGGTCCATTTAAACCAATGCCCAACAATGGTATGATATTGTGTTTTAAACCCCCTGCTTGTGAGACCTTTTTTTTTTCTTTCTCCTCCTCCTTCTTCTGAATGTTTGAGAAGTTTTAATCCTCAATTTTGGGGTCTGAGTGGAGAGAGGATTGCACCCACAGGGCTGGGTACTCTCTAAGAAGCTGCTTTGGAGAAGGGAGCTCTTCCTCCTCTCTCACTTCCCTTTGGGAAGACATGATTGGCAATGCTGACATTCAATCCTGATCCACTCCCTCAACGCAGAGGGTCCTTCTGAGTATTTTAGGAACAACACGAACATAAATGCTTCTTGCCCAGGCAGGTAGCCCCTCCTCCCCCTCCTCCCTGCCATCAACAGACACTCTGAATCACCACAATATTGGCGGGGGAGGGGTCCAATGCTCCATGTGTGGACTTTCAATCAATTCTGTTTTCAGACTTCCGTAGCATCTCCCACCTTCTGTGGCTCCTGATACCACCAAATCCTTAGCTGCCCAGTGGTTCTGCAGGGCACATTGGTTTGCTCTCCGCGGGAGCTCCTTCTACGGACAATTTTCATAGCTCTCTCCCCTTTGCTAATGAAACCGAGATCCCCTAGAACCGAGTTCCCCTAGAACCGAGTTCCCCTGCCGAGTTTCTGATCAACCTCTCTATCCAAAACTTTATTTCCTTTCTTGTCCTGCACCTGTTCCCTTCAGGATTGAAGAGTATCAAAGAAAATGGGGGATTGAAACTGAGCAGGACCCTCCGGGACCCTCCAGGGTAAAAAAGCCTCTCTGTGTCCCCCATTTCTTGTTTGTAGAAAAAGGCTTTAGTCTTTTAGGCATTCCCTAAGTTCCAAAGAGCAGGCCCAGGCAGTTACTAATTAGGGAAGTGAAGAAAATTCCTTCAGAAACAAAGAAAAAGCAAACAACAAAAGTAATGACAATACTTCAGTGATAAAGCACAGTCCTAGTTCCTCCTCAAGGGATACACATAACAATCTGATGTATATCTTTGAAATTGTTCTTCAGGAAATAAAACCCTCACTCAGGCAGAGGATGGTGACTACTGATGAACATGAGCACTAGACCCATACTGGATGGAACCAGAAGGTTAATGATTGAGATTCCTGAAACATCACCCTGTTACCTCACCACTGACCGATCAGAAGAAAAAGGTTATGCATCCTCCAGCCCCTGCACCCAAATGTTGTCTTTAAAGCCACTTCCCTGAAAACCATCAAGGAGTTTAGGTCTTTTGCGCATGAGCCGCCCACACTCTTTGCTGGACCCTGCAATAAGTGCTGTACTTTCCTTCACCACAACTGGTATCAGTAAATTGGCTTTGCTGTGTGGTGGGCACGTTGCAGGAAAGAAAGTGGGGCACAAAAGGATGGTCATGTCCCAGGTCTCAGGCGAGTCCTTGGGACAGCCACCAAGTGTGGGCTCTTGGCTTTGCGCAGGAAAGCAAGAGCGAGCCGTACTAAAGTGAAAGAAGGTTTATTCAGGCAGATACACACTCCATAGACAGAGTGTGGGCCATCTCAGAAGGCAAGAGAGGCACCAGGGTACGGGGTTGTCAGTTTATATAGGAGTGGGTAATTTCACAGGCTACTGAATGGGAGGAATATTCCAGCGATTTTGGGGAAGAGGTGGGGATTTCCAGGAATTGGGCCACTGCCCACTTTTTGACCTTTATGGTTGGCCTTGGAACTGTCATGACACCTGTGGGCGTGTCATTTAGCTTGCTGATGTGTTACAGTGAGCATATCCTGAGGCTCAAGTTCTAGTGGAAGTTGACTCTTCTGCCATCTTGGACCTATTTGGTTCTAATCAGTTTATGTCATTCTTTTAAAGGTTGTGCCCTGCCCCCTTCCTGTCTCAGGCAAGCAGACCCAAGTTTGGTTTGGTAACAGTAAGACAATCTACTTTTTGTGTCACAAAATTTTGTTACATCTACTGATATCTCTTCTCCTATTCTCTTTGTTATGATAGATTTATACCTTTTTCTCACGGATGTTTTGGTGAGGACTTGAATTGGAAAGGAGATAAATGTATGTGATCAGTCTATTTGTTTAACTAGAAAACAGCCTTTACTTTGAGTGGTTCAATTTGTTTTCAATCATGTCTCTTCAGGGCAACAAATGATGGAATTAAAAAATCTTTTCCAAAAAAAAAAAAAAATCCTTTCTGTGATCCTTTTAATATTAAAAGGGAAGTTTTGTAACAGGGAAGAACAAAATCTGACTCCATGTTGGATCTGTTTCTTTTACTTTGACCTTTGCTTTCCGTTGCTTTTATTCTGTCTATAGCTATAGGCATACATAATGGCCTGCCTTGGGGAACCCTGCCCCTCTGCCTGAATGTTAAACTAAAGTGCCTTTATTCAGCTCACAGGGAAACACCCTGACCCTGCCCACCTGTGAATGGCTGCAGAAAAGAAGAAAATAACACATCCCATTCCCGAGGCTGGCCAAAACCAGGAGATATTTTGTAAGACTTATGGCCTTTTTACTTTACTTCCTCATCTCCTCCCCCTTTCTGTTCTGTAAAAGAAACTAGCATCCAGACCCTGATAAGATGGTACTCTAGGCCACTAGTCCGCCATCTTCTTGGATGCCCGGCTTTCCAAATAAAGTTGCTATTCTTCGCCTCGTTACCTTTTCTCCCAATTTATTGGCCTGTTGTGCAGTGAGCAGAGTGAGCTTGGACTCGGTAGCAGTTTAGAGCTTGGACTCAGTGACAGTTTAGTTCTTTTAATGTTTTCATTGGCACATTTATACATTGTTTTCTACTGAATCCTTTTGGTTATGCCATTTCTACAGCACATTTTAAAGTCTTCACTTAATTCCATGTAGATGTTACCGAACACAAGTTCATGTGTCCAATGCACAGTGAGGCCAAACAAACTGAAACATCCAAGTTTGGAGCAGAGAAAGGTTTATTGCAAGGTCAAGCAAGGAGAACAGGTGGCTCATGCTCAAAAAATCCCAAACTGTCCAATGGCTTCCAGGGAGAAGTTTTTTAGGCAAAATTTGGGGTGAGGGCTGCAGAGTGTGTGACTTTCTTCTGGTTGGCTGGTGGTGAGGTAACAAGGCAGTGCTCCGGGAATCTTGTGCTCTGCCTGAAGTTACCATCCTCCATCTGGGTGGGGGCTTTAGTTCCTATAGAAGACTCAAAGATATTGTTATGTATATTCCTTGAGGAGGAACCAGGACCCTGTCCCATGGCTGTACTATTGTTTCTTGACTATTCCTTCCCTGTTTTTTCACTCCCTCCCTTCCCTGATTAGCAACTGTTTGAATCTGCCTTTTGGAACTCATGGAAGGTCAAGGAGGTTGAATGAAGTCTATTTCCTACAAACAAGAAATGGGGGACATGGAAAGGATTTGTACCCGGGAGGGCCCCACAGGATCCTGCTCTGTTTAATAGATGACTATCAAATGTTTTAAACCCAGTTCTTTAGCTTTAGTCCTCTAAATGCTTTTATTTCGTAACCCTGAATTTGAGTTAATTATCTTTAAGCCCTCCCTGGGGGGCTTGTCAGTATTTTCCAGTTGGCTAAATTCAACTTTGAGGCATTTGATCCTTCCTAACAGAAACAGTAATAAGATCTATCTGGAAATTTATTGTTTTAAAAACATCTTCATGCATACCATACAATTTTCTTCTCCCAATAACCTGTGAGGGAGGCAGTGAAGATATTTTCCAAATTGACAATAGAGGAATCACCAGAGGTTGGGAGGGGTGACTTAGTGACTCACCTAAGTCCCCATAGCTAGTGGAGTTGAAACAGGAGGGAAGGGGGCAGGGCACAACCTTTGAAAGAATGACATAGCCCGGGGACATGACATAAACTGATTAGAACCAAATGGGTCCAAGATGGCAGACAAGTTGACTTCCACTAGACCTTGAGCCTCAGTATGTGCTCACTGTAACACATCAGAAGCTAAATGACAGACCCACAGGCACCATGACAGTTCCAAGACCAACCGTAAGGATCAAAAAGTGGGCGGTGGCCCAATTTCTGGAAATCCCTGCTCCTTCCTGAAATAGCTGGAATATTCCTCTCACTTATTAGCCTATGAAATTACACACCCCTATAAAAACTGACAACCCCATACCCTGGTGCCTTTCTCACCCTCTGAGACGGCCCACACTCTGTCTGTGGAGTGTGTTTCTCTCTAAATAAATCCACTTCTTACCTATCACTTTGTCTCTCACTGAATTCTTTCTGCGATGAGACATCAAGAACCTGAGCTTCATTAAGTCCTAAGTGATCTCCGTTGGATGACTGCGGGTTTTGGCCGGGTTCGAGTCCCTGCAGCGTGGGTTCAAGTCCCAATCAGGGTTCTGGCTGGGTTCGAGTCCCAGCCGTGTGGGTTCAACTCCCATTCTGGGTTCTGGCTGGGTTTGAGTCCCGGCTCGTGGGTTCAAGTCCCAATCTGAGGTGCACGGTTTCAGAGTCACAGCCAGTCCCAAGTCACCCAGCTCTTTAAGGTGCTCTTTCCAATTCTAAACCTGCTGACATTCGTTTCTCATGATAACGAATTAATATCTCACACACGTTATCCCTTACTGTACCACCACAAGCCAAACCCTTGAAACCTCAAGTTCAGTTTACTGAGAGTCTTTCTTCTGTCCCCCTTCCCCCACTCTACGTCAACACATTGAACTTCTTTTTAAAAAATTAATTAATTAGTTAATTTGGTTGCGCCAGGTCTTAGTTGCGGCTCACTGGCTCCTTAGTTGCGGCTCACTGGCTCCTTAGTTGTGGCCGGCAGGCTCCTTAGTTGTGGCATGCGAACTCTTAGTTGCGGCATGCATGTGGGATCTAGTTCCTGGGCCCCCTGCGTTGGGAGCTCAGGGTGTTAACCACTGAGCCACCAGGGAAGTCCCCAACACACTGAACTTCTATTGTGCTTTTGCCTTTGTCCTACCTTCCTAAGTACATCTCCTTGTTACTTACCACTCAAACTTAGACTGATTTTCAAAGCCTTCCAAAATCTAACAGCTACCATTATCTGGTGCTTTCTGTATGTCAAGTGCCATACTAAAAGCTTCACACATACTAATTCATTTAATTTACTTACCAATTCAGTGAGGTAAGCACTACTATTATATTACCATTCTCACTTTACAAAGGGGGATAGTGGGGGTACGTAAAGATGAAGTAATCTGCAAAGCTGGCCACACACCTAGTGAGTGCTGGAGTCAGGGTCTGAAACCAGGCAGTCGACCTCTGGAGCTTCGCAGATTCCAGAATCTCACTTTGGTATGACTTCCAGCTGTTAAAGCCCATCATACAAAAACTCCATCTCCACCCCAGCCTGAAATCCAGCTGGCAAAAAGCAACTAGTTCACTTTTTTTCCCCACATCTTAGACATCCAGTAATTCTTGTGGGTGCCAAAGGCTAACCTAGGATTTTCCACTTTTTGCTCACCATCTGACTTCCTAAGGAAGTGCTCAGGGTTGCCTGGACCCTGCGGCCAAGTCGTTGCAGAAGTTGAGATTGAGGTTGAAGTTCTATTCTTACCTTCTCAATCTATCTTGCCCTCTTGTTATTCACAGCACTAGGCATGTTGTGTCCCTTGGAGCACATGCTCAGTGAGTCCCAAAGTCACAGGTTTTTAATTTATTTCCTTAGCATGAGCTTGATTACTGGTCCATTTCCTACTGCCTCGCTATACTATAGACAGGACTTCTTAAATTAATTTGAAGTAAATGCATCAAAATGTTAATGGCTAAATATTTTTGTTTGTATTTTTTCTTTTTAAAAATTAAAAACAATTTAATTGTAGTAAAAAACTCATAAAATTTACCATCTTAACTATTTTTAAGTGTATAGTTCAGTAGTGCTAAGTATATTCACATTGTTGTGCAACAGATCAATAGCTAAACACTTCTAAAACAATAAAATTCTAGGTGGATATTATTGTTTTTGTTAGGGAAGAATAAAATACCTCAAATATTGTGAATGTAGCCAACTGGAAAATATTGGTACTTGACAGAAATAGGAAATTTGAGGGCTGAAATTTGGGGGAGGAGTTAATGGTTATCTCTGGGTTGTGGTATTATACATGATTATTTTCTTCTTAGTATCTTAAATTTGATGGCTTTCCTACACTGTGCATGTGTTACTTTTTGTTGTTGTTACTTTTTTTCTTCACGAATGAAACAAAAGAAACAAAGGGAAAATAGCACAGTTTCCTGGCAGGTGTCAAACATGTATGCCCCAGTTTGATAGCAGTATTTTGGAAGGCTACTTTTAGGCATACTTTTGTAGGGGAACTTTCCTGGTCTTACCCAAGATGAAACAATTTCAGAAGTCTGGGCGTAGAAGGCTGAAGGAAGCTGCTGATAGCTGGGGCTCCTTGGGATGCCCAAGTTAACTTGGAAGTTCTTGCTGTATTCTTAGACTTTCTGATTAGATAGGAGCATTTTGTCCAGTGCATAAAACCACAGATTAAAACATCCTTTGGCGCCACCTTATGCTAAATTGAACGAATTGCACCTATTTAGACCGGTTTCACTGTGTAGTCTCAGTAGCTAGACTCTCCATGAACTAGAGAGATAAGGAACTTAGAGAGATAAGGAACTTATTTTTGCAACTATACACTGTTAATTTCTTTCCTTTTTTCCAGATTTACTCTTATGTGATGTGATACTTGAATTGCTTGATACTAGGATTCATGATTCAGTTAAACATCTGTTTGGACAAATATTTGTGTGGAATTTATACATGTTTGTGTCAGGTTCTCCTGCTTGTGTCACAAAGATGTCCTAAGACTGGCTTGGGATGATGCACCTGAGGGCACTTCATATATGATATGATTGCCAGGGGAGGACAGAGCTAGGGGTCATGGCTAAATTGAAGGAGGAAAGTGCTTTATAATTATGGCAAGATCAGTCATTAACAACAATGACAGTCAACACGCATATGGTGCTTTTGGTGCCAGGCCCTGATCTAAGCACTTTTTATGTATTAACTCACTTAATCTTCCCAACAACCCTATGAGGTAGGTCCAATCACTATCTCTCCATTTTAAAGACCAAGAAATGGGGGCACACAGAAATTTAGTAACTTACTCAAAGGTCACACAGTTAAGTAAGTAGCCAAGCCGAGATCTGAACTCTGAACTTACGCATTTTGGCTGCAGAGTCCATAGTCATGAGGCAACACTGTCTCCAACATTAAGATGCTAGAAGTTATAGCTCCCACCTTTGGAGCAACTACTGAAACTGAGCAGGACCCTGTGGGGCTCCAGGGCACAGAAGCCTTTCTGTCCCCCATTTCCTGTTTGTAGGGAATAGACTCCAGCCTCCATGACCTTCCCTGAGTCCCAAAGGGCAGATTTGAACAGTTGCTAATCAGGGAAGGGAGGGGATGCAGAGAAAAGGGAGGAACAGCCAAGAAACAATAGTGCAGCCTTCCTCCTCAAGGGATACACAGAACAATACCTTAGAGCTCTTTACAGAACCAGCACCCACAACAAATGGGAGATGTTAACATTCTTCATTCCAGAGCAGATCACAGTTTGATAACCTCAAGAAGCTCATCAAGAGACCACCTAAGGCCAGGTTGAAGGAACCAGGTATTCTGCCCTCCCTGCTCTCTCCTGCCTCAGAGCCTTTGAACTTGTTTCACCTGCTGAAGAAACCCTCCGCCAGAGTTTTATATAGTTCACTTCTTAACTCTATTCAGATATGTTTACATATCACCTCCTTTCTCCAACTTGAAGGTCAACTCTATGACAGCAGGGCTTTACTGCTGAATTTCCAGAGCTTAGGATAGGGCCAGACACATAGTAGGCTCTCAATAAGTACTGATTAAATGGGTAACCAGGTTATAAGTAGCTCCAGGAACCTCACTGGCAGGAATTGAGGGGTAATCTCTAAGACACTGGAATGAAAAAGCTGAATGGAATACACTAAATTTTTTCCTAAAAAGCATCCGAAGGTTCTGGTCACCAGCTCTGATTTGTATGTGTGTATGCGGGTGGGGGTGGGGCATGAGGGTGGTTCCCACACCACCAAGCAATTCTTCACTAGTGGGTGTCCTACAGCTCAACTCAGTTCTGACACTATCTACCTGGAGACAGTGAAACCGAGCAGGGCCTTGTGGGGCTCCTGGGCATGGAAGCCTTACTGTCCCCCTCCAGCCTCCAGACCTTACCTGAGTGCCAAGGGGCATATCTGAACAGTTGCTAATCTGGGAAGGAAGGGATGCAAAGACAAGGGAGGGGCATCCAAGAAACAGTAGTGCAGCGCTGGGGCAGGTCCTGGTTCCACCTCAAGGGATACACAGAACAATGTCTTTAAGCCCTTTATAGAATTAAAACCCAGCAAATGGAAGATGTCAGCATTCTTCATACCTGAGAAGACCACCTGAGGCCAGACTAATGGAACCAGAGGAGCGCATCAAGAAGATTACCTGAGACGAGATTAAAGGAAGGCAGGCCCTGAACACACCCTAATCCTATCAGCAACTCCACCCTTGCCATAAAACTTCTCATCAAACTCCCCTGGGTTGGGACACATAGTTTTGGAGGGCAGGAGCCCACTGTGTCCCCCCTTTGCCTGGCAAAGTAATAAAGCTATTCTTTTCTACTTCACCCAAAACTCTGTCTCTGAGATTTGATTTGGCACCAGTGTACAGAGGCTGAGCTTTTGCCATCAACAGTGTCAGATCCCACATGTTAAGGACTCAGTCCTACAAGACTGTCTACCCCCATCTGCGCTGTGCCTCACATTACAGATACAAATGGTAAGTCCAAGTTGTCATCTGGGCCTCTGGCCAACTGGCTAAAGATTGAAGGTTCCAATGACCCCACCTTGGGTTTGATTAATTTGCTAGAGCAGTTCACAGAACTCGGAGAAACATTTTACTTATTACTGGTGAAACCAAGCAGGACCCTGTGGGGCCCCTGGGCATGGAAACACTTCTGTGTCCCCTGTTTCTTGTTTGTAGGGAATAGGGTTCAGCCTCTATGACCTTCCCTGAGTTCCAAAGGGCAGATTCAAATAGTTGCTAATCAGGGAAGGGTGGGGATGCAGAGACAAGGGAGGAGCAGTCAAGAAACAACAGTGCAGCCTTGGGGCAGGTCCTGGTTTCCACCTCAAGGGATACACAGAACAATATCTTTGAGCTCTTCTGCAGAACTAAAACCCCCAACAAATGGGAGATGTTAATGATTTGATGAAGCATTCTTCATTCCAGAGAGAAGGTCACAGTTTGATAACCTTGAGAACCACAGAAGCTCATCAGGAGACCACCTGAGGCCAGATTAAAGGAAGCACAGAAGTTCATCAGGAGAAAACCTGAGGCCAGATTAAATGAATGCAGGCCCTGCACACTCCCTGATCCTTATCAGTAACCCCACCCTTGAACCATTGCTATAAAACTCCTCACCAAATCCCCCCTGGTAGGGACACACAGTTTTGAAGGCATGAGCCTGCTGTGTACCCCTTTACCTGGCAAAGCAATAAAGCTATATTTTTTCTACTTAAC
This sequence comes from Eschrichtius robustus, assembly GCF_028021215.1. Taxonomy (NCBI): domain Eukaryota; kingdom Metazoa; phylum Chordata; class Mammalia; order Artiodactyla; family Eschrichtiidae; genus Eschrichtius; species Eschrichtius robustus. The sequence continues at coordinate 61,911,977 of NC_090829.1, read as the reverse complement.
CCAAAACTCTGTCTCTGACATCTGATTTGGCACTGGTGTACAGAGGCCGAGTTTTCAGCATCATTGGTTTATTATAAAAGGATATAACTCAGGAAGAGCCAGATGGAAGAGATGCACAGGGCAAGAGATGCATAGGGCAAGGTATGCATACGGCAAGGTATGCATATGGCAAGGTATGGGTACAGAGCTTCCATGCCCTCTCCAAGGCCACTTTCACAGTACCTCAATATGCTCACCAACCCAGAAGCTCTCTGAACCACGTCCTTTGGGGTTTTTGTGAGGCTTCATTCCATAGGCATGATTGAATTAATCATTGGCAGTTGGCAATTGATTCAACCTCCAGCCCCCTCCCGGGAGGTCAAAGGTGGGACTGAAAGTTCAGACCCTCTAATCACTTGGTTGGTTACATTCTTTCCAAAAGTCACCTCATTAACCTAACAAAGGACACCTTTGTTGCTCTCATCACTTAGGAAATTCCAAGAGTTTTAGGAGCTCTGTGCCAGAAGTGGACACGAGGACCAAATATATATTTCTTACTATAAATCACAATATCACAGTGTCAAAGAACAAACAACATAATGGACGATTACTGGACTGAGATCTGGCAGAGGATGGGAGCTCAGAATGTGAATACACTGTTACTGAACTGAACTTCGGTTGGCTCGCTCAACAGCAGCAAAGCTGATCTACTGACACTGGCCTGTAGTGAAAGAAAGTACAGTGTTTATTGCTGGGTGCTGAGCAAGGGAGAGGAAGACAAGGCTCAGGGTCATTCCAACTTGGTTTTTGAGTTAGGATTTTTTTTTTAAGGGGAAGAACAAAGAGGCTGGAATTAATCACTGTCTTGTGCCATTTCTTAATCATAGTTTTGGGAGTCAGGATGTCTCTGGTTTATGATTCTCTGGCCTGGTGGTCCATGGCTCAGGGGTCTGTTAGCCTGTCTTGCCCTGGGGAAACAACCTGAGTTTGTACCTTGGTGATGATATATACAATAGCAATTGTAGTCATCTGACTCTGGTTGATTAGTGCTCAATTAGCACAGGATTGAGGTCACAGGGGACAAGAAAGGGAATAAAGTTTTGGATAGAAAGATTAATCATAAACTTGGTAAGGGAACTTGGTTTTAGTGGGACTCAGTTTCAATATTACTTGATCACTTTTGCTGCTGATTCAATGAAGGCAGCCATGAGGCTGAGATGAGCTCTCACTGAGCTAGGGGGTGTCAGAATTGGAATCCAGGCATGCAAAGGGTGTTCACCCCGATAAATAACACCTTACCCCTACTCCTTGGACTGGGAACATAGCAATAAAAATTAACTGGAAGTAAATCAGATCTCGTACGGTCTACACCTTTCCAGTTATATGGAAAGCCCCCCAAATCCCAAACAAGGTGATCCTGATTGCTACTGCCTCCAGGTGCCTGAATGAAGCAAATAAAAATGACATCTGGAAGATTAAAATCCTACATTTGGTTTAAAATTATTTCTACACATATTTTTATGTCTAATCCATTTTGTAAATTGTAGGGTAATCACTAAAAAAGAACCAAAAAAAACCCAAAAAACACCTAAAAAGAGTGTATATCTTTCAAACTAACAGGGAAATGGAACATGCAAACAAGAATCACTACACAGAGGGCAAGAGAGGAGAGAAAAATGAAAGAGCTGGTAGACAAATAGAAAGCACATGGTAAGATAGTAAATATAATCCCCAAACAACAGTATTACGTTAACCAAAAATGGACTAAGTGCCCCAGTTAAAAAGTTGTATGTGTATAATGTATAATGGGAGATCTATCTATCTATCTATCAATCTTGCTGCACCAGGCAGCTTGTGGGATCTTAGTTCCCTGACCAGGGATTTAACCCTGGGCCCTAGGCAGTGGAAGCACAGAGTCCTAACCACTGGACTGCCAGGGAATTCCCTATATATACATTTAAAAAAAAAAAATTATTTTCAAGCAATATACCTAAATGAGAAAGATGATAAAGATATAGAAAGACAGAAAGGAAAATATTAACCTCCTGCCCAATTTGTTTTAAAATTGGAGCAGATACGTTAATATCAGATAAAATAGAATTTAGGAAAGAAGCATTACTAGAGTTAAAGGGCTTTACTTCATAATGATAAAAGGTTAAACTCACCAGGAAGATACAGAAATTCTATATTTGCATGCTTTTAATATGATAACAGCAACACATATAGAGCAAACTCAGGCAGAACTACAGGAAAAACAAATTCACCAACATAGGGAAGATATGATACACTATACTGAGCTGTAAAGAAAGTCTTAACAAGTATAAAGAACTGAAATCATATAGACTATGTTCTCTAACAGAGTGTATTTATGCTAGAAATCAATAACAGAGATAAAGAATCCCCATATGTTTAGAATTTAATCAATATGCATCTAAACAACCCATAAGTTTAAGAAAAAAATCACAATGGAAATTAGAAAATATTTTTATCTGTATAATAGTGAAAATGCTACAAATTAAATTTCTTGAGAGGGTTACAATGATCAAGGGATCAACCCAAGAAGAAGATATAAAAATTGTAAATATTTAGGCACCCAACATAGGAGCACCTCAATACATACGGCAAATGCTAACAGCCATAAAAGGGGAAATCGACAGTAACTCAATTATAGTAGGGGACTTTAACACCCTACTTTCACCAATGGATAGATCATCCAAAATGAAAAGAAATAAGGAAACACAAGCTGTAAATGATACATTAAACAAGATGGATTTAATTGATATTTATAAGATATTCCATCCCAAAACAAGAGAATACACTTTCTTCTCAAGTGCTCATGGAACATTCTCCAGAATAGATCATATCTTGGGTCACAAATCAAGCCTTGGTAAATTTAAGAAAACTGAAATCATATCAAGTATCTTTTCCAACCACAGCGCTGTGAGACTAGATATCAATTACAGGAAAAAATCTGTAAAAGATACAAACAAATGGAGACTAAACAATACACTACTAAATAATCAAGAGATTACTGAAGAAATCAAAGAGGAAATCAAAAAATACATAGAAACAAATGACAATGAAAGCACGATGATCTAAAACCTATGGGATGCAGCAAAAGCAGTTCTAAGAGGGACGTTTATAGCAATACAAACCTACCTCAAGAAACAAGAAAAATCTCCAATAAACAACCTAACTTTACACCTAAATCAATTAGAGAAAGAAAACAAAAAAACCCAAAGTTAGCAGAAGGAAAGAAATCATACAGATCAGATCAGAAATAAATGAAAAAGAAATGAAGGAAACGATAGGAAAGATCAATAAAACTAAATGCTGGATCCTTGAGAAGATAAACAAAATTGATAAACCATTAGCCAGACTCATTAAGAAAAAAAGGGAGAAGACTCAAATCAATAGAATTAGAAATGAAAAAGGAGAAGTAACAACTGACACTGCAGAAATACAAAGGATAATGAGAGATTACGACAAGCAACTCATGCCAATAAAATGGACAACCTGGAAGAAATGGACAAATTCTTAGAAAAGCACAACCTTCCAAGACTGAACCAGAAAGAAATAGAAAATATAAACAGACCAATCACAAGCACTGAAATTGAAACTGTGATTAAAAATCTTCCAACAAACAAAAGTCCAGGACCAGCTGGCTTCACAAGAGAATTCTATCAAACATTTAGAGAAGAGCTAACACCCATCCATCTCAAACTCTTCCAAAATATAGCAGAGGGAGGAACACTCCCAAACTCATTCTATGAGGCCACCATCACCCCAATACCAAAACCAGACAGAGATGTTACAAAAAAAGAAAACTACAGGCCAATATCACTGATGAACATAGATGCAAAAATCCTCAACAGAATACTAGCAAACAGAATCCAACAGCACATTAAAAGGATCATACACCATGATCAAGTGGGGTTTATCCCAGGAATGCGAGGATTGTTCAATATACACAAATCAATCAATGTGATACACCGTATTAACAAACTGAAGGATAAAAACCATATGATAATCTCAATAGATGCAGAGAAAGCTTTTGACAAAATTCAACACCCATTTATGGTAAAAACCCTCCAGAAAGTAGGCATAGAGGGAACTTACCTCAACATAATAAAGGCCATATATGACAAACCCACAGCCAACATCATTCTCAATGGTGAAAAACTGAAACAACTTCCACTAAGATCAGGAACAAGACAAGGTTGCCCACTCTCACCACTATTACTCAACATAGTTTTGGAAGTTTTAGCCACGGCAATCAGAGAAGAAAAAGAAATAAAAGGAATCCAAATTGGAAAAGAAGAAATAAAACTGCCACTGTTTGCAGATGACATGATACTATACATAGAGAATGCTAAAGATGCTACCAGAAAACTACTACAGCTAATCAATGAATTTGGTAGAGTAGCAAGATACAAAATTAATGCACAGAAGTCTCTTGCATTCCTATACACTAATGATGAAAAATCTGAAAGTGAAATTAAGGAAACACTCCCATTTACCACTGCAACAAAAAGAATAAAATATCTAGGAATAAACCTACCTAAGGAGACAAAAGACCGGTATGCAGAAAACTATAAGACACTGATGAAAGAAATTAACGATGATACAAATAGATGGAGAGATATACCATGTTCTTGGATTGGAAGAATCAACACTGTGAAAATGACTATACTACCCAAAGCAATCTACAGATTCAATGCAATCCCTGTCAAACTACCACTGGCATTTTTCACAGAACTAGAACAAACAATTTCACAGTTTGTATGGAAACACAAAAGACCCTGAATAGCCAAAGCAACCTTGAGAAAGAAAAACGGAGCTGGAGGAATCAGGCTCCCTGACTGCAGACTATACCACAAAGCTACAGTCATCAAGCCAGTATGGTACTGGAACAAAAACAGAAATATAGATCATGGAACAGGATAGCAAGCCCAGAGATAAACCCACGCACATATGGTCACCTTATCTTTGATAAAGGAGGCAAGAATATACAATGGAGAAAAAACAGCCTCTTCAATAAGTGGTGCTGGGAAAATTGGACAGCTACATGTAAAAGAATGAAATTAGAACACTCTCTAACACCATAAACAAAAATAAACTCAAACTTGATTAAAGACCTAAATGTAAGGCCAGACACTATAAAACTCTTAGAGGAAAACATAGGCAGAACACACTATGACATAAGTCACAGCAAGATCCTTTTTGACCCACCTCCTAGAGAAATGGAAATAAAAACAAAAAGAAACAAATGGGACCTAATGAAAATTAAAAGCTTTTGCACAGCCAAGGAAACCATAAATAAGACGAAAAGACAACCCTCAGAATGGGAGAAAATATTTGCAAACAAAGCAACTAACAAAGGATTAATCTCCAAAATTTACAAGGAGCTCACGCAGCTCAATACCAAAAAAACAAACAACCCAATCCAAAAATGGGCAGAAGACCTAAATCGACATTTCTCCAAAGAAGATATACAGATTGCCAACAAATAGATGAAAGGATGCTCAACATCACTAATCATTAGAGAAATGCAAATCAAAACTACAGTGAGGTATCACCTCACACCAGTCAGAATGGCCATCATCAAAAAATCTAGAAACAATAAATGCTGGAGAGGGTGTGGAGAAAAGGGAACCCTCTTGCACTGTTGGTGGGAATGTAAATTGATACAGCCACTATGGAGAACAGTATGGAGGTTCCTTAAAAAACTAAAAATAGAACTACCATATGACCCAGCAATCCCACTACTGGGCATATACCCTGAGAAAACCACAATTCAAAAAGTCATGTACCATAATGTTCATTGCAGCACTATTTACAACAGCCAGGTCATGGAAGCAACCTAAGTGTCCATCGACAGATGAATGGATAAAGAAGATGTGGCACATATATACAATGGAATATTACTCAGCCATAAAAGGAAACGAAATTGAGTTATTTGTAGTGAGGTGGATGGACGTATAGTCTGTCAGACAGAGTGAAGTAAGTCAGAAAAACAAATACCATATGCTAACTCATATATATGGAATCTTAAAAAAAATGGTTCTGAAGAACCTAGCGGCAGGACACGAATAAAGACGCAGACGTAGAGAATGGACTTGAGGACATGGGGAGGGGGAAGGGTAAGTTGGGATGAAGTGAGAGAGTGGCATTGACATATATACAACACCAAATGTAAAATAGATAGCTAGTGGGAAGCAGCCACATAGCACAGGGCAATCAGCTCAGTGCTTTGTGCCCACCTAGAAGGGTGGGGTAGGGAGGGTGGGAGGAAGACGCAAGATGGAGGGGATATGGGGATATATGTATATATATAGCTGATTCATTTTGTTATACAGCAGAAACTAACACAACATTGTAAAGCAATTATACTCTAATAAAGATGTTAAAAAAAAAAAGAGAGGGTTAGACCAGTATTTAACAGAAAATTTACTGCCTTAAATGTATATATTAAGAAGGAAAAAAAGGCTGAAAACAATTCTGCCATACATCAGTCTCAAGAAATCAGAGGGATTTCCCTGGTGGTCCAGTGGTTAGGACTTGGTGCTTTCATTGCAGCAGCCTGGGTTCAAACCCTGGTTGGAGAGCTAAGATCTCACAAGCCATGGGTTGCGGCCCCCCCCAAAAAAGTAGAGAAAACAGCAAAGTAAATCCACATAAATTAGAAGGCAGGAAATAAAACAGATGATAACATGAACTAATGAAATAGAAATCAAACATTCAATAGAAAAGATTAACAAAAACCAAAATGCAGTTATTTGAAAAGACTAATAAAATTGATTAACTTCGGGTGAACGTATCCAAAAAAAGAGAGAAGGAATAAATAATCAATAATCAATATATAAAAAGATTATAAGAGGATAATATGAACAACTTTAGGTACCCAAATTGAAGATTTAGATGAAATATTTAGATTCCTAGAAAAATAGCAAACTTACCAAAACTGACATAAGAAAACACAGAAAACCTAAATACTCTATAACTATTAAGGAAATAAAGCCCCTTATTAAAGAGCATCCTGGGACTTTCCTGGTGGTCCAGTGGTTAAGACTCCGAGCTCCCAATGCAGAGGGCCCAGGTTCGATCCCTGGTCAGGGAACTAGATCTTATAGGCTGCAACTAACAGCCCACATGCCACAACGAAGATCCCGCGTGCCGCCACTAAGACTGGCACAGCCAAATAAGTTAAAAAAAAAAAAAAAAAGAGCATCCTGAAAAGACAATTTATGGTCTGATTGGCTCAACTGGAGAGTACTACAAAACAAGGGGGGAAATGCCAACAATTTTATGGTCTTTTTTCCTTCGGTTAATTTCAGAAGGCTAGTATAATCTTGTACTAATATAATAGATACTGCACACACACAAGGAAAAATACAAATTTCATTTACGAATATAGTTGCAAAAATTCTAACAAAATGTTAACAAGCCAAATCCAATAATATATAAAAAAGAATACATCATGACCAAATTGGGTTTATTCTAGGAAGTAAAAATATAGCTTAACATCAAAAGTTCAATAAATGTAAATATTCATATTGACAGATTATGAGGAAAGTCATATAATGATCTCAATTGATTCAGGAAAAACATTTGATAAAATTCAACATCTGTTTATAACTAGGAAAAAGTACTGTTGGCAAACTAGGGATTGAAGATATATTTTTAAGGATAAAGGACATCTAAAAAAACAAAACAAAACAGGGAACTAATGGAACATTCGAAGCTTTCTCTTTGAGATCAGTGTATTAATCATGCTTTATGTTTTCTGTATCTTATGATGTTTTGACCTCTTAAAAATCTTAATGGTCGAGCAGAGGCTGGCCTCCCAGGGCTAGCTAATTCCTAAAATTAGTAAATACTTTACTTGAGAGCATGTCTCTCACGTGCAAGCCAATCACCTCCTTTATCTAACGCTTACATACTAAGCCAATATTTCCACTGGCCTAAGTCATCCTAGGGCCAGGAACCAGGTAGCTAGAGAGGACTCCATAGCCCAAAGCCCACCATTTGTTATTCAAATTAGCTAATCCTAAACTGTTTACTCTGCCCTGCCTTTCCCACAGAAACTCTAATAAGGGCTCTGGGTTTAGGTATTTTCCTCCCTCCTGTTCTGCCTCCTGACCACACTTGCTGCTCCTCATGTGGTCTGTATGATGTGATGTGGCCTCTTCTCTTAGGAAGGTAAGTAATAAATTCTTATTTCAATGGCATTAAACTTTGTGTCATCACTTAGTCACCTCCACAAGTTAAAATCCCACAGTTGCAAATCAGACAATCAGGAAAAATACAAGGATGTCCATTATCACTATTTTCACTCAGAATTTTAGCTGAGACCCAGTCAGAGCCATTAGATAAGAAAAAGAAATAAGAATTATAAGGATTGGAAAGGAAGACACAAAACTGTCATTGTTTAAAGATGACATGATTATGACAAAATCCAAAATCACCTGTGAATACAGTATTAGTTTATAACCAAATGGAGCGGTGGATACAAAATCAGTATAAAAATTAATTGTATTTCTATATATCAGCAGCCAATAGTTAGAAAAGGAAATAAAAGATAACCATTCAAAATAGCTTAAAAAGTCATGTCCCAAGTAATTTAAAAAAAAATGTGTAAGACTTTTGTGAAGAAAACCGTAAAACTTAATGAAAGAAAATAAAGGCAACTTAGGGACTTCTCTGGTGGTCCAGTGGCTAAGACTCTGCACTCCCAGTGCAGGGGGCCCAGGTTGCATCCCTGGTTAGGGAACTAGATCCCACATGCCGCAACTAAGAGTTCTCATGCTGCAGCAAAGATCTCGAGTGCAGCAACTAAGACCTCGTGCAGCCAAATAAATAAATAAATAAATATTTTTTAAAAAAAAGAAAATAAAGGCAACTTAAATGTACCACGTTTATGGATCTGATGACCGAACAGCAACAAAAAGAAAAAAGAGGAGGAAAGGAAGAGAAAGAAAAAAAGGAGAGAAGTTGGACCCATAATCAACAACATGACAAGTCAATTTTAGGTAGAAAGTAGATCTCAATGTCAAACACAAAACTATAAAGATTTTTGAAGATAATCTAGGAGAATATCCTTATGCTCATGGGCTAGAGAAAGATATTTTAAAATAAACTATAGGAAATAATGATTGCTAAATTTTGCTACATGTGTCAGACGACACATTAAGACACATTAAGAGAAGGAAAAGGAAAGTCACAGAGAGGAGAAAAAACACTTGCAGTACATTTAACAAAAGGCTCACATGCAAATATAAAAAGAACTTCTACAATTCAATAAGAAAAAGAAAAACAAATAACCAGATAGCTCAACAGAAAAATGGAAAAGACTTGAATTGACAGTTCACAGAAGAGGATGTCTAAATGGCCAATAAACACATCTAAAGACATCCAGACTCACTGGCAATCAAGATCACTCAAATTAAAACCACAGTGAGGTACAACTACCTATCACATCGGGTAAAATCTAAATTCTAACCATAAGAAGTGATGGCAAAGATGTGGAATAGGAAATTTCATGTACTGTTGGTCAGGTGGCAGGTGGTAAGCTGTTTCAACCATTTCAAAAAACTGTTTGACTTTATCCAATAAAGTTATAGATTTACATGTCCCTTGACACAGAAATTCCTCTCCTAAGTAATAAACCCTAAAAAGTGTGTGCTTATGTTCACAAGGATACGTGTACAAGAATATTTAGAGCAGGATTAATTGAAACAGCCCCAAATTGGAAAACTATAAAGTAAAGCAGGGGGAACTTCCTATAAAATTCAAGAGAGTTGTTAAGGGAGGGGTAAGTGATGGGGTCAGGGCATTCCTCGGATTTGGCCAGGGTCAAGAAGGTAGCTAGCTACAAAGTTTATTTGCATCCACACCTACATTGATGATTACAACAGTGTGACAACTCTAAGGGTTATGGAATGGAATTCTCTTTTGCAACATAGACTTAAAGTAAAACCCTGAGGCAATGAGATTCAGGGTAGGTAGGGAAAGAAGGATGAGTGGAAATAATCTGGAACAGACAAGGATCTCTCTTGGGAGGCAAAGGGCAGCTGAAGGAGAGGCTCTGTCCAGTCAAAGGATCACATAAGGGTCTTGAAGGGATACAAAAAAGGGAGCCATGGTGTAGCCATGGCACTGGATAAAACTTTATGCATCTCATAATCTCTCCTCAGACTCATCTTACACAGGAAGTAATCACACAACCTAGATATTTTAGGATACTGTGGATTCCAAGTGTTCATGTGTTACCTGAAACATATATCACTGAACTGTATAGTTATTTTGTATTTCTCTTCATACAATTTACAGTCATTAAATGTACATATAAATGACATTTATTTGTATCCTTTGAATAATTTCCATGTAAATAAATTCACACTTGAGAGAAAACTCTTTGACAGATCATGGCATTCTGATTGTTGGTTCAGGGACTTTGATCAACCATCACCACAGCCCTGAGGGTTGTGGCTCTGGTCTCTTCAGGCGGAACAATTTCCTCAGCTTCAGTGAAGCTGAATCCCAGTATGACCTCTTCCTAGCCACAAGAGGGCAGAAGTCATGCACATGAAGTTTTTGAAATTTTTGAACCCGCCCTTGTGCTGTCCATAACCTGAGACTTAGTGAAAGGGTTAAATCAAAGCCAAGGGCGACATGTATGGTAAACGACTTTTGTTTGGCCACAAGGCTTGTGGGATCTTATTTCCCCAACCAGGGATTGAACCCGGGCCACGGCAGTGAAAGCGCCAAGTCCTAACCACTGGACGGCCAGGGAATTCCCGGTAAACAACTATTTAAAAGAACTTTTTGGTTATAAGTTTTGAAGAAGATACCTCATCAATGTTGCTAAAATAACTGGCATTTTCTTTTCATTTTCTCTTTTATTGATTTTACTCCTTAGTTTCCCCAAGGCCTATAATATCCTGTGGGCTTCAGAACAAATAGTAAGAAACAATTTGGTGCCGCTTGGGTGGGTGGGTGTGACGGTGTGGATATGAGAGGGAAGAAGAAAACGCTCACCTGGATATGGCTATTGCTGCAGCTCAACTCAGAAACGATGACAGAAATAATGAGGAAAATAATAGTGGTTTTAAAAATGATTTGGCAGCAATTTTATTTGTTGTGCAATAAAATGGCTGGCCTGTGGCTGTATATGTAGATTTAGGAGTAAACTTTCAAAGCATGCTCAGGAGGCATGCACGGTAATCCTATTAACTGATAACAGGATTTGTGCACATACCTCCCACATGCAGCATCAGTAACCCACCCTTTTAGTATCCCTGTGAAATGCAATTTGTGTGCAGATGCAAAGTTTACAGAACATGGGCCCGTGCCATGAAGCTCAACAAAGCCAGCGCACTGTGTGGCAAGGTTTCTGAACCCAACCCCTGTTGCTCCTGCTGTCTCCCTCCTTATTGATCTCTGTTCCTTGGCCAAGCAGGCTTTGTGATGGTCTGCATCAACCCAGAAACTTGCAAAATGAGCTAATCAAATAGGTGCAGCAGAAACCAACCCTGAATTTCTGGGAGGCTTTGGAGTCATGTCATACATGGCAGGTGAAGAAATGTTTGGGTCAAACAAATGGTGGCAGAATGTATGGGGTGAGGCATGAATTTTGGTTAATCATTTTTATAGAAACATCCACAGAAATAGGTAAAGCAAAAATTAGAGGGTAATGCTTGATGGATTAAGTCTTAGTCTGCTAAAGCTGCCATAACAAAATAGCACAGACTGGGTGGCTTAAACAACAGGAATTTATTTTCTCACAGTTCTGGAGGCTGGAAGTCCAAGATCAAGGTATCAGCAGATTTGGTTTCTCCTGAGACCTCTCTCCCTGGCTTGCAGACAGATGCCTTCTGGCTGTGTCCTCACATGGCCTTTTCTCACCAGACCCCTTGGTGTCTCTTCCTCTTCTTATGAGGACACTGGTCATATTGTATTTGAGCCCCACCCTTATGATCTCATTTAACCTTAATTACCTTTTTAAAGAACCTATCTCCAAATACAGTCACAGGGGGGGTTCCAACATATGAATTTTGGGAGAACACAATTTAGTTATCACAGAAAATGACATAAGTAGTGCTTTGAAAATAAGGTCTTGCCATACACATGGCCAATAGGCACATGAAAAGATGCTCAACATTGCTAATTATTAGAGAAATGCAAATCAAAACTACAATGAGGTATCACCTCACACTGGTCAGAATGACCATCATTAAAAAGTCTACAAACAACAAATGTTGGAGAGGGTGCAGAGAAGAGGAAACCCACCTACCCTGTTGGTGGGAATGTAAATTGGTGCAGCTACTATGGAAAACAGTATGGAGGTTCCTCAAAAAACTAAAAGCAGAGTTGCCATATGATCTAGCAATCCCACTCCTGGGCATATATACAGAGAAAACTCTAATTCAAAAAGATACATGCACCCCAATGTTCATAGCAGCACTATTTACAATAGCCAGCACACGGAAGCAACCTAAATGTCCACTGACAGATGAATGGATAAAGAAGATGTGGTAAGGACTTCCCAGGTGGCGCAGTGGTTAAGAATCCACCTGCCAGTGCAGGGGACATGGGTTTGATCCCTGGTCCAGGAAGATCCCACATGCCGCAGAGCAACTAAGCTCATGCGCCACAACTGCTGAGCCTATGCTGTAGAGCCCGTGAGCCACAACTACAAGGCCCGTGTGCTGCAACTGCTGAGCCCACATGCTGCAACTACTGAAGCCCATGTGCCTACAGCCTGTCCTTCACAAGAGAGGCCACCACAAATGAGAAGCCCACACACAGTAACGGAGAGTAGCCCCTGCTTGTTACAACTAGAGAAAGCCCACATGCAGCAACAAAGACCCAATGCAGCCAAAAAAAAAAAAAAAGATGTGGTATATATATACAATGGAATATTACTCAGCCATAAAAAAAGAAATAATGCCATTTACAGCAACATGGATGGACCTAGAAATTATCATACTAAGTGAAGTAAGTCAGAAAAAGACAAATACCATATGATATCACTTAAATGTGGAATCTAAACTATGACACAAATGAACTTATTTACAAAACAGAAACAGACTCACAGACATAGAAAACAAACTTATGGTTGCCAAAGGGGAAGGGGGAGGGATAAATTAGGAGTTTGGGTTTAGCAGATACAAACTACTACATATAAAATACATAAACAACAAGGTCCTCCTATATAGCTCAGGGAAATATATTCAGTATCCTGTAAAAACCATAATGGAAAAGAAAAAAAAAAGGTCTTGCTAGTCATATTTTAAGGTTTTTGTTCTACATGTTCTACCTATCTTCCTGATGAAGCTTATAATAACTGGTGTATATTTTCACGTGAACATCATATAAAGAGCAGCAGATGTTAGTAACAGAAGCTGCTGTGAAAAATATGGAAAAGAATAGACTCATTACTTCCATTGCTTATGAATGAGAAAATATAGATTCACATTTTTATTTTCTTAACAAATGATTATACAGTAAATTCACATATTGATATATGAATTTCTTGATTCTTCCCAACAAGCTAATCAAGAAGGGAAAGTTATTTTAATAAAATGTATTTATGTTAACCAATGCTCTTAATATACTGTGACTGCATATGGTTTAAAGAATGTATACTTGGGCTTCCCTGGTGGCGCAGTGGTTGAGAATCTGCCTGTCAATGCAGGGGACACGGGTTCGAGCCCTGGTCTGGGAAGATCCCACATGCCACGGAGCAACTAGGCCCGTGAGCCACAATTACTGAGCCTGAGCGTCTGGAGCCTGTGCTCCGCAACAAGAGAGGCCGCGATAATGAGAGGCCCACGCACTGCGATGAAGAGTGGACCCCACTTGCCACAACTAGAGAAAGCCCTCGCACAGAAACAAAGATCCAACACAGCCATAAATAAATAAATTAAAAAAAATTAAAAAAAAAAAAAAAAGAATGTATACTCATTCAATGTACAATAGATTAAATAATGAGTACAAATAGGACAAATAGATTTAGTTGGGGGTAAGTTCTAAACCATGTGATAGTATGAAATTTGGATATAGGAACTCTGTTGGTGGCTGGTGAGGAAATAGGTTATTCTAGGTCTTTTCTTTTCCATATAAAATTAGAATCAGCTAATCTATTTCTACAAAAAAGCCTGCTGGGATATTGATTGGGAATGTGTTGAATCCATAGATCCATTTGGCAAGAATTGATATCATAATAATACTGAATAGTCTGGCCTGTGAGCTCAGTACATTTATTTAGTTCTTTAATTTTTCTTAGTACTGTTTTATACTTTTCAGAGTTTATGGCTTTTGCACTATTTTGCTAGATTTATTCCTAAGCATTTCAAGTTTTTGATGCTATTGTAAATAATTCTGCATTTAAATTTAAACTTCCAATTGTTTTCTACTAGTATATAGAAGTACAACTGACATTTTTTAGATTGATTTTATAACTTTCAATCTTACAAAACCCATAGTTCACTCTTTTTTTTTTTGGTATATTCTTTAGAATTTACTACATAAAAAATTATGTCTTCTGCAAATAAGGGAAGGCTTATTTCCAATATGAATGCCTTTTATTTCTTTTTCTTGCTTTATTCCATTGGATTTCCATTATGATGTAGAATAGCAGAAATGAGAGTGGACATCCTTGTCTCGTTTCTGATCTTGGGGGAAAGCATTCAGTCCTTTATCACTATGGATGATATTAAATGTAAGTTTTTTTGTGGATGTCCTTTATCAGCTTCTACCTTAAGAAACCAGAAAAAGAGGAGAAAACCAAGCCCAAAGTAAGGAGAATAAGGGGGAAAAAATAAACATAGCAGAAATCAGTGAAATAGGAAACAGAAAACAATAGAGAAAAATCAATTAAATCAAAACTGGTTATTTGAGATCAGTAAAATTGATAAACCTCCAGTTAGACTGAGAAAAGCAGAGAGAAGACACAAATTAACAATGTATGGTGCGAAAAAGTGGCATAAATACCAATCTTAGGTGGTTACTCAAGAGGTAGCAGTTACTTGAATCATTAAATTTCTATGTAACTTAGTAGTTCTCAAACTTATGCATGCATTCAAACTTGAGAGTATGGATTCAGAATTGCCTTGAGCATTTATTAAGACACAGATTGCTAGGCCCTGGGTTTCTGATTTAGCAGGTCTGGGGTGAGGCCTGAGAATCTGCATTTCTAACAATTTACTAAGATGTTAATGATGCTGACCTAAGAGGTACACTTTGAGAGCCACCGTCTTAGATACAAAGGTTTTAGAACACTTTGACTCTGTTTTTCTCTTGACTTCTGTGCTATTTCTGCAATGTATCAATTTAACACCCATAAGGCAATATTCTTGTTTACATAGAAAATATTCATTTATATTTATCCACACATTATCCTCTCTGTTGTTCTTCATTTTTTTTTCTTGCGCCTTTGAGCGTCCATCTGGGATTATTTGCCTTTCTGCCTGAAGAATAGCCATTGGCATTTCCTTTAATGCAGGTCGGCTAGGGATGAATTCACCCAATTTTTGTATGTCTGAATCTAAATTTATTTTGCTTTCATCTCTGAAGCATATTTTTGGTGAATATAAAACTCTAAGTTATTGTTATTCTCTTTTAGCACATTATCTTCTGACTTTTATGGTTTCTGTTAAGAAGATGGTTGTTCATCTTACTGTTGCTCCTTTGCAGAGAATATCTTTTCTTTTTGCCTGCTTTTATTTTATTAATTTATTTAGTGTTTGTGAACCTATTTATTGTTTGTCTTTTTTTCTATTTTTTTTTAACTAAGGTATAATTAACATTCAACATTATTTTAATTTTAGGTGTACAACATAATGTTTTGATATTTATACATATTTTTAACATCTTTATTGGAGTATAATTGCTTTACAATGGTGTGTTAGTTTCTGCTTTATAACAAAGTGAATCAGCTATACATATATATATATCCCCATGTCTCCTCCCTCTTGTGTCTCCCTCCCACCCTCCATTATCCCACTCCTCTAGGTGGTCACAAAGCACTGAGCTGATCTCCCTGTGCTATGTGGCTACTTCCCACTAGCTATCTATTTTACATTTGGTAGTGTATATATGTCCATGCCACTCTCTCACTTAGGCCTAGCTTACCCTTCCCCCTCCCGGTGTCAAGTCCATTCTCTATGTCTATGTCTTTATTCCTGACCTGTCCCTAGGGTTCTTCAGAACCATTTTTTTCTTTTTTCTTTTTTTTTAGATTCCATATATATGTGTTAGCATATGGTATTTGTTTTTCTCTTTCTGAATTACTTCACTCTGTATGACAGTCTCTAGATCCATCCACCTCACTACAAATAACTCAATTTCATTTCTTTTTATGGCTGAGTAATACTCCATTGTATATATGTCCCACCTCTTCTTTATCCATTCATCTGTCGATGAACAGTTAGGTTGCTTCCATGTCCTGGCTATCGTAAATAGTGCTGCAATGAACATTGTGGTACATGACTCTTTTTGAATTATGGTTTTATCAGGGTATATGCCCAGGTGTGGGATTGCTGGGTCGTATGGTAGTTCTATTTTTAGTTTTTTAAGGAACATCCATACTGTTCTCCATAGCGGCTGTATCAATTTACATTCCCACCAACAGTGCAAGAGGGTTCCCTTTTCTCCACACCTTCTCCACCATTTATTGTTTGTGGATTTTTTGATGATGGCCATTCTGACTGGTGTGAGGTGATACCTCATTGTAGTTTTGATTTGCATCTCTCTAATGATTAGCGATGTTGAGCATCCTTTCCTGTGTTTGTTGGCAATCTGTATATCTTCTTTGGAGAAATGTCTATTTAGGTCCTCTGCCCATTTTTGGATTGGGTTGTTTGTTTTTTTGGTATTGAGCTGCATGAGCTGCTTGTAAATTCTGGAGATTAATCCTTTGTTAGTTGCTTCGTTTGCAAATATTTTCTCCCATTCTGAGGGTTGTCTTTTCATCTTGTTTGTTGTTTCCTTTGCTTTGCAAAAGGTTTTAATGTTTCATTAGGTCCCATTTGTTTATTTTTGTTTTTATTTCCATTACTCTAGGAAGTGGATCAAAAAAGATCTTGCTGTGATTTATGTCAAAGTGTGTTCTCCCTATGTTTTCCTCTAAGAGTTTTATAGTGTCCGGTTTTACATTTAGGTCTCTAATCCATTTTGAGTTTATTTTTGTGTATGGTGTTAGAGTGTTCTAATTTCATTCTTTTACATGTAGCTGTCCAGTTTTCCCAGCGCCACTTATTGAAGAGACTGTCTTTTCTCCATTGTATATCCTTGCCTCCTTTGTCATAGATTAGTTGCCCATAGTTTCATGGGTTTGTCTCTGGGCTTTCTATCCTGTTCCATTGATCCATATTTCTGTTTTTGGCCAGTACCATGTTGTCTTCATTACTGTAGCTTTGTAGTATAGTCTCAAGTCAGGGAGTCTGATTCCTCCAGCTCCGTTTTTTTTCCCTCAAGCCTGCTTTGGCTATTCGGGGTCTTTTGTGTCTCCATATTCATTTTAAGATTTTTTGTTCTAGTTCTGTAAAAAATGCCACTGGTAATTTGATAGGGATTGCATTGAATCTGTAGACTGCTTTGGGTAGTATAGTCATTTTCACAATATTGATTCTTCCAATCCAAGAACATGGTATATCTCTCCATCTGTTTGTGTCATCTTTGATTTCTTTAATCAGTGCCTTATAGTTTTCTGAGTACAAGTCTTTTACCTCCTTAGGTACGTTTATTCCAAGTATTTTTTTATTCTTTTTGTTGCAGTGGTGAGTGGGATTGTTTCCTTAATTTCTCTTTCTGATCTTTCATTGTTAGCGTATAGGAATGCAAGAGATTTCTCTGCATTAATTTTGTATCCTGCAACTTTACCAAATTCATTGATTAGCTCTAGTAGTTTCCTGGTGGCATCTTTAGGATACTCTATGTATAGTATCATGTCATCTGCAAACAGCAACAGTTTTACTTCTTCTTTTCCAATTTGGATTCCTTTTATTTCTTTTTCTTCTCTGATTGCCGTGGCTGAAACTTCCAAAACTATGTTGAATAATAGTGGTGAGAGTGGACATCCTTGTCTTGTTCCTGATCTTAGAGGAAATGTTTTCAGTTTTTCACCATTGAGAATGATATTTGCTGTGGGTTTGTCGTATACGGCCTTTATTATGTTGAGGTAGGTTCCCTCTATGCCCACTTTCTGGAGAGTTTTTATCACAAATGGGTGTTGAATTTTGTCAAAAGCTTCTTCTGCATCTATTGTGATGATCATATGGCTTTTCTCCTTCAATTTGTTAATATGGTGTATCACATTGATTGATTTGCACATATTGAAGAATTCTTGCATCCCTGGGATAAATCCCACTTGATCATGGTGTATGATCCTTTTAATGTGTTGTTGGATTCTGTTTGCTAGTATTTTGTTGAGGATTTCTGCATCTATATTCATCAGTGATACATTGGTCTGTAATTTTCTTTTTTTGTAGTATTTTTTTCTGGTTTTGGTCAGGGTGATAGTGGCCTCATAGAGTGAGATTGGGAGTGTTCCTTCCTCTGCAATTTTTTGGAAGAGTTTGAGAAGGATGGGTGTTAGCTCTTCTCTAAATGTTTCATAGAATTCACCTGTGAAGCCATCTGGAAGATTGTTAGTTGAAAGATATTAAATCACAGTTTCAATTTCATTGCTTGTGATTGGTCTGTTTATATTTTCTATTTCTTCCTGGTTCAGTCTTGGAAGGTTGTACCTTTCAAACAATTTGTCCATTTCTTCCAGGTTGTCCATTTTATTGGCATAAGAGTTGCTTGTAGTAGTCTCTTAGGATGCTTTGTATTTCTGTGGTGTCTTGTAACTTCTTTTTCATTTGTAATTTTATTGATTTGAGTCCTCTCCCTTTTTTTCTTGATGAGTCTGGCTAAAGGTTTATCAATTTTGTTTATCTTCTCAAAGTACCAGGTTTTAGTTTTATTGATCTTTGCTATTGTTTTCTTTGTTTCTATTTCATTTATTTCTGCACTGATCTTTATGATTTCTTTCCTTCCACTAACTTTGGGTTTTGTTTGTTCTTCTTTCTCTAGTTCCTTTAGGTGTAAGGTTAGATTGTTTATTTGAGATCTTTCTTGTTTCTTGAGGTAGGCTTGTATTGCTATAAACTTCCCTCTTAGAACTGCTTTTGCTGCATCCCATAGGTTTTGGATCGTTGTGTTTTCATTGTAATTTGTCTCTAGGTATTTTTTGATTTCCTCTTTGATTTTTTCAGTGATCTCTTGGTTATTTAGTAAAGTATTGTTTAGCCACCATGTGTTTGTATTTTTTACAGCTTTTTTCCTGTAATTGATATCTAGTCTCATAGCGTTGTGGTCGGAAAAGATACTTGATACGATTTCAATTTTCTTGAATTTACCAAGGCTTGATTTGTGACCTAAGATGTGATCTATCCTGGAGAATGTTCCATGAGCACTTGAGAAGAAAGTGTACTCTGCTGTTTTTGGATGGAATGTCCTATAAATATTAATTAAGTCTATCTTGTTTAATGTATCACTTAAAGCTTGTGTTTCCTTATTTATTTTCATTTTGGATGATGTGTCCATTGGTGAAAGTGGGGTGTTAAAGTCCCCCACTATTATTGTGTTACTGTCGATTTCCCCTTTTATGTGTTAGCATTTGCCTTCTGTATTGAGGTGCTCCTATGCTGGATGCATAAATATTTACAATTGTTTTATCTTTTTCCTGGATTGATCATTTGATCAATGTGTAGTGTACTTGTCTCTTGTAATAGTCTTTATTTTAAAGTCTATTTTGTCTGATATGAGAATTGCTACTCCAGCTTTCTTTTGATTTCCATTTGCATGGAATATCTTTTTCCATCCCCTCACTTTCAGTCTGTTTGTGTCCCTAGGTCTGAAGTGTGTTTCTTGTAGACAGCATATATATGGGTCTTGTGTTTGTATCCATTCAGCCAGTCTATGTCTTTTGGTGGAAGCATTTACATTTAAGGTAATTATCGATATGTATGTTCCTATTACCATCTTCTTAATTGTTTTGGGTTTGTTATTGTAGGTCTTTTCCTTCTCTTGTGTTTCCTGCCTAGAGAAGTTCCTTTAACATTTGTTGTAAAGCTGGTTTTGTGGTACTGAATTCTCTTAGCTTTTGCTTGTCTGTAAAGGTTTTAATTTCTCCGTCACATCTCAATGAGATTCTTGCTGGGTAGAGTAATCATGGTTGTAGGTTTTTCCCTTGCTGCTTTTAATATTTTTCTTTGTATTTAATTTTTGATACTTTGATTAATATGTGTTTTGGCATGTTTCTCCTTGCATTTATGCTGTATGGGACTCTCTGCGCTTCCTGGACTTGATTGACTCTTTCCTTTCCCATATTCGGGAAGTTTTCAACTATAATGTCTTCAAATATTTTCCCAGTCCCTTTTTTTTCCTCTTTCTTCTGGGACCCCTATAATTCGAATGTTGGTGAGTTTAATGTTGTCCCAGAGGTCTCTGAGACTGTCCTCAATTCTTTTCATTCTTTTTTCTTTATTCTGCTCTGCGGTAGTTATTTCCACTATTTTATCTTCCAGGTCACTTATCCATTCTTCTGCCTCAGTTATTCTGCTTTTGATTCCTTCTAGAGAATTTAAAATTTCATTTATTGTGCTGTTCATCATTTTTTTTTTTTTTTTTTTTTGCTCTTTAGTTCTTCTAGGTCCTTGTTAAATGTTTCTTGTATTTTCTCCTTTTTCTTTCCAAGATTTTGGATCATCTTTACTATCATTACTCTGAATTCTTTTTCAGGTTGACTGCCTATTTTCTCATTTGTTTTGTCTGGTGTGTTTTAACCTTGCTCCTTCACCTGCTGTGTATTTCTCTGTCTCATTTTGCTTAAGTTACTGTGTTTGGGGGTCTCCTTTTCACAGGCTGCAGGTTCGTAGTTCCCATTGTTTTTGGTGTCTGCCCCCAGTGGCTAAGGTTGGTTCAGTGGGTTGTGTAGGCTTCCTGGTGGGGGGGACTAGTGCTTGTGTTCTGGTGGATGAGGCTGGATCTTGTCTTTCTGGTGGGTAGGACCACGTCTGGTGGTTTGTTTTGGGGTGTCTGTGGCCTTATGATTTTAGGCAGCCTCTCTGCTAATGGGTGGGGTTGTGCTCCTGCCTTGCAAGTTGTTTGGCATAGGATGTCCAGCAGTGGAGCTTTCTGGTCGTTGAGTGGAGCTGGGTCTTAGCATTGAGATGGAGATCTCTGGGAGAACTTTCACCGTTTGATATTACGTGGAGACGGGAGGTCTCTGGTGGACCAATGTCCTGAACTCAGCTCTGCCACCTCAGAGGCTCAGCCTTGACACCTGGCTGGAGCACCAAGACCCTGTCAGCCACACGGCTCAGAAGAAAAGGGAGGGAAAAAAAGAAAGAAAGAAAGAAAGAAAAATAAAGTAAAATAAAGTTATTAAAATAAAAAATATTATTAAAAATGAAAAAGTAATTAAAAAAAAGAAAAAAGAAAAAAAGAAGAGAGCAACCAAGCCAAAAAACAAATCCACCAATGATAACAAGCACTAAAGCCTATACTAAAAAAAACAAAAACCAAAAATGGACAGACAGAACCCTAGGCCACATGATAAAAGCAAATCTATACAGACAAAATCACACAAAGAAGCATACACATACACACTCACAAAAAGTGAAAAAGGAAAAAATATATATTAAAAAAAAAGGGAAGAGAGCAACCAAATCAATAAACAAATCTACCAATGAAAATAATCTTTAAATACTAAACTAAGATAAACATAAAACCAGAAACAAATTAGATGCAGAAAGCAAACCCCAAATCTACATTTGCTCCCAAAGTCCACCACTTCAATTTTGGGATGATTTGTTGTCTATTCAGGTATTCCACAGGTGCAGGTTACATCAAGTTGATTGTGGAGATTTAATCCGCTGCTTCTGAGGCTGCTGGGAGAAATTTCCCTTTTTCTTCTTTGTTCGCAAATCTCCTGGGGTTCAGCTTTGGATGTGGCCTCACCTCTGCATGTAGGTTGCCGAGGGCAATCTGTCCCCTGTCCAGACAGGACGGGGTTAAAGTAGAAGCTGATTAGGGAGCTCTGGCTCTCTCAGGCCGGGGGGAGGGCGGGGTACAGAATGCAGGGTGAGCCTGCGGTGGCAGAGGCCAGCGGGACATTGTAATAACCTGAGGCGTGCCGTGTGTTCTCCTGGGGAAGTTGTCCCTGGATAACAGGACCCTGGCAGTGTCAGGCAGCACAGGTTCCCAGGAGGGGGTGTGTGGATAGTGACCTGTGCTTGCACACAGGCTTCTTGGTGGCTGCAGCAGCAGTATTAGCATTTCATGCCCGTCTCTGACGTCCACGCTGATAGGTGCGGCTCACGCCTGTCTCTGGAGCTGATTTAGGTGGTGCTCTGAATCCCCTCTCTTTGTGCACCCCGAAACAATGGTCTCTTGCCTCTTCGGCAGGTCCAGAGTTTTTCCTGGACTCCCTCCCGGCTAGCAGTGGCACACTAGCTCCCTTCAGGCTGTGTTCACTCAGCCAACCCCCGTCCTCTCCTTGGGATCTGACCCCCGAAGCCCGAGCCTCAGCTTCCAGCCCCCACCGCCCTGGTGGGTGAGCAGACAAGCCTCTCAGGCTGGCGAGTGCTGGTCAGCACCCATCTTCTGTGTGGGAATCTCTCCGCTTTGCGCTCTGCACCCCTGTTGCTGCACTCTCCTCTGTCACTCCTAAGCTTTCCCCCCGCCCACCCCCCATCTCCACCAGTGAAGGGGCTTCCTAGCATGTGGAAACTTTTCCTCCTTCACAGCTCCCTCCCAGAGGTGCAGGTCCCATCCCTATTCTTTTGTCTCTGTTTTTTCTTTTTTTCTTTTGCCCTACTCAGGTACATGGGGACTTTCTTGCATTTGGGAAGTCTGAGGTCTTCTGCCAGTGTTCGGTAGGTGTTCTGTAGGAGTTGTTCCTCATGTAGATGTAGTTCTGATATATTTGTGGGGAGGAAGGGGATCTCCACGTCTTACTCCTCCACCATCTTGAAGGTCTCTCTCTGCCTGGTTTTAAAATTTGCTCCTTGTCTTTTGTTTTTAGATCTTTTGCTCTGATATGCTGGTTATGCTTTTCTTTGTAGTTATTCTGATTAGGATTCATGAGACTTCTTGAATGTGTGATTTGAAGTCTTCCATCAAGTTTGTATTATGGTCCCATATCTTTTCAATTGTATTGTTGCCAGAGAATATGGTCTTTATGATACTGATTCTTTGAGATGTGTTGAGACTTGTGTTATGGCTGAGTGGAGTGTGGATTTTTAGAAATACTGCTTGTGAGCTTAGAAGAATGTGTATTCTCTACTTGTTAGATATGTAATTTAAAATATGTTAATTACAGAATTTTTGTTATATTTGTTCTTTAAATATTCTTTTTTTTTTTTTAATATTCTTTATCCAAATTAATTTGTTGTCTTCTAGACCACCAATAATTACTAGAGGTGTGCTAACATATGCTATGATGATTTTGAGGCAATTTTATTCTGTGCATCCAAGTTTAAAGTTGTTATAATCATACAGTGAATTGAAAAATTTATTATTATATAGTAATCTTCTCTATTCCCAATAATGCTCTTTGTCTTATATTTTGTTTTATCTAATATTAGTATACTTATCTCTGCATTGTTTTGGTATTTTTCTGGTATTTCTTTTTTAATCTTTGTTCTTTTAAACTTTCTACATTTTAATATTTTAGATGTGTCTATTATAAATGGTTTAGCTAGATTAAAAAAATGGACTTTTTCTTTTAACCTGTATTTAATTCATTCATATTTATAGTCATTATTGTTATATTTGGACTTGTTTCTATCAATGTAAATTTTCCCATTTCACTTGCTTCTTTCCTTCCTTTGCCTTTTTAAGATTAATTCAGTTTTTTAGTTAAAATTTTTTCTTAACCATTTCCCCCCTCAACCAGTTAAAAATAATATATCATATTCTTTTAGTAACTAATATTGAAATTTTATCATACATATGAAATTTAAGTAAGTTTAAAGTAAGTTAATATGTTAAATGCACTCCTGAACAATGCAAGGATCTTAGAACACTTTCCATCAGCTACTCACTTCTGATTAGTGAATCAAAACCAAAATTTGGAGACTGATGAATCTCCAAATGCTACTGAAGGCTAGAACTTTAGTTCTATACTTTATTGTTTCAACACTATAAATTAGAATACCTCCTCCCCTTCCTCCTTTCATTCTAATCTTCTTCCTCCTTGCCCTTTTCTTTCTCTTTTTTATGCCTATGATGTCATTTAAAATTATCTACATCTTTACCAATTCGTTCACTATTAATTTGCCTTTCAGACTTTCCTTTAGCAATAATTTTCTTTCTTACTGAAGCACATTCTTTAGAAGTTCCTATGGTGAATATCTGTTGATGGCAAACTCTCTAGGTTTTTGTTCAGCTGAAAATGTCTTCATTTTATAAATATTTCTGAAAAGATAGTTTTGCTGAATACATAATTTAAAGTTGGCAGTTAATTTTTCTCAATTAGGAAGTTATTATTTCCTGTCTTTTTGCTTTCTTTTGTTACTGTTGGGAATCTAAACATCATTGCTTTTCTTTCAGGTTGCTTTCAAAATCTTTCTGTTTTTTTGTGATCTGCAATTTCATTACAATGTATCTTTGTGGGTTTCTTTTCATTTATCTTATTATATACTGACTTCCTTTACTTAGGAGCTTATGTATCTCATCAGTTTTGGAAAATTCTTTATCATTTTCTCTTCAAATATTGCAGTCCCTCCATTCTCTGTATTTTTTTCTTTAGGATTCTGACTGGATGTATTTTTTTTTTTTTAAATTTATTTATTATTTATTTATTATTTATTTTTGGCTGTATTGGGTCTTCGTTTCAGTGCGAGGGCTCTCTCTAGTTGTGGCAAGCGGGGGCCACTCTTCATCGCAATGCGCGGGCCTCTCACTATCGCGGCCTCTCTTGCTGCGGAGCACAGGCTCCAGATGCGCAGGCTCAGTAGTTGTGGCTCACAGGCCTAGTTGCTCCACGGCATATGGGATCTTCCCAGACCAGGGCTCGAACCCGTGTCCCCTGCATTGGCAGGCAGATTCTCAACCGCTGCGGCACCAGGGAAGCCCCTGGATGTATTTTAAAGTCTTTCATTTTATCCTCCACAACTTTCAATCTCTATCTTAATTTTTATCTCCTTTTTTCTCTAAACTGGATCCTGGATATTCTTTCAGATATATCTTCCAGTTCACCAATTCTCTCTTCATTCACATCTAATCTGCAATCTAAACCATCCATTAAGTTTTTTTTTTTTAATTAATTAATTTTATTTATTTTTGGCTGCATTGGGCCTTCGTTGCCGCACGCGGGCTTTCTCTAGTTGCGGTGAGTGGGGGCTACTCTTCATTGCGATGCACAGGCTTCTCATTGCAGTGGCTTCTCTTGTTGCAGAGCACGGGCTCTAGGGTGCACAGGCTTCAGTAGTTGTGGCACGTAGGCTCAGTAGTTGTGGCTCGTGGGCTCTAGAGCGCAGGCTCAGTAGTTGTGGCGCATGGGCTTAGTTGCTCCGTGGCATGTGGGATCTCCCTGGACCAGGGCTCGAACCTGTGTCCCCTGCATTGGCAGGCGGATTCTTAACTACTGTGTCACCAGGGAAGCCCTCCATTATTAAGTTTTCTTTTTCAACAATTACATTTTTGATTTCCAAAAGTTCCTTTTGTTTTCATTTTTTCAAATCTGCAGAATATTTTTGACAGTCCCTTAACAATTACTTGTTCTGTGAAAACATCTTTTTTTTTTTTTTTAAAGAAATTCACGTTCTTTTATTTATTTATTTATTTATTTATGACTGTGTTGAGTCTTCGTTTCTGTGCAAGGGCTTTCTCTAGTTGCGGCAAGTGGGGACCACTCTTCATCGCGGTGCGCGGGCCTCTCACCATCGCGGCCTCTCTTGTTGCGGAGCACAGGCTCCAGACGCGCAGGCTCAGTAATTGTGGCTCACGGGCCCAGTTGCTCCGTGGCATGTGGGATCTTCCCAGACCAGGGCTCGAACCCGTGTCCCCTGCATTGGCAGGCAGATTCTCAACCACTGCGCCACCAGGGAAGCCCAAACATCTTTAATTATTTGAACAGATTATATACAGAAATATTATATTCTGTATCTGACATTGCCAAAATATGAATTCCTTGGGGACTTGAATCTGTTTGTAGTTACTGATGACTTGCAATAATGGTGTCTTCTTTCCACATGTACTTTCTGATTTTGGTTGTGAGCTCATAATTGCTTGCTCTGAATCTGTGGGAATCTTTTGGTAATACAGTGGGGTGGTTTTCTTCAGAAAACATTTATTTGTACTTTTGCTAGGAAACAGGGAGAGTACTGACCTGGAACATTTTAGCTTCCTTTAAGAATATCAGCTTAATGTGGGACTCTCAAGTTCAACTTTTCTACTTACTTCTAGCCCAAGTCTTAGTTCAGCTATCTCAGCTCTAATATTGGCTTGTGCCTTTAGGCCACTCTACCTTTCCCTAATTATTACTGCTCATTATTCTGCATTTTTGAAATTTATTTTTGGAGAGAGTATCCTGAAAAATTACCCTTTTTCTTATGCTTTCAGACATGTAATAAAGAATGTTTTATCAGGATCTATCTGTTTTTGTGGTGGGCGGACTTTTCAGAATATTTAGTTCCTCTTACTTCCAGAAAAGGAAATCTGATATCTTTTTCTCAAGTGTCTCTTTAATAAGGTTTAAAATATTTACAACTAGATCTTCAGCTGAGTTTAAAAAAAGTAATTCAGACATCAAAACCTATTTTACTCACCATGATCAAGCAGTGTTCCTCACAGCTCCAGTTTTATGATCTTCCTATTCACTTTATCTTGCATGTGGAATGTAAACTTGCCATGGAAGGTTAGATTTAGAATGTTCAAATGAGCAATTATCTTTTAACACCAACACAAGTCATGCACATAATTTGGCAGAGTGAAGATTACATACAGAAAAGACTTGGCATTTCTTACAAGACAAATAGAAGAGTGAGAACATTTCTGAGTGAAGGCCAGTGAGCTCCATCTCTCTAAAAAGATAGATAAAACAGCAAAGAGATTGATGGCTTGACATTAATGAGACTGACAGTCTTTAAAATTTTACAAAATTTTTCTCTTAAATCTTCATACATATCCAGAGCAAAGTTTTTCTGTGAATGCAGCAGTGTGTAAATTTGACTATGTAGAAGTTTCACAGGTATCTCTGAATCATATACTTAAAGTTAAAAATATGCTGTTTAAGGTGGAATACCACTGATAAATCAACTACAGTCTTATTCTGAACAATAATATTGGTGAAATCATGAGCTTGATATACCAGTTATATTTTTCTACAATATACAATGTATCCTTTGACGTATGTGTATCTCAATTCAGAAGACACCATTGTAAGGCAAGAAGAAGCGGTGAGTAGCAGATTGAAGTGAGCTTACTTTCTGAAATTGCACCACAGAGTCTTCATGGGCAGGGTGGGGAGGAGCAAGTTGGTCTGGAGTGGTGGAAGCTCTGGGTAAGACTCTGATTTTCAGGTGCTATTTGTTGACAAATAAACAAGTGTGGGCATGCAGAGGCTTGATCCTCCTTCACATTTTAAAGTGTCTCTTCAACTCTCATTAAATGAAATTTGTGTTCACTCCCCATCTCTGGGTCTTAGTTAGTTCCCCAGTACACTAAAGAGGCAAGGCCAAGTGTTCTCTAAGGTTTCTCCTAGCACTATCAGTCTGGTGTAATATGTGAAGGTGGGGTACATGTTAGTATTCACCACCACCTCCTCTCAGTACCACACTAAATAGTGTGCAGTAGAAAAAGGGAGGACATTAGCCACAGCAATTAGACAAGAAAAATAAATAAAAGGTATCCAAACTGGAAGGGAAGAGGTAAAACTGTCACTATTTGCAGATGACATGATACTCTATATAGAGAACCCTAAAGACTCCACACAAAAACTATTAGAACTAATAAATGCATTCAAAAAGGTATTAAAATACAAGATTAATATACAGAAATCTGTTGCATTTCTTTACACTAACAATGAAATGCCAGAAAAAAAACCCCATTAAAAATAACATCAAAAAACAACAACAAAAAACAACCTAGGAATAAACTTAACCAAGGAGGTGAAAGACCTATACACTGAAAACTACAAAACACTGATACAGAAATGGAAAGACACCCCATGCTATTGTATTGGAAGAAATAATACTCTTAAAATGGCCATACTGCCCAAAGCAATCTACAGATTTAATGTGATCCCTATCAAAATACCCATGACATTTTTCATAGAACTAGTACAAATAATCCTAAAATTTACATGGAACCACAAAAGACCCAGAATTGCCAAAGTAATCCTGAGGAAAAAGAACAAAGCTGGAGGCATAACTCTTCCAGACTTCAGACAATCCTGAAAAGCTACAGTAATCAAAACAGCATGGTATCAACACAAAAACAGGCAAATAGATCAATAAAACAGAATACAGAGCCCAGAAATAAACCCACACACCTACAGTCAATTAATCTTCAACAAAGGAGGCAAGAATATACAATGGAGAAAAGACAGTCTCTTCAACACGTGGTGTTGGTAAAGCTGGACAGCTATATGTAAATCAATGAAGTTGGAACAGTCTCTCACACCATATATAAAAATAAACTCAAAATGGTTTAAAGACCAAAATATACAAAATGACACCATAAAATTCCTAGAAGAGAACACAGACAAAACATTCTTGGACATAAATTTATCAGTATATTCTTAGGTCAGTCTCCCAAGGCAAAAGAAATAAAAGCAAAAATAAACAAATGGTACCTAATAAAACTTAAAAGCTTTTGCACATTCAAAGGAAACCATCAACAAAACGAAAAGATGATCTACAGAGTGGGAGAAAATGTCTGTAAGTGATGTGACCGACAAGGGGTTAATATCCAAAATATACAAACAGCTCATACAATTCAATATCAAAAAAACAAACAATCCAATCCAAAAATGGGCAGAAGACCTAAACAGACATTTCTCCAAAGAAGACATACAGATGGACAACATGAAAAGATGCTCGACATCACTAATTATTAGAGAAATGCAAATCACAATCACAATGAGGTATCACCTCACACCAGTCAAAATGGCTATCATCAAAAAGTCTACAAATAATAAATGCTGGAGAGGGTGTGGAGAAAAGGGAACTCTCCTACACTGTTGTTGGAAATGTAAATTGGTGCAGCCAGTATGGAAAACAGTATGGAGTTTCCATAAAAAACTAAAACTAGAGCTACCATATGATCCTGCAATCCCACTCCTGGGCATATATACAGAAAAGACAAAAGCTCTAATTTGAAAAGATAATGCCCCCCAACATTCATAGCAGCATTATTTACAACAGCCAAGACATGGAAACAACACAAATGCCCAACAACTGATGACTGGTTTAAGAAGATGTGGTACATATATACAATGGGATATTACTCAGCCATAAAACAGAATGAAATAATGCCATTTGCAACAACATGGATGGACCTAGAGATTATCATACTAAGTGAAGTCAGTCAGACAGAGAAAGAGAAATATTACATGATATCACTTATATGTGGAATCAAAAAATAATACAAATGAATCTATATATAAAACAGAAACAAACTCACAGACATAGAAAACAAACTTACAGTTACCAAAGGGGAAGTGTGTGTGTGGGGGGATAAATTAGGAGTTTGGGATTAACAGATACAAACTACTATACAAAAAGTAGATAAGCAGTAATGATTTACTGTATAGCACAGGGAACTATAATCAATATCTTGTAATAACTTATAATGGAAAATAATCTGAAAATAATGTAACTCAATTACTTTACTGTACACCTGAAGCTAACACAATATTGCAAATCAACTATATTTCAATAAAAAAAAGAAAAAGCGAGGACAGTTTCCTCCATCATGGACCTAAACAGGCTCTCAACAAAGTTGTTTTCCTTAAACACTGTTTAATCTGTAGATTATTTCATGAAAAAATATCTTGATTCAAACAACTTTGTTACTTTATCTCTTATTCCTTCTTAGAGAACATTGAGCTACCTCCTTCACATAGCTATGATAATGTGGGTGATTTCATTAATTCACTTCACTGTCCTTAAGGTGAAGACAGTACCTGTCAAGATAAAGCAGAAAAATGGAAAGAAACTGACAGTTTGGTGACACTATTAGAGCCGCTGGATCAACCCTTGCTTAAAGCTTGAATTGGAATTTTCATTTATATGAACCAATGCATCACCTTCATCGTATAAGACAGATGTGGGTTTTGGTTACTTGCAGTTAAAAGCATCCTAATGAAAATATCTCCATTTAGAGTATAACTTGAAAATATGACTCAGATAAAGGTTCATTACCTCTGAGGGAAACCAAAGTTCTAGGTCACACTTTCTGCTTTAAAAAAACCAACTCTACCAAAATCCAGATTTATAAAACAGTAAATTATTTGCATTTTAAAAGGAGTTTAAAAATTTTTATAGGAGGCTCACTACAAGGTTTCATTATTTAGCCATTTTCTCCAGTGAATTTAAAATGTGATTTCCCTGATGTATCACCTAATGTATACTTTTCCAGGGACGTATCGACTGTGTAAAGTAGAAGCATGCTGGTTCTAGGGTTCTGGGTAATTAAGTGTCATCTCTGTACTCAACCTCTGAGGGTACAGTAGTAGGCAATCTTCTGGACAGATATCTCAGTTTCCTCCAGGAGTTAATTGGAAGCTTGCAAAGAGTCTGGGATTTGTCATTAAACATTTCTGCTGTCAAGCAAATAAGAGTGATGACCAGACAGCACATACAGTTTCTGAAGATTTACTGAGGGGAATTCATGGAGCTGTGAGCTTAGCAGGTGTGTGGCTACCCAGTTGCTCACCACATTCTAGGAGTACACAGTGACCCTGGCCCTTGAACTTTAGGGTTTACAAGTAGGGTGACTACATGTCCTGATTTGCCCAGGACAGCCCCAGTTTATACCATCATGATTATGAATACCCCCCTCTACCAGTTCCTACTTATAAGCTGCATGACTGGGGGAACACCAGCACAGAGAGGCACATAGATCAAAGTAGTTTGAGGAATAGAACATCACAAGAAGGACTGAACGGGTCAGCATCTGGAAAACCAGGGTAGAGGCTACAGCAATAATTATGTAGGGAGAGCTTTTTAATTATTATCGCATAGATAAAAATGGGGTTTATTGTCTGGCAGGGTAAACAGTAAATATACTGTTTTGTTTTTGAGATGAACACAAAGACTGACATACGCTAAATAAACTCAGTGACAATTAGCCAATGGCTAGAAGTGTCATAGATCAGTTATACAGCTTTCAGCTCCTAGGTGACAGAGTGATTAACTTCCTTTTTGCATCATGCTCACGCATCACATCACCCTTCCTTTTGAGCCAACACTTGGCCTCAGACTCCTTCTGTGGCAGCCACTGCCAATTGTTGAGAGCTGGGACACGAGATCACACCTATTTGTGCTCCTTGTCATTTCATTCTATCTGCTCCTAAATGTCAGAATGGGTACTAACACAGCTATGGGTTTTGCAAGAAAATAAATGCAAAGCTTTTGGAAGAGAGACCAAAGGATTCATTCGTCCATTCATTCCTTTTTTTAAAGATTTTTTGATGTGCACCATTTTTAAAGTCTTTATTGAACTTGTTACAATATTGCTTCTGTTTTATGTTTTGGTTTTTTGTCTGGGAGGCATGTGGGATCTTAGCTCCCCTGCCCAGGGATCAAACCCACACCCCCTGCATTGGACGGGGGAGTCTTAACCACTGGACCGCCAGGGAAGTCCTCGTCCAGTCATTCTTTTCAACAGATATTTATGTTTCATGGAAGAAAAGGAGTGAGACTGAATTCACAGATGTTAACAGTAAAGCAACATCCGACCTCATGGTGGGCAGAGGTGAAGAACTATAAGGTTTCCAAGTCAGCAGCCAACTACAAACTCACCTGTAAGAAAGAAATTGTAGTGCACATCTCCTTCCACAGCGGGGCACTCCAAGCTCATCACTGAAAACGCCCGCAGTGTTGATTCAGCGAGCGGTTGGAGAACAAGTGCTTCCCGTCTTTTCTCCATACCTAGGGATTATTAAGTGGGTAAAATTAAAAGTACATTGGCAGGGCTCTGTGTGAATGAGGCGAAGCCATTTTAACATCAGTCCCTATGGTTCCAGCAACTTATTCTAAATTAATTCATGTTTAAAAATGTGACAGAAATGTGTTAAATTTGAGAACAAATTGGACTTCAGATCTGTCTGGGTCTCCATTATACAAAGATGAAATAATTATATAAAAGATGGAAAAATTTGGGGGCAAAATAATTCTCATTCAAAGCTTTATTAATGGTTTATCAGAAAACTACAGTCAGCTTCACCTCAAACGCTCATGCCTTCATCAGAATGGGCAATATAGAATTCAAATTACATTTGGATAAGCAGAATTTTAGATAGATATGAGTCAGGTCTCAACACTTATTCAATATCTTTATCCCTGTGTCTGGGACAAAAATCTTTCAATATTTCCAAAGGCCCGATAGCATTTCCAAATCAGCAGTGGATGAAGCTGGGACCGCGCGGCTCTGATGATGCAAATACAAGTGTATGGGGTGGCCCTTATAACTTGTTTTTCGCATTACAAAATGAAACCATTAAAGGGGCGACCCTTACCTTTCCTAGTAAATAAAAGATTTTGAGGACCAAATCCTGGAAGGCTGGCATCAATGCCGCCGGGCGTGCTGACCCCCTTCCGAGCAGCGAGCGCGGCGCCTGGGAGCCCACGAGTTTCCGCTGGAGAGGGGCGCGCTGAGCGCTCCCCACCGCTCGCCCGGGCAGACGGAAAGGGCTAATTGGTTTGCAACTGAACAGCGAAATTAAAAGGCAGCATTAAAAGCCCAAGGGAGCAGAAGCCCAGATTGTGGAGCCGGCAGAGCGGCGGGCTTTGAGGGTCCCCGGGGCGAAAGGGGAAGGGACGGCGCGCCCAGCCGCGGGCAGATGGATCCCGGGCTCCCGCGGCCCGCGCCCGGGGGGCGGCGGCCGCATCAACATCTTCCCACTTGGTTTAAGTTTATTCTGGGCCGCCGCGAGCTGGAACAGGAAATGTTCAGTCTTTCATGTCCGTTCGCGGGTTGCACTTCTGCACCTCCCGGCGAGCACTGATTAGTCAGTTGAGTTCTACCGCGTTTGAAGTTCACCATTTATTATTAAAGAGAAGTGGCAGTGATTAGTTCTGAGTCCTCAGAGAGCTAAATAAATATTTACCAAATAACGAGATTCAGCCCTACAAAACCGGCTCGAACAGGTTTCTGAAATGCCGGCGAGGAGCCGAAGTGCCTCCCCCAGGCAGGAAGTGGAGCTGCGGCCTTCCGGGCGGAGGCAGCCCTCTGCAGAAGGGCCAGTCGCTGGAAACCTTTGTGAGTCCCGGCAAAACGGAGAAAATCCCAGTCCTAAATCCAACTCGGTGGTTTGCGGTTTTAAATGATTTTAGGCACGTCCCTCCTTGGTGGCGCAGTGGTTAAAAATCCGCCTGCCAATGCAGGGACACAGGTTCGAGCCCTGGTCGCGGAAGATCCCACATGTCGGCGGAGCAACAAAGCCCGTGCGCCAAAACTACTGAGCCTGCGCTCTAGAGCCCAGGAGCCACAACTACTGAAGCCGGGGCGCCTAGAGCCTGTGCTCCGCAATAAGAGAAACCACTGTAATGAGAAGCCCGCGCACCGCAAGGAAGAGTAGCCCCCGCTTGCTGCAACTAGAGAAAGCCGATGCGCAGCAACGAAGACCCAATGCAGCCAAAAATAAATAAATAAATAAATTTAAAAAACCATGCATATAAATGATTTTATAGGCTGTGTTTCTCTTATAAAGGCAGAGGTGAATGTCAAGCTAAACTTTGAACTTTCCTGTTAAAACAATTTAAACAATAAAGTAGCATTCTATTGCTCAAACAATTAAGAGGGTTGATTTGTATTGCTTCCAACATTAGGATTTTCTTAGCCCCAGTGAGACAGGCTGGGACCTGGGCCCCTTTGCTGGGACCTGGGCCCCTTTGCTGCAATGCTTGCCCCTGGACACACTGCTCCTCCAGCAACAAAATACAAAGAAACTGTATGGGACTAAAAATAACTGCATGCATGCCCAATTAGGGCAAATTCTGGACCCAAAATATAGAAAGAGACCCAAAAACCCAATTGCCACTTTTCAAGAGCCTGGAGCAAAAGCAGGGTGTTGGGAGCAAAAGCAGGGTACTGAGCATGCCTCCTGCACACACCACCACCAGAGGGGTGGGCAAAACATCTAAGCCACCCCTCCAGCAGGACCCCTGGACACACCCCTACCGTCACCCCATATAAAGAACAAGCTTGTGCCCCTCCAGGGGCAACCAAGCAAGGGAACCTGTTGTTTGTTCTCGCTCCCCGCTGCTGCTGCAGGGGCCCCAATAAAGCCTTGCCTGAATTTCTTGTCTGGCCTCTAGTCAATTTCTATTGATTCGGGAGGGCCAAGTGTCCTGGTCGGTAACACCAGTATGCTCCAAAATATACTCAGATTGTGAACATTGAAAAGAGCTTATTTAGACGGCTTATTGGGCAAACAACTTACAAGATGGCATCGTTGTCAAAAGCATTCATGGTGGTTATCTTTAAAACCTTTTTTTCCCTTAGTATTAGACGAATACTTTAGAGCATGTAGAATATGCATGTATTCGCGCATCAATATCATGCTATCGGTATCTGAAGTTTTGTATCATGATTTTTTCAGCCACACTTTTTTAGTGAGAATTTTCTATTGACATTAAAAATTTCTAGAAAACATTACTAATTGTTGAACATTAAGGTGGTTCCCAGAGTCCACTATTATAAATAGCACAATTGACATAGTTATACATAAGTCTGTTTGCATCTTTCTGATTAGTCCGTTAGGAAAAATGCTCAGGTATGGAATTACCAAGACAAGCATATGAAAAAATTTAAGCTTCTTACTGTATCTTGCTGAATTTATAGAATGTAAATTGAATGCATTTAATAGGTAAAAAACCACTTTAATTTGAATTTCTTTGGTTATGAGTTGGGTTTAATATACTATGAGTTCTTTCAGAACAGGGCCATTTTTTGCTCATCACTGTATACCTGGTGTCTTGTGTAATACCAGGTACATACTTGGTACTCAATAAATATTTGTTGATTGAATAAGTAAAAGATGAATAAATGTTAGCAGGATAGTTGAGTTTCTTTTTTTGTCAATTTCTTTTTCATATTGTTCAGTTATCGATTATTGTGACAGTTGTCTTTTTCTTATTAATTTAAACTGTGTTTTACATAATTAGGATTTAACCTTTTGTCACATATGTGGCAAATCATGTGCCCTCCCCAAAGCATAAATATGTGTGTTTGTGTGGGTGTGTGTTTGAGTACTTTTCGATTTCCAGAAGTTAAAAAATAATAATTTCATAAGTATTTGTGACACCCTTTTTTAAAAATAATTATTTATTTAAAATTTTTGGCTGTGTTGGGTGTTCGTTGCGGTGCGCGGACTTCTCATTGTCGTGGCTTCTCTTGTTGCGGAGCACAGGCTCTAGGCGTGCAGGCTTCAGTAGTTGTGGCACGTGAGCTCAGTAGTTTTGGCTTGCAGGCTCTAGAGCTCAGTCTTAGTAGTTGTGGCCCATGGGCTTAGTTGCTCCGTGGCATGTGGGATCTTTCCGGACCAGGGCTCGAACATGTGTCCCTTGCACTGGCAGGCAGATTCTTAACCACTGTGCCACCAGGGAAGCCCGACACCCTTTTAAAAAAAAAAAAAAAAAATTTTGTTTATTTATTTGGATGTGCTGGGTCTTAGTTGCGGCATGCAGGATCTAGTTCCCGCATGCGGGATCTAGTTCCCTGACCAGGGATCGAACCCGGGACCCCTGCATTGGGAGCGAGGAGTCTCAGCCACTGGACCACCAGGGAAGTCCCTGTGACACTCTTTATCACATACACAAATTAATTTGCTATAGCTGTGCAATCTAAGATTTGAGGCAGTTTTATATATTTTAGGCAGCACATTCTCCTTGTTTACCAAGTTTTTCCTTGGCCTTGAAGTTTTTTCCAGGACATAATGCGTCAAGTAAAAGGGCATTGCAATTTTAGTCTTAGTCTGACAAACGCTAGGCTCAAGACCTGTTGTCATACCAGGGAAAGATCTGTCAACTCCTTAGTTCCCAAACAACTATCTAATAAATGCTTCTTGCTGCTCTTCCATTTGCCCTTTTGTTTTCGTGTTCATTATTATTAAAGCCATGAATAGAAAAAGGATCTTTGCTTCTTAAGGGGTTTTCTGCACATATCTCATTCCAAATGAACATGTAATCCCCTTTGTTATTCCACCTGGTTGTGGTTGAAATGACATAGTGTTAGGGACCGTGGGATGGAAACGGGTTGCAGTTATTCCAAGTAGTAATGATTTAAAACTTTGGGAGTATGGATATCTAATGGAGAGAGACATTAAGCCTTAGATTTCTTTTCTTTGCTAAGCATTCCCAGAAATAAAAGCATGATATAGGAGCCAAAAACTTGTCTAAGGCAAACACTACAGTATTTAAGTCACAAAAGCTGACAAGATTGCATATTCTACGTACTTTTGTAAGGTTAGGCTTGAGGCTTAGAGATGGGAAAGGAGCTCACTTGGAGTAGATTTTTTTTCTTCTTCTTACATCAGCACCAGTTTGGGTTACCTGAAGCTCTGTTTCATTTTGTCGTTACTCTAGACATAGAGCAGTTTCTACCTGAGACACTGCTGGCCTGAACTAGAAAAACCTCTGTGAACCCAACACTTGTCTTCTGTTCAAGGGATACACACCATGTGGGATTGTTTAAAAATAGTTATTCAATAAGCATTCAATAAGCATTTAGCATGTGCTTTCTGGGTTGCTTGTTTGACTTTTTCAGATGCTGAAGGATGTAGGCTTTAGTGGGAAAGACAGTGAAGGAGAGTTAACCTGATCAGATTCTGAGTGGTTTACCACTATCTGTCCTTCGAGGCCCCTTGAGTTCCTGGAGTCTTCTTGGATAACTCTATAGTCAACACTGACATGTTCCTTTCTGTCTACCTTTCATTCAAAAATATTGAAGCCAAGTATGTATAGTGAACAACAACACAGGCATGGTTTTTATTTTCATACAGTTAACTTTCCAGTAGGAGGAAACAGGCAATAAATAAGGGCACAAGTAAATATGGCAATTTCAGATGGTGAAAAGCTCTGTGAAGAAAACGCATGCCAGAGTATGTGGCAGGTGGGGTGAGCGGCTGGCTGATGCTGGATGGTCAGGGAAGGCTTTTTCAATGGGCAACACAGGACGCAAGATCCTACTGAAAACAAGCAGCCAGCTGTATCAGGGGAGGGACTGGCCACTACAGAGGACAGAAGGCAGGTAAGAGCTTGGATGATTGAGGAATAGAAAGAAGACCAGTGTGTCTGAGGCTAGTGAAAGTGAAGATGTGCGGTAGGAGATGGGGTCTCAGAAGTCGGCAGGCCTCAGGACATCTAAGCCTTTGTGGTACTTTGGTGGAGTGTACTTTTTCTTTTTTTCCTGCCAAGTGAAATAGGAAGCTATGAGAAGATTTTCAGTTTCACAGTACAAGCTCTGATTTGGGTTTTCAAGCGATGGTTCAGATTGCCGTATGGCAAATTGACAGAGAACGTGAGAAGTGGAGGCAGAGGGACCAGTTGAGAGTCTGGCACTCCCTCATTTTCAAACTAATGCTCTGAGGGCGTCCCTAGTAGTGGGTTACAAGCTCCTTTAGGACGAGAACATGCTACTTCTCCTCTTTCTATTCCTTTTCCTCATCCTTCTTTCTTTTTTTGTCTATTACTCCTAGAGGCTCGAACAGTGTGAGCAACATAATGGGCTCAATCAAAACTTGCAATGATCTGGATGACTTTTCTGCAAATTACTCCCAGGACTTTTTGGATGTAGAAATGGCCCGGTGTATTTGCCATTTGCTTTGAATGTGTGGAATCAAGTGATTTCAGCTCCTTGGAAGAAGGTAACTGCATAATGAAGAGGTGATGTTTTCTTTTTTCTTTTTTTTTCTCAGTTCTATTGAGGTATAATTGACAAAAAAAATTATAATTTATTTAAAGTGTACAGCATGATGAACTGATGCAGGTATACATTGCGAAAGGATTCCCACCTCACATATTTATTTTTTTTCCTTTTTGGTGGGAACACTTAAATTCTACTCTCTTCACAAATTTCAATTATACAATACAGTGTTATCAACTATAGTCACCATGTTATACATTAGATCCTCAGACTTTAATCATCTTAAAACTGAAAACTTGTACACTTTTATCAGCCTCTCCCTATTTCCCCGATGCCCCATATCCTAGAAATCATTATTCTACTCTATGTTTCTATGAATTTGACTTAATGACCCTTTCAATGTACTATTGAATTTGGTTTGCTAATATTTTGTTGAGGATTTTTGCATCTATGTTCATAAGGGCCATTGGCCTATAATTTTCTTTTCTTGTAGTGCCTTTCTCTGGCTTTTGATAGCAAACTAATGCTGACCTTGTAAAATGAGGCTGGGAAATGTTCCCTTCTCTTCTGTTTTCTTGGAAGAGTTGGGAAGGGTTGGTATTAATTCTTCTTTAAATGTTTGGAAGAATTCACCAGTGCAGCCATCTGTTTTTTCCTGTGTTGGGAGGGTTTTAAACACTGATTCAATCTCCTTACTAGTAATTGATCATTTCAGATTTTCTATTTCTTTTTTTATAAAAATATTTATTTATTTATTTATTATTTATCTGGCTGTGCCGGGTCTTAGTTGCAGCATGCGGGATCTTCACTGTGGCATGTGGGATCTGGTTCCCTGACTAGGGATTGAACCCGGGCCCCCT
This sequence comes from Eschrichtius robustus, assembly GCF_028021215.1. Lineage (NCBI taxonomy): Eukaryota > Metazoa > Chordata > Mammalia > Artiodactyla > Eschrichtiidae > Eschrichtius > Eschrichtius robustus. Next base: position 61,873,047 of record NC_090829.1, on the reverse strand, counting down.
GCACTGGGAGTGCAGAGCCTTAGCCGCTGGACCACCAGGGAAGTCTCTGGATTTTCTATTTCTTTATGATTCAGTGTTGGTAGGTTATATGCATTTAGGAATTTATTCATTTTCTAGGTTATCTAGTTGTTGGCATGTAATTGTTCATAGTAGTTTCTTATAATCCTTACTATTTCTGTGTTATCAGTTTTAATGCCTTCTGTCTCATTTCTGATTTTTATCTATTTGAGTATTTTTTCTGTTTTTCTTAGTTAGTCTAGCTAAACTTTGTCAATTTTGTTTATCTTTTCAAAGAACCAGCTCTTAGTTTCATGGATTTTTTTCTCTAGTCGTTTTAGTCCCTTTTTCATTTATTTACACTCTGCTTTGCTGTTTCCTTCCCTCTACTAACTTTGGATTAGTTTGTTCTTTTTCTAGTTCTTCGAGGTGTAAAGTTAAGTTGTTTATTTGAGATCTTTACTTTTTCTTAGTATAGGAATTTATTGCTGTAAACTTCCCTCTTAAAACTGCTTTAAGTTTTGGTATGTTATCTATTTCTATATTCATTTGTCTTAACTTTCCTTTTGATTTCTTCTTTGTCCTATTGGTTGCTCAGGAGCATGTTGTTTAATCTGCACATATTTGTGAATTTTTCAGTTTTTTTCTTTTAATTGATTTCTAGTTTTGTACCATTGTGGTTGGAAAAGATGCTTGATGTGATTTCAGTCTTCTTAAATATATTAACACTTATTTTGTGGCCTAACACATGATCTATCCTGGAAATGTTCCATGTACACTTGAGAAGAATGTGTATTCTGCTGCTGTTGGATGGAATGTTCTGTATATGACTGTTAGTTTAGTGTGTAGTTTAAGTCCAGTGTTTCTTTATTGATTTTCTGTCTGGATAATCTATCCATTGACAAAAGTGGGATATTGAAGTTCCCTATATTATTGTATTGTTATCTATTTCTCCTTTCAGATCTGTTAATATTTGCTTTATACATTTAGGTGCTTTGATGTGGGTGTATAAATATTTATAATTGTTATATCCTCTTGATGACTTGACCCCTTTATAACTGTATAGTGATCTTATTTGCCTCTTGTTACAATTTTAGCTTAAAGTCTATTTTGTCAGATGTAAGTGTAGCTAACCCTCCTCTCTTTCTATTTTTATTTACATGGAATATATTTTTCCATCACTTCACTTTCAGTCTATGTGTGTCTGTAAAGCTGAAGTGAATCTTTTGTAGGCAGCATATGGTTGGATTTTTTTTTTAATTCGTTCAGCCACTCTATGTCTTTTTTTTTTTTTTTTAATTTTTATTTATTATTTATTTATTATGTTTTTTATTTTTGGCTGTGTTGGGTCTTCGTTTCTGTGTGAGGGCTTTCTCCAGTTGCGGCGAGTGGGGGCCACTCTTCATCGCGGTGCGCGGGCCTGTCACCATCGCGGCCTCTCCTGTTGCGGAGCAGAGGCTCCAGACGCTCAGGCTCAGTAGTTGTGGCTCACAGGCCCAGTTGCTCCGCGGCATGCGGGATCCTCCCAGACCAGGGCTCGAACCCGTGTCCCCTGCATTGGCAGGCAGACTCTCAACCACTGCGCCACCAGGGAAGCCCTCTATGTCTTTTGATTGGAGAATTTAGTCTATTTAGATTTTTTAAATTATTTATTTATTTTTATTAGGGCATAATTGATTTATAATATTATATTAGTTTCAAATATACAATATAGTGATTCAAAAATTTTATAGATTATACTCCATTTATAGTCATTATAAAATATTGGCTATATTCTAGTCCATTTACATTTAACTTAATTATGGAGTTACTATTGCCATTTTATACATTGTTTTCTGGCTGTATGTAGTTTCTTTTTTCTTCTCTTGCTCTCTTCCTTTGTACTTTGGTGTATTTCTATAGTGGTCTGTTTTGATTCATTACTTTTTATTTTGTATCTCTGCCATAGTTTTTTGTTTTGTGGTTACCATGAGGCTTACATAAAACATCTTATAGTTAAAACGGTCAATTTAAAACTGATAATGACTTAACTTCTAATGCATACAAAACTCTATATTTTCACTTGCCTCCCACATTTTGTTTTTGATGTCACAATTTACATCTTTTTATGTTGTGTATCCATTAAGAAATTATTGTAGTTATAGTTATTTTTAAAGCTTTTTTCTTTTAATGTTTATACTAGAGTTATAAGTGACTTACTTGTCACTGTTACAGTCCTAGTGAATTCTGAATTTAACTATATATTTACCTTTACCAATGAGTTTTATACATTCACGTGTTTTCATGTTATTGAGTATGCTTTTATTTAAACTTGATCAATTTCCTTTAACATTTCTTGTAAGACTGGTCTAGTGTTGATGAACTCCTTCGGCTTTTGTTTGTATCTCTCCTTCAATTCTAAGGTGAAGGACAACTTTGCCAGGTAGAGTATTCTTGGTTGGGAGCTTTTTAATTGTAGCACTTTAAATACATCATCCTACTCCCTCTAGCTGGCAAGGTCTCTGCTGAAAATATGCTCTCAGTCTTATGAGAATTCCCTTGTATATAACAAGTTGTTTTTCCCTTGCTGCTTTTAAGATTCTTTCTTTGTCCTCAACTTTTGATGATTTAATTATAATGTATCTCCATGTGGGTCTATTTAGGTTCACCTTATTTAGTACTCTTTATGCTTCCTGAATCTGGATGTCTGGTTTTTTTCCCCACAATAGGGAAAATTTCAGCCATTATTTCTTTGAATAAGCTTTCTGCCCCCTTTCTCCCTCACATCTCTGTAATGCATGTATACATCTTCTTGGTGTTGTACCAAAAATTCCTTAACTTATCTTTATTCTTTTTCATTCTTTTTCCTTTTGCTTCTCTGACTGAGTGAATTCCACTGCCCTGTCTTCAAGTTCACTGATCCTTTCTTCTGATTGATCTAGTCTGATGTTGAACCCCTCTATTGAATTTTTCAGTTAAGTTACTGTATTCTTCAGCTCTATGATTTCTGTTTGGTACTTTAAAATATTTTTTATCTCTTTGTTGCTCATGCATTGGTCTCCTGATCTTGGTGAGCATTTTTATAACAATTATTTTGAACTATCAGGTAAATGATGTTTCTGGAGATTTATCTTGTTCTTTTGTTTGGAACACATTCCCTGTTTCTTCATTTTCCTTGGCTCTCTGAGTTGGTTTTTCTACATTAGATACAAGAGCCACCTTTCCCAGTCTTAACAGACTGCTCTCATGTAGGAGATGAAACTTGTGAATCAGACTGGCCCAAGCTCCTGGTTGTTTCTTGAACTTCTGTGATTGTCCAGTACCATCCTTGTTCTTTGAGGTGTGCCAAGACCCATCAATGTCCCAAAGGATACTGAGGAGAATTGCAGTCAGCACCTAGATGCAGGCTGATCAGCAGATAGACTCTAAGCAGTAGCTAGTAAAGTTTATATTTAAGCCAGGAAAAAATGTCCAGAGAAAAACTGGGTCATGAGCAGTTTTGCCTGCTTCTCTGCACTGAGCCCTGGTGGGGGTACATGTGGTAAGTGCTCATACTTCTGTTAAGAACTGCTTCTTTGTTTGCTATAACTTTGTGGGTCTTGTGGAACCAAGCCCTACTGGCTCTCAGAGCTAGGTGTTTTGGGGCCCATCCCTCAGATATGATCTTTAAAAGCTAGGGCAATAAATGTGAAGTTCAAGCCCTTTGCTCCTCAGGGAGAAGCTGGGAGTTGGGGGTTCTCTCTTGATTGTATGGTTCTGTGCCTGGGGTGAGGTTTATGGCAAGAATATGTCTCCGCCTATCCTACTTATTTTGATGTAGCTATTTTCTCATTTTCCCAATGTTGTAGGGGTCACTCAGTTAGTTTTTGGAATTCTCTCAGAGGAAACTGCACTGTGTGTAGCTGTACATTTGGTGTGGCCATGGAAGGAGGGAAGTTCAGGTGTCTCCTATGTTACCATCTTGGTCCCTCCCTCAAGGTGGTGTTTCTTAACATGCATTCACTACAATGAATATTTTCTCCTTCTTAAAACTAGTTGTGGTCTCATATTTAACGTAGTAATCAAAAGGTTGGAGGTGTTTCGTAGTTATATGGAAACAGATTAATTATTTCATCTTGCCATGCACTCTTCAGTACGAATGATTAACCCCTGGCCTCAAACTTATTACCCACTTTTCTTTTTTTTTTTTAAGATTCATGAGCTAAATTTAATCCGAAAAGTTCTGTGACTTGGGATGGGAATTGCGGGAAATTTCTTTCTTTTTGTTTTTTAATTTTTGAATTTTATTTAATTTATTTTTTTATACAGCAGGTTCTTATTAGTCATCAATCTTATACACATCAGTGTATACATGTTAATCCCAATTGCCCAATTCATCACACCAACCCCCCCACTCCCCTGCGGCTTTCCCCCCTTGGTGTCCATACGTTCGTTCTCTACATCTGTGTCTCTATTTCTGCCCTGCAAACTGGTTCATCTGTACCATTTTTCTAGGTTCCACATATATGCGTTAATATATGATATTTGTTTTTCTCTTTCTGACTTACTTCACTCTGTATGACAGTCTCTAGATCCATCCATGTCTCTACAAATGACCCAATTTGGTTCCTTTTTATGGCTGAGTAATATTCCATTGTATATATGTACCACATCTTCTTTATCCATTCCTCTGTCGATGGGCATTTAGGTTGCTTCCATGACCTGGCTATTGTAAATAGTGCTGCAATGAACACTGGGGTGCATGTGTCTTTTTGAATTATGGTTTTCTCTGGGTATATGCCCAGTTGTGGGATTGCTGGATCATATGGTAATTCTATTTTTAGTTTTTTAAGGAACCTCCATACTGTTCTCCATAGTGGCTGTATCAATTTACATTCCCACCAACAGGGCAAGAGGGTTCCTTTTCCTCCACACCTCTCCAGCATTTGTTGTTTGTAGATTTTCTGATGATGCCCATTCTAACTGGTGTGAGGTGATACCTCATTGTAGTTTTGATTTGCATTTCTCTAATAATCAGTGATGTTGAGCAGCTTTTCATGTGCTTCTTGGCCATCTGTATGTCTTCTTTGGAGAAATGTCTATTTACGGATTCTGCCCATTTTTGGATTGGGTTGTTTGTTTTCTTAATATTGAGCTACATGAGCTGTTTATATATTTTGGAGATTAATGCTTTGTCCTTTGATTCGTTGGCAAATATTTTCTCCCATTCTGAGGGTTGTCTTTTTGTCTTGTTTACGGTTTCCTTTGCTGTGCAAAAGCTTTGAAGTTTCATTAGGTCCCATTTGTTTATTTTTGTTTTTATTTCCATTACTCTAGGCATTAGATCAAAAAAGATCTTGCTGTGATTTATGCCCAAGAGTGTTCTTCCTATGTTTTCCTCTAAGAGTTTTATAGTGTCCGGTCTTACATTTAGGTCTCTAATCCATTTTGAGTTTATTTTTGTGTATGGTGTTAGGGAGTGTTCTAATTTCATTCTTTTACGTGTAGCTGTCCAGTTTTCCCAGCACCACTTACGGAAGAGACTGTCTTTTCTCCATTGTATATCCTTGCCTCCTTTGTCATAGATGAGTTGACCATAGGTGTGTGGGTTTATCTCTGGGTTTTCTATCCTGTTCCATTGATCTATGTTTCTGTTTTTGTGCCAGTATCATATTGTCTTGATTACTGTAGCTTTGTAGTATAGTCTGAAGTAAGCGGGTCTGATTCCTCCAGCTCCATTTTTTTCCTCAAGACTGCTTTGGCTATTTGGGATCTTTTGTGTCTCCATACAAATTTTAAGATTTTTTGTTCTAGTTCTGTAAAAAATGCCATTGGTAATTTGATAGGGATTGCACTGAATCTGTAGATTGCTTTGGGTAGTGTAGTCATTTTCACAATATTGATTCTTCCAATCCAAGAACATGGTATATCTCTACATCTGTTGGTGTCATCTTTAATTTCTTTCATCAGTGTCTTATAGTTTTCAGCATACAGGTCTTTTGTCTCCCTAGGTAGGTTTATTCCTAGGTATTTTATTCTTTTTGTTCCAATGGTAAATGGGAGTGTTTCCTTAATTTCTCTTTCAGATTTTTCATCATTAGTGTATAGGAATGCAAGAGATTTCTCTGCATTAATTTTGTATCCTGGCAACTTTACCAAATTCATTGATTAGCTCTAGTACTCTTCTGGTGGTATCTTTAGGATTCTCTATGTATAGTATCATGTCATCGGCAAACAGTGACAGTTTTACTTCTTCTTTTCCAATTTGTTTTCCTTTTATTTGTTTTACTTTTCTGATTGCTGTGGCTAGGACTTCCAAAACTATGTTGAATAATAGTGGTGAGAGTGGACATCCTTGTCTTGTTACTGATCTTAGAGGAAATGCTTTCAGTTTTTCACCACTGAGAATGATGTTGGCTGTGGGTTTGTTGTATATGGCCTTTATTATGTTGAGGTAGGTTCCCTCTATGCCCACATTCTGGAGAGTTTTTATCATAAATGTGTGTTGAATTTTGTCAAAAGCTTTTTCTGCATCTATCGAGATGATCATATGGTTTTTATTCTTCTAATTGTTAATATGGTGTATCACATTGATTGATTTGTGTATATTGAAGAATCCTTGCATCAATGGGATAAATCCCACTTGATCATGGCGTATGATCCTTTTAATGTGTTGTTGGATTCTGTTTGCTAGTATTTTGTTGAGGATTTTTGCATCTATATTCATCAGTGATATTGGTGTGTAATTTTCTTTTTTTGTAGTATCTTTGTCTGGTTTTGGTATCAGGGTGATGGTGGCCTCATAGAATGAGTTTGGGAGTGTGTCTTCCTCTGCAATTTTTTGGTAGAGTTTGAGAAGGATGGGTGTTAGCTCTTCTCTAAATGTTTGATAGAATTCACCTGTGAAGCCATCTGGTCCTGGACTTTTGTTTGTTGGAAGATTTTTAATCACAGTTTCAATTTCATAACTTGTGACTGGTCTGTTCATATTTTCTGTTTCTTCCTGGTTCAGTGTTGGAAGCTTATACCTTTCTAAGAATGTGTCCATTTCTTCCAGGTTGTCCATTTTATTGGCATAGAGCTGCTTGTAGTTGTCTCTTAGGATACTTTGTTTTTCTGCGGTGTCTGTTGTAACTTCTCCTTTTCCATTTCTAATTTTATTGATTTGAGTCCTCTCCCTCTTTTTCTTGATGAGTCTGGCTAATGGTTTATCAATTTTGTTTATCTTCTCAAAGAACCAGCTTTTAGTTTTATTGATCTTTGCTATTGTTTTCTTTGTTTCTATTTCATTTATTTCTGCTCTGCTCTTTATGATTTCTTTCCTTCTACTAACTTTGGGTTTTGTTTGTTCTTCTTTCTCTAGTTCCTTTAGGTGTAAGGTTAGATTGTTTATTTGAGATTTTTCTTGTTTCTTGAGGTAGGTTTGTATTGCTATAAACTTCCTTCTTAGAACTGCTTTTGCTGCATCCCATAGGTTTTAGATCGTCGTGCTTTCATTGTCATTTGTCTCTAGGTATTTTTTGATTTCTTCTTTGATTTCTTCAGTGATCTCTTGGTTATTTAGTAACGTATTGTTTAGCCTCCATGTGTTTGTGTTTTTTACATTTTTCTCCCTGTAATTGATTTCTAATCTCATAGCATTGTGGTCAGAAAAGATGCTTGATATGATTTCAATTTTCTTAAGTTTACTGAGGCTTGATTTTTGACCCAAGATGTGATCTATCCTGGAGAATGTTCCATGTGTACTTGAGAAGAAAGTGTAATCTGCTGTTTTGGGATGGAATGTCCTATAAATATCAATTAAATCTATCTGGTCTATTGTGTCATTTAAAGCTTCTCTTTCCTTATTTATTTTCATTTTGGATGATATGTCCATTGGTGTAAGTGAGGTGTTAAAGTCCCCCACTATTACTGTGTTATTGTCGATTTCCTCTTTTATAGCTGTTAGCAGTTGCCTTATGTGTTGAGGTGCTCCTATGTTGGTGCACACATATTTATAATCATTATATCTTCTTCTTGGATTGATCCCTTGATCATTATGTAGTGTCCTTCCTTGTCTCTTGTAACATTCTTTACTTTAAAGTCTATTTTGTCTGATATGAGTATTGCTACTCCAGCTTTCTTTTGCTTTCCATTTGCATGGAATATCTTTTTCCATCCCCTCACTTTCAGTCTGTATGTGTCCCTAGGTCTGAAGTGGGTCTCTTGTAGACAGCATATATACGGGTCTTGTTTTTGTATCCATTCAGCAAGGCTGTGTCTTTTGGTTGGAGAATTGAATCCATTCACATTTAAGGTAATTATCGATATGTATGTTCCTATGACCATTTTCTTAATTGTTTTGGGTTTGTTTTTGTAGGCCCTTTTCTTCTCTTGTGTTTCCCACTTAGAGAAGTTCCTTTAGCATTTATTGTAGAGCTGGTTTGGTGGTGCTGAATTCTCTTAGCTTTTGGTTGTCTGTAAAGCTTTTGATTTCTCCATCGAATCTGAATGAGATCCTTGCCGGGTAGAGTAATCTTGGTTGCAGTTTTTTCCCTTTCATCACTTTAAATATGTCATGCCACTCCCTTCTGGCTTGTAGAGTTTCTGCTGAGAAATCAGCTGTTAACCTTGTAGGAGTTCCCTTGTATGTTATTTGTCGTTTTTCCCTTGCTGCTTTCAATAATTTTTCTTTGTCTTTAATTTTTGCCAAATTGATTACTATGTGTGTCGGCGTGTTTCTCCTTGGGTTTTTCCTGTATGGGACTCTCTGTGCTTCCTGGACTTGGGTGGCTATTTCCTTTCCCATGTTAGGGAAGTTTTCGACTATAATCTCTGCAAACATTTTCTCGGGTCCTTTCTCTCTCTCTTGTCCTTCTGGGACCCCTATAATGCAAATGTTGTTGCATTTAATGTTGTCCCAGAGGTCTCTTAGGCTGTCTTCATTTCTTTTCATTCTTTTTTCTTTAGTCTGTTCCACAGCAGTGAATTCCACATTCTGTCTTCCAGGTCACTAATCCATTTTTCTGCCTCAGTTATTCTGCTATTGATTCCTTCTAGTGTAGTTTTCATTTCAGTTATTGTATTGTTCATCTCTGTTTGTTTGTTCTTTAATTCTTCTAGGTCTTTGTTAAACTTTTCTTGCATCTTCTCGATCTTTGCCTCCATTCTTTTTCCGAGGTCCTGGATCATCTTCACTATCATTATTCTGAATTCTTTTTCTGGAAGGTTGCCTATCTCCACTTCATTGAGTTGTTTTTCTGGGGTTTTAGCTTGTTCCTTCATCTGGTACATAGCCCTCTGCCTTTTCATCTTGTCTATCTTTCTGTGAATGGGGTTTTTGTTCCACAGGCTGCAGGATTGTAGTTTTTCTTGCTTCTGCTGTCTGCCCTCCGCAGCAAGATCTTTTTTGATTCACCAATGTCTCATTGTGGCTTCTCCTTTGTCTTTGGATGTGGGGTATCTTTTTTGGTGAGTTCCAGTGTCTTCCTGTCGATGATTGTCCAGCAGCTAGTTGTGATTCTGGTGTTCTCACAAGAGGGAGTGAGAGCACATCCTTCTACTCTGCCATCTTGGGTTCCTCCGTGAGTCTTTTATCTATTACCCACATTTGCAATCTTACTCAGTGATGATAAAGATCTCAAAAAAAGTGAATCTTTAGTTGATACACTAAAAATACTTTTCACTTTTGCATATTCTATTTATATGGTTGTAATTTTGGAGTCTCCTAATTCGTTAGCCCTAACCATAGAGGTGCTTATGTAGGTCCTGAGATGTTTACAATAATCTTTTGTGATATTCTGTCCCAGCTTACACTAAGTGAAGACTAGGGGGTGATGTTGAAATCACATCACTCCCAATTCATATGTTGAAATAACCCCTAATATGATAGTATTTGGAGGTGGGGCCTTTGGGAGGTGATGAACTTATGAAGGTGACGCCCTCATGAATGGGATTCATGTCCTTATAAAAGGGACCCCAGAGAGCTCCCCCTCCCCTTCAGCCATGTGAGAACACAGTGACAAGTTGATGAACCACTAAGCAGGCTCTCATTAGACACCAGATTTGTGCCTTGATCTTGGACTTCCCAGACTCCATAATTGTGAAAAACAAATTTTTGTTGTTTATAAGCTATCCAGTCTATGCTATTTTTGTTATAGCAGCCCAAACAGACTAAGACAATACCTCATAATGTCTCTTTGAGAATTAAATGAGATGGTATATATAAAGTATTTGGCATATTGTTAATGCTCAGTAAATGTTGACTATGGTCATTAGGTCATTTTCTTATTATAGTAGTGATACCTATTCATTACAGCCAGTTAAGAAAATACAGAAAAACAAACCCTCCACACTGTTGGTGGGAATGTAAATTGGTGCAGCCACTATGGAAAACAGTATGGAGGTTCCTCAAAAAACTAAAAATAGAGTTGCCATATGATCCAGCAATCCCACTCCTGGTCATATATTTGGAGAAAACTCTAACTCAAAAAGATAACGCTCTCCAATGTTCATAGCAGCACTATTTAAAATAGCCAAGACATGGAAGCAACCTAAATGTCCATCAACAGATGAATGGATAAAGAAGATGTGGTATACATACACAATGGAATATTACTCAGCCATAAAAAAGAATGAAATAATGCCATTTGCAGCAACATGGATGGACCTAGAGACTATCATATTAAGTGAAGTAAGTCAGAAAGAGAAAGACAAATACCATATGATATCACTTATATGTGGAATCTAAACTATGACACAAATGAACTTCTTTACGAAACAGAAACAGACTCACACACATAGAAAACAAACTTATGGTTACCAAAGGGGAAAGGCGGTGTGAGAAGGATAAATAAGGAGCTTGAGATTAGCAGATACAAACTACTATATATAAAATAGTAAACAGCAAGGTCTTACTGTATTGCACAGGGAACTATATTCAATATCTTATAATAAACCATAATGGAAAAGAATATGAAAACGATATATATATATGTGTGTGTATATATATATATATCTGAATCACTGTGCTGTATACCAGAAACTTACACAACATTGTAAGGCAACTATACCTCAATAAAAAAGAGAAAGAAAATATAGACAAACAAAAGGAAATAAAATTATGCATAATTCCATAATCCAGAGATAAACAGAGATATCTACTCTCAATCATTTTCTCTGTATACATTTTTATTTCACAAAATTTGATTTTATTATATTGTACCTATTGTTAATAGCTTTGTACATCATTATATAATCTTCTAAAAGTTAATCAAGACTAGATGAATAAAATTCTATTGTATAAGTGTACTGTACTGTAGTTTATCCTACCAAATCTCTTTTCTTTGATCTTTATGATTGCTTCCAATTTTTTTACTGTTGCAGAGAGTCCTTCAATAAGCATTCTTATACAAACTTTCCCCCCAGATATCCGTGAGAATTTTGTTGGTTCGATCATAAAAGTATAGTTGCTCAGTTGAATAGTATCTATGTTTTTAGGATTTTGGATCCTTACTGACTAATTGGCCACCAGAAAGTTGTTAAAATTTATATTTTAATCAGCAGAATATGAGAGTAAGTGTTGCCCTGTACCTTCATCAATACTAGGCATTTAGCTTTTAAAACAAACTTTCACTCATTTCCTTAATACTTTTTGAGGCACTATTCTAGGCATGATGGTACAGTAGTGAAAAAAACAGACAAAAATCTCCCTGTTCTCATGAAGCTAACATTGAGTATGTTAGATGATGTAGTTGCTGTAGAGGAAAATAAAGCAGAGCAGGAAGAAACAGAATATCTGTTTTGTGGGGTTGGGGGAAGTGCAATTTCATGCAGGGAACCAGGGAAGTTCTCACTGAGAGGTGAATTTGGGCAAAGACCTGAAGGAGGTGAGAAAGTGGGCCTTGAGGATATTCAGAGGGTGAATATTCCATGCAGAGGGAAGAGCAAGTGCAAAGATCCTGAGGCAGAAGCATTCTTGGCATGTTTAAGAAATACTAGGAGACCAGTATAGTTGGAGTGAGATGCATAAAGAGGAGAATAAAAGGTCATGAGGTCAGAGAGGTAGCTGAAGCTTAGGTCATGTAGGGAACATTACACCATTATAGGGACTCTGAATGTCACTCTGCATGAGATGGGGAGTCATTGCAGATTTTTGAGCAGAGGAGAGGCATCATCCACCTTACGTTTAAAGGATTACTCTGCCTGCTGTGTTGAGAATAGATTGAAGGGAGACAGGATGAAAGTAGTAGGGAGGCTGATTAGAAGGCTATGGAAGTAATTTAGAAAATAGAGGTTGGTAGCTTTGACCAGGGTAGTAGCAGTACAGTTGATGAAAAGAAGTCCAGAAGTAGGTGCAGTGAAATGATGAGAGATTTGCTGATGAGACAAAGAGAGGAGGCAAGATTTTTGATTTGAGCAGCTGGAAGGATGGAGTTACCATTCACTGAGGTGAGGAAGACTGCAAAAAGAATAGGTATGGGGGTAGATTAGGAGCTCAGTTTGGGTATGTTACCTTTGAGATGACTTTTAGATGTCCGTGTGGTGGTGTTACATGGAGAGTTGAATACACGAATCTAAAGTTCAGGGGAGAAGTTCAATGTGGAGGGAGTAGTGGTTTAGGGAGGTGCGTGGGTAAGGTTTAGGGAGAATTTTTTTATGGTGTGATAGATTATACCGTTTGTTTGTTGATGGAAATGATCCAATAGAGAAGGAAAAACTGATGATACTGGAGAGGAGAGAATAATTGGCGCAATGTCATCAAGTAGGTAAGAAGGAATGGGATCTAGAAGACAAGCGGAAGGGTTGTCTTTAGATAGCAACAGAAACAATTCATCTGGAGTAATGGGAAGGAAGGCAGAATGGTTGAATGTGTACACAGGTTTATGGCTAGACATGGTGGCAGAACCTTGTGGAATTTCTGTTTAATTTGCTTCTATTTTCTTGGTGAAATAAGTAGTAAAATGGTCAACTGAGAATGAAGGGGCTTGGACAAACCCACTGAGATCTATTGAAAGCACATCACTCTTGCGGCAGTGTGGGGGATGGGCTGCATGGGGCAATGCCGACCTGAAGAGACCACTGCAGTCATTCTCAGCGGGAGATGCTGAGGACCTGGATAGGGAGGTGGTGCTAGACATGGAGAGAATGCATACATTCTAGCTATGTTTTGGAGATAGGACACTCAGAACTTACTGATGGATTGGGAGTGGGTGCGAGGGAAAGGATATCAAGCATAATATTGCTTTGAAAAGCATTCTAAAGAGCCAACAAATTACAATGGCTTCCACTATATGGAAATGAAGGCCTAGGAGCTCTTAGTATTTTGAGTCAACTGGAGCACACTACAGATCTTTTCTTTTCTAAAAACCTCTCCTAACATTCTGAAAATCTTTGATTTTTAACATAGTATGGTTAAAAAAACCAGCACACATGATTTAGAGAAGTTGTTGGTAATCATTGGGCTCAGTGAGTGGGTAGTACATCCTTGTTTTGCAGATGAAGAGACTGAGGCCCAGAAAGGTCAATGAAGCTAATTACAAATGTTGGGGGCAGGAATTAAACAAAAAGTTCTTATTAACTTAGAATAATGAAAAGCAATTTACATCTTAAATTGCAGATATTAACTACATGCTTATTTTGTTTTGTATAATGCCTAGGACAGAATCCCATGCAAACAGGTGCTTAAGAAATATATTTGACAATGATTCTGCATGAGGCATTAATTGCCATTAATTGTTTACAAACCCTTCTAAATATGTATAACAGATCTCACAATATTGGCAGCCTCTTACATTAAGGTTATATGATTCTCTAGCTCTTCATGGAAGAGAGATGGGAACTTAGGTGTCCCACAGGTAAGATACTCTTTCTTAGATAAAAATGTGAAACTGAAACTGAGCAGACCGATGTAGAGGCCTTCCTGGTGACAGAAACCCAGTGCGTCCCCTGCTTATTAGTGATGAAGAAAAAGACTGTGGCAATATACTGTGGCCTTCTAGGCCCTCCATGAGTAGAGAGAGAAAGAAACAAGCCCTAGCAGTTGATGACTGGAAAAGCTAAGGAATGTAGAAATAAAGATAGGGCAGTCAGGCAGAGAAATAACCATAACTTAGACAATAAATCAGCCTCAAGTACTCTCAGTTCCATTTCAAAGGTAAAGATAAAGTCTAATGCGCTTTCCTCAGTTGTTTTACAGAAACCAGACCCCAACCAGACAGAGAATGATGACCATGAGCACGTAGCCCCTAGACTGGCTGGAGCCTGAAGACTGATAACGTGATCAATCTCTGTGACCTCACCTGGTTACCTCACCACACACCAATCAGAAGATTGCATGAACTGATCACATTCCCCATGACCCTCATCCTCACTTTGTCTTTAAAAACCCATCCCTAAAAACCATTAGGAAGTTCGGGTCTTTTGAGCATTAGCTGTCCGTTCTCCTTGCTTGTCACCTTGCAATAAATGCTACACTTTCCTTCACCACAACCTGGTGTCAATAGATTAGCTTTGCTGTGCGTTGGGCAAGTGGACCGAAGTTTGGTTTGGTAACAAAATTGAATGTTTGTTATGTCCTGAATCTCTGCTTTCAGCAGAAAAGTAAAAAGTAGACAATAACTTTAAAACACTGATTTATTGAAGTTTCACATAGGATCCTAATTTTTTTGGTTTATACCTAACTCAAAATTTGAGTGTTTGATACTGGAGTTTCAATTCTATGTTTTAAAAGAACTATTGCTGTGCCAGTCACCCTTGTTTCTGGAATATGGTAACTTCCCCTAAAAAAGCAAACATTGGCAAAGTACTATGGTATAATATAGTGCATATTTATTTGTTGCCTTAGAACTTTTTCCTTCACTAACTTAAAAATTTTTTTATTAAGCACTCTCTAAATGTCTAGTTTTTTTTGGCAAGGCTTTGTGTTTCCAACTTGAATATCAGCCCTTTGAGGGTAAGAAAGATTCTCTATTTCTGAGCATGCTTCACATAACACAATACATAGTAGCTATTATGAATGTTACTTCAATAAAAAAATAATTGAAATCCTTAAACTTTAGTTTTTCATTTAGTAGATATGCTTTAAAATGTCACTTTTCCCTCTGTGTACAAACATGCATGTACAGAACCAAATTGTCTTTGGATTCATCTACCTCTGACAATTAATTATCTAATTAATTAATCATCTGATAATTAAAATGACCTCCTTTTGGCTGATATTGGATCCCAAGAAAGGTTCAAAAGAAACTTGACACATCATGTTGTGTCACGTTCCATTGTGAAACACCCCTGCTGTTTCTCATATTATGTCATATCTGATCACATGGTAGTAGCGTTAAGTTGAACAAAACATGGTGACATATCAGAAAACCCAGTACACTCGATTTATATGAAGTCACTCATTCTTCACTCTTTCAAAATGGTATAGTCACTAGGCAAAGTTGGCAAATTTAGCATGTTTTAACCATCAACAAATCTAGGACTGCTATTTGTCAAGCAATTCATATACTGGATTTAGCCCTTTTCTCAATTTCGAATTCAGGATTTTGATTATGGCACTTTGGACAACGTATGGGTTTATGCGGCTTACAGTTCTTGCGTGATCTTGTATTTCTGTCTACAGAATTCTTAAGTTAGCTTTAGTTCTCACAGTGGCAGAAATAGAGTTTTTTAGTGGATTTGGGACATACAATTTTTCTCCATCTGTCTCCATAAAAAGTGATTAACAAGAATTATTAGACTTGAAATGGAAACTCTGTAGGAAAACTCTAATTTCATAGTCTTCATTTGGTATTCTATATTCACGGCAGCCTCAGTTATGGCAGTATTATTGCCTTTATATTTATGGAAACATTTTTGGTTGCAGGGTGGTGTACTGATTTCCAAAATGAAACTAGGATTCCATGGCCTGTGGAATACGTTGAGCCCATGGAGATATAATACATCTTTAGCATTGTATGTTAAACATTTTAACATACAGTACGCATGAGCCTTAGCTCAAAACTCCAACTTTCACTTACTGTGATTAATGTATTATGTTATTATGGAGTAATATGGAATTTAGGGAGGACCTACACAGTAAAAGTGACCTATGGCTGACACACTGTATCTTTAACAAGCTACAGATGACATGGGTCTCTTCTCAAAGGGGATATTGGCTTTCTGTATATAATTAATAACAAGAAAACTGTATCCTGACTTTAAGGCCTGCAGTAGCATCCTGGAACAAAAAGGGCCATAAATTAACATCAATTATGCATTAAAGTTCCAATTAACCTGGCTGACACTGATATACTTTAACAAGGCACATTTAGATAAAAGAAGAAACTCTCTAATTACTTGGAACAGGACCTTATGACCCATTCTGCTCTTTTATCCCAATTCCAACCTAATGAAGAATGAAGACAGAGGGAGAAAGTTCTGCAGAAGGTGACAATGCAGCACCAGAACATATCCTCTGGGATACCATTTTACCATCAAAAACTCTCCACCATGAATATTCTATTGTATTTGTATTCTTAAAAACAAATACCCTCATTGAAGAAGAAGGGTATTTTAAGGTTGAAAATGGTGTCATCCTTTGAGATTTCCCAGCAGAACCCGCTGAGCATACTATAAACTTGAAACGGAAGCCCCCCATTCTGCCTGGACCTGCTTTAGATTCATTCTCTAGGAGAGGAGTTCATTGGTTACTATTCCCTCTGCATTGCTCACTCTCCCTGTCCCTCAAATCTTTGGACAGCCTTCCTGTTTCCGTTTCATTTGGGTAGAGCATTCTGGTCCCTGGTCCCCATCTGTTCTCCAGGTGGCTCTTTGGATTTTGTTCATTTTTGTCTTCTGTCCACTCCCTGAGCATCTTGCCCACTTACTTCTCTAGGTTTTCGTGTCCCTCCTGGTGTCCCTTGGTCAGTTAACTTCATCCAAAATTGTGTATGCACCGTCTAGGCTGCACATTACATGCACTGAAGTATTTCTTCACCTGAAAACACAGAAAAAGCAGATGAAGATGTGTTTAGAATGGATGGGAAAGAAAATGTGGTGACTGGGCTACAGGGAAAGTGTGGGAGCAGGACGTATCCTAGTAACCTGAGGAGCCAGAGGAGGGAAGGACACACAGAATAAATTAAGAACTTATTTGTCTTTATTGCACATTTATCTTTCTGTGGATCATTATCAAATGTTATCCTTTGCTTTCCTGCAGTGATCTCCTATTACATACCTGCTCATTTCTTGATTTTTCCTGGAGCCTCTGCTCTAACACACCCTCCGCAGTAGATGGAGGAACCTTGTCTCACTTACCCTGTATTCAATCAGGCTTCCCTGCTCATCCCCTTTCCTCCTCCCACCAAATAGCCCAAGGCATAAATACTTTCTTCAAGGCTCTTCCCTGCCTACATCCAAAATGAGACTAACTTTTTATAGATATGAACTCAGCTTTTAGCCAAATAGGAAATTTAAAAAAATCAAGAAATGCATCTAAATAAAGCAGAATTTCTACTTATACATTTGAATAAATATATCCAAGTTCTTTCAGGGCCACAGATATACGTGAATAGATACGTAGATCTATCTAAGTGTGAAGTAAGTATCTAGAACAGATGCTTATGAATAGAGATGAAAGTAGGCATACAGAAATTAAATGTTGACAACATATGTGGCCAATGAAATTATCTCCAAATATAATTCTGACCACATTTTTGTGTTTTCTGTTTTGTTGGCAAAGGAAAGTGATAGTAAAAACATAGGACCAAGGATGTTAGTCCAGCTTGGAGGCTGGGATCTAGGGTTAACTGATTTGAGCTGAGGCTGGTGGGGGAAGGGCAGCCACCCTGCAGCAGGTAAGGAAGGCCCCAGGTATGACTTCATTTGAAAGCTGACTTTCTACCCCTAACCCATTTGCCTATGTGCTCAGGCCCAGGGCTTCCAATAGTTTTCCTGTCCCCAGCTTTGGGTTCTTCTGAACCTGATTTGACAATCCAGCTCTGTCCTCTGGCACCCCCACTGAGTATGTCTTTAGCCTGCTTCATTGGAAATCTTAGTTCAAGGATAATCAGGAAAGTCTTACAATCTTCCAAACAGAAAGAACAAGTTATGTAAAAAAGTAAAAAGAGTCAGACTGGCCATGTTCTTTTCTTTTGAAACATGAAATCCAGAAGACAGTGAAATATAGCATCTACAGAAAACTGTGATAAAATTATTGTAATCCAAGTCATATGAGAGGAAAAAAGAAACCAACCTGTGAACCTTTGTCTCAAACAACTGGTCCAGGCGACCCAGACCTTTCACTTGGATTACTGTGGTAGCCTACTCACGAGTCTGCTCTCCACACAACTGCTGGAAGGATTCTAAGATTGCTCAGATCACACCACTTCTGTGCGCAAACTCCTTAAGTGGTTCCGATCTCAGCAGCTTTCCCCTTTTTCTCTTACTTCATCTATGACCTGCCCCCCTGTTCACACCTCTTCAGTCACAACGGCCTCCTTGCAGTCAGCCTGGGACTCACTTTACCGGATTCTCACATGGTTCCCTCCCTTCCTTCAGGTCTTCCTTCAATTACTGTTTGATTAAGGAAACCTTCTCTAACTCCACGTATTTTAATAAAATGGCAACCCCCTACCCCAACTCCCAGTCATTCTCTATCTTCCTTATTCTGCTTTATTTCCTACCTAGCACTTATCATCTGCTTTCCTGTATATTTGTTTATTGTAGGTTTCCTCCTACTAGAATATGAGCAACATGAGGACAGGGGATTTCTGTGTTCATTGTTACCACATAGAACAGGGCCTTATAAGCTTCCACCATCTGTGTAATGAGGGAAAAGGTGCAAGATACTCTTCATGGAGGAAAAAAAAGACATTTTTTAATATGCAGGATCTCAGAGACTAGATTACCCCAAAACACCAGTTCTTGAGAGCGATCTTGGAATTACCCAGAAGGCTTGTTAAAAAAGGCCTAAAAAAGAATATATTTTAAGGCCCCAACCCAGATCATCAGAATCAGACTTTTCTGAAGAAAAACCTAGAATCTGAGTATTCAAGCTATTAATTGCACATTTCCAAAGGGCCTTATGTAACTGATAATAAAGAATATAGCCCAAGTTTGGAAAACTCTGTGAGTCTATCTTAAAACAAATGAATCTGAGTAGACTTCAGTAGCAGTAAACTTTGCAGTGTGTATGTGTCTGAGTGTATATAATATATAATTCTTTATCTATCCTCTATCTATCTATCTATCTATCTATCTATCTATCTATCTATCTATCTAGAGTTTAACTAGAAATTTGCAGTATAAATCCTATATAAGGATTCTTGAAATAGAACAGATTTTTATCTGACCCATTCTTTATATTGCTCATTTTTCAATGTCATTTCAATTAGTTAGCCCAGCTACAGTGCTTCAGTCCTAAGTTCCTTTTAGTAACAGACAGATACAGCTGGAAATGCATACACATGATACTTGTACTTGTAAAAATGAGCTCATCTGTCCATCTTAATGCGGGGGAGGAGAGAAAAAGAATCAGATACATGAGTCTCCCTGTTAATACTTAATTTAAGACACACTAGGATTCTGTGGCTGATGTTTGATATAAGGGCAAATTCTTCTATACCCCAATATTCTCTGAGAGCATCACTATGTTATAGCACTGTAGCGTAACTGATACTCATACTGGTAACACATGTTAGAAAAAAAGTTAATTATGTTCACAATACACAATTTAAGATGGCAGGGAATTGTTAAAATGACTAAACGTGATTAACACAAAATACCGTTTGATATTTAAAGCAAACAATTGTTTGGAAAGTACAATTATGGAAAAAACTGGATACCAGATGAGTAAGGTAGTATTGCATAAAATAAGATCCTTGAACACAAAATGCTCATAATCTTGGTGGAGAGACAAAGCATGTAAAGACATGAAATAATTAAAGAGTAAAGAAACAGTGCTATTGTACAAGCTACCTGATCACTCTGGATCACACAGTGGCCTCATCAATGAAATGGATATAATAATGTAAGTCTCCTAGGGAGGTTTGAGGATTAAAGGAGATAATTCATGCCCTTGATAAGTGGCATATAATGCCACTAAGTGAGCACTGGCAAAGGTCCAGAGAAAAAAGTGATGGCTGAAGATCAACATAGACAGGGAAGCCTTTATAGAGATGGAGAGATTGACACTTGCTCTTGAAGAAAAAGGAGAATTCTAGGTAGGAGGATCAGTGTAAGAAAAAGGTGTGGAGAAGGGAAGGATCATGGCATTTTGGAGGGATGATGAGGAGACCATCTGACTGAAGGTGTGGGTCATAAAAGACAAGGTTAACAAGGTAGATGTACTTCTTCAAAGTGGAAAATAAACATAAACAAAGAGAAAAGAACAATGTACCATGATTCTACCACCCAGAGATAACTACTTTGCTGTATATTCTTCCTTCTAGTTTTGTCCCTATGCAAATACTTACTTTTATAATTAAAACATACAATAATATATACACAGTTTTATAACTTACTTTTAACATTACATTCTCAGCATTTTTCCATGCCATTACATATCTCTTGGAAACATGTTTTCTATGGCCACGTAATACCAAATTTTGTGGTCTTGCTGTAAGTTAATCAGCCTATTTTTTTCTTTTGACTTTTAGGTTGCTGTATTTTTTTCTCTTCTAATATATAACGCTACCATGAGAATAATTTTTTAAAAAGCTGATTTTTTTTTCTCCATAAAATGAATTACTAGAAAGGACACATCTTGGTCCAAAATATATGAATATTTGAAAAGTTACTGATATATTTTGTTTAATCTTTTGAAAGCTTGTGCCAGTATACATTTCCACTACCAGAATATGAGAGTGTGAATTTCATTCCACTCTTGGCAGAGAAATTTGGAATCCATACAATTCTTCATCAGAGAAGGAGCAGTCTGGCAGCAGTACATGGAGGGATCAGGGGAAGAGATGCTGGAGCCATACAGCAATGCAGAGGTGCCATGACCAGGTACTGAGCTTTAGTGGTCCAAGTAAGAATAGAGAGGAAGGAGTAAATTGATGAGATTCTCCCTGCTTTCTCGTGTCCCTTTCTCCTTCCCTGTATTTCTTATTCCCTGCCTTCCTAATAACTTGCTTTTTCCCTTTATTAAAAAATATATACCATAGTAGAAAACTGATAAAATATAGGAATGTAAAAAGTTAATATTTTATTATATATCTTTTCAGTCTTTTTCAATATATCAATCAATATATTTAAGAAGGATTTTCACAATTAAACATTCTTTGCAAAAATGAAAGCATTTCCTTTCATGGATATAACAATCTATTTATTCATTTGCCATTGATGGATATATGTGCCAGAGATTTTCTATCTTTGTTCAGATTGTCTTTATTTTTGATTTTACTCTGGCAGAAAGGAGTTGCTGAGTAAATGGTATAGATAGATTTTAGATTTAAGAAGTATTTTAAAGCATCATTAACAGGTTTCATTACATGCACACACACACACACACACACACACAACTAGGACAAATACAAAATGGGCTCTCTGTTTCTAAACTTGGAGAACGAACAACAACATAGAAATTCCAAGTAAGAACTGGTTTTGGAGGGAAGTTGACAAGCTCAGTTTTGAACCTAAATGGAACAAATAAACATATATAAACGAAGGTGAAAATGAGGATGGAAGTTGTTTAAAAAAGTGAAGAGTTCATGTAGTCAATAAATCCTATTTCCAATATTGACATTTTGTATCTTATAGTATATTAACCAAAATCATAAGAAAAACATAGAGATAGCCACACACTATTTTATATCTTCCACACTGAAACATTATATCTGTAAATAGCTCCCAGTAGAAAAGCTGAAGAAGAATATGTGAGATTTTATCCTCCTTAAAATTTTATGCTCACTCTTTTTGCCCTTCTTATATGTAAATGTTACTTAATCATTACTTTAGCATGTAGCCTTTTGTTTGTGAATGGAAGAATAACTATCTTTTTCTATATAAAGTATACAGTTAGGAAGATTTTCCCAACCAAGAATAGCATGTGAAACTAACTGATCTATCTGTTCCAAAGCTTTCCGAGTGAGTTGGTGAAAAATTCAGTTTACTCTGTCTTCATGTAACTTGGTTGACCCTATCTTATTTAAGGCTGTCTTGACTCCCCTTTTCTTTCTTTTTCTCTCCCTATATTTTTAATAAAAAATAAATACTTCCTCCAGAAGTAAGAAAGAATAAAAATTTAAAATTTTCTTTGTAGTATCTTAGATTATAGAGAGTCACCTTACCAAATTACAGTTGTATTGCCACTGTGACTGTTTGGTTGCCACGACAAAGCTTATAAATAGATTGGCCTACTCACTAAGACCTGTTTCTTTTTGAAGGACTAAGTTTGAGTCAAAGAATGGATTAGAGCTTTGCTAAAATATGATATCTCTATCCTCTCCAGTGCTTTCTCCTGCTGTGGCAGTTGAAGGTGTCTCAATATTTTTATTCTAATGTGCTTCAAAGATATATTTTAATCTGGCAGAGAATTTTAAAAAATGAGAAATGTTTTATCCTTTGTCCATTACTGAATTAATGGTGCAGTCATTTTTTTTCATGGTTTTGAAACAAGAGTTGATGATCATTTTCTGGTGCAGTGTAAACCGTTAGTTAGCTGGTAGAAGCTAAACTTCTTTATCTCTCACTTGCTCTGAATGCTATGAATATATTCATTAAGAAACATTTATTGGATGCCTTCCATGTGCCACACATGTGTATTAAGTATGTGAGGTATCTGCTAGGTATGTGATATTGAAAAAAACCAGGCTTGGTCCTAGTCCTCATGGAACTTACAGTTTATAGGAGAGAATAAAGTATTGAGCAAAGAAATCAACACACAATTATAAATAGTGTTACGAAAGAAAGCAGGATGCTTTCTGAAGTCCTGAATGATAGATTAAGAGTGAGGGACATGAGGAATACAGTTAGGATGCTATGGCAGTATTCCAGGTTAGTAATTTAAACTGCTATTGAAAATTACCTTTCAGGACTTCCCTGGTGGCACAGTGGTTAAGAATCCACCTGCCAATGCAGGGAACATGGGTTCGAGCCCTGGTCCGGGAAGATCCCACATGCTGTGGAGCAACTAAGCCCGTGCGGCACAACTACTGACCCTGCGCTCTAGAGCCTGCAAGCCACAACTACTGAGTCTGTATCCCACAGCTACTTAAGTCCGCACACCTAGAGCCCGTGCCTCGCAACAAGAGAAGCCACTGCAATGAGAAGCCCGCGCACCGCAGCAGAGAGTAGCCCCCGCACACCGCAACTAGAGAAAGCCTGCGTGCAGCAACAAAGACCCAACGCAGCCAAAAACAAATAAAATTTAAAAAAAATTACCTTTCATCCAAGATATTTATCTACAAGATGGAGTAGATTATTAATATTTTAAAATTTTATCCCAGTTTTGGATATGTTTTGGCATTCTGTATCCCGCTTCTCTGACATACTATACCACTATATGATAGTGAGCCAGTATAGGTTTATTTTCTCCAGAGCAACTAATTATATTGACCATTTGCATAGGGCAGTTTTGGTTTCTTTTAAAACAGAATCTCTTGAATTGGCAATAACTTCTGAATATACCATAATTTGCTAATTTCTCCATGTAGTTTTATCAGTATTTGCTTATGTATTTTGAGGCTATTTAATTGGGTGCATATAAATGTAAAATTGTTATATAATTCTGAACAATTGAGTATTTTATTATTATGTAGTAAACTCCGATTTCCAATTGTGCTTGTCAAATTCTATTTTGGCTGATAATATAGCAACTCCAGATTTTCCTTTTCCAGGAATAATTGATTTCTACTTTATTTTTAGTGTGTCTCTTGTATACAGCATATATCTGGATCTTCGTATTTCAACCAATATGTCACATTCTGTTTTTTGTCTTTAAATTGGTAAGTTTAGTCTACTGAGTTTTTATTTGAAAGTTATTGATATATTTGGGCTTTTCCCCATCTTTCTTTTGCTTTTTTCTCCTGCTTTGATCCCTTATACTACCCTAAACATGTAATATTGTTATTTTATCCCAGTGATTTTCAATCCTCTATCAATCAGAATCACCTGGGAGATTTAAAAAAATATTAATATTCAGGCTCCACCACTAGGGATTTTATGTGAGGCATTGGTATTTTTGAAAAGTTCCCTAGGTGATATATATTTATCTATATTATAGTTACTTTTGGATATTCAGAATTTTCTATCCCCTTCCAACATCACATCATAACCACCTTTACAATACGTGGAGAAGCTACCTTTCTTTAATTATTCTAATGATATTCTAGAAATAATCTGGCTTGGGATTGGTATTCACACTATTTCCACCCTGTTCTCATGGAGCTGTCTCCGTGACTTGATTCCCATTCCTCACTGCTTCATAGCTCCTGGACTCCCATCCTCAACTCATGACAGAGTCAGGTATTTCAGGTATTTGGAGTTAGGTATTGTTTAGATCTGGTCTTTTGGCTGTTAGATCCTCTAATGGAGTTCAGAGTTGGGGTCAGTTTAAAAGTTATAGTGTTGACTTGATCCTGTTAGCTTCTGTTAGATTCCTTCTTCTACTCCATTGGAATTACTCCCTAATCCCTCAGCAGATTCACCTTTTGCTTGGCCCTGGCCTACCAATCTGTTTTTGAAGACGCTAATAACAACATCATTGAAATATTTACTGGAAAACCATAGATCCTGATAGTTCTGGGATATGGAGTTTCTTCCATCTGTTAAAGCTAATAGTGAACAATAATGTTCTCTAGTTCTCAAAGTGTCATCCGTGGACCAGCAGCATCAGTATCAACTCAGAACTTGCTAGAAGTACAAATTCTCTGGTCCTCTCCCAGAACAACTGAATCAGAAATACTGGAGGGTGGGGTCCAGCAATCTGTGTTTTAATAAATCTGACAGCTGATTTGATGCCCAGTCAAATCTGAGAGCCCTACTGTCATCCAGGAGGTTTCCAATGTTCAATTTAATTAAGAACACAGGAAAAGTCTCTTTACAGTGGCAACTGGTTAATTAAATAGGAAATCAAGAATAGTATGACCAAGACCCAAAAAGGGAATAAACTATTCAGTGGGTAGTACTGTATTTTCTAATTTGGTATTTTAACTTACTTTGAACATTACCCCAGTATTTAGGCTAATCTTCATGTTAATCAGCTTTTCTTGAAATTGAAAGTATACGTATTTAGTCAAGTGAGAGGGTCAAAGCATGAATTGTGAACAAATTGTATAAGTGGAATGTGGACTTGGACCAAATTATTCACATCCAACCCTCCTGTGCAGAAACAATTATCATGATCTTCTAAAATTTACAGCACAGAAAATGTAGCCAACTTTTTATAATATCTTTATATGGAATATAATCTATATAAAAATATTGAATTACTATGTTGTACACCTGAAACTAATATAATATTGTAAGCCAACTATGCTTCAATAAAAAATAAATAATGTTTAATATGGAGTCAAATTCATTATTTTTTTGTTCTTTTGAATTTTATTTTATTTATATTTTTATACAGCAGGTTCTTATTAGTCATCCATTTTATACATATTAGTATATACATGTCAATCCCAATCTCCCAATGCATCCCACCACCACCCCCCGCCCCAGCTTTCCCCCGTTGGTGTCCATAGGTTTGTTCTCTACATCTGTGTCTCTATTTCTGCCCTGCAAACCGGTTCATCTGTACAACATTTCTAGGTTCCACATATATGCGTTAATATACCGTATTTGGTTTTCTCTTTCTGACTTATTTCATTCTGTATGACAGTCTCTAGATCCATCCATGTCTCTACAAATGACCCAATTTGGTTCCTTTTTATGGATGAGTAATATTCCATTGCAAATATTACCACATCTTCTTTACGCATTTGTCTGTTGATGGGCATTTAGGTTGCTCCTATGACCTGGCTATTGTAAATAGTGCTGCAGTGAACATTGGGGTGCATGTGTCTTCTTGAATTATGGTTTTCTCTCGGTCTATGCCAAGTAGTGGGATTGCAGGGTCATATGGTAATTCTATTTTTAGTTTTTTAAGGAAC
Organism: Eschrichtius robustus; assembly: GCF_028021215.1. NCBI lineage: Eukaryota > Metazoa > Chordata > Mammalia > Artiodactyla > Eschrichtiidae > Eschrichtius > Eschrichtius robustus. The sequence continues at coordinate 61,847,038 of NC_090829.1, read as the reverse complement.
CTCCATACTGTTCTCCATAGTGGCTGTATCAATTTACATTCCCATCAACAGTGCAAGAGGGTTCCCTCTTCTCCACATCCTCTCCATAATTTGTTGTTTGTAGATTTTGTCATGATGTCCCTTCTAACTGGGGTGAGGTGACACCCCGTAGTTTTGATTTGCATTTCTCTAATAATTAGTGACGTTGAGCAGTTTTTCATGTGCTTCTTGGCCATCTGTATGTCTTCTTTGGAGAAATGTCTATTTAGGTCTTCTGCCCGTTTTTTGATTGGGTTGTTTGTTTTTTTGATATTGAGCTGCATGAGCTGTTTATATGTTTTGGAGATTAATCCTTTGTCCGTTGATTCATTTGCAAATATTTTCTCCCATTCTGAGGGTTGTCTTTTCGTCTTGTTTGTAGTTTCCTTTGCTTTTCAAAAGCTTTGAAGTTTCATTAGGTCCCATTTGTTTATTTTTGTTTTTATTTCCATTACTCTAGGAGGTGGATCAAAAAAGATCTTGCTGTGACTTATGTCAGAGAGTGTTCTTCCTATCTTTTCCTCTAAGAGTTTTATAGTGTCCAGTCTTACATTTAGGTCTCTAATCCATTTTGAGTTTATTTTTGTGTTTGGTGTTAGGGAGTGTTCTAATTCATTCTTTTACATGTAGCTGTCCAGTTTTCCCAGCACCACTTATTGAAGAGACTGTCTTTTCTCCATTGTATATCCTTGCCTCCTTTGTCATAGATTAGTTGACCATAGGTGTGTGGCTTTATTGCTGGGCTTTCTATCTTGTTCCATTGATCTGTGTTTCTGTTTTTGTGTCAGTACCATATTGTCTTGATTACGTTTTTTTCCCTGTAATTCATTTCTAATCTCATAGCATTGTGGTCAGAAAAGATGCTTGATATGATTTCAATTTTCTTAAGTTTACTGAGGCTTGATTCGTGACCCAAGATGTGATCTATCCTGGAGAATATTCCATGAGCACTTGAGAAGAAAGTGTAATCTGCTGTTTTTCGATGGAATGTTCTGTAAATATCAATTAAATCTATCTTGTCTATTGTGTCATTTAAAGCTTTTGTTTCCTTATTAATTTTCTGTCTGCATGATCTGTCCATTGGTGTAAGTGAGGTGTTAAAGTCCCCCACTATTATTGTGTTACTGTCGATTTTCTCTTTTAGAGCTCTTAGCAGTTGCTTACTTACTGAGGTGTTCCTATGTTGGGTGCATATATATTTATAATTGTTATATCTTCTTCTTGGATTGATCCCTTGATCATTATGTAGTGTCCTTCCTTGTCTCTTGTAACATTCTTTATTTTAAACTCTATTTTATCTGATATGAGTATTGCTACTCCAGCTTTCTTTTGATTTCCATTTGCATGGAATATCTTTTTCCATCCCCTCACTTTCAGTCTGTATGTGTCCCTAGGCCTGAAGTGCGTCTCTTGTAGACAGGCATATATTTGGGTCTTGTTTTCGTATCCATTCAGCAAGCCTGTGTCTTTTGGCTGGAGCACTGAATCCATTCACGTTTAAGGTAATTATCGATATGTATGTTCCTATGACCATTTTCTTAATTGTTTTGGGTTTGTTTTTGTAGGCCCTTTTCTTCTCTTGTGTTTCCCACTTAGAGAAGTTCCTTTAGCATTTGTTGTAGAGCTGGTTTGGTGGTGCTGAATTCTCTTAGCTTTTGGTTGTCTGTAAAGCTTTTGATTTCTCCATCGAATCTGAATGAGATCCTTGCCGGGTAGAGTAATCTTGGTTGCAGTTTTTTCCCTTTCATCACTTTAAATATGTCATGCCACTCCCTTCTGGCTTGTAGAGTTTCTGCTGAGAAATCAGCTGTTAACCTTATGGGAGTTCCCTTGTATGTTATTTGTTGTTTTTCCCTTGTTGCTTTCAATAATTTTTCTTTGTCTTTAATTTTTATCTATTTGATTACTATGTGTCTCGTTGTGTTTCTCCTTGGGTTTATCCTGCCTGGGACTCTCTGCGCCTCCTGGACCTGGGAGGCTATTTCATTTCCCATGTTAGGGAAGTTTTTGACTATAATCTCTTCAAATATTTTCTCGGGTCTCTCTCTCCTCCTTCTGGAACCCCTATAATGCGAATGTTGCATTTAATGTTGTCCCAGAGGTCTCTTAGGCTGTCTTCATTTCTTTTCATTCTTTTTTCTTTATTCTGTTTGGTGGCAGTGAATTCCACCATTCTGTTTTCCAGGTCACTTATCCGTTCTTCTACCTCAGTTATTCTGCTGTTGATTCCTTCTAGTGTATTTTTCATCTCTGTTTGTTTGTTCTTTAATTCTTCTAGGTGTTTATTCTTTAATTCTTCTAGGTCTTTGTTAAACATTTCTTGCATCTTCTCGGTCTTTGCCTCCATTCTTTTTCTGAGGTCCTGGATCTTCTTCACTATCATTCTTCTGAATTCTTTTTCTGGAAGGTTCCTATCTCCACTTCACTTAGTTGTTTTTCTGGGGTTTTATCTTGTTCCTTCATCTGGTACATAGCCCTCTGCCTTTTCATGTTGTCTATCTTTCTGTGAATGGGGTTTTTGTTCCACAGCCTGCAGGATTGTAGTTCTTTGTGCTTCTGCTGTCTGCCCTCTGGTGGATGAGGTTATCTAAGAGGCTTGTGCAAGTTTCCTGATGGAAGGGACTGGTGGTGGGTAGAGCTGGGTGTTGTTCTGGTGGGCAGAGCTCAGGAAAACTTTAATCTGTTTGTCTGCTGATGGGTGGGGCTGGGTTCCCTCTCTGTTGGTTGTTTGGTCTGAGGCGACCCAACACTGGAGCCTACCAGGCTCTTTGGTGGGGCTAATGGCGGACTCTGGGAGGGCTCTCGCCTAGGAGTACTTCCCAGAACTTCTGCTGCCAGTGTCTTTGTCCTCACGGTGAGCCACAGCCACCCCCCGCCTCTGCAGGAGACTCTCCAACACTAGCAGGTAGGTCTGGTTCAGTCTCCTATGGGGTCACTGTTCCTTCCCCTGGGTCCTGATGTGCACACTACTTTGTGTGTGTGCCCTCCAAGAGTGGAGTCTCTGTTTCCTTATTGTTTCCTTATTAATTGCTCCTTGCTAGCAGCAATCAAATCCTGCTAGCCTTCAAAGTCTGGTTCTCTAGGAATTCCTCCTCCTGTTGCTGGACCCCCAGGTTGGGCAGCCTGACGTGGGGCTCAGAACCTTCACTCCAGTGGGTGGATTTCTGTGGTATAAGTGTTCTCCAGTTTGTGAGTCACCCACCTAGCAGTTATGGGATTAGATTTTATTGTGATTGCGCCCCTCATACTGTCTCATTGTGGCCTCTCCTCTGTCTTAGGATGTGGGGTATTTTTTTGATGAGTTCCAGTGTCTTCCTGTCGATGATTCTTCAGCAGTTAGTTGTGATTCTGGTGCTTTCGCAAGAGGGAGTGAGCGCACGTCCTTCTACTCCGCCATCTTGAACCAATCTCTGGAGTCAAAGTCTTTTGTTTCTGCTTCTACTACCTGTGGTTTCTAAAATAGGGATAAAAAAACTCTGTTAGCACTTGCTAAGTATACACCAGTACACAGAGTGCTATGTTATAATGAAGATGTACAGTAAAGCCTTTTCCTTGTAAAATTTGGTCCTTCTCTTCGAAAAAAATTAATTTGAGGCTGGAAAAAAACATTTGACATCTAGGGTCTGAAATATCACACGCTTGCTTTAGCTTTGAATTTATTTAAAAAATGTACTTTTGTTCCATTTACTAGTTTTTAAACTCATTTTCCTTTGTTTAGAGTACCTTTTAGCTATCCAGATAGCTTTTAATGGAAACATTTTTTTTTTCACCAGAAGTAAACTGAAGGGAAAGAAGATAATTCAGCGATTGAATTTTTTTCACCAAAATCTAGGTTTCATATGTGCAATAGCATATTATCACTCTTGAGGAAAAATAACTCAGGTCTTGCATTTACCTTAATGAGCCTTAACAGGGCCATTAAGGTTGTTATTGGTAGGATGGTGGGCCATGTGCAGGAAGTGCCATGGCCTCTGTAGCCACAGTGTGATGGGAGGTAGGAGATGGGGAGGGAGACACGTGATACCCTCCACTGCAGTAGCATGGCAGATCACACACTGAGGAGATCACGGAGCCAGAACAAGCATTTGTAGAGCCACGGAAGCAAGCACTTGGCCATTTCTGGGATGGTTAGTGCTTGTGGAGGGTATTTTTGCAAATATTATTGGGGAAAGTAAACATTTCTTTAGAGATATATTTTATCAAACTCTGTAACTAAACAGCAGATTAAAGGAACCAGGGACTCCTGTGGGTGACAGTAACGTCACTGCTAGAGCTTCCTTGGATCTGGAGTGACCTTCCAGTTCAGACATTGTAATTCCCTGAGCCTGGCAGTTTGATTTTCTTAGGGTCCCAGGAGGTCTAGCTACATGATCAAGTTTCTTATTTTCCTCCCCACCCCCAATATGTATAAATGAAAATGAAACAGGAGGTTATTGTGCTTGAAAAGAGGACCAAGCTTATCAAAGTGCTTATCAAAATACTCCTGAATTCCCAAATGCATCTGCAGATAAACCAGGAGTCCAGCAGATGTTCTCTGTAGGGCCAGACCAACCTCTTCACATTGGAGGTTTCAACCCCTTCCATGTATGGCCTGCTCTGCGTTCTCCCATCTCCCTCGGCTTCCCTGTAGCGTCAGACCCTCAGGCCTCCCAAGCAAATGTATCCAGTAACCTGTCAAATCATCTCAGTCTTACCCCTGAGAAGTCTCTTAGGCTGTTATTTCCTGTTTACAGTACCTTCGCCTCACATGCTCATCAAATCACCCCGCAGTCAGGGTTTGCTGGAATGCCCAATACTGTCATGATATCATCCTGAATAGACTTGCAACAGGTCACAAGCTCTTTCAGGCTCCAAGCTGTCTGCATAAATAAACCCCATGATTTTTCTCCCCTCTTCTACCACTTACACTGTGTAGTAAGTGGAATTAATGGAGACATGCTAATTTCTTTGGTTTATATGTATCTAATTGTTCCTATGCCACTTGGTTTAGTTGTGTTAGAGTTGTCATTGATTATAAGGAGCTGAAGTTCAGGATGTGTGTTCTACCTGGTCTGAATGGTGCTCATCTTGGACCACATGCATTTGGGTGCTTCATAGTGATGAGAGGATGAACATTTCGCTTTTGGGTCTGACTCGCATTGTCCTGAAAGGCTGAGGTCCAGCCCCTCAGGTTGTGGACATATCTATCTTGGTTCTAACACAATAGCTGGTTGTTAAATCCCTTTCTACAGTCTATAGAATTTATATATTGGTTTTCCTCTCTAACATTCAATTTTGGGTTTATAAAATGGTATCCCTCCACTACAAAACCCTGTACAAAGGGTAATATTCTTCTGTTTTGTCTGATGACAAAATCTTCTATCATAGCCACTCAAGCATATTCAAAATGAGAAAGGAAATACCTTCCTTTATATAATAAGAATTTTAGCTTACATTTTAACACCATGGAAACTAGGCATTGGGATAGGATCTTTTCTGTCTAAATATATCCTTGGCTTTCAATTATACTTTTTATTTCACCAAAATGGCTTTAAAAATTCTTCCATCTTCACAACATTTTCCTTGATATTGGGTTGGCAGGATCACCTTGAGCCCATCCCTCAGCTCTCATCAGCAAGTATTATCACTTCAAGAGAAGCATAAATTCGGGCAATTTGAGTGCAGAGGAGTCTCTCTGAGAAACTATTCTGATGCCACAGGAATGTGGTTTAAAATTAAAGCACATCTCAGATAAGGGGTGGCCACTTTTAACTCTATAACTTATACAAGAAGTAGAATCCTAAAATAAAAGGATAAGGACCTTCCTTTGAGAGTGAAGGATCAGGCCCTCCTCCAGGAAACACAAGCAAGATGCTGTGGAAGCACCACGGTTAGACTGCCAGATACTTGTGACTTTGGAAAATCATTTTGCTCCTCTGGGTTTCAATATCCCCTTCTGTGAAATGAGGTGTTTTTCTCTGGAGATTTTCTAAGGTTTTAAACTTATTTGTCAACAAATATTTATGAGAACCTACTGAATTCCAGGCACTCGGGATGAAATTAAAACAATGGAGATGGAGTTTCTAGTCACCAAGAACTCAGGGATAGTTTTGTATTTAATAGCCTGTCTATGGAAGGAAGATTGCCAATTATATTTAATAAGGATTTTATTTTAATGTTAGCCTTTGAATTGTACAATCTTATTCCAAGTCATGCTTCTTTTGTCCTTTTTCTACTTGCTGGTCTTCCTCAATCATTCCTAGAGAGTTATGACATGGCACTAAATTAAACACTTGTCTAATAAGATGTGTTGAGAAAACGCCAAATGTATTTTATTGGTCAGAATTTGTTTTGATGAATTGTGGTTGATATTTCCTGCATTCATGGGTGTGATTTAGGGAGGGAGAACAGATATTGTGCCCACATTTGGGTCTTATTGCTGTGTCATAATTATATAGCTGTATGGATAAAATATAGTTCAGAATAAAACATAGCTGAAATCTCTTCTCTTCTTAGCCTTATAAAATCACTCTACACAAATTTATCTATTGCTTCTAAGCAGTGGGTTTATATTTTTGAGAGCCAATATGTGCTGTTTCCCTACACAAACAGCTATGCTTAAAGCTTAATGAAGTAGGAAAGGCATTCAGGAAGAGCTAGAGCCAACATCTTGTATATTTGAACCCGTCTGTTCTGTCAGTGACCCATAGAGTGAAGAGCTGTGTCAGCTAATCATTTAGCTGACCATCGCTGACAGACAAATACCTCATGCTGAGCTGGGAGGGAATGTCACAAAAACATCAGAAGTCAACAAGGTGACACAATTCCTGTGGGGTCCTGTGCTTATTTTTGCCTTTGCTTGGAGCTGAGCAATGGCACATAAAAATGCATCTTATCTGCAAATAACATACACATTTTAAGACTTTAAATTACTTTGTTTTCAGAGGTGTTTTTGAAACTACTTGGACACATATTTTTCCATTGATGATAATTAGCTGATTAATAATATCATAGTCATCAAAAGAGATCGCATGTTTTCAAAATCATGTAACAATAGATGAGCCCTTACATGGCTTTAACTGGAACACCTAATAATTATAACCTTGTAGATACAAGGGAAGAAATGTTTTCAACTGTAAACACAAACACGGAGAAAAAAACCAAAAATTTGACAGCAGAAGACCGCCTGCTCATAAGACTACTATGCCAGAAAGCAGCTGTTTATTTAACGTATTGTTTCAGGGGACATAGTACTCTAATGAAACTATGGAAGTAGTGGTTTCCAACATTGTTAATAACAAAAGTCCTATCATCCACCTGCCCCATCATCTGCAAATTTCGAAAGATTTTTCCGCACAAAATTGTATTTTGTAAATAATTATGGGTTTTTCCATTTTTTTCCCCTATCTTTTGGCCGCGCCACACGGCATGTGGGATCTTAGTTCCCCGACCAGGGATTGAACCCTCGCCCCCTGCAGTGGAAGCACAGAGTCTTAACCACTGGACCGCCAGGGAAGTCCCCTGGGTTTTTCCATTTTAATACGCAAAGACAATTTTAGCTACCAGTTAACCATTATGATGAATATGAAACAATAGATATTCAACACTGAATTTCTGTAATTCCCACCCAAACCAAAGAAACTTGTAGATATCACAGACTCCCTTATGGTGACCAAGTATGTGATTCTTTTAGACATTTAAAAATCTTGAAAATGGTACGTGAAACCCATTGCTAGTTTCTAGGAAGTTTTAGAGTTTTAGAGCTCTCTTATGAGGAAACTCAATGATGCATAAAAATTATAGTGTGAATTTAGCTGTGTTTGATGCATTTAAGAGTTCTTTTTCTAAGAATGTGAAGAACCAAGTTATGTTTTCCTAGCAGAATTAAAGAAACTTTCTCTCCCATTGCAAGACAAATTTGATGGGCCCCCTTATAGTTGAGTCTTTTTGTAATTATCAAAAGATGTATGGCTCAACAACGGAACTGTTTATTGTTCTTGGCAGACCTGAATGGGCACAATATGAAACAGGCTGGGATGCAAATAACAGAATAAACTAACTAAGAAGGATTTTTCATAAAAATGTGGACTACCAATTCTATTGTGAGATGGTGGATATTGCAAGATCTGGAAGAAGATAGGAAAATATTTTTTTCTCCTTACTAGTTATACTGCCTCTGAGAACTAATGTTGGTCCTTGGGAAGTATGTGTGTGTGTGTGTGTGTGTGTGTGTGTGTGTGTGTGTGTGTGTGTGTTACAACAGCTATCTACTGAACAGACTGTATAGTGGACATGTGATACCAAATGTGTTGCTTAGACCCACTCTAGATTGTTTTGTGATCTTTGAGCCTCAAAGGTATATCTGCATCCCCACCACAACCCTACACTATTTTTTAGGGCCTGATGTGTCAAGTGCTACCGAGTCTGTTTCCTGGAGCCCTGGGAATGTTCTCTTTTAGACTGAATACTTCGGGTTCTGGGAAAGATATTTCTGGGGGAAAGAGGAAAGATACTTGAGGTGAGATCCCTTCTAGAAGGTCAGGGGTAGGATTTGCTGAGAGTGGGAGGAGGACTGCACGACAGAGATGCTCCATTAGAGAGGCATGGTTGTAAGTACAGGGGAGCAAACTTAGGAGCTAGGATGCAGGTGACTGTGAGGACCCTCCTTCCATCATAAATTATTTTCTTGGATGGTCTACCCTTGAACATGAGAAAGGTCACATGAAGTTTTATGTCCATCAATCAACCCTCTGCCCATTCCACCCTCCTATGGTTCTTCCCCCAGTTTTATCAAGAAATAATTGACATACAACACTGTAAAAGTTTAAGGCATACAGTGTGGTGGTTTGATTTACATATATTGTGAAATCCCTATGGTTTATTATTTTTAGTTACCGCAAATCATTCTGTCAAGCCTGTTGTATCTGAATAGGTTTGTGTGATGGTGTTATGGAGGACAAAGAAAGATGAAGCAAAATGACAAATGACCTTTGTCTTACTTTTTTAAGTATAGTCGATTACAATATTGTGTTAGTTTCAAGTGTGTAGCAAAGTGATTTGGTTATACATACATACATATATATGTATATACCTATATTCTTTTAAAATTCTTTTCCATTATAGTTTATTACAAGATGTTGAATATAGTTCCCTGTGCTATACAGTAGGTCCTTGTCATTTATCTATTTTATATATGGTAGTGTGCATCTGTTAATCTCATACTCCCAAATTACCTCCCCCACCTTCTTTCTGTCTTCCTGTCTTTCTCACTGTCTTTCTCTGTCTGACTACTTCACCTAGTATGATAATCTCTAGGACCATCCATGTTGCTGCAAATGGCATTATTTCTTTTTTATGGCTGAGTAATATTCCATTGTATGTGTACCACATCTTCTTTATCCATTCATCTGTTGATGGACACTTAGGTTGCTTCCATGTCTTGGCTACTGGAAATAGTGCTGCTGTGAACATTGGGGTGCATGTATCCTTTCAAATTAGAGCTTCTGCCTTTTCTGAATATATGCCCAGGAGTGGGATTGCTGGATCATATGGTAACTCTATTTTTAATTTTTTAAGAAACCTCCATATGTAATTGGCTGCACAGATTTACATTCCCACCGTCAGTGTTGGAGGGTTCCCTTTTCTCCACACCCTCTCCAGCATTTGTTATTTATTGACTTTTTGATGATGGCCATTCTGACCGGTGTGAGGTGATACCTCATTGTAGTTTTAATTTGCATTTCTCTAATAATTAGTGATGTTGAGCACCTTTTCATGGGCCTACTGGCTATCTGTATGTCTTCTCTGGAGAAATGAAATGACTTTTATTTTAAATCTATTAAAAATCTATTTATTTTTAATAATCTATTTATTTTTAAATCTTTTATTAAAAATCTATTAAAGAGGAAGATGATGCTTACTTCAAGGAGGGTGGGCTGACAACTGAGCTTCCCCTTCACATTTCCTCCTACAGGGTTCCCCAAACAGTGTCTCAAACCATATTAATAGGTGTTCCACCCCAAGAAAGAGTTCTAGAGCCAACTAAGTTTGGGATATGTTGTGTCCCATAGGAGATTCACAATATACATTAACAGTCTAAAAAAAAATCTGAGAAGTCCTGCAGTAGAGAAAATTATTTAACTTTACTTAATCCAGTATTTTCCACCGAATTTAACTCTAGACTCCATTTTTCATAGGATGTGTTTTTCATGGAACAAGATTGACATATGGAGGACACTACCACATCTTTTTTCTTGAGATAATGTCCTCCTTTACTTCTATGACATCACACTCTTGGTTTTCCTCTTACCTATCTGGGTCCTTCTGCCTCTTTTGCTGGGTCATTGTCTTCTGCTTGGTCATTAGACATTAGATTTCCTTAAGGATTAGTCCTAGCCTTCTCCCCTTTTTGTTCCCTGTTCTCCTCTTCTTTCACCCATGCCTATGGGTTTAATGACTGCCTCCTGAAGATGTCTCACAAACCTCACAAAAATATCTCCAGTCTAGACCTCTTCTCTAAAACTCAGACCTGTGTATTCATCAGCTTACTTGACATGTCTACTTGGATGTCTGAAAGGACTTCCAACTCAATGTTAAATCAAGATCGTTGTCTTCCTGTCTTTGTCCAGTGTTCTCACAGTCTTCCTTTTCTCAGGAAATGGTATTATAATTTGTTCTGTTATGCAATCAGAAACTTGGAATCATCCTTGACACCACTCTCCAGTATACTCAGATATGTATAATATCCTTGACACCACCGTCAGATATGCATCAAATAGGATAGAATACTTCCTTTACTTTTTGCCATGCTGCACGGCTTGCCAGATCTTATTTCCCCCACTAGGGATTGAACCTGGGCCATGGCAGTGAAAGCACCAAGTCCTAACCACTGGACCTCCAGGGAATTCCCTAGATGTTACTTCCTAAGAACCTTAAATCCATCCACTTCTCTCCATCTCCATTTCCCCTGATTTGGTCATGTTACCAACTTTTCACACCTGGGATCCTACAAAGGCTTATCTGGTTTTGTAGCATCCACTCTTGCCTTCTTTAATCCATTGTCCACACTACAGCCCAAGTGATGGTTCTTATCACAAATCTAATAACATCTCCTTTCCCCTCAGAAGACTCCATTGCTCTTAGACAAAGACGAAATCCTTAAGTCACGAAGGCCCTGTGAGATTGGACCTCTATCTCGTTTCAGCCTCATTTTGCACTACTCTACTCATAACTCTCTTGTCCTGGTTTTTCTTGTTTTAAAAAATTGAGATATCATTCACTCTTTTTGGTACTCACTTTTTATGGTATATCATACTATAAAATTCACTCTTTTGAGGTGTACAGTTCAATCATTTTAGTATATTTTCAAAGTTGTGCAACCATCACCACAATCTAATTCAATTATTTTCATCCCGTCTAAAAGAAATCTATTAGCATTCACTCTCTGTTTCCTTCTACCCCAGGCCCGGGCAACCACTAATCTATATTCTGCCTCTATGGGTTTGCCTATTCTGGACATCTCATATAAGTGAAATCATGTAATGGGCCATGGCCTTTTGTGTCTGTCTTTCTCTCACTTTGCATACTGTTTTCAGGGTTCATCCATGTTATAACATTTATTAGTATTTCATTCCTTTCTATTGTCACGTTGTATGTATATAGTATATTTTGTTTGTTCATTCATCAGCTGGTGGACATTTAGGCTGTTTCCACTTTTTGGCTCTTATGAATAATGCTTCTATGAACATACATGTACAAGTTTTTGTGTGAACATATTCTTTTGGGAATATACCTAGGGGTAGAATTGCTTGGTCATTATGGTGATTCTATGTTTAACTTTTGAAGGTCTGCCAAACTGTTTTCCAAAGTGGCTGAACCAGTTTTCATTCCTACCAGCAATGGATGAAGGTTCCAAGTTTTCCACATCTTTGCCAACTTGTTATTGTCCATCTTTTTGATTACAGCCATATTAATAGTTATGAATTGGCATCTCATTGTAGTTTTGATTTGCATTTCCCTAGTGACTAATGCAGTTTCTGTTTTACTTTTAATTTCTGAAATGCATCATATTCCTTATTGCTGTAGGGTCTTTTTGCATGCACAGTTCCCTTTTCCCCAATCCCTTAACCTGTAACTTGACTCTTCCGTCTGTTCTCTTTATACAGATTGCAATTGTCATTTCCTTAAGGAAGTATTCTCTGATATTTCTAGGTCAAATTCACTGACTATAAGCTCTCATAGGTTCCTGTGATTTTCACTCATAGCGCTTACCACAGTTGTAACTCTACATTTATATATTGTGAGTTTATGATTAGTGTCTTCTCTACCAGACTATGTTTCATGAAAGTAGGAAACTTGTTTATATTACTCCCCATTGCATTTTCATCACAGACAATGCCTGGCATATAGTTGTTAATATAGTCAATAAATATTTTAGGAATGAATGAAAGAATAGATTGATTCTGTGTTACAGAAACATCTTTAATAGGTAAAGGCATTCAATGCTGCTGTGTATCCCTGTGGAATTTCTTAGAAGACAGTTTAGGGTCACAAATCCTCTCTCTATGTGAACATACTTTGGTGAGTTAGAAAAGATAAATGGGAGGAGAAAGTCAGGGCAGAGAGAAATGTCTGTAGGAATGAAGGATAGACACTTTTCATCAGATTACCTTTGCATACCCTTATGAATTAAAAAGTAATGGGTTATTATGATTTTGGACAGCTTGTGGAAATCAACTCATTTGTTTTTTAAGCTAATTTCCTCATGAACTGGTTTCCCTAAAATTGTTAAAATGAAAATTCAGTTTCCTTTCAGTGCATTGACCCTTTTTCTGCTACTTGTCTTTGCATTGGCCTATAGGCACTATTTGCCAAGCCTTAGACTTCTTAAAAAAAGCAAAATGGAGGAGTTCTAGCAACATTTATCCACTGACACAAATTATCTCCATTGGTCATTTCTGTCTGAAACCCAAGATTCTTATTCATTTCAGTTGAATGCTTTTGCTAAGCATTAGATGACATTTACTTCTACAAATGAAAGCTAGAATTTCAGGAAAATCTTTTCTAACATCCTCTAGCATTTATCATTTCAAGTGACCCACAGTAAAGAGTAGCATGCACACCCTCGCACTCTGACACTCAGTAGAGATATCAGCTGGCAGTTAGGACCCTTTACTCAAATGCATTGTATCTAGCAAAGGAAGAGAGTGACTAGTACTCCATACACATCAACAAACAATGACATCCTGAAGCATAATGACCACAAGCATGGTAGCCCCCGCCTCACCTGTGGTCAAGTGTAGCCTTGGGTAATAAAGATGGAAAACAGCAATACTAAAGAAAACATACCTGTAAAGAGGCTTTTCCTAAATTGCTAAAGGTGCCAAGCTTCTTTTCCTCCTCCCTGTTAGTAAACTCTTCATGGTTGAAGGCATGGAGGCCTAATGACAGGAGATGGACATGTCATAGACAGAAGTGGCCCTTGGACCCTGGAGGTCACTGTGTGGTGGTGTGTGTGAAGGAATGTGCATCCTTTTCAGGTCTTTGTTCCAGCGGACATGGTCCACTGGCAAATCCTGTTGCACTAAGATCGGAGGGTGCAGATAACCCAAGCATAATCCAGACATGTGGACATTGTTTCTGTGACATGGCATTCCGAATCCAAAGTGCACCACCCCTCTCAAAAAACAAACAAGGCTTTGGTTTCTTCCTGCGTGTAGAACTCTGGATCTCTAAGTCCCTCATTTTCTCGATCGCTAACTCTTTCTCTCTCTGTGTATCTGTTGCTTTCAGTCTCTTTCTCTTTGTGTCTCTCTTCTTATGTCTCCATTAACTAAATACTTATACTTCAGATTTATACTTCAGATGTGTTATGTATGTCTCCTAGATATTGCGTGTTCAATACCTATAGATACAGTTGACTATTTAATATACATAAAACATGTAGCATGTTTGCACAAATCATATATATATATATATAATATGTATGTATTCATACCCTAAATACTTACAACCCCAAATTAAAAAGGAAACTCTCAAGTCAATCTGGCACTGAATGGGTAAACATAAGTTATCTAACCACATTTTACAGGGGAAAGACAATTTAGTTTTGTCAGAAATAGTGTAAGGATGAACTGGGGTTTATGAATACTTGCCCAAATAGACTCAGTGCCCTTACCTGGGCTTCCCTGCCTATGGGCTCAGCCACAGTCACTGTGTCAACAACTTGGGTTCTCTGTATCAGCTCTTGGGCTCCACCTGGGCTCCATCTTTGGAACCTTTCCTTGGTACTCCTGTTATTTGTTGTGAACTTTGCCCTATGGAGTCTGTCCTGTTCTCTACATATTCACCTGGACCTAGCTCTTTGTATCTGCTTTGGCTCCAAGATCCTTCTTCCCCTGGAGTATGGATCCTAATGCCCTGAAGCCACAGGGAAGTAATGTCTGACACTCATTCCCACAGACCTTGGTGTTTCCAGATGGTTCCTTCTGGCCTCTGCTCTGGGATCTCTGCCCCCAAGGGCCGACCCGGTCCTTTAGAGCCACAGCAGATTTTCAGGGAGCATGGAACCCTTGTTGGGTGGCTTCAGAAAGCATACCTGGGCCCCAGGGCCTGAGTTCTCAGGACCAGGTGCCTCAACTCTAGGCCTCTGAATCCTCCAGAGGCTACAGAGTGACATGCAAGGCCGGCAGTGAGCCCCATGGCCTCCTCTTGCTGCAGCCAGGAAAGCTCATGTTCTAGTACATGGCCTAGGACACTTGGTTCTGTTGGCATTCCTTCTGCCCCAACTGTGTAACAGCTGCAATGGGAGCAATGCACCTGCAACTCAAAGACATTGCTGTGCTCTTGCCTGCAGGGGCAGTTATATCAGGACACGTGGAACTCCAGGTCCATGAGGAGTAATGTGGTTTGCCTTGTATTTGGTGGAAGAAGCAGAGAGTTAAATAGAACTTTTCATCCAGATTAGGAAGCCTCCATTAGAGGACTTCTCAAATGTTCTAGCATCATTAAGGCACAAATTTGGGGCTGTGCTTGGTGTAAGTTGGCCTCAATATTATCATGGTTTTGCCTAGAGGTGGGTAAATGGCCAGCGGTGCCAGGTAGTTTCAGAATAGAATGACCAAGTCTTAGGACTTAGTCTTAGGAAGAGCTAAGGGTCGTGATTTTTGATGAACTGGTATGACTCCCTTCCCTTCTTTCCCTTATTCTAATCTCTGACCAACCTCTCTCACACTGACTGAATGCTGTGAGGTAGAGGATGTTCTCATGAAGATTACGCTCATCACCCTGTGCTGCCCAGCCCTGCTCCCATCTGCATCCAGCCTCATTAGGAGGGCAGGTTCTGGATTCAGGCTGCCCAGACTGGATTCAAGTTCCACCTCCACTGTTCACTTTATGCAAGTTACTTTACCTCTGAGCCTCAGTTTCTACAAAATGGCAATAATAACAGTAGGTACTAGTAGGTTAGAACAGTGCCTGGCATGTGGAGATACTAAAAAGTATTAACTATTGTTACCATCATTGTCATTATGATTAGTCTGCCTTCACACATCACCCAGAGTCCTAATGTGTGACTCTCACTGGTCCAGACTCTTGAACTCTGTCCATCTTGGATAATCTACACTGACAATTGAGTAAAACAGCCTCCGGGAATTCTAAGAGGGCCTGCCTTGATATACCTAGATAGACATACCTCACCACAGGGAAAGTCAAACACGGGAAAGAACTGAACTTCTATCAGAACATCTGAATTTGGAGCAATTATGGCATTTATCTCTGCCGCATCTGCATTCTTCTGGCAGTGTCATCAGGGCCCTGGCAGTTGGCTCGTACCTGATATATTTTATGGAACCCCACAGGATGCCTTCTGGCCTGCCAAAGCCAAGACCTGCAGCATGTTCTCTAGCACTGGGACTTTCAGAACACCGTCCAAGAACAAACAATGCCTGACTCCCCTACTGTTTACACACCAAGAAGCTGGAGACCAACTTCTGGGGATCTTTCAGGTAGATCGTGACCACCAGAGGTTGTCCTCATTTTTCATTGTCTTCAAATAGAACAATATTTGACCCAGCAGGACCAGATTTCCACCTGTGTCCTGGTGACTTGTTCAGGAGCCTTGAACAGGATATGAGGAGTGTTGTATAGGAAATGGTGGACCTAAAATAATCCCAGGGTCAGCTTCTATATCCAGTCCTTGGATGAAGGTAAGCCAAGGAAGCCATCACAGAAACCCATCTCCCACCTGTGAAGAACTTTAACTTACTACCAATCAAATCTGATTATCCCTTTGAGCCATGGGTTAATGGCAGAAGGGAAACCGAATGAATAATGCACTTGATATCGTATCAGTGTGATTTTCGCTTCTTTGAATCCAGATGTTTCTGACTCTAAAGCCCAGAACTCTCTATCACACCTCACTGCCTTTTTCTAATGGTACAGCGGATGCCCACCCTCAAAGAGACCCACCTCCTAAAGGGACATAAGAAATAATATCTATCAGGACTTCCCTGGTGGTCCAGTGCCCCCTGCACTGGGAGTGTGGAGTCTTAGCCACTGGACCACCTGGTAATGATGTTTTGCAATACCGATGGATTAGAGGTAATTTTTTCTTCTTTTCTATAATTTCTCCTGTGCAACCTGCATGTCTTCTGGTCTTGCCTGTGAATCAGTTCACTGTGTCTCATACTATCTCTGTGTCATTGTCACTGCTCTACTCCAGGTCCTTCCTCATGATCCCTCTGCCCTGCTGATGTCATTCGCCTACAAGCCATGCTTCTGTTTGCTCTGCCCAGTCTACTCCCTCCAGAACCGCTGCAAATCATATTACCTAGGCCTCAGCTGATCTGGGCACCCTGCTCCCCTCGGCACTCTTCTCACTGCTTATGACCCTGACAACGACCTCCCTCACCTCCCCACCCCAGTCCCCACCCCGTCTTGCCACCACACTGCCTGCTCTGATCCTCCACTCGTCTGGCCATTGCACCACCCCGTGAGTCTCTTTGGAGTGGCCCCAGACACTGCTGCTTGGGGCCCAAGGTCCCTCGGCCTCCACTGAGGATTAAGAGCAATAGCCCCACAGCCTGGGCTTTGCTGGACTGAGTACAATGTGGAAAAATGTGCTCTCTTAATTCCTTATAAAGACTGTGCTGATAACACATATATATGGAACCTAAAAAAAAAAAAAAAAAGGTCATGAAGAACCTAGGGGCAAGACGGGAAAAAAGACACAGACGTAGAGAATGGATTTGATGACATGGGGAGGGGTAAGGGTAAGCTGGGACAAAGTGAGAGAGTGGCATGGACATATATACACTACCAAACGTAAAATAGATAGCTAGTGGGAAGCAGCCACAGAGCACAGGGAGATCAGCTCGGTCCTTTGTGTCCCCCTAGAGGGGTGGGATAGGGAGGGTGGGAGGGAGGGAGACGCAAGAGGGAAGAGATATGGGAACATATGTATATGTATAACTGATTCACTTTGTTATAAAGCAGAAACTAACACACCATTGTAAAGCAATTATACTCCAATAAAGATGTTTAAAATAAAATAAAATAAAGATTGTGCTGAAAAAAACCAAACCAACCAACCAAATGAATGACAAACTGTACCCATGGCCACCTTTCCCCAGGGCATCCACACACAATTAAGGTGGATGAACTGGGTGGTTTCAGTGCCTACTCTGTGCCCAGCCACTGCTATGCCAGGTGCTGGGACACACAAGACCGGAGGATCCAAGTTCCGCCCTCACAGAGCTCACGTGGCAGTGGAGGAGACTGCACATAAACAAGTCAACCAGCAAACATAAATACTGTAATTTCAGGTGGTGATAAATGCTGAGCAGTAAATAAGTTAGGGTGGGAAAGTTAATGGTCAAAGCAAACACTTATGAGGGAAGGGATCTCAGCCTTACACACCTAATCTCTAGGTGAAGAGGCCTTCTTTAATAAAAATATAATGAAAAAACATTTTATATTGCAATTGGAAGAATATTAGGTCATCTCTGTGAAATTGAAGGTAGAAGTGTTGCAAATATTTACTCTACTTTTACGTAAGGACCCCTCTTGGGAAAACTTGGTGTCAGCTCCTTACAAGTTATAATCTGGCAACTTAGATACAGAAATATAAATTATAAAGTTATTGCCTTAGAATAATTTTAAAAGCTAATTTACTGTTGGAATTCTAGATTCACAATATCCTTCCCAGAGTCTGCTGAGAGCTTGCAGTCTGTGCTCATTACCTTGCGGTCCCCTTTGTGTTAATGATCGTGGTAACTACCTGCAGGTGTCTTTAGTTCCACCTTTAAGGAACAGGGGTTTCACCTGGCTTAATTCCGATTAAAGTATTTGCCTCTCCTCTATGCAAATTCTCCCTGCAACTGGAAGTATTCAAGTAAATCTTACCGCCAGTTAAGACTGTGCTGCTAAGATAATATCGAGATTTGAGGGGATAGTTTTTGCTACCTATTGTTTTGCATTTTACTTTATGAGGGCAACAAACATAGTTTCAAGATGACTTTATTAAAACTAAAAAAACCCCAATGATGATGATGATGATAATGGGAAATATTAGTCTAGTGCCTTTTAGTTAGAAACTTCCAAACAAAAAATAAAGTTCAAAGGTTGTTCTTATGATAGATATATATCTCTTCCATAACTGATAGAACTATCTATAAACATATACATTTCTCCTCCAAACTGGGTTTTCTTAACATGGGTCATTTACAAGGAGATTATAAACCACTTAGGTCCATGCTTCAAAAAAATTTGGTAAAAGGTAAAAGTTACATACAGTTAACTGCGCAGGTCTTAAGTGTAGTATTCAATGAATTTTGATAAATGTATTCACCTTTGTGACCACTACTGTAATTAAGAACATTTCCATTACCCAGAAAATTCCCTAATGTCATAGTTTGAAGTACGTAGACTGTATTTGGCTATAAAAATAATTGCAGCCTGAAATCTGGCTTATTCTCGTTAATACATTTAACCAGGATCTTAACCAAACGAGTCATTTTCTTTAACACCTGCTGGCAGTTAAATATTGCTCATTGCCCATAGGCTTATCAGCAGTGCCAAAATCATTTAGGGAAAACTTTACTCCTGAGGCAGCAAAAGCTTGCCGATTAATTTAACAACGAGCTAATTATAAGAGTTTCTTATAATTAGCTGAAGGTGGGAGGCTTCGTTTCATTTACATCAAACATGTCCATCATCAGTATCTTTTGGGCCCAGAAAGCAATCTCAGTTTTCCTGCTGAAATGGACCAGTGCCACCTGAAGAGACATGGACCGAAGCAAAACTGCACAGATTTTATTTTCATTAATTCAACAGATTAACCTCTTACTATGTTCCAGGAATTGTGAGGTACTGGGGTGATAGCAGGGATCAAACAGACAAAATCCCTCTCCTCACAGAGAAAAGTGACCAAAAAAAAGCCACCCCAAATGAGTCTAATAATGTAATGTTAATGTAGGGGGCTAGGGAATGATGGGGACGAGGGTAACAGTATTATTTTAGTTAGATCATGAAAAGCCTCCCTGAAAAAGTGATACTTGAGTAGAGGTCTGAGAAAAATGAAGGAATGGGACCATGTAGGATTCTGGGAACTGCAAATACATAGGCCCTGAGGTGAGAATGTGCTTGAAGCTTCCAAGAAGAGCAAGGTGATGGGAATGCCTGAGGAGGAGGCAAGTATGCTGGAGGAATAAGAGCAGTCAGATCATCAGATTATATAGGACATTCTAGGCCATGGTGAGCACTTCTTTGAAATTGGGATTGTGGGAATTATGTGGAGTCTTTTTTTTTTTTATATCAGAAGTGAGTAAATTTTACTCTGGAAGTATCTTGGTTACCGCAAAATGATAAAACTAAGACGTTTCCCATCATTTATAGAAATGGGGTTTCAAACAACAAGGTTGATTACAGAAATATAAAGAAAATTAAATATCTACATGAGTTTTAAAAACAAACTCTTATTTTGGAATAATTTTAGATTCACAGAAAAGTTGCAATGATATTACAAAGAGTTGCTGTATAGCCCTTATCCAGTTTCCCCTATGTTAACATCTTAAATTGCAGTGGATAACAGGTCAAGACTAGGAAACTGACATTGGTGTAGTACTATTAACTAAACTCCAGATTTTATTTGGATTCATTAGTTTTTCTGTTACTGTCCTCTTTCTGTTCCAGGATCCAGTCTATAGTAACACATTGCATTTAGCTCTCATGTCTCCCCAATCTCCCCTGGTCTGTGACAGTTTCTCACTCTTTCCTTGTTTTTCATGACCTTGACTGTCTTCTCTGGAGTACTGGTCAGGTATCCTATAGAATGTCCTTCAACCTGGGTTAGTCTGTTGTTTTTCTTGTGATTAGACTGGGGTTATAGGTTTTTTAGAAAGTATACGACAGAAGTGAAGTGCCCTTCTCATCACATCATATCAAGGGGTACCTGATATACCTATGACCTCACTGGTGATGTTAACCTCCATTTTTTGGTGAAGGTAGGTTTGCCAGGTTTCTCCACCATAAAGTTACTATTTTCCCCTTTTCCTACTTTGTTCTTTGGATTCTAGCTCACCCTCAGGGAAAGGGGACTGGTGGGAATTAAGCTTCTTTGGAATGTTTTAAGCAGAGGAGTAACACAATTTTATTTACGCTTTAAAATATGGAATCTAAAAAATAAATGGTACTGATGAACCTAGTGGCAGGGCAGGAATAAAGATGTGGACATAGAGAATGGACTTGAGGACACGCGGTGGGAGGGGGAAGCTGGGGCAAAGTGAGAGTAGCATCGACATATATACACTACCAAATGTAAAATAGCTAGCTAGTGGGAAGCAGCCGCATAGCACAGGGAGATCAGCTCGGTGCTTTGTGACCACCTAGAGGGGTGGGATAGGGAGGATGGGAGGGAGGCTCAAGAGGGAGGGGATATGGGGACATGTGTATGCATATGGCTGATTCGCTTTGTTGTGCAACAGAAACTAACACAGTATTGCGAAGCAATTACACTCCAATAAAGATCTAGTAAAAAGTGTCACTCTGCAGGGAATAGGCTGTAGAGAGCACAAGCAGAAGCAGACTAGGCCGCATGCAGGTGAGAGATGGCGGCTGGGACTAGGGTGAGAGCTGTGGGAATAATGAGAGTGGCTGACACCTGAGTGTACCTAGGAGCTGCTGCCCACAGGTCTTACATTGCCTTTCTGCCTTCACTGCCATGAGGGTAATGACAGATACTATCTTGTTTTACTAATTACAACATCACTTCCTGGAAGGACAGTGCTCTCCTTTTATAATTGTTGGGTATTGTAACTACTGTTGATCTATTTGTTTGCATTCCCAAAGTAAACCTAACTGGCTCCTTTAGCCAAGCTACAAATGGCACAGATTTGAAAGAGAGAGAGGTATTAGTGTAAAAATTTAAGGTAATCTAGGCTAGGGAATCTAATTTCTTCAAAACCTTTTATATGCTAGGCCCCATTTTAGGTGCTTTGTATTTGTTGTATGAGTTTCAAGGCTCACAAAAAAGCAAGAATAGGACTTTATTTTTCTACAAGTGAACTTAAACTTTATCTTAAACATTTTTTTGACATAAAAAATTCAGTCCAGTTATAGCTATGTCAACTCAGTCCCTTTGGCAATTACATTAGTCATTTCATACTTAAACCCATGCAAATCTGGACTTCCCTTCTTCTTCTGTTTCTTTCTGATATTAATTCTCAAAACTGCAGAGATTTGTGAATATGCTGCTGTAGATGTGAAGGAGAGGAAGGTATATTTTTCTTGATCCTGATCTGTTGAGATCTTCCTCCAACTCCCATGAGCTACGAGTTGCTTGGTTTGGTCTTTGGGCATGTTCTTCTCCACGCTGCCAAAGTCTTAAGAAATAATTGTATTCTCATTAGCTCCCCCGACAGATTGTACACGCTGTATGTTTCCTGCAGTGTGTCTTAATTCAGCCTGGAGACCTCTTATGGGTTTGTCAGCAGACCCTCTCAGAGCAAGTGAGATTCAAGTCCCCTCTCTTCAGGGATCCTCAAACCTCCCTCCTCCAGCAGTGCCTCTTCTTACTGGGACTTGGCCTAAGGGTGCAGGATCTTGACCTCTAAATCAGCATATAACTTGTTCTCATCGCTTCTCCCAGCCTGTAGACGCTCCTGTTTCTGAAGGGCTTGGAGGCAGAAGTGGAGGAACTAGAAAGGGGGGCACGCCCAGACTGTAGTCTTCCCAAATCTATTGTTTTTTAGGAGCTAGGCCTATTGTTTTTTAGGAGCTAGGCCTATTGTTTTTTAGGAGCTAGGCCTTTTTAGGAGCTAGGCCTTTACTTACTTTGTGTGTGCTAGGCAGTGATAAATGGGAGGCTGCGTTAGAGGCTGGGGTACAGTCAAGGCCAGGATCTCATTTCAAGAGTTGGGTGGAAGAGTGCAGAAGTGAGAAACCAACTGGCAGGGCAATGCATGGGCTAACACTTCATATATCACCTGCCACGTGATGATTTCATTTGCTCTTTATATCGTTTCTATGAGTTTTATCTTCTTATTGCCATGTTGCCAATGAGAAAATTAGTTAAGAGAAGTTACAAAAAACTGTCCAAGTCTGTACAGATAGTATGTGTTGATAGAACCAGGAGTCAAAACCAGATCTGTTCGGACACCAAAGTCCATAATCAGCTCATAATCAAACTCATAGATTAACATTTTCCTTCCATCTGAATGAACCAAAGCATTCCAGGGTAAGCAAAAAATGGGCGCAGGTTATGGGTAGGAACTACCTATTGAGGGCACCTACCTGGTAAGTATGTGTCTAACATCTCCCTTTCTTTTTTCAGATTTCAACCTTCAACCAATAACTATCGAGCGTCCATAGTGTGGTGCAGGGATACAACAGTGAACAAGCCAGTTCTTGCTCTTAAGGAAGTTACAGCCAGGGAGAGGAGAGAGACAAGTCAAAAGATACTTAAAATACAGCATCGTGAACTGCTACCAATGAATTGAAACAGCTTGATAAGAGAGACCCAGAAGGATCCTCTGACCTGGAGGATGTGAAAAAGCTTCCTGGGAAGAGTGGGATATAAAGAACAGAGCTTTAAGGAGGCTGTGGGATGTGGGGTGGTGGAGGACGAAATGTGATAGCCCATTACAAATCTTCTGGGTCTTTTCCTAAGTGATGTTCTCCTCTGGCTCCTTCAGAGCAGGGTGAACTGAGCTCCAGTTGAGGCAGGGGCAAAGGAGGCTATCTATTCGTGGGCCCACCCCCTAAGATAATGAAGTCCTTGTCCTTAGCCAAAGGTTGGCTGTCCCTTGTGCCCAGTCTAACCATCCCTCAATGAACACTGCATCCTCTGTAGCCAAAGCTACCACTACTTCTTACTGATTGCCTCTGAAAAGGCTTCCACTGTTTGGCATCCAGCCTGCTCACCTTCTAGCCCATGGAGTTCTTTTCACTGGCTTTCCTCCCCTCCGGCCTGAACTAGGCCGCATTTGGTGAGGTAAACACCACCAGGGCAATCAAATGCCGCAGAAAACCAGCAGAAAGATGCAAAGCAAACTACACCATTTCTTCCTCCCAGGATTTAGAGGCCCTAGGAAGAGCCGAGGGGAGGAGGCTGTTGGAGACTGCTTATTCTTACTTGAACAGGCAGTGTTTAAAAGAAAGAAAAGAAATGTACTTATTTTCAAAATTTGGCCTTTTCCTTCCATTCTCTCCCCGCTACAGGCTTCTATTCAGAGATTCATTTTCTCCCTCAGACATTTCAGCTTCTGAAATTATTTCACAAAAAGCATGATATACCTTTTTTCCTTATATGTTTTTTGAGGTGATGGTGAATTTCCCCAATTTCCAGCATTTTCTGCCAGCTGCTTCAGCAGGGGAACACAGAACACACTTCTGCAGCTGCATCTGCCGGAATGAAGCCCCAGGGCCCGTGGCTGGATGGCGATGTTTGTCCTCCGGGGCTTAGATGCTCTAGGGGGCACCTTACCCTGTGTGCAGATGTTTATGCTTCTGGGGAAAACGGAGTCCCTGGCGCCTGGGGAAGAACAGAGTGTGATCCGATGGCCTGCATGTTGGGCTGGGCTTCACTTCCTGAAGCCAAGGGTCTGGTGCTGCCCTGAGGAGGGATCCTGGAGCAAGTCCCCTCCTTCTCTGGCTGTTTCTGGACAGAGGATTTGAGCAAGCCACAGTTATATACATTGTTGTCTTCAGAAATACGGTGGGAATTTTGTGCCCTCGACCCTCCTACCTGCACACTTCCTGGAGGCTATACTTTAAGCGACCTACCTTAAAAAACCCCAAACAGAAAATCAGAATTTGTGAAAATGATGGTGGGAGAGAAAGGAGGGGGGTGTTGAATATTCATGCTACCACATTTGTTCTTTATATACCAACATCTAAATGACTCAGTTTAAAGAATGAATGTGACATACACCTTCTTCATGGGCAGATACATGTAGTTGATAGGAGAAAGGAAACAGAATTTGTTGAGTGACCTTTGTCTTCTGTTACCTCATTGAGTCTTCACAACAACTGTATATTGCAGATAGCATTATTCTTATTTTCGAGGTGAGGAATTGAGGCAGAGAGGTCACATAATTAGCAAATCAAATAGCTAAAATTGAGCAAGCCAAGAGTCCAACCCAAGGCTGGGGCAGGCACTGTGAGACTCCTTAGGGTGTCTGCCATGAGTCAGGGTCCCCTGCTAGTGCCCTTGGCAGTCACTTCCCTCCTCAGAGGCTGATCCTCAGGAGAATCTTGTCTTTCTGGCTTCGCAGGGTTGTTGTGACAGCCATGGCCTCGAGGCACTGTGGCGAAGTGATTCGTAAATGACAGTGCATTCTACAAATACCAGAGGGAATCGGTATTACCTCACTGCCACTGAGTAAGGCACATCTATTGCTGAATTCCTGAACTATTTGGCTAAAGGAATTGCTGTGTAGTTTTGTCTCCTGTAGCAGAATACTGACGGAGGCTTCTTGTCACCTGGGCACATGCCCCACGCTGCTTTGTTGGATACACACCGAAGCCAAAGTGCAGGCCTTATGGAAGGCACTTAATGCCCATGAAGAGGTTATGTGGGGTTCTTCTTGAAAGCAGGGCTGCTGGAGCCAAATTGCCTGCCTCTGCCACTTGCCGGCTTTGTGCCCTTGGCCAAGTTACTTAACTTCTCTGTGTCTTAGTTTTCTCATCAGTAGAATGAACCTACTAATAGCATCTATCTCCTATTGTTATTGTGAAGATGAAATGAGTCAATCCATGCACAGTTCTTAGCACAAGAGTGGAACATAGTAAGTGCTGTGGAAGTGCTGGCTATTCCACTTGCTAGTTGATTTTGACCAACTTGATAGCATTTGCAGGAGGCACACGCTGGTGGCAACAGTAAGCTTCCTGGTAGAGTGCTACACTGTGGAAGGCTCCAGATCAGGGGCTTTCCGTATAAATATTATTCCCTAAGACTCACAAAGAAATGGCTTCTATGACTAGTACTTCCCCCGGAACAAGTGCTGTGGCAGCCTGGTTAGGGGCTAGGTGTGACACTGCCCGATTTGACTCACCTTTCCAGCCTCACGTCCTGCCATATCATCCTGGAACTTCACATCCACCCATGCTGTACCCTTTTAGGTTTTAGAATGTGACATGATCTCTTCCCTCTCAAACACGCTATTCCTTCTATATACTTGGAATGCTTTTTCTTTGCTATCATAGCCCCAGACCCACCTGTGAGCTTGCTCACATCTCTCTACATATCCCTAAGGTTTCGGTTTAGATGTCATTTTGGGGGGATGTTTGTCCTGATGCCCTTAGACTGGTTTGGAAAAAAGTATTAGGATGCAGTACAGTCTCTAATAATTATTGAAATGAAAACTGTGACCCTGAAAACTCTGTAAAGTAATGGCATTTGCTTAACCAATTATACATTTGTTTTATGCAAATAGCAAGTTATTTTAAAACTACCAACTGCAAGTAATTTATATGTTATATTCTTTGCTAATTCAAGGTAGTTTACTCATGTTCTGAATTATACAAATTTCCTTTTTTCTTCTGTTTTTTTTTTTTTTGGCTACCTATCCCCTTGTGCTACCTCTTGACAAAATCAGGATTGATTCCTCCCACCACCCTCCTTTTAAAGAAACAGTGAATTGAAACTTTCATACCATTGAAAAATCTAGAAAATGTCAAATGGCTTCTACCTTTCTTTTTAAAAATTTATCTGAAATACTACTGTACAACATTCAGATATTGCTCATTGGTTTCAGCCCTCATTTTGTAAACAAAAACAATAGAAAAAAGACAGAAAGCTTTATACCTAAGCTTAACAGTGTTATCTGTGAGAGGTAGGTAAAAGTGGATTTTAGTTTACTCCTTTTGTTTCCTCTGTATTCTCTAAATTTCCTAAAATTAATGTATTTTGCAATAACAAAAAGTTATTAAAATTTAAAAACAAAAACAAAGACAACTTCAGTGTTCTCTAAGTTCATTTTCAATCGACAAGATTCAATAAACAATGACTGTTGGGGGAATATTTTTAAAAAGTGGACCATTTTCCTGCCTTCAAGGAGATGAACATCCAGAAGACTAATTGATCAGAGAGGAGCTCTAAGAAAGACACGCCTTCAGCTGCTGTACTGAATTCCACTCCCCCACCCACACCATTTTCTTCTTCCTTCTAACTTTCCCACTCCTACTTTTACTTTCCTTTTTAATATTTTTTTAATTACATAAGTTGCGGGTGTATGGCATTATAATATGACATCTGTATACACAAAGTGATCACCACCACAATTCTAGATACCACCCATCACCATACAGTTGACCCTCTTTGCCCATTTTTCCCACCCCTGCAACTCCTCTGCCCTCTGGTAACCACTAGTCTGATCTCTGTATCTATGAGTTTGTTTTCATTTTATTTTGTTTTTTCATTTGTTTGGCTTTTTTAGGATTCCACATATAAGTGAAATCACATGGTATTTGTCTTTCTCCATCTGACTTAATTCACTTATTTTACTTTCAAGGTCCATCCATGTTATCACAAATGGCAGGATTTCATTCTTTTTTATGGCTGAGCAGTATTCCATTGTGTATATATACCACATATTCTTTACCCATTCATCCATTGATGGACATTTAGGTTTTTCCATATCTTGACTATTGTAACTAATGCTGCAATGAGCATAGGGGTGCATATATCTTTTTGAATTAGTGTTTTTGTGTTCTTTGGATAAATACCCAGAAATGGAATAGTTTGATCTTATGATACTTTTATTCTTAATTTTTTGAGGAATCGCCATACTGTTTTTCAGAGTGGTTGCACCAATTTATAGTCCCATGAACAGTGTGTATAAGGGTTCTGTTTTCTCCACATCCTCTCCAACATTTATTATTTCTTGTCTTTTCAATAATAGCCATTCTAACACAGGCGAGATGATATCTCACTGTGGTTTTGATTTGCATTTCCCTAATAACAAGTGATGTTGAACATCTTTTCATGTGCCTGTTATTCATCTTTATGTCTTCTTTGGAAAATTGTCTATTCAGATCCTTTGCCCATTTTTAATTAAGTTTTTTTTTTAATTGTTGAGTTGTAGGCATTCTTTAAATATTTTGGATATTAACCCCCTATCAGATGTATGATTTGAAAATGTCTTCTCCCATTCAGTAGGTTGCCTTTTCATTTTGGTGATGGTTTCTCTTGCTGTGCAGAAGATTTTTAGTTTGATATAGGTCCATTTATTTATTTTTGTTTTTGTTTCCCTTGCCTTTGGAGTCAGAGCTGCAAAAACATTGCTAAGACCTATGTCAGTGAGGTTACTGCCAATGTTTTCTTCTAGGAATTTTATGGTTTCAGGTCTTATGTTCAAGTCTTTAACCCATTTTGAGTTAACTTTTGTGTATGGTGTAAGACAGTGGTCTAGTTTCATTTTTTTGCATGTGGCTATCCAATTTTCTCAACACCATTTATTGAAGAGTATCTTTTCTCCATTGTATGTTCTTTGCTTCTTTGTCATAAATTAATCACCCATATATCTGTGGGTTTATTTCTGGGCTCTCAGTTCTGTTCCACTGATCTGTGTGTATCTGTTTTTGTGTGAGTACCATACTGTTTTAATTACTATAGCTTTGTAGTATGGTCTGAAATCAGGGAACATGATACCTCCAGCTTTGTTCTTCTTTCTCAAGACTGTTTTAGCCCTTTTTTACATTTTTCTTTCTTACTTTTTTTTTTTAAAACCTACCATATCTGCCTTCTTGACCTTTATCTCAGTCCCTCTATTCCAGTTATACCCTCTTCAGAGAAGATTGTTCACCCTTCTTTCCATGCCTTCCTCATTACAATGTTTTCTCTCTGTCTTCCACTAACTCCTGACTTTTTTTCAGTGATGGGGGCAAGGAAAGCATATAATATTAAATTCTAAGATATTTTTAGTTAGTGCTTAGAGTTTATCCTAAACAAAACTTTTCACATAAGCTTTTCACAGACATCAAAATAGAATTTTAGTGTTTTTAAAAAATTCTATTTATATTACAAGCAATATACAAGAGAAATTAGCTATTGGAAATTGTGTTTTCAGAGACCCTTGGCTAGATTTCCTGTTACAGGCCTAAAGGGCCCTGTCACTTACCATACATTTTATGATATTTACCTCTCTCTTGCAAAGATCTGGAAGTAGGAAGTTGTGACTCTTATCTACTATTTTATAGTATGACTCACCAAGATCTATCTGCACCTTTCTCAGAAAGATAAATTTTACATTTCAGGAAATAAAATATGTGATGCTTCCTTGCAAGAAATCTCTCTGCAAAAATCAGCTTCTGGTCTTTACTACAACTGAAGACCAGAAGAGGGTCTGTCCAATGAACCCATCTCAAATGAGTAATCATGCTATGATTGCACTTCTCCACTGCCAATCATTCCTGTCTAAAGAGAGGTTGGGAAGGAGGTCAGAAATCCTCTCCCCCTGAAGCAAATGCCCTTGTATATAAAATTCATTGTGTCTGTTCCTCAAAAAAAAATGGGGATCCAGAATGGTTTGGATATTTGATTTAAAAAATAGTAGAAACTAGCATTACAGGCACAACATACTATCTCATTATTGTTTTAACTGGAATGTCTTTATTTGTGAGTCTGAACATTTTCCCATATACTTGTTGGATATATATGTACATATATATCTACACATATAGCTTAATATATATCTCAATATAAATATATATAATTTTGAATATTTTCTATGCATCCCCTCTGCATTCTTTTCTATCGCTATGATCGTCTCCATATTGATTTATATGAACTCTTCATACATTAAGACACTATCCTTTTGTCCCATGTGTTTCAAACATCATTTTCCAGTGTATGTGCCTTTTAGTTTTGTTTCTTATATGGAAAATAGAAAAAATATGTAGTTGAATCTTGATCTTTTAAAAATGTGTTTTAAAAATTATTTTTTGTTTTCCCTGTTTCCGACACATGAGAGAAAGAGAGAGAGAGAGAGAAAGAGAGAAAGAGAGAAGTAACCCAGTGTTTTCAGTGAGTTAATAATCAGCCTCTAAATGTTACTGAATCTGAGGGTTAGAAATCAGTTATGTCCCATTTACTTATTTAGAAAAAAAATCAAGTGGTGGGAGGAGAGGAGGAAACATAAATTGGTATTAATTCTGAAGAAAAATGGCTGTGGCTGTGCTCACTGACTCTCCCTGTTTTACCACACAGAATGGAAAGCGACCTCAGGGTCAGAGGTCCTTTCATCCCCCCCATCCCCCCCCATCCCCACCCCCATCCAGTCAGGAATCCTGCCAGTAAGATTTCCACCATCTCCTTGACAATGGCCAGAATAGTTTAATGCTCCCACTACAATTTTGGAGGTCAGCTGGATTACCTTCCTTATATTTTGCTGAAATTTGCCTGCCTGTAAGCTCTACACACCAAGCCTAACTCTGCTCTTTGGAGGCACAGAGACAAAGTTGGTCTCGCTGGGAAAATGTCAACAATTCAGAGAAGGCTGATATCACATCTGAGATGCCTCCTTTCTAGGACACTTTGAAATCTTTTCTCTGTTCCTCTTCCCACACAGTGTGGGACTCCCCTTTAGCCTGTTTGCCGTCTCCTGGACACACCCCAGTGTTCGTCTGTCTCTTCTCTTGCGGGCTCCCCCCATCCCCAACTGAATGCAGAATTCTGTGTGAGCTGAATGGGGGCAGAACTGGTGAAAATATGACATTCTCAAGTCCCTTCTCTCTGCTCATCTCCTTTTGCTGTTTTTTACTTTTCCAGCCACTCTCTCTGTCTCAGAAACCCTAGAGCAGGTGACCTGGGCACCTTGCCTTGCCTTTGCTCCATTCTACCCTTATGTGGAAGTTTGTTTGTTTTTGTTTGTTGGGCTTGTTGTTGTGAACAGAACCCTGATAAACTTCTTACTTAGCTGCCTGGCAAGAGCTTGTTGGGGACCACTTATTTGCTTCCACTTCCCTTTCTGCTAGTTTGCAAGCCACTGCCTTTTGCTGGCAATAGCAGCAGTTTTCATCCTGGGTTTGTGGGTCAAGGCTTTGGTTTTGGCCCTTGGCCTCACTATCCAGTTAGTCTGGTGTTCAGGACTGGCTTGTCTGGAGCCTTCCACCGATACTTACCTAGGGTGCCTGAGGATGCAGGGCGGGGAAGGGCAGGGCTGGGGTAAAGCAAAGGTGGGGCGAATAGAGGCCGGTGGGGCTGGGCTGCATGGGAAACCAACTTCTTTCTCTAAATCAGTTGGGTCTGGCAATGGTAGGGCTGGTAGGTGGCAGAGGTGCACGGTGGCTGGCAATGCCAACTGCTGCTTTTCATCAAGCACTGACCCTGGCACTGTGCAGCTAACAGCATTACAGGCATTGTCCCATTTGATTACAGCAGCAAACTCAAGAAGAAGGTCCTATTCCTGTGCTCATTTTACAGAAGAAGAGATAGTAACTTAAAGAGGTTAAATAGCTTGCCCAAGGCCACAGTGTTTGTAAGGAGCTAAGCTGGGATTTGAACCCAGGTAGTCTGAGTGCCTGTGCTCCTAACCACGGTGCTATGCCCTTCTTCCACCCCTCCCTCCGCCACCAATTCTGCCCAGTTCTATGGCCTGTCATGGTTCAGCAGCAGTGCTAAGAGCTGGGGAGGACCATGTTCAGGCCATTTTTCATTAGTTGGCAGCAGCATCCTGGAAACCTGGGAGTTGATGCTCCTCAATTTTCCACGTCTGAGCTAAGGCCGCCTACACTCTCCTAACGTGTGCAGGCAGCAAACATTCAGGTAGCAAAAGGACATTTCCGCCAGAAGTGGTTTTATGTCAGTTTTGCTATCAGCATCTCCATATTTCAGGGATAAAAACCCAGTAGCAAAACCAAGTATGAGTTTCCCTTGAATGGGAAGCCTCTTTAAAACATTGCTATTAATTATTCAAGTTGGCTGAGGTTGTTTACTTAAAATATTTTTTCTTCCAGTAGACATAAGAAAAATTAAATGCTCTTGGCCTTTTCTCTGTGATTTTTGATGTCTTGGCATGCCAATGCCTGAGAAAACTTAACCCACAGAATGAGTAATACGCTGTAGCTAAGGACAAGTGTTTCAATTGCCCAAGGTTGTGGAAATGTTATTGCAACATGGGAATCAGAACTTTAGAAGGAACGAGAGAGAGAGAGAAGGAGAGAGGAGGAAGAAGCCTGCTGTCCTCTACTGAAAAAATTCTTTCCTCTTTAAGGATTTTAATTTGCCTTTCTTCAATGCGACATAATATTGTAGTTATTATCTCCTTGGATTTACACATTATATTGACAGGGCTCAGTGATCCTTGGGTTTGTGAGTGTTCTCCTAAGAATGGAGCAATTTCATGTTTATTATCACCGCGTGTGTTCGTGTGTGCGAGAGAGCCAGGATTAGACAAGTGTTTCCACACCGAAAGATAGCAGATCTGAGGTATCAAGAACTGCCAGCAAAGTGGTGAGGGACAGGAGAAGAAACGAGAGAGCTTTTTTTTAGAAAAAAATCTTGGCTGCACCCTGTGGCTTAGTGGGATCTCAGTTCCCCGACCAGGGACTGAACGCAGGCCACGGCAGTGAAAGCGCAGAATCCTAACAACTAGACCACCAGGGAACTCCCCAGAGAGGCTTATTTTTATAGACTCATGAACTCTGTGCCTTAGAGACGAAGTGCAACTTTCCAAGAAAAACACCTAAAGTCTTGGCATAAATACTACATGGCACATAGTAGATGTACTCAATACATGTCAATTCTAGTCTCTTCCCCTCCAACAGTACAACTGTATTTACCATAGACTTGCCGCTTCCATAACAACTAAAATGAATTGGTGCTGTCCCACAAAAGCCAGATTTCTGTGTCTCTGTAGTTGTTTACTTTTAAGGTATTTTGATCCCAATTACATCACTAGGAACCCTCCAGCAACATTTATCTAAAAATGGTTCTAGCTTACATGGCTTCGCCCGTGTTCTCTCTCTCACCTGTTTGTACCGGGGTATAACTTAATCTTCTGCCTTTTTGTTTTCTTTCTGCCTAAGTGAAAAGCAAGAATGCCCAGATTGCTCCTCGACACACCTGTGCACTGTTGCAGAGAGACTGATCTTGAGGGAAGGCTGGTTTTGCCACACAGGTGGTGACTGGGAGGCCTCAACAAGCCTCCAGATAAAGAGGGGAAAAAACCAAAGCCCGGATAGGTGGAGGTAGGGGCTGGGACAAGGGAAGGGAATACACCTTTGACAGGGTATTTAGCAGATGTTGCTTAATTACTCTGGGTGCCAAAATAGAATTAGAAAGCCAAATGTCACAGGGAAGTAGAAGTTTAACATGTGTGCATGTGCACACACACCTACCAGCCCCTCTTCCCCCTCCTGTCTGAGGTGTGCCCTTTCTACATTTTCTTTCTCAGGTGGATCCTCTTCCTTGACACTGTCACAGAAAATGAAAGATTGAGAGACTGCATCCAGTTAACCCCATGCACTGTTAGAGACAAGGGGCAGAGGTGGACTGCCCCCAGATGGAGCTAAGTTTTCTTTGGGGTTGAATCACTTTTTTTTTCTCAACCCAGAATATAATGTTTCAATATTTTCACCCCACATTAAAGAAGAACTGAACATAGCACACGGTTACTATTGGCATTTTAGGTGCTAGTGCAGCACGCCAAACAAGGGGTTTAGATTTTGGAGTTTTGGAACACAAACTCAAATGCTTTGTCAGAATGTTTTTTGTTGTATAATATGTGGTGTTTGTGAGAATGTGGGTATGTTGAATCAACTTTTCCCATAAGCTATATTGTCAACATATTTCAAAAATAAAAATGTCATGCATTTTGATGAAGTGACCCCTTTTCTAGAAATTTATTCTCAGGAGAAAATTAGAAAAGTATTCAAAGATATATTTATAAGATTGTTCATCTCAGCTTTATTAAAAAGACTGAAAAATGGGGAATGAGCTACATGCCCACTAATAGGAAATTATTTAAATGAATTACAAAATGACCCCCAAATGGAATAAATACTCAGTGGTTGTTCAAAAGGAGGATGTAACTCTGTATTTATTGATATAGAAAGGAATCTAGAATATATTGTTAAGTGAAAAGTAAATCATGGAACTATATGTTTAATATTATTCCAATTGGATGGATATATTTATATTTATACATAGATTTATATTATATACATGAAGAATTTGTGTATAATGGTCTTTGGAAAAGGGGGGTATTGTAGAAGGACTTTGTATTTTATACACTTCTGACTTGCTTAAAAAAATTTTTTTATGATGAATGGTGTTATGTTTCATAATCAGCCAAAACAATAATAATAAAGAAGAAGAAAGAACCCAAGGGGCACTCAAGT
Source organism: Eschrichtius robustus (assembly GCF_028021215.1). Classification (NCBI taxonomy): domain Eukaryota; kingdom Metazoa; phylum Chordata; class Mammalia; order Artiodactyla; family Eschrichtiidae; genus Eschrichtius; species Eschrichtius robustus. The sequence goes on along the minus strand of NC_090829.1, from coordinate 61,813,204 downwards.
GAAAGAAACTCTGAATTCTGCTGCTGCTACTAATTTCTCTCATTTGTAATATGACCATTGAATTGGATACGCTCAACTTCTGATCAGCTAAGTAGGTACATGGGCCTAGGCTATTTACAATGGACTAAAGAAACAGTAAAAGATAAACAAGTATAAGACAAACAGTATGAAAATATGATATAAATTGGTGGGGACTGCCATAAATAACACACTGGTCTATTTAATGAAATAATATATGACAGGCACCTGATGAGCTTGTGAATTGAATATCATGTGAAAATAAGGTCATTGGACGTTACAGTAAATGATAGGGGCCACCGCCGGGTGATGATAGGCACTGTATTCAATGCTGTGGGAAGTATGATTCTCTCTCCAACCTCTTTTCTTTCTGAGAGACCCAGCAGTGGGCATTAGAGACTTTCAGTCTACTTTGCCTTTATTTTGGACTGAGACCTAGATGTTATCATGTAAAAATATCCCTGCTAATGCATATTAAGATGTGACATGCTTCCTTTTTTTTAATTTTGTATGCCTTTGTATCATTAACCTGAGAGGAAAAAAAAAGAACTCATATCCCGACGTGTAACTAAAAACCTCCCGGTGGGATTTGTTTAGTGTGAGAGCGTGATTAGTAATTTTTAGTGATTAGTAATTTTCTCCCTCAGGTGGTTTTTCTGCATTCCTGTAGAGATCGTGTACACAACAGGGCTGCCAAGTGAGAAGAAAAGGCTGAGGCAGAAAACATCACACTTTAGAAAACAGTATGTGTGCGGGCGTGCACATGTGTGCGCGTCTGTGTTTTAAACAACTATTTCAGTTACTTTGACAAATGAAGTGCTTTGATTTGGAATCATTGCTTTTATGTCATATATTCTCTGGTCTTGTAAAAAGTTCCATTATGCAATAATTTTATACAAGGGAGTTATACCTGTGTTTCTATCCATTCACAACCCATCTCCCTAAAACCTGTTCTATCCCACATTGGTTTTGGAGAGCAAGCAATTCTAAAAATCTTAGCTTAAAGGGCTTCCCTGGTGGCGCAGTGGTTAAGAATCCATCTGCCAATGTAGGGGACATGGGTTTGAGCCCTGGACCAGGAAGATCCCACATGTCGAGGAGCAACTAAGCCTGTGCGCCACAACTACTGAAGCCTGCTCACCTAGAGCCTGTGCTCCGCGACAAGAGAAGCCACCGCAATGAGAAGCCTGCGCACCACAATGAACAGTAGCCCCAGCTCACCACAACTAGAGAAAAGCCCGTGCGCAGCAGCAAAGACCCAACGCAGCCAAAAATAAATAAAATAAATAAATTCATATATATAAAAAAACCTTAGCTTAAGGAGGCCTCAGGGGTTTTTTTTGGAGTTTTTTGTAGGGCCCACTGTGGAAATCATGGGATTGAGGCAGGAGTCTAGCTTTTTAATTAACAAAAGGAAAAAAAGACTGCAGAGGTCTGCAATAAGAGCTCCAGGAAGGACAGCCGTTTTTTAGTGTCTCTCCAGGTCAACCCCAATCCACTTTCCCAGTAAAGTGGGCATTCACATGAACTCACACACACCCCGACAGTTGGGTTGCTAGCAAGAGTGTGTAGTTGTTTTTCCTCCTTGCCACTCCCTGGGGATTAAAGTTATTTAGCAAAAAGATTAAGCAACCTGTGTGGCCTCAGGATTTTCCCACTTGCAGCTTTCATGATTTTATTTTTGCATATCCATAGGCACATATACTAAGCCCAGTGACCTCTTTGGTAACTGCTAGCTCCTCAGAATGTTGCTCTCTGAACCCATGCAAGTGATACACTGTGTTTGGGTTACTCTTTGGTTTCTAAGGCTAAAGTTGGCACTTAGGACAGTAAATGAAATAAGCTTTAAAGTTGAGAGTTAAGGCATCTGCAGTGTAAACTAGGCATTCTCATACGCCATACCTCATGTACTCCTTACAAAATCCCTACTAGGTGGATACTCTTGTGTCATTTAGTAGAAAACTAAGGCTTTGGAAGACTAATGAGTGGCCCAAGCCACTGATGGAGTGACTGATGGAACTGACATTCATACCTGGGTCTGCTTGAAAATCTCTGCCATTCAAGCCAACAAGAGAGCAAGGGCACTGAAAGCAGAGGCACCAAACAACCCACATCTTTCTTATCATTTTGCTCAAGGCTTTCTTTGAACCTGAGAAAGGAGTCATCTGCATTCTAACATAATACCCTCAGAAATTATACATCACTCACATTTAAAAATATCTTTACTCCTGGCTGTACACATTATCTATGATGATAAAATCACAGGAAACAAGAAAAAAATAGTTACATGAACTCTAACACTATCTACCACCTCAGATTCACCAATAGTTTCTCAATAATTTCAACTTACACACACACACACACACACACACACACACACACACACACACACACACAGGTCATGGGGGAGAAAAGAGGCATAGGCACAAATGCTAAGAAATATAGAACTAAGTTAACCACTATTTCATTTCATCTTCCCATGAAATACATGGGCCAAAATGGCAGAAGGAAAGAGAACATATTAGTGCTGTAGATGATCAGCTAACTATATAATCATTCTATTCCATTTCTTCTCTCCATAGATATCCATTCTTAACTATTTGGTGTATATTTTCTAGACCTTTCTCTATGCAAATATACACAAATATGAATATATATAAATATAGACAAATAGAAAATACATACATGTATGTGTACATACATGATAATATATATGTGCATATATATGCAATAGTATACATTTATATATGATATTACACATATACATGTACACATATATATGCATATACATACATTATATATAGGCTTTTTAAAAACAGTTTGATCATACTAAGCAAATTATTCAGCCCCTTGCATATTAAACATAAAAATATATCCTGGATTTCCCTAATTCCTTTGACTCGAATAATATTCTACTGTATGGATACATTATAATTTATTTACCAGTTTCCTTGTTAATGGCCTTACAATGGCTTTTGTTTTTTTACAGTCACAAATAATGTGTAACTAAGCATCTTTGCAATTACACCCTTGCACACTTATGTATCTGTAAGTTGGATTTCTGGAATTGAAATTACTGGATCAAAGTGTTTACACTTTTTTTTGATAGATACTGTCAAGTTGCCTCCAAAAAACTAAATTTTTCAGCCATAAAAAAGAACAAAATAATGCCATTTGCAGCAACATGGATGGACCTAGAGGTTTTCATACTGAGTGAAGTAAATCAGACAGAGAAAGACAAATATCATATGATATCGCTTATATGTGGAATCTAAAAAGCACAAATGAACTTATTTACAAAACAGAAACAGAGTCACAGATGTAGAAAACAATCTTATGGTTACCAGGGGGAAAAAGGGGGAAGGGATAAATTGGAAGATTAAGATTGACTACTATATATAAAATAGATAACTAATAAGGACCTACTGTATAGCACAGGGAACTCCACTCAATACTCTGTAATGGTCTATATGAAAAAAGAATCTAAAAAGAGTGGATATATGTATTTGTATAACAGATTCACTTGCTGTACACCTGAAACTAACACAACATTGTAAATCAATTATACCCCAATAAAAATTTTAAAAAATAGGGCAAACCAGAGAATACATGCAGCATTGCTACCACCAGGCAAAGCCAATTACCAGGTTATAGTAGGTTTATCCACATGAATTATTAAAAACAACTCCAGTTGTTTAGATACCTAGATATGACCTAAAAGATTTTCCGTGAATCACTAATAAATGATTGGTTAAATATGCCTAGATGCTACAAAAGCACAAACAATATGTGGATTTCTTTGGTTAGCCAAACGTTCTGCTTTGAATGTGAAAATGTTAGGTTAGAATGATTAAAGGAGATTTCATGTTTAATCTGGTCTGGTTCACCAGAACTTTACAAATAGTCAACTAGAGAAATCCTGCTTCCTCCCATTCTCCCACCTTAGCGTTTAAAGCCAAGGTTAATAGTGAAAATCAAATATTCTGGGCTATTTTGCATACTGAATTCCTTTAAAAGAAGTCTGAAGTGGTCAACTGAGTGTTTTAACTAAATTGAACAGAGTGTTAGAAAGATTTTTTTGAAATATAACTAGTTTTAGTTTGACAAAGTCCATGTGAAATATAAGAATATTTTGAATGTAAAAATATTGCTTTGGCAACGTAGTCATACTTGTATACATAATGTCAGAACTTGCAGAGTAGTTTATAACCCAGTCTGTAGTATTTGGGGATAAATTTCTCTATGGTTTCCAAGTACAATTACATATGGTCTTTCTGCTAACTCTTTTCTCGTTCTCCCTCCTCCATTTCTTTTCCTCTTCCCATTCTCCCTTCCCTTTTGTGATAGATAACTTTATAACACCAGACTTCAAAAAGGGAAGCATTAAAAATTAAATTTAGAATGCCATGGTCCTTCTTAATGGTGGCTTTCATTTGTTTTTTTAAAAAATTTATTTATTTATTTTTGGCTGCGCTGGGTGTTCGTTGCTGCGCGTGGGCTTTCTCTAGTCGCCGCCAGCGGGGTCTGCTCTTCTTTGCGGTGCATGAGCTTCTCATTGTGGTGGCTTCTCTTGTTGCGGAGCACGGGCTCTAGGTGTGCGGGCTTCAGTAGTTGTGGCACATGGGCTCAGTTGTTGTGAATCGCGGGCTCTAGAGCGCAGGCTCAGTAGTTGTGGCGCACGGGCTTAGTTGCTCCACGGCACGTGGGATCTTCCCAGACCAGGACTTGAACCCATGTCCCCTGCATTGGCAGGCGGATTCTTAACCACTGCGCCACCAGGGAAGTCCCATGGCTTTCATTTCTAATAAGCAAAAACTTGGATTTAAGATGATCATCACATCTGGCAAATAAAACACCAAACAAATAAAAATTAAGGAGTCCTAAGTCCTCTGAGAACAAGTAGTAGTGTCTTCCTGAGCTGATGGTCTGGGCACTCAGGGGCCCTCACGATTTCATCAGATGCTATGACAAACTAGAATAAGCAGGTGAACTCTTTGCTGCTTCCTGCACTGGGGGTTATGGGGAAAATGACTCATACCTGCTGGTGTTTGGGCGCGGCTCTGGAAATCTCAAGTTATTCTTCTTCTAGAGACTATGGAAAGAGGTAAACCAATTTGTCTAGAGAAATGACTGCTTCTTCTCAAGGTGGAGGTCCATTCCCATCTTCTCTGAGATGTCAGAAATGCCTGTGAGGCTTCTGAGACCTTGCCCTTTGCCAGGGCTCTGGATTTCCAATGCAGCCCAGGGCTCTTTCCCCACAGCACAGCTGCCTCCTGGTTGGGCTACCACTACTAGTCATTTACTCTTCCTATTCACCATTACTAATCAGTCACCTTCTCATGCCCAGAAAGGGAATCTCAATACCGTCAATGGGCCTCACCTTACCATTTTTCTAGCTATGTTTTTTCTTTGCTGCTTTAGTGGGGGAACTCATCTTAGGAACACTGACACACATATAGTGAGGCTGTCACTGTACCCCAGTAACCTTTGAGAAAATAAGTTGACGTTAATCGCAATAACTCACATTTCAATGGCTAATTTTAATGTTCCCACATAGCACAAGTCTTTAGACCCTCTGTTCAAAGTCATTCTCAGTTACTTCTGGTATTACTCAGTTGCTTCTCAGTGACTTCATGGGGGCTTCCATGAGCTCATGATCAGTTCTATCCAGTTCTGCTCTAGATCTCCCTTTTGATGCCCACGGCCATCAAAGCCAAATCTGTGAAACCAAATAAGAGAGACTCCTCATTTTTTGCCAATCTTCATGAGAATGTTGATTATTTTCTAGTATATTCCCAGGTTGAAAACCTGTGAAATGCCAAAACAGTACCCCACTTAGTTTCCATTCCACTGGAACCACACAGCCTCACATAGTAATTAGGAGAAAACTCCTCTTTCTCAGTGTATTGCCCTTTGTTACCTGGTTATGAAAAAAAGCACTGTGTTCCAACTTTTCACAAAATCCTCAAGAAAACAACTCTTTTGTCTTCTGATTGAAGCCTTGTTTTTCACAAGGTATTTTGGACTGGGTAAAGGAAAACAATCTGTTCTTCATCTTTCCTTGTCTTGTTCTACGTGTCTGTAACAAAACTCTTCCTCATGGACTTTTGGCTCCTGTTTGTGTGTTCATGTTTTGGGGGCATTCCTCCTCCCTTTTAACTAGACTACTCAGAATCCCATAGAATGCATCCAGAACCTGATCACCTGGCAACAACTAGCTGCAAGGGAGGCTGAGAAAATGTGGCCTTTTATTCCATGTGTTAATGTACCTAGCTAAAAATAAGTATTCTGCTTTAAAAAAGGGAGGAAGAGAACACATTTTGGCACAGACAACCAGCAATCTCTGCTACAGGTTTTAACCCACTTTTCCAGTTTTTTCTCCTACCATCCACATTTTGTGTGGAAAACTCCCAGTTTGCTCATTGATCTAAATATGATACAACTTTTTCCATGTCTGTGCCCTTGCTCGTCATGTTCCCTCATTTGAAATGCTTCTGGACTCCTTTTCTTGTTCTGAGTTCTCATCTTTCAAGGCTCAAATTGGAGCTTTCCTCTGACATAAAGTGGTGATTACATTTTCTTCTGGAGTCCAGTGTTCTTGTCTCTACCATTTACGGCAACTTTCACCTTTAAAAATTTATACCCGGGACTTCCCTGGTGATCCAGTGGTTAAGACTCCAAGCTTCCACTGCAGGGGGTGTGGGTTCAATCCCTGGTCAGGGAACCAAGATCCCACATGCTGCGCAGCATGGCCTAAATACATAAATAAATAAATAATTTAAAAAATTTATACCCAATGCCTTCCTTTTAAGCCTGTCAGTGCAAGGGCTAATAGGTTTTCTGAAGCAAAGAAGCTAGCATGATATCCTACTGACAGCCAGTGCTTGGCAATTATTTATTTTTGTTGTTGCTGATAACCTAGGCTAAAGTTTGAGGAGGAGTATTAAGGACTGTGTAATAGTTCTGGACTGAGGATAGTTGAGTCAAGTCATGGGACTGTGCTATCACTATGCCTCTCTTCTGAGAGTAAAAACAATACTGGGAGCATTAGTTCATCACAGTGGGATAAGGAGAAGGATTAAGGAATTTCAACAATTATTGTAACCTTAATCCAAAAATTAAGCCTTATTATTTTTGAATAACATCAGGATTGGGATAATATAATCCATTCATATTATTATTATTTGAATTGGTGATACATTCACATGTTTTTTTTTCACGTTTTAAATATAAAATATATAAAAGATATTTATTAAAAGACTTTTTTCCTTCCCCGCCTTTCATCCAACCATCCTTATCCCTCTGATAGGTAACCACTATTATTGATTTATTATCCTATCAGATATATTTTTAAAGGCAAATAGAAACCAGTGCAAATATATATTCCTTTTCTGTCTCATTCCCCACCCCTCCAAATTTTAATATCCTATAAACCCTTTACTTTTCATCAGTATAACCTACCTAGAGATTTTTCCATATCAATACATTAATCATTTCTTAATTCTTTTTCTACATTTTCATAGTATTCCATTGTGAGGATGTACCATAATTTACTTAATCAGTCCCCTGTTTTTTTTTTTTTTTTATTTATTTATGGCTGTGTTGGGTCTTCGTTTCTGTGCAAGGGCTTTCTCTAGTTGCAGCAAGCGGGGGCCACTCTTCATCGCGGTGCGCGGGCCTCTCACTATCGTGGCCTCTCTTGTTGCGGAACACAGGCTCCAGATGCGCAGGCTCAGTAATTGTGGCTCACGGGCCTAGTTGCTCCGCAGCATGTGGGATCTTCCCAGACCAGGGCTTGAACCCGTGTCCCCTGCATTGGCAGGCAGACTCTCAACCACTGCGCCATCAGGGAAGCCCAATCAGTCCCCTGTTGATGAACATTTAGGTTGTTGACAAATTTTTTTCCATTACAACCATGCTGCAGGTAACATCCTTGAACTTAATTCATTTTGCGTTGGTATATATGTAGCATAAATTCCTAGAAGTAGAACTGCTGGGTCAATGGGATATGTATTTGAAGCTTACTGTCTGATAGCCCTCCATAAGAATTCCACCAAATTCATACTTTCACCAGCAACAATATAAAAGTATTATTTTTCTGCAGTCTTGCCAATATAGTTTATTATCAAGCTTCTGGAACTTTGCCAGTCTGTTACAAAGATGGAAAAAACCCCAACTTCATCTCATTTTAATTTTAATTTTTATTATTGTGAGTGAAGTTGGGCATCTTTTTTTTTTTTTTTTTTACTTATTCAAGAATGGTATCTATTTTCTTTTCTGTGAATACTGTTTATCTTTGTGGACTTTTTAATCAGATAAACAATCTTTCATTTACTCTTATGGATTTGTAGGTATTCTTTATATATGTGAGAGATTAGCCCTTTGTCTATGTTTCAAGCAGCAAATATTTTTGCCTAGCTGTTATTAGTTTTTTACATGGGTTATTTTCTTTCCCCAGAAAAAAATTTTTTGATTCTTATAAAGTGGATCGTATCAAACTTTTCTTCCATGACTTCTGAATTTTGTAACTTAGAAAGGCTTTAATACTCAAGGTTATAAAATAATGCTCTCAAATTTTTCTTTACTTCTTTTACATTTAAATATTGAATCTATTTAAAATTTCAGGCTCCCTTTTAGGCCATATCAAGCAAACATATCCTTGGGATAAGTTTGCTAAATTTTACAAATAAAAATACAAATACCCCATTAATGTTGAATTTCAGGTAAACAACAAATCATTTTTTAGTACAACTATGTCCCATGTAATATTGGGAGTTTTACTGGGGACATACTTATACTTAGTAATGATTCATTGTTTATCTGAAATTCAAATTTAACTGGGTATCCTGTATTTAATCTTGCAACCCTATGCTGGAAGGCAGTAGCCTCTCTGCTTAGATACTTTAGATTGGTCTGATTCTCAATTTAGGCTATGTCAAGGTCTTACTACTCTTCCTCATTTGCTATTTAAAAGTTTAATGGTCTTATACGATGTCTGCTTCCATCTCTTACAGGTTGTGGACACAATTGGTATTAGACAAATTGAAATCAGTTCACCTGCTTATGAATAAATGAATGTCTAGTTCCTGTCTGACATTCTGTCCAATGTGTGCTACAAGAAAATCATTTCCAGGAGCAAGAAGAAACTGCCCTATGGTAGTGAAGCGCTAGTTCCCTGTCTGTTTTGTTCTACTGAAACAATTGAGTTTCTGAGAAAATTTCCTAATTGGAATAATTGTCTCAATTATTGTTTCAAAAGGTTAGAAGCCAGAGTTTCAGATTGACATAACATTGCTATTTCTTCTTACAGGAGTCTTAAATAATAACATTTAAAAATTATAAATTTACTAATGTTTGATTAAATTGCACAAAAACAAGTCTAATGTCTCTTTCTTACTGCTTTTGAAAACACAGAGTCAGAAGTCTTATCTCTCTGAGCACTTCCATTATGATTAACAAAGCACAGTGTTGAGATAATACTCCCCTTCCCTCCACAGAATTGTAGCACAAATCATGACCACCATGATAAATAGAGACTGTGATGTCACCGAAGCAGCAAGGTCCTGGTTATATTATAACCAGTGGAAGATAGTATACTTCTACCTAATTTACTTGATTGCATCTCATTAGTTCACTAATTCATTCATTCCACGAATATTTATTGAGTGTCTACTGACTGTTAGGCACTGTGTTAGGTGCTAGGCTGAGCAAAACACTGTCTTCGTGAAGCTTTGCAGTGGTGTGCTAGAGCCAACTCCTATTGGCTGGTTGAGAGCCCACTGTTAAATTTTTAGGAACTTTGTGAGCATTATAATTGGCAATGGTGAGAGTATTTATACACAAAAATGAGCAAACGCTACAAATCAGGCCTTTCTTTGTTTTTTCTTTTCTCTTCCATTGCCCTTTTTTTTTTAAATAGAGAGCTGGTTGTTAAACACTGACCAGCCCATCACTGAGTTTACAGAGATGCGTCTCGACCGAATCACCCTTCCTGCCTTTCTACCACCACACAAGGGCCCCACAGCACCAATATACCTTGCTTTTTACTAATAATAGCTTCTTGAAATGTTGTGAAGGAATCAAATCATTATAAGATATTTTAGTTGACACATATTGTTGGTTGTTGGCTATCTAAAGAATCCAGAGGGAAACTTTTAAAAGAAATTCTGCAATGTTGAAAAAAAATTCTGAGTTTATATTTAGCTATGTAACATGGGGATAATAATAGCACCTCCTTCACAGGGTTGTTGTGTGGATTAAATGAGCTACTATGTGTAAAGCACTTTGGGAAGTGCCTGGCACAGTCACATAGAGTACACAAAACATACAAGTCAAGGTCCACCCTGTTCTTATTTTGCATGATATATGCAGATGAATTTTCTTTGTGGTACTGATAGTATGGAAGGTAAGTAGGAAAGTTCAGCTGTATCTATCAGCTCCGTTCAATAAGCTAAAACGACCTCTATGATTTAAAAAGATCCTTAAAGGATTTTAGATCTGGAATCTTAACTGCTGGAAGAAAGTTAAGAAAGGCAATATCATGTCCTTGGAGCCAGGAGAAATGCTGTACTTGCTTCTTTTTGCCATCTGACACAATTAAGGCTTTTTATGAAAAACCTTACTTTTTTTCCCTCTTTGTTATTTTCATGGCTTTCCTAAGTGAGTTAGGGCACTCTGAGTATGCCACAGCTGATTTTGTTTCCCTTATTCTATAAGAAGAGCACAGAGGGGAGAAGGGGACCAGAGAGCCTCTGATGGGCTACTAATCCTGGGAATTCGAAATCTAGAATCTCACCGCAGGCAGAATTCCCCAGTCTTTACAAAGATAAAGAATATACTCTATTCCTGATTCTGTTAACCTATTTTTATGTACTAGAAGGTTTTTCTCTCCCCTTTGAAGGTAATTTTTCACATGCAGTTCCTGTATATATTTTGTTAGATTTATGACCAAGTTGTTGATGTTCTTCTTCTTGGTAGTATTGTAAATGGTATTGTTTCATAATTTCATATCCAAGTTGTTCATGGCTAGTGTATAGGCAAACAATGACTTTTGTATATTGATCTAATTTCCTGCACCCTTGCTATAGTCACTTACTAGTTCCAGGAGTTTTCTGGTAGATTCCTCAGAGTTCTCTATATTAACAATGATGTCATCTGCAAATAAAGGCAGTTGTATTTCTCCCTTTCTAATCAGTACATCTTTTATTTATTTTTCTGGTATTATTGCATTAGCTAGGACTTTAAAAAGGAGTGATGAGAGAGGATATCTTTGTAGTGTTACCATCTTAGGGGAAAGGTGTCCTGTCTCTCACCATTAAGTATGACGTTAGCTATATGTTGTTTTGTGTGTATGCCCTTTTTTAGATTATGGAAGTTCTCTTATAGTTTCGTTTTTTGAGGTATACAGAATGTAAATGGTTTGTTTTAATTTAATCTATTGAGAAATTTGATTTTTTTTGTCATTGCTTTCAGGGCGGGGGTGGTTTAAAAGTGGTAGAGGGAGAAAGAAGGACGTTCTACCCTTGATCCCGTGATGACTGGTCCCTGAGTCATCTCTCTGCTGTTTTCGTCCTCCACCCCTTGTCATAAAACAGGGATCTGTAGCAGCTGCATTTGGGAAAGAGGCAGCATGAGATGGAGTGATGAACTTGCTTTTAAATCTGAAGAGCTGCCACTTCTTATCTGTGCGAACTTGGATGAATCATAAAACTTTATTTCTAAAGTCAGGGCCATAATTACCTTTTGGGGTTGTGAAGATAGGTTAGTATGATGTAAACTTGAAAGTACTCTATAAATTTAAGTTTTCTTTTAGACTATAAATTCTTGGACGTCAGGATCCATATCAGTTCTTTTTTGTATCACCTACATAGTCTGGGGCACAGTAAATGCTTATTATGTATCTAATTATTGTGTTACTGCATACATTTGTTCCTCCAAGATCTCTTTGCTTGCCCTTGGGCTGTGTGTGTGGGGTGCTAACTAGTGGGCATTCCTGCATGGTCTATCACAGCCAGGCTCTATGACGTTGGGAATAAGCCACCCAAACTCCCTAACAAATAATTGGACTGTTTGGATGATTATGTGAGAGGACCCAGGTAAAGCACTCTGCAAATATTGACTCATGGAAAATGCTCATTAAATGCTAGCTGTTATTTTTATTTGGGTAATACCTTCATTAGGGAACTAGAGAACGAGAGAGGGAAAGCCATGGGGGTTTTGGTTTATATGTTTGTGGTTGTTCTTTGGTGTCTCCTTAAGGGAACTTGCTTGTTTGTTCATAGGTGATAACAGAGGGCCAAAATAAGGGGGATATGTGGGCCAAAATAAGGGGGATATGTGGCCCAAAGCTGACAGCTGGTCCAAGCTTGTATCTGTGCCGATTCACTGGTTTTCTTCTTCTCCCATCCACTAGGTGACACTGTTTACTCATCTATACTACTCTGTTCAGGCCTTTCCACAAACCTTAATTCAAAAGTAGCGTATTTTGTTTGGGGTAATGGTGGTGGTGGTGATGAGGATGGGTGCGTGGAGGGAGTGTATTGGGAAAGAAAATATAAATGAACTGCCAGTGACCAATCTTTGAGGTACAATTGTCACCTATGGTTATGCTACTTTATGGGACAAGTTTCAAACTATTTTTTAAACTGATTTTAAGAGCAGCATGCAATTAGTTTCCATTTCTATTCCAAGAAATGAACGAAGGGAGGAACTGCTCCCCCTCCCAAGCCTTCACCAAGCCAACGGATAAGATAAAAATGTTGTGGCTTTGAATATAGAGCTGAGTAGATGCTCTTAAAGGTCTACGTTTCCCTCTCTTCAAGGATAGTTACTAAGGGCACAGACCATTAATAGCAGTTGAAACAGTTTCTAGGCTAAACTTAAGCTGGGCCTTCAAATCTAATAAAAATTAATCACTGCAGAGAAGAGACCAAATGCCCTGTGTTCACTTGGATGTGGAGTTTGCAGAGGCCTTCCTTGTCTTCCAGGTTAGTTTTGATCCCATTTCTGCATTGCTATATTGCCACATACTCAGCAGAAGCTGTCATTTATCTGGATACCACCCAGGTGAAACTTGTGATGATTCCAAAATGGCACATGTAACCTTTGGGTAGAAACAAAATTCAAAATGATTTTCTTCCCTTGCATTTCCAGGTTACGAGCCTGGGGAAGCATGTCAACCATATAAAACTAAAGGGTCAAGAAACCAAAGATTTCATCCATTTCCTTGTAGTTTGGGGTCGGTCTTTTCTATTTATCATCACCTCTTCATTGTCCATTACAACTTTAAAATTAAATTGTTTATGCTGCTTGTTTAGGGCTTAGATTATTTTTGTCTTCAAAAGTAACTGAAATTCTCTAACAAATACTTCCCAGTTTAGAATTTTCCTAAAGCTTTCCTGGTCTCCTTTGCTAATGAGCTCCAATTTTCTTTGCTTTTCTGTGTGTCTACCAGCATGCACCACCTTGAGTTGGTGTGTAATAAACAACTAAATATAGTCACAGTTTTGGCAGTTAACTTTTGGAAGACTGTCACAAGGCCCCCTAAAACAGGAATTAAGCAGATTTAAAATGAACAGGCAAACTCTTTTGTGCTTGGTAAGAGAGGATTTTTATATGTTGTGAACAGTAGTTACCACAATGTTTTCTATGTATTTATGCCCACTTTATTTAACTAACAGTAATAACTTTAATGATTGTTAGCAAAGCACTGTCAAATGCTCAGCACCCCTCTCTGAAATAGCGCCTCTTCCAGAAACTTCTTTATGTGGAACCAACACTGTGTAATCAGCAGTTGCATGAAGAGGTTTGGGCAGCAGAGCAGATAACAGCAGCCTCTGCTAGCTACGCAGAACCGCTGTGGCTGAAACATGCATTTTGTTTCTTGATTCTGTGTAGAGCCCCCATGACATCTGGGGTTTGCTTATTCACATCTCCAGTTTGCATGGTCCTCTGAGGAAGAAATGAGAGAACAGAAAAAAGAGAGGAGGGAAAAGGGAGAGAGGAGGGGGACAGAGAGAAATGCAGGGCTAGTTTCAGTACATTTGAATTCTAACTGTTGGGGCATTCTCCTAAGTAGTGAATACTAATTATGCCGAGTGTGTCAAATCATGTCCTTTTTTTTGTAAATCAAACAAATGTTCCCAGGAGATAGGTGGAGGCCACTAAGCCCATTTCATTTATGATGCAACCAGAATTGAAAGCCAGGACTCGAGAGGGGATAGGCTTTGTGAATTCATTTAATTTTATGACATGTGCCTTGCACCTTCAATGTTACCTTGACATAAATGCTGCAGGCTTTAGTATAATGCTTTCATTTGAACAGTTAATATGCTGTTAGGGATGGCTATAGCACTTTTTAGGGACATTGAGAATAAATAAATTGTTTTGAGGGACAGGGGTTGTAGTGCTTTCTTTTCGGGAAAAATGAGAGATAGATCATGGTGCATGTATGGCGTTGCTCTCATCCAAAAGGCCTACAGATCTTTACCAAACTCTAGCTAGGTATTTGTGAGATTTTTATTGGTGAAAATATAACAGTGCTGCTTCCAAGAGGAAGACTTGACATTCCATGTTATATTGGAGCACCATAGGCCCTCAATGATCCTGTCTTAGCTTTTAGAAGAAAGGAAATAAGTTTTTCTTTTTGTTGCGAGATTGATCTTCCCAAAGCACTCCTTTTTTTTTTCCTTTTTTATCCCCTCCCTCTTGCATCTCCCTCCCACCCTCCCTATCCCACCCCTCTGGGTGGTCACAAAGCACCGAGCTGATCTCCCTGTGCTTAAAGCACTCTTGTTGTTTACTAACTAGTGCCTAAACTTAGTGGGGACAAAAGCCTTCGCAGCCCAGCAGTGCCTTTTCCAGTCTTCGCGCTCATGCTCCTCTATGTCTCACAGACCAACCACATGGGACTCTGGATTTGGCTCTCCCAGTCTTTGCCAATGCCTGTCACATTTTAAAAATGTGATATGAACTAACACTGACATTTATTGTGCACTTATTGTATGCCAGGCACTCTGCTCATCAGCTTACATGCATGGCTTCATTTGGTCTCCCAATAATTATTATTTCCATTTATAGATAAGAAAAATGAGTCTTAGGAAAGTTAAGTGAATTGCTCAAAGACACATAGCTAGTAAGTGGCAGAACTGGGATTCGAACCCAGGCTAACTCCAGTGCTTATACCATTCTGCCTTTTTGTGCAAATTTATGTCCTTCCAGAAGAGAATATAATATAGTGTATCTTAGGCAGTGTTAGAAATAGAAGTTTTCATTCAGCCCAAACCTTCTCTCCTCAATGCCCCTATTTTACAGATGAAAGAACTGAGGCCTCAGAGAGGTTAAGTGACTTATCCAGGATCTCAGAGCTAGTGAGATCTGGGATTAGACCACAGATACCTAGACTTCCAGTCTGGAGAGCCCCCCCCCCCCGCCACCTTAGAAAACGGTGTGTTATCACACAGATTTGCATGTACATGAATCTAGCTGGGTTCCCTTGCACATAAGCCCTTTGTGCAGTGAAAGTTCAGCTGACCCTAGATGGTCTCAGTGCTGTCTGCTTTGTCAGGAGGTCTGACTACCTTCCTTTTTGCTTATTAGCTAATCCAGCAGTACTCATTTCAATTTGGCATCTATGTGACTTATCTACTTTAATCTTTCTGAATCTCTGACCAAAGCAACCAGGGGTGATGGAGTTGGCCATTTATGTACCAGAGACAGAGACATTTCCTCTTCTGTGGCGGACTTTGCCCTCTTGTACGAGAACCAGGGTCTGAAGAGGTGGCTTGGGTTTCTGTGTGGTGCCATTTGGAGGCTAGTCTGCTATTTGGGGGCCACAGCTTTCTAAAATATTCACCATGAAGGGTCTCTTAGGGTTAAGGCATTTCCTTAGTGATAAATACTGAGATTGTGGAAACAAAACAAAATAAACGAATAGGGATGACAAGGATGACAACAACAGCACAACCAGAATAATACAACAGAGCATTTGGGATCAAAAAGCTAGAGAACTGGGCACTAAAGGGTCATGACTTCAGGGTGAGTGCCGCTGCCTTCCCAGTTAAGCAGGGATGGCCCTGCTTAAGCTCTCCTGTGGAGATTATAAGCACTCAGTCTTCCAGATATTGAGATGAGATTTGAAATCAGAAATAACTCTGCTTCTTAGTGTCAGCTGATCATGGAAAAGCTACTTAGTCTGTTTGGACTTCAGTTTCTTTTTCTGTAAAATGATACATATCTTACCGTGCTGGTGTGGCAATTAGGTTAAATTGGACAATGTATCTGAAAGCTTTTAGCAAATGCAGCACTATACACATACCTGTTCTCCATTAATGACCAACTGATGCTTTTAGAGGGTCCTCATGAAAATGAAAATATACCTTCTGGGAGAGCAAACTAATTTAGTTATTTTATATCCACATTACCTTAAAAAAATTGGTCTTATGATAAAGGATGGCTCTGGGTGAATAGGGCATAGGTAGGGGCATTTCTTTGGTTGCGGTGAGTAGGAGACAGAAGGAGAATGAAAAGTCAGGAGCAAGAGCTTCATCTAAGCAAAGGTCTCAACAGCCAATCAATGTGAAGGTCATGGGTACAGGCGAAGAGTAAGAAGGGGTCAGTGAGGGCAAACATTTCTCATATCACTGTTTGGCCCAGGGCTGTCCTTTTGCAGGTGTCTGAGTTACCTCATGTGGTATTTCTCAGTCACTGGGCTTTCAAGCTTCTTATATCAAAATTACTGTGGTGACTTAGCAACTTAAAGATCTTGTAGCCATCAGATAATACAGCCTGATATCCCAGTAGCAGGAACACTGCAGGGAAGGAAGATTGAAATGAGTTTTAACCAACATCTATATCTTCCATTTGTGTTTCACATACTATGACTTCTGTTTGGAGAGGTGGGTTTAGGTTATATTTTACATTTTCTATTTCAGAGAGAAGGGAACCTCAGTTATCAGGGTGGTTTTGCCCTTATGTATAGGAAAAGTCCCAGCACCCAATAGACAGGTAATAGTGATCATTATAGTATCTACCTGTACATTATAACTTTCTTGCCCAAGTAACAAATCAGGGTTTTAAAATCTTAGAATTTAAAGATGACTTAAAGTATTTTTTACCCTCTCTATATATTTAAGCCATCCTAAATAAAAATATTCTCCTGCTTCTAGAAAGAGATTCCCAGACTCCTTTGAAAACGAACTTCAATATTTTACTAGTCTTCCAACTACATATTAAATCCCACAGCTATTAATTCTTCCCTAATTGAAAATGGAGGCTAGCTTATTGCCACACTTCTGTGGGTGATGCTTTGTGTCATATGCATATTTGCATTCTCATCATTTACCACTGTCCCTGGCATAAAGCAAATGTTCAATTAGTGTTTGTTGAATGAATGAATGAAAAAAATGCATGAATGAATGAATGATTCTTGCATCTAATTTACTCCATTGGTGTGTCTCCTTTTTAGTCAGAAAAATTCTAGTTCTTTAATGTTTCATGAGGAATCTGCCTTCTTTTGAACATCTGAACCTTTGATTGGCTCTTTACTCAATTCTAAGTTTTTCATGTTTCCCTTTGGTTTGAAGCACAGAATTGGAGATCAGTGAACCTATCAGGTAAAAATACTAAAACTCTTCCTCATTTATAGAATGGAGTAAAAAGTTTTAGTTTTAGGAAAAGGTGGCTATAACAGACTAAAATCTAGTTTGTGGGAGGTTTTGGGGCTTAAAATGTTAGAGTTGAAAGTGATTGAAGGAATTATTGCCAAGTGTTTTTGTTCTTGGTTTTGTTGGTTTGTTTTGATGTAATGATGATAATGCAATGTGGCTAAGGCAACAGTCTTTATCTCTTAGAAATACTTATTTACAGCTTAAATGTTATGATGTCTAGGGTTTGCTTTAAAAAAAAGTCAGCAGGAAATGATGTGGGAGAAATCAAGGCAGTATAGATGAAGCAAGGTATACTGATAATTTTTGAAGCTGGGTTAACTGTACTATATTCTCTACTTTTGTCAACGAGTTTTTCTTTTCTTTTTTAAAATATGTATTTATTTATTTGGCTGTGTTGGGTCTTAGTTGTGGAATGAGGGATCTTTGTTGCTGTGTGTAGGATCTTCATTGCCGCATGTGGGATCTTCTGTTGTGGCATGCAGGATATTTAGTTGTGCATGCGAATTCTTAGCTGCAGCATGTGGGATCTACTTCCCTGACCAGGGATCAAACCTGGGCCTTCTGCTTTGGGAGCGTGCAGTCTTAGCCACTGGACCACCAGTCCTGAGTTTTTCTTTTTAATAATACAAAGTTAAGGGACTTCTTTGGTGATCCAGTGGTTAAGACTTTGCCTTCCAATGCAGGGGGTGCAGGTTCGATCCCTGGTCAGGGAACTAAGATCCCATATGCCTTGGGGCCAAAAAACCAAAACAAAAAACAGAAGCAATATTGTAACAAATTCAATAAACACTTTAAAAATGGTCCACATCAAAAAAAAAATCTTAAAAATAAAATAATACAACGTTAAGAAAAATGTATGTAGACAAACCTACTTATTCTAGATGAGAAAAACCAAGATCCAGAGAGGTGAGGAGGCATGTGTAACATCACAAAGCTAGATAATGGAGAACTTGGACCAGACGGCAAGTCTTCTATCTCCTACTCAAATGCTTTTTCCAGGACACTACATATTAGTTCAGCTTGTTGTGCACTCTCTGTAGACCTTATTCATATCATCTTCATCCTGCTTATGATAATATTAACATGCAAAGACCATTTATGATTCTAGTCTACTTCCAACCTAACTTGGTTTACTATCCCTGTGATTTTAATAAGCACAAAGATTTCCCTAGTCCAGGTAATAATCAAAAGAGAAAAATATGTTGATATAATGCTTTTTTTTTAACATCTTTACTGGAGTATAATTGCTTTACAATGAATGTTGTGTTAGTTTGTTTTATAGCATTCTTAGGGACTAAAATAAAACAATAGCAGAGAATAAAACACAAACACATGTGCAAGAATTTCAACTGATGAACAGTCACTAAACATATTTAAACTTTTAAACAAGAAATTGCACACTGCAACAGAATCTAAATAATGTCCCAGAAGTAAATGCTAATTTAAGTGTGTACTCAAATGACGAAATGCTTTGATAGGGCTCTGGCCTGCAGAGTCTCTGTGATACATGCAGCAGCTTGGCAGCCATCCAAAGCCCAGGGTGGCTTCAAGTTTGGAATATCTATCTCATCAGAAGCCAAGACCACCTCAGGGTTTCACCTGTGCCCAGCACTTTCAGGGTTATATGGTTTTTTCCATGTTTCTCTTAAAAAAGAAAGAGCAAGCATCTCTTTATTTGGAGGAAAGGAATAGGGGTTGGTCTAAAGAGGGGAGGAAATGGAGAACTGTGTGTGTGTAGGGGTGGGAAGAGGAAATTGTTGGGGGAGTTAATTCATTCAGGTGTAGCCCTAAGATAAATACCATGAAATGGTTAACGAGAAACTGCCAGAGTGGTGTAGCCCAGAATATGAGTTTGATAGTAGAAAACCTCAGTCAGGTGACTTACTCCAGGTGTGGAGAAGTGTTTCAGGGAGAGCCTAACCAGGAAGCTCTCCTCCTGTTCTGAACCAGGGGAAACCACCTGTGAGATGGCTCTTAAACCAATTAGTGCCAATAAGGTGCTGGGGGCACTAAGAAGGAATTTCTAAACCAATGTGGAATTCAGATAGCGCTCACTCCCTTATAAGATAGGCTCAAGGATGTACCGTACAACATGGGGAATATAGCCAATGTTTTGTAATAACTGTAAATGAAAAGTAACTTTAAAAAATTATATAAAAATTAATAAATACACGAAAATGAAGAAAAAAAACCCCAAACAAATAGCAGTCACTCCCTTAAATAGTTTTCAAAACATTTTTGGATTAGGTTTAAGACACTTTAAGTGATTTGTACACATAGGCAACACATAGGTATTTTGTCCATTTTTTTCCAATCAGAATTAATTCTCTTTGCTTAAAAGATGCATGTCATCAGAATAAAATTCTTTTTTGTCTAACTTTTGATTGTATCCTCTAATTCCCAGGGTGATATAAAACTTCTTAAGAGGTTAATGTTAACTACGGATTTCAATTTTTAAAAAAAGTTTATTTATTCTCGGCTGCATTGGGTCTTCGTTGCTGCGCACGGACTTCAGTTGCGAGGAGCGGGGGCTACTCTTCGTTGTGGTGCACGGGCTCTAGGTGCGCGGGCTTCAGTAGCTGTGGCTCACACAGGCTTAGTTATTCCGCGGCATGTGGGATCTCCCCGGACCAGGGATCGAACCCATGTCTCCTGCATTGGCAGGTGGATTCTTAACCACTGTACCACCAGGGAAGTTCCCTGGATTTCTGTTTTAAACAAGTTTCTGAGTGAGAACCAGACAGTCATGAAAGCATACTTTCAAGTGAATTGTGTATTCATTTAAAGTTAAAAAAAAATAAAAACAAACTCTGCTCCACCTCACCTAGTATGTGACTCCAGGTCACCACCCTTGGAACATTGCGTTTTTGAGCTTTTGACTGGATTTGCTTCTGAGGTTAAGAGAAGTGTGTGGCAGATGTTGGGAGGCAGTTGGGGACAGGGGTGGGGTGCAGGGATGAAGGGGCTGCCAGATGTTGAGCGGGAGAGTGGAGTGTGAGGATAAAAGCCTGCCAGATGTCTGCAGTGCTGAGTGTCAGGGACCTGCTTTCCATGATCTTTGGAAGATGATTTACATCCCTTCAGTAGGATCTCATAAAGGTCTTACTCTTCCCCCAATAAATACTGAATCCAGGGCTCATGTAACTATTTTCTGCATGGTATCTTGCCTCGGATTATGTCTTTTTAAAAATCCAAGCTGAGGGTTATATGAATGAAAATACACAATCAACCAATATACTCATTTGTAAACAAAAGAGGGTTGGGGAGCTTTACATTTAAATCTGTTTTTCTGAATTATAAAGACAATCACCTTTTATTTTCTATTTATTTTATTTTTCCAATAAGGAATGATTTGCTTTTCTCTCTTCCCCACAATGAATTTAATAGATTTATTCATCAAGTTTTCTAAATTTAGACACCAAACTGATGTTTTTCTCCCACTGCTTAATTTTATTCTTAGCAGCACTTACATAAAGCCAGGCAGTGAAAGATATGGCAAAATTACTAACTTGCTGTGACCTGGAATGCACTGATAGAATAAAATAACAATAATGAAGATTGATGTACCAGAGAGACTTAATATCATGCACCCCTAATGAAATCTGTTTTATGCTTACAGTTTTTCCCCACAGTGCTTTTGGCTACATGTTTCTTGTGGTTTTTAGGGGTCTATATTTTCCTTGTGATGCCTGGAATAGGCTCAATTCTTAGGCTAACAGATGGGCCACACAAAAGAAAATATGTGGACCTTATACTTCCCTTGGATTTTGAAAACTTTACTGTTTTATAGGACTAGATTTGATTATAGCAGGTAAAATTTCTCACTCTGCTCTTGTTTGAAAGGCTTAGAAATAATGGTATTTGGGAAGCTGGAGAGTGAACCAAGAGACTGGGAAGACTGAAAGAGAAGCTACCTTTGTCCCAGTGGCTTCTCAATCTTCAGAAAGCCAAGGCTTGTCATTTACCACAGACCACACTTAGCAGTGTTGATCACTGTTCCTCTAGATTGCACTGGCATTCACGCATTCAGTAAATAATTACTGAGCACTTAGTAGGTGCCACACTGCTAAGTTCTGGGAATATGTGGTGAAAGAAGCCCTTTTCACTGTGTACGGGGGAAGACAGTCATTGAACAGATAATTGCTCAAATAATTATTCACAATGTGAGCAATGAGAGTATATAATAGTGGGGACTTTGGTAGATGTCCTCAGATAACCGTGGAATCATGATCCGGCAATTTGGTCTCTCATCTAGGATCACCAGGCAGACTATCCACTTGGTTGGGTGAGTCAGATTTCAATGTGATGGTGTGCAAGCATTTTGTCAGGCTGCACTTTCTTAAGTACCACCAAGAAAACAAGAAAACTCTTTTAGCCTGTGTTCCAGATTCTTCCGGGGACAATTCCAGAGTTGAAACTGTCTTCACATCCAGGCCCTGTGTTTTTTTTTTTTTTTAAATAAGCTTTCAATTTAGAATAGTTTTAGATTTATAGAAAAGTTGTGAAGACAGTACAGAGAGTTCCCATATACCCCACACCCAATTTCTCATATTATGAACATTTTACATTAGTATGGTACATTTGTCACCATTAGTGAACCAATATTGATACATTACTATTGGCTGAAATTCATCTTTTTACTCAGATTTCCTTAGTTTTTATCTAATGTTCTTTCTGCTCTAGAATCGCATCCAGGATACCACATCACATTTATTTGTCATGTCTCCTTAGCTCTTTGGTTGTGACAGCTTTTCAGACTTCCCTTGTTTTTGATGACTTTGACAGTTTTGAAGAGTACTGTTCAGGCATTCTGTAGGATGCTCCACTAGTGGAATTTGTCTGAAGTTTTTCTTATGATTAGTTAGGGCTATGGGTTTTGGGGAGGAGGACTACAGAGGTAAAGTATCATTCTCATCACATCATATCAAGGGTACTTACTATCATCATGACATCACTGTTGATGCTGACCTTGATCACCTGGCTGAGGTAGTGTTCGTTTCTCCACTGTAAGGTTACTCATTTCTCCCTTTTCCATACTGTATGCTTTGGAAGGAAGTCACCATGTGCAGTTTGCACTGAAGGACTGGGGAGTTATGCTCCACTTTTTGAGGGTGGAGTATCCACATAAATTATTTGGCAGTCTTCTGCATGGAAAATTTGTCTGTTCTCCCCCATTTATTTCTTTATTAAATCATTTATTTATGTCAGCTATGGACACATGGATATTTATTTTATACTTTGGTTTATAACCCAATACTACTTTATTTTGTTGCTCCAATTGCTCTAGCTTTGGCCTTTGGAAGCTCTTTCAGTTGGCTCTTGTGCCCCTTAGACATACGCACATCATTGTGTGTGTATGTGTTTTCTTTTTGTAAGTTTCTGGAGTGCTTCATTACTTGCTGGCACTACAAATGCTCCAGGCTCATCTTGTATATTACCAGCTACAGTCCTAGACTCAGCCATTTCTCCAAGGAGCCCTGGTTTCTTTTATTGGAGAATGGTATTAGAAACTGACACCTGTCTGTGCCTCTGGTTTGTTTTTCACACTATAAATTACCTGTGAAATAGTGATTTAACAGAAATGTGGGGTGGAGAAGGAAGTCTGAACTTCAGAGACAGGCCTTATTTCCATTTCCTATATTTCCCACTTATTAACAGCAGAGTTCTGGGCAAATAATTCGGCCTCTCATGATCTCAATTTTCTCATCTATAAAATAGGCATAATATTACTGACCTTGCAGGGTTGTTGTGAGAATTAAAAAAAATATATTTATAATGGGTCTGGCACACAGCATCTCTTCAAAAAGTCATTTATATGGAGTGGTAGGTCCATATGGGTGTCACCACCCTGGAGTTGTCTGAACACCAAGGAAAATAAATGTTTAATTTTTTAAATTGCATAAACAAAACCATATTGTCCATGAAGGAAATTTTAAAAAGAAGATGCTTTACTTACAATTCTATTACCCTAACATATGTTCCCTTTTAGTCCTTGTCATTATGTACTTGTTTTAAAAATATTTTCATCACATTGCATATAAGAGAAATAAGGTTTCACCACAGCATATATAGTAATAATAAAATAGCAGCACTTATTGAGTGCTTGTCTTATACTCAAACTTTTACATGGATTATTACAATTTCCATTTTATAGTTGAGGTAACTGAGGCACAGAGGGGCTAAGTACCTTCCCAGAGGGCACTCACCAAGGAGAGGGGAAGACAGGGTTTGATCTGAGGTCTGTCTGACACCAGAGCTTGAAATGCTTAATTATTGTTATATTTTCTCTTTAATGCAGACACACACGCACACAGTCACATATACACACACATATGTATGTATTCATTTCTTTATGCAACACATATTGAGCATCTACCATGCTAAAGGCAATGAATGACGTTGGTAATAAAAAAATGCATTGTTCATAATCCCTGTTTTTAAAGGTTCTCAGGATTTTATAGGAGATATTGCACACAATGACTGCAATGAAATTCTATGTGTAATAAATACTATTTGAGCCATACAGATTTCAGTGTTTGGAAAAAGGAATGATTATATCTGCCCAGTGACACCAGGGAGAGTTTGATGGAGGAGGTGACATTTGAACTGGGACTTGAAGGATGATGGGCCAGATCTAAATAGGTAGGTTTGTGGATAGTAAATGTATTTCAGCCAAATGGGGTAGTAAAAATAAAGCTGCAGAGGCTTGTGGTAAATTAGATCACTGAACAGCAGTTATGCATTTAATTCCCCAAACTGCTTGGGGTGGAGCATCCTCCCTTACCCTCAGTGTCTTTGGTCTTGGCCTTGTGACTTTCTTAGGCCAACGGAAGTGACATCATGACACTTGTGAGTATAGGCCTTAAAAGAGGCAAGATAAGTGTCTGCCAGCCCTCTTGGAGCTTCTTCCTTTTGTCTTAAGAAGAGCATGTTTCCGGTAACAGTTACTCCTTCAGCCTGGGACCCGGTATGAAGGCACACGCAAGCAGACCTGAAAGTGACCTGGCCTGAATCCAACCCGGCCCAGATGAGCCCAGCTGAGATCACACAACCTTTGGCAGATATGCAGACTTGTGAGTGTAAAATAAATGTCAGTTGTTAGAAATCCATGAGATTGTGGGGTGTTTGTTATGCAGCATAATCTCAGCAAAAATGTGATTAAGACAGGCCAGAAAAGACAAATTAGAAGAGAAGGTAATTGTCCAGTTTGGCTGAAGAATATGCATGCATGCCTGTAAGAAGAATTTACACTTAAGATGAAAATAATGAGTAAAATGACTTGTACTTTGTTGGATTTTGGCTGCCAAGATGATTTTATAGGTATCTTATGTAGGATTTATGAAAAAATCTACAAAGTTATGGACTTGGAATGAAAGCACAGACTGTCTTGGGTATTTTTCCTTCTCTCCCCACCACTTTTGCGCCCTTTGAGCACATACCAAGTGAACAATGGGGACATGGGTCTTCCCCCCAAGGACTTTATAATCAGTTTAATAAGCAAGATAGATATACAAAAAGGAAATACAAGGGGGAGTTTTTGTAAACAAGAAAGCAGGATTTAAGGTAAAGAAGGACTCTGATACCATTCTAGCTTAATAACATAAAGGTTAAATGCTAGCAAGAAGTTAATCACAACAGTATGATGGGTATGATTCATTCATAAATATCCTCTCCTGAGGACAGTTAATTGCCACGGGTCCCCTACTCTTTCTACTTCTCCATCTTCCAAGTCCAGGAACATAAATGCAAATTGCTGATGACTGACAAGCCACCTGGATGCTTAGCCCAAGGTAGGACCCTAGTGGGAGGAAAGATAATGTTTCAAAAGCAAAATGAAAGAATAAAAATTGAGTAAGTGGGTGGCTCCATGGGAAAGGACCACGAGGGCATAGCTTTTTGGGAAAGACCTGGAGTGTAGAACTAAAACTAATGCTGGGGCAGGGGATGGGTGGAATAGACTAGAGAGGCCTTTCTTTCATCTCCATCCATTTTGGTCTCAGGTTGGAAAATGTCGCTCCAACTTCACATTAAAGACTGTTTCCTCCTGGTTTTGTTGTTGTGTTTACTGTGGTCAGTAAGGCCATTTGATTATAAACTATGCCACCCCTGCCTCTTACTTGCAACTCATCTATATATTGTCATGTCTAAAGAGCTTGTCTCCTCTCAGCCTTCAGGACATGCCCTTGTATTACATGTCTCCTTTTATGAGACGAACTTGTATCATTAATTTTCATCTAATGAATTCTGCACCATGGAGTAAATTTACAACCATAACTTTCCTCTGGCTTAAAGATGAGGGAAAATTTGTGTCTTTGGTACATCATTCTGAAGTGTTTCTAGCACTGCCTCAGCCTCCAGTGAATCAACCCTTACTTTTTCCAGGGTGGGCAGGAGAAATATAAGGTCCTCCAGCTGAGTTCTGACTAAGCACTGCCCCGATCCCCTCATTGGTGTGACCACAGGGACTGCAGCCATAAACAAGCTCCATAGGAAGTCTTGCCACTAAAGAACTATAGAACATATTTTACCAACATTTGTTGAACACTTGCTATTTGACAGGCATTGTGGTAGGCATAGCAAGGGACACAAAATGAACAAGACATGGTTTTCTCCCCCATGGGGGTTTATAATCAAGTGGAGAAATAGATAGGCACAGAAGCAACACAGGATGTGAGAAGCTGAGTGGAAGGACAAGTTTGAGCATGGGCCAAATACAGAACCACCCAGTCTCTAGGTTCTAAATTGAAACGCAGTATAACGGAAATCCTATTCTAGTCACATGGAAAGCCAGAAGAAGACCCAATGGAGGACACTGATTTAAAACATTATCCTAGCAGGGTGGTCAAAGCTGAGGTACCCTATACTGGTCTGGGGAGAGAAGAGTAGGCCCAACTGGATAAAAGGTCCTCTTTTTAAAACCCCATTTCAGCATCTTTTCTTCCTAACTTCCTATTTTTGTTTCACCTCCCAGAGGCACTGGCTAGAAGACTCCTAGAACATTCTTTGCCTGTGGGATAAAGATGGTATGATTTTTTTTTTTTCACACACACACACTGTATTTTATTTTTACAAGAGATAAATAGACTGACACCAAGCATTGTACATGGATGACCACAACAAAAGCAACAATGATTGCAATTACCAAACATGAAACACACTCATAAGATGGTATGATTTTACTGGGCCTCACATCAGAACCAAGTGGGTTTGTACTTTAAGCAACAAAACTCCTGCACTCACCATGAGCTAGTTTCCTTTTGGACTGAATGAATAGAAGTGAAGGAGTTAGCACTCCATTCCACTATGTAGACGCTAAACTCCTTTCAGCTTCAGTGAGCTCTTATGTAGATCATCTTGGAGATCTGGTAGCAAAATACCACTTGCTAATAGTTCATTCATTTTTTTTTTTTTAAGTAGAACAGTCTTGGAAGACAGGCCTGGGAACTAGGCTTATAGGCTGGGAAAACAGACAGGGATTCAGGCAGCAGCTGTTTTTAATGTGCTTAGAGACTACATATGTTCTATGTAGAGAACACACTGCACTCAGTAAGATCATAAAATATGCATGCGAGTGTGGTAAGAACATGACAGTAAAAATGGTGCTGCCAACACAATGGAAACACTTTGCTGCTAAACCATGTGGCTTCATGTCTCAGAACATGGCAGCAGGATATACACACGCACACACACACACACACACACACACAGTTGAGATTCGTTGTGTTCTAAGGCCACAATCCTCTACTTTCCCCACATGATTAATATATAACACTAATAGTATTGCTAATGGTACCCTCTTAACTCTGGGGGGAATGCAAGGCTCCCTCTGCCCCCAATCTATGGAATAGTTTAAGGACAACATAGTTAAGGACAAAATCCTCGGAAACGGGCAATTTGCCATACTAGCAAAGTTTTGAGAAGGGAGGGTAAAAGGTGTCAAGTGAGGTAGATGGACCTAGAGTCTGTCATACAGAGTGAAATAAACCAGAAAGAGAAAAACAAATACCATATGCTAACACATATATATGGAATCTAAAAAAAAAAAAGGTTCTGATGAACCTAGGGGCAGGACAGGAATAAAGACACAGACATAGAGAATGGACTTGAGGACACGGGGAGGGGGAAGGGTAAGCTGGGACGAAGTGAGAGAGTAGCACTGACATATGTACACTACCAAATGTAAAATAGATAGCTGCATCGCACAGGGAGATCAGCTCGGTGCTTTGTGACCACCTAGAGTAGAGGGGTGGGAGAGGGAGGGTGGGAGGGAGACGCAAGAGGGAGGGGAGATGGGGATATATGTATATGTATAGCTGATTTACTTTGTTATACAGCAGAAACTAACACAACATTGTAAAACAATTATACTCCAATAAAGATGTTAAAAAAAAAAAACTAAATAAGTTAAGCAATCCTTTAAACTCTCATTCAGTGCACCTTAAAAAATTACTGTTTTTATTTTAATAAACTTTTTATTTTGAAATGGTTTTAGATTTACAGAGAAGCTGCAAAGATAGCACAGAGAGTTCCCTTGTACCCCTCAACCAGTTTCAGTTTTCCCTCATGTTGCGATCTTACAGTATCATGGTACATTTGTCAAAAATAGAAGACCAAATTGGTAAATGACTGTTAACTCTAGACTTCATTTCACCAGTTTTTCCATTAATGTCCTTTCCTATTCCAGGATCCAATCTAGGATACTATATTCCATTTATTTGCCATGTTTCCTTAGTCTCCTCTGTTTTGTGACAGTTTCTCAGTCTTTCCTTGTTTTTCACAACATTGACAGTTTGAGGAGTATTGGCTAGGTATTTTGTAGAATGTAAAAAAAAATGCTGTGCTTTAAAATGAGGCCTGATCCTCTCTTACTTGGGAGAAACTGCTTTCTGTCTTGGAAGGCCAGGGAAGAACCATGGTCGACTCTGGGGGAGAAAAGACATAGAGGAGGACACTAGGCCTCCTCCCACTCTGGTCTTCTGCTCTGGGGATGAAGAGCACCTGAGGACCATGGGTGGTCCAGTATATTTGAGGGCAACTCCCGGAGTCAATGGTCTAACCCGGTACACATCAGAATCACTTGCGGAGCTTCTAAAAATACTCAGAACTCACACCAGACCAATTAAATCAGAATTTCTGGAGACGTGGTCCAGGCCTGGGTATTTTTTTTCTTTTTTTAAAATTTTTATTGGGGTATAGTTGATTTACAATGTTGTGTTAGTTTCAGGTGTACAGCAAAGTGAATCTGTTATACATATACATATATCCACTCTTTTTTAGATTCTTTTCCCATATAGGCCATTACAGGGTACTGAGTAGACTTCCCTGTGCTATACAGTATGTCCTTATTAGTTATCTATTTTATATATAGTAGTGTGTAGATATCAGTCCCAGTCTTCCAATTTATCCCTCAACCCCCCTTACCCCCTGGTAACCATAAGTTTATTTTCTACATCTGTAACTCTATTTTTGCTTTGTAGATAAGTTCATTTTTAGCCTTTTTTTAGATTGCACATACAAGTGATATCATATGATATTTGTCTTTGTCTGATTTACTTCACTCAGTATGACAATCTCTAGGTCCATCCATGTTGCTGCAAATGGCATTATTTCGTCCTTTTGTATGGCTGAGTAATATCCCATTGTATATATGTACCACATCTTCTTTATCCATTCCTCTGTTGATGGACATTTAGGTTGCTTTCATGTCCTGGATACTGTAAATAGTGCTGCAATGAACATTGGGGTACATGTATCTTTTTGAATTATGGTTTTCTCTGGATATATGCCCAGGAGTGGGATTGCTGGATCATATAGCAGCTCTATTTTTAGTTTTTTAAAGGAACCTCCATAATGTTCCCCATAGTGGCTGTACCAGTTTACATTCCCACCAACAGTGTAGGAGGGTTCCAGGCCTGGATATTTTTCAATAGCACACCAGGTGATTTTCTTTCTTTCTTCCTTCCTTACTTTCCTTTCTTTTTTCATTTATTTTTTAATTAATTAATTTTTTAAACATCTTTATTGGAGTATAATTGCTTTACAATGGTGTGTTAGTTTCTGCTTTATAACAAAGTGAATCAGCTATACATATACATATATCCTCATATCTCCTCCCTCTTGCATCTCCTTCCCACCCTCCCTATCCCACCCCTCCGGGGGGACACAAGGCACTGAGTTGATCTCCCTGTGCTATGTGGCTACTTCCCACTAGCTATCTATTTTACGTTTGGTAGTGTATATATGTCCATGCCACTCTCTCACTTCTTCCCAGCTTACCCTTCCCCTCCCTGTGTCCTCAAGTCCATTCTCTACATCTGCATCTTTATTTCTGTCCTGCCCCTAGGTTCTTCAGAACCATTTTTTTTTTCTTAGATTCCGTATATATGTACTAGCATACGGTAATTGTTTTTCTCTTTCTGACTTACTTCACTCTGTATGACAGACTCTAGGTCCATCCACCTCCTACAAATAACTCAATTTCCTTTCTTTTTATGGCTGAGTAATATTCCATTGTATATATGTGCCACATCTTCTTTATCCATTCATCTGTCGATGGACACTTAGGTTGCTTCCATATCCTGGCTATTGTAAATAGAGCTGCAATGAACACTGTGGTACATGACTCTTTTTGAATTATGGTTTTCTTAGGGTATATGCCCAGGAGTGGGATTGCTGGGTCGTATGGTAGTTCTATTTTTAGTTTTTTAAGCAGCCTCCATACTGTTTTCCATAGTGGCTGTATCAATGTACATTCCCACCAATAGTGCAGGAGGGTTCCCTTTTCTCCACACCCTCTCCAGCATTTACTGTTTCTAGATTTTTTGATGATGGCCATTCTGACAGGTGTGAGGTGATACCTCATTGTGGTTTTGATTTGCATTTCTCTAATGGTTAGTGATCTTGAGCATCCTTTCATATGTTTGTTGGCAATCTGTATATCTTCTTTGGAGAAATGTCTATTTAGGTCTTCTGCCCATTTTTAGATTGGGTTGTTTGTTTTTTTGATTTTGAGCTGCATGAGCTGCTTGTATATTTTGGAGATTAATCCTTTGTCAGTTGCTTCATTTACAAATATTTTCTCCCATTCTGAGGGTTGTCTTTTCGTCTTATTTATGGTTTCCTTTGCTGTGCAAAAGCTTTTAAGTTTCATTAGGTCCCATTTGTTCATTTTTGTTTTTATTTCCATTTTTCTAGGAGGTGGGTCAGAAAGGATCTTGCTGTGATTTATGTCATGGAGTGTTCTGCCTATGTTTTCCTCTCAGAGTTTTATAGTGTCTGGCCTTACATTTAGGTCTTTAATCGAGTTTGAGTTTATTTTTGTGTATGGTGTTAGGGAGTGTTCTAATTTCATTCTTTTACATCTAGCTGTCCAGTTTTCCCAGCACCACTTATTGAAGAGGCTGTCTTTTCTCCATTGTATATTCTTGCCTCCTCTATCAAAGATAAGGTGACCATATGTGCGTGGGTTTATTTCACACCAGGTGATTCTAATGCGCATCCAGGATGGATAAGAGCAGACTTAGCTAGAAATAAAGAACATAATTGCCTAAGTATCCTAGATATAGCCAGGGAGAAGGAGTAGGCCACAGGCATGCAGTTGGTCAAGGATTTGGGATTTGGGATCCTGGAAAAGGCTCTTATCACAGATTTAATTGACAGTATTATTCTATTTACTTACTTTTCTTAACTAGCTTGACAACTAAGTGCCAAGCAGTGGATTTGTTTCCTTAATCATCAGTCTGATGTGAGACTAAAACAAATGAGATTTGGAACCCTGTTCCTCATTTAGTTGTCTAGTGACCAGAGCTGACCATTTGGAGATGCAATCTATTGCTCAGGTAAAAACACTGAACTGGGAATTGGGAAACTGGGTTTTAGTCTTAGGGCTTTAAAAGCCATTTGACTACTGGTTAGTTAAGTCACTAAATTTCTCTAAAACTCAGAGCACTCACCAGAAAAATGAAGGGTTTGAATTAGGTCACCACTGAGATCTCATCTGGCTCTAAAATTCTGTTTCTTATAAGTCCCAGTTTGTTACTGACTAAATGTTCGTCCTTAAGTGAGCCACTTAATCTTGCTAGGCCTCATTCCCATCTGTTAAATGGAAGTAGGGATATCTCACTTCAGGGTTGTTGTGGGCAGTAATTGAGATCATTCTTTCTGAGGTATTGTACAATTCTAGGTATAATGTTTTCTGAAAAGGTGGGTGATTCTTCCCTCTCTTGGGGATCCTTGTATCACCACTGTATATCTTTCCCATACCACATAAATGCCTCCCAAGTACTCAATAAATATTTGTGGATTGAGTAAATGGCATAATTTGAAGATAAAACTTTAGTCAACATAGCAGTGGATTGCAACAGTGGCTTCCAATTAGATTCACCTGAGATGCTTTAAAAATCATGATTCTCCCATTGCCCCACAGACCATCAAATTAGAATCTCTGGGTTTGGGATCCAGGTGTCAGATTTTTTTGTTGTTGTTTGTTTGTTTGGGATCTCCAGGTGATTCCAATGTGCAGCCAAAGGTGAGAATCACAGCTTAGGATGGCTGGTTTTCCTTGCTCAGCAAGTTGAAGAAATAGAAGATGGCTCAAGTATTAAAGATTGCCCAATCCTTTTTTGTAAAAAAATAAATTTATTTATTTTTTACTTAAAAAAATTTTTTTGGCTGCATTGGGTCTTTGTTGCTGCGCGTGGGATTTTTCTCCAGTTTCTGCGAGCGGGGGCTACTCTTTGTTGAGGTGTGTGGGCTTCTCACTGCAGTGGCTTCTCTTGTTGCAGAGCACGGGTTCTAGGCACAGAGGATTCAGTAGTTGCAGCATGCGGGCTCAGTAGTTGTGGCTTGCCAGCTCTAGAGCGCAGGCTCAGTAGTTGTGGCGCACGGGCTTAGTTGCTCCGTGGCATGTGGGATCTTCCCGGACCAGGGCTCGAACCCATGTCCCCTGCATTGGCAGGCGGATTCTTAACCACTGCGCCACCAGGGAAATCCAAGATTGCCCAGTCCTTTAAGGACATGGGTTGTATCTTTCTCTATCTACCACAACACTTAGCTCAGGTGCATGGCTGGAACTCAACGCAAACTTGTTGAATTGGATGGAATGAAAGAAGAATTCCCAGATCACCATTTACTCCCTTAACCATTTCACTCACTGTGTGATACAACGAGAAAGGCAGGGGAAGTCAAGGGTTCTAATCCCCTTGATTGTATTCTCACTACAACACAGGTTCAGTTTTAAAAAATGATTCTTCCAATTTAATGAATCTAGTTTGAAAAAGGGCTCCTTCCTCATTTCACCCCCACTCTTCATCCTCTTGTTGGTTGGGCTCCATAGTCCTGCAGCTGACTGAAGCCTGGGGATGGGGAGCAAGGTAAGCGTCAGCTGGCGGTGGTGGCATTTTCAAGAGCTAGCATTACTGCGATGAGCCCAGGGCATGTCACTGCTTCAAGGTGTTTCATCTACTGACCAAAAGGTACCTGATTTGATCTCCACACTCCTTAGGTTCACAATGCTTTATTTATTCTCATATGAAAAACATATTTTTAAAAAGATTCTGAGATGCTCCTCTTATTATTAATACAGGTGCTTACTTAGTTCCAGATAAATACAGACACCCCCCCCCCCTTTTTGAATGAGTTGTAGCTTTATATGAAGCTAATGGAGCAAGGCAATGCTCAAACGTCAAATTAAACTGCACAGCTCTGTAATCACTCAGACTGACATGGCATAAAAGGATAATTAGTAGTTCATTACATGGAACATTGTTTGTTCAGCTAAATTGATTTCTCAGCTGCCCATGTTTTCTGTTTACTTAGTAAGCGCTCCACTGCACATTTTTATTTGAGAGCTAGGAAATCCCTTTCCCTGAACTTTTTTTTCTCGATCAGTGCGGTTTTAAAATATTATTTCCTTGAGCTGGGTGAACCTCTGAATGACACACAGGTGTACAGTAACAATCACGAGTGTGGACTGATGCACGGAACATAAAACCGGCTGTGGTTAGAAACCTGGGAGACTCTCTCCAAAGGCCGGGATATACCCCGTGGCTTTGTATCTGGAAATGCTTTTGTGGCTGGTTGCTTTTCAACTTAAGAGTGAACTCCCCTCTCAGAAAGGGAGGAGGGAGAGAGAAATTGGAATAAACACTAAATCCCTTGCCGTTCAAAGTGGAAATTTTCCAACAAAGTTTTCTTCATGTTGCCTGCTGATGCCAAGATAAAGAAAACAGTGGCTGTTTTAGGATTTCCTGTGTCCCTGTGCACCAACAGCAGGGTTTAGGGAAAAAAAGAAAACAAATGCTGACTTCAGAACTTTCTGAAATTGCTACCTTATATCGATCACGTGAACTTTCTAGGTTGGTGCAGCACAGCTATCCATAGAACATGCCCGTCGGCTGTTTCCATGTCCATGGCAATTCTCCTTCCTGGGGACTGAAGCAGCCACATAGATCGTACTGGCCAAATATAGGCATTCGGATGTGTGGTCTTTGACACCATCAGCACCTGCCTCCTAATGCGTAGCTCACCCAGGGTTTTGCCATTGGCTTGCTCAGCTCTGCTTGACCCATAGGTTAATGCATTGACCTGAATGGCACCTTGGCGTTGTGACAGTCACAAAGAGAGGAGAGACACCAGTTCTGCAGCAAGTTCAGACTTTGGGCACATGATGAAATATAAATCCGGGCAGGGTGTCAGGCTGGTAGTTCTGCCACAAAGATTCTCAACATTAATTAGGTTTTGCTAGTCCTTGGAGGAACTTAGAAATCTGCTGTTTGAAATTAAATATTTATGTTGTCTGTATTAAGTGGAGAAGGTGGGTCCATGTGAAGAGAGGGGAGGTCTTTTGAGGCTGGGCAAAAAAAGCTTAGTGGCTCACCCTGGTTAAGAATTCTTTCAAAATACATGTGTGCAGCTGGAGTTCATGCTAGTGGAACTAAAGATTGTATTAAATTCCACCACAACAAGTTCTGGGTTTCTTTCCTTGGCCCATCAGAAGGCTCCTATAACATAAACATGACATATTGAGCAGGCATTTCTCAGTTACCAATATTAATGGAAGGAAATAGAACCTGCATGAATGAAATCTGTAGATAATCCCAGAGGCTCACCAGTGCTTTTTGATTTAATCTTCTTCCTTAGCAACATTTGGTGCTGGAGTCAGAGTTGAAGGTATACTCAGAAGAAGAGAATCCCATCTTTTGAAGAGAGTATGGACATATTATAGTTGTATTCTTCAGCAAAGACCCTTTATTTTCTGTAAAGAAAGTAATTTGGGGGTCAAAATCCTGGGCAGGCCATTCTTCTATAGGCTTTGAATGTGAAGACCAGTCAGAGTGAAGATCTGTGATTACCTGGTTTGTATTGGGACATTGCTCAGGTTAAAACAATGATAGCTAATGAATGTGCCTGTCATGAACTGAAGCCTACTGTGTGTCTGGCACTGTGCTATGTGTTTTACATCTGTGATTGTGGTCCCTTCCCTCCCAACTCTAATTGCAGGTTTCCTTTTCCTTCTTTGGCTATTCCCAGTACTCTACGTTAAGGCAATGGGGTGGTTATCCATATAAGACTGTCCTTTATTCCTGAGCAGTACCTGCCACCTGGATGTTTGCCTGGATGCTTGCTCACCTGTTCTACCCTCTTTATATGCTGCAACCTCCCTGGGTTCTCTTGGACAGGGCTTGGACCTTCCGGCTCCCTTTTGTCATCCTCAATCTCATTTTTCCTGTTACAGTTTTCCCTGAGTTTTGACAATCGGATGAGCTATTGCTGGTACCCCATGCCCCCAAACTCCCTGCTAATGTGGGAATATGGGCTCAAACACAGCTCAGTTCCTAAGCAGATGCCTATAAAGGCAGAATGAAAGTAAGTAGTCCTCCCCAACTTGCTCTTGCAGTGTTTTATCAAAGTTCTGCTGCTAAACTGAATTATCTGAAGGTCTTGTTACAACTCCTGAGTTCCTGTTTACACTAACTCTCCTTGACTGCCAAAGAGACCTGTAAACTGCTTCTCTAAGGGCAAATCCTGGGCCCCATATATCTCTCTCCTCAATCACAGACTCTCCTCAGCCCTCTTACATTGGCCCAGGATACAGGGTTAAGATTCTGTCCAGATGGCCCTTCCCCTGTGCCTGGAATAATGCCTGGCATGTAACAGATGCTCAATAAATACTTGTTGAATAAAGTCCGGCATCCTTGTCTAGACTGGGGAAGGGTCCTAACCTGTTAACACTTATGTCTCTGCCTTTGCCTTCAGGCTGGGATCCTGCCTTGCTTGGTCAGGAACTCTGCCTTGTTTCCAGTTCCTCATCTGCCATCACCTTTGGAGATGCTTTTCTCCAGCTCATTTCACTCTGCCCTGTCTTGCTCTGTGTGGCTAAGAGGACTATGATGTCTCATTCCTGAGTTTACAAAGCTGAGTTACAACAGCTTTGCCCTCCAGTTTCTCATTTGAATCTCTTGGCTTTCATCTGTGCTCCAAACTGCTGAGAATCTGAATGTTTGCTCTAATCACTGCTTCTCACATATGACTTTGGTTTTGTCGCTGTCTTGCTCTCACCTTGATGCTGGCCTAAACCCCTAGGTCTTGCTTCATATTCCCCAGGAAGAAGCAGGTGGAAGCTAAACCCCAACAGAGCCTGAAGAAGGCAAGTTGACTTTTCATCTCAAGCACAGTTTCCAATGCAGTCATGTGCCATGGATGTTTGCTGCCACTCCCTCAGGCATTAGTGAATCAGGAAGTATGTTGGTTCCCTTGACCCTTGCTGGTGAAGACCAATCACATAGCTAAATATATTAAGGCCCATTAAACTGCAAAATCTGGTTGTGAAGCAAACCAAGGAAAGCAAAATTTACAAGATTACCAGCTTGAGACACAGTCTAGAACTGATATGGGAAAATAAGTGTAATAGAAGCCTCAGAATTAAAAAGGAAATTCCACTCTTATGTCCTAGCTATTGTTGGGCTTTTTGATAGTAGATGTGAGTACATGAGTGTAAATAATTTGCATATATTTATACTCCAATTACTGGTTTATAGATGATGTATATAAAATGTAGGTGATATTTATATTTTACTTTAATGAAAAGTTATGAGTAATATTTATTCAAGAACCTAGGATAACTCCTTTGGATTTACTTGGATGATTAGGCCAGGAACACATTATATACATATATATATAATATATAGTCTCTCGTCTCTCTGAAAGAACAAAGTGCTAGTTCTGCAGCATTTCAATCTGTCAAGCAAATATATATGAGCATGTTTTTCTTTTGAAAGGCATATTATTATGTACTCAATAAATCAAAATGAGCTCTTCTGAGTGACTTACATCTGTCAAATAAATAAAATTTGATCCCACATATATATATCACCTGTTAAACAAATCCAATGTGGGGACAAAACTAATTCAGTTATGTAATGCTTTTAAGAACAAAAATTAAAATAGATGTTTATATCATAAAACTTATTTTAAAAAGAAATATACTCCATAATATGGATAATTCATACTTTATTTAATCATGCTGCTATTGATGGACATTTAAGATTATGTGATTATAAACAATGTTTATATTTGTATCCATGTGGAAATATTTCTGTAAATTTAATTGTTGGGACTTCCCTGGTGGCGCAGTGGTTAAGAATCCGCCTGCCAATGCAGGGCACATGGGTTCAATCCCTGGTCCGGGAAGTTCCCACATGCCGCGCGGAGCAACTAAGCCCATGTACCACAACTACTGAGCCTGCACTCTAGAGCTGGCAAGCCACAACTACTGAGCCCACGTGCCACAACTACTGAAGCCCGCATGTCTAGAGCCCATGCTCCACAACAAGAGAAGCCACCGCAATGAGAAGCCTGCGCACTGCAAGGAAGAGTAGCCCCCGCTCATGGCAACTAGAGAAAGCCTGCGCGCAGCAACGAAGACCCAATGCAGCCAAAAGTAAATAAATAAATAAATAAATAAATAAATAAATAAATACATTAAAAAAAAGCGACATTGCTGTTTTAAAGAGATTGTGCATTTTAATTGATAGATATTGTGAGACTTAAGCTCCAACCAACACTGCATGAGAATGTTCATAACCTTATACTATCTCCACTACAGGACTTTTAGTTTTTGCTTACTTGGTGAGTGAACATAGTTTCCTTTGGATTTATTTACTTATTTATTTATTCTTACAATTTTGCTGACTTAAGTATAATTGACCTACAATATGCTTGACATGTGACTTCGTGTGTTTATGTATGGGTTGTGTATGAGAAACTATCACCACAATCAAGCTAATAAACATTACTATTGCCTCTAAAAGTTTCCTTTGCCCCTTTGTAACTCTTCACTACCTCTTCCATCCCCTCCCCACACTGTCCCCAAGCAACCACTGATCTGCTTTCTATCATTATTCTATTTTCTAGTCTTTTATTTAAATGGAATTAAAAAGTTTTCTTTTTAGCCTGGCTTCTTCTACTCTGTATAATTATTGTAAGATTCATCCATGTTGTTGTTTTATCAACACTTCATGCCTTTTTATTGCTGAGTATATATGTCCATACTATAGGATATCCCACAATTTATTTTCCATTTGCCTGTTCATGGATATTTAGGCTGTTCTCAAATGTCTTGGTTATTAGAATTGTGTGCCTACATGCTTTTATTTCTCTTGCGTACCCAAGCATGAAAGGGCAGGTTGTACGGTAGGTTTATGTTGAACTTTTAAAGAAACAATCAAATGGTTTTCCAAAATGGTTATAACATTTTACATTCCCACAGTGAGAGTTCCAGTTGAACCACATCCTCTCCAGCACTCTGTGAAGTTTTAATTATTTTAGTGGATGTGTACTGGTATTGCATTGTCATTTTAATTTGCATTTTTCTAATGACTAATGATGTTGAACATCTTCTCAGGTGCTTAACTGCCATATACATATCTTCTTTGGTGATGTGTCTGGTTGAATTTTTTGCCCATTGTTTTATTCGGTGGTTTGTCTTATTATTGAGTTGTAAGAATTTTTTATATATTCTAGGTACATGTCCTCCATCAGATATATATGTTCTGCAAATATTTTCTTCCAGTCTGTTGGCTTGTTTTCTCCTCCTCCTCCTTCTTTAATAGTATTTTATGAAGAGCAGAAATTTTAAGTTTTGATTAAATCCATTTTATTGATTTTTTTCTTTTATAATTTGTGTTTTTGTGTTGTATCTAAGAAACCTTTGCCAAATCCAAGATCACTTGCTGACTTTGAAGCTAGAGGAAGAGGGCTATGATCCAAGGAATCAAGTATTCTCTAGGAGTTGAAGGCCAGAAAATGGATTCACCCCTAGTGCTTCTAGAAAGGAAAACAGCCTTGCCAAACCTTGATTTTATCCCAGTGAGACACACATCAGACTTCTAATCTACAGAACTTTAAGATAATAAATCTGTGTTGTTTTAAGCCACAAAGTTTGTCGTAATTTGTTACAACAGCAATAGAAAACTAATACGGCATAGTTTATGTAATTTTAGTTTTTGATTTTCCTTACAAGTATGTAGAAATAAAATTAATTTTTATATATTTGTCTTGTATCTTTCAACCATGCTAAACCTTTCCTACTTTCCATGGAATTTTCTATATAGATGATCATGTGATCTTGTATGAATAAAAACATTTTTTTACTTCTTTCCAATCTGCATGCTTTTCATTTCTTTTTCTTGCCTTATTGTACTGGTTAGAACCTCTAGTACAATGTTTACTGGAAGTAGTAACAGTGAGCACCCTTATTTTTTCCTGACCTTAGGGGGAAAGCATTCAGTCTCTCACTGTTAAATATGGTGTTAGGGGCTTCCCTGGTGGCGCAGTGGTTGAGAATCTGCCTGCTAATGCAGGTGACGCGGGTTCGAGCCCTGGTCTGGGAAGATCCCACATGCCGCGGAGCAACTAGGCCCATGAGCCACAATTACTGAGCCTGCACGTCTGGAGCCTGTGCTCCGCAGCAAGAGAGGCTGCGATAGTGAGAGGCCCATGCACCATGATGAAGAGTGGCCCCCGCTTGCCACAACTAGAGAAAGCCCTCGCACAGAAACGAAGACCCAACACAGTCATAAATAAATAAATAAATAAATATATAAAATTAAAAAAAATATATGGTGTTAGCTGTAGGTTTTTCATAGATGCCCTTTATCAATTTGAGAAATTTCCTCCTATTTTAAATTTGTTGAGAGTTTTTATTAGAAATGGATTTTTGATCTTGTCAATTTTTTTTTGTTTTTTTCATTCTTGAGATGACCATATGGTCTTTTTTAGTTTGTTAATATGATGAACTACATTGATTGACATCAAATGGTAAAGTAATCGCATACTGCTGGCATAAACCACATTTGGCCATGATTATGTTATCCCTTTATCATTGGGTTCAAGCTGTTAAAATTTTATAAAGAATTATTGCATTTAGGGCTTCCCTGGTGGTGCAGTGGTTAAGAATCTGCCTGCCAGTGCAGGGGACACAGGTTCGAGGTCTGGTCCGGGAAGATCCCACGTGCTGTGGAACAGCTAAGCCTGTGCGCCACAACTACTGAGCCTGCGCTCTAGAGCTGGTGAGCCACAACTACTGAGCCCATGTGCCACAACTACTGAAGCCACGTGCCTAGAGCCCGTGCTCTGCAACGAGAGAAGTCACCACAGTGAGAAGCCCGTGCACCGCAACGAAGAGTAGCCCTTGCTCACTGCAACTAGAGAAAGCCCATGAGCAGCAATGAAGACCCAACACAGCCAAAAATAAATAAATAAAACAAACTATTAAAAAAAAGAATTATTGCGTTTATATTACTGAGGGATATTGGTATGTCCTTTTCTTGAATGTCTTTGTCAGGTTTTGATAACAAGGCAATGCTGGCCTCATAGAATGAGTTGGGAAGTATTACCCCCTTTTAAATTTTCTGAAAAAGTTTGTGTAGAATTGATATTACTTCTTATTTAAATGTTCAGTAGAATTCACCAGTGTAGCCTTCTATGCCTGTGGTTTTCTTTGTAAGAAGGTTTTAAATTACAAATTTAATTTCTTTAATAAATATAAGCCTACTGACGTCTATTTCTTCTTGAGTAGACTCTGACAGTTTTTTTCAAGAAATTTTTCCATTTCATCAAAGTTGTGGAATTTATTGACATAAGATGTTTATAGTATTTCCCATCTATCATTTTATCATCTGTAAGATCTATAGTTATATCTCACATTCTTGTTATTGGAAATTTTGTGTCTTTTCTCTATTTCTTGATCAGTCTGACTATAGTGTTATCAATTTCATTGATATTTCAAAATAATCACCTTTTTGTTTCATTGGTTTTTATTCTTTTTTCAATTTATTTATGCTCTTTTAAAATTATTTCTTTTCTTTTGTCCATTTTCGGTTTAATTTGCTCTTTTTCTCATCTTATAACATGGAAACTGAAATCACTGTTTTGAGACCTTTCTACTTTTCTAATATAACTGTTTTAGTGCTATAAATTTTCCTCTAAGTACTGCTTTAGTAGCATCTTGCAAATTTTGATAAGGCATGTTTTTATTTTCTTTCAGTTTAAAGTATATTCTGATTTCCCCTTCGATTTATATTCTGATCCATGGATTACTCACTCAGAAGTGTATTATTTAGTTTTCAAATTTTGGATTTTCTACTTATGTTGTTGATTTCTAATTTAACTCCATTTTAGAGAACATACTTGCATGATTTGAACCTTTTAAAATTTATTGAGACCTGCTTTATGGCTCAGAATATGGTCCATCTTGGTAAATGTTCTCCATGCACTTGAAAAAAAAATATAAGTGACAGTCTGCTGTCACTGGTTGGAGTATTCTGCAAATGTTAATTAGGTCAAGTTGGTTGATAGTGTTTTAAATCCTTCTAGATTTTCTGTCTACTTCTTTTATCAATCCCAGAGGCAAGTTTTTGTTTATTTTTTAAAAAATGTCGATAATATATTGTGGATTTATTTATACATTTGAAAATAAAATATTTAAATACATTAATTATAAATTATATATTTTTATTTCTAGTTCTATCAGTTTTTGCTTTATGTATTTTGAAGCTCTGTTAGGTTCATAAACATTTGGGATTTTTATGTCCTCCTAGCATACTGACCCCTTTATACTGGTATAGTGATGACAGCAGATTTCTTTCAATTAGAGAGAAATTATATGCATGGCATATAATTTTCCATTATTTTAATCTATTTCTGTCTTTCTATTTAAAATGAGTTTACTTCAGGCAGGATATAGTTAGGTTTTACTTTTTTATCCAATCTGATGAGTGGGAATAGAAACAGTGCCCTTGTGAGTTCTTAGGCTTATTCTTTTTAATCATTTTGGGAGTTTACTTTGCTGGTCTCAGGTTTTTTCACAAGCATGTGCTGATCTGAAGGCTCAAGGGGAGGTCTCTGCAGATCTCCAGAGTTTTCTTCATGCAGATTTCTCCTCTCTAGTTCTCTGCCCTGAAAACCCTAACCAACATGGCCTCCTAGACTTTCAACTCCATTTCCTCAGTCTTTTCAACTCAGGAAGATTGCCAGGCAACACTTGGGTTCTCCCTGAATTGTGACCTGGAATCAGGTCCCAACAGTAAGTTGGGACCATTCTTGGTCTTACCTTTTTTATTTCTTCTCTTTCAGATATCACTTTCTTGCACTATCTCATTCTAACGTCCGAAAGTTTTTGTTCTAAATACATTTATTTTGTCTAGTTTTTAGTTGTTTTGGGCAGAGGGTAAATCTGGTCCTTGTTACTCCATCTTTGCTGGAAGTGGAAGTTTCAAGTGGAACTTGGATATGATTTAAATTTAAAAATTTGCAGGATACAAAATTAATGCACAGAAATCTCTTGCATTCCTATACACTAATGATGAAAAATCTGAAAGAGAAATTAAGGAAACACTCCCATTTACCATTGCAACAAAAAGAATAAAATACCTAGGAATAAACCTACCTAGGGAGACAAAAGACCTTTATGCAGAAAACTATAAGACACTGATGAAAGAAATTAAAGATGATACCAACAGATGGAGAGATATACCATGTTCTTGGTTTGGAAGAATCAACATTGTGAAAATGAGTATACTACCCAATGCAATCTACAGATTCAATGCAATCCCTATCAAATTACCAATGGCATTTTTTACGGAGCTAGAACAAATCATCTTAAAATTTGTATGGAGACACAAAAGACCCCGAATAGCCAAAGCAGTCTTGAGGCAAAAAAATGGAGCTGGAGGAATCAGACTCCCTGACTTCAGACTATACTACAAAGCTACAGTAATCAAGACAATATGGTACTGGCACAAAAACAGAAACATAGATCAATGGAACAAGATAGAAAGCCCAGAGATTAACCCACGCACCTATGGTCAACTAATCTATGACAAAGGAGGCAAAGATATACAATGGAGAAAAGACAGTCTCTTCAATAAGTGGTGCTGGGAAAACTGGACAGCTACATGTAAAAGAATGAAATTAGAATACTCCCTAACACCATACACAAAAATAAACTCAAAATGGATTAGAGACCTAAATATAAGACTGGACACTATAAAACTCTTAGAGGAAAACATAGGAAGAACACTCTTTGACATAAATCACAGCAAGATCTTTTTTGATCCACCTCCTAGAGTAATGGAAATAAAAACAAAAATAAACAAGTGGGACCTAATGAAACTTCAAAGCTTTTGCACAGCAAAGGAAACCATAAACAAGACGAAAAGACAACCCTCAGAATGGGAGAAAATATTTGCAAATGAATCAACGGACAAAGGATTAATCTCCAAAATATATAAACAGCTCATTCAGCTCAATATCAAAGAAACAAACACCCCAATCCGAAAATGGGCAGAAGACCTAAATAGACATTTCTCCAAAGAAGACATACAGATGGCCACGAAGCACATGAAAAGATGCTCAACATCACTAATTATTAGAGAAATGCAAATCAAAACTACA
Organism: Eschrichtius robustus; assembly: GCF_028021215.1. NCBI lineage: Eukaryota > Metazoa > Chordata > Mammalia > Artiodactyla > Eschrichtiidae > Eschrichtius > Eschrichtius robustus. Next base: position 61,769,567 of record NC_090829.1, on the reverse strand, counting down.
ATGAGGTATCACCTCACTCCTGTTAGAATGGGCATCATCAGAAAATCTACAAACAACAAATGCTGGAGAGGGTGTGGAGAAAAGGGAACCCTCTTGCCCTGTTGGTGGGAATGTAAATTGATACAGCCACTATGGAGAACAATATGGAGGTTCCTTAAAAAACTAAAAATAGAATTACCATATGACCCAGCAATCCCACTACTGGGCATATACCCAGAGAAAACCGTAATTCAAAAAGACACAGGCACCCCAGTGTTCATTGCAGCACTATTTACAATAGCCAGGTCATGGAAGCAACCTAAATGCCCATCAACAGACGAATGGATAAAGAAGTTGTGGTACATATATGCAATGGAATATTACTCAGCCATAAAAAGGAACGAAATTGAGTCATTTGTTGAGACGTGGATGGATCTAGAGACTGTCATACAGAGTGAAGTAAGTCAGAAAGAGAAAAACAAATATCGTATATTAATGCATGTATGTGGAACCTAGAAAAATGGTACAGAGGAGCCAGTTTGCAGGGCAGAAGTTGAGACACAGATGTAGAGAACGGACATATGGACACCAAGGGGGGAAAGCTGCGGTGAGGTGGGGATGGTGGTGTGCTGAATTGGGCGATTGGGATTGACATGTATACACTGATGTGTATAAAATTGATGCCTAATAAGAACCTGCAGTATAAAAAAACAAACAATACAACTAATACTAAACTTTCATTGGGTTATTTGTATGGAAATATGTTAATATAAATGTTTCAGACATTACATGAAATTTCTAAAAATCTTATATTTGTATTTGTATGGAAATATGTATGGAAATATGTTAATATAAATGTTTCAGACATTACATGAAATTTCTAAAAATCTTATATTTGTATTTGTATGGAAATATGTTAATATAAATGTTTCAGACATTACATGAAATTTCTAAAAATCTTATATGTTCTGGTATAATGTTATAAGTAATAATCCTAGTTATTACTTTAAAATGTATATCTCAGAAATAACTAATTTTCTTGTCAACTGCATTATTATGAACTTTCATCAAATCTTTAACCGTGGTCATTTTTAAGTCTTTTGTCATTTACAGACAGTTCTGGGTGTACTCTGATGATTTTGCAAATATGTTCCTATAAAAGGGTTTCATCTTCAAGAAATTCATGGAAAAGACTCTGACAAGTACAGGTTTCTGGTAACTGACTGTACTGCTGAACTGAATGAATAAGCATTTTCAGAACTCTAATGAAAAACTGATGAACTCATAAAAGTGCTAACAAAAGATCAAGATGAAAAAAAAATTAATTACATGGGACTGAGTGAACTGATGAGGATGAGTATAATTTTTGTGACTTTCTGTCTGAATTTAAAAAAAAAAAATCCCACAAGGACTCAGAGCCAAAGAATATACAAATCAATTTTCACTGCAAAGTAAAGGAGCTGTTACAGTGGAGGATTACTGGACTGAATGTCAATATTATGACATAGTATGAGTGTGTTTCATGTTTGGTAATTGCAATCATTGTTGCTTTTGTTGTGGTCATCCATGTACAATGCTTGGTGTCAGTCTATTTATCTCTTGTAAAAATAAAATACAGTGTGTGTGTGTGAAAAAAAAAAAAAAGAAGAAATTATGAAGAAAAAAAATTGGGACTCAATGTATGAAAGTGCCTGTTCCTTCCACACACTTGCCAAAATGATCACCACCGATTTCTTAAATTCATATTTGCCAGTCTTAAAGGTCAAAAAATAATTTCTCTTTGCTCAACATAATTAATTTTAATGGTTGCCTAAAATTCCATCATTTGTTTAGACTTGCTTTAATTAAAGACATTTCTTGTTTTGGAAAAAAAAAATAAAAAAAGATAATCCATATAGTATGATTCCATTTTAGTAGAAAACTATTATGCATAATATGTGTATTATGTACACTGAACAGAATGTCCACTAGAATGTAAGTTCCTTGAGGCCGGGGGCATTCTTCTGTTCATTGTTGTATCTCATTGCCTGTAACAGTACATAGAAGATAGTTAGCAGGGGGGGGTCAATATAACTTGCTGAATGATTGAATTAATAATCTATGATGTTGGGACTTCCCTGTCAGTCCAGTGGTTAAGAATCTGCACTTCCAGTGCAGGGGGTGCAGGTTCGATCCCTGGTTGGGGAACTAAGATCCCACATGCCACGCGGCCCAGCCAAAAAAAAAAAAAATTAAAAAACATAATCTATGATGTTACTACATTTACGTAAAATAACTATATAGGTACAAGTTATGTGGAGGAGGTTGCCTGTATAGCTATATATATTCATTTACATATTTAAATGCATAGAACAATGTTTGGGAGAATATATACTAAACTGTTATCAGTGGTTATCTGTGGGTTATCTTTTGGGTGGAAGGGAAGTGAAAATAGACATTTACTATTACTTGATATATTTCTGAAACAGATGTTCATATCATCATTTATTTTAATAACAAAAGTATATATCAGTAAAGAAAATAATTATTATCTCAGTTCTGATCAAAGGTATTTAAATTTGAAGATCCTATGTCCTATATCATTAAGCACTATTTTTGCCAAGGAGATTTTAAAGGGACACTTAAAACAGTCCTTTAAAAACTAAGGAACAGGCACTTCTTATAAAGAAGTGCAAACCAGACTTGGAATGTGGCATAAATAAAATATGGGTACATGGTGAACAGGAACACAAGCATTTTTTTCTATCATCAGGCTTTGGGCAAGAAGATCCAGATGGTAGTGTCATAGTGGGTAGATCAGTGGGCTCATAACAGGTATCACTAAGGGGACACTAGAAGTTACTTAATAAGGGAACCAATAATCTGATATCCAGGGATGAAACTGAGTCAGGAACTAAAGAAGAGAAAGATGCAATTCTACTGATGGACTGAGTTATGAGTCATGAAGCAACTTGGATGATTTTTCTTGCTGGATTTTATTGCCCAGCAGTGCCTGTGGCAGTTGTTATATTTGGAGTTATTATGAAAGTTCCAGGTGTCTCCAATTAGGCAAAACCTATCCTTTTGAATCAGCTTCACAATCAATATTGTCAAAGAGGAATGTATTATGTGAAGATTCAGATTTTATTCAATAAGTTTATACAATGCTTATAGCACACAAAGATCTGGAGTAGGCTCTGTCAAGAATACAGCAGCAAATTAGGCAGGTACCCTCTTCCCTAATAACAGGATCTTGGAGGTGAATCAAAACATGAACATAAATTGCCATGAAAGGATTAAAGTGATGAAGATACAAGGTTATTAAGTCAAGAAGTAACAGTATCAGTGGGAAAGAAAGGAGGGAATGAATTTGAGAGGAACTGAAGAGAGAGAATGGAAAGAGACTAGCCATTGATTGGATGCAGTGACTGTAAGAAAACTGCCAAGAATCTATTGGAGTCATTGAACATCCCAGGTGACTCTCTTGAGAGAGTGTCTTTATCAGGACTCGCCTAGGTCCCAGGATTTCCTGGACTACAGAGGGTAAAGAAAGCTATTTATTAATGGGTGTCTATAGCCTTTATGGGCAGTGAGGGCGCCATTTAAGCCTCTACCAGGTCAGGACAACTCATATTTTACTTATTTGTCTCACTCACCACCTATAAGTTTCTCTGGGAAAGGATTCAATAGTTATTTCTATATTCTTAGTGTGTTACACAGTGCTGGGTACAGAGTAGACACTCAATTATTTCCTGAACATAAAAGCAATAATTGGTCATTAGGAAGAGATAACATGAAACAATAAGCACTCAAACTTCTTTCATCTGTCTAGAAGGACTGAGTCCCTGACTACTTGTGATATTCTTTTTACAGAAGGCAGATACATAAATTCAGCCCCAACACTGGAGTTTCGTAGATCCATTGTACTTGTTGATTTATGTAAGCAGACTGCTCCTGGACAACCAGAAAAGGAGATCTTTCAATGTCAAAACTTATGCTAATTTTCTGGGGGTATAGACATGACTATGATAAGGTGCCTCCTCCCAAGAGTCCAGTGAGAGTTCATCAGATATACTAGATGGGTGCAGAAGGAAACTACAACTCAAGAAGGGCGACAAGTTTTGCTACCAGCATACTCGTGTGCATCATTCAGGATGGGCTAGTTATGCTGTGGCAAAAACAACCTCCACACCTCAAAGGTTCCCAAGGACAGTTTTCTGCTCACACCACATGTCCATCTTGGGCTGGCTGTAGCTTGGCTGCCCATTGTCTTCACTCAGCGACCCAAGCTGAAAAGATCATCTTTTATACCTAGAGCACTGCAGGTCATTGTGGCAGAGGCGTGCACTGGCTTTTAACTTCTTCCTGGAAGTGACATATATCACTTCAGACATTTCATCAGCCAAAACAGGTCACATGGGCATGTCTGAGTTCAACAGGCTAAGTAAGTATAATCATCTCACAGGGAGGGGCAGTGAGGTTTTTTTAAAAACATCTTTATTGGAGTATAATTGCTTTATATTGTTGTGTTTCTGCTGTATAACAAAATGAATCAGCTATACGTATACATATATCCCCATATGGCCCCCCTCTTGTGTCTCCCTCCCACCCTCCCTATCCCACCCCTCTAGGTGGTCACAAAGCACCGAGCTGATCTCCCTGTGCTATGCAGCTGCTTCCCACTAGCTATCTATTTTACATTTGGTAGTGTATATATGTCCATGCCACTCTCTCACTTCTTCCCAGCTTACCCTTCCCCCTCCCCGTATCCTCAAGTCCATTCTCTATGTCTGCATCTTTATTCCTATCCTGCCCCTAGGTTCTTCATAACCAATTTTTTTTTTTTTTAGATTCCATATATGAGTTAGCATACAGTTTTTGTTTTTCTCTTTCTGACTTACTTCACTCTGTGTGACAGACTCTAGGTCCATCCACGTCTCCACAAATGACCCTATTTCGTTCCTTCTTATGGCTGAGTAATATTCCATTGTATCTATGTGCCACATCTTCTTTATCCATTCATCTGTCGATGGGCATTTAGGTTGCTTCCATGACCTGGCTATTGTAAATAGTGCTGCAATGGACATTGTGGTACATGACTCTTTTTGAATTATGGTTTTCTCAGGGTATATGCCCAGTAGTGGGATTGCTGGGTCATATGGTAGTTCCATTTTTAGTTTTTTAAGGAACCTCCATACTGTTCTTCATAGTGGCTGTATCAATTTACATTCCCACCAACAGTGCAAGAGGGTTCCCTTTTCTCCACACCCTCTCCAGCATTTACTGTTTCTAGATTTTTTTGATGATGGCCATTCTGACAGGTGTGAGGTGATAACTCATTGTAGTTTTGATTTGCATTTCTCTAATGATTAGTGATCTTGAGCATCCTTTCATGTGTTTGTTGGCAATCTGTATATCTTCTTTGGAGAAATGGTCTTCTTAGGTCTTCTGCCCATTTTTAGATTGGGTTGTTTGTTTTTTGATTTTGAGCTGCATGAGCTGCTTGTATATTTTGGAGATTAATCCTTTTGTCAGTTGCTTCGTTTACAAATATTTTCTCCCATTCTGAGGGTTGTCTTTTCGTCTTATTTATGGTTTCCTTTGCTGTGCAAAAGCTTTTAAGTTTCATTAGGTCCCATTTGTTTATTTTTGTTTTTATTTCCATTTTTCTAGGAGGTGGGTCAGAAAGGATCTTGCTGTGATTTATGTCATGGAGTGTTCTGCCTATGTTTTCCTCTCAGAGTTTTATAGTGTCTGGCCTTACATTTAGGTCTTTAATCGAGTTTGAGTTTATTTTTGTGTATGGTGTTAGGGAGTGTTCTAATTTCATTCTTTTACATGTAGCTGTCCAGTTTTCCCAGCACCACTTATTGAAGGGGCTGTCTTTTTTCCATTGTATATTCTTGCCTCCTTTATCAAAGACAAGGTGACCATATGTGTGTGGGTTTATCTCTGGGCTTTCTATCCTGCTCCTTGATCTATATTTCTGTTTTTGTGCCAGTACCATACTGTCTTTATTACTGTAGATTTGTAGGATAGTCTGAAGTCCAGGAGCCTGATTCCTCCAGCTCCATTTTTCTTTCTCAAGATTGTTTTGGGTATTTAGGTTCTTTTCTGTTTCCATACAAATTGTGAAAAATTTTGTTCTAGTTCTGTGAAAAATGCCATTGGTAATTTGATAGGGATTGCATTGAATCTGTAGATTGCTTTGGGTAGTATAGTCATTTTCACAATGTTGATTCTTCCAGTCCAACAACATGGTATATCTCTACATCTGTTTACATCATCTTTAATTTCTTTCATCAGTGTCTTATAGTTTTCTGCATACAGGTCTTTTGTCTCTTCAGGTAGGTTTATTCCTAGGTATTTTATTCTTTTTGTTGCAATGGTAAATGGGAGTGTTTCTTTAATTTCTCTTCAGATTTTTCATCATTAGTGTATAGGAATGCAAGAGATTTCTGTGCATTAATTTTGTATCCTGCTACTTTACCCAATTCATTGATTAGCTCTAGTAGTTTTCTGGTAGCATTTTTAGGATTCTCTATGTATAGTATCATGTCATCTTCAATCAGTGACAGTTTTACCTCTTCTTTTCTGATTTGGATTCCTTTTATTTCTTTTTCGTCTCTGATTGCTGTGGCTAAAAATTCCAAAACTATGTTGAATAATAGTGGTGAGAGTGGGCAACCTTGTCTTGTTCCTGATCCTAGTGGAAATGGTTTCAGTTTTTCACCACTGAGAATGATGTAGGCTGTGGGTTTGTCATATATGGCCTTTGTTATGCTGAGGTAAGTTCCCTCTATGCCTACTATCTGGAGAGTTTTTATCATAAATGGGTGTTGAATTTTGTCAAAAGCTTTTTCTGCATCTATTGAGAAAATCATATGGTTTTTCTCCTTCAGTTTGTTAATATGGTGTATCCCATTGATTGACTGGTGTATACTGAAGAATCCTTGCATTCCTGGGATAAACCCCACTTGACCATGGTGTATGATCCTTTTAATGTGCTGTTGGATTCTGTTTGCTAGTATTTTGTTGAGGATTTTCGCATGTATGTTCATCAGTGATATTGGACTGTAGTTTTCTTTTTTTGTGACATCTTTGTCTGGTTTTATTATCAGGGTGATGGTGGCCTCGTAGAATGAGTTTGTGTGTACTCCTGCCTCTGCTATATTTTGGAAGAGTTTGAGAAGGATAGGTGTTAGCTCTTCTCTAAATGTTTGATAGAATTCGCCTGTGAAGCCATCTGGTCCTGGGCTTTTGTTTGTTGGAAGATTTTTAATCACAGTTTCAATTTCAGTGCTTGTGATTGGTTTGTTCAAATTTTCTATTTCTTCCTGGTTCAGTCTCAGAAGGTTGTGCATTTCAAAGAATTTGTGAACTTCTTCCAAGTTGTCCATTTTATTGGCATAAAGTTCCTTGTATAGTCTCTTAGGATGCTTTGTATTTCTGAAGTGTCTGTTGTAGCTTCTCCTTTTTCATTTCTAATTTTATTGATTTGAGTCCTCTCCCTCTTTTTCTTGATGAGTCTGGCTAATGGCTTATCAATTTTGTTTATCTTCTCAAAGAACCAGCTTTTAGTTTTATTGATCTTTGCTACTGTTTTCTTTGTTTCTATTTCATTTATTTCTGCTCTGATCTTTATGATTTCTTTCCTTCTGCTAACTGTTGGTTTCGTTTGTTCTTCTTTCTCTAGTTCCTTTAGGTGTAAGGTTAGATTGTTTATTTGAGATTTTTCTTGTTTCTTGAGGTAGGCTTGGATAGCTATAAACTTCCCTCTTAGAACTGCTTTTGCTGCATCCCATAGGTTTTGGATTGTCGTGTTTTCATTGTCATTTGTCTCTAGGTTTTTTTTGATTTCCTCTTTGATTTCTTCAGTGATCTCTTGGTTATTTAGTAACGTAGTGTTTAGCCTCCATGTGTTTGTGTTTTTTACGTTTTTTCCCCTTAATTCATTTCTAATCTCATAGCGTTGTGGTCAGAAAAGATGCTTGATATGATTTCAGTTTTCTTAAATTTACTGAGGCTTGATTTGTGACCCAAGATGTGATGTCTCCCGGAGAATGTTCTGTGTGCACTTGAGAAGAAAGTGTAATCTGCTGTTTTTGGATGGAATCTCCTATAAATATCAATTAAATCTATCTGGTCTATTGTGTCTTTCAAAGCTTCTGTTTCCTTATTAATTTTCATTTTGGATGATGTGTCCATTGGTGCAAGTGAGGTGTTGAAGTCCCCCACTATTATTGTGTTATTGTCAATTTCCTCTTTTATAGCTGTTAGCAGTTGCCTTATGTATTGAGGTGCTCCTATGTTGGGTGCATATATATTTATAATTATTATATCTTCTTCTTGGATTGATCCCTTGATCATTATGTAGTGTCCTTCCTTGTCTCTTGTAACATTCTTTATTTTAAAGTCTATTTTATCTGATATGAGTATTGCTACTCCAGCTTTCTTTTGATTTCCATTTGCATGGAATATCTTTTTCCATCCCCTCACTTTGTCTGTATGTGTCCCTAGGTCTGAAGTGGGTCTCTTGTAGATAGCATATATATGGGTCTTGTTTTTGTATCAACAAGCCTGTGTCTTTTGGTTGGAGCATTTAATCCATTCACGTTTAAGGTAATTATCGACATGTATGTCCCTAAGACCATTTTCTTAATTGTTTTGGGTTCGTTTTTGTAGGTCCTTTTCTTCTCTTGTGTTTCCCACTTAGAGAAGTTCCTTTAACATTTGCTGTAGAGCTGGTTTGGTGGTGCTGAATTGTCTTAGCTTTTGCTTGTCTGTAAAGCTTTTGATTTCTCCAACGAATCTGAATGAGATCCTTGCCGGGTAGAGTAATCTTGGTTAGAGGTTCTTCCCTTTCATCACTTTAAGTATATCATGCTACTCCCTTCTGGCTTGTAGAGTTTCTGCTGAGAAATCAGCTGTTAACCTTATAGGAGTTCCCTTGTATGTTATTTGTTTTTCCCTTGCTGGTTTCAATAATTTTTCTTTGTATTTAATTTTTGCCAATTTGATTACTATGTGTCTTGGCATGTTTCTCTTTGCGTTTATCCTGTATGGGACTCTCTGTGCTTCCTGGACTTGGGTGGCTATTTCCTTTCCCATGTTAGGGAAGTTTTCGACTATAATCTCTGCAAACATTTTCTCGGGTCCTTTCTCTCTCTCTTCGCCTTCTGGGACCCCTATAAATGCGAATGTTGTTGCGTTTAATGTTGTCCCAGAGGTCTCTTAGGCTGTCTTCATTTCTTTTCATTCTTTTTTCTTTATTCTGTTCTGCAGCAGTGAATTCCACCATTCTGTCTTCCAGGTCACTTATCTGTTCTTCTGCCTCAGTTATTCTGCTACTGATTCCTTCTAGTGTATTTTTCATTTCAGGTATTGTATTGTTCATCTGTTTGTTTGTTCTTTAATTCTTCTAGGTCTTAGTTAAACATTTCTTGCATCTTCTCGATCTTTGCCTCCATTCTTTTTCCGAGGTCCTGGATCATCTTCACTATCATTATTCTGAATTCTTCTTCTGGAAGGTTGCCTATCTCCACTTCGTTTGATTGTTTTTCTGGGGTTTTATCATGTTCCTTCATCTGGTAGATAGCCCTCTGCCTTTGCATCTTGTCTATCTTTCTGTGAATGTGGTTTTTGTTCCACAGGCTGCAGGACTGTAGTTCTTCTTGCTTCTGCTGTCTGCTCTCTGGTGGATGAGGCACCACTTATCCATTCTTCTGCCTCAGTTATTCTGCTATTGATTCCTTCTAGAGAATTTTTAATTTCATTTATTGTGTTGTTCATCATTGTTTGTTTGCTCTTTAGTTCTTCTGGTTCCTTGTTAAATGTTTTTTTGTATTTTCTCCATTCTCTTTCCAAGATTTTGGATCATCTTTACTATCATTACTCTGAATTCTTTTTCAGGTACACTGCCTATTTCCTCTTCATTTGTTTGGTGTGGTGGGTTTTTACATTGCTCCTTCATCTGCTGTGTGTTTCTCTGTTTTCTCATTTTACTTAACTTATTGTGTTTGGGGTCTCCTTTTCACAGGCTGCACGTTCGTAGTTCCCATTGTTTTTGGTGTCTGCCCCCAGTGGCTAAGGTTGGTTCAGTGGGTTGTGCAGGCTCCTTGGTGGGGACTGGTGCCTGTGTTCTGGTGGATGAGCCTGGATCTTGTCTTTCTGGTGGGCAGGACCAAGTCCAGTGGTGTGTTTTGGGGTGTCTATGACCTTATTATGATTTTAGGCAGCCTCTCCGCTAATGGGTGGGGTTGTGTTCCTTTCTTGCTAGTTGTTTGGCATGGGGCATCCAGCACTGGAGCTTTCTGGTTGTTGAGTGGAGCTGGGTCTTAGCATTGAGTCGGAGATGTCTGGGAGAGCTCTTGCCGATTGATATTACATGGGGCCGGGAGGTCTCTGGTGGTCCACTGTCCTGAACTTGGCTCTCCCACCTCTGAGGCTCAGGCGTGACACCCAGCCCGAGCACCAAGATCTTGTCAGCCACATGGCTCAGTAGAAAAGGGAGGAGAAAAAAAGAAAGAAAGAAAATAATTAAATAAAAGAAAATAAAGTTATTAAAATAAAAAATAAAAAAAACTTTAAGATAAAAAAAAAAAAGAGCAACAGAACCAATAAAGAAATCCACCAATGATAACAAGTGCTAAAAGCTAAACTAAGATAAACATATAAATCAGAAACTAGTCAGTCGCATACAGCAAACCCAAAGTCTACAGTTTCTCCCAAAGTCTACCGCTTTAATTTTGGGATGTTTCGTTGTCTATTCAGGTATTCCACAGATGCAGCGTACATCAAGTTGATTGTGGAGATTTAATCTGCTGCTCCTGAGGCTGCATGGAGAAATTTCCTTTTCTCTTCTTTTTTCACACAGCTCCTGGGGTTCAGCTTTGGATTTGGTCCTGCCTCTGCATGTAGGTTGCCCTCTGGCGTCTGTTCTTCACCCAGACAGGAGGGGTTAAAGAAGCAGCTGATTAGGGGGCTCTGGCTCTCTCAGGCCAGGGGGAGGGAGGGGTACAGTAGTTATAATTGGAATGTGGCATAAGCCTGTGGTGGCCAAGGCCGGCGTGACATTGCAACAGCCTGAGGCGTGCCGTGTGTTCTCCTTGGGAACTTGTCCCTGGATCAGGGGACCCTGGCAGTGGCGGGCTGCACAGGCTCCCGGGAGGGGAGGTGTGGATAGTGACCTGTGCTTGCACACAGGATTCCTGATGGCTGCAGCAGCAGCATTAGCGTTTCATGCCTGTCTCTGGTGTCTGCATTGATAGCCGTGGCTTGCACCCATCTCTGAAGCTCGTTTAGGTGGTGCTCTGAATCCCCTCTCCTCACGCACCCCAAAACAATGGTCTCTTGCCTCTTGGGCAGGTCCAGAGTTTTTCCCGGACTCCCTCCCAGCTAGCTGAGGCGCACTAGCCCCCTCAGGCTGTGTTCACGCAGCCAACTCCAGTCCTCTCCCTGGGTTCTGACCTCCAAAGCCCAAGCCTCAGTTCCCAGCCTCCACCACCCTGGCATGAGCAGACAAGCCTCTCAGGCTGGTGAGTGCTGGTCGGCACCGATCCTCTGTGCAGGAATCTCTCCACTTTGCCCTCTGCACCCATGTTGCTGTGCTCTCTTCTGTGGCTCTGAAGCTTCGCCCCCGTCCACCCACCATCTCTGCCAGTGAAGGGGCTTCCTAGTGTGTGGAAACTTTTCCTCTTTCACAGATCCTTCCCAGACGTGCAGGTTGGACCCTATTCTTTTGTCTCTGTTTCTCCTTTTTTCTTTTGCCCTACCCAGGTGCGTGGGGAGTTTCTTGCCTTTTGGTATGTCTGAGGTCTGCCTGCGTTCAGTAGGTGCTCTATAGGAGTTGTTCCACATGTAGATGTATTTCAGATGTATTTGTGGGGAGGAAGGTGATCTCCACGTCTTACTCCTCCGCCATCTTGAAGGTCCTCCTGGCAGTGAGTCTTGATGAACAAAAATATCTTCTACCACATTACTCCTCTGTACTACATTTTCTCAACCCTAAGACTTCATGTCGTAGAGGAAAATCTTGAGACTTTAAAGCATTTCTGGAGAACAAGGAATAGGGTACAGGAATAAAGAAGATGTTCTGAGAGAAGCTGGGACTGTGGGAGAAAATTCAAATAAAGGAATCTTCAGGATAAATGTCAGAGAGGATTTTTAATTTAGCCATACACCCAATAAGGTAGTTGGTAGGAATGGTTGTGAAACCACAGAATTTTATTTTTCTGTGCAGATGATATTATCATATGCTTGTCACGACTAGGCTATTACTGTAAATTTTTTAAAAGAAGAAAAATGAAAAAATTTTGATCTAATGTCATCCTTATTTCAGAAAAAAGATAAGAACACTAATTGTTAAGACTGACAAAGAATTAATTTCTAGTTGCATTGAGAGGAAAAAAATTAGCAGACTATCAAAATTATAACCTTAACATGATTGAACTCATTACTCTTGAAATGTGGAGCAGATACTTTGTGTTGGTTTTTTAGTTTGTTTATAGAGCTGGAAATGACTTTAGCATGTTAATATTTTATCAAATCAAAATTAATACCATGATGTTTTGAGAATCAAAATGTAAATGCCATTATATATGTTAGAGCATGTGCTTTTTTCGTAAAAAAACAAGCTTATTATCAAAATTTCAAGTAGTACGAAAAGTACAAAGAAAGAAAAAATTACTTATTAAGTAACCTAGTAGAACATTTGGTGAACACTATCTTTAGTTAACCCTATATGCATGTATAGAGATTGACAGATTAACTGAGAGGCAGGGCGATAGATAAATAGATAGATATAGAAATAATTTTATAAGAATGAAATCATACTATGTCAGCTATTAGAAATATATTTAATTTTCCTTTAATTTACTAGATTTTGAAATGCAGGAATTTTGAATTTTTTTAAAGGAATTTTGAATTTTTGATAAATGATTTTCTCCTCCAGAGATATTATTCTCTTAAGATCCTAAGCTTGAAGATTCTGAAAACAATCAAGACATTAGCAACATTACTTTTAAAGACTGAAATGTTTCCAGTATTTTACAGAACTCACTGATTTTTGCTATGAAGGATGAAGTCTTTAACAGTCTTATTCTTCCTTCTACCCCTGTTTTGTTCTGATTTTATTTAATTTTAATATAATTTTCAACTTACTCCAATGTTGTAAGAATAGTGCAAGGCATTCCTGTATACTCTTTACCCAGATTTACCAATTTTAAAATATTTTTCCCCATTTTTTATTATTCCTTCTATTTTACCCATATGCATATTATTTTTTCTAAACCACACTTTATATTTCTGAAGAACAAGGACATTCTCCTACATAATCACAGTGCAATTTTCAAAAGCATTAACATTGATGTAATACTGTCTAGTCTGCAATTCATATTCAAATTCTGTCAGTTGTCCCAATATGATTTTATAGATCTTGTTTCTAGTACAGGGTTCAACCTAGGATCATGCATTGCTTAGTTATCATGCCTCTTTTGTCTCCTTTAATCTGAAACAATTGTTCAGTCTTTCATTTTTCTTGATCTTGACATTTTTGAGGAATTTAGGCCAGTTATTTTGTACAGAATGTCCCTCAATTTGGATTTATCTAATGTTTCTTCATGATTCAATTCAGGTTATGCATTTTTGGCAAGAATATCACTGAGGTGATGTATCTTTCTCAGTGGAAGCACAGATGTCTATTTGTCCCAACTTTGCTGATGTTAATTTTGATCACATAATTAACGTGGTGTTCACCAGGTTTTTCTTCTGTAAAGGTAATGTTTTCCCCTTTTTAATTAATAAGTATATTGAGCAGAGATATTCTGCGACTATTTAATATCTTATGACATCAAAATTTTGCCCACTAATTTAAACCCATTGATGATTTTCTATTTCCATTGTTCCTTCTATATTTATTAGTTGGCTTTCTATTACAAACAAGAATTCTACTTTACCCATTATTTACTTATATTTTCATTGCAGTATGCATTTCTTATGAATTGTGTCTCCTCCACCACCCCAAAAAGATATGCTAAAGTCATTATCCCAGCACCTCCAAGTATGACCTTATTTGGAAATAAGGTCCTTGCAGATGAACTTATAAGGTTGGGCCTTAATCCAATATGTCTGGTGTCCTTATAAAAAGGGGAAATTTGAATACAGATACACACAGAGGGAAGATAATATGAAGACACACATGGAGAATGCCATGTGAAGATGGAGGATCAGAGTGATGCCTCTACAAAACAAGGAATGCCAAAGATATGCTGGAAAGCCACCTAGGGAGGTGCTAGGAAGAGGTAACGAAGGATTTTCCTACAGATTTTAGAGGAAGCATAGCTCTGCCAATACCTTGATTTTGGACTTCTAATCTCCAAACCTGTGAAACAACAAATTTTTGTTCTTTTAAGTCACCCAGTTCAAGGAACTTTGTTACAGCAGCCTCAGGAAACTAATATAACACATGTGGATTTTTCTTTTGTTCAAAAGTTATAATCAATTACCATTATTATTTATTTTGATGTACCAATTGTCCCAGATTTTGCCAGAGGGAGCCACTTCAAGCTGGCTCATGCATCCTCCTGATATTACCCCATTATTTTTTGAGCATTTCCTTAATTTCTGGCATAAGAAGATGTTCATGCTCATCTTTTAATTCCCCTGTCCTAGCCCTCCGCACTCCCCCCAGCTCTACAGCTAGGAGATATCTCTTTCTCCTTCTTTCTCTCTGTCTCACTCCCTGTCTCAGTCTCTCTCTTATCTCTGTCTGTCTGCATCTCTATCCTCTATCATCTCCATAAGGTCATACTGACACTCTCAGTTTCAACCCAGTACCTCAGGGTACATTCTTGTCTTCCTCCTTTCATATTTGTACCTCCTACAAGGAGAAATCTGGCTGTCATATTTTGAGCAATATATTTACTCATTTGCTCAAGCCTAAAATATGTTTACCCACTTGTCTAAACTCACACAAATTAATTTTAGAATTGCTAAGCCATACTACTGAAAAAAGAAAATTTACTAACCAGAGTTTAGTATTTGTTTACAGTTTTTACTTTTTTTTTTTGGTGAAATTTAAATACAGTGAAATACACAAATCCTAAGTATACAATCTAATGAGTTTTGACAAATGCATACACTTATGTACTCCACACCTCTATCAATACACAAAATCTTTCCATCATCCCAGAAACTTTCCTTATGTCCATTACCAATTAATCCCTTCCGTCAAAGCAATATCTTTTCCATTTTTTTCACCTTTGTATAGTCTTGCCTGTTCCAGACTTTTATATAAATGGGATCATATATCATGTATATTTTTGTGTCTGGCTTCTTTCACATAATGTGAATAATGTCTGAGATTTGTGCATGTTGTTACATGTATTCATGACTTTGTTAAATTAGCTTTAAGTTTTAGTAGTTGCTTTGTAGACTCTTTAGAGTTTTCTACATACAAAATCATATCATATGTGAATAGAGACAGTTTTACTTTTTCCTTTCCAATCCATATACCTCTTATTTATTTCTTCTTGCTTTCTTGCACTAGCTAGAAACTCCACTACAATGTTGTATAAAATTGATGAAATCCTTTCCTTGTTCCCAATCTTAGGGGAAAAGCAGTTAATATTTTATCATTAAATATGATGTTAGCTGTAGGTTTTTTGTAGATGCCCTTTATCAGATTTAGGAAGTTGATTTGTTTTCCTAGTTTGCTAAGAACTTTTATCATGAATGGGTATTGAATTTTACCAGGTGTTTTCTGTATTCATTGAAATTATATGAGTTTTCTCGTTTACTCTGATATTATGGTCTATTACATTGATTGATTTTCAAATGTTGAACCAACCTTCCATTCCTAGATAAACCTCACTTGGTCATGCTGCATTTTCTTTTTTATATGTTGCTGGGTTTGTTTGGCCAATATTTTTTTCACCATTTTTATTTTTATTTATTTTTGAATTTTATTTTATTTATTATACAGCAGGTTCTTATTAGTTATCTATTTTATACATATTAGTGTATATATGTCAATCCAAATCTCCCAGTTCATCCCACCCCCCCTCCCGCTTTCCCCCCATGGTGTCCATACATTTGTTCTCTATATCTGTGTCTCTATTTCTGCCTTGTAAACAGGTTCATCTGTACCATTTTTCTAGATTCCCCATACATGTGTTAATATATGATACTTGTCTTTCTCCTTCTGACTTACTTCACTCTGTATGACAGTCTCTAGGTCCATCCATGTCTCTATAAATGACCCAATTTTGTTCTTTTTATGACTGAGTAATATTCCATTGTATATATGTACCACATCTTCTTTATCCATTTGTCTGTCGATGGGCATTTAGGTTGCTTCCATGACCTGCCTATTGTAAATAGTGCTGCAGTGAAGATTGGGGTGCATGTGTCTTTTTGAATTATGGTTTTCTCTGGGTATATGCCCAGTGGTGTCACCATTTTTATATGTATATTCATTTGATTGTATTAGTCTATAATTTTTGTTTCTTGTAATATTTTTGTCATGGTTTGGTATCAGGGTTTGGGTGGTCTCCCAAAATGAGATGAAAACTCTCCTTTTTCAATATTTTAAAAGGATTTGTATAAGATTGGTGTCATACCTTCCTTAAATGTTTGAGAGGATTTATTGGTGTAATCATCTAGGCCTGGGGTTTCCTTTGTAGGATGTTTTTCGATCATGAATTCAATTTCCGTAATAGGTACAAGGTTATTTAGATTTTCTATATCATATTTCTCATTTTAAGTTGTGTATTTTACAAAAAATGGTTTCATTTCATCTATGTTGTAAAATTAACTGGCACAAAATTACCTTTTAATGTCTGTGTGATTTGTAGTTGTAACTTCTCTTTTGTAACTGATATTAATAATTTTAATTTCCTTCCTCCCTTCCTTCTTTCCTTCCTTCCTTCCTTCCTCTCTCCCTCCCCTCCTTCCTTCCTTCATTTTCTGGTTAGGGATTTATCAATTTGGTTGATCTTTTCAAAGAATTAGCTTTTGCTTTTGTCAAATCTGTCAAGTGTTTGTTTCACATTTCATTGATCTCTGCTTTTTATTTTTTTCTTCTTTGCACGTATCTAAAATTTACTTTTTTAAACCTTAAAATTGGAACTTGAACGTTGATTGTAAACTTTTTCTCTTATTTAAGGTATGTATTTCTCTTATTTAAGGTATGTATTACTTATTTAAGGTATAAATTTCCATCTAAGCACTGCATTAGCCACGTCCCATAAATTTCCTATAATGTAATTATCATTCTATTAAAAATAATTTATATTTTCTCTGTGTTTTCTTTAACCCATGGATTATTTGGAATTGTGTTGCTTAATTTCCAAATATTTGGTGGCTTTTCTTGATATCTTATTACTATTGATTTCTAATTAATTCCTTTATGGTTAGAGAATATACCCTGTAAGATTCCAATCTTTTAAAATTTATTGAGACTGAGTTTATGGTTCAGCATATAGGTATTATTTTAGTAAATATTCCATGTATACTTGAAAAGAATATATATTCTGAAATTTTTGAGTGTTCTGTAAATGTCATTATGTTAAAGGGGCTAACAGTGTTATTCAGCTCTTTTATATTCTTACTCATTTTTTTAAGCAGTTTTTCTATCAATAACTAAGAAAGGGATGTTAAAATCTCCAACTGGTCAGTTTTTGCTTTATATATTTCACTTGTCTGTTAATTAGGTGTATACACACATATGATTGTTATGTCTTCCTGATGAGTTGACTCTTCTAGCATTATGAAATTTATCTCTATCTCTGGCAATAATCCTTACATTTCTTACAGTTATTTTTTTCTGATATTAATATAGCCACTCTAGCTTTCTGTTGCTTACTGTTTTTATAGTATATGTATTCTTTCATCCTTTTACTTTTAATCCATCTGTGACTTTACCTAAGGCATTTATTATGTGCAGCATACAACTGAGTCTTACTTTGTTGTATAGTCTATCAATTATGCCTTTCAATTACATATTTAGTCTATTTATTTTCAGTGTGATTATTGATATGGCTGTATTTTTGTCTACCATTTTGTGCTTTGTTTTCTGTTCAGTCCATTTGTTTTTCTGTGCTTGTTGTCAAATATATATATATATATATATACCCTAGAACAGAATGTTAAAATTTTTGCTTTAAACAGTCATATGTTTAAAAAAATTAAGTGAAAAAAATAGGGGGTTTTATATTCATCATTTATGTTTTCATCTGGTGCTATTTCCCTTTAGCTAGAAGAGCTTTCTTTAATATTTCTTGTAGTGTAGATCAACTGGCAACAAAATTTTCAACTTTTCATTTATTTGAAAATGTTTTAAATTCATTTTCATACTTAATGGATAATTTTGCTGGATATAGAAATCTGGATGGAAAGTTTTTTATTTTTCTTTCATCATTTTGACAACATTGTTCCGGTTAACTATTGCTGCCTCACAAACACCTCCCAAACCTAGTGTTTTAAAACAACACCAATTTGTTATATTACATCTAATGATTTTTTTGTTCAGAAATTTGGGCAGGGGTTGGCTGAGTGATTCTTTTGTTCCACGTGTCATTGGTGGTAGTTACTTGGTGGTATTCAGCTGTGGCTGGTCAGCATGGTCCAGGATGATTTCATTCAAATGCATGTCACCTTGGTAAAATGTATGGAAGCTAGGGCTTAGCTATACATTTCTCCCTCTTCATGTAGTCTCAGAGCCTATCCATGTGATCTTTTGAGCAGGGTATTTGGACTTTTATCTGTCATCTCAGGACTTCAGGAATAAGTGTTTCAAGAGATGAAAAGAAGCTGCCACTCTCTTAAGGCCCATAAACAGATACAATATTACTTCTACCACATTCTTTTGGTTATGCTATCACATAGCTCACTCAGATTCAAAGGAAGGGAATCTCTCGATTGGAGGAGTACCAAAGAAATGTTGGCCATCTTTTGTCTACCACAGCCCTCCACAGTTTTCTCTTGGCCTCCATTGTTTCTTATGAGAACTCAGCCATCATTGCTATCATTGTTTCTCTATTATGTAATATGTTGTTTTCTCCTGTTTTCAAGACTTTACTTTTATTTTAGTTTGCCGTTGTATGACTACAGTGTATCTAGCTGTTATTTTCTTTATATTTATCTTGCTTGAGGTTTATAGAAATTTTTGGTCTGTAAGTTTATGTTTTCCAGTAAATTTGGGAAATTTTTGTTGCTATTTTCTTCTTCCTTTTGTTCCCCCTCCATTCTCTCTATCTACTCCACAGGTAACTGAGTAGCTGCTCATATTTTCCTCTTTTTCCCCCTTCTTTTCTGATTGGATAATTTCTATTAATCTGTTTTCAAGATTTTAGAGACTTGCTTCTTTTTCCTTCAATATTTTATGTGGTGAATTTAATGTAAAATATTATACTTTACCATTTTAGGATTTCCACTTGGTTCCTTTTTATAGTTTCATATCTTTGAGATTCTTCTCCATGTGTTCATTTATTTTGATGAGTCATTTTTTAAAAAAATTCTTGAACATATTCTTAATAGCTGCTTTAAGTTCTTGCCTGCTAATTCCAGCACCTAGATCAACACAGATGTTAATTTCTGTTGACTACTTTTTAATTGACTATGGGTCACATTTTTCTGTTTCTTTCTTTTTGACTTTATGCTGGATATCATGGCTAATACACTGTAAAGATTCTGAATTCTACTGCCTATTTCTGAAATGTGCTGATTTTTGTTCTAGCAGGCTGTTAACTCAAATTCCACAATCTGTCTCCTCTGTGGTATGCTCCAGCTACAGTATCTGCTCAGTTCTTTTAGCCCTCCAGCTGTCACCTATCAGGATCCTGGTGAGACATTTTAATTTTGTCCTTGTAGTTGCCTTCATCTATGTGCAGTTCAGGGTTAGCCAAAGACTTGGGTAGAATTTACATGCAGATTTTCTTTTACATACATTTCTCTGATTCTCCAGTTTCAGAGATTTGTCCCCTTACTTCCTCACTTTTTAGCTGCTTTGGCAGCCCCGAACTCCATTCTCTAACTTCTTAAGTCAGGAAGAATGAAGCTTCCGGCTTAGAAAGTTGTGATGTGCTGTGTAAAACAGAAAGTGACTATAAGTGAAAAGCTGTACAAATGCAAATGTTGCCCAGCAAAGTTCCCTTTTATTGAGTCAACTCCTTTCCAGTATGGCTGCCTTTTGTCATTCTCCAATGCATTAAACTAATTAAAAAATATTTTGTCTAGATTTTGTAATTGTTATATGTGGGACGGTTAGTCTGATACAAACTATTCTGTTATTACTAAAAACAGAAAACAGACATTAATTTTTCCTATGTCATGGTTACAATATTTTCATTTTATTCTGTACCCAAATTTCCCCAGAGATATAGACTTTGTTATATGTTAAAATTCATTAAAATTTAACCATGACTCCTCTTACTTATTATCTTATTTAATGATGATTTCTTTATTAGGGTTTCATATGGCATTATGAGTATTTTATTTCCTAAGCTCTTCTAGGTGTAAATATATCTGGACAGTTGCCTTTCTATTTCAATGGCAACAGGATTGGATATAATATTCTTGGTCATAGATATTTTTTCCCCTCAACTCTTAAGGGAAGAAAAGTTGAATTCAGTTATTGAATAATGTTGCATAGATTTCAGAGTCCAGGCTGATATTTTTTCTTCTTGTAAGTTACTTAATTTTTCTGCCTAGATAAGAATTCTTTCTTTATCCTTAAAGTTCAATAACTTAATCATGATTGGTTGTTATATAGATGATTTTGTATCACTTTTCCCTGGTATATGATATGCCCTTTTGATCCTCAGATTTAGTTCTTTCTTCATGTTAGTACAGTTGTCCCTCAGTATCCACAGGGGATTGGTTCCAGGATCCTCTGTGGATACCCAAATCCATGGATCCTCAAGTCCCTTATCTAAAATGGTGTAGTATTTGCATATACCTATGCACGTCCTCCCATATACTTTATTTTTTATTTTTTAGATATTTTATATTTTTTATTTTTACTTTTTAAATTTTTATTGGCGTATAGTTTATTTACAATGTTGTGTTATTTCAGGTGTACAGCAAAGTGAATCTGTTATACTCCCATATACTTTAAAGCATCTCTAGATTACTTATAATACCTCATACAATGTAAATGCTATGTAAATAGTTGTCAGTGTCAGTAAATTCAAGTTTTGCTTTTTGGAACTTTCTGGAGTTTTGGGGGGAATATTTTCAATCTGCGGCTGGTTGAATTCACAGATGCGAAACCCACAGATATGGAGGGCTGACTGTATTCCTATATACCTCTGAATTATTTTTTTCTGTTCTATTAGTTGGTTTCTCTGATACCAATTATCATTTTGTTGTAAAGATTTTATCTCTTTCACATCTAACAGTTTCTTTGTAATTGCTTTACTAGCTTGTCTTTTTCCTTTTATATTTAAAAAATTATATATATAATGTATAATATATATAAACATATAATTCCTTTATGTGTAATCATCTGAAGCCTTTCTTCTTTGTTATTTTTTCCCATATATTTGCTGCTTCTAATTTATGTATTAGACCTTCAATGTTGTTATTTTGCTTCTCAATTTGTTTGTTGATATGGTACCTTCTTTGCAATTAGTTATGTTGTTGTACCATTCCATCTTTGAATACATATTCTTTTAAGTTCCTTTATAGATAAAGCATTCAGGCATTTTCTGCTCTTGGATGATATTTTCTGAGTTCATTAGGCTTTTGCCTCCTAGGATATTTGATACATTTGAAAATTTTTTTCTTCTACAGTGTGATTGCAAAGTTGCCATATTTAAGTTACTCAAGCTTAATGTGGGAAACTCAGTCTAGATCGTACATTTACTCTGACTTTTCCTTGACTCCATTTTCCTCCATTTCTTGATCTTTCTCCCTTTTATCAGTGTGGGGACAAGGTGTTGCTTTCCAGGTACTTTCTTAAAGTCTGAAGGAGTATGGATAGAGTGAGCTGGGTACCCATGGTGACCAGCATAGCCACTTCCTTTGGGCTCAGAGATCTCCTCTCTCTTTTGAGAACCCACTGTACCACTTCTGTACCAGGATCCTCTCCATTTTGCCAAGGGTGTATCATAAACCTACAAGCTTCAGCTTATTCCCCCAACTCAGCATAGAACCCTGGGATATGGCAAACTCAGGCTACTAATCATGCTTAATAGAGGTCCTGGGGCATTAAAAAGCAGATTTTACTTTTAGGAGTTTTTCCATGGAATATCCTAGGGTGCTTTACTCACCTGAGTCTCCTTTGCTCCAAGAGTACTTTTTAAAATTCTCAAGATTTTGGTGACACACTTTGTTCCCTCGGTTCTGCTTTTTAAAAGGTTAGAAATTGTGGGTATAAGTTTAGAAGTTGGGTTCTGATACAACAGAATCTTTTATTTCTTTTCCTGGTTACCATTTTTCTGAGTTTAGGTTATAAGGATGAGATCCTTTTTTGGGTTTGGTAGCTGTTGGTTATTTTTTCTAAACTTCCCTTGAAACATTTTTTTTTTCCCCATTCAAGCCACTTGGTATTGGGGGAGGAACATTTTGTGATACTGATTCATTTGGTCATCTTTCCTCAGATGTTTCCAATAAGATTTTGTTGTTGTTGCTGTTGTTGTTTTAACATCTTTATTGGAGTAGAATTGCTTTACAATGGTGTGTTAGTTTCTGCTTTATAACAAAGGGAATCAGCTATACATATACATATATCCCCATATCTCCTCCCTCTTGCGTCTCTCTCCCATCCTCCCTATGCCACCCCTCTAGGTGGTCACAAAGCACCGAGCTGATCTCCCTGTGCTATGCAGCTGCTTCCCACTAGCTATC
This sequence comes from Eschrichtius robustus, assembly GCF_028021215.1. Lineage (NCBI taxonomy): Eukaryota > Metazoa > Chordata > Mammalia > Artiodactyla > Eschrichtiidae > Eschrichtius > Eschrichtius robustus. The sequence continues at coordinate 61,746,761 of NC_090829.1, read as the reverse complement.
TATTTTACATTTGGTAGTGTATATATGTCCATGCCACTCTCTCACTTCATCCCAGCTTATCCTTCCCCCTCCCCGTGTCCTCAAGTCCATTCTCTACGTCTGCGTCTTTATTCCTGTTCCAATAAGATTTTATAAAGTTTTTTGCTCATGTTGATGCATGCAAGTGTTCACTTAAATCATAATAATAAATGTAAGAGAAGCAGGAAAGACACAGTTCTTTCCACTACTGTAAATGTAATAACTATCTTGCAAGATCTCAAATGACAACACACAATCATATAAATGTTTCATGAAGTTTGGGTTTAATTGATTAAATTATTTTTTCTCCCTACATTAAGTAATTGTCACTAAGAACAAGGCACATTTTAATAGATTTTCTTGATACTATTTTAGATGAATGAAGCTCCTGGCGGGCACAGGCCCAGGTGTATTTGAGGGTGCTAGCGTGGCGTGATAGGAAGGTGTGGCTATGGAGTCAAATTAACCAAGGTTCAAACCGATAAACATTCACAGGAAACCCATTCAAAAGGTTATGTTCATCTTGCCTAGAAATATATAGGCTTCCCTGAGCAGTTACATGGCTATTGATGGCTAAGAGTAGGAGCATTTCTTATAATCTCACTTCGAACTGCTCTGGAGAAGTACGGTGAAAGGTTCATACTATTCTCTATCAAAGTTTAAATCCCATTAATAATAATAATAATAAAGCTACCATATGGTGATGGAAAATATTTTTTTATCCTCTGCTTCATTTAATTAATTTCAAAGTACTAAAGAATTTGCATTCTCTGGTGGTGAGCCCTGAGTCTGAATGGGTACACATGAAAAAAGCAAAATAAATAAGTGAAATATAGCCAGTGGCACTCCACCAATCTTCAACAGTTACTATAATTCAGAAAGTCCTGGAATAAAATTTATTTTTGTATTCTACATAAAGAAAGGATTTGCCAAGATTAGCTGTTTAAAGCAATCAAGAAAAGAAACTACTTTAAGACAATTTAGAAGCATTTACTGTAAACAATAAAGATATTAATAAAATCACAGTTATCTTTTGTGGAATCATTAATTAATGGATTAATTTTTTTAGTGAAGATCAATAAACTGCAGTTTCTCTACCTGAGGCTCTCATAATATGGAAAGAATATCAGACTAAGCTCCCAAATGAGGTATGGGTAAAGTGTTGTGAGAGTTTGAAGAGAGCAATACTACATTTTTTGGAGACTAATCTTAATAATGAAAACTAACATTTATAGAATGCCAACTAAATGACCAATCCTGGAAAACCTGGCTTTAAAAGGTTTATCGCCAAAGCTGACGGGAACTTGCCCTGCCTTCCGGGTAGAGGTTGTCTAACACTGTAGCCTGGCATTAAGCTTTAGGTCCCAGTTAATGGAACAAGGAAATGTCCTGAATATTTGTTCAGAATGGAGGTCTTCAACCTTCCTACTTTTGAAAGAAAGATGAAAGAGAAACTTAGATTGTACAAACTCTGCTTCTCTGATTTGTATACTCAAAGTATCAATAATGTAGCCATATATTTTTCTTGGAAATGGCTAAGAATAAACTATCAGATAAGGTAGTATTGGTAAGAGACTCATGAAACTTCAGTTAATGTGAGGAACTTGTAAGTGATCATTCTTAGTTGCAACAAATGAGTACTGGTTTTCTGTTTTGGGCTACCTATCCCAGGGCACTGAGAAAAACTGTAGATGAGCTTAGTCCTTAGGCACCTGTGGAGAATGGAAGAAGCACTAGAAGAGGGACATATGACTTACTGGTATTACAGTGACAAACTGGTAATCCAGGCATCAAACCGAGATAGAAGTATGATTTGTGAATATATAGAAAAGAAAGCAATGGGTTCACTAAGTCATGTCAAATAAGTTAAATTTTCTTTTTTGACAGGGATGCTAGCTTGGTAGCTTAGGAGACAGCTCTAAACACAGCATTTATTTCAGGATTGCATTTGGCTGTCTCTCTTGAACTTTTTTTTTTAAAAACAAAATGGAGAATGGCAAATAGGATGTCAGTATCAGGGTATGTATTCATAACTGGTCAGGGAAATAACTGAACCCCAAAGAGGACTAATTAATGCAACATTGATAACTGATGTACAGTTCTATAGTCCTACCACATAGACTGGGCTCTTTTCCTTGTCAATAACTGACAAAGGTTTGTTTAGTGTCTACTATGTACCAGGCATGGTGCTGAGTGTTAGAATTAACACTGGATTACACATGCCATGAACTGTACTCAATACTTTATAATCTTATTTGATTCTCACAATAACCTTATTAGATAGGTATTAGTATCTCCATATCATAGATGAGGAAATGGAAAGATGGAAAACTTAATTAGCCTGACCAAGGTTGGCCACATACCTACTAAGTGGCAGTGCTGAGATACAAACCTTGGTCTGTTGACTCCTCTTCACTGCCAATTTTTTTTTTAAATTAATGATTAGAACAAGAAAATGAATCAATAGGCATATAAAATGAATGCAGAAGAGAGATTGACGTGGGCACATGCTTAATGACAGAATTAGTGTCCAAAAGAATTTTAATGGGCTAGAGCAAATTTAATCAGAGAACATTTAACAGAGATGCACATGAGATCCTGAGCTTGGTTCCAAATATCCAGCTGCACAGGGCAATGTGGCTTAGCAGCTGCATAAGCTCAATGTGATTTAATAGTGTGACGTAGCGGCCCTAAAAGTGAATGAAAATGAATGCCACATTTGTATAAATCTAGTATTCCAAACAAGGAGACAGATTATTCTGTTTTATTAGGGAGCCTAATAGCTCTAGGCAGCACACCTTTGAAGGGGCATAGAGTTAGCCAGACTTGTGAAAGGACTCAGTATCATTTTTCTTTCATTCTTTTGACAAGTTCTTTTTTTTCTTCATTTAAATATAGTTGATGTACAATATTATGTTAGTTTCAGGTGTACTACATAGTGATTTGACATTTGCATACACAATGAAATGATAATGATGAAATGATAAGTCTAGTAACTATCTGTTCCCATACGAAGTTATTAGAATCTTATTGTCCGTATTCCTTATGCTGTAATTACATCCTTGTGGCTTATTTATTTTATAACTGGAGGTTTGTACCTCTTAATCCCCTTCACCTATTTTGAACATTGGGGTGCATATAACTTTTTGAATTACTGTTTTTGTTTTCTTTGGGTAAAAACCCAGAAGTGATTTGTTGGATCATACGGCAGTTCTATTTTTAATTTTTGAGGAACCTCCATACTGTTTTCCATAGTGGTTGCACCATTTTACTGTTCCACCAACAGTGCACGAATTTCCTGAAAAGTATTTTTTTTGAGTGCTTACTATGCACCAGATATGGTGTTAGGCACTGAGGAAATCGAAGTTTATAAAACAGCCCTCTTGTAGTTTACATTCTTATTGGAGAGGAAAACAAAAACAAAACAAATGAATAAATGTATACCGTAGTGTCAGACTGTGATAAATCCTGGAAGAAAACAAAGCAGTATAAAGGAACAGAGAATAGGGTGGAGGCTATTTCAGATAATTTGGTCAGGGAAGTATCTCTGAAGAACTGTCATTTGATTAGAGACCTGGAATAACTAAGGGAGGGCATCATATATTGAAGAAGAAAATTCCATGCAGAGGGAAAAGAAGGTACAAAACCTTGAGGTGGGAGTTTGCTTCTTATGTTCTGGAAGGAACTCAAGGAAGCCATTGTGCTATGTTAGCAGACAATAATGCAGGAGGAAAAGCAGGACTCTGGGCGGTCACAGAGGTCAGGTGAATAAAGGATTGCAAGAAGGACAGAGGGACCAACAGGAGTAAGATGAGTAAGATGAGAATAGAGAACTGATCATTGGATTTGGACATGTGAGAGTTTGTTGCTCCTCATGAGAATTAATTGAAAGCGTCTGAAGACATCTAGTCGTGGAAAGAAAAGTCTTAGAGCAGTGTTAATTGTGGACCATCTGAAGACCTCCTGAAATTAGATCTCTAGGGATATGGAGGCCTGGAATCTGCATTTTTAGCATTAAGAGTTTCTTCTTCACCTTAAAGTTTGAAAAGTATCTGATTTGGAATATTTACAAAGTTGTTCTGTATCTCCACTGTGGGACTGATGAACAGTGGTTAAAAGTAGACAAATTTTTTTTTTAATTTAAATTTAATTTTATTTTTTAACATCTTTATTGGAGTATAATTGCTTTACAATGGTGTGTTAGTTTCTGCTGTATAAAAGTAGACAAATTTTTGCTATACATTAGATGGAACACTCAAATGCTGGCCATCTTAAAGAAGGAGTTGCTTATGACAGAAATAAGTTATCTCCCATTGAAGGAGAGACTGGGTAACTACTTTGGGAGGGGGAGATTATTTGGAGAGAATTTAAACATTGTATGGAATGGGAAGAGTGTTATACTAAGTAAAGTTCTAACCCCAAGGTCCCAATATTCTGAAATGTAAACAGCAAAACTGCTCCAAAGAGCCAGAGGAACACTGGCTCCAACTAGCTTTTTCTATGTCTTATTTGACTTCCAAAATGTAGGAAAAAGACCTTTCTATTTTGCTGAGTCCTAGGATTAGAGTTGTCAAGTGACCATAAAGCAATATCTATTAATTAAGGAAAAGGAGGGAATTAAAATCTTACTGAAAAATGGCAAGAGCAAAGAAATCTTAATAATTGAGAAAACATTGTATAAACATTAATGTTCCCATTACAACATATAGGAAAGTCCTGAAAGTCAATTCCCTTGCTGTTATTGGATTTATTATTATTATTATTATTATTGAATTAGGGCAAAAGGGCACAAAGTCAGAACAGATTATCTTGGATCTGTTAGTGAATGAGATGTTCCAAATTTTGTGTCACACAATAAGTGTGGTGGGTTTCTTTCCTCTGATCATAGCATTTCCTGTATGCCGCAGAGGCTGGGCTGTGGACCTCCTCGTTTGTTGAAGCATATGCACTATTGTTGAGCTCACCACACAGCTGTGGGGGGAAAACGTTGCTCACCCTAAGGTTATAACCCCCCTTCTCTAAATTACTGTTTACTGATGTGGGAGAAAAGGACTCCTGGCATAGCCCAATAATTACTCTTGGCACAGCTCAATAATTAATGAAGTGTTAGAAAGACACTGCTAAAGTTTGTGCATCTGCTATGGAGGGTGCGAAAGTACAAGAAACTCGCCTGCGTCGCCAAGTCAAAGACACACATGGCTTGGCCTGTCCTCCCAGGAGAGGACCCGGTGGGGAGTGAGCACAAGCGAATGAGTTAGTGAAGGAGAGAAGGGGACTCTTACTACCAAGCTGTTTCTACCTTACTGAGAATAGAGAAGCCCAAGGTGGTAGAGTTGTAATTTCTCAGACTTTTCTCCCCTGTGATTTATAGGTAGGTCCTTTAATTTGTGAAAAGAAATTTATATGCAGAAACAACCACTCTCCTTTCTCTATTGGTTATAATATAGTACTTGTTAAATCAGCAGTTTAAAATAAGTTGATGATGATAATGCAACAAGGACAAATAATTACTGCCACTAGTGTGGTATTTATCTCCTGAAGTTTTCTGAGGTTGCAGGCTGGCATTTAGTCTAGTGAGTAAGATATCAAGAGTGCTTTTTTAGCTGCAAAATTAACAAGGGAAGGAATAAATATTATTTTTCCCTCAAAGGACCCAGTTTGGAAAAAGCCCAAGGATTAACTCTTTGTGCCTCAGTCTGATTTCACAGTGTGTCACCTCTCACACTTGTCCTCATCAATCACTGACAAAGGACCAGGACTCAGACAAGCCTCTGGGCTTTCCCAGGAATCCCTGCTGCTTGGCTGCAAAGTCAGGTCCAGGCCAAGGGTTTCTGAAACACAGCTCAGGTACAAGCTGACTCTAGCTTCAAGCCAATTTCTTTAAGCAAAAGGTCTTTGCTAATATGTGGAACAGAAAAGAATGTTGGGAGAATGAGTTGGTGTCTTTTCATTCTCCCTCTTCCTCTGTCCTCCCCTCTCCCATCCCTAAGTTTTTTAAGTTCTAGTTCAGACTAAAAGGAAGACATTTGACAAATTCTGTTTTATTAACTCTACTCTAGTTTGGTTGATGATACATTGAATATTGTTTTCTCTTTTCCTTTTTTTTTTCAGTGTTGTGTGTATAAATTTCTTAATGGTCACAATTTCTCTATGTGACAGCTAAGGGGGAGTATAGGGCAAGGAGTAAACCTTAAAGAATTAAGGTGCAGGCTACCCTATTTTTTCCCCCTCCTCTTTGATATGAAACTGGTTACAGGCACATTTTTTTAAACCTCTCAGCAGGAATTGCAAAGTTTTCCTGGTCATCACCTAGCAACAAAACCCAGCAAAACATTCGCAAAGCAGTTTTTGCAATGCAGCCATCACTGACTGGCAGAACTGACTCGTGGAAGGCTGAATTTGTAATGGAGGCGAATTGAATGCTTTCTTCTTTATTCAAGTAGAATGCTGAGATGTGCAGTCTGGATCCTGTTTGAACCAAATTAATGTACATTAAAGAATAAACCATAATGCCCATTGTGAATTAGGAGGTCAGAATGATTCAACAGAATTTGATGATGAGCCAGTTCTTATTGAAACTATTTAAATTGAACTTTGAAAGTAGTTGTTTTAAGTAAAGCAATCTGAGATTGATATAACTATCCCTTTATTAGATAAAATATTCTGAGGACCTTTGGGTAGTATAAGAAACCTTAAGTCTATTGGGCAATAAGTTCAGAATTCAACTGAAGATTACTTAGCCTCTTCCCTGAAAATAATGATAAAAATTCCCCTTCAGAAGGACAGGAAATCTGCTTTGTCTGGCTTTGACTTCTACTCAGAGTTAGCAGCCAGGCATAATGTCTGTTATCATTAAGAAAATATGCTACTCTGGAACTTGGTTATAATACCCATCTGAAGGTCCATGCTGTGGGTCTTTTTCTTTAGACGTATAAGAATCTTACAACAAGATCCTTTTGCTTTGTCATGTACTTTAGAACCAAAATATTGGATGCAAACATATTTTGTTTCAATTATTTTTTTCTGTAGTAGCTATATGTGGAGACTCAAATATATCAAGTCAACGATTTGAGTTTTAATACTCAGGGCCTTCTGAATGCCTATCTCCCTTGATAACAGAGGAAGTTTTTTAGCTCAGTATTTCAGGCAGATAGCAAAAGGATTTGTTGAATGTGACAGAATCCTCACTCTCCAACGAGAATTCTACAAAGTTTGTTTCACATATGTACAATATGTGATGGAGGCTATAGAGTATGTTCTCATATCAGGATTCAGCTTTTGATCACTGAGGAACTAGTGAGACTAGTAACTTGTGGGGAAATTGTTGTGATCCCGTTTAGATTCTCTTCCTTGTGTCCCATAGTCTGGTTGTCATCCGGGGTGCCAACTTAGCTTTCTGTCCATTATTGTTAATGACAGAATTTTTCTGTGCACTTGCCCATGTCCTTGCACAAAATGGAGCTGTTAAGTACTGAGTCCTTTCCAGTTGATTTGTGTAAAAGTCTTTGCTTCCCTCCATTATGCTCTGTGAAATGTTGGCTATCATTTGTCCATCTCTCTTTAGGCTGAACTCCCTTTGACAGTTTTCTCTCTTGTCACAATTAGCCCTTCTGTGGCTATGGGAACAATGTGGTAAATCCTTCTTGCACAAAGCAAAGTATGGTCTGCATCAGCACCTGGGGACTTGTTATATATATAGAATCTCAGGCTCTACCTAAGAACTACTGAGTTAGAATATGCATTTTAAGAAGTTGCCCAGGTGATTCACATGCACACTGAAGTTTAAGGAAGATTGTAAATCTTTTCAATTCAACAATTTGCTTCCTGCTAGGAGTGCGAGCTGAAAATGGATCTTCCTTTTGATATTTCCTCTAAAACAGCATTAAACACTCCCTACTCTCAACAGTACTGAGGTAAAATTAGAGGCTGAACCATACAAATAACAAGGAGATGTGAGCAAAGATGTAGAGACTGCCCATATGTTAACTGGCACACACAGCACAAACCAATGGCTCCACATGACCCAGCAGACTATCAGATAGTTTACTCTGTATCCATTTTAGCGAAAATTCTACATTTTGTCTTATACTGTAGTTATTTTTATATATGACAATTCTCTTGCTAGATGAAAAATTTCTTGAGGCAGTATATGTTTATATGCTTAACTGTAAGTACTCATATTTATCCCCTTCACATCCCTAGCCCAGGGCTTTCATAATAATAGGAACTCAACAAATGATGGCTGCATCGAATTGGTAACATATCCAGTAGATGCAGTATGTTTAAAAAGGTTACAACCTCGCTCTTTCTAGGGAAATTGCATAGGAACTCAATAATGACCTAACACAGAGCACTGAGGGGAAAGTATGCCTTAGTGACCCTAGGCATTTGGGTCACATTGCAAATGGTACAGTCTGGTTGAAATTAATCCTGTCTATTACCAAATAGGCCAGGTCCTCAAGTCAGTTATGAAAAGTAACATAATTTGGGGGCATCCTTTTGATTTTGGGCCTAGATTGGCTTCTTGTAACACTAGTTACCAAAAACGTGTAGAGTTTTCAGTAGACTTATTGATTGTAGAAAACTTCTAAAATTTAATCCAATTCAGATTTTCCAATTCCTGGTTTATCCAATAGATTATACAGATGAAGTGCTGACATTTTGGGAGTATGAATTGGCCTACTTATATTTATATGAAGTTTTACAAAGTTTGTGAAGGGTAACACAACTCAGCCACAGTGCTCTCACATCCAGGTTTATGTGATATATTGGCAATTTGAATTGGTAGTGGAAAAATTGGAAATGAAAATTCTGTCATGTGCAATATTAGGAACCCACAGTGGGGAGAAGAAACTAAGCATAAACAGGCAAATTGGTTTCACCTCAAGGTAAAAAGCAAGAGGTAGGATAAAAATTACAGGTTTATACAAATTACTGCATACATCACCCTGAAAAATACAGGCGACCAGATGGGAATTTTTATCCTGTTTTCATGAAGTATAAGTTTCTTTCAAAGGAAGGGTTGTAGTTACAAAAAGGAGTAGTTAATAACGTGTAAAAGCTGCACTAGTTTCAGCAGCACGAAATTTCATTTATAGCTAAAGGCAAGTTTGTCACTTAATTAGTAATTCTGACACAGGTAAAGGGGAAGACAGCTGCTTTTCTAGGCATTTTATGCCTCACTGGTCCCCGGTAACCAGATGGCATTGTTGTTGCTGATGGATGAACTAGAGAAGATGTGGGAGAGGGTCCACCCCAACCCCCAACCCCAACTCCTTGAAATAACAAGCTTGGATTAGAAATCTCGCAACGAGTAGGCTTTCTTCTGTGGTCACTCGGCCAGGGTGCAATGGGGAACAGTGTTGGAGCTGAACCAGTAACTGAGCCTTCTACCCTCCTCACAACTTGTCTGGGGAGACCCTGAAGTTGGTAGGTAAATGAGCAGCTGCACATACTAGCTTGCTTTCTTTTGTTTAGAAAAAGTCCCAATTACAGAATTATTCAATAATATTACACAGATTTTTAAAACTAAAAGAAATCCCATCTATTTGTCTAGCATTTTGGAGTTTTCCACTTGCTTTTTCATCTATTATTTTACCAAACCCTCACATTAACTTTGTGGAGAAAGGCAGGAGTGGGACTATTATTTCCATTTGTCAGATTGAGAAACTGAGGTTCAGAAAGGTGGATTTAGTTCATCAAAGTTTGCAAAGCTAGTTACAAATCTAGGACTGAAATCTAGTCTTTAGATTCCCATAATTAGTGCTTCCTAACTAATGCAAACATAAACAGGCAACAAGTAGATGAAATGATGATCAATCTCACTAGTAATCAGGAAAAAACAAATTAATGTATCAAAATTTTTATCATCAATTTGGTAAAAATTAAGAAAATTAATATTCACTGTTGGCAAATATATAGAGAAACACACTGGTGTTGTTATAAATAGGTGCAGCTTAGAAAATATTCATAGTCTTTAACATAACAATTCCACTTCTAGTAATCTATCCTACAGAAAAACACATTTGTACATAAAGACGTATGTACACTGATGCTGATTGTTTCTATTAATAAAAAACTGCAAACAACTTTAAAGCCCCTAATTTGGAGATTATTAAATAAATATGGCATATATATCATGAAATATAATAAAACTATTTTAGAAAGGATGGATGTACATGTACTGATACACAAAAACTCCCAGACATATTAATAAGTAAATAAAGCAAAATGCACAACACAAACCATTTGTTTTTTTAAAAAACAATGTATGTGCACACACATCTGCATAGGAAAAAAGGTTTGTGAGAGCACAGACCAAACCGAAAATAGTGATTACCTATGGTGAGAAGAGTGATATTGTGGGATGGGCATATAAAGAGGAAATTTTACACTTGGTCTCTATATTTCTATATTAGTAGACCCTTTTAAAAGAATTTATTTATGCATTATTATAAAATTAAGAACATTTAAAAAGAAAAGTTAAAGTTCCCAGGGCTGCCTTCATTTCCTGCATCCTAGATAGCTGCCTCTCCTATACTGTCTGATTAGTAGAGCCATTCCTGAGTCTGAGCTGGAGCTCAGCAAGATGTCTCCACCTTGCATCTCCAATATCTTTAGGTAGGGGAAGGGCCTGAAATTGACCTTTCAGGATCATCTAGGTAGACTTTCTATCCTTGCACGTGATGGATCCTTACCAACCCAGATACATAGTTTCATGCTGATTTTCTTTTAACCTTTGCTAGACTAATGGTTTCAAAATACTTTTGGCAACACATTATATTCAGAAGCACAATGCATGAGAAGGCAAAAGTAGAGCTCTTTTGGTTGAAGTTGAGGAGGGTGGAGGCATCTTTTCAACCTCATTACTTCTCCCTACTGAACTCCAAAAAACTGCCTCCAAAAAACTCCTAGGTCTCCACGACGAATCACTGACACCATGTCATTTTATAAAGAAACAGGAGTCCAGCGAAGTGAAGTTCTTCAGCTGAGATTATACAAATGCTCAATGTAGAGCCTGTCTTTGAATCCAGATATTCTGAGTCCAATTTCTATTGGCCTTCCCAAATAGGGAAAGGTGCTTCACCTTTTAGGCAGCTCCAATTAGCTTCGTCTTTCCAGACTTTTTCAAAATAGCAAATAGCATCTCTACAAATGTTTCATTTTCCTCCTTGCTTCTTCCTAATACCACATTTCATCTTTGCCTTTTCCGTGATCATTTTCTTCTATTCTGATCTTATAGAGGTGATTCCTTGCAAAGATAATAGATAGGAATATTATAGAAGCCTCTCATAGTGTTAAATAGGTAAGGGTTGAAAGTTTTTAAAGGATTTTCTGTTAGTCACGGGCTAGTGAACGAGGCTAGTCACAGTTGAGACATTGCTTAGAATCTGTTCATCAATATAGCAGGCTTCACACACACACCCACATCTCCACTGAAAGCATTTAGTGACTCTGTTATCAGCAGGTCTTATTCCTTCAGACCAAAGAAATCATAAACTACTTATGTTCTAGTTTTCACAACCTTTTATAAATGTTAAAATAGATTTTTATCTATTTATTTTTTTGGTGCACACTTCTCAAATACTCTCTATGATTAACTTAAATAGCTTTTTTTTTTTTTTTTTTTTAGAAAACATAGTTTTAAATATTTCTAGTATATTTGAAACAATAAGACACTTTTCCACTTAAAAACTTGACTTTGGGGTTTGGGAAGAACCAGTAAATAACATCTGTTTATCAGCCCATCTGGGTCTGGAATCAGCAGAGAAAAAGACATAGGACATAGACAAATGGGACCTCAAAACATCAACTTTAATACTGACAAAATATGATTGAAAGACATGCCTTTGGGTGCAGTGGGCCTCCAAATAATTCACCCAAATTAAGTTTATCCAGCTAGTCACTAACACAGTAGGCCTTTACTGTGGAGGTGGGGGACAGAGGGGTGCAGAGGAAACAGCCTGCATATTAGAAAAGGAGAGCAACTGTATTTTCTCTGGTGTTAGGCAGCAATGTCTGTGACTGAAATTCAATTACGATTAACTTTTTTTTTTTAATTCACACTTTTATTTTATTTTACTTAAAAAAAAATTCTTTTGGCCATGCAGCATGGCACGTAGGCTCTTACTGATAGTTCCCTGTCCAGGGATCAAACCCGTGCCCCTTGCAGTTGATGTGTGGAGTCTTAACCACTGGACTGCCAGGGAAGTACCTGATTAACTTCTTAATTACTTTATCTCAAAGAGCTCCACTGGGTAGATACTACAAAGTAAAGTTCAGTTTCTTTATACTATTTTACTTTAGGAGATGAGAAGGTAAAACTTAGTGTCCTGTAACTTGTGCGTTTTGAAATATCCAGATGGTGGTCATGCTATTCTGCATTGAGCCATAATGATCCGGTGCTTAACATCAAGAGCTGGGGTTTGGAAAACTTGTCAGTGTGCAAACCTCACAGTCCTAGTGTTGGTGAATGAGGCCAACGAGCCTTTAACTAGATTAACTGGTTAGGCCATGCTCATCCACGTTCACTAATTTTCACTCACATTGGAACTATGGGTGAGTCGCAGGTTTACAGTGATGCTTTCAGCCTATTTTCTGGTTGATAAGCAAATTATTTCACATAGTAAACTACCCTTAAACATCATCAAAGTCAATTTTTTAAACAATTAGAATAAAGAAATTCTAAGACCAGGATTTGATCTGTACTGAGTGTCCTAAAATGCTCCATTAGGGCTTCCCTGGTGGTGCAGTGGTTGAGAGTCTGCCCGCCAATGCAGGCGACACGGGTTCGAGCCCTGGTCTGGGAGGATCCCACATGCCGCGGAGCAACTAGGCCCGTGAGCCACAACTACTGAGCCTGCGCATCCGGAGCCTGTGCTCCGCAACAAGAGAGGCCGCGACAGTGAGAGGCCCGCACACTGCGATGAAGAGTGGCCCCCGCTTGCCGGAACTGGAGAAAGCCCTCGCACAGAAACGAAGACCCAACACAGCCAAAAATAAATAAATAAATAAATTAAAAAAATAAATAAATAAAACAAGGCTTCCTAACTCATTAAAAAAAAAAAAGCTCCATTAACTATGGTTGCCTTGGCTAAAACAAGATAATCCCTTTAAAATGAGAATGCTTAATAACACTAGTTTTACTTTATCAATCTTTCCTCCCCCCAGGCTTACTGAGGTATAATTGACATACAGCACTATATAACTTTAAGATGTACAAAATAGTGATCTGACTTATATATATTGCAAAATGATTACCATACCATATAAGTATTATTATCATTATTATGATCATCATTATGCTTTATTAAGTGCCCCTTGCTGGTCTTTGGGAGTAAAGAATAAGACCAACAACATCACTGTGCTGTACTGGACACATGGCCAGGAGATAGAGAATATAGTTCCAACTCTAACACTGGCCTTTCTAGAACCCGGTTTTCCAACCTACAAAATAGTGGGGTTTGACTAGATCAATTTTACTTAATCTGGTTTATTTGAACCTCTAAAACTTCATAAAGGAATTCTCCCCAGTTTCTCATGGGGATCATTTTCAGTATTTCATAAAGTCTAAATGAAATGGCATATTTATATTAGATGAGGCCCTAAAAATGAATTAATGCATTGGCCATCTAATTAATTACATAACTTCATTAATTTAAAATATTGCTGATTAACTATGCTCTTTACTGTATTGTATATTATAGTTTTATATGAATAAAAGTGAAGAAATAATCTATTACTTAATAAATAAAATCTCCCAGGAAGAAAAATTCAAAACAGAAACCACATGGAATGTTGAAGTGTTTCTTGGTAATGAAAATTTGGGAATCTCTGGTCTATAAAATCCTTAGGCATCTCCTAAGAGGATCCTTAATGATCCCTGACTTCTAGTATTCATGCCCTCATGCAATCCCCTCCTCTTGAGTGTGGTCTGGATTTATTGACTCCCTCCTAGTGAATAGAATATGGCAGAGGTGATGGGATGTCACTTCTGAGATTAGGTTATGTAAAGATTTTGGTTTCTATTTTGCAGGCTCTCTTTCAGATCATTTGCTCTGGGGAAAGGCAGCTGCCATGTCATAAGGCAACCCTGTGTAGGGACTCACACGAGTGAGTTTGGAAGCAGTTCTGAGGCCTGCCAATAGCCATGTGAGTGAGCTTGGAAGCTGATCCTCCCACACTCAGGTCTTGAGATTTTGGTAGCCCCAGCTACACCTTGGTTGTAGCCTCATGAGAGACCCTGAGAGCAGAACTACCCAGCTATAAGCCACTCCCAGATTCCTGACCCATAGAAACTGAGATAACAGATATTTGTTTCCAGTCTCTAAATTCGGGATATCCTGTTATGCAACAATAGATGGCTAGTATGGACCTTTCACCTTTTCCTGTTTTAATTTCCAAATACTTTAAAGAGATTTAAAACGTAATAGAAAGACAGATAATATAAAGAGAGATGGTCACTACTAAAAGTGGGGAAAATAAAGGAGAACAAACAGGAATAGGAAATATCAGACAGGCAAAGGGAACAACTGCCCTTGAATACTACAGAACACTCTCCTGACTTCTAAAGAACTTGAATGAGTACAGTGACTCATCATTATCTTTTGTGAAGAGTGAGAGTTATTTTTACTTCTGAGATAGTTGGGTGGGGATTGTGGTGGTAGTCACAAAGAGCCTCTCCCTTCCTGCATCCCCCCAAAGTCAGAACTGTGGCCTTGGAGTTTCTCATTTAGTTTTCCTTCAAGGGTCACCACCTCAGTATATATACAAAATATTGGCTATGTTTTCTTCATTATTAGTATGAGCATTACAAAAGATGATAGATGAAGAGCAAAAACAAAAAAGTTCTGTGAATTTAAAACGGAAGTCTCTATTTCTTTAATTTTTAAATTATGTTTATTATGCATTTTTAGCCTTTATTTAGAAAATACATGAAGGAGTAGGAAAAAGAGAAGGAAAGGGTAATTTTTAAAAAGTAAAAGAGAGGAAAAAGTAAAGAGAAGGCGGGGAAGATTTCCAGTCAGGATGGCTGAATGAGTTTCTACTCACTTCACTCCAAATATGGAGCAATGGTAGATAGAATGTGAAAACAGAAAACCGTAGAGAGAGGTACTGATGAAAACTCAAGATAAATATCACTGTAGACCAGTGGGGGGCTGATTTCACAAGCCTGGACACTCCAGACCTAGAAATAAGCAGTGGTATTAGTAGTCCTGTGGGGAAATGATTCCATGAAATAAGCAGTCAGAGTAAGACTAACAGTTTTAACTGAGGGACTAGATTGGGAAGTCCCCTTCTTGATCACTACCAGGGGCTCCGGCTTCAGCAGGTGTCAGGTTCCAGGAAGGTGGGGAGTGGTTTAGTGAGAGGAGGGTAGCACAAAGGAAATCTATTTATCACTTGTTTATCACTATTAGAGAAGAGCTCTAAAATGTAATTGTACAACAATTCTGGACTAGGAGCTTGGGAGGCAGGTGGAGGCAAACCTCAAAACTGCTAGATGAGGATGGGTAAATACAAGGGCAGAGAGAGAGAGACAGAGAGAAAGAGAGAGAGAGTGAAAGAACCATAAAAATATCAAGAGCCGTTTGTTAAACTTTTGTTATATAGAAGGCACATAGAATGATTTATAAACATAGAATATATGACTCATGCATCATCTCAAGAACTCTATGAGGTAATCAGTATTTTAATTTTTCTTATTGTTGTTATTGTTATTTTTATTATCCCATTGTACAAATGAGGAAACCAAGCCACAGAGAGGCTAAATAAATTGCCAGGATCACTTGGCCAATGAGTGGCTGACCTTAAATATGAACCCAGGAAGTCTAAGCCCAGAGCACATATGCTAATCACTTCACTATTCTTTCCTGAATGCAAAATTCACTTAAAATCTTCCTACTCAAATGAACCTACATACTATATTCTAAACACAAATAAATCAAATTCTATGAAAGGCAGGAAAATAACTAATTGAAACATGAATTCAATACAGATGGAATTAGTGTGACAAAGATTTTAAAATAAATATGTTTAGGATAGTTAAAGAGATAAGTGAAAAAATAACATATTTTTACAAAAGCAAGAAATTTTGAAATGAATGGAACAGGTGGATAGGAAAAGAGGTTGATTAGAAATCTTGGAACTAAAAAACATAGTCATGAGGCCCCACTCTTTTTTTTTTTTTTAATTGGAGTATAATTGCTTTACAATGTTGTGTTAGTTTCTGCTGTACAATGAAGTGAATCAGCTATATGTATACATATATCCCCTCCCTCTTGGACCTCCCTCCCACCCCCCACCCCCATCCCACCCATCTAGGTCATCAGAGAGTGCCGAGCTGAGCTTCCTGTGCTTTACAGCAGGAGTCATGACCCCACTCTTAATCCATAGTTGAGTAACTGTAGCTGGATTTACCCTCTCACTGTATACAGCTAGAAAACTGGACAAAGTATATAAAATTATTGTTCTCAGATATTAGACAATAGGCAACATAGGAATACGATACCTGAGAGGAGGGAAACAGATGAAGTTTGCTTGATGATCACATTGGCTTTCTTCCTAGGGGCACTTTATTTACATTCTATGGCACAGAAATGGGGAACTTAAAAAGAGCACAGCAGTCTCACTGAATTGAGGAGACAGAGATCAAAATTTCAGGAGTTTGAAGCAGCTGGAATTCACAGAGCAGAGTATAGAGAGGCAAGAAGTGTGCAGAGAAAGAGCTCCAGAGATCTGTGTATGAGCCCCTTTGAGCCTGGTTGAATGACAAGCTACATATTCGTAGCATGAGAATCTATGAAGATGGACAAGGAAAAATTACTAGGGAAATATCAACTATAAGGAAGCTATAATAGGGGCTAGGAAACATTTGAGTGGAGGCAGGCAGAGCAGAGAGATTTCCTTGAACAGCCAGGGAATTTAATAGTGATTTCAAAAGGGTTGCACCTTAATACTAGGGCTAAGTAGCTTTACAACAATGGCTACTCTAGACCCACCCTAGAAAGCCTAAAAACAAGCCTTAAAAGGACCAGGCTTGTCTGCAAGTTACATAACTGCCTGACAAAACAAGACTCAATACTCTTTAAAGGAAGAGAAAAAAATCCAGACACTCAACATGACAAATAAAAAAAATTTGTCTAGTCATCAAACATGACTACACATGCAAAGAAACAGGAAATGTGGCCCATAACCAGAAAAAGAATCAGTTAATAGAATAGATCCAGAAAAGACAGAGATGAGGACATTAGCTGACAAGGATGTTTAAAAAGCTATTATAAATACATTCAAAAACTTAAATTAAAACATGAAAATGTGAAAATAATAAAAGAAATCGACAATGGAGAAAAGACAGTCTCTTTAATAAGTGGTGCTGGGAAAACTGGACAGCTACATGTGAAAGAATGAAATTAGAATGTTCTCTAACACTATATACAAAAATAAACTCAAAATGGATTAAAGACCTAAATGTAAGACCAGATACTATAAAACTCCTAGAGGAAAACACAGGCAGAACAAACACTCTTTGACATAAATCGCGGCAATATTTTTTTGGATATGTCTCCTAGAGTAATGGAGATAAAAACAAAAGTAAACAAATGGGACTGAATTAAACTTAAAAGCTTTTGCACAGCAAAGGAAACTATCAAGAGAACAAAAAGACAACCTATGGACTGGGAGAAAATATTTGCAAATGATGTGATAGACAAGGGATTTATTTCTAGAATAACAAACAGCTCATACAGCTTAATATCAAAAAAACCCAACAACCCAATAAAAAAAATGGGCCGAAGACCTAAACAGACATTTCTCCAAAGAAGACTTACAGATGGCCAACAGACACATGAAAAGATGCTCAACATCACTAATTATTAGAGCAATGCAAATCAAAACTACAGTGAGGTATCACCTCACACCAGTCAGAATGGCCATGATTATAAAAAGTCTACAAATTACAAATGCTGGAGAGGGTGTGGAGAAAAAGGAACCCTCCTACACTGTTCGAGGGAATGTAAATTGGTTACAGCCACTATGGAAAACAGTATGGAGGTTCCTTAAAAAAATTAAAAATAGAGTTACCATATGATCCTACAATTCCACTCCTGGGCATACATCTGCAGAAAACTCTAACTCAAAAAGATGTATTCACTCCAAAGTTCATAGCAGCACTATTTACAATAGCCAAGACATAGAGGCAACTTAAGTGTCCATCCACAGATGAATGGATAAAGATGTGGTATACATATACAATGGAATATTAATCAGCCATAAAAAAATGAAATAATGCCATTTGTAGCAACATGGATGGACCCAGAGATTATCATATTAAGTGAAGTAAATCAGAGAAAAACAAATATCATATGATATCACTTACACGTGGAATCTAAAAAAATGAGACAAATGAACTTTTTTGGCCTCACTGTATGACATGTGGGATCTTAGTTCCCCAACCAGGGATTGAACCCACCCCCTGCAGTGGAAGCATAGAGTCTTACCCACTGGACCGCCAAGGAAGTCCTGATACAAATGAACTTATTTACAAACAGAAATAGACTCACAGACATAGAGAACATACTTACTGTTACTAAAGGGGAAAGGTGGGGGAGAGATAAATTAGGAGTTTGGGATTAACATATATACACTACTATATATAAAATAGATAAACAACAAGGACTTATATATGTCTGAATTACTTTGCTGTACACCTGAAACTAACACAACATTGCAAATTAACTATACGTCAATAAAAATATTGGTTTAAAAAAAGAATAAATGCATCAACTATAAAATTGAAAAAAAAGAATATATTGTACAACACGGGGACTATAGCCAATATTTTTTAATAACTATAAATGAAGTGTACACTTTGTTATACAGCAGAAACTAACATAACAATGTAAACCAATTATACTCCAGTAAAGATGTTAAAAAAAAAAACTATAAATGAAGTGTAACCTTTAAAAAATTGTGAATCACTATATTGCAAACCTGTAACATATAATATTTTATACCAACTATACTTCAATTAAAAAAATAATAATCCTCTTAAAGGAAAACATAGGAAGAACACTCTGACATAAATCACAGCAAGATCCTTTTTGACCCACCTCCTAGAAAAATGGAAATAAAAACAAAAATGAACAAATGGGACCTAATGAAACTTAATAGCTTTTGCACAGCAAAGGAAACCATAAACAAGACGAAAAGACAACCCTCAGAATGGGAGAAAATATTTGCAAGCGAAGCAATTGACAAAGGATTAATCTCCAAAATATACAAGCAGCTCATTATCAAAAAAACAAAAAACCCAATCCAAAAATGGGCAGAGGACCTAAATAGACATTTCTCCAAAGAAGATATACAGATTGCCAACAAACACATGAAAGGATGCTCAACATCACTAACCATTAGAGAAATGCAAATCAAAACTACAGTGAGGTATCACCTCACACCAGTCAGAATAGCCATCATCAAAAAATCTACAAACAATAAAGGAGATACCTTCCTTCCCACATTTTCCTTGGTGTAATATTGATAACCTCCTGATTTCCAGTTGTACGAAAACTGGGAAATGTGGAATTGGAAAGCATAAAATCTGTAATTTCTAGAGGTATACTTTTGATTGTGTTTAGTCTGAACTGAAAGCAAAGAGTGTATATTGAATCACTCAAAAGAAACTGGAAATTGCATACTTCAAGCACACCTTTCAATGGTCTACTTCTGTCATTACAGTATTAACAAACAATAAATGGAAAATTAAGTAATTCAGTAACTCTTAAAGGCATTAAATTGGTAATAAATTATCTCTAATCTCCAACCTTCCCATGTGCACTTAATCCCAAATTCACTAGGGTTTGATAAGCTTCCTAAAGCTTCATCAAACATTCAATGAGAAGATCTGATTAGCCATTATACTACTGTAGAAATTTCTGGGTTATGCTTGGTGAGCAATGTACATAATAAAATAGGTCATTGGAGGTGAAAAAGTTAGGAGCTGCTACGCTATCAACACCAATTCCCAGGTCTCCTGAATTTCCTAGTGCATTCAAGCATTCTTCCCCATTTCTTTGATAAAATCTTCTCTAAAATCCTCTAAAATACATTCCATCATAAATGACTGTTAATATGAACTGCTACCACTGAGTAGATGGGGATGATCCTTAACAAAATGTTAAGTATCACTTTAAAGGGGAATATCTTTGACTAGGGCCTCCTCTGGATCCCAGTAATCAGTGTTGATTTCCCCTTCAGTGTGAGATAAGCTGGTTAACATAAAATAAAATAAAATAAAATAAAATAAAATAAAATAAAATAAAATAAAATAAAAAATAAAATAAATAAAATAAAATAAAATAAAATAAATAAAATAAATAAAATAAAATAAAATAAAAAATAAAATAAAATAAAATAAAATAAAATATAAAATAAAATAAAATCAGAGGTTAAAAATATTAACTATGTGTCCATTTATTAGGCACTTTTTTTCTAATCATTGAAAAAATGATTAGCACATTAATTTCCAGAATTAAGTGTTAGGTTTTGAAGTTCTTGGAGACATACAGCAAAACCCATTTTGGAATCAATATGCCAATCTCCACTTCTAAGTATTCATATCATTATATTTGGATAGTAAAAATTACTCTAGCAGCATGGCCAGAGTGTGTCTCCTGGTTGCTTCATCCAATACTTTGGGTACCTTATACAATGAAGTAGAATCATGATGGTTTGGTATCATGGTAAAAATGGGATTAAGAAAAATCACCATGAATGTAATGGAGTTCTTATGGATTATTAAAAAAGAAAGGAGATACCCTCCTTCCCACATTTTCCTTGGTGTAATATTGATAACCTCCTGATTTCCAGTTGTACGAAAACTGGGAAATGTGGAATTGGAAAGCATAAAATCTGTAATTTCTAGAGGTATACTTTTGATTGTGTTTAGTCTGAACTGAAAGCAAAGAGTGTAGATTGAATCACTCAAAAGAAACTGGAAATTGCATACTTCAAGCACACCTTTCAGTGGTCTACTTCTGTCATTACAGTATTAACAAAAGGCTCTATGGATGCCGGCAGGCATATCTACCTAGTTTCTTGGGAAGAAAATCTAAAATGAAAAGACTCAACAAAAGACTATAAGATGGAAGGAGATTGTTGTGAAGGAGGTGTCCTGGATTTCCTTTTTTTTTTACCTGTTGCCAAGGAGCCCAGAACCTAGCTGACACAAAATCTTTCCAGGATATTTTGCTGCTAATAACCCTAATTACAAATCAGGTAAGACATGCAAATCTATCTTTTTGACATTATGTACATTCAGGGAGCATGTAAGTTCAAATTGAAAATGAAATGCTGTGACTGGATAAAACAAATAAAGCATATATTTTTTGGTGATGGATATGCATGATGAAGGTAAAAATAAAATGAACAGGTCACCTAAAGTGGAATAGATGAAAGAATACTTTAGAGTTCATAAGAAGTTTTCCTTGCAAAAAGATCAAACAATAGTTGAAAGTATAAAAGCTGCATTGTGGTAAAACTTCTATTCTAAAATTCTTTAGCTATTCCATTTAAAAACACACATTAGCTGTTAGGTTAGCATCAAATATGGAAATGTCAAAATGACCATGGTCTCAGTAAGGATGAAAGGAAAAACAGGGACTTGTTGTAAAAACACATCGTTAGCTATATTTGCACCTCTGGTTCATTGACCTTGAGAATATAGGTCTTTTTTCATTACCTTCACAGACAGTTCCACCCTCTGGGAAAATGAATCCCTAATGTTTGGCTAGGTGTGCCTGGGAGTTTTTCTTTGAAGACATTATGTTCCATTGTAATGAGGTTTTAATTGGATCTATCTCACTCATTCTCAGATCATCCTGAACATCTTTTAAAAAGTAGATTTCCTTTTAAACAACAGTATCATAAAACCACCACAACAAAAACAAACATATAAAGCAGGACTCATTTTTAAGATTTTAGTAACTATGGTTTAATTTTTCAGAAATCATCTAATTGCTTTTTCTTTACTTCAAGGAGATAGGTAGGAAAATCAACCAACTTACACTGATTTGAATAAACCGAGAATTTGTTTCTCTCTGTTGCTTTACATAGATCTAAAAGGACATGAAGTGAGTATATATCTTGGAGAAATTATGTTGGATTATATGACATGTTCAAAAGACTTCTGGTTCATTACTGACAATATATTCAGGTTTGAAATTTTCTTCTCTTTGGGCCCCACTCTCACCTCTGACCTGTGTTGGGCATCTGGGGTGGGAAATTAACCTATGCTTCTCCTCTGAATACATCTTTATATTTGTGTTAATCAAAATATTAATTTATTTGGTATAAGCTTCTTGATGGGAAGTTCTGCATTTATTTTCTAAAATTGTGTATTTTCAGTGACTTTAAAAAATGAGCTACAGATACTGATATCTTGATATACTGCAATGGCAAATGCATCTCTCATTCCCTCTTGTACTTCCTTACTCCTTCTATGTTTTTTTAAAAAATAAATTTATTTACTTTTGGCTGCACTGGGTCTTCGCTGCTGTGTGCAGCCTTGCTCTAGTTGCGGCGTGTGGGCTTCTCATTGTGGTGGCTTCTCTTGTTGCGGAGCATGGGCTCTAGGTGTGTGGGCTTCAGTAGGTGTGGCACGAGGGCTCAGCAGTTGTGGCTCCTGGGCTCTAGAGTGCAGGCTCAGTAGTTGTGGCACATGGGCTTAGTTGCTCCGCGGCTTGTGGGATCTTCCTGGACCAGGGCTCGAACCCGTGTCCCCTGCATTGGCAGGCAGATTCTAAACCACTGTGCCACCAGGGAAGCCCCACCCCTTCTATGTTGATTTTGTTTTTCAACAACAAATGAAACAAGGTCATAAATTAACACCATCAATTTAATTTCTTCCCTGTCCCCTCTCCACTTGTCTAGCATTTTTATTCATCAGAAGCGATAAGAAACAAGACTTTAAAAAGGCATTTTAAAGTAGCAGTAATTTATTCACAACTCAGACTCTGGGTTCTTTTATTTTAAAATGTAAAACTCACCATCTGAAACACGCACTGTATGTCAGACATGTCACTTCCCTAAGTTGTGTTCTAAGAAAACCTACGCTTGTTTTAATTGGCCCTCCCTTCTTTGACTGATTTGAAGGTTGCTATACATACCAATGATGAAGTGACATGACAAGAGCTTTCTAGGAATGTTGTTGCTGTACGTGTATGGAACAGATTATTCTAGGGCAATTTTAAAGGATATTGAGTGAAAATAAGAAAAAGAAATGAAATAATCTAGGAATAAAAACAACCATTTATTGAGTACTTACTTTGTACAAGATGCTTTATATACATTTTTCCATTTAACCCTAACAATGACCTTATAAAATATGTATTATTACCTTATTTCATAGCTCAAGAATCAGAGGCACAGAGAGGTTGAATGACATATAAGACAGAAGAGCTGGGGTTTGACCCAGGTATATCTGACTCTGGAGCTCACAGTATAGAAATGCAACAGATTTCTGTGTATTAATTTTGTATCCTGCAACTTTACCAAATTTATTGATGATATCTAGCAGTTTTCCAGTAGCATCTTTAGGATTCTCTACGTATAGTATCATGTCATTTGCAAACAGTGACAGTTTTACTTCTACTTTTCCAATTCGGATTCTTTCTATTTCCTTTTCTTCTCTGATTGCTGTGGCTAGGACTTCCAAAACTATGTTGAATGAAAGTGGTGAGAGTGGACATCCTTGTCTTGTTCCTGATCTTAGAGGAAATGCTTTCAGCTTTTCACCATTGAGTATGATGTTAGCTGTAGGTTTGTCATCTATGGCCTTTATTATGTTGAGGTATGTTCCCTCTATGCCCACTTTCTGGAGAGTTTTTTTTTTTTATCATAAATGGGTGTTGAATTTTGTCAAACGCTTTTTCTTCATCTATTGAGATGATCATATGGTTTTTATACTTCAGTTTGCTGATGTGGTATATCACAATGATTGATTTGTGGATATTGAAAAATCCTTTCCTCCCTGGGATAAATCCCACTGGATCATGGTGTATGATCCATTTAATGTATTCTTGGATTAGGATTGCTAGTATTTTACTAAGGTTTTTGCATCTATGGTCAGTGGTGATAATGGCCTATAATTTTTTGTGTGTGTGTGATATCTTTGTCTGGTTTTGGTATCAGGGTGATGATGGCCTTATAGAATGAGTTTGGGAGTATTCCTTCCTCTGAAATTTTTTGGAATAGTTTGAGAAGGGCAGGTGTTAACTCTTCTCTAAATGTTTGATAGAAGTTACCTGTGAAGCCATCTGGTCCTGCACTTTTGTTTGTTGGGAGTTTTTAAATCACAGTTTCAATTTCAGTACTTGTGATTGGGTCTGTTCATATTTTCTTTTTCTTCCTGGTTCAGTCTTGGGATATTGTACCTTTCTAAGAATTTGTCCATTTCTTCCATTTCTTGTTCATTTTATTGGCATATTGTTGCTTGTAGTAGTCTCTTAGGATGCTTTGTATTTCTGTGGTATCTGTTGTAACTTCTTTTCATTTCTAATTTTATTGGTTTGAACACTCTCCCTTTTTTTCTTGATGAGTCTTGCTAACAGTTTATCAATTTTGTTTATCTTTTCAAAGAACCAGCTTTTAGTTTCATTGATCTTTTCTATTGTTTTCTTGGTCTCTATGCCATTTATTTCTGCTCTGATCTTTATGATTTCTTTCCTTCTGCTAACTATGGGTTCTGTTTGTTCTTCTTTGTCTAGTTGCTTTAGGTGTAAGGTTAGGTTGTTTGTGATTTTTCTTGTTTCCTGAGTTAAGATTGTATTGCTATGACCTTCCCACTTAGAACTGCTTTTGCTGCATCCCATAGGTTTTGGATCATGGGGCTTTCATTTTCATTTGTCTCTAGGTATTTTTTTGTTTCCTCTTTGATTTCTTCAGTGATCCACTGGTTGCATATTTTTTAGGCTCCATGTGTTTGTGTTTTTTAGTTTTTTTTCTCGTAGTTGATTTCTAAACTTATAGTGTTGTGGTCAGAAAATATGCTTGATATGATTTCAATTTTCTTAAATTTACTGAGGCTCGATTTGTGGCCCAGCATGTGCTCAATCCTGGAGAATGTTCTATGTGCACTTGAGAAGAATGTGTATCCTGCTGCTTTTGTATGGAATGCTCTATAAATATCAGTTAAGTCCATCTAGTCTAATGTGTCATTTAAGGCCTGTGTTTCCTTATGAATAGACAGGATGACCTGTCTATTGGTGAAAGTAAGGTGTTAAAGTCCCCCACTATTATTGTGCTACTATCGATTTCTCCCTTTATGGCTGTTGGTATTTGCCTTATATATTGAGGTGCTCCTATGTTGGGTGCAAATATATTTACAATTATTATATCTTCTTCTTGGACTATTCCCTTGATCATTACATAGTGTCCTTCTTTGTCTCCTGTAACAGTCTTTATTTTAACGTCCATTTTGTCTGATATGAGTATTGCTACTTCAGCTTTCTTTTGATTTCCATTTTCATGGAATACCTTTTTCCATCCCTTCACTTTCAGTCTGTATGTGTCCCTAGATCTGAAGTGGCTCTCTTGTAGAGAGTATATATACAGGTCTTGTTTTCATATCCATTCAGCCAGTCTAAGTCTTTTGGTTGGAGCATTTAATTCATTTACGTTTAAGGTAATTATTGATATGTATGTTCTTCTTGTCATTTTGTTAATTGTTTGGGGTTTGTTTTTGTTCCCTTCCTCTTTTGTTCTCTTTTCTTGTGATCTGATGACTAACTTTAGTGTTATGTTTGGATTCTTTTTTCTTTTTGTGTGTGTATGTATTGTAGATTTTCAGTTTGTGGTTACCATGAGGTTTTGATATAGCCATCTGTATATAAACAAGATTGTTTTAAGTTGCTGGCCTTTTAATTTCATATGCATTTCCAAGAGCCTGCATTTGTGCTCTCCTCACAATTGCTGGTTTTGATATCATATTTGTATGTGGATGTTTTCCTACCTTTATTGTATGTTGGCCTTTACTGGTGAGCTTTTCCATTAGTAATTTTCCTGTTTCTAGTTGTGGCTTTCTTTCTTTTTCTTTTTTCTGCTTAGAGATGTTCCTTTAGCATTTGTTACAAAGCTGGTCTGGTGGTGAATTCTCTTAGCTTTTGCTTGTCTGTAAAGCTTTTGCTTTCTCCATCGAAGCTGAATGAGAGCCTTGCTGGGTAGAATATTCTTGGTTGTAGGTTATTCCTTTTCATCACTTTAAATATATCGTGCTATTCCCTTCTGGCCTGCAGAGTTTCTGTTGAGAAATCAGCTGATAACCGTATGGGAATTCCCTTTTATGTTATTTGTTGCTTTTCCCTTGCTGCTTTTTGTATTTTTTTCTTTGTCTTTAGTCTTTGTTGATTTGACTACTATGTGTCTTGTGTTCCTCCTTGAGTTTATCCTGTCTTGGACTCTTTGTGCTTCCTGGACTTGGGTGACTCTTTCCTTTCCCATGTTAGGGAATTTTTCAGCTATTTTATCTTCCAATATTTTCTCAGGTGCTTTCTCTCTCTTCCCCTTCTGGGACCCCTATAATGTGAATGTTGGTGTGTTTAATGTTGTCCCAGGGGTCTCTTAGGCTGTCTTCATTTCTTTTCATTCTTTTTCCTTTATTCTGTTCTGTGGCAGTGATTTCCACCATTCTGTCTTCCAGGTCACTTACCCGTTCTTCTGCCTCAGTTATTCGGCTATTGATTCCTTCTAGTGTATTTTTCATTTCAGTTATTATATTGTTCATCTCTGTTTGTTTGTTCTTTAGTTTTTCCATGACTTTGTTAAACATTGCTTGCATCTTCTTGATCCTCACCTCCATTCTTTTTCTGAGGTCTTGGATCATCTTCACTATCATTATTGTGAATTCTTTTTCCGGCAGGTTGCCTATGTCCATTTCACTTAGTTGTCCTTCTGGGGTTTTATCTTGTTTCTTCCTCTGGGACATATTCCTCTGTTGTCTCATTTTGTCTAACTTTCTGTGATTGCGGTTTCCATTCTGCAGGCTGCAGGACTGTAGTTCTTCTTGCTTCTGCTGTCTGCCCTCTGGTGGATGAAGCTGTGCAAGAGGCTTGTGCAGGCTTCCTGATGGGCTGAACTCCACTGGTGGGTGGAGGTGGGTCTCGTCCCTCTGGTGGGCAAGACCGTGCTCAGGAAAACTTTAAGAAGCCCGTCTGCTGATGGGTGGGCTGTGTTCCTGCCCTGCTGGTTGTTTGGCCTGAGGTGTCCCAAGACTGGAGCCTATAGGCTGTTGGGTGAAGCTAATGGCGGCCTCCAGGAGGGCTCATGCCAATGAGTACTCCTCAGAATTGCCACTGCCAGTGTCTTTGTCCCTTCAGTGAGCAACAGCCACCCCCCTGCCTCCACAGGAGACCCTCCAATACCAGCAGGTAGGTCTGGCCCAGTTTCTTATCAGGTCACCTTTTTTTTCCCCTGGGTTCTGGTGTGCACGGGACCTTGTGTGCGCCCACCAAGAGTGGAGTCTCTATTTCCCCCAGTCCCATGGATTTCCTGCGATCAAACCCTGCTGGCTAACAAAGCCAGATTCTCTAGGGGCTCCTCCTCCTGTTGCTGGATCCCCAGGCTTGGAAGTGTGATGTTGGGCTCAGGACTTTCACTCCTGTGGGAAGGCCTCCATGGTACAACTGCTCTCCAGTCTGTGGGTCACCCACCCAGTGGGTATGAGATTTGATCTTATCACGATTGCACCCCTCCTACTGTCTCGTTGTGGCTTCTTCTTTGTCTTTGGCTGTAGGGTATCTTTTTTGGTAGATTCCAACATTTTTCTGTGGATGGTTGTTCAGCAGTTAGTTGTGATTTTGATGTTTCTGTAAGGAGGGGTGAACCCATGTCCTTCTACTCCACCATCTTGAGCTCAAGCAGTCCAGACAGTTAAGTTTAGAAAGGTAGAGAAAGAATGAAAGGAGAGACAAGGATATGTGCTGAGATGGTCATGAGGAGTTTGCTGTTGTTCTCGAATTATATTTTGAATTTGTGTCTCTACCATCATTGTGACTTATTGAGCATATATTATGTGATATAATGTAATGGAGGAGATGTTTAGGAAGTAGACCTTAATTATTACATATTTATTTATTTCATTAAAAATTTTCATTAAGCTTTAATGTCTGAGACATTGTGCTAGGCAAAGTGAATGGCCATTCACTTATTGAATGTGAATTAAAGGAAGGTACATATTCAGGTCCCATTTGTCAGAGAAAACTCCATGGAGGGCATGAAAAAGACAAACCAAGTAATCACCATTTATATTATTCATGGTCCTCAGGGCATAGATATTGTGTAATAGGATGTATATACAGTTTTTTTTTCCTATTTGGGGAGCAAACCATCTCCTTTTTCCTTCCGTAGACTTAATTTAAAAACTCTGTTCAGAATACTAAGAGAACCTGTAACTCAAGCACTACTTTTAATAGATATGTAAGTTAGCTTCTCACATGAAGTCTGATAAAAAAAATTTATAGAAGGCGGGCAATAAACTTAATAAGGTGTTATATAATATGCAGAATAAATATTAGTACAGTACATGAACCTAAATGACAGCAACAAATTATAAAGCTTAGCATGCAATTAAAATCGCTAATGGAACACTGTATAGAGAGCATGTGTTCATTCTTAGATCAGTCAAAGAGCAGCTATTTGGTGTCAGAGCCACCACTTGAACTAATGACACCTTAAACTTATTTTTAAACACTCTGTCATGCAATAGCTACACTTTATGGGTGTCTTCAGTTCAGTCTTTTAGCATACATTGTACATGCTAATAAAATGTGTCCTCAAGGCAGGATGGTCCTGATGGCCAAGAGACGATGGCCAAGAGACAATGTTCAGATTTATGCCCAAGTGCATTTTTCTGATGTCAAACTTATGAACAGACAATAATAACAGTACATCTACTAGTGATTAGCAGGCTGACAGTATCTTAGATTTCAAACTTAGGAACTAAGAGCTGCCTGAAACTTGTCAGTTAATTGATCCTACTGCCATGAAAACTATTATGCTCTGAGTTCTTGTTTTTTACAAGGTTGTACTTTCTTGGCTCCATGCTCTTGTGCATGTGATTCTCTCTGCCAATGTCATTTACCTCATCTCCACATGTACAAATTTTACTCATCTTTAAAGACCCAGAGTAAATGACATCTTCTCCATGAAACTCTCCTCCAGTCCTCCCAGTTTGAAGTAGTCTTTCCTTTCTCTGAACTTCCGTTGCATATGTTTGTACTTCATTAGCACTTTTCACTATCCACATTATAGTGTTATGTGACATATTTTTTGCATATTTTAAAATTATATATCTATAAAATATATACCATATTTATTTGTATATGTGTCTTATCCCTTATTTTGGATTAATATAGGGAAGAAGTGTCCTAGGATTAGGTATGGATGCAAAGGGATGCCAGCTTTGGTTTACAAGCTAGATATGGACATTTACTGAAAGTTTACCACTTAAGTGAGGGATATTTGTAAAATGATGGAATGACTTTGTAGTCTTTGATAGTTGGCAATAGAGTTGCCCTTTCTATGTGTAATTTAAAAAGTTGACATCTGTCAACTCTCTTGGCAAAAGAAACATTCGCATAAGTGAAAGGTTTCAAATCCGCGCAGACATTGAATGGGAAGAAAGGAATAATCTCCTGTATTCAAGAAGAAAAAGCTCACAGAGTTCATGGTAGGAATGAGGAGAGAAGATTTAGTGTTGATATTGAATCTGATCTACTCAACATTAGAAACAGGGAGCCTTTTGGTTTCTATGGCCATTGAGGTATGCCACTCAATCCCCTATCAAGAAAGAATCTGTTTAAGAGTGTAATTAGCAGAGAGCCTCCAGATATTGCAAATTTGGGATCCTCCACAGTCTTCAACTCCAAGTTCATGCTCTTCCAGGGCTGCTCACAGCCAGTAACAGCCCAGGAGGGGTTCTGTGCACCAAGTACTGTAGAGCCAGGTCATTTTGGCCCCATATGGGACTTCTCTAATCTTTGCTTTTGGCTTCCCCATTGGCCTGACTGGGACTTTCTTGAGCTACATTGCAGTCTGAGGCTCTTCCTACCCAATCCTCCTTCCTTTCCTCTCTCCATTCACAAGTGACAAAACAGCATTGTGATACAAAGTCTTTTCCTTCCTACTATTCACACCAATTTATTTCCCCCAATACATTTCTTGCTCTTCTAAGTCCATCTCTGTATCTGCTTCCAGGAGTACCTGAACTGACACAGCTTAACACTAACTATCATGTTGAGCAACCATCATGGCAAAATTGGACCTGAGTACCCACACTCATGAACTCATTCATTTATTCAATTTATCTTACAGATATTTTTGAGCATTTACTATGTGCCAAGCACTTTTGTTCTAGATAATAGTGATATAAGAATGAACAAGGCAAACAAGATTTATGTTTTGAATAGAATCTACATATATAAGGAAACCAATTAAATGATTATTGTTTCTCAATTATCTATTATCCCATAAGGTTGTGTAGCTCATGAGTATTTCCTAATGCTTAGCAACTTGGTGTCTCAGAAGGTTACTTTATGTCCTTCCTCTGCTTCCCTCCCTCCCTCCCCTTCCTTCCCCCCTTTCCCCTTCCTTCCTTCCCTCTTTCTCTTTCTCCTTTCTTACAAATTTTTTTTCTTTCTTCCTGCTCTCCTTCCATCAGAATAATTAATAATATGTTTCTAATGAAAGAAAACCTGTAGATGGTAGTAGGTTTGGAGACTGTACCTTAATCTCAATGAAGGCAAAGCACATCTCAACTTGGACAAGATTAAGGAAGGCTGATACATTATTAGCACAGCACAGTGGAAAAGAAAGAAAAAATTTGGGCTGTCGAAATATGTGGTTGACCGCAGGTCTGACTTGGTTTTGGAGAGGTTGGTGTCTTTCATATTCCAGGGAATTGTGCATGTAAAAAAAATACTCAATACCATTTGTATCTTTTTTATTGCCAAATTTGGATTGTCTCCTTCTTTCCCTAAATCGGGTATTGTCTTGCCACTTTGATATATTAATCTAGTTTTAGTATTACTGGAACCAAATTATAGATCAAATCAGTATTTAATTTTAATTAGTAAGGTCACCTAGAGGTTTTCTCTACTAGACATCAGGGATCAAGCTTGTTCAGTTAATTCTTTTCTTTGGGATTCTGGTCTAATTATTCATTATGTATCACACTGTCTGCCCCTTTTTAAAAATTTTTGTTGTTGTGTATGATCATGAGGACTGATCAACTGATACACTCTTTTCTAGTTGGTTATTATCTGTGGCCACTGGTGTTTTTCAGTCCTTGTTGTTGGTACTGTAATTACCTTTTCTGGATCTATTTGACTTATTCAACTTTCCTGTGTTCACTCATTTCTGCACACACAGAAACAAGTACATAGCTGGACATTAAAAATATACATATACTTACAGAAGTAAGAAAAAATATTTACTCATTTCAATATTTCACTACTTATTAACATAAATAAAAATACTATCTTCACATTACAATTACTTTTGTACACCATTTATTTATTATTTATTCTTACTTTAAAACATGGAGCCCATGGAAAATTCACCACTGTTGCTAGAAATAAGCTATACTCTCTTGGAGTTTTTTTCTGGATGAATCTGTATTGCTTCTACAAGTAATAACAGATTGCCCTTACAAGTTCCCCCCCAGAGTTAACTTGCTACAGATTTATATCCTTTTGGTTAATGTCCAACATTCAAAGATTTTTTACTGAAAGAGCTCTTCTAAATAAGAATAATGTTACAAAATAATAGTTCTAAAAGTACACATTACAACTGAAGAGGAGAATAGATACATAGTTTTGAATATAGCCATTATCAAAAGTACTAGAAAATTTTTTACAAAAAGGTGTAGACACCCTGTTGAAAAGCATCTAGATGCAGAATTCTTTGCTCTGGGATATCCAGCTGAATTCCACTTTCATAATATTTGATTAAAAGCAAATAAGACCCAGATTCTCTTATATCTGGTATCTAGAACTATCATAATCTAATATTACCACAAAAGCAAGTTTTTAATTGTCCTAATTTTATTCTAGTCTAAGAAAATATTTTTAACCATCAAGTACATTTTATTTATTAAAGGACTTTCATGCAGATTATATCTCAAGTTTTTGTCAGGTAGATAAAGTAAATAAAGATGAACTTACAAAAAAAAATCACTTATCATTCCCCTACATATCACTAACCAAGTAGACAATATAATAGAAAAAAAAAAAGCAAACTCACTATAGCAACAAAAAAATTAAAGCATCTAGGAACTAACATGATGAATGCACAAGACCTTTATAGAAAAAAGTAAAGCTTTAATAATAAAGATATTATAATTGGATACTCATATAATAAAAAAAGGAATCTTGATCCCTATCTCACACCCTACAGTCACACACACAATGGATTGTAAATGTAACTGCAAAAGGCAAGACAATAAAGCTTCTAAAATAATATAGGAGAGTTTCTTCATGAACTTGAGGTAGGTAAAGATTTCTTAAACAGGACATTAAAAAATACTATCCATAAAAGAAAAAAAAAGATAACCTGGACCAAATTAAAATTAAGAACCTTCCATACATCAAAAGCTACTATTAAGAGACTGAAAAACAAGCCACAAATCAGAAGATACTGTAATACATATATTTGATAATGACTCATATCCAGAATATATAAAGTCCTATAGTTGAATGAGACAATTAACCAAAAAAAAAAAAAAAAAGGTCAAATACTTAAACAGGCACTTCATGATAGAAGAATGGTCATCAAACTGACAAAAAGGTGCCCAATTTCATTAACAGCAGGAACATGCAAACTAAAACCATAATATGATATAACTATACACCTATCAAAATGGCTAAAGTACAGAAGAGAAAAAAGCAAGTGTTGATAAAGATGTGGAACAACTAGAACTCTCATATGCTGCTAGTGGAATTATAAATCAGTACTACCATTTTGGAAAATTTTTAGTAGTCTCTAGTAAAGGTGACTACAGGCAAACTAAAGCTGAATATAGGCAAACCCCACGACTGAGCACTTTTAGTCATATACCCAACAGAAATGCATACATTTGTTCACCAAAAGATATTTACAAGAATATTCTTAGCAGCACTATTCCTAGTAGTCCAAAACTGGAAACAACCCAAATATCCATCATAAGGGTAAACTGTGGTATATTCATACAATGGAATACTACAGAGCAATGAGAGTAAACTAACTCAACTATATACAACAGAATGGATGAATCTCACAAAGACAATGTTGAGTGAAGGAAGCCATACTCAAGTATACACTGCATGATTTCAATTTTATAAAGTTCAGAAATAAGCTAAATAGAAATCAAGATAGTCGTAATGTAGGAGAGAGGGGATAATGTAAGGAAGGATAATGACTGGGAGGGTAGGTAAGGGTGGCTTCTAGAGTTCTGGTGTTTTTTGATCTGGGTGCTGCTTATATAAGTGGGCTTACTTTGTGAAAATTAGTCAAAGTGTACACTTACAGTCTGTACACTTTATGTATATTATATCAATTAAAAGTTCAGATGAGAAAGAAAAGGGAAAACATACTGGATTCCAGATTGCAAAAGAAGCAGAACTATAAATCAAAAATTTTAACTTAAAAATCACTAAAAGGGACATAAATGAAGACCTAAAAAATTGCTGAAATATGTTTATGGATGAAATAATTTAACATTAAGGTAACCATCCTCTCTAAATATGCAAATTCAATGTAATTCCATCAAAAGTTTTGAGGAATTCAACTAATGTATTCTAAAACACATACTGAACAATAAAGGTGCATAAATAGCCAAGACAATTTTGAAAAACAAAAGCAGAGGGGAGTCATTATCAAATATTATGAAATACTGTGAACAGTAATAAAAATAATATGTTTCTGGAGCAGAAGCAGACAGATTAATGGGATACTACAGAAACAGACCCACTTACATATAAGAAGTTAAGAAAGAATGGACTGTTTAATAAATGCTGGGAAAACCAACTTGAGATAAGAATAATAATTAAGGTGGCTCCCTACCTTAAATCAAATAAAAAGCTAAACTCCATATAGTTGAAATAGCTAAAAAGAAGCTGTAAGGCAAATAGAAGAAACATGTAGAGAAATGTCTTTAGGAAATTCTGATAGAAATGGATGTCTAAAACGAGATTCAAAGTGCACAACCATAAGGTGAAAAACTGATGGACTAAGAGAATTTGTTCAACAAAGTACAGCATAAACAAAGTTAATGGATGACCTCTTTCACAGCTCAACATCCACTTACCTGGAAAGATGAGAGAATCTGTACATCCTTCTATGTGAGTCCTTGTGATTCATTCAGGTTGTAGTCTAAGTTTCCTTTCAATCAATCCAAGAAGGATCAGAGTGACCAAACAAAGCAGGTTCCAAAGGCAGGAAGCAGAAACGATATGATGTTATGGAAGTACCTTTCTGAACAGTCCCTTCTGCTGCTGTAAGGCCTTGGGACAACCCTTCAATGTACGTGCTCGGCAACAAGTCTGCTGAGACAGGCTGACCCTGGAGCTTTTTGTAGCCTCTCTCGTACAGCACTGGTCAGGTCTCCGTAAGCCTTGTCAAGGCGGGCACGTTCAGTCGCAGCAAAATGAGACCTTACCTCCATCACTTCCACACTGGCTTCCCGGTACTCGGTGAGGTCAGCTTTTCCCACAGGACTCACGAACTCGTGACAGTAGACGATCTGGACATAACGTCTTAGCATCATCTGCCCACATATTTCTAGTGACCCCAAGCACACAGCTTCGTAACATACTGCAATTACTCCGCCAGCCTTCCATGATTTGTACTGTACAACCGCACAAGTTTTAGTCCCCAAATGGGGATTTTGCCGCTGCTTCCCTTGAACAAAAAGAAACAAAAAACAGTCCATGTCCACCAGAGCAATGGTCCTGTCCATCAGCCATTTTTCAAGGTGACAGACACCTGACAAAACCGCCGCCCGCGGACGCCGGGCTCCATGTCCAGTGGAAGGAAGATGAAAGGATCTTAAATATCTGTTCCCTTTCCGGGAGTGGGCTAGTCAGTTTCGAGAGAGGTTTATTCCCCGTAACAACAGAGGAAAGGACCAAAGGCCAAGAAATCCCTCGCCCCGGCAGCGGCCCGCACAGCTGGGCTGACTCAGCCGAGGTCACGTGCTCAGCGGATCGCCCGCCTGACGGAGACGTGATGGTGCGCGCGCCACCAATGGCCGATGACGCGCCTGCGCACCGCCCCTAACGTCTCCCGGGACGCCTTCTAAATTAACTTTTCTGTTTCGGTGCCGTAATGAATTCTGCCTTCCACAGACTCAACTGTTCTAATTAACCGTAACTGTTATTATATTTTGGTTTGGATGTTTGAATCATCATGGCTTGGTGAGTAGCTGCTCTTTCAGCTGATCTGTTGTCGTTTCAGCACATCCTGTCATCCTAGAAAAACTCTTGTTCTGCTATAACCATAGGAGGTACCATCACCATCCTAATTTTTTCTGTCCTAAGACATGAAGCCAGGAACCAAGGAGTCCTGGTTCCTTTGAGTGTGATTTGAAATCGTAATCTGCGCTTTATGAGTTCTCCTAATGGCAAGTTGTGTACACAGGTGCTGCTATTGCTGTAGGTGAAATGCTTTTAGCGGCAGAGCTGGGAAGTATATTTTTAAGAGTACGAGCTTTTACATCAGATTTCTTTCTAAATTTAAAAGTTTGAATAATGTAAGTTTTTATGCTGCACTGGCCGTATGAATCGAATTGCACGAATGGGTTTCCTAAGCCAAGGCTTGTTTCTGTTCAGAACCAATATTTTCTGAGACGGGCTACGGTGGAACCCATGGTTTTGATCCACCCAGCAGCCCTTCCCCTTTCTTTGTTACTAACGTTCCCGTTTTCCTTCTGGGGACTTCACTTCCCTCCTTCCATGCTGTTCTGGTGGGAGAGTCATGTGCACTGATTAGACACGTGTCTGAGATAAGACTAACCCTACCCTCCCAGGAGTTTGAGTCTTCAGTGAGGGGACATTGACACAAAGCATTGAAATGCGTCCTTCCAATGGCCATCCCTTGAAGAGATACTCTGTTAATGCCTCTTTCCTAATTTCTTGGAGCATCTTTGATCCTATTGCTCCCAACGCCTGATTGTTCACTTTTTCATTAGGGTCTATAATTTATTTTATTTTTGTTAATTATTATTGTTACTTTGCTTCAGTTAACCAGAGTCTGTTTCTGTCACCTGCAACCAGATAATCGTAGCTGATGCACTTTTCTTTGTGGGTGGGTGTGTAGGTTGCCAGTAGGTTCCACTGTAACCATGGTAGGTGATTCTGACAATTATTTGCATGATGACATGATCCGTTTACTTAGAGAAGATTTCAGTCAGTAACAAAGGGTGTGGGAAAAACGTGGGTCCTTTTTATTCACAAAACAGGCTTTTTTGTTTTTGAGACACGTTGTGTTTTTCTATTTGTTTTATTTGTTTATAGGTACAATCATTTTCAGAGTTATTTTTATGTGAAAAAGATTACTCACAATCTGTCATTTTCAGAAAGCGAGCTCATAAGACATTCCTTGAGGGAAAGGCCTGCATAACTTTACCACCCTGCCCACAAGATTATCTGAGGTTGCATATCCTGTATATACAACACAATTACTCAGCCTCTGTCTTCATAAGGAAGAAGGTCAGAGGTACCTTTGGGTTGTTTTCTTTGATGTCCTGGTATAGAGATTTGTTCATAGACAATGACTTTAGGACATCAAATATTTGAACTTGTTTGAGTTGAACTATGTGATTCCTACCAGCAAGGGTGCTGTGTTTTCCCCATCTGTGAAGTGCTTTTCTCATTTCCTGTGTTTAGGAAATGATAATGACTGACCTTGAAATTTGCTGGGCTGAAGTGCTAGGTAAGCGATAAATAATAGCAGTGATTCCATGGGATCGCAGTCCAGGTTGGGTGTTGTCTGCATTCTTCAACACTTCGTTGTTGGTTCAGTTTTCAGTTTTCAAGTTACCAACTCAATCTTCAGATCATGTGTAGTAAGCCATTCCAAATCATAGGTACAATAGAAGCTACCATTTATTGAGTATACTGTGCTACGCACTGTATCAGGTGGTTAGTAAAAAGTGTGTTCTGTTTTTACCAGTATCCTGGGTAAATACTGTCATTACCATTTACAGAGAAGGGAACTGGGATTCGAAGTTCTGTGATTTCATAAAGATTTCCCTATTCTACTTTTTGACAATTTATTCAAATTAAAGATAAGCTAGTCCTGCATATTTCACATAAGAGCGTTCATAAATAATGGGATAGGGACTTCCCTGGTGGTCCAGTGGCTAAGACTCCGTGCTCCCAATGCAGGGGTTCGATCCCTGGTCAGGGAACTAGATCCCAAATGCTGCAACTGAGAGTTCGCATGCCACAACTAAAGATCCCCCATGCCACAACTAAAAAGATCCCGCGTGCTGCAGCGAAGATCCTGCACGTGGCAACGAAAATCCTGCGTGCCACAACTATGACCTGGTGCAACCAAATAAAAAATAATAATAATGGGATAAACACAAGACATGTGCCTATGTCGCCCTTGTTTCAATGATTTTCAGATCTCAAACTCTTTACCCCTATTCTTTGATCACATCCAGTATTCAACACCTTTTCCAAGTCGGAAATCTGAAAGTCACCCTCGATCTTTTCCTCTTTTTATTCCCTTTTGTTCATCAGTTATCAAGTCTTGTCAGAAATATATTTTAAATATGACTATTTTTCTTCCTTCCTACTGTTACTGCCATACTTTAGTTCACCATTATCTTGTCATCTCAATGATGGTATTACTGCAACAATATTGTAGCTGTATCTAAAAGGAGATGTCTCAGGTAATCTATGCTTATCTAGGCCTCTGGAAGACATGGACTTTTTGGAATGAGTTATGGTCCTAGAGGGGAATAGAGTTATGGTCCTAGGGTGATAATGTGTGGTCACAGACTTGGATGAGAGATCATCTATGGGGAAAGAATAAAGATTGAGTTGATTCATTTTAGTGGTAGGCTAAAATCATCATGGAACCTTTTGAACCAAGGGTGAGAGATTAAATCAATAAGCAGGAAATGGAGCTGTCTTTGGATTCTGGGCATAACAGATCAGTGTGCCACACTGTAAAGGTAAAGGTATTAAGAGAACAATAAGAGGTCAGCAGTATATTAGGAGAAAAGAGCAAGATGAAGTTGGAGAGGTAAGATGGTAACTTTCCTAACATTTACCATGTTCTATGTAGGACCTGTTTGTTGAATTGTACAAAGCCTTTATTCTTATTTATATGGTATAAAGGTCTTCCCAGGTTGAGGGTAGATTCAAAGTGTCTGGACCAAATAGACCTTTAGGAACCAAGGGCTTGAGGCCTGAGTATCAGTTCTGTGAATTTAGTAATGCCCTTTGGCCATACCTTTTCCTCAGCTAGAGATTGGAAAGTGGCCAATATTATGCCCAAGCAGGTTGGGCCATGCCCGTTTTGGACTGCCCAAAGGCAGAATAAAAGATAAGTAAAAAGACCAGGTGATATTTTTAAAAAGATAAAATGAAAGAAGGCAGTTTCATATGAAAAAGACCTTATAAGCAGAGAGGTCAGTCACCCTAAGTGAAACAATGTTAGATGAATTCCACAAGGCTGTGGCTGATGGTTTTTGCTAAATCACTATGGATTATATTCACCTAGAGTACCATTTCATTGTGTAGTAGATAGGGTCTTGGGGGACAAGAACAAACATTGGATTCCCTATCAAATAGCACACTGAGCCTGGGAGAGGAAAGTTGTGGATCTCTCATAGCCACAATGAAACAGTATTTCATTGAAAACGTTCTCACTCTAAACTAACAGGGATCCTGATTTCTAAATTGGTTTCAATTAAATATATTTTCTTCCCTTCTGAGAAAACAACATACACCTATAATCTCTTCTAACTATTGGCAGATCTGTGATGTTATAGCACTCCACACCTTCCCAGTGGCTGCAATTACACACATCAAATTTCAGGATGGACGACAAGGTAAGATTCTAGAGGTAAAAGGCTACCACTTATGGTCCCCATTTTGCTCTCATATGTCACAGCCTTTTATTGTCAGGAGTTATTTAGAGAAACAGTCATCAGCTAACAAAACCATCTGTTAGTTAACAACAGCAAAATATAAGGCTATTTCAAAATAGCATGGGGCATTTCAAGTTAAGGGCAGATGAGTGCCAACTATTTTTTCCCTTCAGTCTTTCCTTGTTAAAAAAGAATGCATTTGTTATCAAAGCTAGTTTGGCTAATGTGCTTTCACCTCATACATATCTAGAAATCAAAGCTGCCTAGAAAGTTATTTGAGGGTATGTTCTCCCTTTGGAGCCCATCTTGCTCCAGTCATGCTAATAGGAATTTCATGTGTGTGTCAAGAGGACAATATAGCCTTTATGCAATTCAACCAAAACGTCCTACTCAGAACATGGTAAATGTTGGGAAAGCAAAAACGGTCTCACTGGACAGATTTAGTAAAATTCTTCACCTTTGTGCTTGTCTGCACTACTCCATTACTTTTTCCATCTGGAGGAGGAGGGGTGGTAGATGAAGAATCTCTGTACTCCTCCTTTTCCCTTGGCCAGATAGTTTCCCAAATCAGCTAAATATAACTCCATTTATTGTCATGCTAAAATGTTCTATTTAGCTGTGTTTAACTGGATATCATGATTCCCCAGGCTGACCTTTTGCTCCTGGGAAGTCGTTTTAAATTCAATCCCGGCAAAGGAAAATCCTTCCAATTCGCTGGCTGTGAAAGGTCACAAGTGAAATGTGTTTTGATGGTATCTGCCTATGGCTTAATTCTCAGTAAACTTGAGCACTAACTGGGCCTCAATTGTGCTTTGTCTTGGGAATCTGAGTTCTAAGAAGCCTGGGAGAGCTGAGTGGGAGACATGGGGCTGAGTTGCTGGCATCAGCCAAGGGTACACAAAGGTACCAGCTGAAAGGTAAGGTATATGGTGCTAAGTTAGGTCAATGCTGCCTTCTTTCTGAGCTGATGAGGGATTCAGACTAAAATATATAGTTTCTCTCCCTGTTTCATTTGATCTGTTTAAGAGGGGCATTTCCCACTTTCTGGGAGGCAAAGAGGGCTTAGGGTGAGATAGAGAAGGAACTAGAAGTGTGTGAACCAGTCAAGAGGAAATTGGAGTATCCTGAAAATTTAGCCATTTCAGGGTCCAGAGCATAAAGTCAGCGTTCCAAGTTTGACTTTCCCTTTTACAACATCTTTCTCGTTTATAATTTAGTAGCACTTCAGTCTCCAGTGAGTTCCTCACCATCATTATGCTTATTTTTAACTGAATTAAAGTACTTTTATTACATCTTATCAAAGAACCTCACCCCCATTTAAAAAAATCATATTTACCAAGCAATATTAGGAGCTCTGTCAGACTTTTGAAGAGTTCAGTAGATGAAATATTGAGGTGAAGTTTCTGGATTTTTGTTTTGTTCTTACTCTATTTCAACTTTTTGTGACTCTGTGCCATAATCATTCAATCAACAAGCATAATATCTGGCTCTTTCTAACTGAGAAACAAGCCCAGAGAACAGTCTGCCCCCCCAGCACCCCATTCCTCTATCACACACACATTATGCTCTGCGCCAGCAAGTATTCAATGTTTCCTGAACACGACTTGCAATTCCATACGTCCATGCCTATGTTTATGTGGCTTCCTCTTCCTGGGATGTCTTCATTTTTTTCATCAAAATTCTATTCATGCAGAAATGCCAAAATGGCACTCCTTTCTGTAAAGCTTTCAGAAGGCTTCCCTCCTCTCACCTGTGTTGAAGGCGAGCATGACTTTGTAACATTTTGTCTATGCATCTATTATGCTTGGATATTCTATTGTGGTGTATCTGTGTGTCTTCCACTCAACCCAGCACCCTGAGGGCAGAAGCTGGGCCTTCTTCATCTTTATACCCCAGTGCTTAGCTCAGGGATTACTCTAAGAAGAGGAGTCTTTAGCCATCCTACCACTGGAGTATGAGCAGTATGAGCCTTTGATACCAAGGGGGAGAAATGAAGTGATGTTTCTTAGAGCAAATGTATCTTGAGGGTTCATAGCAGCCACAGGAATAAGAAGAAAGCAAAAAACTCATTCTCTAAAAGCAGTAAGGGCAGTCCTCTGGTCATAAATGAGAAAACTTCTGCTTCCCTTTTCCCTTCTTTGTGTGTCAGTTCTTGGAAATACCTGGTTGCCAGGAGAACTCTTAGAATATTGGCAGTGAGTTCAGCGGGAGAGAAATGGAGATGGCTCTGAAGTTGGGTGGAGACAGCTACACTTGGCCGCATTTCACCAGCTTCTCATCTTCTTCTCCCTTCCTGGTTCTCCCTTCCACCCAGCAGACGGCAGGCCGGCTCCGATTCCTGAGATTTCTTGAGAGAGAAAGCAGTATACGGCCTGCCAACCCCTGAGTTAAGCCATGTTCTACAGAATCAGCGTTTGGTGATCCAGGCGCAGCTGATGGAGCAACTGCTTGCTCTGACTCCTTTGCCATCTGTGGCTTCTGGCATTTAGTGACCCCGGGTGGTCCTGGGTACCGCATCTGTCCCAGATGACAGCGCTTTCTGTTCCTCCTCAGGGGTCAGTCTTTCTCAGATATTGGTATAATGAATTATATCTGTCAGGATTGTTGGTTGTAAGAATCCAGTGAAGCTGGTTTAAGGAGAAAATCTCCCCAACCTCCTGATGGACTAGAGACTCCGGCTTGAATGCTACACAACTGGAAACAATGGGCAGTTATGCTACAAGGCCCTTCACTGGCAAAAGTACCACTCCTGATATCCTATGCCTCAACTCCATATGGAATAGACACCAGGACCTTCACGTTTTCTGCCCTCCAAGACTTGGACACATTTGCCACATGTTCTCTAGAAGGTGAATTTCACAGGCCTTCTTTTTTACATTGTATTCTTTTGAAAACAAGTCTCTCATGGTTGAGTTTGATAGGTGGATCCTAGGTCTCAGGCATACATCTTAGCAGCTAAGTTGCTGGGGAGACTTGTTTTCTAGTTTCTACCTTGAGGAGTTGAAACTCATAAGGCAAAATGTTTTCCAAGTATTGCAGGGCTCTCAAAAGGTGCTGAGCAGCTGGAAAACATGACAAAAATCTATTGTTTCCTATAGGGTATTTTTAAAAATTTTAACCAGTATAAAACTGTATGACATTATTATACCAATTTCCTCAGTCTGTCTGATAACTTAGTGGTGTGTGAAACTTTTTTTCAGGAGTTTGAGGCTTAGATTACCTTTCCAGTTCCTGATATCTCTCTTCCTAATGAAGGACGTTGCTCTTTGTTACCTTCCTCATATTGTTTCTTCTCCCAAATTCATTCTCCCACGTGTTGGTGTGTTGGTTGGGACCTTGATGCATGGGACATGTCTTCTGCTGGTGACTTCCATTTGGTACCCTGTATACCATCCCTCATGGCCATGGCCCACCCTTGAGTTGGGACCTTCAGTTGCCAATAATTTTCTGAGTCATGCTTCAGCTCATGACTCTGTTTGAATGCAATAGCCTTGATTCTCTGGGTTGCCTTTAAAGACCAACCACTAGGGCCAATTGAGTTTGATATAGCTTGATTTTTCTCCATGCTGACTCCATCTTGACAAGGGTCAGTGTACCTTGCTTGTGAGAGGTAGGCATAAAAACAGAGCTGCCAATGCGGATTTTTCAAATTAAAATAAATTTATGCTGTGAGTTCCTCAAAGGCTAGAATCTTATCTTAATTAATCATATCTTAATGATTAATCATCTCTGTATTCCCAGTGCTCAGTATAGCATCTGACATGCAGCAGGCCTGCAATTCAATTTGAATGAATGAATGAATGGAGTGAATGCAAATTGCATAAAGGCCACCAGTATATTTCAGCATCACAGACTAATCATTCATTTATTTAGCAAACATTTTTTGAGAAGTTGCTTTTATGTACAAAGCACTATACTAGATACCATGGAAATCTGAAATAGCCCTAATGTTATTAATAATTACAACCATAGGCAACATTTATTGTATACTTACTAGATGACCAGCACTGAGTTACCTGTATCATGAACATTCATTTGGTTCTCACAGCAGCCCTGCGAGGCAAACATACTGTTATTGTTACTCCCGTTTACAAGGGGAAGAATTGATTCTC
Organism: Eschrichtius robustus; assembly: GCF_028021215.1. NCBI lineage: Eukaryota > Metazoa > Chordata > Mammalia > Artiodactyla > Eschrichtiidae > Eschrichtius > Eschrichtius robustus. The sequence goes on along the minus strand of NC_090829.1, from coordinate 61,703,501 downwards.
AGAAGGGTTAAGTAAATGAAAGCAAGTTGGGGATATGATGTTTACACAGTGGAGTTGGGAAGGTACAAGAGCCATCTGGAATGTCTTAAATATCACAGGGCAACACATTTGCAGTACTCAGATTCCATTCAAAGAGTCCTTGAGTGCTAAATGGATACAGCTGGGGAATCAGAACTTACCTGGTGACCTTTATGCAACCTGCATTTTAGCACTAAGGAACTCTGCTTTATTCATTCATCCATTCATTCAACAAACATGAATGGTATGCCTGCTGTGTGCTAGGAACTGTACGGAGCACTGGGTGCAGGGTGGGGGGAGCTGGGAGAGGGGAGGACAAAAATGTCAATAGATCATTGCAATTTATAATAAGAGCTATAATAGAGGTGTGAACATATTTCAGAGGAAATATGTTTTTATCTTTCATATTTCCAACATTTCAACATTAAGTATGACATTTGCAGTAGGCACTTGTAGTTACCCTCTATTAGGTTAAAAAGAGTCCTTTTATGCCTAGTTTGCTAAGGGATTTGCAGATCATAAGTGGATTTGCACTTATTTCAAATGTTTTTCCTACATCTATTCAGATGAATTTTCTACATCTGTGGAGATTATTTCTCTTCTTTTACTTATTAATGTGGATACGTAAACCATTATCTGTTATGAATATTTTCTAATGTTAAACCAACCTTGCATTTTTAGGGCAGAACATACTTTTATACTTTTATAGACCTATTCAGATTTTCTCTGATTTAAACGAAAAAAAATTCTCCATTCACTTTTGCTAAATTGCATATTTGTAGAATGTATCTATTTCATCTATGTTTTAAAATTTATTAGCATAGAATTATTCATACTCTCAATTTAATATCTTTGAAATTAATATAGCATCTGTAGCTATGGCCTCTTCATTAATATTGTTTACTTATTCTTTCTCTCTTTTTTCTTTATTAACATTACTAGAAAACTTTCAATTTTATTAGTTTTTCCAGTGACCCCCCACTTCGGCTTTTTTTAATTCTAAATAATTTCTAATTTCATGTTATATCTTTTACTCATTCATTTTGAGCCTTTATTTTTCTACTGTAGGCCTTTAAACCTATGTTTTTTTTCAAGAAATGCTTTAGCTGCATCCCTCAGTTTTTGATATGCTAATTTTTCATATGTCATTCTTTTGAAACATTATATAATAATCTAAGTTCCATTATGATTTCTTTTTTGTCCTGAATTATTTAAAATTTCTAATGAAGTAGATTTTTTATTTTGTTCTTTTTGAAAAGTTGTGTTTATTGCATTGCTGCCACAAGATGTGGCCTATAGAGAGCCTTTGAAATTTATTAGACTTGCTCTACAGCCTAATGCATGGTTAATTTTTGTAAATAGCCCTTGTATGTTCAACAAGTAGTTGGATGCAGATTTCCATAATATGTCCTTTGCATCAGGCTTGTTATTTGTGTTCAGATCTATATCCTTGCTGTTCTTTATTCACTTGATCTATCAGTTACTGAGAGAAGTGTGTTAAAGTGTGTGAACATATAAATTTTTCTTAACAGATTGCTCAATTTTGTATTCACACATTTTGAAGGTGTAACGTACCTAAGAGTTTAAAATTGTTATATGCTCCTGTGAGTTGAAGCTTTTATTATTACGTAGTGACCATTTTTATTTTTAATAATGCTTTTTACCTTAAAGTCAATTTTGTGTGATAAGTTTGCTACGCCAGCTTTCTTTTGGTTAGGATTTCCTTGGAAGGAAGTGGTTCCAAATGGTTTTTAAATTTTTTTTATTTTTATTTTTGGCTGTGTTGGGTCTTTGTTGCTGTGCAAGGGCTTTAGTTGTGGCGAGTGGGGGCTACTGTTCGTTCTGGTGCGCGGGCTTCTCATTGCGGTGGCTTCTGCCATTGCGGAGCACAGGCTCTAGGCATGCGGGCTTCAGTAGTTGTGGCACGAGGGCTCAGTAGTTGTGGCTTGTGGGCTCTAGAGTGCAGGCTCAGTAGTTGCGGCACACGGGGTTAGTTGCTCCACGGCATGTGGGATCTTCCTGGACCAGGGCTCGAACCTGTGTCCCCTGCATTGGCAGGTGGTTTCTTAACCACTGCACCACCAGGGAAGTCCTCCAAATGGTTAACAGTGGTTAATGCTAACCCTTCCAGGCAAAATTAGTTTCCCCCTTCTGGATTTTGACAGTACTCTCTCAAGGCTCAAATCCAGACTCACCACTCTACCCTGTGGGCTTTGATTTGCTGGGGGGCAGAGACCTTTCTGTTTCTGGGTAGAGCCATGCTGTAAGCCAGCAACATCCATCAGACAGGAGGGGTGGTTTGCTGGAAGCAAGTTCCAGCCACAGGGCATTGGTAGGTGTCTGGGGTTGTAGGGCTGGACTCAGTATCTTTGGGACCCAGTGTTGGAGCACAAGGAACGCTGGACAGGGCAAGCCAGTGTTTATTAAGTGTAAACATCTTCACAACCACCACTCCTTGTAAGAACCCTGTGAGGGATGCGCTGTTGTCCTTCGTGGCAAATTGTGGGGATTGGCTTGCTCTACCTGTTCTGACCCCTTCTGGTGTGTCTTCCTGGTGTACAGAGGCTGTACAATTAAGAATGACATTTCCTACATGCCCTTGCAGCTATGATTTTGGATGCAATTTTAGTTTTATCACTTGTACTCTCCCGAGACTTGGATTTGTCACAGGGTTAAATATAGGGGGAGAGATTAGGCGTGAGGCATCTATATTGCTAGCAAGGAAGATGCCAGAGGTTAAGTGGTTCTAGCCGCTGGACGCTGTACCAGGAAACTCAGCCTGGAGCCTGATCTTCTAGCCCTTACAGTGATTTAGAAAGCTACTCATACTTAGTAATAAACTCCTTTTTGTTTTAACAAGTTAGAGTGAATTTTGCTATCTATAGCTGTGCTCTGACAAATACACCCATTGTATAGGAGAGGAAGCTGAGACCGGAGCTAGGAAGTGACCTGCTCCTGGTCGCACAGCTCATGAGTAGCCGAAATGGATGATGAGCTTGGGTCCTTTGATGCCAAGTCAGGGCTCTTTCAGCAGCAGGACAAGCAGCAGACTCAGGGACCAGGCCCTGGAAGTTTCCAGGGCCATTAAGATAGTACTGAGAAACCACACATGCAGATCCAAGGTCTGGGTGCCGCAGTGACACTTTGACTACATTACCCAGCAAGAGCTACTACAACTCCTACTGGCCTGAGCTGGAATTAGGTGGCTCCCCACCAACTCCACCCCATTACTTGCCTCTTCCTGGATTTTTTTTTTTTTTTTTTGGCCTTTCTACTAAGTGTATTACTTGCGCTCCTGTGTTTCTGTGTTAATATTGGGATCCCATAGAGTTTGGGTTGCTCATTCAGCTGTGTTCACGTTGTACTATGTGCTCCTTTACTGTTCTTAGAATATTTTATTGCTTCTTCAAAACTTTTTGGGAATGAAGGAGAGAATAACAAACCTATAGGTTGATGTGCAGATAAGCAAGTAATGAATTGTAACTATCAGATTACTTTTCTGGCTCCCACTAAAGTATCTAAAGTAGATGTCCTGTCCATCTCAGTCCATTGTTGTCTCATTTATGGCTCTCCTCATAATTTGTAATTATTTTCTCCTTTTGGGGGGGTTATGTTTGTTTTCTTTTATATTTTCCATACTAGGAAATAAGTTTCATGAGATCAGGGTCCATGTCTACCTTGATCAGGGCTGTGTCTGCAGCCCCTAGTCCATTCCTGGCCCAAAGTAGGTATTTGAAAATGTTAACCAAGTGAATGAATGAACGATAAGCAGGGACCATGTCTTACCTTTTCATCTTTGTATCTTAGCATCCAGTTCAGAACCTGACACATAGAGGTTGCTGGCTCATTTTAATTGAAAAAGAAGCTACAGTATGTGTACGTGACCTACATTCATGAATACAAATTTTATTTTTTTCTTTTCAGTGTCTTCATAACTGGAAATTTTGGGTTGTTCATCGTTCACTTGCTATTTATTCAACAGATATCTATAGAGTGAGTTGATACAAAGATAAGAAACAAACCTTTTATAACTTCAATTTTAGCAGAAGATCTAGTACATTACATATCTTTAATATACTTTCTAGAGGAATAAATAAATGAATGAAGGAATGTTAAATTTGTGGGGCTTGATATTATATGCATAAAAGAAACTCAGCATTTTCAGACAATAGGGTAACTTCAGCTACACTGCATTGATTAGATGCACTGGATATCTTTCTACGAGGTAGTATTTCCTAGATGGCATTCTCTCTGGTATTTCTTCTCTGGCTGGTCATGGGGAACAAGAATCTGCAACACCTTTGTCTCTGAGTGTTGCTGGAGGGTGTTTGGGCACCACTCACAGAGCCAAGGCACTGACAGGAGAGAGTAGAGAAAAGGAGAATGAGAAAGCAAGAAGAAAAGAAAAGAGGGAAATGAGAGGTCCGGGGATGGGAACGAGGGAAAGAATGGAGGAGAATTTGGAAGAAATAATGGTGATAATGCTAGTGATGCCTGCCAGTTATTAAATGCCTTTTATAGAGATTCTATGTTCTTTTCAACACATATATTATCTCTAATTTTCATAACGCAGCCAGCAAGGTCAGTAACATTTATTACTTTCATTGTGTAGATGAGCAGACAGGCTCAGAGATGTTAAGAAGTAACCAGTCACACAGTGCTAAGAGGTGTAGCCAGGATTTGCTCTCAGGAGCATCTGGCTCAAAGCCACAGTATGTTCACCTGGTGAGAAATGACAGAGAGCCACCACCAGGGACTTGCATGCCTCCCACGGGGCATTTGGATTACAGATGATTGTCAACCTACCACTTTAGGTGGGATGTCTAGATATCAACACTTTAAAGTAGCTGTCTATTTATCTGCTGATTCACATGCATATACATACACACAACCAGAAAAAAGAAAAGAAAAATTTATTAATTTTTGTGTACACTTTGACCAGAATAAATACTTAACAGAAAAGAGGCATAATGGATGACAAATGGGGCAACATTCTCAAATGCCATAATTTCAGAAGTAAAGCAAAACCCCTGACTCTAGCCTCACCCGCCACAGGTAGTGAGTAAACAAAGCCACATAGACCAAAAAAAGCAACAGGAAAATAACAAATAAAATTGAGGAGCCATGTAAATACTTTCTGAATGTCCATTCCCCAGAGGGTTGAGGTCAGGCATATGGTTCTCTTCACCAAACCCTAAACAAAGGACTTGGGCTGTTTTATGCCCTGGTCATTATTGTTGGTTAAATTAAAGCATGATCAAAAGAAGTGTAATGGAATATTAATTTCAGTTACTGTAGCTAATTGAAACATAGCAAGAGTTGTGATTATTGAAAATGGAGTGAGAACACTCAGATGCACGTCCAAGTCTAGCTTACCCTTTTCAAGTTGGGCAGTAGCATATTTTTGAAAATGATCATTATCCCTAGAGTCTATACTTAAGTGCATGAGAAGTACTTGGCCTGGGAAAAAAGAAAAGCAAGTAACTCTCAGCTATCAGCAGACTTCAAAAATTCAAATTCAATTTAAAACTATTAATTGTTAATTTGTTCACATAAAAGACATTGCAAAAATATATAATCCCTGTCAAGCCAAGGACTGTGTGGTTTTCATCTTGCTGTTCCCAGTTTGCAGCCTACATCCTGGCATCTAGGGGATGCTTATCAGTAATTGTTGAGTGAATGAGTATAAGATTGTTGATGACTTTTGATTACTCTAATAAATGAGAGGGTTTTCCTTCTCAGACAACTGACCCCCTTCCTAAGTGAAAGTGCAGATCAGCAAGAATTGGGAGGAAGAAGACAGCTCTACTTTAGCTTGATACATAAGCCTGAGAGAGAGATGAAGAATATAACCAGGAATTTGTCTGTTTTGTTCATAACTGTATTTCCATTGCATAGAACGGTATCTGGCAAATGTGAGGTATCCAACAAATATTTGTTAAATTAATGAATACATGCTTAGCATGGAATTAGAAGGAGAGAATGAGTTAAGCAAAGGAGGCAACTTGCAGAACTCAGAACTTCATAGTTCATAGGAGAACTTCATATTTTACTTCTCTGCTGACTTAGCAATTCTCAAACATGGGGCACACTCCTACTCAATGTAAGTACAAGAATCCCCTCCTCAAATCAGTATAATCTGCCGTGTGGGATTAATCAGGTTTCTCTTTATTAACATGAGGGACTGGGATAATGCTTTTAAAGGCATCAGGTCGAGCAACTTAGTGAAAGTTGCTCTAGAATCACTTAAGATGCAAGGGGGATATATTAGGGTCAGGCCAGTCATTCTCATGTTACAGGAGAATGTTATGTCCTTAAGGAGAGTTTGTATTAGGTTTCTGAGCTTTGTACCCTCAATGTCCATTACCTACTTACACTCATTGATTTTTCCTAGAAGAGGCTTATTCTACTCATTTTTCTTCAGGCAGAGATACTTTACTGATTATCAAAGGCCAATGACGCAGAGGATGTACATGAGAGGCCATGTTTAAGTAGCACTGAGAGAAATGGTCTTATGAAGAATGCTCCTAGAATGTGTCTTTAATCTACACCTGACAACATAATGGAGGGAAACACTGGCAGAAAACAAGCTGGATGCACTTTAGCAGGAGTAATTTGTATGGGGTAGAAAAAATGTCATCAATACTCAATAGTCACCCTCTGTGTGTGGTATTCTGTGTACGTGGGTGGCATTTTTTTTTGGCTTTTTCAGATGAGTATGTATATGTTGTTTGTTGTCTTCTCCTTTTGTTATACACTTAACCATCAATTTAAAGGGGAAAAAAAGACTGTTGAAACAACATTTATTTTCATTTAGACAAGTACCACATTTTCTGAATCCATTTTAAATTCAGTTCAAGTGATGGAAAGTTGGTGAAATTTTTCGTAGAACCACAAATTTGAAAAATTGTCACAAAGTTTAGTGTTCCTCTGTTGTCTCACGATCATACATGGGAGCCAAAGTCATATACTTTTGAACACATCTCTTTTGAATTGAATTCCCAGAACTGTGGTGCTAAGATGCAGGCAACAATTTTCACATAGTAAGGAAATGTTCAGTGGGCTTTTGTGGTCGTTTTACCTAAAATACTATTGGAATGTGACTCTTTTACATCACTGGGTGAAGCTCTCTGGTGTCACTGCACACAATGGGGCTGTCTTTACCAATGAAGAAGAGGGGGAAAGTCATAAGAGGGCAAGGAATAAAGCCAGGGGGAACAGGGTTTATTACTGAATGCAAAACTTACAGTAGAATTTTAGACAGGAAAAAAGTTGATGATGCAAGTTAAAGCTGGCCCCAGGCAGCAATAACTTACTTAAGTGGCATTTATTTGGCTGATAACCCAAGGTCTTGCTGAACTTGCTAGTACAACAGAGGTAATCTTTATGGAAGAATGAATTACAATAGTAGTTTACAGTAACATTATTTGATCTTTCTCTTATGAAAGACCTTGTAAGCTCCCTGAAAGCTCTAAGTTCCAACTCTCTGCTATGGCTTAGAAACTGAAATGGGAATCTTCCTATATATCCTAAAAGATTTTTCCAATAGGTTTGCAGTATATCTCACCTGTAATAGAGTGAGCGATAAGGGCATAATGTGAGATTTGATCTCATGAAGTAACTGAGCTGAAAGTAGATGGAGTAAGATATTTACATTCTGAGAAGTAAAATGACTTGCTCAAAGTCACACAGCCAGGTGACATGCTTCAGGTGTCCTGTCAGTAGCTATTATTTCAAAGCCAATTAAACAGGCTCAGATCAAGAAGTCTCAAGATGAAAGAGGATTATAAAAAAGATTGTGATGCTTTTCTGAGAAGCATGGGTGTCATGAGAGCAAGATGAATACTGAATTATTTGTAAAGACTAGTTTTCCTTTCTTTTTTCTTCTCTAATTAGGAATGATATTAATGGGCATTAAATAATTTTGTAGCTGAAAGTTTGAAATTTATTTACAGTGTACTAAGAATCTTCAATGCATTTTGATGCAGAGATACACTGTGTTTGTTTAGAACACAGAGCTTTAGGGAAGGATGAAACGTCATCATTTTAAGTTTAAGACACATGGAGTGTTTTCTCTTCCAAGGTACATGCACTATTCCTTAAACACATTGCCAAGCAATATGCAATCTGGGTGGGTAGACATATGGCACCACACCTGGAGAAATGCTGAATCATCCGTCAGTTGCAGTTTAGGTATTTGGAGCTGGCTGGGAGCATAATGATGAGGCAGGGATCCTAGGTCTCTTGTCTACCTCCTCCACTTCCAGGGTCTTCCTCCAATGTTGAAGCTCCAGTTTGGGGGCATTATAGGTGAGGTGGAGAGCAGTGAGAGATAAGACTAGAAATAACAAGCCAGTGTCAGTCAGGGAGACCTTGAAAATCTCTTTCTCTCTCAAGTTGCCATTTTTTTCTTCTCAACATATCATCACAACTAAGTCTTTCTAATCATTAAAAAGAAAGAGTCCATCTGTATTCCCCTTTAACTATTGCGTTTTCTCTTTTCCCCTTCAACAGCTTGAGACTTATCTGAAGTCTCTTTTTTTGCCTTGCGTTGGCTGCTGTACTCTTCAACCTAATGTGGCCTGACATTTGCTTCCACCTTGCCTCTGAAACTGCTCTTGCTGAATTCATTAATGACATATTTGCCAAATCCAGTGGCATGTTAAACTTCTTATATTAGGCAACATACCTGTGGTTTTGCACTGTTGATTTCCCCCTTATTCTTGAAACTCCTGCTTGGCTTCCACAATTCCCTTCTTACCTTGCTGTCCTTCTATTTCATGAGTCTCTTCCCTTTCACATTGGTGCTCTCCAGTGGTCTCTGGGTCCCTCTTCTGCTCTTACTCTTCATACCCCATGTCTTCTATTCATATAGTTTTAAATGCCTTTCCATGAGCTCCGGACCCATATTTCCAATTGCCTCATGTAAATCTTTCAGTCTGCATGCAGACACCGCAACTTAAGCACATCCTAGACCGAACCGACTGTCTCTCTTCCAAAATCAGTTCTTTGTCTTGTATTTTTGATTCTGCTTAATAACTCCACCATATACTTGGTCCCCCATGTCAGAAATTTGGGAATAATCCATTATACTTTCACCCTTGCTACCTCTATAAATGTCATCAAATTCTCTTGGTTTTGCTTCTTAATCACTTCTCAAGCCCATCTTTTCCTTTGTCTATTGTCAGTACTGTAGTTTAGCTACTCATCATTTTTTAATCCTAGCTGATTAATCAGTCATGAAAGTTGTTATGGGAAAAATATAAACAGTGTGATATGACAGCGTTTCTGGGACCATCTCTTTGATGAAGTGACATTTTGGCCTGATGACAGAGCCAGCCTGGAATGATCTGGGGGGGGTAGAAATTTCCAGGAGTAGACAAGATAATGCATAAAACTCCAAGGAGAGAACAAACTTGGTGAGTTTGAGAATCAGAAAGAAGACCAGAATGGCTAAATCATGGTGAGCCAGGGGAGAATATAGGGGTACAATGTCACAGAGATTACATAGAAAATTTTTGGCCATGGAAAGGATGTAATACTTATAGTTTAATTGTATGTGTCATGACAATTCATTTGCCATGGAGAGAGAAGAAACACCCATGGCTCTGTGACATTAATGACATATCTATTGCAATGGGAAAGTTGAGAAGAAGGGCTAATTTGATGGGGAAGGAGGATTTTAGTTTGAGGAATTAATCAATGGCTCTGAAAGTTAAAAATGTGAGTATAGGGGATTTCCTTGGTGGTGCAGTGGTTAAGAATCCTCCTGCCAATGCAGGGGACACGGGTTCGAGCCCTGGTCCGGGAAGATCCCACATGCCGCGGAGCAACTAAGCCTGTGCGCCACAACTACTGAGCCTGCACTCTAGAGCCTGCGAGACACGACTACTGAGCCCGCGTGCCACGACTACTGAGGCCCGCGAGCCTAGAGCCCATGCTCCGCAACAAGAGAAGCCACAGCAATGAGAAGCCCGCACGCTGCAACGAAGAGTGGCCCCCCGCTCACCGCAGCTAGAGAAAGCCCGTGTGCAACAACGAAGACCCAACACAACCAAAATAAAGTAAGTATAGGGATTGAGGAATTCATTGCTTAAAGATCAAAGTAGAAGCTCTGGATTTGATGAGATTACCAAAGAAGACAGTGAAGACAGAGATTGTAAAAGAGAGAACTAAGGAAGAAGGCCAAGGATAAAGCCTTGGAGAAGTGGAAATGGTGGTAGAAGGAGAGCTCTCAAAGGAAATTTATAAGAATAAGGGAGAGCTGGCCGTGTTCTCAGACATAGGGATGGGGCCATTGGCAGAAGAAATAGAAGATGCTGTTAAGAGTTGTAATAGACTCCAGATCAAGGTTAGCTGGGACCAGGCAGCAACACATAGGCCTTAAAGTTGATCTGTCAAGTTGGCGTTGCCTTGTGAGGGTGGAGGACAGAGGTGGAGAGAAGTTAAGAGAACTGCACAGGCTGGGCCCAGCTAGGCCAGCCAGGCAGGTCAAGGCCTGGGTCTAGTTTGGTCAAGGACCAGTGCAAGGGGCTTCATGCTGCCTGACCTTCCTCAGTGAAGTAGGCCTGAAGGTCATCCCCCGTGAGTGAGATTAAGTTGAAGGGAGTCAAGGGGTGGGCCCTTGAGGATGGATGTTTAAAACAGCCATTGTGGCTTCCTATAATAATTAGTCAACAAGGGATGTGTAAAACCATTCCTGAGAATCAGTGAGAGCTTGGCTGAGGTTAGAAAACATTGCTTTATGGTGGCCCAGTTTCCATGGTTTCCTTTCTCATGCAGCTTGGGAAAGGGAGCAGAGAAAACCAATTATTGTCTACAATAAGTCTAGGTTAAGAAATACTAGCTTGATGTTAGAGGCTACTATATGTTTTTTCCCTAGTGCCACAATATTATTTTGAATTTTGTGGAAAAAAAAAATAGAAAGATTGTAGGTCAAATTGAATTTTGTTATTTTTCTATATTAAAAAATTATATGTGATTCAGCCCAATTTTGAAAATCTGTAATAAGTGGAACCAAGGTTTTACATTAAGAGCCTACAGTGATTTATATTTAACTCTGATTGTAAAAGAAATTTGAAAATGTTGGACCACTGTTACAGTGATTTGGGCTCTTATCTAGCAAGAGATAGATAAGAGACCAAGAATGTACAAATAAATAGTAATGGTATAACACAAATTTCAAATCTTTTGAGTGACACATTAACAATGTGAAGTTTTCCACTGACTGATATTTTAATGTCACACCCCCCAACAAACCTATAATTAAAGTTATTTTGGCATTTTCATCTCAAATTCCTGCTTTTGGGGGGGTGGGCGGGTTATAATTCCACTTTTAAAATGGGCTTCCAGATACAATTTGACATAAAATACAAAGTCTTATCCTAGCAACAATTTCCTCTCTACCCTTACATCATAAAATATAGGAATGTGTGGTCTTTTAGTTTTAAAAGTTATAAAGGTATTTAAAAAAGGAAATCGAACCTTTTTTGTTTGTTTTTTGACCAGTGTATATGCAGGAACTAAAGTCTAGCTTTAGAACAATTCACACAGACATCAGAGATCATTATAGCATGTAACAGTTCTGGGGGAAGGCAGTAGTCCCACTTACTATACTTGTTTTCTTTTAATGGGAATGTTAATTAATTCATATTTTTCTTTGAGAGAAATAATACTTGCCCTGTGATGGTTCTCAGAAAAAGAGTTTGGGTCTATAGCTGCACATTTTAAACAGCATCTGAATAAGTTTGAGCAATAGCATCAAAATAGAAATAAACAAACAAAAAGTCAAGGCAATTGAAGGAGAATCATCTCTCTTTTTGTACATTGTCCCTTTCACGTAATCTCTTGAGCACAGAAATTTTATATGGAATTCTAATGATTTCCTTTCCTACTCATTTATTTTATGTATATACACACACATATATGTCATATGTATTATTCATTGTGTGTGTATATATATATATATATATATATAATGTGCTATATATGCATATATATAACCAGGGGATAACTCTCTTGAAGAATCATCTTCTGGGCCTTTTCTCCCCTTGAATGTGAATTCTGACTTAGGAGAGGGAAACCCTTAGATACTTCTGAATCAGGGAGTTAAATTCTTCACTGGAATTCAGAAAGTAAAAGGAAAGTGCTTGGGAAGAAATCTTATGCTGAGGTGAGGGGTCATAGAAAGGCCATTCAGTTCTCGCAGGAAGGTCATGGGGGCAGTGGGAGGGGTCATAGACTGAGGATCATTTGAAGAATGCCATCCTTTAAGTAGGGTTTAGGCATATCACTGGTTGAGAGACATCAATATGGTCTTTCTTGCATAAACAATTCTAGGAAATGCCTCCCAAGACATTTATTTTATAGCCCAGGGTGGGGGTGAGGAAAGGGGTGAGAACTGAAACAACCATCATTTATTCCCATCAGAATGAGAACTGAATCACACACAAAAATCCTTTCTGAAACTCTTGGTCATTTTACATGGGTGAGGGCTTGACTTTGCCTTAGGAGAGACATTTTTTCTTATCAACCCCTTTCCTTCTCTCCTCCCCAAACACATATAACCTAATTTCCTCAGAAATAACAGAGTCCAAACCTCAAATACATCCAGAGGTTTTATAGCTTCCTCCTCAAATTTTAAAATTCTCTGGTGTCACCATCACATGTATAAATATGAAAGAAAGAAGCAACATCAGGGACTACCATTGAGCTAATGCAGTTCTTGATAAACCTTTATGGCAAATTAGAGGTTTCCCATTTCCCCAGTCAGCTGGTTATGAGATGTTGGGAGGGCTTTTTTTTTTTTTTTCCTTTAACACAAGGCTCTTAAGAATTTGTAGCTATGTATTTTTAATACTGTCAATAAACAGCTTCCTCAAGACTCAGAGGGGCAATAATGGAAGCTGTTAACAAAGTGTGAAAAGCAACGGGCTAGCAAAGGTTAATCACATGGCTGCCCACTAATGACCTCTACAGCCCTCAGTTTAAACCCAACAGCACTTGTAAAGACCAATCACGTGAATAATTTCCTGTCTGAGGTAGCCTTTATGGTTAAGAATAAAAGCAGAGCTGATTGTGAATAGAAAGCCCCCGGCAGGGGAGGTGGTTATTATTTTTAAGCTGATCTAAACACCTGGGTTTCCCACTGGACCCTATTAAACTTCCTCCATTATGTCTAAATATTTCAATCATTTCTACAGCAGTTGTGAATGAGTGCATTACTAAGGTAGGCAAGAACTAGGAGAGAGAGGGCAGGTTATCGAATGGCTGAGCTCCTTCCTCCAGGTGACGACAGTCAGGTAGGGAGAATCCCAGGCTTTGGGAAGGGAATTAGAGGGTCATCCCTCCCTCTGTAGCTCCCTAAGCCCACCCCGCTTCAAGGAAGACCACACGTAAAGCCATTCAGACCAAGAAAATTTTACTATTTTAAAGGCCTGTCGATGAGGAGATTCCTGAGCTTGCCCTGGAAACCCATTTCATTGTTTAACAGCCCTTACTATCAGCTAACAGTTTCCCCATATAAAGGACTTAAGTAATTTCTGCTGTGGTTCAGACCCATTTTCCCTGCCCTGTCTTTGGATGGCTGTATTTTGCTGATCCTGCCGCATTTTATTATAGACTTAGTTAAACATTACTCCAATAAAATTGCCAAGTCTTTGAAGATTTTATTTTCTACCTCCAGCTTATAGATCTGAACATATTTAAGTGAGGAGCGCTTATCTAGTAACAATGACGTTTTTAGGTTCATGGCAAGGACAGGATTTAAAAGCAGTAATAGGGCTTCAAGATTCCAATTTGGTACCTAGAACTGGGTGGTCCTTTGGACTGTGGGTCAGTCCATACTGAATCCTTCTTCTCTCTTTTGCCACTCCTTGTTTGTATCTGCTCATATCTCGTTATCTTGTATGAATTATTTCTCTTCTAAATTGTGTTATAAGATCCCATAACGGGCAACATGTAGAAGAGGAATAAAACTGGGATATGCAGTCAGGTCTAAGTTCAAATTTTGCCTCTGTTACTTCTTGTGAGTATGTGAACATGTTGCCAACCACACTAAAACTCAATTTTCATAAAAGCAATACTTACTTCCTAGAGTTGCTGTAAGGATGAAATTAAGTAATTTGTATATAGTTCCTGAAATGCACTGGGCACTCAGTATATGTTAGTTCTTGCCTCTTTCTACTTTATTAGTAACCCTGAATCCAGCCTAGTGACTTATACATGATAAAGATCCACAGGAGGCATTCACATTTAGCATATTGGGGATAATTTGGTTCCAAGTGGCAGGTACACAACTTGAACTAACTTGAGCAAGAGGGAGATTTACTATTTCACCTAGCCAATTAGCAGCTAAGGGCAGCTTGGTCTCAGAGATGCCTAGAAACAGAAACTCTCTGGGTATGGTCACCAGGACATTTTTCATTTTTCTTCTCTGCTCCTCTCCCAGATCCTTAGCCTTATTTTCTCAGACCAACTTCTGTTTGGCTTGAAACATGGCCTTCTACTGCTCTCAGGCTCACATCTCCCATCTTTACCGTCACAGAGGGGGCCAGTCCTCTCTGAGCTCCAGCTAGAAGATCATGGGTTCGAATTCAGATTGGCCCAAATCTGTGCTCATTCCCAAGCTCATTAATTGAGGTTGGGAGTTGGGAGGGGAAACAGTGATCGTCACTTTCTATCAGAGTCATATGATTGAAGCAGTGGTAGGGTCAATTCCCTAAAAGAAGAGGGGCTGTTTCTAGAATAAGGGAAGGTGCTGGGCAGCAGAACAAGAAGTATTCACTTAATTAGGAATCCCAAGGGACCCCTCTTCACCTATGTCTTTACTGCCACAAAGGTGCTATGTATATTTCCGTAGCCAGATGACCTTGGCAAAAAATTTAAAAGAGGGTATTTTTAATGTGTTTTCCTGACTGGGCATTGATAATGATGATGGTGGTCATGATGATGATGAGAATGACCAGATTCTTTATATTTGCACCATGCTCTAAAAATCTGTCAGGTTCCAGATCATTCTAGAGCCATCCTTTGTGATTCAGAGCCCTGTGGTATAACTGGAGCAATCTTGTTTTTCCAGTAAAAAATTGGGATGCGTCTGGTGGTTCTTTTTTTCTTCTTTGTGCTTCTCTGAGCTTTTCTAATTTACTACAATGAACATGCATTATTTTTATAATAAAACAAGTGTTGTTGGAAATAAATAGGATTTGTAGTCTTACGTGTGAACTCTGTAAGCTCATCCTATCCCCAGGCCTTTCCACATGCTCTTTCCATGGCCCTGGATTTTCTTTCCTCGTGGATGTTTTCTTCACTTTCCTTGGGTTTCAGCTGAAATGTCATCTCCACCGAGAAGCTGTGACCAGGGGCAGATTTTGTGGGGCCTGAAGCTTACATAATTTGGGAATTTTCCTTAAGGAAAAAAAATCATGAATAGAAATTTATACTCAAAAGTGAATGTTTATGTAGATAAGAAAAGACATCACAAAAAATGATGAATTAAAAAATGTAAGTAGTACCATAAATAATGCTTTAATTGTTTTTTCCCTACATTCTTTGGCTACATTTTTTTTTTTTTTACTGAGATATAATTGACATGGCTACCTATCTTTTGATTATCCTTTCATATGACAATGATATTGTAATATTTTCCATGGTGAGAATATGGTGAGAATAGAAAGATAGTTTAGTTTTCCTCCATAGTAATCAAATTTTGCTTTTTATTATTGACAGTTTAGAAAAGTTTATTTCCGCTTCATAACATTTTGGTTAGTAATGGTATGCAAATGTTTAGTAGTAATATTTTCACACAGGGCAAAAGCTCTGTCTTGCTCCCTGCATTTCATATCTGGTTTCTCTCTCACTACCTATCTACTTCCGGTGCCAGGCAATGGAGGACACAGTCATATCAGGGGACACCCTCTAGGCCTGCATGCTTGTGTCATCCTGCTGTATGAATTAGTGAAAAGGCTAGGAGGACTGTTCCTGGAGACCTTTCTTATATTGGGATGCTTGCAGTAACTTAACTACACTTTTTTAACATGTCCCATCAAACCCAATTGAGATATAGCCCCCATCTCAATTTTCCCCTAACTAGATTCCCCAAATGCCCATCTTCACACAGTGTAAGGGGAAATATGACAGAGGAAATCAGAATGGAAAGAGACAGAGGTCTTAACTGATTGCAGCTAAAATATCTCACATTTGCAAAATTTACAAAAACATATAGCTATGTGAACACACTGTAGGCTTCCCTTCCCACCATCTCCAAAGCCTTGGACGGAGCCCATGTAAATAAGAGGATTTCAAGCTTAAACTTCATTAGTTTCAGGGTAAATTTACTTTTGCATTCAATCCAAAAGGTAGACTACATCATTGTCTCATAATCCACTGTTCTTTTCCCTTTTAGCTCTTAGCATGTTTTAAAATGAAGTATTAGTCAGTATGCCTGCTTGTGTAATGTTTGTCTCTCACACTAGGATTGTGTGCATCGTAAGGGGAGGTACTTTATCCGCATTCACACCACTGTATACCAATACCTGTCCTAGTGCTAGCACATTCTCAGTACTCACTAAGCCTTACTTAAAAACAACAACAACAAAAGGAACAATGAGTAGACTCTGGGACAACAGGATTGAATGCTGACACTGATTTCCATTATTACTCTTCCTCCCCAGCTGCCCAGCGCCAGGCTCTAATTAAGTCACTTCTCCCTGATCTACCTTCTCCAGGCTTCCCCTGGTTCCAATCCCACAGTAATCTGATGCCCGTGACTAAAATCCTTTCCAGTTTCTCTTTCCCTGAGGCCAGGTTGTCTTCAGTGGGTCCAAAAAGTTGACCTGATAAATTATTGTGTTAATAATGATAATTTTTTATGATTTACAAGGAATATTCCCATGCATGATGCTAATATGCTAATGAGAAAAGGCAAGTGAAAAGATAACAGGTATTTTTGCAAGGGTTTTCTGAAGATGCCGTGTCCAGCCCACCCTTACACCCACCACGCACATATGCATAAACTTACAATGGCAAGAATTTCAAGCTAGTTTGGAAGGAGGGAAAGATTTATGGGTAAACATTTTTGAGGGTCTTGCAGTTCTATCTGGAAATCATACTATTTGTTGATGGGAAGCCATCAACTTCATCTAGTTCTAGTCCCTGCTTTAATCTCCTGATTCTGAGACAGTTTATGTTTGTTCTTGTCGGTTTGGAGTTCAGGATTTTGTGACATTGTATTAAGGATGCAAAATCTGGAGAAAGGTGGAATTAACTGAATTTTTAAAAATTTACTTCCCAAACTGTTTCACTTCATTTTTATTGGCCTTACAAGGCCAGTAAAACAACTGAGTTATGAATATTTGCTTGAACTGAGTAGCAGAGGCACCAGATCTGCATAAGTTAATACAACAGAGTGAATGGAAGAGAATGCAGGAGTTAAGGCTGTCCTACACCCCCAGTATGTTGCTGTTTCTTACCCTGTATCATGTCATCTCTGTGTTTATGTCTCCATCACTTATTTGGGAGTTGACTTGCAGCAGAACATTATATATTCATATTTCAAATTCCATAAGCATTTATTAAGTGCCTACTGTGTATGAGGTAGGCACCGTCTTAGGCACAGGGGATTCTGAGTTGAATAGGGCAGAGTCCTGCCATCAAGTTTCTTATAATCTAATAGAGGACACCTGTAAGTAAATAAATTACAAAATGGTGCTTAGAAGGTATAATAGAATATTTGAAACAGGTGCTATGGGAGAGCGGCTAATGAACTTGGACAGGGGTGGGGTAGTGAGGAAAGGCTCTAAGGAGGAAGTGACATATGAATTTTATATCTGATGGGGGTGCCAAGCACACTTGATGTGTCTCATTCTCCCACACTGTAGCAGTAAGGTGATCCACATGGCAGTAGCTCTTCACTAATGATATGAGCCTGTGTTCATTGAGAGACCTCTATTCCAGACACTGTCAGGGTGCGACATTTATGATCTCATTAAATCCTCACAACGCTTTGAGGGTTAGTACTCTCCACTTTATAAATGAAGAACATGAGGCTCAGAGAGTGGAACTTGCCCAGGGTCGTACAGCTGCTATCAGGCAGATGCAGGATCCTAACTCAGGTGGCTCTGACTCTGGGCCCAAGCTCTTGACCAAAGAGCATACATAGTGAAGAGAGGCTGTGGATACTGCTCTTGGTGCTTTAGGCTTTTCACAGTGCTTTCACCTATTTCAATTCATTTGAACCTCTTAAGCACCCTGGGGATGACACTGGAAGGACATTATTATTCCATTTGAAGACAAGGAAGATGTCACACAGTTAGTAAGAGGTCGAGCTGGGTCAGGCCGTTTGACTACTAGTTTAGCGCTCTCTTCACTGCAGAATGACTGGGGAGGCTGCCACACGCACAGCAGCTATGTTTCCCCCACACTGCCCCTCCCTTCCCCCTGTCCCATCCTCCCACCACCTCCCGCCACCAGGTTTCCTATGCTTGATTTTAAAATTCCAAAGAAAATTTCTCTGTATAGCTAGGTAGGAAGGAAAGGGAGAGGAGGAAGGATCCTACTTTCCTGTGCCTGGTAGGGACAGGAAGGACCTACCTTATATTCTTTCTCATAAATTATCCTAGAAAGGAGGAATGCAGGCTGTTTTATTTCTATTTTAAAGGAGCCATCAGAGGTGTGTCCCATGTAGGTGACCCATCATGTTTATATATGGGTGGGAACTGATAATGGCGTAAATATTACAGAATCCCAATAAACTACAGGTTTTTATCAAATGCATTTGGATGGTCTATGTTCAGAATGTGCTGTAAATTATCTTATCACGTAGGTTGAAAGATTAGCAATACCCACTAGCCAACGAGGCGAGCTTCAGTGACAGCGTCTTTAAGGGTTTTCATCAGGCAAAACTACCTTCTCTTTGTCAAGCTGGCTTCCTTCCAGGGTCCAAGGTCTCTCCGTTGTTATTCCATTGAGGAATCCCACTTCAAACCTTTATCAGCCACAAACAAAAAGTTCCTTCATGTGATTTGTACTGATCACAGGGCTTTCAATGTCTAAATCTCACGAATTTGAAAAAGATTACCTGTTCTTATCTTGAGAAGTTCATAGATACTGCTTAATCAGTTTTGCCCTAAGGAATATATGAAAAAAAGACACATATAGGAGGCCCAAACTTAATTTGCCTTTCACTATCATCTGAGCTTGGCATAGAAGTATTTCACAGATAGGAAAAATGTATGGGAAAACTCTAAAGGAAATGCACTTTCTCAGAAAGGCAAATTAAAGCAGAAATAAATTCGAGCTATGTAATATGTGGCAGTGCTCAAGTGGGTATAAAATGTATATGAGAGTATATATAAAAATATAATATATAAAAAAGAATATGAGAAAAACTTTATAAATTGTGCATTGTTATACGTATGTCAGTAATTCGATAGCACCCTCCCATCCTCACTTCTGATGTCACCCCATGGAGAAGACTTTCTAAATTCCTAACCATTTTTCTTCTACCAGGTGGGTACTCAGTAAATATTTGTGGCATTAATGAATAAGTGAACTTTTGAATCTTAATTCTTAAATGAAATCTTGTTAATAGAGATTGGGCAATATTTCTGATAAAGACTTTTTAAAAAATTGAAGTATAGTTGATTTACAATATTGTGTTAGTTTCAGGTGTACAGCAAAGTGATTCAGTTATATATATAAATTCTTTTTCAGATTCTTTTCCATTATAGGTTATTACAAGATATTGAATATAGTTCCCTGTGCTATATAGTAAATCCTTGTTCATTATTTATTTCAGTATCTATAGTAGTGTGTATCTGTTAATCCCATACTCCTAATTTATCCCCCCCCGCAACTTCCTCTTTGGTAACTGTAAGTTTTTTTCTTTGTCTGGAAGTCTGGTTCTGTTTTGTAAATAAGTTCATTTGTATTATTTTTTTAGATTCCACATACAAGTAATATCACATAATACTTATCTTTCTCTATCTGACTTACTTTCCTTAGTATGATAATCTCTAGGTCCATCCATGTTGCTGCAAATGGCAATATTTCGTTCTTTTTTATAGCTAGTATTCTATTGTGTATATATATTTATATACCACATCTTCTTTATCCATTCATCTGTTGATGGTCACTTAGCTTCCATGTCTTGGCTATCGTAAATAGTGCTGCCATGAACATTGGGGTGCACGTACCTTTTTGAATTAGAGTTGTCATCTTTTCTGGTTATATGCCCAGGAGTGAAATTGCTGGATCATATGGAAGTTCTGTTTAAGAAACCTCCATACTCTTTCCCATAGTGGCTGCACCAGTTTGCATTCCCACCAACAGTGCCAACAGTGTAGGAGGGTTCCGATAAAGGCATTTTTTTTTAAAGTAAGTTTGGGAAGACCACGTGCTGTCTATACCACTTGGAGTGTCACGATGCACATCAATTCATTAATTAATTGCGCTGAGACATTTTGCTGTAAAATTTGCTCAACTTTGTTTTATCTAGCGTGTACCAGATTCTGACCACAGAATCATACTGAGGAGCACTGAAGTAATATTGTATTTGAGGAAGTGCTGCTTTAAAAGTTAAAATAAAAATATGAGATGTCACAAGGCCTAATTAATGTCAGATGAATGCTATACTATGTATGGTACCAATTTGTAAAGGAGAAAGATTAACGTGAAGTGGTCTGCAAAATCTTCTTGAAGGAAAACGGAAGCTTGAGGGATGGATGAAGTCTGGCTAGGTGGGAGGTAAGGTAGCACTGTAGTGTTTCACTGTTTTGTCTCCTAGCACCTGATAGGACACACTCCCATTAATAGCAGTGTCTCACTGTGGGATATGAATTTGAGTTTGGGGGAAGGGTTTATGAGCAGTCCAAAAACTTGGCTCTCACCCATTTTCCACTGTGATTCTGACCCTAGCCTCACATGATGTGCCTTGAAAAATACGGTGGCTTTAAAGATGGGTGAGTGGTCAGAACTTCCAGGGACTCCATAACAGACAATTTCCTTTTATTCTTTTTTTTTTATAAATTTATTTATTTATTTTTGTCTGCATTGGATCTTTGTTGCTGCGCATGGGCTTTCTCCAGTTGTGGCGAGCGGGGGCTACTCTTCGTTGCAGTGCATGGGCTTCTCACTCTGGTGGCTTCTCTTGTTGTGGAGCATGGGCTCTAGGTGCACAGGCTTCAGTAGTTGTGGCACGTGGGCTCAGTAGTTGTGGCTCGCGGGCTCCAGAGTGCAGGCTCAGTAATTGTGGCACACGGGCTTAGTTGCTCTGTGGCATGTGGGATCTTCCCAGACCAGGGCTCGAGCCCGTGTCCCCTGCATTGGCAGGCGGATTCTTAACCACTGCGCCACCAGGGAAGCCCTCCTTTTATTCTTTTAGACTCTGTTGAGGTTACTCAGCCTAACTGAAGAGCTTCCATCGAAGCTGTGAGTTACTGGGATTCACCTCTTTAGGGATTTTAATCTTGGCAGTGGGAGAGGAATCGAAATCTCCTTGTCTACCGCTTAGTACAAAATGTATTATCAGTCTTGTCTGGTTCTACCCATGGAATCACAGGAGTTTGGAATCAGATGACATCTTCGAGACTATCTAATGCTTCAACTTTCTCCTTTCATAGATGAAAATGCTGAGGCCAGAGAGAGCAAGTTATGTCCTCAAGGCCACACTGATTTGGGGTTGAGACTCTTGCCTTCCAGGTCCCTTGCCTCCCAGTCCCTTCCTTATTTCCACTAGGGAAGAATTTACCCCGAATCTTGCCTTATTCTGAGTGGGAGGCAAAGCTTTCCCCATTTACTGAGGGGAAACTGACAGAGGGGTAGTATGTAGAGTCCCCGTACTTTGCTGATTCTACAGGTTACATGCAGGTAATTCCCACTTCCATGATGAAAACAATTGTCCATCCTTTATTTCGTATTTTACCTAAGGCTTGCAGGCTTTTAAAAGGGGCATTGTTTCCACTGGGACTGATGGGTGGTGTACCCAATGTCCCTGCCTTGCATTCCTTTTGAACTCTGTTTTTGCCCCAAAGTTGTATGCTTTCTAAGCAGTATAACTGCCACCATGGTTCAAGCCCCCCAGTTGCTTAAATTACTCTTTGAAAATATAAATGTGGTGAGACATTTTTAGTTTCATGCTCCTCCTCTGGAACTCTAGTCTCCCTTTCTGTGATTCATTTATATTTTCAGACCCTAAAGAATGATTTAATTAATTTTCATGTTTTACTAATTTGCACATTTGGCTTTCTTGTTTTACTAGTTTTTGTATTAACCTCAGAGATTCATGTTGAGAAAAATGCTTGTATTTCAAATAGATTTTATTTATATTTTGTCAGATAACTGATACATTTGGAGCCTTTCGTGGGGGGTGGGGAGTATAGGCTAGGAATTTTCAAAAACTTATTGCCGTTCCTCCGAATTTCTGCTTAGGCTGACAGGTAGAATACATTTTCAATAAAAGAAAGAAGTGTTTCTAAGGTTCCAAAGAGAGCGCCTCACAAATGCTTTCCCACTTTTCAATATGAATTATTTCCTTTTGATTTTTTTAAAGCAAGCAGAGACCAGGCCAAGCTTATTTGGAAGTCAGTCTGAAATAAGTGAATCTGGGTCTCTCTGACAACAAAAAAAGGCCTTTTCTGGGGCACTCAAGCACATCATTCACAGCTAACTGTGCGTTATTCTATAGTGTGGATACAAACATATATGATAGGTCACATGCTCATAAACCAAGTAATAATTGTGTAGTGGAATAATTTATCCCTACCATAGAAATAGAAATCCTGTAAGTAAAAATTCTGGGGAACAGAAGTTGTAGTTTGTACAACGACCTGATGTGAGACATGGGCTTTTCTTCTTTTTCTATTTTGTGTGTGTGTGTGTGTGTTTTGTTTTGTTTTAATAAACCATATGGCGTTTTCCTGAAATACTGGAAAAGGTCTGTGGAGATGCATGTATCTGTGTGAATGCGTATGAAAAAGCCTCATGTAGGCTCTTTTCACTCCTTTGGTAAAGGCCTCCTTGAAGCAACTTCCTCTAGTCTTGCTAAGGAAGGAAAACACAGCTTCAAGCCAGTGTTAGGGAGGAGCTGTCCGGTGCTCTCTAGCAGCAAACACGCTTACAACTCAGTTTAGAATAAAGTGTACTGCAAACACCTAATTTTTACAGAACTGCTTGTATTGGGAGTTACTAATTAAAAATCCTCACGCTCTCCCTTCTTTTCCTGTTCAAATCTGCAAGGTTATTTAATTGAAGTCCTATTTTGTGGGTGCAGATGCATGATGTGTTTGAATCATCAAACAGATTTATAGTGTGTTTTGATTGTTGTGTGTGCCTCATTGCTATTCCCAGAATGTCGAGCTGAGCTTATGCTCCTCGGGAAGACTTAGCCGCCTGAAACAGTAAAAGAGTCCTTTCTTCTTCTCCCGCCCCCTCGCCCCCCATTTTCCTTGAAACTTTGCCAATAGCAGATCGCGCGCTGTCTGTTGCTGCATTAAAATGAAGTCATTCCCTCCCACTTGTCACCCTCCTCCCTCCCACCCCCTACCTTTCCCTGTGCTCTCCAGCTCCGCGATTTTCTAAGTGGGGGAGCCGCTCTTGCCGTTATGGATGAACTTTTTCAGTTTTATTTTCTTCCGCCTTTCTCTCCTCTCCATTTTTTCTCCCCACTTCTTAGAGGTGGTTTTTGGAATGGGGGCTGTGAAAGGAAAAGAGAAGGGGCCTGTTTTCCTCTCGAGGTGAAAACAGCCTTGGCAACGGCAGGTGCACGGCCCCCAAGCAGCTGCTTGCGCCTCGCAAGCTGAAGCGTTTTACTTCCCCCTCTAAGCCAAGAGCACTTCATATAATCCTCTCATGCAATTCACACTGTAATTGCAGAAACCCCGACTGCTAGGGCTCATCTTATTATTATTATTACGATTATTATTGTTGTTGTTGTTGTTGTTTTTCACTGATAACAAGCTCTTCTGCAAACAGGAACCTGCCATGTTAATTAGGTTTTTGTGTAAGATGAGCTGCTTCTCTAGAAGCAAGATTTTTTTTTTTTTTTTTGTCTTGCTCTTAGCCCTGTTCCCCTACCCCCTTCCAGGCCTTACCCCCTTAGAGGCCACTTAGGGAGTAGCACATGTGGAACTTTTATGTGGTTCTATAGGCCTTTTATTATCCTGTGGCCCTCATCCTCTTCTTAAGAAAGAGGCCAGTGGTTAGATGCTGGCAATGAAAATTATTTTCTTGAACACCAGCTTGTTTTCTCAAGGTTCTGCTTATTCCTTTGGTAATTATGGGACTAAAGGATCTTTTTTTTTTTTTTTTTGGTTGACCCATGAGTGCTGTAGTCTATGGAACAATCATCTCATGGTTTTGAGGAAGAAAGGACCAGGGATGAAAGTATGAAGAGATTTTATTTTTTTTAATTCCCTTAAATGCTTAGAGAATTAATGAAAGTGTTTTTATTGCCAATTTAAAGAAAACCTGGTACTTTGAGGTTCAGAGATATACAAACTATTACTAATGCCTAAATCTAATTTTGATCTACAACTTTGGCCTATTTTTTATTGTTTACCAAATTCAGCAATTCATGACCACTGTCATTTTCTTTTTTTTTTATGGCTACACACTACCTGTACTATTATTTAAATAATATTTTCTTTGTATGGACTTACCTTTTAAATGTAGTTTGCTAGCAAAGGAAATTATAATATACCACTACTATAAATAGTAAATTAATGTGATAAGCCATACAAACATAACTGTTAAAGTAAAAAAAATGGAAACCGTTAAGTTCATTTGTGTTAGAGGTATTGCACAGTATAGGAAAGGTGTTCAGGGTTAGCACTGGGACTTTTTATTCTTACTGTAATCAGAAGGATTGAAAGAGAACCAACAGGAGAATAACTTTCCCACTCACTGTGTGCACTACTGGTATTCAAGGCCATGCCAGTGTACCACCCGCATCTGCTCATCTCCAGCAGCGTGCCCACGCACGGCACATGCCCTACACTTTGGGAAATACCAGCCCATTGGGGGGCTGAGGGCTCAGGTGGTCCAAAATCCGTTATGGGTATTTGGTTCTAGGAGGACTATTATTTAAGTTGGCTCTTGATGTATATGAAATATATATTTCTAGTAAAAGAGTGACAAGAAAACCTACTCTTTAAGAGGAATTTGTGTCTACTAGTGGAATTAATGAAACATTGAGCATAAGGAACCAAAGTTCTAAAAGAACATCAAGGGGGAAAACTTAAGAAAAACCAAGTTCCAGGATCCGTAATGGGAGCCAGAAATGGAAGCCAAGATAGGATCGAAAGTCTGGGCAAAGTGGAATGGGCATAAGGTCAAAAGTGAAGTGAGATGGATGTTCCAGAAAAAAGTGTTTGTGATGAGAGCTGAGGTATCTGAGATTTTCCTTTGCTGGCATGTGATGTACGAGAGGGTCTGGCCGGGTAAAAACCCTGGCTAAAATCAGAGTTGAGGCTATAAAGAAAAGCACTTCTTAAATAATTAGTGTGGGTCATAAGACAATGAAGAGGACTGCCCATCTCACCTCCACACACCCACCCACACTCTGCAGAGGTACAGGGGT
This sequence comes from Eschrichtius robustus, assembly GCF_028021215.1. NCBI lineage: Eukaryota > Metazoa > Chordata > Mammalia > Artiodactyla > Eschrichtiidae > Eschrichtius > Eschrichtius robustus. Next base: position 61,677,907 of record NC_090829.1, on the reverse strand, counting down.
TGGAAAACCTCACAGATTTTCTTAATTATAAACAAAATATTTTTAAGAGGTTTATGTCCCAAACTCTTCCACACAACCAATTATGATTTCAGGATGTAAATCCTCCCAGTTATTCCAAATGGTTCTGTGCTCTTTATCTCCCCACAACTCTCCTGCCTGCCCCACCCCCCGACCCCATTCTCCAGCCTTTAGGATGGAAAGGACAGCCTTGAAGATGCATAAATCATCTAGCGAAAATTTCTTCAATCTAAGTTTAGTAGACCTTCAAGGACCTCTCTGCAATGTCCGTGTTTTTATTTATTCTCCAGGACAGTATGGTGAGAAGGTGAGTGTTGACATGTTTCATTAGGACCATATCCCTTCTGTGGTTGGCTAGTTAATGACAGTTTCTAATGTTGATGCAGTTTATTAAAAATGATTTTTATAATCAATCAATATGACATATAACCTGTTTTATATTGGACCCTGCAGATGATTATATAAAGTACTATGATAGATATAAAAGAAATCTATTTGACAAATATTTTCTAAGGGCTTAATATGTGAAAGGCTCCATGCTAGGGCCTGAGAGTGGTAAACCAGCCCGTGCTGTCAAGGAATTTTTTACTTGGAGTAGGACAAACAAGCACATAGCCTATTGCAATGATATTTGATAAAAATTTTGATAAGGGTAAGGATTGGAATGTCATGGAAACATGAGCAGCCCCTAACCAAATCTTCCCTAGTCAGGAAAGGCTCCCATATAAGCTGAGAACTTAATACTAAATAGTAATTAACTATGGGGAGTCTGAAGGGAGAGGTTCTGGGAGAAAGAGAAAGAGTATACAAGAAGAAAGAGAACCCTGAAGACCTGGAGGTGAAGATTAATATGGGCAGTTTTGAGAACTTTCAGTAGTTCAGCAGAGCTGGAGGTTGGGTGGTGGATGGAGGGCAGAGACGGAAATTGAGGCTGAAGAAGTGAAGAAGGGTCTGGAGGGCCACGTGGAATTTAGGCTTGATGCTGAATGAAATAGGGAGCTACTGAAGGAGTGAAAAGCACAAACTGAAACATGGGAAGAAAGAGACTGTGCTGGGGTGGAGTGGGCACATAAGTAATGGTACAAAGGTAAGGTTGAACCGGGCCAGGCCGAGCCTGAGGGTACAGGTGAGTGGGTTACATTTGTCACCTAGGACAGGAGGTAACCTTGCAATGATCTCTAGCGACTGATTCTGAATGTGCAGGTAGTGACCGGGCCAGCAGAGAGGACTGTTCATACTGGCTGAGCGCCATAGTAGTGGCTTGGGCGTGGGATCGTGCAGAGGAGAGGGGTAGCACGCCTGGAAATCATTTTGTTTTTGATTGAAGGAGATATTTTTGGAAGATAATCTGAACACTATTTGGCTAAGTTAAAATTACTTTTTTTTTTTTTTTCTGGAAAGCTATGGTTTTTATTTTTATTTATTTATTTATTTATTTCAGTAGCTCTGTCGTTCCCTAGATATTTTATTTTAATTTTTAAATTTTTTTCACATCTTTATTGGAGTATAATTGCTTTACAATGGTGTGTTAGTTTCTGCTTTATAACAAAGTGAATCAGCTATACATATACATATGTCCCCATATCTCCTCCCTCTTGCATCTCCCTCCCACCCTCCCTGTCCCACCCCTCTAGGTGGTCACAAAGCACCAAGCTGATCTCCCTGTGCTATGTGGCTGCTTCCCACTAGGATTACTTTCTTATTTCCAGTGTGCTTCATGTACTTGTCTTACCTTGAAGTGGGCCTTTAATGTAAAGGGGAACATTGATTCTAATCATCTGGTAATAGTATTAATAAATGATCACATTAATGGGGTACTTACTTGGGGCCAAACACTGGGCTGAGCACTTGATATATATTATCTCATTTAATCCCTGCCCCTCAAACATGACATGTTATTGTCATCTTCATCTTACAGACGAGAGCACTGAGGCTTAGAGAGGATAAATAATGCCATAACTAAGCGGTGGAGGTAGGATTTCATCTCAGGGTTGATTCCAGAGCCTGAGCTCAAAACCAAAACGCCATAGTTAAGGATGTAGAGTGTGTTGCACACTGAGTCTAGTGAGTAACTTTGTACAAAACTTGTGTGTAGACTTTTTTTAATGAAAGGAAAATTTGTTACAAGGTTTTTTGGTTTCTTTCTGCATCTTTCTTTTGGAATTATGCTCCAAAAAAAAAGCTTTAATTAATAAAGGGTTATGATTACTCATTCTCAATTAAACATGGTTTTATTGGACAAACAAAAAAAAAGGGAAAAACAAACAGGGCATTTTTTCCCGGTTTTGATGTTTAAAGTTTTGGAGTAAATTTGCCAAAAGAGTAAGTAGGTTTTTCTTTTTATATTTTATGTACGGAGGCCATGCTTTCTTAAAATTCTTGTATTGGAAAAGACTCACAGAGTTAATCTACACTAATCTTTAAGTAGTCATTATTCTCCATTGAAAAAACAAAATGCATTACCAGAATTATTATAGTATCCCCAAAGTGAAAAGAGTTTAAAGACCAACACCTAGTCTACCCTCCTCATTTTCCACGAGGGAACAGAGGACCGAAGCAACTAAGGGACTTACATGCCCAAAGCCACACAGTGAGTATACAGTAGGGCTTAAGATCAGAATCTTTAGCCCCAAGGAAGGCTCATTGATTGCTGTACCATCTCACCCTGGATAACAGTATTTCAGGTGATTAATATGGTGCATCTCCCTGGAGTATCAGTTTTGCTCTAAGATTTAAAAGCAAGCAAGCAAACTAAATAGTTCATAATTTAAATCCTTTTTATATTAAAGTGAACATGGCCATATTGTGGAGTAAAAATCATAGGGATTTAATAAATAAAACAGGAAACTTCAAAGAAATGTCCCTTTTTAGAAAAGAAGGCAGGGAGCAAGAAGAGGGTCTGTCTCAGTCTTTACTCCCAGATGTCTTGGTTCAAATGTGTTCTCTCTGCCTTTAGAGATTTTTCAGAGGGAAATTTTTTGAGACACTCTGGCATCTCTTAGGTGTATGATGGACAATAGTGAACTACCAATTAATGACATTGTTCATAATTATTCTGTTAAATGACACTGTGAGATGCCAGAAACACACTTTTTCCATTAATATATAATTTAAAATTGTCTAAATACATGTTAACAGATCCTATAATGGAATAGATTTAAATTTTTTCTCTGAGAAATTTGATTTTTTAAGCTGATTTCAATAGAAAATGTATCTGATTAGTTAGAAATGTGTTACTTGAATGAATGCATTTTGCTACAAAGGTTATCTTTGAAATGATGTGAATAATCTGTCTTATGCCCACAAGTACTGTGAATACTAACACTTCATTCTTAACTCATCTAGTTGTCATTAGGTGCAGCAGCTGATGCAATCTTCCATTAAGCAGTCTCAGAACTGTGGGTGGTCTTGGAAACTATACCATATGAACTGTAATACACAATAGAGTGAGTTAGGGATTTTTCTTTTTTCAGCTTTAATTTTGAATCTTGCAGTTCCTATTGGTTGAAATCGAGCAAAAGAATAGAGGGAACCTGATTTTAGCATCAATCTATATTGATGCAGAGCTCCTTATATACTTATTGATTAGAGAGTTTAAACTTAACTGCAGCCATTTCTTTTCTATTTGAGTTGTTTATTTACTTAACTAAAGGAACTGACCTGACGATGCTTGCAAACAGGGGCACTGTTGGCTGTTTACATTTTTAAAACCATACGCTAATAAGATAAACTAATGAAAGGGAAAATATAATACATTTTAACCATACTTTGATTAAACCAGCACTGGGTAAGTTTTAGTGGGACATTTTGGAAGTGTAGCACACAATTGACATCAATACCAAATTGGCTGTGTTCATTGTGGGATTATTATAAAAGGAGTTATTCATCATGTTTGGAAACTTAACCCCACTTTAAAAGGGCTGAAACTTAACAGTGTTATGTATATCTTTATAGGTTTCTTTATAAAAATAACTTAAAGTGCGTTAAATATAATAAGTGCTCAATAAATAGCTATTGATTTGATTTCCATGAGAAATGCAGTGCATTGGAAGCCCAGAATGGAAGGAAAATGCAAAGTAAATTAGTAATAATTTTGCATTCACTAGGTGGAGATGGAAGCAAGTGGTATGTATGGATTTAGCCACTGAAGAAAGAGAAATCTGCTCATAGATCTCTGAAACGAAAGCCATCATTTATTAATCTCAAGAGAAATATTCTTAAAAAATTATCTTTGTGTATATGCATTTAAAGAAAAAAATCTTTCCAAACAATTGGAATGACAAGAAAACTGTCTTTCATTTGTGGTAAATGAGCTACAAATGTATGCATTTACAATTTTTCTTCAATATTCAAATGAGAAATCTGCAACCGCAAAGAAGTTAAGTCTTCAAAGTGCTACTTTTTTTTTTTCCTGGCATAGATGGTCCCCAGTCTTTTCCATTATAGTCTAGAGTCCTTAATAAAGAAACCACAAGCTATTCTCTAGTACAGCATTTTAGCTCCCAACTTTAATTTTGGTTTTAGTCCAACAGGCAGATAGTTTAAAAAGTTTTCTGTCTCCCATCCTAGTTTGTTTCTTAAACTCTCTCAAATCTTAAAGGGATAAAATTGTAGTGCTGTTCATTTTGTACCTTCCATCTCTACCTGCGAAGTTTTGTTTTTTAATGGTTTAGCACAGATACTTCAAAGTTCAACTGCTCTCCCTTCTTTTTCTTTTTCTAACCCCCCTCCGCCCACCCGCTTTTTCTTTTTTCTTTCTTTCTTCCTTCTTCCTCCTCCAGCTCCCTCTTGGGCCCCCTCCCCATCCCCCCTGTCCCCTTTGGAAGCCCCTGCGATGACACTGTTCATTGATGCATCTCCCTCATTAGCATTGCTGCAGCTTGGCTCAGAGGTTTCAGAGGCAATCCGTCATGAGAAAACTGAAGAATGTGCCCCATTTGCATGATTCTGTGCCAGAATGCAACTTTTTCTCAGCTGTTCTTTGTGTAATTTCCCCTTGAGCGTTCAACTTTCCCATGAAGTCCTAGAAATCATATTACGGATTTCCAACCCAATTGAAATGCTCTTCAGATTAGCTTGACACACTTGCTTCCTTCCTCCAACAACTTCAAAGTTCTTCGTAAACAGAGCAAATCGGTACAAAAAAACAGGTTTCGCCTTTTATTGTTTGGAAATGTAGGAAGCATTAAATGAATAATTTTGCTTTGAAAGTGCAAGGGTACATATTATATGTGCAAATGTATATTTATTACACATGTCCAAATGAGGCCACAGTGCTAATAAACACTTAGACGATCTCTGCTTCCTAGTCACTTAGTGCCACTGAAAACCACATTCTGTAACCCACCACAGAGAGACTCAAGAGCAGAAACAGCAAAAAGCTGGATGAAGTACTCACTGTTTAATAAAGAGAACTTCCCCCATAAGTCAAGGAAATCTGCTTTGCAGCTCTCGGATGAGCACATTTTAATAAATAACGAATTCATAGTAGCTAACTAACTGCTAATTAAATATGTATTCTCACAGTATTCTTTTCCTAGATAAAAAATTATTGTGACAACTACAGCACTGGGACACGCAACCTGTTACCAAGGTTTCCATTTTCCAGAAATTAAGATAATGTGCTATACACACATGATGCCCCACATTCCAGAAGAGAAAATGCTCCATTAACACGTTCATCATGTTGCATTTGAATTAACAACAGAAAACAATTTACGCACAGACGCAGACAATCTTTAGCCCCTTTCAACGACGTGCTATTCTTCTCAGTGTCATTATATACAGATCAGTATAGAGTCTTTTCATTCCCTCTTGCCTTTTAGGGCACTTAGGAGTAAGAATAAACTACTTAGTTTTTATTATTTCCATTCTGGAAACCGTAGAACTATTATTGTTTGATTACCCTTTGACTCTTGGTTGGAGTGCATCCATTTGGGTAAAATAATGAAGATATTCTAAAAGTGCTTTAGTTATATAACTACTTAAAATGTTAAATTATGTCGTAGTCTTTTAGAAGGAACAAAATGACTTTGGAATGGGAAAGCAGAAATATCGGACTTACTGAGTTCCAAACAGAATTAAAATGACTGAAAGATAATTCCCTGCTCCAACAGAAGAAAATAAAGCTCTTAAAGTTCAAAAATTTGGTTGTTGGAGGAACGCTCACACAGTGATTAGAGTTAGGTTGCAGAAGATTTCATTAATTATAGGTGACTGGTTTTCCCTCAGCATACAGCTCAGGTCTCGCCGCCCCCCCCCCCCCACCTCATCTCAAACTGTTGTCTAACCTTTCCCTTAATCCATCTCATCTTGAGCTGATGGGAACTGCTTTCATTCCACCTCTTGTGGAGGTAATGAAACAATCTTCTTATTCACTTGGTTCCTCTGAGCCGGTGACGTGCAACAACAACAAAAAAAAGCAAGCGCCCTGATTAATGGCTGCTAATTAGCAATGTTAATGACCAGGTGTCCGAGAGCATGGCCAGCTCCTCTCAGCATGGAGTGATCGCTCAATGAGGGCCCTGCAAATCCATTCCCAGTGACCCTTCCCCTCAGCTGCCAGTAATGAAGGCCGCTTGCTCGTTACTCCCGGGAGGGGCGCAGGAGGAGACCCAGGCCTGGGACCCAAACCCTTGGCTGGGGTCTAGTGGATCTTCCATTAATTAAGGTTAGCGTTTCTGGCCCCCAAAAGCTCAAAGGTAAGGAAGTGAGGGGCAGGGAGATGAACTCAACCTCTCTTGTCTCGGGAGGCGATTCTTTTCTAAATGGAACCAGCAGTTAATTTGGGCTATCCACATGTATATCTATAATTTTGACTCTTTGTTAGCTATACATATCATCTTCTCTGGCTCTATTATTATCCCGAGATCATTCACGTGGGGGAAGCAAATCTCACACTAACTCTCAAATACAACTTTCTATCTGGGAGGTTTACTGTTCTCTTTTTACCATTCAGGTTTACAGATGAGTGGCAGCAGAAACTCGGAGCACCTAGATCTGTGCTTAAAAAATTAGTTGTCCTTTAAAAAATATTTTCCTGCTTAGGAGATGGGTTGAACATGCCAGTGCTGTTAGCTGTCATGTAGGAGTAAGGGAATTATATTACTTTAAAAGAAAACAACACAAAAGCAAGCTTTTCCAAGAGCTTTCTAGAAAATCAGCTCTATAAAGACCTGAAAAATTATTTTACTAATTAGAGTTGGTTCCTTTTTTTAAATGCTGACCAGAAAATTGAAAAGTGACAAGACTGAAGTCTTTGCAGATAATTAACCATTAACTGTATTTGCCAATTTGTGACAAGCCGATTCTCTGAGTTTACACATTTACTTTCTCTTCACTGGTGAATGGCCTTGTACTTTCTCCAGGGAGGGGGTGGGGGGAATGATTCAGTTTGGAAGAAACAGACTAAAATGGAAAAAGGTATGCCATGTCATTGCTTTTGTTTTATCAGGCCACATATATATATATAGCAGGCTTTTTATATCTATCTATCTATCTATCTATCTATCTATCTATCATCTATCTATTTATCTATCTACCTAAAGTGAGGATAGCACCTTGGTTAATTTAGAAATCTCCCCCCCCCCACCTTTAACAAGGTTTTTATTTGTTGAAATGTCTTATGTTTGATACCATTGTGATGAGTTTCTTTTGATGACATTGTGAAGAATGTAAAATTTATTTCAGTAGAATAAGTGCTATTGTGAAAATTACTGACTATTCATAGGTGATAAAATACGTCCCATGTCCTGTACCTAATAGCAGGGTTTAAAAAATCATGGTCACTAGGTTGCTGCTGGCCAGTAGGCCCAAATGAAATTTGACAAGAAAAACTTCAGAGCTTTATTCCAAGTGTGGACAAGGCCAAAGAACATTACCTCATAAGCTACGAAAGGAGGCTGCCTAGACAGGAGACTGGCTTCTCTGTCATTAGAGCTCACCTTCTGTTGCAGTAATATCTGATGTAGTTTTTTGGAAGGAGGGGTAAAAATTGTCTCCCTATGTAGAGAATTTAGTAAACTCTTTCACGGTAGAAAATTTAGAAAACATTGAAAATCACCAGCACACATACATTTGCATGCATTCACACATGTACGGTACACACAGTCCTAACCAGAGCTATCAATGGCCAACATGTTGCTATGTATTCTAGCCATCTTTTTCTTGCATAGTTACTCTTTCTCTTTTAACAAAATTATGTTGTACTGCATGTGTTTTATAAACTACTTTTTAAATTAACAATCTAACATAAATCTATTGTGAAATATTCTTCTGCAGTGGTATATTATGACAGCTTCTACTGAGAGCCACAAGTCTCCATTAACCATTCATGGTTAATGCAGATTTCTAGAGTTATTATAGAGCCATATTACTGTGATGATCCCAGTGCTAAAGGGAAGGCCACAGGTACCATCCTGGCCAGTCCCTCCTACATAGAGGACATTGAAGATTTGTTGAGGATTGAGTTATATCCGTCCATTAGCTCAGATTCTCCTTCTGTTTGTTCTCTCCACAGTCCTTAGAACAGAATGAGTGTACCAGGGGTGCACTATATCCAATTAATTAATTATTAGCAAAGAAGGGACAAAACTGTGTGAACATAAGCTTCATGAGAGAAGAGAACTTGTATATCTTCTCACCTATATATCTGCAGTGCCCAGAACCATGCCTGGCATGTAATGGGTACTCAATACATATTTTTGAATGAATGAATGAACAGTTAAAAGGTAATTTGACTATATTCTAGTTTATTCATGTATTAGACTCTGATGTGTTTTCTTTAGTGGCAGAGAGAATGATGGATTTTTAGTTAGTGTCCTGGAAGTAATCACAGGGCATAGCTCTTGAGGGAACTCTCCCCTCTTGCATGTCACCTGTGGTACTGGTAGAAATAAACATAAGCAGAGACACAGCTCTATTCTAGCCAGAATTCATGAAAACCCTGAGATCTATTGCTTGCTTCCATGTGTCTTGTCCTACCTGATCCTCTATCTGGCTAAAACAATCTTGCCCTCCCCCAAAAATTACACTTTTGAGCCCCAAGATCATTAATTTGGACTTGAAATTAACATGCATTCTAAATTAAATCTGGCATTATAAAGATTTAAATATTTTGTGTATCTCTTTTTTCCATTTTTAGGTTTATGAAACAAAGTCCATTTGTAGGCTGAATGTATTCTGGCCTGGAAAACGAATAAATAAGTTATCGATGGCAGGAGAATCAGTTGCATTTAGTGAGACTCAAAGTTAAAAAGTGTAGGGTTAAAAAAAAAAGCATAGTGCTTGTTAGTTGGATTTCTTTCCTTTTATAACTTGAAAAATACAAGTTATCCTAAGAAAATAACCAAGAAATAATAGAAAATAGCCACCTTGCCTCAAAAGATGTTTTGCAGCAATTAGCAGAAGAAGCAGTCCTATCCTCTGTAAGAGGCCCTTGTCTATTGTGTGCAGTAGGGATATCTGTTCCTTGACCCCTCTCACTCACCTACCTCCGGCGCTTTGTTCAGGCAGCAGGGGCAGAGCGGACCCCTTTGGTAAATTTAGCCTGTTGGAATAGCAAATGGAGAATGCTGTAATGCATTCACCCTTTCCTCCATCCATCCATCAATCGTTCTATTAATCAATCAATTGAAAAGCCTGTTCAAGGGTCTCTCTACAACCCATTATCCACAGTGAGTCAAAGAAACGTGGCTCCTACACTTTGCAGCTTGTAGTTTTAGAGAAAACAACAATGGAGGTAGGAACAGGGGATAAATAGACAACAGGTAAAACACTGAGCAAGTATGTGAAATGAAAACAATGAATAATATTAACATTGTCAATCAATTAACAGGTGTTTATGGTGTGCTAATTACATGTTCATCACTGGGCTTGGGTGCTCTACAAGTGAAGTGGCTAAGGATCAGGAAGACTTCTTATAAATCACAGTTTTAAGTAATGAGAAACTAAAGAGGTTTACTTTCTATTCTGTTTAAGACTTTGTGCAGGCAAGTGTATGGGGGATGGAGGGTGTGCATTCTCTTTTTGGCACTTGCTGAAAGTAATAGAATGGCTATGATGGGAGGGGGAGGATGTGATGATTTAGAAAGTTGAATTTATTAATTTTAAAATCAAACATTGCAAAGTTGAAATGGGCCTGAAAAATAGTTTTTTCAGTTCTTTGCATTCAATGTTTAATTCTGTCTAAAACGTTGAGGCCTGCTTAGAGGTGCGTTTGTGTAGTAGAGGAATAAGATGATGGTCAAGCTGGCATGAGGTGAGCCAGTCAAGGGGTGCAGATGGAAACACGGGAAGTGAGGTCTTCTTGGATGTAACTGTGACCCAGAAGAGGTTTTAGAAGCCATTCACAAGGGTCTTGTTTCTTATTTGCAATAAGTCTTAGAGGAGAAAAGGGTTAATGTAGTCAAAATCCATAGTGGAGAACTCTTCGTGACAATGATAAAAGGCTGTTCAGTGAGGAAGAAATTGTGGTAAGGCAGGCAAGTGATGCCCAAGGCCTATATTATGGATGTCTTGTTCCTCTAATTCATGCATCAGGGAAAAGTCAAATCCTTATTACCTGACCTTTATTTATTTGAGACCTAGGAGTACTAAATCCTAAATCTTCATCAAAGTTTGCTGAAATTGGTATCCTGGCTTAATATATGATTATTTCATATTTGAAATCTGGGTAAAAATTTAAGTAAATACTTTCAGATAGACTGGGCTAACTGCGGATGCTCAATGGAATGATTATAATAGCATTTTCAAATATCGAAGGAGGGAAGAAGACAAGTCTTTTTTGACTGTCCATCCTATGGTAGTTATTGTGCTAAGCCCTCGAAAAATTGTCTAATTAATCTTTATAATCTTCAAAATAAAGTCGTATTATCCCCATGTTACAGATACCAAGGCTTGACAAATCAAGTATCTAGATCCTGGTCCCACAGTCACTGAGTGATGAGGAGTTGGGTCCTTATGACACCAAGCCATTGCTTTTGCCATAGCACCACACTGTGTCACATAATTTAGACTTTTTGTTTGTTTGCTTGTTTTGGTTCTCTTCCCTTTAGATATATAGTAGCCCAGAGTTGGATGAAATCAATATTTCTCATCAGTGCATTCCTCCTCGCCACAACTTATCTGGCGTACAAGTTATAATGGTTGAGTAGATATGTAGTCTTTCCTATTTTTGGATTACAATCAGGATACATTAGTCTCATGAAGCAGCGGATGTCTAGAAAGTCTTAATGCTCAGGACCTCGTAAGGAGCCAACTTGGCTAAAATCTTTAAAGCATCAAATAAAAGGTTTGATAGAAAAAGTTTTTCTTACCAGAGAGGACAACCTTAGAAAAGGGTGAGGCTTCTGACAAAGTATCTTGGACCCCATCCTGTTATTCTGAAGTCACGTCCCAATTTTAGGAATGCTAATACTGCAATCTGGACTTCCAAAATTCTTCATAGTAGACCCAGGGTTGCGATTTTCTGCTCATATTTGCCCTGAGGTTGTGTATTCCAGACCCTGACGACCATGTCCTTGAAGGTGCTGAAAGAGACTGTGCTTTTATTTCTGTGGTACATGAAAATATCTTCTACCACCTTATAGAAATGTAATTGTGAGGAGTTTTCAATATAAGGAGGTTCTCCTGGGAGCCCTCAACTATTTGAGATGAGTTGTTATTTTTTCTTCTTTTTGATGATGAAAATATTGATGCCAGATCACAAGATTATTGGCACACTGGCCCACAGTGATTACTTTTGGACAGAGGCAACAAGAGTCAGCGTGGATTGTGGCCACCATCCAGGGGAATATGTATAAATGGGCTCTCCATGACCACAGCCTGCTGGGATTCTATGAGTGTGAGAGGGTCCTGAGGATTCTTAGTTTCATACCTTTTGAGAGATGCTCAGGCACTTTCAGGGGTCTCTGTCAAAACAGAACATCATATTTTTACTCAAGATTAACAGTTACGATGGAGCAAGTGAGAACATTGAGTGGCTGGTGTTTTTCATTTTGAAGTCTGAAAAGAGCTAAAAGGTTCTCTCTGCTTTGTGCCTGGTCCTGTTAAGAGTTGTTTCAAATCATACCAATCTAAAGGAGGGCAGATAATCAGGAAAACTAATATTTATAAACTGTATTACACCAGGCCCTTTACAAATATTATTGCATTTATTTTAGGTGATAGGTATTACTCTTCTATTTTATATATTGAGAAACTGAATCTCCAGGAGATTAAATGTCATAGAGGTAGGAAGTGTCAGGACCATGCATTCAAGTCTAGGTGTGATTCCAAAATGGTTCATAATGGTACTGTCCCACATGGTAACCCTATTAGCCATATGGCTCTTTTAACTCGAATTCAAATTAAATATAATTAAATATTCAGTTCCTTAGTCAAACTAGCCACATTTCAAATGCTCATTAGCTGTATGGGGCTAGTAACTACTGTATTAGACAGGACAGGTATACAATGTTTCCATCATCAAAGAAACTTCTATTGGACAGTATCTGTCGATAATTAAGTTGAGAATTTTCCTTGACATAAGTATTCATGGAAGATAACAGTAATAAAACTTCTGCTTTAATGGAGAATGGTGGGGGTAAAGGGGAAGATAGAATATGAGATTTTATATTTTGAAGACCTTATATACTTGGATGATTTTTAATGAGGAGAGTAGTTTAATTGTAGATATGTTTCTGTAGTATAAACTAAACTAATAGTAGTAATAATATCAATTGTCTAATACTTCTTATGTGGTAGGTACTATTCTAAATTTGTTTCATATATAGACTCATTTAATCCTCAAAACAATCCTACAAAGTAGATGCCATTATTATTTCCACTTTATGGATGGTGAAACTGAGGCACAGTGAGGTTAAGCAATTTTCTAAGATTATCAGATAAGGAAAAATAGAACCAAGATTTCAACCATAGCCTGGCTTCAGATACTGAGTGTCTAATCATTATTCCATACAAGAATACTTTATAGGATTACTTAGGAGAGAGTTGTGAGAGTAAATTGCTAATTAGAAATGACGGCACAAAAAGCAATACATTGTTCTTTTAAAAAAGACAGCCTGAGTTGGTGGGAATGTAAACTGATACAGCCACTATGGAGGACAGTATGGAGGTTTCTCAAAAAACTAAAAATAGAACTACCATATGACCCAGCAATCCCACTTCTGGGCATATACCCAGAGAAAACCATAATTCGAAAAGACACATGCACCCCAATGTTCATTACAGCACTGATTACAATAGCCAGGTCATGGAAGCAACCGAAATGTCCATCTACAGAGGAATGGATAAAGAAGATGTGGTACATATAGACAATGGAATATTACTCAGCCATAAAAAGGAACAAAATTGTGCCATTTGCAGAGACGTAGATGGACCTAGAGACTATCATATAGAGTGTGAAGTAAGTCAGAAAGAGAAAAACAAATATTGTATAATATTGCTTATATGTGGAATCTAGAGAAATGATACAGATGAATTTATTTGCAAAGCAGAAATAGAGACACAGACGTAGAGAACAAAGGTATGGATACCAAGGGGGAGAGGAGGGGTGGGATGAATTGGGAGATTGGGATTGACATATATACACTACTATGTATAAAATAGATAGCTAATGAGAACCTACTGTATAGCACAGGGAACTCTACTCAGTCCTCTGTGGTGACCTAAGTGGGAAGGAAATCCAAAAAAGAGGGGCTATATGTATACATGTAGCTGATTCACTTCATTGTACAGCAGAAACTCACACAACATTGTAAAGCAACTATACTCCAATAAAAATTAAAAAAAAAAAAAAAAAAGAACAGCCTGAACCAAGCAATACTTCCTTTTGTGTGCTGTATGTGTGTATGTATGTATGTGAAATAAATATTACATGTGTATAAATATGTATAAATATTACATGTGTATATACACACACACACGCAAATTTCTACCTTTGTGAAGCCAACAAGTCATATGTAGTGTTGTTCATGGCAAGTAGATGAGTGAGAAAGGAGAGGCTATTATAATTGGAGAATAGCAAATACTATATAATTAACTCCTGGTAAAATTTATTTTCCTTACCTGCTTCAACAACAAGTAAAAGAGAGAAACAATGATTAAGAGCAAACCCCAAATGGGCTAACCTTAATATTTTTGTAAACTAGGTTTACAAAGTTTGCAAAGTAGGTTTAAAAGTTCTTTACGTGTTTCAGAAAAATTCTGGAATGAGGGCTTCAGCTTTGACTTGGAGTACATAAATCAAATTCCTGTTACCGCGTGTGTAATTTGTGCACTTGAAAGCTTTAAATTATTTCATAATCTGTGTATCTAATGCATTCCCAAATGGTGTTCTTTTACCTCCCATCTCAGTTAACCTCACAGAAGACAATAGTGGTCCAGAACAGGACCTTGTCCATATTGGGGCCATTGCCATTTCATGCATTGAGTGGCTCTATTGATATCTTACTGGTTGGGTGTTTCAGTCTTGAACACATTGCTATGATGACCATATCTAAAAATTCCCTTACCTTTGTGGTGCTTATAATCTTACCTGTCTACCCATCAGGATGCCCACTATAAACACATATTTGTAAACCAACTGTAAATTCTTCAATACAGAGTAATATGGAACAGAGAATGTTTCATAATTATTCAGACCAATATCCATTTTCTTCAAGAATATGTAGTAAAATACACTGAATATTACATATAAGAATGTGGCAATTTGATTTTTTTCTGTTTGAGCCATAATTTCAGTGTTGGAAAAGCCTTAGAGTTCATCTACCCCACTGCTCTTAGAAGTTTTGGTGGACTGACCCAACACCACATAGAGCCTGGCAGAGCTGAGCCTTGAACCTCAGTTCTCTCTCTCCAGGAGCCATCAACCAGGCAACGCTTACCACGTTTTGTTCACTTTTTGACCTGATCTTGGGTGCACCGAATCTCGATTTAATAAACATTTAAACCATTTGAGAAATAGATTATCTTGCTTTGCTTGGCTACTGTAATCAAATATGTACTAAGTCTCTTGTGTATATCATCCATGTAGTACTATGAATATCTGAAACCACAGAACTAGAAGGAACCTTAGCGATTATCTAGTTCAGTTTCCTTGGGTTTCAGATGGAGAAAATGAGAAGTTCAGAGACTGGTTCAAGTCCCCCCAGCTAGTCAACAGCAGATTTGAGTTCCTATTCTAGATGGCCTAACCTCAAGTCTGGTCCTCTTATTCTATATTATTTCCAGTGCAGTGTACATCTCCGAGGGGATGGTCAGGTGTTCAAACAAGAATCCAAACATTGCCAAGGCCCAGTGACTCTTGTTCTAGTTGCCTTATGGGTGATTGGGACAGTGACGAAGAACAAATATTTGCCAAAGAATCATGAATAAGCTCAGCTTGGAATAAACTTTGATATGCAAATGACAGGGGTGGTTGTAAACATGAAAAAAGAAATTTCTTTCTTTAAAAAATTTAAAAATCAGTTATAAAACATATGGGGTCAGGCAAACCATTTAAGAAACTGGCATTCTCCACAATGTCTCATTGCTTTTGGAGTATTGCATTGGAATTGGAGCTTTGATAATGTCTATGAAGAATAAAGGCAAGAGGAAAGGGCTGCAGACAAATGAAAACCTTGGCTGTGTCCTGAGAGTTTTAGGTAATCCAGGCTCATAATTTGATTTGAGAAGAGCTACTCCAGGCTACTGTGTAATTAGAGAAGCATTCACTCGGCTGGCTCCTGTTGACTTCATCACGTTCTACTTCATTGCCCTTTATGCTAAAGCCCCTGTTGATGAGAGGGCGGAAACAGTAAGTACAAATGAAGCAATTAGCAGGTGGGAATGCTACCACTGTTTAAGGATAACATCCAATCTTTATTGGTACTTATTAAGAGAAGTCTAGAGCTTAGAGATAAAGGGAAATATTGCAAACCACAAAATGAGGAGTGTGGGAACAAAAGGAGAATAAAGGAAAAATTAGACCAATGTATCTATTTTATATTCTACAAATCTAATCACAAAGACTAGTTTTAAAAATAATATCAAACTTTCAATTTATTTATGATATAGTGAGTTACATTCTCATGTAAAGTTCATGCTTCTTCTTTTATTATGTGGATTAACTTGACAAATATTTTTTAACAGTTACTGTGTTCAAATGAGAGGAGGGTTTTGAGTTTGGTTGTAGTTAAACCCTCCAGCAGGGGGAGTTAAGATAATTAGCAAACCTCTTCGACAGGGTCCTGACATCCAGAGCACAGATTCACAGGCACTACTGGCAGAGTTGAAAATGCCCCCTGTAGACAAGGAATATAATGGGCAAAAGGAGGAAAGCAAGAACACTTGAAATCCTAGGACAGGATGTTGAAGGTGGACAAGAAAACTAGGGTACAGGCTTTCTCCCGCCCTCCATTTGCAGAGTAAGCCGTGTACTCTTGTCCTCTGTTTAATTATCTGAAAATAGGGCTAATAAATATCTATCCATCCAGAATGCTATAATTCTCATTTCTCAGTGAATAGCATTGCTCTTCTTGCTCCAGCCTTATTTTGAGTGTCTGAGTAGTAAGGTGGAGTATAAATAATTGTTATTCATTGCCATTCATCTCAGAGCAGCACAACAAGATTTGGGACATGGAAAAGATTCATGCATCCTCTCCAGACTAGGAATCGTAATATTTCAGAAATGTGGCAAATGGCAGTGCTTTTGGTCCTTGAATGTCTTATCCGTTAAAGCTCTGCTGGCAACTTCAGTTCCTTAAACTGGACATAGCTTCCTATTTAAATAGCAGATTTCCAGCTAGTCAACTTAAAAGTATGGAAGTTTGCAGAAAAATCGATGTCCTTTTCCTTTACCTTAGACAGTGATGGGAGGGTACTGTGGACAGAGATTTGTGCAGATATCCAGAAAGACAAAGTTTTTATAGTGCACTTGCTTGTTTAATAGGTTAACAATTGATATTGCAAGGTTAAATCTTTATCCTCATCCTAGGAAAACTATAGTTTCTGTTAGGGCATATTTTTAGCTTTCACTGTTATACAGTCTTCCTCTTTTTCATCCTTCCATCACTTAGTAGCCACCTGAGGCAGAACCAGATGGTCAAAAGTACAATCTCTTGGGTGATAATACTGAGATGCATGCTTATTTCACCCTCTGATAGAAACCCCAGGACTTGAATAGGACAGGACAGTATTTCAGTCAGACTGTCTAAAAATTATCCTCATCAGGTCTCCCCAAGCATTATTCAAGAGGAGGTGTGATCATGTAGGCAAAGCAAGGAAAGATAACTTCCAGAAGCTGCAAAATGTTGAGCACTTTGCATTAGCATCTTTGTTACCTTTGGTAGTGCTAGTAAATTTAGAAATATGCATATCATGAATTTTCTTTTGACAAGTATACATTGTGTATTTAAAATGTTTCATTCAAGTATCACCATTGTGCTTATAAACTTATTGGCATCTGCATCTTGGATGCCCCCAAATATTAAAATACCCACAAGACAAATACTAAGCCATAATTTCATAAATGTACCCAATTTCCACCTGCATTGTCTCTTGTCATCATTATCATCTTCACAGTTGCCACTGTTCCTTGAATTTGTTGTGGTGCTTCCTATCTTTTTTTAATTAAAAATTTTTTTTCTAATTAATTTTTTGCTTCATATTTTTGAGGGCATTTTCATAGTCATGAAGCCACTTAATTCTTCTGAACAACCTTGTGAATTTGGCAGGTGAGATAATATCATGATTCTACAGATAAGGAAACAGACACAGAGATGTTCTGTGCCACTCAGGGTGGCACAGTTTGGAATAGTATCCAAGTTTCTGGGTCAGTGAACTCCATCTGTTGTTAGTTTAAAGATACAAGTGCAAGAAACTGGAAGTCCTTTTCAGCAGTTATTCAGCCATTGGAAATTATCAGTTTTTTTGTCGAAAGATGAATAGAGCAAAAGATTCATGCATCCTCTCAAGACTGGGAATATTGGTATTTTAGAAATGCGGCAAGTGGCAGAACAGAATACAAAGAGTATGATTCATCTTTTCACCCCTCCCCATTCTCACGACCACATTTTTCTTGTTGAGTCAGGTTAAAAAATCAAGTAATGGGCAAATCTGGATGGTTGCAGTTGGGCTGAAAGACTTGTGATCCTCACTGCTTAAACCTATAAGCAGGGCTTCAAAGCAACCACTGGCAATGCTTCTTTTCTCTAAGACCTCATCTTCCTCCAAAAAATAAGAACTCAGTTGTACTTACAGGGCGGCTCTCAGGAATTTTCTGCTTTGGCAAACCATAGGCACACCATTTGTGTTGTCCAGTTCATCTCCTACAGCCCATTCTCCTAATAAATTCCTTTTCCTCTACATAGTGAAATGAACTTCACTGTTGATCAGTTCAATTTATATTTGATGAAAAATTTTCTGAGAACATACCCATCCACAGTTTGAAGGGCTGAACAAAGTGACTGTTTTTAAAACAGTTATTTCAGTCTCTAGTATTCGTAAAGGTACAGGGCAGTTAAAAAGAAGAGTAAAGACTGAAGATTTGTGCTAATGAAGGAAAGTAACCAGGATACCCACAATGTACCTCATACATAGGTTCTCCAGCTCACGGTGACCCACCTGGATGCCTTTTAGGGTTTCTTTCCCTCTTGATGGTAGCCTGAGGCCTCTTTGGGCCTGGCCTGAGGAAGCCTAAATGTATTATCTCCTTAACAGATAATCTGTAGTGGACCACAAATGATGATTGATGCTTCTGTGTTGCCTGGAGCCTCTGCACCTGATGCCATTTGAAACTCCTACAGGAAACACTGGGCATCCTATTCCAGGGTGTCCTTAGAGCCAACGACAGATTCCTCTTGCTCGCTCAAAAGGCACACTTCCTGTTGTTTTGGGTGGTCTGTCCAATGCCCAGATTTGAAAATGTTTAAAGGGAGAATAAAGAACATTTAAAAATTCATAAGTAAAATACTTTAGAGTTGATAGAACTTGGTGTTGATAGCATAATGTGGAAATAGCATGATTCTCTATTTACCGTGAGTATTTGGTGGCAAGCAGACCTGGTGGGGGATAATTTTTTCTTTTTTAACATCTTTATTGGAGTATAATTGCTTTACCATGATGTTTTAGTTTCTGCTTTATAACAAAGTGAATCGGCTACACATATACATATATCCCCATATCTCCTCCCTCTTGCGTCTCCCTCCCACCCTCCCTATCCCACCCCTCTAGGTGGTCACAAAGGAGCAAGCTGATCTCCCTGTGCTATGCGGCTGCTTCCCACTAGCTATCTATTTTACATTTGGTAGTATATATAAGTCCATGCAACTCTCTCACTTCATCCCTGTTTACCCTTCCCCCTCCCCGTATCCTCAAGTCCATTCTCTACATCTGTGTCTTTATTTCTGTCCAGCCCGTAGGTTCTTCAGAACCTTTTCTTTTTTTTTTAGATTCCATATATATGTGTTAGCATACGGTATTTGTTTTTCTCTTTCTGACTTACTTCACTCTGTATGACAGACTCTAGGTCCATCCACCTCACTACAAGTAACTCAATTTCGTTTCTTTTTATGGCTGAGTAATATTCCATTGTATATATGTGCCACATCTTCTTTATCCATTCATCTGTTGATGGACACTTAGGTTGCTTCCATGTCTTGGCTATTGTAAATAGAGCTGCAATGAACATTTTGGTACATGACTCTTTTTGAATTATGGTTTTCTCAGGGTATATGCCCAGTAGTGGGATTGCTGGGTCATATGGTAGTTCTATTTTTAGTTTTTTAAGGAACCTCCATACTGTTCTCCATAGTGGCTGTATCAGTTTACATTCCCACCAACAGTGCAAGAGAGTTCCCTTCTCTCCACACGCTCTCCAGCATTCATTATTTGTAGATTTTTTGATGATGGCCATTCTGACTGGTGTGCGGTGATACCTCATTATAGTTTTGATTTGCATTTCTCTAATGATTAGTGATGTTGAGCATTCTTTCGTGTGTTTGTTGGCAATCTGTATATCTTCTTTGGAGAAATGTCTATTTAGGTCTTCTGCCCATTTTTGAATTGGGTTGTTTGTTTTTTTGATATTGAGCCGCATGAGCTGCTTGTAAATTTTGGAGTCTAATCCAAATGCTTCACTTGCAAATATTTTCTCCCATTCTGAGGGTTGTCTTTTCGTCTTGTTTATGGTTTCCTTTGCTGTGCAAAAGCTTTGAAGTTTCATTAGGTCCCATTTGTTTATTTTGTTTTTATTTCCATTTCTCTAGGAGGTGGGTCAGAAAGGATCTTGCTGTGATTTATGTCATAGAGTGTTCTGCCTATGTTTTCCTCTAAGAATTTGATAGTGTCTGGCCTTACATTTAGGTCTTTAATGCATTTTGAGTTTATTTTTGTGTATGGTGTTAGGGAGTGTTCTAATTTCATTCTTTTACATGTAGCTGTCCAGTTTTCCCAGCACCACTTATTGAAGAGGCTGTCTTTTCTCCATTGTATATTCTTGCCTCCTTTATCAAAAATAAGGTGACCATATGTGCGTGGGTTTATCTCTGGGCTCTCTATCCTGTTCTGTTGATCTATATTTCTGTTTTTGTGCCAGTATCATACTGTCTTGATGACTGTAGCTTTGTAGTATAGTCTGAAGTCTGGGAGCCTCATTCCTCCAGCTCCGTTTTTCTTTCTCAAGATTGCTTTGGCTATTCGGGGTCTTTTGTGTTTCCATACAAATTGTGAATTTTTTGGTTCTAGTTCTGTGAAAGATGCCATTGGTAGTGTGATAGGGCTTGCATTGAATCTGTAGATTGCTTTGGGTAGTATAGTCATTTTCACGATGTTGATTCTTCCAATCCATGAACATGGTATATCTCTCCATCTATTTGTATCATCTTTAATTTCTTTCATCAGTGTCTTACAGTTTTCTGCATACTGGTCTTTTGTCTCCTTAGGTAGGTTTATTCCTAGGTATTTTATTCTTTTTGTTGCAGTGGTAAAAGGGGGTGTTTCCTTAATTTCTCTTTCAGATTTTTCATCATTAGTGTATAGGAATGCAAGAGATTTCTGTGCATTAATTTTGTATCCTGCTACTTTACCAGATTCATTGATTAGCTCTAGGAGTTTTCTGGTAGCATCTTTAGGATTCTCTGTGTGTAGCATCATATCATCTGCAAACAGTGACAGTTTTACTTATTCTTTTCCGATTTGGATTCCTTTTATTTCTTTTTCTTCTCTGATTGCTGTGGCTAAAACTTCCAAAACTATGTTGAATAATAGCAGTGAGAGTGGGCAACCTTGTCTTGTTCCTGATCTTAGTGGAAGTGGTTTCAATTTTTCACCATTGAAAATGATGTTGGCTGTGGGTTTGTCATATATGGCCTTTATTATGTTGAGGTAAGTTCCTTCTATGCCTACTTTCTGGAGGGTTTTTATCATAAATGGGTGTTGAACTTTGTCAAAAGCTTTTTCTGCATCTATTGAGATGATCATATGGTTTTTCTCCTATGGTGTATCACATTGACTGATTTGCGTATATTGAAGAATCCTTGCATTCCTGGGATAAACCCCACTTGATCATGGTGTATGATCCTTTTTATATGCTGTTGGATTCTGTTTGCTAGTATTTTGCTGAGGATTTTTGCATCTATGTTCATCCTTGTTATTGGCCTGTAGTTTTCTTTCTTTGTGACATCTTTGTCTGGTTTTGGTATCAGGGTGATGGTGGCCTCATAGAATGAGTTTGCAAGTGTTTCTCCCTCTGCTATACTTTGGAAGAGTTTGAGAAGGATAGTTATTAGCTCTTCTCTAAATGTTTGATAGAATTCGCCTGTGAAGCCATCTGGTCTTGGGCTTTTGTTTGTTGGAAGATTTTTAATCACAGTCTCGATTTCAGTGCTTCTGATTGGTCTGTTTATATTTTCTATTTCTTCCTGGTTCAGTCTCAGAAGGTTGTGCTTTTCTAAGAATTTGTCCATTTCTTCCAGGTTGTCCATTTTATTGGCATATAGTTGCTTGTAGTAATGTCTCATGATCCTTTGTATTTCTGCTGTGTCAGTTCTTACTTTTCCTTTTTCATTTCTAATTCTATTGATTTGAGTCTTCTCCCTTTTTTCTTGATGAGCCTGGCTAGGTTTATCAATTTTGTTTATCTCCTCAAAGAACCAGCTTTTAGTTTTATTGATCTTTGCTATTGTGTCCTTCATTTCTTTTTCATTTATTTTGGTTCTGATCCTTATGATTTCTTTCCTTACGCTAAGTTTGGGGAATTTTTCTTCTTCTTTCTCTAATTTCTTTAGGTGTAAGGTTAGCTTGTTTATTGGAGATGTTTCTTGTTTCTTGAGGTAGGGTTGTATTGCTATAACCTTCCCTCTTAGAACTGCTTTTGCTGCATCCCATAGGTTTTGGTTTGTTGTGTTTTCATTGTTATTTGTTTCTAGGTGTTTTTTGACTTCCTCTTTGATTTCTTCAGTGAGCTCTTGGTTATTAAGTAGTGTATTGTTTAGCCTCCATGTCTTAGTATTTTTACAGATTTTTCCTGTAATTGGTATTTAGTCTCATAGCGTTGTGGTCAGAAAAGATACTTGATACGATTTCAATTTTCTTAAATTTACCAAGGCTTGATTTGTGACCCAAGATATGATGTATCCTGGAGAATCTTCCATGAGCACTTGAGAAGAAAGTGTACTCTGTTGTTTTTGGGTGGGATGTCCTATAAATATCAATTAAGTCCATCTTGTTTAATGTATCATTTAAAGCTTGTGTTTCCTTATTTATTTTCATTTTGGATGATCTGTCCATTGGTGAAAGTGGGGTGTTAAAGTCCCCTACTATGACTGTGTTACTGTTGATTTCTCCTTTTATGGCTGTTAGCATTTGCCTTATGTATTGTGGTGCTGCTATGTTGGGTGCGTAAATATTTACAATTGTTATATCTTCTTCTCGGATTGATCCCTTGATCATTATGTAGTGTCCTTCTTTGTCTCTTGTTATAGTCTTTACTTTAAAGTCTATTTTGTCCGAAATAAGAATTGCTACTCCAGCTTTATTTGATTTTCATTTGCATGGATTATCTTTCTCCATCCCCTCACTTTCAGTCTGTATGTGTCCCTAGGTCTGACGTGGGTCTCTTGTAGACAGCATATATACGGATCTCGTTTTTGTATCCATTCAGCCAGTCTATGTCTTTTGGTTGGAACATTTGCTCCATTTACATTTAAGGTAATTATCGATATGTATGTTCCTATTGCCATTTTCTTAATTGTTTTGGGTTTGTTATTGTAGGTCTTTTGCTTCTCTTGTGTTTCCTGCCTAGAGAAGTTCCTTTAGCATTTGTTGTAAAGGTGGTTTGGTGGTGCTGAATTGTCTTAGCTTTTGCTTGTCTGTAAAGGTTTTAATTTCTCCGTCGGATCTGAATGAGACCCTTGCTGGGTAGAGTAATCTTGGTTGTAGGTTTTTCCCTTTCATCACTTATAATATGTCCTGCCACTCCCTTCTGGCTTGAAGAGTTTCTGCTGAAAGATCAGCTGTTAACCTTATGGGGATTCCCTTGTATGTTATTTGTTGATTTTCTCTTGCTGCTTTTAATATTTTTTCTTTGTATTTAATTTTTGATAGTTTGATTAGTATGTGTCTTGGTGTGTTTCTCCTTGGATTTATCCTGTATGGGACTCTCTCCACTTCCTGGACTTGAGTGACTATTTTCTTTACCATATTAGGGAAGTTTTCAACTATAATCTCTTCAAATATTTTCTCACCCCCTTTCTTTTTCTCCTCTTCTTCTGGGACCCCTATAATTCGAATGTTGGTGCGTTTAATGTTGTCCCAGAGGTCTCTAAGGCTGTCCTGAATTCTTTTCATTTTTTTTTTAAACATAAATAAAATTTTATTTCCTTCCTGCTTAAAAAAAACAAAAAGAACAAAAGATTGTCCCTATTACCTATAGGGTAAAGCACGAATGCTTTTTGTTGTTAGTGTGGGATTTTTTTTTTTTTTAAACATCTTTATTGAAGTATACTTGCTTTACAATGGTGTGTTAGTTTCTGCTTTATCTTTTCATTCTTTTTCTTTATTCTGCTCTGCGGTAGTTATTTCCACTATTTTATCTTCCAGGTCACTTATCCATTCTTCTCCCTCAGTTATTCTGCCATTGATTCCTTCTAGAGAATTTTAAATTTCATTTATTGTGCTGTTCATCATTGTTTGTTTGCTCTTTAGTTCTTCTAGGTCCTTGTTAAACATTTCTTGTATTGTCTCCATTCTATTTCCAAGATTTTGGATCACCTTTACTGTCATTACTGTGAATTCTTTTTCAGGTATACTGCCTATTTCCTCTTCATTTGTTTGGTCTGGTGGGTTTTTACCTTGCTCCTTTGTCTGCTGTGTGTTTCTCTGTCTTCTCATTTTACTTAACTTATTGTGTTTGGGGTCTCCTTTTCACAGGCTGCAAGTTCGTAGTTCCCATTGTTTTTGGTGTCTGCCCCCAGTGGCTAAGGTTGGTTCAGTGGGTTGTGTAGGCTTCCTGGTGGAGGGGACTGGTGCCTGTGTTCTGGTGGATGAGGCTGGATCTTGTCTTTTGGTGGGCAGGACTGTGTGCGGTGGTGTGTTTTGGGGTGTCTGTGACCTTATTATGATTTTAGGCAGCCTCTCTGCTAATGGGTGGGGTTGTGTTCCTGTCTTGCTAGTTGTTTGGCATAGGGTGTCCAGCACTGTAGCTTGCTGGTCATTGAGTGGAGCTGGGTCTTAGCGTTGAGATGGAGATCAGGGAGAGCTTTCGCTGTTTGATATTACATGGATCCGGGAGGTCTCTGGTGGACCAATGTCCTGAACTCGGCTCTCCCACCTCAGAGCACAGGCCTGACACCTGGCTTGAGCATCAAGGGCCTGTCAGCCACATGGGTAAGAAGAAAAGGGAGAAAAAAAGAAAGAAAGAAAAATAAAAAATTAAAAAAATTTTTTTTAAATAAAAAAAAGTAATTAAAAAAAAAGAAAGAAGAGAGCAACCAAATCAAAGAACAAATCCACCAATGATAACAAGCGCTAAAAACTATACTAAACAAACAAACAAACAAACAAAAAAATGGACAGACAGAACCCTGGGACAAATGCTAAAAGCAAAGCTATACAGACAAAATCACACAAAGAAGCATACACATGCACACTCACAAAAAGAGAAAAAGGAAAAAATATATTTCTATATATTAAAAAAAAAAGGGAAGAGAGCAACCAAATCAATAAACAAATCTACCAATGATAATAAGCTCTAAATACTAAACTAAGATAAACATAAAACCAGAAACAAATTAGATGCAGAAAGCAATCCCCAAGTGTACAGTTCCTCCCAAAGTCCACCACCTCAATTTTGGGATGATTCATTGTCTATTGAGGTATTCCACAGATGCAGGGTACATCAAGTTGATTATGGAGATTTAATCCGCTGCTCCTGAGGCTGCATGGAGAGATTTCCCTTTCTCTTCTTCGTTCGCACAGCTCCTGGGGTTCATCTTTGGATTTGGCCCCGCCTCAGTGTGTAGGTCACCTGAGGGTGTCTGTTCTTCGCTCAGACAGGACGGGGTTAAAGTAGCAGCTGATTAGGGGGCTCTGGGTCACTCAGGCCGGGGGGAAGGAGGGATACGCAATGTGGGACGAGCCTGCGGCGGCAGAGGCCGGTGTGACGTTGCAACAGCCTGAGGCGCGCAGTGCGTTCTCCCGGGAAAGTTGTCCCTGGATCACGGGACCCTGGCAGTGGCGGGCTGCACAGCCTCCCTGGAGGGGAGGTTTGGGTAGTGACCTGCGCTTGCACACAGTATTCTTGGTGGCTGCAGCAGCATTGTTAGCATTTCATGCCTGTCTCTGGGGTCTGCGCTGATAGCCGCAGCTCGCGCCTGTCTCTGGAGCTCGTTTAGGTGGTTCTCTGAATCCCCTCTCCTCATGCACCCCGAAACAATGGTCTCTTGCCTCTTCGGCAGCTCCAGACTTTTTCCTGGACTCCCTCCCGGCTAGCTGTGGCGCACTAGCCCCCTTCAGGCTGTGTTCACGCAGCCAACCCCAGTCCTCTCCCTGGGATCTGACCTCCGAAGCCCAAGCCTCAGCTCCCAGCCCCCACCCGTCTCGGCAGGTGAGCAGACAAGCCTCTCAGGCTGGTGAGTGCTGGTCGGCACTGATCCTCTGTGCGGGAATCTCTCTGCTTTGTGCTCTGCACCCCTGTTGCCGCGCTCTCCTCCATGGCTCCGAAGCTTCCCCCCCACCCACCCAACGTCTCCACCAGTGAAGGGGCTTCCTAATGTGTGGAAACTTTTCCTCCTTCACAGCTCCCTCCCAGAGGTGCAGGTCCTGTCCCTATTCTTTTGTCTCTGTTTTTTCTTTTTTCTTTTGCCCTACCCAGGTACATGGGGAGTTTCTTGCCTTTTGGGAAATCTTAGGTCTCCTGCCAGCATTCGGTAGGTGTTCTGTAGGAGTTGTTCCACATGTAGATGTATTTCTGATGTATTTGTGGGGAGAAAGGTGATCTCCACGTCTTACTCCTCCGACATCTTGAAGGTCCTCATGATGGGGGATATTGATAGCACCTTCTTCCCTCTCTGAAGCAGCCAGTTCCGACCAGTGGTTCAGGCCTGTTTCTGACTAAGCAAGTTGTTCCTTTTAGATCCTGTTTTCAAGGTGGTCTCTGATGGTAGATGGAGGACACGTTTTTCTCTGCTGGTCCATGTGTCTGTACAGTCATTGGCCTCTCGGAGACTCCAGGTTGGAGGTCTTCATAAATTAGCCTCACCAGCCTTTTTGAACCAGATGCATTGTGCACACTGCAACTGGCTTGTAAAAGCAGTACATCTAATCACATAATGCCTCTATAATGTGGTTTTTTAAATTAAGTGACCCACAGGATATCAATCTGGTGGTAACAACTCCCAAAGGATGCAGCACTGGCAAACACTTCAAGAGCAGCTAGTACTACTATTAAATGTGATGTTCATTTCATCTGAACATATGGAAATAAAAACAAGTCATGGGAGAACTTCAGTGCTCTGTACATGCTATATTGTTCATAAACCTGTCATAAATAAGTGCCTCTTAAAAAGAAACCAATTAATAAATGTGCATTGAATTACAAAGTTTAAATATTCCATAATATGGGATCTCTCCCCACCCTCTCTACCCACATTCCCACCCCTGCCAGGGCCCCCTTGTTATTCAAGCTGTTATAACATTTTCCACTGTTTGGCACATCTCCGTTTTATTGTTGTCGATTGAGTTATTTGGTTGGTTTTGTTGCTTAAAAAAAAAATGGAGAAAAAATCTGTAAGCTATAAAATGCATCTTCTTTCTTCCTTTGTCTGTGTGTTAGAGTCTGGCTTGGCACTAGGGCCCCACCACAAACCTCCCACCAAGAGTATGTCATATTTCTATATGCTTGTGCATGTTCAGTTCTACCTCTTTTGAAATGATGCCCCAAACCAAGCAATGTTTACATAAGTAAAAGGGAGTTTCACTTTCATGCTGTAATTTCTGCGTGGAGCAGAGAGTTTTCCTAGCCATACCTTATACTTTGTTCATGGGTGAACTTGTGTTTTTCTAATGTGATGGTTTTATCCACCTTTGACAACAGATTTCTTTAGGAGATTACACACCTGGAATTAACTTCTTCTGCCAAGAATTACAGTGCACCTGGAAGTACTAAATCATTTTTATCCATGTTTTAGAAGCTTTTCATAATAAAATTGCATATCTTGAACTTGACCTGTCTCTTGAGGAGAAGCTTAAGGGCCAGAGTTGGGTAGGTATGTATATGGTGGTGTTACGAAGTAAATATATCCAGGATGTGTTTACTTCTCACCAGTCACACACTGGCTACCTGAACACCATCTCCCTGAGTATCTCACTTCTTAAGTGACTCTGCTTACTGCATAACATATGGAAATATGAGTATGTACTTTCAGCAGATTGTTTGCTATGTTTACACTGGTTCTAACACTAATCCCCATTAATGTTTGATATAGTTCTCAACAGGTTTAAGTAGATGTCAGACACCATATCTATTGCGTATGTGTTGGGCATGATATACACAAGGAGAATGATAAAGAAGTGTTTTTAAGGATTTCTTTCCTGAAGACATTTTTGCTAACTAGACTAAGTATTTTGAAAATGTGAAATACTTCCTGTGAGTATAAATGCCACCAAAATACAACATCAATTAATTTATAAAATCATGCAGGGAGTTTATTATACCATCAGTTTTGAGACCTATGATATTTTCTGTCTGTTGTGAAACTGTTGATAAGATCTTGTGAGGTACAACTGCAAGACTGTCCTCAAGAGATTCAGAAATATGAGCTGGAAAACTTTTTACAAATTCATGCAAACACATCAGAAAGATAATATAGTGTGAGTGTTAGAAATTACTTAAATAATTTCTTTGGTGGAGGAGGCATAGGGGGACAGGTATAGGAAATTTAGTGGAAAAAAAATTCCCTTTAAGTTTTGCTATGAGCATCAAATCTCCCATTTTGGCCATGAAACCTGAATATGCTCTAGTTTTCCTTGATGTGAAGTCATATGAGTAGAACAACAAATGCTTTTCATCCTTAGGCATCCTTGCCCTGCTATGTTTGGTTTGCCCTAAGTTTGCCAAACTGGTTCTGCTTATTCTTGTCAAACAGGGATAATTTCTTCTCTTGGTTGTCTCTGATATAGTGACAGCATTTTAAAGGCCAAAAGTTGCCGTAGTGACAAATTATAGAAGTATAAACATTTATTCTTTTTAGACGAAAACTCTGTAAGATTAAGAAAAGGAATAGAAAAATCATGGATAAACCAACACATTTATTTTGATGGATTTTATTTGTCAGGCAACATAAGAATGATATTGTAAGTGACGTAAATGATGTTTAGATAAAAAAGAAGGAGTACAGGAAAAACAAAATTTAGATACGTTAAAATAGACCTGCCAGCAAATTCAAACAAAAATAATTGAATTTCACAAATTACTATTCTCTGTAATTTTGGTTTAATCTTACATGAATGTGACTAAATTCTACCCCAGGTATAGATAAACTCATTATGTCCTTTAAGTGGTTCCAATTTCCTGATAACCAGCAGTCAAATCGAAGAACAAGCAGAATTAGTAGCCAAGTCTAATAAACGACTGGGAAAAATTGTATCTGTCTCATCCTTCTGGTTCCCACACACTCTGGTTACATCATTACTTAGCCTGTAAAGTCAGAGCCCAATTGGGCTCCAGAGTTTGGGTCAGGTGACCAAAACATCAAAATGCATCTGAAACTCTACCCTAAAGATGGGGTTTCAGCAGGGGCCTCTGGGTAGCTGACTCCTCTGCGGCTGCTGTGCAATTTTCGTATTTTATTTCACCTTTGCTTTCAGGCTTAGCTCTTGGTCCCACAGATTGATGGCCGAAGCAAACTTGTTGATATGGGTTTTTCTGTGCAGGTGTGTGGGCAAAATTATTTCCTGTACAACATACTACACTTGGTTATGTAATAGCTTAAAAGAAAAACAACCATGGAACGTTTCCCTATGAATTGGTTTTCATCAGCAGAGAGAATTCTAATGCGTTCCTTTTCCTTTTATCTTTTTTTGGTTTGTCTTTGAAAAGTGTTTTGGGTTTTATTTTGTCTTTAAAAATAAGTTAATGTCTAAATCCACAAAACTCAAAAGCCAAGTTTATCAGGTCCTCTGGATGCAACTCCTGACGATGGAGCTGAAATGCCGTGCTCCTCTTAAAGGAATGAAATGTGTAACTCTATCACCTTGCTAAGGTTTCACAGGGCAAGTATAGTGATGACAACAACTACTTGTTTTCTGCAGATGTAGAAAGGCATTTTTTTACATATGCAGGAAGCAACAGAAAACCTGGTCTTAGGGGACAGGTGAGTGAGTTGCCTTGCAAGAAATAAACCAAATAATCCTTAAAGTTGTAGTAACACATACAGAGCCAAAAGCTTGACACATCTATACACAAACGTGTTTTTAGGTTCAGGTTTACCTTTCTCTTGATTGCTACAATAGGTGCTTTGATCACTTCTGGCTGAGGATTTGTTCTGAACTTTCTTGAAGTAAAATCAGAAATGGAAAATCCACTGGAAACTGTCTTTGATACATTGTTATCAGGTATTCAGAGATATCTCCAGGAGGCAGGGATGTGCTAAAGAAGGAGGAAACTCAGGTGAAAGTTGGCTTTGTCAAAAACCAAGCCAAACCAAACAAATTGCTCTCTCAAGCCATTCTTCTTGGATCAAAGGATTACATATAAAATATATTTAATGATTTATACAACAAACATTAGTATGCACCAACTATTATGCTTGATTGTAGGGATACAAAGAAGGCGATGGGGAAAATAATGATAATGATGATTAACAGCTAGTATTTATGAAATGCCTGCTATATACACATTGTACTAGGTGCTGCACCACATTCATCCTAATCCTTACATTAATCCAGAAAGGCAATTATTATTACCACCCCTCCTACCCCTTTACAGAGGAGAAGCTGAGGATCAGAAAAGTTCAATGATTTGCTCAAGATCGTGCAGCTGTTTTGTGGTGGTACATAGAGGTAAGATTCCAGCCTACATCTGATTTAATCTGGGACCTCTGTCCTTCACCACCATCCCACCTTGCTTCCCTGTAAAATTCTTTATCCTTATGGCACTTTTATTGATAATATTGAGGTGGAATAAACCGGATGAGGAAATAATTGAAATTACTTTTGTTAAAACATTAACAGGACTAAGTGCTTGAGGAAAGTGAAAGTTTCATGGAAGAAATGGTTCAGGTTAGAACAGTGTTGAGGAGCCTTCTATCTACGGCAAGCAAAGCCGGGAAGAGTGTGGGTGGTAGATGAATACTTGGTTATCTTTTCCCCTGTAGGTAATCCCTCAAAAATAACTGATAACTACTTTTATCCTGGAAAACTATCTCTGAAAATACTGTGTAAGACAGAGCAAACTCCCGTCCCCACGGGTGCCTGCCAAATAAAGTAACTATGTGCTCACATATTTTCCAGTACAAGTGCTTCATTATTAATTCATGGTCCAGGTCCTTGGTACATGCTGTTACTAATATTAGGTTTCAGCAGAGAATAATGAACAGGAGCACTGGACTGGATGTCTTAACACTTCTTAACCAATGTTTGCAGTGCTAAATTCTATTTCGAGCTTAATGGGGGTCTTTACATAAACAAGAGGAGGGCTCTATAGAGGCTGTGGGTATAATTTTCCCACAGCTTAGCAACAGGAAGGGTAAGAGTCAGCATGATTAAGACCTGGTGGAAGGTTATGCAGGTAGGGATTTCCACCCTTAGGTCTCAGCTTATTCTTCTTAAGTCAGACAAGAAAAAGAGAGGCCTCCTGAGTTCGGAGTCCAACCAGAAAGTCTGGACCAGCTCCTTGCTTTGAAACTGCATCCCATCAGGAATGAAGGGAGGAGGTCTTGCTCTGGTGGGGTCCCCTACAGGTGGCCCCCAGAGCAGGGCCCGCTTACTCACTAGGCATAGCATGCATAGGTCCATGGTACTTTTAGTGGCTCACATAAATGTTCTCACGTGAATTCCGTTTAAAACAAGATGAAAAAACTGAATATGATGATGAATATATAATGATGAATCCAGCTTGGTTTATATTCATCTTTACACCAGCACAGTCATAAAGTATAACTTGTAATTATTCTCATGGAGCAAGGGAGCCAGGAGGGCAAAATGCTCATGAAAATTTTCATGTGGTCCTGCCCCAAAGAAGCCACATACCAGTGGCACTGGGTGGGGGGATGCTAAACACATTGAATTATTTCATTAGACAACCTGTTCTTCCTTACTGTTGTTTTCTCACTGTACATCTTACTGAGAGTGAGTCTTTGAGGGCAAAAAATAACTATCTGGGTTAACAACATTAAGATCACCTTTCCTCTGGGTTCCCAACAGTGCCCTGCCTGGCACAGAGTTAGTATTCAATAATTAGTTGCATATAATTGAAATTGATTTAAAGGATAATCACGTTGATGTATTTATTCATTAAGTGCAACAGCTATTTATTTAGTGCCAACTGTGTGTCGGGTACTGACTGCACTCAGTGTTAGAGATACAATGGGAAATAAGCTTCAGAGAAGGGCAATGAGAAGAAACACACAAAAATGACATTTTCAAGGGGCAGGGGCTTAGTAAAAATAAGGTGGAAGAAATCCCTGATTTCCATTTGAAAAATGTGTCAACCTCCTAATTAAAATAGATTTTCTTCTGTGGCACTGAAATACAAGCTAAATCAGTCATAAATACATGAAATGGAGATACAGCATTGTATTTGGTAGTTAAGATTTTTGAGCTATTTAAAAATAAAAGATGTTTAACTAAAATTAAAAGGAGGTTTGATGGGAATGGCTTAGCTCACCTGACTGTGGTGATTGGCTGTCCAAGCACAAAGAATCGGTGAGTGTTGTTTCTGTGAAGGGGCTAAAGTCACAGCTGGCTGTTTTCTCCTTGCTCTTGTTGGACCTGCTAGGATTCATGTTCAATTTTGAGATTCAACTGATAGAAGCTAAGTTTTCATGGGGGCTGTCTGAATCACTGGGCTTTAAGTAAGCACCTAGCTCTATTCACTTAGGTCTCTTAACGAGACTTCAGGCAACATATGGATCTTGCCTGGCCCATTCATATAACATACATTTATTGAGCCTCTACTGTGTATCAGGGTCTGTGCCTGTTTGATTTACAGAAAAGAATAAAACAGACTGCTCCCCTGCCCGCATAGGATTTACATTCTAGTTGGAGAGGGACAGATTAAAAATTTTAAAATAATGAACAAGGTTCAGGTTTCTGTAGTATATTCCAGTGGATATCTTTTATTTTGGCTTTTTGGTAACAGCAACCTGATTTTCCACAACATAGGGTCTTGGCAGACAATCTGTCAAGGAATCCCACCTTTCCCTAGCCATAAAGTGGGCATGTGACCAAATTTTGACCAGTCAGAACCTCTTTTCCGGAGATTGAGGGGCTGGGTGTTGATACCTTGGGCATGTGGCCAGATTCTGAAAAAAGGCCACCACTGATATCATGGAATAATGAACAGCCATAATGGACTGACTCGTGAGTTAAGGGTAACTCTTGCTTTAGTTTGCCGATGATAGTACCAAGTTATTAAATTATGTCGACCCTAAATTCCCTTCACCTTGTTCCCCCTTTATGGAGTTCAGTAGGGATCACCGAGAAGAATTTAAGCATAGATCATGGGATGATTGGATCAGCGTGGTTTAATGGAAAGAGCTTGGGAGTTGCACAGATTTGGGTCCCAAATAAAGCTTTGTCGAAGGATAGCTGTGTAACACCGACTCCAGGAGTCACCGTGAGGTTTAAATCTAGAGGGCCTAATGCGTATATGCCCCAAAATGTCAGTTCCTTTCCCTCACCTGCTTCTACTCTACACCTACCCTGCTGTTCCACACTGTCTTCATCATTACTATGTTGCCAGATCGGCGGGAAATTTAAAATAACGTGCACTAGCAACTCTGGGAAAAGAGAGGAAATAGAAAGGATTGGAAGGCTATCTAGTGAATGGATCCTCAGCCTGCCCCTTCCCTCTTCAAATACTGTAGGCTTGGAGCCGAGCGTGGACCAGAAACTCAAAACCTGGCTCGTTCTGTGGCTCATGAACTCTGCCTGGCACGAACACTTCTGTTTCAGCACATCTGTGATTGCCGTATCACCAGCATTTGCAGAATGGAGGATTAATTTTATTGTGCATTGGATCAGCAGATCTGGTGACATAATATTGCACGACGAAGAAGGATTACTCACCAGTTTCTGGATGCTGCATTTTTAGAAACTAACTCCACTTAACGATAAGTGCTGGATCTAACAACTTCCCCTTTTCCTCACTCCCACTCTCCAATCACCCAACCAACAAATATCACTTAATGCAAAAGCCAGCTCT
Organism: Eschrichtius robustus; assembly: GCF_028021215.1. NCBI lineage: Eukaryota > Metazoa > Chordata > Mammalia > Artiodactyla > Eschrichtiidae > Eschrichtius > Eschrichtius robustus. The sequence goes on along the minus strand of NC_090829.1, from coordinate 61,643,988 downwards.
CTTGGAACCAGATGGATACAGTTTTTTTCAGGATAAAGTTCTGGATATTCCCCCAAAGTAAAGGTTTTATTATACTTCTTCGGTTATTAAAAACAGATGTGTGTCATGTTTATAATGATGGCTCCAAGCACTTTTTTCACCTCTGGGTTTATGGAAAGCAATTTGCATAGGGTAAAATAATATAGTATTTGTGAGTCATTTCTGAGGAAAAAATAGGAAAATTATATAGTCTGCAAGCCAGACAGGGCTCATGGTCATAAGGAAATATGGCTACATCCCAGGGCAAACAAAGAGGAGACCTTGTTTCTTTTCCTGTCAGATACCCACTCAGGGTTTTGACTTATCATTTTTTCACCTGCGACCTCCATCTGCAGGAAGGGGAACTCAGAGATAGCCTCCTATCCAGGTCTAGAGTATAGCAGAGCTCAGTTGCACGCTGCATCCTGTAATTTCCCTACCTGCCGCTGGGCCAGTACTACCACTTCCCTTACCTGGTGTCTTTCTCTATGCGCTTTTTAAAATTCTAAATTTAGGCTATCACAGAGCCTTGTTGTTCCTCCAGTAGCATATCTTAAAAACTATTTCTTCCTTTCTCTGTAGCCTCAGCTTTGTCCACTCTTCTGTCATTTCTACTTTGCAATGGTTAACCAATTGTTGGGCTCCTGTGTCTCAGCTGGCTGTGGAGTATGGAGTGAGTAGGGCACTGTGGATAAATGTAAAAATGAGTGTGTGTGTGTGTGTGTGTGTGCGTGTGTGTGTTGGGGGAGAGTTCTTTATTGAGTGCTTATTACATGCCAGGCATTGCTCTAACTTAGTTTTTAGAGTTTGTTACATTTAATTTTCACAGCAGCTACATGAGGTAGGAGTTTGGACAGGACCTATATTTAAACCCTGCTTTACCATTTACTTGTAGAAATATGTAAGCTTAGAGGTAGGCACTATCCATATTTGTATGGTTCAAAAAACTGCTTTATCTGTTATATAGCCAGGGAAATTAAAAAAAAATATTTCAAAAAGTATTCTGTCAATTTTTCTTATATTCAAAGCTCTGATGGCCAAACTAGATATATGCCATATTCATTTTTTAACAGCACAAAGTACAAAGAAAGTGATCAAAAATATACAAACTGCTCTCATTTAGTCTATGCAAGCAGTGGACAGTAAAATATAATGGTCTACTTATTCTGCTGTGATTGACAGCCAAACCTTAGAGCAATTTGTGCTCTGATCAGATAGCAGGGTTTCTCCCATAACCTTGAGGTCCAAATCTCACTGCCCTTTATTGTGAAATTATCTGCCCTTTGACCTTTTGGAGAGCCTGGGACCCACATCTTCTAAAAGTCTTCCCTCAACCCTCCACTGACGTGTACAGTAAATGACTGATTGTCTCTATTCTACGACCATGGCAGACACAGAGAAATACCTAACTCACTTTAGCAAAACTTATCCTAATTGGCACTATAATCAAAGGTTACTGGAATGCTCCAGAAACTTACCTGGAGACCTGAATTTGGTGTCTTTTGAAGTTTTGGTAAAATAAGTGGTACCTTCTTTGTGCTTGTATTTTCTTTCCTTCCAAAGGGGGAATGAGGAAGAAAAAAAAATTGAAAGGAAAGCTAAAGCATCTCTTTTCACACAACCTTCCCTTCTCTCTTTCTCTGTAGCAGAAAGTGACACGGGGCTGCTGGGCTGGTTCAGGGGGTTATGCACATAAAGTCCTTGTCACCTGCGCTATTTAAAGTGGAATGGAAAAGTGCAGTTGAAAACATCCTGGAAGAAATGTTCTCTCCTAGGGCAGCCAGGGTCCTTTTCATCTTCACCTGAAGGCAGCCCTCACCCAATTTAATGCATCATTTAGTTCGACATTAGTGAAAAAAGCCTCCCCAGGCCTGCTCGCAATGACCCCAGGGCTCTGCAAAAAGACTGAGCAAGAGGGTTACTGGTTCTCACTTCCCCATTCAGAACCCTTCGTAAGGGAAACTTCAAAAATGGACATGGAGCCAAATGAGGAGGTTGAAGAGTGCAAGCCTTAAATGACAGACAAATGCTTTCTCTAAAGTTTTCCAGTCCTATCGCCCAGGAGATAGGAGGAGCCCTGGATAAATTTGTAGATATGTAGGAAGGAAGGCAAAAAGGAAGGAAGGAAGGAAGGAAGGAAGGAAGAGAGAACCCACTTTGTCAAGGCACTGTACCAGGTTTTTGGCATTATATCAACTAATCATCATAATGCTGTTTATATTTTTGTTATTCAATGTCAATTTTGCAGATTAGCAAACAGATACTCCCAGGGGTTGGGTAATTTCTCTAAAGATGCCGAAGTAAAGGGCAGAAATAAGATTTGAACCTAGGTTATCTTTCCCATCCATCTTTCCCCTCATCCTTTTCAGGTGGTCTGGGGTTTGGCATTGACTCCAGGATCTCCAAATAATACCAGTCAAGAGTTCAGTCTGTGGGGGGGCTTCAGTGCCCTCCCAACTGAGGAGAACTCAAGGCAAGGCCAGTTAACAGCTTGCCTTTGGAGCTGGGCAGGAGAGAAGCCACTTGTACCTACCAGGAGGAAAGTGCAGGTGCAATGTGACTGTCTCAGGGTGCAGCTGTTGCACCTACATGTTCCTGTCTTGGGGGCACCTGCCAGCCACAATATCAGGCCCACAATTCACTGCGACTCAAAAGCCCATCAGTAATTTCCTTTTTTCTAAATCCGAAAAAAGAATCTTTGGGTGGGAAGACTTCTGGCTGTTCCTTCTGTTAAGCTAAATATTATGTCCATGTCTTCTATAAATGTGTCCTGAGATTATTTTAATTTCAAAATTTAATGGTTCTGTGTATTAGTCATGTTTTACCTTGCTTAGAGTAAATAGCTACGGAATTTCATGCAGTCATTTGATTGGTCTACCATGATTTGAAAGAAGAGTTGTGTCTCTTTTCAACTGATAATCCCATTTAATATCTATGTGATTCACTACAAGATGCAGTTGAATGTTATCTGCCAATATTGTGTATAATATCTGTATGCCAAAATATTTCTTGCCTCTTGTTCTACAGTTTTGAGTACATTGTTTGAAAGTTTATTGTGTGTTGTCATTTAAGAAAATATTGAGAGAACAGGCTATCTTCTAAGAAGAGAGGATAATTTCAATGTGTGTAAGAGACACTTGCAGAGAAATTCAGTGTGACTGGGTTTCTTGTAATAATGGCATTTTAATATCATGGTAAACAAAGCTCTTCCTTGTTAAAGCTTCTGTGATAATTGTTGAAATGATAAGGTCTTTTCATCATTTAAACTAGTAGTCCAAGAATTTTGAGTTACCTGACCCTAGTCAAATGCCAGCTCCGCCATTTATTAGCTGTATATTCTTGGACAAGTTACATGTGCTCTCTAAGTCTCATATTTCTCATCTGTAAAATGGGGTGATGATACCTATTTATTGAGATTTTGGGGGGAGGTAAGGGTTAAATGAAATAAATTGACTAGTGTATGCACCTGGTACATGACAGACACTCATTAGATGGAATTATTAATATTAGTCCCAAAGAGCAGTGCTCGTTTTTTAGTGTTTTGACTAGCTGGGATTTGGTGTTATTAGTCTAAATTGAAAACCCTCAAAACCACCAAAGGGCACCAATCATAATGTACAAATATTTTTAACATGGAAATGTTTGGAAATGGAAATCAGCCAGCCTCCTAATCTGATAATTCTAATAGAAATGGGAATACGTGAAGATGATTATATTAAATCTTTACATACAGACAAACCCCTGTGTACAATACAGATGTTATGATAGGCGTCAGTATTGGTATTAAGATATGCTTCATGTTCGCATTAGTAATAAGCTATGATTAACTCAAGAAAGTAAAACAAGAATATACAGTAGTATAATTTCCTTATTCATCACCAAAAGAATGTGTGTATGTCACTTATATTTAAAGAACTCTCCTGCGAAAACTTATTCTGGATATAATATGGTGAATACATATGTCTCAGAGAAGCCATGCAATATGAAAAGTATTTCATAAAGGAAGTTATTTTTATCTTAAAAAAAGAACTAAATAGTTGCCTGTAAAATAACGCATTATGACCCATTAGAAGTTTGTTATATATCAGTTTTATCTAAGCCTTTTTAAGGTGTATCTGTGTTTTCAATTCCTATTATATCTTTAGGTAATGAATTCTCCAAGCAGTTACCTAGTGAGTGGATAAAAGTTTCACACTCAAATGAGCACTTACTTGGTGAGTAACTAAGACATCTTGAGTTTACTTTCTTTTGCTGTAAATATGGGTGGAAGTGTCTATCCAGCAATACCAAGTTCATAGGGAGTGTGTGAAAGTCAAATGATATTGTGGCTATCAAAGTGTTCTATGGACAGAGCACTATACAGATGGAAGAAATTTACTTAGGTTGTCATCTTCCTGGGTAAAATAAATTTCCTCATTACAGTGTTCTAATTGTTGTGCCCTAGGTATTTTTCCTTCAAGGGTTACTCACTAGAATTTGGTGAACAAATATATGTCAAAGCTTTTATATGCCAGAATTTCATTAATGAATATGATGAAAAATAAAATAGCTAAAGAGACTAATGTCTGCAGATTGACTAGACATTGTCAGTGACTTTTAAAATGTAATTTTTGATTAATTTTTTCATGTGTTCACTTTCTTTTCTCCAAAACCTTTTAATTACTGCTTACATCAAGGAAACATTAGAAAAAGAACAACTTGTATTATTTTCAACATATTGGAGTACATTTCCTGTTTTACCTTCATTTCTTCTGAGAAAATTAATTGTAATTTAATTACCTTCCATTTTTCAAGAAGTTAACCCTTGAGTAAAGAAGAAGTAGATCTATTTGATTTTTAAGTTTACAGTAAGTCCCCTACATACTTGAAGTCCCCTTCAAGTTGTGAACTTTCAAAGATGCAAACGTGCGTTCCATCAACATCAGGCGTGAGTGAACTTGCAGATTGCCCTCTGTCTCCTATTGCTGACGATCCTTCAGCTCTACCATCTCCCACCTCCTCTCCCTCCTCCAGTCAGTAACTCTTCTTGCCTGTTCACTCGATGCCAGCCCCTGTATGCCAGCTGTTGTACTGTACTAATGTACTTTTCAAGGTACAGTACTGTAAGATTAAAAATGTTTTCTTTATTTTTTGTGTTTGTTTTTTATATATTATTTGTGTGAAAAGTATTATAAACCTATTACAGTACAGTACTATATAGCCAATTATGTTAGTTGGGTACCTAGGCTAACTTTGTTGGACTTATGAACAAGTTGGACTTAACAAATGCTCTCTCAGAATGGAACTCGTTTGTATGTAGGGGACTTACTGTACTTAATAATGTCCTTGGGGATGGAATGTTCTTTAAGAATGGGATAGTAAATATAGGCTCCCAAACCACTAATACAATCCATGCATATAATTCCAATGGTGACCTTCCCCACCCCCAAGTCATAGAAGAACCCAAACTACTCGATTTAAATACTTTTTCTTACAGTAAGTCTCCCTCAATTTCCATTTACAACTATGATTAATTGTAAATCTGGCTCATAACTCTTTCCTTTAATATTGTTTGCACATCAGTAGATATTTTTGCCAGTAGAGACCAGGACAATCAAAAAAGGAAATAATTTGAGAGTCAGGAAGAGGGACTGTTTCTTTAGGAATAGATCCTTTCAGGAGTGGAAATTTAGTCTCTAAAGGGATTCAAAGTATCTTATTAGATGGGGAATGGCATAGTTAAACAGACACAAGCGCTACCTTTTCTTCCTGAAACATTTTTCTGGTTCCAGTTTTCTCTTTAATTCCCTGTACTAAATACATCGTAGTTCATACACTGGCTTCCCAAGTAAACTGATATTTGGCATTACCAGAAAGACACGATTATCTAAAAGCATTAGGATATTTTAAAGCCAATCTTCTAAAAAAATGATTGTACTTTACAAGAGGAAATATTTCTACCATTAGTCTTATTTCTCTAACAATTTTCTGGCCAAGAAGAAAGCAATAAATACCTACTCATGCTCAACTAATCTCAAATAACTTTTTAACAATCCTTTTGTTTTGAAGTGCCAAATGCACGTTCAGGATATTGCCTCCTTGCCATTTCTTTATCACTTTTGTTGGATTTACTGGTTCAAAAGAAATATGTCTTGCAGAATTAACCTTAATCACATGGATTGAGATCAATAGTAAAATAAAATATAACATGTTGTCAATTGAAACATTTCATCACACTTAATCTTACAGATCAGATTTGGAGGTTGTAAAATATGAACAATTCACATGAGAGCAATGAATGGTAATTAGTGAAGATGGCTGTATGATAAATTTCATCAGTTAATGCCCATTTGTTTTTCCAAAACATGTCTGGTCTGCCACTGATTCTTCTGTATTGTCCATATTATCAGAATCAAGAAGAATATGATTTGTTTCAAGAAAATTTTAGCTAGAAAAACTTACAATATGCAAATAATTTAAATTAAAATTTTTAACAAATAATGCTAGTGAAAATTTGTACTTGACTAGATTTTTTTAGTAGCTGTGATGACCAGAATCTTTCCTCAGAACTCTGAGTTTGAATAAGATTATCAACTTCCAGCAGATGGATGCTTCCTGCTCAGACAAGCTTCTCCAACGATATTAGTCAGGTTTCTTCAGAGAAACAGAATCATTAGGGTATATAGAGATGTATTTAAGATGAGATTTCTTAGAAGAATTCACTTATACTATTATGGAGGCCAAGAAGTCCCACAATCTGCCATCTACGAATTGGAGACTCAGGAAAGCTGAGAGTGTAGTTCCAGTTGGAGTCCAAAGGCCTGAGAACCAGGGGCTCCTGTATCCCAGCTCAGGAAGAAGGAGAGAATTTGCCTGTCCTTGGTCTTTTTTTTTTTGTTCCATCTGGGTCCCCAACTGATTGGATGATATCTGCCACATTTAGTCAGTCTACTGAATCGAATGCTAATCTCTTCCAGAAACACACAGACACACCCAGAAAGAATGTTTTACCAGCTATCTAACCATCTCTTAGCCCAGTCAAGTTGACACATAAAATTAACCATCGTACTAACCCAATAACCTCAGGGTCCATTAGCTAAGAATACTTTCCATATGTGAAAAGAAAATTGAAGTTGTCTCCCTCTTCCTCCCTTCCTTCCTTCCTCCCTCCCTCCCTCCCTTCCTTCCTTCCCCCTCTCCCTCTTACTTTTTTTTAGTCTTTTTTTACTTTTCATATCTCATTCTGTTCACCTATAAAATAAAAATGGACTCACCAGCCTGGTATAAATCAATATAATTACAACCAAGAAATTGGCATTGAATTAAATTGAATGAGAATTTGGGTCTAAAGTAAATATGAGGGTAGACATTAAAGAAAATTTATAAACTCTCTCCTTTACTCTAATATTTTTTAAAATAAATTTATTTATTTATTTATTTATTTATTTATTTATTGTCTGCGTTGGGTCTTCATTGTCGTGCACGGGCTTTCTCTAGTTGCAGTGAGCGGGGGCTACTCTTCGTTGTGGAGCTCAGGCTTCTCACTGCGGTGGCTTATCTTTGTTGCAGAGCACAGGCTCTAGGCACATGGGCTTCAGTAGTTGTGGCACGTGGGCTTCAGTAGTTGTGGCATGCAGGCTCAATAGTTGTGGCTCATGGGCTCTAGGTCGCAGGCTCAGTAGTTGTGGCACACAGGCTTTGTTGCTCCATGGCATGTGGGATCTTCCCGGACCAGGGCTCGAACCCTTGTTCCCTGTTTTGGCAGGTGGATTCTTAAACACTGCGCCACAAGGCAAGTCCCTACTCTAATAGTGTGGTAGGTAGAATACTGCTCTCCACGCAACCCCCAATGATATCTAAATCCTAATCCCTGGAACCTATGAGTATGTTACATTATACAGAAAAGGGGAATTAAGGTTGTAGGTAGAATTAAGTTTGTTAATCTTATGATTTTATGTTAAGGAGATTATCCTGCATTATCCGGGTGGACCCAGTATAATCACAAGGGTCTTTAAAAGTAGAAAAGGGAGACTGAAGAGGAGGTCAGAGTAAAGTGATGTAGAAAAGACTCAACATGCCATTGCTGGCTTTGAAGATGGAGGGAGAGGACTATGAGTCACAGAATGTGGGAAGTCTTTAGAAGCTGGAAAAGGCAAGGAAACTGATTCTTCCCTAGAGCCTACAGAGGGGAATTTAGCCCAGCTCACACCTTGATTTTAGCCCATTGAGACCTGCATTGAACTTTTAACCTACAGAACTGTACGATACTACATTTTTATTGTTTTAAGCCACTAAGTTTATGGTAATTTTCAGGAGCAATAGAAAACAAATATACTTTCTTTTCTATAATAATTTCTCTTTGTTATTAAGTTCTGCTGAGGAAGAATTTGTAAAGGAGTACATTTGCCCTAATGTTTGACTTCATAAAAGGAAGGATTGGCTGGAATGAGTCAAAACTGATGTTTTCTGTTGTTCTTAAAGCTGATGTGTTTGCAGAATGAAAGCTTTTATTGTTGTTCTGCAGCATTTTACATCGTATTTGCAAGAGCTACTGTTGACGCTCATTGGTTTCTTTCTTAGCCTGGGTGACCCTGGAGAGCAGAACTTGAGAAAAGAACTTGCATTCAGGTAGTTTATTTGGGAAGTGATGCCAGGATTAGCAAGTGGAAGCACTTGTCCCTTGGCTCCCGTCTCCTATCGGTTGAGGGTTGCCTTGTTAACTCCTCTGTATTAGGCCTGTGCAAGCATCCATGTCCAGTAAATGCCTGTGGGTATCCCACTCCTTTAGAATCAGACAAACACCATAGCAAGCCAAAGACATGCCTGAGGCAAGATGTGGTCAGTATTGGAACTCTTCACCCTTTTGCTACAGTTGCAAATGGAATCAGAAGTAAGACCAAGAGAAAGTGAGGCAGGGCACAAGAATACAGTCCACCCCTTGCTTACACCACATATTAAGACCAATTTGTCACTGAATCTTCAAAATGCTGGCAGCTGCAATCACTCCCCCAAAGGAGCTTAATACATTGGGTTAGTGTAACAAGTTACAATCCCTTCTGCTGCAACTGGGCCTGAGGTCACAATTGGTATTCATCATCTAACTACTTCAATGCCTATTCTGGATTTCCCTCACCATTGCCCAGCACTTCAGTTCCTCCAGATTGCTTTCTGGGTGGTGTGCCAGTATCTCCATTCTTGAGGGATCTGAGCCCTTTATTTCCTTGTCCTCGTTGGGCTGTGATTGCTACAACTGGCTGTTTACCAATATCACCTTGCATGGAAGTACCCACAGACACCCAGTGACTCCCCTGTATTCCAGACATATTCTCTTTGCCCCCATTGTGTAGCAAGAAACCCTACTGCTCAAGATAATCATATTCAATTACCCTCCTCCCCCTACCAGTACAGTAACTCCTTTCTTTGTCTGCTGGGTCACTGGCACGAGGAACCCAAAGTTTCATAGCTTCCAGTTTAATGGGACTCTTACTGTTTCCCTTAGTGGAAGCAGTACTCCCCTAGGTACCAGGGCCTCTAATCCTGTAAAGCCTAAAGACATGGGGACAGGAAACACACATCCTATAAGTAAACAACTGTTAATGATGGTGAGAGGGACACATCCTACTTCTACCCCTTGGTGTCTAGACCTGTTTATTCTAGTTATTGGGGGGCACGTCACAGCTGTGTGTCCGCTTTGTTGGGCAATGTCCCAAATCCACTGAGGTCTTTGTCTAGAGTTAGCACCTTAGTTGAGCCTTTAGTAAATAATTCCATTGTCCTAGTAGGCTGGCTGCTTCCAGGTGATGGACTATGTGGTAGAAGTAATAGATTCCTTGGTCATGCGTTGATTTTTGCATACCCTTTCCTGTAAAATAGGTCCCTTGGTTTTAAGTGATATGCGGGAATCCCATGACAGTACATTGAGCCTTCTATATGCCCATGAATGGTGATGCTGGCAGAGACATGGCGGATAGGGAGATCAAAGCCATTTGTGAGTAAGTATCAACTACAGTGACGTTGAATCACTGCCTGCTCCAGGGTGGAAGGGGTCTGATGTAATCATTCTGCCACCAAATGTCTGGCTGATCTCAAGCTTTTCTTATTTATCATGGACTTTGTATCAGGTTGTTAACACTTTGGCAGGTTGGGTGTTCAGTAGCAGCGGCTAGATCTGCCTTGGTGAGTGGGAGTCCATACCATTGAGCCGATGCATAGCCTCTAGTCCTGCCACCATGGTGACTCCATTCTTGGCCCCATTGTGCAGACATAGGGGTGGTAGAGGAGCGAAGCTGGCTGACATCCACAGGATGAATCATCCTTGTTGTTGAGTGTCTCGCCTGACTTGGATGCTCTCTGCTGGGCAGTAGAATGTCTGTGCCTACTTTGTACCTGCTCCAGTGGGTCCATTATATTCTTCTTCCAACTCTTGTTTTCTCTTTGATCTTTCAAACTTGTTCCTTCCAGGCCCTGACCAACCAGCCAGGCTAGTTGCCAATAATCAGGAGTCCATGCATGTTCTTCTCAAGCTACTTCTTCCTTCATATAAGGTAAAAAAAAATCAAATGTACTGCTCCCAGCTCTGTCCATTGGAAGGACTGTCCCTCACAACTGACATTTAGAGCCATCCCCCAAGTAGGACTACAGTGCAGCAACAGCCCATTTTAAGTTTGTACTAATGTATTGTGATGACCCAGCTGTGAACTAGGCCCAAGTTATTTCCTCCTGCATTAGCTGGCTTTAGTAATACTTCCCATCCCTTCAGCAAGATGTTAGGTGTGAATTGAGGGTTAGGCATTGGTACAGCAGAAGTAAGTGGTGTAAGAGTCAGAAGTCCTGTTCGTGTAGCTTTTTGTATCCTCTGACTTTGCTTGGTCCTGATTTTGTACCATTTCTATGGTACGATGGATGGCTGCTGCACATGCCTGACCTTATACTTTGGTAGATCTGAAAATACCAATTCAAGATGGGTTGCAACATTCACACAGCCATTTGGTCAGGCATTTAGTTTCTACTAGGGCTTAGTAGCAGCCAGGGACTGCTTTGCAAAAAGCATGTAGTTTCTGCCATAGAAGACAGGAGTCTTGCTCCAAAATCTGAAGTCTCTCTACTGTAGCTTTTGAATTGTCATTTCCCAGGGATCCCACGCCTGTATTCACTGTGGATCCATGTATTCATCATGGATACCCCATGTGCCATTGAATCTGTTGGGCTGTATAGTCTGGAGGGTAGAGCAGCTTGCAGCACAGACTGGATCTGCTGCTGAGCCTTCTTTCTACTTTGGGCTCCATCAGAAATGTCAGCCTTTCAAATTGTCCAACAACTAAATCAGGGTGGTAGTCCTACGAGCAGTATATGCTGCCACCAAAATTCAAAATGGGTCACTAAACACTGTTTTTTCTTTCGTGGTAGGGGAAGCAAGATGCAACAATTGTCCTTTTTTTTTTTAAATGGGATATCCTGACATGCCCCAGATTATTGAACTCCTAAATACTTTATTAAATATGATAAAGCAAGTATAGTAGGATGTTAATTTTATAATAGAATCTAGATGTTGGATAGTCAGAGGTTTGCTGTAAAATTATTTCAGGTTTCCTATATGTTTGAAAATTTTCATAATGAAACTTTGGAAAAACATTTTTTATTTATCCTAAAAAATTTATTGATGTGTCAGTCCCCTGAATCTTTATAAAAGGGTTTATCTCCTACCCTGTGGTATGCATGTTTCTAATTAGGACATCCAGAGTAACTTGCCACTACCAGCTCACCAGTCCAATTAGTATGACCTCATTAAGAAAGTGAACTAGTGTGTTGTATGGAATATCAAGATGATCAAAGTTATTCTGGACTATATTGTAACAGAGAAGAGGAAGATTAACATGTAGCCCTATGACAAGACTGTAAATGTGGACTGCTGTTCTTTCCATATGAGTGTGAGCTGCTTGTGATCAAACTTTTGCATGTTAGGTATTTTAAGCATTTGTAATTTGTTTAAGAGAATTTGGTTTATTAGAATAAATGCCAGGCTTATGATTCAAATTTTAAATATAGAATTGAATAATTGGTTTAGATAAGATTTTTAAGTTAAAAATTTAATTTATGACATTTACGTGACTTAAGTACTTTGGAAGGGTTATTGAGTCAAAAATTATACTGAAAAGTGAAATTTAATATATCAAATTTACAGTTAAGAATATTATAAGGTATTTAATTAAGTCTGTAAATGGGACCAAATACCAATCTAAGGATTTTAAAAATGTTTGCTGAAATGTGTTAGGCTTATACATTTTGTGTAGTAAACGTAAAAGCTCAAGGAAGTTTTGTTTTTGTAGCCATAGTGAATTGAATATTAATTTTTAAACCAAAGTAAACTACAAAATAGTATTATCTGTCCACAAAAGTTAAACCCTCAAGTGCATAAAAAAGCTCATATTTAACAATGTTCATCCTTTGGGTAGAAAATTCTAGTATATGAGATACCCACCTATTAATAGGCTGTTTTTCAGACATATTGAAATTGTGAAGATATCTGCATATGTTCAATTAAAAGAGCCAAATTGGATTTTAGACATCACCTGATTATTCTCTCCTGGTCTTTTGATTTCTTGACAATTTCCTGGGTGATGATGTCTTTCCCAAGTAACAAGTAGCCATGATGAATATGTCAACTTCTGTAAGTTAGCCTTTATAACACTCATGGGCAAAACATTACACCTCTTGTTTTCTCTCTCCTCAGAAGCAGCTGAACAGACTGAGTTTAAAGTTTATCTGAATAAGGAACAAAGCCTGGAGAGCTTTAGGCTGAAGGGATGTGTTCAAAACCTTGGGAACTAGTGAGGATGAGGGATTACAATAAAAGTCTGTATGTAACCTTAACTACAGTGTTAACTAAGAAAATCATTATAGCAGCATACGTTGGTGCATTTATAGCTACTTTTCTTTAACAAAAGATTAGAAAAGAAAGGAGAAAGGGAAGTGGATGAGACATTCCTGTGATCATGCAGCCTAAAACAGTAGACTTCAAAGCTTCCGAAGTAACCATTCTTTTAATCCACTGCTTAATTCCCCCTAAGTACCAACTAGCAAGGTAGATCAGAACAGCTTAAATATTTGTTAGGATTCCTGGTAGGAAACTTTAAATAGATGCAATGACCATTGACGTAAATGGAGGTAAAGATTTTATTTTTCCTATTATTTTTAGTGAAAAAAATCTTTATTTTGAAGAGTTAACAAAAATTCTTAAGAATCCTGATCATTTGTTACTTGGTTTCGTGGGTTTTGCAAATTTCATCTATTTATTTATTTACTCGTTTTTTTTGTTCAGCTAATATTTGCAGGCCCCATTGTGTGCAGGATTCTGCCTGGAGTTTCAGGGGCAGAATGAGGTTAGTGGCCCTAAAAGCCATTAGAAGCAGCTGGTATTCAGTTGGCCTATCCCTTCTTCAGCTCCTCTCAGCTACAGCCTTGGTCTAACTTGCTTCCTTAGCCCTTCTTATAGAGGACAGGGAGGATTTAGGAGCTTAGTCTTGCTGACTTGGTATGAGACATGAGGCTGGCCCCACAGGATTCTTTTGCCCCCATTACATGGACTAAGCTATGCAATAAGCATGGGTTTCTCTTCCTGTTGGAGTCCTTCACTGGCCTGAGCCCCTAGCTGGGGACTGTTGCTCTGCTCAGTGCTTTCCAGCATCTTCCCCAGGGGTCTCATCTCACTTACTTTAGCCCCAGATAGTGGATGGAAGGGGTCTAGGAGAGAGGGATGAAGAGGGCATGCGTCCTGGAATTATGATGCATCCCAGCCTGACTTTAGACAAGCCCACTGCCTGATGGGTCTGTTGCTTCAGCCCACACTCATCGAGCACTCTGTGGATACTATTTTTTGTGAGGGTCTCAGATGGCTCTATCCTATTCTATCCTATCCTACCCTACTCTTCCTATTCTACTCTACCCCACCTATCCTATGCTATCTTACCTTATCTTGTGGAACTGGATATATAAACGAATATAAAAAGCCAAAATACATATGAGAAAATAGTCAAACATACTAGTAATCAAGTAAATGTAAATTATAACAATAAAATACCACTTTCAAGCTATCAGATTAGCAAAGATATGAAATAATGCCTAATAACAAGAGGGTGAAATGTAAGCTGCTAACATGTGCTGGCATGATATTTCTGAAGAGCAATTTGGCAGTACATTGCCTTAAAATATGCATACCCTTGACACAACAGTGTCCTTCCAGGAATTTATTCTAAGAAGTAATCAAGTATTATATAAAGGGCGTTCACTATAATCGTGTTTATAACATGAAGAAATGTAAGCAACATAAATGTCTAAAAATAAGAGCTTAATGAAATAAATGATAATGTAGTCCTTATAAAGGCTACTGTAGAGTAGTTAATGATATGTATAGGTGTTATGATATATTTTAATTAAAAAAATTTCAAAACATTATGTATCATATCATACCAGTTTAATTCTACATGCATGATATATGAATGGACTAAACACCAGAGAGATATATGCCAAAACATTAATAATGGCTACATAGTACATTTAATCCTTCTCTTTAGTTATTTTTTTTGAATTAATTAATTAATTAATTTGGCTGCGCTGGGTCATAGTTGCGACACAACAGGATTTTTTTAGTTGCAGCATGTGGGCTCTTAGTTGTGGCATGTGGGCTCTTGGTTGTGGCATGCAGGCTCTTGGTTGTGGCATGCGGGATCTAGTTCCCTGACCAGGGATCAAACCCAGGTCCCCTGCATTGGGAACATGGAGTCTTAACCACTGGACCACCAGGGAAGCCCCTCTTTAGTTATTTTTAAACTCTAAATTTTCCCTACCCCTTTGTAAATAAAAATATCTATATTAAAAATCATTATAAATAGATAAAAAAGAAATTATCCTAGTGATTACCCATGTGATTTAAGACAGAAATTTTGAAATGTTTTGGTCTTAGGACCCCTTTATACACTCTTAAAAATTATTGAGACATCTAAAGAACTTTTATTTATGTGGATTTTATATATCTATATTTACTAAATTGGAAATTTAAACTAAGAAATTTATAAAAGATCTATGTATTAATTTACTTAAAATAACAATAATAAACTCATTGAATGCTAACATATTTTTATGAAAAATTAGTATATTTTTTCCAAAACAAAAACATATAGTGAGAAGAGCTGCATTGTTTTACATTTTTGCAAAAATCTTTAATGTCTGGTCTCACAGAAGATAGCTGGATTTTCACATCTACTTTTGCATTTAATCTATCGTGGTATTTACATGCCGCATAACCTCTGGAAAACTCCACTGTACACTCATGAAAGAATGAGAGTAAAAAGGCAAATCATGTATTTATTACCATTATGAAAATAATATTTGTGTAAAAATCATTTTCACCTTGTGAACCGTCTAAGAGTGTTTCAGAACCTTCTGGTATCCCCCAGACCATACTTTAAGAATGGCTGATTTAACGTATTGCAACTAGGTGGTATGAAGAGATTAATCATAACAAAAAGGTAATAATTTTGAGTACATGTTGTATGTCAAGAACTATGCTGAGAGTTTTAGTATATGATTTTGTTTAATCCTTACTACAACTAAATATAAGAGCTAAATTGCCATCGATACTTCCATGTTGTAGGCTAAGAAGCTGAGGCAAAAAGAGGTCAAGCAACTTGATTATACTCTCCAAGGCATTTGTCTCTAGGGCTGGCCCTCTTGACCACTACCTACAGATGGTGCCTCTACGTTCTCATCTCATACCATCCTACAAAAAGATGGCCCACATGCTGGATAACTGTAATGCTACCTCACCACTGGGCTCTGCCATATCTGTATGGGCATGTAAGTGTGCTTATTTATCTAAAGAACCCAATCTTACATGCCATGGAATATGAAAAGGCAAAATTCAGAGGATGTTGGAAAACATTCTTTTAGGGTTTAGTGTATTATGTCACCTCTCAGATCGTAGGGTCAACCTCAGATGCAAGCACAGCAGTCTCTCTCCCCTTGGCCTCTCTGCTTTCTCCCTAGGATCCTGGTTGTGGGGATCCTGGCCCTGCTCTTTGTATCAGGCTAAGCCAAGAGAGCTGTCTGCCCTGGAGTATTCATGCTGGAGGGCAGAAGTGAGCTATTGAGATTATCAGAGTTGAGCACTCCTGAGAGACGCAAATCTCTCTCCTGCTAATATTGAGCCACTTTCCTAGCAACTGCAGTGCATCAAGCCTAATGTATTCTGGAAGCAAAATTTACTTTTAAGTTAACAAAGTTCAAAAGATAATTTATTTTAATGTTTGAAATGAGTTTTGCAAGCAATAATTTTATCTGTCATTTGTATTTCCAAGAAACTTACTTTTAGACCATCTTTTAAAAATATGCAGTGATTGCTTGTTTTTATGACCATGAGTATGTGGAAGGGTGGAGACACATCTGCCAAAACTTTTCTGTGTGGATAGTAAAACACTGGTTTAGACCTCTCTCCTCCTCCACCTCTAGCTTTAGTCACCTTGAAATAGCTTCTAGTTTTAGTCTAGTTTTAGTCACCTTGAAATATTCCGTTAACAAGTAATTCTCTGTTCCCCTCTAAAGCCGGTATTAGGCTACAATGTATTAGGTTTTCTGTTAGGATACTAACTTTTGGACTTTAGGAAGCATACTTCTATCCTTTTCTCTCTCTCTTGCCCACACATACGCACTTGAGGGGGGCAAGGAGAATGTTTTATTCATCTCTGTAATGCTCACGCCTAGCAGTGCCTGGCACGTAGTACTATATTCAATAAAAACATGTTGAATTGGCCTCAATAGAGATAATTCTTAAAATTACTTTTTTCCCCTTCTTTTCTTCTTTCCTTCTTTCCTTCCTTTCCTCATACAATGAACACTTATTGAATTGTCTTATGAGCCAGACACCATGCTAGAGAAGTACCAAGTTACATATTTTTTCATGCCTGACTTCAAGAGGCCCACAGTGAGCAAAGCTGTGCAATTGAAAAGGTAGGTACTGTTCCTACCTTTTGGGTTTTCAAAGGAATTTGGGACGATTAGGTCAAGATAGTATCCTAAGCGTACACCTCTCTTGCGGCCAAAAATGCGGAAAAATGACAGAAACAGTATTTGAGAGTGAAAAATCAGTAACCGCGCTGTAAAAAGAGTGCGAATAGCAAACCAGAAATCTTGAGGAAATCCTAACTATTAAAACAAATAAACCCACAAACAAAAAACCATACCAGTTACATAAGATCAGATCATAGGAGATATTTGGCAGAAAATATGGCCCAAAACTTGCACAAAAGAGTACTTATCCCAGGTAGGAACAATGCTGGGGAAAGCCAAGCTCAGAGTCAGTTGTTAAGGAGAAGGGAAGGTCCCCAGGCACACCTCAGGGTGTGTAATTGGCAGCCCCTGCTGCTGCTGCATAGCAGTCCCTCCCCCTTCTCTCTCCCACCTGTGCAGATTGTGGGCAGCAGCTGAGCCTGGCCACAGGCTAAAGTGAGAGGGCTCTGGAGCCAGAAGGGGCAGGGTATTGCCCCAAGCAGTTACTCCTCTTTCCCCAGGAAGGCTAGGGAGTCTCCACACCCAGAAAACAGGATACCAGTAGGCCCTATCTTTCCCCCATAATCACTGAGGCTGGGTTAGAGTAAACACAGCAAGCAGGTGTACAGGGATTTTCAAAAAGATCAGCCCCCATTCTTGGAGTAATAGAACGAACAGAAGAAGAATTTAAAATAAGTAAAATTAATATCGGAGAATTCCAAGAGATTATTGCATCCATAAAAAATAAACAGCTAGAGATTTTGGAGATTAAATATTTGTCACAAAAGACTAAAATCCTCAATATATGGAGAGTTAATATAAATCAATAAAAACCCAACAATACAATAGGAAAATGGGCAAGAATAAGAGGATATAAATGGTTCTTAAATATTTGACAATATACTCCACCCCACTCATGGTAAGAAAAACGGAAGCTAAAAATACAATTAGATAACATTTTTGCCTGTAAATTAGTAAAGTTTGAATGCTTTGCTAACACACTGATTTGGTGAAAGTGTGAGAAGATAAATCCCCCTACATTGCTGGTGAAAGTAATATCAGTCCAGTCTGTATGAAGAGCAGTTAAGACAGTTAGGCAACACATGTCAAGTTATAAAATGCCCTTGACTCCAGGAAGTTGGCTTACAGATATGCATGTACACAAATGAAATTTTACTTGTGTGTATGTAAAGATATCAATTGCAGATTTTTTTTGATTAGCACAATATTGGAAACAATCAAAATATCTACCAGTAGGAAACTGGTTAAATGAATTATAGCAATCCATACAAAGAAGAACCATGTATTTAAAAGAGAGTATGATTCTACATTTGGGAATTTATCCTACAAATATTCTTGCATATAAGTGATGTACTTGCACAGATAGACTTGCAAAGTGAATGAAATAATATATGAAAGAGGCTATTTATTGAAGCATTTCTTGTGATTGCCAAGAGTTAGAATTAAACCAAATGTCCATTAATAGACTGATTAAGTAAAGTATGGTATATGCAAATGATAAAGTACCATTCCATTGTAAAAATTAATGTAGAAACTCTATGGGTAAGATCCTGAAAGTTCTCTTCAGATAAATTGTTAAGTGAAAAGGCAAGTATATGTTATGCTATCTTTTGTGAATAAGGAGGAGGAAAATACATGCATTTGTATTGTACTTATACAGAAAAACTCTGGAACATTGCAAGAAAATAGAAATAGGGGTTCCTGGTTTGGTGCTGGAAACTGGGCAAAAGGGGAATAAGAGCTAGAGAGTTTACACTGTATATCTTAGTTTTAAAAAATGAGTGATTAATATATCGCTTCTTCAATGAATATATTATCTCTTTAATTTTTTAAAAAAGAAAATCTAGAAAAATTAGTGGAAAAATGAAATGGCTCCATATGTATTTATATTAAAAGATATAAAAAATATATTTCTAAGTAAAACAAAAGCAAACTAAATAAACATAACACAAAAGCAGAATAGCGTATGGAGTATGATACTACTGTGTTTTAAAAAAAAGCCTGACTCCAAGGCTGCATACACACAAACTGTCTCTGGGAGGATACACAAGAAATTAGGACCAGCTGTTGTCTCTGGGGAACTGAACTGGAAGGCTAGCGGACAGGGATGTAAGAGAGATTTATATTTGATGGTAACCCTTTTTGTACTTTCTGATTTTTTTTTTCCTATGTGTGTGTATCACCAATTAAAAAAATAAAATACTTTTTAAAAATTGATATTACAATCAAAAACTCAATAGATGAGATGAATAGCATCAGGAAAGTATGTTAAGGGATCTCATTTCTAATCGAATCTTCTCACTGGTAGAAAATATACCTTCAATATATGTGTTGGAAATCTAAGGGTAACAACTGGAAAAATTGAAATGGAATGCATAACCTTCAAGCCATATAGGAAACTCAATAGAACGATTCTTTCTATTCCCAAGTTAGTACAATAATTCTATTCTACCCTTAATCAACAGAACAAAAGGAGAATATGGTGAAAAATACAATCAGTGACAAAGTAAACAGAAAATTTAAGTTATGATGGCAAGAAGAAATTCTAGTATATAAGTAATCACAACAAATGTATTTCTACTGCTAAAAGACTGTCAGCTTGGGTTAAAAAAAACCCCAACTATATTTGATTTATAAGAGATATCCAAAACAAATTACTTAGGTAAATTTAAAATCAAGGGCAAGAAATACATACCAGGTTAATGCTAACTAAAATAAAGTTTAAGTATTATTAAATTAACATAAGACAAAATAGAGTCCAAGAAAAAAGCATCAAAAGGGATAAAGAAGGGTATTTCACATTGAGGAAAGGAAAAATCAACAATAATATGCAACAGTCATGAACATTATGTATCTAACAACATAGCTTTGAAGTATATAAATCAAAAACAGTTAAAAGTACAAAGGAAAATGATCAAGCTGCAATCACAGTGGGAGACAACTCCCTGGAAAATAACAGAACAATTAGACCAAAACAAGAAAGGAGCTAGAGTTGTAAATAACATTATTAACATGTTTAATATTTAACTTTACATCCAAAAAACAGTGAATATACTGTCTTGTCAAACACATATAGCACAGAAAATTAACCATGTATTATTAGTCTGTAAAGAAGATCTCAGCTAATTGCAGAAAGCTGAAATCAGACAGACCGTATTCCCTGAGCACAAAGCAATAAAGTGAGAAACTAATAAGAATAGGAAAAAAAAAAAAAAAAAAGCACAACTACCCACTTAGAACATACAAACTATTCTTCAAAGTCAATTAAAAAAATAGCAAAAATATCTGACATTTCACTGGGATTGCAGGGTTGACTTCACTGGACTGGTACACTGTGAAGCCAAGGCGGTGGAAGCTTGTTGGAGACAGCTGTGGTTTCAGGGAGTATTAGCAAACTTAAACCTTCCTGTGGCCATACACATTTACTCCAGTAAGGCTAAGTTGTGGGTAATATCAGAGAGTAGGGCACTGAGAACTTGGAGCAGTTGCAGCCAAACACATATTGAAATTAAATTGTCGAAATAATGAAAATGGTTTAGAGAATGGTTACAGAGACACAAATATGTCTCTATTTACATTTGGAGGAATAAAAAATTAAAATCTTAGCCTTATTCTTATATGTCCCCCTCCCCAAAGATAGGGAGAAGCACACACCCATTTTAGGAAATAATTTGAATGAAAGAAAAGTCTCTAGGTAGATAATGGCAACTTACTATGATATCTTTTCCCAGATAAATGGCACTACCACATAACTGGGATATTCTTCAGAAATGCTAGAACAGGGACTCAGCAAAACTGTTCAACATTGCTTAATGAGAAAGCTGTAGATGAATGGCAGACCTGGACATTTGAGCAAAAAGTTCACCAGTGGCTAGCACATCTTTTGGAATCTTGGCTCTGGAGGAATCCTTGTTAATAATTGTTCAGCATCATCACCATCATGCCCAGTTTTGCAGTGAGATAACCAGAATTTGGGTTTTCTCTTTCCCAGACAGTAGCAGTATTTCTTCTACATTTCCCATTCCTGCTTAATGTGTCCTTCAATTTTTTTTTTATTCTGAACCATAACAGCCTAATGAATCAAAGATCTGTTAATTAAAATACTCTTGAGAAGTTTTACTGCTTAGTGGTATAAACCTTTAAAGTAAATCAGAAAATAATGTCACTATCTCTCAGAAAATGTGTACCCTATAAACCCTGGAAATCAGGAAGACTGTATAATTGGCACCTTTCCTGAGTTCAGCCAGTCCGGGCCAATGAAGGGGATTCACCAACGTTAATAACAGTTGCGAATGGACATATACAAGGTTTGTTGTTTTTGTTGTTATTTAGTTTTTTCTGTCATTCCCTTCTCCCCAGGGCAACCCTGCTGCATCAGAGTGAATGGAGATGCATATAGAAGAAGGTGTTTTTCAACCTTCCATATATTTTAGCCTTGCAATGATATTAATTATAAGAAATTATCCTCTGTGATTTTATCACCTGCTGTTTTCCTATTAGACATAATGGAGGTACATATAAATATATATGGCTTAATATTAGTTCGTGACTCTTGCTGGAGATGATATCCAAAACCTGCATCTGTTTTTTCAGTTACTTCTTTGACCTCATCCTCTACCGCTCTGCTCTCTGCTCAGTCTGCTGCAGCCGCATAGGCCTCCCTGGTGTGTCTCTGGGCCTTTGTGCTTGTGGTGTTGAACACGCGTTCCCTAGATACCCACGTGGCTCGCTCCCTCAATACTTTCTCCTTTCAGCTCAGATCTCATCAGCAAGGTCTGCTCTTACACCCTTTATGTAGTAACGTCCTTAATTCTTCTTATAACCTCTGCCCCCTTGCAAACTCTGTTCTATATAACCTATTAACTTTTTTCATAGTACTGTTACCAAAACATATATTTATTTGTTTTTGCTTACTGTCTGTCTTCTTTCCCTAGAATGAAGCTTCGTGGGGCCATGGATTTTGCTTTGTTCTTGCAGTGGATCCTCAGTAAACATTTGCTGAATGAATGATAAAATGATTGAACAGATGAGTTATTGCACATAAAGAGGATTTCAAAATTACTTCCTTCTTTACTTCAGACTGAGACAGGACTCACTAACACATTTCCAGAACAGAATGCAAATACTTTCACGTTCAGCATCTCTTTCTATTATTTGCTCTTACACCTTTTCTATTACATTTTAGAGTCTTTGGGAGTTGGTGACCCTGCTGTATTTATTTCTATATCATTTCCTTCCATCCTCCACTCATTCTCTCAGCACTGGGTAGCACATAGTGGGCTCTCATACTTCCATTAAGCAGAACAAACGGACACAACCAGCATAGCTTTTGTTGTTGTCTGACCTAGTCAGGGAGTGTCACAGGACTGTGATATTAAATTTGAGATGGTAATACTATATATACCATACATATTTTCAAGTATTAAAAAAATCTGTTGAGTAGTTCGGGGTGTTTCGCTTCTTGCTCATAGAAATATCTAAATACATTTCATTTCCCAACTCCTGCTCCTCAGCCTCAGGCACTGTAAAGCTAGAGCTTCTGAGTCTTCTGCAAAAGAAAAGTTTCTGAATTATGTCAGCATTGAAAAGTTGGTGGGATCTGTGTTTAGCTTTCTTTAAAAAGCAATTCTGAGAGGCAACATTTCTTTGATGAGCCATTATGAGCCACCCTTTCTCAAGTGAGATTCTCTGAAGAAGTGTTTAAATGTTAGCCTCATTTTTGTAAACGTATGCACAGTAGCTCTTTCATAGAACGAGAAGCATTTTCCTGGATCAAAGATTTGCTTGAAAATCATTCTTTTATTAATGGTGAAGTGTCTATTTTGTTATAGTGAAATTCTAAGAACTCACTATAGAAATTAATAGATACATTTAAAAAAACCTGAATGCGTTGTGCTTCCTATGTAAAAATGATGCTTTGGACCTTGCATCAATGTCTTTGGCACTTTGAGCTGTTTTCTCAACAATGCTATTGAATATAAGCCACCTGTGAAAGATGGCTGCCTGGGGCTGGGATATAGGTGCTGGTCTTCCTAAAGAGTAGATGTATGTTTGAATTTAATTGCTAAAAGCTGGATGCATGCCTGGGAGACGTTCAGGAAACCTGCTTCTTGTTAGTATGGAATGGATTAGAAATCAGCACGTCTGGGTTTTCCATCCAACTCTTGCCACTTTCTAGTTATGCCTGTCGTTTATTCTTTCTGGATTTCATCTCTACAGAAGAAGTGTTTAAAAAATTCCAAGATCCTAAATAGTTAGACATCTAAGTGTTTTTGGGTTTCAGACTCCCCAAAGCAACTTTATCAATCATATCCATAAGTTTCCAACTTTCAATATGCCCTAACTAGAAGATTAAATGATAGTTTTGTAAGGATGAAAGTAATTACCTTAAGAGTATGCATAGGGTGTCCCATAATATATGTCAGTTTACTGAAAGCGACTATGTGTTTGACTTGTTTGCTTTTACTCTAAAGAATGGCTGTAATAACCTGTTGGATCATGCAGCAAATAGCAGCTGTAACAGGAGCCTCTTCCTGTTGACAGAAGGTCAGTGTGGCTGTTCTTGCTGTGCTGACTGACATCTCTGTTCTGAGTAATAATTAGGTATCTTTATACCTTTGCTTGCTTCAGCAGAAACATTCATTATTGACTGAGGCAGAAGTGGAGGCCACACCCGAAGGATGGGGACATGCTTCCAGGGACATTATCGGACTATCGACAATTTTGCCATCTGTTCCTCATCAGTTACAACAGTTCTCATCTGTTTGTTTGTTTGTTTTTAAAGGGGAATGAGCAACTCAAGGACCACATTATTTTTTCAGAGCCTTGGATTTTTATTTTCTGAGGCCGTCTTAGACTGCCCTTGTACAAAGTCTGTGAGTGAATTCAACTTTTCAGAAAGGCAAAATGCAGTTTGGGGTCTATTTCATGTCTTAAATCACTTGGCTCAATTTATCTCCCTGCCCCAACATGTCAATATCTATACAGTTATTTTTGTAAACTTACCCTTATAAAAGTACATAATGAAACAGATACCATAATGTCTCATCAGTAAATCTCTAAGGTGGCGATAAGGACCTTTAATGATCCACTAAACATGCCAGGTACCAGATGAATCCAGGAACGTGATACCTAACTGTACTCAGTTACCCAGGACAGAAACCTGGCTATCATCCTTGACACATTCCTCTCCTGTACTCCCCACAACCCAATAATCCGCAAGTCCTGTTGGTGTGTCCTCCTGCACATGCATTGAAGTGACTCTCATCATCTCTATGTCAATTATTATAGTCATCATTTGGGTCTTAACCCCTACTCTCATAGTCTCAGTGCCCTTTCAGTTAATCTTCCAAACTAAATTAAAAACTAAACTTTCTAGAGTGCAAAACAGTTTCTGTCATTGCACTATTTAAAGTCTCTACGTAGATTGTGATCACCATCAGAGAATAGTTCCTGGCACATAATAGGTGCTCAGTACACACTTGTTAAATGAAAAAAAGAATCCTTTAAGAGAAAGCCCAGGATTCTTAGCATGACCAATAAAACTACCACTTCTGTACTATGTATTCCACCTATGGTATACAAGGGGGTTTTTAGGTAGTTCACTAACAAATATATTTACTTTAGTGGTTATGTATTTTTTATGAGTTGCTATCTGTTATTGACAAAGGTTGCTGATTTTCCATTTATAGAGATATTATAAAATGTACTTTTTACATAAACATCTTAGGTTATGATAGCAACGTCTCTTAAAGAAAGAATATTAAATAAAGGGCAAAATAGGTGAAATGGGGCCAAGGCTAACACTGAGAAGCCAGCACAGTAATCGTAGCCCCTTCCACTGAGTTGTAATTATTTGCTCACATATTTGTCTTCCCTACTAGACCATGAGTTCCCTTTCACAATGTGGCCATGTGGGAAAAGTAAACTGTTCTTTGAGTGAATGAAATCAAGCAAATTCAATTTGGATAATGCCAGGACAAGAGTCTGGGTTAATGGTAATATTTAGACAAAATGGCAATGTCAATAAAGACAGCGTCTTCAATATCCAACCTTTGAAGTATTTCAGTGGACTATTTAGACATGCTTTTTCGAAACTGGTTCAAAACAAGTTTTTTAGGCAGTATATACACAATACCAAATGGTTTCAGTGGAAAGTGAACAATTCAAATATTTGAATGGTTAGCTTTCACACTATATACCAAACACCCAAATCATAGAAACCATTTAGAAGATTGAATCTTTAGCTTATACCATAGTTTTCCTCTTTTAATCTCTATTTGTGATAAGCATATATGGTTGGTTCTTTTTAACTAAAAATTGTTCTATGAAATAGTAGTTCTAAATTCTACAAAGTAGATTAAAAGTGAAAGCACAAGATGCAGACAAGATGTTTTTCAAAGTGCTTTTGCTTATGGATTTCATTTGCTTTCACTGCTGTTTTTTTCCCTTCTCCAAATTTATATAGACTTGCAGGGTACAAGAGCTCAAGGGATCTTGCTGATAGTCTGACGTTCTCATTTGGTCAGTAAAAACACTGGTGGGAGAGAAGTTAACATGCCTATGCTTGAACTGACCTCCTCCCTTAAGTGGGTAGTCTCTGTTTGCCTTATTAAATGAGCTGAATGATGACAGGTGTATGTAGAGCTCTGAACATTTTTTCCCTTAATGGTCCATTTCTGTAAACAGGTTACTTTCCAGAATTTCTTCAGCATATCACCATGCTATGATGATGGTATGCCACTATAAAACTCTTCTAGTTGCAGAATTTATCAAAAAGTAGGTCTTTCTGGCAACTTTACCATAGGCATTGAATCAGTGAATCAGTGAAATAAGAGGCAGAAATTTGCTGTCAAAAGGGGGTCTTACCTACTAGAGAATGGACTTGAGGATACGGGGAGGGGGAAGGGTAAGCTGGGACAGTGAGAGAGTGGCATGGACATATATACACTACCAAATATAAAATAGCTAGTGGGAAGCAGCCTCATAGCACAGGGAGATCAGCTCGGTGCTTTGTGACCACCTAGAGGGGTTGGATAGGGAGCGTGGGAGGGAGGGAGACGCAAGAGGGAAGAGATATGGGGATATATATATATGTATAGCTGATTCACTTTGCTATAAAGCAGAAACTAACACACCATTGTAAAGCAATTATACTCCAATAAAGATGTTAAAAAAATAAAGGGGAGGGGTCTTAATGGACAACTCCATCAATTTCTGTAAGGTGCTAGGAGGAAACCTAATACAGTTCTTGTTGCATAAATGTAAGAATTATTACTTCCTTAAAAGAGTCAAGTGATTTGGAAATACAATTCACTCTCCCATCTGGTAGGAAAACTGCTCTCAGGAATATTTCATGGTTTAGGTTAAGACATTTGTTTCCATAAAGAATTTCAGTTGACATATTTTAAATACAGTATCACTGAAGTGAGTTCAAGGTCCCAGAAGTGTTTTTGAGAAGTGGACAACAGTGTATTTATCTAGAACTCTTCCTAACTGGGTAACTTGGACCGTGATGTAGAACTGGGTGTTTTACTGGGGGCCTGTTAAGCAGCTGCTCACGGCTTTCTTGGTTTACTCTGCTTTTCCATCTGTTTTACCTGTTTCTATTTCTGAATAATTTATTTTGCCATCTGCATAAACAGAACACCTGGCTGAAGGCTAACTCTTACACCTAAATAATTTAGAGAATATAACCTCTTTAGTCTTTATTGGATAATGTAATGACTTGCAAGAGCAAAGCCCTTAAATAAATAACTCTTAGGTACATTCCTAGTGTTTTAATGATTACACTAACAGTTTAAAAGGTTCATATTAATCTATTTTTTAGATTAAAAATTGCCTCAAATTTTTGTTTTTATCGTTTTCGTTAAGATATCAATGCTAGCAGTTGTTTTGGCTTTTATGTTTCTTTCTGGTGTGTTTTGTATGTCTTCATTTACAAGAATCTTTGTTGTTTGTAGATGATTATGACTTTATTATATCCTAACTAAAAAGCTGCTCAACTTTTGACTGCCTGTGAGAAATAGCAATAAATTCATGTGCTTTTTACAGCTTACTTCAGTAAATGCTTAGTTCTCTATTAGCAGATACGCATGGCATTACATAAGAAACATTTCATCCTGGATGATTTCTGCTTTTGCTGAGGTTATCTTGGTGAAGCAATTATTTTAAGTGTTTTTTCACTGTGAAAGGAAACTCAATTGTGGCACAAATTTATGAACTGAAGGCAGGAGCTCAAGTTGAACTTCTACAGATCAATTTATTAATAAATAATCTTATGAACTCTCAGTCATTCAAATTTCAGTTGACAACAAGAATGAAAGTATCTTATATCAAATCTCTACTTAGCTGCTTGCTAGCTGAGTGACCTTAGGTGATCTACCCAACCTTTCTGGGCCTTGGTTTCTTCATCTGTAAAACAGGGATAATAATACTTATCCTATAGGCTTTTGTTAAAGTGCAGCACGTATAGCATTTAGGTATTAAATAAATGATACCTCTATTTATTATTCAAATTGAATAAATATTTAAGAATGGGTTATTCTGAATATCTTAGATAAAGAAGATTTAAATAGTTTTTAAAAATTAATAATTTTGACAAAATTCTAAAGTGTTTTACACCATTCCTTTAATTTTTATTCAGAATATGCTGAACATAAGTTTGATTGAAAAAGTATGGTTATCAATGTAAACAATAACTGTACACTATATGCTATTTACTACCCGTATAGAGTAATTCAGCAATATTCACAGGCTAGTTAAGATACAGATTACTGTTTTTCCTACTGTTACTGGCCCTGGATAATTTTCCCTTTTGAGGTTTTAGGTTTACTTTTTTAAATTTTATGTCTTCTCCCTGGCTAACAGCTGTCTTTTCTTGCTGTAGCTTATAGGTTTGCCTGTAGCAGTTCCTCTCTCTCATTTTAATTTTCTGCTTATAATCTATTCCAGGTTTGGAACACAAAGTTCTAAGAGATGTGTTTTCTTATGTATATGTTTTAGAAGAATTTTGAGACATTTTGTTATTCATTGCCCAGTGGTTGTCAATTTGTGCTAGATAGTTTATTTCTGAATACTCAGAATGTATTGGCTTGCAAATTTACTATTCCACAGAGGCACTAAATTGTTTATTATATAAAGATATGGTTATTATATCAACTAGGAAAGAGACATAGCAAATTCTCATTTAACCAAATTTTAAACACTTTTAATTCAGATAACTAGAATAAGGCTAACAAAATCACAAGTCAAGAAGAAAGTTTAAGTTATGCTTGATACAGTTTTTTTTATTGTATCTGAATTTATAGTATTCATA
The DNA here is from genome assembly GCF_028021215.1 of Eschrichtius robustus. NCBI lineage: Eukaryota > Metazoa > Chordata > Mammalia > Artiodactyla > Eschrichtiidae > Eschrichtius > Eschrichtius robustus. The sequence goes on along the minus strand of NC_090829.1, from coordinate 61,615,613 downwards.
TTTTTTGAAAAATGTTCGTATTCATTGTGGAATTCCTACTATGAGGCAGGCAATGTGTGATGTGATGAAAATACCAAAGGAATAAAAGATGTTTTGTATCTTTAAAAAGGTCAGCCTGGTGATGGCAGGATTGGGAGGAGGGAGGGAGGGCAGAGAGATAAACAAATAAAGTGGAGTATGAACTAGATACAAGTATGTGCATAATATAATTGAGGGCACAAAGGCAAGAATGGTTCATTCTCCATTGTGGGGCCCGAAGAAGGAGGAGCACAGATGTAGAAATAGGCTTCCAGAGGATGTGAGATGTGCCTTAAATAATAATTTACTGTTCTTAAGTCCATCAGCCTGTAAATTGTATGTACAGACTGATGTGGTAAATTTAGAGGTTGAAGTGGTAGCTTAAACCATAGTTCATATAGCAAAAGTGAAAACAAATAATTGCTATGGCTGGAAGGTAGGGTGTGTGTGTTGGGAATGGAGTAGTAGACAGATGAGACCATAAAGGTGGCTCTATCATGAAGGACCAATGCTGTGCCTAGAAGTTTTCATTTTATTCTGAAGCAGTGGGAGTCATGAAAGGCTTTAATCAGGCAACTAATATGATCAGATTGTCACTTTCCAAAGATGCTTCTGATGTAGTGTGTGAATGGAATGAAGCAAAAATAGAAGCAGAATGACAGATAATGGAGCTACGGCAATAGTCCAAGAAAGGAATCATGCATCTTGAACTCAGGAAGTGAGAATAGAAGGATGGGTGGATTTGAGAGGTATTTAGGAGGTAGGAATCAACAGGACTTAAGGACTGATTGGATTTCGGAGGGTAAATGGGGATGGAACTTGTGAGGGAACCTCAGAGATGTAAAGAGTTAAGGACAACTCCCAGGTTCATGGCTGGAGTGACTGGGGGGCTGTGATACCTTTGACTGTGATGGAAAATAGAGGAGAACAAACTTTTTTTTTTTTTAACATCTTTATTGGAGTGTACTTGCTTTACAATGTTGTGTTAGTTTCTGCTGTATAACAAAGTGAATCAGCTATATGTATACATATATCCCCATATCCCCTCCCTCTTGCATCTCCCTCCCACCCTCCCTATCCCACCCCTCTAGGTGGTCAAAAAGCACCAAGCTGATCTCCCCATGCAATGCAGCTGCTTCCCACTAGCTATCTATTTTATATTTGGTAGTGTATATATGTCAGTGTTACTCTCTCACTTCGTCCCAGCTTACCCTTCCCCCTCCCTGTGTCCTCAAGTCCATTCTCTACATCTACGTCTTTATTCCTGTCCTACCCCTAGGTTCATCAGAACCATTTTTTTTTTTTTTAGATTCCATATATATGTGTTAGCATACGGTATTTATTTTTCTCTTTCTGACTTACTTCACTCTGTATGACAGACTCTATGTCCATCCACTAGAGGAGAACGAACTTTACAATACATTCAGTTTGGGAGATACAGAATTTGAGACACTTGTGGTCTAATTGGTGCCTAATGCAGTATGCAGCTAGTATACCAGTTGGATAAACAGATGTGTATTACATTATGAAAGATCAGTGTTAAAACATATAGCTAACCAATAGCAAGATTCATCTAGTCAGTATTAGAAGCTAATCATACAGTGAAATAGGCAAGGGAAGAATGAGTGGAGATATCATACAGAAGAATTCCAGAGGATTTCTTGTTCAAATAGTTCAACTCCCAAGCCTTTATGGCAGAAGATGGCACTTGAGGTATTTTTTGCTACCCAGATGTGGTTCTGAACTTCTTGAGGCTGCCACAGGAAAATAATGAAAAGACAAGCGTATATCTTGAAAACAATCAAAGATGTTCTGGTTGGCTGTTTAAAAGAAGAGTCCATGCAGAATATGCGGTAATGCTGATACTGCAGCCCCAGCATGATAGATGTATATCTATATGTATATCCATATCCATATTTATATAGGTATGCATGCATATATAGATATACAGAAATGGGTAGGTGGACATATGTCAAAAAAGCACTATGATGTAGGGATAATTTTAAAAGATATTCACAGTGAAAGTCTCCAGAAGGGTAATATCAGAAAGGGAATAAAAAGTAAAATCCTCATAAAAGGATAAAAATAAAAAAGATTAAGAGTCCAAGTGAAGTCACAGGGATGAACAAGTCAAGGCAGAAAGCAGATTTCCTAATTGAATCTTTCCATGGGCAATCTGAAGTGTTAAAAAGAGTAAGGAAAAAGGAGAAGGAATGGACACATCTGGGTATAATTGATACATAATGCTAGGGTGAAAACTTGGGTTTCTTCCACTAGTCTTGTTATTTTAAGTATTAAAAATCTCCTCTAAAGAAAAACAGAATCATTGAGCAGGTGTCCAGCACACATGGCAGCATGCTTCACTGGCTTATTGATCTATGACACAAAACTGTCATGTGGAATTTGTGCCTTTGACACATGTGTGTGTTTTACACACACTGCTCCTGAATGCTTGTCTATAGTTCTTATTAATAACCTTTTTAGCTTTGGAGGACTCAAAGGAAGGTGGCTTCCTTGTGGGGAAAGACAAATATCTCCACCCTTCCCCTCATCAATCCTCTGGCTCTTGCTGTCACTGAGGAGCGTCAGCTCAAGATGTAACACCAGACTTCCCTTTAGGTGATGGGTCTTTGAACATATATTTCCAGATGAGCCAGGGAGGTCTACCCAAGAATGCAAGGTGGCTGAAAGAAAACTGGAGAAGCGATTTTCTTTCTCTTCTTGTCTGAGCTGTCTTACTGCAGCCAGTGTCATGCTTCACACCAGAGAATAAGGATTGGAAGAAGAAAGGAGACAGAGGTGCAGGCAAATTGCCTTCACTCACCTTCATGGATCTATGGAGAGGTGCTATCATCTCTCTGTGGGTCGATAACAGCCCATTTTCCTCTTTGTGACAGAGGAGGAGATTGGCTAGATATCCTACCATCATGAAATTAGCTTTTTTTTTTTAAATTTAATTTTTATTTTATATTAGAGTATAGTTGATTTTCAATGCTGTGTTAGTTTCAGGTGTACAGCAAAGTGATTCAGTTATACATACACATATATCCATTCTTTTTCAGATTCTTTTCCCATATAGGTTATTACAGAATATTGAGTGGAGTTCCCTGTGCTGTACAGTAGGTCCTTGTTGATTATCTATTTTATATATAGCAATGTGTATATGTTAATCCCAAACTCCTAATTTATCCCTCCCCCACCTTTGGTAACCATAAGTTTGTTTTCAAAGTCTGTGAGTCTGTTTCTGTTTTATAAATAAGTTCATTTGTATCATTTTTTTTTAGATTCCACATATAAGTGATATCATATGATATTTGTCTTTCTGCATCTGACTTACTTAACTTAGTATGATAATCTCTAGGTCCACCCAAGTTGCTACAAATGACATTATTTCATTATTGTTTATGGCTGAGTAATATTCCATCGCATATATGTACCACATCTTCTTTATCTATTCCTCTGTTGATGGACATTCAGGTTGCTTCCATATCTTGGCTATTGTAAATAGTGCTACAATGAACATTGGGGTGCGAATTATGGTTTTCTCCAGATATATGCCCAGGAGTGGGATTGCTGGGTCATATGGTAGCTTTATTTTTAGTTTTTTAAGGAACCTCCATACTGTTCTCCATCTTGGCTATACCAATTTACATTCTCATCAACAGTATAGGAGGGTTCCCTTTTCTTCACACCCTCTCCGGCATTTATTGTTTGTAGACTTTGTGATGATGACCATTCTTACTGGTGTGAGGGGTGCTGTTGTCTCTCTGTGGGCCAATAGCAGCCCATTTCCCCCTTTGTGACAGAAGAGGAGAGTGGCTAAGTATCCTACCATCCTGAAATTAGCTTTTAATTGAATTAGTAGTTGGAACCAAAACTGCTCATGGGTCTTGCGGTCATTGAGAGGTCTGTTAAGTCCTCTAGTTTATGTCATCTCTTTGGCATTTATCATTTCCTACCATGTACAGTTTTAATCCATTCTGTTATGTATAGGAACTGTCATTGAGATCTTTAGGCCCTAAAGTGTCTAAAACAATGCCTTGCACATAGTAAAAGCTCAATAAATATTTATTAAATGAGTACATGAATGAAGGATAAAGGCATATCTAATTATGAATGGCAGGATAATTTTGTGATGGCTGGAGGTCTATTTGGTATTTATCTTTTCAATCAAATTTTTATCATTAAAATGATTTTTTATGTCTTTGTTAACTTCAGTGATTCCCTTGATGTTCCATATTAGAAATACAACAAATAATGACAGACATAATTTTACCTCACCGTGTCAATATTTAGGTTAGTCTCTTACATTTTAGAGGGGATGCTCCAAGTCTTTTGCAAATTCCCCTCATTCTAAAGGAAAAATGGCTTCTACAAAGTGATGTAGTCTTGTATTCTTCCACGCCTACTTTATTAACTATATGACACATTTTATTTTCTTCTAAGATATTAATCATACATATTCACCTTTCTTTTTGTATTTAAAAGCCAAGGGTCAGGAACTTGAAACACTTTATTACAATTCCAGAATAGTGAGAAAATGCAATGGTAGAGACTAAAATCTATCATGGTATTTTGGCTTCCTGCCTTCCTTTAATTTTACAATGGGGGGAAAAATCAAGGTGAGACTTGATTCCCTTTAGGAGTCCCTTTCCTGTGTGCTCTGTGTCTAGCCAAGAGAGAGACTGACAGAATGATAACACTCGATGCCAGGCTCCCTTGCCCACTCAAAGACCCTCCCTCAGGTATCAGTTGCTTGGCTGAGCTTTGAGGTCAACTAGACACCTCCCGTGAGACTCACCTGGCCTGAGGGATAGAGCAACCAGAAAACCCTCTCATGGAGGGCAGCTGTTATCTGAGCTAGGATCAAAGTCCCCCTCTGTACTCCAGAAAAACATCTTCCAAACTGGGTCTCTTTTTCCACTATTCGAATGAATGTTGAATGAGTCCCCAGGGACAACAGTTGCTTTGCTTAGGAACAAGCTGTCAGAAATACCGTGCAGTAAAAGTTCACCTCCTTTGAAAATCCTTTATGTTTGAGCATTTTTATTCATTGCCTCAAGGCCCATCAGAAGTTAATCGAGAAATTAGGCAACAGGGAAATGTAGTGATTAATTTTTTGACACTTTTCATTTGTGCTTCGAGTTTTGTTTTTCCTGAAGTATGACATAAAGTATGACATAAAAAGCCATTGCTCAAACATTCAGTTATATACATGGAAGCCTTAAAGATAAGAAGTAACTTTCTTTTTTTTTTTTTTAAAGTTTTTTTTTTTTTTTTTAACAAATGGCTAAGGGTTCCAAGCGGGGAGAGACCACATCAGGTTGAGTGAGGGAGTATTTATTATTATTATTATTATTTTTAAATTAATTAATTAATTAATTTATGGCTGTGCTGGGTCTTCGTTCCTGTGCGAGGGCTTTCTCTAGTTGCGGCGAGCGGGGGCCACTCTTCATCGCGGTGCGCGGGCCTCTCACTATCGCGGCCTCTCTTGCTGCGGAGCACAGGCTCCAGACGCGCATGCTCAGTAATTGTGGCTCACTGGCCCAGTTGCTCCGCGGCATGTGGAATCTTCCCAGACCAGGGCTCGAACCCGTGTCCCCTGCATTGGCAGGCAGATTCTCAACCACTGCGCCACCAGGGAAGCCCAGAAGTAACTTTCTTATTGATCAGATTTGGGTTGCAAAGTGATAAAGTTTCTTTTGCCTTATAACAAATCTTTTAGACCAGTCAATAATGGCGACCTTAAACTAGGTGACGTGCACGTTCTTAATGGAAGTATGGTAGTCCAGAAAGTGCTGACCAGCGGGTCAACATGAGTTATTCATTTAGCGATTCCAGATTTACAGAGACTCAAATATATCCAAAGTGTTGCTTCGGTTTATTGCTAAACAAATAAACAGCCCTGGAGTGTAAACATCAAGATCTGGGATAATGTGTCATTTACTGTATATTTCTAGCAACTACCACAGGCTTGGAACACAGTAGAGGTAACATGAAGATCTCTTGAGATGAACTAGATTGAGCATAGCTTTGATTATGTTGTTGGAATTAGAGAACCAGTGAACTGAACTAGGGGTAAAAATGTTGTAAGGACAAAATATATACCTGGGCCAAGCAGAGAGAAAGAGCATTTGGAAGTACACTTTTTAGATGATGCACTTGGAATATGTCCAGTCTTTTCAGCATGAATGTAATTTTGCTGACGTTGTAGTTATAGCCAGTTTTATTTGGTACATTTCAGGTTGCCAGTTTAAATTGATGTTTTTGGTAGCACTACCAGCGGGTAGGTGGGTGGGTCAGATATTTTAGTCATGGCACACACTATTGTACAGCCATCTGTTAAATTGACTGGATTATTTTGTTTATCAAGTTTCTTTGAATAGCAATTTCAGTTTTGTATCTTATTTCCTTCTTTGATGAGGGTATTGCCAGCAGATGCAAGCTACATATTGGCTTGAGTTTCTTGCAGTTCCCTGGCTAGCTTTTTTTTTTTTTTTTTTTTTTTTTTTTGCTGAGTTTTTTTCTTTTTCTTAGTACTTTTCTTCTCAACAAATGTGTCATTCTAAAGAAATTCAGCATTTTGAACATAATCTCCTACAATTAACAGCCTCACAAATTCTTTTAAGAAACATTTCTTATGTTTCAAGGTCATTACCAATAATACCACAATTTTCTTTTTTTTTTCCTTTTTTTGTCTTTATTTCTTGGTGGTTCCCCTCCCCCAACCCCTTATAAATAGCTAGTTCTTTTTAAATAACAAATGCTTTGAGACAACCCACTCTGGACTAGAGTTTGTGTCAGTAGACCGGAACACAAAGCATCAGTATTAACCATTGAATCTGAATAACCTGGAAGTCAGATAAATCCAAACAAGTATTATGGTAATCCTTGGCATTATAGGGAACCAGGCACCTCTTGTCAAGACTACAAATCTGATGATGATGATAGTTAACACTTAACCAGCACTTGCTATGTGTCAAGTGTCATTCAAAATATCCATCTATCTATCTATCATCTATCTAGTCACTTAAATCTCTCAACAAAACTGTAAGGTAAGTATTATTCCCATTTCACATCTGAGAAAAGTGAGGTTACAGTTACTTTAAGTATAGCCCCCAAATTCAGAGTAAATGGCTAGTAAATGGCAGTCAGGTTTCAAACCTAGGCAGGGTAGCTCAAAAGTTTTCACTTTTGACTGTATGCTATATCGCATGTATTTACACAATAAAGGAGGGAGACAGTAGTACAGACATACTGTTGCTATAGTCCCGGACTTTAAGTTGCTCGGACTAGTGGAAGATCAGAATTGGAAACAGGTTAATTTAATACAAAGAGAATATAGAGGAAGGCTATGTGGGGATGGAGACTGCTTGAGGAAAGATCTCCGGAGATAGAAACCTGGCGAGCTGAGGGCTGAGTAGAAGCCCAGCAGGTGATTTCCAGGAGGGAGGAAGAACATGATTGGAGGCAGAAAGTCAGGGCACCATAGTGTGGATGTGATGAGAGTAGTCCCCACACGTGGTATCACTGGAATATAAAGTGGGGATCTGGATGACGGCAGAAGATGAACGTAGAGAGGTAGGCAGGAGTTTAGTGGGAGGTACTTGATGATAGGTTGTCTCCAAGGTCAAGACAAGAGTGTTTAGTATGGCCTGCCCTTGGCAAAATGGAAAACATGAAGCTGTCAGCACCTGCTTCTCCCTCTTGTCTGCTGCCAGAGGGAAGACACAGCATGTGGAACTTGTGACCAGATGCTCACTGTTCAAAGCTGTCCTCCCCATCCTCGTTCCACCTCGGAGCTTGGTCCCTGATGCAGGGCTGTGCAGTGGGAGGGGAATGGCTGGCTCCTTTGTCTACACTCCACATCAACATTTCACTTCTGACCGCACCACCCTCCTTTTGGAATACAGTCTTGAGATTGCATGTTGGTACTCCCCCTGCTTAATGACACTGAACCTGGAGTAAAGTTCATTTCTCCTTTTTTTTGCTGGTGGAAAATCACTGTGATTATGTTGGATGAACATACATTCACTGGCCTGGTAGTTTGACTGAACCGGAAAATGAGGAAGAAGCAAAAGGCTGAAGAATAAGAACAGGAGGGAGAGGTTTAAAAGACATTTTAAATGTGAGACACTGGCAAAAGCAAGATAGGGCAGTACTAAAAACAGACGATGGGACTTTAATATAGTTTAATAATGCCTTGTAGAGTTCCAAGTACTGAGTTATTGTTCCAAGAGATTTTTCTTACCTTTATTTATGGCACTTAACATCCCGTTCCACTGTAATTAACACGTCTCTGTCACTAGACTGTGAGATCCTCAAGTCTGATGTTATTCCTCTTTCCATATCGCCAACAATTATCATAGTGCTTGGCACAAAGTTATTACTCAGTAAATGAGTGTTAAACAAAAAAAACCAATGGAGAGGTGCAGAGAGATGTGGGCCTCATTTGTATAGGTTGGGGGTTGTGTAGAGAGAAACATAGAGGGTTTAGGACAGAGGAAATATATAAAACAATCAAAATGATGCAAAAACAGATAAAGAATTAGACTTTATAGCCTCTAGTTGGTTTATCTTTATCTCTCTCTTTAAAATAAACATTTTTAGACTTTATTTTGGGGGGCAGTTTTAAGTTTACAGAAAAATTAAGCAGGAAGTACTGAGAGTTCCCATATACTCCCTCTCTGCCTCCCTCAGTTTCCCCTGTTAGTAATGTGTTGCTGTGGTACATTTGTTATAACTTATGAACCAATATTGATACATTATTATTAACTAAAGTCCATAGTTTACATTGGGATGCACTCTTTGTGTTGTGCAGTTTTATGGGTTTTGTCAGAAACATAACGTCACGTATCCACCAGTACAGTATCATACAGAATAGTTTCACTGTCCTAAAAATCCCCTGTGTTCCACCTATTCATCCCTTCCCCTTTCCCCTAAACCCTGGAAACCACTGATTTTTTTAAACTGTTCCTATAGTTTTGCTTTTTCCAGAACGTCATATGGTTGGAATCATACAGTATGTAGCCTTCTCACACTGGCTTCCTGTACTTAGCAATGCGCATTTAAGATTCCCCCAAGTCTTTTCATTGCTTGACAGTTCATTTCTTTACATGGCTGAATAATATTCTAATATATGGAAATACCATGGGTTGTTTATTCAGTCACCTGTTAAAGGACGTGTATGTTACTTCCAGGTTTTGGCAATTATGAATAAAACTGCTATAAACATCCATGAGCAGGTTTTGGTGTGAATGTAAGTTTTCTACTCATTTGGGTGAATATCTAGGCATGTGATTGCTGGATCATATGTTAAGACTAGGTTTAGCTTTGTGAGAAACTGCCAAACTGTCTTCCGAAGTGGCTGTACCTGTTGCTCCACCTCCTCGCCAGTATTCAATGATGTCACTGTTTTGGATTTTCTCCATTCTGATAGGTATGTGGTAGTATCTTGTTGTGTTTTAATTTGCAATTCCCTAATGGCGTGTGATGTGGGGAATCTTTTCCCATGCTTACTTGCCTTCTGTGTATCATCGTTGGTAAGGTGTTTGTTCAGATCTTTTGCCCGTGTTTTATTGGATTGTTTGTTTTCTTATTGATGAGTTTTAAGAGTTCTTGGTATATTTTGGACACAAGTCCTTTATCAGCTATGTGTTTTGTAAGTATTTTCTCCCAGCCTGTGCCTTGTCTTTTCATTCTTTTAACAGTGTCTTTGGCAGAGTAGAAGTTTTTAATTTTAATGAAGTCCAACTTACCAATTTTTTTCTTTCATCAATTGTACTTTTTGTATTGTACCAGAAAATTCATTGCCATACCCAGAGTCACCTAGATTTTCTCTTATGTTGTCTTCTAGAAATTTTATACTTTTGTATTTTATATTTAGGCCTATGATTCATTTTGAGTTAATTTTTGTGAAAGGTGTGAGGTCAGTGTCTAGATTCATTTTAAACTAACCTATTTGGTTGTTCTTTTGTTTGTTTTACTGTCCTTGTAATATTGGTTCTGTTTTTTGGTGCAAGCCTATTCCTCCCTGATTGAGTAAGTCTGTTTGTTTCTAAAATATGATATGGTCTTCAACAGGCTAATATATTTTATTAGCCTCATCATTTTACTTCCCAAAGGCTCTATCATGAAATGTGTCTGAGTAGTACACTTAATCTCTTTTTTTCTTGCATTTTCTAAGATGTAAAAATGGGGGCAATCCTAAATATTAGACAGGTAGTGAAAGGATTAAATACCAGAGCTTAAGGGATGAGAATTATATTTACTGAGCACTTACTACATTTCGGGCACAGTTCTAAGAATTTAAACATATCTCATCTAGTTCTTAAAGTTATCTCTTGGAAGTGTTTATTCCCATTTTGTCAGCGAGGAAGCACAAAGCTCAGAGAAATTCCAAAAAGAGGAACTAGAATTTGAAACCAGGTTTGACCAACACCAAAGTGTCTGCTCACTTTTTATTTGCCCATACCATTTTCCTCTCAGGGACTCAGAAGGAGAGCTTGGAAAGAACTCATCTTTCCTTGAGCTGAAACTTTTGGAGGTTGTGTTAGATTTTTGTCAAAAGAAGGGAGAGAAATAAGACAGAGAAGGAATTATTGTAATGGACCTCACAAATATTCATTCATTCACGCATTCAAACAGCGTTTATTGAGCGGCCACTATGAGTTAGGCATGAGCAGCCACTGTGAGCATTTGGTGAGGAGAAAGTGACTGTGGTCTCGGGCTTGGGGCGGGGGGCGCTGGACTCGGGACACTGTCCTCATCTACCTCCAGCAGAGGCTCTGCTTCATCCTGTGGAAGTAGTGTCAATCCTTAGTGCAGAGTTGAAGAACCCCAGACTGGAAAATGCCTGAGCCTTTGCCACCATAGGAGCAGATTTCCAATAGGTAGTGAAGATGAGCACAGACCCCTATGCCTAGGGCAGGTGATCGCAAGAAGCCTGGGTTCCCCCCTTCCCCCACTTTTTTTTTTTGGTTTATTTTTGGCTCTGTTAGTCTGTTTCACATCAGAATTTTTCTACTTTCATTTCTTCTGGACACCACAGGGAGGACTGCTTATTTGTCAAATGGATACAGGTCTGTGTTGGTTAATTTTATGGGTCAATTTGGCTGGACTAAGGGATGCCCAGATAGCTGACCAAACATTATATCTGGGTGTGTCTGGGAGGATGTTTACCAAAGAGATTAGCATTTGAATTGGGAGACTGAGTAAAGAAGATCGTCCCCACCAATGCAGGTGGGCATCTTCCAATCCATTGAGTGCCTGAATAGAACAAAAAGGCAGAGAGTGGGAGAATTTCCTCTCTGCTTGAGCTAGAGCATCTATCCTCTCTCTGGCCCTTGATCTTTGATGCTCCTGGTGCTCAGGCCTTTGTACTCAGACTGAATTATGCCACTGGCTTTTCTGGTTCTCCAGCTTGCAAATGGCAGATCATGGAACTTCGCAGCCTCTATAATTGCATGAGCCAATTCCTATAATAATTTATATGCGTGTGTGTGTGTGTGTGTGTGTGTGTGTGTGTGTGTGTGTATCATCAATTTCAGGAAATGCCCTAACGCCAGATAGATAGATAGATATTTTTGTAGGGTTTCCTCCTGCTCTCTCAAGTCCTTACCTTTGCTGGCTCCGTGTTATTGAGGTACATCCTCTGGAGCTTATGAGGCTGAGATTCCCATCATTTTTTTGTTCTAAGGAACATAGACTGTATACAAAAAATTCTTTTCATTCCTTATAACTTTTTTATTATTCATATATATTATAGAATCTTAGAAAAATGTAAGAAATTTAAAAAGAACATAAACATGTCTATATTCCAGCCCAGAGAATACTATTTGTTGATATGTACTTACTTCAGACTTTAGACAAACTCTCATACATATATGCCATACGCATAATTTCTATTTTCATATTTTAAATTAATTAGGATAATTAAGTAGATATACTGTTTTTGCACTGTTCTTTTTTGGAAGAAGATTATTTCCATTTACATGGACAATCCAACCTAAGCACACAGTTGAATTGGCCCTGACTGGCTGTTTCTTTCTACATATTTGAGATTTCTGATTACTCAACCCAGTCCTCCCTGGGCATGTGAGTAACTCGAAACCCTCTCCTTCTCGACTAGCTTTAGGTAGTCATAATAAAACATGGATCTGAAGAAATAAAACTCGAGAACTGGAGGAAAGAAATTGGAGGAGCAGAACTTGAAAAAATAATGATAATTCTTGAGAGCTGACTACTGTAGAGCATTGTGCTGCAGGCTTTACCTGGTTGTTTTGAATAATGCTGCTGTGAATATTCTTATACAAGTGATTTATGGGCATATGTTTTAGTTTCTTTTGAGTAAATACCTAAAAGTGGAATTGCTGGGTTCTTTTTCCAAAGAAGTTGTACCATTTTACACTTTCACCAAGAATGTGTAAGGAACACCGCTGCTCCACAACTTCACTAACATTTATTGTTGTTGGTCTTTTATCATCCTGGTGGGTATGTAATGGTATCTCATTTTGATTTGAATTTGCATTTCCCTCATGACTAATGATGATGAACACCTTTTTGTGTGCTTATTGGCCTTTCGTATATCCCTCTTTTGAAATGTCTGTTCAAGTCTTTTGTCTATTTTTAAAATGGGGTTGGCTTTTTATTATTGAATTGTAGGACTTCTTTATACATCCTCTGCCAGATATATGTTCTGTGACTATTTTCTTCCAGTTTGTAGCTTGTCTTTTCATTTTCTTAATAGTATCTTTTGATGAGAAGTTTTAAATTTTGATGAAGCTTAACTTACCTTTTTTTTCCTTTTATGATTATTGATTTCTTTTACCCGACTGAGAAGCCTTTGCTAATCCGATCATGAAGATATTCTGCTATATTTTCTTCTAAAAGCTTTGTGATTTTAACTTCTACATTTTGACTTATGATCTGTCATGAATTAATTTTTGTTATGGTATGAGGTAGTGGTTTAAGTTAATTTTTTTATGTGAATATCCAGTTTTTCCAGCACCATTTATGAAAAGAATCTCCTTTCCCTATTGGGTTGCTTTGGTGCCTTTGTCAAAAATCAAATGACAGTTGTGGGGGTCTATTTCTGGGTGATTTACTTGGTTATCTGTTTTAATCCTACATTGTGCTGTCTAGAGATTGAATAAAAATGTGCTTCATGATGCTGGGAACTTTGGTAAATGTAAAATGTGAAAGTGAATTGGGGGAACAGGTAAGAGAGAGGGAGAGTGAAGAGAGTGAGATTGACAGGTAGAGAAAGGGAATAAAGTCAAAAAATTGGAAAAACAGAGCTGGCTTCTTGTTTCAACAAAAAGTAATTTATATTTTGTTCTACAATAAGCTGTAATGAGTAACAAAATCAAATTGATCGTAACAGGAAGAGTCTCCAGGTGTTCTTTTGTTTTTGTTTTAATGTAATTGCTAAAAGGCAGGAAAAGACTTCTATTCAGTTGATTAGGATTAATTCTATAGTGGAAAAGGGTTAGGCGAATTCTTCTTACTTGTTTGCATTTCAGTGGTAGTGGACATAAAAACTAAATACTGGGTTTCATCCTCTCCTGCTGAAATGGACTCTATGGCCTGTGGAGTCAGTGGTATAAATATATTGAACATTGAGACTAACTTGCTTTCCTGAACCCCAAACACCAAATTACATCTGGAGGTATAATAAAAAGGCTGCAAACTGCTTTAAGGTTATGAAATTAGACAGATGTTTTGGTGTATTTCTCACCTCTCATCACTTCCTTCTTTTTATAAGGCTTAAATTCTCTCTTCCTTCCAAGTTTGCCATTTATTTTAGCCACTCTATTGAATATATAACTGGTCCTCCATTCCACTCAGCTCTTCACATTATAAATAAAGAACATGGTGTTATTACATTTTAATTGTTGCTCTTTGCATGTTGATCTGATTATATTGTTTTCTTCTTTTTACTAAATTGCTTAAAGTCTACCACAGTAGTTCTTTTGCCTGGTTTTATCGTAGATAAAGAGCTTTCCCTCTGGCTTTTCACACTGATTATTTTACTGGTGAAATTTGTGATAGCATACCTTACACCTTCTTTTGTTTTTAAGTCTACAACTCAATCCCTTGCTTCCTTGTTTTTTGTTTTTTTTTTTTTCTTCCCTCCTAGTAAACTTTTCCTGAAACTCTCTGTCTACAGGTTTATGCAGATAGATTGCAGTCTGAGCTTGGTGATTGAGATCATACCACTCTTGGCCAAATGTTGTACCATAACAGACATCTTTGGGTAGAAAGTAGAAGCAGTGGTGAGACAACATTAAAGACAGACTTGGCAACGCAAACAACAATTTCAGAGAAATATGATTCCTGTGGAGCTACCCTGGAAAGCTAGTTCCAAATGATTTCTTTCACTGCTTGCCGAAATGAAATGTTTGCCATGAGAAGCTGGTTCCCACAGCTAGTGTATGCAGTCGTTTCTCTTTTGCAAAGTATATCCCTTCGCCAAATTTTAAACAACTTATTTTATTTTGTCTTTTATATGGAACTCTGGCTACCAGTATCTCAGATAGCTGCTTTGGGTGGTATTGCTGGACAGCTATCAGCTTCTAGAACGTGTATAACTTATAAAAATTATGATTTTTGAATTGCATCTAGATAATAAGGCCCCTCCTCATTTCTATGATTATAAGATCATATTTCACTAGGACTTGATTTTGTTTTACTCTATTAAGCAAGACAGCTACAAACAGAGGCAAGAGCATAAATAGGAAGAGTTTGTTTTGGAGACACTAATCTTTGGCCATATTCTTCCTCTGCTGACTCTTTATCTCAGGTATGTTAGTTTCTTAGGGCTGCTGTAACAACATGCCACAAACTTAAAGCCACAAACTTCTGTGGCTTAAACAACAGAAATTTATCGTGTCACAATTCTGGAGGCTAGAAGTCCAAAATCAAGGTGTTGGAAGCGTTGTTTCCTTCTGAGGGTCATGAGGGAGCGATCTGTTCCAAGCCTCTCTCCTTGGCTTGTAGATGGTGTTCTTCCTGTGTCTTCACTTTGTCCTCATTCTGTATATGTCTGTCTCTGTCCAAATTTCTCCTTTTTATAGGAACACCAGTTAGATTAGATTAGGGTCCACCCTAATGACACCACCTTAACTAATTACATCTGCAATGACCCTATTTCCAAATAGGGTGACATTTTGAGGTACTGGGATCAGGACTTCACCATATGAATTTGGGAGGTGGGGGGGTACACAATTCATCCCAGAACATCAGATATCCAGTTTTCTTACTTTTTCTTTCTCTTCCTTTCTTATCACACGAAAACCTCCAATACATTCAGGAGGTGATAAATCATAGCTTGAGGTGTTACACCTCCCAAGAATACTTACACTCTCTTTAAGTCTTAAATTTTAATAAAACTGGTGGGAGAGGACATCAGGCAGGGTATATTTTGGGTTATTTAATTTTTATTAATTAGTTGAATGATTAATTACTTAATTTTGCAAGGAAGGGGTCAAGTGTAAGGGATAGGGGATGTGGTACCTTCCAAGAGAATCTTATTAGGTGGCCACTTGCCTATTTCACCCAAGCATGGGACTGTCCATAAGAGGAGCCTTCCCTCAACTGTTTTAGGGGAAGAACATAGTGTTTAGAAAGTACATTTGGAAATGTACATTGGAAAGTACAAAGCAGTATTTCTTAACATGTAGACTTTGGACTACCTCCTTCAGAATCATCTTTTAAATTGCAAATTCCTGGGCCCACTCCAGGCCTAAGGAACCAACGTCTCTGAAGGTGCTGTCTAGGACCTTTCTAACAAGTATCCCGATGAAGTTTGAGAGCTGTTAACACAACAAAATAAGACAGATTATACAAAAGAATCTGTCTGGTTAATTTACAGGCATACTGTATATGTATGTGAGCATGTAGATCTGTTTTCTCAATCTTTCCGAAGTCCAGAGACTGAAGTTGGAATTCATCATAATCAATAGGATTTGCTCATGACCCTCTGCTCAGTAAATAAGGCAGGAAAGACTGCAGAGTTTTGAAGACACATTATTTTCTTTCATATACATTTTTGTCCTACAATAAAGAATCTGTACAGTTGGCTTCCTGACAAAAGAGAGAAGACTGTGATCCTGAAGAGCAAATGGTTGGGTGCTGCATCATTCGGAAGTGGATATGTTCTGTTCCTAATCAACTCGGGCTTAATAGTCAGGGCTACCACAGTATCTGTGATAGATGGCGATACAAATTAACATATATACCAACTACACCTTTTGACTTTAATTTTCCTTCTAACACACAGACAATAAGTATTTGTTTTCTCCTTATATAAAATTTCTTTATTTTTGCTCTGGGGTGAAAAAAAATCTCTGAATACCCCAAGTATTTAGGGGAAAAAAAACAAGAAGCAATTTAGGAAAGATTAAAAGCAATTGTTCTGTTACCCTTGGCAACAGAATCTAGATGCAGCCAATCAGCAAAGTTGATATATTGTTTTGACACACGTGCACATATTTCTAACATAAATAGCAACAGAGACCTAATAACAGTGGGTTTTAAAGCTGGAAACTGATGTCATTTCAAATGTGTCAATCAAAGAGAACCTATGAAAGTGTTTTTTTCTATCAAGCTGACATTAAATATATGCTGTAATGGCTTCTTAAGTGATGGTAGACTTCTGTCAGGCCATACAGGAGATGCTCAATCTATAATTACACTCTTGCTTCTTGGAATCTGTCCTTTAACACATCTCAAAAAAAACCTTAATAGGAAAAAAATCTGAGTCCTACAGTAAAATTCATCTGTTCACATCACCAAAAAAGTATGCTTATAAGAATGAGCAAAATTAGATTAGAATTAGCTTGTTTATCCCTAAAATAGATACATTTCTTTAGTTCCTCTGTCTATTGAATTTATGATCAACTTGTGCCAGTATATTCTGCTATTTAAATTTTTTTAAGTGTTTCAAAAATTAGCATTTTGATAGAACAATAGGAGAGAACAATAGTATTAGGCTGCCCAGAGGAGAATAAAAATGATGGTTGGGAGTCCAGGACTGATGACCTTTACTGCCCAATATGAAAATAGATGGCTAGTGGGTCAGAGTTCATCCTTCGCTGGATAGTATTAGTAGCAGTATTAGTAAAAAATAAAATAAAAACAAAATTAAAACAGGTAACATTTATCGAGTGCTTATATGGGATGTGTACTATGCCAAACTGCTTTCTAGACAGTATCTCATGGAATCCTCACAATAATTATAGGAGGTAGGAATTAGTATCTCGTTGTACAGATGAGGAAACCTGTGTTAGTTAGCCTAGCTTCTGTCATATAGCTGATAAAGAAGTGACAGAACTGGGGTTTGAATCCAGGTCTGTCTTGCTCCAAAGCTGCTGCTCTAATACACAGTTCATGTCATCATGTTATCACCTCCTCCGTGTCAGGAACCTCAGGATGCCAGTTACACACTTACAAACTGAACATGATCTCTGCTTTGTCCCTCAACAGATAGTTGACCCTAGTCAAATTATGTAACTTCTTTGAGCCTCCTTTTCCTGATGCGTACAGAGAGTCCAACTTCTACCTCCCAAAGCTACTGTGGGAATCATTGAGATAATGTTTGATAAAGCTCTTGTGCTTGACAAGTGCTCTCAATAAAAATGAGCTTCCTCTCCTTTCTTTCTTTCTATCCAAAGTACCGATAGTACAATGTACAGTAGATGCCCTGTTAATTTTTGAATAAATAACCAAAAAAAGTAACTTTCAAAGTGTAAATTATTAAAATTTTGAATATCTAGCTACTCATCTTAATAAAGATACAACTACAGGCCCAGGTTCAACCCTTGATACACAACAAAATCACTGGGGGAACTTTTAAAACTACTAAATTCTGGGCGCCAGGAGATTTTGATTCACTTGATCCAGGGAAAGGATGAGGTACATATTTAAATAGATATATATTTACATATTTATATATTTTTTACAGATGAAATTCACATAAAATAAAATGAGATATTTTAAAGCGAACAATTCCGTGGTATTTAGTATATTCACAATGTTGTGCAACCGCCACCGCTATCTAGATACACAGCGTTTTTCCATCCCAAAAGAAACCTCTCCATAGCCCCTGGCAACCATCGGTATATATTCTGTTACTGCGGAAGTACCTATTCTGGATATTTTGTATAAGTGGAATCATGCACTATGTGGCCTTTTGTGTCTGACTTCTTTTGCTTAGCATAATGTTTTTAAGGTTCATCTGTGTTGTATCATGTAGTAGTCATTAATTCCTTTTTAGAGCTAAATAATATTCCATTGTATGGATACACCATAATTTGTTTATCCATTCGTCTGTTAATGGACATTTGGACTGTTTCTACCTTTTGGGTGTTATGAAGAGTGCGTCAATGAAGATGCATGTACATATGTTTGTTTGAGTACCCATTTTTAATTCTTTTGCACGCATACCTAGGAGTGGAATTGCTGGATCATATGATAATTCTATGCATAACTTTTTGAGGAACCTGCAAACTGTTTTCCACAGTGTTGAGCCATTTTGCACTCCCACCAGCAATGTACAAGTGTTTCAATTTCTCCACATCCTTACCAACACTTGCTATTTACTTTCATTTTTGTATTTATTTTTGATTGTTGAGATCCTAGTGTGTATGTAGTTGTATGATGATGACACTTCATTGTGGTTTTGATCTGCATTTCCCTAATGATTAATGAACATATTTTCGTGCACTTCTGGAATATCTTTTCTGCAGAAATGTCTGTTCAAGTGTTTTGTCAGGCACCTATATTCTTTTAAGATTCCTCTTCCCCCCTGAAGGTGATTCTAACGTGCAGAGGTTGAGAAGAATCAGTGACATAAGGGAAAGTGAGAAGTAAATAACAAAGAGATGTAGTCACATTGTTTTTATCATTTGCACATGGATAAGGAAGCATTGTGCACAATGCTACCAACTAAATAGTCTTTCACAAACTCCTACTATACTTGAAGACTTCAGAGTACAAAATTGTACAGATGTGATCAGTATATGTTTCATGACTTCAAGATGGTATTAAAGTGCAATTTTAAAAGGCCTAATCTCATGTTTAATATTTAAAAAAAAAAATCTTACACGTATTGAACACCTGTTTCAGGGAGGCCAAAAGGTTTAACTCTCTTGTTACATTTTATAATCAGGGTGCAGATTTTTTTCACTTTTAAGAAATTATGATAATAAAAGGAAAATAATTGGCCTGAGTGCCATAGTTGGCTCTTGAATTAAGAAGAAAAATACAAGTTACTTGTATCCCTGGCCACCACTGTCCTCTCTCTCATTCTCTCCCTCTCTCTCTGTCTCTCTATCCCTCCTCACACCCTCCTTTCTCTTTCCCTATTTCTCCTGTAAACCATAATATGTGGAAAATAATATAGAGGTTTATCTGATTCTTATGCTCTACCAAGATGTCCTGTGGTCATTGTTGTCAGCTTATTTTAGTGTTTAATTTTTGGAATGCCTGTCCTGAAATTTCCACATCAGAGAAATAAAAAAGAAAGAAACCCACCAAACAGGTAGCCGATATCTAGGTATCTACTCCTCATTTTCCAACATGGAGAAGTAGTACTTATAATGTAGGGAATGACATTTTCTTGAATGAAAACAGTTTCATTAGAATTTCAACCTTAACTGTCAATATCTTTGTTGTCAGGAAGTGCTGTAGGTTGGGTTCTCCTGTAGGCCGATCCTAAGTAACACATGGGAAAAGAAAGGGTAGAAGCTGGAGTGGGCAAGGGGACACATCAGACTGTACCATAAGCCTAACAAAGTCCCTGCCAACCCAACGGGGAGCTCTGGAGCAAAGATTGCCCTTTGGAGTCCTATGTTGACCTTGTCCCACTGGACCAAGCCCTTGTGTCACTGACTTGTTCATTTGTTGCCCAAGGGACCCCAGAATGAAGTGTGACCTTGGCTCCAACACTGAGGCTGGTCCCGAAGGAACCTACATCTGGAAGCTGTCAGTTCCCTACTCTGCTTGCAGCTGGGTAGCAACTACTTTCTTGAAGGGGGTTCTAATTGGTGCATCTTTGTGTTTACCACAGAAAGGTATCTGCTCACTTATATCTCACATGAGTAATTACAGTTAAGAAGAAAAAAAATGCATGTTAGCTATTTTCTTACCTCTGATCTAATGTTTTCTTTACAGAACTGGTAGATTTTTATTTACCAAATATGCTAAAAGTTTCTCAAAACAACAGAACCTCCATCCCTATGGAATCTAGTTCAGTATTTAATGCACATCTTTTGGACTCTTCCTTTTCGGAGCTAAATCCAATACCAAACTACTGTTAGAAGGCAATGTCATCTAACAGATCGGGAAAGAAAAAGCTTAGCACAGTACCAGCCCCATAGTAGGTGATCAGTAAAAGTTTGTTAAATGAATGGATGAATTCAATTACATAGTGAATTACAGCAAGACTTTCTTCAATGTCACTTCAGAGCTAAGGTATAAAGAGAGATAGCAGAATTATTAATACCAGGATGCCAGAACCAAGTCCAGTTTTAAACTTTGTTTTGAGCCTTTTGCTCTATTTCAAATATTTGAACCATGACCAAAAAAAACCCCAAATTTGAAATGCGTTTTCTAGGAGAATTTCCCACTTAATTGTAAAATCCCTCTGTATTTTAAGGAAAATTCAACCCACATGTTCTACTTTTTAAATTTATTTTTGGCTGCATTGGGTCTTCGTTGCTTTGCTCGGGCTTCCTCTAGTTGTGGCGAGCGGGGGCTACTCTTCGTTGCAGTGCACGGGCTTCTCATTGTGGTGGCTTCTTTTGTGGAGCACGGGCTCTAGGTGCACGGGCTTCAGTAGTTGTGGCTCACGGGCTCTAGAGCGCAGGCTCAGTAGTTGTGGTGCACGGGCTTAGTTGCTCCGCAGCATGTGGAATCTTCCCAGACTAGGGCTTGAACCCTTGTCCCCTGCATTGGCAGGTGGATTCTTAACCCCTGCGCCACTAGGGAAGTCCCCACGTGTTCTCTTATTTAATTTACACTTAGCCATAAGACAGTTGTTTTGTAAGAGTCTGTTGTGCTTTTGATATTTTTCATCCATATTTTCTTAGAAGTAGGAAGTCTTGGTTAAGGCAAAACTAAAGAAACTCCCCGGCCTGATAATCCGGGCTAGGAATAGGGTGCACGATCTTGGGCATCCTGGTTGGGGCTCTAAAGTGGGCAAGATGATTTATCCCTTCTCCTGCCTCCATTCTCTGCCCCCAAGGGCTGTGGGCTCTCTCATAGATTGTACAGAAACTGTGTAAGGCCGTGGCAACTCCTTCCTCACTCTGTTTAGTGGGACAAATCCTGTGGCAGTCACAGTAGCTGCCTGTGACCTGATGTTCTGTTTTGTGGGAGAAGTAGAAGGAGGCTGAGGTCCCTTGACAGTCAGTGGTGGTGTAAAAATTCCAGCGGCCCAAAGAATGGCCCTCCCTATCCTTGAGGAACTTGAAAAGAAAGAAAGAAAAGTGAAATGTTGGTCCCTAGGCTACTGCTTTGCCGAGGAGCCTCTTCTGAGGTGTAGCCACTTCTTTCAAGGATGTCCTGGGGCAGGAGGAAAGTCAGGGATGGGCTTCACTCAAAATTCAGGTTTAGTTAAATACGTGGGAAGGAGGGGTCCAGATCTTTCTAAAAGGAAACCTGAACAGCACTACAGATCCTAACCTGGTCATGGTGAGTTTTCTTCACCCACATAAAAGGGATTTGGACAAACAATATTATTAAAAATTTTTCACAGTGGAAGTTAACATAAAAGTGAGCACTTGGCTGGGCCTTGTCTTAAACATTCCCATGAATGCAGTGGCTTCCAAACACTCAGCTAAACCAAATCTGTGACACAGGACTGTGGTTCCTCGACCCTCTTGAGGAGACTGTGCTCCCTTATGCTCCTTCACTTGTATTTTGAAGAAGTTTTGAACAACCTCTTTACTTGGCTTGGGGTACTGCCTGATACCCCTTCTCTCTTCAGTGAGTGACACTTCTGTCAGCTGACACAAGTTTTGTAATGAGCTGGGGTGGTGAGGTTACTGCAATGAAATTACGGGGATGCAGCAACGGTTTCCACTGGAAATGACCCTGCCTGCCTGTTCATGTGTCCTCTGGTGCCTACTACGTGATCCCAAAAGCTGAGGCTGGGGAATGCTCAGTGGTGTGAAGAGAGCTGCTTGCCTGCAACAATTGCAAAGCTAAAGCCATGAAAATAATTTGGGGGTTCAGTGCAATGTCGCTTACTTTGCTTTGAGAATTAGACACTAGAAAGATGGGTTATCACTTGTAGTGTTATTTCTTTTAATTTTTTCTATTAGATTTTCTATTTTCAAATTATGGAGGGAGGGTTAGGCAGGTAAATCCCTCTTCCCACCTTGATGAGTTTTCTTCTGCCTCTCAGGCACAGAGCCAGCAATGACGTGGCCAGAGGTAGAAATAATCATCCTCCATCCCACCACCCAGGTGGAGATGTACACTGAGGCTGTGTGCAGCAGGGATGGAGAGAGCTTCAAATTCAATTCACTATGGTACCATTTGAAAAGTTGATGAGAGAGAGAGAAAGAGAAAATTGTATGCATAAATAGTGGAGTTAGCCCTGGGAGTCAGACCACAGTCTTGCCGTCTCCTGCTTTATTTATTTATTTATTTTCAAATCGTAGAGTTTTCTATCTCCTTAAATTAATTTTTACTGGGGTATAGGTTGCTTTACAGTGTTGTGTTAGTTTCTACTGTACAGCAAAATGAATCAGCCATACATATACATATATCCCATTGATACTGTGTATAAAATAGATAACTAATGAGAACATACTGTATAGCACAGGAAACTTTTCTTAATGCACTGTGGTGACCTGAATGGGAAGGAAGTCCAAAAGGGAGGGGATATATGTATATGGCTTCTCCTGCTTTAGGTGCTCCCTTTCACAGTGAAGTGAATGAGCACAATGGAACGTATTAGAGAGAGAGGCAGAGCTACAGAATTAGACACTCATGCTCTTTTAATCATTAATAGGCATTCCATGGGTTGCTCAGCCTTCTAGGAAGTAACTGGAAATACCAAATGAGAGTCTGGTTGGATGGCATTGAAGCCTTTTTGAAAATTTGATAAAAATCTGTAGAAACAACTGAGATAACCTTGTAAAACCAGTTGGAAATACATATGTACAGGAAACACGAATGTCCTTCATATATATTTTTAGAATGAATAAATCAATCTGAGTTCCTGTTTAACGTTATTTAAAAAGGCTAAAACCTGGGTCAAGAATAAATTCTCCTTTATTTTATTCAACAGATGCTTATATAATTGGGGGGGAAAATGTCAAATTTATAAGTCAAATTACTTTGAGTTCCTCAAGTGTTACTAGTGAGCAGAATAAATACAGAAGAGTTTAAGCTGAATATGTCACTGTGCTGATGTGATAACCATAAGGGTGGGATGGGTGAGAGACCACTATCAAAAAACTGGCGTTCCCCATCTCCACCTCAGAATCATGGGTGCCCTGGAATGTGCACAAGCATCAAGTATTGTCTGCATAGTGAATAATAAAAGAATGACTACCATTTGGGGGGATACGTGTTAGTATTAAAAAGTGTTTGCATATTGGAAACACTGGAAATCACAGGTACTTTTTCAAACACCTGCTTCCTTGATTATAATCATTAGGGCCAGTGGGCCACCTGAAATAAACCACAATGGGTACCTTCTACAGATCACCAATTTAAAAGTGTCCCCCTAGTTATTGGTGACATGACTCCCAAATATATTTTATCAAAACATCCTTTGTGTTGACCTTACAACAAATATGCTTCACACCGTGAACATTTGTATTGCACATTAAATCTTTTTCAACTTAATTAGTAATTGAGATAAATAATCAAAATACAAGTTCTAATTCCGGAAGACAACAGAAATTTGTTAACTCTTTTAAAAGAGGTTCTGTAGTTTCACAAAAACTTATTGACTTGTTGAGATTAGACATTAATCTATGGTTTCATCCATGGATGCTCTTTTGGACAGCACATTTCTTTCTTGAAAGTTATCCATATATGGCATCCTATGATGTGTCAATATATTATATTATATTATATCATATTGTTTCTACTAAATCTTCCATAAAGAAAAAGGGTAGGGTAAAGAGAGTTACATGATTGTTTTTGAATTCTGGCCTTATCTGTAAATAGTTTCCTTTGTCTCTTGGAATCATGTGCTCTCTCTAATCTGTGTGCCCTTCCTCTTGCATTTCCCACCCAGGACAATTTTTTCTCTTTCCCTCACATTTTAATATCATTTCTTCTTTTTTTTTTTTTTAACATTTTTATTGGAGTATAATTGATTTACAATGGCGTGTTAGTTTCTGCTTTTATAACAAAGTGAATCAGCTATACATATACATATATCCCCATATCTCCTACCTCTTGCGTCTCCCTCCCACCCTCCCTATCCCACCCCTCTAGGTGGACACAAAGCACCGAGCTGATCTCCCTGTGCCATGCGGCTGCTTCCCACTAGCTATCTATTTTACATTTGGTAGTGTATATATGTCCATACCACTCTCTCACTTCGTTCCAGCTTACACTTGCCACTCCCCATGTCCTCAAGTCCATTCTCTACGTCTGTGTCTTTATTCCTGTCCTACCCCTAGGTTCTTCAGAACCCCTTTTTTTTTTTTTTTAGATTCCATATATATGTGTCAGCATATGGTATCTGTTTTTCTCTTCCTGACTTACTTCACTCTGTATGACAGACTCTAGGTCCATCCACCTCACTCCAAATAACTCAATTTCGTTTCTTTTTATGGCTGAGTAATATTCCATTGTATATATGTGCCACATCTCCTTTATCCATTCATCCGTCGATGGACACTTAGGCTGCTTCCATGTCCTGGCTATTGTAAATAGAGCTGCAGTGAACATAGTGGTAAATGACTCTTTTTGAATTATGGTTTTCTCAGGGTATATGCCCAGTAGTGGGATTGCTGGGTCATATGATAGTTCTATTTTTAATTTTTTAAAGAACCTCCATACTGTTCTCCAGAGTGGCTGTATCAGTTTACATTCCCACCAACAGTGCAAGAGGGTTCCCTTTTCTCCACACCCTCTCCAGCATTTACTGTTTCTAGATTTTTTGATGATGGCCATTCTGACTGGTGTGAGGTGATACCTATTGTAGTTTTGATTTGCATTTCTCCAATGATTAGTGATGTTGAGCATCCTTTCATGTGTTTGTTGGCAATCTGTATATCTTCTTGGGAGTAATGTCTATTTAGGTCTTCTGCCCATTTTTGAATTGGGTTGTTTGTTTTTTTGGTATTGAGCTGCATGTGCTGCTTGTAAATTTTGGAGATTAATCCTTTGTCAGTTGCTTCATTTGCAAATATTTTCTCCCATTCTGAGGGTTGTCTTTTCATCTTGTTTATGGTTTCCTTTGCTGTGCAAAAGCTTTGAAGTTTCATTAGGTTCTATGTGTTTATTTTTGTTTTTATTTCCATTTCTCTAGGAGGTGGGTCAAAAAGGATCTTGCTGTGATTTATGTCATAGAGTGTTCTGCCTATGTTTTCCTCTAAGAGTTTTATACTATCTGGCCTTACATTTAGGTCTTTAATCCATTTTGAGTTTATTTTTGTGTATGGTGTTAGGGAGTGTTCTAATTTCATTCTTTTACATGTAGCTGTCCAGTTTTCCCAGCACCACTTATTGAAGAGGCTGTCTTTTCTCCATTGTATATTCTTGCCTCCTTTATCAAAGATAAGGTGACCATATGTGCGTGGGTTTATCTCTGGGCTCTCTATCCTGTTCTGTTGATCTATATTTCTGTTTTTGTGCCAGTATCATACTGTCTTGATGACTGTAGCTTTGTAGTATAGTCTGAAGTCCAGGAGCCTGATTCCTTCAGCTCTGTTTTTCTTTCTCAAGATTGCTTTGGCTATTCGGGGTCTTTTCTGTTTCCATACAAATTGTGAAATTTTTTGTTCTAGTTCTGTGAAAAATGCCGTTGGTAGTTTGATAGGGATTGCTTTGAATCTGTAGATTGCTTTGGGTAGTATAGTCATTTTCACAATGTTGATTCTTCCAATCCAAGAACATGGTGTATCTCTCCATCTGTTTGTATCATCTTAATTGCTTTCATCAGTGTCTTATAGTTTTCTGCATACAGGTCTTTTTTCTCAAAAATATGGAACGCTTCACGAATTTGCGTGTCATTCTTGCACAGGGGCCATGCTAATCTTCTCTGTATCGTTCCAATTTTAGTATATGTGCTGCCGAAGTGAGCACTCATCTCTTCTTTAAAACAAGCTCAAGGCTTACTAAACCCCTTGGCTTTCCCTGAGTAATCTTAGGAGGCCATTATCACTCCCAGTTTAACTCTGATTCCTGTAAACATGCTCATGTAGATGTTTTCTTTTAGTTTCAGGTGTGTTGGTTTTATCTTCCAGGAGAGTAGAACCAAAACAGTGAAGCATGGAGTGAATAATGGAGATACACTTAACCAAAAGTATGTGGACATTATTCCTGACAACCATGAAGGCAGGGATCTTTGTTTTATTCACCGATGATCCAGAGTTCCTGGAACATAGTAGGTGCTCACTAAATATTGGTTGAATAAATGAATGGTTGTTGTCAATTGTAATTGTTTTCAGAACTAATCCTCCAGCAGAACTTCTTTGGGACTGTAAGAATCACGTGTAACCTCTTGACCCTTCATTTCCCCATTTGTGAAATAGTGATTATGATCAAGTAAGCAGAAATGATTTGTTCTTTGTTCAAAACTTTAATGATAAAATCCTCCAAACTAGTGTTCTATGTGCACAATTCCCCATTCTAAAATCAAAATGCTTCTGGGACAAAGAGTAGCTACTTTGGTTTTAGACCAGCCTTAAAATGATCAGCAGCCACCAGCACTGCTATCCATTTTCAGTCACAGTTTTGAAATGAAATCATTGACTGGCATCACCAAGCCCTTTATTATCTGAACAACTATTGAATTAAAGTTGTTTTTTACTTTAGTATAGTGCTTTTGAAAGGAATACAAGGAAAGATTAGTCCTTAGGGTTAAAGGAAACTGCAAAATTATTGCCTAAAAAATGTCTTTTTCCATTAAGAGATGCAGGGGCCTTGAAAGTTGGGAGATGGTATTTCCTTAGCACACAATTCATTTAGAAATATTCGGATCAGAAATGGCTATGCATTCACACCTGTAAAATTCCTCCTTCCTTCAATCCCCATAACTAATTTCTCAACTTATAATAGTGTTTGAATCAACTGAAATAAACCACAAGGCAATTGCTTGTCAGGAGTTGCTATACCATCGGAGGAGAAAAGTCTTAAATTAGCCAGGTGACAGGAGAGAATGGGGAGCTGCACACTGTAGACCTGGTTGCCTGAAATCTATAAAACATGTCAGTTATTTAGGGCGTTCTCAGCAGAGACAAGAGAGGGGCAAAGGGGGAAGTATTCAGGTTGCATTTCTGGGCGGAGTCCCTTCTACCCTAAACCCAGCACTCTGAGAACTGAAACTTGGCCCCCTCTGCAAGATTAGGCTTCCCAAATTAGCTGTCTTTGGTGACAGCAAAAATACCTGCCTGTCCACTTAAGCAAGACTCTCCACCTGAGTGGGAAACCAAAAGCATGGCTCAAGCCCAGAACAGGTGTTTAATGGGGAAGCCAAAAGGCAGCAGGCTTCCACATGCAGAACCTTTGAGAACATTGCTGTAGGGATTTGGCTGCATGATAAGCTTTTCTTACTGTTAAGCAAAATTAAAGGCGGATTCTAAAATACTGGCACAGAAGCTAACGGGGGCTTATTTGCTGGCCCACTTGAAAATCCTAAGTTTTGTTATATTTTTAGAAAGAAGGCATCTTCTACTGCCAACAAAACCTGTGGTGAGAAATGATGTTTAAGTTTAAGTTTGTCAATATGTTTCTGATGTATTGCTGTTATTCTTACCTTCTTTGAAAAATATGTTTAATATAAACTCTATTAGTGTTGTTCCAAATAATACGTGGAATGCTGGAGACAACTTCTCGCTAATGGTCTTATTTTATTCACAAAGTGCCTGGAAAGTAGGGTGAGGATCATGATGATCATCTATTTTATAGAGGAGGAAGTTGAGGCAATAGAGAGACTTGATCTTATGTTTCTTTTGCTAAAAGCCTTTGTTCTGAGAAAACAAATATCATCCCCTTCAAAAAGTTTATTTTTTATCAAGAGACAAATTATAAAACCACAGGAAGGAAGCTGTAATTTTTTTCCCACTTCAGTCTAAATTGGATCTCCATAATGTTTGTCCTCACTACCCTCTGTTTTTTTCCTTTATCTCATAGTCTAATGTAGACATACCTATTTATTGGTGTGATTTGCTTAGTTCCTTCAGATTGTCAACTCCATGGGACCAAGCACCGTATTTTTACTGTATACCAAGTGCCCAGCATCCCTGCTTGGCACATAAGAGGTGCTCAATAAATTTCTCTTCAAGGAACAAATGCTTAATGAGTAAACGTAAGCAATATGTTTATTTTTTGAAAGCATCGAAAAGCAAGACTATGGAGAAGTTGGGGGTGAATTAATCCAGATGGAAAAGAAATAAAACTTCTCCAATTTGCTTGAGACAATTATAGTTGTATGAACAAATAATATTAATCAGATCTTTTTATTTTCTTTTTTGACTTTTCCAGTATCTAAGAAAAGAAACAAGACCTAGGAGCAGGGAACATATATAGGCAACTGGGTAGTTCTGAAGGCGTCATTAGCAAAAAGCTAAAAGTGGTCATGTGAGTAAGTTAAAACCTAGAGCCTTATGTGCAAGGGCTTGGAATGTCTTGAAAAGTCCCAAAGTTGTGTACAGACTTAGAGTGAAGAGATTCAAGGTGAATTGAAGGATGCATCCTACTATCCCACACCTCCTACTCTCCAAGGTATAGGAGAAACTTTGGTGGATTGCAAAGAGTCACTATCGAGAGTTTAGCACAGAACTTAAGCACGTTTAGTGGAAGAAGACTCTAACAAGGAGAGTGCAGGTTAAGCATCTGCTCCCAGCTCTTCCCATGATTGACAGTGTAGCCTTGGTAAAGTCACTAAGCCACCCTGGGCCACCATTTCTGAGCTTGGATTGGAAAAAGATTTTCCAGCTTGAAGATCTATGGTGTTGTTATTCCTCCAAGTCTTGCTCTATGTTGTATATCCTTTCTGGAAATAGAGTTCTTGTATTTTAAATATTTTCACTTAACTGTTTTAATAAAAATTCTGTTTTCATGGGGGAAAATAAAATCTATATTTCTTTGTGAATTATACCTGTAAGAAACCTAGCTGTTTGGGCCATAAGGCTATAATAAAGCTTCAGGAGTCTACCTTGTGATTTCTTATCCCAAATGCAAAATAAATACATGGGAAGAAAGAGCCTTGTAAACCCAGATAAGTGCAGTAGTGATATAAATCTCAGGCAGATTTTCGTGAAACGGCTTGCCTATAGTCACACCATGGGTTGGTCCGTTGTCCCAGCCCCAGGCTCTTTTAAGTGTCTAATAATATTTCACTGCTTCCCAACATGTGGAAGGAGTTGATGTGCTCTCTGAAATATCTAATTGCTATTAGGGACAGCTTTGATTTAGCTCTCCTCAGAAGTAATTCTGGACACTTTGATACAACAGGGTATTTATTAGTAGCTGGAATGAGTTAGGTCTGGGAGACTGGCCAAGATCCTGGCCAGGGGAAAAGGTCAAATGGGCTATAAGCTGAGTCCAACCAAGAGAGGAAGAGGATGTCAGAATAGTGTGCAGGTTGCAGGTTGGGCAGGCAGAAGCCCACTTCATTCATTCAGTAAGCACTAAAGAAGCATATCCTGCATGTACAGCATTTCAGGTCACTGTGGCCATTACAACTAACTCTGTGACTGCTTATCTAATGGTAATCATTTATGTCCATGTTTACGTCTCCCACTAGTCTGGAATCTGTGAGACCAGGGATTGGTTCCTCTCTGTAACAACCGCACCCCCTATCCCCATCTGCTCAAGTACAGTGCGTGGCTCATCTACATTATTAGACAAACACTCATGATAATTATTGTAACCATTGCTGCTTTTGTCTTTACTATTATTATCTGAAGGAATAACTAACTTACTAGTAAGCCATGAACTTTAATTGCCCATAGCAATCAATTTAGAGAAAATACCCTGGGGAAAAGGGATATGATTAGTTTACAAGATATGGTTTGATCTTATTAAACAATAAAACTTTATTAAACAATAAACTTGGATTCTAACACCTGTATAAATATTGATAAAAGATTCTCCTTTTTAACAAAGTGTCTATGGAAGGATTGACGAAGATATGTACTGAAACCAACTCTTGTGTTGAAAAACTTTAGCTCTTTACAGTGTAGTTTCCTAAAATCCAAGATTCAGGAATATTCTGTTATCCTGCCTAGTGGGTGATGCCAGGGATCCTGCCATTTGATCTTACAATCCTACTAGCTATCTTGAAACCTCACAAATTTATCCATCTCTTCCTATTGTTCTTTTTATAGCTTTGTTATATGCATCAAAATCATTTCCAGCACAATGCTAACCTTCTCAGTGATCCATATGTTTAAAATAAAAAGGACTGGGAACAAGCTTAATGTCCTCATCTTGCAAGTAGCATAAATTCTTAACAATAAAAAAAAATCGGTGCATGACTCATAAGAATATATGGGTGGTTCTGTAGGGCCTTTTTCTTTCCCCATTTGTAACATAATTTATATACACACACTCATAATAAACATTTCATATATGCCTTCGGGTTTTTTTCCCCAAGAAATCTTGTTTATAGGGACACTGCTGTTGAAGGTAAATAATGATACAGTTTTGGCCTTTATGATTCCAATCACCAGTAATGTCCTTTCCAGGGCCTTTTCACGATTTGTCTAATCCCCTGTCGCCCTCACCATCTTAGGCTAGTTGCTGTTCACGTCCACAAGAGATGAGCTGCAATACCATTATAGGATTCCCTAACAAAAGATTTCCACAATCATTTTCTAGCATCTTGGAGATTGACAAGGTCCCCTCCTGTTTCCCAAGCCCATTTCCCCCCTTATTCCTGGTGATTTCTTTTCTTATATACCAGAAAGAAAGCACCTCGCTGAGTGGTGACCTCGCTGGCTACATGGATACCTGCTAGAAACAACAAACCTCACGTGCTAAAACTGCTCCTTGATGTGTTGGGATTGGCGTGATGGCTCCTGTTTGATATACTGGGCTGCTTGGAGCTGCCTTTAAAAAAATCAATCCATATTAAAAATAAAAGTTCCTTTTGAAAATTACTCTTCATATTTCTTTGGGGAGGTTGTGCCACAAACCAGCTAAAAGTGCTGAAAAGTGTCATATAATGAAACCATGGGACTCTAACAGGCCAGGGAAGGAGAACGTGTCTTGAGTAATTACAACACTTTTCAGTGTTCAATCAATGATTCAGTTTATCAGTCATTTCTGGTTTGTTTTCTTGTTGGAAAAAACTGAAAACTTTTAAAAGGATTGTAAGACGCTGATTTTAATCTTCCATACAGTTTCTTTCAAATTGGTAAGTATATATATTTTTCTGTTTTAGAAAAAACATGAGAAATAATTGCCTCTGAACGTACCATAGGGAATAACTATTCATTAGCAATATTAATGATGATTTCCCTAAGTCTTCATCCTCTATCCTTTTTCTGGTCATTTTTGCTAGTAGATTTCCTGTTTCATTTTGTGTATCAAGTAAATAATATGTGTCAAAATAATTTAAGAAAAAGAATACACATTTTTAAAAAGAGAATACAGTCTTTAGAGAAACAAAATAATCAGGGGACATTTTTTTATAAACAATCTTTTGTGTCCATCTTCAGTTGGAGAGAATCCCTAGTTGTATGTGTTGCTTGAACACCTGTTAATTGTATGTGTATATGAACATGCATGTTTATATACAGAGTCTAATACACATACATGCACTTTGTTCATTTTTTTAAAAAATGTTTCTGATAACGTTTCTGATAACATGACTCAGTTCAGACACGAGTGTGCCAGGTGTGGTGGCTCATGGCTCACTGATGAGGTGGTTCAGGAAAACAGCCAAATGAGAGAGGGTAACTAACGGTGAACAGCTGTGTTGGTTTAATGGGCCTGCGAGAGGATCTAACCTGAGTAAAGTTGTTGCAGTGTTCTAACCACAGATAAGAGTTTGGTTGGTTTACCTTTCACAGCCTCGTTAATATATTGGAACGTGAACGCCACTCCTCATGCGGACTCAAAGGATTAAGACAAATTTAAAGTAGGATTTGAAGAGGGTAGAAAAGCATATGTTCAGCCTTTACTTAAATAAAGGAATGTTCCTATCAGCCTAAAGAATCAAGTTAAAAAAAAGAAGAGCTTCATAATTGCACAGAGATTGATCAACTGCTTCACAGATTTATGACGGGATTTAGGTGGTAGTCAAGTCTCAACTCCTCCAAATGGCTCAAGGCCTTCCACAAGCCAAACTCCCGTACTGACTCAAATTTAGCTCCTCTAGTTCCCTATTCTGATCTGATCCAGTTAAGTGAGATGCCTTTCTCCTCAAGTTGTGTTTATTTGCATCTTTTGCCACATGGGTACCCTCGCAGGGTGTCTTCCCTGTATCCAAATACTGTGGCCTCGGCCATGGGACCTTCCCACGTATGATATGGTGGAAAGTGCATGGGCTTGCTAAGTTGGACAGATCTGGGTTTCAATCCTGGCTCATCTATTTATCTGCTACATGACATTGAGGCTGTTTAATTCCTCTGAACCTTGATCTTCCCTTCCGCAAACCAAGGATGATAACAATGATCACTCCTATTTTATTTGAGCCCTACTATAATAATACTAGGTGTCATTCATTGAGAGTTCATGTGGCAATTAATCTAACCCTCACAATAATTAAGGATAGTTAATTTAATGCCCATTGTACAGATGAGAAAACGGAGGCTAGAGAGATTAAGAAACTTACCTTAGGTCATAGAGCTAGAAACTGGCAGAGATAGAATTCAAATCTGAAGAGTTTTTGTTTGTTTGTTTTAATGATTCCACGGCCAGTGTTTTTTCCTCTTTGTCTTATTCCTCCACCTAACCTTACCTTACCGAGTTTTAGTGAAGATTATAAATGATGTATGTAAAGTATTTTCATAACAGGCACTTAATAAAGGTTTTATTATTATTATCCATTTCTCTCAGCCCCGCTATCTTTGAACATTTGTCTATAATATACATTTTGGTACTAGCTTTAGTTCTATAAATATTTTTAGTTAATTCATTGGGGTAACTTGCATTTCTGCATGGCTGGCTTTACCTCTGGACAAAGTAGGAGGCTGCTTATGAAGTCTGATTTTGGGGAGACACTTTCCAAAATTCCCAAGCTCTTTCTTGGGATTGGTGCAGTGTCTTTTATTCCATGATTAATACAGTGCTTAAAAATGCAGAGTCCCCCAAGAATACTTTGAATTAAATATATTCATTCAAACTTCATATTTTTTGAGTACCCAATAGGTACAGGAACTATTTTAGGCTATGGGCATATAAGATAAATAAGATGAGTTTCCTTTCAGTCTGATAATTCTAATTCAATGTGAGGTGGAGGACTAACTGCCTAGAGTGGCACTGTCTGAGATGGTAGCCGTGAATCGCATGTGGCCACCGAGCACTTGAAATGTAGCTAGTCCACATTCAGATATGAGAAAGTGTCTGATACTCACCGATTTCAAAGACTTCATATGAAAAATAATGTAAAATACTCAGTAATAATTTTTGTAATGATTACATGTGGAAATGAAAATATTTTGTACTATATCGTTAAACCAAATTTCATCTGTTTCTTTTAACGTGGCTACTAGAAATTGAATATTCCACATATGGCTCACACTGTGGCTCATGTTGTGTTACTTCTGGACAGCTCCGGCTTGAGTACTTGGGTGGGGGGGTTTGGAGGATGAGTTAGAAATCACCATTTGTATGTGTTTCATTTTACAAAAATTGGATCATGTGGTTAGTAACTGGTTTGTAACTCTGCTTTTCCCACTCAGTGATATAATTGGATGTCATTTCACGTCTGGGTGGTAGTTCATTATATGGATGGAGTATCATGTGTTCGACTCGAACCTGTGAACAGTTGTGGACTTGAATAGCTTAGAAAGGTAGAAGGACTAGAACTGTGGGGTGGGATATAGGATGCCACAATTAGAGGGGATGCAGAAGTCTCTGAGGTCAGAGGCCTCATCTGAGAGATGAGCCAGCTGAGGGCCAGAGATGACGAGTGACCTTTCTGTTGACTCTTTAAAAAGCTAACACTCGAGCATTACAGTGTACCATACTCTGTGCTAAGCATCTTCTGCGTTATCTCCGTAATATTCCTGACAACCCATTAGGTAGGCACTATTGTTATTTCTGTTCAACAGATGAAGAAACTGAGGCTTAATGGAGGTCACACAGCCAATAAATGGCAGAGAGGGGACCTGAGCCAAATCTATTTTAACTTTCAGTCAGAATTTCCGACTGTTGCACCAGCAATCCCCAGATTTTTCGACTGAACAAACATAATTGTTTTAAATGCAAAAACACAGGATTACCCACATTTTATCAATAAAACAACATTACTACTACTTCTACCACTATTCCTTATAACCATTATTTCATAAAGGTAAGATTATTAAAAATAAAAACAATTGAATACATATAGTTTTATTTTTTTTAAAAAAACCTCCCTTCATTGCCCATATTTTTCAGATTTTACCATGGAGTGATGAAAACAGGGACAAAGACAGGCATTGGAAGTGGGGCTGATGCGGGGCTCAGGAGGAGGAGATGAGTGCATTCAAAGTCAGATGCTGAACAATGAGCAGGTTCAGATTGCCGGGCTCTTCTGCAAGTTCTTGCTATGCTGCATAGAAGTGCTGACCCTTGTCACTGTTGTCCTGGTCAGTGTAACCTTCTCCACTCCACAGGTACTTTATTGTACCTGATCTGTTTGGGGCAGCCTTGCCCGTGGATTATTTATCATTCAGCTCTGGAGATGGACGGTTGTTTTTTTCCGTCTTGGTTGCTCTACAAGGATGTAAAGCATCAAGGTAGAGTCCTTTGCCTTCAGGAATCTGGCTCCATTGCACTGCCTTTGTATTTTGGAGCAGGCTGATGAGACGGCCATGCTGTGCTGCCGTCACTGTGTCAACTCTGCTTTTATATACAGTGGGCATCTTTTTGCTCTGCTCCCTTTTGCCAACCGAATAATTCTGAGCTCCCAATGCAAATACAGTCCCTCTCTGGCTTGATGCTTCATTGATTTGGAGGTTTCCTAGAAACCGTAGGATTAAGTTGGTATTATACAGATTTTGTTATTCTCTTTCCAATACATATAACATGTCAGCACATCACTCATATTTAATGATTATTAAATGGCAAGTGTCTTTAGAAATGTTTAGTTTCCCCGGAGAAAAGCTCCAAATGTTATTTATTAATAAGCTTAGTGTTGCTGTTGTTTTTGTGTTGACTTTGTTTAGATAGGACTTCTACCTAGTGAATTTGTATTACGTAAAAGCGCAAAAAACAAAAACAAAAACAAAAAAAACCCTCAGGATAAGTATCAGAAAAGTCTTCACAGTATTTAAAATAAAACTCAAGTGAAAAATTAAGGATTGGTGAGAAAAGAAGAAAGAAACAGCATTAGAATGGTGACACTTTCAGTGCTGGTGAATGCTTATTAGGTACTAGGCCAAAAAACAGGTACGAGAATGGAAATAAAATGTTTGTTACTTTTATTAATTAATTGCTAAAAAGGTTGTTTTTACATTTTGTAGTTTTAGTTATAACATTTAAAATCAATTTTAGATCGTTGATTTCTTCCAGGAGATCTCCATTCAATTGACATTGAATAATAAATGTTGAACGATGTCAACATTTTAATCTTTCTCCATTGGGGAAATTGGAGTTCTAGTCTTCATTTTTCCATAACTGTTTTTTAATTGATGAAGGAAATTTTTCTTTTATCCCAGGGTTACTAACCTTCCTCAGCCTTTTGTGTATTCCCCAATCAAAAGGTTTTTGATTATCTAAAGAAATGACACCCACTGGTTCGCCTTTATAGATCATTTTGTTACCTCTTTCAAAGCATCTTAACAGGTTGGGGAGCCCAGATTTACCCTAACAAAAGCCAGCCTGGTCGCTCCCTTTTGTAACCTCCTCCTCTAAGCAATTTATAACTTTCCCTTCAGTGCACAGCTGAATCGGTTCTACTGGGATCCAAGAGCAGCTGTGGGAGTCCTGGATTGTTTTCAGAGGTCATCACAGGATCTTTCTAGAAAATTATGGCAGCACTAAAAATTCTCAGTGCCCAGAAGGGTAAAGAGAAAAACTTCCTTTTTTCAATCCCTGTTGATTTCTGCTGGTTACTTAATCTTTTTAATGATTTTCAACCTCTGGAAGTTTAAATCGTGCCCTGAGTTATCGTCTGTTTGTGGTAGCTGTGTAATGAGAACTAGAGAAAGATTAAACTGAGGGGGGTGGGGTTTGGGGGGGAAAGAAGAGGTGACCTTTAGGGCACAGTCTTGGAGGGGAGAGAAGAGAAATTTTCAGAATTTTAAATTCTTTTTTTTTTTTAACATCTTTATTGGAGTAGAATTGCTTTACAATGGTGTGTTAGTTTCTGCTGTATAACAAAGTGAATCAGCTATACGTATACATATATCCCCATATCCCCTCCCTCTTGCGTCTCCCTCCCACTCTCCCTATCCCACCCCTCTAGGTGGTCGCAAAGCACCGAGCTGATCTCCCTGTGCTATGCGGCTGCTTCCCACTAGCTATCTATTTTACATTTGGTAGTGTATGTATGTCCATGCCACTCTCTCACTTCGTCCCAGCTTACCCTTCCCCCTCCCCGTGTCCTCAAGTCCATTCTCTATGTCTGCGTCTTTACAGAATTTTAAATTCTTAAAAGATTTTTTAGATTTTAAGTTTTTCAGAAATTTAGAATTAAAAATCATAGAAATTATTAGACAGGATGAAGACAAAACTCATGCTATTGATGAATAAAAAAAGATATGCAATGTAGCAACTAATTTCTGTTTTTCTTATTACACAAGTGATACACAAATACTTTTTTCTCTTAGTATCTTAAACAAAACAGAAGCATATAGAGTGGAAGTTGCTCTTTGTCTTCCATTCCTTTCCTTAAAGGAAGACATTGTCATCACTTTGAAATGTATCCTTTCTGTCCTTTTTCTGTTAATTTACATACACATATAGTATGCAGATATAGAGAATATATTTTTGACTTTATGTAATTGGGGTCCATACTATATAGATTATTTGTGGCTTGCTTTTTTCTCTTTACAATATGTCTTGGAAATCTTTATATGTTAATAAATATAGATCTACTACATTCTTTTTAAGGGTCATGCAGTATTTCATAGCATGGATATAACAGAAGCTATACAACTAGTGTCCAATTGATAGACACCATCTATGCTTATAGGTTTTGTCATTATAAGCAGTAGTGCAATGAACATACTTGCCCAAACACCTGTGGGCACCTGTGTGAGTATCTGTAGAAGAATTTCCTGGAAGTGGAAGTAGCCGGCCTCATTCATTCTCAGCGAGACACCCCCTAACAGATATGCCTGCCTCTGTGATTCCATTGCCCACAGAGCACACAAAAGTTATTTCTGAAAATGTAAATCATGTTGCTTTTCTGCTTAAAACACTTTGAAGGCCTTCTTTTGCTTTAGGAAAATGACTCAACTCCTTGGTACGATTTTTCAAGTCCTGTCTCTAGCCACTGCTTACCCCTCATTTCTCATGGTTTTTTATGCTTCAGTCAAATCAAGCTACTTTAGTCATCCGATTTCCTCAGCCTCTCTTTCACACACACTTAGGTATTTATACCACATTCCTCTGTCTGGATACCCCTCCCAACTCCTGAATTTTATTTATCTTTAGAGCTCAGATCAAAAATACTTTTCTCCAGAAAGCTTTCCCTAAACCCCTCCAATCTCCAACCTACACCGCACCCCAGGCGTGCACACACGCACGCGCGCGCACACACACACACACACACAGATTTCTAAGTGAGATGTCCCTGTATATATACCCTCATAGTGCTAAATTCTGCACACCAAGGGGTACCTTCCTACTTATGTGAATTCCCCCAAATCCCCTGTAATTTTTATATCTGTTACACTAGTCAGTGATAACGTCCATGGTGTTGCATCAGGCACCATAAGATTCTGAAGTCTCTTCTAACTTCTAAAGAACATTAAATTATTTCACAGAGACGAGCACAGTGCATGACATTATAAAGGCATTTCTCTGAGATGGGTGATCTTAGGTGGGAAACTGATGATTCTGTTGAAAGTGAAAAATGCAGATTCACAGAATCAGCGCTGGAGGGGTGCTTGGAAACCATCTGGTTTCCTGCTGCTCAAATTGTGCTCTGTGGACCAGCAGCAGCACGTCATCTGGGAGCTTGTGAGAAACGCCTCAGCCCTGACCTGCTGAATCCAAACCTGCGTTTTCATAAGCTCCCAGGTGGCTCTCTGGCACGTGAAAGTAGGAGAAACACTACTCTAGTTTTCAGTCTGGCTCTCAGTTAAAATCACCCTGGGAGCGTTTTATAAATAACAGTGCTAGGTCCCATGTCCCGGAGTTTCTGATTCTGTTGCTCTGGGAAATGGCCAGGCAGGACATTGCTGTTGTTACTACTTCTTAACTTCCCAAATGATTCCAAGTATAGTAGACAGCGTTGGAAACCCATGACTTGGGCCCTTCCTTTTCCAACGGTATTGATAAGGATGCTGTAGACAGCAATTTGGTGGCCAAATTGTGATTAGAACTCATGTTTACTTATTCTAGTCCTGTGTCCTTTCCCCCATACCAACAGTCTCTGAGTGATCACTTAGAAACCCGATAAAGGATATTTTAATAGCCACACTCCATTTTTTCAGAGGAAAAAGTTAATTGTCTAAGATGAGTTCTAGAAACTGGACGATAGATCAGATCCAAAAAATTTCCTGGCTTTTTCTCCCCCTACACTACTCATCGCAAGCATTCTGTCAGGTAAGACCCTTGACCTTGCTCAGACTTTGGGTCACATCAGTCCTAGAGAAGTCTGCAGATTTATCCTCTGACAAGGAAGATGGGCCATCGCCTCCTCATCACAGAACCTAAAATACCTATAAAAAAAGACCACTTTTTAATTCCCAATTCAAAAGAAGGGCCACAGTCTCAGGAAGCATAAATAAAACCCCAGATAATTTGGCACCTGCGCCTGAAACCAGCAAGTTTGTTGCCGGGTTTTGGTTTCTAAAAAGAGTTTTGCCTCGGCTCTTCTTTACTCCTCAGATGCTGCTCTCAGCAAGTGGAGATCAGCCCCCACCTCTGATGCAGGTGAGAATGTTTGCTGCTCAACAAGCTGGTAATCCTAGGTGGAGAAGTAAGTGCTTAGAGCACTAGTTGGGAGGATCTCGGTGCCTTTTCCTTTGGAATGTGATATTATCACTAGATTAAGAGGCTAGACACCTGGTGAGGAAATATTAGCCTTATTCTGTCTGGGTGTTTTTGATGTCTTCCTGGATCATTGCTGGTTGGAGTATTTTCAGCTCCATTACAGATTACATGACCCTGAAATCCTCAGAAATAAAAATAAAAGAATAATGTAAACATGGAAAATATACTTAATAAAAAGAAACTTCCAGACTGATGGCCTGCTTGGATTATTTCCAAAGTTTATATTGATTAGGTAGAAAGCATTCATCTACAAATGGAACCTTCATGGTGAGGGGAAACTACAGACCAACCACTTACAAGTTGTTTTACTTGGATTCAGTTTACTCTACAGGTAAAAAGAGGTAAGCTTCCATTCATATTTCACAAGAATGGCAACTTTACCTTGTAGTTCCAAGAGCAATTATTGAAAGCTCTCAGAGTGGATGCAGATAAAAGCGAACAGTGCACAGTGCCCACAGAGATTATCTTGATCCAGAGTGACACTGATGGGAGATGCAATATTGGAATGGGTTTAGCCAAGCTCAAGAAGTTAAAGCACCTACGGCTGTTTGAGGAGAAAATAGACACATACTCTCAAATGCTTGGACCCGTCTCAGAGGTTTCTGGGCTCTGGTATTTTGGAGAGACTGAGAATTCTCCAACTCCAAAATTTGTGATTAGTGACCTCTTATTTTAAAAAATTCAGTGCAGAGAAAAGTAATCTGGTTAGAAGTGTAGAAAATCCTTCTCTTTGTGCTTCACTTCTTAATTTCTTTGAAGAATTGTTAGGGAATCTTTTTCTAAAGCTCCTGCATATCCTTGTGGAGAAGTTAAAACCTGAATAGAAGAAAAAAAGAAAGAGAAAGAAAGAAAGAAAGGAAGAAAGGAAGAAAGAAAGAAAAGAAAAAGAAAGGAAGGAAGGAAGGAAGGAAAGAAGAAAGAAATGTGGTACATAAAATTTATCACCACTTAAAAAAAGAAAACAAAACCAAAACCAAAACCAAAACCCATTCCATTGAAACAGGTTGGCTTTTGTTGTTCAATTTTCTTTTTAAATGAAATATTAGAACCCTATAGAAAAGTACAATGTTACTAATATCTAAGAAATCACTGTTTAGCATTCTAAACATTTTATCATATTTGCTTTGAATTATTTTTTAAGAACTACACCTTTACAGATACAGGTGAAGTCTCTTGTGTGCCTTTCTGTTACTGCATTCACTATACTATAGTAATTTAATGCTTTTACTAAATATGACTGTACCAATAACCATTAGATAATATTGTTTGGCATGATTTTAAAGTTTATGTACATGGTAATATATTGAATATATCCTTGTACAAATGTTGTTTTGCTCCAAATTGTATTTGTGAGATTTTTTTCTATGTTCATTCACACAGCTCTAGTTAATTCATTTTACTTCATCAGTTGTATGAATATGACATGATAGATCCATTCTTCTGTTAATGATGAACATTTATGTTGTTTCTAAATCACAACATTGTTTATACTAGCTTAAAATATTTTACATGTCTCTTTGTACTTAGGTATGAAGATTTTTCTAGAAATATACCACAGACTATAATTGCTGGGTTGAAGGTAAGCAGTATTCAACATTATTATATATTCCCAATGTAGCAGGACTTTTTAATCCAAAAGATGTGTATAATAATTTTGAATTCCAGTGATACAATTTAAAACCCTTTAATAAGTCTCATAATACAACATGGATCTGCACTCTATAGCCTGCATCCGGGCCATATGCTCGGCTCTCTGATCTAGGTCTCCAATATGGAAGTTATATGTGACATGTTCTTCTTTTGTAATGCAGTACATGTGCCCTTCCTCCCTCCCCCAATCTTTTGACAGTAGCAATAACAAAATGGTAGAACCCACCTGGCTAAAACATTTTCACCTTTAAAATGACAGTCACCGACAACTAAAATGAATTGGAATTATAGGCAAGGAGCCTGTAAGATTCATTAAAGAATATCAACTGAAGGACTTGTTTAGAAACAATACAGCCAGCTGGGCAGGGGTGGGCGGTGGGCAGGAGCGGGGGAAAGCTATATTCCATTTAAAAGCTAAATACTGGGTTTCAGTTATAGGAAGAAACCTAATACTAGGATATTAACTAACTAAAGTTATCCTTTTTTGGTCCTCTCTCCTGATATTTATAGGTGGCTGGGTTGTAGGAAAATACCTAGAAAAGTTTTCAAGTTACAATAAAATTTTCTTATCTTACAAAAAGAGAAATCAAGGTTTTCTTTTACATACATCTTTTCAGCAACATTTAGCTTAAAGGTTTCAGGATAGATAAATCTATTAGAATCCACTTCTTAACCCAGATGAACCTAAGTCATACCATATTAGTGACAACTTCAGTAAAACTGAGGTGCTGATATTAAACACTGAAATAGAGGAGAAAGAGTTGCACTAATATCATTTAGTATTTTATATATAAATATATATTCTCTCTATATTTCTATATCTCTGATATTTCCAGCTCATTGAGTTGGGGTAGTTAGCAGAAGAGCCTTTGGACCTTTGCCACCACTCTAGAAGAACTTGAAGGTCCTCACTGACCTAATAAATGATCAATAAATACATGCATATATCTGTTATCCAAACTGCATTCATCCATCCATATATATATCACTGACTTTTTTTGAAAAGGCTACACTTATCTTCAACTAACATATACTTAGAAATCACTTGCAAAGGTGTATATTGGGAAGATGACAGTAGAATATTTGCTGGACTAAGCTGAAGTGTTCAGAGGAAGCACCCATATTCCCAAGTCTGCTCTTCCTTTCTTTCTTACATCTGGTTCCAACACTTTCCTGATATTTCCTGCTTTGAAATAGGAAAAAATAATATAATAACAACATCACTTCTGGGAGACAGATCCCTTGCCCCCTATCCAGTTTCCACTCTGGGTCTCGTCTGAATACATTCCTACTTTACTCACTGTCAAATGGTAGTTATGCCCTGTAATAGTACTTCTCTAATGGACTGAGTAGCTGTGACCTTGACTATGCTCTCAGTAACTGAAAGTTTGATGCATTTTGGTAGAACTCTTCATGGTCTAAGAGAACAACTGACAGGGATAAGAGGTAACAGCAGGTCTTTTGAGCATCTGCTGTCAGGCCAAGGGAAAATAATTGTTTGAATAGATGCTTACTGTGCTGTACCATTGTAAGATGCCCCATCTTTCCATCCTCATCTCATATGGCTTCTTAACCTCTGAACAAGTTGTGCTCATTTTTCTTTTAACACCAAGACTTTTAAATACAAATTACAATAATCTTGACTTTCCTCCCTCTCATATCCCTTTATTTAAATCTTACTGATTCTTCAAAGTTAGGTTGAACCCCATCTTTTCCTTAGCCCATTCCTTAAGGAGAGCAGCTCACAGTTCCTACAAAGTTACAATAGAACTTCTGCCTGGACATCTCAACAGACTCAGTTGACATATAATCATGTCCTATTTTGGACTAGCATATGTCTTTTAGTTTTCTTTCCCCCAATAGATTGTAAATACCTTGAGGGCAGGAGCCATATATATTTCCTACTTCTCTCTTCTCTAAAAGTCCTAGCAGGATTATGAAGCTATAGTGGGTATTTTCTGAAATTCATGAATTACTTCTTTGTCTTGACATTTAGCTTGCCATAGGTTTATGTCTCCTCTCCCTATGGAATTGCAAACATCTTAGCAAAAACTTTAGCTAAGACTTTCGTGTCTCACACAGAGCAGTTGATCAATTAATATTTTTTTTAGCAAATAAGAATATCATGCTCTGAAAAATGGTGAGATTGATTAGTTTCAACAACAGGTTTTTTTTTTCCCTCAAGGATTTTGCCATGGGAAAGATGAGCAGCACAAATTCTGATCTCTAATTTCAAGGCAAGTGGGTTCCTCAGGGTTAGATTGTTTCTGTTCAAAGTGTATCATCAGAGTAGGAATGAATCTTTTCCATCATTTAATCTGTAACATCTTATGCAGTGCCTGGTACATAGTAGGGCACCAGTAAACGATTACTGATCTGAGGTTGGGTAAATTCAACAGGTAGTTCAAGCATTTATTGAGGTCTTATCGCTTTCCCCCATTATCTCATTTAATCCTTATGACAATCATTTGAAGAAGGTAATATTAGCATGATTTTACGATGATGGGACTGAAACCCAGAGATATTAAAAGCAGTGTCCAGCTTCACAGCTAGAAAGGAACAGAGATAGAATACAAAGTTCATTTTGCTAGGATCCTCTAAACCCAAATCCCACACCCTTTTCATTTCATTTCATACTGCCTTGCCTTCAGGAATTTTTTGGGGGGGGGGATGGGCCTTATGTCAATTGATATATCTCCAAGTCAATAGAGGAATCTCATACTGGATCCAAGTCTACCTAAACTTGGTAGAGAGCCATCTCAAGGAACGGCTCTTGAAAAAGCCTGTTGTATGTTCCCTGAAGAATTTAGGACTGGCAGGCAAGAGACTTTTGACACGAAAAAGGCAAATAGGTGGAGACCTATTGACATTAGTTTCAGTGGCAAATATTGCTCTTCATCAATTGTTATTCTTTGATTTCATTACTGTAACTTTACATTCTTAAGCACTTTTTTACTTAAGTACGTTTTTTGGTTAGTTATTTACCACCTGATTGCCCAATAGAATTAACTCCTAGAAGAAACATTTACTCCCTACTTTTTACCTCCCCCGTTAATATCATGTAGTGTGTAGAACACAAATCTTATTTCTAAGGTTATCTGTTAAATTTAAGGGAAAAAAATAATCCCTGAAATTATATTAAGGATATGTGGACTTGTTTCAGAGCTGGAAGGAAACTTACACATTAGTGACGCTCAGTGACTTGATCAAGGTCACAGAATCAGCTAACCTCTTAGTTAAAGTGTAGACCTAAAATGGACTCTAGAGATCATCTAATTCAGCCCCTTCATTTTTTGGACAAGTTAATCTAACAGGTGGACACAATTCCAGTACCTCAAGGTAAATACCTGTACTGTCCTCTCACAATGACCTGGTTCCTCATTGCAGAAACGACTGATGCTTTGTGTGCCTTTGTGTTAACTTAAGGTAGACTCTTAAATATACCCAC
This sequence comes from Eschrichtius robustus, assembly GCF_028021215.1. Lineage (NCBI taxonomy): Eukaryota > Metazoa > Chordata > Mammalia > Artiodactyla > Eschrichtiidae > Eschrichtius > Eschrichtius robustus. The sequence goes on along the minus strand of NC_090829.1, from coordinate 61,570,975 downwards.
ACCCCATAACTGAAATGGATAGAATCAAATGTTCAGTAGCTTTTTGGAAGCCTCACCATGGAAACAAAGGTTTGGAATCCCTCAGATTGGATTTCGATGTTCTTCCTCTAGAGCAGATAAATTGAGGCTCCTGCAGGCATGGGTTCTGTCGGATGAGACTTTAAATGTCAAAGTAAAAGATTCTTCTCGGCAGGATATTAGAATGTTGTGGTAGTGCACCATTAGTAAGGAATGAAGCCTGTCCCAATTCTCTTGGTCGACACTTTGAAAACCTTGACTGAGGGAAAATCTCATTCTTGGCCTCCTGGACTCTTGGATGCACTAAAGAAATGTAATTGCTTTTTGCAGCTAATAGACACTTAAAAATTGCTTCCAAAGAAAATATATCTAGTCGTTGTTCATTAATGTAGAAAAATGGAGATGTGAACAAGTCAAAATACGTGTTTTGGAGCATAATAAAAAATATTCCTATGCCCAAAACACAAGAGCTCTAGAAAGTCAGTTCTGCCTCTGGGAAGTAGTTTCTGTTGTGTGGAGGGAGGTCCTGGGTTTGTAACTTAGAAAATGTAACAGTTGCTAGGTGGTCAGCTATAGGGGCTTATCCACCCTTACTTCCAAGCTGACACAACATGTTTTAAGTGGATGGTGTTTGGTTTCATTACCTTAACAGCATCTCTCTGTGCTCTTTGATGCATCCCTCCAGTGCTTAGTAATTTAGTAACAGGTTGGAAATGGGCTAGGGGTAAAATGAGCCTAGGGGTAAAACGAGTTACCATAGGGATAACTATCCAGCTCTTACTTCTGAATTAGCATAGTAGCAGAAGGTGCTGTTTTGCCTCAGGGTTCAAGGGAAGAATAAAGATATAAATAATACTATACATACAAATTTGTTGAATGTATAAGTCCTCTAGAATCTGCTCTTAAAGTATTGGCTGATCAGAGATTGATATGTTCTAATCAGCTCAACGTGAGACGTGATAATTTTACATTTGTGCAAGAGAAAAAATATGAATGTTTTCATGATGAAAATTACCTGTTCATACTTTGAACTTCTGTAAGACTTGGCTCATTTGAGATGCACATGAGTTGGTTTTCTAATTTTTTGAAACATGCCATTAATTATTATTATCAATCTAAGGAGCTGAATGAAATTCTAGACATAAAATAGATCAATTCCAGATTTAATATTGGGTGTACGATTTAACTTTTGTTCCATTTTGCCTGCCTTCTATTAGTCTCAAAGAACATCAATGATTATGCCTCACCGAATCACTTAAAGAAAGGGGTGCCCTTGTAAATATCTGGAACAGCTACCAGATGAGATGATATATATACCAAATTTTTGAAAACCTTTTGTACATCTTCATAGCAACAATTTCCAAATATCTCCTGGTTTACAAAAAAGCGTGATTCAGCCAATAAAATTCACATTGAACACTACAGTAGTCACTGTGGTCTTTTTGGCCCACACTATAGTCAGAATGATCTCTGTGATAGCACTTAGGTCTTAGAAGTACCTTCTTCCTTTTGTTATTGTTTGCCTTTGCATGTGTATGTATTGCAGTTAAAGACTAACCTTGGTTAAGATCAACAGTGAATGAAGAATAGTTAGAAACCTCACACAGCAAATTGCTATTTAAATTTTTTTCTCCAATGCTAATGATTTGTTGGAGTTTATAGGTTTTGGGGTAGAATATTTTAATATAAGTATTGCAAAGGTTTTCAGATGTTCTTGAACATCAGAATGCTGGAAAGTACAATAACTTTTAAAATTCAAGAAAAGTTCATCGTTTGACTGTGATTTATGAAATGATGACAAATACCCTGGATTTTATTTCCTGAGATTCTAATCAACTTAGGTGGGGGAAGTAAGGGATAATAATCTATATGATAAATAGCTTCAAAAATTCATTTGCACTAACAAATCTTTCTTTTGGATTCGAATGTTTTCTGTAAGGGCTAGTTATGCATGCTTTAGTGGGAATTTCTTTAATTAGCTCAATCAAACTGAGTATTTTGAATGGAGAGGAGAGGAAGTGGAGATTTTGACTGCACGGAAATTAGGTAGGGGGAGCGAATGGTCAAAAATAACGATGGTGAGATCTGGGCCACAAGGGATCAGATTCTTGACCCTTCCCCAGACTCTTCTATGCCTGATTCCTCCCCAACTTATCTCTCTTTTCCTTTATTGTGAGAATTTTCAGACTGCCCTGTTCTTGGAGAGCTCTACAAACTCTTCCTTGGAAGGCAAAGTCTCCTAAATATCAGAGAGTCGAGAGTTCATTCTTGGATAGGAAATGCTCTTCTTAGGAAATAAAGAACAAAAGAAATTCATCTTTCCTTTTTTATTTTCAAAGAGCTGTGATACGAGTGAATAGTACACCATGGCAACAGAGGACTACTTAGAAGACAATTCATGAACTCCCTAGCTGTTTTTACTTATTTACAAATAACTTAATTGCTCAGTTTTTTTGCACATGAGTTTGTGGAACCTTTTGCATGTGGCTGGTTCGCTCGGCCTACTGATGAAAGCGTTCAAGAGGAAGCTGAATGGTCACTTGCTGGAGATTTTAGAGAGAGGGTTTAAGGACCAGATGTTGGGTTGAGTTAGGTTACCTCCAAAGTCTGTGCCAGTCTGAGGTCCTAGGAGAGGGATGGCAAATAAGTTTAAACAAAGTACCCCTTTGATCAATTAATAATGTCTGCAAAATGCCCTTTGTTGAAAAGAATTCTGAAGCCATGTCCAAGCTCTTCAGGAGAAATGTTCATGATCTGTTAGTCAGCGTCTACCTTTGCATAAAGGAGTGTTACTGTTTATGACTGTGTTTCCACCTGTCCTAGAAAATTCAGTGAGAGTTGATTCTGACCTGCATTCCCCTGTGAAGCTGTTTCCATAGTTTTCTGTTCATGTTCACTGATTAAATCTTGAAACCATCCAGCTATTGAACATGACAAGCTGTTAGTCTGAAGGAGTAGAGAACAAGGGAGCATGGTTCAGCATAAGGTACAGTCTTAGAAAATAACTCAGTTGTATTTGTCATCAGCATCTCTTAAATAAAGGGCAATGCTTTAAAAATGTAGACATTTAGATTGGTATGAGATAATTTGCTGCTGTAACTGTAATTAAAATTGACAAAAAGAGTTGATATGTGATCTTGCAAGGCAATGCAATAATAGACATAAATGTACAACCTCCATTTAAAACACGACCTGTTGAATGTGGCATGGTTTTGAGCAGGACTGGCATTAAATCAGCCTCAAGAAATTATGGCCGAGGTTCATGTCTTAGATTAGTCAACCGCAGGATTCTCCCATCAAGATACATAAAGTGAGACATTAGATGTATGTGATTTATATGAATTGCTGTTCACCTGTGTCTGTGAAAGGCTGTCGAAAGGGATGTTACCTTTAATCTAAAAGTACTCAGCTGCTGGCATTTTGGCATTGTCCCTACTCAGAAATGAAGATATGAGATTTAAGGTATTTCTGGGGAATTTTAAGTAATTGCTAGAATCAATTTGAGTTCTGTAAAAACCTGTACATATCATGGGAAATGTCCTTGAAAACAAAGGACTATTCACATGGATGATCCCTTGCCAAATTGGGCGTGTGAAAGCTTATAAGAATTTGCTTATATACCTTAATATGGTGACTTAATGCCTTAAGAATATAACTCCTTCAAATGCCTTAAATTTCAAGAGGGTTTTACTACCCATGTTTTCTTTTAACAACGTGATGCATTTGGAATAATATAGGTGGGCAAATGATTCTTTAAGCATTACTCTTGGCACCAAAGAGGAATTAAAATACAAGGTTTACAGATTGTGTATGCTAATATATCAACAAAGCTAGAAAGCAGAAAGATCAGTGCAGGTATTTTTTCCCATGCCGAGCTATGGGAGAGAGAATGCATTTTTCTAAATAGAATGGGCACATCAATTCAATCTGACTAATCTTAGGGAGGTGAATTAAAAGTGGGTAGGAAGAACTTACTCTCACAGTGAGTTGAAGCCATCAAAGTTCTCCAAGCATCCAAGGACCAAGTTGTGGGTAAAGTGAGTTAAAGGCACTTCTCGTTATGTATGCAATGTGCTTTCCACATTCTTCCCAGACTTGAGCAATGGGCAGTATCTGCCTTTTCCAATAAACTACATACTTTCTTTCATCAAACAATAAGACTTCATATTTCCCTTGTTGCATCGACTGCCAGGAATCTCAGGATTATATTAAATACTCAATTTCAGAAACAATGTCATTCTAACTTTCTGACATAATTATGTCTTTTTCCTAGATGATTTCTGTTCTGCCTTAAAAGATTGCTACCTTACAAGTGCTATAAAATTTAAGTTACCTCAAATTCTTTGTGAGAATATGAAGAGTCTAATTTCTGCATAAAATAAAAATACGTAAGAGTTGTTAAAATAATTTCTTCTGTGTTTCGACCTTAAGATCTCAAGATAAATATAGAAATTTGGGCCATTAGAATTCTGCAAATAATTGTAAAACCGAAGTCAAATGGGGCAGGGTTGTTGAGTTAAAATGTAAGTTTATGAGAAAAAGCCAAATGCATCATTATTCTTCATGTATAGAAAACACCACCTGCATCTCCTGTCTTTCATGTGACATATTGCTATCCCTCCACTGTGGGACTCATGCCTGCCCATGTTCCACCTGTATGAAAGGAGCATCTTTGAAGATTTTGTTCAAACACTGATCCCTCTCTGAAACTCTATATGCATGCCTCTCCTGATAGATGTTTTCCAATTCCCACTACATTAATTTTTTCACAAATATTTCTTTATCACTGTCACATTGTTGTTGTTTACCTATTTTCATGTTGTTTCTCCACCTGTCTCCTAGATCATTGCTTCTTAATCTTGGCTATGCACTGGAATCACAAGGGGGTTTATAAAAAATACTGATGGGTGAATCCAACCCCCAGAGATTCTGATTTGATTGGTATGAGGTGCAGCCTGGGCATCAAGAGTTTCAAAATCTAATTGATTCTACCTGCAGTCACAATTGAGAAGGTTAAACCATTGTCTTTGGAACGTTGAGATGATCTTTATTTATTTTCCCCTGCTCTAAGAACAATGCCTTGAACTTAGTAGGTGTTTAAAAAATGTTTATTGATATGTCTGACATGGAAGCTATTGGGAAATCTTTCATTCTGTCAACCTGATAATCTTTAGGGAAGTATGATTATTTCAGTCTCATTCATTTATTCCTTTATACAGCACGCATACATTAAGCGGCCTTGGTTAAAAAAAAAAAGTTTTGTGGAGTTCTGCCCTCTAAGGAGAGCTGCAAACAAAAGTTCAAGTGATTCCCTTCTTGTTCGACCACTACTACTGTAATTTACTATGTGCCTACTGTGTGCTGGCACTGTTCCAGATGCTTTATATATGTTAGCACACTTAATCGCTCACAGCATAATCCTGTTTTTATTTTACAATTAACAAAATTGGAGAACAAGACTAAGGTCACAGCTCTGAGGCTGTGATTCACACCCAAGTGTGCCCGATTCAAATCCAATGTTCTTTGCACACACCAGGCTACTACTAAAAGGCCTTTGGTTTCTGCTGATGTTTTGTATGTATCTGTTTAATATGGATAATGATAAAAAGCTTAATTCTAGGCTTGTCTTTTTAAGCTGTCTTTCCAATGGTTTGAAGACAAAGAGGCCATCATATGTCATTCAGTGGGATTTGTTCACTAATCTTACAGATGTTCTGTTTGATTGCAGTTGGTCACAAATCCTTCTAGACATTCCCTTCCCTTCCAGAGCCTGTACAAGACCTCAGCAAGGGTAGATGGGCTGAGTGCGGCCAGTTTCATGGTTGATACAGTTGGTGGAATTGGAAAACTACTCACCCATCACATGACTCTTTAGTTACAAATGTAGGGACACAATAAAAAAATACAGGTACCGAATTAGACCTCCAAGTGAATACCAGTGTCTCAGGCTTGCCCCAGCTCCACCTCCCCACCTCTTACATATATATACACGCCCACACACGTATACTCCAGGGCACTTTTATTAAGTTTGTCTTCATTATTGATATATCTTCTTCTACTTTTCTACAATGTTCAGTTAGAAGATTGCCCACAGGCAAGATATTTTCAAAAATAACAGCTATGAAGATATCAGTTTTCAGAGAAAGAAAGACAATGGTGATTATTATACGTGGTGTCGTTTGTCTGTAATCTCTCTCTCTCTCTTTCTCTCCTACCTTCAATTTCCCAAATCAGATGATTTTAGCAATCTAATACCATAATCCATTTCTTCGTGATACCTGAGTATTTACTCAAGTTATTTAGAGATGCTTTATTTTGGTGCATATATCTAACACAAACAACATTTGTCATAAAATATATCAATACAGAAAAGTTGCACCCTGGTAAAAGGGGGTATAATACTTTTAACGTTGCTTCCTAAGAATTTACCACGTACTGAAACTTCGCCTGGTGAATTCAAACAAAACCACGGGTAAGTTATTTTAGGTTAATCTCACTGAATGAAAATGAAAGCTGGTGTTCTCTTCTTCTCTTTGATGTAGTTGCGTGCTATATTAATGTTTATACAATGATGTCTCTTTTCCTGTTACTGTTTCAGACACATAAATGTAGAATGAAAACAGACTATTAATAAGTACTTTAAAGTGATTGGTGTCATCAGATATTTCTTCAATTTAAACTTATATTTTTTAAACAACTTTTTTCAGGGTTTGGGTCTTCATGGGAGGGTTCCATTCTAGCGCCATTGCTGCCTTCTACTCCTAAAAGCGTGCTTTGTATGCCTAGTGAGCCAATACACTTACAAAAGGAAGACAACTCCTCTCTCCCTTCTTTAATAAATGGGAAGTTCAAGACTTTTAGTTTCCACAGAAGCTAATTATTCAAAGGGACCTAAACAATGTTTGGTAGAGAGAGAGTTAGACTTAACTAATGAAGAGTGGGAAGTGCGTCCTTGTGCTCTGTCATTACCGGAGAGAGGCTAGAAAAGGAGCAGCCTTGAGTAGCAGATCTTGAAGTTTGAAGGTTTGGGTCTGTTGGAGAACCAAATAGGGTTTTGCTTTGTAGAGTGATTTAATTATATTTTAGGAGGTTTACACATGTGATGGTGAAGACAAAGGATTAGAGCCTAGAGCAGTGGTCTCAAAGTATTTACTAACACACCATTGTAAAGCAATTATACTCCAATAAAGATGTTTAAAAAAAAAAAAAAAAGTGTTTCCTGGACCAGCATGCACAGGTTAGAAATGCAAATCCTCAGACCCCTACCCAGATTTCCTGAATCAGAACCTGAGTAAGTAGCCCAGTAACCAGTGGTTTAACAATGTTTCCAGATGGTTCTGCTTCACAGTCAAGTTTGAGAACCAGTAGTCTGGAGGCAGGAAGAGTAGACTTGACATATTTCAAGTTCAGGATCTGTACCTAAATTACTCTGCACCAGGCATGGAGTAGGTACTTGATACATATTTGCTGAATAAACTAATAAAGTCAGAGATGATGAGAGCCCAGCCTAATAAAGAAACAAAATATAATATGGGAACCAAGAAAGACTTTAGCTCCATTTGTGATTCAGTCAAGAGCAGAATCAACTCTTAACGAATGGGGTTATATAAATAATTTATGACATTTTCCCTTATTTGACAATTTTCTTTCCTTGTTTTTCCTTGTATTTGCTCACTGTAAACTCAAAAGATGCATTGCACTTTCTTAAGAGGAAGCACCATAAAGAAAGGGGGAGAGTTTGGTAACTTACACCTACTTCTATAGACGGCCTCGGTGTATCTCTTCCACTTGAAAGAGAACCAAGTGACCAGTGAGATGGCAGTAGCATGCCAGAAAGTGGTGGCCCAAGCTCTGGGGCCATCAGAAACCATGACATTGCTAACTACGCAGGCAGTCCAAGATGGAGAAAGACTTGGGGTGGTTAGGACCAGGAGGAGGGACCAAGTATTCCAGAAGCTGCATTGGCACTGTTTTTGATGAAATTCCAAACTTGCAGCAGAACGGCCAGAAACTCAATCATTGAAGTCTTTGAATGCTAAAGGGAAATGTTCAATGAAAGAGTGGAGTGAAAAATGTCAGTGAGAGGGAGGTACCCAAATATCTACTCTCTGCCAATCATTCTGTTGGAACTTGGGAAACATATCTCATTTAATCCTCACCACCTCACTGTGTGTTAATATGTCCATTTTATAAGCAGGAGCCAGAGGGAGTAATTTGTCCAAGGTTGTAGAGCCACCAAGTAGTAACGCTGACATTCAAACAGGCATTCTGACTCCGGAGCCTGCGTTTAATGTCCTGTTATTAAATAAATACAATGCATGAAGTTGTTACAGTTTCAGCCCTTTTGAATCTTTATAGAATGTATATTTGTTTACATAAACATTATTGTGTTTATAATTGTATGTAGCGCATAAACTGATAGTTTAAATAAAATAGTTTGACTTGAGTTTTGAGGTTTTGGTCAGAAGTGCAATCTTCTGCAGTAGTGCGTGTTGCCTGGGAAAATCGGATATGAACTGCTGCATTCTGGCCCACATTCTTTAGAAGGAATGCAACTTTCCAGAATCTAACTTTCCATCTCTCTCTCTTGGTCTTTCTATGCTTTTTTTAGTAACAAATGCTTTTAATTATATTTTTGTGCACTTAAGTAGAAACTGTTTTTTTTTATGGTCATTGCTTTTTCTATAAAAGCACTACATTCCTCCTTATATTTGATGCGTATTTCAAGCTCTGATGTGTCTTAAGTTACACTAGTGATATCCAGTTGTACTTCTGTAAAGAATGAGATCACAGAATTGTCATTTTCCTCCATCCTCTTCCTACATGAATGTTACTTGTGGTCAGATCACATGGCAGCTCCGTCAAAGAAGCCTTGGTTGCGAGAGAGATGACATGAACTGGTCCTTGGTTGGTTTGAGCCTTAGGGTCTTGAAAATTGCTTTAATTTCTTCATCTGACAAATGGGTATCATAATATTTGACTTGAATTTACTTTCTTTGGGAGTGGTGGTGGGAAGGAATGAATTGGTTAGTTTGTCAAATCATTATAGCGCCTTAAAGGAAACATGAGACATACGTTAAATATATGTTCTACGTATCTTATTCTACAAACAGGCCTTGCAAGTGCTAAAAATCTAGAAGTCTTTTGGATATAATAGGGTGAAGACTAAGAAATTATTCTTATTTTAAAATGTTTTTTATACCATAATTACTAGTTCACTATTTTCTTAGGGTTTCTCCCTCATCCCTCACTTCCAATGACTGTTCATTCCTGTGGGAGCTGCTTACACAGCTCTTGGGGCCTTAGCAGGTGCTCAGTTGATTTGGGGTTGCACAGAAAGAAGTTGTAGACTATAGAGCAATGCCAAAACACTAACGGGGTATTCCTGCCTTTGTTTTTTCAAGTCCTAGGAATCTATGTCATGATGAATAAGAGATGGTAAAACTACGCTGAAATTCAGCCAATATACACTGATATAGCGAGGCATCAAAATATGGGAATACTTCTCTGCTGGCTGATAAATAGCCACTCCCAATACTCCCAACCTACCTTCACTCACTGCCCCAGCCTCCTTGATGTCAACACTCCTTGAATCTCTGGAATCCAGCAACCTAAGGGTTAACATTTGCCCTAGCAAGGGGCTTCCACGACCCTGCTCTGGGGACTGTTCTGACTGGCTGTGCCCAGGACTTATATGTGTTAAATATTTTGAATATCTCCCTCTGTAACCACATATAAAACTCAGAAGATCAACCATACTAGCCACATTGAAACTCTTGACAAGTTACTTTCATCATCACTGATATGTGAGAATCTTCTTGGATCTTAATTTCTACAATTTACACTTCTATTATTTCTTTAGGAACTTAATATCAGTGTTGGATGAGAGGAGAGAGATAAGAGAGCCATTGGGGAACAAGTTGAAGGCCCACAGGCTCACACTGGAGATGAGTTTGGCCATATTCAATTTTTATTGAACATCTTGAAGCATTTAAAATAAAATGATGTCCTATGGAACCCAGACGAATATAGCCAGGTGCTTTCCTCTTAATATTTAAACCCATTTTATGGAAGATTTAATCCATATGTTAAATCATTGACTTCAAAAGGTATTCCTTGAGAGGCTAATCTAAATGATGAAAAACGGGTCTAAAAATTATGTTCAAATATGTCATTTATGGGCTGGAGGTCAGAGGCTCAGGAGAGATAGAGAAACTTAGGGGAGTTTCATGAAGTCATCTAAGTATGTGGAATGTTCTAGAGCACAAGGGAACTCTTGAAATTTCATAATCATAGAATCTTTCTTCATTTCCAAAAGAGCATGTTTTTGAGACAGCATATAATGTAGCTATTTGTTCTCATGAACACATCTCTGGGAAGAAAAAGAAGTTGGGAAAATGAGCCCATTGTTTTTCAAAATTAGTGACAAACTTCAAAATAATTCCAAACAAACCTCAAATAAAACATTTTCCCCCTACTGTGAATCCTATTTAAACTGTTTGGGTCAGTCTGTTTTAATGAGTCGCATTCACGCTGACACATCCACACACTTCAGACAAAGACGACTGTACCTCTAAACCCATTTAAAAATGATAGATGACTGTCAGCTTTGTGAAAGCAGCACATGCAGTGGCTTGATAGCGCAGAATGAAAGCAATCTACAAGTGCAAGTCTGTTTCTTTTGGCAACGGAAGGAGTTGCTAATGGATTCATCATTTTCTGTTAAGCATGAATGTCAAACAAAAAAACATTTAGAGCTCTATTCAGCTGAATTTCCGGCTCGACGCTTGCCAGCCATGGAAGCCCTGTGACTTGGAACCTGTGCAGCCCATGCCTGATTCTTGTTTCCAAAGTTCCGTGGGGCCAGTGCCACGGAACTTGGACTTCTGCCTAGGGCTCCTCCTCCTCTCTTCGGCTCCCCCTCCCCCTTTCTCCAATCCTGTGAAGCCACCAGTCAAGCTCCCTAAATGAATGCCCTCTACGGAGGCGAACTGGTTGCCAACTCTTAGGACTTCAGCTGACTCCGCCTCAGAATCACACAGGAAGTTCACTCATACCACTCAAGAAGGGATGGCAGGGTGAAGATTTGTTGTATCCAGGGTTTCTGGGGCCTTTGTGCCTTGGAACTTATTGGTTGCAGTGGTCATTGCATGCTTTCTCTTTTGGTGTTGTAAGTATGCATCGTGTTCTGTACTCTATAATTAAAAAATAAATAAAAGTTAGAATGCCTGGGCTTCAGAAATGCTATGTTCTTGGGAGGATTGGAAGGAAAGTTCTGGCTTCAGAACACAGCTACTTATATCCCTGACTACAGAAGAGCTGCCACTGAATGGGAAATCGGTTTCTTCAACTGGGCACACAGTGGGCAGTGGTAGGAGTGTGCTGAGGCCAAACAGATCAGCAGCATCCACCCTGGCAGAGGAGAGGTGACAGTGACACAGACCTTGCCTTCACGTACCAACTCTGCTACTAGCTGTGTAACCTTGGGCAAATCTCTTAACTCCTCAGTGTATCACTTTCCTCATTTGGTTGTTTTGGGGACTAAATGAGATAATGTGAGAATAAGAGTGTAAGTTATACATTACTATGCGAGTGGATATCGTTATTAATTGAACTATTTAAATTAATAAAATTAATAAATACTAAGAGGTAATGTAGGATGGTCTAATAGGAAGAACTAGGAACAGAGATGTTAAGACGCTTAGATCCTGCCAACTCTATTTTTTGTTCTGTGACTTTCAGAAAAATGAATGTGCCCTTAAGCTGGAGTAGAGATGTGTATCCCACCACTAATTTTATGAGTATACTGTACCATGGCTTCCTACATTATTTAATCTGTGGAAGTGGTCCCAATGGCTCTCTACTCTCCAAACATCAACCCTACTGCCAATCATTCCACTGTTATAGCTGTACCGTTTTGCATTTCCCAGTCATTTTGCTCTTCCTATTGCTTATTAAAATGCAAACACATGGAAGAACAAAAGTTAGCCCTTTACTAGCGATTAGCACCTAACAGGTTGTAACTGGGTTAAGGCACAGGGTTGATGCCTGTGGGCTAGGGGAAGAAATATGACACCAGGAAGAAGGAAAGAAAGCCTTCCAATCAACCTTACATTCTTTGTAGACATGCCTTGTGTCCCTCTTATATCTAATAGTGATATTGGGAGGAAACTTGGAGTAAGTTGTGAAATGTTGCCAGTACTGTCTGAATGACAGAACTATAAGTGCTTAATGTGACATTAATAATGGTGATGACCTCAGGCTAAGGGATGAAGGCAGAACTTGTAAAGAAATAAATTAGTGGTCTCCCTTATAGATATTTAAATCTAAAACATAGTGTTGCCTCCCTAAGGAAGCCTTCCTTGATTGCCCAGATAGACTCAATCATAGCATATACTTCAAATAACTTCTTTTCACAATGTCATTAACTTGTTTGCATATTTGTAATGTATACATATTTGCTGTGACTTGAGACTCTTTTAACTCTATATTCAATACGTCACACAATGCCTGGCACAATGTAGGAACTCAGGAAATTTATAAATTTATAAATTTAATAGCTACAACCACTATTTTATCTGGAAGATAAAATAGATTAAGCTATCATTCTCCCAGTGCATTGAGGACTTGGTTTGCCTAACACTCAAAACTAAAGATATTTTTCAGCAGAATATTAAACTTTATAAAGGTTTAGTCACACATGATCTAAAAAAATAATTCCACTTAGGTGGTGCTTTAATCAAATTAAATGATGTTTTGTTAAAGCAGTTAGCCAAATGTTATATGCCTGTACCTCTTAGAAATATAATCAAATTCACCCAGGAATTATTTATGCTTATACTATAGTGTATTGGCAGAGCTACATCACAAATGTCACTTCAACCTGCAAGAAATGATCAGATTCCTATTCCACAGGGCTGGTTTCAATGAGGGATTTTCAGAATGATGAAACCAGATTTAGCTGGTAGCAATTATTGGTACATTTCAGATGAGCTCAGCATGAAGAATAAGACTGAAGAAAGATTAAGTCTCAAATACTAAGGGACAGAAAAAAAAAGAAAAGCAGGACCGAAAGGGCTTGAAACGCAGGAAAGGACCAGTTAGTTATCTGCAGGAAGCTGGTATTCTTATGTGAGATGCATGTGACCCAGTCTGGGTTAGAATGTTATCTCTATGTGATCTGCAGAATTTCTCTCTTGACTGTAGCAACCTCAGAAGAGTGAATTAAAGTCTTAAGGAGAAAAATCAATAAGGAAAAAAAAGATAAAAGCAATATGGCTGGAGAGCATTTCAAAAACCATATAAAAGCCTTCTTAAATGGCCATGGAAGACTAACCAGTACTTATAAGGGTTTACAGGAATACCAATAAGAATAGATTTGTTGGCCTTCTTAAAGCAGCAAAGAGGCTTCTGGGTGGTTTATGGCATTTGGCTGGTCTTTGTTTCATTCTACTGTGTGACATACAGAAACATGAATTGTGTAAAACACTGCCTATGATGACAAGAAATTCATTGGAGAGATATTATGAGTAAGTTGGGATTAGAGTAGCACTTAATGCTCACTCAACGCTGTTGATGAAGTACAGTGCTCTGAGTGCCTTTCCTGTGACTAGCTCGACTTTATTCCAAAGCTGGGAATTTCTCTGAACTATGCTGAATTTCCATGCTGAACTATGAGATTTTCTATGCTGAAACGTAAAACATAGACATAATCCCAGCAATAATAATGCTTTTCTAATATGTCTTTTAAAATCTGTAAAGTGATTTTTTTCTTATAATTACAAGAAGTAGAATTCATGCCTAACCTTCTCCAGACCAAATTATCTTCTTAATTTAAATGAGAAAATGAAGGAAGCAAGAAGGAAAGAGTTGAAATGGAAGTGACAGGAACTTTGGGAGATGTGTAGAGTGTATTCCTACTAGTCAAGGAAAGGAATGTCAAATAAAATCTAGAGTTAGGGAAGTAGATTTCAAAATGTTCAAGGGAGATATAGGTATGACCCTCCCCCCACCAAGGTCTGAGATCCATACGTGGAGAGTATTTGAGGCTACATTTATCTAATCTGGCATTAATTCATTTGTTCATTTCAGTACATTCTTTATTGAGTTCTCATCATGTCACAGGTACTCTTTTACTAATGAGAAGCTTTCAACTGTGAAATTCTGGCAATACAGCCATGAATATTTTTAATTAGGAAGACAAAAACTGTATGTTTTGATGAAAGCCCAAAGTGAAACTTTACAGAATCCTGTAAGTCATGGACTCAGTTAGGTTAAATAACTTGTGAGAGCCCAAAGCTAGTAAGCAAAAGTGTTAAAATTCACACTTTGGCTCTGAGCTCCAAAGGAAGTGCTCTTGGCCTCAGTGCAATGATCTCAGAATTGCTTAATCAATGAGCTCCTGTAGCTAAATATGCCTCAATTAGGAGAGATTGTGTAGTATCGTTTTTATGGTTCAGATTCTTGTCCTTTTTTTTGTCCAGTAGAGTCAGTGCCTCCCTCTTCCCCCTTACACACACACGCACACACAGACATACACACACACACTCAGACACTCACCTGTAGGCTACCTAAGGGGAGACTTTAAGCACTCCTAGCTCAAGCAATGAGTGATGCTGCAACAAGCCATTCTTGCAGCCAGTCTTCTTTTACCTTGTGCCTTGATGATGGCCTCTTGACCTCTGTCTTTTTCCCTGCATGAAATCCCAGGTAGACAATCTGTTTGTCCCATGGTTTTTCCAGAATGAGAATTTGCATTGCTTTGGTGGTTCTACATCCAGGAATAATAATTTACTTTCTCTTCATTGACCACTAAGGGCTAAGCCTTTCGCATATATTGCCTCTAATTTTTCCAACCACTTGCAAGGACTACCATCTTTCATCTGCTGTCCAATACTTTGGGTACCATGGGTTCCCTGTGGCCTGGGTTGCCTCTCAGGACCCATCCTCAGTACCTGCCTTCTCCAGTGCGTGGTTTTAAATCTATTCCTGGTCTCCCATGGTCAGCCTTATTCCATGGGGAGAACACAGGCATGCCCACCCCTCTTTTGAAATATGACTCTCTTTTCTTGAAAACCCCTTAGAAGACTAAGGTTTCCTTTTTGAGTCATTTCTATGGGGTCCCAAGTCAAAGTTTGTACTTTGTTTCTGATACTTTATCATGAACCTAAATTTAAGTCTTCATTTCTTCATCTGAAGAATGGGAATAACATATCTCTCTGGGTTGTCATAAAGATTACAATCTCGTGTAAAGGTAGCACATTCCACTAACAAGCAAGTTTACCAAATGTGAGTGTAGGACTGTGGTAGGTCTGAAAGACATCTGTGTAAAGGTAAAGAAAAGGTACTGTAAAGGGCATTCTGAGATAAATGAAAAACAGCTCACATACTTCATTAATTTACCCATGGATGGAGTGAGGTTCACCTTGTAGAGACCTGTCCAGGAGTTTTTTTGTTTGTTTGTTTGTTTTTTAACAAGGAGAGGTCAACTAGCAACTCCAAAGGGGTTTATCTTGGCTCTGATAAAACAGAATGTTTTCATTGTGACCTGGATGGAGAAGGAGAGAACATCTTTATTGAAAAGGATTCTGCCCTTATTTTTTCTATTTCACA
The DNA here is from genome assembly GCF_028021215.1 of Eschrichtius robustus. Taxonomy (NCBI): domain Eukaryota; kingdom Metazoa; phylum Chordata; class Mammalia; order Artiodactyla; family Eschrichtiidae; genus Eschrichtius; species Eschrichtius robustus. The sequence continues at coordinate 61,555,345 of NC_090829.1, read as the reverse complement.
TTATTACACTCAACTTTTCCTACAGATTTAGGTAAATTCAGATTTGTGTTGTTGTTGTTGTTGTTGTTTCTGTCAAATCCTTAGTGGCTGCTCAATACATTTTGAATGAATGGGTAAATGAATGAAAATGAACAATGATGTTTTAAACTATAAAAATTTATTATAGAAATTTCAAACATAAGCAAGTTGAGAGAATGGTATAATGAACTCCTATGAACCCCATCCAGATTCAACAGTTATCAATTTATGGCCAATCTTGTTTCATCCCCACTTGTTCTGTTCCCTTTCTTGGTTCTTTGTTTGTTTGTTTTTTAAAATCTTTATTGGAGTATAACTGCTTTACAATGGTGTGTTAGTTTCTGCTTTATCATAAAGTGAATCAGCTATACATATACATATATCCCCCTATCTCTTCCCTCTTGCGTCTCCCTCCCACCCTCCCTATCCCACCCATCTAGGTGGTCACAAAACACTGAGCTGATCTCCCTGTGCTATGCGGCTGCTTCCCACTAGCTATCTATTTTACATTTGATAGCGTATATATGTCCATGCCACTCTCTCACTTTATCCCAGCTTACCCTTCCCCCTCCCCGTATCCTAAAGTCCATTCTCTAGTAGGTCTGTGTCTTTATTCCCGTCTTGCCCCTAGGTTCTTCATGACCATTTTTTTTTGTTGTTTTTTAGATTCCATATATATGTGTTAGCATACGGTATTTGTTTTTCTCTTTCTGACTTTCTTCACTCTGTATGACAGACTCTGGGTCCATACACCTCACTACAAATAACTCAATTTCCTTTCTTTTTATGGCTGAGTAATAGTCCATTGTATATATGTGCCACATCTTCTTTATCCATTCATCTGTCGATGTACACTTAGGTTACTTCCATGTCCTGGCTGTTGTAAATAGAGCTGCAATGAACATTGTGGTACATGAGTCTTTTTGAATTATGGTTTTCTCAGGATATATGCCCAGTAGTGGGATTGCTGGGTCGTATGGTAGTTCTATTTTTAGTTTTTTAAGGAACCTCCATATTGTTCTCCATAGTGGCTGTATCAATGTACATTCCCACCAATAGTGCAAGAGGGTTCCCTTTTCTCCACACCGTCTCTAGCATTTATTGTTTGTAGATTTTTTGATGATGGCCATTCTGATCAGTGTGATGTGATACCTCATTGTAGTTTTGATTTGCATTTCTCTAATGATTAGTGATGTTGAGCATTCTTTCGTGTGTTTGTTGGCAATCTGTATATCTTCTTTGGAGAAATGCCTATTTAGGTCTTCTGCCCTTTTTTGGATTGGGTTGTTTGTTTTCTTGATATTGAGTTGCTTGTAAATTTTGGAGATTAATCCTTTGTCAGTTGCTTCATTTGCCAATATTTTCTCCCATTCTGATGGTTGTCTTTTCATCTTGTTTATGGTTTCCTTTGCTGTGCAAAAGCTTTGAAGTTTCATTAGGTCCCATTTGTTTATTTTTGTCTTTATTTCCATTTCTCTAGGAAGTGGGTCAGAAAGGATCTTGCTGTGATTTATGTCATAGAGTGTTCTGCCTATGTTTCCCTCTAAGAGTTTTATAGTGTCTGGCCTTACATTTAGGTCTTTAATCTGTTTTGAGCTTATTTTTGTGTATGGTGTTAGGAAGTGTTCTAATTTCATTCTTTTGCATGTAGCTGTCTGGTTTTCCCAGCACCACTTATTGAAGAGGCTGTCTTTTCTCCATTGTGTATTCTTGCCTCCGTTATCAAAGATAAGATGACCATATGTGCGTGGGTTTATCTCTGGGCTTTCTATCCTGTTCCTTGATCTATATTTCTGTTTTTGTGCCAGTACCATACTGTCTTTATTACTGTAGATTTGTAGGATAGTCTGAAGTCCAGGAGCCTGATTCCTCCAGCTCCATTTTTCTTTCTCAAGATTGTTTTGGGTATTTAGGTTCTTTTCTGTTTCCATACAAATTGTGAAAAATTTTGTTCTAGTTCTGTGAAAAATGCCATTGGTAGTTTGATAGGGATTTCATTGAATCTGTAGATTGCTTTGGGTAGTATAGTCATTTTCACACTGTTGATTCTTCCAATCCAAAAACATGGTATATCTCTCCATCTGTTTGTATCATCTTTAATTTCTTTCATCAGCATCTTATAGTTTTCTGCATACAGGTCTTTTGTCCCCTTAGATAGGTTTATTCCTAGGTATTTTATTCTTTTTGTTGCAATGGTAAATGGGAATGTTTCCTTAATTTCTCTTCAGATCGTTCATCGTTAGTGTATAGGAATGCAAGAGATTTCTGTGCATTAATTTTGTATCCTGCTGCTTTATCAAATTCATTGATTAGCTCTAGTAGTTTTCTGGTAGCATCTTTAGGATTCTCTATGAATAGTATCATGTCATCGGCAAACAGTGACAGTTTTACTTCTCCTTTTCTGATTTGGATTCCTTTTATTTATTTTTCTTCTCTGATTGCTGTGGCTAAAACTTCCAAAACTATGTTGAATAATACTGGTGAGAGTGGACAACCTTGCCTTGTTCCTGATCTTAGAGGAAATGCTTTCAGTTTTTCACCATTGAGAACGATGTTGGCTGTGGGTTTGTCATATATGGCCTTTATTAAGTTGAGATAAGTTCCCTCTATGCCTACTTTCTGGAGGGTTTTTATCATAAATGAGTGTTGAATTTTGTCAAAAGCTTTTTCTGCATCTATTGAGATGATCATATGGTTTTTCTCCTTCAGTTTGTTAATATGGTGTATCACATTGATTGATTTGCATATATTGAAGAATCCCTGCACTCCTGGGATAAACCCCACTTGATCATGGTGTATGATCCTTTTAATGTGCTGTTGGATTCTGTTTGCTAGTATTTTGCTGAGGATTTTTGCATCTATGTTCATCAGTGATATTGGCCTGTAGTTTTCTTTCTTTGTGACATCTTTGTCTGGTTTTGGTATCAGGGTGATGGTGGCCTCGTAGAATGAGTTGGGGAGTGTTCCTCTCTCTGCAATATTCTGGAAGATTTTGAGAAGGATAGGTGTTAGCTCTTTTCTAAATGTTTGATATATTTTGCTTGTGAAGGCATCTGGTCCTGGGCTTTTGTTTGTTGGAAGATTTTTAATCACAGACTCAATTTCAGTGCTTGTGATAGGTCTGTTTATATTTTCTAATTCTTCCTGGTTCAGACTCGGAAGGTTGTGCTTGTCTAAGAATTTGTCCATTTCTTCCAGGTTGTCCATTTTATTGGCATATAGTTGCTTGTAGTAATGTCTCATGATCCTTTGTATTTCTGCAGTGTCGGTTGTTACTTCTCCTTTTTCATTTCTAATTCTATTGATTTGAGTCTTCTCCCTTTTTTCTTGATGAGTCTGGCTAATGGTTTATCAATTTTGTTTATCTTCTCAAAAAACCAGCATTTAGTTTTATTGATCTTTGCTATTGTTTCCTTCATTTCTTTTTCATTTATTTCTGATCTGATCTTTATGATTTCTTTCCTTCTGCTAACCTTGGGGTTTTTTTGTTCTTTTCTCTAATTGCTTTAGGTGTAAGGTTAGGTTGTTGATTTGAGCTGTTTCTTGTTTCTTGAGGTAGGATTTTATTGCTCTAAGCTTCTCTCTTAGAACTGCTTTTGCTGCGGCCCATAGGTTTTGTGTTGTCGTGTTTTCATTGTCATTTGTTTCTAGGTATTTTTTGATTTCCTCTTTGATTTCTTCAATGATCTCTTGGTTATTAAGTAGTGTATTGTTTAGCCTCCATGTGTTTGTATTTTTTACAGATTTTTTCCTTTAATTGATATCTAGTCTCATAGTGTTGTTGGAAAACATACTTGATATGATTTCAATTTTCTTAAATTTACCAAGTCTTGATTTGTGACCCAAGATATGATCTATCCTGGAGAATGTTCCTTGAGCACTTGAGAAGAAAGTGTATTCTGTTGTGTTTGGATGGAATGTCCTATGAATATCAATTAAGTCCATCTTGTTTAATGTATCATTTAAAGCTTGTGTTTCCTTATTTATTTTCATTTTGGATGATCTGTCCACTGGTGAAGGTGGGGTGTTAAAGTCCCCGACTATGATTGTGTTACTGTCGATTTCCCCTTTTCTGGCTGTTAGCATTTGCCTTATGTATTGAGGTGCTCCTATGTTGGGTGCATATATATTTACAATTGTTATACCTTCTGTTTGGATTGATCCCTTGATCATTATGTAGTGTCCTTCTTTGTCTCTTGTAATAGTCTTTATTTTAAAGTCTATTTTGCCTGATATGAGAATTGCTACTCCAGCTTTCTTTTGATTTCCATTTGCATGGAATATCTTTTTCCACCCCCTCACTTTCAGTCTCTATGTGTCCCTAGGTCTGAAGTGGGTCTCTTGTAGACAGCATGTATACGGGTCTTGTTTTTGTATCCATTCAGCCAGTCTATGGCTTTTGGTTGGAGCATTACATCCATTTACATTTAAGGTAATTATTGATATGTATGTTCCTATTGCCATTTTCTTAATTGTTTTGGGTTTATTATTGTAGGTCTTTTGCTTCTCTTGTGTTTCCTGCCTAGAGAAGTTCCTTCAGCATTTGTTGTAAAGCTGGTTTAGTGGTGCTGAATTGTCTTAGCTTTTGCTTGTCTGCAAAGGTTTTAATTTCTCCCTCGGATCTGAATGAGATCCTTGCTGGTAGAGTAATCGTGGTTGTAAGTTTTTCCCTTTCATCACTTTAAATATGTCCTGCCACTCCTTTCTGGCTTGCAGAGTTTCTGCTGAAAGATCAGCTGTTAACCTTATGGGGATTCCCTTGTATGTTATTTGTTGTTTTTCCCTTGCTGCTTTTAATATTTTTTCTTTGTATTTAACTTTTGATAGTTTGATTAATATGTGTCTTGGCATGCTTCTCCTTGGATTTATCCTGTATGGGACTCTCTGTGCTTCCTGGACTTGATTGACTATTTCCTTTCCCATATTAGGGAAGTTTTCAACTACAATCTCTTCAAATATTTTCTCAGTCCCTTTCTTTTTCTCTTCTTCTCTGGGACCCCTATAAATAGAATGTTGGTATGTTTAATGTTGTCCCAGAGGTCTCTGAGACTGTCCTCAATTCTTTTCATTCTTTTTTCTTTATTCTGCCCTGCAGTAGTTATTTCCACTATTTTACCTTCCAGGTCACTTATCCATTCTTCTGCCTCAGTTATTGTGCTATTGATTCCTTCTAGAGAATTTTTAATTTCATTTATTGTGTTGTTCATCATTGTTTGTTTGCTCTTTAGTTCTTCTAGGTCCTTGTTAAACGCTTCTTGTAGTTTCTCCATTCTATTTCCAAGATTTTGGATCATCTTTACTATCATTACTCTGAATTCTTTTTCAGGTACACTGCCTATTTCCTCTTCATTTGTTTGGTCTGCTGGGTTGTTACCTTGCTCCTTCATCTGCTGTGTGTTTCTCTGTCTTCTCATTTTGCTTAACTTACTGTGTTTGGGGTCTCCTTTTCGCAGGCTTCAGGTTTGTAGTTCCTGTTGTTTTTGGTGTCTGCCCCCAGTGGCTAATGTTGGTTCAGTGGGTTGTGTAGGCTTCCTGGTGGAGGGGACTGGTGCCTGTGTTCTGGTGGATGAGGCTGGATCTTGTCTTTTGGTGGACAGGACTGCATCCAGTGATGTGTTTTGTGGTGTCTGTGACCTTATTATGATTTTAGGCAGCCTCTGTGCTAATGGGTGGGGTTGTGTTCCTGTCTTGCTAGTTATTTGGCATAGGGTGTCCAGCGCTGTAGCTTGCTGGTTGATGAGTGGAGCTTGGTCTTAGCGTTGAGATGGAGATCTCTGGGAGGGCTTTTGCCGTTTGATATTACATGTAGCCGGGAGGTCTCTGGTGGACCAATGTCCTGAACTCGGCTCTCCCACCTCAGAGGCACAGGCCTGACACCCGGCCGGAGCACCAAGGCCCTGTCAGCCACATGGCTCAGAAGAAAAGGGAGAAAAAAAGAAAGGAAGAAAAAAAATAAATAAAATAAAGTTATTAAAATAAAAAGTAATTATTAACAATAAAAAAAGTAAAAAGTAATTAAAAAAAAAGAAAAAAAAAAGAAAGAAAGAACAGAGCAACCAAACCAAAAAACAAATCCACCAGTGATAACAAGCGCTAAAAACTATACTAAAAAAAAAAAAAAAAATGGACAGACAGAACTCCAGGACAAATGGTAAAAGCAAAGCTATACAGACAAAATCACACAAAGAAGCATACACATACACACTCACGAAAAGTGAAAAAGGAAAAAAAAATATATATCGTTGCTCCCAAAGTCCACTGCCTCAATTTTGGGATGATTTGTTGTCTATTCAGGTATTCCACAGATTCAGGGTACATCAGTTTGATTGTGGAGATTTAATCCGTTGCTCCTGAGGCTGGTGGGAGAGATTTCCCTTTCTCTTCCTTGTTCACACAGCTCCTGGGGTTCAGCTTTGGATTGGCCCTGCCTCTGCGTGTAGGTCGCCTGAGGGCATCTGTTCCCTTTTGGGAAGTCTGAGGTCTTCTGCCAGCATTCAGTAGGTGTTCTGTAGGAGTTGTTCCATATGTAGATGTATTTCTGATGTATTTGTGGGGAGGAAGGTGATCTCCATGTCTTATTCTTCCTCCATCTTGAAGGTCTCTCCCTTGCTTCGTTCTTTTAAAGCAAACTCAGGTGTCATATAATTTCAAGTGTAAAGATTTTAATATATATCTTTAAAAGATATGGTCTCTTTTAAAAAACAATCCCAAAAGATCATACTAAAAATTAATAACATCCTTGATATGTGGTATGGTCAGTTAAAATTTCCTGGCTGTTTTGCACATACATACTTTGTTTAAATTAGGACCCAAATAAGGTCCATAAATTGCAATTGATTAATATATCTCTTAAGGCTTATTTAGTCTGTAACTTCTATCTTTTTTCTTCTACAGCTTATCTGTTGAAGTTGTTTGTCCTGTGGAGTTTTTCGTTTGTGCACTTTTCTATTCATATCCCTTTGGTATTGCTCCAAATATTTTCTCTTCCCTCTTTTTCCCATTAATTGATAACTTGATATAGAGGGTTGATCAGATTCAGGTTTGACTTTTGTTTAACAAAAATATTTCATAAGTGGTATTGTATACACCTATCAGGAGGCTTATGGTATCTGATTGTCTCGAGATGTTAACAGCAATTAATGATCATTGCCTCGATCAATTAATTCATTAACAGCTGCAAAATGCACTATTCCATTTTTCTTTCTTCATTTACTAGCTTGAATACTTCTCTAAAGAATTATTCTTTATCAACGATTTCTTTACCTTGAGGAACAGTTCATATAATAAAGGCAGAATAAATGTTTAATTCTTTCATGGTATGAACCAGTGTTCAAAACAGTGTTAGATCTCTAACATTTTCCAAAAGTAATCAATAAAGTTTTTAAAGTATCATTATGAACTCATGAATTTAAACATACTTGACATGTTTCACTCCATTTTAGTTATTGCTGTTGATGCTGCTGAAATTATTCTGTCTTTAGCCAGTGGAGGCCTTTTCAAGTTTGCTGTTGAGTCCATTTGACAAAATCCTAATAGCCCTAATATTTTTCATGCTTTCTGGTATGACACTGTTGTATATTGCTTGCCCCACACTTAGGGTCAGCCATTTTCCGAAGAAGCCCTGGCTTCTTTTAATAAGAAGTAGTATCTAAAGGTCACCATCTGGTTAGTAAGAGTGCCTATTGCTTCTGGATTTGTCATTGCTCTTAGGCCTTGTCAATGGACAGAGGTAAGAAATATGTATTTTTTAAAGACAAAATATATCATAATTTCACATTGACACTTCCAACTCAAATTCGGGACTATAGAATTTTACTTAAACTCTTCTTACATCTGCATTCCTTTGTTGTACACCAACATCCCTGATTCTGGCACTAAAATAATTTCTTATTTGCTTTATCCTACAATAAAGATATAACAAAATTAGACTAATAATATTAAGACTACCACCAACAATATGGTTACTGAAAACAGTTTAAGTCGTGTTTGCAGTTCTTTGGTCCTTAGAATATATTCCACTAGGGATGAATATTCCAAACACTGCATTTTAAAGTTACCTGGGATATTTTCCTTCTTTGTGGTTATGCTGCCAGACTAGGTACAGAGCTAGTACACACATGTTTACACAATTATATTACCATACATCCTCTTTTCCACTTTACCTTTTTCTCCTAGCATAGCATAGTGACTATATTCTGCGCTCCTTTTTACAGGAGGGTAGCACTCCATTATGTGCATGTGCCAGAATTGATGTAACTCTCTCCTATTGATTTGGGTTGTTTATAGTATTTAGCTTTCCCAAATAGTGTTATAAAGAATGGTTTTGTGCACTTGATGTATTTGAATGTCTTTTCATATTTTTCCAGTGTATATTTGTGATAGATTTTTACAAGGAGGACTTTTGTGTCAAAGAGTAAATGTATGAGAATGTTTATTGTCGAACTCCTTTCCTTGGGGTTTATACCATTTTTTCATTTCCATGAGTAGAGCATAAAAGTGACTCACCACAGCCTCAACCAAAGATGATGTTGTCAAACATCTCAGAGTAGATTTAATTGACATTTCTCTTACTGAGGAGAAGGTTGAACATTTTTTCATATGACTAAGGGTCATTTGTATTTCTTTTTGACTAAAGTGTCTACTCTTACCTCTAGTCCATTTTACCTATAGGGTTTTATGCCTCTCGGTTTTTAAAAGCTTTTTATTTGGGGCTATTAACTCTATGTGATAGAAGTTGCAAGTATTTTATCCAGTTTGCCATTTGACTTTTTATTTTGCGTATGGTGTTCATTTTTGCTTTTCAATTAAAAACTTTGTGTATTATTATATGTATCATTTTTCCCCTTCTTTCTTCTGGATCTTGAGTCATAGTTTGGAAAGAAGCCCTCCTCTCAAATTAAAAAGAAATTCTTCTGTGTTTTTCCAAGTAATATTTCTAGGATTTAGATGGCTTCATTAGACTTTAACATTTAACTCTGCTACATTTGAATTTATTTTTGTGTGTGCTATGAAGAATGGATCCAATTGTGTCTTTTTTCACATGGTTATCTAGTTAGCCCAGTACCTTATATATTAGAAAGTGCATTTTTTTCCCCATTGGTTTGAGACGCTGCCCTTCTCGTGTACTGCATTTGCAAGTGCATTGGATCTATTTCTGGATTTCTTATTCTGTTACATTGGTCAGTCCATTTATTCATACCAGACTGGTTTACTTGTAGAAGCTATAACTGTATTTTAATATCCAATAAGGCTAGACTCCTGCTCCCACACTCCTCCTCCCAGTCCCATTGCTCTTCATTTTTTCAGGGTTTTCTTGGCTATTGTTCTTCCATATGAAATTTATAATCATTTTGTCTAGTTCTAGAAAAAGGCTTGATTGTATTTTTGTGAAGGTTGCATTGCATTTAAATACTGAACTGAGAGAGACCTGTCATTTTTAGCTATTAAGTTTTATAATCCAAAAACAATATGTCTTTCCATTTTTTTTTTTCTTTTTGTCTTTCAGGGCATTTTATAGTTTTCCTCACATAGATTTTAAACCTTTCTAGCTAAGTTTACTCCTAGGTTTTTTTTCTCTTTTTGGTAATCATATAAGGGATATTCTATTGCATATTCTGTTTTTTTTTAAACATCTTTATTGGAGTGTAATTGCTTTACAAAGCTGTGTTAGTTTCTGCTTTATAACAAAGTGAATCAGCTATACATATACATATATCCCCATATCTCTTCCCTCTTGCATCTCCCTCCCTGCATATTCTGTTTTGTTTGTACAGATGAAGGCTATTGATTTTTGCACGATTTTCTAAACTGCTACTTTACTAAATTCTGTTATTGTTCCAAAAATCTTTTTCATTTGTTCTTTTGCATTTTCCACATATATAATTGTATTATTTCCTTTCAACTATTTATTTCTTTTATGGTAACTAGGCTGTTTAGATTTTCTGTCTCTATTAAGGTATATTGTATTTTTCTTGAAAAGAACACATTTTACTTAAGTTTTCAAATTTATTTGCATTGAGTTGTGCAAAGTAGTTTTTAAAAAGTGTCTTTTTAAAAGTTTTCTTCATTTTGATAATTATCTCTCATTTGTCATTTTTAATTTTATGTATTTGTACTGTCTTAATTTTTAAAATAAATTATTTTTTCACTGACATATGCAAAAAGGGAATAAATCATAAGTGTACATCTCAATGAATTGTCACAAAGTGTACACACCTGCATAACCCTGATACCTAATCAAGATATGGAACATTATTGGAAATAGTACACCCTGAAACCCTACTGCGTCTCCTCCCAGTCACTACAACTTCCCTACTCCTCAAGTAGGTAACTACTATCTGAATTCCAAAACTGTAGATTCATTTTGCTTGTTTGTCGATTCTATATAAATGGAATTATAGAGTCTTGCTTCTCCTTTAGGTCTAGCTTCTTTCACTCAGCATTACATTTGTGAGATTATTCCATGTTGCTGCATGTAGCAATAGTTCATTCATTTTAATTACTGAATAAAACTCCATTTGCTAATATACCACAATTTAATATCTGTTCTATTGTTGATTAACACATAGATTGTTTGTATTTGGTGGCCAGCTAAGAATAATGCTACTATGAACATTCTTATACATGTCTTCTGGTACACATATAAACATGTCCATGTGATAGATACTTATGAGGTGATTTGCTGGCTCATGAATCATACCATGTGTTCAGCTTTGGTAAATACTTCCAAAAAGTTTTTTAAATGTTCCAATTTACACTCCCCAAAATAGTATATAAGAGTTCCTTTTGCGCCACATCCTTATTAAACTTGGTATTATCAGTCATCTTAAATATAACTCTTCTGGTTTTGGATTTGCATTTCACTGATGACCAATGAGCATCTTTCACATGTTTTATTATCCATTTGGGTATGATCCTTTAAGAAATGGCTGTTCAGTTCTTTTGCCCATGTTTCTATTGCATTGTCTGTCTTTTTTATTTAAAGAGGTTCTTTATGTATTCTGGATACAAAACCTTTGTCAGATTTAAGAATTGCAAACATGAACTCTTACTCTGCATCTTATCTTTTAAGTCTCTAAATGAGTTTTTTTTTTTTTTAATAATTTCATTTATTTATTTATTATTATTATTATTTTTTGGCTGTGTTGGGTCTTCGTTTCTCTGCGAGGGCTTTCTCTAGTTGCGGCAAGCGGGGGCCACTCTTCATCACGGTGCGCGGGCCTCTCACTATCGCGGCCTCTCTTGTTGCGGAGCACAGGCTCCAGACGCGCAGGCTCAGTAGTTGTGGCACACGGGCTTAGGTGCTCCGCGGCATGTGGGATCTTCCCAGACCAGGGCTTGAACCCTTGTCCCCTGCATTGGCAGGCAGATTCTCAACCACTGCGCCACCAGGGAAGCCCTCTAAATGAGTTTTTTGATGAGCAGAAGTTTTAAATTTTTATTTAGTCCAACTTATCATTTTTCCCTTTTTGGTTAATGCTTTTTTTTTTTTTTTTTCTATTTGAGAAGTCTTTGAGAAGGTATTCTCCTACCTCATGTTCTAAAACCATAATTGTTTTACCCATCATGTTTAAATCTACAATCCATCTAGAACTGAATGTTGTATGGTATAATGTGAGAATCAAGATTAATATTTTTGTATGGATACCCACCACAGTGTGTGAGAATTCTCCTCTACTTGTGACTCTGTAATGTGACCTCTGCCATAAATGAGGTGTCCCTCTTCTGTTTCACTGGTCCATTGGCCTAATCTTGAACTGGTGTCACACTGCCTTAATGTAGCTTGATATCCAGTGGTATAGGTTCTCCAAGTATATTCTTCTTCAAACCTACCTTGTCTGTTCTTGGTTCTTTGCATTTAAAAAAATAAATTTTAGAAACTTGTCAATTTCTCCCTCCAAAAACACTTCCTGGGATTTTGATTGTAGTTGCATTGAATCTATTAATTGATTTGGGGAGAACTAACATGTTTACTCGCCGAGTCTTCTAATTTATGAATGAAATATATCTATTTAGGGATTTTACAATTTCTTTCAATAATATTTTAAAGTTCTCGGTGTCGAAGTTTTGTGCATATTTCATTAGATTTATTCTAAGTTATTTAAAGTTGATGCTATTGTAAATGCTGTTTTTCTCACAGTTTTGTTTATTAATAAAAATACAATTATTTTTTGTAATTTGATTGTATATTGAGCCTTGCTAATTCACTATATATAATAATTTATCTCTAAATAATTTTGGATTTTTACATGCACAATCATGCCAATTTGCAAAAAATGACAGTGCTTTATTGCCCTGGACAGGACCTCCAGTACCATGTTGAATAAAAGTGGTGATAACGGGCATCTTTGCTTCATTTCTAATCTCATAAGAGAGTGTTAGTACTTCAACATTAAGCATTTGGTTTGCAGTAGGATTTTTTTTACACCTTTTATCAGATTAAGGGAGTTTCCTCCTAGTCCTAGTTTTTCTAACAGGTTTTTTTTTAAAATAAATAGGTGATTAATTTTATCAAATTCCTTTTCTGTAACTATGGAGTGATAATACAATTTTTAATCTAATTTTTAATGTGGTGAATTACATTGATTTCTCTTATTTGAATTGAGGTATAATTTACATACATTAAAATGGACAGATTTTAAGTGTACAGCTTGATGAATTTTTGCTCATGTGTACACTCACGTAATTACCATTTAGATTGAGATTTAGACTATCTTCATCCACCAGAAAGTTTCTTTGTGCCCATTGTTAGCTAATAATACTCAGAGGTAACCACTATTCTAATCTTTGTCATCATGGATCAGTTTTGCTTGTTAACAGCATATAAATAAAATCATACTGTATGTACTTTTAGTGTCTGGATTCTTCCACTCAATATAATGTTTTTGACTCAGGTGTTATTTAACATGTTTTTAATTTCTAGCTGAAATTTCCTTTTTAGTTTTCGATTTTGTCTTTACTTTTAGTTTTATTACATTTTAGTCATAGAATGTTGTTTGTACTATTTCTTCTTTTTAAAATGCATTGAGGCTATCTTTGTGGTCCAGGTATAGGAATATAATGTTTTTTTTAAAAAAAGAATGAAACAGATTTACTCTAGTAGTTTGGTCTTCTTAGAAGAAAGGTTTTTGGAGAAGCTCTTTAATCATCCTTTGAGGTAGGTGGGTAAAGCAGGTAGAGATGCTCTAAACACCTCTTTCAGTGTCACAATTGTATTCTATTGCTACATTGGAAATCTAGTTTAAATGGTTTAATTTTAGAATTTAACTGAAGTTTTTGTTTTACTGGGATGTTGTGTATAGTGGAGAGGTCAAGTGCTTTCTAAGTCTATCTCTGCCCTTCATGAGCTCTAAAGCTTAGTGACTTAGAATTACTTATGTTGGTTTCCTCATCTGTAAAATAGAAATAATAGTATACATTTAATGTTATTTATGTGATGACTGATGAGATGACTTATGTAAAGCATCTGGTAAGTGGCATATGTAGGCACTTAATAGATAGCAGCTATTGCTGTGGTTGTTATTGGTTTAAATAAGCTTAGTCCAACATGCTGTTCTCACCAACACAGGAGAAAATGACATCTAGTTCTAGACCAACTAAGAAGCAATTGAGCCTGGATTGAGAGGAGCAAACATTCACTAATCAAGCTTCATTTCTCTAAATTGACATATTATCCCTTATTCATATCCAAATCATCAAGCAAAAGCATCTCAATAAAGTATAGCAGGCCCTTAAACATTTGTGTGGATTGTAATTTGGATGATTCTTTGCAACATCAGCATGAATCAAGGGCCAGTCTGGTCACCAGGAAAGGTAGATTTTGGTCAACTTAGGGGAAAATGTCCTTATAACAGGAGAGGGGGGAAAAGGCAGGAAATGAAAGTGGCAAAAAAAGATGATAAACTTTACTTTCTTCATTATTTTGTGCAGAAATGGGCCTTGCTAAGTAAGGATCACTAGTTGAAGCCAGTGATCAGTTTTCATTCACAAAAAACACTGTCAAGTGCTTCCAGAGACTGAAGCCTCTGTTTCTGGATTTTGCATTCCCCTCCACAGCAGTCCAAAATTATACCTTTCCTTCCCATCTATGGTCCTTTCAGTTTGTCCTTTGGCTTATAGCCAGATCCTTGTGCTCAGTCTCATTCATGACTATCTTCCAGTTGGAGAAGAATGAAGACTTGGAGAGGGAGGGGGCGGTGCAGTGGGAGAAAAGGATATGTAGATGTGCCGCAGGGAACTCCTACGTGTGACAGTGGGTACTTCTCAGGGTTACGGGGATCAAGCTGCTCGCAGTCAACTGTGAAGAGCAGGCTTTCCTCTGTCCTGTTGTGATTGCAGTGGGGAATAACTGGTTGTGATAACGACAGTGTGCTCCAGGGCTGATTGATGCTGTGACAATACCAGGCTTGCATGAAACCCACTGCCAAGGCTTAGGACCTCACTGAGACTGTTGACAACTTCTTTTTCTACTTGACTCATATTGCAATCACCTGCGAAGCACGTTGTCCAAAATTTCAAAGAGAGCCAAGCAGAATTAATAGACCAGAGGCAGCACTGAGTGGGCACTATTCATTGACAGGTAAAAAAGATGAAAATAAAAGGTCAGCCAAAGGAGGTGTAAGGTGTGGTTGTTGAGAAACATGCCCATCATATTCAAGTCCTAACAGGTTCAGCTGGTTTTACATGGCTATATATGTTGCCACTTACCACCTCGTAACAAAATCATCACTAGGTAAACTTGCATGTAGCTAGCTCGCCCACTGGTCAGTGCTTAATCATGATATGCCTATCTCCGTTAGGTTCTCAACTTTCTCAAAAAATCATAACTTTTCCATAATACTGACTTCAAAACACAAGTGCTTATGTTTGTGTACATGTGCTTATGTTTGTGTTCAGCACTTTTTCATATAAATTTTTAAATATACTAATACTTATAAATTAGAACTAGTTGACTTCAAAATTTGTGGAGTTTCAGGAATGGCTTCATATATTATAGTTTCAACTTGTAACCTTAATTTTCATTACTAGTTGAACGTTAATGTAATCAGTACAGGAATCAACAAAAAGGATTGGAAAGTGGATGTGAGATAGTGATGTCACCTAACATAAGAACAGCTGGATCTGGACTCTGTTGAAGATCTAGAAATCATGCTTGTGAATTAGCACCAGGATGATCAGCCCCAGAGGGAGGAACTCACGCTAACTCAAGGGCACACAAGAGTCATACAAATCAGAAAGTCTATTTTTATGAATTCAGTGAGAAATATAACCAGATCATTGAGGTTGCCATAAAGTTCTCTTCCTATAGTCAAAGTATTTAAGAAGCCAAATTATAATAAGAGGCCAGTTTTTTATTTATCCAGAAATTATTCTCAGGAATCAGAAATAACCAAAACCTAGGTGATTATTATATTACCTTCTATAGGCAGATATACTTGGGAAATGGGAGATTGCTTGATGAACACAGAGTCAGAACAGGGATTTTTATATTAATGGAATGTGTAAAAGAATCAGGCAAAAACACTTTGAGATATTTGTCCAATACAAGCAATAATCTTGCTAATTGCTTTGACCACTTACATTGATCTCCAAACCTGGGACCATAAATACTCCCAAACCCTATAGTTAAGGCTTCCTCTTCCAATGTAACTAACACCCACCTTTTCCCACTCATCCCACTTCTAATTGCCATGTTCATTCTTTCATTTCTTAGTATGCACTTAGGAATGGAATTAATTGCTGGGTCAGAGGATGAGCCCATTTCTGTAGGTAATGTCAGGTTGTTTTCCACAATGAGTCTATCAATTTACACTGTCATCCATGCATGCCTTCCTTTGTTCCACATTCTAGCCAACTCTTGGTATTTTTAATTTTTGGCAAACAACTGTTCGTAAAATGATATCTTATTGTGATTCTAACATATTTCTCTGTTATTAGTAAAACTGAGCATCTTTTTATTTGTTCCTTGGCCATGCCTCTTATCTGCATCTGCTGAAATTACCACACACATTTGTCTTTAACCAGTTAATACAGTGAATTTCAATAAGATATTTTCCCATGTTTAATTCACATTGCATTCAAATTGTTATGAGATAGTATCTTTTTAAAAATTGCTAGACTTGGTTTAATAATATTTTATTTAGGGCTTTTACATTTAAGTTCAAAGGTGAGCTTGACTTATCAGTTAAGTGTTTTCTTACTGTTCTGCCTGATCGGTCCTTGTCACAATGTCTCCATCTCAGCCCAGTTTTTCTGTATTTGGAAAAAAGGCTGGCAGTTTGTTTTTGAGAAAATTTTGAACTGCTGATTTATTTTCCTCATTATTTTAGAACAATTCAAGTTTCAGTTACTGTTGGGTCAATTTTGATCCTTTTTTCACTAGGATTTGTCATTTTTGCTTGTTTTTTAAAATTTTTTGGTGGGATATAATTTATATGTAGTAAATATATATGGAAGAATTTTGACAAATGTATACACCTATGTAACCAACACCCGTAAAGATATAGAATATTTTCATCACTGCAGGAAGTTCTTTCATGCCATTTTCCAGGGAATCCTGCCCTCTATCTCTAAGAAACATTTCTGTTCTGATTTCTACCTTAGATTAGTCTTGTTTGTTCTTGAATTTCATATAAAGGGAATTATATCGTGTGTACTCTATGAGTTTGGATTCTTTTTCTCAAACTTTTTTTTCGAGATTCCTTCAAGTTGCTGCAGTATCTATGGCTTGTTAACTTTTTGTTGCTGAGTAATATTCTATTATATGAATATTCCACCGTTTGTTTATCCGTTCTCCTATTAATGAGCATTTCCACTGTTTCCACTTCTGGCTATTACAAATAGAGCTGTTCTGAACATTCTCATGCAAGTCTCTTTGTGGACATGTTTCATTTTTCTTGGGTAAATAGCTGAGAGTAGAGTTGCTAGGTTATTGGGTAGGTGAATGATAAACTTGAGAAGAAACTGCCTTACCATTTTCCAAAGTGGTTTTAGGATTTTACATTCTGCCAGCAGAATAGGAGAGTTCTGGTGCATCACCTTATTTTTGCTAATATTTGGTATTATCACTTTTTTCAATCTTAGTCACTCAAGTGGGTATATGGTGATATCTCATTATGGTTTTAACTTGTATCTCTCTATTAATGATTTTAAGCATCTTTTCATGAGCATGCCTGCCATTCATATACTTTTTAAAATAAAGATCTGTTGAATTTTTTTTGGCCTATTTTTAAATTTTGTTCTCTTTTTTTTCTATTGACTTATAGTTCTTTATATTTTCTGGACACAAGTCCTTTGTCAGAAGTTTTATAAATGGTAAATATATTCGCTCAGTTTGTGGTTTGTCTTTTTATTTTCTTAATTGTGTCTTTTGATATGCAGAGGTTTTTAATTCTGGCGATGTACAATTTATCAAATTTTTGAATTAGTGTTTTTTGTGTCCTGAGAAGTCTTTGCGCCTCCTCCACAATAGTCAGGATATTCCGCTGTGTGTTCTATCATATGTATAATTTTGGCTTTTACATCTAGATGTATGAATTATCTTGAAATAAATTTTTTTCATGGTGTGAGATAGAAGATCAAGTTTCATTTTTTCCCACATGGACATCGTGTTATTCCAGCACTATTTATTGAAAAGACGTTTCATTCCCTATTGAATTACCTTGCTGTCTTTGATGAAAGTCAGTTGACCACATTTAATGGGGATCTGCTTTTGGACTTTTTATTCAACTCCATTGATATATATGTCTATCCTTAAGCCAATGCAACACTCTCTTAATCACTTACCATCATAGTAAGCCCTCAAACTTTGTTGTTCTGTTTTAATTATTGTCATGGATATTCTGTTTTGTTTTTTAAAAATATTTCCATCTGAAGCTACTAGGATTATGATTGTTATTGTAATCTGGCAATATTGGGCTTCTAATCTTTGAACATGACATCTCTCCTTTATTTGAGTTACTTTTCTCAGCAAAACTGTATAGTTTTTAGTGTAAAGTTCTTGCACATTTTGCTATATTTATTCCTAAAACTATTAAAATGTTGATGTTATAGCAAACGGTATTTTAAAAATTTCACTTTCAATTGTTCGTTGCTAGAGCATAAAAATACAATTGCTTTTAGATATTGACTTGTACTCTACAAGCTTGTTAAATTCACTTATTAGTTCCAGTAATTTATGTTTTAATTGGATTTTTCTACATACAAGTCACGCTGTATGCAAATAAAGGCAATTTTAGGGACTTCCCTGGTGATCTAGTGGTTAAGACTCTGCACTTCCACTGCAGGGGGCACGGGTTCTGTCCCTGGTGGGGGAACTAAGATCCCACATGCCTCGTGGTGTGGCAAAAAAAAAAAAAAAAGCAATTTCACTTCTTTTTTTCCTTTTTCTTCCTTTGCCTTTTTTTCCCTTTCCCTTATTATAATTCCAGGATCTCCAGTATAATGTTTTTAATATAAGTGGTGAGAGTGGATGTCCTTGCTTTGTTCTCAATCTTAGGAAGTAACCTTCAAAATTTTATCATTAAATATAGTGTTGGCTGAAGTTTTTCATAGATGCCCTTTATTAGATTGAGGAAGTTACCTTTGATTTCTAGTTTACTGAAAGTCTGCAGCATGAATGAATGTTGAATTTTATCAAATATTTTTCTACATCTATTTGAAATGTTCATATGATTTTTTTTATTCTGCTATTGTGGCATCTTATATTGACAGATTTTACGTATTAAATCTACCTTGCATTCCTGGGATAAATTTCACTTGGTTATAATATATTATCCTTTTTACATATTACTGCATTTGTTTTGCTATTATTTTGTTGAGGATTTTAACTTCTTGTTTATGGGTGATATTTCCCTGCAATATATTTTTGTGTGTCTGAAGTCCTTATCAGGTTTTGTTATTTTTATGGTTATGCTGACTTCATAAAATGAGATGGGTCACATAGCCTCCTCCATTTCTTGAAAGAATTTGTGTAAAATTACTATTATTTCTTGCATAGGAATAAACTCTGGGTCTGGAGTTTTCTTTGTGAGAATATTTTTCAATCCCAAATTCAATTTTTTAAAATAGATAAAGGGCTATTCAGGTTTTCTGTTTCTTCTTATGTCAATTTGGTAATTTGTATCTGTCAAAAGTTGTCCACTTCATCTAAATTGTTGAATTTATTGGCATAAAATTGTTCTTAGCATTACTTTATTGATCTTTTAATGTTTTTAGGCTCTGAATTGATGTTTTCTTTTTATTTACTCTTTTTCTTGATCAGTCTTGCTATAGGTTTATTAATTTTATTAATCTTTACAGAGAGTCAACTTTTGCTTTTGTCATTATTCTCTAGTGTTTGTTTTCTATTTTATTTATTTCTATTATCGTCATTATTTCCTTCTTTTTACTTTGGGCTGAATTTGACTTTTTTTTCTAATTTATTAAAGTGAAAATTTAGATCACAGATTTAAAATTTTTTATGTTCTAATATAAGCTACATATTTTTCTCTCAGTATTGCTTAGATATTTTGGTATTTTGTTTTTCATTATCATTCAGCTGAAAATATTTTCTAAATTTCGTGGAGTTTCTACTTTGCCCATGGTTATTTAGAAACTTAATTTCCAGATATTTGGGACATTAAGACAAGTTTTCACAATTTTTCACATAAAAAATACCATACTAATGATTTTCATACATCTGTATCTACATTTTAACGTTTTATATTCAAGTTTACTTTTTAACCTCTCTAATTGCTGCTCTAGCTATATATTTTTGATATATATAATCTTTTATGTCTTTAAAAAAAGAATTGAAAGCAAATACATCAGAATGTTAGCACATACATAGTAGGAACATAGGTAGCTGTTACTTTTTTCTGAAATTTTCTATATTTTGATATTTCATAACTTAAATTTGTAAAATATTTATATAAAAAAGCTGTATACTTTTATTCCTTTATTGTTCATTTGTACCTTCTCTCTGCCTTGATCAGCTTTGCCAGTGGTTTATCAATTTTATTACTTTTTTCAAAGAACTAATTTTCAACCTTGTTGATCCTTTTTTTTTCCTTTTAGGTAGATTTCATTTTTAATAGTAGTTTTAGGTTCATAGCAAAATTGAGTAGAAACTATGGAGAGTTCCTATATACTCTCCCACACTCATATCTTCCCCTACTATCAACATCCCACACTACACAGTACATTTTTTTTACCATTGTTGGACCTAAACTGACACATCATTATAACCCAAGTCCACAGTTTAGAGGACACTCTTGGTATTGAACATTCAATGGGTTTTGACAAATGTATTATGACATGTATCAAATATTATAATATCATACAGAGTATTTTAACTGCCCTAAAAATCCTCTGTGCCCTGCCTATTTATCTCCCTCCCCTGGACCCCCACAATCACCTATCTTTTTACTGTCTTCATAGTTTTGCCTTTTTCAGAATGTCATATATAGTTAGAATCATGCAGTATGTAGTCTTTTCAGATTGGTTTCTTTCACTTAGTAAATATGCACTTATTATTCCTCTATGCCTTTTTGTGGCTTGATAATTTATTTCATTTTAGTACTGAATAATATTTCATTGTCTGGACTTATCACAGTTTATTAATCCATTTACCTACTGAAGGACATCTTGGTTGCTTCCAAGTTTTGGCAATTTTGAATAAAGCTGCTATAAACATCCATGTGCAGGTTTTTTTGTGTATATAAGTTCTCAGCCCATTTCAGTAAATACCAAAAAGTGCAATTGCTGGATTGTATGGTAAAAGTATGTCTAATTTTGTAAGAAACTGCTAAACTGTCTTCCAAAGTGACTGTACCATTTTGCATTTCCACTAGCCATCTACGAGAATTCCTGTTGCTCCACATTCTTTTCAGCATTTAGTGTTGTCAGCATTCTGGATTTTCACCATTCTGCTGGAGTGTAGTAACATGCCATTGTCATTTTAGTTTGCATTTCTCTGATGACGTATGCTGTGGGGAATCTTGTCATATACTTATTTGCCATCGGTATATCTTCTTTGGTAAGGTATGTGTTCAGTTCTATTGACCATTTTTTAATTCAGTTCATTTGTTTTCTTATTATTGAGTTTTAGAGTACTTTGCATATTTTGGATAATGATCCTTCATTAGCCACTTCTTTGCAAATATTTTCTCCCAGTCTGTGGTGGCTTGTCTTCTCATGCTCTTGAGAGCCATGTTTTTTATATCTTTTTTCCTTTTACATTGAGTTTTGCTGTTTTTATTATTTCTTCCCTTTGAGTTTCCTTGGATTTACTTTGTTTCTTCATTTGATTTATTCTGCTGTTATTCTAACATACTGAGTTGGATACTTAATTTATCTATTTTCAGCTTTTTATTTTTTCTAATGAGACTTTAGATTATAATTTCCTTTCAGTTGCCATATTAGCTGTGTCTCCTAAGTTTTGGTTGATAGGCCAAATAAAAATAAAATGGAACTTAAAAAACAATGAAATTGCCACCAACCGAAATTTATGAAATGCAACTAAATTGGCACCTGGAAGATTACTAAATGTATGTTTTAAAGTTTTCTTTTGTTATTGATTTTTTAAAATTTCATTGTGTTTAAAAAGTGTATTTTATATAACATAGATTTAAAAATATATGCTGAATACGGCTTTACGGTCTAGATTAGAACATAGGCAACTTTTAAAAATACTCCATGTCTGCTTAAAAGAATATATATTCTCCAGTTTGAGGTGTATTACTCTATAGTCTCTTTCTGATAATTCAAATATCTGATGACTCTCACTAATGCAAACTTATTTCCTCATGCGTCTGTGTTTTTCACGTTACCTGATGGAATTCTTTAAGGTCTGGTTTTATAACTGGCTCCTTGAGAAAGGATTTGCTTTTGTTTCTGGTGGGTATCTGAGGTAGTTACTGACTCCGGAACCCTTTAACAGAATTTTCAGCTGGGAAATTTTATGTGGCTAAATAGGTGGTAAAATTCTAGCCCCAAACTTACATGAGAGCAGCCTGAGGAGGCTGGGAATCCCAGAGGGCACTATTTTCTTTTTGTTTCCTGCTTCTCCTAGAGTCAAGGCCATGATCAGTATGCATCCTCAACATCTCTTTCTGTGGGACACATGTTTTTTTAGTTCACTGACAGAAGGAGTCTTCTTTATGTAGTCTCATCTTTGTGTAGAGGCCTTTAATTTGGATTCTCATGCTGTAGAGGTCCTAGGCCCCTGTCCCTCTTCAGGTCTTTAGAACTTCCCTTCTCTTTACCTTAGTAGAATTGGGTTACAATATCTCACTTGTTGTGGGCACTATTAGGTTAGGATAAGTGATGTTGCAATAATAAATTAACCCTGAATATTTTACATGTTACTTCTTGTTCATGCTACTTGTCTTGAGCAGGTTAGTGGAGAGCTCTGCTGCATGGAATTACCCAGGTGGATATAGGTTCCACCACCTTGGCTCATAACTTTGTCATTTGCTAAAGCAAAAGAATGGAAGATGGAAGACCACACTGGGCATATCACTGCCTCAGCTCTAAAGTAACTCATGTCACTTCTGTTCACATTTCACAGACCATCAGTAGGCACACAAACCCATTTATCTTCAGGTGGACTGGGAACTGTAGTTTTCTGTTATATACCGTTGCCTCTGGGATAGTCACTACATGTTACCTATGTTCTGAATACATCTAAGTCCTTGAGTTTCCAGCTTCAGTTTATGAACAATAATTGACTTCCTGTTTCATAAGTTTTTCAAAGATATTATACATAATTTAACATTTATATAATGATAAATCAGGCTTTTAAAAATAATTCAGTGTCTTCAAATTCACAATGTCTACTGGCAAGATGCTTCAAAACTGATTGGACCCAATTTTACTTTAAGACCAACAAACAAAAAAATGTATATGGTGATAGTCCCAGAAAGGTGGACACGAAAAGTGTATCTCCGGGCTTCCCTGGTGGCGCAGTGGTTGAGAATCCGCCTGCCAATGCAGGGGACACGGGTTCGAGCCCTGGTCCGGGAAGATCCCACATGCCACGGAGCAAATAGGCCCGTGAGCCACAATTACTGAGCTTGCGCGTCTGGAGCCTGTGCTCCGCAATAAGAGAGGCCGCGATAGTGAGAGGCCTGCGCACCGCGATGAAGAGTGGCCCCCACTTGCCGCAATTAGAGAAAGCCCTCGCACGGAAACGAAGACCCAACACAGCCATAAATAAATAAATAAATAAAATTAAAAATTTAAAAAAATAATAAAAAAAATAAAATAAAATAGATAACCAACAAGGACCTACTGTATAGCACAGGGAACTGTGCTTAATATTCTGTAATAACCTAAGTGGGAAAAGATTACACTAACAACATTGTTAATCAACTATACTCCAATATAAAATAAAAATTTTTTTTAAAAAGTGTACCTCCAGACAATTCATTAATCAGTAAGTCTGGCACCTTTCCTTGTAAGATTTGGCAGTCTATTTGCTCAGTCAGGTCTGTTTATTTTTTCCTAAGATTTTTAGAGAAAGTTAATAATTTTTTGGCTGAATTCTTGCCTGTTCTTCATATTAAAGATATTTCATCTTTATTTGCTCTAATATAATTACTTTTTAAAGAATCACAATCACCATTATCATCATGGTCATCAATTACTAACAATATCAGTGAATACATACTGAGTTTGGGGTACTGGGGTTTTACATGGATTTATATAATTCATAGAAATGTTTCTTGTCATGAAATTTTTTATCCAAGAGAATTAAATCATAGCTCTTTAAAATAATTTATAATTCTGCTTCTTTCTTTTCCTGATCTTCAAAAACAGTGATTGTTTATTCTTATATGTTTTTATTTGATATTTTATATCTGTCAGACTAACAATGAAATTTTGAAGTAGTGGATTCCTAAAGGAAACATCAAGGTGCTCTCAAGGAACTGGAATTAGGAGAAATAAGACTGCCCTTATCATGGCCTTATAACTTTATAAGACCCTTTGTGATATTGCCCTTGACTGTCTCTCCCATTCATCTTACCGTTCTTCTCCTTGCCCATTGAACCCTTGCCCATTTGAAGTTAAACCTCAAATTCAGCATACAATGGTGCAAAATACAGACTTCTAGGCCAGTAAGACTTGACTAAATTGATTGGATGCTATCATCTACAAGATTCATCCTCACCTTACCTGCTTCCTCACCTTATCACTTCCCCACTACCCCAACTAAGCTATCTTTCCCAGCACTTCACTGCATTCTCTCTTGCCAAAGTCACAAATATCCTCCATGTTGCCTAAGCCACTGGCCAAATCTTGATCCTTCGAGTATGAACTCTACTCCTCAGAAATCTTTTCATATAATTAGTGCTCCCACCATCTTGAAATGGTTTCTTCTTTTGGGTTCAGGAACAGCATATGCTGCTGATTTTTCTCCTGCCACATTGGTTGTTCTTCCTCAGTCTCCTTTGCTGGACTCTCTGTATTCCTGCTTCTAAATTGGAGTTGCTTCAGACCTCAGTCTTGGGATCTCTTTTCTTCTCTGTCTTCATTCAACATCCTGAGGGGTTGAATTCAATTCCATGGCTTTAAAAACCCCCTATTTACTGATGACTCCCAAATTTTTATCTTCAGTCCCAACCTCTCCCCTGTTGGTAAGAGACTACAGACTATTTATCCAACTGCCTACTCAAAATCTGCCTTTTGATGTCTAATAGGAATGCTAAACTCATCATGTCCAAAACCAAAATCTTGATTGCCTTGTTTTACCCAAATATGCACCTCTATTCACCTATTGGTCAGGCCTCAAACTTTGCATTATTCAAAGTACATTCTAAATCCCACCATTTATTACCTCTTTTACCTTTTTCTGCTCTGCTCAAAGTACCATCATCTCTAACCTGGCCCTGCAGTATGTACCTCTCTTGCTTCCCTATTGCCACCCGTGTCCCTCTTTAGTCAATTCTTCATGTTGACTAAGATGCAACATGCAAAATGTCTATTTTCCCTCTTGTTCAAGTCCTGGCTCCACTATATACTAGCTTTGTTAAAGGACTATTTGAAACAAAACAAAACGCAAAAACCATAAGAACAACATTTATCGCACAGTTACTTTACCATCCACCTTTCAAGTGTTTCACACATAAATTCATTTAATGCTCACAATTACTTCATGAAATAGGTATTATTATTATTATCCCAGTGTTACAGAAGAAACTGAGACAGCCCCAAGAGGTTTAGGAATGTACCCACAGTCACACAATTGGAAGTGGTGGAGCCCCTGGGATTCCAGAATGGGAAATCTGACTCCAGAGCCCAGAAGCTTAAGCACACCATGACATTGTCTAGGAAAGCTTTTAAGCATGCAAATTTTATGCACATTTTGGTTATTACTACTGTTATTATCACAAATAGACCTCCCTTACATATGGAAACTTGTCCATTTCTCCTTTAAAAGTTATTTAAGGATGAGTGCAAGGTACTGAACACACGGAAATCCTTAGAAGCCTTATAGAACTTTGTGCACAAATATGTGACTAGGACAAAATTCACCCACATGTATTCTATTGGCTCACTCCTGTCAGCTGCCTTGTTTTAGACAGTTATCTGGCTTCTTTAACAATGTAGTTGTGTTCTTTCGTTTTTCCAGCAAAGTTGTAGGAAGGCCCATTGTCTCTTTTCTTCAGTCCAGGTGAGTGCTGGAGAGACTGAAAATGGAACAGCCAATCCTCTTTAGCCCTCTTTGCTGTATGTGTGAATTTTAATAAGTACTTTCTGTAGTTAGGCTCAAACAGTCAAGTAGAAATGTAGTAATAGCAGGCAAGAATCTTCCTAAAGGCAAATACTTGCCTGGAGAGATCCCCCTACTCAGTGGTTACTTCTTATTCTTTTGAAGCTGATCTGGAAGCGCGATTGGAGGTGTTTCCTCCTTCTTGAGCTGTAGAGGAATACTTTTGTTG
The DNA here is from genome assembly GCF_028021215.1 of Eschrichtius robustus. Classification (NCBI taxonomy): domain Eukaryota; kingdom Metazoa; phylum Chordata; class Mammalia; order Artiodactyla; family Eschrichtiidae; genus Eschrichtius; species Eschrichtius robustus. The sequence continues at coordinate 61,529,405 of NC_090829.1, read as the reverse complement.
ACTCAGGGGCTGTGGTGAGACAGAGGGCACCATGATCCACGGTGAAGCCCTTGCAGGTAGAGACTTAATTAAGGATGTTTTGACTAAACTTCCTCCAGCCTTAAATTCATGATACAGACATTTTATCATACTTTGAAATGGGTAAGACTACTTTTCCTCGTCTGATTTTGGCACTTGTGTTCACATATCAGGGTGGTGGAGGAGCCTGAGCTTTAGAGGCAGATGGAAAAAGAAGCTGAGTTTAGTTGCAAGCTGCTGTGACTCTTGGCACATTACTTGTTTCTTTATTTTGTAAAATGGGATTCATAATACATTCTGGATAGTGAGAAGATGAGTGATACATGACATATAGAAGGCATATATATAATATATGACATATAAGGTACACTCAGTAAATGGTATTATTATTAACTGTAATGCTTAAAAAGATTTAGGGATGCTACTTTATATTCAAATGGCAGGTATCTATGTAAACATGTCCTAAATCTATGTAAACATGTCCTATGTAAATCTATGTAAACATGTCCTAAATTATCCTTTTGCTTGGACCCATATTCCTAAAATGTTAGCAGTCTTCCTGCCTGAGAAATGGCCTTCCTTTAGATAGATAAGACTGTAGTCAACTTTGCAGAGACATATGGGCAATACCACAGCAGGAACAAACCTTCAAAAGTAGGGTAATGCAAACTTCTTACCCTGGATAGAGTGTGCTTATATCCCATTAGCATTCTGTGTGCCAAAGTGTCTTTGAAGTTACATCACTTCTCTGTGCGTCATTTTCTTCATCTGTAAAATGAGAGTGTTAGCTATCTCCGAATTCCCTGCTAGCTCAAACCATCTGTTGTTTTATTGGCGAGGTGAGAGATAGCATGATTCAGAGACTCTGGGTTTAGGAACTATGGGTTTTAATTGGGTTTTAATTATGAAATTGTTCCCTAAGAAGAAAGTTACGTTCTGTGGCCTGACCTAGGAGGTAGGAGAAGGCTGTAAGTCCCAAGAACAGAGTATTACTATTTTAACCACAAAGCTTTGTTGTACAACAAAAATACAAATTACCTGCAAATTCAAGGAATTAATTGGACTGCAAGACACTAAGTATTAAAAACATCTCCTGAAGCTAGGAAAACAGGCTGGCTTCAGAAATGTGGCCAAGACCATTTCCTGTGGCTTATTCATTTCCGCTTTTTAAGACACAACCACTGAACACATACATTTATTCCTTGAAAATCTTTTTCACACAGGTTATTGGACATAACCTGGGTATCAAGTGTTAATAAGCATTTTCTACCCACACTAGTTGAACAGTGTGACATCATTCATGCTATGACAAGCCTTGTATTTAAAAAGCCAGAGAAATATTAGTAATTTACTCTAAAATTTTTTTTGATTATGGTACTTTATAAATATAATGTTTAAAAATAAATTAATTAATTTAAAATTTTTTTTTTTTAAAAAAAGGGAATTCCCTGGTGGTTTAGTAGTTAAGACTCCGTGCTTTCACTGCCGAGGGCCCAGGTTCAGTCCCTGGTCAGGGAACTAAGACCCCACAAGCTGCGCCGTACGGCCAAAAATAAATAAATAAATACATGAATGAATAAAATAAATAAATATAACGTTTAACACTATATTAAGTAGGAAATAAGAACAGCAACAGTAATGATCTCTGAGCTTCCTGAAGGCAGGAACTGTCTTAGTCATCTTTATTTCCCCAGTTCCTGACACAGGCAAAAGGATATTTAAATATTGAAGGGAATGTTTACTATTTGTGCCATGGATATTTGAATTGAATTGATTTCTTGAGTTAGTAGAGCACTTTCTCAAGTGTTTTGCTAATTTTTCTTAAGTCAGTACTTTCATGCTGATATCTCATTTAGTCTTAAAAAAAATAAAATTCTGTGAGTTATTTTGAAAACTAGGACTAATTCTTCACTTGGAAGCTAATAGTGAATTAAAAGTCCATCTACCCTTTAAGACCAGTCATTTCTCTCTAGTTCCAACTGTTAAATGCTCCTAAAGAACATGTGCTTTGGAGCAAGGCAGACTGTTGCTTTCTAGCTATATGAGTTGGAAACTTAACCTTTGCTTAACCGCTCAAGGCTCAGTTTCCTTGTGTGTAAAATGTCTTTGCCGTTATTTATTTTTGTTCTTGTTTTAGTCAATATTAGACATAAGGTATATAGGCCTCTAGCACAATGCCTGGCACATGGGGGAGCTATTATTACTGTCTTATTATGAAGCTATTTGCCCCAGTAGTAAGATATGACATTTTCTGCAGGAAAATCAAGCAAGACCTGCTGCTGTCACTTTATTAAGTCTGCCGATATCTCTTTTTGGCTTGAAGATAAGATGTGGAATTTTGGAATTATCACATGAGATTAAAAATGCTACAACTCTCCCCAAGTTCCTGAGCATCCACTAAGTCTGACCTACTGGAATAAATAAAAGTCAGGACAAGGTCCCCACGCAGAGCTGCATGATTCATGTGCAGACACCCTCTCTGATTCATAACGAGGGAGGAAATCACCCTGTCATTCCCAGAAGCCTGCAGAGCCAGCCTCATTTGGCAGAGATCGTGAGGGCTCCCAGCTTCCGGGCACAGAGTTTGGCTGCGTTCTGAATTCTTGGTAATGACCAAATTGCTGAGGAATATAGCTGAGCAGCAGGGCTGACGACTCATGAAGGTACTGTGGGTAATTAAAGATTCATTACAATCCCATAGTTTGTATCATGGCTCGGGGTCAACCCAGGGTCACTGCACATGGCAAACTTAGGGAGCTGTGTCTGGAAGGATGACGCCAGCTAGGAGGGGCTGGGAGAGTGAAGCGGACAGGGGTGAGGAGCCGGGGGGTGGGGGGCGGCTGGGACGCAGATACACAGCCAGGGACTGGCGACAGCCCGGATGTGGGGCAGTGGGCCCCGCGGGCTCTGGGGAAGGGAGCGAAACACAGGCAGCTGAACTGGCTTCCCCACCGCCATCCCTGCCATCTCCAATTAACCTTCTAGGCCAAGGGTTCCCAGAGACTGGCATGTTAGGGGCCAGTCCAATTTCAAAAAATAATTGGGGCCTGACGTAGGGTAGCCAACTTTTTATTTTGCAGAGTAAGGACATTGAAAACAAACAAAACAGTTGCCATCCACTATCACCATCATTTCACAAGAGAAAGGGGATTTTTACACGAAATAATGTAAGAAGGACATAATCTCAGGATAAATGACAGTCATGTAAATTTAATTAATTTAGCTCACCAAGTTGTGGTTATTTTTCTCATTACCATGAAGACTTATGAAAACTCTCTTGCAGGCCGGCTTTAGGTTTTCCCTCCAGATTTTCCACAATGGCGAGACCCAGGGAACAGTTTTATAAAGAATATTCATAAGCAGAAAAATAACACTACACACTTCATGAACTTTAGGAAGAGAAACTTTATGAAGATTTCTTTAAGAAGAACTTTATGGAGAAAAATGACTTCCGTCCCTTCTCTATACAAAAAGGGGGGAAAGAGGAAAGGAAAAGAAAAGAGAGGCTAATCTATTAAATTATTTCATTACAATGGTATTCAAAGTTCTGTTATAAAAATGTTCTGATGGATTTAAATAGGATTTTTGACCATGTATTTCTTCCAGGTAACATAGCAACGGTAACATACCTATAGCACTCTTTCATTTGTAAAGGATTTTCACATTTATAATCTTATTTGATTCTCCAAACAACCCTATATATTTATAATAATCCTGTTATTTTCCTATTACCCATTTTATGGATGAGGAAACAGGGTAAGATTTGCTCAAGTTTATACATTTGGTAAATTATGGGGCTAGAACTAAACCCACGTCCTTTGGTTCCAAATTCTGTGCTCTTTCTCTGTCTACTCCATGTGTTAAGGAAAGAAGGACATTCTTTGACATAATTTTCCCATGCTCAATCTGTTTTATTCTCTGGAACAAGATTATCACACTTTGGGAAAATGCTATAAACAACCCAGATTTCAACCATGGTAGACCTGAAACGAAAAGCTATGCTCTCAGTCCCAAGACACTCTAATTACAAAGAATGGGTATCTCAAACCTGGCATGTATAAAGCCACATTTTGATACTCCAAGTGGACGACCCTGTGGGGTGGGATTACACAAAAGGGAAAGCAGAAAACATTTAGTTAATAAGACAAACAAAAACATGTTAGTGCCTCACCTGTAGTTGATTTTGTGTTTTTTACTTTTAGATTTTTTTTTCCTTTAAAAAACTTTTGTACCTCTTTCTGCTCCATCAAATTGACTAACTTGATGCAAATATGTTCACATTCAGATCTGGGAGATGTCTCCTTGCTCCAATGCATTCTTTCCAAAAGTTGGCAGCAGGGAGGCTGTGGGGCAAGGGGAATTTGGTTTGGGTGAGGGACAGCTGGGATGTGTTCCCTTGTGTGTGTCCAGCTGGACGAAGGTGGCTTCTGCACCTGCACAGACTGAGGGAGCCCAGAACATGCGGGCCCTCCCTAGGCACTAGGGATGGCTTCCCTCCGTCCTTATCTGGGTCTCCTGTACACCTCTGCCCTAATAATCATCTAGCTAGAGTTGAAACACTTCTTGAACTCTGGGCCTGCCCTCAACTTTATGTCCCCTCCAGTACTAATGAACAGCAATATCCAGAACTGATAGAAAAGGAGGAATTAGTTTTTCAGGGAAAGAAGGGCTTTGACCTTAGAGATTAAAATCAGGGATTCTCTTGTCTACATCCCTTTGAAATTGTGAAGGGCTTTTGTGTTTTGCTTTTACAGAATAGTAGACCAGACTTCTAGGTAGGTTGGAACTTATAGCTTTTTAAATTCTAAAATTCTTTGAAAATGAAAGGAATTGTATAATTTATGGTTTTCATACACTAATATGTAAGTGTCTCATTTGCCTGATTAATGGAGCCAAGATATGATCCTAATTAGCTCCTAACCCTAAGATTAAAAAATCCTTCATGTGAATTCAAATAAGGTTTGTACCTGAGTTAATGGAATTGCGCCATTAACTCAGATACATTAGTGTTAATTTCTTCGTTTTGAGACTACACTATGGTTATATAAGATATAATCATTGGTGGAAGTGCGGTGAAGGTTACATGGAAACTGTACTATTTTTGCAAATTCTTCAGAGTCTTAAACTATTTCAAAATCAAAGTTATTAAGAACAACCCAACTCTTTATATAGCTTTCTCCTGGAAAGCTAAGAAATCTCCAAGAAGTCGAAAACATCAGCGGAAAGGGGATGTGTCATATATTTATATGCTCAGAATACTGAGGATTTTTTTGTCTAGATAGTTCAAAACAATAATCTAAAATATTTCTTTGCATGGTAATTACCATATGTTTCATGAATAGCTGATTATTTTCTCATGTATTAACAGGCCAAAGGGTCTTCGCCAAGAACTAGTAAAAGATACCTTTCTATTTAAGGAAACTCTACAAAAGAGGCTTTTGGGAATTAATAATAGTTACCATCCATTGTGGAAGGTACTTGGCCTATGGGCTTCCTATACATTATCTCGTTTAATCCTCACAGGAAACCTGCCAGGTAGTTATTGTTACCTTTTTACAGAAAAAAACCCTGAGACACACAGAAGCTGAGTAACTTACGCAAGGCCATCGGCTGTAAGTGCCAGACTCGCTCCAGAACAAGTTCTTGAAATTCCTATGCCAACACAGAAGTTAGTCACCCACCGGATTTTGATGAGAAAGTATATATTTTCTAATTCACTCAGCTATTCTTTAACATATATTCTACTGCAAACTTATTCTGTGCAGGTTTATTCTACTGTAAATTTATCATCCAATCATTCAGCGATTGACTCAGTCATTCAACAAACACTTATGGAGTGCCTAAAATATGCCTGGCAAAAACAGAAATACAGAATAATGCCCCTGCCCTCACAGAGGTAAACAAGTAGATAGATAAATATTTTAAAAATAGCAATAACCCTATTCAAGAACAAGGAGAGACGGGTGAGGGGAATGGAGGATGCAGTGGGGGTGAGGTGGGGAATGACACTGCTATTTTAGATGAAGGCCTGGGGCAGGCCTCTCTGAGGAGAAAGCAGATGAGCAGAGACGTGAAGATGTGAGGGGAAATGCCCTGGGAAAAGGAACAGTGAGTACACAGGCCCTGAGGAAGGAGGGACATGGAGATGCCAGTGGGGCTGGAGATCAGCGAGCCAGGAGAGCGGTTAGAAACACGGAGGGGAGGTATTAGGCTAGATCACTGCAGGTTTGGTAGCCAGTGACAGGAAGCCACCGGAAAAAGACCTGGTCAGATTTACATCTGAAAAGAATGACTCTGGCTGCTGCCTGGGGAAGTGTGAGCAAGGGGGCCCGGGTAGGAGCAAGGAGACCTTTGGTGGAGGGGCTAGGGGGAGCCAAGCTTAGATGAGGGCGAGTTTCCTTCTACCCTGGCTCTAAGATCTGTGACTTCCTGACAATAAACTCTAATACTGAATGTCTTTTGTCTTTACAATATAGGGATCCCAACTTGCCAGAGCTGTGGGCAGAGGACAAATAACACATTTTGTATTCTCAGTGTCTCTGGGAAAGGAAGAAAGAAATGACAGGCAGAAGGGAACAAAGCGTGTGTATGTTTTGCCATTGTCTCTAGAAGTGGATAATGTACATTCAGTTGCCCTCCCCCTTTCAACTCCCATAGTGCTTATTTCTGCCTCACTAAGTTTTGCATAATTACATGTGGCCTTTCTGTGCAACTTCCTTTAAGGAGATAGATCTCTTCTTTCCAAGAATACTAGAAGCTCCTAACAGTAGATACTGTGTTGACATAGCTCTTATATTCAATGACTAAAACATCAGTGTAACATAGTGAATGTTAAGAATTTATACCTTTAGAATGGATTAATATTTAGGCAATTGAATGGGTGCAACTGAAGTGTGGTATTTATTTATTAAAGCGGATGGTTAGAAAGTACCTTGGGTTTGTTGGCTGTCTCCTTACTCAGACACATCCTTTCCAAAGGACATTCCATGGATTACTGTTCCACAGGATGTTAACAGGTGGTATTTGACAATAGGGTTTTGTGGTCAGATAGTTTGTGGCATCTATGGATGAAATGAAATGACATAAATTTCTTCACTATAGGACTTCTCAGTGGTTTTACCATGCTACTATCTGTTGTGACTATCCAAGGAGTGACATAATTTTAGTCTTTCCCTAACTTATTTGACCATGGAACTCTTTTTTCATGTAAATGTTTTTCAGAGAGCACCTCCTGAGACTGGAGTAATAAAATCTTGCAAAAGAGTTCAGTAGAGATCATGATAGATCATAAAGTAGGTAGAATTTTTTTCTGACTCCTTTAAAGACCAAAGCCTGTAGCAAGGAAGAACAATTAGCAAAGGCTTGAATTGTCTTTTTGCAACTGATCATCAGAAAGACAGCATTTAAACATGCTTTCTACTCTAATCTTAACAAAATATTGACTATGCTTATAATCCTGGTGTGAAATACAGAATTCCTCAAGTCAAATTTTGTATCAGAATCTATTGTTAAATAGTCAATTAATTTGTCGGAGTCTAATAAAAGGATTCATTTACCAATTTTTTCAACTATGAAATAAAATTTAAACTATGAAATTTTAGTTAGCTAAAATCAGTACCAAAGTTTGTTGCTGGAAATGATTTCTGCAGACCCACAGTTGTGGTCACTACAGTACTTTATTTTTACACTTTCACCTTGGCCTGAAAATACTGAACCTGATCCATTTCTGCTTGCCTTCCATGGTGATGTGACCAAGAAGCAACTGTGAGCACAACACACTGTTAAGAAGAGGCTGCAGTGGTCTGGACACGGTCTCGAGATTAATTGATGAGTATCATTCTGGGCATAGTTATGTGTCCAGACCTACAGCAGTTATGAGAATGGTCTGTTAAGGAGTCAAAAGCAACACAAACAGAGCATTTAGAGACTAATTTGCTGCTAAATAGAGTGGTACTCACAGTGTATTATAACTGAAAGATCCTACTGTTTTTAACTGAGAAAGCTGGTACCCACCTTTCTTCCATTAGCATCCATCAGAACCTGGTTGAGAATGACAACTAAGTAACAGGTATACTGAAAAAGACTATAAACTGAAAGAACTCAATAAACCCTAGTGAAGATGGCATTATGCCCCAAGGAGCCAAGAGGCAGACATTTTACATTACAGTGACTCTTCTATGACAGATACCAGATCTTACGCCGAGGGCAGCCCTTCTACTAAGAGATGAGATCTTAAGAGTTGTGGCTCACTGTTTGGCCTTTATTCAGTTAATTTTCATGTCTATTATCTGGGAGAATATTAATTGAGCTAACTTGCTGTTTAACCTTACATCAGTAGCTTATAACTCATAATATATTAATAATGTTATCTGATTAAGTTTTTTCGTCAGTTTAAGCAGTTTTATAGATCTCAGGCAATGAAACTTAATGTATGGCATGAAGTGCTCTCTTACGAAGAATAAGCAGTTGATATCTGCTCCATTTTAGAAAGAGAAACCAAGATGCCAAGGGACAGAGGTTTTGAAAGGTCTTCTAGGATAGATTCCTGGCTTTGTGAGCTTTGGTCCAATACATTACGTTGAACCACAATATACTTGTTATGTCACCGTTTTGCAAGACCTAGTGTGTCAGTGGTACCACCTCCTCTGAGATGCCTTTCTGAGATCCCACTGCCTGGGGTGAAGTCCAACATTCTTAGTGTGGCTTAAAAGGCCTTCTGCGTAGCACTTTACACACACTGTTACCTTGACGTGGAAAAATCTCCAACTCTGATTCCCTACCCATCCTTGTGACTCCCTCTCTTTCCTCTAGGCCTTTCCTGACACCACGTGCACTCCTTAATTTTACCTTCCATTCCTCACCTATCTGATGCAAGTGCACGCGCGTGCGCATACGCACACGCAGGTAAGTACTTCAGCTGGCGGTATATTGTTTAATGTTTATCTTCCTCACCGATCCCTAAGCTCCTTAAAGCACACATCACACCTCTTTTATTCATTGTTGCATACCTCCCATCTAACACAGTGCTAGGAAAATAGTTGCTCAATTAAGGAATAAACAAATCAATAGAGAGTGTCGCTATGATGTTTACAGTGTTCAAAACTTAGTGACTTTCCTGATGCCTCTATTATGGGGGCTTTTCTTTACCCTAGCTAAAAATTAATAGTACTAAAGTTTAAAACATTAAAAAAAGTTTAGGGCTTCCCTGGTGGCGCAGTGGTTGAGAATCTGCCTGCCAATGCAGAGGATACGGGTTCGAGCCCTGGTCTGGGAAGATCCCACATGCCACGGAGCAACTGGGCCCATGAGCCACAATTACTGAGCCTGCGCGTCTGGAGCCTGTGCTCCGCAACAAGAGAGGCCACGATAATGAGAGGCCCGCGCACTGCGATGAAGAATGGCCCCCACTTGCCGCAACTAGAGAAAGCCCTCACAAAGAAACGAAGACCCAACACAGCCATAAAAATAAATAAATAAATAAACCCAAAGTTTAAAAAAAAAAAAAAAAAAAAGTTTATAAGCATCAGTTAGGATTCCTGCAGAGTAGTCAAAGGCTTCATACCTGAGAAGAATGTAGGTTCTAGAAAAATTGTTATAAAAGCCTCAAGTCCTATCAGTAGCAAACATTCTTTACTTTTTGCAAGTTCCTTAGGAAGAGTTAGTATACATTTTAGGTCTGATGGATGTAGAAATAGAAAGCAAGTCCTGGGCGTCTGAAGATTTAACACTTGCCACTTTAGTTAGTCAGCCTAGGGTATGTAGTCATTTGCAATTTTTCTGAGGCACCAAATTTAGTCACATGATCTGTGCATCTGGGTTGTGAAAGTGAATCATTTTTGTGTTTTTCTACTCACTATTTGATATAGTAACTCTTAAGAATTAAAAATAAACTTTATTTATGTAACAATACCCAATGAATGAGAAACAGACATAGTGACAGTTGAAAAGGCAATAAATTTGTGGTGTGAAGACATGCACAGAAAATAATTTATGGAACATCCAGGATCATTCCATTTTCTCTAGTTAGGGATTATTAAGGACTTGGGGTATATCCTTCATAAATGTCGAGGGTCTTTCATACACATTTGACATTTTAGCACAGTGTAACTGTCAACCCAGGATAGAAGAGAATTGTTGCCACTGATTATATTATAATACATTGGAAAATCTTTCTGTGCTTGAAAAACATACTTAACTGTATATTGCCTGGAAGTAGCACTGACAACAAACTATTATTTTGTGAGGGGCCAGAAAGTGTTTTGAATGCTCTGGCAAAATATTGGCCAATTTGACCGTCTTAACTAGTCTAGGCTGGGAGTGGACTAGAATGACTTTTTTGCTGTATTATTACCCAGTTCTTCTGGGGTGTGGGACTTTTCTCTTCTCTCACTCTCTCCCCAGCCCCCGTCTCTCCCCTTGCAGAGCTAGCCTTCCTGGCTGTTGCTCCATCATTGGAAGGGACATAGTCTTGCCTTTGGTGATTCAAAAGCTGGGCTAGGTTCATGGACATGTGACCTGTGCAGTCACACAGGGCCTCCCACTCAGAAGGCTCAGTGCTTGGTTCACTACTTTCCTGTTGCTATTTTTAAATTCTTAATAACTTTATCTTTGAACTTGTGTTTTCTAAGTTATGTCCAGTGGGGCAACGGAGCATGAGCTTGAACAAAGGAAACACACACCATCTGAGTGCCACCATTCCTTTCTTCTTCATTCTCATACAGTATTCACAGTGCCCAGTAAGCACAGAGTTTTGGTGGACTCACAGTGTGTGGAAATTCAGTTAGACTCAAACTCAGTACGGAACCTGCTTCTAATGCTGAAACAAAGCAGTGATGTTCTAAGAACATGAAAGCCCAAGGAATCCATGAGATTCTTTCTTAACGTCTGTTACTTCCTTGTATTAGCCACCCACTTATGCTGAAAATGATGCCATAGAAGGAAAGGGAAAGACAGGGCAACCCATAGTTCAGTCTTCCCTTCTTCATCAGTAAGCCAAAGGAAGAAAGTGTTGGTAGAATGTGCATATATCAAGAAGTGAAATAAAAGCATTTACTTAGTTTTGTGCAATGTTTCCAGTGTTCTGATAACAAAATACGTATGCATGTATGAACTAAGAAAAATGAATTGTGTAATTTCAATGTGTCTGCATTTGAATCTGCATTTGAGTTAAATGCCCTTTTATAAAACTCACACTGTATAATAAAAAGATGAATGGTAAAATTCATGCTAATAATTTAAATTCTTGATATTGTGCTCTACTTAGAAAGACATTAAATAGCAAGTAAAAAACACCATGACAAGTCGAGAGAAAGAAACCACAGAGAAAAAGGAAAAAACTTTAAAAAATCCCTTTAATGACACATTTTTCTTGCTTTTTAAGCAGGAGGCCCCACATTTTCATTTTGCAATGGGTCCTGCAAACATGCAGCTGGCTCTTGTCACTGGGTCTCTCTGCTGACAGCCACTGGGACTGCTGGAGCCTCTGACCTCCACTCCCCTTCCCAGACCCTCTTCCCTACAGAGAAATCATCATAAAGAGGCTGGGAGTTGCTCGTATTTGCCGAACCCACGTGGATGGGAGAGGGAGAGTTCAGTTCACTCAGGGAGTCCAGGTGTATCCAGTGCAGTGGTTTAAAAATTTCCAAACACTCTGCTATTTAGCAAGTAGTGCTACTAGTTGTTAGCCTGATACTTTGCATGAAATTGCCGACACCTTGGAAACTGCTTAATGATACATAAAATTCTATTTTTTCTGTGTGGAATGCCACTGGGCAAGTGGGTATTACTTATAGATGTATAAATATTGTGCATATTAGCATGAAGAGTCACTTACAAGTCAGTAAGCTTTCTGAACTGTAGAAGAACAAAAGAGAAAAAAATCACAGAGAAATGAATAATTTCATAGGATTTTGTTCAATGATTTCTTAACCTTGGTAAGGAGAACCATTTCTATAAAAGAGTGACTTTAGTTTTATTTCGAAGGTAAAACAAAGGCAACATTAAATTAGTTTTCCATTTTACCATTTAGCCTTGAAAGAAAATAAAAATATTTGCTTTCATTTTAGAATCCTGAAAGGAACAACAGAAGATTTTTGAAACATGGCAAAGGTAGTTCTCATTGTTGCCTCTCTTTAATCCTTTTTTCCCACTTTGTTCTTTGGATCTGCTCCATTCTGATTCGCCTTTATTTATTTATTTGTTTATTTATTTTTTCATGCAACAACCCTAGGAACATATTTGCAAAGCCACTTATAAGGACAAGTGCACCAGCACAATTATTACTTGCTAGCATTAGAGATCAAGGCATGGCCTTTCACACCATGGGGCTTACCCTGTGGGACAAGTCTTAGGTTTCAGGTTCCAATTCCAGATTTTGCTTTTGTTTGATGTTATTCTCATTACCTTTGTATGTCATCATATCAGTGTGTCCTATGGAAATTCATACATGGAGATTGGGGCGGGGGGGTGTCTCAGAAAATTGGGTTGAATCTATTCTTGTAGCTTGTGATGGTAACGAATTAGTCTTATGGGGCCTACACTTCTCATTCACAAAATGAAGAAAAATCCTAGCTTATGGAGTTGCTATAAAGGTTAGATGTGATGTCTTATGCAGAGTTGGGTTTCTGGCACATGTAAGCCCTCCATGACTTCTTTTCTTTCCCTTTGTCCTTCCATATAAAACTTTGCACATGCTTAAAACTCAACTTCTTTATTATTTTTTTAAAAAGTAAAGTTATTACTATATATAAAAATTTCAAAAATGTGTACCGGTATGTCCATAATGAAAAGTATAAGTCCACCTTCCCACTCTGTTAGGCCTGTTCCCTAGGTAACCATAGAGCAACTTTCTGAAAATTCTCCTGGTATACATAAGGATCTATTATTTAGCTAGCTAGCTCCTCATTTTGTGTAATCAAAAATGAGGTCATGCTATGCACGCTGATGTGCAATTTATTCTTAACATCTTTACACAGTAGCCTACAGTTCACAGTTCTATTCTTTTTAACTGCTCCACACTATCCCATTTTGTGGATGTTCCACAGTTTATTTTTAATTGACTCTTGGTTTGTTTCCAGTTTTTTGTGATCCCAAACAGTGAGTATCATTATACACATATCCTTAAATCCATCTGGGTAAGCACTCATGTGGGGTGCATTTCCAGAAGTATAGTTGCTGAGTTGAAAGGCACATCTATTGTTACTTTGAATCTTTTCTGTGTCCCCCTCCAACTCCAGTTCCACCATTGATCTCCCTATCCCACCCCTGTCAAAAGAGCTAATCTAAATCATCTACAATGATAAGTTTATGTAATAATAATAATGCCTTTCTATCATTTCTTAGAGTTTTGTGAAAAACAAATACTCTTGGTGAGAAGCCTATGTTAAATAAAATTTGGTGTAAATTAAATTGTAATAAGTCAGGATATGTGGTAATAAACTTTACTACTTATAATCAAGTAAAAGGCCTTGACCCTTTAGAAATTTGGGACTAAACCATCAGTGGAGGTTTTTGGGGAAGACTAGAGTGTTGTTCTGAAATCATTCCACATGTGTAGACACCTACTCTGTGAGTGCTAATCCTATAAACTACAAACCTTCTCTAGACTCCTTTTCATTGAAACCATTCTGGATCTTAAACATAAGGGCCAAACATAAAGTAACATGAATGAGGCCCTCCCTCAGTGGGGCCTTCCATTGCGTTATGCATCCCGGTCACAAAGGGAGACACTCATGTTTTTCTCCAACTTGGTGAATTGTGAACTCCCCTAGGTGGTTTTAGAAGCTCAAATTACAAACAGCTTCCTAATTGCCTTTGAAAACCACCCTTCCTATGAGCGTTGTTGAGTTATTGCTGATTGAGTCTTATCCTTGGGCTTTACTGTGTCCCCGCTGACAAGTCCTGGATCCAAGGAAAATACAGAGAAATGCTCTGAAAGCAAACCTGTTCCTACCCATAAGAAAATGCCATTGTTCCGTTGCTGCCGTAGACTCGGGAAAACAATGCGTGCCTTTCATCCCTCTATTTCTCTAATAGTCCTCATTTTATCTGCCTTGTCCACAAATGGGTTCCACCATGCCGGAAGTGACATGGCATGGTGAGTTTAAGAATACTCTTTATTTTTGTTGAGTTGGGTAACATTAAGTGTCTAGCTCTATAACGCGAAAGTTTATGGTAACTCATGTCACAGTGAAGATGGCTCACTAATCCTCTGATTAGCTCATCTGGACAAATTTTGGCAATTGAAGCAATGTCATAAATTTAAATCGTGTGCCTTCAAGTCAAATTTTTCTGTAAGGATCTTCTTTTGAGTAATTATAAAATAAGTAGGTAGTCCCCTTCATAAATAAAAACATTTCCAAGGTCACATAGCTAGGTCAAACCCAAATCTGTCAGATTCCAAAATCTAAGTTTTTCTGTCACACTAGGTCATCTCTCAAAAGGGGTGCGTGGCTTCTATGTAAAGCTTTAATTTTGTAATACTTGAGCTCTGCCCCTAAAGCAAACATTTTCTTCACAAATCAGTGATCTTGGGGAAAGAGTCTTTATTTTTTTACTTCTCGATAATATCTGTAATTTATATTAAATTGCAATCTGTTTATTGATTATCACATCCGATGAAAATGGCTAGGAAGATTTTTACCAAACTTGAAGAATGTGTTTGGGCTTATCTGACTTGAATCACAGGCTATAGTATATACGAAATTTATTCATCTGGTTTAATTGGAACTAGGGCACCCAGGAAAAACCTATGTGGCTGCCAGCTGGCAGAGACAAGGGACGGAGGAAACACAGAGGACAAAGAAAACAGCAGGGGTCCTATAGGAGCTCCAATACAGGAGCCAGAAAGGAGCACTCCCCCGTGCAAGTGTGACTTGTCTGTTGAACGGCTTCTCACATGGAAGCCCTGTGTGTTGTGGTCTGGGGTGAGTTGCAGCTGGGATTTGTTTACTTAAGGATGGTTAGTGATTCTATAATATCTTGGATTAATAAAATAATAAAATAAACCTCAGTTTGGGTTCTCTCTAGTTGCAAAACTTGGCTTCCAGATCTCAGCATTTACTGGTCATTCTGATTCTTCGAATTATTAAGGGGTATTAGACAGAAATGTACAGCAGGCGTCATGCCCGGCCACGCATCAGGGGTTTTCAGGATCAACAGCTAGGGTGAGTCTATGTCCCAAGTCAAGAAAGTCCCCATTTAAATCTGTTGTTTGTGCTGAGTTATTGATGGTGCCCTATTTCCCTTTCAGAATCTTCTGGGTTTGCTCAATGAATTATAGGATTGCCTTAACCATAGCTAATATGACTTTGCAGAACTTGGGTTGAGTTGTGAGAGGTTGTTGGGCCCTGGAGACCAGGCCTCCAACTAGCGGGAGCTTTAACGGCCAACCTCGGACCTTGGCTCAGACCGCAGCCTCTTAGCAAGGAGCTGCCCACCAGGAGTGGAGCCGGAAGCCCCTCCTCACGGCACAACAGGCCGGTCAGAGAGCAGGCCGCTCTCGCCAGGACTGGCGGGAATTTTCCCCTCCTGAAGGCTCACACTTGCTTGGCCATGGCTGGTTCCTGCTAGGTCTGAGGTTTTAGCCGACAGGCTGGGTGGGCTCATCCTCTGGATGCCATAGTATCCTCTTCATCCCATTACGCCTCTCAGACCTGCTGTTGCTGCTTCCTGTTCTACCTGCAAACGCTCTTGCCATCTAAACCTTTCACATCACCCCCCTCCTCTGTGCTTCTTCTTCTCCATCCGACCTCCCGAGCTCCTGCCCTCAGGCTTACCTGTCCCTCAGTAAGACGGTCAGCCCGCTGAGGGCAGACACCACTTATCAAAATTCTTTGGATCCCCAGTACCTCAAATCTGAAAGATGCTCAGGAACTGTTTATTGATATGACAATTTTTATTAACAAACTCTATCCGCCACTTTCTGGTGCCAATGCCATTCTCCCCTTCCAGCTGGTGTAAAATGCCTACAGAAGAGCAGTCTTCATTTTGCCAAAAAAGCTTACATATTTTGTACATCTCTCCACCTTATTGTATCTTACTATAAAAATGAACCAACGTCACGAATTCTTAAAAAGTTTTAAAACACTCTGAAAGCTTCTGAAGAAAGAAGCTAATATGCAAACATAAATAATTAGAAAATTGTATTTCTCTTGGTTAGACTGAAGATGGGCAGAGTTTTTAGGGAGGCCACTGACACAATGTATATATGTTACTTGGAAAGGGAAGGAGGACTGAGAACATAGTCTTCTCCATTTAACACTGCCAGGCTTTGTTTGCCACCTTGGCTAATTGCCACCATGGAGTGCCCTCGGAGTCTTGAGGGGATGGGACCCAGGATGAATACTTGCTTGTGAGTTTCTTGAGGCCAGGGTCTGACCATTTATCATTTGTCTCTGCAGTCACTGAAATGTGGCAAGTGTTCGATAATCTCTCCTTAAATACGATGGTGGCAAGAAAGACCCACAGCTTCAGGCACGGTCTGAGGATTTTACACAAGGGTGGAATAGGATTCTGAATGCTGGAGGAGCCATTACAAAGGGTTTCTGAAGGTGCAGGCAATGCTTTAGCTTGGGATTGGCCCTGTGGCTTTCACATCCTGGAAGACCAGGGCCTGGCCGGAGACTAGTTCTTATTCAGAGCAATCCAAGATTCTTATTCAACTGTGGCACACAAATCCCGAGGGACCTGCCACCCACTGGCCTTATTCTCTACCCCACCCCAATTTAAGAGATTTTGCTGAAGAAACACCAGGCTGCTCCCTACAGCACTGGACCGACTGTTTTTGTTGTTCCCTTTGTCCTGTCACCTTTCCCACCTACAAAATACTTACTTCTCCGAGCCTCAGCCCAGGCACCGTGTATGGCAGAAGCCCCCTAAGAGCACCCCGACCTCTTCTGTGCTCCTGTATCGACGTGGGCATAACTTATGCCATTGTATTGGAATTACATATTTGGTTTTTTTGTTTTTTTGTTTTTTTGTCTCTCCCATATAGTAAACTCTGTAAGTCAAGAACCTTCTCATCTTCACCCTGTGCCCCCAAAGCTCAGCAGAGTTCTTGGCATAATTTAGGAGCTCAATTAAAGTTTGTTGAACTGAACTGAGCCTTGTCTGCATACAGGTGAACATCACTATGTATTAAAACTGCATGGATGAAGTATTAAATATTACTATAAATTCAGTGCTTTCTATCTTATCTTCTTTAACAAGCTAGAGGCTAAAGTTAGACAGTTCCTTGCTAGTGTATTTATTTGTAGTAAATTGAGGATTTTCAGGGAAAGAGAAAGGAAAGTCTACCTATGAGTTTGTTTCCCCCATCCCAGATCATCTCCCATAATGATGATACCTAAGAGCTGAGATCAGAGATAATTGTGCCTGTCTTAGAAACCCCCAGGTTATTTTTAAGTAAAACAAAGTGGGATGATTAGAAAAGATTGTGTTTAGAAATATAATTATTTCCTAACTTCTGAGCACATGCCTTGAGAGTGCTTCTATGAATACATGCACTGACAAATATTCCATTAAAGGATAGACTTGCTTACAGCAAAAACATTTCAGTGCAACAGGGTTATCCACTCGACATTTTCTGACAGTACATTGTAATTATAGAGTGTAATTTTAAAAATTCTGATT
Organism: Eschrichtius robustus; assembly: GCF_028021215.1. NCBI lineage: Eukaryota > Metazoa > Chordata > Mammalia > Artiodactyla > Eschrichtiidae > Eschrichtius > Eschrichtius robustus. Next base: position 61,511,756 of record NC_090829.1, on the reverse strand, counting down.
AGGGAAAAAAAAGTGTGAATTCTAATTATTTCTGAAAGCTTATATATTAAAAATGTCCAATTTAAGGTAAAGTGGACCAAAGTTAGGATGTGTAAACTGAAGAATCTTAGTGGTATCTTCTTGAGAAAGAGATTGATAAGATATAATTAATAAAAAGTTTGAAAATAAATATTGCCTTTTATCGCCTCACTGAAGTATAGCCAAATATACTTTATATCTGCACAGTTGACCAGCCAGTGGCTAACTACTGTTATGTGAGACACCTCGGGCCATATTCCAGGAATTTAATATAGACAACTCAGCTTTCATGAGAATAACTAGACAAGACAGATACCAATTATGCAGAGACTTTGCAATGATGATTGGTTGTCACTTACCCATCATTCCAAAGGGATATCTTTCCAGCAATTAGGTCACCACCCAAGCTCTGTTACTGTTAGAAGGTCAAGATCTCAAAGTAAAAACTTTCCATACTGTGGAGGAGCTCCAGAGAACTGTCCACTATACCTCTGAACCTGAATGCAGACCTACCTCTGAATATGTCAGCTGTGGTCAAGGACTCTGGAATAAAGAACATGGACTGGAAAAGTTCCTGCACAGTTTTGCTCTAAAGTTGTCTTATGTGGGCTGACAGAATTGAAAGGATATAAAAAGATCTCAGTTCATTCAATAAGTATTTTTCTGAGGGTCCATGAACACTGTGCAAGACACAAAAAGACATTGCATGGTTCCTGCCCTAAAGTAACTAGGGACTAATTTAGAACATGTGATTTTAAGTGCAAACAACATTTCAAGAACAGCAAATGAAATCCATTTCCAAGAAGTGTCGAGGGAGATCAGGGAAGTATCAAACAACAGGGTTTTGGAGTAGTGAAAAGTGTCAGTCTCCCTGCCTACCTGGGGCTGGTTTCCAGGTCGCAAATGTTGCAAACGTAGATTGCAGGATTCACTTGTACTCTGTGGTCTTGATGAAGCCCTGGTTTCCGAGAAAAATATCTGTCCTCTGCTGATAAGTTTGATTGAATGATGCCAAGTGGAACTTGTGGTTCCATTTTGATCCAGGGACTCCTTGCCTTGAAATGGTAAGACCTAGGTTTTCAAGAAAAGTGTCTGTAGACCTTGCACTGTTCTGCCAAAAACAGACAAATGGAAGGGCCACCAAGTATGTAGTATGGGAGAATTAAGTTGAGAAAATGCATTTGAAGATGAGATTTTTAAATCGCCAAGTTTGAGAGAGAACTGTGAAGCAGCTCTGATTTCAGATGTTTCCAGTAATGTGCCACATAGGAAAACAAGCCTGAGATTCACAGGGATCAAGACCTCTGGCGAAATTCCTGGATCAACTTAATTTCTGCTGAGGCAAAGAATATTCAGAAGTTCTCTTCATTTTGACACTTCTAATTAGATGTAGTCTAAAACAAAGGCATAGATTCAAATGTACAAAGGTTTTCTAACACTTAAGTCTTTTTCTTACTTTTATTTGTATAATTTATTGGGCAAATATTTAAATGCCAGCTTTTAAAAATTAGGTATCTTTACCACATTTTTCAGTGTGCCAAGTTGCAGCTTACATGCATAAAGGAACTTCAGGGTGCGGTGGAAATCTGTCCCTTTTGCCTCCCAGCATCCACTCCTCCTTTATAAAATTATATTACTGCACTCTGAGGAGTTGTCTTGCCCTCACTGTATGTGGTTCCGTAGGCCTACTAGTCAAAGGACATTGTGCCCTCCTCCCCAGGCCAAAGTGGTGAGAAATGGTCCAGGCCTGGCCCATCTGAGTATCCCACTGAGCCGGTCACATTGAATGGTCTACTAGAATCCTTCACTGGGATTTTATAGATAAATTCTAGGAAAAGAAGCTCACTCTTTTCTCCTGGGGTCATTAGGGTGTGCTGTAATCCTGAGGCTGTCTTGCCTCCCTGGCTCCAGTTGTACAAGGACGCTTATCAGCTGCAGGAAAGAATGAGGCCAATAATCAAGAGAAAGAGAAAAGAAAAAAACAGAGACCAGAGATGAAGAAAAAAGAGAGTGAGTGTGAGCATGTACACATATGAGGGAAAATGAGCTGATGACACTTTTTAAGTCTGTTTCGGACTCTGGGCCCTGCTCCATCCCTGAATTTCTCAACCCTATGAACCAAATATTTGCCTAAGCTAGCTTGAGTTGGATCTCTTTTCATCAATAGCAGAAGGAATCCAGTGTTATACATAAGGTTAAAACTCTATATTTTTAATCCCATCCCTATTAAAAAGGCAGTAGAAACCATCCATCCATTTGTCCATTCATTTATTCATTCATCCATCCATCCATCTATGCAATGAACATCTAGTGGGAACTTGCTGTGTTCCAGGCTCTCTGCACAGCACTTGGGATCCAAAAATGACTAAGGCATGATCTCAATCCTCAAGAAGTTTCCAACCTTAGAGAGAGAGATGGATATGTGAATGAATCATTCATGATCAAGTGAGAGATTTAAAAATACTGATATGAGGAGCCACACATAGCTCTGTGGAATCCATTACATCTGCCTGGGAAGTTAGAGAAAGTTGAGCAATAAAGTAATAAGCAGGGGTGAATAGACAAAGAATGGTTTGAAGAAGAAGCTAGAATGTGTGAATAAATGTATAATGCCTTGAAAGTTCCTGGTGCTTCTGGGGACTGGTGAGATGGTCACTGTGGCAGAAGGTGGGTATAGAAGAGGAAGTGGTGGGATATGAGGCTGGAGAGCTGGGTTACGGTGGAATTGTGAAGGGTTTGATACGTGAGGCTTAGAACTTTGGATAATCCTAAATTCAGCAATGAAGAGCAACTGGCTTTTTCCCCTTTGGCTGTTGTCTTATCTCGTTTTGGGCAAAGGAGGACATTTTCAGCTTGTTTTTCAAGAACCTAACTGTGCTGTCTGTGTGGAGGATGAGCCAAAGCTGAGGAGAGTGGCTCAGAGTGGATTAGGGTGTGAGGTCAGGGGCAGTGCTGTCTTCAAGAGACATCTAGGAGATTGATGGGAGTGGTGCTTACCAAGGCAGTAGACAGAGCAGGGGTTGACCGTAAAACCAGTAACTTGAATTTCCAGGTGGAAATTAAAGGCATCAATCAACTTCAGGATTATAAGGATAAGAGCGGGTATGGGGGAGAAGATAGCAGGTCCTCTTTTGGAAATATGAACTTGTGGGATGTGGAAGAGATGATGTTTAATAGGCAGCTGTTAATGTGGGTATAGAACTTACAGAGTATCATTTTCAGGAAGTCTTGAAAACGTAGAGGGTAAAGCCCCAATAGGATGGATGAGATCTTTCACAGGAGAGCTTTAAGACTGAGGAGAGTAGTGCATCGAGGATGAGACCTCCTTGGGAAACATCAATATTTAAAGAGTAGGAAGAAGAGGAGGAGCCAGTGTTATAGAGAAAGGAAATGGGAAAACCCAATACATAAGAACGGTTCCTCTTATATTTTTGAATGAACGAATGGATGAACGAATAAGAACAGGAGGACTATAGAAATTAGGAGAGGAAAGAATTTTGAAAGCAGGGATGCAATGCAATGGTACATAAATGGAAGATAAAATTACAAATGATTTAGACTGATCTGTTCCCATTGCAATGTTTCCTGAATTTTTTTTTTTTTTTTTAGCTGTTAGGTCTAATGGCTCTACAGCCTGTAGCATTAGACCTTAATATTTGCTCAAGTGGAGAAAAACAAATACCATATGCTAACACATATATATGGAATCTAAAAAAAAAAAAAAAAGGTCATGAAGAACCTAGGGGCAAGACGGGAATAAAGACACAGACCTACTAGAGAATGGACTTGAGGACACGGGGAGGGGGAAGGGTAAACTGGGACAAAATGAGAGAGTGGCATGGACACATATACACTACCAAATGTAAAGTAGATAGCTAGTGGGAAGCAGCCGCATAGCACAGAGAGATCAGCTCCGTGCTTTGTGACCACCTAGAGGGGTGGGATAGGGAGGGTGGGAGGGAGGGAGACGCAAGAGGGAAGAGATATGGGGACATATGTATATGTATAACTGATTCACTTTGTTATAAAGCAGAAACTAACACACCATTGTAAAGCAATTATACTCCAATAGAGATGTTAAAAAAAAAAAAAAATTTGCCCAAGTGGAAAAAGTCGGAATGTACCCAGGATATTCAAGGGAAGAGCCCATCGCTAAGAGTATGATGCCCTTGCATTGAGGAACAGCCTCACTGCGTCACTGGGGGCTCCTGGCACTAGCCGTTTTCTCATTGACATTCACGCCAGAAGCTTCCGCTGAGTCAGTGTATGGAGGAGAGCACTAAGGCAAGCCTTAATGTTAGTGCCCAGAAGGGGTTGCCATGGCACACTCAAACCACCTTCTGAAGAAGGGGGTGTTTCCTTACTGGATGGCATCTTCTTGATTCTGAGAATCTTCCCCTCTGCTCATTGGAGGAATAGCTGACATTTTCTTCATGCTCATGGCTGTAAATTGGAGACAACGGGGGAAAAAAGGTTCATAGAAAAAGAAGAAAAAATCTTTTTGCAGCACCTTTTAGAAACCGTGACAGTTGCATCTTGATAAGTATTCATTTAGTTTCAGAGGTTTCAGGAGTTCAAACAGAGAGAGCATGATTCATAAAATTTAAATAGTAGCAGGTGAAGTCCGATCTGTGACGGGGAGCAGGAGGCTGCCAGGGTGCAATTAGAGATTTCTGGATCACAGGGCAGAGAAGGTGAAACTAATTAAAATGGCTGCAACTTCAGGCCGTGGCCTTATTCGGAAGACTTTAAAATGTTCTTGAAATGTCAGTTAGCACATTTAAATGATTAGCTCAGATGGTGTTCCAGTTTGCTCAAGTAAAAGTTGTCAGTAGGTCACAAACTGTGGATGCTGGGCACAAAAACTTAGAAAAACATTCACGGTATGACTCACAGAGGCAGAAGAGAAAATGGCCTGATAGGTCTTTTCCAAATAATAATTAACACACATAGAACCTGCCAGGTGCCCTCCACAGTTGTAAGTGCTTTAGTCATTCATTTAATTCTTACAACAACTCCATGAGTTAGGTTTCATTATTATCCTCGTTTTGCAAGAAAGGACATTAAAGTACAGGGAGTTAGGAACTTATCCAAGGCCATACAGCTGGTAAATGGCATGACCAGGGACTCAAACCCAGGTCCTCTAGCTCCAGAGTCTGAATCCCCAGAAGCTTGGGAATGGTATGCATTATTTTCTGACTAAAAAGTATCATGTAGGACAAAGTGCTCTGTAAAAACTAAAAACTCCATCACAGGAGAAGGAAAAAGATGTGGAGAAGAAGACAAGGGGAGCTGGAGAAAAAATATTAAGAAAGAAGAAGTAGAAGAGGAAGAGGTAGGAGAGGAAGAAAAGGAGGGAGAGAAAATGGATGGAAATAAAAAAGATAAGAGGGAGAAGCCTTCTGTGTACTGGCAACATCAAGGTTAACTGGCTCCACTCTTACTGTCCAGTTGGGTGCCCTATGGCGAATGTCCAACACATGCCTTCACCCCAGCCAGGATGACACGATGACCCCCAAGTCATTACTTGTTCCTTCTAATTCCTGCTGCCCTGAATGTGTTCTCCTCCCCTCTCTCAGATTCCTTCCACACATGCTGACCTTCTCCATCCTTCAAAACCATTTCAAGTCTAGCTCAGCCGGCAAACCTTTGCTGACTATTCCAGCTTTTAGTGAGTTTTAGACTGTTTAGAGAACCACAGAATTTTAGAATTTGACCACCGTTAGGCATTCTCTGGTTCAAATTGCTCATTGTACAAAAGAGGGAAACTGAGGCCCATGGAAGATAAATAGTTTACCCAGGGTCACCCACCAGCTGTGACAGTGCTGGAAGCCACTCCAGGTCGCCTTCCACAACACGTTATGGCCCTGAACCTATAAGCTGATTGCATGTGTCTCCTCCCTCTAACCGGAGTGTCACACTCACGGACCAGGACCAGATCTTCCTTGCCTTTGTGTTGTCTGCTTCACGTAGCACAATGTTGCACATAGTAGGTGCTCAACAACTGATTGACTGATTAAGAACTAATGAATGTTCTCTTTGGACAGCAAAAAACTGCTTAGAAATAGTAAAGAAAGTTAAATAGAGACCATAAGCTCTGCTCTAATGCAGAATATTTTCTGTAGCACTTACCTAAGAGCAATTACAACTCATACATATTAGAGATTGTCTTCAATTATTTTTAAAAATAAATGTGTCTTTTAATAATAATCTAAGCCAAGGCATCCTCATTAGCCCTTTTTGTATTCTGTTATGCAAACGGAATACTTGTTTCTTTCTCAGGGCAGTAGGAAACTTATCTAGTGACAAAATATATGAATTTGCCTTTCTGAAGTTTCTCCACAAATGGTAAATAGAGCAAAGGAGCATCTTAAACCATGCCAACAAAGACCTCATTAAATACTTGCTGGCAATTGATCGAGATTAATGTGTGGGTATATTCATTGGGCAAAGTGCATGGAAGGCTCTTACTTAATAAACATAACAAATTACAAGGAAATAAATTGGTTCATTACTTTTAATTGGAGCATCCCCAACTGACCACATTATCAGGGTCAAATAGGACAACAGATATGAACCTTGGGCCAATATCACTTTATACTACACATTTATCAATTACCCCCGTAGCAGTATTAATAACCGGTAATAATGACACTCTTAAAAGCAGTACTGATAGTACTAATTGTGTGGTGAAACCAGAAATCACAAGAAGAGGCAGGAGAATGAGTGACAGACCACACAGACATGTCGTGATAAGAGAAAGTCCTCTAGTTCTAATGGAAACACATATGCTGAAAGCCGTCCGAAAGGAAGGTAAAAAGGAACACAGGAGAAACCAACAGGTATTAAGTTACTATTCTGTGCTGTGCTCTTCACTGTATCACAAACATGGCCTTGTTTAACCCTCACCAACCACCCTGCAGTAGATACTTGTAGCCCTGTTTTCTAAGTGAGGATACTGAGATTTCGAGAGGTGAAATCGTCTATGTATGTAAATGGTGAGTCTGGATTCGAACCCAGTTCGGTATGACTTCAGATATCATGGCGGACATTGTTGGTGTCCCACTCAGCATCCACTGCCACTCTTCTTTGTTCACAAGACAAAGGTATGGAGCAATGTTGTGTATCCACGGCAACCGGCCTTCTTACTAGCCCCACACGGCAAATCTTGACTTGTCTGGTGACCTCTTGCCAGTGATCGATGTACAGTTTACAGTGACCCACCCTTGGTCAATGGAACATGAGGACCTGTCTGCTCTGGAGGCTTCTGGGAATATTTTTCTTGCTCTTGAAAATGGGCCCACAGAAGAGAGACGCTCTGGCCTTTGGCTATTGCTGTCATTTGCAATCAAAAGGGATATAATTGACCTGCTGACATGAAGAGGGAGGAAAGATGGAAAGTACCTGGGTCTCTGATTGTGCATTTGAATCGCTGAGTTCACTGACCTCAGATGACCCTAGCCTCCAGCCTTCTTGTTATGTGAACTCACACATTTTCCATTTTGCTTAAGCTACTTCTAGTTTTGCAGGCCGAAACGTCTTCCCAGATACAAATTCCATGTCCTTTCAACAAAACTGAGATTGAATTAGAAATGAAACAAAACACTGCTGCCTAAGAGAGATTTTAGGCAAGTGGAAATTGTCCAAAGCACGTGAGGAAACAAGGCTCTCAAAGAAAACAGCAGAGGACAGTCGGACAGAAAAGTACGTTTACAGTGCCTGTGTGGGCCAAAGGCTTGATACCAACCGCAGGTTTCACCTCTAATGACACCTTTCTTCTGCAAAGCTTAAGGGACTTAGGGCAGAGGGAGCCCTTTGTTTGGGGTAGCTTCTGATGAATGTATTCTCTTTGGTCCTTTAGTTCTCTTCACGGAAGGTACCATCCTTTTGGAATGGGTCCAACCTTGCAGAAAGGAGTAAAAATTGGCCAAGCCGGAAACATGCCTTACCATCCCTTCTTGTCTGCACACTCCATGGTCTGTGTGCATTGCCCAGATTACAGAGGAAATTAAATTACCGTTGTTTAGAATGGGTTCCTTGAAAACCGGTCTTATGGGCCTTGATACTTGGCAAGACTGGTCCAGGTTATTGCAGCTCTTTTAAGTAAGGTGGGTACTCCTGGCACTGCTGTGGACGAGCTCTTAGCATGCTCACAGCAAAAGATGAGAAACATCAGAGTTGCCGTACCTTATAGATCCTTGTGGTTGTAAACCAGAGCAGAATATGTGGGAAATAAGAGTATGTATACATATGAACACATTTATATATAAACAAAGCAAGACCAGCTGCGAAAAAAATCAGTGCGTGCAATGTGGAATTAATGAGAAAGAATAGAAATGATATAGCCATTTAGACTTGGGTGCAATTCCTGACTGGCCATTGTGTAACGCTGTGACCTTCGTTCATTTATCCAGACCTTGTCACTTTCAGTTTCCTCCTCCGTTTGTTGGCAGTAACAATACCAAGGTCATAGGAGGGACCTAAGGTTTGGAGATGTCATTAACTTACTTCCTGAACACTTACACAGTGCTCACTGCTCTGTCACGTGGATTCACGTGGATTATCTCAGTTAATTCTCATAACCTTATGAGGTAGATATTTTCGTCCTCTGCCCATTTTTTCGGATGTGGAAACTGAGGCCTAGAAAAGGACTAATAACTTTCTGACAGTCACACAGCTAGTGAGATGGAGAGAGGAGTTGAACGCGGGGCGGCTCACTCCACTCACGCAGGCGGCGATCGGGCAGTGCGGACACGGCGCTGAAGGTCCTCCCAGCCCGGCGCCCCGCCCGGCCTGAGCCTCTTCTCTCCTGAGGCTCATCGCCTGCCCCACTTGCAGGGTTTCTGAGCGCTGGCCCATTCCAGCCATCACCCACTCACTCGTTCCTGCCAGAATTTTTTTCCTTTTCGTAATTTGGCCCCAAACTACAGTTAATAGTATCGGGTAAACTTTTACATCCAAATATCAGCCTCCTTTGATTTTAAAGGGGTTTCTTCTTTCTGGTGAGATCATCTGTTGTTTTAAGGGCTCATGTCGAGGACTCTAAGAGAAGAAGCCATTGAGACAAAGGCCTCTGCCCAAAGCAAAACTGTCCAATTAGAGGGCATCAATGTGCTGGGATGGGTGTGCCCTGTTTTGCCCTCTGGGTGGCCCACGCACCCTCCCCGCCACTTCACAGACTCAGCCCATCTTGTTCCTTTCCCTCCTGCCTGCCTCTGTCAGCAGTGAGTGGCTGTCGGGAAAAAGCCCATTGCTGTTTGCTACCACCACTCACCCACCCCCATCCCACCCCAAACCTTGATACATTCCACTCAGCAGCCTTTGTGGCGGGCCCTTTGAGCCAGATGAGCCTGAGGAAAGCCAGAAGTAAGATGACTTGCTCCATTCAGCTCAGTGATGCAACAGGAAGCAAGAAAGTACTACTTAGAGCAGCCGGCTACATGCAGGCGCTTGGCTATCTCCTTCCCTAGGCGATTGTGAACAGGATGGGACTTCTTGGCCCGGAACGACCTGTGGAGAGTCTGCATGGAGACAAGAACAAGGTCTGGGTGGTATTTAGACATCCCTTTTCGTTGTGTGTAGGGCTAGCTTTAAGAGGATTGACCCCAGGGAATTCCTTCCCTCCAGCTTACCTTATGAGCTGTCCCAGTCGGCCACAAATCACTCGGGGTGAAGATTCCCACACTGAAGGCTAATCATGCCTTCATCAGAATTTATATGATTTGCTGGTTCTGCAGAATCCTCTTTCTGACCGACCACACATTTACAATGTACTGTTCCTGGACACTGTCTGCATGCCCTGAGCTGTGTCAAGCATTATTAACATCTACAAGCTTTGCTCAAGATTGATGTTTTCGATCATCTGGGTGGTTTTCCCTTTCACTTCACTCCATCTGAATTGATATTTTTTACTTCGGTCTTTCATCCTCCCTCCCCCTCCCTCCCTCCCTCCCTCCTTCCCTTCCTTCCTTCCTTCCTTCCTTCCTTCCTTCCTTCCTTCCTTCCTTCCTTCCTTCCTTCCTTCCTTCCTTCCTTCCTTCCTTCCTGTCTTGCATTTTATCCTACTCATGCAACTGTTACTAGTTTCCACTGCTGTATTTAAAGATAACCTGACATCAGAATAGGGTTTCTTGGGGCCCTGGGCATGACTGTGGGTCCTGGTTTCCTATGACGACACATTCCCATGTCAGCTACAGAATAGGGGACTCCAGGTGCTCCAGGTAAGGCTAATTTCTAGGTAAATGGGTACAACCCAGGGAGTCCCAGAAATTGTGACACACAGCTCAGGGTGGGTCATACTGTACGACCCAGTTTAATATTGCTTTCTCTGGGAAGCCTTCTCTAAATCTGAAGTCCACATTCCAGGCTGGCTTAAAAAAAAAAAATCCCTCCTCTGCCCTCCCATGGCACCTTTTGTATTGCTGTTAGACTTACTTGTCTGTTTCTCCACATAGACAGTGAGATCCTTGGGGGCAGAAACTGGGTATCAAACATCTCTGTATCTCAAGTGCCTAGCACATTGTCCAGCAGATTAATAAGTGCCCAATAAAATGTTTGCTGACTCAATAAATGAATGAGGTAGACCTGTGAATTCTCGTTGGAAAACACTGGTTCAAATTGACTTCACTTTCTTCTCTTCAGGAAGAAATGCCCAGGCTGTATCAATACATAATTGATAAAAATGATGGACAAAACACATTACAAAAATAAATGATATAGAATTAATTAATTTACAATACCTCAAGGTACTTCATTCAGAAACTGTTAAAGGAAGGGATACATGCCCAATAGACGATCAGACAAGAAATAACAGGGTTTTTTTTTGGTTTGTTTTTAGCAAAGGTCATTGGATAGATGTCTCTGTGTCACTTGCTATGGATCTCAAGTTCTGGGTTGTTTGGGTGACCAGGTATATTGTAAGTGATGCCCTAAGTGCTATAAAGTTATAAAGGTGAAGAAGAGGAAATTTAAGCCATAGCCAAAGGAACCTCTGAAAATGAAATGTAAAGATATGCTTAAAGGTCTGCATATAAAGGTATGCTTAAACTATGTTCCCAGACTGTCTTATCTCCTTACAAATCCTGCCTCCTTGTCCTGTGTGCTTCCCTTTCTTGGAGTCAGTTGTCATCTTCACCTTTTCAGTCCCTGCACGCGTTCGTAATCTCTGCCTCCTTCTAGCTCTCAGCTTTGCCTGGCCTCTTCCATAATCTCTTTTGCAAAAGATGTCTCTGGAGGAGTTAACGGTAGGGATGCCTCTTACAGATCAACCAGCACATGCCCTGAGCATCTTTACACATCTACCTGTCTCTAACAAGCAGCCAGACATAAGTGGTTTTCTCAACTTAATGGATGATTTGTTGCCCTTTCCCTAAGAACAATCCTGGAATTTGCTGCAGGAAAATCCATAGGCTACTTTTAGGAGCTTTGTAATGGATTGCTACTGGTTGACAGCATCTTACCTTGGTTTCCTTGAGAGGAAACAATCATGCACTTAGACATGAAGCAAAATTTGCTTTCTGATGCCAAGCTGGCAAAAAACATGGTCCCAGGTATTGATCTGTGAAAGGGAAAAGGCATCAGGATGAAAGTTTCTAATTTATTACATCTCTTAAAAATAAATAGTTGACAAATTAATGGGGGTTTTTTTCCCCCAGAGTACTTGCTTGAGCTGAACTCACCTTGCCAGTCACTCAGCTCTCTGGAAGTTAACAAAAAGGTTCTAAGATAGAAACTGAACTATTTAGCCTTCATTAATCATTCATACTGTTCAAACACATCATCCAGTAACTGAAGAGGGGTTAATGTAGCTAAGCTTGAGGCTGTTGTCAAAAGTAGGTTTAACTTTCTATGAACTCACTGGACACAAAGAATGCTGCCTGCTTACTATTCCAAATGTCACCAGCTAGGAGCAAACGGATGACTACTAATGGTAATTAAATACCTCTGAAGCCATTTGTACCAATAACAAAGAGTTACTGTCAGAACTTGAATGAGGTCCATCTGCCCATTTTAAAAGAATGTTAACATTATATAAGTGATAAAGCAGACAGCAACAGCTAAATAAATAGACAAACAAATAAGTTTGGTGATAACATTTCTCTAGATGAACACTTGATTTCTTTGGTCTTTTCTTTGGAAACAAGAGATTAATGAAAATATTCTGTAGACTTTAGTTGTTTCAGCCCCACTTTGGCCCATGAAGTAATTAGAAGGGGGTTTTTAGTAAAGGTCCTGCATCTATATTTTCAAAGCTGTGGGAAAAAATGTTGATATTCTATTTAATGTTTTTTCTTTCTGCCTTGCACACTTCCTGGATTCAGTTTCTACTATTGACTATTTAATTTCACATGCTCTCATCTCCTTAAGTGAAGGGGGAAAAAAAGAGTGTGGATTTCTCTGCTTTCTGTCTTCAGAGCACAGAACCCCACAGTTGCTACTTCTTGCACAGATGCACAGACAGCCCAGGGTTTTTCTTTGGTGGGCTCATCTATTCAATTGCCCCTGAGGCCCCTGCAAGGGGCTGTCTGACTTCTGCTGGATGTCCACCGTGGTTTTCTCTGCATCTTCATCTTTTTCTACTGTGACGAGACAAATATGAAAAGATATTGCATGAAAGAACCAAAGGGTGAAGGGTATCTAAATGCTTTTGAAATGCACCTAAAATCCTAGAGCAGCCAGAATAAAAGTGTACAGAGGGTTCTGAGGGGAAGCTAATGCATTCATCAAGCCTTTGGGAAAGCAGTTTCTTGTAAAGCTATGGACTTGATTAAATCAGTCAAAGGGCCTTTAATAGCTCTCTTTTGCCAGGAGGTAGAAGTACTTGTATATCTGGTGGCTCAGTTCTAGTGAGAAGAGAAAGTGGCAGGTGAAGAAGAGGAATAGCAAGGGCCTTAGTGGCAATTGCGTAGTGTGGGTAAATGAGTAACGAGAACTGAGACAGTTATCTCTGCCCTTACATAATGCTTAAAGCAGTGCTGGAGAAGGAATAACAAAACAACATCTTGGAGACACAGAGATCAAAGCTAAGAAAAAAAAGTGGGTGTGTAAAATGTAAAACGGCAGCCTGTATGAATTAGGTCTTTTTATGTTCCAAATAACAGAAAACTTAAACTGTTTAAAACGAGAGAATTTATTGACTTAACGGAACTGGGAAGACTGGAAGTAGGGCAGGCTTCAAGACTGGTTTGATCTAGCTCAGAAATGCCCTGAAGAACTCTGTCTCTTTGCTCTGCCTTTTGTTCATGGTGTCGGTTTTGTCTTAAGTTTGATTTCACACATGGTTGCAAGATGGCTGCCAACAGCTCCTGGGACTGCAATCTTTCTCATAAATGTCCAGAAAGAGAGAGAGAGGTAGAGTCTCTTTCTCCCAACCAAACAAAAGTCCTGGATTTCACTCTGATAAGATCAGTTTAGGTTATGTTTCTGATGGGAATGGGCTCAGACTGGGTTGCAATCCAGTGCTCACATCAAGAATTGGGGGAAAGGGATCAATGACGCTCCAACTGTAAAATGGTGGTGGTGGGGACAAGAGCAGTGGAACAGACGTGACAGGCAGCTCACAATGTTTTCTGTGACTCAAGTTTATCAATTCTGCATGGTCCCCGAGAAAGGAGACATTCCATCAAGTAAATGTTTTCCCTGTTTCCTTGATAGAGTTATCTTGGAAGAATTTACAATATTTCTCAAAGTATAGCTCATGGACCAAAATTATAAGGGTTGATTAAATGAAGATTCCTGGGCCCTTCCCAAGACCTGATTCATAATCTCTGTGAGTGGGAGCTGGGAATTTGCATTTTTAGTAAGCTTCCTGGGTGGTTTTTATGCCCATTAAATTGTGGAAATTTCATAGAAACTTGCTCAAAGATAAAGGTATCAGGAGACTATCTTCTTGCTTTAGGAAGGTTTGATAAAGTTTCTTACAGTACCTTCGCAAACTGTCTTCAACAAAAGTAGCCATCAATAATTGCCACCCTAGTATCATCTCATGTTAACATGGACCTTATTTTATCTTAGTAAAATGTTAAAATCTTTTATTATAGCTATCTACAAAATGTTTTATATATTTTATGGGGAGGGGAAATACATCTAGCTCTTTGGCATCATGCAGGCAAAAAAATAATGCATTTCATTATTCTCTTGTTAAGGGAATTAAACACATACACTTAAACTTCATCTTAACTTCCTTTTGGATCCAGTGATGGGTATTGCTTATAAATATTATAAACTTATAAATAAGTTTATAATCAACTTATAAACTTATACATCTCTCAACTTATAAATATTGATGAGAGATGGTTCTCTACTATATTTGGAAAAAGGGCAAGTAACTTCTACCTTTACTTGGTTTCTTTTTTATCATGTAGAAATTCATTTTCTCCTGAGAAAGATGAAAACAAGAAGGAGGATTTGTCCTCTGGCTGACCAATGATTTACAGGTAAAATTTTTTTCACAAAATTGGTTGATTTTGATTAATTTTTCCTTATATACTGAGATAGATAAATAATGTTATCTTTATTATCATCCTATGTTATCCACTGGTGACAGTGAATCTCAAAGCATGAAGAACCTGAATGAGTTTTCCAATGGATTGGTATCATAGGGACAAAACTTCTAATGAATCATGTGCACGTATTTTAAACTTATTTGTTCATTCAAAAATATTATTGTGTATCTAGGATATGCTAGGCTGTTGTGCTAAATGTTGAGGATATAGTCATCAGTAAAACGTATGTGGTACCTTATCTCGTGGAGTTCATAGTCTAATACTGTGCTATTCAATATGGTAGCCACTAGTCACATAAGACTATTTATATTTAAATTCAAATGAAAGGAAATTAGAATTTAGTTATTCAGTTGTTTTAGTCACATTTCAAATGCTTAACAGCCATATGTGGCTAGTGGCTATTGTGTGAGACAGCACAGAAATTGAATATTTTCACTGGACCACACTGGTGGTAGAATCAAACAGATTTCACTTCAAATCATGGTTCCAACACTTAGTAGTTGTATGATCTTGGAAAAGTTACTTAATTTCTCTGAGCCTCAGTTTCCTGATTTGTAAACTAGGGATATAATAGCTATGCACAGCATTATAGTGAAGATTACATGAGATAATGTTGGGATAAAAATTAAATGAGATAAAGATTTTTAGGTGAGTAATTAGCATGTGGTGAACACTCAGTAATTCTGGACTATCATCATCATCTTGAGCACTGAACAGTCTGTTGACCATAGAAGCATTTTATGCTATTCAGCAGATGCTGGATGGATGGGAGAAGATGGATCTTGGCTGTGGTGTCCTTGTCACCCAGACTCCATTCTAGAGTTCTCCAGTGAAGTGCTTTTAGATTTCTTGTGCTTGTTTACTTGAACTATGAACTGCATGGGGTCACAAATCACCCTTTCAATATATTAGACTGCTTTTAAATATAAGAGAGTTTTGAGAACCACCCAACTCTTTCTTCTAATGTTAAACAACAAACCAAGGGACATAAGGACATTGTGGCTTTTAAAAAATGATATTGTAGTAAGTGGGCACAGCTAATGGGGTGAATTTATTAACATTATCTTAGGCAGAGTTACCTGCTAGTGCAGAGTAACAAACAGTTTTTATCCCCAAGGCCAGTTGCAACTGATTTGTAATAGGTTCCTATAGAGCTTTTGAGAAGTATTATAACGCCTATCAAAACATAGCAAGGAAAAAAAATCTGTGATCAATTAGTGATGTCTGCCAAGGGCACTGGAGTTAGGAAGGGTTGGCATATATTTACATATTTATCAACCTTTTTTAAAGGACAAGTTGATTACAGAAACAAGTAGGTTTCTTGTTTTTGGTTGCTATTGCTAATTGCAGCCATCTTTAGTAGATTAAAGTTTATCTGTCTGATGTCTAAAATTACCTCAGGCCTATTTTCTCTAGGGTATAAAATCCTGCACTACTTGAAGGCAGGGAGCAGGGACAGTGTTTTACATTTCACAGTCCATTAGTTCAGGTGACAACTCTTGAGATATGCAATTTATGCTATTACTTAGCTCCCAAAGTAGTGAGAGGTGGGAGGAAATAATAAAAGACGTAAAAATCTTTCTAAAGTACGATTACGCTGTGTCACTCCCTCTACTCAGGAGCCCACAGGGGTTCCCTGTTGCTAATGAGCATCTCTTTTTAACTTTGGAGATATTCTATAAGCCAGCTCCACATCCTATGTTTCTAGACTTATTTTTTTACAACTCACCCACAGCAGTAGTCCACTCCAGAGCGTCCCAAAGCTACACAGTGCCCAGTTTATTTTTCTTGATAATAGTTCCATATTTGTTGGTTTGATCTTCCCAACCAGATTATTGGCATTTAAAAAATAGGGTTACATCGTACATGTCTTATAAACTTCCCAATGCATTGACTGCAACGAAAAGTAGGCACTAAATGATAAGACCCCTGAGGATAGGGGCCTTCTTAACAGTCCCTGGGCTCAATAAATATTTGCTGATCGTGTTTCTTGATTGCAGTAGTTCAATAAATATTTCATTGATTCCCTGATCGAAAAGAGAAACTGAAGTATTCCTGTTATTTTTCTGTTATAAATTCATTGTAGCAGGTATTCTGTCTGTGTAAAGGAAATAACATGATGTTGTCTATAACAGGGATTGATTGACATTGAAAAAAAAAAAAACCACATCATTCTTCTAACAGTTTCCCTGAGGCAGCTTTTTGGGAGAGACCTGAGTATCTGACTAATTTCTGAAGGGTGATTTATGGTATATATGGCTAATGAGAACAGGGCAACTCTGGATATATATCTCTAGGTATTATCTTACAGCTATAAATTATGGTTAATAATCACAATCTAAAAATTCCAAACCCTTCATATGTTAAGAGATGTGATTCATAAACACTTTTACCCCAATCCTGAAAAATTATATTACCTCAATATGTTGTAAAGCAGCAAAACAATTATTAAAAAATTGGATTCTTTTTGCAATTATTTTGGACTATGGATTAAAATTGTATTATAGTCATTTACAGCCCCCAAAGTTATTTATTTTCTTTTGTTCCAACTAAAGCCATGAATGATTTAAAGGAGAAAGATTGAGAAAGGGTGGGCATGTATGAAGCTAAAGTGATATTGGTTTTATTAGTAAAACATGTTTACATAGGAATTGTTAAATATAAAAGAAAACAGCTTTGTTTAGCAACAAATAGGCAGGTGTAGAACTATAATTTTATAATATTATTGATGATTGTGGGGAAATTTTACTCTTAGTACTGTATTTAAATCACAGAAGTGTTGTAATATGATTTGAATTCTGTAAATTCTGTAAATTCTGTAGATACTTTCTGTGTAAGTATGTGACATTCCTTCCCTCTCTTCTTCTCTTTCTCTCTCTCTCCCCCCACCCCCTGCCCTGCCACCATCTCCCCCTTACTCCTGAATTCATCTGATTATATTAGATCTACCTTCTTACTCAAAACAATAGCTTTACAAGAAAATTCCAATATGGAATTAAATCCTGGCATACAAGTACATAGATAACCTTTTTTGATGAAGGAAGGTTTGTTTTGGGGCCCTCCCCAGTAGGCTAATATCTGAATACTAGAATGAGGCTGTATATGAATTCCTAAGTAGGAGGAACACAGTGGCTCTGGGCTTATTCAACTACTTAACAACACCCAGCGCACAGGACTCTCTCTCCCTTCCACGCCGTTGTACATGTCATGCCTTATTGCTATAACAGAAGCACTCTTTCCTGCCTGTCTCACCTCGGTAACTTCTATTTATCCATGAGGTCCTGATTAGCCCCCATACACCCCAACACCTCCCCCCAACACACACACCCACACACAACACCCCTACCTTTGGCTAGGTCAGGGACCCTTTCTCTCTCAGTGTACTCACAGCACTCTGAACTTGCCTCTTTCATAGCGAGTGAAACCTATATTGTCACTTGTCACCTTACTTGATTTTCTTCACACTTGCTCCTTGAGGACAGGGAGATGTTTTAATTTCCACAAAATGCCAGCACCTAGTCCAGTGCCTGACATTGAATAGAAACTCTGTGTGTATTGGTTTAATGAATGGATAGTTGGTAAAATCTTATTCAAAATTCTTCACAATTACTGAATAAATACAAGCAGTTTTATTATTAACTCTTCAAGGGTGAGAACTATGAACTAAATTTATGAACCCTCAGTGCCTACAGCAATCTTTTGCACACCGATGTATTGAAAGAAATGCTTGCTGCAGGGTTGAATTGCTACTTTCAGATATAATCAATAACTATGATAAGGTCCTTGATATTTCCTAGTTAGGAAAAGCTGGGGCAGAGGAAAGTTGGTTTTCTCAACAGAGGATACTAGTTTGTAAGTTTTATAGAAATTACCTGTTGTTGCTTCTAGAGCAAGCTTTCCAAAATTTATCTGATAGTGAGAATCGTCCGAGGGCCAGTCACAAAAATATAGCTCTCTTGTTCCCACCCCAGACCTACTGCATTAGAGTCTCCAGGAGTGGGGATTTTCCTCTGACTTGGGAGGTTTGGGATACTATTCACAGGACTTAAAAGCAGTTTTACCTAAGTGCTCTGATAGCCACATTTTATATTCAAAATGATAAATTTGCTTTTTCGTCAGATTATACAAAGTACATTCTATCTTAGTGCATCAGAATGATTCCAAATACTAAAAAGTTTCAACTTAGTAGAAGTCCATAATAATCAGGATTCCTTTGTGAGCCAGATTTTCTGATTTGATTAGCCTTGGGCCTGTTCAAATTAAATTTAAATACAAGCTCAAAAAGAGACAGTGAAACTTCAAAAGCGTCTCATCAAGGAGAAAACTTGAGAATGGCTCCTTTTCCAGGGATTTGGCCATTCCTACAAACTGATGGTACTCACCAGGTGAGTCTTTAACCTTCTCCCTTGCACGCCAAACAGGCACACGTGTGTAACAGCTCCCTGCCACCACCGTAAAGCAAATTACGAGGAACAAAGAACATTAGCCTTCCGGTGCTTAGGAGGGAGGTACCCTGCAGAAACACACAGGGGACACAGAACAAACAAGGAAGAACTAAGCGGCTAATGAACAGGACAGGAAACTAAACCAGAAAAATAAACAGGCAGAAAAAGCAACTGGTGACCAAACAAAGGAGCAGGATGACTCCGCCGAACCCAGGGGCCTGGTGCTCACCTGGGGCACACCTGCTGAACAGGTGAAGGGAAGCGGCTGGGGCTGAAGCCTTCTGTGGGTCCCAGCTCCCACCCCTCCACACCCTGAAACAGCGAGGGTGGCAGAGTGACCAGGAGAGCTGTGTCTGTGGCTCCGTGCTCTTTTGCCCTGATGGAAGACCCATGAATTCTTTATTACGAAGAGCCCATAGACAAGGCGATGGTCACAGCAAACAAGTAGCAGGAAGGACGGACTGAAACTCCTCAAAGCGATAATGTTCACTTAATTAAAAGAAAGCTTCTGCTTCTGCTGGGTAACTAGGTTCAACTATAGCCACATTAGAGGTGAGGATGACAGTAAGAGTGGTTATCAATAAATATTTGTAACTTGTTTGCGATACAAAAATCCTTTCCTTGGGAGGCTCCAATGTAAGTGGACACACACATATTAAATATAACGAACAAATATTTATTAAGCACCAGTGCTATGTAATGTACATATTAAATATATTTTGTTAAAGACAGTCAACCCGACGGTGATGCTGCATGTGTAAAAGTGCCTGAAAAGAAAGGTTTGATTATTAACATGTTTCTCAAATGCTCATTTGAAGTTTATTTGGGGTGGGGTAGAAGAGTGGGTGGGGAATTGTCAGAGAGTATTCAAAAGATTGATTCTCTTTATAAAGGGACACAATGAAATTTGCCATTTTCTGATTCATACAGAGCTTTCCATGAAAAATTCTATTTTTTTAGTGAAATTATATTTGTCCTGCTTGAAAACACTCTTGCACATTTTCTTAAGGAAAAAACTTCAAAGGTAAGTTAGAACCATTTCTGTATTTCTTAACTTTAGATTAATCAGAGGGGGAAATGTTTTTCATGGCTATAGAGCCAGAAGTGAGGTTGATGCACAAAATTTGAGCCATGAAATCTTATGTTTCCAAAACATGAGGCACAAATTTGCCTGGGCAATTTCTAGCAGCCAATGAAAAGAGGGAAGCACTGCCAGTTACAAGATCTAGTATATACATGAAAGCAAAAACCAAACCAAGAACAAAAATATGGATACTGAGACCAGAGAGAAATGTCTCCCATACCTGCTCTTAGACGGGATTCTGAGCAACAGAAAAAAAAAAAAAAAAATCTGTATAGTCCTTATGATAAATATCCTTCGCTTCAATTTCTTATTTTTTATTTAAGCTATCTTGCCGAATTGTATGAATTACTGTAAGAATTTAAATCTGTTTAGAACAAGGTTGGGATAAGTCAAGAGAGAGAAAAATATACCTGTCTGAATTAGGAAATGGAGACCCAACCTTCTGGAGCCCCTTTTCCCTTAGTTTTCTAAGTAGCTGTTCAGTCTCACTGTTCTACTTTTCTAAGAAAAATTTTGAGAATGCCTTCATCACTCTACAAATAAAAGTCCTTTTGGATTATTGTACCAGAGAAATACAAAGGTGCGGCTTTCTTAGCCCTGACAGTTCTGGGCCCTCCCTGTGGATGTCCAAGAAAAGGAGCTAAGTCCATGTCTCTCCATTCATGTTGACCTTTAGACAGAACACACCATAGGGAATAGCCTGGCACTTGAGCTTATCAAAAAAGTAGACTTTTTTTTTCTCACCCTTGGACATTTACTCTTTTCCCAAAACCGCCCTGTACTTTCCCATCTCTGCACCTTTGCCTGACTTGGTGTCTGCCTCTGGAAGCTTTTCCCTTCCCACATCTGTGTCTTGTCAGCTTGTAGAAATCATACATCTTTTCTAGGTCAATCCAAATGCCACTTCTTCCAGGAAGTCTTGTCTGCTTACCCAAATGCAATCACCCCTGCCCAAATCTCCCAGAGTCCCTCAACTAACATAGAATAAGAACACAGTCTGCACTGCATCTGAGACACCTATGGATAAGCTTTGTTTTGTCGATTGGATCAAAAGTTCCCTGGGCCTTTTTTTTTTTTTTTTTTTTTTTTTTTTTGCAACCTCCCGTGAATCTTTAATTTTTCAAAATAAAAAGTTAAAAACAATTCCCTGAGGATATTCATCTTTATACATCTCTCCCCAAAGATCTAGGACAGAGACTGGCACTCAGCAGTAGACCCTTGACAAGGACTGTGGAGTAACGTCCTGAGTGAACATTGAGGCGCTACATGTGAATGGGCTTTAAACTTAGAAAACCTGGGTTTGGGGCTTAGCTTTCCTTCCTACTTGGGAAAATCTGGGACAGATCGCTTAGTCTTTCTAAGCCTCAATTTTTCATCTGTCAACTGAGAATAATAGTGTCACTTCACTGGGCTATTATGAAGATTAAGTGAGATAATAAATGTGCTAGTATTTCATTAGCTGTAAGCACTGTGGCCATGTTAGTTATTATTATGATTGGTACTAAAGCAGCTGTATATATACAACCCTCAGAGTTGCCCTCAGTGCCAGTCAGTTGTAGGTGGAATAATTCTATGACAGTTTTAGCTTGTCACCCTTCCTATCTCCTTGTCATACTTTGTGACAGTCTAGAAGCACTCTTCATGGGAAGAAACCCCATTAACCAAGAGAATGAAGTTCACAGACTGGATGCAACAACAATGGTGCATCATGCTGTGTCCTACTTAGATAGTTCTCAGGCTTAGGCCTCATACTACCACTTTAACAGGAAAAATATATTAAAATAGCTTAATTACTACAGAAGAATGCTAAGAAATGCAAGTCAGAGCTTCTTTGTGAGCCCACTAACAGAGTGTAATCAAGGGAGAAGGAGGCTCAGTATCTTTTTCTCTATAGTTCAGAGACTACTAAAATCCAAATTAGAGCAAGGAATAGAAGTTTTGCTACACATCAGAAGGGACTGATGATTTCCCTGGTGTGACCTGGGCCCCATGCGGCCAGTGTTAGAAGCAGAAGAGGACTTCAGTGTCAGAGGAGTTGACCCAGTGGCCCTGGGACATGCCTCGTCATCTGAGACCACGTGGGGCGGAGCTCTTGTGGTGGCTATGGGATCTGTACCTTAGAGCACACATGAGACATACCATAAATGCACCATGAACTTGAGAAAGAGTGGAGTTGCCACTATTCTGTGGGTAGGGACCAAGCCAGACAAACGCTTTTCAATTTTATTAATGTAACCCTCTCAAACCCCTCCCCAGGGCTTGGGGAACCATGGGTTATTCCCATGTAATCAATCTCACTAATTGACTTCTCTCCATGATCCATCTTTACCCACTCACCTTTGCCATCAGGATCACCAGGAACTCATGCTGGCCCAAATCCATCTCATTTTGCTCCTTCTTCTTTAGCTCTAGTTTCAACTACTCTTTTTTCATCTTCATGCTTGTGTTCAGAAAAGGAGGTGGAAGGGGCCAAGAGGAAGTGTCCTTTTGTCCTGAGTTGAAACAAGGAATCCCCTTTCCTATGGAAACACAGCTGTTCATAGTGTGTGGCTTCCAAAGAGCTCTGAGAATTCTAGACTAAGAGGTTTTGCTGTGATCTAAACTTTCTTACATTGATTATATCATTCCCATGGGACTACACGATTTGTATTCCAACCAACCAATTTCTTCAGCCGTATCTTCCAGACTGAGAGGTCTATAAGGAGAAGAACTTGACTCACTTATTATACACTCACTCCATAAGAGGGACTTGCTTCATGTTGGTTGAATTGTATCATGTAATTTAGGGATCACCTATTTTAGCCAATACAGCCTTGAGATAGGAAAAACTTTTTCTCAGCCTCAGGGCTTCAATAGTCTGCTTTCTCTTAATTCAAATGACATTCTCCTGTTAAGTACACGGTCCACACCACTGAGTTCTATCATATATTGTCTATCATTCATCAATATAGTGATGTAAATATAATTAACATGTCTTCTCTTAATTTGGTTAAGTGCTATACTTGGTGGCATTTTTACTCCATCTCTACTGAATTCAATAGTTAGATATGATTTCTTTTCTTTTCTTTTTTTTTTAATCATCACCTTTTTTGACCAGGATTCTTTTCTTTCTTTCTTTCTTTCTTTCTTTCTTTCTTTCTTTCTTTCTTTCTTTCTTTCTTTCTTTCTTTCTTTCTTTCTTTCTTTCTTTCTTTCTTTCTTTCTTTCTTTCTTGCTTGCTTGCTGTGTTGGGTCTTCATTTCTGTGCGAGGGCTTTCTCTAGTTGCGGCGAGTGGGGGCCACTCTTCATCGCGGTGCGCGGGCCCCTCACCATCCCAGCCTCTCCCGTTGCGGAGCACAGGCTCCAGACGCGCAGGCTCAGTAATTGTGGCTCACGGGCCCAGCTGCTCCGCGGCATGTGGGATCTTCCCAGACCAGGGCTCGAACCCGTGTCCCCTGCATTGGCAGGCAGATTCTCAACCACTGCGCCGCCAGGGAAGCCCTAGATATGATTTATTTTGTGCTAAAAATAACAGAGATAGTATTTGGAAGAAATCAGAATGGACGAGCTGATAAATTATTTATAGCAATTTCCAGCAGCCTTCCAATCTGTTTTGTAATGTAGTCGAATCTTAATTTTTAATGTAGGAACCTATGAAAATCTGCTGGGTTGAAAAACATGACCTCTAAATGATACCACAAAGGAGCCCATCATGTAAGTGGGCGGACCCTTCCTTTCCCATCACCTCACGAGGGCTTCACCTCCAGCTGACCTTACCTGGTCCAAGCCGAGGGGAGTTGGTTGGTACAAAACCTAAGACAGGAAAGGTGGAGTGAGGGAGAAGCCCAGTTCTGAAAGGGGATAAAACAAACCACCTTGGGGGACCATTGTGTGCCATTTCAAAAGTTTGTTTTGACTAATGCTCTGTGCTATTCAACTTTATATCCTTAATCTGTTGTGTCTGTTTCTAGTAAAAATAATAATAATAATAATCGGGGGAAATTAAGGACAATGGGAGAGTGTTAGTGAATACAGATAGAGGAGAGATGAAAGCAGCCCTATGGAGGAAATGCCGCTTTATCTCTGATGATACATCTTAATGTGAATTTTGTCAATCCCATTTTTACCACTTGTGCTTCAGTAACAAAGCATTTGACTTGATATAGTCTTGCTCCTGATTAAATTCCCCAAATTGTTAATGGACCTTTTGCTGTTCAGAGAAATCCAACAGACCTGCTCACTTTGAGCTGTTGCATATTAAATGTTAGAACTTGTATGATCTTGGAGATCATTTGCTCCAAACTCCTCACTGAGCAGATGAGGAAACTGAGGCTCAGAAATGTTAAATGGCTTGCCCAAGGTCACACAACAGCTAATGAAAAGGTCGTATAGTAGTTCACGTCCTTTGAATCCTGGCTTCATCCTTTCTAGTACATATTTTCTTCCATACCCTGCCATCTCCACCAGAGACATATGCATAGGGTCTGAACCCTACCACATGTTTATTTTAAACCATGCTTTTCCTCAATATCCTGTTGTTTTACTTCTTTACTTCTTTACTTGCTTTACTTCTTTACTTACACTACTTCTTTACTTTACTTCAGCCTTTCTTCAACAAACCTAAGGAAAGGCACTCTATGAAAAAGAGTCATACTGTCTTTTACCGTGGGGTTCTCTGAATTTAAAATAGTAGAAGGCAGTGAAACAGTGATAATACATTTGAGGAACAGAGGGCAAATCAGATGATGAAGAGAGCAAAAGACTCACCTGCGTTAATACCACTCTGAGGGGAGCAAGGGAGACTTCCTTTGTGAATGGCAAAGAAAGAAGTTGTGACAGGGTGAGAGAGTGGCATGGACATATATACACTACCAAATGTAAAATAGATAGCTAGTGGGAAGCAGCCGCATAGCACAGGGAGATCAGCTCGGTGCTTTGTGACCACCTAGAGGGGTGGGATAGGGAGGGTGGGAGGGAGGGAGACGCAAGAGGGAAGAGATATGGGAACATACGTATATGTACAACTGATTCACTTTGTTATAAAGCAGAAACTAACACACCACTGTAAAGCAATTATACTCCAATAAAGATGTTTAAAAAAAAAAAAAAAAGAAGTTGTGATCTGTTTGTGCAAAACTTCAAATCCTTTAACCAGACAAAACAGAGTTTAATTTAGCCGACAAGAACGCTATGAATCACTGGGGTGGTGGAAGGTGAAACTCCCTTTGATACTCATAATTAGAAAATTGTGAGCAGAAATTGCTCACGTAAAATAAACTTTCAGTTGTGTTGCAACATGTTGGAGAAACAGGTAGAGACGGCTTGAAAGTTCTTAATGGTTGAAATTCCTGCAGCTTTTGCAAAGGGCTGTATGAATTGAAATCTAAATTTATCATCATGTCTGTGCTCCATGACTTAGTATAGCGCACTGGGTAATGATCTAGTCTAAGGAATTGACAGTTGTATTGATAATATTATAAATTGTGCATTTGTTAAATGCAAACTTATTTTAAGATGTTATTGTAGCCCCAGTGGCCCTCTATTTTGCTATCAGCTGAGTTAAACTTGGAGCAATATAGTGAAGAAATAAAAGGACCTATTTTCTATGAATTAAAACAAGATAGAAATAAGAAATTAAGTTACTATTACTCATCAAAAATAATTTTGTCCTTTTATGAAGATTTTCAAAGATAATAAAATAAGAGAGATCATATAATATACATTTATGTACCCATCACTTAGATCTAATAATTTTTAACATTTGCCATATTTGCTTCATATTGATACGTTTTGTTTCGGCTGAATTCTTTTGAAGTAAATTTCAGACACCATGACATTTCACTTCTAAACACTTTAATATACATCTATAAAAATATGAATATTTTTGGTATAACCACAACACCAATATCTCTACTAATATAATTGACAAATATTTCCTAATAGTGCCTAAAACCCAATTGATAATCAATTTACCCCATATATATTTTATAGCTGGATTTGTTTAAACCAGGATCCAATTAAGACCACACATTACATTTAGCTGTTATGACTCAAATTTCTTGTAATCCAAACCAATAGCACCTGTCCACTCCCCCTACCAACACACATTTTTTTAATATAACATTGACTTTTTTACATGACTACAGGCTAGTTGTCCTGTAGAATGTCATATTGTTTTTGGTGATGGTTTAACTTTTTCTTCTATTCCCTGTGTTTCCTATAAACTGGAATTTTTGCCTATAGGTCTAATTAAACTCAAGTGAAACATTTTTTGGCAAGAATATTTCATAGAAACTTAACAGTTCCACTCCTACAAATACACCTAAGAAAAATGAGAGCACATGGACACCAAAAAAGTCTCATTACAAGAATGTTCATAATAGCATTATTTACAATCACTCCAAATTGGAAACAACCTAAATATCCATTAACAGAAGAGCGAGTAAACAAAATGCAAGATATTCATACAATGGCGTACTACTTAGCATTTAAAAGGAATTAACCAGTGATACACACATTAGTATGGATACATCTTAAAAGCATAGTACTGAGCGAAAGAAACCATTCGTAAAAGTGTACATATTCTATGATCCCATTTATTTGAAGTTCCAGAACATTCAAAATTAAACTATGATGTTAGCAATCAAAACAGTGGTTGACTTTGGAAACAGGGGAAACTGGCTGACTATAAAGGGGCAGGAGGGAATTTTCTGGGACGATGGAAGAGTTCTATATCTTGACTTGGGTGTGGTAACATGGGTGCTCAGATTTTTCAAAACTCATTGAACTACCTTGACTTTTACAGTATGTAAATAACAGCCCAATAAAAGGAAAAAATAGGTGGCTCTACATACATCACATTGCATTTCTCAGGATACACACAGTTACTATTTGTGACACTAAGATCGATCACTAGAAAACATAAACATTTTAGTGTACTTTTTAATTTAAAAAAACAGCTGAGTGAGAGCATGGTGAGAATTCCAAGATCAGAGACACCTTTTGGATACAGTCCAAATTTTTTCCTCAAAATCAAACTAAGCCCTCTGAAAACGAAAAGGTTGTTCTTACCCTTTTGTGAGAAAGAAGGGCAACGTGGTGGGAATGGATGAGCTGAAACAAAATCTCATGGAAAAGTAAGGAGTAAGGAGATGCTGATCCAGAAAGATGAGAAATTTAGGGAAAAGTGAGAGAAAAAAGGTCCCAGGGACCCACCCGCCCACAAAATCACAAGGCAATCACAGTGTACTTTTCAGAGAGAGGAGGGCTCAGGAGCCGAGTTGGTGGAGATCCGCTGTGATAAGCAGCACCTCCCTAGCTTGGGCCCTGCAGAGTCTCCCAGCGCAGGGCCCTCTGCCGACACCTGCTTGGTGCCCAGCCACCCGTGTCACACCCTGGACTTCAGGGCCTGGAGCTGAGCCTGAAGAGGGGACCGCACTGCCCAGTCCTAGCAGCTGCATGGCACTCAGCACTTCTCAGGATAGGGGCCTGTGTGTCTCCTGGCTAGATGGGGTAATCTGAAAGCTCACTAAAGGGTTTTGTCCTCATAATTCCCAGAGGGATTATTGCTTCACTGACAGTTTTTAATCATACCATGTCGTGAAACAACATCGATACAAAAAGAAATATTGACACAACCCAGAGGGCTGAGGCTTCTGAGTTTGACATTTGTAATGGTGGGTCTGACTTTAAGAAAACCTGAGGTACCAAATCCTAGATGCTAAAAGCTGTTTTCACAAGGCAGGCTGCAGGGAAGGTTCACATTTACATTGCAAAAGGATGTTGTTTCACTTTATAAAAATGGTTTACCACCACTTTCCTTAGATCATCCATCCATCCGCCCTTCCCCCCGACACACACACACACACACACGCACACACACACACATATTGGTCACAGGACTCACAGTCAGTCGTTCCTTCTCTCCCAGCTGGCAGGAACACAGGCCGTGCATCACCAAGCCATAGGCAACTTTCCAGAGACGGGATGGGATTTATGTTTTCTTTGTGATGTGTGCGCTGTATTATGAAGTCTTCTTTCTATTAAGTATTTCAGAGCCTTAAATCTATAATCTTCCAAAAGTTCTCCTTAAAGAAAGGTATGGAAGAATGATTATTAAAACATGTATTGAATGAAAACATGTTCTATCTTAACGATAAACTATAAATCAAGTTAAAAGGATATTGTCTCACCAGAAACCATATTATTGAAATATGATAACGCTCTGTGGCCTCCTATGATTTGAATCATTTAATCTATTTATTTATTCATTTATACCCTCTTTCCGATATATATTTGAAAATGTTTACAAAGTACATGTGATTCCAAGGGATAAAATAAGAGATTGTCAAATCAAGATAGAAAGAAGATATGGGTATGGAAATAACACCAGGGCAAAGTTTAACATGTGTTGTCATGACTTGTCCAGTACTAGAGGCAGGAACAGATTTAGCCCTGAGCTTACTGGACTCGGGTATAGCAATAAAACCTTGCTCAGGAGAAATTCCTCCAGTGGATCCTCATAAAGGGGGCAAGGTGTGATGAGAAAGACTTTTCCCATCTCCACCTCAGATAGTAAAAGTTTCACTTAATTACTTCTCATGGTGCCCATCAGTTCATGGCTAAGGCCAAAGTTAAATGTAATAAAAGCAATTGTCCAAAAAACTCCCACCTCCCAAAAACCAAAGTGTGATCTAAGTATGTAGCCTTTGGACCAGTGGCTTGATTTAGAGAAATGTATGGGCGGCACATCCTTCAAATTGTCTTCCTTGAATACGGTATTTCCTACTTGTGTAATTTTCAAGAAATGCAGAGTAGAGAGTTTAAGGTTATAGTCTCTGGCAACAAATGAAATAACAACTGAGCTTTTATTGAGCATTTAATATGTGCCAGACATTCTAAGCACTTGACACGTATTATTTAATCCTCAGGATGATGTCATGAGGTTATCATTCTCATTTTTAACAGATGATGTAAAGAGGCATGGGAAGGTAGAAGTTGAACACACTTTTACCTTCCCATGCCCCTTTAAATCATCTGTGAAAAATGAGAATGATAACCTCATGGCATCATCCTGAGGATTAAATAACACTGAAGTATTAGGGAATAAAAACTGGGCAGTCTGACTCCACTGTCTTATACTGATTTTAGGAATATGGCTCTGGTAGGTCACTAGTGTAGGTCAGAGCCTAGAGAAGGAAAGACTTGGCTTAGGTCTCCCCAAACTCAGAAACCTGACCAGGTCAACTGCCTGAATATTTCCATCTCACCTCTACATGAGTGATTTTGTCCATTTTTTTAAATAGCCTCAAAATAATAGTATAGATCCAGAAAGATATGTACAAGGAAAAGATAGCCACCCACCTTTTACAGGATACCTTTCTAGGGCAGAGGAGAACACATCTCTTCCCAATCAAAGGAGTCTCCCCAGGTCTGTCATCCAGTCTGATATGTTTTAGAGCATTTTAGGTTAACCTAAAAGTGCAGTTAGAAGCCTACTAAAGTGAATCGACCTTGCTATA
Source organism: Eschrichtius robustus (assembly GCF_028021215.1). Classification (NCBI taxonomy): domain Eukaryota; kingdom Metazoa; phylum Chordata; class Mammalia; order Artiodactyla; family Eschrichtiidae; genus Eschrichtius; species Eschrichtius robustus. The sequence goes on along the minus strand of NC_090829.1, from coordinate 61,482,204 downwards.
TGTCAAGTGCTTTACATTTATCTTTAGTTCACTGAAAAGCCTTAAAGTCATAACCCAGTGTTTCTCAAAGTGTGGTCCCTGGACGGGAAGCATCAACATATCCTGAGAACTTACTAGACATGTAGATTCAGGGACCCCACCCAGACCTACTGTTTCAGAAACTCTGCAGGCAGGGCCCAGCAATCTGAGTTTGACAACGTCCTCCAGGTGATTCCGATGTACCCTAAAGTCTGAGAACAGCTGCCCTAAACCAGCTGCCCTCTTTAGCAGAAAGAGCTAAGGCAGGACATGGCTTTTATCTCTCAAGAGATGACAGTATGATGGAATTGGAAGGAACGTTGGCAATGACCTCCCAGAACCAATTCCCTTTCTCATAGATGAGAAACCTGAGGCTCAGGGACGTAGAGTGATTTGCCTGAGATCACACAGCAAGTGAATAGACAAAATGGGCTTGACCCAATTTTCTTGACTCCAGGTCTGAAGTTTTTCCTCTGGCACCAATTCTTATTTGTCCTCTGACAGTTATATTACCTTCAGTGGTGATTTTTCTCTCTTTTCTGTAATGTCTCCATGGGCGGAACCTTATAAAAGTGGTTGCTGTATTCACTCCCCTGAATCTTTCTCATCCTGACATCGGATCCACCTAAGAAGGTGAATGAGCAGGTACTACTGTGGGTGATTCACTCTCTCATGTCATCCTGTTCTGTGTACATTGAAAATGCTCCAACCCAGTGAACTCCTCTCTAGAACTACTGACACTCATGTTTTTGAAAGCTTAAGAAGAACTTACATTCCATTTTCTGAAGAACCGTAAGATGAGCTTTCAAATCATTAGTTATAAGGATCATCAGAGAATGCAAAAATCCTAAATGATGCCTTTTGGTACGGGTTTCTAGTTTCCCTGAGTTTTCCAAAACTTTTAAACACATAGAAACCTGAGAAGACAAGTTACTTAACTTTCCTGTGCCTCAGTTTCCTTGTGTAAAATAATGCTTCACTTAAAGAAATGTTATGCAAATTAGGTAAAATGATATACACCAAGCCTGAGGCCTCACATAAAGTAGATGCCTAATAGTTGTTAGTTCATTCTCCCTCCTTTCTTCCTGGTCTTGTTGGTCTTAATATCTGACAGGTGATTGGAGGTACCATGTAATTGTTAATGACTTTTCAAAGACAAACATAGGAGCAGTTCATCTTGTTCCATAAGAAGCTGCTGGCTGATGTCTCCTTTTTCATTTTTCCCTGTGGTTGTTCTAAGGGATTTGCTCTGTTTTGTATTAATTGGATTCATATGTCCTAACCTTTCCTTTATCAACCTTCCTTCCTGGGACAGGGAAAACCAGATGACAGGGCCTACCAAAGAAAAACATGTCATCTGTTGGCTTCAGGAGAGTGGACCTAAAGGGGCGAACTCTGTATTATGCTCTTGAGGTACATTAGTAATTTTTAGAGCAGTAATTTAGGTTGACATTGAATGAAAGAAGCTTTCTCACATATGATTTTCCCATGGCATGTTTTGGGTGAGCGCTAGAGAAATAGAGGATAAAAAGAGTCCCTTGAATTGTGTTTTGGTTGCTCAAGTTCTGCAAAATTCAAGCATGGATTTCATATTTTTGAAAAGAATACGTATTTTAAAACAGTAGAAGTTGAGCTTTATGCTGCATTGGTGTACCAAGCTTGCCTTTTTTTAAAGTCTGTCTATGAATCCTCACCTATCATTTCACTTACCTTTTGACTCTTCGCTTTACTGGGATCACAGATATCATTTTTCTATAAAACAACGTTGCCCAGTGTGTGTTTTCTAACCATCAGGGCAGGCTGCCTGACCTGCAAACCCAGTTCTTCAAGCCATCATCAGTATTACTTAATATTCACCATTACAATCTGTGGAATTAGGAGGTAATAATAGTATTCACAACAAACTACAGAGGTTTGTGGTAGCTTACTCTGATTCCCCACCAAATGTCCTAGAATGCTTATGGAAGATTGAGATAATATTCCAACTGCCTTGCGATACTTCTTGGAAGTAGCTGTTTATTTTGTTCTGGTGTTGTTTTAAAGTATCTTAAAAATGTCTTGAAGTATATATTCTACTTCCACTTCACTAAGTACTGATTTGGTTATTTAATAGTTGACACTCCCTATCCAAACACTAGGTCAGACTCTGAAATTTCGTCTTGTCACTTTCCTGTGAAAATATACTGCTCAAATTAAAATACAACTGACAAAAAGGTAATAGAAATGGATGGTTATTCCACTCCAAGAGACGAAGGGAAAAGAAAATCACCTTTGCGAGGGTTAACTTTCTCAGAATCAGATATTGGTCCTAGCTACAGTTTCATGTCCCCCACCGGCTGCCAGAAGGGCAGTGAGCGAGGTAAGGGCGATGCTGGAGATAATTGGTGGTTTCTCATGCAGTTCTGTTTACCTCGGAGAATGGCTCAGATTCATGGGGTGGCTCATCTGTTTGTTTCCCAGGAGTGTCCTCCGCATCAGGTACAAATGACTTGTTGTTCCCCCCCGGCCCGTCTGCCTCCTTGGTGACGGATAGACGAGAACTGTTCCCTGTGCTCTGGGACTCTAATGTGATCTGGGTCGTGCTGGTGGCAGGAGGGGAGGGGGAGGGGGGCATCGAGGGGAACAAGGGGAAGTTAACACTAGGGGAACTACAGTCTTTCTTGGAAAAGAAAGTGTGTTTGTGTTCTAGGGCTAGTGCCCTTCTCTCACAGCTGCTATAATATTGATCTAGCCGTGATTCAGGGTTCGATGTTAACATCACCCTCGTCAGTGGGAAAGTGAGCCAGGGAAATGGAGAACTCAGTATTTCTTCTGATGAAGCAACTCCAAGAAACTAAATATTACAAGGAGGGTGCGGGAAGGAACACCACTTCTTTGAGTCTCATGGTAGATACAGGAGCCTTGAAATGAATAGTAATACCTCTGGCTTTTATAGCTCCCCTATAACCCAGGGGCTTGAAGCTCATTGTACATTAGTCAAAATCACCCTGTCAAGGGAGGCGATCCCAGGATACATATTAAGCAGGAGGAAATCGAGGCAAGAAGATTAGCCGCTTACCCAGATTCCCATACTAATACTACCATTGGCAGAGCTGGGAACTCACAACGCCCCGATTATCCCATGACCTGTGGTTTGGACAGTTGGCCACCTCACGGGAGCTTGCAGGACTCTCTAAGAGCTCATGGCTCAGTCCTCAAGCATTTCCACTATTTGCTTGTTAGCATGCCTTGAATTTCCACCACTAGCAAGACAAGTGTTTGAACAAGTTATTGTATCTCTACAAGAACGCCCTTTAAAGAATCTATTAATAACCACCATGCTTTGGGTGTCTACTATGTGTTGCCTAAGCACTTTTTATGCAATATTTCTCATCCTTAAAGTAGCCCTGCCAGGTAAGTATTAATATATTAATGTAAAATTAAGAAGCAACTGAGGGCCATTAGAGTTCAGGGAACTTGCCCAAGGAGGGTAGTGAAGCTCAGAGAATTTAAATAACATGCTCTAGGTCACACAGGTAAGAAGTGCTGAAGCCCCAAATTGAGGGATGCCAGGTTCCAAAGCTTGTACTCTTCTATGGAGTCATGCTTCCTCTTTTAACCTTTTCCAGGGGAAACTTAAGCCATCTGCACCTTTCCTTGATAAGTTTATCAAAGATTAACAGACTAATCACCTTGCAAACTGGAGCAAGATTGAGAAAGGGAGAGAGGCAGGTGGTGGGTTTTAGGGACCTGGGTGGAGGAGAAGAGGGGAGGTGGCCTAATATATAAGGCACACTTTGCCTCATTCATAATTGTGCCAGGCCCCTGCCAAGTTTCCTTGTAGGTGAGTGTGCCACTGCCCAATGCTGCAGCTCAGCTTCTTAGGCACCTGCCCGTTCAAGAGAGAACTCTTTACGTGTTACGTTTCATTCATCACAGCCTTTCTATGCAGATGGACGTGATTGTAACCAACTTCATTACACAAACTTTACATCACTTCTTGGTGGCTCCTTAGCCATCATTCCTTTGCCATCTAGACTGTGAGCTGCTCCAGGGTGAGGACTGTGTCCTATTTACGTCGGAGCCACCATGACAGTGTCTTGAAACACATAAATGTTCACAGGGAAGAACCATTAGAGGAGTGTTGGTAATGACTTCATTTTACTTGCTGTCTTCATCACCATGGCCTATAGGAGATGAAAAATTTGGTGCTGAGGCAAGAAGGAACAGTGAGACCTTACCTCTAAAGTTAATCACTTAGATATCTATTAAGAAACTACTATAAGCAAGGTATTGTGGGAAATACAAAGATTTGGAAAACTCTTCGGCAGCATTTGCAATGTTGTTAAGGAAACAGAAAGATTAAGAACAAAGTATAATAGAAATTAAGGTACCTAAGAGCAGAATTCAACAAACTGTATAATGCAGGCTCAGAGATAGCATGGTGGAGAAACTGGCTACGTCAGTATGAGAAATGTTTAACAGAGATGACATATGTGACCTTGACTTTGAAGGATAAGTAGACAGAGGACAGGGATTGCCGGAGGGAGCTATTCTGGTCAACAGAAGAAAGGTTAATCAGAGGTGACTTCGTTTAGAGGAATGGCAAGTAAAGAAATACACTTGGAAGATAGAGCACACGGAGAGATGTAGTGGCAGATGGGAAAGAAAAATAGTTTATGGAGAGCCTAAACCTTATTTTAGAGGAAGAAAGGAACCGGGGAAGATTTTTGAGAAGGAAAGCAACGTGATCGGACTTGTGTTTCAGAGCCACCCTGTAGATAATATGGAAAGGAAATTGCTCTGTGAAAGCAGGCAGGCTAAGTGATTTCTTGACTATTTTCTTTGATCCTAGGGTAAGAGTCCTTTGCAACATTTACTTTGCAGAGGCCATAAAACCACATCAAAACGAATCATGCACTATCATCCTCTAAGTTTCTGGTTCCAGTGGGCCTGATGCAATGCTTAGGTTTACTGAAATTTCAAGTAATCAGAGCGGGAGGGAAATCATCTTAGCAAACACAGGCCATTTGTGTAGAACACCAGATGAACTCACCATCAAAGTCTGTGTCAAGGAGAGTGAGAAGCATCACCGGGCAGGTTAGGGAGGGCCCTCCTATTTCCTGTGCACAGTGTCGAGCTGAGTTGGGGGGGCAGGGGTCCATTCTGTCTCACCCAGGACAGTTAGGACTTGAGACACCTTCTGCGGTGAATCTTGGTACCTCGACACCAGGAGCACTTCGCCTGGTTTGGGTAGTTTGCGTTTTTGTTCCATCAGGCATAATGCTGCCGAGCACTTAGAGGCACATTTTCCGCACAGTGTGTAGGGATTTAGTGGTACAACTCCCATTCACGTTAATGGAAATCCCGCCAGGAAATCTCCATCTGGGCCCCACTGAAAATTCACCCCTGATTGTTCCGTTTGATTTGTTTCACCTGTGTCTTCCTCCCTTCTGCTCTGAGGATGTTGGTGGGCCCGTTAGTGGCAGCCCGAACTCCGCACTGAGTTTTAATCCCCCGTCAAAGTGAGGAGGCTCACAGGTGTCTTTATTGCACAAGGAAAGGGTGGATTTAGAGTGGTTTCATTTGAAGCTATAGTGGTTCTAAGAAAGTCAACGATCCCCTGCTTTCAGGGCAGATATATGCTCACCTTCAAAGGTGAATTTTGTTGTGTTCGGTACAGAAGTGAGAGAAATCGAGTGAGTCCCCAGTATGATGGGGGAGCCGCTGGAGCCACCTGCCTGGGGGTTCAGGACACAGTGGAGTCCAGTCCTGAGGAGACGCAGGCTGGTCAAGTGCACCAGTGTGGAGAGCTTCTGGAGAGGGGAAGTCAACCGTTTCACTCCAACACGCGCTCAGTCATCGTCCTTCTCACACGATGTGCCTGCCACATGTGCACTTTTGAGGGTAGCAAATATTATTGCTAAAGGTTGTGAATTGTTACATATTTTCCTCTAAAATAGGTAGTTTCTTTAATTTAATAGTTTCTTTCAGAGAGGCTTGATTTGCTCTTGCCCGTTTAGGTACCACAGCATGCTGATTATTGGACTTTTCATGATGTTGGGACATGGTGGCTGGTTTGACACCAGGACTCAGCTGACACGTTGTTTCTATCCTTGGCCACTGTCCTTGGCCCGTCTGATGTTCACGCTGGTCTCAGCGCCCCTTGTCTTTATGTCCTTTCCGTGCGCTCTTGTGTACTGACAATTAAACGAGACCTAAAGATGTGAGCTGTGACTCTTCCCTTAGGATCTCAGTGCTGTATATTTGGGAAACTCGACTTCAGATTCAGGATAGAACTTTGCCTTACAGCTCCCTCACCACTTAAAAATGTGATTAAGACTATGGACTCTGGAGTCAGACTGCCAGGGCTGACATCCACTGTGTGCCCATGAACAAATTATTCAACCTCTCCAAGTCATTGTTTTCACCTCTGTAAAATATAGACAATAATAGTGCTATGAAGTAGGCACTAGGGTAAAACTTAAATGAGATAATCCATGTAAAGAACTTAGTACTGTGTCTCCTTTATAGGAAGAGCTCAAAAACTATTGCTATTATTAATTATCATTACGTCTGCAATTCCAAATAACAGTGCAGGTATTTTATATATAGAAGCAGAAACAATTTAAAGGAGACTTTGAGTATGCTACTTTTCATTCTGCGTATCGTCTGCTTCTTTACATAATGTGTTCTTTAAAAAATAACCTTTAAAGGTTAGCTATAATAATAATAAGGCAGCATTATACATGTGTAACACTCTATGGTTTACTCCCAGCCACCATGCGAGATAGGCAGCAATGATACACTCTCCCCATTTCCCAGGTTGGGAAACTGAGTCACAAAATGGTAAATGGCTTCCTAAATGCACATAGCTAGTATGTGATGTGACTGAGACAATCTCAATTTCTATTTCACTAAATATGGTGTGTCTTACACTTGCAGGGAAGACACACAATAGAAAGAAAACAATAAGATTTTCTGAGCAAAGGAAATGGGAGGGAAAAAAAATCTGGGAAAGCTGATGTAATTCACTATCAGAAGAAGCCAAACAGCATTGTCCTGATGCCCTTGTAAAGCCAATCATCTTCGACCTGTAGATGTTTAATTGGAAATGATTTGGAAAAACACAATTCACATTCTGTGGTAGCAACTTGTTTCCTTAAGGGTAATTTCACTCTTAAGTGATCTCAAATTCTACCAGAAAGATATAAACAAGAATATTGTACCACAGCCTTCCCAAGGAGCAGTGTTTCAATCTGCATTTTTATCATCATCATGAATTATTTATTAAGAAACAAATTGCTTATAGGGGCACGCTAAAAACACTGTCCAAACAGACAGTGAAAATCTCCTAGATCTCATCTTTGTCTCTGCAAGTTAATAATCTAATGCAATTCCACAAAAGTAAATGCATACACAAACAAACGAAACAACATTAAGCCAAATGGGTCAATGATAAGCGAGTTATACTGTATAATTGAGAGCCTCTGGATCTCTGTTAGGGATTTCATTTTTCGTGCCAAATTTGAGTCTGAATTATTTTCTGAACTGGGAGGAAAAGCAGCAAATGGTGTAGAGACTGCTTATGTTTTCAGCCTCTTGAGGACTGGTCTGAACTCTTGCTTTGCCTTGTACCTCAAGCACTTGTCATAGAGTTGACACATACTAGATTGTGGGTAAATGATGCTGGGCAAATCAAGTGAGATAACAGGATAGGTACGCAATTAGTCGGAGCTATATTGACAGAGGGAAAATTCCAAAAACATCCTGAAAAACTTCACGGAAGAGGCAACTACATTAAACAAAGGAGCTTGACCATTATTTCACTCCTGGTGAACCGCTGTGGAAGTCTAGCCACACAATCTCAACTGTAACTTGCTGGGGAAAGGAAAAGTAAGAATGTCCCTACTACTCATTCTCAAAGGAAGAATAGAGATTTTTAAAAATTTATGCTAAAAAATTTGTTTTATTTTTAATAGAATTATTACCTAGTATAATGACATGTGAAAAGCTCACTTTATTTTGTTGTATATAGTCAAGCATATAGCAGAAAGTTCAGTTTGTAGATTAATTTACCAACAAAATAATTCTTTGGCTTCCATTGATCAGTTAGATGAGAGAGGAAGAAGGGAACTGTAGATTGATCCCTGGAAAAGAGAGTCAGAAAGAATTTCTCTCGCAAGGATTGTCCATCTCACTTAACTCTTAACTTCCTGATTCAGAAAGCCATTCAAATGAAAACTTTAATTGAAAATAAGCAATAGACAAATTGTCTCCTCAAAAATCCCTCTACTCTAGAGTTTGAGGGCTCCTCAGTGTTCCAGAATTCCATGTTCCCTTTTTCCTTATCTCCTCCTGAAGAGTTTTGATTCACTCCTAAGAAACAGTATCTCCTCTCCTTCAATGAATGTCTGTATTTCATGCCTTCTCTTTGGATGCCATATCTTAATTGTAATTATACTCAGAACCAGTTTGGCTAAGTTGGCTGATTTAGCGGCTACCAGGCAGAAGAGTCTTACTAGCTTGCATGTCAGCTCAGACACAACAAGGAGGTGGTCACGGGGTCCTTGATGGCTCCTGGTAAGAGGAAAGGTTGTTCAAGCAGCATTTGGAGTGGAACTAGAATTCCCAGGAAATCTCATGAAGACTAGATGTTCTTTTGTTAGAGCTTGATCTTGTTTCAAAAGCTCTCTATAACATGGGAGAATGTGCTTGTTAACAAATGTGTATACTTTCCTTTTTCTGTATACAGTGCCCCCATTGAAATGAGAATACTTGGGCTAAGTTCATCATTTTGCACATACACATTCACTTACAAGAATTCCAGACCTTGTCCTCTGTGCCAAAGACCTTTCAGTGCTCCCTCCAACAGGAAAAAATAGTCCCCAAGGAAATTTTGCTGCTGTCTCCAGTGTTTTGATTTGGTTTGTTTAATAAATATTGAAGTTACGCATAATAGAGGGATGAGGTTCAGGACAGATAAACAACCAAAGTTCAAAGCAGAAAGGGATACAAAACACAAAAATTATGGGGTAGCATGCACACCTATCACCGAGTTAAAACTATGTTCTAATGTTTGTAGGACTTTGTGGTGTTGTTGGGACTGTTTGTTTTGTGGCAACAATACTGTAGTTATGATGTGCTTTGTGTGATTTTTCCTGTTTTCTCCAGTTGCTAATGGTTTGGGACTCTAGTGCATCCATACCAACTTTTGAAATGTATTGGACGTTTTTGTTTACTAAATTTTAAATCAGAAATCGGAACCAATTTGGAGAAATACGGCTGATATGATAAATTTCTCTGGCATGACTGGTATTTATTTCTTCAGTTATAACATCGCTATCCTTTTATGTCTCTGAGTAATGTGGAAAGCAAGTCTTAATCTTAACTGAGGACATGTGAAAATGAAAGACTGAAAACTTATCTGCCCATTAATAATGTTGCTTCCCCCAAAAAATCATAGTTGAACCCTTAATCTCCACTAAGTAACTACTTTTTATGTTATTTTATTTAATCCTCATAAGAAGCCTAAAAAGAGATACTATTGTGTTGCATTTAACAAATAATCTAGAGATATTAAGTAATTTACCAAAGGCCACACAAATCATATGTGACAGATTCCAGGATTCAAGCCCAGGCAGTCTGAGTCCAGAGCCCCCATGCTTAGCTGCTTTGCTATGTCATTGCTTTATGTTGATTCTTCACTCTCTACCAGCCATTTCATACTAGTCTTCAACATGCTTAGGTGTTAGTAGATCTGTACCTTCTGCTAGGTTTTAAATATTCTGAGTCTAAGGATTATTTCCTTAAGCAAATGTGTAATCCCACAGTTCTTCAAATATAGTAGGTGCTCAGTAAATTCTTATTAAATTGGGGAACTTCCCTGGCGGTCCAGCGGTTAAGAGTCCATGTTCCCACTACAGGGGGTTCGGGTTCGATCCCTGGTCAGGGAGCTAAGATCCCACATGCTGTGCGGCACGGCCAAAAAATTAAAAAAAAATAATAAATTCTTATTAAATTGAATTTAGTCCTTGATGCTCCTCATAATCTACATGTTCTCAACATATGGATGAATTAGCTCCAAGTTCTTTCTTGAGTTCCTAACCAATTCAAGTGTCCACAAGACATCTCCAGGTGAATGACCTGCAGCTGGTGCCTCCACTGCAACTTGTTCCAAATCCAGTTTAGCATCATTACCTTTCCCTTTCCCCAGATTATTTCTCTTCTGTGTTCTCTGTCTCCGTTTACAGCACCCCTATCCACCGTGTGCCTAATTGAAAACTTAGGAGACATTTTCCACATCTTTGTTTTCAACACTCTTTCCCCATCGTCCAGGAAAAAAAATGAAGCCTTTTAGAAAAGCTATCACACATTTTATCACAATTTAATATTCATCCTTTCCTTTAAAATACATGTATTGAACACCCACTCTGTGTCAGGTGCTTTTCTAGGGACACAAAGATGAGTAAGATGAAGCCATCCTCTGAGAAGACATAATATAGTGACAAGGAAAGTGGTTGGATATAAAGGTGGATTCTAGTTATTTATTTCTGTTACCCTAGAGAGAAAATAACCCCATGAAAGCAGGATTTTTAAAAAACCTCTGATGTCTAGCATAGTACCTGACACATAGTAGGTAACATATATAAAGGCTTAAATAATAAATGAATTAAACTATGTACTACCTATGGTATATTATGGATTCCTTCTCTTGTACTTCACATGATATGGTACTGACGCTTGCTCCCATCTAATTCTTATTTGACTCTGGTTTATTCTATGGTGAGTTGTTGGATATCATCTCTCAATCTAAATTATAAGCTCTCTGAGTCAAGGGATTGCATCTGTAATCCACACAGCTCAGTGCAGCACTTCAGGGGTCAAGAGAGACTCAATATTTATTGAACTGAGTGGGCACCTGGGCCCCGTTGGTAGACAGTATGAGAGTCATGGGACACTCTGAACATTTTTCCTTTAAGTTCTAGTTTGTGCTGTGTCTCAGTAATGGGTCATTAACAGGTTGGCCTTCAGGGTTTCCACCTCGATTATTTTACTATAGGATTGAAGTTAGGAAACAACCGGTTTAGGGCAAGATCACTCACTGAGTTCAGAAAGGGGCCATATGCTTCTTCTGAGTCGGGGCTGGAGCCCCATTTAGTTAAGTGGTAGGTAAACAGTAAGTGGGGCACAAGGTAAAGCTTGATGGTGTCTGCCAAACCTTTCCCTTCTCTATGCCACTCAGATTTGCTGCAACCTCACCCATGCATGAGACAGTGAAGAGGGAACAGTCAAGTTATTTACTTATTTACCACTGGAGTCAGCAAGATTTTTTTTCCCCCTTAAGCAGTTAAAATGAATAGCACAGTAGAGAGAGAACTGCAAACACTGGTTCCTTATAAAAGAATATGTGAACTGGTTTTGATAACACCAATGGCTACCTGACATACATTCTTCCTACAGTGTTTTAACAAGCTGGACTATTTTTAGGGAAATTCTTTGCCTTGAACTAAATTTATGGCCTTAAAGTCTTCTCGTCTATTTTTTGTGTGTGCGTGCTCCAACGGTTCAATTTATAACTGACACCTTTACTACCTACCAGCATATCGGTTTCATCTCCCAGAGGAAGAGAAAACCAGACCCTGTGACTAGTGAACTGGATTGAAAATCTAGTCTAATGCTGACAGATAAATGCACTAATTTTCTTCTGTGACCGGCTCTGCATTGCAGGGTGAGCCTGCTTCTAACAACTCCCTCAAAAGGCTCTGTAACCCGTCCAAAAGATGATGTCAAGTGCTACAAGGACCCAGGTCAGCCCGGCATCATAGGTAACAGTTACCCCAGTGATAAAGTTACCAGGCAGGTTTTGAATGAGATTGTGTTTTTAAATGAAAGACTGGCTGGAAATGTAGACTTGGACCAAGCATTAATAGGGGAAAATTTGAGACAAACAGAGGTTAGCATTGGGTTTCTTTGTGATGTTCAGCAAAGGTCAGGGAAGGTTCTAATACAGAAGGAACCCAAAGTTTCAATGAGGAGTAGTGGCGTTCCACTAATGTGTGAGCACATAGCCTAGACAGAGTGAACTCTAGGTGTAGTCAAGAGCTGTTTTGTGACATGGAAGCCCTAGTCATTCAACTGGAACTAGTCACTTAATTTGGATAAACCCCTGAGCGGTTGAAGACCTGCTGACTGTCTTGTTTAATTTTATTCTAAGGAAGAAATAACCACCCCTCTACCCCCATGCCAACTGTTTAGGTCAAACGGGGAGGGAAGACATAAACAGCAGGCATGGAACGTGTCAGATAGCCTTTGAGACTAGCTTTATAATTTTCCTCCTTTACTACTAGAGCCATGGCTTGGGGTGGGGCAGCTCATGAATGGACCAGAGCCCAAATGGCAACCATGTTCCCATTATCCATCTGTTGTGTTTCTTCACAAAGGTTTAAGTACAAGATTGATTGTGCATATCTGACAATGTGAAGTGTCTCTGAGTAAAGAAACTAGAAACAGTTTCTCACTCTGGACAAAAGAAAGAAGAGGTACATGCAGAAGATGAATGGTGGAAATCGAGGCAGTGAGGACATAGAAGATACTTGTGTTGTTAAAAATAAGAAGAGGAAGCAGAAGGAGAAGGGGAAAGAGAAGGAAAAGTATTGAGAAATCTGTAATTTGAAATACATGGGTTTAAAGTGCCTATACAAGTTGACTTTTAGAAAAAAATAAAGCTCTCTTTAAAGCAAGCACAGCTAGTGAGAAACCGTGTCCCCACGAGAAACAAGCTGTATGTAGAGAAGAGGAAAGAATTTTAAAAGCACAAACCTAAAATGAAACTAACTGCAACTAAAAGGAAGAACCGGGTCGTTTGCTCAAATGAAGAGTTTACTACTGTTGGCGTAAACAAAGCTAAACTATTTTCAATTTTAAAAAAGACAACAAAAACTGGGAACTGTGTTGTGTGGATGGTAATCAACACGGGGATAAAAAACACAGAAACACGCAGCATCCGTGCTGTGGGGCACCTCGCTGTTCAAGGTGCGGATTGGACTCGCTGACACTTGCTGTTATAAACCCAGGAGGACGCGTTCCCTGACGCTCCACCAGCTGCTGCCCAGCCTTCTCCCGCCCAGGCCGCCCACACAGGCTCAGCCTCGCTCAGGAGAGCCGGTGGGTCCACGGTGGTAAAGCCCGGCCCCGCCTCCTTCCTCCGCGTCACCTGTTTCTTTCTCTATGGCCCTTCTTGATTGGGAAGAGAACTGTTTCGTCAATGATTCCTGACTCCACTGGACTTCAGAGGGGTCTTCTTTCTCTCCTGCTTCATCATAAAAGTGAACTTTGCTTGAAATCTTTCCAGTAGGAAGACAGAAAAGTCAGAAAAATAATACCTTCACAATATAGTACTTTACCTTCAAAGCCCTTTCCCACACTTTACCTCATCCACTACTATCCTGTGAGGTGGCAGGGCAGGTGTTCTTCAGCTCACTTTGCAGATGACGATGACCCTGAGGCTCAGAGAGGTAACGTGTTTTCCCCAAACTCACACAGTGGGTAAGTGAAGTCCAGGGCAAGACACAGACTCCCAGTCTTGCACTTTTTCCAGAACACATCAAATTTCATCACAGTAAGCATATGCTGCTTTCTACAAAGAACTTTGGAGTCATCTAGATGACAAAATGTGTTTTTCAATTGTTTACTTGTGTGTATTGCTACTACTGCTTTACTTTCACGTTTCAAAGTGATTTACTTCTTGAGAGGCAGGTAGTTATGTTTTTATATAAGTTTTCATTTATATAATCATAGCTTTAGTTATATGCTACTTACGTGTCCTTGGGATCTCTCGCTAGATAGAAGGATAGATAGATACCAAATAGGGATTATAGACATGGACTTTTAAGATATCCATTTCTATTTGTTTCCTAAAGAAGTAGTTTTACTTGATGGCATTTTGTGTTTTTCTCAAGTCTCATTTAAAACTTATGCAAATTTTTAAGGCCCAGAGATTTTTGAAACAAGAATTCAGGAGGAATTCTTAATCACAATACACCCAATATCTTCCAATGATTTTAAAGTTTCACTAGAGGGCACTCCCACTTCATGGCCAGGAGGCAGCAAGGACAAAGGACCAGAGTGGTCTGGATGCTTAACTCGTTGTACATACTATTTTGTTTTCTTTCTCACTCTCTCTCGTCCCATTTCTCACCCATTGTATAAAAAACAAAGTGAAATTATACAGGTCTTCCTTTAAATATATGACTAGAAGTGAACTACATTGAAAAACTAGCAAACATCTCTAACTGAGAATTATGGTTCACCTTGTGACGTAGAACACATTATTCGAAATCTTCGGCATTGAATTTTTGGTTGTCAACATAAATAAGAGTACAAAATATAGTGTGAAATGTTAGCTTAGTACATCAAGAAATATGTCTTTATTGGGCAACCCGAGGAGGAAAGCCACAGGTTGCCCAGCACTTATTTCCAGCTTGTAAGATCTTTATGGTCACCTCTTCTGGTAAAATTTTGGGTAAACCCAAATTATAAAGATGTGTGTGGTCAGGAAACAAGGAAATTAAAGAAAGATCCAAATGGGCAATCAAATGAAATTGCTTTAGAGTAAATTAAACATTAAGCCCAGCTTCCTAGTTCATACACTTTTACGTATCAAAGAATCTGAAGATAGTTTAGATTTTAGCAGGTATTTTAGCAAAACAATAAATAGAGCATTTCTTGTGGGAGGAAAGTAAGGTATTTCCAAGTCAGAAGGAAAGTAGCCTATTTGCCAAATGTAGAGCCCCACAGAGCCCTCAGGCTTGAAGTTTTAAACTGATCTCAACCCTTTGGGGGTTTGAATTTCTTTACTGTTGGCAAAACACAACTTCCTGCTTCAAAGAGGAATGGCATTAGGAAGGCCTGTTACAGAGAGATTCAAAAGACTTCTTGGACACCAAATCACTCTTACAAAACACCATTTTGATGAGTTTAGTAAAGATTAATCAGAAACATATGGATTAAGTTTTTCTTCTAAATTTTGTTGGTTTATGAAATAAGGGAAAAGGGGCATGGTAAAATATGTTTCAGCCTTTGCAAGCCCCAAAACATTTGAAAAGTGAGTTAAGATGCTGATGGACCCAGGGAAGCAACCAGATTTTCCTTGTGTCCACTTGAACCATCCTTACTTGATTTAAATTTATATCAAAGGCAAAATAAACATTATGACTTTGTGCCATTATTATCCACAGAGGGAAAGAGGGAAACACACATTTGCTTCAACCACGGACTTATAAACTTCAGTGAAAACGTAGGCTTATGCATTTATTTCACAATGATGCAAACTTAATTATTCATATGACCTAAAACATTTCACATTGTTTGAATAGAAGGCAGTGCCTCTAAGACCTAAGCTGAAGACTCCTTGGGAAATTTATCTCAAATAATTAGTTACTGGAATTAAATTCTTCTCTGAAAGCTCTAGAAGTAAACTATACCTGATAGAAAAGACCTACCATGACCATCACTGGGGAAAAATTCCACTGTAATGGGTAATATTAGAACAACGTTACTACCAATCGCCAAACCAACCAAGAGTGAATAAGCCATAGACAAATCGTGTTTTAAAGAAATCTAAGGTGAATAGCAAAGCAAGCACAGATAATTAGGAGTCGATGACAGAAATCACTAGAAATTGATAGAGCCTACTGAACTTTCCCCTGTAGTTCAAGTAATCATTTAGAAATGTAGCACAATTAAAATAAAATAAAAGTTGGGATACAACTAAGAGATTTTGTAAGTCATAAAATATAAGGTTTCTCCCTCCTGCAAATAAATCAAGGGATATTTTCATGGTTGCCTTTATCTTCGGAAAAATATATGTATAATATATAACATATATAATATATATATATATATATATCTTTACCCTATTAAGTGCTTATTAATCATTTGTAGCAAGATTAAGCAAATTTAGGAAGTCTTTTCTTCAGAAATATTTCTAGTTAATGTTAGCCTTTCATACAACCAAATAAAAATGTTTTCCCCAGGGAGTGTGGTGATGAACAGTTGGTCTATAATCAAAAGGTTCTTGCTAGAAAGCATGTCCGGCATTCCTTTCAAACAAGTACATGGAAAATAATACCAACTTCTATCAAGCATTGGATTTAGCCCGTTATCATGTGCAGATGTACCTGCCTATTAACTTACAGATTGGGCAGGTATTTTACTAAGGTGCAGTATTTCTGTCCCATGTCATAGCTTGAGTTATTCTTCCTTTCAAGGTCCCCAAAGCTTCATCTGTCACTCTTATTGTCAATGTTCTATTTTTCCTTTCCCTGCCAGCAGTGATTTCAGTTTGGGCTTGACTTCAAGACAGGCCACATTGTATCTGTGATGTCAGTGGAAAGGGGATAAAAGTCATTAAAGATATTTGTTATTTTGAAAGGTTAAAAGAGTTTTTCTTGGTGGGTAACACTTTCTCTGGAAAGAACCTCAACTAATTGTCTGACCAGGGAATGGGCACCTAAGTGAGAAAAAATATACTTAATAAAGCATTGGCGTCTATTATTTTTCCCCTTTTATTGTCCAGTGCCTCTGGGCCTGGTGGGCTTTCTGGAGGCATCTGAGCTCAATATTCCTTCAAACAGCAGAGCAGTGATTACACTGCTGGCTGATTCTCTTTCTGTCTGCCCTAGGTACGGAATTCTACCTTCAAACACAGTTTATTGTAGAAATTGTTGCTAGGGTTCTAGAAATTGTGTGTGTATCCTTGAAAGAGCCCCCAAAAGACAGAATTGGAGGTTCACTTAAAATACTATTTTGTTGTGCTTAATACTCACCTCACCTAACATCCATTGCTCCCTAGCAAAAGAGTAAGAAATTTAGAACGTTTTCTAAAGGGCCAGTGGTACCCAGATGATTTGAGTTCTTCCAAGAAAGGCAACAATTTTAAAAAGCAATGAACTCAAGAACAATAGACCAAACTCACACCATCACACAACATCCATCTGTGCAATGCTTTGAAAAGAAGGGAAAAGAACCAAGTTGTGACATTTACATCTGTCAGGTTATGGGGGAAAAAAACCCCACAAAACAAAAAGGCAACACTTTTAGTTATATTAGATTTTTGACTTGTTTTAAAGGACCCTCGTGGATTAAGGACAATCAAAATGGAATAGGCTTATATTTGAGTGGGAAAGATAAAATTTTTTTCTCTTGATATAGTTCACACGTGGATGGCAATGATTCTCTGATAGTCACCATTTTCTAAAACGTAGTTACCCGAACACATCTGAATAACACAAAAGAGAAAGGAACATTTTGATGTGTTGAGGAAAGTTGTTTTGACAAATGTCAATGCCTGGGTCTTGCTGGCTGAGGCCTGTTGTTAACTTCCCAAGACTGCATGCATGCTATAGCTTATGCCAGTCTGTCAGAGGAAATTGGACATACCCAACACAATTTCATTTCCATTTCTCTACAACATTACAAGCTTCCTTGGCAGCAAAATCACATATTCTTATCACAAAAATAAATGAGAGAAAAGAAGACATACATTCCTGTCAAGTTATGTCAAGACATATTTGGTATGTATTTCACTTCACTATCACTGACAGCAAAGATGTCACGTATTCTTAATACAAAGTAAAGAAGTATTTTCCTTTTTTTCCCCTGCTAGGCATCAATTTCATTTTATTCACTTACAAGCACCAGTGACAGGAAGGTGTCTTTTTAAAACAAAGCTTTTTAAAAAAGCAAAAAAAAAAAAAAAAAAAATAGTTTTTGTGTTTTGCTAGATTTCTGAATGGACGTATTGTACATGAATTTATTTGACAATATCATAACAACCACAATAATAGTCATCTATCACCACTCTATTATCCATTTTCACAACACATATACATTGTTCTGATTTACTTCTTTCCATGCATGTGATGGGATCTGGGTTAAAATAAGTCGTGGAGATATTCATTTTCTGTTAAAGGTACTAATGGAATAAGAAAGAAAAAAAGGAAGGACAGAAGGATGGAAGGATAAAAGGAAGGAAGGAAGGAAGGAAGGAAGGGGGGAAGGAAGGAAGGAAGAAGAGAAATTAATTAGTTCACTCAAGAAATGAAATAGGTTCTTAACACTAAATAAAACAAAAATCTTAAAAGACCTAAATGTGGGACTTCCCTGGTGGCTCAGTGGTTAAGAACCCGCCTGCCAATGCAGGGGGCACGGGTTTGATCCCTGGTCCAGGAAGATCCCACATGCCGTGGAGCAACTAAGCCCGTGTGCCGCAACTACTGAGCCTGCACTTTAGAGCCCGTGAGCCACAACTACTGAAGCCCACGTGCCCCAACTACTGAAGCCCATGCGCCTAGAGCCCGTGCTCCGCAACAAGAGAAGCCACCGCAATGAGACGCCCACACGTCGCAACGAAGTGTAGCTCCCACTCACCGCAACTAGAGAAACCCTGCATGCACCAACGAAGACCCAACGCAGCCAAAAAAAAAAGACCTACATGTGATATACTAAGGAAAGTTAGCATTGAATTGTCATTTGGACAGTTTACAATGAATGATTAATTTTCAACTTTTACTACATTATGTTATTTTTAATTACGATATTTTGATAAACATGCATTAGACTTGAATTCAGTTAGCTTCCTTGCTGAAAATGGGTGGAGCTCTAGCTTCTGAGAGTGGACACCCAAACCACACTCACTGGGCCAACACCACCCAGGAAAGTAGGTGTTCCCCCAGCCAGCCTTGCTCTGTCTTCAGAAGAAGCCTTCCCTGGGAAACTTTGCTTATCGCTCTTTGAATGCCACAGGACTCATATCTGTGACACTTATAAATCCACAGAATTTAAGGGCTGAGAATTATTTTAGAAACTCTTTAGTCAAACAACCTCATTTCATAGCTTAAAAATGAAAACCTAGAGCAGTTGGGATCAAACAGTTTGTAACCAAGTTAGACTTAGGAACTAGTACCTAATCTAATAGTAATGAAAGACCATTCAAGATTTTTATGTAGGAAAGTAATATGATAAAAGTAATGGGTGTACATCACTGTTTTCTACAGTTTTGCATTTCACAGTCCAAAAAAGTTCTGAGAAACTCATAGACTTCCAGATATGTACACATACAACTAAAAATGGGGGAACCAAATACAGTGTTACATCTTTTTTCTTTTGTCAACCAGAAAAAGAAAAGCAAATGGACACACAATAGTCACTGAATAAATATTTATTAAAATTTTATATGAGAGATTTTTAATACAGAAAAAGTTATGAAATTCTGAAATTTTTTTAAGAACTGAAATTTAAATCTCTCCCTGGAGATTTTGATTCCACAGGTCAAGGTTGAGGCCAGGTTTGGGGGAACCACTTGATTCATTCCACCTTGTCCTCCAAGGGAGGAAGCATTCCCCTAATCTCAGAGAGACAATGGCATAGATTCTGCTGGATGCCTGCTCCATTTCAGCCCCTTCCTCCTTGAAAGAGTTTTTTAAAAAATCTGTGTCTGCAAAAAGCTGGAGGTTTGGGGTCCAAAGATGGACACCACAGGCTCAGCTCATTTTCCTAATACATAAAAAGAGGATTATAAGAAGACATTCCCATACCACAGGCCTGGACTGTATTGAGGATTAAATGGGAATATAAATGTGAAAATGTCTGTGTAAACTATAAAACACTATACAAATATTAGTTACTGTTAATAGTATTCAGGAGCTGGCATTTGACTTACCAGTTCTCTCAAGCGTTGAATTAAAAACGGAATAATGTCCCCCCACCCAAATCATACATGAGCACAAAAATTCTCAAAGTAGAACATGCTAAATGGATATTTTATCCTAGGAGGGACCTTAGGTGATTCTTTGGATTTTCCTCATTTTAACATTAAAATAACTGAATACCAGAGGGACATCTTGGAATTACACAGCTATTTCCTGGAATCTTCATCAGTAAGAAATACCACAATTGCCCCACTTCTCCTGACTGATGTTTATATTGTAGAATTAGAGGGCGTTCCTTTTCTAAGAACACCGAAACACTAAAGAATCCAAGACAGTGCTCACTGGTACCCACACTAGCTGATGCCTACAGCATCAGGAGCATTGGACTCAACCCTTGTTAGAGCTGAGAAGTACTTTAGCCTTCACAGTTCAGCTCCCTTATTTTACAGATGAGGAAAGAGAGACCCTTTCAGTGAGGAGGAGTGACTTGCCCAACAGCACACATCTCCCAGGCCAGGGTTCTTTCTGAAACATCACTACTGTGAAGGCTTATTCTGTTGTTTCTATTCCACCTGCGAACTCTCCTCAGCATACACAAACCACACATACACGATCATGTATTCATATATCAAACATACAAAAACAGCAAGGTGGCACGTGATGATTCTGCCTTCCTCCCTCCAGGGACCAGGTACATTCATTCACTGTTCCTTCCTTTGTTGATTCCTTTACTGATTCATTCATTCAACAATCAAGTGATCCTCAAATATTTAGTTAACATCTACTATATGTAAAGTACTGGGCTTGGGAAAGCAGAAAATAGGAAAAGCAAAGGCAGAATGGCAGAGAAGACTTATATATGTGGGAAATAAACCATCACAGAAGTGTAAAGGTCCAGTGTGAAATGCAAGAGTTAGAGCAAGACAACCCATTTCAGTAACCCCAAGAATGATATAGATGACTAACGGAGTGAATTTACAGCAGCTTGCAAAAGAAAAGCTGGGTGACAAACATCCATTAAAAACAGTCAAACAAATAAGCAAGGAAAACCAGTTAATAAAGGGCTCAGTGAAATGCAAGCTCAGGTCTGTTTCATGCACCAGCGTAGCATCAGTGCCTAGAAAATGGCCCGGCGTGCAGTGGGTGTTCAGTGAATATTTGTGAACTGAATGGTATAGGTTCAGGATGTCCACTTCTAGAACGCAAGCCCTCAGTGCCTATCCTGGGATGGGAAATTAAACCCATAATTAAGTGGACTTGAGACGCAATACTTGTTAAATGTTTGACCCAGAGCTCTGGGCCTTCTCATTATTGCCGGTTTTGAGGAAGTGACAGAATCTGAGGAGTGATTCTTATGTGATTTCATTCCTTGAGGAGTGAACAGACAGCAATTTTTTTTTTTTTAATTTATTTTTAGCTGTGTTGGGTCTTCGTTTCTGCACAAGGGCTCTCTCTAGTTGCGGCGAGCGGGGGCCACTCTTCATCGCGGTGCGCGGGCCTCTCACTATCGCGGCCTCTCTCGTTGCGGAGCACAGGCTCCAGACGCACAGGCTCAGTAGTTGTGGCCCACGGGCCCAGTTGCTCCGCGGCATGTGGGATCCTCCCAGACCAGGGCTCGAACCCGTGTCCCTGCATTGGCAGGCAGACCCTCAACCACTGTGCCACCAGGGAAGCCCCCACCAATTGTTTAATGTTTCAATATTTCTTAACAACTTTAATGTTCTGGAAAAACTGGATAATTAAAAACCACATAAGACGTATTTATAAGACTGAACAATTTTTACTTTCATCTTAGGCTCCAGTATGGCTTGGCATGGTACTGGCCTTTTCAAAATTTTGATATTTTGTTCATCATGGATTTTTTGCATTAATTTCAATTTTTAAAAATATTGCATTAAAAATAGTATTTATTTCGATTATGAATTTTTTGCCCCCCCCCCTTAAATTTTGTGCCTGAAGCCAGTGTCTTGCTTGCCTTAAGGTAATCCTAACCTAAAGAACAACCTCTTCCACGCTGCTTCCCTGCAGCCTTGCCAGGGCTTTTTTATACCTCGGAGTCAGATTAATCCACCTTAGAAGACCCTGGAGGCTGACGTGACATGGAGAAACCAATAGGTGGGCCCTGAAAAGTTGGGAAAACTCACACCTTTAACAATCAAATTGCATTTCAAATGCATTAGAGTGGATTCTAAAGGTGAATTTATTAATGTGAATTATTTTAAAGCAAGGGGTCACTTTTTTATCATGTATTTGATTTTATAAACTGCTTTTTACTCAAGGCACACACATCCCTTCTTGCTCAGTGTGATTATTATCTTCATTTTTTTCCCCTCATTAATATACAAGAGAAAGAATAAGGTGGGTATGAGATAGAAACTCACCAGTGGATGAAAAGAGGGAACAATTGGGGGTGCAATCTGTGAATAGCCTCAGAAATCAGAAACTCTGACTTACAAAAGGCTTGGGACTGGGAGATCTGGGGGTGGGAGGGGAGAGTGTTTAAAACTTATGATACAGAACCAGTTTTAAATCTTCCCGTAACAGAGCTAAGTGGAATTTGTTATGGGCAGAAATAATTAGCTCCTTTTATAAGGTCTAAAACAACTATTACTGTGCAGGATAATTTTATTGTTTTTTAAACTAATTATAGAAGTATTACATGCACATAGTTTATAAAGTTAGAAAATATTACAATAGAGAAGAAAATAAAAATCACCTATAATCTTGCCAACCCAAAGATAGCCATTGTTAACATTTTAGTACACTTCCTTTTAGTCTTATTACTATATATGTGATATCATACTCCATTTGCAGTTCTGTATCTTTTTTACTTAATATTATGCCTTGAGGACTTCCCTGGCGGTCCAGTGATTACGACTCCGTGCTTCTAATGTAGGAGGCACGGGTTCCATCCCTGGTCAGGGAACTAAGATCCCACATGCCGTGCGGTGCAGCCAAAAAAATAATTATAATAATAATAATATTATGTCTTGAGTATTTCCCCCATATCTTTAATAATATTAACATATATCATTTATAAGAACTGCATAATATTCCATCCTGTGGATTTCACAGGTCCCCTGTTATTGGACATGCAGTTTATTTTCAGTTATTGCCGTCATAGTAATTCTGTAATAAATATCTTTACATATTTCATTGGATGAATTTCTGTCCATTGGCTTAGGCTAGATTTCTAAAAGTGGAAATAAAACTTTATAGTTTTGAAGAACATATGGAAGTTTCAGCTCTGTTTTAATATTTTTTAGATATAACAAATACCATTTCACACTTTGTTATATTTATTCTCTACTGGTCTCTCTGCTGATTTACTGTCTACAAGAAATGCCAAGGTTATTATAATAACTGGGAAAATGTATCAGTGAAAATGCTAATACTAGATATTTCAACCAGATTTTTTTCTGGTGAAGTCAAATGTTATATTTTTTCTTTTGAATAAAGATTCTTTGGGTTATTAAGAGCTTGCCTATTTTTTCTAATGCTTTATTTGCTTTTTTACATTATGCTCATGAAAATAAATAGGATGACTGGAAGAAATACAGTCTCCTTTGTACTTCAACTCCTCAGACGTCGCTGGTTCAATATTAGGGTTGGTGATCTGAGGAAATGACCATATTTCTTTTCCTTCCCAAGTTTAGCTAGTCTGGTATTTTTCAAAAAGTGATGATGTAGACAAATTTCCTAGCACTCCTTCAAGCTGCTGGTTCTCGCTTTCATGGATGAGAACCCAAGGCTGTTTGAGCAGCCCCTTGTCAGCTCCACACTCTCACTTGTCACAGGGGCCTTTCCTCATACATTCCCCAGGTGTCTGTACAAGTCTGGATGGGGCCAGATCCCTCAGGCCTCTGAAGAACCATCCAGTACCCAGTTAGTTTAATGTAGTTGATGAGAGTTAGATGCATCTTTGGGACCACCCGTGATTGTTCCATGCCCGTCCCACTTCCCCAGCTCCTGAAAATAATCAACGTTAATCTTTTTTTTCAGTACTTGTGTCAGAAACTGTGCTAAACTCTTTACAAACATCATCTACCATATCCTCATAGCAACTTTATGAAGTGGGTACTATTATTATTTCCATTTTACAGATGAGGAAACTAAGGCCAAAAGAGCCAGAGCGCAGACCCCAGAGCCCATGCAGTCACTGTGCTGTGCAGCCTGCACCCACATTCGTACGTACACCTTGCTTTCACTCTCTGAGTGGGCAGGATCTGTTAGGTGCCTAAAGGCAAACTGAACTGACCTGACAGAGGATGAGAGATCAAAAGCTCGTCACTTAGTCCTGGGGATGGAAGAGTGAGGTAGAGGTAGACCAGCAACAAAATGTCAAAGTGGGGCTGAGATACTTCCTGAGTCTCTCCTACCCCTTAGGAGCTGCTCTGTGAGGAGCTCCTCCCACCTCCTCCTGCCCCCTCCTCCACCCCAGGAGCTTAGTGACCTCCCCCTGACTCTGCATTGCCCAAAGTCCCCCTCTTCAGCAATTTAATAGCTGCAGCTCCCGACAAAGTGCCTCCCACTTGAACAATCCCCTGGAGACTGAAGGGGACACTTCCTCTTTCACCTCTGCAGAGCTCCCCTCTGCCCAGACTAGTCTGCTCAGCTCAGTAGTCACACCTTATAGTACCGGGGTGTGTACTACATATAAGGCTACTCCAGCCTTCAACCATCTCCGAAATTAAAGTCTCTCAGAGGACCAGTGTGCGGTCGTCGAAAAAGCTCCAGGCCAGAGCATTGAAACCCAGTTCCTTGTCCTCCATTTGCCATGGATTCAGCAGCCATTTTGCTGAAATGGGGAGCACCCCAAAATAAGAAACATGGGTGCCTGCCCTCAAGAGACTCCAATGGGGAGCCATGAAAATTTGATCAAGTAAACTAACTGGAGTCTCAATGTTATATCTGTGGAAGGGTAACTAGTATTTTCACTGTCTGACACACAGATCAGTAATATCTTCCTGTCCCATCTCCACCTCTGAAGGTGTTTTACCTCTCAGCTGCCAGAAGATTGCTGTAAAACACAAATACTGATTGTGCCACTTCCTCATGTGAGACCCTCAATGATGCTCTATTACCTTTGAGGTAAAACCCTGACTTGTTAGCCTGCCATGCAAGACTGTTGATGGCCTGTACCTGCCTGCCCATCCTGCTTCAGCTCCTTCTGTCCCACATGTCCCTGCGTGCAACCAGGCCAACTATTCCATGTTGTGTCCTGTCTCCTCTCCCTGTAACCTTTTCCAAGCCCAAAGCCCAAAGCCTTCGGGCTCCCCCCGTGTCCCACGCTTATGTCTAGCAGCACTTCTCACTCCATTCGTCTCCTCCACTTGACTGTGAGGTTTTGGGGATGGCAACTGTGACTAGCACAGCGTCTAGGTCATGAGAGGTGCTTAATAAATGTTTGTTGCATGAAAGAGGGAGGGAAAAACCCAAATGACTCTTAGGCTGTATGGAGTGGTTGTATTTCAACAGCTTGATCTTCCCGGTGCCCCTTAAATAATCACACAGCAGAACTACTGTCTGTTTATGTCCACTCCTCATGGTGGGAGCAAGTAAATATCTCCAGGTCTCTTGCTGCTAAGGAAGGAAGCCCGTGACTGCCCATACTTCTTCTCCTCAAAGGAGCATTCGTTCTAGCACTGGAGACCTCCTGGGCTACTATGGCTCAGTGATTATCCTCAAGTGTAGTTCCATAAGATAGAGCCTTGAATGACCCAGCCAGGAATGACTCAGAAGCTCAACACCTTTCCTATCTGGCCCCAGAATACGGTGCAGACAGCTAAGCCAGCAGGGATCGGCCAAGATAGTAGGTGACTCAAGACAAAGAAGCAGGGAGGACTTGCTGGGAATTGGATTGGGATATAGAGGTTTTCAGAAAGCCTCAAAGCTGTCTTTAGTTCTAGTTTCTTTCTCTCAGCCAACTCCAGAAATACTTTCTGTGTCCCTATTTCCACATTCCCTCCACTCCTATCCCAGGCCCAATGCCTGGTCAGTTAATTCTCCTGGGGGACCTTGGGCCCAGATCTCTCCTTTCCTGATTAATTTCCAAGAGCACACCTTAATCAGAAAACCATCTCTAGAGACTGTCATACAGAGTGAGGTAAGTCAGAAAGAGAAAAACACATATCGTATATTAACGCATATATGTGGAACTAGAAAAATGGTACAGATGAACCAGTTTGCAGGGCAGAAAATGAGACACAGATGTGGAGAACAAACATATGGACACCAAGGGGGGAAAGTGGCGGGGCGGGGGTGGTGGTGGGATGAATTGGAAGATTGGGATTGACATGTATACACTAATGTGTGTAAAATAGATAACTAATAAGAACCTGCTGTATAAAAAATAAATAAAATTAAATTCAAAAAAAAAAAAAAAAGAAAACCAACTCACAAAATCACCCTTGGTTCCAGTCCCGCTCCGGTCAATACCACCAGCCTGTGAAGTTTCTCTATGGGAAAGAGGAGTGTATTCAAATGTGAATAAACTCATAGCTGACCTCTATCCTGTCAGGTCGCTCACAAAAGCCACAACCAAAAATCCTTGGACTTTATAACCTGCAGATTATGGGCTATGCTAGCCTCTTAGCGTGATCATCTGCCACATTTATAAAAATAAATAGAGATCATTTAGAATAGGTTCTTCTTTAAATCTTGTATCTAATTTTAGAATTTCTATTTTTCCTTCCACTGACATGCCCTGTTGCTCTCCTGAACTTGCTTTTCTCTCTCTCTGTCTCTCTGTCTCTCTCTCTGTTTCTGTCTCTCTCTCTCCGTCTCTCTCTCTCTCTCTCTCTCTCTCACACACACACACACACACACAATCCTGATTGTTTCCCACTGTCATATCTTTGTTTATGCTGATCCACCTGCCTAGTATTTACCTAAATCCAATTTCTCCTTCAAACCCAACCTAAGCCATTCTTCTTCCATACTCTTATAGTACAATATTTTCCTCCCTCAAGCCCATTCTTAGCACTCACCGCACCATTTTGAAGTGGGATGTTAATACGTCTCTCTCCAGTCTAGTTTCTAAGCTCCTTAGAGAAAGTCTCCACCTTATCTGAATCTCTCTCAGGATCTGGTTCATAGTAGACACTCAGTAAATATTGGCCAAGCCCAACGCTTCCCTGGAGCTTTCCCCGACCATGGCAGCCCATGCCAATTCCTCCCTCCTTCCAACTCCCCTTGCACACGCTGGTCAGGACTGTGCAGTTTGATGCCCAAACTGTCCTTGAGTTGGTTCATGCTCTGTCGGTTCCGTCCTTGCAGTCAGGTCCTCAAAGCTGGAGATCACATCATATATTCCTTCTGTTGCCCACACAGCGCCTAGAAGTGCTGGTTGGAGAGTGGCACACAAAGTAATTATAAATTATTTGCTCTCTCAGAAAGGAAGGGCTGATCACAAACTGATCATGAACCACAACAAAACAGAGGGATTTAAAGAATTACGTGGCCTCTGATTTTCTCAGGAGTGGTATTGTCCTGGTCAAACATGATGGGTTTCAGTTTTCGCAACTAAGTCCCATTTACTGAGGATATTTTATGAGCCAGGCATTTTAATGAACACGTTATATACGTTAAATCATTAGATTTTCATGAAGACACTGCAGGACAGATCAGATAACTTTGTCCCCATTTTACACTTGAGGAAATTGAAGTTCGGTAGGGTTTGATGACTTGCCCAATGTCACTCAGTTAGACAGAAAAGATCCAAGAGCCAAACCCAGTTTTGTGAAACTCTACAGCCTGTACTCGCTCTGTGCATTACAGAGTTTAGCCTGGCTGAACACTCTCTGAGCCTTCTTTCCTACTGTTCCCCAGTCACGGCAAAGATCCCACCATGTGTGTCTCTGGTTCAGAGAACCTGAAGGAGGCCAAGGTTACTGAATTTCTGTTGGTGATCCTGGACGTCCAGTTCTCCTTGGGGCTATGGAAAGCCTAGAGGCTCCTAAAGTAATCTAGTTTACCCAGAATCCAAGAGGTTGTTAGTGACCTAGGGCCAGTAAGGAGGCTCCCAAGGGTCAGTGCTAATTGGGGCAGATGCCCCAGGGGTACATAGCCCAGACTGTTCCCAAGGAGTTCAGCTGGAACCAGATTGCCTCAGGAATGTGAGTGAGGCAAACAACTGCTTGATTGTTTGAGCCCCTACACTTGGTACCGGCTGCTGCTTCCCAGCTAAATGTAGGCCAACAGGATTTCTGAAAACTGTTTGCAAAGCTGAACGCAACACTTCCTTCATTTGCATTTAAAAAATAAACTCAGCCTTGAAATGGGCATTAGCCAAGCCCTTCCTGAAAACTGAGAGAGAGTGTAATGGAATAGACCTCAGCTCCCCAAAAGCTCCTCTCCCCAATTCACATGCAAGCAAAGGTGGGTTTGTTTTGTAAGCCTCTCTTTCCATTTAAACTCTAGCTTTCGTCCTTGAACAATGAGCTGCTGCCTTTCTTCTTCTGAGGTGAAATTGCCTCTATCGAGGGACTTGCAGGTGGTACCAGAACTTCTCTCTAGCATTACTGTTTTAGACCCTTCATCTTGAATGGCTTACATTTTAAGCACATGTTCATAATCATCCCCAATCCATAATGTCCATCACTCATAAATTAAGCTTAGGACAACACCTTTCTTCCCCTCTTGCTATCTCATTGAAAAGGCTCAGTATCATTCAGAAATGGCTACCACTTTCTCCTGGCTGGCCCATCTGCTACTGCCCTCTCATTCCCAAGCCCTTATACCACATGGTCAAATGAGAGTTTTGCGTGACATTTACTGGCTTTGGAGAAAGTGGTTGCTTCTCTATTACTAGTCTTCTCTATCTCTTGAATTAGCTCTAGTCTAAAAAGTGATAATAACGTGCAAATAATAAAATATAAACTTGGCAAATTTAATCTCATCATAATATTCCCACTTTTCCAAAATCAAAACTCATTATAAAAGTACCAGGATGTAGCATTTGGGTCTCATTGATTTTATTTCAGGGAAAAATATGTCTGCATACAGTGTGAGTTAATACATATGAATTAAGGTTTCTAGATGAGTTTTGAGGATGTCCTCCATCTCTTTTTCTCCTCCTGGACTTTATTCACGTAGTTGTTTCCTTAGGCATCAAAGATGTCACCACTGCCTTGATTGTTCTCTGTGGGCAGATGTGGCTGAAATGGACAGTACGCAATCAACATGTGGCCAGTGTGTTTATAAATAAAATGATAGGGACAATTTCTGGAAATATGTTTTTTTTCCTCCAAACCTAAAACATTTTCCTTCCTTTTTAAACTTACATTTATCATCCTGTAAGAATGGAGTTTTTAAGGAAGCAGTAGATAGAGTCATCTCTTAGATATTCTTGCCTTAGATGACTAAACAAAATTATTATATTTCACTGATTTGAATGCAGTTTTGGGTTGTGTTTGCGTGTTTGTTTGGTAATGTTCTTTATAAAAACTATGACTGTTGGAATAACTG
Organism: Eschrichtius robustus; assembly: GCF_028021215.1. NCBI lineage: Eukaryota > Metazoa > Chordata > Mammalia > Artiodactyla > Eschrichtiidae > Eschrichtius > Eschrichtius robustus. The sequence continues at coordinate 61,453,027 of NC_090829.1, read as the reverse complement.
TGGGGGGGAGGGTTGAAGACCTATCTGGAGGAGTTTGATTTGTTTTCTGTGTCTGTAATCAAATTACTTATAAAAGATATGCCATGTTGCATAATGTTTGCAATTTTTTTTTTTTTTTTTGGTCAGAAACACATATATATACTTTGTGGTTGAATTCACCGAGGCTTCATTTTAAATCATGTAGGTCTCTGAGCCATTTCCACCAAAATGTGGTAAAGTGCAGAAGTTGGCAATTCAATTTTATTCAGCCTTTCAAGAAGGAAGGCCCAGATAAGCTTTGCTTGTTCACGTCAGTGATAATATTCATCAGTGAGGCCTAAATCTAATTCTGTAGGCTTGCTACTGCTTTGTTGTACTGTCATTTCTGAACCTCAATCTTCTCTCTCTCTCTTTTTTGATCACAGCAAAAAGTTTCTTAAGAGCTTAACTTACAGCCAAGTGCCGGCTCCCCTATTTAATTTGTCCTGCTTCCCCACAGCACTTATACTTTATGTTCAGGCAGAGGTGAGGTCAGTTCTCAGGGCCTGGCTCTCTGGACACCCTCAATGATGACCTCATTAGAGTCACAGATGTTTGCTGCACTTTGGGAGATCTGGAAAAAACAGAGCAGTAAACTAGGCCAGCTTGCAGTAAGGCTGTTACCCACAATTCAAGATAAAATGCTGGATAGTTCCCACTAGGTTCTGGTCGGCTAGGAAACGGCAACTTATTAATCTTGTGTCAGAGAGCCAGCTGCAGCCGTGGCAGTTACCATATTTCACCACCAACTCCATGTCTGGACAGCCATTGTCTTTTTTTATGAAAAAACTCTACAAATCAGCTGCGTTCTCTCTCTCCCTCTCCCTCTCGGTTCCCCCTTTAGCTTAGCGAAGCCCCTGCTCGTCCTCCTTGGAGAAATGGCAGTCCAGCCCCTATAGAGTTTGGGTGCGTCGTCCATCCTGGGGTTGGTTTACTAATTCAGAGAGACTGCTTACTTTCCAACTTTAATGATATTCCCTCAGCATATCACTTTGGTTGCCTGGCGACCGGATTTGAGCTAGGCCTCTCATTTGATTCCCACACATCAGACCCTGAAAAGCACTTTTTTTTCTGTCCCTCAGCTTTTGATTCTTTCTGCTCTGAAACCCTTCCCCCTGCGGTGTCGGTATGGGTGGGCAGAGCGGGGTAGAGGAGGGCAAGGGTGAAGCGCGGCCTGTGGCGCACTGGTCACACATCAAGGCCTCCAAACAAAGCCTCCAGGAACCCTTCCTGACAAACACAAATTCCCCTCAGAAAAAGCAAATTTGGCTTTCCCTTCATAGTGTGGGTGTCATTTTAAGACTTTCCTGGGATACTTTATTAAATCTGATGCTTTTCATTGTTTTTCATGCCGTTTCTCACCAAAGACTTCCTCTTACCAACAAGTTGCTACAGGAGTGAGCAAACAGATTCAGGGAAGAACTGGAATCACCTAATAAAAGCGAGCCTGTCACCCACGTCCTTATAGGTTTTAATATTACAATGTATATCTCGGTATAGGAATTGTCTATCTTAATTTTGCTATAATGCACCCCTTTTCCCACAGTGAAGAACACTTTGTGCTGAAATCTGCATGCTAAAATCCAAAGTGCTACTGCAAAAGAAAATGGAAGATTTGCCTCTTTGGGTCTTTTTAAAGAAAAATAGAGATGCTTACATCCATTGTTTGAAAAGGCTCAAGTGAGAAAAATTGTAATGAGCATATATATGTGTGTTTTGTGGTTGAGGCGACTAAAAAAAAGAAGAAAAAGAAGAAGGTAAAAGAAAAATTCGTATGAAGTGCATTTGAATTTTTCCGTAGTACTATTTCAATCGTTTAAATGAAATTTTACGTACTGTGATCACGTTCTCAAAACAGCACAGTAACAAAAAACAGTCGGAGCACTTAATGAGCCAGTTAGTTTTACTGACTGGAGTTAGTGCATACATAGATACATGAAGATTTCAAATCTATATGTACATGGTTTATATATGTATTTAAATACCTGTCTATACAGTTAGACATGTATTTGTAGATGGCTCTTGAAATATTAAGATCTCCATACGCACGTCTTTTTTGATGATCAGTCTATTGTAAAATGTAGTTCAGATATTCTTGTTAGAGTTTATTTTCTCACAGATCCCTGAAAGATTTGCTCATGTAACGCCCATTCGCGTGTGCAAATCCCCTGTGTATTGATGGGAGAATGGACCTCTAATTCCACACTAGAGCTGAAAGTAGGATTCTTAACCTTTCCTCTCTTGTTGTTGAACTTATATAAAGGCTAACAAAAGTTCTTTACCCTTTTTTCAGCAATGATTAAAAATGTATACAAAGTTACTGCTTTTCCACTAACACTTTTTTGGATTCCTCCCCATACACTCAGCCCCCATACCATCTTCCATGGTCTAAACTTACAAGGACCGCTACCTGCTATGTGATTACTTACTTAGCTCCTAAGTGGTTGAGGGGGACGGTTTCATACTGTACATTCCAGCATACCAAAAAGGAATGTTTTCAGATTAGGGTTTAAGCTTCATTTCTCTTCTGTCCAAAGTTGTAATTAATACATTATTTGCATTTTAACTGTGCAGATGGGCAAAGCAGATATCTATTTATAAATTCTATTGATTCAGTTATTGTAATATTTGGTAATTTTATACTTCATGTATGCCAAGAACATTCTGGCTTTTGAAAACTGCATGAGATATATACATATATATATATATATATATATATATATATATATATATATATATATATATATATACATATTAAACCCAGTAGATATTGAATGAGTGCTATATAAAATATTTCTATGTTAAGAGCTACTAATAAAACAAGATAAGCAGGCTCCCTTCAATTTTATTTTTTCCTTCTGAATTGAATGATTGGTAGATCAGACCAAGAAGATAAAACTCAATACAAAAATATATTCCATATAAAAATTCAGTATAACTACACTAATGCCAGCATCTCATATTTGGGTTGTGATTAAGGAGGCAGAGGGTCAAGTGGAAAAGAAAATCTGATTGTTTGCAGGGAACTGGTGGGGGGAGGAGGGGCGGTGAGGGTGACATTTGGACACTGAAGGCAGAGTAAATGGAATGACTTGAATAACTGTGAAGAATATCTCAAATATCCTTACAAAAAAAAAAAAAGGTTGAAACTCCCAATAAAGAGTTGACCTGAGTTTCTGTGACTTTTCATTAATATTCAAATGTTAAAAATGAATATGAAAATCAATGTTGTAGTATTTCTCTAATTAAATGCAAAGTACAATTATTATTCTATTTGCTCTTTCCTCTACTTCCTCACTCTAACTGGACCTAAACTAGAAATTAGAAAAAAAAAAAAAAAAAAAAGGAACACTTTAAGAAAGGATTTCCTTAAAATATTTTCAATCTTGCAAATATCAAGTTTCTAAAAATCCTGTGATGGAAACCTGATCATTTCTAGCTCCTTTTCAGAGTGTAGACCACTGGATAGGCATGCACTTTTGGATGCTTGCCTAAATTGTTTTGTCTGCAATTCCCACCACTAATAGCAACTCACCTAGGCTTCAGAACTGTCCTCCGATTCTAAAGACCCTTGTACGTTTTAAAGGAACAGAGAACATGAGTAAGGAATGGGTGGTGTTTCACTCTTTTTCTCTGTAGAGGACAAAACAGAATCAAATTTGAGTTTGGAAAAAAAAAAAAAAAAGCCTTATTGGTCTTGTTAATAAATGGATGGCCATCAGAAACTTAGAATTATTTTGTAGTTAGTTATTTTCATGGTGACAGGGTGTGCATTTAGGTAAGATAAAAGCAGGGAGAAAAAAATCTTTGATCCATGACTGTTGACCCAAATGAGTACTTCATTTGTTAAGAACTAATTAAGATTTATATTATTATCATCATCATCGATGTATATGCAAAGCATAGTTGTATGAAAAATAGTAAATATGTCACCTTCCCAAGTGGCACCTTGCTCTTGTTTACATGCTACTCTTATAAATGATGCCTGTAAATAATGAGCTGTACATAATAAAGAAAGGAACAGGAAAATGGGGAAATCTGGGGTTGTGTCCTTATCCTTGTCATAACACCTGAGCCTCAGTTTCCTTAGCTGTAAAGCCAGAGAACTGTGCCACGTAGTTTTCTAATAGTCTTCGAATAGCCCTTACTATGTGTTCTATGGTCTCTATGAGGAAGGGCCTCAATGACAATTCCTATTTCTATGTCATGGAGAGGAAAAGAAGGTGTGCACGTGTGTGAAAATGCTTAAGAACCACATGACTATAGCAGCCTTTCTAACATGATACCACTCAACAGGGTCCATATGGTGAATATCTGCATTATCACAGTTTTAAAAAACAAAGGCTCGTGAAGGAGGGGGGGATAGAAAAAAAGAACCCACCACCCAATGTAGACCTCCAGGAGAAATCGGAAACCCCTCAATTTACTTCTCTTTGTGCATCTGAAAGCTTTTAAAAGTCAAAACAGGCTTCTTTTTGAACATTTCTAGCAGATCTCACTGTTCTTGTTGTTGCATGCACCGAGTTTAAATTCCCAGCACAGATGAACACAGCCCAGCGGAAGTTCTAATCCTCAAAAAGTAGACAAATAACAGGGAAACTCCAACGGCCCCTTAATACAGCTGAGCTCTCAGGCCTCCCCGGGATGTGGGATTCTGAGTGGTGCCCGAGTTGGGGTTGCTATTTTGTTTGTCCCCATGAGCCCCACCTCAGCATGCCGATGCACTGATGTAAGAATTCCAAATGAGCTTGCTCAGAAGGGCCCAGATTAGCCGGGTTGCTAGGATCTCACCATTCCAACCCCCTTTTCCACTTCAGTGGACTGAGCTTTTTGACACTATGAAAAGCGCCATTTAAAATTAATTAAAGCTTCTTATTTGGTACCAAATCTCATCACTGCCGACCACATTTAATATGTTTTATGTGTGGCTCTAAGTCCCTGTCGCATCATGTGTTGTATGATCCTGCGATGAAGCAGCTGCAAGTTAGAAAACACAGAAGCAACCTGAATTTAGCTCTTGGGTATTTTATCTGGTGTGTTAAACTGCAAAGCTAGTCTTCTAGTCTCTTGGGTGATGCAAATTTCGCTAAATGATAGAATGGTGTCCTGTGTGGCGTTGTAGGCAGGAGATCTGAGTTCTAGTCCTGCTCGGTTACTAATTTGTTATTAGGATGGGCACAACAGTTAGTTTATAAAACTTCAGTTTCTTCATCAGTAGAAGAAAAGGGCTGGACTGGAGTCTCAGTGCATTCAGTTTGAAGGTTTTAGGGTTCTGAGTGTAGGAGGCAGGGCTGTACTTACTGAAGGTTAGACTACCAAGTTTTGGGTCAAAGCCATCTGGGTTTAAATCTCAGCTTAACAACTTAGTGTGGGGACTTCCCTGGTGGCGCAGTGGTTAAGAATCCGCCTGCCAATGCAGGGGACACGGGTTTGAGCCCTGGTCCGGGAAGATACCACATGCCGCGGAGCAACTAAGCCCGTGCGCCACAACTACTGAGCCTGCATGCTGCAACTACTGAAGCCCCCGCGCCTAAAGCCCATGCTCCGCGACAAGAGAAGACAATGCAATGAGAAGCCTGTGCACCTCAACGAAGAGTAGCCCCCGCTCGCTACAACTAGAGAAAGCCTGCATGCAACAACGAAGACCCAATGCAGCCAAAAATAAATATAAATAAAATAAATAAATTTATAAAACAAAAACAAAAAGAACAACTTAGTGTGCAACTCTGAGCAAGTGACCTGATGGCTCTCCTGAACTCTCAGTTTCATCATCTGTCAAACGGGGTCAATTGTACCTCCCTCATGGGGATTGTTGTGAAGATTAAACAACGTAGTGCATGTAAGCGCTTAAGCAGTACCTTGTGCGTATTAAGTCCTCAATAAATGTGCACTAGTATCATTATAAGAACTGTATAAGGAATTATTTGTTGCCATTGCATTTGGATTCAATATCATTGGTAATCAAAGTCGTGTGAATTTTCAACTCCCAAACATCTGCTATAAACAATGTCTTCAAATTCAAGATATTTTGTCACTTATATGAGCCACAGATTATTTTCCAGACTATTAGCTTCAAATGACTTATTGATAACTTTCTCCAAAAGTCAGAGGCCAACTCGTCCATCTCATTGTGTTTTTCCAGAAAATAACACGTGTCAATTAGATTAAATAATAGTAGTAAAAATAATAAAGGCTTTAAGGCACGGGAAAGTCTTGTGGGCAGACAAAAAAGAAGTAAAACCTTTTTAAAAACTGTAACAAAAATAATACAAGTAGTTTACTTGACTGAACTCAGTCTGAGTTTTATCTGCTTCCAGGAGTCTTGATTTTTTTATGGTATCATTTTTAATACAGTTTGTTTGCATTGCTAAATTATATTACGTACTTGTTTGGACTGTGGCAATCTCTCCTCGATCTTTCGTGCACTATGGTTTAACAGAAAGGAAAAAATAAAATCTGAGAAGAAGAGAGTAATGATAATCCTGAGTTGCATACCAGAAGACGTGTATATGTGGGAGACAAAAGTTTTTCTTTATTTATTGGTGAATCCACTGAGAAATACATGCTTGTATAGAACGAATATTAATGTATAAGTAATCCAGTACTTGAATGTTTCTTGAAGATTTAGCAAAACATGCCACATTGGTTATCCATGAAAAAAAAATTCTTGACATTTCAACAAATAGGGTGCTTCTTCTAACACCATTGTGTCTTTTTATTTTTATATTTTTATCTGGCTCACACTCTGAAATACAGTTTTAGAGAAGCATCAAAATAAAAACTACACAGTGGGAGAAAAATAGACTGATGTGCACAGTAAGTGGTGAGGAACCTTCCATTTACCTGATACAGCAGCAGAAAACACAGGCGGCCACTCTGTTAATACTTTAAGCAAGGTCAGGAATCAGCCCATGTTTTAAACAAGTGACTAATTCAGACTGGAAAATTCTTTGGTTACAGGAGTTTGTGGAACTGTCCTGAATGGAAATGCTCTGCAAAGCTTTTCCATTCTTAGGTAAAGCTTTCATTATTAGGTATCTGTTGGGAAGTTTATAGATTTGTGTATTGTCTATTTCTAAAACTTTTGTCAAGTTACTACCTCTGGGTCTCAGTTTCTTCATCCATAAAATGGGAGGCGTAATAATATCTATTTCATGAGGTTGCTGTGATGTGTAATTCATGTAACATATTTGCAGTATCTGCTATATGTGCAGTGCCTGCCATGTGTGTGGGTCTTCACTAAATGCCATTTGCCATCCCTGGTATTATAGCAGGGCATGAAAAAGGGTTTAGATATTATTGTGCATTACCACCAGGCTGATCACTTCTGAGCCATCTCCACCAACATTATGTGTAGTTTGGCTTAATAGAAAATCAAAACCAAACCCTGAGAAACATATGATTATCTCAAAAAGCACCAGAATGCTTTTCTCAGTGTAGGAGTGCTACAAATACAAGGGGTTTTCTAGGAGGAGCAAATAAAACTATTTCCTCGCATAGAACCAGCCTTAACATTTAATAGCCAGCATACAGCTACTTTCAAAAGAAAGCCCTACTGTTCTGGACCTTTTGTTTCCTGGGTATGACAGAGAATCTCTGTGTATGACTGAGATCAACAGCTAGATATCCAGGAGCTGGCAGATCAAATACTATTTCCCTCTAATGTTGCTATTTGCAACTTAGCAAAATACTAGTATGTTTGTGTGACCCTCTATCTAGGTAAAACAATTAATTAATAAAGGAATCAAATAGAAGTGAGGAGGGAAAAGTTATACAGTTATTAGTTATACTTAAAAAGAGGAGATCGATATGAAAATGTTTATTCCCCCAGCAAACAATAAGAGAATATGCATTCAATTTAAATTTTATTCGTGTGTTTATCTGTGTTTTTCCCCCAACTTTTATCATAAAAATATTTTATTAAGTTCAACTCGACTACTAAATGTTTTCAGTTGCAAAAAGATATGTTGTGTTTCTTAACGTATTGCTCTAACAATACAGTTTATTTGGTAGCAATGGGGTCAACCGTGGACATGAGATTTGAAAAAAATATTAAAGTATGTCTCCAAACAGATCATTTTATTGCTAAATGTACCTTTAACTAAAATAATTACAAATGACTGTGCTTCTAAATGTGTATATATTTGCAGAAGTCTTGACATATCACCCATCCAGTATTGCATCATGCAAAAAATGACATAAATACTAATTGTTTTTTTCTCCCATTTGGCAGCTAAAAAATTGTTTTAAACCAGAAAGGAATAATCAAATTACTTGAGCTCTGATATCAAGCAAACTATGAATAAACTTTTCTGTTTTCATCCTGAGAATCTGTAATAACAAAAAGAAGATAATTAACGACTATAGATCAATCCTTTGACCTATAACTCTAGAAAGAAGCTGGTTTTGTTCCTCATAAGTGTGATAAGAACAAAGTGAACTCAGTAATACCTGCTCAAGGTTGGTAAAAAGTGATCTTTCAAATAATCTCAATCCAGAGTCAAGGTGTCACTAACAAAGGGACAAACCATATAACCTGCACTGAGTAGAATACAAATGAGCAGAGATTTTATAAGTCGAAATACAGCAAAGCACATCCCTTTCAAAATTAATGTTTCTACTAGAGGCTACCTGAATCAAAGTGGTAAAGCTATTCTATCACTGTTACACATATTTAAATGGTAATAATAAAATTAAGAATTATCTGTAACAACTATAGCCAAATAACTGCCCATAGAGAGTCCAAGATTAAATGCCAGGTCAGTTTGATATATAATTTGATCAATTTATAATTCCTCAGGTGATGTTTCTGTCTTTGCCACTCACATGACTAATATCCCCCCCATCTTTTGTTAAGCCCCATTTTGAACACAGATTTATCTCAAATAAATCTTTAAAGAGAAAAACAATGTAAGAACACATTCTCCTTTCCTGTTGGTTTTGAATCAACAAGGGAATAATCCCTTGTTGCAGGGTTGTTTTTTTTTTTTTTTTTTTTTAATTCTCCCTACTCTTTCCTGCTACCCCAAAGAGTAGAAACTTCTGCTTCCCTTGTTTTCCTAGAAACTCTTTGAAAAACATCAATCCGCCCTGTAGGCTTTAGGAAGTTTGCTGATCCTATCAGCTTAGAGGCAGCTACATTCACAGGAAGACCTAGCACGAAGGATCACTGTCTCCTTTCTGAAAGCGGGGTGGAGACATCAGACTCTCTGCTTGCCACTGGTGTATGACTGAGATTAAATAACTGGGTACTTGGAACTGGTAGGTCCATTACTATTTCACCCTCAAGTTGCTAAAAAATAATTTTCACCTTGTGCCAATCACCTCCCTTTAAACGCTGGCCCAGATATTAGAGTAACCATGGATTAAGGTAACCAATACCTAATTTTGAAATTCAGCAACCTAATTTTGAACATCCTTGGCTCATAAGGGTGGGGTTGCAGTGGTTCAATTTGGCATAAAGAATACCAGTGATTTCACACTTAGAAGTTGTTGAAATACTTTGGATTTGAAAAGAGACTTGTTTCCTGTGAAATTGGGTGAAATGTTCATTAACCATCAAGAAAAAGATGTTTCCAGGTTCTCTTACCATTTGCAAGGAGAAGAAGGGAAGCAGTGTCATTGCAATGATAGTATCAGATATAAAGCAATTCGAGCTTTTCATCTGTACCCGGTGAGGATGAGAGAAGGCAATTCCCTTACTTGGCTGGAAGAATGAAATCCTAGTTTCTACTAGTTAATTAAGCAATTAGTATAAACAGCTGGGATGGACCAAACAGCTCCAGGGGAAAAGTCCTTAGAACCAAGATAAGTAAGGTGTGCTTTCCTTAGCTTCATAAAAGTACTGGAAGAGGACTAAAGGAAAAATCAGGTATTCATAATTTTGTGTACTTAGTCCCAAGCAGTACAAATAATAAATGTGTTTTCTGATGAATAAACAATCCAGTATTTTTTAATCCATTAAGATAATGTAATAAAGAGCAAAGAGGAACACATCTATGAAGAAAAACAGAGAATCTTTCTTCTGAAATGAACCATGCACTAGTGAGTGTAAAGCCCCCTGTGCCCATGCATCTTCATGACCTAACCCTTCAACCTTTTAGAAACCTAATACATTTCCTATTTTACTAGTACACCCCCGGAAGACTCTTCTTTATATGGTATGTAGCATTTCCTTACATTACTATACCAACAGAAAGTCACCATATTATAACGTACATAGAATGAGTTGTGTCTCCTCTTTTGGTGTAAGTGGAACTTGATATCAAAATTAAACACAAAAGGGAGCTGAATTTTTACAAGTCAGGTAAATGTCAAGTGAATGTTAGGGAAAACATTTTGCAAAATGGAAAGTGTGATAGCAATTAAGGGATTATTGCAACTCATTGTTTCCTTTAAGTGTTTATTTTCACTAGGAAATAAAATGGGGCCTTCAAGAAGAAACTCTTATTTTATACTTATTTGTAGTTTATGTTTTATTTTAGAAATGGGAAAATATAAGAACTAAATACTTAAATAAAAATAATTTTTAAAAAACCTTTCATCCATGTCATTTGGATTCTAAATTCTTTGTAGGAATTCTAAATTATACGGCAGACCTAATTTTCTTTGAGTAACCTCTGCTAGACATCTAAGTCACAATAAATGGTTCTGAGTATCAATTTCTTAAATGCACTTGATTTGCTAGGAAAGAAATCACTAATCCAAATATTAACCAACTTACCATCATATATGGGAGGTAAGCAATCAGCTACTTTTTTCAAAATCACCTTTTCAAACCTCCCTTCTCCCCCATAATCCAGTCCACAGTATAAGGGAAGAAAAATGAAGGGGTTCTATTTAAGTTAATTCTGTTTAATTCCACATATTTTATCAAAATGTTTAATTTAGAGGTAATAATTTAGTTTAAAGAGAGCTGTTGAGACAAACTAGATGTGTTAAAGAAGTTGATACCAAAAATGTTGAGTGTCAGTGAAACGTAGCTGAAAGCCAATAGGATTGGCCATCTAATGGCGATTAAGTATGCTATAAATTTAAATCTTTGAAATACTTGTTGAGATTTATTCAGGCAGACAAACAAAGATAACAAAAGTCTTTTGTGTGTTTGTCAGTCATTTCCACTCCTCTGTTGTTGTAGTGTCAAATAATGTCAGTTATTTAAGGGCAATTACTGTAATTTTAAATTCTCAACAAATTAAACTATAAAGACTGGAAGTCCAAGAAGGACCCTACTCATTTTTCTACATTTCTCATCTTCCATTTTTAAAGGTAAGTTTTAATTGCTTGAATGTTTAGAGAAGAAAACATTTTTTTGTGTTTTGGTGATTTTTTTAAACTACCCATGTTTGGACATTTCTTTTTCATTGAGCTATGTTTTATAAAATTTTCCCAATGGCACTATGCTTTTTTAAATGAATAAGTGAAATGATTTTTAATTAGACTTCATTTTTTAAAATATTGAGTAGCTATATTTTTAATCCTCTTTTATATTTTGTGTATACAATTTAATGAAGTTAGGTTAGGGTCTAGAAAAAGAATTGTTCAGGGAAGCAAAATAGATCTCGAGACGTGTGAGAAAAATATGCATTTAAATTGTGTTGGTAATAGAATGTTCTACCAATAAAAATCTTGAAAAAGAAATGAAAGCATAATTAATTTGAATGGCATCATTAAAGCAGTTTCAAAAAATAAAGTGAAGCACTTATAAATAAATAAAGTGAAGGAAAATAATTACCTCCCATCATCTTTAAGCTATGTTGACGAAGTTTAAATGTTATATGATTTAAGAGGAAGGATTCAATACATTTTATATTTCATGAGATCTTTTTTAAGATTTAGAGCAGCATCTAGGATTTCTTTGCAGTAATAAAGACAATGATCCATTATGTTCTTCTATTACTAATTATTCTGTAAAGATTGTCTGTTCCAAAAGATAATTAGAAAGGGTGAAATTTAATTCCATTAAACAGAACTCAGCTGGGACATAATGAAATTTTGCTGTGAAGTTGAAGACTTTGAAGCCAAATAAAAAGCTTTTACATAGATAGAGCAAATGAGATTGTAAAACTCACACCTCATTCATGCAGGGCATATTTAAGACATACTAGGATAGGATTATGTTTACTCATGATGAGTTTTAAGTGTTCAGTTAGCACAAACATTCATAAAGGATGTTTCTTCTCTCTTCTTTGAATGAGAGTTTTAGTGATGGACAGAGGTCCGTTTAGATTCTAGGTTTGTTCATTCAGTTATTAAACAATAATGTTTTGCGTATCTGCTCTGCACCTGCCTCTAGACAAGATACTAAGGGCACCAAGATTAATAGGGAGGTAGTGGCTGCTCTGAAGGAGACCACTGTCTCATTCTTCTGTGATGATCAACCGAGTCCATTTCATTTAGCAATAACATTTAAAGTGTCCACCAAGACTTGAGCTTATCAGAGTTTTATTAAGGTCTTGCTCTGTATGTCTGAAAAGTTGGCACAGATGGAAAGGACTCAGTCCTTGCTCTCAAAGAGCTTATCATCCAACAGAGGTAGACATGTGTACTTTTGCCCACAACAAAATTTTACTAGAGTTATAAAAATCTTCAATTCCCTACCCGAACTCTTGTCTATTACCCTTTACTCAACTTTGCACCATGCTCACCACACTGTCCTTAGCTCTTTAACATGTCTTCCCCTCTAGACTGGGCAACTGAGCAAGTACTGTGTTGATTGTGTTCACTTCTGTGTTCATACCACATACATGTGTAGCACATAGTAGGTGTCAATGAGTGAATAGGAGATAAAAATGGCCACCAGCTGTTGGTGACAACTAGCCCTCACAGCAAAGACAATGACCTACAGAGCTCCAAAGGATTTAATTTCTCAAAAAGCACATAGTTGTTAAAAGCAGAAATGGGATTTGAAATCAGATCTAGATGGCTCCAAACACCTGTCCTTTCCAAATACTGGAAGAGTTGTACCACTGAAAGGGGCTCTAGGTAACAGAGAAGGTGAGGCCAGTTGTTGTTTCGTTTTGTGTTGTTTTTTGGAATAATAGAACATTTCTTTTAGTTCTATGTGGAGCAGAGTGGAGGAGGTGCCCCCAACAGGGGTGATCTTTACAGAAGTAAGAAGATGGACCTAAGAGAAGTGGGCCTTTATACAGATAATACAGACTCGTGATATAAAAGAAAAATGAAATTACTGTTACCTCATTGCTCACTAAACCTAGCAGAGAAGAAAGGGGAGGTCCCTAGTCCAAAAGAGAGTAAGAGATTACAGGTCCTAACAAGGTCAAAATCACTAACACTAGAGGAAGCCAGTTTCTGAAGATTCAGAAGATCTTTGGAATGGCTTGTACTCAACGAAGAGCAGGTGTGTGAATAAGTAAATGCTCCTCTCAAAAATATGCTTTTAATGGTCAATTTGGAATGACACAGTATTTGAAGTCTGTAGGCCTTAAATATAAAGACTGACAATATTGTAACAGTTTAAATTTTGGCTCAGGGTTACTTGTACTTAAAGAGCTCAAGCCTGAATTATCGAGAATTCTGGCTATTCTCAATAATGTCTCAGTACCACATTCATTTGGCCCCCCCAAATAAAGAGATCCCAGTGCTATGTAGCTGGGATCCATATAAAAACCAATTCTGTTGTGTTGCACCTGCTCAGGCTGGTGGAATTGTTCTCTCTCTCTCGTCCTCTTCTCTTCTCTTCTCTTCTTTTCTCTTCCCTTCCCTTCCCTTCACTACCCTTTCCCTTCCTTCCCTTCCCTTCCCTTCTCTCTCTCTCCCCCTCACTCTATATCCATCTCTATCTCTGTCTCTGCTTCTCTACCTCTCTATCTTTCTATCTCTATCTCTATCTTATCTCTATCTCTATCTCCATATCTATATCTCTATCTCATCCTTTGTGTGCCCACAGATGAAAAAGCTTACAGCCCTGTATGGTAGGTATATAATAGCCCTCAAAGTGGTCCACAACCTAATCCCCCAAACTGTGACTATGTTATACTACATGGTAAAAGAATTAAGGTTGCAGATATAATTAAAGTTGCTACTCAGATGACCTTGAGATGGAAAGATTATCCTGGATTATCCACATGGGGCCAGTGTGTAATCATAAGCATCCTTATAGGTGGAAGAGAGAGGTAGGAGAGAGAGAACCAGATTGATTACAATATGAGAAGGTCTTGACCTAACATTGCTGACTTTGAAGATGGAGAAAGAAAGCCATGAGCCAAGGAATGTGGGTGATCTCTAGAAGCTGGAAAAGGTAAGGAAACAGATTCTCCCCTAGAACATACAGGAAAAATATAGCCTTGCCAACACCTTGATTTTCACCCAATGAAACCCATTTCCGACTTCCAGAAAGAAAAATTTGTGTTGTTTTAAGCCACCAAATTTGTAGTAATTTGTTATAGCAGCCGTAGGAAACGAATACAGCCTGGGAGCAATTGACAGCTTTCTTGTCACTAGAGCAAAGCTAACAGCACAGATAGCAGAGCAGAGATAAAGAAATTAGGCCCTTGGTGACATTGTTTAGCCACAGACACCCACCATATCTCTGGGGGAGAAGGAACAAACGTTCCTTACAGAAGGATTCCAAATAATAATTGAAGAAGCAGTGAGGGAAATAGAAACTCACCTTTAGAACACCATAGTAACAATTGCTCCAAACAAGATCCAGTGATGAATGCTAAAATTAGTTGATGAAACTTTAAACAAGAAATGTGATATTTGCATAGTTTTAAAGTATCTCTACCTCCAACTATTTATTAAGTAATGTGATAGTTTTAACATATGTCCACAAATCCTTTGATACTATTTTCTCTAGGAGGTGAAGATTAGCCTACCTCCCCTTGGAGTGTGGGCTGGGCTTAGTGAATCCTTTTTCCAATTGAGTATGGAAAGAGAAAAGTGATAACTTTGAGTGGAAAAATCCAAACTGATCAACATTCTACAGAATATTTGACCAGTACTGTTCAGAAGTGTCAGGGTCATGAAAATCAAAGAAATACAGAGCCCATCACAGACTGTAGGAAACTAAGGAGACTTGACAGCTAAATGTGATGCAGGATCCTAGATTAGGTCCTGGAAGAGAAAAATAACATTAGTGGAGAAACTGGTGAAATCTGAATAGTCTGTAGTTTAATTAATAGCATTGTACCAAAGTTAATTTCTTCATTTTAGTAATTGTATTGTGATTATATAAGTTAATAGTGGAAGCTGGGTGAAAAGTATGTAAGAACTCTCTGTAGTACCTTGGCAACTCTTCTATAAATATAAAATTATTCAAAAATAAAAAGTTAAAAACAAACAATTCAAAGGCAAAGAACAGAGGAAAATAATATAGCTGGCAGAAAAATGATTGAGAGCCATACAAAGCGGCTTTTACAAACCCATTGAAAAGTGGGCAAAAAAGATAAGTAAGCAATTTATAGTGAGAAATACAAATAGACATATAAGAATAATCAGCCTTACTAAGAAAGTCATGAAAAATAAAATCATGTCCCTCTTTTTTCAGCCTATCTAATTAGTAAATATTAAGAAAAGATAATAAATTTACTTCTTTGAGGTTATGAAAAGAATAGATATTCTCATGTACTCTTGTTAGAATATAAACTGATATAACTTTTGTGGATAATTTATCAACACACAAATAAAATTTTAAAAATACACAAATCTTTGAGGCAGAAATTCCACCTTGAGTTATAGGACTGACTACAAATTCTTTTTTTAGTTCTTCTTCATTGTGTGTCTGAATTTTTTTAAGCAATGAACATGTGTTACATTTAAAATTAGGCTTTTACTGGGACGAAGTGAGAGAGTGGCATGGACATATATACACTACCAAATGTAAAATAGATAGCTAGTGGGAAGCAGCCACATAGCACAGGGAGATCAACTCGGTGCTTTGTGACCACCCATAGGGGTGGGATAGGGAGGGTGGGAGGGAGATGCAAGAGGGAGGAGATATGGGGATATATATATATATATATATAGCTGATTCACTTTGTTATAAAGCAGAAACTAACACACCATTGTAAAACAATTATACTGCAATAAAGATGTTAAAAAAAAATGAGGGGGCTTCCCTGGTGGCACAGTGGTTGAGAATCCGCCTGCCAACGCAGGGGACACGGGTTCGAGCCCTGGTCCGGGAAGATCCCACGCGCCGCGGAGCAACTAAGCCCGCGAGCCACAACTACTTAGCCTGCGCTCTAGAGCCCGTGAGCCACAACCACTGAGCCCGCATGCTGCAACTACTGAAGCCCGCGTGCCTAGAGCCTGTGCTCTGCAACAAGAGAAGCCACCACAATGAGAAGCCCGCGCACCGCCACGAAGAGTAGCCCCCGCTCGCCGCAATTAGAGAAAGCCCGTGCGCAGCAACGAAGACCCAACACAGCCAAGAATAAATAAATTAAATAAATAAATTTATTTTAAAAAAAGGGGAAAAATATTTTAGGATCGTCTAAAGTATTTTGCCTATAAAAATAAAGGAGAGAAAGAGTTATTATAATGCTAAAAAATAAAAAAATAAAAAATAAAAATAAAATAAACTTAGGCTTTTAAAAGAAAAAAAAAAGTCGAGAATATATACCTGTATCATAAATGCTCACTGAATTGAGAATGATACAGTCCTGAGATTCTTACAACTATATTTATTAATGTGTCAAGTAATAAGAATCCCAGAATGAAAAATATATTACTTAATTCCATAAGAAAAACAAGTTGAAGCAAACAATTTTGTATGGCCTAAAACATCTGTCATTAATAGAGGCTATAATGATTTTAAGTAGCTGTATTAGTCTTTTACTTTTAGTTAAACAGAGGTTCTAGAAATTAAAATGACAAAAAGGAGACTTACATTGCCAGAAAAGTTTGTTAATTAGCATCTAACGAAAATCTTTCATTTTTAAATGCCAAAATATCTGAGCCAAGATTAAGAGATTTTTAGCCATGATTAGGTTATTTTCCAGTCATAAAATGTGTCAAATTGTAACTCGTGTTTATTAATATAGCTCTCGTTTTTTATAAACTAGAACAAAGTCTATGTAGAATTGGCAAGTAATTTTAAAAACTAAATATAACTCTATAAATTGTGATTTGGAATTTCATTTGGATCTTACTTCTTATAGCCAAATAAACTCATACTTCATTTAAAAATAAATAAATAAAATTAGGTTTTTAGAAGCTATTTACTTAAAAATAATTACAGCAGAATACTACAAAGACAGAAAGATGACATTGGAAAAGAAGATTTAATGGCATATGAAGATGCTCATGATATTTTGTGAAGTGAAAAAAGCTAGATTAAAAATGTTACCTATAACATGATCTATTTTTATATAAAATAAATACTATGCATTTTTAAAGAGACTGGAAGTTTATATACCAAAATGTGAATTGTGGCTATTTTTTGTGTAATAGGTTTACATGTGATTTTCAGATTTTTTTTCTTCTTTATATTTTCTGTAAGAGAAATATATTGCTTTTTGTATTAAAGTTCTTCCATAAGTACATGAAAAGTGGCATAAGAAAACGACAATCAGTGTATTTCAATCAGTCTTAATTATTTATCATCAAAACCATTTATGGATTGTGGGTCTGTATGTGCTGCCCTGCTTTTCTTCAAGTTTACAGCACTTTCAGCCTGTGTGTATTGCAGGCTTTGGTGATCTGTTTTTGAAAAGAGGAACTTTGATCCAGGCTCGCAGCTGTGGGAGTGGACTCTGAATTAATGTTGGCTATGGTTAGAAACAAAAATTAATCTTTTGTTGGAACTACCACTATTTTTATTGACAGAAAGATAACCTTAAACAGATAATAAGCAGATTCAAATCAGGCTTAAAGGGTGAGGGAAACTCCTCATTCGTTTTTCAGAAAGAGTTTGAGAACCGTTGCCTTATAAAAGAACTCAGCCCTAGGTCTGTGAAAAACATGGCAGATAAATTCACTTGGAGAGAGGAGAACATTTCACAAAAGAGGTGATCGCTAATGCAGGTCTGAGTACCTGTCTCAGACCATTGGTGGCAGCTCTGACTTCTACCTTGGCCTCAGTATTCTTATAGACATAAGTCACAGAAGCAAGGTTTAGTGGAGGGAACTTCTAAGACTGTCTGGCACATAAATGGCTAATTAACTCCTGATTGGATCCTATTAAATCCCCATTTCCTTTTGAATTACATTCAGCCTTTTCCTCTACCCCCTCAAAATTTATAAATACTGTACGAAAGACAAAAATTGTAGCTGAGGGTCTTAATTACATAATCTTACTTCTGCATTGGTGTCTCAAAATAGCATGTTCACTTTTTCTCTTAAACAGTCACTTAGGTTGCTCATGGCGATGATCAGCCAGGCAAAACATGCACAGATCCAGGCCCAAACCCACAGTCCCAAGCAGGAAAAAGATTCCCATGGGGAAAGATGATGTTTACATTGCCTAAGTGATGCTAAAGCAAATCCTGTTCATTTAGGTGGAAAACATGAGTAAAACCCTTGGGACAGATGAATAGCGAAGGTCTGTTTCAGAAGTGAGGATGAAGGCCAAGTATCCCTCTCTACATCAGTGCTGCTGACCCTGGGTTTTCTCCCACAGACGGCTGAGGGTGCCCTCTCTTGCGTCGCCCCTTTTCCTGCCTCCCTGTCAGGAAGGCAGGGCAGACTAAAGGAGAGCAGGAGAGCTTTGAAATCAGTCGCAGCTGTGTTTGCAACCTGCCACCGTTAGCCATGTGACCTCAGGCAAGTTAATATGCCCCTTTTTGGTCCTCAGTTTCCTCATCTGTAGAATGAGGCATAGTAATAAATTCCTTAAAAGGCTGTTGTGAAGACTCAGTGTGGGTCTATGTAAAATGGCAGGCACCCTTGAAATGATGGTGATTATCATCATGGCCTTCACACTCATGGGCTGACTCTTCATCTGAAAATATGGTTCCTGATACCCTGCCCCGAAATATTTAAAAGGAACCATTGCAGAGCTGAGGGCAAGAGATCATCTTCTCTATTGCATAAGCAGAAACACCTGAATGTAAATAGTGTCAGCAGACTAACATAACATTCTAATGATCAAGTATTGTCTGGCTAAAGATATGGAAAGTTCTCACAGTGATAAATTTTTAACAGAAATTTCACTGCCTTAAATCCATTTTGGAAACAGGCAGATCATAAATAAACAAACAGTCAACTCTTCCCTGGTTGTTTGGGTGATAGCAGGTGGCGATTGAGAAGACAGGGGTCAACGTGTGTGTAAGAGTTAAAAACAAATGTCTTATGAGGTAAGTAACTTGAACAATAAGAATGGAGATCTTTCTTGAACAGGAACCCAGGTCACTTGGGTATCATTGCTCTGGGAGCCTCTCTGTTCTGTTCAATATTAGAGTATGTTGCAAAGCACGGTCCTCTTGGCTTGGCCACGTTCTTCTGTCCTCTTATCTATTTCCCTTTTCATTCCTTTATTGTGCATCGGGATTTTCTCTCACTTGATTAGTCTTTTCCTGCCACAGCCTTTGCTCTCCCCTTCCTCTTGCCCCCAGCTTCATGTTGGCTCTCACATTACCTTGCCCCTAATTGTCACCGTGAGTAGGTGTTCAATGCCATCTTTTGTTGGAAAGATACAGAGCATACGAAACTACCCAAATACCTTCCCTTTCTGCTCTCCACACCAGTCTTACATAAGCCCTTCCTGATTGCTTAGTCAGACGGGATTGTCACGGGCACCCTGGAGCACACTGTCTGTTAACTGAGAGTCATTTCCTCTCCCTAGCATCACTAAAGGAACATTCCATTTGAGCTCAAAACTTATATTTAGGTACTGTGTTTAGATGAAATTTTCTTCCCCATGCCGACTGCTCTGTACTCCCAGATCATTACAGAACTCATAGTATCCAGTATTGTAATAAATGTGTTTGGGGAGCTGTGCCTCCCTCTAGATTAATGCTGAATTATCCACAGGCAAATTAAATATACACTTAGTGCTCTGGGAAAGCAGAGGTATTAAACCAAATGAACTACTAAAAACACCAACACCAAAAACTATTCAGAAACTACAAAACAAATGGAAATTAGAAATTCTGGAAAGAAGCAATTTTAATTAAGAACATTTCACTTGTGTGTTTTTAAAACATTTAAATTATATTTTGAATTGCACATGGGACGGGAACACCACAAACCTTCCAGGATTTAGGACCTGCTCAATTCATACTCTGTGTCTGGTCTTGATGAAGAGTTCTAAGTGAAGTCTTGACCAGTCCCCTGAAACCTTACTCAAAATCAAGTGTTTCTGCATATGGACATTTTTCAGGGGTTCAGACTCTCAGAGGGCTCTGAGACCCTGAACTGTTTAAGAACCACTACACTGTGTTTGATTCATCTTTGTTTATCTGGGGCTAGGGCAGTGCCCAGCAGAGTAAGCACATAATCCTGGTTGATATTCAATGGGTCTTTCTGAGTACTAAAGAATATGATTTTTTGACACTTTTTATGTATCAAAGAGAGGTAATTAGTGATTCTGTGACCCTACTGTGTCTTGGTTATTTAACATTTTTGTCTGCATGGCTTCAATACACACACACACACACACACACACACACACACACACACACACACAGCTTTTTTCTTTTTTAAAATTATTAGATGGTTCCTAGTACTTTGGTAAGCTTAGAAAAGTCCAAGCATTGAACTTGGTAAAAGGGTCATTTGCTGTGTTTTGATATCAGGGTTTGCTATTCCTTAAGTCAGAAATGTTTTTAGGTACCCCATCTCCTCATTTGTCAATTTAAAATCAGCCTGTTATTATTTTGTTTGTTTTTAAAATTGGCAGGTGTTGTCTGAAGGCAAAATAAATCCAGAGGATTTTATCCCCATTATCAGAGGTTCTTCAATATCTGTGTGTCCTTGAGTCCCCGGGAAGCCTGTTAAACACGTGGATTCCAGAGCCCCACCCACAGAGGATCAAGATAACTGGTCTGGAATCCACATTTTTAACAAGGACCTCAGTTGATTCTGAGAAGGATGTTCTGACTTTGAAAAACACCGTTCTATATTGGCTCACTCTCTCCATTAATATTCATTGAGGTTTTAATGTAAATTTAGGGGGGCAAATGAGCACGTATCCCTCTTACAACTTTCCTTTGAGTCTGCCTCTCCAAGAGACAAAGTAAATGTGGAAAACTGCTCTAGGGGAGAAGCGACCAGCCCTGTTTGAGACTTGTGGGATTTGTTTTCTTTTGAACACGTGAGTAAATTCTAAACTAATCTGTGAAAACCTAAGTGGCACTGCGGAGAAACTTCTGCCTTTATTATCTGCTTCGTCTTGGGTGCTAGAGCATGTCAGGTTCAACACTGAAATTTGCAAGACCCATAGCCAGTGGATTCCTGAGCATGATGGCAGAGGTTTATGGCACCCAGCCACCCTGTTTGTAAGTTTGTTTGTTTGTTTGTTCTCACTTCATGCAGCTACATCCTAAGTGTATTATAGCTATTTGTGGAGTGCCAGCCTATTGTTGCAGATAAATGTGTTGATAGTACACAGCCTTTCTTCTCACACACACTTCTGACAAGGGGAGACTGTGCTTGGTTTTGTTTTGTTTGCTTTGGGAACATTTAGTGAATGCTTGTATGTGATGACTACAGCTACTTGATTTTGCCTATGTTTCATGTAGTTCTCACAACGTCGGCAAATTACAGCTGTTGTTACATCCTGTGATATATTATTATCATGACAGTACGGTACCCGTGCACCCCAAGGACTGCAGCCCCAGCGCTCTGCACAGCTGTCTCCTTGTTTCCTCCTGGAACACCTCTCAGAGGTGCAAGGTGAGCACCATTTCTTTGATGCAATAATAATGAATACATTAATTTTTTAAATTGAGGTATAATTGACATATGGCATGATATTAGTTTTGGGTGTACTACATAATGATTTGCTATTTGTATATATTTATTGCAAAATTACTACAATATGTCTATTCAACATCTGTCACCCTACATAGTTACAAATTTTTTTTTCTTGTGATGAGAACTTTTAAGATCTACTCTCTTAGCAGCTTTCACATATGCAAGACAGTGTTAACTGTAGTCACCATGCTGTACCTTGCATCCCCATGACTTATTTATTTTACAACTGGAAGTTCATACCTTTAGACCCCCTTCACCCATTTCATCCCTCCCCGCCTCTGGCAACCACCAATCTGTTCTATCTATGACTTTTTTTTTTTAAGATTCCACATGTAAGCAAGATCATACGGTATTTGTCTTTCTCTGTTTGACTTATTTCACTTAGTATAATACCCTCAAGGTCCATTCATGTTGTCACAAGCGGCAAGCTTTCATTATTTTATATAGCTGAATAATATTCCATTGAGTGTGTATATCACATTTTCTTTATCCATCTATCAATAGATACTTAGGTTGTTTCCATATCTTGGCTATTGTTGCAGTGAACATGGGGGTGCAGATATCTTCTTATTTTCAAAATAAGAAATAATACTGGCATCCTGCCTCGAGAAAACAGGCAAGATCAGCTCATAAAAATGACTGAGATCTAGGTGCCGTTGCAGAGTTCTGTGGCAGCTAAAAAATGACTGTCAGATAGAAGAGTGCTGTAGGTGGGAAGAGTTCAGCCTTAGACCCGGCCTCACACTCCACGCTACCGCTTCCCAGCCCTGTGACTTAGGGCAAGTTACCTAATCTGCACTTGTGCCTCAATTTCCTCGCATACAAACCAGGAATATGAAAACCTGCCTTCGAGCATTGTCATGAGGATTAAATGAGATAACTAGTGTCTGGCACATACCAATTCACAAATAAGCTTTGCAAATGCTTTTTTGGTTTTTAACTAGACAAAGATGAATCTTCCCCACTGAAATATTTTTCTTTAAAAAGATAACAGTACGTGCTTTTAGCGTAAACCTGTATCTGACTTCTATATAATAATGGGCAAGATTAATACACCAGAAATCTTTTAGAATTTTTTTTAGGTGAGTTCTATTAGTCTGTGTTAAAGAAGCAAAAACCTTTTACTACAGACTGAGAACGAAGAGAAAGGAAAAAACTGGCCTCTTTAAACAATGAGGGATTTTTTTTTTTGTCAGTATCTTAAAGAGGCTTTTCTTATATAAACAGGAGTATTTGCTGGTCAGTACCCAGATTTTTTTTTTCTTTTGATGTATATTTAAAAAATTAAAAGGAATATTCTTAGAAAGACATCTGTGCCTGGGGTGACTCACATTTTGATCAATCCCTGTGAACCGAGCTTTTCAGGGGATGTGCAATTATTTGCTCGGTTAGGCTTAAACTTTTTATTTATCTAATCACCCCCCTGTAATGCTTTGATCTGAACTTCCAAGGCCTATTTTTCAACCACTTTAGCTACATATTTTAAGTCTTATGGTCTAATCAACCCTAGCCCATAAAACATGCAATGTCCTGTTTAATGCATCCTATTAGGAAATCAGCTGCCACATGGATTTTGAAATCTCCCACTTTGTGACTGGGTGAGCTGTTTGGAAGTGTCATTAATGTCATTATTCTGGGAGAGCAGGAGAGAATCGGCAGCCAAGTGCACCCTCTGCATCCCGGCTGGCTTCCCCCTGCTAGCGCTTGCCGAGTGACTCAAAGGTGAATCACCGATTTCTGCAGGTGTATGCTCGGGAGTCCTGGAAGCCTTCCACAGCCCAGCGGGGGCAAATGTTTACTTCATTAGTTCATGGGGTTACTCAGTAGATCCAGCTAACTTAATCTGACTGTACAATAGCTTTAAAATGTATGTATGTGAATGTATTGTATATATATTTATGTATATATTTATATTCCAGGAATGCACTGCAACTTAGAAATTGAAAAATAAAATCTGTCACTGAATAATTAGAAACTGCATTAATTAATTTGAAATCTTTGGAAAGAAAAATAATTCCTGTGTATATCAGTTTTCTTGCAAAACCCACTCTTGGTAATGGGATTCCTCTCTTTTCTCTCTGGTTGGACCACATGAAGGACCAGGGCCCACCAACACGTGGGAATTAGCAGACTCTAATTCCTTTCTCAGCCTTGGAGCTTATTTATTTGAGTATCTTCAAAAACTCTGACACGTCGGAGAGTTTTTCTTTTTAAAGAACACAATTTTTTTCTGTGGAAACAAAAAGGTAAATATAAAGACAAATATATCTCTTTACTTTGTTAATCTCTGAACCAACCTTACTTTTATATGATAGCAGTGCCTAATGAAGATAACAGCCATCAATTAAATAAAGAAACAAGATTGAAAAAGATTGCAATACAGCCACAATGCATAAATTTGCTAAAAAAATTGATGGTCATTAATCAAGATGCATGACACAACATGATATACAATGGTTAACGGCTAACATTTGATTTCTCCCTATGTTCCACACCATTTAAAATGCTTTACATATACCATTTATTTTAATTATCAGAACAACCCTGTAACTAACGTTGGTTCTATTATTGTCTCCATTTTACAGATGAGAAACTCTAGGCGGAGAAAGGTTAACTAACTTGCCTAAGGTCACACACACAGATAATAAAAGATGAAGCTAAAATTTAAACCCAGCCAGACAGACCCCAGAGCCTGCATTATAAAACACTATGTTATTAGGTTCTAATGACAGATTTTTTTAACAAACATAGAAGAACCCATACATCCAGATGAATCCTGCCCACCCCAAAGTAGTCACCTATGTATACTTTACACTTACTCCAAATGTCGCCATGGCTCAACAAATCTACAACTTTCTCTCTCTTAAAAAAATTTTTTTTCCTTTTAAAAATTTCCCTCACAGACTAGGGTTCATTGTTCTAAATGTCACCAGTAAAAGCTTTACTCAGTGAGGTTGGATTTGATTTTTGGAAGCAGTCAAAAGTAATTCAGAACCCAGGATGGTGAAGAGAGAAGTGAAGTTTGGTAAGATCACTATACCTTAAACTGTCTCTAAAGATAATTTTCAAACAGGGGTTCTACAATTCTAGAAATGTTTTGTGTAATGGCAGTGTCATTAAAATAAAGGTATAAACTTGCGAACGCCATTCTGGAGAGCATTAGATAGAGAGCAGTAGCATAGATGTGTCTGATACAGTGATTCATTATCATTTTTTAAAAAATGTTTTGTTACTATTTTTTAATTAATTAATTAATTTTATTTTTGGCTGCGTTGGGTCTTCGTTGCTGTGCGTGGGCTTTCTCTAGTTGCAGCGAGCGGGGGCTACTCTTCCTTGCGGTGCGGGGGCTACTCTTCCTTGCGGTGCGCGGGCTTCTCATTGCAGCGGCTTCTCTTGTTGCAGAACGCGGGCTCTAGGCACGCGGGCTTCAGTAGCTGTGGTTCATTTTTTTTCATTTTTTTTTATTGAAGTAGAGTTGATTTACAATGTTGTGGCTACCTCTGCTGTACAGCAAAGTGACTCAGTTATCCACACATACACATTCTTTTTTATACTATTTCCCGTTATGGTTTATCCCAGGATACTGAATACAGTTCCCTGTGCAATACAGTAGGCCCTTGTTGTTTATCCATTCTAAATGTAATAGTTTGCATCTGCTAATCCCAAACTCCCAGTTCATCCCTCCCCCACCTCCCCTCTCCCTTGGCAACTGCTAGTCTGTTCTCTATGTCTGTGAGTCTGTCTCTTTTGCAGATAGGTTCATTTGTGCCACATTTTAGATTCCACGTGTAAGTGATATCATATGGTATTTAACCTTCTCTTTCTGACTTACTTCACTTAGTATGATAATCTCTAGTTACAGCCATGTTGCTGCAAATGGCATTATTTTGTTCTTTTTTATGGCTGAGTAGTATTCCATTCTATATATGTACCACATCTTCTTTACAGTGATTCATTCTCTAAACATATGAAACCATACTATTAAGTCACAGTTCAATAGATGCTATTTGGCCACTTGACCTGGGAGAACACCTTTGATTCTTTCCTGTATCCAAATTTATAGAGGATATATATCTCTCTAAATATATATATGTAGTCAAGATCCTGCTGAGAAAGAGGTGGTAACTCAAAATGGGTAAATAAAGGAACAATTTACAGCAATATGAGCAGAGTTTGTGGAAACCAACAACAGACAGTGCAGATCCTTGAGGAGCAGCAGGGGGCGCCATCACACCCCTCAGCAGGAAGGGATGCGTGAGGGGAAGAGCAGTTACCAGAGCCCAGGAAGGACCCGGCTACGGAGAGGGCTGCGTCAAGGGGCCAACAGGGAGGGAGCAGCACAGAGTAGGTGCCCACAGCTCACTCTCTCCTGCCCGCTGAACTCCTGATGGTGACCCATTGACCAAACCCATGAGAATCTAGACAGCAAAGAGGCTGTCCATTAGACAGGCCATAGAGGTCACCTTTCTGGGACACAGGGCAGGGTGAGAGAGGTCTCAGACGGGCAAATAAACAGCACAGGGACCACTTGTATTCAGGGGACCACCCCTGAATGTGATTATCGAAAATCTGAATTTCCACTTTCTTCTCAAGCCTGCTTTCCATCTGGATCACACATTTCCTAGATGAGAGGAACTAGGACATAGTAAAGATGTTTTATATCTGCCTTACTTTCTGGTGTCTAAACTTGCCTGTAGGTGGGAGGAGAGGAAGAATCTGTCCTTTTTTGAGTATCTGCTATATGTGCCAGGTGTTTTACTTATGCCAAAAAGGAAGATTCATTATGTGAAGATGGTGTCACTTTACCTCCCTGCTCTTCTTCCCCCAAATCTGTAACTACAGCCTAATTATGAGAAAAACATCGGACAAATCTCTGTCGAGGGACATTCTACAAAATATCTAAGCAGTGCTCCTCAAAAATATCGAAGGTCTTCAAATACAAGGGAGTCTGAGAAACCATCACAGCCAAGAGGAGCCTAAGGAGACATGACCAATAAATGGAACATGGTGTCCTGAGTAGGATCCTGGAAGAGACAAAGGACATTAGGTAAAAATAATGGAAATCTGAATAGGATGTATTTAGTTTATAATCATGTATAATATAATGTGTAATGATCTTCATAATAATGTATCCATATTGGTTCATTAATTGCGACAACTGTACCATACAAATGGAAGTTGTTAGTAAGGAATGATAATAATAATATGCTGGGTACAGGGTATGCAGGAACTCTGTGCTAGCTTCACAATTTTTCTGTAAATCTAAAGCTGTTTTTAAATAAAAATTTTATGTTAAAAGAAAAAGAAAAAAAGCCTATTGCTTAGTCTTTACTTGGAGAATAAGAATGAGGAGGAAGAGGAGGGGGAAAAACTCTACTCCTTAGTGCTTCCTTCATGGCTGTTGTTTGGTGGTAACGTCCAGCCAGCATTGTGGCCGTCGGGAGGTCCTGCCACTTCTTGACTGGGCACCTTAAGCTAATTGCTTGAATGTTCTTACCTTATGATGTGAAGTATTATATTAGATGTCTGAACTATAAATCTTCTGAGGCCACAGGGCACCAAACAGTAATCATTTAATATGAAGTGCGCCAATAATATTTCTCTTAAAAAAATCAACTCCCCCTCCTTTAAAAAAAAGGCAAAAAAAAAAAAAAGGGACTTGCCTGGTAAAAATAAAATAAGGGCACTTAAGCCAATATTGTAGCAATGAAAATTTAACATTATATCTGATTTTAATAATAGAGATAATAAGTGCTGCTCTGAGAGCCAGTTCTTAACACTGAAAATTTACCGGAAGAGTGTTGTTTTGGAAATAAACTGTCCTGTAGTGAGGCCAACCACTCATATCTCTAAAATATATATAGGACACATGTGTGGGCAGCCATATACACCACGCCACAGATCACGTACTGTCCATGAGGTGTGCGCACAGGGGGTACAGGAGAGCCACCTTTTGGTGTATGGGCCTCTGGCCCATCATCACGGCCCCTGAGGTCCAGTGAAGGGACCCTACATTTTATTGTACTTTGTATTGAGCTCGGGTCTCTCCTGGGACTAGAACCATGGGTTTGGGGGGTCCAAGGCAGAGGGAGTGGCTGGTACCCACCAACCTTGCCTGCACAGGGCAAAGTCCCTGACGTGGATGGAGCTGCTCCGTGATGCCCGCCAGGCCCTCTTAGGTCAGCTGATTCCCAGACCGCCCACCCTGATCCGTCCTTTGGCACCAGGTGGTTGGGCCGTGTCTCTGTGCAGTTGGTGTGTGTGCTGTGGAGGTGCAGCCCTGGCAATGACCCTCGGTCTGTTCCAGTACAGGAAAGCTTTGTCTGTTCTCCCAGAAACCCAAGTGAGGAAGGAAGAGAGACAGTGGGGTGGAGTGAGAAGCACGGGGACTCTGCAGCCTGCGGAACTGGGTTTGGATCAGCTTTTACCCTTGGCTGCCGTGTATCCTTGGGTCAGTCCCTTAATGTCTGTTTTCTCATCTCAGAAATAGGGATGTGACCCAGAGGAGATGCCTGTGAACTGTCTGACACACGATGAGAGGTCACCCGATGTGAATTATTCCTGGAAGCTAAAGATGTGGCCTCTTGTACAAGGTCATGAATGATAGCATTTTTCTTTCTAGAACCCCGGCCACCCATTGGCCACAGAGTAACTAGTGGCAGTTTTCAGTTAGGTGTTTAGCATTGCACTTTTCTCTGGTTTCTTCCTCTTTCTAGGCTGAATCTGAGAAATCCCCATACAGCTATCTAGAGGAGATGCACAAGGGGTATACTAGGCAATATTTGTTCAATGAATGAATCAACAAACCTTTTGAAGGCAATTCCATAGCACGTGTACACATGAATGCAGAAGTGCACGTGCATATGCACACATGGGCACAAACAGACCCCCATGCATGGCATCCTCCTGCGCACATCGGCCGCTCAAAAAGCACGTCCTTGTGGAAGCCGTACGGGCATATTCCTGACTCAGTGAGCTGAGCCACAAGTCCTATGGGTTTCAAACGGTTCCTTGCACTAACTTAAATCAATTTTTAAAATGTGTGAGTGAATGGATGCTCTGAAATTAGATGTTAAAGCATTTCTACAAAAAAGTGCCAAAGAATAGCTGCATATATTTGTGGCCAAATTTCCAACGTTAAGCGGGATTTTGAAGTTTGAGGAGAACATTGTTTCCAGTGCCTACTTCAAACAAGAAAGCGAAGATGTGCCCAATTCTGAAGTACTCTTCCCACTTCTACTAATGGGAATTCAATTCTGTCAAGATAATGTATTCTAATTGCTCACCAAAAATAATGGCCACATCCTATTTATGACGAGT
Organism: Eschrichtius robustus; assembly: GCF_028021215.1. NCBI lineage: Eukaryota > Metazoa > Chordata > Mammalia > Artiodactyla > Eschrichtiidae > Eschrichtius > Eschrichtius robustus. Next base: position 61,423,807 of record NC_090829.1, on the reverse strand, counting down.
TCTTTGGAATTCTAAAGAATCTGTTCTAAAATATTAGGCTCATATTACATTTCCCAGGACAGACCTGATCAGCATTTTTCTTCTTCACTTTTGGAACATTTTCTCCGGGTGTGACAAGGACATAACACGGTTAAGTGTGTGTCCAATCCACCTCTATACACCCAGAAACTTCACCGAAAGGCATGTAATATGAAAAATCATAGATATAGAATTATATGGTTTAAAAGAAAGAACAAAAGCAAAGACCACTGACTTTGCAATCTCCACCTGGCTTCAGTGCTTACAAGCTATGTGACCTTGGGAAAGTTACTAACTTCTCCATCTTATTTCCTCAGTAGTAAAATGTGGGGTGAGATACCCACGTCCCATGGGGTCATTGAACACTTTAAATGAGATAATAAACAGAAAGTGTCTGGTACCTAGTTGGAACAGTTGAAACATTAAAAATTTGGGGTTTCAAAAGTAAAGACCAAAAAAAAGTTTATAAGAAAGGATCTTTCCTTCTTTGAAGAAACCTAAAGCTTCCTTGTGTGTTGAAGTCCGAGCTTCAGTGACCGTTAACCTCCATAATCCCCTTGTGTCCTGTGAGTCACAAGAGATGAAAGGCCTGACCGTGCCGTGGTGACCATCCAGCTGTGGCGCAGAAACGTGGTCTGCTCAGGAAGATCCCCCCTAAAAATGGCATTTGCCAGGCTTTGACAAGCCAGAATTCCTGCGTCAGTGATGTTCTTGCTATGGGTTAGAGATACAACTATAGCCTTACAGTCTCGATAATTCTCATGGTACATCTGCACATTCTGTCATCTGTGTCTACCTAGTGCCCAGCGCTGTGCCTGGCACAAAGCATGTCTTCACTAAAGGTTTGCTGATGGAAGGAGGGGCTAGAGAAATGTGTGGATGAACTCTCACTCCTACTCTTTTTGTTAGTCTCCAGGCTTAGTTCTCCACCTGTCCCTGCTGCTTCATTCAGGCCATCAGTCCTGCCTTTTACGTACCTCTTGGGAACACGCCCCTCCTCCTGGAAGCCTCCCTTGATCTATCATAGCCCCAACCCCAGCCACAGAGTCTACGGCTTGATCTTTCTTCAGAGCTCAGAATATGGTGTTTGGATAACGCTTTTGCACTTGAGCTCTCCCATGTTTGTATTTATTATCTTTCCATCAACCCCTTCTAGGGCAGGAATTGTCTTTAACAGCTTGAAAAATATTGTGTTTTTTTTAAATGAATTTTTAGTATATTTAGATAGGAGCCCATAATACAACAGGCTTTATTTATACAAAGTAAAATTAGACAATGGTCCTGCCCTCAGAAGGTTTACTTGGCAGGGAAGGTAAGACCTAAAGCTGTAGAGTAGAAAGTGAAGAGTGCTGAAGGACTGATGTGGATGAAGGGATGATGGGAGAGAGGAAAAGTTGCATTACATCTTGCAGATGTCACCATCAGGGCGGATCGTTGGAGGAGGCGCCATTTGCGTCAGGCCTGGAGATACCATAGGAAGAGCACTGCTGGCAGAGGAGAAAAGCTGTGCAAAGGCATGGAGAAGGGATGGTGGCAGGTGTGTGTGGCGAATATTTGTATCACACTTTACAATTTTCAGAGGGATTCACGCACTTTTTTCATTTGTTCTGCACAACAGCCAGTGACGGGGACAGGGCAGAGGTTCCCTGGCAACATCCACAGGAGTGCAGAGAGGCTAAGGGACTCAACCAAACTGGCATTGAACTAGGTCATGGCTGGCAGTGGAACTGAGGTCCACAGGTAAAAATTCCCTCTCTGGATAGAGCACTGGCCCCTGTGGAAATCGATCATTCCTGCTAATTGATGACCAATGGCTTGGAAGTGGGCAAATGATGCATCCCTTGCGTCTGGGAGGCAGCAATCCAAGAGAGAACCCTGAAAGCACTGGGTACTGGGTGCACGAGGATCACAAACACTCCTTTGGGCCAACTCTGAACGATGGAGGACCGTGTGAGGTGTGTGACACCACAGGGAAGGGGAGCCCTCGAATAACGACGGGGGTCAGCATCACTGCGCCCTTACCCTGAGCTGGGCACTGCGTTCTGTGTATTACCTGGATTATTTCATTTGCTCCTCACAGCAAACCTGTGAGGTTGGTTCTCATCCTACCTTTAGAGGTTGAGGAAATTGAAGCTTAAAATGTGAGGAAACCTTTCTCAGGTTCCCAGCTGGTAAGGGGTAGGGCCAGGTTTCAGATGCAACAGTAACTGACTGCCCTCTTTACCACTGAGCCAGAGGTTCTTAACCACTTGTGAGCCATGGACCCCTTTGGCTATCTGATAAAGCCCATGGCCCCCTTCTGAGAAAAATGCTTTTAAATGGATAAAATAAGATACGCGTGTTTTACAAAGAAAACCAATTTTATTTAAAAATTTAATTACAAAATATTAAAACAAATTTTGTATATAGCAGTATAAGTGCTTCTTTGTTAATTGGTTAAATGCTTATAGCTGGTGGCAGGTCATGATTTGGAAGTCCTGATGAATGTAAACAAGATCTTGAGATAAAAGCAACAACTGTAATGAAAAGATCTGTGATTTCTGCTGATGACAAAATCATAGGTACCAATAATACTACTGCTTTGTTCCACTCAAAATGGAAGAAAATGCTAAATTTCAGTTAAAAGTTAGTGAAAATGAAAAGGTTGTTGTTTCCATTCTAGTTTATAGGTCGCCTGAGTTCTGTTTAGTAGCCCTAGGCTAGGGACACTAGGGCCAGGCTAGACTGTGGTCAGGATCTCGCTGGGCAGGGTCCTTGCAGTCCAACGCTTCCCGCAGCCCCAGCGCTGCCTTGACTGGTGGTGGGAGCTTTAAAACACCTCCTGGAAAGGAGTGATGCCCCGGGGCGATCAGGTCACTCTCTTCGGGACAGGGAACTGTGCTAACGGGGCCCATAGAGCTGGAAGCGAATCAAAGGGCTGTAAAGGTAAACACAGGAGCGTGATGGGGCAGAGGGAGGAGGGGCTTTAGGGTGAGGAGAGGAGGGTCATGGGCTCCAGCCAGAATCCTGCGCAACATGAGTACCTGGTGCCCAGAGGTGGCGAGAGCTCAGGGGAGGTAAGATGGAGAGCAGGGGAGAAGTGGGAGGCAGAATACCCTCTTTTTCCTCCACTGGAGACAACGTGAAAGAATGGGAATAGGAAGGAAGATCAAATTGGCCAAATCCTGTTGTCCTCACTTTCCAGCCCCACGACCTGAGGCAAATCACACTGCCTTATGTGTATGGGAGGAACTGAAGCATTGGACTCACAGGCCATTTGAAGGGCTGACCCATGGATTGGCACTTGGCAGAGTTCCTGGCACATGGGTGCTGCTCAGTACAGTTCGGTTGAACTATATGAGACTGCTGTTTCTGAAGGTCAAGAATGGTTGGATATGGGTAGTTTCATATGGTTCCAATGACAGCTCCTGGAAAACACGGGAAGCTCCTTTGAGCATACCCAGCTCCATTTGGTGGAGTTGGTTGTGTATGGGACTAAAGGCATCCAATCAATCACCTATACTCCCACTCCATCGCCTTTGGGGGAGGGGGTGTTATTGAGAACGCCCTTCCCCACCTTCATCCCATGCCAGAGTAAATTCCGTAAAGGGATGCTATGGCAGCATTCTCTTTGGTATTCCAGGGAGTGATAAATCACAAATCACAGTATGGTACGGTATGGACTCCTGTGGCCTATCAGCGGATGAAGAGGCAGACGCAAGAGGAGAAAGGACTTTACGTTTCTTGGACTAGCTCTCCTATTTTTCTGAGCAAGTAGAAGCCCAGAGTGGGGATTGGAAAACCCTGCGGGCTAGACCTGGGCTCAAACCCATGTTCTGTACCTAACACCTAGTTTCTTGTATGACTTGGACCCATCACAACCAACTTGAACCTCAATCTCTTCATCTGTAACAAGGGGATATCAGAACAGAGTGTCTCCAAGACCCCTTCCATGGGTCACCTTGACCATGGAGACTTTGGTTTGCCTCTCAGCTCTGCACTAGGATGCCACAGGTTCGTTGGAGGTCTCAGTTTAGGGATCAGCTCAGCAGTGTAACAATAATTCACCCAGTGTAGTGGGGCTCAGGGAACCCAAGCTTGAAGATGCATCTGTCGAACTGGGCAGATGTCTGGAGAGCCACGTGGAGGGGCCTTGCGATGAAGCAAAGTGAGAGTCCATAGAAGTATCCGAGATGAGGCAGAGGAATAACTGTTTAGGTTTGTTTTGCACTACAGCTTTTTTAAAAGCTCATTTCATATTAAATTATAAGAACCTTATGGAAAAGTGATTCAAGCTCTTTTTGCAGCAATAAAACAGCCCTTGGGGCACAGAAGCACTAAGGCTTAATATATCTAAAAATATCTTATTTTTCTACAGCTTGATTGAAACTGATGTAGGTGTTCTTGGCATCTGACTTGGGGAGGTCGTGCCTTTTCTTCTTCTAATACTAATACTGTTTGGCAGCTTTTTACTCTATCTTACCACAGGTCTATGCCAAAACTTGAATTTACTTCCGTCAGATTAACTGTCTCCAAAAACAAACTGGCATTTCTTCTAAGGGCTCCGATTAAAAGGATAAGCTTGAGTGACACTCCCTTAAATGGCTGGATGTTCTCACAGGGCTAGGAAATCAGAATTGGAAAAGTAGCAGGGCTGAATTTAGTCACACGGCTGCACAGGCATTTGGACGGTGAGAGGGGCTGCCCTTTCACTCTGCTGTGTTTAGAAACGACGGCTGAATTATGATTTTGAATATATACCTCTCAAAGAACTGGGAGAAGAAAACCACTGCTTTGTTCTAGGTCCCAACCCTCCAGCTCTTTGTTTGTTTTAAATATCACTTTCAATAATTTTACTGATCAAATTATGTTGGCTTCCCCAAAGCACCAATACGAAATAGAGGCCTTTTCTAGTTGCACAGCTGAATGCATATGGAATTTGAATGAGTCAGCTATGTATGGGCCAACGAACTTTCTGTCTTTAACATTCCAGTAGAGAGGAGAGTCCAGGAAAGACGGAAAGCAAGACAAGAGGAAGGAAGCATTCACTAGTTTTACCCTCTCTCCTGTTTATAATTTCATCCTTCAAGAATAAGAGTCAGGGTCAAAATAAATTTCCAAGCAGGTATTTTTCTTTTTGTTTGTTTGTTTATTATTATTAATTTAAATGTACATATGTTGAGGAAAAAATTGGGAGGGGATAGGGAAGAAAGAAACAGGGTTGTTGAGTCTCTTAACAGGTTACAAATTTGAATGCCTAACAAACACAAAATTCAAGGGAGATAACATTTGAAGAATCGAGTTGAAATGTGGCTCTTAAGCATTCTCTCTCTCTCTCTTTCTTACAACAGTCTATCTATCTCCCTGAAAGTAAGAGTTCCTTGAATGAAAGAACCCTGTGAAAAGTCTATGGAAAACTCCTCGTCAAATGTAAATACTATGTTAAAAATTCTCTTATTCTGTATTGATATCAACCAACCAAAAATGAAGGACAAAATAACTATTGTTGCTTTTTCCCCCCTAACTTTTATTACTCAGCCTGAGAAGATGTAAGATCAATAATTAATACTTTTAATTAATGCTGAGAAAAAAACCATTCTGCTCAGATTGCTATATACACTTAAACTTTTTTATTGCCCACATCCAAATTTCTCTGAGTTAGAACCTATTTGGCTTATCTAAGCATGGTTTGTTATATTTTTATTTTATGTTATCCATCTCTTCGAATTCTGAAAATGAGATTGCTGTCTCTCCTCCGGAGAAGTTGCACTGAACAGAAGTCAGGTATGAGTGGTCACCGTCTCGAGCCTATTAAGTTACTGAGGTTCCTTCCACTCTCTCCATAAGGACGAAAAGCAGGGCTACTTGTGGGCCACTGGGTAACTTCTCAGGTGCCTTCGATTATGATAAAAAAAAATCCCATCTAGAATGGCATTGTTCATAAAGGCCTGGCATAAACTGAAATGAATTAAAAAATATCTCTTAGTTCCCACTGACAGTCATCTCAGTAGAATCCCCTTAGTTTATTAGATTGACAGCTACTGGTGACAAGCGCTGTGCTTGGGACTTCATACATATGTTTACATCCAATCCTTGAAACAAGTGGTTGCCAAAGTTTTTCGATCATACAGCCAGAAAATCAGTTTGAAACATGTACCTTCAAAATATGCATATTCACTTATTTCTTATATACGTTTACTGCACCATTGCTGTATTACATCCATTATGAAATGTGCACAAAAATAAAAATTTTAAAAGAATCAGATGAATATGAAACAAACATTATTTTAAATAATTAATTTAGTTCTTAAAGGCACAATAATATTTTGCTCTCAATAAAAATATAACTAATAATATTTTAATGAGAACGATATAATTGAACATGTTTCCTGTTCCATGAAAATCCTGACTTAGTTTATGGTTCAAAGATCTGGGTCTAAATTCCCCTTATTTTTATGCTTGGTGTTAATGATGTCAAAGCGTAAACAGATTGTCATTGTCCTTAGCTCAGTGTGGCTATCATGAGCTCTGCTAAGGGTGGGAGAAGTGTCAGCTTTGCCATTTTCTTGTTCATTTGTATTCACGTTATTAAAATTAACTTCAATACGTGATTTCATTGTAGGGATCTTTTAAAGCCATTAATCCACTTTATGAGGGACACTGTAGTTAAAACTAGACAATGTAATCCACAATTCCCTTTAGCCAAGCACTTGAGGACTGCAATGCCTGACAGTATACTGAAAACAACCTAACAGGTGAGTGTGTCCAGTAAGCCCTCTGGGGCGTGGCCCCTCCGTCAGGATCCCTTCTGTGCTGGGTGAGACCCACGGTCATGTGACACGTGGGACAAGCAGAGGCCTCAAGGTCAGCCCACGTGTCAGCATGCGTATAAGTCAATTGTATATAAATCAATATACTTGTATATAAAATTATAATACATAACATACACACACATATATAATAAAAGTACACCAATTTTTTTTCTTCTTTCACCCACTAGGGTGAGCATATCTGATTTTGAGACCACTTCTCAAGGTAGTTTACATACAGGCAAAATACATATTGTTATCTTCATATGTATTTTGTATGAGGAGAATTAAATTAAGTTGCTGAGGGTCACAATCAGTAATTTTCCCTTTTTCTGCAGCCTGTGTTTTTCCATAACTACTGGCAGAAAAAGAAAATAAAAACAATCAAGTAGTTTAGTCACACTGTTTTTATTTTACTTTTAAATCTCCTTTTTTAAGACTTATTTTAGGGAGGAAACGTATTTTCACTCGGTAAGATATGGGGGAAAAAGCTTGTAAACCAGTTGCTGATAACGATCAGTAAAACTGAGTGGAATCTAAACTAGAATTGGTTCAATAGCACCCAGATATTAATAATCAATGTCCCCATTATTTCTTTATCCTGTTATTCTAACCGTCCCTCCATTTTTTTTCCTTCCTATCCCTCAGTTTTGTATTCAGATCATCCTTCTCTCCAGCACATCTACCAACTAGTGGTCAGCTTCTTTATTGGCACAGATTCAGAATTTTCATGTCTACGTGTAAAATAACTCCAGCAAAATGGAAGTATGATTTTAAATGTTGCCTGGAAATATGACTCAAAATCACATTATTCATTTTATATGATAATATTTATATTATGAAAATAATATATATTTGTTACATACAAAATTTGGAGAATATAGAAAAAGGAGAAGAAAAATTACTCATAACTCTATCACCCAAAGTAATCGAAGTTAACATTTTGGTATATTATCTTCTAATATTTTTCATTTACATAGTTGTAATCATATTGCACATGTAACTTTATACCCTGCTCTTTTTTTGCCTTAACATAAATATGATAAACATCATCCATGTTATAAATATTTCCTAAGTATAAGTTTCTTAGGAAAGAAACTTGTGGAGGCATAATAATCTGTCAGGTGGATGGCAGCACACTTTTACACGTACAAAAATCCTTGAGGTGGGAGAGATAAGTACAAGATTATGTAGGTAAGTGTAGTTAACTGTGGATTCCAACTCTAATGGGATATATGAATAGACTGAATAATTGAAAATCAACTGCGTTTTCCTTTCTTTTGGTGACTAGTTCATCTTCTGAATTTTGCTAAGTGGATGGAAGATATTTCGTATTTCTCAGACACTCATCTTCATACATGAAAGAGAAAGTAACCCAAGAATACAGTAACTGGCAAAGGAAAGCCATTTTTTAAAAAATTACAGCTAATGCATAAATATTATCTGTACTTTATATTGTATTAAGTATTCTATAAAAATATTAATAAAAGCTAATTGTGTGTACAATATTTTAATAAATCATTTTAAAGTTGCAGTTTCTTATTGCTTCTAATAATATTAGTGTTGATTACTGACATGAAAAGTTAGCCATTATTTTATAAATATATTTCTGCACCAGTGAAGATGATCTTGAAAAACAGAAGGCTAACTTTTACGTAACAAGTTTTATTCCTTAAAATAGTGAGTACTGTATATAATGAAAGAAGAAACAGAAAATTTTATGAAACTATCCTTGAATATAAGCTGCTACATGGAGAATAGCTATGTAAGAAAATGGGATGATAATTGGCTATGGAAAGAGTATTGCTAATGTCACTTCTGTTTTCTCATATATACCATCTTCAATAAAGGTGATTGCTTTATGGTAAGGTTATAATTATTTTAAATCAAATAAAGGGACACATTTAAGAAATGTTTTCCTATGTGTATATACATTTATATGTATATGTATATCTATTTTCTATATTTAATACATAAAAACCAAATTTGATTACCTTGTATAGGTAACCAGTATATATATAGGTTTTATATATGTATGTATTATGGAAATAAAAATAAAAACTCTTTGAAAATTTAGTCAACTGGATATATAGTTCCATTTAGACAAAAATGTTTGGATAAGTCTACTGCATTTGTTTTAACTTTCCAGAAAAAAAGGTTTTTTTGGCTTGTTTGTTTTTCTACAGATATACATTTTTTATTGAAGTACTGTTGATTTACAGTGTTGTGTTAATTTCTGCTGTACAGCAAAGTAACTCAGTTATCCACACATACACATTCTTTTTTATATTATTTTCCATTATGGTTTATTCCAGGATATTGAATATAGTTCCCTGTGTGATACAGTAGGCCCTTGTTGTTTATCCATTCTATATGTAATAGTTTGCGTCTGCTAACTCCAAACTCCCACTCCATCCCTCCCCCATCTCCCTCCCCCTTGGCAACCACCAGTCTGTTCTCTACGTCTGTGAGTCCATTTCTGTTTTGTAGATAGGTTCATTTATGCCATATTTTAGATTCCACATATAAGTGATATCATATGACATTTGTCTTTCTCTTTCTGACCTACTTCATTTAGTATGATAATCTCTAGTTGCGTCCATGTTGCTGCAGATGACATCATTTTGTTCTTTTTTATGGCTGAGTAGTATTCCATTGCACATATATACCACATCTTCTTTATCCATTCATCTGTTGATGGACATGTAGGGTGTTTCCATGTCTTGGCTATTGTAAATCATGCTGCTATGAACATAGGAGTGCATGTATCTTTTTGAATTATAGTTTTGTCTGGATATATGCCCAGGAATGAGTTTGCTGGATCATATGGTAATTCTATTTTTAGTTTTCTGGGTAACCTCCATATTGTTTTCCATAGTGTATGCACCAACTACATTCCCACCAACGGTGTAGGAGGTTTCCCTTTTCTCCACACCCTCTCCAGCATTTGTTAAAAAAAAAAAAAAAAAAAGTTTTTAAATGGTTCTGGCTCTTGACTAAAACCAGTCCTCTGTGTTTCAACAACAGAATATATTAAGATCTAAGATTCTGCGTGGCTGCTAAGGTGCTTAAGCCATTTCAGTCTCTGTAAGCACCACTTCACCCATTGAAAAAAGTGACGAATTTGATCAACCAGGTGTTCATTTGATAGCTTTCTTTCCTTTCTCTCTCTTCCTTGCTTCTTTCTTCCCTCCCTTCCTTCCTTCCATTTTCAACTAATTTCATGGAATTTCTTGAACATTCCAGGGCCTTCTAGTCAACTACAATCTAATTTGTCCATCCTTTTGGTTTCTGGAAATTTCTGTAAGTATACTTAACAGAGATTCCAAGGCAAGCTCTTTCAATGTTTATCACTGAATTGGTGGTAAAACAATCACTTCTTAATCAAAATAACTTTTGAATCTCAGAAAGGATAGTGTCCTTGCCCCAGAGTTAAAGAAGAGTTAGTTCTCAAGTGCCCTAGTATCTGACAAACTGACAAATTGTAACCTTGAAGTAACCTCACTGAGCCTCAGTTTCACCATCTGTAAAACAAGAATTCTAATATTACTTCCCCTAGAGGGATGCTGTACAATTGAAGTGAAATGGCATTTGCCTAGCCCTTGGCAGAATGCCTGGCATATAGCAAGTGCTCAATAAACAGTAGCACTCAGTTATTTAATATGTCATTTCCTTGTATGTGCGACACAAACAGTCTTGAACTCATGCTACATGGAGTGATTGCCCAAATGTTCTGTTATGTTGCTTTAGGTAACCAAAGGACTGTTATAGAACTCAGGGTAAATACATTTAATTCTCAGATGGCATGTTTGTTGACATTAGTCATTATATATAAATTGTGGAAACAGGGAGACAAGCAGTTATGGCTAGAAATACTAGAACTTACAACAAAGACTTATTTTATAAAATACATTTTATGTGTTAAATGTGGTCAGGAACTAAAAAAGAAAATTAAAAGGAGCTGTGAAAAAAACCCCACACAAACACTCCCAAAACACTTTTTGGAATATTCTGAGCCCTGGCATGATAGCATCTGAGATTTTTAATATGCTTTGAAGGCATTCTACTGACCTAACAGAATTTCACATATACCCTCAAAAAAAAAAAAAAGCATAACATCTGCTGTATTTAACCACTTTTGAAAATCAGTTAAAAGGGTCTCATGCACAATAGAGAGCAGTTATTAGAACAATCCTGTACTGAAACTTAAAGTTATGATAAGAAAAGCAAGAAAAGCTGCTCCAGACTAACAGGTTGGAAATAGAAAAAGACAAGTTGGAAACAGAAAAAAATAAGGGCTTTTTCACCTGGGCTCATTTATCTTTCTACCTGACTTTTAAAAAACCAAACTAAACCAAAAAAAAAAAAAAAAAAACCAAAAAAAAGCCAACAATAATTCTGTTTTAAAACTCCAAATTGTTATACCATAAACAGTCAAATTTATTTGGCGACTACTGAGTGACATGGACTCTGTCAACATAATTCACCAAAATGTGAGCCAAGGCAGATTGGAAAACAAATTGAAAGCCTAGATTAGAGTGACTCGTTTCTTTAGAGGCATCCAAAAACATAAACTCCATCTTATTGAAGATGAAAATCTCCTAGTCTGTTTGCTTTTCATAAGGGGAAACTATTCCCTCAAAATACATAATTTCCCCACCTTTTGTTCTATGGCAGAGCTTCATGTTTTAATATAGTAAATAAAGATGTGATTGGGAGTGAGGGAAGGTCAAGGCACACAGCTCTCTCTTTCTTTCCCTAAACATCTTTTGGGGTTTCCAATCAATTCAGTCAAGGGCAAAACCAATTGATTAGTCGAAAGTGATATTTCAAATAAAACAATTAGCACTTTAATCCAGTTTTGTAGGGGGTGGGGACTTCACCCAGTCTCCTGCCTTTTGTTGAAATGAATTCAACTTCAAAGTTAATTTTAAAAATTAAAAGCACTACCTTGAACCTCAACAAAAATATTAACTATTTGTAGTGTGTGAACTTTTTACCTACCCCTGCTGAGTGAATGAGAGAGCTGAGACAGATTTTCTCTGCCACTTTATTTAGGAAAAGAAAGAAATGAAACAAGAACACAAAGGTGGCAGGGCAGTGGGGAGGGGTAACTTATCTTGCTGCAGTTCTCAGAGGCAATCTGAAAACTCTCTTTGGCATACTGTCAGATACACAAATTACAGATTAGAATATGCATGATCAAAATGAGATGTAATATGTAATAAATGATTAATGTAAGAGGAAATCAGCACTTTTCCTATTCCATATTGAGCATAAACATTCTAACTTTATGTTAAAACTTTTGAAATTATATACACAATATACAATTCTATAAGTTGAATCAAAAGCATAAATAATAATGTAATTATTTATGCAATGATTCAGAAGTTGTGAGAGTTTGGGTTTTTTTTTTTTCTTTCCTAAACTATAAAAAAGTAAATACAAATGAGCCCTATAAGATTTTTTTAAGAGAAGAAATGGAGTGGATTTTTAAATAATATTTCTTAGGACAAAAATCACTGCATCATTGGTATCTGGGAAAGCTAGGTACCACGTCAATTTTAACATATATAGTTCAATTTAGCAGAGCCCTTAAAAAGTGCTAAGGGAAGTTTAATGGGGGAGTACCATGGAGTATTATTGATTGACCTGTCAAAGAAAATGAATGCTGCGAACACAAACCAAACTGCACAGCGAGTACCTGTAGGCTTAAAAAAAGTGAATGAGTGCCTGGTGAGGATAGAACTGCAAGATGACTGATGCTCTCAGAGAGGCGGGGCCAGGTGGGTTCTGCTTAAATCTGATTGGTGACCATGTCTTAGGCAACCATCCTCAACCATGCTTTCCCCTGGAAATATTAAAAGTCTGTTGCACCCAAACCTAAGCAATCACACACATACACCCTTCCGCCCCCCAACACAAACAAGCACAATAACTAAGAAATAAGTAAAGGGCAAAATAGCTTCTTAGTGAATGGAAACGTTCTTACTTCAGAGCCATTCCCAACGCTGCGGTCCTGGACATTCCCTGATGAACAACTTTGATAAGAGTATTTTCAGCCATATCACTAATTGGTCTACTGTTACTCTTCACTTTAATGTAAAACCAAAGGGGGAAAAGTGATTTCAAAAGCACCTGCAATCTGACATGTGTGAGCAGAACTGAAAAATTTTTTTTCAAAATTGGATTAATTAGCATTATCAGAAAAACAAAGGGAACAAAACCACCGGTAAGTAGTGCATTAATCATATTGCTAGTAATTAGTGCCACAATAGAAATACAGGACAAAACAAAGAAGTCGGAAATAGTTCTGAAACTAGTCATATTTTGTAGGTATGACTAGCTAAGAAATAGACATAATTGGACATGCAGAGAGGACAAGAATAAAATAGAATCTCAAAAATCACATAAATTTGGAAGACTCAACTACATAAATCCTGAACCCCAGAGAAGTGGAGAAAGTGATGTATTTATAGTGTCTAATATCCAGAGTTTAAAAAAAATAGGAAAGAAGGGGACAGGGGGAGGATGGGAATAATTGGAGGAACAGACTGTATTTCCATTTTTAAAAGAGAGAGCTTACACTCTTGTAACAAAGCTAATGCTACATCTAGCCAAACCTCAAATATGCAGGATCATTTTCAAACACAGAAACAGTGATTTTTTTCTTTTTTGCTTTACATATATTATTGGATGACATTGGAGAATGCAAAACCTTCCTCAAAGTGATAAAATATTAAATTAATTATAACTTTTAAAGAATGAAACCATTTGTATGGTCAGTTTCTTGGCCTTGATTTTCTGTATCAGAGTCTTCCAAGAATCCTTTATAAAAGTGTTTCATAGGAAAATGCTGATTTGTATTGATTCATTTTACAAATGGAAACTGAGCCCAGTGAGGTCCAGAAGAATAGAGGAAGTCTAAAATTTTTCTTGTGGTTCTGAATAGTCCATATTAAGTCATTCACTTTCCTGTGCTCCAATTTTTCTTACCCAGAAAAAGAAAAATTGTCAATATAAATATCTAGTCTGAGCATTACCCACCTCCTTGAAGATGGCTTTTGTGGGGGGCATATGGGACAAAGGACTTTGTTTTTCTTATTTATGAAAAAAAGAAAAGGACGTGCATCTGGGAATGGAGACAGGTAATGCCGACTGGAGTTGATTTTCATCTCAAGGCCTGTAGAGCCCTAGAAATAGGAGGGACGGGACCTCTCAGAAACCAAATGGAAAGGAGATATCTGCCTGGGAGCTTCCCCTTTTACACGTCTTCTGGACATTCACTCCTGTTTTCAAGCTGCACTAAATACCTTCCTCAGTCTTTGAACCTTTCTTTTCCTTTTTTTTTAAAGATTTTTTTTTTTTATGTGGACCATTTTTTTTAAAGCCTTTATTTAATTTGTTACAATATTGCTTCTGTTTTATGTTCTTGGTTTTTTGGCCACAAGGTGTGTGAGATCTTAGCTCCCCAGCCAGGGATTGAACCTGCACCCCCTGTATTGGAAGGCGAAGTCTTAACCACTGGACCGCCAGGGAAGTCCCTGAACGTTTCTTTTCAACGCTCCCATTGCCCTCTTACTGTGACTCCCTTCCGCATTGGATTATCTCCTTCCATTCTTCACTTATCCTTCTCCTTCCTTTTCTCTTCACAAACTTTGTCTACTTTCACATTTTATTTTAATGCTCTTCAGCAAGTGAGTCTGGGAGTTAGTCACTACCCAGCTCCCTCTGTCTCTCACCTTGATCAAGTTATTTTTCAGTTTTGTACTTCCCCTACTTATCAATATATGATGGTAATAGCAGCACTTATTATCTCGAGTTGTCTCAACATTTCAGTTTAAGAAAATCTATTCAACAAAATCCACTCTTACTTAATTTGGCTAATTAGGTAGCTAATATATTTTTAATGGTCTTTGCAATATTAAAAAGAAAGGCTTTAGAAATATATCTCCACAAAAGGTTCATGTGTAAAGAATATATATGGCATCAAGCATCTAGAAGTTATAAAGGAAAAGACTGATATCTCTGATCACATTAAAATAGTAAATGCTTACACGGACAAAAAATAAACAAAGTTAAAGTATTAAAAACATACTGGGAAGAAATTTGTCCAATATATATGAAAAAGGACTGATTTAATAAATACACAAACGGCCCTTGTGAAATTAATAAGAAAAATACAAATCACTCAATATAAAATGGACAAAGGACACAAACAGGCAAATTTTAGAAAATAAAATATAAATGGCCAGTAAATTAGTAAGTGTTCGTCATCACTTATAATTATAAAAATGCAAATTAAAGTACAAATGTACCGCTTTTCATCTACCAGATAAAGATTTTAAAAATTCAACAATGCTATTGTTGAGAAAAGCCTGGAGAAATGGGTGCTCATTCACACGTACATTAAACAAGTATTTACTAAGTTCTGCTCTGAAACACTGATGATGGGATTGCAAATTGTAACTCTGACTATACTGGTCCAGAGAGCCAAAGGAACTTACCCAAGATCATCCGCAGTGCTAACTCACACATTAGATCTATACTCCAGTTCTTTGATTTGTGAATCTTTTTTTGTGTGTAGAATCAGCCCCCCTATGGATTCTCCACAGATGTTAGTTCACATTTCCCTGTAATTGATTATCTTAAAAGTAATGACCTTTGAACTCATAATCTTGGGATGTCACACTCTAATTGTCTAGAACCCGGAAGCCCCAATCCCTGTTCCCTGACGCAGCCACACCTGAGTTACTTCTGGATGAGAAACCAATTTGGCTATTACACGTCTCCATTTGTCAGCATGTCTAGGAGCATACCTAGGTGTGCAATGTCAGCCTTCTGAAAGGACTATGTATTACTTACTGACAGTGAAGAAGATGATGATGATAATGATTAGTAAATAATAATTTCATGGTGAATTAGAGTTTACAAAGGATTTTACATTTATGATTGAAAATGTAATCTCTACAACAAACCTGTTTGCAAAACGTTATCCTCAACTCCATTTTACAGATGAGAAAACAGACTTAGAGAGCTGAAGGAATCTTTCTAAGATCAGCAGCTTTTAACTGGAAGAGCCAGGAGTAAAATCCATGCCCATCTGATAACAAACCTCATGCCCTTTACTGATAGCTGTGGTCTGCCCCTTTCCCATTTAACAGATTGTTGTAAATGTAGCTGAGAATATCAAAGTCCATGCTTACTGCCAGCTTTTCAAATTAAAAATCTACCCTCCCATATGATCGTGCAGCTTTCCTTTTGACCATATATAGTGTATAAATGTTTTTTCCCAATTAAATATACTCCTAAACTCTTAATAGTTTAATCATCTATTGAATGAATACTATGCCTTCATGTTGTTTTACAGTTAAATGCAGATTTGGAAAGTGGGCAGCTTTTGCTTTTTTATTTTTTAAGATTTATAAATCCTCAATGTATTTTATGAAGCCAAACAGGCTATAGAACTAAAGAGGACGAGCAGAAGAAAGACTCACAGATGTAAATGCTACCAGCTTTCGGTCCGCGGAGTTCCTGGCTGCAAAGGAAAGAGAAGGGGAATTCCTTTTTCTTTAAAAGTGCTGTTTTGCTTGCCCTAGACCCCTCTTTCCTCCAGTTGCAGGCAAGAAAAGAGGGCCACAAAATGAAGGACACGGAGTAGAAGGACATTTGTATTGGGTAACCTTGTTTATGGGGACAAAAGTCATTTGGGGAGGCTTTCTTTGCTTCCTGCCCATCTCCTACCTTACCATCCTGGCCCTCCCACCCTCTCTGGAAACTTAGTGGGCTTTTTAGAGCATAGCTAATTTCTTAGCCATTGAGTGTTTAGACTTAATTGGAAGACTGGAAGCATAAAGCAAATCTGAATTTAGAATCAGGCACACAAGACTCCCAGACTGTTGCTCCCACCACAGGAGGATTTTGGCCAATAATTGCTGCGATGAGACCCCTCTTCCAGTCTTATGCAAATCCACGTTCTTTCACATTGAAAAAGTGTTTTACATAGAATGGAAGAGAACTACATCCTAAATTTTCTGGGCAGCACTTTGTAATATAAATATTGAAAAGATGAAACTTTCACCATTAACAATAACAATTCACAGACATGGTAGGCAGTATGGTGTGGTGAAAGAACCCTGGCTGGCCTGGGAGTTGGTTTCCAGTTCTGACGGCATCTTATAGCCTCCAGGAAGTCATGCCTCTCTCTGGATCTCAGTGTCCTCACCTGTAAAATGGGGGGGGGTGGGGGGGGGAGGGTTTGGACTAGTTAACCCAGCTCTAAATTGTTGTGTCTGAGCACTGTAATAAATAAAATGGACATGATTATATCAATATGCTTCGAAAAGACTTTTTTCCTGTCACTTATACTCTTTCACCAGGGAAGGGAGAAGAAAACACTAACATGGTCTGATTTTTACTTTTGCAACATGTAACTGATCTTTTAAACCCAGCTAGGAGAAGGCATTTACTAAGAGGACATAGCATTTGGAAAGACGAATGCACCACCTCATAGTAGGAATTGGTTGGTGCATTTCTTACCAGTAGGAGCAGTCCCTTTACAATAGTGTCTACAAAACTGGTGATTCCAAACCCGTGCTTCCTCAAGCACAACTCTGAAGAACAAGTCTTTCTGGAGATTATTGAGTCAGTTATTGAATTTCCACAGCATAGATTAGAACAACATTGAGCCCATTTAGAACCAGGGTTAAATTTACAGTTTCTCTTCAAATTTGAACATTTTTAGCGTGTTCACCTTTTATACACTTAAGACTGTATTACTTATTGATGTTGCCACCTACTCTTATCTTATCTCACACCATCTTACCTTTCCTTACCTTATCTCAGCCTCTGAAGTCATTATACTAATATTAAGACACCTCCTAAATAAAAGGCTTTTGTTCTCATTAGGACCTTTCTAAGTCCTCTTTCCCCTCTACCTGACATAAAAATGCACCTTAGTTCTCCTTTCTTTCTGAGTTAAGCATTAGATGGAAGCCAAAAAAAAAAAGAACTAAGCAAATATTTTGTTGAACATGAGCAGATACACACATGCACATGCACCCAACCCCAAACCAATTAGGAAAGCAAGCCGCCGTGAATGGTAGGAAGGCCAGAGGAGCCCAGACCTCTTGTTTAAGCAGGTGCTCGGGAACGAGGAGACATCAGCCAGACTCAGGGCATCGTGTGAAGATCTGGCTTCAGTCATTGCTCGTTGTTGAACACCGGGAGCAAAAATGTAGCAAATAATGCAAAGAAAATCCTTCTAAGAAATCTGGGCCCAGAAACTAATCCAGGCAAGTATGACTTATGTCTTTGTAGTTTTATAAGGGCAGATCACTTTGGTATTTAATTAGTGAATGGGTGGGATCTGCACATTGAATTTAAGAAGAAAGCATTTCACTTTTGAGTCCCTGAGAAGTTGTGAGCAGTCCAGGAAAGATACTGAATTGCTCACGGCAATCACAACAGTGTCGATGGCATTTCTTGAACTAGCACGCATCACAATGCGTCAAAGTGGAGCATGGCATTCGGAGGAGAATCTTCTATTTGCAAATATGAGTGAGAACTAAAAATAGACTGGGAGTAGATGGGCGGTCCTTGGTGGGGATTATCCATCTCAACAGGTGTGTGGCAGGAATAAGAAGGGTGGTAGAGTGTTATTTAGCTTTAGGCTTTCAATTTACTGGCAGAGGGTGCCCAACCACCAGCAATAATGATCATATTAAACATCTAGATGAGTCCACCTGTGAACATTCAGTCCTGGGCCCACAGGGGCAGGGAGGGAGGGACAGAAGGAAGTAAGGAAGGGTGAGGAACTGACTTTTATTGAACACCTGCTACGTGCCGGCTATGGCAGTGGGTGCTGGCAGGTCACTGGCTGGGAAGGGGTGAAGGCGAGAAGGGAAGTAGAGTTGATGCGGCTTTTGACAGAACAGAGTTCTTGTTTCTACTTGCTTGGCCTGTAACTGCTCCTGTCCCCTTACACTTTTTCTTTCCCTCTCTCTCTGGACTTCATCTGGAGTTTGCTCGTCACATCTCTCTCAGGCTCTGCCTTGACTTACCCTGGATGGAAGCTGAGGAAGGTGTACCTCGCCTGTCAGCTGAGGGTTGGAGGTAAACCCCAGGTTGTCAGGGGCCTGGATATTGATGTGAGACTGAGGGGAACCTATGGGCTCTGCTTGAGGAAGACCTGCTTTGGACTGTAGGTCTGCCACTTACAGGCCATGGACTCTTGGGTAAATTACTGTGTTTTATTTTTCCTTTGAACCTTACTTCATGTAGTGGTTAAAAGCACAGGTTCTGGAGCCAGCCCACCTAGGTAGGTTAAAATCCAGACTCTGCCATTTCTTAGCTGGGTGACCTTGAGCAAGTTATTCAACCTCTTTGCCTCATTTCCTCATCTATAAAAATAAGCATGACAGTACCTCCCACATAGGGTTTGTGAGAATTAGAGGTGATACAGACAGTAAACTGTCGGTACAGTACCTGGCATCGAATAAGTGCTCATAGATTTTTTTTCTTTAACTATTTCTAGGCATATTAACCCTGCTTGATAGATTTGCTGTCATCAACCTTTGAGAAGTAATTTTGAGCACCTATTTTTTTCCCCAAAGCCACTTCTTGGTAACTAGCTAAAGGGTATTTATATCCTTTCTTATTTATGTCTTGCCATGGTTGGTTCCATCTTAGGCTGCAAAGAAATCATCCTGTGGAATAATAATAGTTCCCTGAATTTACACACCAGTTTTCTCTGCGTCCCTGTGGCTTCTGAGATCAGGTGAACCACATCTGAACCACAGCCCGCAGCACATGGTGATGGGGGCCGGTTATTATTATCTACGTTTCACGTGAGACGACAATGGCTTACAGAGGGCAGGTGGAATGCAGGGCCCAAGGTGGCACAGGGCACGGAGGGTGTTCTGACCTCAGAACCCGACTCGTCGCCAGACACATACCAACCACATCAGCCATCCACACTCGCCATTTCCTGAACCATCACAGCCTGAAACAATAATAATCTGTGACTGATTTCTGTCCTATTTTGTAAAGCACTTGGGTACTGTGGTGATAATGTTATATACATATCAAGTGGAATGGCAAAAAAGCATGTGGAAGGCTGAAGGCAATTTGAAACATGCAAAATGGGGTCACTGACACAGAAATTCAATGATACCTCATTTCCACTGTGCCAGCATTATGTAAACGTATAAGTAGGTGGAATTTTGTCAAAACATTTCTTAATTATTGCAAATTACCATTGCATTTTTAAGACCAATATTTCCAAGGGGGTCTTGGGAAAGACTTGCACATTTCTAGTTGTGTCTCATAGCTAGTAATATTTTCTTGGAAGCCAAACATCTAGAAGCTTTTGAGATGCTCTTGGGTTTGTGACTGAAATTACCAATAAAATGTAGAGCATTTATATAAAAATGATACATGATGAAATGTAGAATTATAGGCTATGAAACTTAAAAGATGTATTAGAGGTAATCTAGTTTGGTGATCTCTCCACTCATTTTTACATGTGAGAAAACTGAGGCTCAGAGAGATTGTTTATTCAGGTTTACATTGATTATTAGTTTTAATAACATTTATTATTCCATAATCAAGTTGCCAGATTCCAAATCCACTGATCTTTCCATTTCATTATACTGAGTTTATGAAGTAAATTAAAATGTTAGCAAATAGTGCTAACAAAAGCATCACTTAGGAAAGCTCGCCTCCATATTATAATTTATTTTGCAAGTTTATAATTTATCTGGGAGGCTTTACATATTCATTCGCTACATGATCAATTCAAAATTGCATAGATTATTCAACTACAGTTATCTCTTAATTCAACCCTTCAGTTATATTTGTTTTTGGTTCTCCAGAAAATAGAATTTAAGTGTTACTGAAGATCTTTCAACTCTACATCATATCTAGACACCTTCAATTTTGTGTTTCTGCAAATATTAGGATCTTTGATGGTCCCTTGCATCACACTTTATATTCCTACCTGTCTGAGTCTCCCTAAACGTCACTCCCGGGGGTAGATTTGTTCTTCCCTTCACATCTGTGCCCGATAGAGCCTTTCTCTCCTTTAAGCCCATTGGAAAGCTGTTACTAATATCCAAACCAATTTAAATGTTTTATTTTTCCATTTCATCCAAGCCTTTTCTCAGGAAAGTCTATTTCCATTCATCCACCAGATGCCCATTTTTTAAGGTGATTTCTCTAGGACATATATTTTAAAATCACATCCTTCGCCTCTGAGGAAATCAGTGTTTTCATTTAAATTTTTTAAGTGACTAATGTTAGCAAAGAAAGCGCCATCAAAGGGAAATGGTGGCCACATGACACACACTGTTGCATAACCACATTCATCACAGTGAAACCTGCTCTGGCTCGGCTCACCCAACTTACACTGAAATGTTAGTGTGGATCATGTTTTAATACTTACACGTGTGTGTCTGTGTGTGTGTTTGGTGCCATTTCCACTTTGTCCACACTGGTTAAAAGAAATATATGTTTATTTTTTTTTTTCCGATTTGAGGTTGTTTTCACTATTTTCTGAACCACATTTTTCATTTGAGAGCCATGTTCACTTTGATAAGAGATCATTCTCCTCTTTTCATATCTCACTGCCAAAAGGGACTGCTGGTTATCTCTGATTGCAGGCAATTCGAACTTTAAGTAAGCCTGTCTTTATCAACTACTGTTTTAACAGCTGATTAATTAGTGCTACGGAGATCCTGGGGAGGCCTTTATCTGAAGAGCCGTTCAACCATTAGCAAAGGAAACTTCCTTGTGCACCAGCAGCTCAGATAACAAGGTAAGATAATAGTTCACAGTCCTTCTCTGGCTAATGCAAACAGGAGCACTCCCTCTTATCCCAACACAGAGGCCAGAGAGAAAGGCTCAGCTAAATTCTCAAAATACCATGATCTTTGCTGGCCAAAATCAGTCATTTATTTTTGTGAGTACTTTTTAGAATAGCACCTTGCAGTTACACAGAACACCTGGCACCTGGAAGCGTGAATAATATTGGAGAGCTATTAGCTATTTACAGGAAATCAAGCCCCAATAGGATTCAGCAACGAACACAGCAGGATTTGTCTTATCAGTTGAGAGTTAGTATGTGTGCCTGGAGCCGGCCTTCTTGTTAGCTATTTACTCCTGGACAAGCCACTTACCCTCCCTGTAACTCAGCTGCTCCCTCTGTAAAATGGAGATAATAATAGTGTCTGGTATTATTGTGCGTATTAAGTGAACCAGTGCTTCCAAGGTTCTTAGACTTTGTCTGACATATGAAATGTTGATGTCACTACTAAGTTAGGAAAGATGCAAATAACTTAGGTTCTTCAAATCCTAATAGAATGAACAGGAGGTAATTAAATATAACCAGACAGGATCTGGGGCATAGATTGTTAAAACTATCACCCCACTACCACCACTAATAATGACTTCTACTAGCAACTATCTAATCGTTTGTAATGAGAATTAACATTATTCTAAACACTTTATATCGATTACTGTATTCAACCATCACAACCCTATGAGGTAGGTTCTATCTTTATTCCCATTTTACAGCTGATGAAACTGAAGCCCAGAGAACTGAAATGACCTGCTCAAGGTCACACAACTTATAATGCTGAAAAAGATTTGCCCTCAAGCAGTCTGACTGCAGATTACATGCTCTTCACCACTCTCGGTTGCAATCACATTATTATTACTCTATCCCCATTTGGGGATGCTCAGAGTTGAGGTGACTTACCCAAGACCCATGGCTACCAAAGAGTTGAGCCAAAATTCAAAGCTAGATCCTCCCTGTTTCCCTTGCACGATGATGGCTGTTCAGTATGGAAGTTTGGGGGAAAGGAATGTCCAAGGTTAAGGGAAGAAAAGTGATACGGGACCCAGGAAAGTGGATTTGACTCATTTGACTTTCTACGCCTTGGGACTCCCTCGAAGGCTCCGGCCCTTGCTCTGAACCTGTCCCTCCCATCACTTTGTAAGAAGCAGGGACCTTGCCTTAGTATGTTTGCACCCCATCTCCTAAAATAGCTTAGCACATAGTAGGAAGCCCATAGCGTAGCACTTGTAGAAGGTCAATACAGGGGAAAGAGTATTGTTGAAATTAATCAGTACAGAACATTCATGAACGTTGATTAAAATAAATTATTGTTACTGATAAGGGATAGAATGTGATTTAACCAGACTGGAAAAGCCCTGTTTTGTTGGTTTAATAGATGAAAACAGCTAGAATATTTCAAGGCTAAAGTAGAGAAAAGCCCAGGGTGGACTTTGGAGAGAAGTGGAATAAGCCAAGCAAATGTTTAGAACTAGAGGTTCATCACATTTAAGAAGAGGCAGTATGCCATCTGTACTTGATTGACTTTTTCCTTTATAAGATATTGAATGGTCTATAGATGCAAGTTAACACTGCTCTTATGACTATAACTATAATTTTGAGTGCAACACATCAAGTCATTTTTGGAGAGCATAGACTCTGGTATTAACCTCCACTACTTAATTCTCTTATACCTACCTAGGAAATTCAAAAGCACTTTTCCTGCTAAATTTCTCAAAAGATCCAACTCTGGTCATCTAGTGGCAGACACATCAAAGGGACTACTTGACCCCCTTTGGACATATCCTCAAAGTCAATCCCTCAGCTGAGAAGGAAATGTCACATCAATTATGGAGGAAAGTTGGCAGGACACTGGAATTTGGACTGGGCTACAGGACTTGAGGAACTTGTTCAGCTATTGCGTAAACATGTATGGCAGACCTAACGTGGACAAGGGTCAGGGGGATATAGAGATGAGTCTCACATGCCCTTTCCCTCTAGGAGTATCCGGTTACAGCATAAATAACAAGAAGTAGAGGTGTTAAGTGCCATAAAAGATGTGCAGGTGAAGTGCTAGGGGAGCATTAAGAGCACGAAGAAGGTGATCTGTCTGGGTTGTGGTGTACTATCATTATCACTTTCCTTCTGTGGCTTTTCCCAAGAGTGAAAACAGAAGATGTCACACCAGCTGAAAATGTTTTCTGAGCAAAACCAAGAGTAAATAATGTATTGGTGAAAGTGTATGTGTGTGCAAAAGATGTTTATATTAGCATTATTTATAAATATCAAAAACAAAGAAACTTGACATAGAGGATTTATTTGATGAGCTACTATGCAGCTATTAAAAAAATCACATGAAATAATATTTAACAAGAAGAAAAGCATGAATATTACTAAGGTTTTCATGCCTGAAAATAATTTTATGTGTGTGTGTGTGTGTGTGTGTGTGTGTGTGTGTGTTGGTATATAACAAAAGTTTGAAAGCACTTATACCAAGAGGTCAAATTAACCACAGTTATCACTGAGTGGTAGAATCATGAGTGATTTTTTTTCACTGTGATTCTCTATGTTTTCCAAGTTTTCTAAGCTAGCATGTATGGCTTTTGTGTTAGTATTACAAACAAATACATTTTAATAAAAGCTCACTATATCCATCCTTTCCAAAACTTGCATTCTCAGAGCCCACAGATTTTGGTCAGTCAATACTAGCATTCCACTAGGTTGCTTTCATTTGTTCTTGAGACGACTTCTTCTCTTTGGATTGTCCTGCTCTCTTGGCTATGACAGTGACTGAAACCAGACTGGAAAAGCCCTGTTTTGTTGGTTCTGCCTCCATGTAACTTGAGTTTTCACCAGTGAATGTTTCTTATTTGGTTTCTCATGGGAATTTTTTTCTCTTCACTCTGTTTAAATATTTGTATGTTTATGTCATAGTTGCCTCTCTTGTTTCCCCAGGGCACCTGTCTTGGGGATAACCCGGGTGTGGATGGTGATGGCCATGGTGCCTGACTAGAGCCTCAGCCCAGGGCTGCCACCAGGAAGGTGGGCTCCCAGGGCTCATCCATTAGCGAGGGTTCCAGGTGGCTCTGATTCCCGGAACAGGTAGCAGTGGTGACCTGCTTCACTGCTGTGGCCCTTTCACCTGCCTCTCCCATGCTCTGCTTTGTCTTACCTCACCATGACTGTCATTATTTCTCTGGACAAATCTCCAACCACTGGGAGTTCTGAGGGCTCCTCAGAACTGGCAAGAGGTGAGGATTGCTTGGTTATTTGATTCTTTTCAGCCAACCTTGATGGGTTTGCAGAACCAGGTTCATGGGTCTATGATCTGTACACACAGGGCCCCATACTTAGGAGGGCCATGTTCTTGGCTTATTGCTCTGCTCTTGCTGTCTTAAAATTCTTAATAAAATTTGAACAAGGGACCCTGCATTTTCATTTTACATGGGGCCCTGCAAACTATGTAGCTGGTCCTGATGGTTTTATCTCCAGCTGGAGCCTTCTTTGGAGAGGCAGAGTGGAAAGACCATGATAGTTAAAATCAGGCAGTTCCACGTTTGAATTCCAGCTCTGCCACCTAGCTGTATGATCAAGTTGCTTGATCTCTGAGTCTGAGTTTCCCCACCTGTAAAACAGGTATAGACACACGTACTTTACAGAGCTGATGTTAGAGATGAACATAGGAAAAGATTCTAATACGTATTAGACAATAAATTATACTATTATCATTATTATTGTTGAATAATTATAGCGTTAAGACATCCCTCCTCTCAAATGTAATCTTGCTCTTTGAGTTTACCATTCACTTGATTAAGGAAACTTAAATTAGTTTTTCTCTAATGCCCAGGCTGGATTGTGTCCAGGTCATCATCTAGTACCATCTCATGTCAATCCTGAATTTAGACCCAGCATGTCTCATTGACATCCTTCCCATGAGGACTGGGGTGATCTTTCTCTTCCTGGTTTTTCTGGAGTGTCACCCAGGGGTTACCTGAAACTTCCGTGTTTCCTTTCCTTCCTCCCTCAGGTGATAGGGAGTCCTTCTGCAGATAGAACTCCTAATGGGTGACTCCAAAGTTCCTGAAGTTAAGGTGTAGGTTCAGTCCCTTTCCTGTCCTAGGTCCACAATTGCTCTCAGGTAACACTTGATTTCAGATCTGCTTTTGCTCTGTTGCCTGTATTAAAAGCTCTGGTAGCAAGAGTACTTCTTGCATGGTAGCTTACATTTTAATAGAATCTCATCCTTTCCAGAACATTCATGTCATTTTTATTCCATTTGATCTTTGAAACTATACTAAGAAGGGGTTAGAACGATATCACCATTTTTTCAAATGAGAGAATGAACACTAGCAAGATAAAGCGACTTATTCAAGGATACCCAGCAAGCTGGTGATAAGCTATGTGTAGGGAGAATATGTCTTATTTATTTATTCATTCATTCATTAGTTCATTGAATCTCTAGCAGGCTTTGTGCTGGGGACACAGTGGTAACAAAAGCAGACAATGCCCTTACCTTCAGGCAGCTTATAGTCTATTTGGGAGACACAGATGTTAAACAGATAATCACAACAATAAATGTAAAATTTCAATCATGATATGTGCTGGGAAGAAGATGCGCCCAGAGCCAGGTTCTGACTGGTCAAAAGGTTCCTCAATCAATCAAGTTGCTTCTTTGATAAAAGCAAGATGCAACTCTATGTTTACAAACTTGCATATATGTGTCTGTTTATGTGATACTTTAGCTCTCTGGGAGCAAAACAACTTGTTTCATTGGGTAGATATGAACAACTTTAGAGTCTTCTTTCCTTTTAGCCACTCTCAATGCTAATGCTTTGCTAAGGGAATAAGCTCTAGCGGAGCAATCTGAGTTATGTGGGTCTAGCTGGGTAACAGAGAATTGAGAAATATTGGACTGTTTTGATCCTTGGGAATCATTTACCCTCAGAAAAGTTTGCCATTTTAACCTTGCACTCTTGATCTAGAGCATCGTGGCCCACAGCACCTATTTGCTGGGGCACAAAAAGGAAGAGTGGTCACCCAGCAGCATTACACTTGGTGCTGAGAACCCCTCCTTGCTTATTACCATCCTAATCTTATTCCAACATTTATTTATTTATTAAAAAAATTCCTTTGGGCACCATGCAGGACACTGGAGATGGAGTAGGAAACATGATGGATAAGCTCCCTGGTCCCAGGAGCTTATTGGAGTCAGACACTAAGCAAACACATGAATGAAAATATCTTTGCAAAATGTGGAAGTTCTATGAAGAAAAGAGACAGTCAGCCAGGGAAAGAATAAGATGGGCCTTAAAAAGGTCTCTCTGAAAAGAAAGTGACAATTGAGCTGAGATGTGAAGAATAAGATAGAGTTCATGCAGATAAATTGAAAGAGGGCGAGCTTTCCAGGCAGAGGGAACAGCACGTGCAGAGAGATACAAAAAAAAAGAGGGACAGAGAGACAGACAGATATAAAGTGCACCGGAAAAGGCAGTTATTCATGGTATTTTACAAAAGCCTAAATCAAATGCCAACTAAGTATCTTAATTCAAGGACAAAGGCACACTTTGTATATTTTTAAAGTTTCTTTGGGTGGATGCAATTTAATAGATGACATCTTTACAAAGGCCCAAGGTACTGCAACAATCAGAACATTTCCTTTTATTTGGTTTTGCTCCCATTTATAAAGTGGCTTGAATGTTGAAGTCTGCTTTCCCCACCTTTGGCCTATCTTTTTTTTCCCTAGACCAATCTTGTGCTTTGTATTTGCAGTGCTGGCCTTTGAAACAGAACTTCTACTTTCTGTCACCACCTCGAGAGGGGACAGCTCTCCATTGCTCTCCTGATTGTCTGAAAGCTCCTATTCTGTCTGTACCAAGTGATGGCTTCTTTCTCTTGGCCAAGTGCGTGTTACTTTAACGTGGCCCTGAAAGCAGTTTTATAATCTGAAGAATAAACAGATTGCTTGTCAAATTCTCTTTGTTCCATTGTGACCTACTAACATTTACACCGCTTTGCGGAAACATGAGGAAAGTGTTGGTTGCCTACATCAACTATTTCCATTGCAGGAAAATGTGATGGTGCTGGCTTTCAGGCCAGGGGGGTGGCACCTCCACCTCAATGCCATAACCAACCCAAGACGGGGGGCCGAGTGTTCAGTTGTTATTCACAACTTTGAATCATTTTAGAAAATTCCCTTTAAAGAACAGATGCATGGATGAGACTTTTTTTTTCATAAAAATTTCCTTCTGTAAAGCCATTGTTTTGGGACTCATTTTTTCCCTTATTGTATTTGGGTAGATATTAAATATGCATTTCTAAGAATCCATGATTTTTAAATTACAAAAGCCATGGACATGGAGAAGTGTTTCTTAGCGATAAAGGAAAGGCTTTCAGAAAATTCTACAATGGCATTGAGAGGTGATACAGTGCAGTGCCCCATCTCAGCTTCATTCCCTCCTCTTTACAAACATCTCCAGCCTCAGAGACCTTTCTGTTGCAGCCCATTACATCTTTGAACAGCTCAGATCATTAGGAAATTCTTCCTCACATGGAACCAGAATCCACCTTTATTTTCTACCCACCGGCTGCGCTCTCTGCACAGGGCAGCACAGACACTTACTCCATTGAAATATTGTTGAGGAAAGAACAGCGAACTCAATTTCTCTAGGCATCTGGTTTGAATTAGCTATTTCACAAATCCTTTTCTCATAACTGGCACCAAATTTCTTTATAATTGAAAAAAAAACACATGTTCACCTTACAAACGAAAATAGCCAAACATCTTAATGTGGAAAATGTTCCAGTGGTTTCTTACTTCTAATAGCTTTAAGGAGAAAATGAACATTTTTCTGACCATAGGGATTTGATTTTTTCTTTTCATGATAGCATGTTGGAATTTTAGGAAAATATTGTGACTTAGAATGAGCTGGAGTGAACAGTAAGAGCCAACGATTGCTACCTGGAGACTGGATGCCACCACAGCTTTGCCCCTTTCTAAAGCCCCACGAGCACGGTCCATCCCCAAAGAACCCGTGATTGCTGGTCCAAATAATTGCTGGGCTTAGCTGCCAGATTCATTCAGAAATTGCTGGTATTGTCCTCCGTAAAATGATATGTCCCTATGATCTCTCTCTCTTTTCAGCAAACCAGAATCCTGGATATAATTTGATCTTCATTATGGAGAGGGAAGCTGCATCAGATAATAGGAGACCTGAAGAGTTTAAGTAGCAGAAGATCAACCTCACGTTCCCCATCCGGCTCTGCTCCCCAGCCCAGGCAGTTGTTCGTGGCTCGCATTAATTCGATAGGACCTGGGGAAAGAATATTTTGAGTCCAAGACCTGAGGCTATGGGCTTTCCCTCTCTAAACTCTCATCCATGAAATCTACCCAAATCTTAGATTTACATCTCACAAAGGGAGATGCCAAGACTGCTTCTTTGCACAAGTAGTGCACCTCTCCCGCCTGCCTACAGAAGCTTCCAGGTAGCAATTTGCTGCAGCCTCTGCATTTGACAGAGGGCTAGGAGCTGTTTTGCTCTCCTGTCACTTGTCTCCTCACAGTATAATTATCTGAGTTCCTAGGTGCTGCAGTGATACATGAAGAAATCCATAGAAGAAATACAATATATCTTCATTGTCTTGTATCATTAGCCCTCGATTAAATATTTCTTACCCTGGGCTAAGGTAGCATGGCGTGGAACAAGCCATGGGCTGCAAGCCAGAAGAGGTGAGCCTTAATCTCTCTTCCACGTGTATCAGCTGTGTGTCTTTACTCAAGTCACTTACCATCTCTGAGGTTTGATGTTTTCTTCTATAAAACCAGAGGACAGACTGGATTATTTCTGAAATTCCTTCTGGGACTGAATTTTTTGTTTTATTCTGTGACTATAATTTACACTCAAAATCATGATAGAAAAAAATAACTCTAAGTACTAAGTGAGGGTAGTTAAAATCAGTTGATGATAATCTATTGAGCTTTCCTCCACAAGGTAATTTTTAATTTTGCCTGCCCACTTGAAATATTAGGGAGGTGGCAGGAATTCAAGGCATATTTTTTATGTAAACACAGTACTTTTTTGTTGGTGTTGGAAGCACCTCAGGAAATATTTTGAAGCAACCTATGCACTTCACAGTCTTTATAATAAATTCTGAGACATTTACTTGCTTTATGTACATATTTCTCATATCTAAGTATACCTGAAAAGCAGTGAGACAGTTTCTAAAAGCCACACCCAAAGAAGTCTTGTCGTGTGTCATACTTCATGTCCTCCTTTCCACAAGAAAGACGTATTTTAACGATAAATAGAATTTAATAGGTCATTTATTCCTTATACCCCTGCTCTTTTTGTCATCTACAGAGAAAGCAGGTAAAAAACAAACAGACCAAAACAAAAAACTTCTACAAGTAAATCCAGGTCTTAAGTAATAATATTATTTTATATTTGAGTGGTGCTTTAAAATTCTTTAAAGTATTTTCACGTAAATTATTTTATTAGCTTCTCCCATTACCCTTGTGAAGTACAGAGCAGGGTAATGTTATTGGCATTTTATAAGTTAAGAAACACAAGCTTGGTGGTAAAACTTAAAAGAGAAAGGAGACACAGACCCCGGGATCTTGGGCTGAAGCCAGAGTGCCATCAAACAGGATTTCTTTCCCAACAGACTTTAGCATTTAGGGAACATTGCATTAATCTTGCTTTTCCAGAAATGAAAAGCCATTGTACGAACTTAAAGGCAAGCTCCTTGGGTCTCAGGTGGCTTGTGTCTCTTGCATGGCATCAAGCATCCGTTGTCCTTCTGTTTGAGGAGTTTTGAAGGGGGATTGCTTATATTAAATCCTGACTATGCTTAACAACCACAGCCTGTGGTAGACATGTAGGGAAACGACATCCAAAGCCCTGAATGAGTTTCTAGAAATTCCATGCAGCCAGCCTGTTGGATTTTCTAGTCTGCTGACAGTAAGTAAAATCATTAGGTACTTCCTCAGGGAAGATGCTGTTGTGTAAAATACAGCTTTGATGTGCTCAGATGTCTAGACACAATGGGTCGCCTTTTCTGCATGAATTTTAGATTGACAAATGAGTGACATTGTGCTGCAGGCGTGTGGGTTGGTTTGGAATCTTTTTCCTATCTCCTAAGATCCCTGGACTTGAGCAGCAAGGTCAGGGTGGCAGTCACATTTTAAGAGTTCACACGTGTAAGCCAACAGCCTGAAGAGCCATCTCATATCATTTGAGTGACCCCTGCACACCTCCCGCAGGTCACCGTACACTTCCTAGCTTGAGGCCTTTGCACAATCCATGCAAGCTGTGCAATGATTCCTTTCCATGAAGCCCTGGAACAAAGAAGTTCACTCTGCTGTCTGGTAAGCCTTGCTGAGCTATCTAGAATTGTGGTTTAAGCTCCACAGCCTTGAACCTCTGGCAAACAATATCATTTCTTTCAAACGAAGATAATAGCAAGCAAGGCTATTATCATTATTACTTTCTCTTTCACTCTTTTTTTTTTTTTTTCCCCTCCGTGAATGTTTCAAGGTTTTGGAGGCAGGGTAAAAAAAATCCAGGTTTGCGGGTCAGTAGTAACAACTTTGGACAAAACTTCTTCAATAAAGCTTCACGCTATTTGATTTAACCTACTCGAAAGCAATAACTTGCAGAGACAAGTAACATCTTTCAAAACCTGTTGGCCGTTCAGCTTTGTCATTGGATTTCTTAAGGAAAATACCAAGTAGGTTTAGATTTTAGCACCCTCTGTTTCATGGTGCCTTAGCAAAGTGATATATTTCAGAAAAGTTAGGTCCTAGAAGAAACCAGTATTAAAGATTTATTTAGTGAAAGGAGATATAATTCATAGGGCAGAGCTAGAAGTACATGAATGGAGTCTGGACTTCACCATGAAATCACTCAGTTTCAGAACCCCTCAAGTATCTTTGACTGGGGAAAATTTGGGTTGATTTAATTTCTTGGAATGCATCAAACTGGTAGAGACTTGTAGTAGGAATATGAATCACAGTCTCTTAGAGTTCAGAGGGGCTTTGGGTGCCTTTTAGTCCAAACTCCCATATGATACAGGAATCTCCCCAGTGACGGCGCAGTCTCTGCTTGGGCATCTCCAGTGATGGAGAGCTCATGCCTTCACTAGGCAGCTCACCCCGTGTTGAATAGTTTTAATTTTTGGAAATTTCTTCCTTGAGCTAGGACTTTCATACCTTTTTACTCCCATCCACTTCTGGTCTTTGGAATATAGTGAATAAATTAATTTCTTCTTCCACTTGACATCACATTTGGAGACAAATGTGATTATAACCTTGAATACTGGCTTCTCTGAGATATATATCCCTCTAAAATAAAAAATTGTCTCCTAGGCGACCAGGACTTTGATTTAAGAAATAAACATTTGGGTAATTGCAGAGACACTCAATGTTCTTGGTCAAGATTTAATATATTAAGGGTGTCATGTTTCCCTATAGTAATCTATATATTCTAGGTGATCCCAATCAATAAATATATAAATTATAAACAATATGGGTTTTTTTCTAGAGCTGTCAAAACTCATTTGACTTACTATAGGCTTACTATGTATAAGGCACTATTCCAGCTACTGTGTCTACATCCATAATGCAGACAAAATCGCTTACTCATGAGGTTTACATTCTAGTGGAGAAAGATAGAAAATACTTATCATTTAAGAAAGCTTTAGGTGAGATGAAAAAAATATAACAGGGCAGTAGGGTAGAGAATGACTGGGGTTGATGTGTGAGTGGTGTGTTTAACTATGGTAGGTGGGAAGCCTCTTGCAGAGATGACATTTGAGCTAAAACGCTAAGGGTAAGAGGGAGTCAGCCTTACTACCCACAGGGAAAGGAATCCTCCCAACAGAGGGAACAGCCAAAGCAAAGGCCCTGAGACAGCTCATTGTGTTCAAGGGACCGCAAGGAGGCCAGCATTGCTAGAGTGGAGTGGATGAGGGTAAGGATGGTGAGAGAGGGTGGTCAGTCAACCAGCACTCAGGCTCTCTAGAGCCTGCACCTCATGGTAAGCAGCTGGATTTCATCAGAGAAATTTAAGCTGGGTAGTGATAGGGTCTGATTTGAGAGGATCACTCTGTCTACTGTGTGAAGAATCTACTGCAGAGGAATGGGGAGGCAAGAGTGGAAACAGAGACCAGTTGGGGGCCCAGGACTGAGAGAATGAAGGCTTAAGCTACAGTAGTGGTGGAGGAGATGGGGAGGAAGAGACAGGGCTTTGTGTTGTATTTTGGAAGTAACGCTGACAGATTTTGCTGATGGATTGAATAGGGAGTGTGAGGGGAAGAGAGGAGCCGAGGACAATGCCGAAGTTTAAGGCCTCAGCATGAGGGAGAGGGTAGTGCTGCCATTTGCACTTCTGGTTAAGACTAAGGGGGCAGCAAATAGATACTGGGGGCGGGAAACAAGAGTTTTGTCTTGGGCATGTTAAGTGTGTCTACCAGACACCAAAAGCAGAGATGTGTGTAGGCTATCGGAGATGAGTGTAGAACTCAGAGCCCAGAGGAGAGATCAGGGTTGGAGACAGAGTATTGAAATATGTAGGACTGGATAAGATCAAGTAGATGGAGGAAAGGAGAGAAGAGTAGAGTAGGGGAGGAGGGGAGATGAGGAGAGGAGAGAGGAAAAGCAGCAAGAAGAGGGGAAGTTGGGGGAGAGGCCTGAGGTGCTCTAGCACTTACAGACTAGATTTAAGAGGTGGAATGGCAAAGGAGACGTAGGAGGAGAGACCAATGAGGTCAGGGGAAAAGCAGGAGAATGTGGTGGCCCCAAAGCCTCAGAAGAAAATATATCAAGAAAGAAAGAGGAATCACATGTGTCAAATGATACTGAGAGTCAAGTAGAATGAGAACAGAGATCTCACCATAGATTTGCCAAATGAAATGTAAAAGCTGCTTCAGGGAAGTGGTGGAGAGGAAAGCCTAATGAAGTGGTTGAGGAGAGGATGGGATGTGAGAGCAAACACGACTAAAGGATTTCTGCTGAAAAGGTGAGCAAAGAAATGGGGCCAAAAGTGGACTGGGAAAGAGAACTGAGGGTTTTTCCTTTTTTTTTTTTTTGAATGATGATATTAAAGGTGTATTTAGTTGCATAGTTAGCAAGGAACTAATGAATGAACATGAAGGAGAACTGCAGTAGCAAAAGGGGAGGCAGATGAGGACCATAGGTGGAGAGAAAGGCTCCATATAGGGACAGGCCCCTCTCTTTGCTGTACAGGAAAAAAGGCCAAATGTAAGGTGCATATCGGTGTTTTGGGTGGAGGGATGATCTCATTTTGATCTAATCACATCATTTAATGTAATTTTATCTGGAAAAATAAACATGCCTAAGCAACCAGAAAAAATCTGACGAAAAGAGAATAGTGGTGGAAGTATGAAATCTCCCAGAAATTAAAACGTTTGTTACTATTTAAACAGAAAATCTGGAAATAGAGCACAGCACATATGAATTTAGTGTATGATAAAGGTAGTCTTTTAAATCAGTAGGGTAAAGATGGGTTAATAAATAAATGACCTTAAGATACATGTCTACTAATTTGGAGGAGTATGAAGTTTGATCTCTGCTCCACTCTTTAAAGCAAAATAAATTTCACATGGATAAAACATTTAAACATAGAGAATGCCATTAAAATATTTTAAATGGGAAATTTAAATATATATATAGCTTGGGCATGGCAAAAGCATGACACAAAACTCAGAAAGGAAAGACATGGATTAAACTGAACTGAATAAAAATTTAATTAAAATGTAAAATAAAAATTAAAACAAAAACTTTAATGAAATAAAATACTACTACATGAAACTATCCCATAAACAAAGTCAAAAGACAAACTATAAACTAGAAAATAATATTTGTAATATCTGTGACAAAGGGCTGGCTTTCTTAATATGTAAATGACTCTTAAGGATCAATTTAAGACAAGAAAAAGATCAATAATCCAACTGAAAAACAGGTGAAATATATGAACAGGGGACTCATAGAAAAAGGCATACCAGTTGCCAACAAATATATGGAATTAACGCTCAACCTCACCCATAAAATAAAAAATGAAAATTAAAACAAAAATAAGATACCATTTTCCACCTATGAAATACTTAAAAATATGAAAATACCCAGAGCTGGTGAAGGGGTGGTGAAATAGACAATTCCAGAGGGGCAATTTAGAAATAATTAATAGGAAGGAGAACAACAAACAACGCATGTGCGCTTTGACCCAGTAACACCACTTTTAGGGATTCAAACTGTTTATATGCGTATACAAATGTACAATGAACAGTCAGAAATACTTATTCCAATAAAAAAATTAGAAACTACCTAGATGTTTATCAAGAGAATATCATTAAATATACTATAATAGTCAAAAGGAATTATTAATCAAACTCTGATACATTCGCATTATAGAATATTATGCAACAATTAACAAGAACGAGGTGTAACATATGGATAATATGGAAATATAATCAAATATTTTAAGTAAAAATGTCAAACTATAAAAAATGTATCCTATGTGTGCTTAAAAAATATACTGATATATGTTACCATATGCATAGAAGAAATCTAGAGAATACATATTGAGTTATTCACATTAGTTTTCTTTAAGGAATGAGATTAGGGTTTTGGATGATGGTGGGAAGACTTTTACATTCCATCTTATACCGTCAGAAGGTATGTATATATAAAATTTATATATATGAGAAATTATTTCTATAATAAGAAAACTAGTTAATTTAAACATTATATTCAGACCCAAGCACCTATAATCCAGATACTGTGTAATATGTGCAGAATGCAGTTTGTGGCTAATATTTCCCTTGAAATGAGACCAGCACTCAAATCTCCGTGTTCGTTTTAAGTTTGTTCACTCAGATATTCATGGAGGGTCCCCTGGGTCCCAGGCTCTCTCTGCAGTTCTGAAATACAGGCATGAATAAAGCAGACCACGCTCCTGTGTGAGTGTCACTGCTGACCACTTTGTCATAGCTGTGGGTCAAGAGCTGTTCCCCAGATCATTGCACAAGAATCTAACTGATCTGCAGGACACATCGGTGAGCAAACTTCCCCGATTAATTACGATCATGGAGTGCTTAGTGGGAGCTTAGCAGGAGCTGACATAAGTACTTTCTCACCATAGATTTCAGAGGAATTTCAACTCACACGTTTCTGACTCACAGGGAGTTTAAGTACCTGTTGGGCTGTTATGACAGGAAGACTGGATATCCAAGATTCTTCTGTCATAGCTGTGACTTGAAAGGGTAAAGACCCTCACATTCTACCAATAAGTTGATAGCATCACAACTGATTCTTTTTTCTGTTTTTAAAATTCAAGCACATCACGTTTTAGCCAGTACCAATGTGGTCCTCCTACTTTGCAAAGGTTGACTGAAGCACTATTACACAATATCATATTTGGTGATAAGTAGGAAAACAGTTTCCCTCCTGCTGTGTGTGACTAAGTTCAGATACACAAACATTCCGAAACAGATTTATGTACTGGGGAAGAGAGACTAGATTTCCTTCAACAACTCCTGTTTGTTAGGCATTGAAATCTGTGTTTTGTGTGTATTGTTTGACTTAATCCCCTCCCACCCCCCACCAGCTGATTCTACAGAAGGAGCTGGGATTTGGGATTTAGAGACCAGGGCTTAGATCCCAGCCCCGACATGTATTAGGTGCCTTGTGAGTGACTGGCCTGTCTATGCCCCAGCGAACTGGGGGCAATAGCACCTCCTATCTGAATTGTGATGAGGAATGCACGTGGGGCTGTATGAGGGCCTGGCCCTGTGCCTGGTACACGGTAGTTAAATAGAAAACAGGAACTCTTCTTTTCCCTTCCCCCTTTCTTTCAAACTGCTTATTTCCATGTGGTTCCAGAGGTCCTCCTGGCAGTCTGGCTCAGGTTTCATTTTCCTGCCCAGGCCTAGTACAGCTCGAGGGCCTCACCTCCCAGGAAGCCAGGCTGGGGCAGCCCAACCTATTCCCAGCCTTCCAGATTTACACTCACTCCTTCCTCCTCCTTAGATGTGTGCTCCTATTTTTTAAATCTCTAAGCGCTTATTACATATGTCATAATGGAAGCTAGATTCAAGTGGGGGGGTCTCTTCTAGTATTTATTAGAAGGCACCAAGTGCAAAATGGAAATAAAACATCTTTAGATTCACATTCAGTGAATTTTTACAAAACACATATACCATGCATCCCGTTGTACCGTGCATTTTTACCTATATTTTTCTTATTTGGGTCTCAACACGATCTGATGAAATAGATTATGCTAGCCTCATTTACAGGTAAGAAACTGAGGCTTGGTAGAGAGACTAAGAATGACTTGCCCTGGGCAAGTAGCTCAAGAGCGTCACTCAGCTAATGGCACCAGAGCCGGGCCACAAACCCTGCTCCTTTGACTAACAGACTTGTGATCTCACCTTGGCATCACACGGCTGGTGAGAAATTCTGATTGACTCACAACTTCCCGGGAGCACACAAGGGAGTCGAAGGGGCTCCTGAAATCAAGTAGCACACTTTTCCCCTTGGACTGTGGCAATATAGCCTTTGTCTACTACCACCGTACCCATCCTTACCAAACGCCTGTATTTGCATTCATCTGCAGCAACCCCGTAGAATTCAAAAAACCAGAAGCATCCAATTATTACTGAAAGCTTTCTCCTGTGTCACCACAGCCAGTATAAAAGTGGTTAACGACAACTTGGAGACAGTAATATCTGCCATGTCCTCTGCAGTAAGCTATTTGACTTAAATTAGAAATTCACTGCACTTCTTTGTAGCTAAACAAAGACTGCATCTTGTTGTAAGTAATAGAACTTATTTATACTTGATATCCTTTGAAAAGTGGTGGCGCTTCAGCAACTCAAGCAGAAAGTCTTCCCTAATTCTTCCAGATGAAGTGACACATCCTTATCAGATAAGAGTGTTGTTAATATTTGAATATTGGCATAAACCTATCTGTCCATTTCCAAAACAGTTTGAGATTCACCAGCGGGTGATGAATTTGTGTATGTGTGTCTTGATTCAGCTTCTCAGTGTTTGGAGAGCATCGATAGTAGCAGAAGCATCACGAGGTACCAAATCCTGCATGAGCAGTTCGTTCTCTGTAGCTCCATGACGAGTTTGAAGTTATGCATAGCTGCTCTTGTTGCCAAGATTTGGGCCAGCATTTCTTGCTCGTCATTCTTCATTCTTGTCTTGCATTTTGGGTGAGTCATTGCCATACTTGTCACTGAAGCTTCCTGGGGTGAAATTCTGGGTCTCTTTCTCTGTCATCCCAGACGATCCTATTGTATGAGTTTACCTTTAATTCTGTTTTGTTTTAATTCGTTTGCAGATACCTAGGTATGTTAGCCCTAAGTCAAGATGCAAATTCTGTTTTCCTTTTCATAAAGCCTGGCCTGCAGGAAAATCCTAACTTTGGGAAAATGGTTGACAAAATCTACATGTGACCTTTAAGTCCACCTTCACCCATTACCCCCAACACACACACATTCTGCCTCTGGTCCTAGGTTCATACCCTTGACCTAGCCCATATGTGATGTTGAACAAGTCACTCCCTCTCTCTAGTCTCTGTTTCCTTCTCCATAGATGAGGGTGCAGGTCTGTCATAAGCATGCTTCCTGTCACTGCCCCTCCTGTGCTCAAGGAAGACATCACTAGTTGAACACCAAAGTCTTTTCTGATGAGCCTGGAAATAGCTACAAAATCTTCAATACAACATCCTTGATATATACATGTAGATGATACATCCTTCAAATAACTTTTGGGGATACTTTTTTTCCTCAAAATCTCTCTATTCAAGTTAGACTCTTTTAGAGGATATTTGGGTTTCAGATTTCAGATTTCTAGAGGAGAATAAAGGGAATGCCAATGACTGGCACTCCAAAAATTTCCCTAATGGCTTAGACTTGGGCCAGTTGTCCTGGTGAGGTTTGCAAAGAGAGTCAGATACTCAGAGGTTTTGACAGGTTCGATGATATTTTTATAAAATTGACCTGAAAATCTTGTATTTAAATGCTGGTTGGGCTGAGGGAATTGCCTTGCTATTTTATCACAGAGAAGAGACATAATATTTGGGGAACATTTTATTAATTTTGTTAACGAACATCATAGCACTTAACAAGTGCTGTTCTTTCTTCTAAGCACATTTCAAATATTCATTTACTCAGCACAATAGCCCTGTGATGTAGGTACTATTAATACCCTCATCTTACGGATGATGAAACCAAGGCTTAGGGTGGTTAAGCAACTTACCCACAGTCACACAGCTGGTCAAGGGTGGAGCTGGGATTAAAGCCATCATTCCACCCTCGGATGAAGCTCTTAACCACTATGCTCTTTCCCCTCTTTAAGTTGTAGAAACTCTGCAAGGCCCAATCTGTCTGGTGTGCATTCTTGAAAAGACAAGAAGAGGTTGCCCTCAACCAATATTACCCATACCAGAGTCATAATGCTGTGAGGGTCAAATTACATAATACATACAAAGGATCTGGCACACTGAATAGGTGTTTAATCCAAGCTCCTGCCTTCTACTCTGCCTTTCCCCATAAGGAAGATTGCAAATATGTGAATCCAGGAGAAAATCAAGGGGACATGTTGTCTGTACATAAAAAATATTTTAATACTGCATTCTGTAATAAATTTTTATTAAAATTATTGGTGTAGACATCAAATAAAAGAATACAACCAATGGCTTGAAGAAGACAGAAAATGAAGAGAAATCATTCATTGTTTAGGAAAATTTAGTGGGTTACTTTACATAGAAAATGCATTCTACGGTAATATTCTAAAGCCACGGTTCATTGACTTTACTATATGAGGGATGGAACTTCTTACTCCTACCCGCTCTCATGGGTCCCTTCTTGTCGAGACATGGAGACACTGAGGTTTCTTTTTATTTGACCTGATGAGATATTTATCAAGGGGCTTCTCACTTCAAAACACTTTTCCATCCACCTTTTCCTTTTTTTTTTCTTTGCTATGTTTTTATTTGTTATTATGAAATATATAATTCATGTAGAAAAATGTATAAAACATCCATTCATGTTTAATAATAATAATAATAATAATAGTAATAAAAAGCATCACCCTGGTTAAGCCCCGAAGCACCTTCAGTGTCTTGGAAACTCCCTCACCCTGTTCCTTTCAGACGTTTCCCTCCTCCCACCAGAGGTAACTTCCATTCTGACGTTTATGCTCATCATTCCCTTTTTCTTTACATCCATCTTTTTCTTGAAAGGTGGCATTGAGGTTCTAAGAGTTCAGAGGGTCTCCTGACAACTTGAAGTTTCTCCTGAATTCATTCTGGCCATGCTTTCCACTCAAATGCTGTTGAAGGTATTTAGCAATTGACTCCATGGATGGTATCATCCATTGATTGGGATTCCTTTGTAAGGGGTCCTACTGAGCACAAGACATCCTCAGAATGCCCATTTCATCATGAAAGAGTCCAAGAAGGAGGTACAGAGGAGACTTGAAGAAGAGTGGGGTTTTGAATGAGGGGAGCAGTCTGAATTGTCAAGGCATGAGGTTGTGCTAGGCTGGGGGGACTGGAGTGGGGAGTAAATGGAGGGGAAGAAGGTTGACCTTTAGAAAG
This sequence comes from Eschrichtius robustus, assembly GCF_028021215.1. Lineage (NCBI taxonomy): Eukaryota > Metazoa > Chordata > Mammalia > Artiodactyla > Eschrichtiidae > Eschrichtius > Eschrichtius robustus. Next base: position 61,383,545 of record NC_090829.1, on the reverse strand, counting down.
AGAAAGCTTAATTTTTATTCTGTATGCACAATGATGTGTCAGTTAAGTCTGTTTTGGTTGCAAGTGACAGAAAACCCAGTTCAAACTGGTTTAAACGGAGGAGGCGTGGATAGCAAAGGTTGGGGTGTGTCATTGGCTCACGTAATTGAAAAGTCCTCTGGAGCAACTTGGTTTGGGATTGGCGTGGTGCCCTAGGATTCTCCTCTTAGCGATGCAGATTGCCCTCTCTGTTGGTCAAGCCTCTAATTTTGATTTAGTGAAATCATCTTGGAGGCAGACTTGAGACTGGACTGGAGAAAGAAAATTAGAACTTCGCTATCTGAAAGGGCAACCCCTGATCTAGTTCACGAAAGGAATGAGAGGCTGGACTTCAGCAGAAGTAATAAGTACAAAGAGGACATTTAGGAGGTCTAGTGATTGAATATCAAGGGTGCAGGGAGGGAGAAATGTAAAACGATTTTTAAGTTCCTGCCCTGGGCAACTGGATAAAAGTTAGGCTTTTCATCAAGATAAGAATACAAGAGGTTGCATGCGGAAAGATAGATATACCTGATTTTGAATTACCTCTGGGACATTCAGGTGCTGATTTCTAGTAGGCTGTTGGATATGTTCATCTGGAGCTCAGAAAACCACTGTGGGCTGGAGATACGGATGTGGAGCTCATCAGAGCATATGGGCCACCAAATAACAGCAGCAGTTAAAGGTTTTGGAAGAGGAGGCGGAAGCTGTGCAAAGGAAACCAAAAGGAGGGCAGTCAGAGAGGTACAAGAAGAGCTAAAAAACAAGACAGTTTCCACAAAAAAAACAAGAAAGGAAGAGGAGGAAAAGTGTAAAATTCTAGGTGGAATTAATAAAATTAAGAGATGAAGAATGTCCATAGGACGTAGCAAACGAAAAGATCACTATCAAGCCCGGTCAACGGTGGAATCCACGCCTTCAACAATCAGTGTTGAAAAGAATCACAAGCACCGATTAAATCAAGCAAATCAACATGTTTATTGATCACCTCCTAGGTGAAAGACCCCACACCAAGTGACGGCGAAACAAGAATCAAAATCATGCTACAGTCTCTGAGCGCCAAGAACATAAGTTCGTTATTTTATGTTTAATTTGAATTCAATCCGGCATTATAACTTAATTTGAAACATGAGCTGAATTTATTCAGAGGGGTTAAGCTTTCTAAAAAGGGAAGGTGGTTTATAGACCAAAGTGTGTAATCAAGATCAGAGGATTTTGTTTAAAAAAATCAATCACGTATGATTGTGCTCATCAAAATTATTCCTCGTTATCTCCGTTTAAAGCCCTAATAAGTATTGCAACTTTATCCTATTTCTGGAGTATTCTTGCGACTAGAACAACTTCCAACTCTTCCTGCTCAGGGGATTGTTATAGAGGAGGCTTCCCCTCAATAGCAGTTGCCACTTAATTACTGCAGTCCCAGCGCTGCTGAAAGCACTTCTTCAGTCTCTCCCTCCATTTTCTCTTCCTTTGAATCAAGCATACTAATAGCATCTACCTGAAAGATGGTTGCTTCACCTCGCTTGTCTGCCTTTTACCTCCTGAACTTCCAGTGTTTCATCTTAATCTCTCTTGTAATGCAATATGACTTTTGAATTGTACCACAGTCCTTCCCAGGTCTCTGGGAGGAAGTGAAAAGTCTACCACTGACAATGACAGAGTCCATAATTCCCATGACCTTGTAGGTACTGGCTTAAGTTGTAGAGCCGGCGCTATAAAAGTTTGAGCAGATTTGTGATCCAGCCCTCACTCCAGGGATTCCTCATCCATATCCGTGGATAACCTTTCGCCAGATTTTTGTGGATGACAGATCTTCTTCCCTAAACTCACAGACCTTCAAATATTTCCAGTAAGAATATCTAGACCAAATCAAAAATTTTTGGTGGCTTGCATGAACTCAACTGAACTGAAATGGGACTCACATTTTTTTCTTTTTAATTTCATAGTTCTGGCTGTGTAGTCTTCCTTGCTGTGTTTTCCCTGCTTCTGTCACTATTTTCTTTCTTATTTTTCTCCTAATGATGGAACATATATAATGCAATTGAAAGGCAAATGGAAAGAAATTCTGAAGTATCTGCTGTTTTCCATCCTCCCTGCCTCTGTGCCCCTGCTCTGGTGTGGACCATCAATGGCCAGTTGTTTCTGTGTAGCATGTATGTGTGATTGGCACTCCCCGCAATTACCCTTTCCACAGCCTCTGCCCCGGAGCGGTGCAGCTTCTTGGGTTACTGATGGCCTCACAACAAACCTGACTTTGTTCTTTTAACCAGCTTCTCTCAATGCCATCTCATTAAAGTATATTGCCAGTGAAAGCAGCCCTGACAAATGTCTTTCCACTTGTAACCTGGTCTGAAACTGCCTAACTTTTCTTGTTGAATTGGCTAAATATTCCAAGATAATTTAGAAGAGAAACATGAAAAACACCAGCTCATGGTGTCACTTATATTTTTAAGAAGTTGTGTTAAGCACAGACCACCAGCATTTTAAATGATCGTCCGCTTCCAACTGTGTCACAAGCATAATTTCGTTCTGTGTCTTTTAGTCTTAAGTATGAATTATGATATGATACAAGACCCAGGAACTAAGGGAAACAATGGTTGACTGAAAATACAGGGGCAATGGAGACTCTAAATGTTGAGTCTCTTGGAATCTTTGGGAACGAAAGCTTTTTCTTATTAAAAAGTGGTAAAATGTCTGGTTCTAGATGGAAAGCTGTCAATAAAAGGCTTTTTAATGTAAAAATAATTACACTACTTATAATTTCAAATAGACTAAAGGACATCACTGAAGACAAGATGTAGCCCCATCTCCTGTCACGGGGCCCCTGCCCCAGCCCCTGGTTTATTCCCTCGAAAATCAGTAATAATGCAGGAGTGGAGCCGAGGAGTGGAACCGGCATTTCCCAATTGAGGGCACACAGTGAGTGCTTCTGCGGGATCCCTGTGCTTTACATCTGGCTGTCCTATCACCTTCCTGCCTCCCTGAAGGAAAATGCCTCCTCAAAAAGAGAAAAGAATCGGGGTTCCCTGGTGGCACAGTGGTTAAGAATCCGCCTGCCAATGCAGGAGACACAGGTTCGAGCCCTGCTCTGGGAAGATTCCCACGTGTCATGGAGCAACTAAGCCCGTGTGCCACAACTACTGAGCCTGCGCTCTAGAGCCCGCGAGCCACAACTACTGAAGAACGCGCGCCTAGAGCCCGTGCTCCGCAACAAGAGAAGCCACCGCAATGAGAAGCCCGCGCACCGCAACGAAGAGTAGCCCCCGCTTTCTGCAACTAGAGAAAGCCCGTGGGCAACAACAAAAACCCAGCACAGCCAAAAATTAATTAATTAATTAATTTAAAAGAAAAAAAAAGAGAAAAGAATCAAAATAAAATAAATTTTTTTTTAATTTTAAAAAGGAGAAATAGAAAGGAGGGGGAGTTTAAGGAACAGGCTCCTTGTCTTAGATACCAACTATCATATCCATCAATTCATTTATTTGTCAATATTTATTGAATACTTTCCAAGAAGACTATACAGTGAAGTGGCTAAAAGTACTGACTTGGGTGCAAACTTCTTGGGTTCAAACTTCAGCTCTACCACATTGCTGTTCTTTGACCTAGGGTAGCAAAGCTAAGACACATTATTTAGCCTCCTCATGCCTCATCTGCCCCACCTGTAAAATGGGGTTGTAGATCAATTGAGGTAGTCTATATCGAGTGGTTAAGACAATGCTTGGGACTTAGTAAGCACTCATTAACTGTTAGGATTATTATTCCTACATATGAAGTAAAATTCTAAAAATTGCAATAACATATTTCTGCCCTAAGGAAAGTTTATATGCACATCTATAATCTATGTAAAAATAAATACACTTAAATCTCCTGAAGGGGGCTGATGTGAAATGCAAAAGAACTTAAAATTTGAAGAAAGGAATTGGAAAATATGATTGCTTTACAGATAGATACATAAAATGATAGGGCTTATGACTAACTAGACAGCCTATTTCATGGTTGTGCTACTATTTACATAAATCTAGCCTCATTCTTTTCAAAAGGTTAGAATTTGGCATTAGTTACTTCTACCCACCTGAATCTTTAAGGATGCACAGATGAGTTCCTCCAACTTGAATTATGAATGATAGAAAAGCAATTGTATATACTTATGTCTCTTAACCCTGCATCCCTATAACGTACATACCTCTTATTTTAGAGATGTGGAGACTGACACACAAAAAGTGAAGTGTTGGCTCAGACCAGTATTACCACATCTGCTAAAAGTCATAAGTGTCCGTATCTGGATTGTGAAAGACATGTTTTTGTGCCAGTGCTTAAACTCACTTGGATGATCCCTCCACTGATAAACAAATAAAATTAATAAAAGTGCAGGTAAAATGTGTCATTGTATTTTCACATTAATGTGCCTGAGTGAAGCTCGGAGAGATACATAACTGGTTATACATTCAGCAGCAGAGAAACTAGGATTCAAACCAAGAGCTTGAAAGAGCTGGTGTGAAGTCCCTGCTCTTTCCATGATATTACGGGTCCTTTTCTTTTTGGTGATTTCCACTCTCCTGATTTTCTGGGTAATATGCACATGATAGATGTGGCAACAGTAAAAAGTTAATATTAGCCAACCAAGCCTATGCATTGACAAATAGGAGCTTAATGTGTCTACCAGAAGATTCAGTTGGACTAAAAGGAATTATTTGAACAATGCTTTTGTTACACTTTTTTTTCATAAATAGAGACATGTTTGTCCCAAGACATATTTCTTAATGCATAAATTCAAACATACATTACAAAGACTGTTCCCACAAACTCAAGGATTAGATTGCAGCTATAACTATTAAATGTTTATATTTTAAATACTTTAAAAACTTTACCTACATTTAAAATTAACAGTTAATCACAAATTCCACAGAGAACGGGAGGGTGTACAAGATCTTTGGTGAGGTGGGGAATACCTCTTAGAGTTTATCATGGTAAGTACCTGCAAACTTCCACCAGAAGTCAGTCTGTAGCAGTTCAGAGCAGTCATCCTGGATCAGACAGGAGCAGGTTGAACATAGGGTGTGGAAGCTGCTTAATCTTTCTGAGCATCAGTTCCTTCATCTATAAAATGGAATAATAATGCAGATGGTTGTGAGAGTTAAATGACATCCCTGGCGTGGCACATGGCAGTCACTTGTTAAATGTTGTTTGCCTGTGGTTCCTTCTACTCCACTGGTCTCCATTTTTTCAAAAGACTACCTTCAGAATGTATGTACTATTTTCCCAAGCATTAAGTGTGATTTCCCAGAGAGAAAGAGACAACCAGGATCATTTTTTTCTCTCTCCTCCCTAAATCATCTTTGTCCGAACTTTGCCTGTGTGGCCTGGCACACTTGTGTCACCTCTCAATGCCCAGAGGTGGCCATAACCGTGTAGAACTTCAGATGATGCTTGTCACGGCATTGGCTTTCGGCTGCTCGCTCAAACTGTCAACAACCAGCAGCTGAACACTCATCTATTTATAATCAGGTCCCCTGACTCCTTGAGAGAAAGCATGTCTGCTGGCCTCCTCCGTGGTCTTGAGATGCTTCTCCAGATCATTCCAGGTGGCTTGACTTCGGAGCAGCTGGGGCAGGAATGCAGGAGATGTGAGGATAGATATCGCTCCAGCTTTGAAATGGCCACAGAGCAGAATGGTAACAGAAATCAAAATCACAAACACAAATGAAGCTCCCTCATCGAGGCCAGCTCTTTTCCTGTCACCACCCTCCACAGCCCCAAAGGAGAGTGGAGGATTACAGGTTTGGTGGATGTTCCTTGGGGCACATTCAAAGAATTTGAGGTTTCGTTTGAAAGTCTGTTTGCAGACAGTAAAAATGGATTAAATTGCCTCTGCAACACAAAGGAATGCCAGGTCTCAGTAGAGCTGAGACACCAGAGACCTAAAGTGCTACTAGAAGCAAATGAAAATGATGAAAAGAGTCCAAAATGCTGGATCATCTTTGCAGTCAACACTATATCCTGTATGTTTGAGTATCTACATTAATTGTGATGGAAAAAACCAAAGAAGTAATGCATTTAATAATACATTTTTTTTCTTCTTGAAAGGAAATGGGTTACTTAAGGACCATGGTATATATCATACATTCTTTTTTTTTTTTATTTTATGTGGACCATTTTTTTTTTTAAGTGTTTATTGAATTTGTTACAATATTGCTTCTTTTCTTTATGTTTCGGTTGTTTGGTCCTGAGGCATGTGGGATCTGAGCTCCCTGACCAGGGATCGAACCCTCAGCCCCTGCGTTGGAAGGCAAAGTCTTAACCCCTGGACCACCAGGGAAGTCCCCTACACATTCTTTTCTAAAAAGCACAACAGGAAGTTTTTTCCTTTGTTCTGTTTTCTATTGCTACTCCCTCCTGTAGAATTTAGATGCTTTACATGTATAAATTCTAGAAGTGATGTGGGTTGGTCAAACTGTATTTACAAAATGCCATTGGAATCCAAAGATTAAACAAAGAATAAAGATGAGACTTTTGGGGAAACCCCTGGCAATCCAGTGGTTATGACTCCACACTTCCACTGCAGGTGGCACGGGTTCGATCCCTGGTCAGGGAACTAACAGCCCGCATGCCATGTGGCACGTCCAAAAAAAAAAAAAAAAAAAATGAGACTTTTTCGTCTCTTAAATGGCCACATTTCAAAGCATTCTAAGAGGTTAAATGAATTTTTTAGTACTTTTATGCATGTTGAAAGCATCAGATTATACATGTAGGGGAAAACTGGGAGGAAAAAACTATTCGTGATGGTTAAAGCAAGATCGTGCTAATAAAAAAGAACCGTATATTTGGTAAGATATTGATGATTATCTAAGCTTTAAAGCACTAACATTTTCAACTGATAGCACCTACTAGAGACACTGTGAGAAAGATCAATTATGTGAGTACTTTTTTTCCCCCCTCAAATGGCCTAAATCACTGTTAAACCTACACAAGTAGAGTAGTAGCTCTTTCCAAGGCTGAGTTAATATTTTCAAAACTTAATAAGTCAACATGTGTAAGGTACATTGCATATTTATTTTGTTAGATACTTTTTATCAGTTTTGCCTTCCTCTGCATGTTCCTGTGTGTGTCTGCACCTGTGCCTAGGAGTCTCCGGGCAGTCTTCGTACGGCAGACATTGTACTCGGCATAAGGGCATAGTTCCATTCCCAACACTGCAGTGGCCCATGCATGGGCTATTGGGGCCTTAAGAGGCATCAGCTATGGAGACAGCACATGGCCTAAAAAATAAGAGAAAACTCAAGGAGGAGTGGGCACTTCAGTTGAGCTCTGAGGAACATTAGGAATTATTTTGAGAATGCTTTTCTTTTTGTAATAAAATATATCATTTTTTAAAATTAATATAATTTATTGTTTGGAGCAGTTTTAGCTTTACAGAAAATTGAACAGATAGTACAGAGTGTTCCCTTATGTCTCTTTCCTCCCCCCCATACAGTTTCCCCTTTTATTAACATCTTGCATTAGTAAGTACATTTGTTATAATTGATGAACCAATATAGATTTTTTATTATTATTAGCTAAAGGTCATAGTTTACATTAGGGTTCTCTCTTTGTGTTGTACAGTTCTATGGGTTTTGACAATTGTATAGTGTGATTGTCCATCATTATAATGTCATACAGAATAGTTTCAATCCCTAAAAAATTTCCTGTGCTCCACCTATTCATATCTCCATCCCTTTTTCCAAGCCCCTGGCAACCACTGATCTTCTTAGTGACTGAATAGTTTTGGCTTCTCCAGAATGTCCAATGGCTGGAATCATACAGTATGTAGCCTTTGCAGACTGGCTTCTTTCACTTAACAATATGCATTTAACATTCCTCCATGTCTTTCCATAACTTGATAGCCATGTTCATATTTTTACAAATAGAAAAAAGTACCATTCATAATCCCAGAGATAGATACTTTGTACAGTTAGGTGCATTTCTTTCTAGTTTCTTTCATAGGTAGATAGATAGATAGATAGATAGACAGACAGAAGATCAGACATGCATATAGCAAATGATCATATTGTCTATACCATTTAAAAATCCATTGTTACTCAATAATTTATCAAAAATATTGTATTATTAAATATAAGTTTGTAAAATCACTTGCAATTCTAAAGACTATTCCATTTCCGGATGTATTATTTATTGAACTAAGTCCCCATCTGGGGGCATTAAGATTGTTGCAGATTTTCTGCTACTGGATACAGAACTGTTCTTCTTGCCAAGTATATGTAGGGAAAATCCTAGAAGTATAGTGGTGGTATCACATAGTGTATAAAAGTTCCAGGCTTTTGATAGTGATGACTGAACTCTGCTCCAAAAGTATACATTGGGTTGGCCAAAAAGTTTGTTTGGGTTTTCCCCTAAGATCTTATGGAAAAACCCAAATGAATCTTTTGGCCAACCCAGTAACAACCTCCCCTCCCCCAGAGTGCAAGAAACTGCCTGTTTCCCTGTACCTCGTCAAAGCTGGGTAACACCATTTTAAACAATGTTTAAATTAGAAGGATATTTGACATCCATTTATTGGTGGTTAAGAGGTTAGGGCAGGAGAGAAGGTATTTGGTGACAAAAATAGCACGAACAAGGGCATGAAGGTGGGTAAGAAAATCATGTCCAGACAATCGAATATTCTAGTGCAGTGGAAGTACAGGGGAAGCAGCATAAACTGAGGCCTGTAAGGCAGATTTTGGAGACTATGGAGGTCCTTGAATGCTCAGCTAGAGGTGAAACATCTTGGGTAGACAAAAGGAAGCCCAAGGTTTCTGAGCAGGGTAGTGAATGAATCCATGCTCTCGTAAGACTATTTTGGTGGCAGCATGAGGGTAAATTGGAGGATGACAAAGCATTCGGGGAACTGTTTAGAGATACTGAAATAGTTGAGGATAGGGATGGCAACTGATTGTTTTAAGGAGACAACAGTGGAAATGAAGTGGGAAGGATGAAATGAGGAGAAGGTGCCAAGTGATGTTCCAGAATTTCTTTGGCTCCTTTGCATCTTCTGTTCCCCAATAATTTTCTCTCAGATACTGTCACATCCCCAGATGACAGAAATTCCCAACTCAGGGATTGTTGCTTTAATATGGGGGCTTTGAGGACCCCAAACCGAAGGGAATGTATTTTCCATTGTGGAATTTCAGGTAATGTGACAAGTCAGAGAAAAGCTTTTAGTGGCACTTGAAATATGTACTAATTTTTAAAGCCAGTCAAAAATCCTTTATAATCTCACCAAGAAATTGTTCTGGGTTTGAATTTATTTATATGAGGAGCCACATAAATGTGTGAAGTAAAAATCACATTTAGTTATGCAGTCAATAAAACTGACTCCATTAAAAAGAACACAATTGCCTAACATCAAGACTGTGGTCAAATTCTGGGATGTTAAGTTACCACCACCATGATACCGGTCCCTCCCATGGACCCTTAGAGCTGTGCACAGAATTTGCAAACAGAAGATGAGAGAAGCTAGTTCCCCGGGAAGGGGCAGGGGAAAGGACAGGTTTTGAAAGAGCTAGTGAGTCATACGCATTCGAATGTCCAGCCACAGCTGAAATGATGACTGGAACCCAGGGGAGAGGTTCAAGTTGTCCGCCCTACTTGGGAATTCCTCTGCACACCCATAACTGTTAAAACTGTGAGAATTCTGAAAATTTCCCTGAAACCAAATTTTGGGTTATGTCAGAAGTTTTCACTAAGAGAGAAATCACATTGTGAGCACGCTGTTTATACCATCTTCTTTTGAATCGACACATATATTTGGCTTTGGACCCATTATAAGTTACCTGCTCTTTGACAAGATTGTTTTTGTGTTCTCTCGCTGATAATGTGTGTGCATCTCCACGTGACTCCTTCTCTGCCTTTTTCTGTCTTCTGTTATATAAGATCTTACTGCTGTCTTCACCATGATCACACTTCGACAGTCAAAAAAAAAAAAAAAAAAAAAAAAAAAACCGATGTATTTCAGGTGTTTGAGATGAAGGAGGTTGCGTGAGTTTAACCTTCCTTGGTATCCTTGTGAGCTTTCTGTATTTAATACTTGTTTTATCTGAAGCCTGTGGAGGTTCTAAACTATTAGAAGACACACTTTCTGAGAACTACCTTTCTAGTAGCCTGAAGATATATCATTGATGTTGGGCAACAAAGTTATTCTCTGTAATCCTCTTGATGTTGTAAATGAAAAAGAAGACGGAGCCAGCGCCATCTGAACTTTGGGCAAACCATTTGCTCAAAAGGATCATCAAAGGACCAAGCCCTGCCAAAATAATATTTTTTAAAAAATCCGGCAGAAAGGAAAACATTGAGGAGAACGCACAAAAATGAAATTGGTGCAAATTAACTGCACTGTGATTGGAGAGCAATACAAAACAAACTCCCACCACAGCCTCGAAAGGAAAGCCACACAAGACAGACATTGAAGTTGTAGCCTCACAGTAGCCATCTTTTAACAGCTTTCTTTCTTCAATGCTTTAACCTAAAAAAAAAAAAGGAAGAAAAAGAAAAAAAAAAGAAAAGGAAAGAAGAAGAAGAAGAAAAGAAAGAAAAAGAAAAAAAAAGAAAGAAAGAGAAAACCTACCCATTGTTATGCCCCCTATTCATCCTTCATTCAAAGTCATTCACTATGCATTAATTACCACTCTCTTCAATGCACTGGGAGCTCCCAAACACGGCCTGTTTTCAAAGAGGCACACTTCCATGCCTCTGCTATTTATATGCAGAGCCTGCTGAAATTTTCATCCCAATACTTTGGATCCCCCTTAAGTTTTGCATACTGTAATTGTTCATAAGAAAAAAAAAAAGACAAAAGAATGATTTCATGCTTCCAGGACAGTTGTTTGCATCTCTTTCATTTTTCTTTCCAGCTGTGACTGGCAGCAGCAGGTTCTTTAGCAGGTGTCCTGCCTGCCCTATGGTAATTTTTAACTTTCCTTCACTTTCTTTTATGTCTGACACATTTGTAGAGACTTTTTTTTTTAACCCCATGCATGGTATGTTTTTTCCACCTTTTTTGTATCAATCTAATATCTGGATTTTTCCTTAATATGTCACTCTCCTTAGGAGCCGTTTAGGGAGAAGGAAAAAGACTGAGTCAAGAGTTCAAAATCTCATGTAGACATCTTAACTATATAGTAATTGGATCTCTGACACTCACTTCACTGACATTCCTGTGGGTCCGTTCACTCTGGAACTTGCGAAAGCTACAATGTTGGCTAATAGGATAATAACAAATTAATGTGTGTGATAATAAATTAATGCACAGCTGACAAAAAGATAACTTGTTCCAGTGTCACTCCTTGGTAGAAAGCTTTCATTTTCTAATACTATTTAAACATCCGAAGATGGACACAATTGATTCTGCAACTAAATTTTAATAATTAAAACTTAATTAGGAAACATATATGTGAGTCAATTCAGATACTCATGTTCCAGCTTGTTCAGGCTGAACAATAGATATTAATGTTGTTTAAGGAGGCAAAAAGAAAAAGAATTAATGAATGACATACACCTATAGGACTATGTACACTTACAAGAGCACAAAGGGTTCAGGCAAATTGTAAAAACTAACCGAATATCACATCCAGGCATAGAATGCTAGACTTGGAAGGAGATTATTTCAGCGTTTTTTTTTTGTTTTTTTTTAATAGTTGAGGACACTGAGGCCTAGAAAGATTATGACTTGTACAAAGTCACCCAGATCTAATGAAAGATAGAGTCTGGTCTTATGATGCCAATCGCAACATATTTTCCATGACATTCTTGCCGCTTAGAAAAGTTTTGCAGCCTTTCACGGGCATTTCAGCTGCACAGACAAGAGTGCACAGTATACCTTACCCATCCCTGGCACCAGCACAGGCCATGAACTCCAGTGTCCTGAGGATACAGCCAAGTTTCCACATGGTGACTTACAATGCCTGAAATACAGTAGATGCTTTAGAAATGATTGTTGCTATTATTACTAGTATTACCACTGGTATCAGTGTGGATCCCCTTCTGACACTCTTTTAGGTGAACAGTATTTTTCTTTATGCATGTGGGCAGGTTCCATTTTGAAAAATGTTCGCAGCATGTAGATATATATTCAGATAAGAGATCCCATGTATGAAGACAATAGTATCTATTTCACTACCATAATCAAGATCTCTAATAGGTAGAACACCTTGGAAAATATAAATTATAATAACAGGAACTCAGAGTTGCAAGGGATCTCGTAGACTATCTAGTTCAACTGCCCTCCCCTTTATAGAACCCCCCCATACTTACATTAGATTTCTTACATCAAACAGTATAATGTATCATAAAATAGACCCAACAACAATTTGAAAGGAAATGAACCCTAGTAACAGTAGCCACGGTTTATGAAGTACTTATTTTGTGAAGCACTATACAACAGGTGCGTTATATAATTATTTCTAATGCTTACAAACAAGCTTGCAAGTTAAATATTCATACTAGTTCCACTTTATTATATGACTTAACAGAGCCTCCGAGGGATGAATCACCAAATGTGTAAAAGGCGGGAAGAGGCAGAGCCAGGATTTCAACCCAGACCTGAACAGCAATAGCGTCCAAGTTCATTCCCCCATCACGCCCGGCATCCAGATTCTTCAATCAGGAGATAATGGCTCCAAAATTCTGAAGAAATGTGCTTTATTCTTTTTCCTTTTTTTCCCTGTGAATTATTTCTCGGATTCTATACTGTTCATCAAAGGACATTCCCAGTCTTTGAATTTATATACCAGTCTTTCAACGTGAACCCTGGCCAGTTGTTGAGCCATTTTATAGATTCAAGGAATCTCAACTTCAAACGAGAAATGAAATAAACTTCTTGACTTGATCCAGGTGAAATGTCATTTGATGTATATAGTAAATAATTTTAGTTTCATCACATGAACATTTACCTGAGACCCCGCACTAGGAGGTGTCAGCTTCAGGTCCTGGCTCTGGGGGTCTCTGCAGCCTCAGCCGAGTCACAACCTCTCTGAGCCTTACTTCCCCGTGAGTCAGTTGGAGAGGTTAGTACCTCCCTCGTCTTTCTAATAGAGCGGGGTCAGTGCTAGGTGAGGCAGTGTGATCCTGCATGTAAACTGCAGGTTTTGTAAACTAAAGTGCATGATACAAAATTTCATAATTAATAATGATTCATATATAAAACCTCTATGGTTTAAGATGACTTTTTTGAATATTTGAAAAATAAATTATCTTAGAGTAATAAGGAAATAAGAATTCTGAAGCAGCACCAAAATAACACCATCATCTTTTGGCTTCTTGAAAAGAGATATCTAAAGGCAACTTCTGTCTTATTTTTGTTTGTTTTTAAAGGCAATGTTTAATTTTTAAATATAAGGAGGAAAAAAATCACCCAACGCAATTATGACAGAAATGTAATTTCATTCTTTGGTTTCTAGGCATTTAAGATTTTTTTTAATTATGGGAAAGTAACTAATAAAATATAAAAGGTAATGCAAACGTTAGAATCATCGACTCCTAGAGCTGGATAAAGCCTTTCAGAGATAATCCAGTCTGCTACCCCATTTGATTCATGATGAAACCTAGACTCTGAGAGAGAAAGTGATTGCCCAAGTTCACCCAGCCCACGAACTTGGAGCAGGAATAGAAATGCAGCTCCTTCTAATTCAAAATCCAGGTCTCTTTTTGCTACACCACAGGCCTTTGTTCTTACCATCTAGGACACCTGGAGGGCTTGCAGTTTACTTTGTTAAGGCTGTAAACTCCTAGTAAAAATATTTGTCTTCAATTTCACACATCCTTCAGGATATCACAGCTGCCCCCAAAACCCCCCAGGCAGCGTAGGCCAGACTAGGGAGGCACCAGTGCTAGAGAGAGAGAGCGAGAGAGACGGAGAGACAGAGAGTGTGTGTGTATGTGTGTGTCTGCGTCCGTGTGATGGAGGTCGGGGTGCAAGGCGATGGCCTGGAGGGGCAGTGCAAGAAGTGTTTCTAAGAACAACTGAAAGCAAAAAGATTTCTCTATCCATTGCTCAGGGCTTTAACAACGTCTTCTATAGCTACAATGCCTTATGAAAATAATAAAATGACTAATGCTTAAGATAAGAAACGCAAAGAGTGCCCCATCGCTGCAAAGCTCCGTTACCCCTTCAGCGAGCACCGATTTCCACAGGGAATCACTTTTGATTATATTACTCCCAAACACACGATTTGAACATCTGATTATTACTGCTGCCCAGGCACAGGATACTATCATCTCCGCGACTGGACGGAATACATCACTTTTATTGTCCCTAAGCTTATGGTTTAAGAAAGAGTACATTACGGCTATCTGTAAGTGTGTTGGAATCGTAAAAAACAGAACATAACAAAAACCAAAAACAAAACCGAAAGACCTTTCCGGGAAAGTTTTAAAGGAAGTCAGCCAGAGCACTTTTGTAAAATATAAAAAAATTTTAATTAGTGGCCACAACAGGTAACCAAAAAGGAAACATGTGCATTATATTATACTCAAAACGAATGTTTCTCTCCATTTTTTAACATTAAAATTAAATAAGATATAAGCCTCCTTTCCAAAGTTCACGTTTTTTACTTTGGCATTTAAAAAAAATTTTTATTGAAGTATAGTTGATTTACAATGTGTTAATTTCTGTTGTACAGCAAAGTGATTCAGTTATACATATACATATTTTTTCATATTCTTTTCCATTATGGTTAATCACAGGCTATTGAATATTGTTCCCTGTGCTACAGAGCAGGACCTTGTTGTTTATCCATTCTATATATACTAGCTTGCAACTGCTAATCCCAAACTCCCAACCCTTCTCTTCCCCACAACATTTTTTTTACTTCATGTTTTTTACTTCAGCGTTTGTCAACCTTATATGAGAAACCTGGTTTGTGTACCACTGGCAGGAAATTTTTGTTTTCTTTGAACATAGCAAATCTGTATCATACCTGGAACTCTTCTGTGACAGATACTTGTATAGATATTAATCAGTGATTATGATGGTCATTTCGGGTTACTAGAGAGGGAAAGAGCCCTCTGTCAACTGCTGTTTATCTTCTAAAATGTTTTCTTATTTCCTCTTCAGAAGAGAAATTTTTTTATTCATCAAAGATTATTAAGCTCTTAAGGGAAGTATAACCGATCATTAATGCCAGTCTTCTGTAAAAATATTAGTTTCTAACATTGTGCCTTTCAGGGGACTAAGTAATGCTAAATAAGACAATTTTCCCTGGTGTACTTAAATTTACAAAGTGCTAATAAAATGCAATTTTTTATATTTTTATGAAACTGTAGAGCAAAAATGGTTCCCACATAGACAGTAGGATTCAGCCTAAATTCCCACTAAACGGTGTTCAGGGCATGTTTAAATGTTAATCTTGTAGATAAGCAACAGTGTCCCTCCTTATAATTCTTCTACTCTACACCCAGGTTTTCTGCCCTCCCTACCACTTCCTTTACCATTCTCACAAATACTGTATTAAAACCATCATCTGTAATAGTGAGAAATAAGAATGTAGTAATAAGTTAAAAATTTATAGTAAGTGTTAATACCTATCTTTTTTTTATTATTGGAGTATAGTTGCTTTACAATGTTGTGCTAGTTTCTGCTGTACAACGAAGTGAATCAGTTATATGTATACATATACTCTTGGACCTCCCTCCCACCCCTCCCCCCATCCCACCCATCTAGGTCATCTTAATATTGAGAGCTCTCAGAAAAGATTTAATAATAATAGTGATATTTTAATCCTCTAACTCAAATAGTTGTTCCTCATGTTTTTTAGGTTTTATAAAATATATGTTACCTATGTCTCTTTGTGTGTTTACATGAGTAAAAAACATGAAGTGTCAACATAAAAAACATTGGGAAAATTCTCTGTGGACAGATGTTATGACCAAAAGTTACCTGAAATATTGTCTAAATGCTTTGTAATTGAAATTAGGCAAGTCTCAGAACTAGGAAGACAGAGAGTAAAGCTATAAATAATATTATCTCCATTTATTGAACACCTACTTTGTGTCGCATGCAACCCTAGGTGCGCCATGCACTTCAGAGCCTCGCCAGCCTCCAATGTTACAAACTCCGTTATACAGATTCAAGGATGTTAGAGAGCTTGCTCAGAGCCACAGCTAGTAAACTGGAAAGCTACATTTTTAAACCCAAGTTCGCTTTCTTTTATAAACGCAGTTAAAGCAGTTAATAGAATCCATAAACCATTCAGTGTTAGGAATACGGATTGTTACCGCAAATATTATGTACTTGTGAGTATATGATTTTTTTAAGAGAAAAGAGGAAGAAATGTAATTTTGTTTTCTTCTCTTGATTTCCACCCTCTTTCTAGTCTTTGAGAGCAGAGATCGTTTTTACTTACCTTTATATGCTAGCCCTTGGCACATAATAAGGATTCTCATAACTAGGCCATGTCATGAATTGTGAATTGGCTCTAAATACAATCCAGGGACATTGCTGTGTTACTCCCTAAGATACTGCTAAAAAATCAAATATAATTTGGAGTGTTGAGGGGTAAATTAACTAAGAAAAAAATTTTTTAACTTCCCCGTGTTTACAAGTTTCAAAGTATAAATCTGAGTACTTCCTTTCATTGCCAATTCTTAATATCTCCTTTACACACAAGCTGCAAGATGATCAAACTGCTAGATTTTCAGGAGGCTCCTCATGGATACCCAAGGATAATATTGTGGGGTCACAATGGAGACCGTGGCCTGGTAAGATGTTGAATTTCATCAAATATTTAGTTTTAACAATTCGAATTGCTCGGCTACATCTTGATTAACATAGAATATACATTAAGTATGTTAAAGCGTATATCTAATGTAATGCCTAGTTTTTCATTACTAAATAGACATTTGATTTGGAAAATATTTATGATTAGGTAATCTACTTCAAAATAGTGATGTGTTATGTACCCAAAATTTAAAGCATATTTATTAAAGACAATATAAAACAGGTAATATTTATAGAGAGCTTCCTATGTAACAGACACTAGAGTAAGAAATGAATACAGTTTTCTAATTTAATCTTCAAAATAATCTGTATATCTTCGTTTTACCTGCAAGTTAATGGAACATTAGAAAGTAGGCATGGTTGATAGTAAGTGTTCACATCCAATTTGTGCTTTTTACCACAGATTTTTTCATCTTGCTCTACCTTGACATGCGCTTTATTCTCATTCTTTTATAATATCAGGATGAAATAGCTAAAACAACTATTTTGACAGATATACTAGTGTTGTTGCTGTATTTGTAGGGTCTGCCTTCCCGCTTTTTAAGTATATATTTCAAGGAGTTAATTTATTTTCTGCTTGTTGATATTTATGAAAATTTCTTGCAGCAAGGTAACAAACAATTTCTTCCTTGAAAAGCCAATTTACTCCAATACCTGTCACAATTACCCTTTTAAGGGGAGTGGACAAACGTGGCTGACAGGTGACCTTTTAACCTCCCAGGCACTTCCATACCTGGGGCATTTTACTCCGAAATGTGCAGCCAGCGCTGTTTGTTTGCACTCTCCTCTGCTATCCTGTTGTTTGTTTTGCCCACACCACTGTATTTGCGCTGAACACAGCGAGAACTCCACCACCAGCAGGGCCTCTTGTCTGATACGGAAACAGCATCTGGGAGGGGAAACCCTTAAGAGTGCTGCCTAGTGTGTAAACTTGCAGTGGGAGTGTTATTCCTCTTACTATTCAACAGACCCTGATTTGGCAAAACACATTTTTAAGGTGCACGTGTACGCTTTCTTTTTCCAAGCCCTGTTTCTGTGCATTCTTTTCATTAGAGATGGGTATGTGTTCAGCTTACCTTCTTACGTATATATCTGATTGCTCAGTCATGACTTAACTCTTGACTTGTATTTATGATTTTTCTATATGCTCATATCTCATTACAGCCCTTCACTCACCGTGATTGCAAGGCTCACCTGAAAACAAAATCCATTATTAAAAGTTCTGTGTCTTTAGGCAGAAGACTTTACCCACCTGGAACTCAATTTCTCCATTTGAAAATTGGGATGATATTTGAGACTTGTCTATCTCAGTGAAAATCAAAGTAGGGACACCTGTTAAGGCTGGTAAAATTCAATGTTTCCCCTAACTCTGAGTCTTGCACATGCCACAAGACAGAGGAGAAGCAGTGTGGTTGATAGGAAAGCATGGTCCCTAACCTGCTGTGTGGTTTGGGGGAAACCACCCCATCTCCCCTGGCCTCAGTCTCCTTGTTCCTTAAGGGAGGGAGTTGATAACATTGACCTCAAAGGTGCCTTTCGCTGCTCTCATGTTCTAAGACTCTCTTGCCCAAGAGAAAGCACTTCTCGCCCTTCCTCTGTTGTTGCCTCAGTCTCAGTATGTACCTGGAGATTGCTGGCTTCACGTACTTTTCTCCACTTTTTTTTACAGTGTGGTGGAAATATCTCCAGGCATGGGGAGGCAGCTGTCCCAGGTGTGCTAATGGGAAATGAGCAGGAAACAGCTCAGCCAACCTTGTGCCTCTCCTGCCCCAGGCTCTTGGGTGAGGTGCAGTTCCTTGGAGAAAGCAGGATGCGCGCTCTGCTTGTCTCCAAGGGTGGCAGACACGCTCCTTCCCCCACACTTGGGTCAGAAGCATCACACAGGGCCACCACCATCACCACCACCAGGGAGATTTACATCAGCTTGCTCTTCCATCTCAAAAGTCGGACGGTACTAAGAAAGGCATCTCCATTGCTGTAGATACTGTGAGGCAGCCGCTCTGCTGCGTGCTCTATACACATTATCTCATTTCATGCCACGACACTCCTAGGAAGTCAGTACTTACTATTATCCCCATTGTATAGAAGAAGAAACTAAGATCCTTCCACTGTTAAGTGACCAAGCCAGTTTCCAAGGCAAGACCATGTGATTCTCAACCTCTTCTTCTTGCTAGCGTTTTCCACAGCCTCACCTCACCATGGTCAATTCACGAAGGAAACATCTCAACAACATCATCGTCATTATTATTATTATTATATTTTTTAAAAAAAGAAATCTCAAGGGGATTTGGGGGATAAAAATGTCTAGATAAGTATTAAAATTTTCCATTCCAAAATGGCTGTGCAGCTTTCATCATCCCTAACCTGGTGCTTGGAAACCTTTTGAGCTGGTGGCAGCCGCTCATTTGATTCCCTTACTGTTGAAAGAGTGACTGGCCATCTATTTTTAAATGAAATGAAACTAATTTCATTTTGAGAATTCTTTGGAACATTTCGTGACAGTCATTGAGATAATTGGGGACATCCTGGAGTGTCACAAAACCAAGGTTGGGAATCAGTGTTCTAAGGACTGAAGAAGCAAATTAATTTTTCTTTCCAGTTTTCTTCAGATAGTTTTTTGTGTGAAAACTCAACTTTCTAAGGCTTTCATTATGTGTTTTGGCTTCCTTTTCCTTGTTATCCTTTTTCTTCTTCTTTATTTACTGTGTATAGACGACTGCATAGCTCATTAATGTATCTCTTAACCTAATTAGCTTTCTTAACATGAAACAATGCCCCTCTTTCCAGGAATGTGCAGGTTTTTAGAGCCAGGAAGAAGGCTGTGACCTTCTGAACCGTTCCGCTGTCAGGCTGAGCAAAGGTGACTCATGAAACACTGTCGAGGTACAGGAAAAAAACAGCACAGCAAGACAGTGCCCTGTCTTAATAATAGGAAAAATACATTTTCAAAGAGTGGTGCTAGGTTTCTTTTGAAGACTCTGCTCCTGGTTTTCAAGGTATCTGACCTAACCTGATTGAATTCTGGAATAAGCAGAGCTTCAGAAGAGGGAACCTGCATGGTGTCATCATGATGTGTTTATAGGCAAAGTCAAAACAGTTCCCAAGGAAAATTAAATATAAATGTCTAGTTCAGGGTGGCCCATTTAAAGCTTAAATCTCATAAAATTTAAGTATGACTGCCATGTGACCTTTTACATCAGCCATCTGTCTGTTTACCTGTCAGTGACAATGTTTTTGTTTACTTACAGTCTCCTCAGTGACTTCTTGCTTTAACTTTCATATTTATTTACTATTCAAACATTCTTTCATTCATTCCTTCACTCACTCCATCAGCACTGCAAATATAACACCTCCACACAATACTTTTCCATTAGCCAGCTCTGTTACTTTTGGAGAAGTCATTTAACTACTCTGAGCTTCAGTTTCCTCATCTGTTACGATGTGGAACTGGACAGAATCTCTTCCAGCAATTTTATTTGATAATTTCTAAACAAATCCCCAAATCATAACATGGACATTTATACTGAAACATCACTCATCCAAGCCAGGAAACAAATATAATATTTGGCAACTAGTTATAAACAATTCTCCCTACGGACTATACGTCTGTTAACTGGCAACCCAACCAACTAGCCTGATGCAGGTCTGACCACAGATTTTTGCCAGTGAAGTGGTCTAAGGGTCCTAGGAAGTCCACAAAATTGATCCTCCGATTGTTTTAGTTTTATTTACTTATTATTTTTAAGGTTCCTGGTGTTCAGCCCGCTGTGTAGAAGTAGAACGTTTAAGACTTTGTACTTAATACTTCCATTGCCTCAGTAATAGAACCACACTGGTGACCAGACTAGAAACCGATTGTGACAGAGGCAGCAGCTTGTCTCCAGTGTCCACTCTCTTGCTTTTCCCTTTAGTAATAGAAGACTTGTGTTTCAGATAAGCACTTGACGGCCCAACAGAAGACTGCATTTCCCAGGCTCCCTTGCAACTAGGTGTGCCCGTGAGGCTGCATCTGAGCCAATGGAATGAGAGCTGAAGCAACGTGTGCTCCCCTGGGTCATCTCCTCAAAGTTGAACCCACTTGCCATGCATTTTCCCTTACATCCTTCCTGCTGTCTGGGTAGTGCTGACAGCTCGAACAACCTTGGAAACAGGTATTGAGGATGCCGGAGCTGCCCACCAGGCATGAACCATTGGACAGTTAGTAGAGAGAGGTAAATAAACTTCTAGCTTATTTATGCCATTGTCTATCACAGATACTTTGTTACAACAACTTAGCCCATACCTTCACTAACACATCCTTAGTTCTGGACCTAACAAAGGAAAATAGCCTTAGAAGAAGTTACAAATATTAAATATTTTAAAAATAACATTTAGGGAGGAAGATAAAGGGGTGACAGATTATACTGCTTTTCAAGTATATTCTGAAGGCGGGTGGGGGGGTGTCAGAAGAATTAGGAAAAAATAATGAATTCCATTTAAGGATCTCTTTAAAGTCAGGGGCACCTCTTGGGCCAGCTGAGCCTTAACAATGCAAAGAAGACTCTTGGATGTTAGAGACAAGAACCTCTGACCAGACATCTTATTTTGTTCTCCTTTTGTTATTCTTCTGCCGCTACAGTAAACAAAGGCTTTGCAGCCAGGCAACTTTGAGTTCAAGTTGTCCTTTTGCCACTGACTAGCCATGACATTGGGCAAGTTACTAGACCACCGAGCTTCAGTTTCCCCGTGTATAAAAGGGGAACAAAAACAGATGTTCCTTACAGAGTTGTTGCAAAAATCAAAATAATATATACACTCTAATCGTTCTTGGTACCTCGTGAGCTCTCCTTGAATAAGAACTATTATTATTATTGTCCTTCTTGACTAGTAGCTTGGCAGTGTTGCTGCTATTGATTCAGCTGCAATCTTGCCAGTATTTCACTTTCCGAGTGGACTGAGTGAGCCTTTCTACAGAATGCCCCATTAGAGCAATGCCTGCAGTCAGCTCCTAACTCTGCATTCACAGCCCAGGCAGACCGAAAGGAGGTCCACGGCTCCCCGGTGTTCGCGCTACGTGGAGGTGAGCATATTTTCTCAGACATTTAGTAAGAGGCTTGGGTAACTGGGTACTCCGCTCAGGGTTTAGAACTTGGTAAAATTACCTGAGCAGGTCAAGTTCCTATTGCAAGTCTCATTTGCAAATACAGAGCCTCAGCCTCTGTGCCCCTCACTTACATGCTTTCTTCTCCTGATCCTTCTTTGAGGATTATTTTTCAAATAATACTTACACAGCTCTCCAAACGCCTGCCTCAAAGGACCCTCATCTTTTTGATGCACTTTGCTTCTGCATATTATGGTGCTCTCATTTGGAAAGGGAAGAATTTTAAATGTAAGTCACGGAACGTCTGAATCCTCTTACGTACTTTCTAGTTACCCTTGAAATATTTTTGTGCAGGTTAAAGGGACTGCACGGTTTCTTCAGAATCAGAACCTGCTTTGTGCTGCATTCAGAAGGTTTTGACTGGGATGATCTCTTCAGGGATCCAAAGTGGGGAGCTGAAACAAAGGACTCGGCTTCTCATATTGTCAAATTTGTCCAAATATATCCCTCTCATCATCCAAACTGAAATAAACTCCAATTATAGCAAATAAAGAAGCTAAACAGGTTGTAAAGACATTATGACCTGCGTGTTCAAAGCTCTTCCAAGTCTATTGCAGCATAGGATTTCCACATTTTAAAAATGTCTGCATTATGTTTGAGATTCTAATGGTGGTGACATATTTATTCCACCTGAATTCAGGCCCAGCTCAACTCTTTAGATAGCAAAGATTATTTATTAAATGCCTCCTATGAGGCAGATAAGACACAGGGTTTAGGGCTTTGCATAGCTAATCTTTAAAGTTAATAGTACAATTATGCCCATTCTAAAGTCAGAGAGAGGCTAGGAGCACAAGGTCACATAGACAGTGAGTGGCTGAGTAAAGATTCAAACACTGGTCTGTCCGTATTAAGACCCCTGCCATCCCTAATATTTCTTACTCCTTCTCAGATTGGGGGCTTTATTGGGAGTAAGCAGTTTCACTTTATTATAAAACTGAAATGCATATCTCGGAATTAACTTAGGTGGAACCAACCATATTTTTCCTTTGTCATACTGGAAATTCATGGTTTTGGCAGGCATCACAATATTGGAGCAAAAATAAAAGGAGTTATTTTGTAAATGATGCCTGTCTCTTTGCTTCTTATTACAGATACAATAGGGGAAAGAAGCTTAATAGGATTTAGTACAAATTCAGATTATTTTAAAATGTATCTCTCTGTGTTAATGGGCATACCCCAGATATGCGAAATGTGTCAGTTTCCCTTAATTCATGGAGGATGGAGGGAATCAGTTTGAGATCTTTGGGGTGTAGAGAAGAAGAGGAATTAATTTGACAATATATCTTCCAAGAAAGAACTCCTGGGAACTTTAGGGGAGTATTTCTGTCCAGCAGTAGCGGAACCAGTGCCCAGGAAGCACCCAGCGCGCCACGTTCAGCTTTTACCTCAGTCCTTCCTCGTGGCCCGTTAGCAGACAGTGTGTAGTTTAGGGCAATTACTTGGCTGATGTCTCTTACCCTCCCTCCTTGTCCTCCCCCCAATTCCCACTGTACCTACTCTCTTTCCCTCATTACATTTTTCTCGACAAAGAAATAGACAAAACCTGAAAGTGAGCTTTGCTCACCAGGAGAGCAAAGGCTGTCCAACAGGACCAAAGAAACACTCAGGAAGAGTGGGTGCTGACAGGTAAATCAGGCAGAAGAGGCATGTGGCTCGGGGGCTGCAAGTCTCCAATCTGAGATGGCAGACACTCTATCCTACACCTGAGCAGTATGTGAAGGAGGAATAAAAATAACATCTTGTCATCTGAGGGTTAAAAAACCCCAAACAAACCGATTATACATTTGGGGGAGAAAATTCCTATCTAGAGGGTATATTTTAAAACAATTATTTATGAATTTTATAATTTTTAAAGCAGTGGACACCTATGACATCCTTAATAGAAAAAGAGAAACTAAAGATTTGGATGACTATCAATATTATAAAGAAATACATCCACTAAAAAAAAAATTACAGTCATATATGGATGGTAACCATTTTATCTCGATCTATTAATACCATACCCCAATACGTTACTAGCATTTTATACTGAATGGTCATCATATTTAATAATGATAATTGTTTGATACATACAGCTTAGTATTATTTTCAAAGCACTTTTCCATAACTAATATTTGTTAAATATTTTGGAATTTACTATGTGCCAGGTGCATCCTTAATGCTTTACATGGGTTATTCCATTGGATCCTTTACAACTTTGTGAGACATCATCATGTCCATTTCATAGGTGGGAAAACTGAGCTTCAGGTGACTTTCTCAAGATCCAAAATCAGTAACTGCAGACCTGGGGCTCCCTTCTTCTGTTCTGTTCCTGTGCACTCTGTACTGATGACCACTGTCACTAAGCCACACTAAAATGGGATTGGAGCATTTTAAAATAACGTTTATCTACAACATCTACAATCTTCTCTTTGTCATTAATAAAGAAAAAGGTGTTGCAGTATCCTTTCATACATACTGCTTGCTTTCCAAGCCCTCAGGGCCTGCCAAGACTTGATGCTGGATGGACTACCTGATTTCTTGTGGATGGTTCTATCTTGCATGTGGTATTATTGAGTATGGTCCATTCATCCAAGGCATTGTTGGAATAGTGACCTAATTGTAGACTGCTGTGTCTTCTTTCTGCCCAAGAGTAGATGTAGCCCCAGGTAAGGTTGAAGCCCAGAGCTTTGTTCTGAAAGCCTAGAGGACAGGGAAGTTCATTCCTTGGAGAAGCTTACTGGAGTGAGTGGGGTTTGAACGGTGGTTTGAAGCATAGAAAATGGACTGTTGTAAGTAAACACACTCCTTACCTTTACAGGTGAAGACCTATAGCTAAACACATGAACTATCAGATATTTGATTTAAATATTTTATGTCAAGCCAGCTCTTTTGGGTATTTATTTTCATCCATAAGATATAGATTGCCAAAAAGTAAAACAAAAACGATTAAAAGGACTTCGGGGGCTATATTTATGGAGTTGATTGGTACAACCCAAACAATTCTTCTCTGCGATAGTACTTGAAATGAACGTTATAGAAATATACAGTTAGTTATATACTTACTATAGTGTTGTTTCTAATGTACAGAGTATTGTAGAAAGATAAAAATAAGCAGACTTTATTCCACATTAAGTATCAATTGTGGGTGATTTAGGCACGATGTTCTCTAGACTCCTACCTACCGAGTCCTATTCTGTCATCGCTGGCAATCCCTATCTCTAGCAAAGAATATTGGCTGTGCACACACACACACACACACACACACACACACACTACACCACACCACACCACACACACCCCACACACACTACACAGAAATGCACACATGTGTCTGTTGCTCTTCCACTTCCTCAAAATAGTCCCCTTGCTTTTTGTATTGTTTATATTTTAACATTTCTCACTGGAAGTCAGCGTCTTTAAGATGAGACTATTGAAATGAATGGTTTGCATTTTCTATACCTCTTTATAAAGCAGCATGTCTGATCTGGTTCGAAACTGAGGCACAGGATCAAATGCTAACAGGAGGCCCATCTATCTGGTCCACCAATCAGGTCCGTCAATCTGAGAACCGCGAACCGCCCATCTCTCCTCCCGCCTTGCTGCTCTATAACCGTGGTCCTCATCTCTCGTAATTTCACACAACTGACATCTCCTCCTGCCTGTTAGATCCAGTCTTCAAATTGCCTTCCCCCGAATTATGTCACAGTTCTTCCCCCAAACCCCCTTAGGTTCGCATCATTCATGAAATAAAGTCTGTCTGTCCTTTTCGCATAGACGGACCTCAAGTTACCTCACAACCGCCCTTCTCACCGCTTCCCCCACGTGCCCCCAGCCCTGCCACCAAGCACATCCTCTGCGCCAACCAGGCAGAGCCTCACTCTTAGCCAGGAATGCTCTTCCTCACTCTGTTCTGAAGAGAAGAATCCTATTTTTTTCTTTTTCTTTTTTTTTTTTTAAACATCTTTATTGGAGTATAATTGCTTTACAATGGTGTGTCTATTTTTTCTTAAAGTAACTTTTTTTTAAAATTAATTTACTTATTTATTTATTTTTGGCTGTGTTGGGCCTCCGTTTCTGTGCGCGGGCTTTCTCTAGTTGTGGCAAGCGGGGGCCACTCTTCATCGCGGTGCGCGGGCCTCTCACCGTCGCGGCCTCTCTTGTTGCGGAGCACAGGCTCCAGACGCGCAGGCTCAGTAGTTGTGGCTCACGGGCCCAGTTGCTCCGCAGCATGTGGGATCTTCCCAGACCAGGGCTTGAACCCGTGTCCCCTGCATTGGCAGGCAGATTCTCAACCACTGCGCCACCAGGGAAGCCCTTTTTTCTTAAAGATAAAATTTTAAAAAATCACTAGCCAAGGAGAGTTTATAGAAATGGGAAATTGCTTTGTCTAATTCTCTCACAGGAGCGTCTGCTCTTTGATATTCTTTTCACCTTCCTTTCCCATCTCCCAAAAACTCCAATCACAATCACTTCTTATTATATGATATCACAGCGTGGCTTTTGAAGTTTTATTCATCGTTGCACTTTATCCTGACTTGTATTATAGTGAGTTGTTTATCTCTCTCTGCCACTAAATTTTAAGTGCCTTGAAGACAGGGATTGTATTCATTTTTCCGTATCCAGAATTATATTTTAACTCTGTAGTTTGGCTTTAAAGACTGAGAATTTGATGCTTTTGCAATAATAAATACAAAAGTCTTAATTTAACAACTGAAAAACGACATCTACATAAACTGCATAGTACCCACAAAGCAAACATCCAATAAATGTTTGTTGATTGGAATGTTGACTGAATTACACATTTATAGAATGAATTGTTGAGACAGAACATTCTCTATTCTCTCCTACTTTAGCTACAGCACAAGCTGACGAAGAACAAATAAAATTGTTGATTAAGATCTCTTCCTTTGTTTCTTTAACATTTCTTCACTGTCAACTATAAACCCGTGAAAAAGAGAGGTTTTTTTGCCTTCAAAAAACTGACATTGCTTTTGTATAGACAGTTTTATTAATCTTTAAACAAATACACATCATTAAGTCAAGTTCTCACTGAGAGACTGGGAAATTTATGCTCTGGTGGCCCAACTCTTTGAGCTTCTAGAAGAAACCCAGGATATTTGTAAATCCTCTAAACGTCACTGCAGATGATAATGAATAGTAACTTACATTTATGAGTACTTTGCCATTTATAAGGTGTTTTCATATATAGTATTCTTTAATCCTTACAGAGAGTTTGTGAGGTAGGTTTAAACCTCATTTTCAGGTAAAAAAAACTCATGAGTTTAAACGTCTTTCCGAAGGTCATGCAGCTAGGATACAGAAGAATTAATTCTAGAACTCGAGTCTTTTGACTCCAAGTCTAGTGCTCTCCATTGTATCATGCAGAAATAGAGCAAGACTGGGCCCCTGCATACTTAGAAAAAGCAAAGCAGGATCTGCACAGCCACACAGGTTGAAAATACAGTGAGACTCTGGAGATAATGCTGCCTCCCTTCGTAGGGGTTTTGGGGGTAAGAGTAATAGTCTTGAGCAATAAAGTGGATCATGTTCATGGGGAGAAGCGTCAGAGCAAGAAAGCAACACAGAAGTATCCAAGAGGCCGGCATCTCCAAGAAGGTGGTTAGGAACAAAACTCCAACAAACTATGACCTTATCCTAAAATGTGCTGCACCTAGAGGGAAGTTTGGATCACTATCCGAGCCCGAGGAGGACTGCAATTGGACCAGAGACCAGAATGGTCTCAGTATTCCCAGTGCCTGGCACTGGGGGTACTGGAGGCAACTTATAAGTGTAGAATTAAACTAATGTAATTGAAATGAGTACAGGGGGGCTATGCATGGGCACACCTAAATGTTTTAGTCATTTCAGTCCAGAAAGTCCAAAGCTGAAAGGCACATGAACAAATCTATAAATAACAAACAGCATGGCTAATGTAAACATGTCCACAAAATCCTGAAACTAGTAGAACAGGAGGAAATCTCTTAGAAGATAAGTAAGATGAATACAGGCTCTGTAAGAAGAAGTCCTCTCTGTATCACTTCAGGTATTACTAATGCAAATGGAAGTAAAATGTTTTAAAAGTTGGCCAAACTGGTCGATCATCAGGCTACACGGTTCCTAACAGAAACTGGGCTGATTCAGACATTTCAGATATGTTTACTGCTTCATTCAGCAAACATTTATTGAGTGTGCACTATGTGTCAGACCTAGACCATATGCTAGCAATGCTATAGTGAACAAAAATGACAATTCTGTCTCTTGGAGCTTGCAGTATGGTTGACATGCGTGAGGATGACGGGCTCATTGATCAGTCCTTTGGGCCCTGGATAGACCTTGGGTTTGATCTTCAA
Organism: Eschrichtius robustus; assembly: GCF_028021215.1. NCBI lineage: Eukaryota > Metazoa > Chordata > Mammalia > Artiodactyla > Eschrichtiidae > Eschrichtius > Eschrichtius robustus. The sequence goes on along the minus strand of NC_090829.1, from coordinate 61,355,311 downwards.
TTGCAGCTTCTATATCTCTTGCTCTTCCCTCTCCTGCTAATTTGGAGCAGAAAAGCAGGGAGCTGTTGATGTTGAATGGGAGGATTTAGCACTAAACAAGCAATTATCAGCTATTCACAGTAGCACAGAAAAGACAACAAACGACCAGAGACCCTCTAAGATCCAATGGGGGAACTTCTGGTTAATGTAATCAACTGCTCTGTCTTTTTCAAGCTCTCAATACAATCTGAATTCCAAATATCTTTATTAAGCAGGCACTATGGTAGGAAATGTGGTACAACAATGTACAGAATATCTGTACCTTTATTACACGTGTATTATAGACCAAACACTGTCTGGAGTACTTTATGTTCATTGTTGCAATTAATCCTCAAAACAACTCAACGAGATAGTTTATACTATCATCACAGTCTTGATGATGAGGAAGCTGAAGCCCTGGGTGCTTCTTTAATCCAAGGTTAACCTTATCCAAAGTAAGGTAGGTAAGTAAATGCTGAAGTCAGGATTTGAAACTAGTTTTGTCTGATTCCAGAGTCCATCTTAATTAGATGCAACATTGTCTCTAAGCCTCTGCCTTCAGTGATCTTAGACTTCTAGGAGAGAAAGATAGTTTAAAATGCCATTTTGAGATTAGTGATAGCTGTTGCAAGAAGAGCAGGCACTGGGTTACTACAGTGACACACGGAAAATCATTAAATCCAGCTTTGAGGGTCAGAGAAGTGGCATCTAAGCCAAGTCCTGAAGGATGTGGGGGCATTAACCTCATAAAGAATGGAAGGAAGGACAGGAAGCAAGCGGGCGAGGAAGAGGAAACAGTATGTGCAAAGATCCAGAGGCAGGTCTGGGGAAGTGCAAGTACCGAGACCATGATCATCAGTAACCATCCAGCCACCATGTGGCGCAAATTGCAAAATGCTTTCGATCAGATCACCTCACCCTTGCTGGGATACAGCATGAGGGCACATGAGGACTCTGGTCATGCTTGCAAAATCTGATACGAGTTTGGTGAGAAATCTTACACCCTACACTGAATCACTGCACAGAGGTCTGGAGTCCTGGCCACCCCAGGGCAGTGCAGCCTCGGAGGGGAGCATGCTGACACATGGCCAATGCAGGCTCAGCTGTGGTCATTCTTCTCTCTGTGACTGCCTGACAGGTGGTGATTGGCTGTTCCTTCTTTGTCACCAGATGGTGCTGGAATTCTCAGACTTTGGTTCTACATCAAAGCGTACATCTGAATGAAGGGAAATAGACTGAGTAACCAAAAGGGGCCATTTCTACCCTGGCAGGCCAAAGAATGCAAAAAATATGGAGTGCGGAAGGCAAAGCCATTGGATTTGAGGTAAAGTCATGAAGGAAATGAAGACAAGTCTTCACACTCTACCATAAGTATCTGCGACATCTTCCCCAGGGCTATTATTTCAGGACCTTCATTAATTTCAAAGTAATGTGGACTCAGTGTCATTGATCAGTATAGTTTCATGCATTCATTACTCCGTCTTACAGGGAGAAATGAAAAGGCTTCAGAAACACAGAGACCTGGATTCAAGCCTTGGCCCTAGGACTTACTAGCTGTGTGGCCTTGGGCAAGTTGCTTATCCTTGTCTTTAGAATGAGGATAATAATGCAGACTTTGAATGACAGACGTGGGGATTAAAGATGTAATGTATGTAAAGCATCTAGTCTGCCCCTCCGTAGGCATTCAACAAATGGTAATTATTATTATGATTATATTGACATTTAAAGAGAGCTTTTCAGTGACTTAACTCAAATTTTGACTAGTGGTGGGAGTTTGGGGCTGCTGGAGATAGATATTTTTTGTGAGTATTGATGATTTTCTGAATCAAACAATAATTTAAATTCACTAAGGATTTTTGCCATTTAAAGGAATCCTATAGTTAAATAACCATATTTGTGAGATAAGAAATTTACACCCATATCTGATCAGTATCAGTACATTTATGGGAATAAGAGAAAAGAATATTGAAGTTGGAACTCCCAGGAAAAATCCCATGATTCTTTCATGAAAATAGACTCTGGTGATTAATGATCTTTCGTAACACCTTGAAGATTTATTGCTTCTGATCAACCAAGTACTCTAGTACTCTAGTGCAAAAAACCAAGCTTGCCGATTGGTAGGAAAGAGGGTGTGTTTTTATTCTTCTTCTAAAATTGAATAGACTAGATATTCATGTTTGATTTATTTAACATCAGTGGTGAAGCAGAACATTGAAGAAAGGCACAATTGTGGAAAGACCTCTGGGCTAGGAATCAGAAGACCTGAGTTTTAATTCTGTCTCTGTACCAGCTAGTTATAAGAACTTGGGCACAAAAAAGGAAAACACAAAGTTATCACCTTCTCATTGGGATGAAGCAGGGATAGTCATCAGGGGGGTTATCACTCAGAAATTAAGTGTGATGAAACTTATTCTCCCAGCATCTGAATTCATTTATGGCTACAAGTTAGGTAGTTTAATTAAAGCTTTTAGGCTTATCCGTAAAACTCAGTAATTATTTAGCACTCCCTTTACTTATATGTCTAAAAAAAATCTATAGAGCTTTAATTCTCAAATGTAAAGTATAATATTAATTGAATTCTTCCCTTTTGATAAATACATTTTAGGTTATAGCAAATATTAATTGGGGGGGGGGTCTATCTTAGCATTCTAAATTTAGAAACCTAAATATTACCCAAAGATTTAACAGCTGCTGACAATGGTGTACCTTTCGACCTGCCTTAAAGGAATCTTGCTCAATTACAGACTCCTGAAAACAAAAGCATACTTTATACAAAAATTAATTTTCTAAGGGTCATATAAGTATTTCATTAGTTAAATGAATTTAAGGGCTTCATCTGAGGAAACATAAGTCACTTATCTTGTTTTAAACCATCATGTTTCCCCTAATGGTGTTTACTAAGTCTGAAAGGTATTTATTAAAAATAAGTAGAGTAACTTGTACATTGATTAAACTGTCTATCTCTTTAAGTAGGTCATGGAATTGCAATTTAGCATATAGAGTTGAAGAGAGCATCAATTAAAGATATAGCTAAGCTTAGTCAGGTGCTCATCAGAGGAGACAGGATTAAAGATCGGTTTTAAAAAAAAACCGTAAACCCCCAAGTATGCAAAACCTAAATGCAATAATATAATGAAAGCACAAAATCAAACCAGTTGAGATAAAAATGAAGCACTTACCTAGTATGATCACCTGAAAAGCGTGGCAAATTCCTGCAAATTGCAGGAATTCATATTGCAAAGTACTCAGCAATACTTCTGTGTAGTTCTATAGAAAGCTCAGAAAATCCTGCAATATCTTGCAAAGTGCTCCACAGGTATCCAATACTTTTGAACTGATATCATTCTACCTTCCTCAGTGGATCCAAATCATGTAACCACTGGTCTTCAAGTGATGAAAAGGTAAGCCCTGGAGAAATGGAGGACTGGTTTTCAGTTTTGAGGATGGGCTAGAGATCAAAAATCTACTACTCAGAGGTACCCTGGATACCAAAAAAATACAAATAAAAAATGCCCTTTTGATTATTTTTTAAAAGTATTTGCTTCTAAAAAGGACAGAATCCCCCAACCTTCCAACCCATATTTTAATAACCCAACAATGGAAGAGAAATATTTGACAGAGGGTGTATTGGATGTTGATGATCTCCAACTGCTTCCAAATCTGCATAAATAAAACTCCAACAAATCCCTACACAATGAACCAACTGAATGGGGCTCTATTTATCTGCCGCTGAAGAATAAAGGGCCAAGCCGATTCTATTGACAGTTAAGTCTGTAGTTTCCAACATATCACTGAGGTCACTAACCCACCACTACTGGACAGGCTGACATAAACAGCTGATGTGCTCAACAAAAATTAGGGCTCAAATCAATTCACTGCTGAAACCCAATTTAAGGAGTGCTGAGTTTGCACAGTTTTGGTTGATCAAATTCAGAGATGGGATTCGATTCATATTTCAGTAATGAAGATCAGGGCTGGGAACTGATATATTGAAAGGTGTATTTTTCCATTTCTTCTCCACATAAAATATTCATGGCTGGCATGTTCTACAGTGTACTCTGACAGTGTAACAGCTGCCAAAAACCTGGTACCTGAGGCCACTTTTACATCAATAAATTATCGAAGGTTACATCTGTAGCAAGATAGCTTTATTTGGGCACGCACATAATACCAAGGTAAGTAACCTAGTTATCCCAGCTTTTGTTCCCTTGAGCGTGGACTATTGTTACACTCCATGTTGCAAAGCATGCTGGGAAGCTCCGACCAAGAGGTAAGGAGGAGAAATACTTGCCTTTGTGCTCTAATAGAGGCAGTACGATATTAAGGAAAGGTCATCATCTGGAGTCAAACAGCAGAAGCGGTGTGAATGTGACCAGATTATTTCACCTCTCTGAAACACAGTTTGCCCATCATTAAAATAGGGATGTTCCTCTACCTCCCTGCATGGTCATTGAGATCAATAAATAGACAATGTCTCTAAATGGTCTGCTACATGATGGACTGTCAGTTAATGTTATTCAGGTGCTACCTTCTAACAATGTATCACATTGTACTGAAACACCAAAGTATTGCATTATCACAAGTCCTGGAGAGTTTCTCTCTCTCTTTAGGAAAATTAGCTGAGTGTAGAAATTCAATTTTCTAGAGTTCTGAAGAAATTGATTTCATAAATGGAAAATTTCTTCCTTTGCCATTCTCTCTCTCTTTATCCTATCCTCTCTTAGAACTCTGGAGATCTCCTTCCCGCCCAGAGGAATGTGCTGAATATAGTGGGCACATTATCTCTAATAAAACCTCCAACCATCTAGCCCAATATGGATGTTAAAGACTTTGTATTTTGAAAGCACTTTTAAAACTTTATTGCTAAACACTTTTTTTTTTCCAGTTAAAAAAATATGTATATAAGAACAAATGGATGACTCACACCAAAGGCCACAGAAGGATCTGGTAGACAGCATGCATGGGGTTCACGCCTGGCTTTTTGGCTCAGGTCTGTTGAACAGTCATCCTGCCAACTCATGCTCGGGTTCAGTGTCAGCAGCGTGCCAGCCCGCGGGTGGAACTTTATAAACAAGGTTCCAATTGGTCCAAGCTGAGGCAGAACCTCTTGGACACCCCCCAGCCACCCCCCCGGCCAAAGCACATGCTTGTGAGACTCTTTGCAAGGTGAGCACCCTTGCAAACTAGATTCCCTCTTTTGGGTCTTTTAGCTACTTAAAAAAAAATCAATTTAAAAAGAAAGCAATAATAGCTAAATTTACTGGTTCTGCTGTTTGCCAGATATGGTTCTAGTCTCTTTACAGGCATTACATCTAATCCTTACAAATCAGGCATTTTTTTAAAACTCAGTTTATAGACGTTGAAGTTGACACTCAGTGTGGATAAGGGACTTGCCCAAGTCTACGAGTCTAAAGAATATGAATCTAGTCCAGGCTTCAAAGCCGGCTCTTTCCACGATACCACACTGCCTCTTTGAATCAATTAGTTACATGTTAATACTGAAGCATAAGTCAAGGGGTCCTCAACCTTACTTCCTTATTCATGAATCCCCTTTGTTGAGCACATTGCCCTGATCCCACCCAGTAGAGTAAGGAGGGGAAACAACAGAGAAGTTTGACCTGGTTGCCAAGATCATCCTCTCGATCTCCAGGAGAGACACCTCCAGCGACCCTACCAAGCCCAGTAGCCCGGCCCTGCTTTAGCAACAGGAAGCACGGATTTTTTTTTTTTCCCGTTGACATTTTGAGGGGGACCTCATTGCAGGAATACAGGTTCCTGCATAATGTACTGTGATACCTTAACGCCACAGGACGACCTCAAATCTGAGTTTGGATGACGGAGCACCCCTGGCTCTTTTCCCTTTCTGGAAGAGGTGGTGCCATTCAAGGGCGGGGCCTGTAGTGACTCAGAAACCACTTAAACCCTGAGGAATCAGAGCGAAGGGACAAAAGCCACCATTTTGCAGGAGCTGAGTGTTTTGCTTGTCTAGAGGAGAGCGTCTTGCATCTCAGAAAGCTCATGGCCTCATGCACATCATCTCAGGGGGTGCGCCATGAGTTCTGTCCTGCAGGAAGGGGCCAACGCCTGACTCACTTGACCCTCTGAGTACAGCACCATGGTCTCCATCCTGCCTCCCACTCGGTTACCACCTAAGTCAAATGCCTGCACCTTGGGAGCCTGGAAAACACATCCCAAGGCAGTGTGGCCTCAAGCGGACAAAGGCAGCCTCCAGGGCAGCACGTCTCCTCTTTCACTGCCAACTTGCCCAGTATTTGACTTGAGTGGAAATGGCTGTTCGTTGGCTAGGTTCATTAGTGAAAAAATGTTTCAACAGTTCCATTTAACAACCTGGAATGTCCTTTGGAGAAGGCCAAATTAATGTGATTTTTACCTTAAGAAGCTTAGAAACATAGCTGCTGCTAACTCAATAATTACATTGTACTGCCAGCAACAATTCAATATTTTTCTCTCGCCTGAGGGTTACAACACGTTTGCACCATGGGGAAGCTTTTTCTCTTTACATCTCAAAACTGTACCACAAACTCTTCCTTTATTCATAACAGTGAGATCTCCAGCTGAGATAGGCACTTTTGTATTGCTCTAGATGACAGTTTTCTGTGTTCTTTCCAAGCACAGGGGGTTTAATAAACATATCTGGCAGGCCTTCCATAGCTGGAGGGCCCAGGATGACACTGTGTGCAAACAATATGCTCGCGCTGGAGGGAAACAAGTTTACTGAATTATTCAATTAATAGATTACAGTCAGGATACTTGTTATCCTACAATGAAAAATGGGGCAAGAACTCCAAGAATTAGGGTAGGTCCCAGGATTAGTAGCAGCAGGCAATATGGCATATACAGACCATGAGGGTCTGGCCAAAAGCATGGAAATGTACCTACCAACCATCCAAACACACACACACACACACACACACACACACACACGGAGCTGTTCAAACACATGTGCACATGCACAGATACACACGCACTTGTGACTGTACCCTTAAGAAGGGGGACTCAGACTCCAAGAATCAAATATTATAAGGACCTTAAAAACTCATTAAATAATTTAGTATATTTTAGTTCTAAGTTTGGAGCTTGGGGGTGCGGAGGAGTTTGATGTAAGAAGGAGCAGGTATATGAGCAGATCTATATTCTGTTCTCATAGAATTCTAGAAGAATTCTATAAAGAGATGTTGGTAGAATTTTCTCTGTGAAACAAAGTAGTTTTGCAAGGTTTCATGATTAACTGCCTTTCTGCTCCAGGGTAAGTTCTTTCCTCAATGCAGAACATCTTAGAATGTTTTCCACATCACAACTTCTCACTCTGAAGCAATTCTTGGTTTCAGAGTGAAGTTTATGAAGTTTATCCAGTTTGTAGAGATATGTTAAGATCTCCTTAACAAGAAATGGACTACTACACTTAAACGTGGGATTTAGGGGCAGGGAGGCCACCTTTCTTTCCATGGTGTATTGGTATGTTATGTTGATACAAAAATCACTCAGAAGAGAGTGGAAGGGATAAAGTTGGAAAGCTACCTTGGGGGAAAACTGGGAAGGATACCCTGTGCTTGATGAGGAAATTCTGATTTTATGCTGTAGGGAATGAGGGACCATTGAAGGTTTTTGTGCTGGAGTCATTTTCCTTGCCCTATCCCAGCTGTACTGTTTTAAAGTCCTGGATTTTAGTTAGAATTTGTGGAATTAAAGAATTGGGACACAGTTCAAATGTGCTAGAAGTACTCTCTGTGAAATGGAAATGTAGTTAACCTTCCAGGGAGCACAGGAGTAGCTATGTGCAGTGCAGATCAGTAGAGGAACAATTCTTTAAGTGTTCCAGTATGGTGTTATTACTTTGAAAGTCTTCTTATCTGTGAAGATATAAACTCCTCAATTTGGGATCAAGGTAACTGTAAGAATATTTTTTACTATATTGTGATACCAAGGAGACCATCTCCGTTTTACTGAATGGAAAATGAAGCCAGTGAAATGTTTTCCCAAAGTGACTAAGGAATAAGACAGGAAATACATTTCCAAACAGTAAAACCTTTTGATTCTTTCAGGAGAGATTGGGAAAGGTCCCCGGGCATCTTTAGTTCTTTCCTTTGTGAACTTTAGCCAGGTGGGAGGGTAGACAAACAATTCTTCCAGCAAGCAAGTGGGCATAGGAAGTTAAGCAGATGGCTTATTTTAGCTGCTAAGGAAGCTAGCCAAGCAAGAGCCTGAAATTGAAAATTGAATCAGTCCATTCTCAAGGGTAGAATTGTTCCTAAGTTCATGGTTGTCTCCCAGAAAATGGATCAAGACAGCCTTTTATGTGTCTGTCAGTTGTGACCTTGTCCTGGCTCTCCCAGCTGGAGTCACTAATGTTCTCTACAGCAGCCTCAGCCAGTCGCCATCCCACCGCCTGTCCAGTCCCTGGGCCAAACCAGAGCAGAGCAAGCCTTGGCCTGTCCAGATGGCTAGCTCTAATTAGAGGGTGAAGGCACCATGGCCAGGGCTGAAAGTAAATGCTGCAGACACGTTTTCCAAGAGTGGCAGGCACTGCTTTAAACTAAGTGCATGTATGCAGGGTCAAGGGTCATGTTTAGATATGCATGTGTATGAGAGGGCTAAGCCTGAAACGGCAGTTTAAATGAGCTATCCAAAGATGGAGGAGAAATAGATATGCAGAGTTGGAACTGTCAGGCATATAGAGACAGGGAGGAAAAAAGGGTAAGTGAGAGAGAAGTCTGGTACATTCCTGAGTCAAGGACTATTGCCTATTACCTTGGCTGGTACTTCAAGCCAAGGTTACCAGGTAGTCAGCTGCTTTCAAAGGGACACAGGCAGAAGAAAGAGAACAGGGCCCAGGTGACCAGCTGGTGGGACCTGAAATTAGTCTTGTTACTGTGAATCTACTGTCTGGTTTGCCTACCAAGAGCCCAGGGACACATTTGGCCTCTGAGATCTAGCCTTTTCTGCTCTTCATCACCTTGGTCATGCTTTCTGATTCTGTTATCTTGAAAATGGGACTCTTTGCTAGATCCCAGAGCCTTTGGCTGGGACCCAGTTTTTGCCCTTCCTAAATCTTTCAGGGCTTGGCTCCATGGACCCTGTCGTTTTGGTCTTCTCTTCAAGGCATATGTTTTAAGTGGGCTGATGACCTGTGTGCTGTCACCCAAATGACTTTGATTGACAACTGTCCTTAAAACTAATTTCTGATTTCCACCCAACAGATTAGACCTGCTAGGGTACTGAGCTTTGATCAAATGGTGACTCTGTGTACACTATGCATTGGACAAACTGAGGTCCTGAAGGAGCCAGTCTTATAGCCCATTAGCTTCCCCAGCTCCCCTCCACTGCTGCTGGCTTCTTCCTTCTCTCTTCCGAAGAGGGTAGTTGAAGTCTCAGCCTGTCATGGGCTTGAAATTGCCCCAGTTAGGATGGTGTTTCCTGTATGCCTCCAGCTGTTCCAGTGTGAAAAGCATGAATAACTTAATTCCAGAGAGAGTCTTAGAGTCATCCCACAAAGGAAAGAGCTTGTAAATGATAGGATATATGAGAAAAGTGCTTTGTAAATTGAAAAAGCCTATGTAACTTACTATTAATGGTGGAGAAAAAAAGACCAATGAAAGAAGCACACCATATACATGATCATTCAACTTAATTCTTACAAGAACACTAGAATATAGTACTATTTTCTTGTTTACAGACAGAGCCAATAAGGCTTAGGAAGGTTGAGGAACTTACCCAGGTCACTCAACTCATAAATGGCAGATCTGGGATTTCAGCCTAGATCTGTCTATTTCTAAAACCCATAATTTTTCTTCCATGCAGGACTGCCTCTAAGTAGCCACCAGTATTGCATAAAGTTAAAAACAGACAATTTATGGATCAGAGAGTGTATAATAAGATACTAATTATGTGGTAATGACAAATTGCAAAAGCAGTTTGGGAAAAGCAAAGATTGAGATGATTATCTTCGTGGGTGTCTTAGAGGGGATAGGACTTAAGGTGAGCTTTGAAAATTGCAGAATTTAGATGAGGGGGAGGGTATTTCTGGGAAAGGGATCAGCAGGGGTGAGCCCAATGGGTGGAAATGGTGCTGAGAAGGCCTGTGACATCAGTCTGGGTGAATTGTGTGGGACAGACAAACAGAGGAACATCAAAAGCCAGGCCAAAGATTTAGACATCATGGGGTAGGAAGTAGGGAGCCAGAATCACATGGAGACTCTAACTCAAAGCAGCTTGGGTCATTATAATGTTTCTTTTTTACTCACAGCCAAGAGGGAAGGAAGGCTGTAGCCAGCTGGTGCCCCATCTCAAAACTTTCTCCCATCACATTCATTCTGGTGAATCACTCATGAAATTAAGGTATGAGCTACGCACATGATGATGAGGATGTGAAAGGGATAATGTTACAAATCCAATATTCCACACACCAAGTTGCTGAAATTGGTTGACATCTTCCAAACCAGACTTGGAGTAGAATTCTGCTCACTCATTTTTACCCATAACTACAATTTCTCTTGGACAAACATGGATTTCTACTTATGTATCTGTTTCTACATTCTTTTCCTGTCGAACAAAAACGTGACTGTAAAAATGAATGCAGTGTGGTGAAGACTGGAGAGGGAGGATGAAGGCAAAGGGATTTGCCCCCCAAGATGAACTGTTGGGTTGGCCTTCCTACCATGGTGGCAGCAGTGCACTTGTGATATGTGAGTCCAGCTAAAAAGAATCATATTTCTTGTCCAAAAAGACTGTTTGTGAGTTCTAGTCATTTACCAAAGGAGCAATCCTACTATAGGCTAAATGTGATAGCTTTACTTCTAGCATTTAGTGGCAGAAATGAGAGCTCATTTCTAAAGCTCTCACTAAGCAGAACGCTTGATCTTGAACCAGCCCTTATTAATGTGCTAGGGCTGCCATAACAAAATACCACAGACTGGGTGGCTTAAACAAAGAAACGTATTTTCTTACAGTTCTGGAGGTAGGTTTGGTTTCTCCTGAGGCCTCTCTCCCTGGCTTGCAGATGGCAGCCCTCTCACTGTGTCTTTTTATGGCCTTCCCTCTGTGTATGCACACATCTGGTGTATCTTTCTTATAAGAACTCCAGTCCTATTGGATTAGGGCCCCACCCTAAAGACCTCATTTAATCTTAATGACCTCCTTAAAGGCCTTGTCTCCAAATATAGTCACACTGGGGGCTAAGGATTCAACATTTAAGCTTTGGAGGAGGGCACAATTCAGTCCATAACAAACCTAATACAATTTAAATGGAAATATAATGTTATGGAAATATTACATATATGTATATAATTATTAATTAATTTCTCACATTATTTTGAATTGTGGTAGCTTAGGTCAAGTGGGTTTTATTCAAATCACCTTACAGTAAAAGGAACGTGGGACGAGGGGAGAAAAGTGTACCAGAGGCAAAGAGCACTGTGGGTACATAAGTGTGGTCCTAGTTCTGCCATTGACTTTCCATGTGACCTCGGGAAAATCACTTGACTTATCTATGTGTCAATATCCTTATCTCTTAAAGGAGAGGCTTTAAAAAAAAATAATCTCCCGGATCATTTCTAACAATAATACCTATGATTTTGTGACTTTGCTTTACAATTTAGTCAATCAAAAGCTATTCATTCAGATATGAAGGAGGCTACAAGTACTGGCTACTTGCCGAAATTGCTTACACCTGAGCATAAATATTTGCATTCTGCCCAATGGCAATTTCTCTTCAGTAGAAGATGGAGGTAAGGTCTGCAAGGTACCAGGTTCATCTGGTCACCACAGTCACCTTGAGCCACTGAAGTGGTGAGTTGGTATCTGGGTAGTCAGGGTTGAAATCGGGGGAATAAGTGCCAGATCTCCACTTTATTTGGTGATACGTGTGCACAACCCACATAACACAGCCTTTGGCAAAAGCCAAGTTTGCAGTCACTTTGGGCCTCTATTTTTTTTTTTTAACTGCATTTTCCTGGCTTCTCCTTTTTGGAAGGCCTATGCCTCACAATTAGTGTATACCAACTCTATTTAATCAGGCAGCTCATTTAAAAAGATGTCCATTCTGCATGTGGTATCCACAGTGTTGCAGGTAACTGACGATCAATGTATGTTAACAAAAGTGTTATAGTTATAATGAAAGAAAATGACAGAAACACTCCAGGGAGTAGGATAGATGTATAGTTAGTCTACAGTCGAGGCAGAAACCTAACTCTTGGCATTCTTGAAAAAGTGCAAAATGAGAGAAAAAGTTATCTTCAGATAAAATTAAAACCTATACTGTTTAGTTTAAAATATGTTGAGCTTGCCTTTTCATTGAAATGTGTTCACTACTACATACTACTTATAAAATTATCCTGTTGTAACGTTATACTAGTGGATGTCATTCTCACCCATGAGATGCTAAAGCCGAGTAGCCATGTGGTCCTGTGAGACTACTAATTACATAATCATACAACCCTAAAGATAAAAGAGGCTTCAGAAGTTATATGGCCAAGTGACTCAACTAAAATGATACTGCAGAGGAGTAAATTAATTCTTTATCCTCCTCCCGTCAAGGGGAAGACTTGACCCCTCAAGTCAGGGAGAGAGGAGTGAGCAGTACCAGAGTAAGAGGTACCAAGCCATAGCTACAGTGGCCACAGATAAAGAAGGGACTGGGTTCAAAGCAGTACACCTTATTATCTCTTGTCTAAGCATCTGAGATTGGGAATCAAAGACGAAGACCAGCCATACCTCAAGGGTGATCACTCAGTCTCTACTCAAACACTGTGTGATCTACTTCCTCTCCTACCTGGCCTCCTATCACTTTCACCCTTGCTCGTTTCACTTTGGCCCCTCTGACCTTCTTGCTGTCTTCAGAACATGACAAACTCTTTCTCCTGTCATGGTCTTTGTACTGCCTGTTCCGCTCTCCTAGAAAGTTTCTTTCATCGGACCTTCTCATGGCTTTCAGTTGTCTGCTCAAATATCACCCCCAAGACACATTTCTATCCAAAAAAGACCTCCTCTGCATTCCTTTATTCCCTTAATCTGCTTGGTTTTCCTTCAAAGCACACATCACTACTGGAAACTATGTTTTTTGTCTGTTTGTTCCATTGGAATGTAACCTCTGAGTGTGGGGACCTTGCTTTCTTGTTCCCTGCTGAATTTTCAGTTCTTAACAGCAGTGCCTGTGACATAAAAGATGCTCAATAAATATTTGTTGAGGAAGTGAATGAGTGAGTGAACCCAGGGCAGAGTCCTGGCAGGACACAGGGCAACTTCTCTCAGGGTGACATGGGATGATTGTCCAAGCAAGTGACAATTCATCTAAACAATATTACTAATCAATTTTCCCATCAGGTTTGTAAGAAAATCTCTCAAAGACCTTGGGGAGTCAAGATACTCCCCTTGTCTACTGTGTTAGTTTCCTACTGCTGCTGTAACAAACGACCACAAATTTAGCGACTTAAAACCACACAGGTTTATTACCTTACAGTTTTGGAGATCAGAAGTCCAGAATGGGTCTCACTGAGATAAAAATCAGGGTATCTGTAAGGCTGAGTTCCTTCTGGACGCTCTAGAGGAGAATTGCTTTCTTACCTTTTCCAGTTTTTAGAGGTTGCTAGCATTCCTAGGCTCATAGCACCCTTTCATCTTCAAAGGCAGCAGTGTCTAGTAGAGTCTTTTATATAGGGCATCACTCTGACACTGACTCTTCTGCCTCCCTCTTCCACATTTAAGGAGCCTTGTGAATACACTGGGCCCATCCAGATAATCCAGGGTAATCTCCCCATTCAAATTCAATTGATCAGCAACTTTAATCCTATCTACAACCTTAATTCCTCTTTGCTATGTAACCTGATTTATTCACAGGTTCAGGAATGAGAATGAGGACATCTTTGAGGGCTATTATGCTGCCTATACTCACCAATCCATAATGTGGTTTATGTGCATGGGTGTCTGTTTTAAATGACTAGAATTGGTTCGTGGAGAATCATGTTAACTCAATGTGCACTGCTTTCATCACAAAGTGCTCACAAACTCTCTAATTTAAAAATCTATTTTTTCTAGACAAAAACACTAGGTTCATCAGACTAATGCTTTATCCTTCTACCTCTTTAGAAAACAGGGGTGGTGTTTGCCCCTTAGTCTTCTGACTCTTCTCTTGTTCTCTGTGATTTCTTAAGACCAGTAAATTTGGTTCTTCGATCATATCTTTAAGGTGTTTCAACATCCTGGGATGCAGTTCTTCCAAACATAGACGTTTTCCCATTAAGGGCACATGATACTCTCTCTCCTCATCTGTCTTGGCTCTGTTTCCTCTTTGCATTGTTTGTTCTGCCCACTCAGTTTGAAGATTATTCTTCTTGTTAGATCAGTCCACAGGCAAATAGAAGTGATTTCTGGTAACAAAGCACAAGATTCTCCAAGCAAGGGTGCTTGACATTAATCAGAGCCAGGCCTCCCTCACATTCTGTATCTCCCCACGGTTTAAGGGGACATGTTTAGCCATACCCTCCACTTTCATTTTCACAGCTCTCTTTCTTATTTTTCTTGCTTGAAAGCAACTTTATACTTCTTTAGCATTTTTTTTTACCAGCTTCAACTCCTTCTGGTCTAATTTGAATACAATTCTTCAGGATCTCTTTTTTGCATGTTTAGTATTTATTAATCTTAAACCTTAAACCTGGGAGAGAGAACATCTACTCCAAGGCCCTCAAGAGCAAGGAGTGGCCCATCTAAGGTTCCACGTGGCTGAGCAGCCTACCGGTCTAACCCTGTCACTGTCAGGGCTGGTCCATGGCACTGCCCAGCCAGTCTCTTCCATCCTTATGCCTTCCTTCTTCCATCTCTCCTAGGAGCCCTTTTAAATATAAGCTCATCAGAGAACCCCCTTGGCAGTCACAAAAGCTTCTATAGATGTGCCTACCTTTATTCACATGGAGATAGATTATTCATGCATATACAATCAGAATTACATTTTTCAGACTCCCCTCTCTCCTTTGAGCTATACTCCCTTTTAAAGTCTCTGTCTATAGAGTGATGTCATTTCTTGGGAGTCATTTCTTTGATTTAGGGGGAAAAATGCATTCCGAATGCCTAAAGAACACATTTGACTGTGCTCAGTCTTCCCTTCTTCAACTAATTTTAACTCTAAAAATGTACTCATTTCCTCCCATAATCCCCATCATCTTCACAGGCCTCTCCTTGCTAGTGAGAATTAAGTTCAGAGGAGCAGTAGCCTCTACCTTCTGGAAGATCAAATTGTTGGGAATTCACAGCCAGGTAAGTATTTATCTGATTTCTTGATTTTAACACAATAAAACTTCCTGCCAATGAGTCAGTGGAACATGTTCAGTCAGTCATTTCACATGTGTGACCTCTCTGAACCTTACTTTGCCTGTCTATCAAATGGGGGAAATATCTACCTTATCTACTTTTCTTAGGGTTTCCAGGGAGGATCAAATGAAAAAAAGTGTGAAAATGTCTTGGAAAGTGAAAGCTAAATAAACGGAAGATCTTGATTGTCTCTCCCAAAGTCCAAAGTACATGAGGAAAGAACTGCAGAAATAATAGACTGGAAATGCCTGTCTGTGCAAAAGCAAAAGAACTGGATCCAGGGCTCAGGAAATGCCTGGCAATTCAGAAATGCAGGGCTATTGCTGGTAGGTATTCATACCATGATCTGTTTTGCACCTACAATTCAGAAAGAAGAAGGAGAACTTGGAGAAAGGGATACAAGTGTTGGGAAGTAAAACCTATTCAGAAAAATGAAACTGACTGACAGGTTTCAAACAGGAAAAGAAACATTTAGGAGGTGACCCATTCATTCAACAAAGAGTTAATGCTTACTATTTACTAAGTGTGTAGGGCCTCATGGGAGGGGTGAAAATGTAAAAGACATGGCCTCTGCCCTCAATGAGCTATCAGTTGAGTAAATGCTGATATTCAAATTCCAAACATTTACTCAGAAAACGGTTTCAAGTGTCTACTAAAGAAACTTGAACATCCAACTTGTTGAGCGTGGAGCAGTAAAGATAAAAACATGGTTTTTGTTCACTTTATAATCTGATATGTAGAAATATGTAAATAACTCAGTATAACATGAAAATTTCTACATCAGTCAGGATGGTCTGGGTTATGCTGTCATAACAAGCAACCCCAAAATTTTGGTCACATAAAACAATAAATGTTTATTTCTCCTTCATGCCACCTATCTACTTGATATGTAGGATATCACCATCAAACCAAGTTTCAGAAGAGTCCATCTCATTCCCATGTTTTCTAGGACACAACACGGATAGGACCAATAGTAATGTATTTACTGTCCATGAGTAAAAGGTGAAAAGAAATTGCCCTCAGCGTTTCCAAGTCAGAGTTTCAGGTTGGCCTCCTAGAGCTATAGGTGGTCCATTGTTGGAGGCCTCCCTCTCTGTCTTGCTTTCCTCAGGCCTCTCCCTCCATCCTGCTATGTGTAGAACTGGGCTCTTAGAAGCCTCGTGTAGGCTACTCTCTCTGCCTAGAATATACGCCCTGACGTCCGTGACCATGCCACCGCTTACCTAAATCTAGTTCTGGGCTAAGGTGGTAGGTATAAACGAGACACAATGGAGCACTTCCTTACAAGATGTTCTAGTCTTAGAAAACCAGAAGAGTAGTGTTCCTTTTACCTGAAAAGTTCTAGTATGAGTCCTCCTGAACAGCATTCGTCCAACACATCTCTTTCGGGCCTCAGCTGGGTGTCAGCCCCTGTCCTGGGCACCAGAAATTCAATGGTGAGAACACTGACCTGTTCTCCGCCCTCACGGAGGTTTGTGGGGAGGTGGACATTAGTAGTTAGTCAGATAATTACACAAATAGATACTCCAAACTGCAACAGGTGCTAGAAAGGAAAACAATGGAGTGTTGTGAGTGTATATGACGAAGGTCCTGGGAAGGTTTACTCAGGCAAGTGGTGTTTGAGCTGAAACCTGTGGGATGAGTTGCAGTTAACTGAGGATAGGAGATAAACTAATGAACTAGATCAGTGGTTTTCAGCTATGGTTAGTTATGAGTCATATCTAACAATAAAACTAATAAAGCTTAAGAATGGTTTACATTTTTTAAATAAAAAAAATTTCAGACTAGTTCTATAATTACATCATTCCCAATCACCTGCCTTGTGTTCTTCTTCCTTCTGTTGGAAAGTATGGAGTTATGAGCTGTGTACTCTGAATTGTACACATCTTTGGAGATACTTATTAAGGTGGGTTTTTTGGCCCGTGAATATCATTTCTCACATGTGTCTCTATGACAAAAGGTTGGGAACTAGTGGAGAAGATGACATATAGGGAATTCTAAGCTGATGATTCCACCACATGTCAAGAGAAAGGTCATTCACAGTAGACAGTATCAAAGGTTACAAAATGTGATTCAACAATCCTTACTGGTATTTACGATGTAAATAATAATAAAATGATGATTGGTTTATTTTTAAAATTTTTTTCCATAAAAAATACTTTCATAAACTTAGTGCTGAGGCAAAACTATCTTAAGCGCTGACATGATACAAATTAAATATCACACTGGTTTCTTTTTTTAATGTTTGCTCTATTTCCTCCTCACATCCTAATCCAGTGTGTGCTACATATACATATATGTGAGGCATTTTATACATATTCACCCTCATAACTTGACAGATGGGAGGGATCTTGCAGTCATTTCTAAAAACAGACAAAAGGCCGTTGGTTCTGCTCCGCGTGATGGTTTGGGAAGACAGAATACACATGCTTCCGTTGATGATTATATAGCTCTATCCATCTGTCTGCCTCTGGAGGTTGGGAGACGAAGATACAGCTCCCACCGTCCTCATAAACAAAAGTAGACCATGCTGTCACCAGTCAGACACGCCAGCTAATTGGAGCTGTCGACAGACACAATATTCTGTGTCAACAGCTCTAGTAACAGTTTGCAACAGCAATGATATGTTGGTTGATGGTGAGGATAACACATGTGTCTCTAATAGCATGCTAGAAATCTGACATAACTAGAAAAGAATTACTAAAATGTGATTCCTGGCCTCTGGTGTTCCTGTTTGTGCTTACCAATCTCTACAGAGGCTGGGTTGGGGGGCGGGGGCGTGCGGGGAGAGGGTGGTTGTAACACATCCTTCTCCGTATCATTTCACAGGCTGACAGCTTAATTCGATGCTCATAATGTCTAACTTTAAAATGAATCTTGCTAAAAAGATTGGTTTCAACAAGCCACCAAATCGTAACCTCTTTGGGAAAAGGAAAAAGGCAAAAAAACTTATTTGTACAGCTTGCTAAGTTGAAACCAAAATAGAATGGAGACATTTTGTCAATTTACCATTTCTATAACTATAGATTTATACTGCTCTTCAGGAAAGTAATTTTTACGGAGTTAGGTGTATACAAATGCTCACAGAGGTGGCTTATTCTTCAACTTCATTTCATGATAGACAAAATAGGCCCCAAATAGAAACAGTTTTGACAAGGCTTTAGAACATAAATGCATAATGTACCTTAATCTCTGTGTAAATTGTACCTGCTAAGAAGGCTTTCCATCAGGTATTATATCAATAAAAAATTAGTCCCTTGTAGATTTCCAATAATTTATTTATCCTCTAAATAATTTAATCACATGACTCACTGGGTTGAATCTTAGCTCAGCCACTTACTAGCTTGGACAAGTTAGTCAACATCTCTGGGCCTCAATTTTCTCATCTATAAAATGGAGATAATAATATAACCTCCCTCATAGGGTTATAAGGATTCATTGAGTTATAACATTTCAAGTGTGTAGAACAATACCTGGTACATTACATAATAATATACTTTGAAGATTTCAGATAATTTAAAGCACAGAACAATTCCCAACATATACTAGGTATTTTATAGATTATAGCAAAAATTGTTATTACAAGTTTGCATTATAGAGCACTTTTATTTTTAGACTAATAATCTTATCCAATTATTAATTCTTTGAAATAAAATATGATAACAACTTTTCCAAGAAAACAATGGTGCTCAGAGAGTGGTTAAGCAGAGGGTCAGTGGGGATGGAATTGCTGAGGTTTAGTTAGGTTGCTGCCTTCCGGTTCTGGGGCCGGAGTGATACTCAGCTATTTCCACTGCCTCGTGGCCAGGGAGCCAAACGACTGAAAGCCTCTTCATTAATTTTTTTCATCCAGACCCCAAAATTGTATGTCCTCAGAGGCCTCTGTCCCTCACGTTTAGAATCAGCCTTAATCACTGCCTACTCATACCTCACTGATCTTTCCATATTCCTTGCCCCATTATAAAGACAGCTAACTGAGGCAGGAACACTCACCAAAAAACCACCACTACCACCACAAACAACAATACAAATGTACGAGCACATCAAACTTAGATTATCTTGATCTTTGAAGATATGAGGAAGACAAAGAAAAAAAGCTTTCTCTGATAGGTAGTTAAGATACTTTTATGGCACATACACCACAAAGGGGGATGCAGTGCAAAAGGAATTTCCATGTCCAAACCAATGGCCTATATCAACAATACATTCTTTTAAAATCTTACTGTTACCAATTATACATGAATAATAAAATAACCCAACCCTATGCAACACAGCTTTGTCTGGCCACTTCATGGCACATTCAATCCATAATATAAAATGTTTAGCTTTCACTTCCTAAGAAGGTAATGGGACTTTGCCTTCTGAGAGGCTAGATGGGCAGCTGAGCTGTGACCATGGGCCTGCTCTCTGGAATTATTGGGTCCCTTGTTGAGAGCATGAGAAGAGCATCATTGACCTTTCCAGGGAGGAATCAATGCCTCAGTCTTGGCTTTTTTATTACTGTGCTCAGATCACTTGAACCTACTAGCTCAACTCCTCACCCAATGCCCTTGCCCTTCACCTCCATCACTAGGACCATGTATGCGATCCTCTACATTTCCTCTCCTCTGGGTCTTTATCCACGGCCTGAGCCTGACACACTGCTTCTTTCATGTCTCTAAATGACCAAAGACAAAAAACTCCATCCATTCTTTAAGGACCTTTTTACAATGGCTCCCCTTCATAAAAGTTTCCTTAATTGTCACTACACTTGTCCCAAACAGTGAGTGAATTTCTCCCTCTTTTGAATGCTCCCTGATATGACATTTATTATTTTCTTCCATGCATTTTAATTAGTTATATACAAGCTTCTCTTTTCCCTGTATTGTCACCTCCTTGGTAGCAGAATTCATTTTTGTTTTCCATGTAGAACTTAGCATGTAGTGGATACTCTCTCTATATTTCTTGCTTACTTGAATGAATGAATGAATGGATTCCCCTCATCCCTTCACACTTCAGATATTTAAACTGCATATGCTTGAATGGACAAAACAAAAACCACACAATATATCCAAGAGAAGGAAAGGCTTATATTGAACATGGTGGTGATTTAAACGATGGGGTTTGAGCTCTTTTTTGACACCAACCCCATTTCTTCTCTGGGCCCTGGGCTACTTGGGGATTGGTTTGCAGCAATGTATTTGCTTTAACCAATTTCATTATTAAAGTAATCAGGGTGCTTTAACTTGAAATCTATCATAAAAGAATCTTCCATATGATTATTACGACTCATTCACATCAGCGATATCTCTGTTAATTCCTTCTACAAAAGCAGCTAAATATGCATAAGCCTTGACAAATCACCTTGCTTTGTTACATGTAATGTCTAAGCAAGAATCAATTCCAGGTAAGTGGCTTTTCAGGTGATGGCACAGAGGTGTCCATGGCATACTCTACAAGGTGCCACTCGACAGAGCACGGTGTAAATGGCACATCTGGCATGGTGCAGCCTGCAGCCCACGTGACTGCATGAAGTTCTCCGAGTTGGGAAAGCTTCGGAGAAACAACCATAGTTCATATAATACCAAGTATTTTCACTCTTATATCAAGGAAAAAGAATAATCGAGGCTTGTCATTATATTTGAGAAATAGCTTGATAATTTTAAAATAATGCTTTTTATTATGTTTGATTACAACTCACTGTAAACATTGTAGAAAGTACAGATAAGTGAGTAGATCATAGTTCCTTATCTCAGAGATCATCACTCCATTACTGTTAACCTTTTCATTGTATTTCCTTCTGGTTCCCCCATATGCACATATGAAAATATTTATATATCTGCATCCTTGAGAATATACTCTCCATACTACTGCTTAAAACTTAACATTATGCAAATAGCATTTCTCAAACTTGCCTGTCGAATAGAATAACCTGAAGAGCTTATTTAAAATACAGATCTTTCAGAATTCTCTATACGAGAACCAATTCACTAAGTCTGAGGTAGGGCCCCCGAATTGGTATTTTTAACAGCTACTCCCTGCTACATGGTTTTTATGTTCAGACAAGTTTGAGGAACACTAATTTCATAGGTACATCCTCAGGTATTCAAGTGATTTCTGAACAGAGGAAAGCAGTTTAACCTAATTCTCCCAACCCTCTCAGCCAGGTAGATCAAACAGAAATCCTATACAAAAGGAAAATTGAGTGCACTGAACAAGCAAGAAAGTAGTTCTGGTGACCCAACGCTCCTGAATATCCTAGCCCTGGACTCAAAGGGAATGTAATCCAGACACTCCTCATGAGGTTGGATGGGCTAGGGATAATGTTAGGTTTTTTTTTTTGTTTTTTTTTAAAGTGTGTTAGTTTCTGCTTTATAACAAAGTGAATCAGCTATACATATACATATATCCCCATATCTCCTCCCTCTTGCGTCTCCCTCCCATCCTCCCTATCCCACCCCTCTAGGTGGTCACAAAGCTCCGAGCTGATCTCCCTGTGCTATGTGGTTGCTTCCCACTAGCTATCTATTTTACATTTGGTAGTGTGTGTATGTCCATGCCACTCTCTCACTTCATCCCAGCTTACCCTTCCCCCTCCCAGTGTCCTCAAGTCCATTCTCTGCATCTGTGTCTTTATTCCTGTCCTGCTAGTTATTTATGTCCCAGGAAACCACATTCCAGAGACTTTCCAGGGTTCCGTGAGCAAAATCAGTCTCCTTAGGTCAGAAGGTGGCCATATGTGCCAGTTTGCCTGTTCACTCCCAATCTATACCTGTTGTTCTGGCACATGTTATTAATAATATAATGCCTTCTTTCACTCACTAATAGTGTCCCAATTTGGACAATAAGTTCTATGAGCACTAACCTGTAGGTTTACTGCCACCCTCCCCTCTGATCCGTATATTAGAAATGGGGCTTACTCTGTATTGGCTCCTTCATGTCTAAGAACTTTTTCTTCCAAGTTGAGATCTTATTAATGAATCAACTGCTACCTTGTATGGAAAGACAATATTTAATAAGACTGGGAACCAAACCATTCTCATGGTGAGGTCTTCCTGGCCAGTTTAAGGCTATTATTTTGGCTTTTTTTCTCAAGATATTTGCGGTTCATAAACCATTTAAGATGTGCTCTCTTTTCCTTATCACTCCCAGGAAGATAAAACAAATTTCAAGAAATCTTCTAAACACTCTGCCACAAAAAATTCTGCAGAAATTGCATTTTAACTCTATAAAAGCTTCCACTTAACATTTGCCTATTATAAACAATTAGCTTTTAAATTTTCAGTATGATAACTATAATTGCGATTAATTTCTCTACCCATGGATCTTCAGTCATTATTTCTTTAGGGCAGATTCCTAAAAGGTAGCTATGATATTTTAAAGCACCTCTCCTTCCTCAGAAGGACCCTCCCCTTTTCTTAAAATTAATAAGTTACAAGGAATTCAGGACAAGATTAATGGAATAACCTGAAAAACTCTCACTGGCTATGCCTAAGAGTGCATGACTGAAACAAATGAGATTCAGGTGTATCTGCTAAAATCTAGGACAACAGAAACATCAATCTTGCCTTTGGAACAACAGCAAGGTGCCTGAGTTGCTGCCTGATACTGAGCCGCGTGCCTGTAGCTCCCGTTCCTTCCCTCCGCTTCCTCAGATGGAACAGGAAGGAATGGTTGGACCCGCCCTGAACTGACTGCCCTAGAGACTAGTCCCTCACCATCATCTGGCTGATTGCTGGAGATAGGACTCTACGGTCAAGGAAAAGTCAAGATGAGGTGACACCCAGAAGAAGAATAAAATAGAATGAGGGTTAATGAGATACGTGGCTTCACACAACCAGTTAATGAGAGGAAGACCCACTTTTAAGTAGTTGCGGTCACCAATATGACAATAAGAATGTGATCAATTATTCATTCACTATTCATTCATTCTTTCTTTTGACAAATATTTATTGAGTACCATCATTTTGGAATATATACAAATATCAAATTGTTGTACACCTGAGACTAATATAATGTTGTATGTCAATTATACTGCCATAAAAAATGCATACATATCCATATATATTTATCGAGTACCAACTATTGCCAGATACTGTTCAAGGTAATGAAAATAAAGCAGTGAACAAAACAAACTAAAATCACTGTCTTCCTAGAGGCTATATTCTAGTGAGGGAGACGGATTGTAAACAAGATAAATAAGTAAAATATTTAAGATATTAGTAATAAGTGCTAAGGAGAAAAAAAATTAAGCAAGGAAGAAGACTATGAAAAGTGGGGGCTGAAATTCTAGTTAGGGGTTTCCAGGGGAGATCCACTGAGAAAGTGACTTTCGAATAAACACCTGAAGGAAAGGAGCTAGCAATGCCGCTATCTGGGGGACGAAACTTTCCAGAAGAGACCGGAGGAAGAGCAAAGGTCCTGGGGCAGGATGGCGCCTGGGATATTCAAAGAACTGCCAGGCCAGTATGGCAGAGCGAGATGAGGTCAGAAAGGGAAGGGTTGGGGGCGCAGTTTTCTAGGCCATCAGAATGATGTTTTGGTTTTCACTCTGAAAGAAATGGGAAGCCACTGCAGGATTTTTAGTGGAGGGGTTGTGAAATTTCGAGTGGAGGAGTAACAGGATTTGATTTATACTGAAACAATTACACATTTTTGCTTTGAGAATAGACTTGAGGGACATGTGGGATAGGCGGAAGGGAGATCAAGAGGTGAAGGGGGATGGCAGAAGAAGAGAAACTAGTCAGAAGATTATTTGCAATAAAACCAGGTGAGAGATGACGGTAATTTGTATAAGACTGTGGAAGTGGAGGTCGTGAGAAATGGATAAGTGTTGGATCTAGTGAAGATGAGGCCAAAAGAATTTGCTGACAGATCAGATATAGGATGGGAGAAAAAGAGAGGTGTCGAGGATGACACCACAGTTCTTGTCTTCAGCTGCCAGAACAGGGTTGCTATTAGCTGAGATGAAATCTACAAGAGGAGGCAGTTTACAAGTGATGAGTGGGACTTCCGTGTACAACTCTGGTGTGAGATGCCCGTTAACCATCTGAGTGGAAACTTCAGTCAGACATTTGAACACACAGGTCTGGAATCAGGAGAGTGGTTAAGATGGAAGAGATAAGTTTGGGAGCCGCCAGCATATGGATAGTGTGTAAAGCCATTAGACTTGATGAGAGGCTCACGACAATGAGTTTAGATGGAAAGGATGACCAAGGAGGACGTACCAACATTAGAGTGACATCAGAAACTGTTGTAAAAAACAAACAAACAAAAATGGTACTGTTCTTGTGCATGTGGGTTCGTCAGCTCACACGTGTACCATGTTAGAATGTTTCTCAGAGGTGTTAGGTTGGCTGCATGCTGTGTGTAGGTGGCCGATCTGACTCACTTATGTCCTCCACGGGGCCTAGAAGAGAGACACAGTAAGCATTAAATAAAGAGTTGAATTAGCTAGAATAAATATCATATAGATTTATGACATAACTTAACTTTTTCTACCTGTAATTCCCACATTTCAAGTCTTGACATTCAAAACAGTTGCTGGTAAAATCACTCTGGTATGAAGGCATTTATATAAACCAGAACTTTGAAGTGTAAAATAATTAGATATTTTCATTAAGCTTTCCAGGAATTTAGCAGCTGCCACAATCTGACCGTTGACTATTTTTTATCAGGGCTCCACCTAGGCTGACCCTAAATGACTAATGATCAGATTTTTAGAAGCTTATTAAATGAATTATTTTTAAAAGAGTACACATGACCTGAAATAGTATAGATATATTCACGTACTCATATATAGGTGAATACTAAGGAACTCTAAACCTTAATTGGCACATGAAAAAACTGCAAAATATTACAAAAATAAGAATCTCAAAACAAACATCATTTAGGGAGTGCTGATTGGGGTCACAAAAACCAAAATCTATCTGATTGGTTCAGAACCAATAAATTGAGTAGTTGTGTTGTAATGGACAAAGTGTAAGTACTCAAGGGGGTGTGTTCCCTGGAAAATCTGCAGCCTCAGCTGGTCCAGAAAAGGTAACTCTGACTCTGTGTTTGATGTGTAAATTGTATTCTTAAGAAGAAATAAGGAAAAAATATTTTTAAAAAAACAATGAAAAGAATAAGAATAGAGAAAATGAAGAAAAAAATAAATCAGCGTTAGAATCTTTATAGTCTGTTTCAGTGTAACTTTATGGATCAGTTCTTTATTCATTGCCATTTTTCTACTTAAGATATTATAAAACTGATATATTAGATTTATAAGGGTGTAATTGATTACATTTGAAAACAATAAATGTTTATGGAAATATGTTAAATTCTTGAGTTATTCATTGAATTGTTGTTAAGTGGATGTGTACTTAGAAAGCATATTCAAACCCTAAAGATTAATAAGTGGAATTAGACCAGACAAAAATAACAGTGAGCATGTCTCTCCATCTACAAACCTCCCTCAGCCATTAGACTCTAAAGCACATATTTACATGGAGAGGGTTATGTGTACGTTTTTAGCACAAGTGTTCATTCATGATGTCAGAAGATCTAAGCAGAGATACCAACTCAACAATTTTCTCCCTGGAGTTGTGCAGCAGGTTCCAGAAGGCCCCAGGAGGAATCAGTATAAACACTGTGACCGTTATTTACTCAAACTGGGACTCCAGCAGCTGGGCTGTTTGCATGATATGCAAATGGGCACATCATTCAAGGAAGAAAGGATGAATGCTCTGGCACTTGCAGGGCAAACATTAACTGCTATGGGAAAAGGGCCAGCAAAAGAGAAAGCAGACAGAAGCGAGTGGGTGGTGAGGGGCAGGACAAGAAACATCTTCCAAAGAGGCAAAATGCAGGAGGCAGACACTGCTTGCTGGGAACCGTTCAGCATTCTCAGCCTCAGTAAACAACAGATGGGTGTGTGCGGCAGCCCGTCTCCATCAGGAACAGTGAATTTCCTCTCCACCCAATTTCTTGCTCCGGACTGCATTCATAAAACCCTTTATATGTGGAAAGCTACTAAGAGGTACAGAGGGAAGATATTAACTGAAAGAGCAAAGGCTCAGGGGGCTAAGAGGGCATAGAGTGATGTGGGGAAAAGTGTGGCTGGAGTCAGACAGAACTTGGCAGGAGTTTAAGTTCTACAATTTGACAGCTATGGATAGTGGTCAAGAGTCTCAGTTTCCCTGTCTCAGTTTTCTCATCTGTAAAATGGGCTTAATAGAGCTATCTCAGAATAGGATCACTGTAGGATTTAATAGACCTTCTTTATGTAAAGTGCCTTCTACCCACATAACACTAACTGGTTAGTCTTAGAGCTGGGACTTGAATTATTCGGGGTTTTTGACCCCAGAGTGCATCAGTTCTTAGGAAGTCTGGAGATCTTGAGACTGTGGAGATGCCAAAGAAGTAACCTGATGGTCATTCTATATTTAAAGGCTGCTCAATTCAACATAGTTTGGAAGCAACTCTATTTCCAAACAGGTCATAAGACCTGTGAGTGAAATCCATTTTTTAAAAACTCCAGCTTAACCAAGCCTGGTAGAAGCTTACAGGCTCCATTGCACTTGTTGCCTTAATTACACATGTGCATGGAGTGTGAAGTAAAAGAATATCAGTAGACTGAGCGTCTGTGTACCCACCAGCATAATCTAGGCACACTTTTCTCTCCTCCCCACTCAGGAGTAAACCCTACTGAATTATGCATTTATAACTCCTGTGTGTCTTTAAACCTTTCCCTCATATTTTGTAGTCCTAAGTAATAAATTATTATTATTTTTTTAAGATTTAATTTTATTTATTTTTGGCTGCACTGGGTCTTCATTGCCACGCGCGGGCTTTCTCTAGCTGTGGCAAGCTGGGGCTACTCTTCGTTGCAGTGCGCGGGCTTCTCCTTGTGGTGTCTTCTCTTGTTGCAGGGCACAGGCTCTAGGCACTTGGGCTTTAGTAGTTGTGGCCCTCAAGCTCAGTAGCTGTGGCGCAGGCTTAGTTGCTTTGCGGCATGTGGGATCTTCCCGGACCAGGGATCGAACCCGTGCCCCCTGCATTGGCAGGTGGATTCTTATCCACTGAGCCACCAGGGAAGTCCCAATAATATATTACTTAGTTTTGCAAGTTCTTATACTTTAAATAAATGGATTCATATTACATTTTTTTGGCTCATTAGGTTTTAGCTTATTACATTTCTAAATTCAGGTTACAGACCATCTATTTTAATTGCTATATAATATTCTCCTATATGAATATTCCACAATGTATTATCCAATATCTTCTCTTGGTGTACAGTTGAGTTTATTTTATTGTTGTTGTGTTGTTTACCATTAAAAATTATGCTACTATAAGCATTCTTGTACATGTCTCCTGTTTCAAGAGTCTCTCTAAGATGTTTCCTTAGGTAGTATGAGTGTAAGTGATTGAAAAGACCATGCATTTCCCATTTGTTGGGTGTCATGTTCTGTATAGTATTTCCACTGGGGACAGCTTGTTATTTACACTGTTTTTATCTTCTATAGCCTTACCTAATTTTTGTCTGTCTGATCTATTATGTAGAACAGTGCATTGTTTCTCCAACTATGATGGTGCATTTATTCTTGCAGTTTTATCAATTTTACTTCACGTATTTTGAGGCTATAGTATTATAGATAGACAAATTTAAAAGTATTATATTTTCCTGGTTAATTGAACATTTTAGCATAATGAAGTTGTCCTCAATCTTAAATTGCCTTAAAGTTCATTTGGCTGGATTTTGCTATATTTTGCCTACTTACTTTAGGTAGGGAGTTTGCAGGGAGTTTCATTTTGAATCCCTTTGCTTTCAGCAGTTCTACATCCCTATGCTTTTTAAGGGTCTCATAAACATCATACAGCTGGGGTTTTTAAAAAAATCCAATCTAACAATCTTTAAATTGGCATGTTTCATTCATATTTTTAATATACTTGGATTTATTTCTTCCATAGTATTGGTGCTTTCTATTTGCCTTTCTATTTTCCTTTTTGCTTCTCCCTTCTTGACTTTTTTAGGTTAAGCATTTTTCTCTTTCCATTTTTCCCTCTTCTAATTTAGATGTATATTTTATTTCTATTCTTTCTGTGATTATCCTAGTAATTTAAACATGCATTTTTAGTTTATCAAAGCCTACAGTTAATAACTGTATCCTTCTCTTAAGCTCTATAACCATATAGTTATATACTTCTCTTAAACTATATAACTGTGTAAACCATAGAACTTTAACTCCAATAACAACTTTCCAAATTATATGCTCTTATTGTCCTATATTTTACTTCTGCTTTTTAACCTCATAAATTGGTTGTTATTGTTTTATACAGTCAATGTTTGCTTAAATTTACTTACTATTTGCCACTTAAAAAAATTCTTCCTTATTGCATCTGAAACTTCCCCCATGGGATCACTTTCCTCCTGGCTGAGGTATATTCTTTAGATGGCAAACTCACTCAATATGTATATTTGTCTGAAAATTACTTTTTTCATGCTTGTTTCTGGAGAATATTTTCATAAGGAATATAACTCCAACTTTTCTCAACACCTAGACAGCATCAGCCCACCGTTTTCTGGCTTCCATTGTTGCTGCTGAGAAGTTGGCTGACAGTCTAATTTTCATGCCTTTATAGGTAACCCTTCCTTGTCTCCAGCTACCATTAAGATACTTTTTTTTTTGTCTTTGTTGTTCTGCAATTTCACTGAGATTGGTCTAGATACTAATTACTTTTTAATTATTATTTTTGGGATTCTCTGGGCTTCTCATATCTAAGAAATATGTTTCTCATAATTTCAGCCATCAATTTTTCATGTATTGCCTCATCCACACATTCTCTCTCTCCTCTCTTCTGAAACTCTTCCTACAGGTTTCTTAACTTCTCATGACTGTTGCAGCTCTCTGTGCTGCATCCTACATGATTTCATTGGATCTTTCTTCCAACTCATTATTCACTTTTCAGCTATGTGTAATCTGCTCTTAATTCCACCCATTGAGTTTCTAATTTCAATTATTATATCCTGCTCTTTTAAAATCGCTGTTTGGGGGGCTTCCCTGGTGGCGCAGTGGTTGAGAGTCTGCCGGCCAATGCAGGGCACGCGGGTTCGAGCCCTGGTCTGGGAGGATCCCACATGCCACGGAGCAACTAGGCCCGTGAGCCACAATTACTGAGTCTGCGCGTCTGGAGCCTGTGCTCTGCAACAAGAGAGGCCACGAAAGTGAGGGGCCCACACACCGCGATGAGGAGTGGCCCCCGCTTGCCGCACATAGAGAAAGCCCTCGCACAGAAACGAAGACCCAACGCAGCCATAGATAAATTAAAAAAAAAAAAAAAAAAAATCGCTGTTTGGAAATGTTTGTTTCTTGCTCTTTACTCCTAACTATATTCTCTTCCTTTATTCGTTTAAATACATAAACATATTTATTTTACATTTGTGTCAGACATTTCCAATTGAATCTGAAGCTTTTGCAGGTCTGATTCTGTTGCCTCTTCTTCTTGATATCTTGTTTTCATACGTAGTATTTGATTTTTGACTATGAGGTCATGTTTATGGGAAGTTCAATCTATGGGAATTATTTGGGTCTGAGTTTAGGTGGGTTTTCCAAACATTTGCATGTCCTAAACACATGCGCGTGGCTTACCTCGTACCTCTTTACACCAAATTATTGGCTTTAACACTTTTCAGCCCACCCAGATAGTACATTTTTGGACTCCAAACCTAGGTGAGGACTCACTAGTAGCTGAGGATACTCAGGAGATTATTTTTTCTCCTCTTCTCATCACCAAGACTTGAAAGAAGTCATTTTCCTTACTTCTTCCAGGGAATTCAGGTTTTTATATTTTTACTCTTAATCTGAAGCTATAACCCTTTGAGGTTTTAGCTTTATGTCAGAGGTCTCCTAATTAAATTCCTCTCTTTGACTAGGTCCTATGTTTTGCCTCCTGTCCACAGTATGAAAATTGAAACTCAAAGCCACTGAGATTCAAATAGCTTCAGGATGTTCAGCTTGCCCCTCTGAGTTTCTACTTTCACTTAGTATTTGACCTCTCAGGAATCTTTATCTTCTTACTAGCTCATCAGCACCTTTAAAAATATATTAAATATATTTTGTACAGCATTTATTCAGTTTAACAGGACAGTCAGCCAGGATCTCTAGCTGGCAATATTACTAGATGTGGAAGTTATAACGAATTTCCTCCAAGTAGGAGATTAAATCTGTCCTTCAACACTTTAAAATCTGTCATATACTTTTCTTCCTTGATTCTTGCTATCTGAAATATTTTTAGATCTAAATATATCAAAATATATTAAGGCAGGTGTCATCTCTCCTAGTTTCTGTTATAAAAAATCCCATAGTAGCTTTATAATTCAGTATCCAAACACTTTGATGTTACACAAATTAAAACAAGCTTTGAACCTTTGGAATAAAGGCTTACCAAAGGCTTTATCACCACCATGGCCTTTAATTTCTTGAACAAACTTAGCCCTTTTTAGAGTTAATATCAAGTTGATAGATGTGTGACATTGATGTTGATCTTCTAAAAGTCTAGGGTCTCCAAATGAGATGTGCATACCTCTTAGAGTGCAGAAGGTTACCCATTGAGGTACAGGAAGAAATTATTAGAACTTTTATTAACAAATATTTTTATCTTAAAAATCAAAAGGAATTAATATTTACTAGTATTTAATATAAAATTTGACACTTACATCTGTACTTGATCTGGATGTCCTAAAGGAAGAGGAAACAGTCCACAGTATGGAGAAATTAGCAGTGGTACCCTCTCTCTTTCTTCCTGTCTGGCACACTACAATTTGCTACAGTGTATACCCAGTTCAGTGCATTTCTAGACTATATATTCTGGCTTAAGTTAACGCTCTCAAAATGGACATGTGGTTTTTAAAGTTTTTCTGTAAATAAGCTGTGGATCAAAAAGAATATTAATTATGTAAGTACATGTAAACAACAAGGAAATGGCAGAGAAGATACTTCTCCTACTACTAGTATAAGCTCTTTGTTGACCACATTACAAAGAAAAAATTAATGATGATCTTATCAGATCTAACAAGACATTTTCCTTCTCCAGAAAAAGAAATTATCATCAAGAAGGATTTTTGAAATCTGAATTTGCATTCATTGTTATTAATAAATAATCTTGCCTTAAGTGTATTTTTCTCTGACACCTTAGCTAATGATAGTTGTATTTGTATGTTATGTAAAATAAATAAATACAAATGTATTGGGATACATACGTAACACCTGCTTATTGTTTGGAATGGTTTGAAACCTACTACTTAGGCACCTCCTCAAAAATTCCACACACACACACCCCCACATAATTATTTTCTCTCTAATTATTGTAACTTACACAGGTACTGTTATTTAAGTCATTCACTGTTTATCCTTTAGAATGATTCATTTGGACAAAGATTCATCCATGTTCACATGCAATGATCACCACTTTCTGCCCACTTCCGATTATTTGACGACCTCTACTTTATTTTCGATACTTTTTACCTCATCTTATGAGTACTTCCTACAATCCCATTGCTCTTTCATTTAGTTGGACGTGACAGGGTAAATAATTCTGACAAAACATCTCAAAGCTATGCACAAACATTGGGAATAATAGACTAAGATAAAGTGTCCTGCTTTCACAGGGCCATTAATGCCATTGAAGTTGAAATCCTCACATATGAAGCCTGGTGTGGTTCCTGTTTCTGAATGCTTTTAGATTGGAAAGTTTTAAGTAAAGCACTTTCTACACATTCAAAAAGCTCTGAGAGTCTGTGAAAAATTACATTTATAGAAATGTAATACAAAATTACATTTTGGCACCCACCTTAGCCAAACGTAATTGCTGAAGATTGTTTTTTAACTTGTAAAGAGTATGTACTCCCTGCGATTCCAATCTCTATGAAGAAAGCAGAAAAACCAGTACAAAGCTAGCCCAAATCAGAACAAGAAAGATTATCCCTGTCAGCTGCCTCTTTTCCCCTCTTTTCATGAGTATATATACAATGTAAGTTACTCTTGGATTTCAAGAGAACAAGGATTGTTTATTTTGTACATAACAAACTTATTATCTCCTGAATCTCATCATCATTATTACCTATTCACTTTCCATCACATTGTGTTGCCTTGCCCTGAAGTCTCAAAATCTTTTTGTCTATTGATTGACTGCTTGATGACAAATCAAATACTTATAATTCATTGGTAATATATTACATGCAAAAGAAAATATACACAAAAATAGATATAAAGAATAAAGTTATAACTGAAAGTTAAAATAACTAAAATATTAATTAATATAACTAAAAGTTATAACCAAATCTCTGTGCTGTACACTTGAAATTAACATGATATTGTAAATCAACTATACTTCAATTTAAAAAAATAAAACAACAACAAATAAATTAATTAAGTAACTAAAAGTTGAAGGGCCACTACTTGATCATTTGCATTTCCCCGGGTGCATGGCCTACTTTAGCAGTTACTGGTGGATAAAATTTTAGAGACTCAAAGAGTCTTTTCTGGCTTCTTTTGCCTTTTGTTACCTAGGGGTAAATAATCATAATCGACAGACACAAATTAAAAGTAGCTTGCAAAGAACATTGGGGAATGGTGGATGGTGACAGAGTACATGGTATTAAACCAAAGAATAATCCCAAATTCCACTAGAGGAAGAGGACCTTAGAAGACATCCCTACCAATCACCCTTGTGCCTCTTAATTCCTTTCACCTTTTCCTACCGAATGCTTTCAAGTGTTTTCACCTCTATATGGGAATTCTCCTAAGTGTTCGTTTTCATGAAACCAAAAGCAATTATTTAAAGACTTGCTGTCATTGCTAAAGTTGTGTCTTTCTATAAGGTTGCTATGGCTCAGATCAGACTATTGAGTTGTGAGCCAAGAAAAGCAGAATGATCCATAATACATGGTGAATCACAATCATAAATTGAATGCCCACTTGATAGTTCATAAAACTACTCCAGACATAATGATTATTGAAATTCTGACTATGAGAGAATGCAATGGCAATAAAGGGTATGTGGGAAGGGAATAATACAAAAGAGATGCTCAAAGCACATAAAGATAAAGAATAAATCATTTCCTTTGTGACTGCTGTACTTACTGCTCCTCGTTGTCACCACACCTGGGCAAATAACGGGTTGTGATAAATAATCAGCCAATGGGCACAAATAAGTGTTTTCATGTTGGTGTTTCCTCCTCCACCTCTTCCTTCTCTTCTTTCATTTCTTCTCTTCTTATCCATCTTTATTTTTTTGAATGGCTATTTCACACATTCTGCCAAACATACATAAAACCTCTTACTTGGGCCTTCACTGAAGACACCTTTATAACAGATACCAAGCTGAGATCAAGAATACATGAGTAGATACTTATTTAAAATAAAATTAAAAGATTACTCTAAAAATGTGCTTAACACTGCACTATTCAAATATTTTGAAGTACCTTAAGCAAGAGCATTTGAATGACCTGTAATATCCTAATTTGTGATAATTGCCACAGTTATATCCAAAGTTATTTTCACCATATCTTATGTGGGCATGTAGGCCATAAGGCTTTTCAGGTACAAATTGCTGGACAGTTACTGATGAGAGGAAGGTCATAATAATAGGTTTACAGATATCTGGGCTGGCTTGGGGACCATTTAGAGGGAACCATTTTGGCTTATTGTTATAAAGATGATAAGGAAGTAGTTTAAGGTAGTTAGAGACAAGCAAACAAAAGACAGGCAAACAGAGCTATATAACTTCTACTTTCACTTCCTGCCTACTCCGTTACTTCTAGCACTATGGGAGAAATAACATGATTGGAATGACCGAAAGGTTAGGGAGTGGGCAAGGTTTACCTGGTAGAAAGTAGATTGAACACTGTTGGTTAACCTTTTTGAAAGTGAAAAGTTGTAACATTTAACAAAATACCAAATTGACAGTAGGGGTGGGAAAGGACTCAAATTGCATTTGGTCATGGTTTTTTTTTTCTTCTTCCTAAGTGTGTATCTTTTATTAAGAGAGAAAGACAGAATTGAGATGGAGGAGTGGGGTGGGCAGGGGTTAGTGCAGAGGGAAAAAGACAGAGGGAATTGTTTGCTTGAAAACTGAATGTCTATGATGATACTTCTGCAGCTATAGTTGCTCCAAATGTTATACAAGAAATCAGTAAGATTCTAAATTGTATTCAATCAATAAGTATTTCTTGAGCATTTATTCTGTGTCAAAACTGACTTTACAAAGCTCAAATATCTTTCCTTTTAGCACGTAAGACTTCTTCACCTGAGGACTGTAGATTTTTAAAAGGTTTGTATAAATGGCATCTGGTCTCAGTAAACTTAAAAGGTCTGACACCAGTTACAGCTCCTTAGAATAAGCAGACTGGTGAGATTAAGAAACAGAAAAGAAAGAAAGAAAAAGAAAGAAAGAAAGAAAGAAAGAAAGAAAGAAAGAAAGAAAGAAAGAAAGAAAGAAAGAAAGAAAGAAAGAAAGAAAGAAAGAAAGAAAGAAAGAGGAAAGAAAGAAAGACAGAAAGAAAGAAAGAAAGAAAGAAAGAAAGAAAGAAAGAAAGAAAGAAAGAAAGAAAGAAAGAAAGAAAAAGGTTACACACAAACAAATACATGCAGAAACACCATAAAGATACTTTGTGATTTGACAAACAGCAATAATAACCTCTTTACTATTTGCTGGATATATGTAATATTAATAAAACTACCTCGACTGTAAACTTACCTTTAGTTAAAAAACAAATTCATGAGATAATAGGATAAAAGATTTGAAATTGAAGTTGATATTTAGAGTAATCTACCCATAAATTCTAAGTTCAAGGACACTATTTCTGGAGGACAAGTATAAACGGAATTGACATTCAGAACAAGGGGGGGTGTCTTGAGTCGTCAAGTTGGTCAATACCACGGACAAGACTTGAAAATCGGGAAATGTTAAAAGGATTGGAACAAGAACAATGGCCCCTTCTTGAAAATGGTAAGTTATCTGTACAGCATAAACAGGAATTAGAATGCCAATTCAAACAAAAATACCTCAGGTTTTCTGCCAATAATGAATTTCATTTACATATTCTTACCAAAACCAATTTTTTTTAGAGATCTAAGTTCAAGTATTAGTTTATTATACTTAAATTTTGTTGCCTAATATATTGATAATGACAAGACTGTTTAAATCAATTCAGAATTTCTCTTCTGTTTTTATATGGTTTCTGGTTCTCTTCTCTAAACAAATGATTTTCATAGGTTTTAGATAAGCAATTTAACTTTGGTGTGTTCACTGAAATCACAACAATTCTCTTTTTCATATCATCTGGTACACCTCAAAATTGGGCATGTTGGACTTCCCCGGTGGCACAGTGGTTAAGAATCTGCCTGCCAGTGCAGGGGACACGGGTTCAAGCCCTGGTCCGGGAAGATCCCACATGCCGCGGAGCAACCAGGCCCGAGTGATGCAACTACTGAAGCCCGTGTGCCTAGAGGCCGTGCTCTGCAACAAGAGAAGCCACCGCAATGAGAAGACCGTGCACTTCAACAAAGAGTAGCCCCTGCTCGCCGCAACTAGAGAAAGCCCGCGCACAACAAGGAAGACCCAACGCAGCCAAAAATAAATAAATAAATGTATTTTTTTTAAAAATTGGGCATGTTCCTTTAATAAGGAGGATTGGTAAGTGTCTTGGAGAATATCAGTCAGAAGAGAAATATTTATCTGACTTTTTTTAAAGAACAAGGCAAATATGGCATACCTCTGATCTGAACAAGTAAATGGAAAGGGTTTTGGCTTACTCATTTTAAAAAGCTGGGAAGAATAAAGTATTGAGTAGATTCCTGCCTTTCTTAAATGAACTGTACCACTGAATAACCAAATGAGAACAAATTTCTCTGTATAGAGGTATTTCAGCTAATAAATGGAGAAGGAATAAGATAATTATAATATCCACTTTGCAATCCCTAATTAGATAGGAAATCTAAATAATGCACAGCAATTTGTGTTAACATCAGAAAGAGAGGCAACTAGATATTACATGCCTCCTGATGGAAGCACATACCACTCTCTGAAGTATCCTTGCTACAAAAATCTAAACAGAATCTTTTCAAGCCTCTAGATACAACTACCTAGTCAGGGGAAACACAGAGGACAGAAGAATTCCGGGGATATAATCAGCAAAATCCTGACTATGGGAAACTATAGAACAAACAACCTCGTTTTTTTCAACAAAGAAATGTAAGGGAAGTTTAAAAAAAAAAAAGAGGGGGGGGGCAGATAGAGAGGGAACCTATAGAGTAAAAGGGATTTAAAAGATACACCAACAAATCACTTTTTTTAAAAAAAAGTGTTTTTTTAAAATTATGACATTTAGATATCTGAATATAGAAGAGTGAAAGTGCTGATGCTAGTGATAAGATGTGTAGATTCCGTATGTGCCATTCAAACAACAAAAAAATGGAAATCATTAGGCATGTCAAAGATTAGCAATCTTTGGGGGACTTCCCTGATGGCGCAGTGGTTAAGAATCTGCCTTCCAGTGCAGGGGACATAGGTTCGAGCCCTGGTCCGGGAAGATCCCACATGCCGCGGAGCAAATAAGCCCGTGCGCAACAGCTACTGAACCTGTGCTCTAGGACCGAGAGCCACAACTACTGAACCCGCATGCCACAACTACTGAAGCCCGTGCACCTAGAGCCCGTGCTCTGCAATAAGAGAAGCCACCACAATGAGAAGCCCGCGCACCGCAACGAAGAGTAGCCCCCGCTCGCTGCAACTAGAGGAAGCCCGCACGAAGCAATGAAGACCCAACGCAGCCAAAAATAAATAAATAAATAAATAGAAGGAATCACTGGCTTCAAGTGGATACTTAAAGGAGTCAAGGCACTCAACTGTAAAGGAAATGAACAAAATTAAAACTACATGTAAAATGTTGGAAATTACACCACTAAAATTTGTGTCCACGTTTATTTTTTAGTTCTCTGAGAATGGAAACCTTCTTATAACATTTAAGTCTGTTGTTTGGATTTTACACATTTAATTTGTATGCATGTTTTAAAGAATTCATTAAGTATAAAAGTGCTGTGTTTCCTTTGCCTGAGTTGTGTGTATAGGCTAGTGTCACAGCCACAACTTTCTGGAGTCCTGGGATTGCTTCCTCTGCTTGCTCCTTCGCGCTTGCGGGTGTTAAGAGCTCCCTGAGGTTGCTAGCTCCAGGATTCTTCACCATCGTTTCTTGATCTCCCTAAACCCCGTCAAATCTTTGTGAATATTCCCTTCATTACATTCTCCTTAATTATCCCGTTTGAGTTAGTCATCTGTTTCCTTTTGGGACGGTCACTGATAAACCAGGCAAGAGAACCCTGAAGAAGTAAAGTGTTCTTAAAACCAGCTTGGACATGGTCTCAAGATCCCGGACTTACTTAACCTGCCATGATTTTGTAGCAGAATGTGAGGGAAAATATGCCTGTAATGGAGATGAAGCATATATATTTCTAATATTTTTTTAGTACCATTAAGATTTTGTTTATAATTAGTGTAGTAATTTTCATTCATGTCAACAAGAATGGGCAAACTGAAGATGGTGTGTTCCTCATTCACATATTTCATTTCCTTCCTGGTTTGTTAAATCTCCACTGAATGTACAAAGACCATCCCTTTAAAAGGAACAGTAGAACCTGGGATTAATTCCATGAAATTAATCTAATCTATGCTCTATGTCTGACATTCTGGATGATTTTACTACTCCTTATCTCTACTTATCTTTTAAATGAGAATAACTTTATCTGAGTCTGGACTAAATTAATTAATAGTTTAAAAATCTGCCTTTTTTTTCCTCTTCTCCAAAGACACAAGATAATTACGATTGTGGGTTTTAAAAGTTCTAATAATTAAAAAAAAAACTCTGTACTTTTAATCCTGTCTCCTTATTGCCTGACACTGAACTTTTCTCATGATAGGGCTGAGCCTTGGGCTCTGAGAAAAGAAGAGTTCCATTTGAAAATAGAACGCTGAATTTAAAATATCCCTAAGGCTATTCATTTCTACTTTGTTATATTGTTAAGGCAAGAGGGGAATTTACTCTTACATACATCTCCTGTAAATCACTATTGGACAGTTGAATCAGCTTCTCCTTACTTCCGGCTTTCTTCAGGCAAAAAAAAAAAAACACCTTTTGATTAGTTTCCTTTCTTTTCCAGTGCGGTCATTGTGGTGAGGCAAGGCCTCCTCAGACAGTCACCCTCGAGCCATTCTCCAAATGCTACTCACTTTGGGTTATTTTCTGCTGCCACCACCAAGTTTTTAAAAGAACGTATGGGTAGAAGGTGGGGGGAGGGGGGGAATCCATGGTAAAGTAGCTGCTTCTCCTCCAAAAGCCACACCCACTCTCTCTCCAGTGCTGCAATGTAAGGCACAAGACGGCCCATGGTCCATTGGCGCTGAGCACTGGGCGTGGCCTTGGAAGACCTCGTCTGTGTGGAGATCAACCTTATGATCTTGAGCAAGTCATTGCTCCTGAGTTTCAGTCTCCTCAAATGTGAATTGAAGAGAACACTCTCGCCTGGCAGACCTCAAAAACTTCGGCGAGATTCAAATGAGCCAATGTGCATTCTGCTTGCTCAACATTGGTAAACCCAATGTACTGTTGTCATCATTTCTGGGGTTTTGTTTAGGAATTCTAAACTGAAGTATTTTAATCAATCTCCCAGTCACCTGCCATTCAATATTCTGGACTCTGTTATCCGAAAGATGATCCCAGACCCAACCAGTCATTCAGTGCCTCTCTTTTGTGGGGTCTCTCTCTCCGCTTCACCCCCCTTTCTCTCTCTCTCTCTCTCACACACACACACACACACACACACACACACACACACACACACACACACACACCATTTCCCTGGGGGTGGAGGGAAGGAAGAATATTTTTCTGATTTAAAGGACTTTCCCTTCAGCTTCAGCCATGCTTGCTTGCCCTCCAGTCTCATGAACCACCACCTCAACTGCTGGTCCCAGATTCCACCTGCAGAAATTTCCTGCTTAGGTATCTCA
This sequence comes from Eschrichtius robustus, assembly GCF_028021215.1. Taxonomy (NCBI): domain Eukaryota; kingdom Metazoa; phylum Chordata; class Mammalia; order Artiodactyla; family Eschrichtiidae; genus Eschrichtius; species Eschrichtius robustus. Next base: position 61,315,951 of record NC_090829.1, on the reverse strand, counting down.
CTCAGCCCTCAGAGCTGGATCTCTGGTCTCAGTCAGCACCTCCAAGGTTCCTCACTCATCCTTGAAAAGCCCCTGTCTTTGAAATCTGTCTCCTCTCCTAGAGGGAGAGGTGCTGCTCCCCTGGGGACGTCTCCTCTGTCCCTCTTTCTCACAGAGACCTGTTTCTTTGCCGAAATTTCTTCTCAGAGGACATTAGCTAGAATATCAGCACATCTGCATCTAATTAAAATTCCACTTTTCTCTGCCTCAGGTTTCCTGAACACACCCAGACACCACACTGATTTTTGGAGAGTTTGCTGCAGACAAACCCTTAGTAATATTGCCCCAGTTTGCTCCCATCTTCTGTCCACTGAGGCAGCCCCTCAGATTGCTTGTTCACAAGCCTTTATGACTGCCAAGTCTTAACATAAAGGAAGGGTTGTGCTCGCCTCAGGAATTGTTTTGTTTCTGTCTTATGGACACATGAATTGTGCCATTAATCAACGTTTCTTATTCATTTTAGTGGCAGGAAAGCTTAGACCAAACTTTCTCCCAACCCCCATGTTATGGACTGAATTGTGTCCTCCCACAGAATCATATGCTAAAGCTTAACCCTCAGGCTTAGAATGTGATTGTACTTGGAAATGGGGCTGCTAAAGAGATGATTAAGTTCGAACAAGGCCATTGGAGTTGGTCCCAATCCAATCTGACTGCTGTCCTTACAAGAAGAGATTAGGACACATAGGGAGACACCAGGGATGTGCATGGGCAGAGAAAAGACCACGTGAAGACACAGCAAGAGGTTACCATCTGCAAGCCAACGAGAGGGGCCTCAGAGGAAACCAACCTTGCTGACACCTTGATCTTGGACTTCCAGCCTCCAGAATTGTTAAGAGAATACACTTCTATTGTTTAAGCCACTTAGTCTGTGGTATTTGTTATGGCAGCTTTAGCACATTAATATAAATTTTGGTTCCAAAAAGTGGGGCACTGCTGTAACAAACACCTAAAAATGCGGAAGTGGCTTTAGAACTGGTTAAGGGATAGAAGCTGGAAGAGTTTTGAGGCACATGTGAGAAAAGTCAAGATTGCCTTGAAGAGATTGTTGGTAGACACAGACATTAAAGGTGATTGAGGTGAGGTCTCAGACAGAAATGAGGGACATGGTATTGCACACTGGAAGAAAGGCGATTCTTATTATACAGTGGCAGAGAACTTGGCTGAATTGTGGAAAGTAGGATTTGTGAGTGATGAACCTGTATATTTATCTGGAGACATCTCTAAGCAAAGTATCGTAGGTGTGGCCAGCTTCACGGTTACTGCTCACAGTAAAATGCGAAAGGAGAGAGATAGATTGACGGAATTGTTAAGCAAAAAGGAACCAGAACTTGAAGATTTGGAAAATTAGCCTATCTCTATTGCAAAAATCTGAGAAAGTGTGTTTTGGAGAGAACATCAAGTGTGTTACTGGACAATCACTCCATAAAGAGACTAAGGGTGTGACTCATGCATCCACTCAGCCATGTCAGCAGAATCCAGGAACAGAGATGGAATGCACAGCAGAAACACTGCCAGCTTGTACTAAAGGTGACAGAGACGGGACAAAATGAAGGAAGGCTGTTGGACTTGAACTGCAACGTCAGCTCTTCCCCAGGTCTCCTGCCAGCCCACTCTGCAGATTTTGGACTTGCCAGACTCCATAGTCATGTTAGCCAACACACACACACACACACACACACACACACACACACACACACACACACACTCATCCCATTGGTTCTATTTCACTGGAGAACCTTCACTAATACACCCCACCCTTAGCAAGTATAGAGATCTATACTTTTATCCTGGCCTGATTCCTCTTTTGTGTTTTTGAAATGCCCATATCTTTGTTTTATTTTATTTCTTCTCACCTACATTTAATATAACTTACTGCATTCTATGTAATTGTGTGAGCCAATTTATATCCTCTGGAATAAAAAGGCTGTAATCAAACTATGAACAAACTACCCCTTGGACATGATCACTCTTTCCTCAGGTTCCTAGTCTTTACTACAATGAATAGATAATGCCAGGAACTCTGGTATAGGTGAAGTAAGTGTGTGAAACTTTTTGCTAAGCTTTTCATAAGATGAATTTAGACTCTCTATAGCAAATGTCCTATTGTCATCTTCACATGACCCTATTATTCCTCCAATTGTTATCCTTACTTATTTTTAAGTAAAAGATTAACACTTGGTGCCAGACTGATTAAGATTTTTAAATATCTTAGGAACTGGCTTCTAACTGCCATCATTTATAGGAAGATGGAAGTCGGGCTTTTTGCACAAGAAGTGTAAGATATCAATGTTGGGAGAGTCACAAAGGAAATGAGAGAGTCATTTCAGTGGGAGAAATAAGGAAGAGGAAAGGTGTGAGAAACAGAGGCTTTTTAGGGAGGTTCTCAGGAAAGTGAAGTTCACAGGCCCCGTGCATATGCTGAGAGGCCTGAAGATCTGAATTCACAGAGGGGACACTCATTGCCCTTACAGACAACGTCTAGCTGCCAGTATTAGCTGAGGCAGCCTACCTCAGTTCAGCATTCGTGAATGACACACACATAATGGATCGTTACACAAATTTGTTCCCAAGATAATCATGGAGTAATATAAAAGTACTCCTCTGAGCAACAGCTATTGCTGTTTGTTAATAACAATCCAGCCATTAGAGTGTTCTGAAAAAATTATCATCAAGGCATTTAGTGTGAAAAAGATACCCTTCTTTAAAAACTAATATCAGATCACAGAAATGTTCTGATAATTTACTCTTGGAAAAAGGGGGCAGGTTTGCTACTGCTAAAAACTTCAAAGTTGTTTTGTCTTAAACCGCATGTGATCTTTAAATGGGGGACAGGGGAGCCACACCCAAGGAAATTTTGTGAAGGTGCCGTGCTTTCTTTTTCCAATATTTCTCTAGAATTTTCAACCTCATTGTATGTGATAATTCCTACCTGACTGTATTGTACTAAACCATGTTCTTTTCTTGCCTCCAACTGTGGTAATGGGAAATAAACAAGGCTGATATTTACAACTCCATTTTCTTACTTACTGAAAAATTCTGTGATTTTGTTCCCTGATTGGATTCACACAATTACTGGTTTGCTATTTTCCGAGCTATTGAGCTCAGGTTGCAACGAGATCAGCATTCGACAGCCAGGGTTGCTCACTGGAACGATAACTTCCTGTGGCATAATTCCCACATCATCATCACTGATTTCCAATAGCGAACGGCAACCTAATTTTTAGATTTTAGAGCTCACTTACATATGTTTATTACTCCTAATGTGGGAGACTTATTTGAAAAATAACTACAAGGAAACAAGCGAGTATTTGTTCATCCATGTGTCATCCAAATTGTCCCTTGGGATGTTTTTGCTTCTTCCAAAAATGGAAAACTATATGAATCTTCACATATTTAATTCTGAGGCTTTGGTATGATAATTTTAGGCAAAGGGATGATTTGGCAGTAATGTAGAGTTTCAACATGCCATTACGTCATCCTGTGATATACAGAAAAGTTCTGTATTAAGTGCCACAGACAAGAGCCTGTTATAATATTTGCAAAGATGGTTTTTGTCAAATTACAGTAAAAGGGTGCTATTTTTCAAACTTAACCATTTACTTTGGTGTTAAGAGAGAAGCTTCAGGTGGCAAGAATTATGGGGCATTAGTGTGTGTGTACGAGTACACAAAAGTTTGGAGATCACTAAATGAGTTAATGTTGCTGAAATATATATGCATCTCTTCTCTGCCAGCAGATTCACATTAAAATCTGGGGAAAATAAACTTAAAATTAGAGGCTAAGTTCCAAATAGAAATGGAGCTGAGTTGCGATCTCCACGACTCACACCGAATTGTCATATCTTGTTGTTTGGTCCATTAGACGCTGAACAACATGGTGCACTTTTGTTGGTGTTACTAGGATGCTTTGTTTGAGGATTCTGAGAATCTGTCCAGTATTCTTTGAAGTACTGAGTAACATCAGTTCATCTCAAAGATCACTTGTGTCTAGTAGCAAAAGGTCCAGAAGTCAACGTCTGATATAAGTAACTTTAAACTTGCAAAAGAAGTGAATTGTATTCATTCTGGGGTTCACCTTGGGGTATATGAATGCTTTCATATGCTCTTGAATCAGCATGATTTTGTAAAGTCTGCAGTGACTAGACTGAGAAAACCACCAAAAATGCTACAGAAAATATTTAATACTCACCTTTTTACTTTATTTAGTGTGCTACAGTGTGAACTCCGAAATGCATTTAATATAATATCAAGAGCTGTCTGATACATTTAGAATCCTCATCCTTTTTTTAAAGCTTTCATGACATGGGTTCTTCTTACCAGATTCTTCCGAGCCCCATCCCTCATTTCCACATGTCCGACACTTGAAATTTAAATCTTAAACCATTGTTTTCCACAAAGTTCAAGATTTTAAAATCTATCTTACGTTTTTCAGTAAAAACACTACTATCAGTAATGGTTTTGCCATTTACACACATTAAAGTCTCCTAAAAATCAGTACTTCCCCAAATGCAAGATTGAAAACCATAATTTCTGAATTGGTGGCATTCCCTTCATCTCTCATAGTTTTCAATTTGTTGCTCACTCTGCATTTTGAAAGCTTTTGGTTCAGTTGCCAAAAAAATGCATTGAAAAAATAAATCCTTTTTGTAAGTCCCCTTAGGCTCCATTATGAGTCACTTGAAACAGAATCAAATTTCCCTGAGAGGGTATTTTTCCATTGTTATAGGGAGAAATAGATAAAATAAGAAATTGGAGAGGGAAAGCAAAATAACTAAAATTAGCTTTATGAAACCATAATTTTTAGAATGTATTTCCAAAAACTTTGCAAGAAGCATCAATTCTTCACTTTTCAATTTTATGAGAAAGAGTGGATCTAAAATATTCTTCACATGCCTTCCCAATTTGAAGGTGTTATTAACAAAACTGTTTTCTACATTAGACTTTCTGTCATCCATATTCTTTACTTTGTGCTCATTGTGGGATGACGGTATATCTTGAATGAAGAAGACTTAGAACCTGCAATTAGTATTTATATTAAAAAAATTAGGTCTATACTTGTGAGATCTGACAAGTAACTTTATGAATAAACATCTCCTTGGAGCAGGAACTGCGTTTTATTCATAATTGTGTCCCTACTCCTAACTTTTAGCCCAGTACCAGACTCATAGCAGGCCCTCAATAGGTATTTGTTGAAAGAATGAATCAGTCTTGTTTTTATTTATAACCGTGTATTAGACAGCTTAACCTAATTATTAGAGCTATCCTCTTACTTGAGCTATGTATATTTATATTTTTCCTCCAAGATTTTACACAGATTTCACATTTTCTTGATTTGGGATTAAATTCAGAAGTCTAAAAATTGCTAGAAAATACTATGGTTTTAAAGGAAGACTTCTCCTCAGGCAATTTCCCAAGTCTTTACAGTAAAAGTTTTCATCCAGACATTACCAGACCTTTTAAAAACCCTGACATGGCACTCTCCTGTGTCAATTTTCATGCTTCATCATGAGAACAGGATGGGTGATGTTATTAAAGGACTTTCTGTTAATTCATAAGCTTTGAAAGCCATTGGGTCCCAAGTATAATGATATTATTGCTAAAATTTTGCTTTTTGATCTACAGTACATTTTATAATGAATCTGCACAGAATGAAGAAAGATAAGCATTATGATCAAGTCATTTTGCATACAAAAGACTAAGTAAGAAGTTAAAACAAGATAATCTGACATTTTTCTTTAGATCAGCTATAACCAAACGCAAAGTATGGCAGTCACAAGGATCAAACTCTCAAAGGACAACATATTTTAACACTAAGAATAATGAGATAGAATCATGGAAAGCTCAAATAATTATTTCAATAAGGAAAGGCATTTTGATAATAACAAACGAACAAAAACTCTGTTGGGTAACAAAGGCTTTAAGGTTGATTTGGGGGGTTTTTTTACTCTCATGTATTAGATTCCCTGAATAGCAAAACTAATATCTTATTAATATGAAACCACTAATGCCATAATGAGTGTTATGAAGTATTAAAATCATTACCCACTGAGATAATGCTGGATAATCACTAAGCTGAGTGAATGCTTCCATCTGAATCAACAGTGTGCTCAGTACATCCATTTGGGAAGGTTGGTCCCAAGTGGTTAGGGCCGATTTTTATAGTATGTTTCCATGACAAAACCCCTAAATAGGAAGAAATGACCATCTTTATTTTATCTCTTAAGGAAATATGCAAAAAGCATGATCCACTCACCAGTGCTTCATAGTACCAGAAGAAAACTCAAATTCAGTTAGGATGGTTATTTGGTTCAAGAAAATTGGCAGATTATGATTTTTTTCTTTCTATTTTAGTCTTGCAGCTATATAGACAGTTTAAGGCACACTACTGCCACTTGAATTCAGAAATTAGATAACACAAATGTAAGCCCACAGAAATTCTGAGTGCTACATCCATGTCAAGCATAATTAATGCCTTTTATTATGACTAATAATTTATTAGCATCATTGATATCTCTCAACAGACCTGATGTACACTTTCAGGTCAGTAGAAGAGTCATGTTAAGAGCCAGATCAGCCCTGTCTTCCTGGTTCCCCCAAGGTAAAATGGTCCTTTGCTCCACTTAGCCCTAAAATCTTGGACCCAGGAAGTCAGCAAGTAAGGGACAACTGTGACCTTCAAAGTCAATAAGTTTCACCTGTACACAAATTTCAGAGGACAACTGCTCCCTGATACTGTGCTAAAAAGTATATATGTGTGTGTGTGTGTGTGTGTGTGTAAATAATGTTAAAAGTGGCTTAATAAGAAGTGACTTAATGTTATTCCTCTTCTTATACTCACAAGTTATATAATATCACATTTTATGTTTAAATATTTTTAAAACTCTATATGGAGGTTCCTTAAAAAACTAAAAATAGAACTACCATTAGACACAGCAATCCCACTACTGGGCATATACCCTGAGAAAAACATAATTCAAAAAGACACATGCAACCCAATGTTCATTGCAGCACTATTTACAATAGCCAGGACATGGAAGCAACCTAAATGTCCATCAACAGAGGAATGGATAAAGAAAATGTGGTACATTTATACAACGGAATATTACTCAGCCATAAAAAGGAATGAAATTGGGTCATTTGTAGAGACGTGGATGGACCTAGAGACTGTCATACAGAGTGAAGTAAGCCAGGGAGAGAAAAACATATATCGTATATTAACTCATATATGTCGAATCTAGAAAAATGGTACAGATGAACCTATGTGCAAAGCAGAAATAGAGACATAGATGTAGAGAACAAACATGTGAACACCGGGCAGGGGAAAAGGGGTGGGATGAATTGGGAGACTGGGATTGACATATATATGTCGCTGGGTATGAAACAGATAACTAGTGAGGACCTGCTGTGTAGCAACGGGGAACTCTACTCTGTGCTCTGTGGTGACCTGGATGAGAGGGAAATCCAAAAGGGAGGGGATATGTGTATACATATGGCTGGTTCACTTCACTGTGCAGCAGAAGCTAGCATAACATTGTAAAGCAACTATACCCCAATAAAAAATAAATAAATATAAAAAAATTAATAGAATAAAAAAATAAATATTTTTAAAACTCTAAGACATTTAAACTTTTTAAAGAGTATCATACAAAATTAAAAATCAACTTCTATTTTGAGATCATTTATACTGCAATGAAAATGTACATGTTTCTCCCCTTCAAATTTAAAACTGTGTGAGATTACAGCAGAAGGAGAATGACATAACTGAACCAGTTATCTGGAAAAGTTCAGGCTAAAGTTGCTTTCCTCTCAGTTCTCAGAACTCTTCCCATTATATATATTTAATCTAGGAAAACCTGTTTTCTTTATTATTATATATCACAGAGCCTCTCAAAAAATATATAGATAAAATGAATACATTCATTAGGTATTTCCTGAATGTCCTTCAGAGAAATCTTAAGTTGGACAATGTATATTAATCAGAAATTGGTGCTTCATTCTGACAATAAACACTGTTTAATAAACCACGTAAAATACTGTTGGTCATAAAATGAATTCTGGAATTGTAAACATTTCAGGTTTGTTCGGGTTTTTTTCCAGTAGAATGTGTTCTCTGCAATTGCTGAGAAATCATAACTGGAAAGAAGGCTAAGCTCCTTGTTGAATATTTCCAAGTATTGGATTAACAGGTAAAATGAGAATCACACTTTCAATAACTGTTGAGCATGTGGGAACACGTGGATCCATCCCTAAGTCTTTGAGTGATGTCGGTTTTACCACTTCCTTTTACAGTGTAACTTCATGTTTTTGACACGAGAAAAATAAACCCCTAACAAAAACCATTTGCTTTTAGGCAAATCCAGTCTATTTGGAGAGATTTGTGCTGGTCTCTAACATCTGACTTACTATAAATGACAATAACAACTTTCATTAATTTCCTTCTCCCTCCAAGATTCTGCCATAAAGCTCACAAATTCTGAAAGCATTTGAATGTATTGTGATACTGCATCTTTAGCTGCCAACCTAGATCTAACCCAGTACACATTCTGTATAGACTGGCTGAAAGTACTTGGCTCAGGCACCCATCATGTTAACATTTTTTCTTTCTCCTTCCCTTCCTGCCTTCCTCCCTTCTATGCTTCCTTCCTTCCTCTCCTTCCCCCGCCCCTTTTTTTGCAACTCTTAGTAAAAGGTCATTATCCCTGTCTAGACTTTTCTCGTAATAGTCTGTGCTTTTCAGAACAAATGTTATGTTAAAGAACTGGTCCCAATAGTATTCACTTTGGTCTCTGATTTCTCTCCTTTCTGGCACTCAGCACTTATGTGAAAGATTTTATATAAACATATACTTTTCATACAGTCTTTTTGCAAGGTGACTTTGGGTCCATTTGAACTTGTTGGATTTAAAATATCCTTGGCAGAGAAGGGAGGCAGGTGGGGGGAGGAAAGAAATAAGTGAGGAAGATTAAGAGGTATAAACTTCCAGTTGCAAAATAAATGAGTCACAGGTCTGAAATGTACAGTGGGGGGAATATAGTCCATAAGTATGTAATATCTTTGTATGCTGACATATCGTGACTAGACTTATTGTGGTAATCATTTTGAAATGTATGGAAATATCAAATCACTCTACAGTATTGTATAACAGGAACTAACACAGTGTAGTAGCTCACTGATATTTCAAAAACAAACTCATAGAAAAAGACAGAATTGTGGTTACCAGAAACAGGGGGTGAGGGGAGGGGGTATTGGATGAAGGTGGTCAAAAGGTACAAACTTCCCGTTATAAGATAAATAAGTACCAGGGATGATAACATGGGATTACAACATGATAAATGTAATTAATGCTGTTGTGTGTTACATATGAAAGTTGTTAAGAGAGCAAACCCTAAGAGTTCTCATCACAAGGAAAGCATGTTTTTCTATTTCTTTCATTTTGTATCTCTATGAGATGACGGACGCTCACTAAACTTACTGTGATAATCGTTCCAGGATGTATGTAAGTCAAATCCGTATGCTGTGCACCTCAAACTTATACCGTGCTGTTACGTCAGTTGTATCTCAATAAAACTAGAACCAAAAGCATGAAATAGAATATCCCTGGCAGGAATTTATTTTTCAGAGGGAGTCTAAATAACCGGATGGAGGAAATATCTAGGATGTTTCATCCAAGGATGGGGAATCGGAGGAGAACTTTGCCCAGGGAGCAGAGGCCCATAGATGGTGATGGGCAGTAGCCAGAGACAGAAGGCAGGGCACTAGCACTTTCTCAGTAGCCTCAGTCACTTTGTGGCCCTGGCAGTTTCTCTGTTCTGCTCACATTATTTATTGTGTGCTTTAGCATTTTCACATCACCAGGTTTCTCTCACACACTGCCATTACAGCCAAGCTCAACACTCATCAAGAAGCCAGAGGGATGGATGAACCTGTCAAAAGGTCTTGGAGGGTAGATGGGAACTGACTAAAGATCAGAGTCACTTGTTCTCATAATGGAGTTTTAAGTGGAGCTTGCATACTTTTGCCGTGTAAAAGAAAAGAGAGTCATCTTGATCAGCGGTCCCCAACCTTTTTGGCACCAGGGACCAGTTTTGTGGAAGACAATTTTTCCACGGACGGGGGTCGGGGGGAGGAGCGGGATGGTTCAGGCAGTAACGCGAGCGATGGGGAGCGATGGGGAACGGCAGATGAAGCTTCGCTCGCTCGCCCGCCCACCGCTCACCTCCTGCTGTGCGGCCCAGGTCCTAACAGGCCGCGGACAAATACTGGTCTCCGGCCCAGGGGTTGGGGACCCCTGATCTAGATAGTCAACATATCCTTAACGGCCCATCCCACCTGGGCTGCTGTGTCAGGGCCTAAGAATTGCAGTACTGTTCATTGTGTTGTATGTCTTGTAATTAGGGTGACCAGGCATTTGGCATTGTCTGATAGTTCCAGTTTAAAATATTTTATTCTGTGTCTCCATAAGTACATTTATGATTAACATTTCAAAGCACAAAAAATAGACACACTTTAGCTCTTGAAACTGAATAGTGTTATAACATGAAAAAGTACTCTCCCTAGAGAAACAACTGAGGACTTGTCCCCAGTCCTTCTGTGCGGGTCCTGCTGTTCCCCACGGGACAAGGAAGCCCAGATGGAAGCAAGGATGATCACATAATGCTTCGGAGCATCATAAAAGCATCTTAGAACTGGACAGACCTGGGTTCAAATCCCCACTTTTCCACTAACTATTGTGTGAACTTGACCTTGTTACTTACTCTCTAAGACTTAGTTTGTGGATCTCTTAATTGGGAATACCTACCTGTGCCTTAGGGGGTTATTATAGACATAGAATAAGGAAATGGATATAAAAAACAGTGTCTCTCACACAGTCAATGCAAACGTAGAGCTATAATTCACTTGCTGGGATGAAAGAATTTCAAATTTATGAAGAACTTAAAAGGCCTATTCACCAAAGAATATGACAGAACTTTTCAGGCAGCTTTATGCAATCTCACTACAAAAATGGAGCTCCTTCCCAACTCCATCTTCACTGGCTACCACCACCTTATTCAGAAGAAATTGAATGTTTTAACCCCATTTAGTCCTCTGCCCTTTCTATGCCAGTACTAACAGAAGTGCCCACTTTTTACAAACACGAAAGTTGAGCCATAGGGAAGTGTTCAGTGGTGGATGGCAGTCTCAGACAGAAGTAATACTTTGTTTCTCTAGAGGGTTAAATCCTCAGTATCCTATTAATCCCACCTCCCCCATGCATACAGTCTTGTGACTAATCCCAACCCCCAGTAGTTATAGACATATCCCATCTAAAACTCGTTATGAATTCAGACCTAGGCAGCTAGACTCACCCCACATTGAAACCTCGACCACGGATGCCTTCTGTGCTGAAGCAAAGCCTTTACAGAGTGTTTCAATAGCCGAAGGGCTCACTGTCATGCTTGTTAACGTCTTGCTTCAGTACACAGAAAAATTGATTCTTTTTGCAGGTCAAATTATTTTCGTATTTTTCTTTTTTCATGCACAGTAACTCCATTCTTTTACCTGGTCATTTCCTTTAAGAAAGATTCAGGTAGGGGAGCTGCATCTTATTATCTTCTGCCACCAACGCAAGGTGCAAAGACAGTTTAATTCTTAAGGAGAGAATCATTTAAGTGTGACCTATTGTGTTAGTCTGGATGCTTTTCATATTAAGCACTGGGAGTTAAAGAGGTCTTTAATTTGTCTAAACCACATTGATAATTTACATTGAACTCGAAGTGCCCACTGCCTTTTCCAATCAGCTCAGCTATTCCCAGATCTTCTAAGGTGAATTTTAATAGTACAAAACCTTTAGCTAATGTCTCTGAAAGGGATGCCTAGACCAATACAATGGCTCATAGGAAGATTGTCACATGGCTGAGATGACTTCCCCAAATTGTACACCAGTTGCCTGAAAAACATTCCACCTAACTGGAACTCTTAGAACTTAACTTCAACATTGATCTATGTTCATCCATTAACAGTATTATTGAGTTTGTCCAAATATACATAACAGTATAATCCCAGAACTCTGTCTGGCTTATAGAGAACAGGTTTGAGGCAATAGTACAGTCTCTTGCTGTACTATTGAGTGAGATTTTTTATTACCAACCCCAAAAAGGAAACCATGAAACTCATATGGAAAAGGAGTGTAAGAGATGCAATTGATAATAGATGTAGAATCTACCTGCCCACAGGCCATAACTGACCCTTTGAAAGGTGAGCAAAAAGACATAATAAACATGTAATATTAATACTATTCCATAACAAATAATAAAAATAACTAATATTTATTGAGCACTTACAAGGAAAGATGTTTTATCAACATTGTCTTATTGAATCCTCGACATGCCTGGGAGGTATACATTTTTTTTTTATTCCCACAGGAAAGTGAGTCTCCGAGAGATGAGAGTTGCCCAAAGTTCTGAAGTTAGGAAACAGCAAAGCTAAGGTTCAGACCCATTTGACATCAATGTCCATAGCCAGAACTGCGATGCTGGACTGCCGGGGTTCTCAAGAGCGTGAGCTCCCGGGATCTATGTGGCAGTAACCTGGCTTTCTGTTTGCCAACCCTGACAGCAGTGGGCTAGATCAGAAGAGGTACATGGCCCTAAGTCGTACATCTAATAACCACAATGAGGCTTCATCCAGCATGATCCTGCAGCAATTTGTCATGTATGTTTTTGGTCAAGCGGCACCTTGTCGCGCGAGCTGTGCTTTACAGTAATTTTCCATAGTGTGCTCCTTTGATTTAGATCATCCATTGTGACAGAGATTAACATAAAAACCATATTTAAAACAAAATTGTTTGGGGGAGTTTGTGGGCTTTGGGGTTTCCTTTTCAAGCCTCTGTGGGCCCAAACCTGCCTTTGCCAGCTGCTCAGGTGTTGTATTATATTATCATTCTGCTTGTTCTGATACAGGTGGGGTGAATGGGAAGGGATACACGTTCCCGAGGGACCCAGAAATGTCTTCTGCTTTCAATGATCCTTTTTTGTAAAACCTTCTCATGTGAAGGACACTTCTGCTAGACTTCAGACAAAAGGATTCTGAGCCAGGATTTGAAGGAGATACTTCACTTTATCTTTTATTCTTCCCCCAAACTACAGGTGGCCTATCTCTCTCCATTCAGGTCTATGCTTACCTAGCGAGACTGAGAACTGGAAGAATTACTTCTATTGCTCTGATTCAAAGTAACAAAATAATTAAAAAGCTAGAGCATGGTTTTTAAAAATTAACTAAGAACGAGCCCAGAAACCAACACTGCTAGGGTAAGCCTGCCCTGTGTCCAGTGAATCTGTTGGATCTGAAAGAGTTTTTAAATGTACCAAGAGATATAAAAATCTAGGAAAGAGCTGGCCTGGAATAGATAGTCCAGGAAGCCTGTCATGGAGTTTAATTTCCATTTCCCATCTTCCAATCTCCTTCACCCCATCCTCAGCTGGCTCCGTGAAGACCTGAAACAGAAGTGAGAGGAGCAGAAAAGCCTTCATTGTTTTCTCCTCAGGCCCCTCCAGGGCTTGATCTATTTTTCTGGCAAACCCCGAGGCTGGCCACATTGTGGTGGGGCAGGTAGGGGGTAGGGGCTTTGTGGATCCTCCGATGTGTCTTAAGCCCTGTAAATACGATCTTTCGGGCTGTTTCTTTCAGGTGCCACCCCTCTAGTTGAAGGTCAATAGATAGTCTTCCCTGAATGGGAAACACAATGAGCACACTTTATAATTCTAGTGTTTGAGATGACGATGGGCACCCTGAATCACAGGAGAGCCGTGCTCCTTTGGGCTTTTACAATACGTAGTCTGGTGTTTGTGGAGCTCTACCAGTCTGTTCAGTGGGGAGCCCTGGTCCAGTGCGGTCTGAGTCTCATCATGTGACTGTGTCCATCTCATCCTTCAGATCTCACCTGAGAAGTCAAATTCTGAGAGGGGCATTTCATAGTCCTCCTCTTAGCTTCAGTGCTTATTTCTCTCTCCATCAGAGGATGCTGTTTTTTCTTACATGGAAACTTAACACAATTCCATAATTCTTCACTGTTTGTTCTACTTCTTATGGTCTCTTTTTTTCTACTAGAAGATAAGGTTTAAAGGCAGGGCCATGTCCATCTTCTTCGCTACTGTTTTCCAGGGTATGGGATATGGCAGGTGTCCAGTAAATATTTTCTTCATAATAATTTTAAAATAACATTTATAATATGCGTTATACTTCTATGTTCTTTCATGTCTGGCTTTGATATCCACTATGCCATGTGATTCTCACAGTAACACCATGAGATAGGCTGGGCAAATATTGCCTTATGTTTATGAATATAGAAACGAAGTGAGATAATCAGGCTCCTGGAATTCCCATCCTGGTGTAGTCTCCTCCCCCATCAAAGAGTGCTGACATGTATAAACAATCGAATAATGCCAAAATGACAAGTGTAACTTCCAAGGCCATATTATAAAAGATATTTAGGCTTTGCCTCACATTCTTGGATCACTCACATTGGAGGAAACCAACGGTCGCTTTGCAAGGACACTCAAGCAGCCCTGTGAAACACGTGGGAGGAACTGAGGCCACCTGCCACCAGCTCAGGCCAACATATGAGCCACAGAAGTGAACAGTCTTGAAAGCAGATTCTCCAGCCACAATCAAGCCTTCAGATGACTGCAGCCCCGCCAACATTTTGGCTACAACCTCATAAGAGACCAACCAGATATGCTGTTCCTGAATTCTTGACTTACAGACCCCGAGATAATAAATGTTTATCATTTTAAGCTGCTAAGTTTTGGGACAGTTTGTTTTGCAACAATAGACAACTAATATTCCAAGACTCAGAGAGAAATGGTAATTCTTCATCTTCTTTCTCATCTTTCCCCTTCTTTAACTCCAACCTCAGCCTTCCTGCCTTCTGCCAAAGAAACTTGGGATATGTGTGTAGTTAATATAGACCAGAATACAATGTGTAATGTGTGCTCAATATTATTCCAGTTTTCTCTCACTACAGCCTCTTCTAGCAGGTAAATATTACCATTCACATCATCTTGAATAGGAAAACCAAAGGAGACTACTCAAGAAACTAGGCAGCTTATTTCTGTCAAACTCAACTGCCCAATCTTTGTCAAGACCACAGTAGTTTCTGGGCCAAGCCTAGGTGCCCCAGGGAATCCTTTGAAATTTTTTTTTTTTTTAATTTATTTTTATATTTATCCCTGGCTGTGTTGGGTCTTTGTTTCTACGCGAGGGCTTTCTCTAGTTGCGGCAAGCGGGGGCCACTCTTCATCGCGGTGCGCAGGCCTCTCACTATCGCGGCCTCTCGTTGCGGAGCACAGGCTCCAGACGCGCAGGCTCAGTAGTTGTGGCTCACGGGCCCAGCCGCTCCGTGGCATGTGGGATCTTCCCAGACCAGGGCCCGAACCCGTGTCCCCTGCATTGGCAGGCAGACTCTCAACCACTGCGCCACCAGGGAAGCCTTGAAATGTTTTTTTAACATAAAATATTTTAAAACCTATTTAAAGGCATTGATGGTGGGAGGGCAAGGGGTGTTGTGGAAGTTAGAGAGATACCATCTTAATTTGCAATCGGGGCTTTTAAAGACAACATATTCTTATTGGAGTTGATTCAAATATCATTCAAGTATTTACATATTGGAAGTCTGAACAAAGTTGTATTTATTAATTAACGTGCTTGACCACACTAGATCTAAATTTGCCTTAAAACAGGCAAGATAATCTATCATGACGCATATTTGAATATATACTGCCACGCAACATCCCATCAATTACTCCCTGATGCTGCTCTCCAACGAAACAGCTCACATACGGTCTCTGAAAGTAAAGCCCCTTTAAGGTCACTTGATCTTCTCCTTTCCCTTCTCTCCACGCCCTCCCTGCACAAATATCCCTCATGATAGCCCCCTAAAGTGATTATCTGGGCCCAGCTTGTACTCTCTCATCTGCCTAGAAGATGGCTAAGTTGTGTGGGTTTATGGAGAATTGCTCTAGAGTGTTTCCCCAGTGGTGATGGCTAAGAGACATGGAATTTTTTACACTTGTTTCTTTTCTGATCACAACCATACTTGCCACTGATGAGAGATGAATTATATCAAAGACATGAAGTCATGCTCATTCTGTCCTAGTAACTGGGATTCTCCGGGGTGAGTGTGTGCATGTGTGTGTGTATGTGTGTGTGTGTTGAGGGGGGAAGGTGCCTCAGGGCCCTGGTTGCTATGTCTAACTTCACTCGATTGGTGCCATTCTCACTGGTACCCCATGAATTCCAGATACATTTTGCTCATCCACAGGGAGACACAGTGGCTAAGAGAAGAAACCCAAATCCACCGCTGGTAAACTGTGTGATTTAATACACATTGTCTAATTTCTCTGAACCCCAGTTTCTCATCTACCAGCATTCTATCCTGCCCACATCACAGGGTCTTGTGGGGATTAAATAAGACTGTGTATGTGAAAGAATTTTTTAAATGACAGGTATCGATAGATGTATGAAATATATCATAGCAATTGAATGTCTCAGTGAAGTTCTCAGCAAGAAGTATTAATGAATAAATGGTGGACTCTATTGCAATAATCATGGGAGTATTTGTTAACAATTCTGAAATTGTTATACTTGTATACTAAGACTGAACAAGTAAGTAAATGGTTAGTGCACGATGGGAACCAGATTTCTCATAGTTGGAGGAGGAAGTTACAGATAAACAAAGAGGAAAGTCTAGAATGAACCATGTGTACTGGATTAGATTCAGAGACATCAGTATAAACTCATCTTTAGCTTATATAGATACAGATGGATATATAGAGAAATAATTACAGATATGTGTGTATACATAGGTTAGCATAGACACATTTCCTAGCTCTGTCCACCGAGAGGACCTAGAAGCAATGACACCCCAGAAGCTAGAGCTCAGATCTTGATTTCTAATACCACTTTCCAATAAAAGGAACCAGGGCTCCTTAGAGAAATAGCTCATTCCAGGGCTGGGGCAGGAAATATACAAGATGAACCTGAAGCATCTTATAAGGACAAAAAATAAGGAAATGAAAGGATTTTAGTGTCTGACAGGCCTGAGTTTGAGCTGCAGTTCCAATAGTTACTAAGTATATGGACTTGGGGGCAAGTTACTTAAACTCTGTTGCTCTGGTTTTCTAACATGAAAAATGGGGATAATAAATCCTACCTCACAAGGCTGTTTTAAGCACTGAATGAGTAATGAACACAACATGCCCAGCACAGCATCTGGTTTTATAGTAAGTACTCAAACAATGATAGTTATTAATTATCATACTGCTATTAGCATCACTTTTAAAAGTGAGAGGCTAGATAAGATTATGCTTAAATTTTCTCCCAAAATTTAGGATTTGATGGACCACTATCGATTGGTATTTGCATAGTTTCTGTTGGAAAGGGGCTATTTATGGCAGTAAGGCAAAATGAAGTCATAGATTCTATAAGGAATATAGATGTAGGGATAGGCATCTTCTCTCTCAAACTCTACATTTAATGTGAAGCTAAAACCATTTGAAAATAAAGCATAAAAATATATTCAGAGGAAATAGGAACGCTAATATGATGTGAAATTCTAAAACATGAAGTAAGACAAATATAATCAGGTCATTTTCAAGGGAAGTAAAGTAGGTGGAAGATTTTTTTGCTTGGGTACAATTTCAACTAAAACAAGTGCTTTATATATTTTCTCATTACTTAACAAAAATTAAGCATACTACAGTTTTTCTGAACTCACATGCTATAATTAATCAGTAATTTAGACGTATTTGTGTGTGTGTGGATATAATTGGAAAGAACTGCTTCTTGATGTCACTCTTACACAGAATTGAAAAATGGAGACTTGGCGCTAACATGGTCTTCAGAGCTCATATAATGTCACCCCATGTGTAGGATGAGGAAACTGAGATCCAAGTTGTGAGGGGACTTGCCTCAGGCCAGAGATAAAACCAGAACGCAATCTTTAGCTCTTTCAGTTTCCTAAAGCACAGCATCCCTAAACCTCAAAGCCCCCAAGTGGTGTAAGATCTTCAGCTATGATGCATCATGAAATGAAGGCCTATCCATTCAGAAACCTACGTTTAGAAAGAACACACTAAAAGCCACAGTTAAGAAATATCTTTGGTAGACAGTGGTAGAAATAAATTAAAAATAATTTCAATTACTGTACAATAAAAACAATTCTGGTTTAATCTAACCTGGCTAGAGTGCGATTTCCTCTAAGAATTTGTCTAGGGGTGGGATGAAAGGGTTAAGCCCGTGAAGCACCTCAGTTTTCAGCCACTAGCTGTGGTATCCTGGGTAATTACTGCGGCTTACTTGAGACCACACCTTAGATAAACCTGAAGCGCTGGAGTTTTCTGCAAACGTTTTCTTTCCTGCAAGCTGTGGCTTGTCTCTTTCATATATTTGTCCTATGTTTTCAACTTGATTTTCCAGTGGCTAGTTTATACTTGGTTGAGCCAACAAATCAGGGTCTGTTGATTTAGTTTCATATCTTCTTGGTGCTTGCGTGAGACAACCATGCCAGCTATGTGGTAATGAACACAGTCAGGCTGGATGAATTATTTTCCTACGAGGGGAATAAAGTTAAAAAAAAGGGGGGGAGGAGGAACTGGTTCAGGTAAAGGTTATGATTTAATTTCCTTTGTTTTATCCATTGCTTTTTAAAATAATATAGGCTTTGCTTGTGACTGAAATTTCATTCTCATTTCACTTCTTAA
Organism: Eschrichtius robustus; assembly: GCF_028021215.1. Classification (NCBI taxonomy): domain Eukaryota; kingdom Metazoa; phylum Chordata; class Mammalia; order Artiodactyla; family Eschrichtiidae; genus Eschrichtius; species Eschrichtius robustus. The sequence continues at coordinate 61,297,176 of NC_090829.1, read as the reverse complement.
ATGAGCATTTAATTTTTCTCATTCTAAGAGTCCAAGAACAGTAGAGACAAAGGACAAGGTAGGTACTTGGTGTGACAAAGAGTGTCCTTGAGGAAGCCAATTCTCCATCATAGTGCTCTATGGAAAGCGGAATGACAGTCAGGGAACCATTTTTAGGTCATATCACTCTATAAAGATTACAAAGCAAAGTAGCTTGTGTTTCAGGTTTTAGTGGGTACCAACAACAAGGTACTTCTTGAAGCTGCATATCCTTTTAAGAAAAAATACTCATGACATCTAGGTCAATGGGGACATATCTTTTCCCTTTGTAAAGAAAAATTGTATTCCCTTCTTTCCATCTTCCTGCACCTCATTGCCATCACCATCATTGCCATCAGACCTAGGAGAAAATGTAGTGAATAATACAGACGAAGAAGCTTTTGAAAATTTCAAAAACTTTCAGAGTCCTGTGAGGTTAGCAAGAGTGGTAGCATTATTTTCTTAGTTTTGCATGTAAGATAAAGAATTAGGGCAAAGATACAGGCATTTGAAGTGACATGCTCAAAGTCCTGAATGAAGCTAACAGTGATAGCGGGATTACCACCCAGGCCAACTGCTCTTCAAATGCCCTCCAGCCACTTTTTGGGTAATCGTCAATGTCAACATCACCCAACAACACTTCTCACACACGCATTAGTGGAATTAGTTTAACCAAATAGTTTGATCACTATCTTGCTGAGAAGGCAGTATTTGGGAAATAGACATTTTTATTGGGCTGGAATGGAAAGAACCAGAAGACTTGGGGGAAGGAAGCAGTAGGGGAAAGACAATGTGTTTATCAACTTTTTCTTTTTAATTTCAAAAGTAATGAATGCTTAAGGCAACAAGTAATATAATCCAAAAATATATAGAGTTTTAAAAGTGAATAATATCCGCTCCCTCCCTCCTAGACTAGCCAGTATTAACGGCCTGGTGCATATCTTTGGGGTCTTTTTAAAGCCACAAAAGAAATATAACGAGAATGGTGGAAGTGGAGGAAGTGAGGCAGGAAGGAAAGAATTAAGGTTCAGAAAATGGGTGGGAAAGCCATGCCTACCAACTTGCTCTCAGCCTTAGCCTGAGGCTGTAATCAGGATGCTGAATTCTCCTCTGGAAGGCTGAGATTTCAGTTTCCCCTAGGTCAGCCTCACTGCCCCACTGTCTTGGTTTAGGCTCATGAAATCCATACTCTCCATTTGAGCTCATTTTTTCCCCATCTAATCTCTGCTCTCACACCCCCGCCATTTGCACCACCATTCTACACACACTCACCTATGACTGCCCCATATCAACCCATGAAGACAGAAAAACAGAACATACAAATGACAGAAGATGGTCCTCTTGCTGCTATGAAGAGAACCATCTTCCTGAAATCAGAATGGCCACAAAAGTGGGATGGATGGCTATTCACTGAGTTTGCAGACCAAATGCCTCAGGAGATGTTTTAGGTCCTGATGGAACCTAGCAATTTGACATTGCTGCTAAGTCCTAAAGGTCAGCTTGAGGTTGTTGATCATTGGAGTTCACTTTTGGAGAAGTTAATGGCAGTCTAGGATATGGGCCAGTTTCAGGCTGGGCAGCCATATTCCTGCCTGCTCTCTACCCCGCCCCCTCATAAGTTTGAACAGTTTGCCTCCCCAATGAAGCTTCTGCATATAAATCCAGCCAGAGCAAGAGCTGCCGTCTCGTAAAGCACCATTTCAGAGTCCAGCCCATCTCCCAGTCTTGGGCAACCACTGGAAGCTGTGGTTCTTACATAGCAGGTTAGTCAAGAATGGGGTCAGGGCAGTGAAGTGAGTTGTGAACTGATGACAATATCCTGGGAAACCCTTAAGCCTGGATGGAGGGAAGTTGCCAGCTAAGACTGATATTGACTTTAGGGGGACACAAGTGATGACATGCCCCCAGAACTTCACCTTTCTGTCAGTTAAACTCACACTATTCTTACTGGCATATAGTTGGTGCCAGAACAGGACAAGTCAATGCCCTCTGAGATGAGCTGTGCTGGACTGTCCCTCCAGAGTAAATCTGAGTAATAAGGAGGGAGATCTTTTCATAGTGATTCAAGAAGTTCCAGAGTAATACGTATCTCACACACTGGAGCACAGCAAAAGAGCTACAGGAGCAGTGGTCGAGACGGTCTTCCACGTCTCCCTTCTCTTTGATTTGAATGAAATCTGGAGGCTTGTTTTAACAGTGTTATAACTGTTTTTATTTATTTAGTGCTTTCTGTGTGCCAGACTCTGTGCCCAGCACTTTACAGACATTATCTCATTTAATCCCATCAACCTGGATAAAAAGCTCACAATTCATCCATGAAGTCAAGGACAGGTTCATTAGACCCTAGCTTTGCAAATTCGGGTGAATGCTTTGCAAGAATTAAACTTTTCTTCTTATTTTAAAATTGGTTATTTATTCCAGCCTCTACTCTAATAACCTGGGTACTGGTTATTAGTAAAAAACATCGTATTCACTGCCTTTACAACTATTTGACCGTTGAAAACCTAGGCCTTTCCAACTCTCCCAAAGTCAACCTGGAAGAACAAAGTATATGGTGAGTATAGGGATCCAGTTCAAGAAGGCAAACAGATCAAAGTGTGAATAACACACAATGATTTGTTACTTTATTTAAAAAATAATAATAATTAGAATTATTAATTTCTAAAAGTTAAAGGCTGAGGTGAGCTAAAAAGAAACATACGACATAACCATTTTCATCATAGAGTGACTTTCAAAAAGCAAGCAAAATTACTTATTTTCTGAAAACATTGCAGATACCTAAAAATACTTATAAACAACAGATGGTTCCCATTTAGACAGTAATTTGTTTCTGGCATTTTTATTTCATATGAGAGTATAATGACATTTTTCAAACCGACTTTTGGGCATTTGTCATATCAGGTCTTGGGACTGGGACCACTGGTGGTGGGACTCTTCATACTGGTACCAAGCAGAATCTTCTGCCCTCAGAAATAATCTCTTGAACCCACCTCCTTCCTTCTTGAACTCACCAACCAATGAGAGGGCGACCTGGGCAGTGTCCACATTTATGATTGTTGAGGTACCTCCAAAATGGCATTTTAAGCTGCCCCTCCCCCCGCAGTATATGAATAAACTGAACTTGCTAAAGATCTGTATTTACCAGGCTGCTATGGTCTACGTTTCTTTTCCATATAGCCTGCAATCCAAACTCTCAAAAACTTGAATTGGCCCCCTGTGTCTCCTCTCAATCCAAATGTGTGGAGTTTTACCATCCAACTGAAATAAGGAAAGCAGAATTCAATCTGGAATAGAAACATTGTCAGTTCTATGTGCTGTGCAGAGAATTCTGACTTCCAGGGATGTGACTAAGTAGAGGCGACTAAAATGGCATTTAATGGAGAGTGTTTCAAAAACAGGGTGGGGGAGTTGGAGCGGGGGTCCAAGAAAGGCGTCTGAGCAAGGGCGGTTTGGGCCAGCGGATGCGGCTGGGCCAGGGGATGCGGCTGGGCCAGGGGATGCTGCGGGCGCAGCTCACGCGCCTGGGCCTGCAGCCTCGGCACTGGGGTAGGGGTGTGCGCATGCGCGGGGGGATCCCCGCGGGACGACGTCTGAAAGCCCAGTGATCCCGAGGTGATAAAGTTAACAGGCCAGGCAGCCAAAAAGGGCGGCCTGAAACGGACCTGTTTTTCACCACACACGCGAGGATACCATTCCTGTTCAAATATTTATTTGGGCTTGAATTCCGAAAAGACTTATTCCTCTGTTAGGTTTACGCACTTCCCCATTCCTTTCTCTCTCTTTTTAAGGTTAGACGAGGATTTCTTTGTCATTTGTGCTAAAGGACTGATGTTTTCTTCCTTGAAATAGTAGCTGGAGCCTGAAGACGGTGGATTCAGGGACACATAGATTAAAGGTTTTCAAAATCTAAGTCGTGAAACAAACCCAAGTCATAGAGTCATATCCTCAGCTCACCACTCTGCAAACTTACCTTTTTTTAAAAAAGACAGTAATAAAATACCTGGTGAGATTTTATATCATTGAATTCTCAATTGAAGAATCATTTGGGATAACCTTTTTTTCTTAAGAATAAATTCTTTAAGAGCAAATTAGCTTTTAATATGAGTATCATGACTCACAGCACGAAAAAGATACAGGTACATTATAGTTGTGGAAATTATTCAAGAATGAACTATTCTCAGAAACATAGAAGTGATGCAAACCTGAGATTTTAGATAGTCTATAATGGCCCTTTGGCAGGGATCTCTACTGGATTCTACTGGCCGAAAAGTATAAATAAAATGTCATGTAGTGCCTACCAGATACCAGGCACGCTTTCATAAAGTTTGGTCATTTAATCCTTAGAGTAAATCTGTGATGAAGGCATTATTATTCCCAGTTTATAGACGGAAATACTGAGGTTGAATGATTTGTCAGAGTTGCACTGCCAAGAAAGTGCTAGAGTGTAGATGTAAAATCAGGTTTTCTGGACTCAAAATTCAGCATTCTCTTCACTACATTGCGACACCTCTTAAGCATGAATGTTAAGTATTCAGTGACTGTTTTTGAAGTAAGAATTGATTTAAATTTGTGCTTTCTCATATCCCACTCCAAATAAAAGCTTTAAGAATTAAATTGCAATATAGAGAAGGTGTTTTCCCTAATAAAGGAGCGTGCCTTAAATCTTTTTTTAAAATAAAGAGGCATATACATAAAAAACATAGAAACAAAAATTGAAAAAAAAATGTTTTTAAGTTTGTGAATTGTCTCAAAACAAAATGAAATTGCATATTATCTGTGAATCATTAGAATGCTAGAGGAGTTTCCCAAAATGATACCCTGAACGAAATATCACTTTAAAGTATCACCAAGAATCCTAATTCAAAGAAATCTGGAGATACTTCGTCTCTTTAGTTTTCTTTAACATGTGCCCTTGAAATAAATATGCCAGTGCAATAAATGTTGACCAAGACATGTTGGCTTTGCACTTATGGTCTGCTGTAAAATTAAAGATAAATTCTAATGAACTGTGCAGAAATACGACCTCATAACTAGGTAGGTAATGATACACTCAACTGTAAAACATAACCCTTAGCAAGAGCTCAAGCTTAAAGTGTGACATTTTATTCCTTTGTTCTATATGTTTATTTTTTTTAAATTTCTTAAAGACTATTAGAGGAAGTAAATTAATATCCTTAAATATTCATTGGCTCAAAGCAGTGGCCGTTTATGTTCCACTAATGTGTTTGGTTGGCTTCAAACAATACAAATAAAAAGCAGACTGTTCTGCCCTGTCAACCATAGCAATTTGCGTGTTGTCTGTGGGTGTATGTAAGTGCACATGCAAAGGGTAATTGAGAATAATTGATAACTTCTTAGAATATGAGTCAAGGTAGATTAGTTGGGTTTATGGGGAAAATATGTCCAGGAAAGAAATGTCGTTATGGGTATTGACAAAGCAAAATGTGGTGCCAGTGTCATCACATTTCAAACATGTATTTCAGAAGGTAGTTTAAACCGTTTCAACCAAGGCTCAAGTGTAACTAATGTATTTCTTGATGAGATTGATTCCTCAGCTGTCTCGTTGCCCTGGGTCTTTACTCCTCCCACAGATTTCACAGTTTGTGTATATCAGGTTTAGTCATTTATCTAGTGAAGCACTTATCATATTCCACTATTCCATGGCTAATCATGGCATAAGCAGTTAGCACTTTTCATCTTCAAAGCTCTTAACAGCAGTTAATTAATATAAACGACCCCCTTAGGAGATAAATTAATCACACTATAACAGTTCCCATTTCACCCATTGACAAGCTGAGGTAAACGGGCTAAGTAATTGGCCCAAAGCCATTGAGAAAACAATATTTGAAGACGGTGGTGGCCCAAGGAGCTCTGAGATCTCAAACTTGAATAAAATGTTTGCTTTTCTATTTGTCTCTTGTACATCATATATAATACCATTCAACCAATGGCTTTCTCCTGATGGCCCAGTGGGAAACATGCTTGTTCTGCTACCTACGCTAAGAGCATCAGCTTGATTCTCCATGGTCATAAAGAAGCCAAAGGTATCATCACCCCCAAATTCCAGTCTTCAGATAGAATGCTATCTTCTGTTTACCTGATGCTATCAAATCAGTCCACAGATCTCTATAGTCCAATCTATATAGTGATAAGTGTCTGGTCTCAGAAATCGAATGAAAATGAATGTCAAACGAATTGATCATTTGCCCACACCACCAAATGCCTGAAATTGAATGGAATTTAGACTGACTTAGCTGAATCCCTAGATGTACTGACATTCTTTAGAGTTTGGACCAAATCACATTGGATAATTTTCAATAAACAACGTATAACTAAGTCAGTATGTTCGATGTGTAATTTAATGGCACAGCATGGGACTAGTAAACGGGACACCCAAGCTGTACCTTTTCTCAGTGTACCCTGACTCGCAAAATGAACTTGTTACTTTTGATTCCTTCTTCTGATAAAAATCGTAAAGTATCCCAAGCTGTTCTTTTTTTTCTTTTATTGAAGTATAGTTGATTTACAATGTTGTGTTAATTTCTGCTGTAACCCAAGCTGTTCTTGAGTATATATGGAACAGAATCTAGTATATGGAAATTTATTGGCAAAGTAAAAAATAAATTTGGAGCATTATCGTATTAAAATTACTAGAACTCTTACCCATGTTTGTCAGTCTTGACTCTTTCCAGTTGTTGTTCCATCTGGAAATGTGTGAACCCATGCTTGTATCAGTCAATTCATTTGTTAGACACAGTCATGGTCCTTTTCTCTCTCCTTGCCTAGATAAGTAGGATATAGATAATGGAGATCTCATTTTAAACAAAAAAGTACAACATAGGCTTTTTTCAACATATTTTGGCCTAAAAGTAAACACTATATCCAATCTTATTAGCTCCTGAAATCCTGAAGCAATATTGTTAAGAAATAAAACATTTTAAAAATCATCCTAGGGAAACCGGGGGAAGAGTATATGGCAGCATTCTGTACTACTTCTGCATCGTTTCCTAAATCTAAAATTATTCCAATGTAATCCATTTTTTTTAAAAGAAAAAAGCAATAAAGAATGAGTGTGGTAGACGGAAAAATGGCCCTCCAAAAGATATCCACAGCCTAATCTCTGGAATTTGTGAATATTACTTTATTTGCAGCAGGGGTGTTGGGCAGGGAGCTCTCAGAAGACAAGAATAAAAATTAAGGATATTGAAATGGGGAGATTATTCAGGATTATCTGAGTGGACCCTAGATGTGCTCATATGTAGCCTTACAAAAAAGAAGGCAGAGGAATTTTACACACAGAGAGGAGAAGATAATATGAAGACAGAGCAGAGAGATATTTGAAGATGCTAGTTCTGAAGGTTGGAATGATCCAGCTGGTGCCATCAGAAGCTGAAGAGACAAGGAATGCATTTACCCTTAGAGTCTCCAGAGGGAGCGTCGCCCTGCTGACACCTCGATTTCTGTCCAGTGATACTGATTTTAACTTCTGGTCTCCAGAAGGTGACAAAATAAATTTCTGTTCTAAACCATCAAGTTTGTGGTAATTTGTTACAGCAGCCACAGGAAACTAATACAATTGGCAGAGAATATAAAAGAGCAAATGACAGAAGAAGAAATATATATAGCCAGTAAGCATATGAGATGTTCAACGTTAGTAATAATTTTTAAAACTGTCAGTTAAAAAAATTAGTTCACTTATTTGTTGCCTATCAGATCACAAAAATTAAAGAGATTGAGAAGTTTTTAAAAAGTCCCCTGGTGCAATTTTCACCAAAGACATTAAGGCACCCTGTCAACTATTGCTGTAGCCTGGCCAAGGTCTTACCATCTAACATATTTCACTTTCTTCAGGAAAATATACATATCTTAAAAACAAAACTCTTCAGTGCTTTATAAAGTATTTTTTATTACATAAAATTTCAAGTATATACAGAAGTAGAGAGGACTCATGGTCAATCTTGTTTCATCTATACTCTTTTCAATCTCTCCCAACCTAGGTTACTTTTTTTTAAATTCATACACATCATATTTTAGTATTAATGTATACTTATATATAAATCACATATATTCATAAATAATTCATATGTGTTATATATGTGCACATATCTATTGTTTGGTGCTTTTAATGGAACTCTCTTTTTCTTTACTTTCATTTTTCCAGAATTAAGAATTTTATACAGGGAAGTTTTGAGAAATAAAAGCAAGAGAAAAGACTTTCCTATGAGGGTCGAAAGATTCCAGAGTCTGATGCTCTTACATCATGTAGGAAAGAGACACATATGTCTGTTGAGGTGTGTGGGAAAGTGTGTGTATGTCCTACGTCGTTCCTCCTGGATCTCAATCTATCAGTACTGTCTCCTTATCTTCAAACTCTCCGCCACCTATTTGCTATTTTTATAAACATGTTTCAGATGCTGCCAACCCCAGCCCCTGCTAAAACACCCACCTCATCTGATTCCACAGTTCCTCTAGCCATCACTCCATGCTTACTCAACCAAGCTTCTTGAAAGAAAAGGCCACCTTTATCTTCACTTTTCAATTCCCATTTACTTTGCAACTCAAAGCAATTGGAGTAAAAACGTTCATCTAAAACCACTCTAACCATTGAGGGTTCACCAAGTGAAGCTGTCATGATGGTAAGCAAAACAGACACGGCCCTGCCCTCACAGCTCTGAGACCTTAAGTCTGGATCTCCCAGGTAGATGTAGGGAAAACAGAGTGAAAGTCTCAGCACTCTTCCTGCTGCCCTTCACTGTCTCCTTCCATCCACTCAGCTCTGCTCCTATAAGGTCAGGTGAGCCATGGCTTGAATGAGGTTGAAAAGCATGAACCTTGTCCACTGTTCCTCCTGAAATCAAATCTCTGTGTGACAGGTCATCAAGACAATAACTGAAGGTGGCTATTTTTTTCCAGATCTCTTTATGATTGATATGGAAGGATCATTTAAGTCTCTGTGGTGGTTCCTAAGATTCCCAGAACTGTCCATGCCATATTTATTCATGTTCCAGATACAGACAGAGCCGGGTTTCCTAACAAGTCATTCAACCGTTCAGGAAGGGCTGATTTCTTAGCGTGTCTGAGTCTTCAAGCTCCAAGAAGAGTGAGCAAAAGCATAAGTGGAAAAAAAAAAAACCCAAACTCTAAAGGGAATGTTTGCATTTTTGACCTAAACCAAAATAAACTGGAAATGTCTAGTCTGTTTCCAACAAGAAAGTTTGAGATAATTAGGGGAATGGACTAGTTGACAGAAAAGCATTGCTGAGGAATTAGATGATAATGCAACAAATCAATGTTTTACCCAGCAAGGAAGAGATTATTTATTGCAAATGACAGAAAATGGATCAAAAGTTGTATCCCTGAATGTTAATTTTTTTTTAAACAAGTTTGTGAGTGTTCGAAACTAGTCAATAATGGCAAAGTAAGAAAATGTCTTCATAGATAAAGATCAACCAGAGAAATATCACATAAAATATTACATGTACACTCTGACCATGCATGCTCGTCAAGAAAACACCAGTCTTGGAGGTCAAAACATACTGCTAGAGAATATGAATAGTATCTTGATACTTAATAACTAGGCTATTATTTTAGCTGTTGTGTTTCAGAAGTTCATGTAAGTAAAAGGATACAATTATTGACCTACAGTCTTTATAGTAAAATAAAATTTTATTTTTGAGTGAGAGGATTATGTACTCATAATTGAGGTAGAGAGACAGAGGAAATCCAGGAAGTGAGAAGGAGATTTAATCATTCACCTCAGACAGAACAGGCCCAAGATACTGTAAGCTCTGTGAGGACAGGAATCATGTTTGCCTTGCTAACTTTCATGCCCTCAGCAATTGATGGATATAAACTCCTCTTTCACATCTCACCCAATCTTCTCTTGATCAGAGGAGAGATGATGTGAGTAAGAAACTGAGCAGTGAAGATAAGAATGGGGAGGAAAGATTGGAATTGAGAGATATCATGACCAACTAGTCTCAGTTGAGCAGGGGTGTGTTGCGGAGTGAATGTGAGAATGTGGAATCAACATGAGTAGTCAATTCTTCCGAAAGTTATAGATTTGAGGGAAAGGAAAGGAAAGAGATGAGGGGGTGGTAGGAGGGGGCTCCTGGATCAAGGGAGACTTTATTTGTTTAGGGGGAAAAAGGAGAAGACAGAAGGGCAAAAATAAAGGAGAATGATTCCTGAGGAGCCAGGGGTGGGTCCTACCCACACACAGTTGTACTGGCTTAGAGGCTACATGATTTGATTGAAAGAGCGATGGAAGGAGAATCAAAGGCCCTCGTGCTCGCCCTGCCTTTCACCACCTCATTCACCACCTGAGAGAGCTTGGGTAGGCCACTTGAGCGCTCTGAACATCAATTTCATGACCTCTGCAGTAAAAACATATGAAAATATGTAATTTTTTTCATCAGAAATGAACCAAGATGAAAGGGGTTTATGGAAACACAGCATTGGAAGACATGTGAGACACTTAAAATGCACTTAGGAGAACTCTGTGAGCTATCACCAATGACTGTGTCCGTAAGGTGAGCTAGCAATTTCCAAGCTGGATAGAACTGCAGACCCAACTTCTTTTAGTAGCCCCATTATTCATTTCATAGTTGTCCTTTTCTGCACTGACTTGGCTGAGCAGGCCTGTATGGGAACTCTGTTTTCTAAGCCAGAAAGCACAGACTGAGTACTACTATTGCTTTCGTATCAAGATTTAGCAATCAGCAAGTTAATAAAGTCTCGAAGATTAGCATCGGCTTGAAAGGCAAAATTCATACAAAACAATTAATTAGGAGCATTAAAACAAATGCATTGCTGAGGATGGAATTGGATCCAGGAGACAAAATGGGTGAAAAAAAATTTTTTTAAAGGAATGCTCTAATTGAAAACTGGCAGCAGCAGAAGACACAGTATAGTTAAAACAGTATCTTATCAGAAAATTAGCAAAATGTAATTTTTATTGGATTTTACAGATGTTATTTTTAACCACCTCAAAAATCCCACCTCATGGCTATTGGTACAAATTGTCATAATTACTATAATTTGAAGTCTGAGCGATGGAATGGCTGAGATAGTTATCTCATCCCCAGACTAAGTCTGCATTAGTTGAGCAGCCAGGAGAAGGAGCTCATGTTTTTGTACTTGGTCTGGACTTCATTTGTGCCCTTTATCCAATCTCATTCTTAGGAATATTGAAGAATAATTTTTTTTTCCTACCTGAAACACTGGAGAAAATCAGGAGGTTAATATTAAGAGTGCTGAGGTCACCTTTAATTAACATACCAATCACCTCACCTCCAATCTGCAAGTAAAGTGTTGTATTTTGTTCTATTTTTACACTTCCTGGTGAACTCTATCACATTTAATGCATATACTAAATTCTGGGCATAATATATTCAACTACCTACATAAGCATGGCTGATAATGATGAACTAAGAAGAAGGGGCTTTTACATCCCTCCTGATATCCAAGTTAACAAATTTCCTTGCTACTCAGGGAGTAAAAATATGACTAAACATGTCCGAAATATGTCCAACCTATAAATCAGAAGACAAGATCAAGAAATGCCTTAGAGGAAATTCTGTAGATAACTTGTATCCACAGGGATATCAAATAATGAAAACAGTTATGACTGGGTTATACTTTAGCTTTGGGGCTAGATTGGCAGAGGGCCCAGCTCAGAGACTGTAGGAACACTCAGCCGATTTGAAGAGAGGAGTCTCTATAAGAGAATAAAGCTCATCAGACTTAAGGAAGCACTATCAAACAAGAGAAGAAAGGCTAACATGCTGTTTTAGTGATCGTCCAAAGCTGAGTCTTCTCATCGTCATTTTAGGTCATGGAAAATTTTCAACATCGTTTCTTTCACACTCTCAGCCATAGTTTAACTAAAGGATTGTATGAAGAAGGGGCCCGGATTAAATTTATTCATTCAACAGATACTGGTGCTGCTCTAGGCCCTGGAGAACAATAGTGAACAAGAAGTGGTGCTTCCAGTGGAATAACACAGACAGGAACAATGCAAAAAATACGCCAAAAATATAATGCCAGGTAGTATGGACATTTTGGTGAAAAGTCATGCAGGGTAAGGACATAGAGAGTGATGGAAAGGGGGCTGTTTGGATAGGAAAGCCCTCAAATCAGGTAGTATGTGGGCAGAGACCTGAAAGAAGTGATGGAGAAAGTCAGGTGTATATGTGGGGGATGGCATTCCAGACAGAAACAACGTCAAGTTCAAAGACCCTGAGGAAGGAACACGCTCTGACAGAGTGGAAGGAGATAAGGTGGGAGAAGGAGGCAGGCTACATCACACAGGCTTTCTAGGCCATGGTAGAAATGTTAGGTTTTGTTCTAAGTATGACTGGAAGCCCCTGGAGGGGAGGAGGGGGTTGAGCAGTAGTATAATTCAATCTGACTAAAGCTACAAAAAGGTGACTGCTGCTGGGTGGAGGATGGAAGCAAAAGCCACAAGAAGAGGGATGAGGCTGCTGTAGAACTAACCAAGGGATGATGGTGGCTTGGACCACTGGTAGTAGTGAAGGGGGTGAGAAGTGGTCAGATTCAGAATATATATTGGATGTTGTACCAACAGGACTTGCTAATGGACTAGATATAATGCAAGAGAGAAAGAGAAGAATCTGAAATGACTCTTAGGCTTCTGGCTGAGAGAATGAATGAATGTAATTCCACTCATTGGAATGGGGAAGACTTGAAGAAGTATGGGTTTTGGATGTTGGGATGGAAATCAAAAATTAAATGTCAGTCACGTTGAAAGTGAGATGCCCATTAGATGTTCAAATGGAGAAGCCAAGTAGATAACTGGATAACAGGTCTGAATCCAAAGGAGATGCCAGGCCAGAGTTATAAATTTGGAAGCCATAAACCTATATAAATCCATGAGAATAGATGCATCTATCCAGAGAGAGTACGGAGAACAAAGAGAATCCAAACTGAGATTTGAAAAGCAGGAGAATTCCTCAGAAGCAACTGAGAGGTATTACTTGACCTCTGTAGGGCCTTTTCAATACAACAACTCATAGTGAAACAGACTGACTTTGAACAGGTAAGGGGGGAAAAATCAGGGGCTGAGTGGACCACAGGCTAAATTTAATAATTAATAGAATAGTCACCTTATTGTTGATGCTACTTTTATTTTTATACAAAGTGAGATACTGGATAAATGAATACATGAAGTGTAATTTGGAGGCACTTCTCTTTTTCAGTAAATACTGAATAAGTCGATTCTGATGCAAGTGGTGCGAGAATCTTATTTTAAGAAAGGCTTCTCTAATATGCATCTTGGAAAGGAGCAATAATTAAAAGGAAAAATAGCAGGTTTGTATGTAAGTCCCAAAAGTGAAGGTTAAAAAACTAATGAGTTTTTTGGCTCAAAGAATAATAAACTACAGGAGTCACCAAGTTTTTGAAGTGATGAACTATAATTGGTAGTAAGTGAAGAATCTTCATTTTTCACTGCAAATTGTGCAGTTAAGAAGAGGCAAAAATAGGAAATATCTGTGTTAACTATCAGAAGCATGTTCTAATGTAAGAGGCACGAGAAACTAAAATAGAGACTATTGAGAGTCTTGGAAGAATTTAAAGGAAATGGACAAAGATCTCATCCTAGGATGATTTAAAGTAAAAAATTTGTAGAATTACATACAATGAATTTGGTACCTTTACAACATTCTATTTTTCTCTTTGCAAAGTTGAATTGTATTTTTCCCTGAGACGAAAAATTAAATTTTAAGGAATCATTTGACATGAGAATCAGAGTAGCATGTCTATCTTCTAGAAAGCGGTTTTCTGTAAACATTAAACATTCAGCTTGAGCATTCAGAATGAAATTGAGTCTATGGTTTTTCTTTTTTGTTTGTTTGTCTTTTAACTTAAGACTTTTCTGTCAGTAGAGAGAAAGAAGGAAAAAAGTAATTGAACAGTAGAAAAACAAGCAGTAATGTAACTAACCAAAAAGATGCCATAAGTGGTGTTGGGAGCAGTTGGTTTACGTATTGGGAGAAAAGGATGGTGATAGCTCTGAAAACCAGGGCATTTGGTTTAAGAGCCAACTGTTGCCTAAACTAAAAGGAAACGAGAAGAGAAAAGAGATGGAGGCCATTGGAAGTGGCAGAGTGTAGGGCAAGTGCCAGCTACTAGCGAAACTACCAGATAAGGAATTAGGCTGTCCCCACCCATGAAGGTGCCTCTTTCAGAAGCTCTGGGTAATCTAGATAATGGACGGCTTGAGTGACCACTCTTCTCCCTTCCTGCGCCCTAATTTCCACTCTTATGCTTTAAATTAGCCAATAAAGAGTGAACTGTGAAACCCTAGACACGCCACCCTCAGGCCACAAAGGCAGAGCCCCAGAGCTGATACCTCTCTCTCGATACCCACATCCGAGCTGTGTGGCCCTTGGGTGTGCCTTGTACTTTCCAGGATCTGTGAGTAATAAATCTCGTTCCTCAAAATTTTCTGATGGATTTTGCTGAAGTACTTCCTGCAATCGTAATAAGAACCACAAGGGCCGGTCCAGCCACAACATTGACCCATTGTGGAAATGTTTGGAAGGCCCACTACAAGTAATGTGGGACGGGGTGGGGGGGGCCTTGCCCCAGGCATCTCTAGCTGATAGCATCACTATTAATATACTGAGACAGCACAGAGATGAAGGTCAGTTCAAGCACTGAATAGCAGACACCTGATGTTAGGAGTCAGCTCAGAGGATCCCACAGGATTCTGCAATAGCTCCAGAATCTGACACCAAGAACCCACCTCCTCCCAGGAGCTTGTTAAAGGGCACACAAACCCTAGGCAGCTCGGCAATGTACAAGGAGACCAACAGACACATATTCAGAGGGTTTAAAAACCTTTGTGGCTCACGCATAGCACAGGGAGATCAGCTCGGTGCTTCGTGACCACCTAGGGGGTTGGGATAGGGAGGGTGGGAGGGAGGGAGACGCAAGAGGGAAGAGATATGGGAACATATGTATATGTACAACTGATTCACTTTGTTATAAAGCAGAAACTAACACACCATTGTAAAGCAATTATACTCCAATAAAGATGTTAAAAAAAAAAAACAAAACCTTTGTGGCTCATAGTGACAAGTCTAAGTGATCAATATTTTTATTATTATTATTTTTGGTACACTTTATTTTAAAAGGTAGGGAAACGTATGGTCTATTTTCAGATGGCTTCTCTACCTACTATGTACGAGACACAGAGTTAGTTAAGGCATTGAAAGTACAAAGATGAGCATGGCAGTCCCAACTCTCAGTGAGTTTACAGTTGGGGGAGGGGAGTGGGGCAGTGCTGATAAGGACAAATGAGTAAAACAATGCTCATAATACGAAATGGGGTGGCCATACGAAAAAGAGAGCATAAACTCTAACCAGGACTGGCCCAGAGATCAGGGAAGAATTTCCAGAAAAGTCAATGTTGAACTGAACCTTGGATGATGAAGAGGAGTATTCAGAGTGAAAATGATTTAAAAATTTGAATTTCACCTACTTGCAAACAATCCATTTTTGGAAACACCTTGTTCGCCCATTGCACGAAATAACACATGTTATTCTATATAAGTCAATTCAAATGGACTTCTGGCAGCTTTTACCCTCTTAGCAAAGTTTTGAATTTTGAATCAACTCTGAAACTTAATCAGGTATCTATAGCAGGCAGGTGGTAATCCACATATTAGGAATGTAAGTTTTTATTCAATGTAGGGTAGAGGGAAATGTTTTCAGTTTAGGGAAAAGGTACTATAAAAAACAGGTTATCCTACAGGCTTACAATGAGTCAGGATTCTAATTCAACAAAAGTTATGATTCACGTTTTCGTATTTCAGTCCCTAACAGAACTAAGAGCAAATGCAAAGAAATGCAAACTTTTTCAAATCTCAGAGGTATTCTGGTTTTCATTCTGTATTATAATCTCTTTGCTAGCTATCAGTTAAAGAAGATTGACTGGCTGCCCCATTTTTCCTTCTTCAACTGGTTTACATGTGCTCAGAAAAGAAAATAAAGCAACACAAAAGAATTTTCCAATAAAATATGACTAATGAATTAGAAAGTGCTATTCAGTGCCTTGTGAACATTTCAAAATAGTGTAAGCCGTTTTCCTCATTAAGATATTCCCAAAACAAAACCAAGAAAAAAAAAGAATTTCACTGCAGAAGCATGAAATACGATAACTAATAAGAACAATTATAATCATTTCTTTAGAATACAGCAACTATGAATGACACATGTAAATACCTCCAATATATTCACTTAATATTACTGATAATTCACATGAGCAATAGATTAGAATTGCCTTTATCAGCCAGAGTCGTAAAGCGCTGTAACAGCCTAGAGATTACTAGAAAAGCTGATACCTGGGTGAAGAATATACCCAGTCTGCTGATAATGAAGGAGTGTACAGACTTTTAATTCCATAAATAAATAGAATGTTTTTAAGCATCAGACTTCATCAAAATTTAGCTGAATTAATTAGTAAACACATACTGCATATTTGCCCAAATCCTTTCATTCCCCGCAGGAGCTAAATACCTCTCCTCATTTGCATCTGTGGGAATATTGAATTGTCCTAATTTTGAAATCTGAGCAAGCCCCACAGAGTGCACTGGGAGTGATTTTGGTAGCGATTTTACACAGTTATATAAATCAGTAAAGTGATATGTTCAATATACTTCTTCACCTTTTTCCCAGATACCATCAGAAAAATAAATAAGGTGTTTTGTGTTTTTTTTTGGCTAGGAAAAGGTGCTAATAAACAAGTTAGCCCACACCTGTACTTGAAAACCTTTTCACTTACACTCAAAATAACATGAATTCAGAATAAATCCATATGAAGTAAAACAGGATGGAAACAGACTGACTTTGTGGTATATCTAAAAGATGAAAATATATATTTTAAGCAATTTAAACTGACAGAATGTTAACATCTGGGCAGTATTAGAACATCTGACTTGTAATAGGTTCTCAATAAATGCTTGCTGAGTGAAGCAAGTCCAGTGGAAGTTTTTTGAAGTGAAACCTGAATGAAGAGATAAAATTAATAATTATCGCTGGTTATTATTTCTTTGGGGCAAAATACTGCTATGTAAGTTTGCGATTTTAATATCATGCAAATCCAAACGCTTATTTCTTCTTTCCACTGATGCTTTTAACTCAGGCCATCATCACCTCACTTCTCAGTGACTGAAACAGGCATAACGGGCTTCCTGTCCCATTTCTTCCTCCCTTTCCTCCCTCCTGCTCCCATCCACTTTCCACTCTATAAGCTGAATGACCGTTCTGAAACCTTTCCATATCCCCGCATTCCCTCAGGATAAAGCCCAAAGCATTCAGGATACTTCAAGGTGTGCCCACAGCCAGTCTCCCCAGCCTCCTCCATCTCCACAACACAAACCTCTGGCACTTAGTGCTCCAGCCATATTCAACTCTGCAGTTTTTCTACATGCCACGCTCTCACCTCAGGACATTTGTGCATGCTGTCCCTCCTGTTGGAAAGCTTTCCTCCCTCCCAACTCTCCGCCTCCTAGCCTTTGATCTGGCTTACTCCTACTTGTCTTTAAGGTTTTAGTGGAGACATTATATACTCACTGAGCCTTCCCTGACAGCCCCTCCTCCTCTGTCAAGACTAGATTAGTATTGTGTCACTCTGTGCTTTCATTTAGCTAATGACTCAAAATCGTGGCTTATTTGTTATTACTTCTTAATAAATTCCTTGTGTTCCCAACACCTAACATGATGCCTGGCACATAGCAGGCATTAAATAAACACTCTGTGAATGAATTAGGAAAACCTTCAAAAACTGAGCAATCTTCTTTGATGAAGTTGATCTGATAACAGTTTATATTATAAATGATAATAGTGAAAAAAGAAATATACCAAAAGTTAAGAGACCTGAATTATCATCCTAGCTCTGTCATTAGCTGTAAATAATTTCTCTGCACCCCAATTTAATCTGCAAAATAGGTATAATACCTACTCCTCCTACTTCACAGGAGGATAGATCCAAAGGGCTCTGTTAAGTGAAAGCACCTTGGAAAATATAAAGAACTAGTCATGCAAGATATTATCATTATCGTTATTATTAAATGCCTAAATTGCCCTTTTAACTCTGTCACATTCCAGCTCAAAAACCCCCAGTACCTCCACGCTCTCACCCACCAACCCACTTCCAGCCTTCTTCCACCTTCAACAATGTTTCCCAAAGCGTGGCTATGTGAATTGATGATCAGTCTCGTGGACATTTCTGTGTTTCGGTTGGAGGGTTTCTGCCTGGCAGCCACTCCAATTCTGCTCCAGGGGAACGTCTCCTCCCTCCTATCTTGGACCATGTGCTTTGGGTGAAGTGGATTCTGCCCCAGGACCCCAAACAGGGCGCCTAACTAGGCCAGTGATCACCCTGCACTCTCCCAAGCCAATGGACGTGGTCCCCCGGCCTCCCCAAGCCACGATTCAGCCAAGGCAATCAGAGAGAACCTCAGGACTTCTGCAGGGGAGACTGGAGCAAAGAGAGCCACACTCCTCTGCTGGGCCAGCCAGGCAGCAAACAGCCCTAGGAGGTGCCAGCAGTCATATTGCCACACTAAGCAAGGCCTCTGAGGATGAAGCCAGCAAACCCACGGCAAAGAGAGACATGAAAATATCTGGTCCTTGGGGCATTCTCGAACTGCTGGTTCGTGCCACGCTTGACACTAGCACCACCCAGCAGTAAGGATAATCAGGAAGAAGCAACTGTGTATCTTAACACTGCATGTGACATCTCTGAGTCTCTCCTCCTAGAAAATAGATCTTTAAAAGTTCTTTTTGGGCTTCCCTGGTGGCGCAGTGCTTGAGAATCTACGTGCCAATGCAGGGCACACAGGTTCGAGCCCTGGTCTGGGAAGATCCCACATGCCGCGGAGCAACTAGGCCCGTGAGCCACAATTACTGAGCCTGCGTGTCTGGAGCCTGTGCTCCGCAACAAGAGAGGCCGCGATAGTGAGAGGCCCGCGCACCGCGATGAAGAGTGGCCCCTGCAACTAGAGAAAGCCCTCGCACAGAAACGAAGACCCAACACAGCCAAAAATAAATAAATAAATAAATAAATAATAAAAATAAAGGAATTCCTTTAAAAAAAAAAAGTTCTTTTCTTCGTTATAATAATGCTTTGAAAAATAAAATTTAACTCCATATCCAACTAATGCTTACAGAGCAATGAGATCAAATTCATAAAAACAAATGTTGAGATCTTTATAAGTAAAGGGTTTCATTAATTCAAAGTATTACTGTAAGTGGAATTACCAGCATTGATTTGATTATTCACCTTCTTTTTAGTAGAGCTGCGGGTCTGCAATATTGTTGAAATATGAAGTTAATGCATAAAAAAATGGTTTATTTTCTACAAAATCAGTATCCAAGGGGAAAAAATTAAGTCCATGTGATCCAGGAAAAACGACCTTAAGAAACACTTATTGTTAAAATTCCAGCCTGACTTTTCTATCTAAATCCTTCAAAAATGTTTCTGGCTCTACAGTTTTGGTAAGATCCAGGTTAACACAAGCTTGTCAGAATTGCTTTCTTCAGTAGTAAGCAGTTAGATCAGGAAATAAACCACAAAAATTCCTTAATTGCTAGTCATCTAAATAAGGTCTTATACTTTGGCTGAAAAAAATAAGCCAAAGGAAAGAAATACCTAGCAATCTTTTTCTGGGTATTTTTTTTACCATACAAGCTAAGAAAAACACCTTAGCCAGCAAAGGGGTCAAAAGAATGGAGAGGAGATAGCTCTTCAAACCTTCCTTTCTAGGTAGAATTAGCCATTTAAGCTTTGTCCACATTAGCATTAAGTTAGCAGGGCTGGAGAGTGACTTAATTCATATCTCTTTGCCAGTTTGTTTACTTAATATTAATCCCATGTGTTTTAGGAATTGGTCTGAACCAAAGTGTATTGGAATTGCCTCCGGAAAGGCTAAGCCATGCCTCAGGAACATCTTAAACTATTTATCATAATAATTTATTTATTATTTAAGATTTATAATGAATTCGTTTATAATGAATTTATATAATTCCCAGTTACAGAATGTCAATGTATCATTGGATTGTTGAGCATGGGCCGTCCCTCACGTGTGTTCTTGGTATGAACACAGTTGTTTAATCCCCAGTCTTAGACGGGTGAAGTCTTTGAGAGGATTTCAAATAAGTAATTTGTGTTTGATGAATTCATGGTTCAGACACAGTCATCAACAAGATCAACCAATTAACAAATGGAGACTAAGAATGACAACAGTGAAGTTACCATTTATCCCTTCCTTTGGGCCAGGCACTATGCTAAGGTGGTAAAAAATATACTTTCTATTTCTCATAACCACTCTGCAAGGTAAGTTTTACTAAACTGATTTTACAGAAGAAGAAATTGAGGATTGGAGAGGTTAAGGGACTTTCCAAAGTATTACGCTTTGAATTAGAATATCCTTACACAGCAGGAATAATATAGCTATACAGCTATCCCTTCTGGTAGAGCCAACACATGGAATTTAGCTTGCTGTTGGTTTTTCTGTCTGCCAGGGCTTGCTTCTTTGTTTTCCTTTTATAATGTGTATAATAATGTGCATTTAGATGCATGAAAAAATTAGCATAGTAGTTCAATCTTAGTATAGAATTTTAAATGAGCATAGAATTTCAAGCATAACTCTCAAGGAATTTTTTTTTTTTTAATTTATTTTTGGTTGTGTTGGGTCTTCGTTTCTGTGCGAGGGCTTTCTCTAGTTGCAGCAAGCGGGGGCCACTCTTCATCGCGGTGCGCGGGCCTCTCACTATCGTGGCCTCTCTTGTTGCGGAGCACAGGCTCCAGTCGCGCAGGCTCAGTAGTTGTGGCTCACGGGCCTAGTTGCTCCGCGGCATGTGGGATCCTCCCAGACCAGGGCTCCAACCCGTGTCCCCTGCATTGGCAGGCAGATTCTCAACCACTGCGCCACCAGGGAAGCCATCAAGGAATTATTGATGAACCTGGAACTTTCTTCAGATTAAGCTTCAGGACAAAACCCACTGATTGAGTACATGACAGAAATGAGGCACAGAGGAGAATGCACACCCTTTGCTAGCCATGGGGGCTCCCCAGCTGCAAAGGTGCAGTTTGAGTGGCTCAAGAAGGTCCTCGGAACCCTCTGGTCTGTGCCTGTGCTCCTCTGGGGTGGAGCGTGCCGACTGGTCACAGGTATTCCATGACAGCAGCCGGTGACTGTGTATAGGATATGGTTTCTAAGTTTACGATGCATTCATCCTGGGCTATATGCATAATCATTCTACTTATAGTGTGGTCCAAGTTTTTGTAACATTAGGGACAAGTCAAGGCCTTGACTTTCTTCTCTACTGACAGTCCGCTGCAGGGGAATGATAGTGCTAGGAGACACATAAAGACCACGTTTGAAGGCACGGTCTCCAACGTAGCACTGACCGCTCTAACAGGGGCAGAAGTGAGCTGGGAAACTTTTGAAGGGTTAGGATGTCAGCATCTTTCAGCTGCTTTCTTTTTTGCTCAAACTTCTCAGGGCCAGAGCATTTGCCCTCTAATCTGATTGTGCTGCTGTCACTTGGCTAGACATCAACGGACAAGCATCAACCAACTCCAGGTGAAGCCTGTTCTGCTGCTGAGAAAATTCCCTTTCTTTAAGTGTCCTCACCTCTGTTTCAATGCCAGGCAAGATTTTTTTACTCTGAATACTTGGGTGTCATTCCTAACAAAGATAGCTTCCCATATGAATAAGAATATCTCTGACTCAGAATGAGATATAATCTTTCAATGCCGTTTCTATCAGGGCTCTTGGTGTTGGAGCACTGGCATTCATTAGTAAAATGAAATTTGTCTTGTGAATAAAAACCGTCGCAGAAGTAAATATTATGCAATCTGCTAAAAGAGAGGCCTATGGAAATGAGTATATTTTCTATAACTTTTCTGTCAAGTTAATGGAAAAATTGAAAACTACAAATCGTCTGCTGTCGCATTCATTTAAGCTGGAGCTTGCTGGAAGCATGAGGAATCTCAGCGAACCTTGCGGTCCATCAGCTTGCCCGTCACACCCTGCAGAGGACTAGGTGACCTCCTGTGCCTGACTCTGAGGGTGAATCAGGAGGGAGAGGACCCAGAGGCCCTGGCGGGGCCCTCCACCCAGCAGCTGGAGCTGCGCTGCTTTTATTTCATTTACAGGTTGTGATTCTGCATTGGATTTATTGGCGTAAAAGGGCTTTGGCTGTCGCCTAAGAAAGACTTAGAATGAAAAATTTGATTTCCACTCACGATTAGTGCGACATCCCAGTTTTAAAAGTGGGGCAACAGAGGCCCTGGGAGATGAGGTGACTTGTTCCAGGGTCTCCCCACAAGCGACAGAGGTTTCATGATTTCATCTATTACTTTTCACCTGCTAGTATGACCAAATATTTTGCTCACAAGTCACCTTTCTGTGTATCTCAGTCTTTTTTAAAATGTATTTTAATTTTTTCCAGTTTTATTTAGGTAAATGGACCTACAGCACTGTATAGGTAAGTGTAAGGTGGACAGCATAACAACTTGACTTACCCATACTGTGAAATGATCACCACAGTTAACTCCCATAACCTCAGTCCTAGGCTGCCTTCAGTCACTTGGACCTCACAGGCTTATGGCGCCACATTTTGATACGAAGCATAAATGCACAAGGGGATCCCAAGGGCAATCTCGCAGTAGCTTGGAGACGCCTCCCTCGTGTTTGTGGTACTAAAGTTAATCAAAGGTCAATGCTCCCAGATGTAGCAGTCACTGCTAAGACATTCTTTGACTGAGGAATGTACGTGCAGTCATTCTTACTCGCTGGCAAGAAGAAAAAGTGTGCCTCCTGTGTGCCCTGGCTTTTGCATGACAAACGTATGATAGTGATAGTATTTACAACGGAACCTTGATAAATGGCTGGTAGAGCTTCAGATCTCAGAATCTGTTTTGAAAGGACAAACCCCTTAAGAGCACAGTCCTTGACAAACTGGACCCTTTGGACCTTTATCTCTGTCAAACCAACCCAAATGAACTTGCTGTCCCAGAACCCATGCTCCAGCCTTCGTTTATGCCATTTCCTTGTGAACCCATCTGAATCTTCAAGGCTCAGGTTCCTCACATCCTGACCATTCCTGATAGCTTCCTTGGCCTCCTGGACCACAAGTGGTGTCTTCTGGTTCTCACTCAAAGTGTACCACTCAGGGCATTTACTACTTTCTAATGATAATAGTAAAAACAAATAATAATAATAACAATTAACGTGTATTTATCTCCTACTATGTGCCAGAGACAATAATTCTTCTAAGTAGGTATTATCTCTATTTTATATATTTCCACATTTATGAGGAAATGTGAAACTCAGTGAAAATAAGAAACTTACCCAAGATCAGACAGACAATAAATGACAGAATGGCTATGTGAACCCAGGATTCTGCAGCCGTAGCTGTATGTCATGGTATAATGTGACCTATATGTACCTTGGGCTGTACATCATTGTCTCTCTTCTGGGGTATAAGCTACCTGAAGAGATGATCATTTTTTTGTTTGTCTCTTATCACCATGTGTTTTTGATCAGCCACAACCAGAGAGGGGCCTCCATAAGGAAGTGCCATGGTCAGAGTCAGGGAGACTATGTTTTGCAAACACAAAATCCCTCAGCACTGGAACCACCGGCTACACACACACACCGCTACTGTCACACTCAGCATTTGGCTCTTTCTGCCGTGTCTGCTGCAGCTTGGCAGTTCTAATATCTGACGGATTAGTGCTGATCTACACTGATTGCTCACACCTGCAATTCAAACTAACCCCTGTTCCGCTTTGTGCAATCAGCCATGCCCAGGTAAGACCATCAGCTTCCCAAATGACAGGCAAACAGAGACCCACCTGACAGGTTGGACCAGACACCTGTGAGATCTGCAAAGTGGGAAGGAAGGGGGGGAGGGGAAGGTGGAATTACAAAATTAAAACTCCAAATGTAAATGTAAAGGAATGAGTGCTTCCTCTACTTCTCAGAAAGATTAGAAACTTTGTAGATGGAAAACATCAAAGGTCCCCAGCTAATAAGTACAGAGCAGTAACTGGCAATGGAATTTTTACAGGTACTAGGATTTGATATTTGTGTTTCTATGCATAGTAAGCTTTTAGTCAGAGAAGTTAGACCTCAGATTATCAAAAGTGCCAAACATAATCGTGCTGTGATTGTCAGAGCTGCCTCCTACTAACGAGTTCTAGACACACTTGCTAACATTGTCCTGATAATCCTCATGGCATTCCCTTCCGGAGGTAAGGGGTGTGTGGATGGAAAAATGCAGCTTATGCAGGGCTAGGAGAACTTGCTCAGAGCATTACAGCAAGGCCAGAAAAATACATCTGTTCTTCTTGATGAAAAGGGTCCGATTTTGTCAATTATGTTTTCTATTCTGAATGTCTATCTTGTCTTAGCTTTCAATATGTAATAACTAATAGAAAACGAATGCTGTAGATATACATAAATATAAGTGTGGATGTATGTATGTCCATATTTGTCTTATTAATGATCATAGTCACAGAAGTAAAAGCATGTCCCCATTCATCACATTACCCTCATTCTTAGTACCTTTGGTAATATTGCCTCCTCAAGGGAATAGTAGTTAAATCCTGAGTAACTGGAATAGTTCCAGTTACATCCGTAAATAACTGGATTTTGGTTTATTTCCTTCTTTGGGGAAAAATTGCCTCTAACTTTTCTAAGTGTAAGATTTTTACAATATAAATTTCACTGAATTTGTTCAAGCTATGTGACTGTTTTTCAAGGTGTAAAAGAAGAAATATCAGAAAGACAAAGTTGAAGGCCTTGTTTGAGTTTAAAGACATTATTTTCCAAATAGAGCCAAATACAAAAGATATCCATCACAATATCTTACATAATGTCACCATTTTTCCTGCTGCTGCTGATACTTACTAAAGCGTTGAACCAGGGGAATTTTTTTTTTTTTAATTTATTTATTTATGGCTGTGTTAGGTCTTCACTTCTGTGCGAGAGATTTCTCTAGCTGCGGCAAGCGGGGGCCACTCTTCATCGCGGTGCGCGGGCCTCTCACTATCGCGGCCTCTCTTGTTGCGGAGCACAGGCTCCAGACGCGCAGGCTCAGTAGTTGCGGCTCACGGGCCCAGCTGCTCCGTGGCATGTGGGATCTTCCCAGACCAGGGCTCGAACCCGTGTCCCCTGCATTGGCAGGCAGACTCTCAACCACTGCGCCACCAGGGAAGCCCCTAAATTATTATTATTATTATTATTTTTTAATTCAAGGTTTAGTTGGGGGTTTGATG
Source organism: Eschrichtius robustus (assembly GCF_028021215.1). Classification (NCBI taxonomy): domain Eukaryota; kingdom Metazoa; phylum Chordata; class Mammalia; order Artiodactyla; family Eschrichtiidae; genus Eschrichtius; species Eschrichtius robustus. The sequence continues at coordinate 61,271,837 of NC_090829.1, read as the reverse complement.
AGCTTATAAACTTAAAGGCTCTGACTTCTTCTTAGGACAAGTTAGTGACAACGCGAGGCAGCTGTCCTGGAAGTGATTTCCACTCCCCCAAAAAAATCATTCCACAGACTTTCATTAAAGATAGAATGATACAACGAATAACCAGGATCTTCTCATGCCCTCTTCCTATTTTTCTCTTCAGAGCAGTTATATACCCTATCTTGTGGTATTTGTATAGTGTTATTATCATATGAGCCAAATAGTCAAAGTTGGCCTGGGGGACATATATGAACTTGAGTGGTTTCAAGTTCCAATGCGAATGCTAAAGCTTGGCTCTGGATAACACACTCGCTCCTGGCCAAGCCCTGAGCCAACCCGGATGATGTGTAAATGTGCTTCGGGGTTGAGGGTTTGTCTCAACCTGAGAGAGTGAAATCTAGGGCTTTAACCATGGCAAACCACACCAAACAAAATGTTTGGGTGAAACCTTTGAAAACTAAGGCTCCCGTGACTATCCCTTTTCTCCGTGTATCTGTTTCTATTAAGATGAGGAAGCAAAGAGGCTCAGGAGCCAAACCACCAGCCTGGGACCATTTGACAGAAGAAGCTACTAGGAACCCAAGCACATCACCCTCCTGTACGTGTTCCTTTTTTTTTTTTCTTTTTTTTTTTTTTTTTTTTTGCCCCTGGGTCCTTTTGAGAAAGAACAACTCAGAATTACTACCAGTTGCTACGCGTATTAAGCAGCCATGTGCCAGACACCATAACAGATACCTTACACGTGATCTCCTTTAATTTCAAAAGACAGCGTCAGGGCATGGTTAAGAGCATGGCTCTGGTCCGAAGACTGCCTGGGTTAAAATTCTGCTCTACTGCTTCTTAGCTGTTTGACCTTAAGAAACTTTCCATGTCTCTGTTACCTCTTCTGTGATAGAGAATCAAATCAAATCCTTCCTCCTGAGGTTTCTGTGAGAATTTTTTTCCCCTTTTTTTGGCCATGCCATGCAGGATGCAGGGATCTTAGTTTCTCAACCAGGGATGGAACCTGTGCCCCTGCAGTGGAAGCCCGGAGTCTTAACCACTGGACCACCAGGGAAGTCCCATCTGTGAGAGTTAAATGATTGTAACATGCTTAGCATAGTATTCGGCTGACACATGGGTTAAGTGCTCAGTATGAGCTGGATATTATTGCCACACAATCCTGCGAGGTAGGTAATATTAGCAGCATTTCATAGGTGAAAAGATTGAGACAAATTGGGTTAATCTGATGGTTCTTGAAGTCTGGTTCCTGTGAACTTGCTAGAAAGGAAAATTCTTGAGCCCCACCCAGCACTTACTGAATCAGAAACTTCAGGGCAGGCCTCTGCAATCTGTGTATATATAGCCCTCTAGGGGGTTCTAATGCATGCAAAAGTTTGAGAAGAACTAGATAAATCAATTTGCCCAATGTTATACAGCTTTTAAGTAATGAAACCAAGATTTGGTCTGATTTGAGCCTATGTTCTTTCTACTAAACATGCTATAAATTCAGTCCCAGACAGGAATTATGTGTTTCCTTCCTGCTTTTGAACGCATATTACTGGGATAACTGTCCTCCTTTCTCCATACTCCCACACATGGTTTCTTCTTTGTCAATGCAGCAACCCCTGCCTTAGCTCTGCTATGAGGAACTTCTGTTTCCTTTTCCCAAATCCAGGGCTTTCATACCGCGGTAAAATCCTGAGGGTGGTGAGAGCTAGGTTGAAATGTTATACTGTGATCAGAAAAACTCATTATTTCGATGAGTGACATTTTCATCCAGATTTTTCAAATGTGTGATTAAAATTAAAAATAGAGGTAATTGATATCTAATTTTTCTTTCTACCTCCAGGATTGAGAAGGGCACAAGAATGCATTTAAGAATTACTAAGCACGATAAAATTCAGTCTAAAATGACTACCCAGATGTTAGACTATCAGTCTCAAACAGCTATCTGGATGTAAGAAATGCCATAATTAACTGCCACCTGGTCGTCAATAACTAAGCCAAAACTTTCTTTTTCTTTTTTTTTACAAGATGCCTCTGGGGGTTATCATTTATTCACATTATTTAGATGGTTAAAACTAAGCCAAAACTTTCTACTTATCTCTTCCCGAAGCCATAACTTTCGAGAGGTAACTATCCCCCTCAAAATGCTACTGCAGCTATATCTTACTCCCAGAGTCCATATGTCTTGCCAATTAATGTAAGCAAAGAGTCTTACCCACTTTATCCTCCTCCTCCACTTGCCACGAACAGCCTTCTTTTGTCACTAAAGGGTTCCTGAATAGAAACGTTTATTCTGTGACCTTATAAAATTCAGATATGCTCTGTTATGTTCTAGTCTCACAGTGACTGTCCTCAGATTTGGGGTGTCCTATTTCCTGTTTAGTTGTTTAAGACTGTCTTCCTTAAAAGCTGATTAATCTCAGGTGCCTGGAGTGAAGGCCATGAGGCCATGTAATATTAAGGCACCAAGAAAACTTCAATAAGTGGTTTAATGTATTTGCAGTGCCCAAAATTAGAACAGCTTCCTTTTTCTTTGGCAGCTGATTTTTGTGCTACAATTTGCAGTTCTTCCCCCTCTAACAACTCGAGTTAATTTCTACTCTGAAAAAAGGAAGCAAAGGAGCTAAGGTAAAGCTATGGATTGAGATAGAACTGGGTAGGTAAAAGTGCAATGGCGAAGCAAGGCAGAATCTCTTCGTGGTTGCTCCCAGTGACCGAGGCACTGCTGGGTGATGAGCATCTCAGCAGTGGCAGCTGAAGAACTGAAGAGACGTGGAGACATGTTCCTCAGTGGTGACAGTGGGGAGGGGCTCAGGAGTGGACCTCCAAGATGTAAGATAAAAGAAGAACCAGAGGCTGTGATCACCAATAAGTTTCCCCTCCTGCCAGAGCTAGTTAATGTGCTACAACCATTCCAGTACCCTGAAAATAAGGCAATTTTCTTGGAATATGCATTACATGTACATGTCTTCTTATATATATATAACAAAATATTTATAGATTTTACCATGCAGAGTTACAAGTATTATTTTTATATGTCTTGTATATAATTCCTATGTAAATATATATGTAAGCTCTTTTACACTGTAACATAACCATCACAATATCTCACATTTAAGCACTGACTACTTAATGAGAAGATAGAAAGTGAAAAGTCATTGTTAACCTTTACATTAGGAATGTGACACTCAAAGGCCCATTGGTCTTGAAGCCAATGAAGCTTAAGCTCCAGGGCCCTAATAAGGCTGTTATGATTGTTGATATAATCTCTACCATTCTCTAAATGTTCTAAAGTTTTGTTATAAATCATTTGCATGCATGTATCACCAAAAATATTAAAATTTTCGGGGGCTACCCTGGTGGTCCAGTGGTTAAGAATCCACCTTCCAATGCAGGGGATGCGGGTTCGATCCCTGGTCAGGGAACTAAGATCCCACATGCCACGGGGCAACTAAGCCCACGCACCACAACTACTGAGCTCAAGTGCTCTGGAGCCCGTGCGCCACAGCTAGAGAGAAGCCCACGCGCCTCAACGAAGATCCTGCGTGCCGCAACTAAGACTCAACGTAGCCAAATTAATTAATTAATTATTTTAAAAATTGAATTTTTCTAGACCTGCAATGATTTTTTATGATAACTGACATTTCCTGGGTCACTATGTAAACTTTAGCATTATTAACAATATCTTGCTTCAACCTTAGTATATTATTTAAATCTTATAACTTCTGGGGATGAGATTACATACCAAGTAGGGTGTTTTCTACTTCCATTGTCACCCATTCATTCAACCAATACTGTCTACTATGTGCCAGATGTTGTCCTAAGTTTTTAAAACTTGTTTTCACATGTAATTGTTACATAGTTATATTCAAGACTTAAATATAAGCCCACCTTCAAATTTTTTCGTTGCTTTCAAACATTTTTTAGATCTTCAATAATTAGCACTTCTGGTTGCTGCATAATGTTCCATTTAAGAATATCTGCTACACACAGGGAGATCAGCTCAGTGCTTTGTGACCACCTAGAGGGGTGGGATAGGGAGGGTGGGAGGGAGACGCAAGAAGGAGGAGATATGGGGATATATGTATATGTATAGCTGATTCACTTTGTTATAAAGCAGAAACTAACACACTATTGTAAAGCAATTATACTCCAATAAAGATGTTTAAAAAAAAAAGAATATCTGCTACACTGTAACATTCATTAAACTATTCTTGGGCATTTAAATAAGGCATTGGCTTTGGAAATAATGCTGTAATGAACATTTTTGTACAGAAAACTCTTGTTTTCCTTTGGATTATTCCTGTACATTAAATTCCTTCAATAAGTCAGGGGACTGAACATTTTTTGGACAGCTATTACATTCTAGAGGACTTTGAGAATTCACACTTTCATCTGAAATATAAGGATACACCAACTTCACCAAAACTTTGCAAACACTTGAATACTGTCACTTTATAAATGCTTATAAAACAATGCCTCCTTTTTCTTTTAGCTTTCCATTTCTCTGATAACTTGTGAGGTTAAACAATTTCTCTTACTTTTTAAAACATGCTTACTACTCTTAAATTATCTACAATAGGGGTGTGTGAAGAGCATCACCACCAAAACTAAACATGGACCAAGCGCACAGTGAGTGCTGGGTACTGAATTAGCTGTATGTGGGAACATTCATGTGAAGGTTATGATGGGGACCATACTGGGGGGACTATGAGTTGGAAAGGCTGTCCAGCCTTGGGTTCATATCCTCCTTCTTCCTCTTACCAGCTGAGAAAACCTGAACCTTAAGTTCAATGTCTATAAGATTGTAATAATGATATGAAGCACCCAAGGTTATAGTGAAAATTAAATAATTCTGAGGTAGAGATTGTATCCCTAGCACATAGCACAGTGCCTAGTATGCAGTAGGTGCCCAATAAATACGTGACCTCAATCGAGTCCCAATAACACAAGCAGTGCTCAATTAATGGTAAATTTTAACATATTTTCCCTGATCTTCTGAAACTAATAACCTGGATGAGACAAAAAGACATGATGATAAACCATAGTAAGTTCTTTATATGGATATTTGCACATGGGAGGCTTTCGATATAGAAATAGCACAGGTGCAATTGCACCTAGCTCAGGAAGCCTCTGTAAAAACCCAAAAGGACGGGGTTCAGGGAGCTTCTGGGTGAACACGGGGACATTTGGGGAGGGTCGCCCTCTCTGAAAGGGCACGGAAGCTCTGTGCCTCTTTTCCCCTCTTGCCCTATATGTGTCTTCCATCTGGCTGTTCCTGAGTTATATCCTTTCACAATAAACTGGAAATCTAATAAGAAAAAGGTTTCTCTGAGCTCTGTGAGCCCCTTTAGCAAATTAATTGAACCCAAGGAGGAGGTCATGGGAACCTCTGATTTATAGTAACCAGACAGTCAGAAGCAAAGGTATCGACCTGGGCTGGTTGGCTGCTCTGAAGTGGAGGGTAGTCCTGTGGGACTTTTAATCTGTGGAATCTGATGCTACCTCTGGGTAGACAGCATTTATTGAGCTGAATTGCAGGACACCCAGCTGTTGTCGGAGCATTGCTTGATGTCAGGGAGAAACCCACGCTTTGGAACTGGTACAGGGCCTTTAGGATCATACACCCCAAACAACTATATACAGTTTAATCTTATATATAATCTGTATTAACTTGTGTCAAATATAATTTTTCTGCTAAAAATTCAAGAACGATACATTTTAATGATATATATTCCAAATTTATAATAGATTATGTGAGCAATCATATGCAGGACACAATTGTGTGACTATACACACAGTAATGTATATTGCACACTGTGTCAAACATCAGATTGCAGTGTGTTAAGAATCAACTTATTCTAAAATTGTCCAGTAATCAATGAAAAATGTGATTTGGTTCCTTGCTGTGTGGTTTCTTTTGCCACATGCTCTCCAGCTGCTACCTGCTGGATCACACTCAGAATACCTGGCTAGATGCTCTCAAAGTTAACAATCAAACATGGAGGAATCAAAGCCTGGCTCATGTTTCCTGCTTGAGCCAACAAAAAGTAAAAGTCAGTCTTCTGGATAAAATATCTAGGAATAAACCTACCTAAGGAGACAAAAGACCTGTATGCAGAAAATTATAAGACATTGATGGGGCTTCCCTGGTGGCGCAGTGGTTGAGAATCTGCCTGCCAATGCAGGGGACACGGGTTCGAGCCCTGGTCTGGGAAGATCCCACATGCCGCGGAGCAACTAGGCCCGTGAGCCACAATTGCTGAGCCTGCGCGTCTGGAGCCTGTGCTCCGCAACAAGAGAGGCCGCGATAGTGAGAGGCCCACGCACTGCGATGAGGAGTGGCCCCCACTTGCCACAACTAGAGAAAGCCCTCACACAGAAACGAAGACCCAACACAGCAATCAATCAATCAATCAATAAACCCAAAGTTTAAAAAAAAAAAAAAGACATTGATGAAAGAAATTAAAGATGATACAAATAGATGGAGAGATATACCATGTTCTTGGATTGGAAGAATCAACACTGTGAAAATGACTCTACTACCCAAAGCAATCTACAGATTCAATGCAATCCCTATCAAACTACTACTGGCATTTTTCACAGAACTAGAACAAAAAATTTCACAGTTTGTATGGAAACACAAAAGATCCCGAATAGCCAAAGCAATCTTGACAAAGAAAAACGGAGCTGGAGGAATCAGGCTGCCTGACTTCAGACTATACTGCAAACCTACAGTAATCAAGACAGTATGGTACTGGCACAAAAACAGAAACATAGATCAATGGGACAGGCTAGAAAGCCCAGAGATAAACCCACGCACACATGGTCACCTTATCTTTGATAAAGGAGGCAAGAATATACAGTGGAGAAAAGACAGCCTCTTCAATAAGTGGTGCTGGGAAAACTGGACAGCTACATGTAAAAGAATGAAATTAGAACACTCCCTAACACCATACACAGAAATAAACTCAAAATGGATGAAAGACCTAAATGTAAGGCCAGACACTATAAAACTCTTAGAGGAAAACATAGGCAGAACACTCTATGACATAAATCACAGCAAGATCCTTTGTGACCCACCTCCTAGAGAAATGGAAATAAAAGCAAAAATAAACAAATGGGACCTAATGAAACTTAAACGCTTTTGCACAGCAAAGGAAACCATAAACAAGATGGAAAGACAACCCTCAGAATGGGAGAAAATATTTGCAAATGAAGCAACTGACAAAGGATTAATCTCCAAAATTTACAAGCAGCTCATGCAGCTCCATATCACAGAAACAAACAACCCAATCCAAAAATGGGCAGAAGACCTAAATAGACATTTCTCCAAAGAGGATATACAGATTGCCAACAAACACTTGAAAGAATGTTCAACATCATTAATCATTAGAGAAATGCAAATCAAAACTACAATGAGATATCATCTCACACCAGTCAGAATGGCTATCATCAAAAAATCTACAAACAATAATTGCTGGAGAGGGTGTGGAGAAAAGGGAACCCTCTTGCACTGTTGGTGGGAATGTAAATTGATACAGCCACTATGGAGAACAGTATGGAGGTTCCTTAAGAAACTAAAAATAGAACTACCATATGACCCAGCAATCCCAGTACTGGGCATATACCCTGAGAAAACCATAATTCAAAAAGAGTCATGTACCAAAATGTTCATTGCAGCTCTATTTACAATAGCCAAGACATGGAAGCAACCTAAGTGTCCATCAACAGATGAATGGATAAAGAAGATGTGGCACATATATACAATGGAATATTACTCAGCCATAAAAAGAAACGAAATTGAGTTATTTGTAGTGAGGTGGATGGACCTAGAGTCTGTCATACAGAGTGAAGTAAGTCAGAAAGAGAAAAACAAATACCGTATGCTAACACACATATATGGAATCTAAAAAAAAAAAAAAAAAATGGTCATGAAGAACCTAGGGGCAAGACGGCAATAAGGACACAGACCTACTAGAAAATGGACTTGAGGACACGGGGCGGGGGAAGGGTAAGCTGGGACAACGTGAGAGAGTGGCATGGACATATATACACTACCAAACGTAAAATAGATAGCTAGTGGGAAGCAGCCGCATAGCACAGGGAGATCAGCTCGGTGCTTTATGACCACCTAGAGGGGTGGGATAGGGAGGGTGGGAGGGAGGGAGACTCAAGAGGGAAGAGATATGGGGACATATGTATATGTATAACTGATTCTCTTTGTTATAAAGCAGAAACTAACACACCATTGTAAAGCAATTATACTCCAATAAAGATATTTTTTTAAAAAAGAGTCAGTCTTCTGCTATTTTGTCCTATTTAAAAGTTAAAAAAAAAAATCTTATATATGTATGGGAAGCAAAAGCCTTCTGCTAAAACAGTTCATGAAACCTAGGCAATAATTAATGACTTAAAATGTCAAATAGGCACCCTAGATTTTTCCCTCTTAACGAACTCAAAGAGAAGTTTAATTTTAAAGTGCATGTATCAGAGGGAATAAACACAACAAATATATTTACACTCAGTTGACTCTTAGAGCCGGTGAGGGTCCAAAGTAACGGAGAAAACAAATCCACACTGCATTGTTTCCATTTTATTGTTGGCCATAGGAGATCATAGCGAGTGTTTCTTTTACTGGAAGTTTCTTTCAACTCTTGCTATTTAACAAAAGGAAGCTTACCCTTAGGGAGTCAAGATTTGAGAAAGAAGGTTAGTCTGCTCACATCAAGATCCCCTCCCCCAGTTCTATTCTCGTTTTTGTATCTTTAAATACTTCAAAGATTTATTCCTCCCTGCCCAAATATGGTAAGAATGAATTGGCCTTAAGAAGATCAGAATACTCTGATAGCCAAGTGAGTGAACAGAGGAGGCTCTTAGAAGGAGGTTACCCCAAATTTGAGCTCTTCCAGAACAGTTATTTCTCCTGGGAAACCTGGCATTTGAGTGGATAGAGACTATCTATCCTGTCTTCCCCCTCCTGTCCTCCTCTTCCATCTCCTGTCTCACAGCTCAAAAGCAGTGGTTGGAGAAAGAATCAGAGGAAGGGAAAGTCCTCAGAGGAAGAAAACCCTTCCAGTTTTCCTTCTGATGTGCCTGAGTTTGTGTAGTGGAAGAGAAAAACAAAAACAAAGAAACAAACAAAAAAACCCTTGTTTTGTGGAATCAAAGAACCAGGATTTTAAAACTGGCTCAGTTTACTCATCCTTGAATAGATTACTTAGCCCCTGTGGGCCTCAGGGTTCCTGATCCATTAAATGGATGTAAAATGATTGCCCTTGCTGATTTACTGTACGGAAAGTACCTGACCCATGATAAGTGCTTAGTAAATGCTGTTGGCCTTCCTGTGTGTGCTGGGTGTGTGTGGCAGCGGGGATGAATGCCGCTAGCCTCTGCACAGGTAAAGTGCTGCAGGAATGTGCTGAGTGACCCCCAAAGCAGGTATAGTCCATCAGGCACACTCTTCAGAAGAGGATACAAGATCTCAATTAAAAATGTCAGGAGATACCAGCTTATTCAGGGATCACTCCATAATACTTTGAGGGCCTCCTTTAAATCAGGACATCATAGAAATACCAGAGGATTTTTTAAGATGGACCAAATTCACAGAACAAACTATGCAATTTTGAAATAAACTTAGATCTAACTATGTATATAGTTAACTATGTATAATAATATATAATACATATTTTTCAATTATAGTTCAGCCTTTACTGATATGCAGATGGCAAAAATGAAATGAGATGAAAAACTACATAACAAGTAGATGAGCGTAGAACAAAATGCAAATTAAAGTAGAACAGCATTCCCAGCCACACTTAATTTAAAGAACCGTAGAGAACCCTAAAATTTCAAGCATGAAAGCCCCTCAGTGATCATTCAGTCTAGCCAGACAGCCAAAGCATACTCTACGTTCTGATTTACAGGAGAATGAGAGTCACTTCTATTTTCTCATTTTCCAGATCACTTTTTGAAAGTATTTTATTCAAATTTTTGTGTATCTATCCACACATAAAGATAAATTTATATAAATTTATATACATGCCCTTTCAATCCCCTTTTTCCCTCTTACATTCTGTTTGACTTTCCCCAGCCCTCCTCGTCCATGCACATCAGCACTGCCCAGCAAAGTAACCCTTGTTAACAGCTTCATATATGTCTATTCATGCGGTTCTCCAGGCTGAAGTCATCCTATGCAGACACATACATACACAGACTTTTTTTTTTTTTTCTTTTCGTTATTTGTTTTACAGAAGTGGAACAATCTTTACACGATATCCAAGAATGGTTATTCAGATTCAGCCCAATCTTGATCTCCATTCGACATCTAAAACTAGCAGTTTTATAATGTTTGGCCTACTACCAGAAAAATAAACTAATACATTTAAAAAATATTGTCAAAAGTGAAGATGAAATAAATGGATTTTATAGAGCAGGCCTTAGTTAACTTGGTGATTTGCACATAGCACTTTTTCAGTAACATTTTGATTTTAAAACCATTTCTAGTTTTTACTAAGTTTGCTTTTTTCTTTTTGGTGCCTAAGGTTTGAAGCACTACTTTGTCTACAAGGGTGAACTTTCAGAAGTTTCTGGTAAAAGTTTTGCCCGAAACGTGTATATGTTCTAGGGGGACCGGGCACATATACACTGAAGGCCAAAGGAAAGAGTGGAGACAGAGTGTGATGAGTCACTAGGAATGGATGTTTGTGTCCCCAAGAAAAACGGGTCAGAGGTCCCACCTCACAGGAGCACACCAACTGCCACTCACTAATGCCTCCATCACCAAGGCTCTTATTTAGTATCTTTTTGGCTTGGTGGGATGGGAAAAGCCTTCAACAAAGTTAAGGAGGCCTCAAGTCTCCAGCTCCACAGGTTAGGGTCTCCTTTCCTCTCTCAGGCTCCCAGTGTCCCGAAGGTCTCATCCTCATTCCCCACTAAAACTGCTTCAAAGAAAAAACCAAAGGGGTATATTCACACTAAGATCATTTAAAAAATGAATAAGAAAGCTTAAACATTATACCTACCCGTATTGTTTGCCTTTTATAGAAACCAAAGCATTACTTTTTGTAAATTCCAACAATAGGCTTGTTGTCAAGGATAATAGAAACATAGGAAGAGGGCCTAGGAGCCTTGCCAGTACCCCTGAATGTACATATAAACCCCCTGAAGAGTTGGCCCAGAGAACCCAGGGCTGTGAGTGAAGAAAATCTGTGGGTTTAGTTGCAGCTCAGCCATGTACAAACATAGGAACTTGAGTCACTTCGCTTCTCTGGGATCCAGTTTCCTCATTTGTAAAGTAAAAGTCTTGAACTAGACGACTTCAAGGTCATGTCCAGCTCCAACATGCTGGGATTCTATGATTACACTAGCCCTTCTGAGTGGACTGCACAATCATCTGGACTTAAAAAAGGTTTCATGCTTGCCACAGCACTATAAAAGACTTCTTGGCAAATTCAGAATGCAAAGCTTCTACTCTGCCCTAGAACCTCCCCAACCCTCAATTCCCCTTTCACCCTTAAGGTAGAGAACATGGCTCAAGGAGAATACTCAACTCCACTTCCATACATACATAGACAGATAGACAGATTGGTTGCTTGACTTCTCATAAGACTATCCCATTTGTTCTCAGTTTTTCTGCCTACAAAACTAAGCTCTACACTGATGACGGGGTGACTTTTTTTTAACATGAAAAGCAGATCATGCCAACTCCTGCTCAATCGCCTACAATAGTTTTTCATCACCTACTGTAGCAAACGCTGCTGGTTGCCAACTCTGCAACCATTTGTCCCCTTTCCTCTACTTTCTATCAGAAGCCCAGTTTTGTTCCACTCTCCTCTACCCGGCCATGTACTTCAGAAGAAGTGGGTCTCTCCCCTCCAGGAGTGTGAGCCACTCATGGTGGCGGCATTCCCCTTGCCAGTGAATGGTTTAGGATCGGGCATGTCATGCAGTTTTGACCACTGAGACATGAGGATGAGTTGATGGGGGCTTCTTAATAAAGCTTTTCCTCACTGATCAAAGAGACACACATCAAGACAGAAAGTAAACAAACCTCTCCTTCTCCTCAGTCATCTCGTGATCAGGAAAAGAGCAAGTCTGAGGATAAACCATCATACCAAGAATGGCAGAGCAGAAAAGTGGAAAGCACCTGGGTCCTTAATGACAGAGTTGAGCCACCGAATTCAGCCTTCTTGAAATATCCCTGCCTTTGAGCATATTATATATGCTGATAAATCCACTACTCGTCCTTCAAGTTCCAACAAAAGTACCTCCTACTTTTTAAAAATTTGGTCAATCATCTCCCCTGCAGACTCTGCTGTCCTAATTTTCCAGGGCATCTCTTACATGCCTCTGTTATGTTATAACCATCTGCATGCCCATCAACCACACTAGACTGTGAGCTTCTCGAGGGCAGGGCCTCAAGGGCCTGTTTCTCTTATATCACCAGCCCCTGTGCATGTGCAAGCTCCATGGGCACACAGTCAGTATCTACTGGATGAATGTAATACCTGACTTTATCACTTTCGGGATACCACTTACCCCTAATTTGGAAAGTTGAATTCCTTTTGATCTCAGTGTGGGCCCTGCACGGTGGGCTGACTCAGATTCAAAGTCTGAACAATTGCAGTATCTGAGGCAACATCACCACCAGTTCTGAACTGAGACCTTCCCAGACTTGGAGGGGCAGCTTTGGAGTCAGTTATGTTTAACAACCTGACCATGAATCATGTTCTCTTCATTAAAGGAAATGAACGAGGAAGAGGAACATGTCCAAGTCCATTTGGGCAGGGCCACCATCCTGTCCTCCGGCTCAGCTCCAACACGAGGCAATGCTAAGGCATCCTGGGGTACCTGGGCCATCCATCCCGAGACCATCAGTGCCGGCTTAGTTTTCGGAGCGACCAAAACTCTCAAAACAGAAATATGAAGCAAGGAGATTTCAGACCACAAATCCAAAATCGAAATCTGTTCAGCTTAAGCTCTCTCGTATGTCGAGAAACTGCTCAGGCACGATCAGACAGCATCTTCTGCAACACTCTGCGCTCTGCTGCTCTTCCCTCGGCCCCACCTTGCCCCCAACACACGTGTGTAAACATCTAGAAAATCAGTTCAGCTTCTTTCTCTACATATATGCTGCTTGTTCCAATAGCTCTGGTGAGTGACCGTGTAAAAGTCCACATCTGCCCAGATGTGAAACAAAAGACGCACCCCGCGATGCAAATGATAAGCCGTTGAGAACTGGAACCGAGCAACTTCAGCAACTCCCTATTCAGGCCAAAGCGCTCTTTTGGAAATGTAGTCACGTTGCGTGTGACGGGGGGTGAACAATTACACCAGGGTTGAGATGACTCATTTACAGAGCATAATTCAAATATCTTATTCATCTTGCAATATAATCAAACTCCTGAGGGGCTGCTACACTCCTTGCAGGAAAGAAAGAAAAAAAAGTGACAAAGGGGGAAAATGCAGAGACATTACAGGGCCTAGTTGGCTGTTACCAGAAGCTAAAGGGAGCCAAGGTGAGCAGGACACCGCCTACCATCACAGCCAGCAGTCCCCAGCGGACTTCACAGAGCAAACTGGCAAATTCCCCTCTGCTCTTCCCAGACTCGCGAGTCCCCGCTGGCCACTCACTCTGTCTGCCTGAAGAACACATGAATGCTAGGCTGAGATCTCTCCATCATCAAAATGTGCTGAGTGTCTACTATGTACTAGCACTGGGGAGGCAAAGACAGGACAAAGTTTCTCCCCCTGAAGGAGCTCTCACGATAATAGGGAAGACAGACAAAACAGTGTGACCAGTGCTAGAACAGAGAGGTAGAAAAGACCCTTCTGAGCAAGCAGGGAATGCTACTTGAGAGTGCAGTGCAGGCCTCACAGAGCGCATGCCACATGTGCCTTGAAAGATGAGTAGAATTCTCTAGATGAGTAAGGAGGGTATCCTGGGCCTACACAAGGCTCAGAAACACCATAGGCCACGGGGAGTGGTCTGTGAGGGTGGGTTGAAAGTATATGGGGTGGGCAGTCAGCTTTTACATCTATGCTCAGCCTTGGGCCGCCTCTCCAGCCTTATTTCCCCCACTGCTTTCTCTTGACTTATAGTCTGGGCACATCCCTAAATACAGCCCCCTTGCCTTTCCTGACCTTCCTCTCCGAATGTGTGCCCTGCCCACTCCCTTGATTCCCTCACCCTGTTCCCTTCTCTGCCTGGACCCTCTTCTCTCTGTGAAGCCTCCCCACATCCCTGGGCAGACCGAGGTGCCTGCCCCTCTGTGCTTCCCATGTGGCCGCTTGGTCAGACTTTGTCTCCACCTCACAAAGGCATAGACGCAGTTCCTCCTTCAGGGAGCTTGGGAACCCAGAGCCCTAAAACACGAAGCAAAAGACACAGCAGTGAGTGCAACTCCTGTTGCCCAGATGATCACTGTTATGATAGAGGTTCCAGGGACCCAAGGCCACAGTCTTCAGAGAGCTCCACTCCTAGCCATCCCCCTCATCTCTTCCAATTCCAGGGCCCCTCGCTGCCTTGTCTCAATCCATGACCCCAATTTTGTTTCATCTCCTTAATTCTCCATTTAAGGGTTGCTCCATTCTTTTCCCACCCCACGACCAATTGTCTTGGGAGACTACACAATGGTGAGGGAGAGCACAAGCTTTGACTTCAGGCAGGACTGACTTCAGGCAGTGATGACTTGCTGTGAGGACTTAAGAGGATGACGTGGCACCATTCCAAGACACAGCAAACACTCAAAAAGCCACAGGTCTCATGGTTGTTGATTAGACTTGGGGTCATCCAGTGCGGCCAGCACCTATCTCCAAGCTTCAGACCTATTGTCCTGAGTTCCACCCATTTTCTTCCCCACCCTATCCCTTAACCCTCAACAGGAGCAACAGGTCCTACACAACTCTGGGACTTCACAAGCTTCATGAAAGAGGTGGCATTTCCGATGGACCTGAAAGACAGGTATCATTTGGCACAGCTCCAAAATCTGCAACCGATGAGGCAGGTGACCTTGGGACTTCAGTTGGCTCATCTACAAAATGAGAGGCTTAACTTTCGTGTGGAGTTACCAAGTTCAAATACCAGCCTGGCCATGTATCAGAACAGGAGCTCAGGTAGGATACCGAATATATTGGTGTCTTCATTTCCCTCATCTGTAAAATGGTGAAAAGAGCAAAATACTTCCTTTGCAATGCTGCTGCAGAGACAGCGCTAACAACCATACCTGGCACACAGTAGGAATTTTAACAGAAAGAGAAGAAGAAAAATGGTGGCTGTCAAAAGTCTTTCAAGTTAAAAAAAAAGAAAAAGTAAAGAAAAGAAAGAAGGGGGAAAAAATCACAGGGCTTCCTATGACAGAAATGACCATACAGCCAAAAAAAAAAAAAACAAAAAAAAAAAACTGGACTCCAACCTGGGGCTCATCTGTGATACAACATGAAAGTTTCCTTCTGATACATTTTTCAAAAAAATTGATTTGAGTACATACTATTCCTTTCCAGATACATGTTGTCTTCAGAAAATGTAACTGTATTATTAGGAAGACAGAAAAGCAATTGCAAAAGTCCTGAAAGCAAATACAACTCAAGTAAGCCTTTGATTTCTACCTCAGACTTCACCTGCGTTTCGAAGAGCAAGGGCTATCAAACAGGGATGCAGGCACCACTTGTGCCCTCGAGCAACGTGTGGAAACCCTGGAAAGCAAACAGACCACAGAACTATAACCAAGTGTTGGCCAAAGTCACCCCAACCTCAGCGGTCCCTCAATTTTGTCTGTGACAGATCAGTATGGACCCATTTCAGAATCTGGCAACAAAAACTTACGACCTATTTCAAGACTCTGGCTAACGAGGTCCTAATTTAGTTCCTAAAAGAAATGCCAGGAGTCCTAGTCCCATTCTACCCAACACACCTCACCCTGACCTACCGTTAGGAAAACGTTCATCACATTGCACGGGAGGGTCTGCATGTCTGTCTACCCAAGAGACTGAGCACAAGGGCATGTCTCCTTCACCTTGCTCTCCCCAGTGCCTCCTGGATGTCTGTCACCACATCTACTGTGTTTTCAAGCCCTGGAATCCAGGGCAGCCTGACACCAAAGTGCACTCTCTTACAACTGCACCTGCTGCCTCCCAAAGGACTGAAGAAAAAGGTGCCTGGAATAAAGGAAACATGAGCGGTCACTTCCCATGCCATTCTTTCCACCCAGAATACCCTTTCCTCTCATCTTGGGGAATCTTCAAGTTTCCTCTGGAAGGCATCCTTTACTGAGCCCCACTGGATTCTGACTATCTCCACCCTGCTGTTCTTAGTGCGTGTGGACTCGATGGGTATTAAGAGGACGTGCTGCCTCTTTTCATTCTTAAGCGCTCTGCTGCCCGGAGTACCTCCTCTCTGCGCTCTGTCCTTTTGCTCTCCTATCCGCTTGTCCACTCAGAAAGCTCCCCGCTTCCCAAGCCTCCCTCTTCCCACCCTCCTTTCCCGCAAAAGATGCATCTCTGAGGTGGACTGAGCAGGGCCCAAGTAGGAGACTCTCACCTGACTATTCATCACAATCATCGACAGAGGTTAAAAATAATAACAGATGGCTATGTGTGAACACTGTTTTGGGGAGGAAACAGATCTCAAGCTACTATTAGAAACGTCTGCCTTTGGGGAGAAGGACTGAGGGTTAGGTGGAAGAGACACAGAGATTTTCTTTTCTGTACTATGAATTTTCACTTTGGGCATGCATGTCACAATTTTTAAGAAATGGAAAAATTCAGATGTTCAAGGTCTGCTCCCAGAGATGATTATTCAGTATATCTAGGAAGCCTTGGCATCTGTATTTTATTTAAAGCTCTGGGTGATTTTGATGCAAAGGCAGAGTTGGGACTGGTGGAGGAAGTGTGTGTGTGTGTGTGTGTGTGTGTGTGCTTTGTGTAGGTGTGAGTGCATATGTGATTGTGTGTGGTGGGCCGCAAAACTCCATAGGTAAAAATATAAAAATATTCCTCCTTGCCAGGACACCTCGGGTAGAAATTTCCCCTGCCTTCTCCTCTCAGGAGTCAGATCAGACCTTGGGCTCAGACAGTCACCTTCTCCCTAGGAAAGGCCAGAATGGAATCTGTTCCCCACTGGAGCGCGGGTACTGAAGGGTACTGAGCACAGAGTCGGGAGCTAGGCAGCCCAGGCTCAAGTCCTGGCCCTCACTGTGTGCCTTTGGGGCACTTCTCTCTGCCTGTTTCCTCATGTAGGACTGTGTGAAAATAACACGTACCGCTATGTCCGGAGTACCTAGAGCCAGGCCTGGTATGGGGGGAGCGCCGTGTAATCACCGGCTATCGGCGCAAGCTGGGGAAGCAGGTGAGCGCCTTGTCAATAAAGTGGGCGCCAGCTCATCCTCTTCTGTGCCCCTGCAGAGCCCTCTTCCTGTCTCTGTGGAAGCGCACCACAATGCCATTATTTGTTTACATTCCTGTCTGCATCGCTGGAACTTTTGTGACCTAAGGGAGGCACTGCGTCTCATTTAATTTTTTGTTGTACTTCACACGTAAAGCAGTGGCCTTTGTGCACCTGTAAAGCACACCAAGGAAGGAGTCACTTGGTTAAAAAGCCCAGCCCGCCTTACAGGTAGTGCCAGACCAAAGGGGGGTAAGTTATGAGGAGTAGTAAGGGTGGAAATTCCTGGAGTAGAGAGCCTGTCCCCATTGCAAGAGACACTCGGATTTCCCTCAAACGGCCGCCACCTTGCCTCTGTCTCCTTTTCTCTGGGCCCAGCTAGATCTCAAGTGTTTCTTAGAGAATGCATAAGGGCTAAGTTTTAGCTCTTTACTATCTTTTTGGAAACCCTGAGTAGAGACAATCACACACACACACACACACACACACACACACACACACACACACACACTCACCCCGCTATACTACTCGCCTTCCAGAATGATTCAGTTGCCCCCTGTTCCATTTTCTGAGTATGTCCTTTCCTATGGTTCAGCTGCGGGGGCCTCTTTCTTCCTGACCTAGCCATGCTTGACTCTCTCCTCTTCCTCCACGGACTCATGCATTCACTTCCCTCAGAGCATTTCAGCGTTTTGTCACCTTAGGCTGAAATTTGGTCTCTCTTCCTAGGCGGGGGTTCCTCGGCAATGACTCTTTTCTTCTCCCGTGTGATGTACTCCCAGATTTCGATACATTCCTCTCCTCAGCTGACTTTCTCTGAGACCCCTGCAGAAAGCAAACAAGGTGTTCACTTGGTCTCCATGTCAGTGGGAGTGGGGCAGGGTGGAGGTGGAAGGCAGGCCTATCGCTAAGGGAAGAAGTTCTTTTAGTAGAGTCTGCAGATACTTGAAAGAGAGGATTATGTTGTGTCCTGTTCTAAAATCCTAGAAAATTCACTTCGTCGGCAGTGGCCTTCGCATGTAAAGCAGTGGCCTTTGTGCACCTGTAAAGCACACCCCTTGTTTTTTATTAAAACTGCACAGGAATAACCTTGTCCCACTATTGCCACTATTAATAACGTGCAGACCTTATCACATTACAAATTGTGTTATGAAAATTGAGTGCCAACGCAGGGGAAAACTGATAGGACGAAGCTACCTGCACTGTTGATAAGGGAGCCGACTTCCTTCAGACCTAAGCCAGCTCCCTCCCGGGTCCGTGAATAAACTGCCACCTCCTCAGCCCCAGCCTCCTCCGCAAACTCGCCCCCTTCAAAGGACTCAGTGAGGACCATCTGCCAAGTGCTCCCCAGGCCGTCCTGAAGAACTGGCTCCGTCTGCACCAGGGCCAGCAGTTTGCATTCAGAGCAACCGGCAGGCCTTTAAACAGACAGGGACACAGTCCAATCCGCACAGTTGTTGGTTTTGATAAGGACATCTTCCTGTAGTTTCCACTTCAGTCTTCCAAACCACACTTGTAATTAGGGTGTCATCCTCACTTCTGTGATCTTATCCTCATTCTGTGTGAACTAGGAATTCTCCTAAACGAAAGATGGGCAGGGGCCGGGGCGGTGGTGAGCTTCTCACTCTAGATATGCCCGGGGGCTCTCCCCGAGGATTGTAGCCCCCCTCTTGCCACCGGGAGTGCACACACACAGCACTGTGCCAATGGGGAGGACAAGGCTTCCATCTCCAGCTCATTACCCTCTGCTGCTGTGTGCATCTTCCATAGGAACGGGGCACCCGAGTCCAGCAACCAACAGAAGAAACCAAGGGGATGCCTGCTCAAGGCTTTCCTTTGCCCACCAAAGCCAAAAGTGGGCTGAAACCAGTAAGGAGCTGGCTGGTTTAACCTTCTGAAATAACCTCTCAATCTTTCTGGGAAAACCCTGCCCAATGACCCAGACTGATTTTCCTCATTTCCAATGCAAATTGCTCACACACAGACAGACACACACACACAGACACATACACACACACACACACACACACACACTGTGGAGTATTTTTGTGAGGTAAATGCTGGCGTCGAGAACGTCCAAGTTCAGCACCACTTTTTAACTTTCCATCACCAGGCCTTATCTTTCCAGATGAAAAGGTCTGAGGGGGGGGAGGTGATCATAGAGATGAGACTGGCTTTTATTAAAAGAGTGTTTTCCCAGACCTTAACTAAACCTCATCCACTTTTGTCAGTCAGGGCCGACAGCTGAGAGCAATATTAGAGGAGGTAATTGCACGTATCAGTCAACAGCTTTTGTCCCGTGGCCGCTGAGAATTACAGTAAAACGGGCACAGGAAAACAGCATACTGGATTAAAGGCAAAAAAGATCTTTCTCCAGTTTCTCCCTACTCACCAGCTGTTATGTTCGGCTGTAGAGACAGAAGCAGCAATAATATCTGGGGGAAATCTAGCCTACCACAGTCTGGGTTTTTTTCCTCCTCCTGTTTTCCCTCTGGCTTGAAAGTGATTAATCTTTGACTTTAAAGAGACACTTTTTCACAGAGCATTCTATCTCACCATAGCAACGAAGCTATTAACTATATATGCATTTTTTTCTCCCAGTAAAGTATATGAACACATATAAACCTGAACCTTCTACCATTTCTTGGGCTGACTATAAAACCACCACCTCAGAGCCTTTGATGTCACTTGGTAACAGGTCCCAGTAGTTGCTCAAGTCAACAGTTGGCAAGACACATGCACATTTTATGTACAGTTGATTGTAAATCACAAACTCAAGCCGATGAAGAGGTAGCATAGGGGTTTGACAGTCACCCCAGGTGAGTGGGGAGCTGTAGAGAGAGGAAGAGGAGAGAAGAGACTCGCTTATCCCTGTGCCCCTGGCACAAATCCCCACAAGATAAGTGTCATTGTTGCCAGGTCCCTGAGGCTCCAGACACCATAGACTGTCCCCCACCCCAGCATTGAAGGAACGCCCTTTCTCTCCACCATGAGAAAATAACTAAGACTGTCCAAAAAGCTGCCAGAGACTTCGGATTTGAAAGAGGATAAGAGGTGCATCCTTAGGGCTAAGTCAAGGGTACCTTAGAGGGAGAGCTGGCTGACCTGAAAGAACAGAGACCAACGCTAGGGAGACAGCAGGGACCAGAAAACAGTGGGCCCGAGTGATTTCTGAGTAAGTGAGTGAAACAAGGTGCAGAGGTGAGTCTGGCCAGCTCTCCTGTGACTCTGACAGAGGTCAGCTGGGACATCGAAGCGGTGCGCTACAATAAAGCTGTTGTTATTCATGAGTTTGAGCCTTAAATACTTGAAATCCTATGGTATCTCAGGGTAGCCAAGGCTGACTTCATGATGCAGTGATGAACAGTTATTATTTCTATTTTACAGACCAAGACACCAAGGTTTACAGAGGTAAGGCAACTCAACCAGGTTAATATATCCAATGAGTACTGTAGGCAGGATTCAAACTCAGCTCTGTCTCTTCCGAAGTCTGGCTCATGGCACTACAACTATCTCACCTTTGGGTTGGTGCTTGTCCAGCAGTATTTGATTGTGGACACCAGGGATGTAGGGAGCTATCGGAGAAATCTGTAGTAGCTTTCGGGGTATCAGATTTACCCAAACATTGGTGGGCGTCAAATGGAACAGGAGGAGGGTGGTGTGGGATTAAGTAATTGCATTGATGAGTATTTCAAAACATGCTTTTTCATGTTGAAATCAATGGCTGTATTAGAGAGCCAATGCCACATTTCTATTTTTTGAAAAGACTGAACAGGTAATGAATTAACATGATTCAAAATTCCAACACTACAAAATGGCACAAAGTGGAAAGTTTCTCTCACACTTATCCTCCAAGCCCCAATGCCAAATTCCCCTCTCAATATGCAAATTATTGTCTATTTTATGCATATGCTCATATACCTATACAGTCTTTTTTCCTTTTAGACACAAATAGTAGCTCATGCTTTTCCACACTTTCTTCCTTTTCATTTAACAAGAAATCTTGGAGTTCGCATCTGTAAACAAAGTCCTCCCTTATTCTTATTTACAGCTGTTAATATTTTATTATTGATGCATCATTATTTATTTAACCAGTCCCATTATTGTACTTTCAGGATGTTCTGAAAACGGTACTACTATAAACAATACCTCAGTGAATAATCTTTTACATGGATCATTTCAGACATTTGAGAAAATATATGTGGGATTCACTGCTACAGGTGGAACTGCTCGGTCAAAACACATATGCATTTCATTTTGATAGATATTAACAAATCTCTCTCTGGAAGTTGTATCAGTTGGCAGAGAGCCATCTCCCAGTGTTATCAGACTCTTTTATGTTGGCCAGTCTGATAGGTGAAAAATGAAATTTCACTGTCACTGCAATTACATTTCTCTTCCTACGAGTGGGGCTGAGTAGATTTTCGTGTGCTTAAGTTCCTTTATTTCTCTTTGATTTTCTGCAAACTGTCTTTGCTCACTTTTTATCGGGCTTGGGGCTTTTTTTAATTGGCTTGTTGAGTACGGAAACTAGACCTTTGTCTGAGACTTGAGTTGCACAGTTTCTCCAGGCCCCACAATCTGTCTTCTCTTGTCAGTTTCCACTGAGGACCCCAGCCCCACATGGGTGGCACTGGCATCAGCAGCCTGACCATCCCCATGGTGACCCACCCGTACCTGAGCTCTCGTGAAATCTACTTGCTGCCTGGCCAAGCTTCCTTCCACAGCCGGGGTTCATCCCCCTTGGCCTGCTCTTCTCCAAAAGGCATCTAAGTTACCTTGATCTAGCTATCCACCTTCAGGCTCCCCTGAGGAGATAGGGAGGTAAGGAGAAAAGTGAGAACTGCTGCATATTCTCAACACCAAACCGCAACCCAGGATTCATACACACCACTATTTCTTCTCCACTGAGCACTCCCAATATCATGCAGAGGGGCTTGAAAATGATAATCACTATCATGTATTGAACATTTACTATGTGCCAAGCACCAACGAAAACACTTTACATATATTAACTTATTTCATCCTCAAAATATCTCCTGAATTATCGTCAGCTCATTCTACAGATGACAACACAAGTGACGAAAATGTTAAATGATTTGCAAAGGGTCATAAGGCTAGTATGAAGATAGGATTGAAAGCCAAGCATTCTGGACTATACATCAACCTAACCAGACTCTGACATTGCTGTAAACTTTATCAGGAACCCTGGTCACCACTCAAGTCACATATATCACACGTACATACACACACATACACACAGTACAGAGAAATTTCACTAATATTTTATGATATTGAGGAAAACATATCCTAGTACCAACATGATACGAGGTCTTGTGGCACTTATGTAAACTATGATACTGAAAATTAAAGATGCTTTAGGCCTTAGCTTGCCTAGTTTTTTTTTTTTGAATGTGGGTTTTTTTAATTGTGGTAAAATATTCGTAACATAAATTTACCATTTTAACTATTTTTAAGTGTATAATTCAGTAGCACTGAGAACATTCACATTGTTGTGCAACCATCACCATCATCTTCCCCAAATGCAATGCCATACCCATTAAACACGAATTCCCCATACCACCCCCGCCAGGCCCTGGCAACCACCATTCTACTTTCTGTCTTTATGAATTTGACTACTCCAGGTACCTCATAAAGTGGAATTACACATATATTTGTCCTTTTGTGCCTGGCTAGCTTGCCTAGTTTTAACTGAAAGCCAAAGAAGTTGCACATAAGTCCTATGTGGGGAACTATCCATCAACTTTCCAAGAATAAAGGAAATAATATGTAGGAAAAGATGGCTAGAGAATTGTAACATGAGCTGGTCCCATGGACCTACTTGGAAACAGTGCTTTGTTACTTAACCTTACACCACTCTCATATCCTAGGCAGAAATGCATCCCAACCATCGACACGTGCATATGACAAATCTTACTACAACAAGTGACTTCGGGACACCTACTTGTGCATTATATCTCCATAGCCTAGGTCTATAAAATTAAACTTCCCCAATTTAAACCCACATCTCAAAGCCAAACATACTGAGCCAGGCACAAGAATCACTCATTCAGCCGTGTCTTTGCCATGCCAGATGAGGCAGGCTCATGTCTGCCCTCCACTCCCTTCTCATTCCCCAGATGACCACAAAGGAAAAAATTATCAGGCTGCATCTTCATCTCCATTACATCAAGGCAAACCAAAACAGCTGTGACTAAAGCGGTTTGAAAACCAGAGTCCATCCTTGTGACTGGGTGATTCTGTGCAGGGACTGTCAAAACACAACTTCCTTGCACTAGTTTTGTAAGGAATTCCAGCCAGTGTCTATTTTTAAATACAAAGTCAGATTTTGACTATTCTGGGTCCAATAACGCAGATGGTGATCTAATTCAATTTTTAGTTCCTTCTACCCAATATTCCTTTTTGATCAATTAACTGTTAATTCATCCCTTGGGCTGAAGGACATTCCATTTATTTATCACTCCAAAAACATATTCTGAGTCCCTACTGGTCTATGGGCACTAGAGAAAAAAAGACCAAAAAAAAAAAAAAAAAAAAATCCTACCTCTAAGGAGCTATGGTCTATTAAGATACAGGAATTTAAAACAACAACAACAACAACAACAAAATCTTTTAAGGGTAATTGCAATGTTAAGGAACTTCTGCTTGGTGGAAGTAAGCACAAATGCCTTAGGGAGTGCACAGCATGGCCCTCAGAGCTGAAACGAGGCAAGATGGCAGAGGACACCCAGGGCAGGTGACGACTGAGCTAAGGCACTATGAGGTCTAGAGGGAGTGCACAAGCAGAGGGGCACCGTGAGCAAAGGCCCGGAGACGAGAAAGCATCGCGCACGTGAGAAGCCACAGAAGTGAAGAATGACTGTGATTGGAAGGGAGGAGGCTGAGAGAGAAGGTGCTCTCAGCATGGGCAGGGCCAGGCTGTGAAAGGCCTGCACGCGCTGCCAAACGTGTCTTTGACCCCGAAGGTGGCGAGGACCCAGAAATGTCCTAAGCAGGAGCATGATGTGACCAACTCTGAGCTTTAGAGAGGTCTCTCTGATAAGAGAGTAGAAGTAGCTATAATTAATGAATAGGTGACATTTGACTATTTCCCTCTGGTCTCCCTTTTCACAGTCTTTCACTTGCCATCTCCTCCCTGGCTTCTTCCACAGCAAGATGTCTCAGGGGGTGAAGCAATCATGATAGAGAGCAAAGGATTGATAAGACTTAATTGGTTGGTGTTTTGATAACAGACAAAATCTTAAGCAAAGGAATGCATCCGGATGTAGAATTTGGAAAAATCAAATTAAATTGGTGGGATAAATATCTGAGTGGGAGACACCCCATTGGAATTTCCCAAATCACACTAAATGACATCCACCACTGCTCTTATTGGCACAAAATCAAACACCCACACACCTGCAGAATCACTTATAGGTAAGATTATTCATTGCAGCAATATTTATAATACCATAGATTGAAAACAACCTAAATATTTATCAATGTGGGACTGTTTAAATAAATGATGGCATATTATAAAATGAAATACCATGAAGCTATACAAAAAAAAAAAAAAAAAGGCTAGGAAAACTCATGATATACTGAGTTAAAAAAGATACAGTATTAAGTGGAAAATGCAGAACAGGGAGTGTACTGCACTACCGCTTCTCCACAAAAGATGTTGGGATCAGGGGAAGGGAAATATATATGTGTTTATTTGTGTGTGCACAAAAGAACTCTGGAGAGAGACACAAGAGAACAATAATATTTGGCGGCCAGTGGGAAGGGGAAATGGGTGGGCGGGGGAAGCAGGTTTCACTCTACGTAAACGTAGTCCCTCTCCTTGACTAGCTCACAGCCAACACAGACACCCATACAACGGGCAAGAGTTCACTAGAACAATCTTGTAAGTTACAGCACAAAGGCAAGGAAGGGGTTAAACAAAGACTTGGTTGTGGGCCAGAGAAGATAGAACTGAGAGAGATTCTATTCCTCCTACTTCAGCCCGGATTTCTGTTGGAACCAGCGGTTGGTCAGGCCCCTGTTCGCAGGCAGGCGTAGTTAGATCACGATTTGGCAGCCAGGGGGCCCTTCCCCTTGCTTTACAGATGTGACAGCTGAGGAACTGAGGTGCAGCAAGGTGCAGGGACTTGCCTCGGGCCACGTGGGTGGGTGGCAGTGCCCCAAGTCTGAACCCACCACTGTGTCCCTTCCGCCAGCACAGACCCAGTGACCTCAGCAGTGCTCTGGACTGGCTGTGAGCCAGGGGCTGTGGAGACCCCACGGGGCGGTCCTCTCTGGGGGCCCTGAGCAACCTGGGCACCCACGAGCGATGCAGACGCCGCCGCCTCCACCCTCAGCTGAGGCAGACTTCCGAGGAGGTGCCCAGCGGTCACCGGATTCACTCGGTCCTTGCACCGTGCTGGACCAGGAGCCCCAGCCCGGAACTTGCGGTTTGGTTCTTGTGCATAACAGCCCCTCTGGGGAGTGAACCAGCGGAAATCTCAACATTTAGTTATTCCTCTTGCTCTACAGGAAACAGAAGAAAGTGCTTCAACCTTTAATTTCTCTACAGCAACAGAGCAATTTGTTCTCATTTGCAAATCCCCACACGGCTGCCTGCAGCAGGGGGCCCCCGGCCTTCAGTACCCTTGCGGCTTTAGGAACGGACCTGGGGCTTAGCCTGAGGCAGCTAAACTCCTCAGGGATTTCAGAGCCCTGACTTGCTAACACTTCTTTAGTTTCTCCACGGAGCTGCTCTTCCCGTCCAGGACCTTTCGTTTGCTCCCGCAACTCCGCACAGTTAACCGTGGAGCTCCCCTCTGCCCTCCTCATCAGCCTCTTTATTCTTCCTGCTCCTTCCTCTGCACTTTACAGTCTGCACTCTGCAGCCCGGTCCTAAAAATAGCTCCCCCTTGATCCTGCCTGCTCTTTCATCTGTGGTGCTATGCCTTTTTCCCTTTCACGTCTAGGTGCCTTTGGAATATGAGAGAAAAAAAAAATCGCACCTCAGCAAATTTAATAATAAAATAGGAATAATGTAAATAACACAAGTGGCAAATATTTATTGAGCACGTACTTTGTACCTGGGACCAAGCTAAATACCTAGCATGCTTGACTTCAGAATAAACACCTTTTCTGTGTTGCAAGCTATTTTTGTCTCAAATAATAAACGGTCTGTGGGAACACAGACTATGGTTGGTTTCATCACAGTTCCCCCTCTAAGATGGCAATAATCAACTACGTTACCACATGGCTGCTTTCAAGGAGCCTTTAACTGTGAGATAGCCACACTCAAGAAACAACTCTCTGGGGCTTCCCTGGTGGCGCAGTGGTTAAGAATCTGCCTGCCCATGCAAGGGACACGGGTTCAAGCCCTGGTCTGGGAAGATCCCACATGCCATGGAGCAATTAAGCCCGTGTGCCACAACTACTGAGCCCACATGCCACAACTACTGAGCCTGTGTGCCACAACTACTGAAGCCCACGTGACTAGAGCCCGTGATCCACAACAAGAGAAGCCACCGCAATGAGAAGCCCACGCACTGCAACGAAGAGTAGCCCCTGCTCACCGCAACTAGAGAAAGCCCACACGCAGCAACAAAGACCCAACACGGCCAAAAATAAAATAAATAAATAAATAAATAAATAAATAAATTTATTAAAAAAAAAAAAAAAAACCAACTCTCTGGCTATATGATGCTTGCACTGTAGCCAGAAATGAGCGGATGGATGGCCATCTCCCCTCCCACCTCAGGGTGCCATGGAACAACACTGTCTCAGTGTTTTATTCTTATGCTACCAAACTCAAATCTCAACATCTCTCACCACAACCAAATCCCTCCTGCTTGAAACGCTACCTTAATTTGAAGCTATACAACATGACAACCCAACAGCCACAGGATTAAAATTTGTAAGAGAAATATATGTGAAAGTGAGCTCTGAAAAATCTCTCACTTCTACTTACAAAGTTCTTATGAAATTTAACTGTTTGGGATGGGCACTTTTTTTTTTTTTCCTTTGGCCGCACCACACAGCATGTGGGATCTTAGTTCCCCAATCAGGGATCGATACCCTGGGCATCACCAGTGAGAACGCGGAGTCCTAACCACTGGCCTGCCAGGGAATTCCCTGGGATGGACATCTTCATTATAAGGAAATTCCACTAGAACTAAAGATCTAAACAACTCATGGATCTTCTGATACTATATATTCTATGCACCTCATTGTCACTTTTTTAAAATGGCTAAGCTGCTGAATACTTATCTGAGTCATTCAATTAGTATAGCATCTGAACCTGGTCTCCCTTCCTCAAATCTTTCTCCCGTCTAATCAATCTCCCTTCCACATGCTGCAATAGTGGTAGTTCTAATAAAAATATTTGAGTAGAATTATTAAACAAATATATCATCACTTTATTTTGTACATTGATATATCTCAAGACTAATAGGTGTTCAATAAATATGTTATTAACAAATAAATGAATTAGTTAATGATCAAGAAAAGCATATTAAAAAAGGAAGATCGGGGCTTCCCTGGTGGCGCAGTGGTTGAGAGTCTGCCTGCCAATGCAGGGGACATGGGTTCAAGCCCTGGTCTGGGAAGATCCCACATGCCGCGGAGCAACTAGGCCCGTGAGCCACAATTACCGAGCCTGCGCGTCTGGAGCCTGTGCATGGCAACAAGAGAGGCCCGCGCACCGCGATGAGGAGTGGCCCGCACTTGCTGCAACTAGAGAAAGCCCTCGCACAGAAATGAAGACCCAACACAGCCATAAATAAATAAATAAATAAAAATTTAAAAAAAAAAAAAGGAAGATTATTGTTGCCTATAAATCTACATTTTTTTGCTTTGGGGTGTTTATTTGTTTGTTTTAATAATTCTTCCCAAGTGCTGACAGGAATGTGATAAATTAGGCAACCTCATATTCTTGACAAAAAAGAATTTGACAACATAGTTTTTTAAGGACACTTCATATCCTTTCACTTCTAGGAATTAATTCTAAGAAAATAGCCTACATAAGAACAGGAAAAAAAAAAGTCATATAGAAAATGTTTCCAAAATTTGAAAATATTTAAAGTTCAGCAACAATAAAATGTAAAGTTAATGGTGGTACAACCACTCAATGAAATAGTATGTAGTTATCAAAAATGATTATTAAATTTACATAATAAGTGGAAAAAGCAACAAAACATGCACTGTGATAATACCTATGTAAAATATGCAGAGACTCATGCAGAAAATGCTAACAAGGGGAACTAGATTTAAATTCAGTCTGCCCAGTTCATAAATTGTGTAAATTTAGGTGGGTTAAGCTTTATCGTCCAATTTCCTCACATTAACCATAATGTGATGATAATAAGGATAAAATCACTGATTTCTTAGGAGTGTAGTAGGGGGGGAAATGAGTACTGTGGCTTAAGAGGAGAAGCACTCAGCAGACATGCTGACTGTAGTGTAACTATGAGGGTGACTGAACTACGGAGTTTTGTCTTCATATCCTAAATCCTCAGTGATGGGCTAATGGCACACGCGTCATGATGTGTTCTCTTCATCTTCCTCCCCCTCCTCTGGGAGAAATGCCTGGGTGTGGATCACTTCCGCCCATGGTGCTCCTGTTCTCTCCCTCCTAGGACACCCTGTAGTGCTTCCTGCTGGATACTGTTGCTTGACCCTGCATTCATGCTGCCTGGAGTTCATTATTGCCTTTTATATGTACGTGTTGATCCCTGAATCCGTCTACATGGCTCTCAGGAAAGGGGCATTTGGGGTCCCTCTTCATGGGCCCTTTAGCACGCAACCCAATGCACCACCACAAGTTATTTTGATTTTTAAAATACATTACTTTGGCGATCATACAGAGAGAAGAAGTATATAGAGAAGTTTGAGTGTTAAATAAATTGTATATTCACTTTTTTTAAAAAAGTATATAGATTGTACATAATTCAGTCAACATTAGCTCTTCTTGTCCATTTCTTCCTCTTAATATTTTATTTCCATAGTCATATATATGCTAAAGAAACAAATAAATCCTGTTTTCCTTGGTTTGTATTTCACATCGACTTAGTTTTACTACTCAGCAGAGCCTGCAGATTAACTAATTCTGTATCTTTCCTGTACAGAAATAAAGGTAATAATCGAGGTCAGTGGTAATTAATTCCTAGGGGGAAAAAAAGAAGATGTACCAAGTGGAAAGCCAGAGGATAGGCCATATATGACTTTTACAAAAGAATGCTTTGGAGGCAGGAGGCCTCTAAAATTCAACTCGAATGACGCTCCCAATCCAAAGGTAAGTGGTTCTACTCAAAGTTTTTTATGCCCATTATTTCCCTAGAGCAGGACCCCTGAAAGCAAATACCTTGAATTTTGCCAGCTCCTTTTGTGTTTTTCACAATTAGCTTATCTCCAATTATATAAACACGTCGTACATGATGACTGTCTTCGGTTATGGAGCTATTACAGGAAAATAAAGGTTACTTTAACTTTGAGAGTTGATTTGAGGACAAACCAGATTAAAGCTTATATGGATATACAAAGTAATAGACTAATGCTATTGTCTGCTTCCCTTAAATTATTTTATTAGGAGGAACATATTAATTATAATGAAAGCAAACTTGGACTCTCTTGGTTTCTAAAGAAAATTCCTTTGTAGCATCACGGCAGGATTTCCCACCATTTTTCTCTTTCTGATGAAATTAACTCCCCATGGTTGGTCAGCAGGATAATCTAATTTTAGCCAATCAGCTTGGGAGCTGCCGTTGATCTCACAAAGGGGGAGAAAAGTATCTGCAGTCATAGCAACCACCCGCTCAGCTCTGATCATCTCTGGACCCTTCCGCGTAATGACAGACACCGGCTTGCTTCTTAGATGATTAATCTTTTCCCCTGTGAACCTCCTTGAATACATTAGCCAAACAAGTCTGATAAATTTGTTTATCCCAAGACAATCATTAGAAAATTACCTGCAAAAGTAATTCTCACTAGAGCAGTTTGTGAATGGAAAGCCATATGGCAGATGAGAACAGAAATAAGCAATAAAATCTCTTGCTGTATGTCGCAACAGGTCAGGAAAGTTTTCCCCTTTAAACTGTATCACTTTACATTAGATCACAATAGCACAGCAGCCTAAAGCCCATTTCACAAGAGCAGAAAAACTTTTATCCTGTCACTAGTTATTCCTCCTACCAGCTCTGCACACCTACTGTGCGTTAGGTCTAGGGACACACCACTGAATATGAGCTATCTATGCCTTCCACAATCTCACAGTCCAGTGGGAGGAGACAGATGTGTAAATAGATAATTACAGCACACCATAAAGGCCACGAGAGAGACAATTCAGAGAGCTCTGAGAGCACTGGAAGGAAGTGGATAACTGTCTATTTTCCAGAATCAACAAAGGATGTCACTGCAATGACATTCAGATTAGGCAAAAAAATGGATGAGCAGGACTTTTCCAACATAGGAGAATATTCTAGGTAAAGAGAATAGCATTGGAAAGACGCTTATGGACATTTGTTTTGTTTTGGTTTTTGAATTTTATGTTTTTTTTTATACAGCAGGTTCTTATTAGTTATCTATTTTATGCATATTAGTGTATATATGTCAATCCCAATCTCCCAATTCATCCCACCACCATCGCCCCTGCCCCCGCCACTTTCCCCCCTTGGTGTCCATACGTTTGTTCTCTACATCTGTGTCGTTTGTGATAGATTCCCGGGCAGCAAAATATCTGGAGCAGCTGGGTCTTGGCCACACCTTCTTCCAGGAAATGAGACTGGCAATGTGGGTTGGGACTAGGTTGACAGTCCTTTGTAGGATGGCATGAACACATTTTCAGGACTTCAAGAAGACTAGACAATGGGAATGGACAGGAAGGGCCAACTTGGAGGCTCTTTCTCAGATTGAATCAGAGAATGTAATTGTTGACGTATCCTTGGTGATGCTCCTCATATATGGAAAGAATGGGAAGACAGCTTGCGTTGCAGCCACACAGCTAATACGGACCATTTCCATGTGTAGTCACTGGATCCACTACTAAAGGGTCAGTTTGATGAGTGGGAGAAAGGGTAGGGTCCCTGTGTGGTTGAGAGGTTTAAAATGAGAGACTGTATTTCAAACAGCTGATGAGAAAACTGTGTGGTCATAAATGTAGGCATAGCTTACTTGACCTACAAGCTCTTATAGACCAACATTAAACAAACCTCACCGAAACCAGCGGTCAGGTTCCGGAAGGCTGGACACCCAGCCAAGGCAGTCTGAGTCCAGATGTGGACTCTAGCAGTGGTAAGACAATCGGCCCATGCCAGAGGTTCCAGAGCAGTACTCTGGTTCCGTTAAGATGTCTTCAGAAACACAGACTGTAAAGAAAGAGGCCACGTAGCCGGGCCCATCATTGATAATGTTCTTCAGACCCATTCGGGAACCCCAAGGAAATGTGCTCCGGGCCTGGGCCAAGGCCCTGGGCCAGAGGATTTCTACATCTACAGGTCTGTCTGGGGATCCCAGTTCTGGTCTCCAATTCTCTCACATCTTCCAAGAAGACTATCACCCAACACAAACTCAATCCACAAAAGCCCAAGAGAGGTGCCAATCATTAAGCTGAGGAGTTGGTATTTTCTATATTTTCCAAATTTTCAGCAGTTAGCATGTTAGGTTTTGTAATATAAACATGTTTTTTAAATAAAAATTACAAAATAAATGACCCTGAATGCTATGTCTCTATAATAGCAAAAGCACAGCAAGTTGGACACATAACCATCACAAGTGCTTACTAAGCACCGGCTCAGTACCAGGCCTGTGCCAAGCCCTCCTCGGACCCTGAGTCATTTCTTTTCTCACAGTGACCCCATAAGAAAGGGGTTCTATGAGTTTCTCTATTTTCTTGATGAGGAAACAAACTTGGAAGTTTATGTCTTTAAGAAACTTACAAATGCAATTGTAGTTTGAGATAGCCTCTTCTTTAAAAAAAAAATAACACAAACCGTCCATTCAACACTTTAAAGAGAATATTGCCTGGAGGCTATTACTGCTACTACCAAAAATATAAAAAAGGAAATTCTATCCATTGCCCATATTCTGAGCACTTGTGTACCAAGCTCTGTAATACAAGGAGAAGCAGGTGATCTGATGGGAGAGGCACACAAACAACTGAGTGTAAGATTGTGTGATACATGCCTTAAGGGTGGGCTATGCTGGGACTTCCCTGGTGGTCCAGTGGGTAAGACTCCACCCTCCCAATGCAGGAAGCCCAGGTTAGATCCCTGGTTGGGGAACTAGATCCCGCATGCATGCCGCAACTAAGAAGCCCTCATGCCGCAAATAAAGATCCCACATGCCGCAACAAAGATCCCACATGCCGCAACTAAGACCAGGCTCAGCCAAAATAAATAAATTAGATAGATAGATAGATAAATAAATATTAAAAAAATAGAATGGGCTATGCTAAATATTCAATATTCTGTGAAAAACCATAATGGAAAAGAATACAAAAGAGAACGTATACATATGTACAACTGAATCGCTTTGCTGTACAGCAGAAATTAACACAACATTGTAAATCAACTATATTTCAATAAAAAACAAAAAAGAGTGGGCCACGCAAAGAGGAGGCACAGGTCAGCCCATATGCACCTTGTCTGAGCAAGAACCATTACAGCAACAGCTGACCTCACTGAGTGCCAGGCTCCACGCTTGAGGCTTGGTAAATATACATACTTCATTTCAGCCTGTGACAGTCTCGGCATGGGCGGATGCTATTTTCCCCTGCCATTTTATAGATGAGAAAGATAGAGGTCAGAGGTAGGGAGTTTATCCAAAGTCCCACAATTATTACATGATAGCTCTAGGATTTGAGCCCAGGTCTGTGTGATTCCAAAGTCTGACTGTTTTTCACTGCATCGTAAATCACAAAAAATACACTGTATGCCCATTTCACAGGTTTCAGTTCTTTACTATGACAGTACAAGCAACCTGAATTCAGAAACGAATTCCCACATTCACACAGTGAAGGGTTCTTCCCTAAATTTGTTTCACTTATTCCCCAGCTTCCTTGTTTTCTTCATTCTCCCACACAAGCAGTATTTTCCAGAGGACCAGGGCACTAACACAGTATTGTGAAGCAATTATACTCCAATAAAGATCTATTTAAAAAATAAAATAAAATAAAATAAAAATAATGCTGTTGGAAAACAAACAAACAAACAAAAAAGAAAGGACCTGTGTTTCAATTCCAGAAGATATAAGCTACAAGCTTAATTTTTCTTTGGATGTCTCCAAACCCTGGTGATTTGCTGGAGACAATACTCCTTCTCTGTCTCTCACTTTTTACAACACTGCAAGTCCATAGTCTATCTTTTTACAAAGGAGCTCTCCATCAATAATAATAGGTCCTCTGAAGGATGGACCAACAGGCACATGAAAAGATGCACAACATTGTAATCATCAGGGAAATGCAAATCAATGAGTTATCACCTCACACCTGTCAAAATGGCTATCTTCAAAAAGAACATAAATAACAAATGTTGGCAAGGATGTGGAGAAAAGGGGACCCTCCTACAATGTTGGTGGGAATGTAAATTGGTACAACCACTGTGGAAAACATTATGGAGGAGTCTCAAAGAAACTAAAAATAGGGCTTCCCTGGTGGCGCAGTGGTTGAGAATCTGCCTGCCAATGCAGGGGACACGGGTTCGAGCCCTGGTCTGGGAAGATCCCACATGCCGCGGAGCAACTGGGCCCGTGAGCCACAACTACTGAGCCTGCGTGTCTGGAGCCTGTGCTCCGCAACAAGAGAGGCCGCGATAGTGAGAGGCCCGCGCACCGCGATGAAGAGTGGCCCCCGCTTGCCGCAACTAAAGGAAGCCCTCGCACAGAAACGAAGACCCAACACAGCCAAGAATAAATAAATAAATAAATAAATAAAAAAGAATTTATTAAAAAAAAAAAAAAAACTAAAAATAGAACTACCATGTGACCCAGCAATTCCACTCTTGGATACATATCCAAAAATAACAAAAACCAATTTGAGAAGATACAGTCACCCCAATGTTCACAGCAGCACTATTTACAATTGCCGAGACATGGAAACAACCTAAGTGTCCATCAACAGATGAATGGATAAAGAAGATTCCATGCAATGGAATGCTACTCAGCCATGAAAAATAACAAAATTTTGCCATTTGCAACAACATGGATGGACTTGAAGGGCATTATGCTAATTGAAATAAGTCAGACAGAGAAAGAAAAATACTGTATAATATCACTTATATGTGAAGTCTAAAAAATACAATAAGCTAGTGAATATAACAAAAAAGCAGCAGACTCACAGTATAGAGAACAAACTAGTGGTTACCAGTGAGGAGAGGGAAGGGGGGGTTGCAATATAGCGGTAGGGTATTGAGGTATAAACTACTATGCATAAAATAACTAAGCTACAAAGATTTACCATGCAACACAGGGAATATAGCCAATGTTTTATAGTAACTATAAATGGAGTATAACCTTAAAAATTGTTCATCATTATACTGTACACCTGTAACTTATATAATATTGTATAGCAACTATACTTCAATAAAAGAAAAAGAAAGTCCAAAAAAAGGTCCCCTTTTTTAAAAAAATATTTATTTATTTATTTATTTAGGCTGTGCAGGGTCTTTGTTGCAGCACATGGGATCTTCGTTGCAGCACACAGACTTTTTTTTTAAATAGAACTGGCCGCTCCCTCCCTCAGACCCCTCTTGAACCCCATCATCTAGCTCTGTTCCTACATTCTTTTTTTTTAAATTAATTAATTAATTATTTTTGGCTGCGTTGGGTCTTCGTGGCTGGCGCAGGCTTTCTCTAGTTGCAGCGTTGCAGTGCGCGGGCTTCTCATTGTGGTGGCTTCTCTTGTTGTGGAGCACGGGCTCTAGGCGCACAGACTTCCGTATTTGTGGCACATGGGCTTCAGTAGCTGTGGCTCGTGGGCTCTACAGCACAGGCTCAGTAGTTGTGGCGCACGGGCTTAGTTGCTCCGCGACATGTGGGATCTTCCCAGATCAGGGCTCGAACCCGAATCCCCTGCCTTGGTAGGTGGATTCTTAACCACTGCGCCACCAGGGAAGCCCGGCATGCAGACTCCTTAGTTGCGGCATGTGGGATCTAGTTCCCCGACCAGGAATCGATCCCAGGTCCCCTGCATTGGGAGCGTGGAGTCTTACCCACTGGACCACCAGGGAAGTCCCAGGTCCTTTGTTCTTTTCCCCTCTGAAACCCACATGATTAGAACTCTTCCCTTAATCTTACCTCTGTAAAGGTAATGAAATGTGTTTAAAACTCAAGGAGACAAGAGGCCATAAGACCCTACATGAGGATAGGAGGCCGCATCATTTAACCCAGAACTGCTAAAAACTCCAAGGAACATAGGCCCCACAAAATTAGACCTCTCCTGCAAACCTTTTCCATTAACTTTCTTGCATTAGCCAGAGGGAGATGACCTTTAGGACAAATCTATCTAGGCAGAATGCCTGAATATCTTACTGACAGATGTGCATCCCCTCCCTCTTGTTCACCCAGAAGTGTCCATGAGGAAAATCACAAGGCCCTATGGGGACATGGGACACCTCATGGGGACATAGATATTCCAAGGGAGCAGATCCAGGAGATGGAAGACATTTTGGTTCCAAGGCAGAGTCTGTATTAAACAAAGGATCTCACCAGTGGTTGGGGTACCTGAACAGAGTTTTGTTCCCCCGGGACATGAGGATTGGCTGATAGCCTCTGGCAAGCATGCTGAGGTCCAGAAATGACAATCATTTCAAGCAGTGAACTAGAGAAAAAAGCCAGGGTTCAGGACAGAAACCTAGACAAATCACACTAGTATCTCTATCACAATCTCCTGTCTGCTGTTCTCTCAGCTCAAGGTTTCTTTTAAATCATGTTGCATACCACTGACAGAATTATTTCACACCCCTATTCAAGAACCTTCTATAGCTCCCTGTTGCCTCCTACTGCTAAGGTGATCATACATCCTGATTTGCTAGATAGTCCTGGTTTACACTTGTTATCCTTGTGTAATTACTAACGGTATCTCCTATTATCCTCAATAGTGTTCCAATTTGGATAATTAATGTGTGGTCACCGTATCTTCTACCTACTTCAAACTCCTCTGCCCAACTTGTTATGTCTTTTATGCTCAATAGTTCTCAAATCATTTTGTGTTCATGGTGACCCATTTAAGGGATTAAATTGGATCCACCATTCTGACTTGTTTCTCCCTTCAACACTAAGTAGAGATATTTACTGCCCTGAATGTTGTGAGCCATGGTTATTAAATATTCCAGTACGTTACGCATTTAGTAGTTACATGTTCCAGTATGCAGAAACTATTTTTTGGAGCTGAATATGAAGTTAAACATAGGCGTGTTATTGTGCAACTTACAAATTATGTGGTCATGAGCAAATGATATATCCTCTTCCAAACTGAGTCTCCTCACCTATAAATATATGGATGGTCATAGAACCTAACTTAAGGGTTAGTCATAAGCTTTAGGTATGAAGATGCAGGTAAAGTGCTTAACATCCACACGATGGCTAATGGCAGAGGCCGTCATCACCCACTCCCGCAGCCCGCTCCGCACAATGTTGTCGGGCAGGCAGTTCCCCAGCACAGCGTCCTCACTTGTAGCAATGACGCACTGTGCACTTCGATCACAAATTGGAGGCATAGCTGGGGACTGTTTGTGTTTTACGTAGGGTTTGATTTACTGGGGGAGTGCTCTCGGGAGAGAGTGTATGGGGAGGGAGGAGAAGTGAAGCAAGCGTGTGAGCGCAGCTTCAGACGAGCTTCCATCTGATCCCAGGGAGAAGCTCTGGAGCACAAAGCACCGCGAAGTGAGCCACCGCTTGAGCAAGAGGGCTGGACTTTTATGCTCCATGTGTAATGGTCATTGGCCGAGGTCTGGAGGGTGTATCCTCCTGGGGAATGAGTGCAGCTGAGGGGATAAAGTGGATGCTGTTGTGGGCACCAACATCATCCATTAATTTGTGATAGCCATGTGGACCCCTGTATGTTCCACTATGCCTGGACAAACTCATGAAGACTTTGGAAGCTTGTGCATTTACTATGTGTGACTGAAGACAAGTCGCTTAATTTTTCTAAACTTCAGTTCCTTTATCTGCAGAATGAGGTTGGTTATACTTAATCTTGTAGGTTATTCTCAGGATTGAGAAATATCACATTCCTAATCGTGATAGTACATGTGAAGGAATTGCACATCTTTTTCTCACAGCCTGACTTCCCTCCGTGCATTACGCATACACAGCATCTAGGTTCTGTCGCTCACATCTTTGCTCATGCTATCTCTGCTCTCAGCACTCTCCCCAAGAACGGGGTGCCGAGCACGTATGCACAAAACACACACACTCAGCATTCCTCTCAGGCTGCACCCACCCCAAAATAACTTCCAACGTATCCTCTCCTTTAAGCTTCCGTTTCCAGATCCTTCCCACCTCCTACCTTAGCCTCATCCACTTCCTCAAACTCGCACTGTTCTTGACCTTCTCTGAAATCCCTTTTCACTTAATTCCATTTGGCTTAACATGTCATTGATTACTAATTGTTTAGTATTTGGTCCCTTCTCACCAGATTTTAAATTTCTACTCCTCTATTCTCACTCTAGAACATAGGCATGGGACTCAATATATCCTTCTGGCTCAGTTAGGAATTAGTTGTTGATCAGAAGAACAATGAAATACCTCGGATGACCATTTCAATTCTCAGGATTCTCAAAGCTAACAAAACCCTTCCCTGTGATCCAGAGGTGCTTGGCTGACAACCTGGACCAATAGTGAATGTAAAATGAATGATAATGGCTTCCCCTGTAATTTAGCTCACAGATGAATCTTAGGTGAGATTTTTCTATTGGGTTCTAACAGTTTCTGAAAATTGATGCCCTGGGAGGTGCAAAGTGGAATGCCCAACACAGCTCTGATTATCATCTGCAGCCTTTGCATGCATTACAATAACAGAAGGGCTAGGCTGCTCTCAGCAACCTGAAATCTTTTACTAAGTCAAACCTTAAGTATTTAACACATACAGGTACGTCCTAATTTATGAACTAGGTATGTTTCTGGAAAGATGATGCAAATTAAAATTTGGGGGTAGAGGGGATCAAATTATATTTGAAATTCTCTTGGAATACTCTAATCGATGGCATTATGCTACTGGGGACTTTTCCTGTAAGTAATTATCCATTTATTTATTTAGTTAGTTTTAACACAGAGTTTTTGATCTTTCAAGTCAGGATATACCTGTATTTTCTCTCTCAGACTTCTAGAGAAATAAATAAAAATTTAAAGTTACTGTGATCCAATCTGCTGTTGTGCCATCTTTTCCCTCGATACAAAATAGGTTATTTTACCTGTTTATTTTAAAATACCACCCACTTTTATATCATAATCTCCATTTTACAGGTAAGGTGAAAATTCAGAGGGGTTAAATATCAGAGTTAAATAGTGCATTCATTTGCTAAAGCTGCCATCACAAAGTACCACAGGCTGGGCAGCTTAAACAACAGAAATTTATTTTCTTACAGTTCCAGAGGCTGGAAGTCTGAGATTGAGGTGTTGGCAGGGTTGGTTTCTTCTGAGGCCTCCTTCTGTGGCTTGCAGATGGCCATCTTCTTCCTGTGCCTATATGTACTAATCTTTTCTGAAGATATCAGTCACATTGGATCAGGGCCCCCCCGCACCCCGCTCCAATGACTTCATTTAGCCTTAATAACCTCTTTAAAGACCCTATCTCCAAATACAGTCATTCTGTGGTACTGGGGGTTAGGACTATAGGACTACAATCTGGGGAACACAATTAAGCCCATAATACACAATTAACGAGTGAAGGGCTCGGACTAGAGCCCAGCACCCCAGAGGCCTAATCCAAGGCTCTCATCCATTGTACCTTTCTGTCCATGTTTATGCCTAGCTATGTGTTGTTTGTGGAATTACTTTAAGGGTAAGGTATCAAATAAGTGTAAGGTTTCATTTACATTCCTATGTTCCATCCACAGCATTTCTGCTATAATGCAACATATGTGTAACTGTAAAAACCCTTGCCTTCTGCAAAATTGCACATGAAAAATAAGAGTTTGTGGGGAAAATAGGGTTAGGCAGCCCACTCAAGAGCTGTAGACCTTTGGAATAGAGCACTAATAAAAACATTAACAGTCCTAAAAAATCCTTTAATGGCATTAGCACCTAGCCTCAAATCAGTCTCCCACATTTGCAGCCTTAAACCTCAGAGCTTGGGACTCATCTTCCTTCAAGATGTATGTATCAAATAACATTTGCTTCTAATAGAGACCATTTTCATCAAAATTTAATAATCCGATCCTGAGTTTAGTCTCCATAAAGACGGTGTCCTCATACTCACCCTAATTTTGTTATGAGTACCCAGTTCCTGGGAACCAGTACCCTAATTGTTAAAATGCACACATACATCTATCTCCAAGCAATGGTTAGGTGATAATTATCATTCTAACAGCTACCATTTACCAAGCAGATACTAGGTGATAGGCCCTGGGTTAAGTCCCTTAAACATCTATAATCCTCATGACAACTCTGCAAAAGAAGTATTTTTATCCTCACTTTTCAGCCAAGGAAACTGAGGCTCATAGAATTTGTGAGACTTCTTTGAAAACACACAGACACCCAACAGTGTGGCCAGGATTTGTTCCTGGATCTTACTATAGTGTTCAAAAACCTTTGCCTGTTCCACACTTCACAGATAAGCTGGCCTGTTAGATTTAGGTCTGTCCATTCAACCAGCCACCGGTTTTGATAGTTAACTGTAAGAATCATCACCATCCTCACTACTTTGCTCCCAAAAGTGAACACTCTAATCAAATGTGCTTTCTGACCGTCATAATGTGTGATGACTTCTTATTCCTCATGAGACAGAAAATAGAGCAGCTGAGGTGGTCCATCAACGTTTCATATAAACTGCTGCCATGCTGGACTTCCAACCTCTTCCTGTATGCTTTGATTTTATTTTGTTTAACTAAATCCAAAACTTAATAGTAATCTCTGTTAATTTTCATTATGTCAGTTTAAGCCCATTATTCCAGGTGTTGGTTATCTTTTTACACCTGTCATCTTTTCTATTAACTCTCCCTCACAGTCTGGACCTCTCTGCAAATTTGATGAATATTATATATGCCCCCATTTAAGTCATTAATAAAGACACCGAACAGAACAAGATTAAGTTTAGGACACTTCCTTCTTCTAAAGAATCCCTCTCTGATCACAGAGACATGCTGTTAATCCATCCAACTCTCCTATCATCTAGATTTTCATGAGAAGCTATAATCTTGCTGAGTATAAGATACAGCTTGTCGATGCATTTGGTTTTTCAACCAAAACAATAAAAATTAACAGCTCTGCTTTTCTTTTAGAAATCATTAGATTTATAATTTGTTTTCAATTATTGCCCAGGATCTGCATTACAATTTAGTAATCCAACTGTTTTTTCTTTTGTTAACAGCAGTAGCATGTGTTCACTTCCTATCTACTGGCCCTTCTCACACTGTCAGCAATGTCTCATTCAGTTTTATCAGCAGTGGATTGGTGGTCACACATCTGTAGACTCTGTAAGCACCTTGCATATGTCATTCAAAAATGAAGGCAGGAATCTATTTGAAGGCAGGGACTTATTTAGATTTAAAGTTCTTATTCTATCCTAGTTAAAGGTACCCTTGTCTACAATGTTTACCCTACATTTTAGAGTCTGGAGACCATGTTCCTTAATAGATGAAAAGAACTGAATATATCTGTCTTCTTTCCACCTTCTATTATTATAACATTTTCTTTCCCAAATTTGTACATCTTTTTCTTCTTGCTCTGAATGTCCTTTATGTGGTCTTCGGTGTTTCATGTGGACTATTGAGTATTAAAATTAACCTTTCTTACACCCTTTAAACATGAATCCTCATTTATGTCGCCATTCTCCCATGGCTCCTTAACATCTGAGCTCATCAGAGAACTCCCTGGGTAATCACATCTCTCTCTTTAGACACCTCCCATAATATTTTGAATGACTCCTTCAAGATTCTGGGCCAAAATCTTGTGCTTTTGTCTCAAACCTCATTGGATACAAAGTATATATTTGCCTCACAAGTTTACAGATGTTTCGGAGCTATTGTAACACATATACTTGAATTTGCGTGTTTTCTTAATTTATGCAATAATTTACATAAGCACTGAATTTTTGAAGAGCTTACTAGATCTCATCAATAACTGAATTTGGATGTTATTTTTAAATGTTTTCATGTTACTAACACATTGCTTTACTTATGAGATACCTATAACTAATCTATGAAATACATAATTCTTTGTGGTTATTTTTAATTTACTGAATCTAAGATATTAACTTTATCAGATTTACATAAAGAGAGAATAATCAATTCAGTTAAAAATTTTATATTGTTTTAACAGACACTATACTGATTAAATAGTATATTAGTAGTTTCAGTCACATTTTCAATTCAAAATGTTCCAAGCTCTTTAAAAATTTCAGGGCTTAGCAAAAGCCAAAACATGTTTTGTCAATATATCTAGCCTTAATTTTTAAACCCATGTGCACTCTAAAAAGGATTTCATTCATCTGTTTTTTATTAATTTATCCTGACCTCATCAAAATATAACACTGGAAGAACTACTTGATGTCTTCAGAATTTAAATTTTTAAGTCATTTCTAGGAATTACAGTAAGTAGGAATCAACTCCCAAACATCTAAAATTAATTCCAAAATGTATAATTCTAAAGATGAAAACCTTATTAAAATTGCTTACTTAGAGACACTTGGTGAAGTTAAGAACTTACAGATAAACAGTGGGTTCTGCTACTCTTCAGAAGCCTGAAGCAGTATTTGCTAAGAGAAGTTCATATCTATAAACAAAACAACAAACTCATACTATGCTTCTGACCACATCTCCCCATTAAGTTGACATGGATGTCCTAATGCAGAAAGATTAGGCTGATACATGAAAGGCCTCAGGAATATAGCCCAACTAATGATCATGCCAAGTGGTAGGAAGAATGTACAATGGGAACTAAAGCTGACCCTTGGCTTGGTAGATGTCCTATCCTTGGTCAACTGTGTGTTCTTGCTGTCCAACATGCTGCTTCACCCATAGAAGATCTTCATAAATATTCTTTATAGAAATGTCCTAATAGATGAATGAATGAATGAATGACTCTATGGACCACTTGTTAATGGACTTGAGACTGTCAAGTGGTTTATTGTTAAAGTCAGGACTGTTTCTGGACCCAGGAGAGTCTAAGCTTACAGAACATGGGTACTGTGGATGCTGGCAAGAGGTAACAAGTGTCCAAAATAAGGTGGTGTGCTGGTAAATGTCTAAGAACCAATTTGGAAGGAAATAAAAATCCCTGGTTTGCAGCCTTAGTCTATTTTCATAGTGTAAATACTCCCACTATGGCCAAAGTGGCATGACTGATTGTGGAGTTGGGAAGAGATGCACACAGTCAGCTCTCCCTGAGACAGTATGAGCAGCTTCAGAGCACCAGTGAGCTAGTCAGCACATCAGCAGTATTCAATACTTACATGTAGGCTATGACCCCTTTTCTGTGATTGTGCATGCATATGATTTTATTCAAATAAAATGTGAGATTAAATGCTTTAATTGCCAACTATACAGAAATGCAATCATTTAAATTGACATAATAGATGCATATTTATTGACATGGAAATATATTTCATATCAATATTTATTGATGGGGGAGATGTCAAAATAGTTAATATGCCATAGCACTTTATTGAAAATATAAATACATAATCAAATCCACACCCAGAACAGTTCAGAGTAAAACGGCAAGATCTCAAAGAAAAAGATCAAATATCAAGAGCAATCAGAGGAAGTAGACCCCTTTTCTACAAAGAACTACATAGATACCTCATCAGTAACAAGAGACCAAAAAATCATTGAATCTTCAAAGTGTTGAAAGAAAATAGCTGTCAATCTAGAATTCTATAACCAACTAAAGTGTCATTTGAAAATGAAAGACAAATAATGATTAGAGAGATCATAATATGCAGACATCATCACTGAAAGAAATTCTAAAGGAATCTGAAAGAACTACTGAAAAAAAAAAAAAGAAATTAATACAGATGGAAGAAGCAGGATGCAAAAAAGTAAACAAAAAGCTCCAGCCAAGTCTCCTTAGCATCAGAACTTTTTGCCTTCTAGTGAGGATTTCTGAGCAATGTTCTTATATATCCTGGTCAGAATCTCTCCTTCTGGTGACAAGTGACAATCTGAACACATTCTTGTGGTCTAGAAGAAAACATGCACACACATAAAGACAGCCAGTGGCTATAGAATGTTACAACTAAATGATCCTCTAGAAGAGGTTTCTTTGAAGATCACAGATCCTTTAGAAAATCTAAACAAAGTTATGGATCTAAGAAAAAAAATAATGTCCATAAACAGAATTATGAAACTATTTATGGGGGTTTACAGACACTCCTCTTCCCAAAAACCAATCCTTGAACCATACTAACAGCCATAGATAGACCCCAGTTTACAAACCTACAGTTATAAGATAAACAAAAAGTGTTGCTAGAAAAAAGTTAGGTATGCCCAAGGCTGCCTGACCAGGTTGTGGCAGAAGCAGGGTACAGAGTCAGGGCCTGCCGCCCTTGACCCCTCACACAGTGTTCTGTCCACCAGTGTTCAGTATACATTTCCCCACACTGCCGGGGCCGTTCCCTGAAAGAGCACTTCTGAAATAAATGGAGGAACCTGACAAAAACGCCAAGTAACAGCTCCTTCTATTCCTTCTCTCTTCAAAGCTATTTTAAATAAAATTCTTAAGCCAAATGGTAAATTAACTATTAACTCAATGAATGCAGAAGGGTCATATGGCCCAAATTATGATGAAAAAATCATCATAATGTATGTTATGTTTAGGGGCCTTGAAGATATATCATGCCTTAAAAATCAGGCATGGACATAAAGAGAAAATGTGGCACAATTAGGGTAAGGCAGGTTCGTCTCTTATAATCTTTTCTAATAAGGGGCTCCCCAGGGATTGGAAAGTTACCTGCCTCAAAAGCACTTTGAACTATCAGAAAAATTCACTTTATGATTAAAAATCATTATTAATAATCCCATGTAGATTTTTAACTGAGTGAAGATAGAAACAATCTTCCACTAATTCATACAAAGTTGGTCATGTCTTCCTCTAGGATTTTTTAAAATAAGGACTTGGATAAAAGGCTGTGGCTAGCTGGAGACAAGAAAATCTCCTTTGATTTCAGAAATTGTACAATAT
Organism: Eschrichtius robustus; assembly: GCF_028021215.1. NCBI lineage: Eukaryota > Metazoa > Chordata > Mammalia > Artiodactyla > Eschrichtiidae > Eschrichtius > Eschrichtius robustus. The sequence continues at coordinate 61,227,121 of NC_090829.1, read as the reverse complement.
TTCTTTCTTATCCTGCTTTGAAATTAAATTTTCTATACTTCACTTTCATTATCATTGAGAAGTGTAGTTGTTTGATAAAAATGACCCAAACTTTTTATGAGAGCTGAGGGAAGCAGGAAAATAACTTTGTATTTAAGCTATTAAGGTATCCCCACATTCTATGGAGTGTGTTAAAGATGACGAATAAATTAACATTTATGTTCCCCTATAAATATGAAGGACACTGTTTTGAGCCACTGCCTATTGGCTCATCAACACTGACATCTGGTCGTGAAAGCCTATTGCATTGTCAAAAAGAAGCATTACATTTGGGAATTCCATGATTGACTAGATCTAGAGACAAATTCAAATGTTGTTACTCCCAACTGAATTTCTGAACTTTCCAAATTGGATGAGTGAATCTAAAATATGCAAGGCTGACTCCAATAGTTTGCTTGATAGGACCTGTGAAAGAGTGGAAACAGAGACTTAGCTCTTCCCCCCTAGACTGTAACCCCCAGGAGGGCAGGCCCTTTGGCTTGTTCACAGCATGCCCCTCATGCTTAGCACAAAGTCTGGGAAAATATTTATTGAACCAATAAAATAATGTATAAATTTTCCTGGTACACATGTATTTTTTATTGGAAGCATCTAGTCTTTGGCATCTTAAAAAAAAAATGTATTTAAAGTTCTTTAAAAAAAAAAAAAAAGCAGTCCATAAGTAAGGGCAAAGAGGAAAAGAAGGAAAATGGGATTGTTGAAGGCACATCAAAATGTCCAAAAGTACAATCCAACGTTTAGTGAATGTCTACTTAATAAAAGTTATCTGCCTGATAATGTTTGGTTTAAAAATGTACACATGAGAGTTCTTAGGATCTCCTGGGCCAGTATCTACTTAATCAAGCTCCGACAAGACCAGGAATAGAATGAGAGAAGAGCCAAGAACACAAAGCAAATCTGACTCATGGGAAGGTCATGCCCATCAACAGCTTCTTTTCCCCTCCTTGCCTAACATTACCCCTCCACCTTTCAGACCCTTTGCCAACTCATGCTACTCTGTCCTGTCATTCATTCTAACATCCAAAGTGTCACATCTTGCTGGTTTTGTCTCTTCATTTTTCCTGCCACGCCACCTAGAACTTTTTGATCCCCTCGTGCAGGCTTGGCTCCCTCTTCCTGTCCCAGTGACCTTAGGCGTGAGAAATTCCAGGACCTCTCTTCTCAACGCTCTGTCTATAAGCTAACAGCCAGTTTTCAAGACCACATAGCAGTTTTCTCATCTTTGTCTCTTTGTCAAAGTCTTCAACTACATGTAAACATGCACACATGGGCATATGCATGAGTGTACATGCTAACACGCACACACATATACAGAAACACACACACCTACACCTTGCATACCCAGGTAATGAAAGCTGATAATAAAACTAGATCTCTAGTATCAGATGTCTAAAAATCTTAAATGACCTTTTTTTTTATGTCACAGCATTGTGATCATTATTATTCATGTCAGTGACCCTAAGGCATTGCAAGTCATTAATGTCCCTTATGATATAGCAAAGATTAATAATTTCTGGACAGTTTTAGTGATGAATGGATTTGGATGAATTTGAACCAGGTCAAAGTCGGCAACTCCTGCCTGAGGATGCTTACCTAGCTAACTCCATCCAGGCAATGGCCTCAAGACCAAATGCCCATTGGTTCCTGAGGCCTGAGGTTTCTCTTCTCAATGAAACTTAAATGGGGTCTTTAACCCATGCCTAAAATGGAATTTATTGAAAAAAATAACCCTTGTAAAATTAATTTCTCTCGTCTATCTGTGCATCTATTTTCTATACATCCATCTATGATTTATTATATATAAAGGTTTAGAACTGCCGAGCACATACTAAGTGCCATATAAGAGTTCACTGTTATAACACAGAAAGAGCATCATGGGCAAGACTTACAGTCCTCTTTGGATAACATGGCTTTTGCCAAGGTCTGGATTTCTCCTTCTGCTGTCTGCCCCTGTGTCATCCAGCATTGTCTCCTTTTTCTCTTTGCATGTAATTGATCTGCACTAATCTTGTCTTCTGTATCCACACTGAAATGCTAACTGGAAAATCAAAAAGCACATAGTATTCTAGGCAAATACTCAAAATTCAATCAATAGAACATTAAGATTTGTTTTTTTTTAAGTTGTATTTATTTATTTATTTTTTGGCTGTGTCGGGTCTTACTTGAGGCATGAGCGATCTTCGTTGTGGTGCGGGATCTTTCCTTGTGGTGCACGGGCTTCTTTCTAGTTGTGGCGTGTGGGTTTTCTCTTCTCTAGTTGTGACGCGCAGGCTCCAGGGCACGTGGGCTCTGTAGTTTGTGGCCCTTGGACTCTAGTTGAGGCACGGGCTTAGTTCCCTGACCAGGGATTGAACCTGCGTCCCCTGCATTGTAAGGCAGATTCTTTACCACTGGACCACCAGGGAAGTCCCGAACATTAAGATTTTTTTAAACCTTAATTATAAAAATTTATTCACTGCTCTTCTTTTCCTTCTTATCCACGTAATGTGAATTTCTGCACCCAGAATGAACTCATTTGACACTTTGCGGTAACCCTCCCCAAACCTCTCGTGAAGTTTCCTCAGGACACCCTTGCAAGCCTGTAATGAGCCCCCACTGATGGTGGAAAACGTTATTTACAGACCTTGGCAGATTTAGAAAGAAAAGAAGAGCTTCCTGGAAAAAATGTTTTTCTATCTCTCTTACTCCCAAATTATGCAACTCAAAGCTATAGTTTCCTATCAGCAAGAGGGGAAAGGGGAGAAAAATGTTATTTTAATTGTTACATATGTGCTATAAATTGAACAACTTTTAAGTATTTTGTTGATTTATCTTTGCATTTCAATATAAAAATAGGTTCTCAATAAATGTTTATTTTTTAGATGAATGAAAGTAAGTAAAGCAGATTTTACTCATCAACAGATCTAATCTCATATCATTCTAACATAAATGGAAGTTTATTGCATGCACCATAATTGCTTTATGTTACTTCATGAGGAGAGAAACAAACATCATAAGGTACTCGCCACCTGAAACAAATACGTATGTTTCTGTGTCCCTGACAAGATGAGTCATGAAACTGAATGGTTCAGAAAGAACAGTCACACCAAACTCCATTCCAGCATGATTTGGTCCTACTGTTACAATCGTTTTGCTCACACCTATATCACGGAGCCTTTCCCTCCTACAGCAGGTGTTACACCTCCCCGGGTAAATCAAGACCTCACCTTGTGACATTTCGCCAAGTTAACTACTCCTTAGATAGGCACTACCCAAAATAAGTTATTTCCTTTCTTTTTTTAACTAAACAAATAGACAAAATTTGACTCTTGAAATTAGCAAATAAAAATCACAGCATATGGGACTTCCCTGGTGGCGCAGTGGTTGAGAATCCACCTGCCAATGCAGGGGACAGGGATTCGAGCCCTGGCCTGGGAAGATCCCACATGCCGCGGAGCAACTAGGCCCGTGAGCCACAACTACTGAGCCTGTGCTCTAGAGCCCGTTAGCCACAACTACTGAAGCCTGCACGCCTAGAGCCCGTGCTCTGCAACCTACAGCAAAGAATAGCCCCCGCACGCAGCAATGAAGACCCATGCAGCCTAAATAAATAAATTTATCAAAAAAAAATCTTTAAAAAAAAAAAAAAACACAGCATATTTTCATTGGAAAGAAAATGCTATAGATTGTGCAGTAAAAGCTTTCTTAAAGAATAATCTAGCCAGAAAAGTTGAAATCAATTCTGAGGAAAACAAGGTAGTAAGTCTAATTTTAGTTCTGCCTTCCTTTTATTCAAATACGAGTTTCTTCTTATTTCTTTGAAATGTAAAAAGAAGGCTGAGCAGATTAAGGTATGAAAAGGAACAAGTTTGTTATCATGTGACATAAGCAATGACCTCTAAAACAAGTGGTGAAGTCTGCCTTTTTACCTAGAAATCAGAGCTTGGAAGCTTTTCAGTCAGAGGTCACAGAACAACAGCCTCAGGTTGAATCCAGTCCAGTGCCACAGTCAAACATGTATATATGAAATACTAACATTTAGAAATCATGGATTTTGTGTAAAAAATTCTAGATTTCTAGTTTCTCCAAAAAACCTGGGTTCTGGGATCCTCTGACTTGGGAGGTTCCTCCCTCTGGGTGGGAGGTGGGAGCCAAGGAAGCCACAGTGACCCCAGGGATCCTCCTTTGCACACCTTCCCTTTGAGCTGCTTGGAAGTAACTAGGCTGAGTTCAATATGTCTTTCTTGCCAATTCAGAGATTTGGAACGGACTAAAATCTAGTTGCAAACGATGTAATTCTGCCATTTTGAACTTCTGCTTGTTTGTCCATTTTACAGTTAGTAAGAGCGCATGACAAATCCCTAATGCCAAAAGCTGTGCTTAGCATTTCAATCTGCATATGTATTTGAACAGTATTCAGATTGAAACAGGGTTACTGTTCGCTAGAGTTTGGTCTGCTAGCAAACCTCAACAGCTTATAAGTTCTTCGAGAGGAGGGAACTCTTGTGCCAGGCCCTCTGACGCCATCACCTTACACCATCACAGCCCTGCAGGTTGATGAATACTTGAGTGTAAGAGAAGTGGGCCGAGTCTCTGAAGGCAAGAGTCAAAACTGGAGTAAAGCAACGGTTACCTTCGTTTTCATATATAAGTAAATGACATGTCAGGGCATTGTTTAAGAACATACAAAGGAAGCTCAAATCCTTGAGGTCAGTTCCTAAATTATTCAAATTACATTGCTATTTCACAAAATAGGTTTCAGAGCCCAAGTTACCCCAGTAGCTGCCTCCGTTCATTTTGCAGCCTACTTTACATCAACCATCAATTTAGGATGGAAATATTTAAACAGTAAGGAATGAAATGTTTCTTCACCATAATTGATTTTCCTTATCCTTTAAGAGGTTAAAATCACTGACACTGTTCATTTAGAAAAGAAAAAAAAGCCAACTTTCAGTCAACATAAGTGTTTTAAGAACCAAAACCATTTAAATGTAAAACTGAAAATTGCTTTAAAGCAATTCATGAAGACAGAAACAAAAATCATAAGTATTCAGAATCTGAAACAAATTCATTTTATAAAGCAAAATGCATGGCATAAAATGTTTTTCCATAGCAATAAAATACAATTTTCCTTAGGGAGTTTGGAAAATTTCCTCCAAACTTCTGATTGATAAGAGAAAGGCCGCTTTTTGAGGTAGTAAATCGCCTCCTGACATAGTCTCTACAAAGCTTCAGTGTTTAATACCAAGCTGCTGGGATACGAGTACAAAGACATCAATTATCCCAAAATAGATTGGGGCAGAGTCCAGTTCACTTATTAGTTCTTTAAGCTATGTCCACAGGGGACAGGGAGAAATAGAGATTTGGCAATCAGCTGGTTAATTTGATCAGTGCAGACAACTGCACTGTACAATTTAGGTCGGAAACATACCCTGACCTGGTGCTCCTAATTTGGAACATTCATCAAATTAATCAAATAATTGCCAATCCTCAATTTCACTATCCTCTGGTAAACAGGGTCCCAGTATCAATGATCAAGTTTTCACTTACAACTATAAACAAATTGTGACATTACATTATCTGGGTATCTGCACCTTTTAGATGGTGTTCCCTTTTCTGCACAGCCCTTCCGAAACATCTTCATTCTCCCCAAGCTATCAGCCTACCTCCCCTTACCCTCCCGCTTCCTGCCAAGATGATCTTGCCTCCTGGCATGTGAAGAAAATAGAGGCCACCAGATCCCCCTCTCTCAATACATAGTAAACACTCCTTGTAGCTGCACCCTCCTTAACTCCTGTCCCAACAGGAGAGCTTTCTCTCTTCTTTTTCAAAACTACTTTCTAGCACCTTCTCCAGATCTCACCAACACTGCTTCTCAGGGACCTTGTTCCATCTTCTTTACCTTCAACCTTTCTCTTCATGCTGGTTCAGCCACAGCAGCATATAAACAAATGAACCCTCTCTCAGGTGAAAAAGGTGTCTTTGTACTGTTTAAGTTAGTAGGTGCTTTCTGAAAAGCAATTTGGCAAAAGGTATCTAAGCGCCTTAAAAAGGTTCAGATCTTTTGACTGGATAAATTCCTCTTCTAGGAATCAGTTCTAGGAAAATAGTACAACATATGGACCTAGCCTAATTTCAAAGATATTTCTGGCAGCATTGTTATGGGGGAAAATAGGAAAAGAAAAACTAAATATTTAACATCAGCCATTGAGAGTAACATTTCTGAAGAGTTTTTAATGCTGGAGGAATTAAGTGAGAAAGTTATGCAAATGAAATTGAAAGCTTGTCTGAAGGTCTAGCAGGTGAGTGCCTGTTACCGTAGTATGAAGTCAAGTCCCTCTGCAAATTACACTGTTCGAACATGAGAAGATGATAAGTGTCTGTCTGCTTCACTGCTCCATCCTTCAGCACCTAACACAGTGCACGTGGCGGACAACTAATAAATATTTGTTGAATGAATGAATGAGAAGTTTTATCTCCGTCTAATTAAATTACTCCATATGGAGAAACACCCAGGGAGCCATGAGGGAGGAAAGGGGTCTAGTCAATTAGATCAGTCAAATCAACCTGGGTGATTAATGCAGGGACAGATGCTAGAGCCAATTCTCTGTATGTGCAAAAGCAGAGCCTATAATCACTCATTTGTTCTCTTCTCAACTCAGTTAAAATACGTGGAGAAGACTGTAAGGGAATAATAAAAAATGGCAGCAGTGTTTGAAATAGAGTGGTGGGATTATAAATTATCTTTTTTGCCTTTTAATACCTTCCTGTGCTGTCTTAATATTCTGCAGAGACCATGTACGCTACCTTTAATTTGAAAAAAATTTTAAAAATAAAACTCTGCATTGACTATACATGTCCCTGACATACCCTTATAGCTATGTGCTTCTTCTCTTTACAAGCAAACCTCTAGAAGTATCTTCTACAACCCTGTCCTCCCCTTTCTCACCCTCAGAGTCACCTCTTGACCCACCGTGGCACTAAAATTGGCATTGTGCTGATCACCAAAGATCTCAGAGCTGTTAAATCCAATGGTTACTTCTCTGTCCTCATCTTGCTGGACATTTGGGCAGCAGTTCACATCTCTCCCCCCTACACCATCTGCTTGAAACCCTTTGGTCCTTGGGATTCCAGGACAACACTCCTATCTTTCATCCTTCACTTGTAGCTCACTCTTCTCCCGTCTCCCACACACTAAATTATGGTCATCTGGGACCCTCTCTTTATTCCTCTTCTCACTATAGATTATCTTTGGGTGACATCTCACCACGCCCTGACCTCAGCCACCCTGTGATGAGAACTCTCTGAACTTACTCCTCTAGACTATTCTAATATATATAATGAAATATATATAATATATAATGTATAATGAAATCCTGTTCTTCTGTCTAGAGCCCTGATCTCTGCTCATTGCATCAAATCCAAAAATCTGGGGGCCTTTGAGATACCTCACTGCTCCGATACATACAAAGTCACCACAGCTGTCAAATGTTTACCAAGTCAACTTTTCCCTGAGCATCTCCTGTTTTTTTAATTTATGTGTTCATTCAGCATTCGTTATATCCCTATAGATAAAAAATTAATTAAATGTATCTCTGCCCTCAAGCGCCCATAGTCTGGTGAGAGAAAAACAGATAAATCAGTTATGCTGGCAAGTTCAATAATATGGGTGTGTATAGGATGCTACGGGAATGAAGAACAACTGGGTGAATCAAGAGGAGTCCTTCGGTAAAGAATTCCTTGAAGGACTTCAATTGAAGGACAAAGGCCTTCAATTCAGGCCCCGGTGGTAGGAATGAAGAGGAGGAGATGATGGGCTTGTGGATTTTCTGGATGATGTTGGGGATCAAGATGACTCTCAGGATCCTGGCTTAAGTGACTGAATAAATGACCATAACCCCTCCCCACCGTCACTTCTACCAACTGAGTCAAAGAATATAAGAGGAGCAGCAAGTCTAAGAAATAACGAGTATTTCAGTTTAAAGCAAGGTGAGGGTCAGATGCTCATGAGAAACCCAGTGTCTATGCATGTGGATTTTTTTAAAATTTATTGAATACAAAAAGGACAAAGCCAAACAGTGTACATAATATTCTACTGTTTGTGTTAGGAAGGGAGTAAAAGAAGAACCTATGTTCTTATTTGTCATTAAATACAAATAAAATTGTATTTGCTAACACATGCATAAAAAATCCCTGGAAGGATACGTAAGAAATTAGAGCAGTGGCTGCCTGTGGAGAAATGAGAAATAAAGACAGGGAAGAGACTGTCCGCTCCTCCTTATGCTTTCTGCTTTGAACCATAAACGAACTACCTATTCAAAAAATATTTTTAGGGGAATATAGTGGGCAAGAGGTCCCACAAAACAAAGACTGGAAACTACCACAACGAGCTAAGGAGGTCACCGGTGACTATGGTGAAAGCAGTGTGAGTGTGAGGTGTGGGGAGAGGGATCCATGGGGTCTGGAACGGGTGGTGTTGGAAGCCCTCGAGCAACACGTTAAGAAGTGAATGGAAGGAGAAAAAGAGGAGACTGTGGGGATGGAGCGCGCCTCTCAGAAGTGCTGGTGAGAGGTGGGGAGGGACGAGGGAGGGAGAGTTTAAGTTAAAAGAGGGCGCCTGATGACCGCTCTGGTCTCCTAAGCAGTGTCCCTACCCAGTCTCACCCTCTCCTCAATCTGAACTTCATCCTGTTGCCACAGCAACCCCAGGGTGCCCCACCATCAAGCAAGCTCCACCTCCTCGGCACACGGGTCCCTCAGGCCACAGTCTTGCTCACTGCACCTGACTGTCTCTCCCCACTCGCCACAGGGAGCTGCACAATTCTGGCCAACGTCAAATGAGTGGCCACTTCCAACATCCCCTTTCTCTCTTTTGGCCACTTCTTCACCTGGCTAAGATCCAGTCAGAAAACCCCACCTCTAGAAAGCTCTCCCTGCAGTCTCTGCTCCACACTCCGGCAATGCCCATGGCCTCTGACAACGGGTTGCTTATTGGTTTAAACACTTCACCTTATTTGAGATCCTTCATTTGGTCATTGGCACATATCAAATGTCTACTGTGTGCCAGACTGTGCCAGACACTGTGCAAGTTGCTAGAAATAAAAAAGAAAATGAGCAAGATCAACATGATTCAGCCCTGAGAGCGCTTACTGTCTAGTGAGGGAAACAGAAATGAAACCAAAGCTAGCTACTCGCAAATGTGGTAAGTTCCAGGAAGAAAAGGTAGAGGGTAATTCTGGAAGCGACTTGAAGGCAAGAATATAGTGATTTTTGGACCTAGAGATTGTCATACTGAGTGAAGGAAGTCAGACACAGAAAAACAAATATATGATATCATTTATATGTGTAATCTTAAAAAAAAAGTGTACAAATGAACTTACTTTCAAAACAAGAGTAGAGTCACGGATGGAGATTGGGATTGACACTACTATATATAAAATAGATAACTAAGAACCTGCTGTATAGCACAGGGAACTCTACTCAATACTCTGTAATGGCCTATATGGGAAAATAATCTAAAAAAAAGAAAGTGGATATATGTATATGTATAACTGATTCACTTTGCTGTACACCTGAAACGAACACAACATTGTAAATCAACTATACTCCAATAAAATTTTTTTTAATTCCAAAAAAAAGAATATAGTGATTTTTTAAATTGAAGTAAACGTTAAAAATGAAAACATTTAATTGGAAAATTAAAATGTAATCAGGTTATATATATCTAAATTAATTTGTGCTTGTACTGTATATCTAAATAAACCCAGGGAAGGGACTTCCCTGGTGGCGCAGTGGTTGAGAATCCGCCTGCCAATGCAGGGGACACGGTTTCGAGCCCTGGTCCGGGAAGATCCCACAGGTCGCAGAGCAATTAAGCCTGTACGCCACAACTACTGAGCCTGTGCTCTAGAGCCCGCAAGCCACAACTACTGAGCCTACACACCACAACTACTGAAGCCCACATGCCTAGAGCCCGTGCTCCACAAGAGAAGAAACCACGATGAGAAGCCCACGCACCACAACGAAGAGTAGCCCCCGCTCGCGGCAACTAGAGAAAGCCCGCGAGCAGCAAGGAAGACCCAACGCAGCCAAAAATAAAATAAAACAAATAAATTAATAAACCCAAGGCAAACAGCAATTAATAAAATATCACATCATGTAGAAAGAGGAAAAACAAAGTGTTCACTGAAAGAAAAACATGGATATCACTCACTTTTCGCTGTCAACCCTTCTTCCAATCAATCATTGTTCTACACTACAACATAAAATCAGCCAAAAGCTTTATTAAAGCCTGAAAGGTTTTTTTGGTCACACAGAAATACCCAGGTGTTCCATTGCTTGGGAGTGACTTGAGTTCTCTTAGCTTTTTCACTGGTTGAGTTAAATGCTGGGAGTATATTTTCCCCACGGACCTCTGATCCTTTACGCTAACCTGGACACGCACCCTTGTCCACTTACCTGCCTGGAGCCCAGGCTGTTTGTGCTTGGTCTCCTGATTCTTCAGTGCCCCCTCCCTCCTGGCCTTTGGCTTTGACTTGCTTCTGGACTACCTTGGGGAGGTCCCCAGCACAGGCACAGCCTCCTCAGAACCCAACCACCAGATTCAAATGCTGCTCGAATATTTTAAAGCAGAGGGCAAGACCTCTGAAGCTTTGCTGGTTTGTGAACAATCAGAAGCTCCTGTCCAGGCTAATAAGCTCAGTATTTAGAACATAAGACTAATGAGACCAAGATTACAGATTTTTTTCCTAAACAAGTCAGTCAGCTTTGACCTTACCTAAAGGACTAAAAACTTTTTAAGTTTCTCTATACCTTCTATTTGACTCCAATCTGAGGCTAATTTGTATTGAGAGATACAAGATGCTCCTCTAGAAGACAGGTGACTGAGGGAAATGCGTGGAAGCAAGATTTTTTACTTTGAGAAATTTTACATTTCAGTAGATATTGTCAAGAGCTCTGCAAAAAGTTTGTAACAATTTACACAGGTGAAGGTAAGCTCTTATCTTATCTGACCTGTCCTATACCTGGGAGGAAATTTTTTTAAATGACATTAAACTAGCAGGCAAAATCAAAAGTATCAAAAGTTGTAGCATAAACAGTCCTCCTCTTTGAACCTCCCACGTCCTCACCCCAAGAAACACCCATGTGTCCAGCAAAGATGACTTTGCCCAATGACAAAGCAGTGCCCCAGTGGCTTTCTAGATAAACAGTAGACGGACAGAGGAGAATGTTGAAATTCAGACGTAAAGCAATTGTTGGGAGGAAAACCTTGGAGATAAACTAAAAACCATGAAAATTTCACTATCTATTTTATAAAAGTACATATATGCACAAAAATATATGAATAAGAAATGTCACTGAAACACAGTTTGTAACACCCCAAAAGACTGCCTACTTGTTTTTCACTATGGGACCAATTAAATACCTTCTTGGTAATGCTCTTCAGCCATCAAAAGAATAGTAGTGTCAAGGGGAGATGTCTCTAATAGATGGTTAAGAAAAGCAAGTTACAGGACAATTTGAGGAGTACAATCCATTTGTTTCTAAATATGACTGTGCAAGTGTGTTTGTGTGTGCACATACATGGATAGAAAGGAAAAGGCCTAGAGTGACACACACCCAATTACTGTCAGTGGTGACCTCTTGAAGAGGGTGGCAGGAATGGGGTGGGAATGTGGCATTGAAGGACTTTCACATTTTTACTCTATATGCTTAGGGAACATATAATTAGTTGTGTAAATATTTTATGATGAGTGTGTACTGCTTCTGTAATTTTTCATAAAGTACCATTAGATAAATGGCTAAGCTGCTTCCTCTTCATGAAAAAAGAAGTTGTGGGTACCAAGGAGACTCTCATTTTCCCCAGGAACGTGGGCCAACAGTTTCCACAAGTGCCGTCAGGTCAGCACCACAGTGCTCAGTGATTAAAACGTGTCTCTGAGCTGCCATTGACCATATAATCTAGCTCTCAGTGGGATTCAAGTATATCACAGCTTGATTCAATTCCATTTTATAGAATATACTTTCACCCCAAGCCAGGAATCCGGGCCCCCTAGATAACGGATCTTTATTGGGCATCTGCCTCTGAGATCCTGTGCCATGAGGCAGCTAGAATTAGTGCCCTAGAATTAGTGGGGATGAGGAAGTATTTTTAAAGCATATATTGATTTTGAATGGCAAAATACCTTACCCCTAGAAAGCGATCTAAACCATAGCATTGTATACGGTGGAAATTAGCTCTCTTTAAAATGTTCATTTAGAAAACTCTTTCAGGCTGAAAGCCTCACCAAAACTCACCAAAGTCCATGCTTCCCTGTGTCTCCTGGAATGGGACAGCTGCTCACAGCAGCCCCAAATGCAGAACCAGCAGTGGTCAACTGAGGCTAAGGGACTCGGTGGTCCACAGGAGCAGCTGCTGTAGCGTGCTCCCAGGAAAGGCAGTACAAATCCACTAGCCCTTACTCTCAGTTCAGAGTCCACAAATGCTCTAAATGGAAAGGTTTACAACTCATTTGCCCCCAAAACTAACCAGACTTGAATTCAAGTGGTAGAAAATCTGAACTGATTGAAGATATTTATGGTCTTTATTATTTCACATATTGTAAATATTCAGTATGTTTCAAAATATTCATATGTCCATATTATAAAATATTACTAGTCATCTTGACTGGAGAAATTATATTCATTCAGAATATTCATTGTAGTATCTAACATTAAAAAGAACTACAAATTTTAAACGATTCCTGGCTCTGAGTGTTTCAAGTAAGGAATGAGGACCTGTATATGCTATGATCAATGAAGGTTTGAAAGAAATGAGATTTAAGTTCTCCCAATAATCAAGAGCAATGCAATCCTTGAGTGTGCACATGTGTGCGTGTGCACACACATACACACACACACACACACAGACATGGTCAAAGAACCTTGTTAAAGTCTAATAAATAATTGCCTGATTACTTGAGAAATAAAATAAGTAACTAGGAATAAAGAGAAGCAAGAGGAAATATGCCCATGTCAAAACCATTAGTAATAGGAAATGACTCTTTACTGCTTTGGTTTTAAGAGATATTGCCCTACACTTGCTAAATGAAATGACACACCAAGAACATTCTATTTATGGTAAAGGAGATAAATATGACCTCCTCAAAGGAAACCTTTCCAGATCCTTCTAAATGAACATGATCACACATTTTTCCTTGGGAAAAGATTTTGAGGGGCCAGTAACTAGGGACACATTAGTTGATTCTGTGGGTATACAATCTAGCCAACCTGTGAAAACTACCCTGGAAAAGGTACGAAAGACCTCCTGTGTAGACTTAACTCCATGGACCCATTGATTTTAGCTTTGGAAGGGCCTACAGAGAACATTAACTTCATCTAATCTTTGAAATACCTTATAAAATCACCTTGTTTTTATAAAACTTCTAGAAGAAAACATAATCTAAAATCTTTGTGACTGTGAGTTAAGCAAAGATATCTTAGATATGACACCCAAAGTATAATACATAATAGAAAAGCTTAACTAATTTAGACTTCATCAAAATTAAATACTTTTGTTCTTCAAAAGTCACAACTAAAAAACATGAAAAGATAAGCCACAGATTGGGAGAAACTATTTGCAAATCATATATATAAATATATAAACATATATATATAAGGTTTATTGTCAGAATCTAGAAAGATTACAACAATAAAAGGCAAATGGCCTGGTAAAAAAAAATTGACAAAAGATTTAACTAGGCATTTAGAACATATATGGGTGGCTTTATTGTGCCCAACATCATTAGTTACTAGGAAAATGCAAATTAAAATGACAGTATGCTACCAATATACAACCACTAGAATAGCTATAACAAAAAAAGACTGACAATACCAAGTGTTGGTGAAGAAGTGGAAGAAAAGGAACCCTCATACATTGCTGGTAGGAATGTAAAATGAAATAACCACTTTGGGAAATAATTTGACAGCTTTTTAAAAAAGTTAAACATATACCTATCATAAGACCCAGTAATTCCACTCCTAGGTATTTACCCAAGAGAAATAAAAATATATGTCCATACAAAAACTTTTACACAAATGATCACAGTATCATTATTCATAACAGGCAAAAACTGAAAATAGCCTCCAGCTGGAAATAATATAAATGACCAAACAAAATGGGTACATCTATGTAATGGAACACTACACAGCAACAACTGATAGGTCCACCAACATGCCTGAACCTCAAAAAATATTTTGTTAAGTGAAAGAAGCCAGACACAAAAGACTACATATTGGGATTCCATTTATATGAAATTTCTAGATAAGGCAAAACTTTAGAGACAGAAATCGTATCAGTGGTTTCCTAGAGCTGGAGTAAGTATTTACCTCAAAGAGGTTCAAGAAGGAACTTTTGGGGGTTAATGTAAATGCTGTAAATCTCAGTTGTGGTGATAGGTACACAAGTGTATAGATTTCTTTAGAAATCAGCAAATCACTTGCTTTGTTCATATTCAGTGTTATCTCTTTCATGAGACTTTGCTCAGGAAAAATATGCTTTAGGAAGTATGGGTTAAGACAATCTGAGGTAATAAAAAATTACTGAGTGGCCACAACTGAGTTGATCCATAAACTTGTCATCCTGTGCTTACTGCAGCATTGTTTGCCATAGAAAAACTAGGAATAACTTAATGTTCATCAACAGGGCAATGGGTAAACAAGATAAAACTCATCCATATTACAAAAGGCCATGCAGATGCAGCTATAAAAAAGAATAAAAAGATCTCAAAAATATGCTAAGTGGAAAAAAAACAAAGTCATAGAACAATAATGACTAGTGTAATTTAAATCTAACACACATACACACATGCACACACACACTAAGCTACATCAGGCTGACCCCTGGGGAAGACTGAGACAATGAGGGTAGAAGGGGACTTTTATTTTTTCAATAAGTTCCCTTCTGTAATATTGTAACTTTTTCATTTTTATTTCAAAATATGTACCATTTTTTTAACATCTTTATTGGAGTATAATTGCTTTACAATGGTGTGTTAGTTTCTGCTTTATAACAAAGTGAATCATACATATACATATATCCCCATATCTCCTCCCTCTTGCGTCTCCCTCCCACCCTCCCTATCCCACCCCTCTAGGTGGTCACAAAGCACCGAGCTGATCTCCCTGTGCTATGCGGCTGCTTCCCACTAGCTATCTATTTTACATTTGGTAGTGTATATATGTCCATGCCACTCTCTCACTTCGTCCCAGCTTACCCTTCCCCCTCCCCGTGTCCTCAAGTCCATTCTCTACATCTGTGTCTTTATTCCTGCCATGCTCCTACGTTCTTCAGAATTATTATTATTATTTTTTAGATTCCATATATATGTGTTAGCATACGGTATTTGTTTTTCTCTTTCTGACTTACTTCACTCTGTATGACAGTCTCTAGGTCCACCCACCTCACTACAAATAACTCAATTTCATTTCTTTTTATGGCTGAGTAATATTCCATTGTATATATGTGCCACATCTTCTTTATCCATTCATCTGTCAATGGACACTTAGGTTGCTTCCATATCCTGTTTATTGTAGATAGAGCTGCAATGAACATTGTGGTACATGACTCTTTTTGAATTATGGTTTTCTCAGGGTATAGGCCCAGTAGTGGGATTGCTGGGTCATATGGTATTTCTAGTTTTAGTTTTTCAAGGTACCTCCATACTGTTCTCCATAGTGGCTGTATCAATTTACATTCCCACCAACAGTGCAAGAGGGTTCCCTTTTCTCCACACCCTCTCCAGCATTTATTGTTTGTAGATTTTTCTTTTTTTTTTTTTTTTAATAATTCTTTATTTTATTTATTTATTTTTGGCTGTATTGGGTCTTCGTTTCTGTGCGAGGGCTTTCTCTAGTTGTGGCAAGTGGGGGCCACTCTTTATCACCGTGCGCGGGCCTCTCACTATCGCGGCCTCTCTTGTTGCGGAGCACAGGCTCCAGATGCGCAGGCTCAGTAGTTGTGGCTCACGGGCCTAGTTGCTCCGCGGCATGTGGGATCTTCCCAGACCAGGGCTCGAACCCGTGTCCCCTGCATTGGCAGGCAGACTCCCAACCACTGCGCCACCAGGGAAGCCCTGTAGATTTTTTGATGATGGCCATTCTGACTGGTGTGAGGTGATACCTCATTGTAGTTTTGATTTGCATTTCTCTAGTGATTAGTGCTGTTGAGCATCCTTTCATGTGTTTGTTGGCAATCTATATATCTTCTTTGGAGAAATGTCTATTTAGGTCTTCCGCCTATTTTTGGATTGGGTTGTTTGTTTTTGTGATACAGAGCTGCATGAGCTGCTTGTATATTTTGGAGATTAATCTTTCTTCAGTTGGTTCGTTTGCAAATATTTTCTCCCATTCTGAGGGTTGTCTTTTCGTCTTGTTCATAGTTTCCTTTGCTGTGCAAAAGCTTTTAAGTTTCATTAGGTCCCATTTGTTTATTTTTGCTTTTATTTCCATTTCTCTAGGAGGTGGGTTACAAAGGATCTTGCTGTGATTTATGTCATAGAGTGTTCTGCCTATGTTTTCCTCTAAGAGTTTGATGGTGTCTGGCCTTACATTTAGGTCTTTAATCCATTTTGAGTTTATTTCTGTGTATGGTGTTAGGGAGTGTTCTAATTTCATTCTTTTACATGCAGCTGTCCAGTTTTTCCAGCACCACTTATTGAAGAGGCTGTCTTTTCTCCATTGTATATTCTTGCTTCCTTTATCAAAAATAAGGTGACCATATATGCGTGGGTTTATCTCGGCTTTCTTATGTACCATTTTTACAGTTTAAAAACACTGTTTAAATGTTCTTACTAGCCCTTGAGTAAATATCACTTCTCAGCAATCCCTGCTGTTGGGGAAGCCATGTTTTCCTTAAAAGGAGACGAGAGTAAATTACTTTGAAATGTGTTAGAAAAAAACATTTGATAGAATTCTCTATTGGCCAGCAGTTTGGCATCCTGGTAGCTTACTAGTAATGATAATAATGGCAGCAGTATTCTTTACACACAGGTTTCTACTATGACAACCCTATGATGTAATGTTGCCACCCCTATTCTGAGGGGACTATAGAGCTCAAGAGGTCAAGTCACCTGCCCAAGGCCACCCAGGTAGGCAGAGTGGGAATGAGGCCTCTAATTTTAATTCTGGCATTTTTATTCAGCTGCCTGCCTCATCAAGGGTGATGATAAGCCTAATGGTGACCCTGAGGCACTATAGGATTCTAAAGGCTTTCTGAATCATCAAAGAAAGGTTTAATTATATTTAGTGTAGTTGGGGCTTTACCCATACGTTATTGTGTTATAATCCCTGGAAAAGTCTTCAGCCACATATAGCATACACCATCACCCTTGTTTTGAATACTGTAGTTGATTAACCAGATGCCTCTGGCCAGGCTGAAACGTGGAGAACTTACTCTTAAATTGGTCCCATTCATGATTTGAGAGTCTTTACTTCCCTCTAAAAGAGAAGGTACCTCTCTGCCCTCAATCCTCTCTTCCCCAAAGATCAGGTCAGCCCAGCCTTCCCACAGCTGGAGGGCAGAAGGGGTCAGGAGGGGGTGGCCTGAGCCACACCTAGCAGAGGCCTCGAGGTGCTACAGCCTGAGGCTTCCCTCCCAGCTCCCTCCAGTGGCTGGGCCGCTGGTGACAAGCTCCTGTCCGCCACACCCTCACTCTATCTGGCCCTTCCCACAGCATGTGAATGGGATCTCTCACAGTGAAAGGGAAGTGAGTGAGTAAAGGAAAGCAAGTCTAAGCTCAAGCTGAAGGCCTGTGGCCACATTGCTTTGAAGAAGAGCAAACATGGGCCTTTAAACTACAGAGTGGGCTTCTTCGTGACCACACAGGCTACCCCAGCAGGGGGAATGCCATTTGGGGGTTGATCTGCTCAGCCCACACAGGTTAAAACAGACCTGAGTTTTCAATGTGGAGACAAGAGGCAAAGCTCTACGACTGGGAATCACGTAGCCCATGCTAGAAACAAAGAGGCAGAATTGTGCATAGTAAGAGCTCATTTTAGAACCAGACAGACATGAGTTCAAAATCAGCCTTGGACTCCAATTGGATAATTTGGAGTAATCTATATGCTTCTTTGTCTATAAAATCAAGGTAGCGATAATACTTACTTTGATGGTGTGATTAAAGATTCATCTAT
Source organism: Eschrichtius robustus (assembly GCF_028021215.1). Taxonomy (NCBI): domain Eukaryota; kingdom Metazoa; phylum Chordata; class Mammalia; order Artiodactyla; family Eschrichtiidae; genus Eschrichtius; species Eschrichtius robustus. Next base: position 61,208,932 of record NC_090829.1, on the reverse strand, counting down.
GAAAAGTACCTAATATCATCTCTGGCACATAATAAATGATTACTAAAAAGTAGATATTATTACTATCAAACTCTCATCCGGGTTCTCCCACAAAAATGAAAAAATCAGATGATTCCTTAAGATCCTTCTAGGTCTAAAATTTTATGATTCTGGGACTTCCCTGGTGGTGCAGTGGTTGAGAATCCGCCTGCCAATGCAGGGGACTCAGGTTCGAGCCCTGGTCCGGGAAGATTCCACATGCCACAGAGCAACTAAGCTCGCGTGCCACAACTACTGAAGCCCGCGCGCCTAGAGCCTGTGCTCCGCAACAAGAGAAGCCACCACAGTGAGAAGCCGGCATCACAATGAAGAGCAGCCCCAGCTCAACACAACTAGAGAAAGCCCGCGCAGCAACGAAGACCCAACGCAGCCAAAAATAAATAAATTAATTAAAAAAAAAAACCTTTATGATTCCGTTATTGAAATGAGTAAGAGGGCCGCATAACTTGATTGCCATGACAAGCCCCAGGACTCCATAAGTTAGGGATTCATTTCCAGGTCTCCAAGACACCGCTGTTTCTGTTGCTCCAGGAGAACTGGAGCAGACCCCAGACTCCATGTTGGTAAATCACGACCCAGGTGCAAGGCCAGGTGTCCACTGCAAGATTCATTAACCGCAAGGATGAAATGAAAGAAGCACAATTCCTACCCCTACATTATTTCTTCTTAAAGGCTTTTTTTTCACCTTCTATTGATAAAAATTAACACATGCTCTTTGTGGGTTGGGCAGTGTAAAAAAAACAAAGAAGAAAACTTTCAACTATAATCTCACACGCAGATGTGGATATTTCAGTGTACTTCAGATCTTTTACCTACACATATTCCTCCTTTTGTAAGTGAACTCACTGCATGTTCAACTGCCTGTTTCATTTAACATTTTAACAACCTATCCCCTGGCCAGTGGTTCTCTACAGAGCCGGAAGTCTGTGGCAGTAGAGTGCAGAGACAAGCACATATTTCCCTCAGCCCATCTCCTAAAAGCCCTGAGGGGAAAAGAGTTCCAGAAAAATCACTAGCCACCCCTCTTAAAGTCCTTGAACCCCACAATTTTCAGAAAGTCTAAGGTTATTCCTAGGACGCAGTTCTCCATTGGCTTTTGATGATCTCCCTGGAGGAGAGGGGCGTAGGGGGAGAAGGGTTTAATTCCTCTCTGATCCCCGGGGTTCTATCTCTGACCATCAGGCAATGGATGTAAAAGGCTGAAGGGCTGTAAAGTGAGGATGAGGAGTTAGGTCATGGAGCAACTAGAGTAGAAAAGCAAAGGTCCTCCTAATACCTACAGTTCATACAGTAGCCCACCTGAAATGACTCGGGGCCGGGAGGTCCAGGTGACAGGCCACATCTGCCTTGAAATGTCTTGATCTCACAGGAACGTACTCCCCTCATGCTGAGTGTCACAGGAGAATGCAGTCATGAGGTTCCTGTGGACTGTAAAAAAAAAAAAAGGAAGAAGGGGAGGGAGGGAGGAAGGAGGAAAAGAAAAGGAAGGAAAGAAGAGTATGAAATAAATGAACATAACTTGAAGTTTAATATTGGCAGCGTCACTGGTGTTAATAAACTAGTGGCCTGAAACCCCAGAAGCCTGCTTGGGGCTGATCTTTAGTAGGGAGAGGTAGAGTTGGAATAGTGGTAGTGGTATTATACATAATAACACCGAAGAAACACTTTCCTTTCAAAAATGACATTTGGACCAAACATGAAGCCAAAATTCAAAAATCCCACCTAACAGCATCTCTGGTAATTGGTTGCTATAACTCCAGATTCAGAAGCACAGCCAAGAAGGGGGCACTATTAGAAGTCAGGGTTTGCCTTAGCGGGGCAGGCTTCTATCCACCTGCCCCTTCATGGGAGCTGAAAGACTGGCAAAGAACAGTGAGTTCATGTTGAACTGAGAACCAGCCAGGATCATTCAGGAGAAAGCAGACTTCCAGCACAAGACAATGTGGCCACCCACTCGGGCTGCCTGGGAACAGAGGACCTGTCAAGCCATGTACCTGGCCCCTTCCTTCTGACCCCTTCACTTGGTGCCAAAGGGCAATGATGGCATTGGGAGAAAATTATTTTCATTGCATAGTAAAGCCGTCTCCCGTGTTGAGTGGAAGAAGAGTTAGCCTGCCTGCAGCAGCAGTTCTCCAGTGCACGTTGTACTGATCCTATTTTGCGGTGGGTTCAGGGTCGGGGTGAGCACCTATCTGAAAACTCTCTTAACCTCCTAACTATTTTGTATTTTCCATTTTACTGCAACCTTGTACCTTGAGCCAAAAGCGAACCAGGGTAAAGGTATTCATCTCGGGTAGTAAAATATGTGCTCATGTGAATTATTCAAATAGCCACATTGACAAAATTCATTTATTAACTGGTGTTTGCTGCCTCAGACAGTTCATTCCCTTTAAGGACTAGATACAACTCTTCCTCCAAATCTGAAGACTTGCCTTTCAACTTCAATTTTCAATTTGTTGCTGATGGTTTTTTGGTTTTCTCTTTTTTCTAAGGCCTAGTGATGATTCACCCTCGGGGGTGGGGGGACATGGTAATGAAGTAGCTGTGCTGGGGACAGGGGTTTCTGTATGAGTCTCTCCAGTTAGTCAGGGCCCCTCATAATAATGTCTAGAAAGCTGGAGAAGATACTGAAAAACTGAAAGTAAGCGCAATGTATAGTTACAACAGATGGGATACCAAAGGTACTCAAAGTTGCTGACAGACTCAAGGTACATCTCAGCTCTTAGGAAGGTTTCTTGCCCCAGTTATTTCTTCCTCCAACTTACCTAAATGTTGTCTCTCTTTCAAACTTTTCTACTAAGTCTCCTCTAATCACCTTCCCAGAAATCCCTTCTTCCTCTGAATTCCTAGTGCTTTTATTGTTGGTACAGTTTCAAGATGTCACTGTCCTGTACTGTTGGTCGTTATGTCCCATATTTTGTGTGGGTTATTCTCTCTTTAAAATTAAGAACCTTCTCTTGATTCTGAAAGATACCCACAGCTCTCAGAGCAGTGCCTGATTATGTGATGCTCAGACCCGAGAGAGACCCATGGGGGAGCACTTACCCACCTGTGACCTCCAGTGACCCTGTTGGATCTGTTCTCCCCCCCCCACCCCCGCCTCTCCTTCCTCAGCCCCTGCCTCCTAATCTCCAGTCCTAACACCTCTCTCTACCCAAAAGGGAAACATTTTCTTTACTAGCGCCCAACTCTCTCAAGTGGCTGGGACCCCAAACGATATTTGTTCTGTCTTGGTTTTCAGTTTTATTTCATAATCCTCTCATTCACAAAGCACAGAGCCCTCTCAGGGGATGGGGACCAGCTGGGTTCAAAGGCCTGTCCTCAGAAACACCACCTTTCCAGCGACAATCCCTGCTGCTCAGTCCAGTCTATCATGCAAAACTCCTTACTTTGGGTGATTTTACTCTCAGGAATGTGACATTCCTCAGCAGTGCCTCAGCCAGTCCATCAGTTACAACCGTCAAGGTCTGTAGCTCAACTGCCAAGAGCATTCAAATTCTCTCCCATGGTGCTCCTGGGCACCAGGCCAATCAGATGGTGAGAGGTCTGTTGTGTCGCCCTGAGCTTTCCATGGCAGTTAGGAGGCAGACCATTGGGTGGGGAGTGGGGGGGAGTATCCCTCAGGCCAATGAATTAGAATCTTGGTGCTGACATATTGCAAACCTTCCAACCAAGAAATGGAGAAGTTCCTGGGAAACTAGGGTAGACAGGTTTTCAGTGAGGGCTCCTAAAGTCACATTGTACAGGGCAACACTTGACAGAACACTTTTTTAATAATGAGGTGTGCTTCTTTTAAAAAATTCAGTTTAACTAAAAATAGAACTACCATCCATATGTCCCAGCAATTCCACTCCTGGGTATATATTTGAAAAAAACAATGACATGGAAACAACCTAAGTGTCCATCAACAGAGGAATGGATAAAGAAGATGTGATATATACATGATGGAATACTACTCAGCTATGAAAAAGAAGAAAACTTTGCCATTTGCAGCTACATGGATGCACTTGGAGGGCATTATGCCAAGTGAAATAAGTCAGACAGAGAAAGACAAATATTGTATGATATCCCTTATATGTGGAATCTAAAAAATACAGCAAAGTAGTGACTATAACAAAAAAGAAGCAGACTCCCAGATATAGAGAGCAAACTAGTGGTTACCAGTGGGGGGAGGGGGGAATATAGGGATGGGGGAGTGGGAGGTACAAACTATTGGATGTAAGATAAGCTCAAGAATATATTGTACAACACAAGGAATATAGCCAATATTTTGTAATAATAACTGTAATTGGAAAGTAACCTTAAAAAACATATAAAAATTAAAAATAGTTTTTGAAAAAAGCCATATTAAAGAAAAGTTTTAAAGAATTCAGTTCAATACCAAAGAGCTTTGTTGAAAAGGTGCATTGGCCAATTCTTATTAGCATCTTTGTTGCTTTTTAATGTCTGTCTTCTTTGGGAGACTGTGTCCACTCCAGCAACCTGTGTGCATTTGTGGTCACCCACTCCTTACGGGTTGCCTTGAACAGCTTGGTTTCTCCCCCCATGATGGGATATAAGCTCTAACAATAACCAGTCTCCCATTTATTATTGCTGAGTAATTCCTTCTTGGTGGCTTTATAATAATAATATTTAAAAAAGAATACATATTGTTCTGTTTGGCTCTTTTGAGATTCTTAGTATCTCATTTCTTCAGGGGAGTCTTTGTTTCCTCAAGGTAAAAAAAACAAAAAACAGAAACCCATATATTACTGGCCTTTTTATTTAGCTGTCACAATACCAGCAGTGGGAGAGTCACTATACAGAGGAAACAATAGTAACATGGATCACTTCACATTAAAATGTGGTACCTAATTATTGTTTTTAGGGGCAGTTAATGAGTGGTACTTGTAGGTGATTAAACACATTTGGGTTTGGAAGACCAATAGGGTGAGAAGAAAGCCACTCTGTTTAGTAACAGTATGGAGAGAGAGAGAGAGAGAGAGAGAGAGAGTTTGAGTACTGCATCTGCCTCAAGAGTCTCTTCCCACCCCACCCACAGTGCCTTCTCATGGGTTTAACAATGGGCTGAGGATGCTGGGAAACCACCCAGCCAATAGAGCCCATTCACAAAGGACAACCTGTTTGCTATGAATCATCACAGATTCAGCTTAGCAGCCACTGAGAACAAAAAAGACTTAAATGTATTTACAGCTGGTGATGCTGAATAGAAGGGCCTGAAAATGTCAAAGTTCAGGAGTCCCTACTCTACATCATGGATTGTACCAGATACTGAGGATACAAAGATAAATAATAACCCTCCCCAGCCCTTGGGAAACTCCACCTTGCAGCCAAGATAGACCCATATACACTGCTATAGATTCAATGTTTGTGTCCCGCCAAATTCATGTGCTGAATTCTAACCCTCAAGCTGATAGTATTAGGAGGTGGGGCATTTGAGTGGTGATTAGGTCATGATGGTAGAACCCTTATGAATGGGATTGGTGCCCTTATAAAAGAGCCGCAGAGAGCTGCCTTCCTCCCTTCCACCATGTGAGGGTAAAATAAGAAGTCTGCAGCCTGGAAGAGGGTCCTCACTCAACCATGCTGGCAACCTGATCTTGGACTTCCGGCCTCCAGAACTGTGAGAAATAAATGTTTGTTGTTTACAAGCCACCCAGTCTATGGTATTTTGTTATAGCAGCCCAAATGGTTTAAGTCATACATTTCACCAAAAAAGCTCAATGATGAGAAATTCCCTGGTGGTCCAGTGGTTAGGACTCGGTGCTTTCACCGGCAGGGCCGGGGTTCAATCCCTGCTTGGGGAACTAAAATCCCACGAGCTGTGCAGCGTGGCCAAAAAAAAAAAAAAAAAAAGCACAGGGATGTATTAAAACAGAGGTATGAACAAAGCATTATGGGAGCACAAAGATGAGAAGGACTAATTCTGGCCAGTTTGGAGACACTGAAGGGGAAAGAGGAAAAGTCTCCGTAGAGGAAGGGGCGTTTTAACTAGGCTTTCAGAGATGAAGAAGAGTTCAGCAGGTAGAGGATGGAGCCTTTGCCAGGAGAAACAAAATAGCAATGAGACATTAAAGTGTGCAAGGACGGAGACCAAATTTGCAAAGCAGTTTCAACCTGACTCATGCAACAGCAGTATGTTTATACTTTCTTGGAGTTGGCCCTTTTTTTACAGTTTAAGTTGCTGTAAAGATAATATATGTTAAATACATTTCTCTAATCCAGCCAGAGCTTGAAACTGAAGTTTGAACTGTATAAAAATTGCCTGTTCCCCAACACTATGACCTAAGTCTTTTGCTCAAATAGTGGACACTAATTTAAAGAGCAACTTTGGGAAACTTGAATGATAAAGTGAAAAGAAAGCAGTCTAGAAATAGGATATGTTTCCTCCTTGGAATCCACCAGTTAGCAGGTCCCCTCAGCCATTATTTCATTTACTCTATCTGCACAGTCCTGAGCACAAAGTTTACGAAGGTGAATTAGATGTGATCTCTCCCTTCTAGGAGCTCACAAATAAGCAAACAAGAATAAAATGGCTGAAATGCAAGACTTCGGTTTGTTTTGTTGATACTGAAGAGCTAGAGCTGGTTGATGACGATGTTTTCACCTGTCTGGGGCAACATAAGCCAACTTCTCCGCAACTTTAGCCTTCACATCCTCAGCGCATCCTTTGCAATTGCTACATGCCATCTCACTGCACAAGTTTACAATTCTAGGGTGACATAGGGACTCCACATTTCATCAGAGAGTGTGTTCTAATTTTCATAACAGTAAATGTATCTAAATTTTTTACACTGCAATGCTGTTCTTTCTGTAATTTGGCAGTAAATGGTAGTAGGTTATTGAAACGCCTTTACTCATACGTCAGTTTCATACTGGTCCCATAAAGATATTTTACCAGTTCTTTAAGTACAAAAAGTATGAAAACTTGCAGTCTACACCATGCCAAGCAAAATGTTCACTGATAATTTTTTTTAATGTATTTGCTTATCATTTTGGAAATATTTAAGTTCTGTCATTAAAGTAGATACTTGTTGAAAATAGATGTAACAGACTAGAAATTAATTATTAACAGACCAGACTAGAAATATAATTACAAAAACTGCAAACCTGGATTTAATTGATTGTAGTACCCACAAAGAGAAAAAAAAAGCAGATCACAAAACATTATGTTTAGATCATGTCTAATATGTATTTTTCATGTATATTTACACACATATACATGAACGAAAAGAACTGGATGGAGAATATATATATATATATATCCCAAGAGGTAGAATTCATGGAGGTTTTTCTTTTTTTTCACTTATCTGCATTTTATAATTTTTCTATTATGGATCTATATTGCTCTTAAGAAAAATTATTTCTTTTAAAATAAAAAGAAATGTGTGTTGATTTCTTAAGAAGGCACTATAAACATATCCATAAGATTTTTTAACTAAAACTTTAACCCTGGGGCTTCCCTGGTGGCGCAGTGGTTAAGAATCCGCCTGCCAATGCAGGGGGCACGGGTTCAAGCCCTGGTCCGGGAAGATCCTACGCGCTGCGGAGCAGCTAAGCCCATGCGCCCCAACTACTGAGCCTGTGCTTTAGAGCCTGCAACCCACAACTACTGAAGCCTGTGCTCTGCAACGAAGAGCAGCCCCCGCTCACTGCAACTAGAGAAAGCCCGCGCATAGCAACAAAGACCCAACGCAACCAGAAATAAGTAAATAAATAAATAAAAATTTAAAAATAAATAAACTCTACTTACTCCAATACAAAATTTAAAAAATTTAAAAAAAAAAACTTTAACCCAATAATTTTTCTTCCAAGACTCTATGCTAAGGAGAGAGGAACACGATTAAAACGTGTTGAATGATCTGCTTACCACGTGTTTAGTAGGCACCCACTCTGTTCCAGGTACCCAGGTATGGGACTCCAGCCATGCGCAAGGCCAGGCCTCAGGAAACTCAAAATCAGAGGTCCGTCATCTCAATCAGGATCACCTAGAGGGCCCAACTTTTTTTTTTTTCTTAAAAGCCACCTCCCTCCCCTTAAGCCTACTGCTCAGGACCCCCAGGGTGGAAGACAGAAATCTCTCGTTTAAAAGCTGCACTGGTGGCTCATGTTGTCAGCCTGGAACCAACCTCAGGGCACCATTAGTGAGGCAGTTCATTGCCATGTCCTTCAGAATACTGAAAAATTGCAAACCAATTAACTGCTAAATAATAACAAAAAGTTTTTATGAAGTAAGTGCAGTTATTGTTTTGAGATTTTACACTGGCATTCAAAATCCTATTTTAAATACTATTTAAGGTCTATGGAAGTTCTCATAAAATGAGACTTGACAAAAAACAGGCTAGAAAGTTTTTTATTCAGCATGATCACAATTTTATTACGTAAAATATATATGGAGAGAAAAAAAATGACTAGAAGAAAATTGGCCAAAACAGGAACACCGATATCTATTATCTTATAGTAAGATCTTTTTATTTTCTATTTTCTATTTTTTTTTCAGACATCTACATTTCATTTGCAGTAAATCTATATTTATTTATTTATTTTTGCTGTGTTGGGTCTTCGTTTCTTTGTGAGGGCTTTCTCTAGTTGTGGCAAGCGGGGGCCACTCTTCATCGCGGTGCGCGGGCCTCTCACTGTCGCGGCCTTTCTTGTTGCGGAGCACAGGCTCCACACGCGCAGGCTCAGTAGTTGTGGCTCACGGGCTTAGTTGCTCCGCAGCATGTGGGATCTTCCCAGACCAGGGCTCGAACCCGTGTCCCCTGCATTGGCACGTAGATTCTCAACCACTGTGCCACCAGGGAAGCCCCTATTTTCTATTTTTAACTTCCCTGAATTTTTCCAAATTCTCTATAAACGAACACGTATTGCTTTAATAGAAAAAAATTACCTTTGGAAACAACAAACAAGGAATTATCATTCTTTCCCCGTGGCATAACTCACAGGAAGGCAGGATACTATGGCAGCAAAAACACCAGCTTCTCTTCTGTGTGGGCCTGGAGTGTTTGCAAGTCCTTGGTTTACAGGAGGCAGGACTTTATGAAATAGGTTTGATGATCCTCATTGTATAGATGGAGAGGAAGGCTTAGAACAATCCATTCACCTGTTATTCAAAAAAATGCTTACAAAGTCCATGAGTCAGACAGTCATAGCGAGACCAGGTTTCTGCTCTCCCCACCAGGATCCCACAAACTGGTAATTTGACATAAGCAGATTTGCTCAAAGCTGGAGAGTGGCAGAGCCAGGACGTGGATCCAGGTCCTTCTGCTTTCAGGACTCAGATTCTTTGCACCGGAGTCCTGCGGCTCCTAACCACTTGTTTAAGATACATTTGATTATTTTAGGGCCCCCAAAGCAGGCATGAAAGGAGTATGGCCGCACTGTTCAGGCTTTCTTATCTTCAGCTCATCCTTCCCAATCACTACCCGCTATCGCTGAGCACGGGGTCTCCACCTCTCATCAGAGGGTGGGGAGAGTGAATGAATAAAAATAAAAGAATTTTATTATACGTCCATTTTCATCATGTCACTCTAGTGCTCAGAACTTTTTCAAGGGTTCCCCATTGCCTACAGGAATGATCATTCAAGGCCCTCCACTGCCTGGCCCTGTGCTCTTCCCCACCCATCCCATGGTGCACCCCCATCCATGAGTGCCTTTTCCCGCCATCAGTCCACTTACTGAGCTACACCTTTTTATCGGCTCCATGGCTTGGAGCAGCGTACTTAGTATCATTAAATTCCATTTCCCCATTTATAAAATGGAATTGTATCTCATCAGAATTTACTAAGAGTTAAATAAAATGTTTCCTATGGATCACTTAGCAAAGTCCCAGCCCATAGTAAAATGATCTGTAATGTTAATTTATTGCTATTATTATGGTTGTTACTGTTGTTAATCTTTTGCTTTTTGCTTTTCTCTTCCCATGTGTTTATTTATACTTTTTCTTTCTTCCTCCTCATAACCCAAACCTAAACCATTTAATTCCCAGATTCTACCTGAAAGCCCTACAGGCAATCCTAGCCCACAGCAAACGCTCTCTCCTCTGAATCCTTTTGGTACTGACAGCAATGTTGTAGTAAGCGTTGCAGGATAACCTAGTGGTTAGATGCTAAGGCTCGGGTGTCAAAGTACCTGAATTCAAGTCCCAACTCTACTGCTCACTAGCTACAGGCAAGTTATGTCACCCAGAGTTGGTGTTCTGTCACACTGGGCTGTCCTGGAGAGAAGCCATCAGACTCATGCCTGCTAACCTCACCTCAGAGCCTGCAGGGCACTGTGGCTGGGCTGTCCGAGTCCTATCCCCCAGCCCTGAGGTGCATCTCCAGGTATTTTTTCGGGATTGGGCTACCTGGATATATCAGGGATAGCTAGATATTTAGAGGCTGGGAATCCCCAGGCAAAAACAGACACCAGTCCTTTGAAATTACATCGTCAAAAGTCAATCACAGGGGATTTCCCTGGTGGTCCAGTGGTAAAGAGTCCACCTTACAATGCTGGGGACGCGGGTTCGATCCCTGGTCAGGGAACTGGGATCCCACACGCCGCAGGGCAGCTAAGCCTGCGTGCCACAACTGCTGAGTTCGTGTGCCTCAACTAGAGCCCACACGCCGCAAACTACAGAGCCTACGCACCCTGGAGCCTGCGCGCCACAACTAGAGAGAGAAAACCCGCGCAACGCAACTAGGGAGAAGCCCGTGCGCCACAACAAAAGATCCTGCATGCCTCAACTAAGATCCGACGCAGCCAAAAATAAATTAAATAAATGAATAAATAAATAATAAATCTTAAAAAAAAAAAGTCAATCTCAAACTTGCAGTGCAAACATAGCACAAAGTCCTAAATTGAAAATTGTTATATTATAATGAAGTAGCCTCAGTCAGCTTTACGGCAAAGGCCTATATCCTTTAATTACTTTAGAGGTTAGTTTTGTGACCAAAGAAATCAAGATTAGTTAAAAAGAAGTTTCGTCTGAAAAGGCTTAGGCCCCAAATGGGAATCATTCTATGTCCTACTAAGATTTGCCTAAAGTTTATGTCTTGCCTAAAGCCCCATGCACATAGTAGATATACAATATATGCCAGTAATTGATTTATTAATTAAAAGATGGGTTTTATTTGAAAAGGATAGCAAAATTGACATCTTTGACTCAATATTTCTAACTTGTTAGAAATTTTAGCTAGAAATACATTACCTCTTATGCAGGGGAAAAAAAGTTTGAAGTTTACCTGTGATAGAAAAACAGAAAAAAGAGACAGCCTCAGTGCCCATCAATAGAGGAATCGGTAGGGGAGCTGTGATAACCCCACACTAAGGAATACCACACAGAGACATATTTCATTTCTATTTATGTTTATTTCTAATACCTCCAAAGAATTTACATTTGTATGTAAATGTGAAAGGAAATTCAAAAAATACAGAGAAAACTTCTGACAGTAGCCACTTACTTCTTAGAGAAGGAAAGACAGAGTGCACGATTGTGTGTGAAGTGGGAGAGCTGGGAGGGGTGGGAATGGAAGCATTTGCTGAATCTTTCACAGTAATACTATATTTGTGTATTACTTATAAAACAAAATAGACTGTCAAAGGGGAATAAACAATTTAAATTTTGTTAGAAGTAATTGTTTTAGGAATGATGCAGGCAAAAACATTTTTGCCAGAGTATGACCACCAGAGTAAAGAAATTGGTTATTTCAAATCTCTTATTTTCCTCTGTGTGTGTGTGTGTGTGTGTGTGTGTATGTGTGTGTGGTTTAAAGGCTGGTTCCCTTTAGGTCACTCTGTTTACACTGCCACTTCACTCTGCCTTATCTCAGAATAAATTCCTTTGCTAATGTGTTTTTAAAAATTAGAAAGTTTCCTTACTTAAAAGCCACCAATCACCGGGATTGACGTTAACAAGCGTGTTGAGCAAAATCTGATTTAGGTGGAACGGCAGTTCCAGGAAATGAAAAATTTGCATCACACGGCATTTCAGAACATGACAGTAGTCACTTAACAACGGAGTTCCCTTTATCTTTCCTAAGGAGAGCCTTTCAGGATGGAAGTTGTCTAATTGTTCCAGACATCCACGTGAAGCCAGGCTGCGTTCACCTGAGCTACCCCCCTCCTTGTTCCCTTGAAGGCTTACCTGCCGGCACCACCACAGTTCTACCTGCAGTGGCTTAGAGGGCCAGCCCTGGGGGGCTATTTCTCATAGTCTGCACGCTGCATCTTGCCCTGAGACCCTGAGGAGGCTTTGTGGTATCATAACTTTCAGACAGACAAGCCGCTAAAGTAAATAGCAGGGGAGAAACATGCCAGGCCACACACCTAAAAGACACCTTCATTTCAAACATGAGCACGTCAGGATGGTTTAAGATTGATTAAAATAGTCTCAATGCCATCAGAAGTCTCACTCACCATCCCTAAATGAGTTTCTCTTTCTTTCCCCCCTTCCTCAAAACACTGGTAATAAGATAGCAATTGTCTCTAAAATTTCAGGAATACAGGGGCAATGGCAAAGCATCCCGACTAGAATGCTGCAGGACAGCAAGAAGAAAATATGCCGCCCACCATAAAACATTCTGCTGGTTCACAGAATATCAAATACAGTGATAAAGATGGGGAAATGTGTTTTAGACAGCAAAAGATAACATTATCAAAAGGATATTTGAGCAGTTTTTTTTTTTGTACAGGCTAGTTTTAGAAAGTGTTAAGTTTTCAACATCAAAATATGATTTTGTTTGAGTCCAAAATTCAGGAAGAGGTTGGTGTTATACACAATGGGGGTATATGGCTATGACTCCAAATAGAAGGGAAGATTGGCAATTATCCAGATAAATCAGGTTTTTAAATCTGAGTAAGGCAGTCTTATTGATTACCGGATTTCTACTAATTTTAGACCTGCTTTTAACCTGTGTCCTTGGATTCGATTTTTCAGTGAAAGATTATTTGCTCAGTTGTGTACTGTTGAAATACACAGGAACACAGATTAGAGTGAGTGTATTTCGCTTTTCCTTTCTTTGGGATCTTTTTGGGGCAAAAAGAGGTCAGATTAGGGAACAATTTGGCATGTATCTCCTTCCGCTCAGCCCTCACCCCCATATAGAAGTCTCTAGACAGCACTTCTTGACTAAATTTGGGGCTGTCTCTCTTAACGTTCATTCTTTCTATGAGAAATGCTAAGAGAACACTCTGGTCTTTCCCTGTAACAATTCTTACACTAAACCTCACTTTCAAGTGTAAGGTCTGGAATGAAACTCTAGGCATGAATATGAGAACACTGGGCGATCAGGTTTCCATTTTGGTCTGTTTCTGGCTTGATTTGATTAAAGTCCACTCAGACTCCACATCCAGCGTCTTACTTTCTCATTCTTCCACCACCGTTTAATCCTTAATTTCCTCTTCTGCTGGAATGCTTCATGCTGAATGATTGGATTAAACTCACAGCACTTCAGGATGTACCTAAATCAGCTTGGTGGTCCAAGATTCCTTTAATTGATACATGGCTTTTCCATATTTATCTGTATTAAATGTTGCCTCCTTCTTACTTTCCTTAGTTAATTCAAGCTGTTTTCAAAGAAGACAGAATTTTGCAAAAAAAGGTCTGTCTTTTTTTCAGGGAGGGGGTTGCTGGGAGAACACCACTTACACTCACTATTTTTTTCTCCAAAACAAGCATTGCATCTATTCTTTGTCTCCAGCTTTCATGGACTTTTTGTCTTTTCTCTCCTTTAGATCTGTGTATATTCTCAACACCTGTCTCTCCGGGAAGCACATATCCCGTTTCTTCAGCTCACCAGAAGTAGACATATATATTATTTCCCTGAGGGTTAGAGAAAGCTATCAGAACTTGGCAACATATAAAGTAAATACCCACTAATTGCAATACATTCATTTAAATCAAGTCTTTATCCTCCTTAGGTATTGTAGTAGGTGGCTTCCTTTGAAGTCTTGTTGAATTTGTCCAAAATTACCTTGCCCGAGGCAGACGGTTGTTTGGAACATTTGTTCTGAACCGATCCCCAAAGCAGTAAATCTTAGCGTTGGTAACGGCTCACATGCCACAAAGAGGAAATGTCCTGGGTAGGGCATGGATCCAGGCTTAGATCTCCCATTGTATGCAAAGAAAAGAAAGAGAAAGGGAGAGATAACTGCACAACTCTCAGGGATATAATGCTATTGTACAACTCTGATGATGTTATAAACCACAAACCCTGTACGTTACTGAAATACATAACCAAAAGCCTGCCAGTGAATTGCTTTTCTCTTTTTTCTGCTGTATCCATGCATGCATGCATCTCTCATTTAACAATGATTTTGTTAGTGTTATTTGTTTGTTTGTTTGCTTGCTTGCTTTAATCATAAGTAGCTTATACCCCTCATTATTTTAAATTCATCCTGGGAATTTTATTTTACCTATATAATCTGATGCAAACCATCATGCTCTGTGGTCTTTGGACAAAGTCAAGCCTTTGTTTAGGCTGCGTTTCATGCTTCAACTATGTATGTAAAACAGCTTTCAAGTTTTTTCAGTCTGTTGCAAGGCTTTGCTTCTGTTATATCAGAAACTGCTCTGCAGTAGACAAAGGAGCTATCTGAACTTGGAGAAAATGATTCTCTAGTTAATTGTCATGGAGACAGCCTTAAGTCATGGCCTTCTTGAGTAAGGATAGAATCCAAATCAGGTTGTGGAACATTTATACATTACATGATTTAAGAGCCATGTGAAAGCATATCATGGGACACACTGGGTAAGAACAAGTCATCTGAATGACGCTCCAGTGATATCCCCATCTCTGGGTGATGGTAGATGAATCAGAGTGAATAAGAATTATGAACTTCATCATGCTATCAAGCTAAAGGGGTTTAACTATGAGTTAAAATGAGGGAGTACAGCAAGAAAGAAGGTGACAGATGAACAAGTAAGCAGGTGATTTTGCTCAATAAAAAGAGAAAATTCCCAGGATGATGGTGAAGGGAGATTGTGAGATGGCAGTTGTGCAGAAGGCCAGGGGAATTATCCATCTAAATTAGAGCAGGCAGCAGACTCTGGGAGAATGAATCCAAGACTATGAACTTGACTGAGTATCTGATGTGCTTAAATATACTGACAAAAGATTTAGACAACCGGGGAGTGTGTGAAGATAAATTAGTGTTAAAAATATAGAAAAGTAAAACAACTAAAAAAGAAAAAACAGTTAAATGGAAAGTGATTATTATCAACTTCAGAGAAGACAAAAAGTCATGAAAGATGCTATGAAAAGAGATAAAGGATATCTTTACTTACTACTATGATCTTACTACTTGTGATCTCCATGATATAAGTTAAATGCTTCCATTTCTCTGAGAATACCTATTTGATTATATTAAAAATAAAACAAGGGAAAGAAAAATCATAACATAAAATTTTTTTAAGATTACCTTTAGGGCAAGGGACATAATAGCTAGACATTTTTTGAATATATATTGTTTTATAGCCTTGACTTTGGAGCCAAGTTAACATTTTATACAATCACCGACCAAATTAAATTTTAAAATGCAATTTCTAAAAAACTCAAAAGTAAAATGAAACAAATGAACTTCAGTGTATAGCCAGTTGAAGGAATAACCTCACAGAGAGAAACTATTCCAAATGACTCTTACAGCACAATTGTTTGACTATATGTTCTTAGCAGGATATACCCTAAGGACAGTGGTTTTCACCAATTATATTACAATAGTAATAGCACTGGTGCTATTGTTATTCTGAGACTATTTGTATGATTATGCTGGTGTATTTGAAAACTGGAATTTTAAGTATGAATAAAAAGAGATAAATATGTAAGATCAATATGGTTGAGAAAAACATCTGAATTGCAAGTATCAGTACGAACACATGTGTATTTTATCTCAAATATATATATCCTGAAAAGACCTAGAAAAAATGACCAACCCAGTAGCAATAAGCACCACTAGTGTCTAGACCATGCTCTCTAAATACCATGTCCCACTAAAATGGACCAGTGCTCTCTGGAGATTCTCAATTCCTTGACTGGGGTAGAAAATATATAAGATGATCCTGAAATATCTTGTCATACCAGAAAACAAAGATGCTATCAAAGATTACTGAGGTTGTATCAAAAGGACTCAGGAGCCAATTTGAAGAGGTTTCTACGGGCTGAAGACAGGATAAATTGAGCTTCAGTAAGGATAATAACTGCAATGGATGGAAATATATCAAATACGGTCTTGGCAGTTCCATAAATGGAATTAATATTATAGTAATACTTCAGAAACTCATCTAGTGATCTCTTTCTCCCTTGAACTTCTGTGATGCTCACTGCCTATAACATTCATCTGATAATGAATAATGTGCCACCTTATTTTACTTTCAATCACAGTCTGCATCTTATATGCCTTTTTAAACATTGACTTATATCTTAAATGTAGACTCAATATATATAAATGGTAAAAAAAAAAAAAAAATCAAAACAAGCCAGAAAGTATAAATAAAGTCAATTCTTCCTTTACTCACACATTCCTAACCTCCTACAATTATCTCCAGTCCATCTCCCAAAAAGTAACTTATATCCTATTTCTTGTAGGACTATTTTTTAAAGTATGCTTATCTAAATATACACATATAGTTATAGATATCCTTTTCTTCTAAAAAATTATAAAAGTAAAATAATTCTATATCTATTATTTTGCTTTTATTTAATCTAAAAAACTGTATCTTGAGTCTCTTTACATACCAGTATGTCCAGATCTCCCTAATTCTTCTGAATGGGTGCACAGTATCCATGATATGTTTATCTAGTTCTACACTGATGAATAGCTAAACTTATTGCAGTTTTATGTGATCTTTTCTATTTGGTGTTCCTATTTCACTTTTCACATGTTTATAACATATTCGATTGTGAACCCTTCATTAGGGCATGAAGCCTACTGCATGTTTCTTTACATCACACACTGTAAACACTAGAAAATAATGTGTGCTTCAACGATGGTGTCTACTTGGCCCTCCGTTTGAAAGGCTCCTTGAAAAATGCCCATAAGGAATTTCAGTACTCCAGATTTCCACAGTTTTACTTTTGAGGTCAGTGAATAGATGTTTAATAATTCATCATCGTTCCTAGAGGAAGCAAGAAGCTCTTTGCAAGACTATAGACCATTTAGCACTTTATAAATCAGAGCTAACACTTGAAATTACACTCGGAGGTGAAGAAATAGTCACCATAACGAAGGAGGACATAAGCTACTTTATGCCCTGAAGATTTGGGTTGATTTTGTCTGTATGGATCTTGTTTCTCCTTAGGGCCATTAGATTTTGTTGGGAAGACAACATTGTGATTGCACAGCACACTGTGTACCAACAAACAAGGCAGCTGCAGTCTCCCATATGTTTTCCTCTTCTATGTCATTGGAGACTGTCACTGCAGTCGGTTTGAGAGCTTACTCAACCCTCAGCAAGAACCAAATTCAGTGAGGCCCCATATGTACAGTACATATCAGAGGTGGATACTCTCTGGCATATTAAAGGCTAATTCCCAGGACTGTAAGAAGTAAATAATGCAAGAAACTAAACTTTAAAAATGAAGCCATTTTATCAGATAAAACAGATTCTGCTTTCCTTTTCCCTTTATTTGAAGTAAGAAGGAAAAGTATCAAAGGTCATTCAGAGGTTTTTAAAATTATATTTTTAAGTATCAAGAAATATTAATACCTAATTCTGCGGTCATTTGTAAGGTTATTTCTTTGAAATTTAAGTGGGTTCCCTTCACACTCACTCACACTCACAGACACACACACACATACACAAGCGCACACACACAGGTGTGAGAAGCCCAATCACTCCAGGATTAGCTGTTCCTCAAAAAGCTCAGTAATGATCTGAAATCTGAAGCCCTACTTGAACTTTTCTACTAATTCAGTAATTACTGCTGTGCCTGAAATTGGCCCCTTTCCTGCAATTACTCAACATGCATTTTCAGTCAAAGAGGTTAACACCTGAATTTAGATTCTAATTAGCACCTAAGGTGGAATTTTTTGTTTAAAGCTTATTAAAACGGGGACTTTTCCCAGCATAAGATTTCACTAGTCTACACAGGTAAACACATGTTTTATAGACTAATCTCTTTCTGGTTATCTTAAAAGCAACAGAGGTTAGAGATAAAACCAAGATTAACATATCCCCATTTAAGATATTAACTTCAGAATAAATCAGATTCAATCAATATCTGAAGTTGTCAAACTGGACAGGCTCTCAATACAGCCAAAGACCACTATTTCCAAACCCCTGTTTAAAGAAATGATTTCTCTCAAGGGAAGATGTAAATAAATGGAGATAAAAACAAATTAATATTGGTGTCATTGGCTTTCAGGGCTCTCTCTATTTCCTTCCATGAGTCTTCCTAAGTACTAATATTTAAAAGATAGTTATAGTAAAAACTCAGAATTATGTGGAGGCATGTAGTCTTCAATTCCTCAGGCAACAATTAGTGTGTTTAACTTCAACCACGGGTGTGTCTTCACGTTAACTATGTGTCCTCTACCACATCCCTGAGAATTGGTCACTGGGTCATTCCTTGGACACCTTCAGCAATGGGAAACTCACTACTTCATGAGGCAGCTCATTTTTTTACCAGGCACCCCTGAAAATAAGGATCCCATAAATGATGGCTTATAAGCACACTGGATTTGGAGACATTCTCATTATTCAGTTGACTCATAATGAGCTTTCAATACACACTACTGTTTAACAACATTTCCCCTCCCTTGTACTTGTGCAATTGACATTTTAAAGTCCAAGTTCAAGAACTTACATTTATCTCTTTTGAACTTTACTTCAGTTCAGCTCCTCGTTCAACCAATCAAGATGATTTGGATTGACTGTGCTCTCTGGTCTCTTGCCATCTTCAAATATAATAAGCATACTTTCTTTGTTCCCATTTAAAGATAAACTTGAAGATACATACAAGGTCTCTCAGTATCAAACCTGACTCATACAGAAATGAAACTCTTGTGGCTTGTCAGTTATTCTGAGTCGTGTCATATTCAGAGCCAAATCAAGTACAAGAAGTTGAAACAATGCTCGTGTCTTCAAAAACAAAGGCAAGAGTGTCAAAGGGTCAGAAGTGGTAAAGCTATTTGTATTAATTTGCTAGGGCTGCCATAGCAAAGTACCACAGCCTGGGTAGCTTAAAAAATAGAAATTTGTTTCTCAGAATTCTGGAGGCTAGAAGTCTGAGATCAAGGGTTGGTTTCTTCTGAGGCCTCTCTCCTTGGCTTGTAGATGGCCTCCTCCCTTTGTCTTCACATGGTCTCGCCTTTGTACATGTCTCTATTATAATCTCCTCTTATGAGGACACTAGTCATATTGGAGTTGGGCCTGCCCTAACGACCTTATTTTAACTCAACTACCTTTTTAAAGCCCCTATCTCCAAATACAGTCATATTCTGATGTACTGGGAGTTAGGAGTTAAACATATGAATTTGGAGGGAACACAATCAGCCCGTAACACCACTTAAGAGATGTTTCTATCCATATTCTGAGTTAATAGATTGCCTATGTTCCTTTAATGTCAGTTTCTCTAAATGCTCAGTTCTAATCTCACTAGATTTGCAATCTTATTTATTTAATGCACATGTGTTTTCACATTCCTTTTTAAGGACTTATATCTATACTTCAACATCTGCCTTTAGGGACTTTCCTGGTGGTCCAGTGGTTAAGACTCTGTGCTCCGAATGCAGGGGGTCTGCGTTTGATCCCTGGTCAGGGAACTAGATCCCACAAGCCACAACTAAGACCCAGCACAGCCAAAGAAATAAATATTAAAAAAAAAAAAAAAAAAAAAGAATCTGCCTTTGAATAGGTTGATGCCTAAATATGAATCTTAAAGTGTTTAACCTCTTTAAATGCTGCAGCTATTTCACAAAAGGTACCTCTTGCTGATGGACCTATTCACAATAAATCATATTTTAATCTAGGCTTTAATGAGCATCAATATGTAAATACACATACATTTACAAACTTACAGCATATTTACTTATATTTCTGCCACTACACCCAATCTTTCCTTGAAAGAATACAATATGAATATGTAGGTAGATGGCCTCAGTTACCTTGACCCAGGTGTCACTAAGGAAATTTGGTTATTTGACCTCCAGTGAGGTCGAATATATGCTATAGATAGACCTTTGGCCCAAATATTTATCTCCCTTAAATGTGTCTCATTACAGTGAAGCCCTATAGTTGTACAAAAAAGCTCAAAGCCCACAGAAGTGAGGCTACAGGAACATCTTAGATTAATGGATATTAGCCACATTCCATCAGTAATATACCCTCTGCATCCTCAAATTCTTAGAATCTAGATATTATTAGCAAATAGTAGATACTGTGTGTTTGTGAATGAATAAAATGATTTTTAAAAAAACAGTATAATTCCCCTGTGACCACACTGTAAACTATCATGTTCCTTTATAGTAACTGCCTGCAAGCACTTAGACAAAACTCTTATCATGGTGTAAAATTACTTCAGTTATACCATGTAATCAAAATGATAATATATTAAATAGAGCAAAATTTTGGATTGAAGACAGCCACTAGGCTGTAGAATTATCATGACTGCTAAACTAGCCAGCTCCTTTAACAAGTAACTAAAGGATGTATGTTTGCCCCCCACCCCTCCCCAGTATGCCCATTACTCCACCCAACTGTCAAAATGGCTGGGCATCTGTGAGACCAGGCCACATGTGGCCCAACTACACACAACAGTTAATGCATCAGTGAAGCAGGGAGAAAAAGCTAAAGTGAAAAATAACATGAGGGATGGCATGTTATTTTTAATAGGACCTATTTATTCCATGGAATAAGAAAATGTGCTTTTCATGGCATTCTCTCAGGACCTTGGAAAACAAGAGAATTAAAGATAAATTAAATCCCTTTTTAAAATATTTTGCTATTTTTTCCCCAATACGAGAATAGAAATTTTATCCATATCTTCAATTAACCTCAACCTGAGGAGGTAGTGTAGTGAGTAAGGGCATGAACTCTGGAGCCAGGCTGCCTGGATGAAATTCTAGCCCTTCTACTTGCTCACTGTTAGCACAGGAAAGTTACTTAAGCCTCACCACCGTCACCTGTAACATGAATATATTAGTATCTACCTCTTAGGATTATTGCAAAGATTAAGTGAGGTCAGCCCTTAGGACAATGCCCAGCATGTAGTCAGCCCTCAATCTTAGACATTATTATTTTTTGTTAATAGCATTAATAATCACAAAAACTTATAAGGTGACTATTATTATCTCTATTTATGCATGAAAAAAATCAAGATTTGCCCAAGGTCAACTGGCAAATGATGGAATTGAGATTTTTGCCTGACTCTGGCTTCTGCTATAAAATGTAATCTTTTGTAGAAATTGCTTGTCTCCCCGTGGCCAAGGGCATCTAGCAGTGGGGGATTGGAATTCCTTTAGAGAACTCAGTCATTATACAGTTCTTTTCTCATGCTAATGAATGTGGCAAATTCAGGCATAGTTTGAGCAAACACCTGAAGTGGAGGCAGACAGGGGACCAAGGGAGGAGTAGAGGCATCAGGCAGTTTCTGAAGTCAGGGCATCAGTGGCATTGTGATCCTGGGCCATCTGTCACGAACAGCAGGATGCCAGCAAGTGACAGGTTAGGTTAGGGCAGTGGTCTTTGAGGGCAGAGGCTTTGTCTTCTCTAACTCTGTGACATGCCCAATAGAGCATAATAAATACTCAATAATAACTGTTTGTTAAATTGAGTCGTCTTGAACTAAATTGAACTAGCCAGCCATCCTCACTGGTATTGCTTGAGAAGCATAAAAGGCCCCACCTCTGCCTTCACAACCACACATGCCAAAATAACTCATTTATTCATTTGTTCATCAGTGCTTTCCATGGGAGTGCTCGATAATAAGCAAGACAGGCAGGGTCCTGCTATCACGGAGCTTAGAGTCTGATGATGGAGGAAATGGATAATTAAGCAAGTAATTATGTACAGCAGGAAGAGTGCTCAGAGAGGGAAGTAGGGGGTAACCCCAGGAGCACGTGTCAGGGAGACCTAAATAAAAGAGTGGGGAGAGAGGGTATCACAGGATACAGGGCCCGTGGAGATGAAGCTGGAAGGCCTTGCCGGGCCTTGCAGGCCTGGAGAGAGTTTGAGTTCTGGTGAGTGATAATGGGATGTTCTTCAATGTTTTTAAGCTGGGAGCGCCATGTTCCATTTGCATTTTAGAAAGCTCCATCGGGCTCCGTTATGGAGACTGGATTAGGCAAGGATGGTCTGGAAGGGAACAGTCACGCTGCTCCAATAGTCTAGGCAAGAAATGATGGCGGACTAGGCTAGGTGGAGGAGAAAAGTGTAAAGACTGGACATCTACTTTGAAAGCGGAGATAAGGTGTGGAAGACGAGAGTGAGGGAACAATCAGAGATGAGCTGTGAGTTTTGACAGGGAAACCGAGATGATTGTGGCTCCTTTCATTGAAATGTAAGAGGATGAGCCCAGTTTTAAATATGCTGATTTCGTAATGTCCCTGGGATATACGAGTTAGCAGCTGCATATTAGAGTCTGAAGCCCAGAAGTAGAAATAAAGACATTATGCGCTACTGTGCGATATACGGTCACGTTGCAAGCATATGTGTGGCCGTTGATTGAGTGAGACCAAAGTGAGACTAGGAGGTGAATATAGGGAAGGATATTGAGGAATACATTTATTTCACGTAGCTGACTCCAAACTTAAAAGTGCATCTGAATCGTGGGGGAAACTGTTAAAACGTACCGGGCCCCACCCTATGAGTTTCTCATTTAGAAAGTCTGACTTGAGGCCCGGGGGTTCGCATTGTGCTGGATGATTTAGATGTGGATGGACTGTGGACCACCACGCCCTTAGAAACGCTGATTTCAGAGAAGGGCAGGGGAAGAGAGAAGCTCAGGGAAATCTAAGGAAAGAGCAGCGGGAAGAAGAAGGACGAGAGGAAGGACTGCTCGTGGAGCGAAGAAGACAGCTCCAACAAGGGAGAAAGTGGTCCCTCTCACCGGCTCCCCACCAGCCTGCCTGCATCAGCCACCCCGAAGTGTAACAGCCCTGAAGGTCCCTGTTAAAATGGGAATGTGTCATCTAAAATGAGTCGCACAATTTTGGCCCTTGCAGATCCACAGTCTTGGGTCCATATGTGTTTAAGAATTCAGAATTTGGGGGATATTGGAATTCCCTGGCCGTCCAGTGGTTAGGACTCCGAGCTTCCACTACAAGGGGCACAGGTTCGATCCCTGGTTGGGGAACTAAGATCCTGCACGCCGAGTGGTGAGACCAAAAAAAGAAAACTAAAACAAAAAGCAAAAAAAAAAAAAAAAAAAAGAATTTGGGGGATATTAGAAGGCTGCTTATTCCATGTATTATTTAAATCTCCAGCAGGGTCTGAAATAGCATCTAATTATCAGATGCAAAAATATTTCTGCAACAAAATGTATAAATATTTATACTAAGTGAAATAAATGAAGAGACTCACATCAGTTTAAGCCAGGTGACAGATGAAGCTAAGTCGGATCAAGTTTTTCCTAAGCTGAGTCACAAAAGCAAGCAAATAGGGACTTCCCTGGTGGTCCAGTGGTTAAGACTCTGTGCTTCCACTGCAGGGGGTGTGGGTTTGATCCCTGGCCGGGGAACTAAGATCCCGGGTGCTGCGACGGGTGGCCAAAAACAAACAAACAAAAAACCTTTTAGTTCTCAGAGCTTTATGGATTTCAAAAATGTAGATAAAAGTTCATGGATCTCTGCCACCTGGTCATGGCTTGCTATGGAACGTGTTTGTCAGACTACAGTTAAATTTGCTATAACATTTGTTCTGACAACACAAATTTGTTCCTATACCATCGTTATGTTAGGGAATAGTTTGAGCATCATCAAATTTCACATTTGTTTTTGCACAGTCTTTTCTGCAAGAAACACTAGGTGAACACAGAAAACTGCATCCCACTGAACCAACAAGGTAGGAATACACAAAACGCACACATCTCAGACTATCGACTACCTGAATTCATCACATGTGTTATTCTATGAGGTTGTTTTCTGTTCTTTCACACTTATGAGCTTTTCTATACAAACACCCATTCAACATCCCAAACCTGTCTAAGAGTCCTGATTCAAAATGCCAAGCAGTGCACACACAAAGGAAAGTACCACGTACACTTGAAGATATCAAATGGAAATCACCAAACCCTGCAAAAGTGGTTCCTTTTTATGCTAGTAGTGGCTGTTTCAGTTGTTTTAAACATCAGTACAATGTTCCAAAGCTTTTAGCTGTCCAGTGAAACTACAAGGAAATGAGAAAGCTACAAAAGAATTTTTAGCCATCATACAAAAATTAATTGAAGGAAGTTATACATTAGATTTTTAATTTTGATGAAAGTTTTTATTATAAACAAATGCCTGGAAAGATCTGCATGTCAAAGGTAGAAAACCATGCTCCAAGATTCCAAGCTGTGAATGATCACTTAACTGTCGTCTTTGGATCACAAACTGAGGACAGTTAGCTACACCCATTCACATCCTAGTATTACAACTTATTGTTGACCTCAGAAAACCCTCCTTCTGGCACTTCACAGTAACTCACAAGAGGCAACCCTTCCAATGTCCACTTCTTCAAGTAAACACCAACTGTTTTTCAGAATAAAGTGCCATATGTATTGTAGTATTTATGAATTTCATAACCATTTGACATGGTAAAATTTTTATTAAGTTCTTATCTTTTTATGTATCACTGACAAAGATTTTGAATGCTGTCCCTTTAATCCCATTTTCCCATAAGTTCTATGGTTTTTATTGTGCAATTACGCAGAGCATGGATACTCTCAGGAGTGCATATAGATCACATTATAACAGAACTGACTGTACCTCTGGCGTTCAACAAGATCTTAAAGGAATGTGATATAGAACGAATAAATCTTGATGGGGAGAAGGGTAGAAAATAATCTTAATGGTCAACTGTAATGCCCCCACTCCTACCGAAAATGTGTATGACATATAATTGAAATACAATAATCAGAAAATCTAATAAGTCATTTATCTCTGAGTGATGGATGGAGAGTAATTCATTGTCTTTATTCCTTAATGAATATTCCAAGTATTCTGCAATTAGTATCTATTATCTTTATAATCACAAGTAAACGAAAAATTGTTGGGTTTTATTATTTTCTTGTTTCTTTTTTTTTTTAATTTTTATTTATTTATTTATGGCTGTGTTGGGTCTTCGTCTCTGTGCGAGGGCTTTGTCTAGTTGTGGCGAGCGGGGGCCACTCTTCATCGCGGTGCGCAGGCCTCTCATTATCGCGGCCTCTCTTGTTGCGGAGCAGAGGCTTCAGACGTGCAGGCTCAGTAATTGTGGCTCACGGGCCTAGTTGCTCCGCGGCGTGTGGGATCTTCCCAGACCAGGGCTCGAACCCGTGTCCCCTGCATTGGCAGGCAGACTCTCAACCACTGCGCCACCAGGGAAGCCCTATTTTCTTGTTTCTTTTGACATCTGGATCCCAACCAAGCAATCTAGGCTCAGGTAGGAAATGACAGTTGTGGTAACCCCACGTTACTGGATGCCTGCGCTGGGGGTGATAGTGCATCGAAAAATCAAGCTTTCTTTTCTTCACAATTTTGCCCTGGTCCAGCCCTGCCCAACCCTTAACCCTCAAGCCCATCCAGGCTTCCCTGGTACCAGGTTCAGAGCCTCCTCTCAAGGGGGCTAGAATTGGCTAGACTTCCTTTCCAGATCTACTGTCATCTATTGGACCAATCGCTAAAAGGGGATTGTGAACGTCAAAACCAAATACCAATCTCCAGGTCTTAGATCCTATCCTCTTTCTTAGAAAATCCAGCCTTAATCCAGTTTGCATTTTTCCGCAAAAGCAGCTTATTCGCTAATGGAACAGTCAGATTCCTCCACTTGTTCATTTGTTCACACAGATAAAGCTGCCTGGGAGACCACCTGTATCGGAAGGACAGCTGACTAAAGGGCTGTTTATTCTGAAAATAGATTTTCAGGATAGTTCTCAGGATTTTGCACATGTCAATGTCACTTTTCCATAGAACAACATGTAGCCTCCACAAGGTAGTTTCCTTGTATTCTGTGGAAGTCCCACCGAACGGAGGACAGAAATAAAAGGTGTGTTAGTCCCTGAAGCTGTGAGGTTTCACCTCTCCCTCCCCCGACCTGACACACAGACACCGAAACTATTCACCCAGTATCTAGAATTTGCCAATTCAGAAATCTATGTTGGGCCCAGTTCTAAAGTAATTATTCAGATATAACTCCCAGTGATGTTAAAGGGAATTTGATCAAGGAAAAAAACTACTAAATCACGCTGCAAACACAAAATATATTAGGTAGTTAATTTACAAACTAGAGCGGTTTCTGCAAAGTAGCTAAAGTTTCCCTTCTCAGAAAGATGGAAAATTTTAAAATGCTGAATAAAATTTGAGGCACCATTTGCTTGTACTTGATAATATTTTGTCTCCTTTCCTACCTTGTCAATGTCTAACAGTGAAGGTGTACATAAGAAGCTGTTTTATAATATAATGACAGCATAGGAAAGGCTTCCAAAAGAAAAAAAAAAATTTTTAAATGAAAAAATTCTTTCACCGGCTTCTTTATCTGGGACATCCCAAACTTAATTAAGTACTTGACCTATTACCATCAGCTATATCCACAGTATGATAAACCAACTTTTGGAGCTGAAGTTAACTTCAGCACTTGGAAATGGTCTTGCTTTCTTTATATGGGAAGAAAGCCTGCCCAACAAAGTGCATGAAAATTTTTGTGTCATAATAATGAGTTCTTCTATGCCCCTAAGGCTGAGTTTGAGGAGAACCCTTGTATAGTTAGATATTTAAGAGCTCATAGTCAAGTAACACAGTTCTAAATGGGGAGGAGGAGGGATAGTGGTAGAGGAAGAGAAGTCAAGTGATTCATGATGCTGTAGATCCATGCAGGGTGCACTTAGAAACTTTCATCCTCTCTCCTTTGTACGCTCTTTTCGTGTGTGCTCTTATCCATTCAGCACATTATGACACACTTAAGAATAGTAAGTTAATTTTTACTATCCCTGGTCTGGTCTATAGGGGTTACTGAGTTATTGTTTTGATTAAATTAGTTATTTCTTTCAAACAACTTGTGTAGCTAATCTAGTGTTTCATTGACTTAAGCAATTTTTAATTTTTTTACCCATTGGAACAGTAAACCTAAGCACACTTAGCCTCTGAGTAGGTAACCCAGACTATGCAATTCTGTCCCCAAGATTATCTCTGCCTCATAGGGAGAATAGGAAAATAATCAAATCAATCCAAAGAACTTCCAGACTTCGGAGGAATGCTGGAATCAGCCCTGATGAGCCCTTACTCATCTTTCTCCCAGTCCTGGAGAGATGACTCAGTCATAAAATGATTCACCATTGTGTCACAGGCAATTATAAAAATACCCCTGTGCGTGTGGTTTAAAAACAAAGTTCAGAGGTCAGGCTGATGAAGTAAATTTCATGTAGACCTAGACTCCATATTCTATTACTGCAAAACGAGGTCAGCTTTCAGCCTCTTCTTATTGCTAAAAACTATTCTGAAGTGCATCTAATACGGCCTCTTCTAAGAAAAGCTGGATCAGTTGGACATTCACTAGAACAGAGCCAGAAAAGCTGGAAGCCAGATATGAAGCCAGATATGAAGAGAGCAGGCAAAAGAAAATGATACAGCTCTGCTGTACTGAGTGCCTACTATGTGCTCTGTTTTACACGTTAGGAAACTAGGGCCCAGAGATGCTCAGTCCTGCCTGAGGTCACACAGCCATAAACTACAGAGGCGGGATTCAAGGTGAGGTCAGTCTAGCCCCAAAGTGTTTCCACTGCACTTTGGTGGATAGCTTTACAGAAATGTACCTTCACAACTCTAAATGATGCTATTTCCCACCCAAGCTTCTTCACCCTTTAGGAGGCAATTATCAAATAGCCCTGTGCTTTGGGGCCTGGGCTCTGGTGGCAGATAATCTGACATTTATTAATGTATGACTCAGAGCAAGTCGAATAAATTCTTTAAGCCTTGGTACTTACATTTTTTTAAATATAAATATTTTATATGATTTATAAATATGTATGTCAAAGGGTGGTTGTGGAGATTAGATGTGATAATGTTCTTAAGGTCTGAGTACATATTAAGTATTCTATAAGGGACCATTATTTTATTAACTATTATTATTTTTCACTGACTTAATGACTCCAGAGATATGGTATTTTTACCACATCATTGCAACGGGTTAATAACCCTCTCTCTCTCCTCCTCTCTCTCTCTCTTTCTTTCTAATTTACTTTTAATTTTTTATTAGCCTTTTTTTCTTTGAAATTTTATATGTAACTTTTTATTGTAGAAAATTTCAAGCATAAATTAGAGATTAGAAACTCAAATATCCATCACTCAGCTTCAACAGTTATCAACTTGTTGTTAATCGTCTAAAGGTTAACACTAGGTAGGAAAAATCCTTTTCAGTTTACTTGTTATATAGAATCACTTGAGTTTCTCTTACTAAAATCTCAAACATCCCAGGAATTATTTTCAAATGTAGAAATACTGCTCACAGTTACTTCCCTTTCGCTTATTAAAAAAAAAAATGTAGCCCATGATTTTTGGAATCATGGTTTACAAGCAGAGAAGACTTTACAAATGATATATGATCCATCAAATTCTCAAACTCAGCATGGAATCTAGACAAGTATATGAACTCCAGAAGGGTCTAAGATCTCTGAAAAGTTTACAAATCCTCTAGGAAGCTTTTTCATGAATCTGATCCTAGTGTTGGATTCTAAACAAAATACAAAGAAAATGAGTTAAACCAAACTTTGTCTCCTAGTTAGAAGAATTCCCCATAGCTCTATCATTGAAAATTGGGCCTTTGTCTTCAAATGTGGGCATCCAAAGTTTAGGTTGTTGGTGCAGAACCACAGAAGTTATTGCAAACCACATCTCATGGACTCCGAAAATGATTTCTTAGTAATGGGAAACTAATTATGTGATTACTAGCCTCCCTTCATGTGCCATTAGTCATATGAAGCTGAAAAATATGCCTGTTTTCAAGGCAAATTGTTCATTTTGAATTGTGCCTTAAAATGTAGACTCTCATCTATAGGTCTAAACTGAAAAACCCAAGATAAATTTTCAATCAAAACTTCTAAACAGCCATCTTTAGCCAGGCCAGAGAATGGTTTGAGATGACTTGGGGAATCTTCTAAATGGGAGACAGGAATGAAAAGACTGGAGTCTTCTGCATATTTTCTTCCTTTCCTACAAATGCTTGAGGGGAATTCAAATTGCAGCCACTTTTTTTCCCATAACTCAGAAAAACACAGCATAAGGATTATTTCCCCTGACAAACCCGTGGTTCACCAAGCTATTGGCTCCACTTCTCTGATAATGACAGCTGACCTCATTTTCCAATCCAGATGCTCAGGCTCATCCTTCCAAAGTGGTTATAGCCCTCAAACTAGGAAGACTACAGCAGAGCTGGGAACAGGTCCTGGGAGAGTTTATCCTCAGCAGAAGGAAGAAAACCCACCCACATGTGGTGTAAAGAAGAGAAACACCACCACCCCCCTCCCCCAAAAAGCAGTGAGGGGTTGGGGGTGGAGGAAATCGAATATGGCTGTAAGAGAAGCCAGGGAGAATGAGAGACTCCAAAACTTGCTAGGTCAAGAACTCCTTAGGGCACAAACCACATCCCATTCATTTCTGTAACCACAGTGCTTGGCACACAGTAGGAATGCAATGAATGTTTGCTAAATCCAATTTAATTGAAATGAGAAGAAACAGATTGACCCCTAAATGTAGCTGGCATTGTCTCTAAACATAATTAATTCTGGAGGTTCTCGAAATCATCTGAGAGTTGCTTGCAGGCTCAGTAATAATTTTCATCTAATGACAGCTCCTTAGACCAGATATGAATTTCATTAAACGAGTCAGCATGCCAGCAGCTAGAACATGAGCAAAATGTTAAAGAAGATCTGTATATCGCCAGGGTCAGGGGACAGAACAGGATATAGGTTAATTACGCTCTCTCAAGCTTTCGCCGTATGGAGTTTGTTTCCTAGAACAGGAGCCATCTCTTTCAGATGGGAATCAGGGTGATAACAAGTACTATTCTACCGGAGTGTGTGTGGCCAGGACACGAGCTGCTAACTTCAGGGATGCTCAGTTGTGGCCAAGTCTGGGCTGTGCAGGCACACCCTGGAGTGTGCAGCACAAAAACTGCACGTACTGGGCCTGCAGGTGATGTCAGCCAAACTGAAATTAATTGCTCAGGTTGGGCTTTGGTCCCCTTTAAAACAACTCTATGAGGCAGTCTCCTTTCTACGGTGACGTTTACTGTTTTAAGTTCCAAATAGCACTCAAGTTCGATCTTGTTTCAGCACCAAACTTTTCATTCAGGTGTGGCCTCAGTAGAGCTGATAACAATTCCACACTTTCCCTGACCTTGTCCCAACTTTCCTGTAAACAGGTCAAGAGATGGAAAAAAAATGCAGAATGGTAACCTAATACCAACTCCAACTCTGGGGCGGCTGCTAAGTTGCTCTGTTGTGTCTTGAGGAATGCTTTCTGCTACGACTTTAATGTAGTCAAAAGAAAGGATGTGACACTGGAGGTCTAAGAGACAGCACTGTAAATTGCACCTTCTTTTCATAAGCTGAAGGTGAGCCTTATACCAATAAACATCTGGCCCTCCCATTGTTTCACCTCTGAGTATCAGGAAGTTTTGGTAGTAGAGACAATGTGAAATGCTAGAGACAAAAATAGTTACTTGAATCAGTACAAGTTACGCCGGCTGTGTTGATTTAAGACGCTCTGTTAGCTACTGTACCAAGTCAGGGCTTGATTTCTTTTTGTTGTGTTTGCTTCCTTCCCAAGTGAACAAATTTTAAAAGTACAAGACCGGAAACTGGAGAGTACATAAGCCAGGTAGGTGGGATTTAATTAGTTAAACCTTTAAGCTTTACAGAAAGTTAGACTTTTAGGGGACAAAAAATTGCTGACTGGAGGCTTAAACTCCATGCTTTCATCTCTGCGATGACAGCTAATTAAATATGTCTTTACAATATCTTAGATTTGGTACTCTGCATGAAGAAGCATAGCCTGGCATTGTGTAAAAAGAATTTTCTATGTTTCCAAATGCTGTTTGGTAAAGATATATTTCTTTTATAATATGAAAAAATTAAAGTATGCTTTATTAACTATTTGAAAAGTGATCCTTCAGGAAAAACGTGTGGAACAGATGAAAGATCCTTTGATTCAAATTGAATGAGTTTGGGTTCAAGTTCTAGCTCTGTCACCTCCTAGCTCCATGAAATTGGAAAAGTTCTTTACTTCTGTGAATTGCTGTTTTCTCCCCTGTAACATAGTGAGTGATAACACTACCCTCTTCACAGAGTTGTGATGGGGATTAAAACAGTAAAAAGTGCCTAACACTTACTAGCCACTCAGCACATGACAGCTATGGCTATGACATTAACTAAAGAACTCCCTTCATCCCACTACTGTTGTAAAGAAAAAGCCAACGCCATTTTGCAAGAGAGCATTGTTAAAAGACAAGCTAGGGACTTCCCTGGTGGCACAGTGGTTAAGAATCCACCTGCCAGTGCAGGGGATACGGGTTCCATCCCTGGTCCAAGAAGATCCCATGTTCTGCGAAGCAACTAAGCCAGTGCACCACAACTACTGAGCCTGCACTCTAGAGCCCACAAGCCACAACTACTGAGCCCACATGCCACAACTACTGAAGCCTGCATGCATAGAGCCCGTGCTCCACAACAGGAGAAGCCACCGCTATGAGAAGCTGGTGCACCGCAACGAAGAGTAGCCCCCGCTTGACACAACTAGAGAAAGCCTGCGCTAAACAATGAAGACCCAATGCAGCCAAAAAAAAAAAAGACAAGCTAATTCTATATAACCATGTATTTTTTAAATGCTAGTTGAAAAGCACAGTACTGATATGAAAGAGCATTTTTAAAGACTGTACAATTGGGTAAAAAGAGCCAGGAGGCCGTGGCAGCCCTGAGAAGGGGAACAATCTCAGGCAAGTTTCCTTGTACCTCAGTCTCCTCATCAGTCACACTGAAATGATAAGGCCATCCTGACCTACCCCAGGCAATGTTGTGAGGGTCAAATGAGAAAAACACAGAAAAGAGCTTTGAAAGCTAAACAGTCTATACGAACAGTAGATGGATGCTATTATAATTCCATAATTTGAAAGTATACATACATATTAATATCTACTCAGAGTTCAGTCTTGCTTTTGAAACATAACCTACCTAACGGACAGCCCCAAAACAAAACAAAATAAAAAAAGATTTTGATTGGTGTAAAAAAAAAAAAGTTCCTGAAAAATAGGATGAGAAAAAAGTCCTATTTCTATATATGCTTTTATAAAAGATTCAGATAATGTAGTATATATTGGTTCTCTGTATGTTCCAGAAAATTTGCAAAAATACCAACAAATCTATAAAATCGAACAGGCAAACAAGCATTACATGCAACAAAAACACACTGGCTTTTCTAGAATCTTAACTAATAGAACTCTTGTTTATTCATCATACACAGTCTTCTTGTTTTATTTACTTATATCTTATGAATGAATGATTCAGAAACGGAAGGTCCTTGCAGACAAGGATGCTGGGACATGCCTTCACATATGGCTGGTGAATAATTGATTTAAAATAATCACTTTAAACGATACACATACATTGCTGGTGTCAGGTTCGTTGTTACTAGCCTTTGGAAAGCAATATGGCAAAATCTATTAAGAGCCATAAAAATGCCCGTATATTTTCACCCAGTCATCACACCCCGGGGGTTTATTCTAAGGAAATAATTCATATACAAAGTTGTTTGTGGCAGTTTCATATGTAAAAGTGAAATCACTTAAATGTTCAACCATGGTTGTAACAAACAGTAATTATAAAGATAATGCAGTGACCCAGAACCATATTAATTTAAAAATGATTAAACTACAAATACAAAATATAAAATGGTATCCAAACATGATTTCAAGTCTGTAAAATTTTGGTATGTGAAGAATGACCAGAAAAATATGCAAAAACAAAAAATAAGGTGTTAAGAAGGTATGATACATAATTTTTAAATTTTTTCTTAACTATGCTATTTTTCACAAGTAAAAGAAATAAATATCAACTGAAATATTTTTCATTTGAATAGAGCTGTAAAGATATAAAAACACTGGCATTATCTTATTTGATTTTCACAGCAACCCTGGAGAGGTGGCGAGGGTATAGCCAACGCCACTTGACAAATGGAGTACCTAAGGCTCAGAGAGAGCCAGTTTTGTCTGGAGTCCCTCTTGGCAAGTGGCTGAGCCAGGGCTTGAACCAAGTCTGTCTCTTGACCCTTACTCCAGTGACCTGTCCCCAAAGTCCCTGAATCTGACCAAGCCTCTAGATCCAAATACCAATTCATAAGAAATACAGACAGAAGGTAGAGGAATATGTTAGGTACACGGCAAGGATACAATCCACAAAATTCAGACTGTGAAAAATTCTACAGGCCAAACGGTCTCATTTCTTCAACAAATAAATCGTATCACGTGAAGAGAGAGAGAAAGAGAGGGAGACATATAGATTAAAGAGACAAAAAACATATCAACAAATCATGTGTGAACTGCATTTGGACACTGATTTCAATAAGCTATAAAAACGATAGGAAATTTGTGAGACAATTGCAAATTATACTGACTAGGTATTTGATGATATTAAAGAATTACTGCTAATTTTTTAAGATATGATAATGGTACTGTGTGTTTTTATTGAGGCTTTATTTTTTTGAGATACATGCTTAATTATTTATGGATGAAATAATATGATGCCTGGGATTTGCTTCAAAATAATATGGGAGGCGGGGATGGAGGATTTAGGTGAAATAAGAGTGTTCATGAGTTGAAGCTGTGTGGTGATGGGTACATGGGCATTCATTATACTATTCTATTTGTATTTGTTTTAAAATCTTCCTTAATAAGAGGGTTTTTTAAAATAAATGGTATCAATATATGTTAGTTTCCCTCTTCCACTTCTCCCATTAGTAGAGTGAAAGTTTAATACGATAACCTGGGTTTAAAGAGAAAAGCTATAGCTGCATAACTTTTTAAATATGTAGAGCGAAAGATACCTTTGGTAGGCTACAGAGTAGAGCACATTGAATGAAATCACCTGTTGCTTTTCCTTAAATGTAAATGTTGTTTCTCTGTGTTTAAAAGATTAAAAAAGAGAGAAATAAAGAAAATGGCATGGATGAAAGAAAGGAGGAAAGAAGGAAGAACATGAAAGGGTCGGCATAATATTATAATATAAACTAGTATCTGGATTTGAATAGGTCACTTGAAAATAATCAAGTACGGCTGGGGAACTGTGTATGCAATGAAATCATGGTCTTGGAGATTGAATGGGCATCAGGTTTTCAGTCAGACAGATCTGGGTTCTTGTGCACTGCAAGTGTCAGGCCTAATAACTTATGTTCTCTGAGCCTCAGTTTCCTCGTCTGTAAGAGGAAGGGTAATCACGCCCACCTTGCAGAGTTTGTGCAGAGATGAGACAAGGCATGTGGGATGCCTGGCCCACAGAGGTCCATTAGTAAATAATAGCCTGCCTCTTAGTCTAGTGAGGCCAAAGGCCTTGCTGACCAAAGATGTCAGATGAGAGCTCACTTGGCCATTGGGCACTAGGAAGTCCTGCATTCATGGTTCCATGGCTTACCTAAAACATTGCCACTCAGCTATGAGATCTGCAGCCCAACTGTCCATTCACCTTCTGCCATCTGTAAAGCAAAGAGTTGCCAAAGTCTCTACACAATGCCTCTGAACACTAAAAGAGATTAGCGTGTTGACTGGGAATAAGTGACCTATTTAACCTCGAACATTTGAGCTAGAAATTTTGCATCCTCAGAACATTCATCAGCAACAAATATTTGGCTAAAATATTTTCTTTCTGTGATAAAGTCAGTTTCACCCTGGCTTGTGAAACTTCAAACCCCCATGTATATGTCAGTACCCAGCCAATGTATTCATTTACCATCACGTGGACTTGGGACAGGGAAGGA
This sequence comes from Eschrichtius robustus, assembly GCF_028021215.1. Lineage (NCBI taxonomy): Eukaryota > Metazoa > Chordata > Mammalia > Artiodactyla > Eschrichtiidae > Eschrichtius > Eschrichtius robustus. Next base: position 61,173,781 of record NC_090829.1, on the reverse strand, counting down.
GCATGGATGCTCAACATATTCAGGCCCAAAGGCCATGGCTTTCTAAGGGAATCTCTGGGTACTTCCTGTCATTTGATCTTTCCACAATTATGCCACAAGGTTTGTTATTTTTGTTCAATTGGTGCCAAGTGCCAAACACAAAAATGAGAAGCTCTAATAGCACCAAATAATCAGTTTCTTTTCTTAAATTATATTATTATCATTATTATTACTACCAAAGTAACACATATTCTCTGTATCTTAAAATTCAGATAAACAGGGGACTTCCCTGGTGGTCCAGTGGGTAAGACTCCATGCTCCCAATGCAGGGGGCCCGGGTTCGATCCCTGGTCGGGGAACTAGATGCCACAACTAAGAGCCTGCACGCTGCAACTAAGAAGTCCTCATGCTTCAACGAAGATCCCAAGTGCCGCGACTAAGACCCAGCGCAGCCTAAATAAATATATATATATTTTTTTAAATTTAGATAAACAAAAAGAAGAAAATTAAATTTCCTGCTATCCCACAACCCATAGGTAACTAATGCTAGCATTTTAACGTTTTGGAATTGATCTTCCAATTCTTCTAAAAGGATCTACCTTTTTCTCTACTTTATCTTTCCATTTTTCCCAAAAATGGGATAATATTGTACCACAGTTTTATAATCTTTTTTTCACATAACAACATATGAAACTTTTCCATTATCTTCTACTGCATCATTTTTTTTTTTTACTGCATCATTTTTAATAGCTATGAACTATTGCATTGTATGGACATATAATAATTTATTTAATAATCCCCTATATTGGGTACTAGATGCTTCCAATTTTTTACTAACATAATCTAGTTTCTAAAAATAATTTAAAAATATTAATGAGAGAGTTGGAAGTTTCTACTTTAGTAGGTCCAAACCTAAACCTGATATCCAAATAGGCTAAATGCAACCAAGAAAGCTTAGATCTAAAGCTCAAAACCCCTTTGAACTCTGGCGATTCCATTCAAGTGCCTCAGAAGGCTTGCACCTGTGCGGCCGCCTCCCCAGCTCTACCGGAATTCCCGAGGGGACCAATGCTACGCGATGGAGCAGGCAGCTTTGTTTTTCCAGAATCCTGTGGGAGCATTCATCTTGGGGTTCAAGCAATGTCATGTTTGCAAAGCCTGAGTCAGAATCTCTACCACCCACCAAATGAAAAGCACTTTTACTATAGCTTTGTTTCAAGTTTTGCCACAAAAATAAAAGGAATGTAGGGGAGGGTAAGAGAAACTACCAAACTTCAGGCATCTTTTCATTTCCAGTTGGGTGTTACATCTCCTTCTGCTTCTTGGGTTCTCAGCACCAACTCCCATCAGTCATTGGAGCTGCTTTGACCCTCATGCAATCCTAGACATCCAACCTTATACTCTAGGTGGTTTTGTCCAAAAGGAAATGTCTCTTGAACAAAAGCAGCAAACCAGGAAGCAACTGTGAAAATAAGTCAGCCCTGGCTGGGGTAAAACGTCCTTGCCAGAATGCTGGCTTTTCCCAGTGTTGATGTTTCTGTACAAACAATGTAAAGCACAAAAGCTGGCAACAAGGATTCATTCTAAGGAAAGGTGAAAAAATACGTATGTGTGTAAATATATACATATTTCTTCACAAATATTTTGGAAACATGAGGTCCAAAGGAATGGTTAGTGGTTTATGGGGGAGAAAGAGAATGAGAGGACCTAGGGACAGAGAGAGAGGGAGGGCAAGACACACGAGGACAATTACTAGGCGGCCAAAAAAACGAGGTAGAGAATTTTCTGCTAAACCTGGATTATCTCACTGCTTTTGAGTGTTTGCAATAAATACTTTTTTTTTTCTCCAAGCAAATTAGTTACCAGAAAAATATCCTGCCTCCCAGCCCCTTGCTCTCCCTGACAGTACCTGTCAAAAAGATAAGATCTTTCAATGAATTAAAGGTGAAAGTCCAATCCCTCCCAGGCATCTGGCTGTGATTTACATCAGTATAATTATATCTTCTATTGCTGTGGGAAATTGACTATACCTACAGGGAAATGCTACTAGTATATAGGAAGTTTCTTTTTTAATTACTACAGAATGCAAATCTGCAACTTTATTTTTGGACCAATCTCATATTGTGCTTTGGTGGGGGGAGTATGGTCCATAAACATGGAGATATTTTTTTCTTCATGAATAAAAATCTCAAGATAGAATTGGGTTAGTACTAAAGAGAAAAGGAAACCAAAAGATTAATATTAATTCCAGTAATTCTTTAATTGTGAATGTGCATGCACTTGCACATTCTGCGAGGGGGTTATGTCTTAAATCCCACAAATCTTTCTCTATGTTTTATTTCCTTACACAAGATTGCTTACCAAACAGATTGTACCCTTGCAGTTGTTCTTTAAATCACATTTAATCTGAGCTTTTGATGAGTATCATTATCCATTTGAGGTTTTGCTTCTTTGCATCATGTTCTACTTTTCCATCTTATGTACCCTAGAATGTTATCACACACACACGTACATAAAAAAACATGCCAATGTGTACACCCACAAATACATGTACACATATAAAATATTTTTATTTAGGCAGAGTCCTGTCTACGTTCTTCATTTTTCATTGAAGGAGTGAACCAACTTTAATTATTAACTGGTTCTTCTCAATTTCAACATTACTCTCATGTGATGTATTAATTTAAAAACACAGGCTGTGCAACTTACTGCCTGGGATAAATTGAGGAAAGAAAGAAAGAAAGAGAGAGAGAGAGAGAAAGAGAAAGAGGGAGGGAGGGAGGAAGGAAAGAAGGAAGAAAACAAGGAAAGGAAGGAAGGAAGGAGGGAAGAAAAGAAAGAAAGAAAGAAAGAAAGAAAGAAAGAAAGAAAGAAAGAAAGAAAGAAAGAAAGAAAGAAAGAAAGAAAGAAAGAAGGAAGGAAGGAAGGAAGGAAGGAAAGAAAGAAAGAAAGAAAGAAGGAAGGAAGGAAGGAAGGAAAGAAAGAAAGAAAGAAAGAAAGAAAGGAAGAAGGAAAGAAAGAAAGAAAAGAAAGAAGAAGAAAAGAAAGAAAGAGGAAGGAAGGAAGAAAGAAAGAAAGAGAGAAGGGAAGGAAGAAAGAGAGAGAGGGAGGGAGGAAGGAAGGAAGGAAGGAAAGAAGGAAGGAAGAAAAGAAGGAAGGAAGGAAGGGAGGGAGGCTCTGTAAATGTAATTAATGCTAGCTCAGCTGCCCCTCTTCTCTCATAAATGTTCTAATTTTGTCATATAGGAATGATCGTTAGAATCTAGTTCACAGCCTAGCTGAGTTAGTTTAAGAACTGATCTGAGGGGCTTCCCTGGTGGTGCAGTGGTTGAGAATCTGCCTGCCAGTGCAGGGGGCACGGGTTCGAGCCCTGGTCTGGGAAGATCCCACATGCCGCGGAGCAACCGGGCCCGTGAGCCACAACTACGGAGCCTGCGCGTCTGGAGCCTGTGCTCCGCAACAAGAGAGGTCGCGATAGTGAGAGGCCCGCACACCGCGATGAAGAGTGGCCCCCGCTCGCCGCAACTAGAGAAAGACCTCGCACAGAAACGAAGACCCAACACAGCCAAAAATAAATAAATAAATAAAACAAAAAACACACACTTTAAAAAAAAAAAGAACTGATCTGATATGATCAGTTCTTAATGATTTATAACCACTTAAGCTAATTTAAACTATCAATTTAGACTCTGGTATGTTTTTTTAATCCAGATTACCTCAACGGCATCATTTGATGGACTTTTAATGGATTTTTCAAAAAATTCAGTAAATCTGAGCCTCCAAATTGTAAGCTTTCTCAAAGGAAATTCTAAATCTACCCCAGTTACAAATATATCATTGTGACACTGGACTCGCCCCAATCACTTGCCATCAAACATCATCTGATCTATGTGTTGTTTAGACTAGAGATCACAAACTGTCTCAGGTTAATGCAGAAAGCTAGCAACCTGGAACATATGGGCTAAATGTGATTTGCTTTATCTATGTTCAGAGCTAGAACTCATCTTGTTCCACCTTCCTATTTACAGGTGAGAAAATTGAAGCCTGAAGATGTTACATAATGTTCCCAATTTCCAAGGGTAACACAATGGTAAAATTGGGACCATGACTCAAGCCTCCTCAATCTCAAACCAATTTTCACATTATCTTCTACGATGGAATATTTTACACATCAAGCTTCCTGTGGAAGGTTATCACTGTTTTTGGCAACGGGTTTCTCATAGAGATTTCAGTGTCTCTTTGTGCGAGATATGTTCTGGCAGACCGTATTTTCCAAAGATGGCTGCAACACTATCCCCCATCTCACATGCTCTTGTTACAATGTATTGAAGTTCCTCCCATCAAGATGTGGGGTTTATGTCCCATTCCCTTATATCTGTCTGGGCTTTTGCCTATTGCAGAAGTGATGCTATGTGACTTCTGACACTAATCTTAAAAGGTGATATAGTTTCCCACTGGTTCTTCTGGAATATTCGCCCCAGGACATAACTACCATGCTGTAAGTTTGCCTAAGCAGCTAGACAGAGAAGCCCCATGAAGATGTTCTGGCCGGTAGACCCAGCTGCGTTCCCCGGCTACTGCCAGCATCAATTACCAGATATGTAAGTGAATGAGCCTTCAACAGTTGATTTCTACCCCCTGACATCGTCACCCCCATCTCTGGATCCATTGACTCCTGGCTGCAATCACATCCTTTGTTGCTCACAGGGTACTGAGAAAGGGAAGGGGAACAGGCAAGACTCCAAGGTAAGGACAGCCCAACTTTCCCCTACTTCTTCCTTACCCTGTCCTCTGCTACTATGGGAAGGCTCAGCAGGAGCTACTTGGGTCCCCTCTTTTCTTGTCTCCAACCGTTTACTTTTTTTTCCATGGCTATCTCTTCTCTCTCTAAAGATTCTGTTCAAATAACTTCTTTTTCCAAAAAGCCTCCCTTGAATCTTTCACCTGGAGTAGCACCCATATGCACCAACTAAGATTATATCAGCTACAAATGACCAATAAAAATATAAAAGCTGCTTGGTCCTATCCATATTCAGGGACATTCAAATTAGGATGTTACTTTTTTTTTTTTTCCACCAGATTGGCAAAAAGTAGCATATCTGATAACATTCAGTCTTGAGGCTGTGGGAAAGCAAATATTCTTATATGTTACTAGTGAGAATATAAGGTGGCCCATCCACTTTCAAAGGCAATTCAGCAGCATCTATTACATTTTTTTAATGTGCCCACCATAGACTCCACTTCTCAATTACATTTCTAGAGAAACACTGGACAAAAGACATGGCCAAGGAGTGTAGCTTTGTCTATGTTAGCAAAGAATTGGAAACAACCTACATGTCACAATACAGAAATAGTTAAATAAGTTATGATACAGCCACGGCCTGCTGTGCGGCAGTAAAGACAGGATGAAATACATCTATAATTCAATGATCTATAATTCAATGATACAAGATTTTCCAAGACATTATGCAGTTTAAAAAAAAAGAGGCAAGTTGCCAAATGATGAATACAGTACAAAACTATTTACATAAACACTTTTTTTTACTTAAAAATTATGTTTCTCTAGGTTTATATATTTGTAAGTACATGTAAAGAAAAAAGGTCTAAAGGGATATACACCAACCCAATAATGGGGATACATGTAGCCTGCAGTTTGTGGTTCAGGAGTCTTTATCTGTGTTGTTTGGATATTTTATTTTATTTTATTTTATTTTATTTTATATAAATATTTATTTATTTAGTTGTGGCAGGCAGGATCTAGTTCCCTGACCAGGGATCGAACCTGGGCCCCCTGCATTGGGAGCGTGGAGTCTTAACTGCTGGATCACCAGGGAAGTCCCTGTTTGGATATTTTAAAGAGAATCCCTTCATATATTAACTGGTGTTATTTTAAATGAATTTTTACAATTTAATAAAGTTAAAAAAAATTTGCAATACAAAATAAGTGCCCCAAAAAAGTGCCAAAACAGAGATATGAACAAGGTATCATGTGGCCCAACAGAAGGTGAAAATAATCTATTCTGTGAAATTCCCAATTCACTAAACAGACCTTTATTCCTTTTTAAAAAAGTAAATTATATATCTCAAGTGTTCATAACATAGACACCTGGAGACTTAGACTGAGAAAAACTACTTTGGCAGTCTATGACAGCTATAGAATGCTCGTTAATTTGCAGAAGTTAGAATCAAAATTACGAAAATGGAAAAGGGAAGATGAGTGCCCTGCCCAGAATCATGCAATAGTCAGTGGTAGGAGCAGAATTTCGAATCCAAAGGACGCACTGAAATTGATTCTGTGTTCAAATGAAGAGTCACATGACTGTAGGTGACAGTTTGGTGGCATCTCCTATTCTCAAGAAACAAGAAAATATGGCTGGCCTCACCCATTAGATGTCTTTACAGGGCCATGGCGCTCGTCCACAGGACAACCAGGACTTTTTGGTCCTTCTTCCAGAGCAAAGCCACAGCAAGAGGCAGGTCTCCAGGAACATTCTGAGCCTGATTCTCCAAGCTCACTCTTCTGCTGCACATCAAACATAAACTCAGCCTCCACACAGTGTGGAATCACTGCCTTAGAGGGGTCCCTTTATGTAGCAATTTGTCTGTCCTTACTTCAAGCTACAAGAAGATCCAATGACTGGAATAAATCTCCTAGCATTTTTTTCCATGATAAAGTAAAAGTCCATTTTACTCCTCACTTAGCTTCACAAGTAAAAAGTAACTAGGAATGTTTGTGCATGCCACATGTAAATTCACGGATAAAGCTGAAGCTCCTGTCAGCCCTCATTTATACCCAACAGGTGAGTCAGAAACACACACTGGCAAGATGTGATGCCGATTAACTTGGCTTTTTTTCTCCCTGATTTAACTGAGACCTGTAATGTTATTTGATGCAGTTTTCTGTATTTAATTAATTTAACATTCCAGATTTTTAATTTGCATTTAATTTAACATTTCAGGTTTTTAATTTACCAGATATTGTTTATCAAATATTCATTTCAGAGACTTTCACCATATATACAGTGCTTACCCCGCTTTAATTAGCCTGCGGTAAATTAATTCTTCTATCCTTGCTCCTTCATCAGATACTGGATTAAAGAAGTTACACTGTTTCAACACCGCACATAAACTCATTTATTAAACCAAGATGGTAAATTTCCCCATGTATGTGCCTTGCTAGTCTGCTTTCATGTTTAACCCGATAAAAGCTGCTGTGGTTAAAACCAGAAATCTGTTATTATTTAAAACCCGCTGCTTGGTTTGACAATGGGAGTGTTACATTTTGTATTTGATCCAATTATTGGGTCCAGTTTTGCTCTTTTCTTGCTCCTGGATCTGTAACTCAGCCACCTCCCTCCCTAGACTTCTTCCTCTGTCTCCCTTCATCCACCTCACCACCCTCTCCCTCCCTGGATACTTGCTAGAATGAGATTACACTTGTCAATGCTCTCTGTTAACTCTTCTCTAAGACACAGGTTCTCTCAAGTTACAAACTTACCATCTCTTCCTTAAGTTTTACACCTTACTTTTCTCTTACCTCCTCCCTACCTCCCTGCAAATAATAACCAGTTCCCAAAGTGATACTATATTTAAATTATGTTGGAAGGAACATTGTGGATGGTGGGGTCTTGTCTCTCCTATTATACTGTAAGCTATTTGAGAACACGTTTTTCTCAACTCTGCATCCCAAACAGGGCCTACCTAGCATAATGACTTACACAAATGGGGAAACACTAAACGTTTGTTGGATATCTGGATAAATGGGTGGATAGATGGATAGAGGCATGGATAGCAAGATCTCTACTGTGTGCCTGGCACCACACTAGTTCTTTAAACTGTGCTTTCTCATATGAATATTTCTCATAATAAGGAAGTATCCCCATTTAACTGATGAAAACACTGAGGCCCAGAGATTTAAGTAAGTTTTTACTCATGATCTCATGGCTAACAGGTAGCTGAGCCCAAATTCGAACCCCAATCTGTCCGATACCCCTGTGCTTACTGCACTTGGGCAGGACCGGCTACATAATTGGTAGGACTGCTATGATTGAAAGTGTCCCCCCAAAGTTCATACTGTTGAACTCCTAATGCCCAAAGTGATAGTGTCGGGAGGTGGAAACTTTGGTAGGTGGTTAGGTCATGAGAGCAGAGCTAATCTCATGAATGAGAGAGACCCTGGGAGACCCCTCACCCCTTCCACCACATGAGGATACAATGAGAAGTCTGCAGCCCCCAAAGAGGGCCCTCACCTGACCATGCTGGCTTCCTGATCTCTGACTTCCAACCTCCAGCACTGTGAGAAATACGTTTCTGTGGTTTCTAAGCTACCCAGTCTATCATATTTTGTTATTGCAGCCCCAGCAGACTAAGACGGGGGCCCAGTGCAAGATTAAAATGTGGATGCCTCGTTCGAAAATTACTAATAATTTCAAGAGAGTGACAGCAGAGCCTTAAACCTCACAAACTCTGTGGGGCTTCACAGGTCACACGTCCACGAAGCCAGCCCTGTACCTGGGGCTGAACCATAGTCATTACCAAGCTTCCAGCTCTTCACTCCCAGCCTGCCATCCAGCCCATCTGTCAGAGGCAGAAGCACACCAGCCTCGCCCTATCTACAGACAGGAAATTTGAACCTTGTTCAGATGCTAGAGGTCATAAGTTAGATACACCTCCTAAAACAGTTTGGGAATGACTGTGGGCAAAGAACACCTCAAAATATGTTATTATCATATTCTGCATGCCTATCACCACAAACACCACCCCATTACCCCAACCAGGGATGGTGATGGGAACTAGGGAAATAGTGTGCTTTGCTCTGCAATTCCTCACAGACCAACCAAATAAAACAAAGTCTCTGAGAATAGGTATCCTGCCCTTGCTACTCCACTGAAACAGATTAAATACGTAGGCAGGTAAGGAAGAGCCAGATGGGAGATGGGAGCCATAAAGAGTAAAGGGGTAACAGTACAGTATTTAAGCTCCTGAGAGCTGGAGCTGACAGTGGTGCCCCAGAAAGGATTCTCTTTAAACTTCCATGAGCCAATATCAGGGCCAGTTTGGTGTGAGCCAAGTCTAAGGGGTCCTAGTGTGAAACTCAACACTTTATACGGCCCCAAGCTAAATGACTGCTCCTCCCACCCCTATGGCCATCTCCCCGTGGGTACTATTCTTTGCAAAGGAAAGATAATGACATGTTGATGGCTATTTAAAGAAATCCTTAAGACAACAATTTCAGAGGTGGTGGCCATTGATAAGATATCACAAAGCAGGAACAAGAAAGTCTTTGAAATCTTGTGGAACAGCGCAAGGTGGTAATGGCAACTCTGCTTGGGACCTAGCAGAGCGTGTTAAAGGCCTACAAATAATAAAAGCAGCACTGAGGTCATTCAGGATGAGAGCATGCACCAAGTTAGGGGCAAACACTTACTCTTTGACTAGTGAAGGCCACGTTTTGGTGTCCTTGAGGGCAGGGCTCACGTCTGTCTTGTTCCTTGAAGAGTCCCCAGGATCTAATGCAGTCACTCAATAAATGTGGGAGGATAGAAGGAATGGAAAATGTTCCAAGAGGAAAGATGAGACGAGTTTAGAAGGCACAACTGCAAATGTCTTTCCTTTGTCATTTTAATTTATTTCCAAAAATAGATGATGGCATTTGTATAAATTCTTTGCTGAGTTGTAGTTTAGTGTTTTATACATATCACATTTAACTGCATCTCTTAGGAACTTGGGTGCCATTGCTGTCACCTAAAGTCCAGAATTGAAGTGTTAGCATTTGACTTTCCCCTTATCATTTACTTCTCGCCACCTGAACAGCTGCAGTGTTCCTGGCATTTCCCTGCTGGATGACAGTGCCGGTGCCTGGGGGTTTGTCAGCCAGGAGGCCCTGTCATTTGTTATAAGACATTCTTTTTTAAATAAGTTTTTCATTTTGGATTAGTTTTATATTTCCAGAAAAGTGACAGAAATGGTACAGAGTTCTCACATACTCCTTACCTAGTTTCCCATAGTGTTAACATCTTGCATAACTATGGTAACTTTATTAAAACTAAGACATTAACATTGGTACATTACTGTTAACTAAAATCCAGAATTTATTCAGATTTCACCAGCTTTTCCATTAATGTCCTTTTTAAAAAAAATTAGTAGACTTTTTTTTTTGGTACAGTTTTAGATTTACAGAAAAATTGAGCAGGTAGTACAAGTCCTACATACCCATCCCATTCCAGCCTCTCCACACCTTGCACACAGCTCCTCCTATGATTAACACCTTGTATTAGTGTAGTACATTTGTTAAAGTAATGAGCTAATATTGATACACTATTATCAACTAAAGTTTATAGTTTGCATTAAGGTTCACGTTTCGTGTTGTACAGTTCTATGGGTTTTGACAGCTGACTAATGACATTTATCTACCATTACCATATCATACAGAATAATTTCACTGCCCTAAAGATCCCCTGTACTTCACTATTCCTCCCTCTCCTCTCTCTCCTGGAACTCCTGACAGCCACTGATCTTGTTACTGTCTCTTTAGTTTTCCCTTTTCTGAGGTCTCATATAGTTGGAATCATACAGTATATGTAGCCTTTTTAAATTGACTTCCTTCACTTAGCAATGTGCGTTTAATATGTCCATGTCTTTTCATGGCTTGAGTGATGTCCTTTCCTGTTTCAGGATCTAATTCAGGGTACCGCATTTAGTATGGAGGCATTTTTAACAATCCCTCTTCTATGGTCTCTTTTCAAAGCAAGAAATTCAATTTAGTGTCCTTTGGCAATCTTCTTTTTGACACTTAATGTTATATTTATTTCTCTAACAAATATTAATTGAGCTCTTATTATGTGGCAGGCATTGTCTTAAGCAAGGAATACACAGATATGAACAAGCTATACAAGATCCTTGCTCCCATAGACTTTAAAAACCATTCCTAAAATTACTATTAATGGCTGCATACTATTCCATTTTATCAATTTATGTTGGAACAAATCATCTCTGAAATTTCCCTGTTTTTAATAACACCATGATGAATACAAATCTTTGGCTACCATTCATTATGTCCTAGGAGAGAGTATTAAAAGTATATAAGATGGGCATATTTGAGGCATTTAATACATGGTGCCATATTCCTGATCAGAAAGGATGTAGCTATTGACACTCCCTCCAGCCACTGAAGTTCCTATCTTATCTTTACTGTGACTGCTATCTCCCCTCTTACATCTTCCCCCTACTCTTGGTGGTTGCCCTCAGTTTGTTTGCTTCCTTCCAATGCAAGCAATCTAAGCAGTCAGCCAGCCTCCAGCCCCAAGCAGTCCTCTCGGCTCTAGACCAATTCATACAATCTACCTCCCACCAAAACTCCTTTCTCTGTGTGTGTGCTGATCATACATATCTCACTTTTCAGTATTCCAGTCCCTCTTGGACCCACGCTTAACTTCTTTAAGCCCAGGTTCCTCACTGTAAAATTGGCACTCTGATGATGAAGGCTAACAGTTACACAGGGTTTACAACCATTAGTTGTTCCCAGGTGACCAAGCTGTATTTCCATGACCCCAGATGCAAGACTATGAAAAGTATGTAAACTGAGGGCAGTTTTCTGTGATTCATCTCAAAACCTATTCTCTTTTTTTAACTCTTTAATGTGTCACTGTGTTCTTATTAAGAGTACATACCTGAGAGACAGCCCCTCATTCTGAAAAACTCATTGTCTTTATCTTACTGAACACAGTAATATGTACTGGAAATAATATGGTCTTTGGAAGCAGACATACCTAGGTTTAAAAATCAGTGCAACCATTTGTAAATTATGTGGTCTTGAACAAGTGACATAACCTCTTTGAGTCCAGATTCCTCATCTCTAAAATTGGGGCACTAAGAATGGCTAACCCCTGGAAAGAGTTTACCGTGTACAAGACACTGTTAACTTGATCCTCATTACAACCTTATGAGGCAATGACCTCGTGATTATTATCATTCCCATTTTGCAGAGAAACAAACTAAGGCACAGACAGGGTAAGTGACCTGCCCAAGGTCATGCAGCTAGTGAGTATCAAAGCTGGGATTGAAACCTGGGGAAAGTGGCTCCCGAGTCTAAATTCTTAATCCTTACATACATGCCCTCTCGCTGATCCTGAATGAAATAATTAGGATTAAATGAAACAACCTATATTAAGGATCTATTACAGAGTTCATGGCACATAAATTTTTTTTTTTTAATAAATTTATTTATTTATTTATTTTTATTTTTGGCTGTGTTGGGTCTTCGTTTCTGTGCGAGGTCTTTCTCCAGTTGCGGCGAGCGGGGGCCACTCTTCATCGCGGTGCGCGGGCCTCTCACTGTCGCGGCCTCTCCCGTTGCGGAGCACAGGCTCCAGACGCGCAGGCTCAGCAGTTGTGGCTCACGGGCTTGGTTGCTCTGCGGCATGTGGGATCTTCCCAGACCAGGGCTCGACCCGTGTCCCCTGCATTGGCAGGCAGATTCTCAACCACTGCGCCACCAGGGAAGCCCGGCACACAAATTTATACCCCCTTTTACCCACTCTTGTTGTAACGTTGTTAACTTCCTGGTCCTGAGGACTCGAATCTCAGCCAAACAAGTACAGTGCAAACAGACCATTCTGCCTCTCAATCAGACATAGCTCATCACGTAGAGGGAACTTAGAGCCTTTCGCATTCCTAGAGGGAAGCCTGAGCAGGGAGAGGTGAGAATGTTTTGATGGATGGGAGCGTGGTCAGGGAGGGCTTTGAGTGTCCATTCAGAGGCAGTGTAACGTAGCGTAAACGATATGGGCTTTGAAATCGACTGTGTTTGAATCCCAGGTCTGCCTACCTCATAGGGTAGTTGCGAAGATTAAATGAGATATGGTGTAAATAACATTCACCACACTTTCTCCTCTTAAATTCATTCACACTTACACAACTGGACACTGTCCAGCAGCCTAGATAGAAATAAGACTAACCTCAGAGTGAAAACTTTTAAAAATACATAGTTCTGTCTTAGATTTAGTCAGCAAGTGGATTGCATCTGGCACGATTGACACCAAGCTGTCAGGAAGGTCTGCTGGGGTCTGAGAACAAGGCAGGAATTGTGGGGGTCAGCAGGGGGGGAGGCTGGTGTGGTAGGTGAAGCTATGTCTGTCCCTAAAGCAGTGTGCTTGTTCAGTCATCGCAAAAACCTGGGTGAAATAACCCGTATGACTCTCGATCATTTACCGCTCAGAGTCTATATTCACCAAGCAACCTTTCAATTAACACCTAGGTCCCCAAAAGAGTGTCCAGGTAGAGTACACAGAAGAATTCTGGCCCTAGAAAGAAAAATCTGCATTATAAACATATAGAAATCAACCTTATATGAATTAGGAGCTATTTCTATCCAGAAGGTAGAATAATCCTTATTCTCCTAACATCCTTTTGATTCTATCATCAGGAAAATTTTGGAAACCCCACCTTGAATCTCTGACTGCCTGAGCAGCTACTTTTTGCCAGGCACAGTGAAGAATGCAACACTGAGATGACACGGTCCCTGCTGAAACAACTTAAAACCTAGGAGAGATAATAAGGCAAATACACCAAGAACTAAAATAAGGCACAAGTGGGACAAAATGCCATCTCATTATCACCTTGAAAAACCCCCAAGGCCAAGTTCAGTCCTCCTAGTTCTATTCAATTTAAGGAAGTGATAATGAGGAGAAAATGTTCGTGCCCATTAACAGGGTTCTTAACGGGTAGATCAAGACTAGCTGCTAAATGGTGGAATTTTACCTTTCTAGTTACATAGGTAATACATGTTAGCTTTTATGATATATACTTTATAAAGACTATTTCTACGAAAGGAGAAAAAAAAAGAAATGCATACATAGGGGGACAGAAGCATAATTTATTTATAGATAAAGAAAGGGCAAGAGGAGCTGATGGCAAAGGCCATTTGTCCTCACAGTGATGAGTGAATCAACAGGCATAATTCAGTGGCTCCCAAATCGTGCCAGTGCTGACTGGGCTGATGGCAATGAGAGCCTGCACTAGCCCACACCCCGCGCTCACACATGGACCACGCTGCCCTGACACATGCACGCTCCTCTTCTTCCCCTCTAACATCCTACCCAGCCCTCTCAGCCCAGACCAAACAGTGCCTCTGCGCTAAGCTCTTCCTGCTGTCAGCTAATAGAAGGTATCCCATCCTCTTCCAAATTCCCACTTGTGTTGTCTCAAAGGCCTTATTGGCATTCCTCACATTTTGTCCTGCAGGTGGCTATGAGGTAACAAAAAGAATATCAGAAATTGATTCGGAAAACCTGAGTTGGAATTCAGATCTTATTGCCAACTAACTGTCGAACTGTAGGAATAATGACAGTTAAAACTGAAAGTCCTAATTCCCTGTCTCAACAAATGCAGAAATGGTGCCCACTTCAAAGGATGACCAGGAGATTTCAGTGAGGAAGTTTCTGATAGTGATGACTCAGCTGCAAGGGCCGTACAAAACTGAACCCAGCAGGAAAGCACAGGACGTGCCCTTCATCAAAAATGGTTTCAAAGGGAAGAGTCTAGTTTTTAGGAAGAGGAGGAGGAAGATAGCTTGATGGAAAGATCCACAGAGGGAGTGCTTAACATACCTGTGACCTTCTCATGGTAGGAGAGCATTCTAGATGCAAAATTAAAATAACGATATCCCTCATGTTTATGACAGTGGCCAGAAAGAATTAGACCTGAGAAAAGTATAGGGATATGTGTTAATAAACTAAGTAATATTTTAATTTGAATATATAAACAATAGACTTTAGATAAACAAGAATAACCTCAACATGGATCCCAACCAGAATCTTTAATCTATCCTGTGGACCAGACACCTGGGTCTCTCAGAGCTGTTTTATTAGAACTGAACTTGGGCACTTATGGACCAGTAGTAACTACTTAAAATCAACCCAAAGGCTGAGAATAAAGTTGTGGGGAAAACATCAGACTGAGAATCAGGGGAGCTGAATTCCCATTTTTTCGTCGTTAAGGTTTGTGAAGCAGCCTTGAGAGAGTCTCTGGGCCTCTGATTCTTCATTTCTATAATGAAACAAAGCCATGATTGTCTTCTCAGGGCCCTTTCAGCCCTGTGCTTCTCTGACAACTATCAAATCATCAAAGTTCAAGAGGTCAGTAATAAGCCAAGGGGAAAGCCATTCTGCTCACAGCCCCACCTTGAAGTCTTCAATTATGAAACCTCCATCCCACTCAAAGCATTCAACAAACCCTGTGCTGGGCACTAGGGCTAGACACAGGTCACCCAGGAGCTGAATGCACATCAGGATGACCAAAAACAGAAAAAATCACCTAAGAATCAGAAAATCAGCAGCTGCATAGCACAGGGAGACCAGCTCCGTGCTTTGTGACCACCTAGAGGGGTGGGATAGGGAGGGTGGGAGGGAGGGAGACGCAAGAGGGAGGAGATATGGGGATATATGTATATGTATAGCTGATTCACTTTGTTGTAAAGCAGAAACTAACACACCATTGTAAAGCAATTATACTCCAATAAAGATGTTAAAAAAAAAAAAAAAGAAAATCAGATAATCTTAAAACTAAAAGGAATTTATACATTAGCTGGTTCTAGTTCTTTCTTGTACAGAAAAGGAAACCAAACATGGTAAGAGTCAGAAGTCCTTTTCCCAAGAATGCACAGCTAGAGGAAGATGCAGGAAGTACTAGATGGAAAGAGCACCAGACTGGGAGTCCTTGCTGTGCAAGGACCTAATTGTGCCACTCAGGGTCGGTGGCCACATCTCTCCAGGCTTCAGTCTCTCCTTCTGGGTAATTATGCATCTCAACTACTGCTTCCTCCACCCTAACCCCGTCTACAGTTGTGACGTTGAGATTGGAATCCAGGCCTCCTGACCAAAAAGAAATACGGATACTGCAGAAATGCACCCAATTGCAAAGTTCTGGGCAGATCAGAGGAGTGGTAGAAACCAGCTTGTCCTGGAGCCTGTTAGTACCCCAGGGGACTCATCTAAGAACTGGTTTATGTGTTTCTAAAAATACTCTTTATCTGGGCATGGAAAGACCTTTACTCATTTACTCATTCAGAAATGTGTAATTTTTGAGGTTAGGAAATAAAATAAATTGACAGTGAAGTCAGAGGACGAAAAGGTGTACGTAGGCAGAGGCTGTTTTAAAGCTGATAAAGCTTCAGTTCTGAGTCCTTTACTAGCAGGAACTCCTTCCAAGAGGCTGGAAGGGCCCTCGCAGTCGGTTCACATGGTCGTATTGAAAGCCTGCACCTCAGATTGGGACTTGAACCCACGTGCCGGGACTCGAACCCAGCCTAAAACCAGATCAGGACTTAAACCCGGCCAAAACCCACAGTCTTCCAACTGAGATCACACACCTGGTTTCAGGACTTAATGAAGCTCAGGTTCTTGATGTCTCATCACAGGAAGAATTCAGTGAGAGACAAAGTGATAGGTAAGAAGTGGATTTATTTAGAGAGAAACTCCACAGAGTGTGGGCCATCTCAGAAGGTGAGTTGTCAGTTTTTATAGGGGTGGGGAATTTCATAGGCTAATGAGTGGGAAGAGTATTCCAGCTATTTCGGGAAGGGGTGGGGGTTTCCAGGAATTGGGCCACAGCCCACTTTTTTATCCTTGGAACAGTCCTGGTGCCTGTGGGTGTGTCATTTAACTTCTGATGTGTTACAGTGAGCGCATACTGAGGCTCAGGGTCTAGTGGAAGTTGACTTGTCCACCATCTTGGACCCATTTGATTCTAATCAGTTTATGTCATGTCTTCGGGCTATGTCATTCTTTAAAAGTTGTGCCCTGCCCCCTTCCCTCCTGTTTCAATACGATTGTATAAAATTTGTAGAAGTGAGATATTTTTGAATAATTTTTCTTAAAGAACACAATGAGCTTCAGGCCCCATAAAACCTATATCCAGGGACTTCCCTGGTGGCGTAGTGGTTAAGAATCCGCCTGCCAATGCAGGGGACATGGGTTCAAGCCCTGGTCCAGGAAGATCCCACATGCCACGGAGCAACTAAGCTCAAGCGCCACAACTACTGAGCCTGCGCACCACACCTACCAAAGCCCGTGCGCCTAGAGCCCTTGCGCCTAGAGCCCTTGCTCTGCAACAAAGAGAAGCCACCACAATGAGAAGCACGTGCACCGCAACGAATAGTAGCCCCCGATCGCAACTAGAGAAAGCCCGCGCACAGCAACGAAAACCCAACGCAGCCAAAAATAAAATAAATAAATAAGTTTATTTTTTTAAAAAAACAAAACCTATATCCACTCCTGTCTTCAGGTCTGAATTTCTTCCCTTCTCTGCTCTTCTCTCCTCCTTCCTTTTTTCTAGGACTGGACAAAGCAAAGGGTTTTTTTTGTTTGTTTTTGTTTTGTTTGTTTTTTATGAAAAGAAATATACTACTTAAGAGAAGATCAAGTCTGAGGAATTAAAAATAAGAACGTATAAAAAGTAAACTTTGAGTGAAACCATCACAGTGCCCTTGAACGAGATAGGTAGGGTGAGTTCTACTATCAGTGCAGTGAAGTTTGCAGAAAATAAAACCCGGACTGCCTTTCATCTCATAAAAGTTTCAGCCATTTGGGTTGATTTGACACAACGGTGACAGATCAAAAACAAAAATTTGTCAAACAACACATTGTGCCAATTGTTAAAATGTATTTATTTATTATTAACTTGTCTATTCTGCTGATCAGTTAAGTCAGATAAAAATAAACCCATTTGATGACCTGGTCCACAAATTCATTTGTGGGTGAGATTTTTACAGTCACCACTAGAAGAACCCCAGAGGAGGATTCATTTAACTTTTGACCTCTTCTACCATAGAACAGAAAGGCCAAGTCCAGCTTCTCAACTTCATTGAATAGAACCCACCAACTGGAGATTGTTACTTTGTAGTGGGTGAAAATGTTTTTTTACAGGAGGGGCATTTGGTTGTGTTCCTTAGGTATGCCCCATAAACGCAATCTGCTTGGGACTAGTCTGTCCCTGTGAGAGGCCCACGTGTCTGACGGGAGATAGGGCGTGGTGAATTGCGATATTGTGAGGGTAATTAAATTATGTAGCTGTTACCAGATGCCTCTACCGGGTATAACCCCAAACTTTTACATATATCTCCACAGATTTCTGAGCTCTGCATTTAAAATAGAAACCTCTGTGAAGAAAACACAGGTATTTAACAACATTTTTCCTGTAAGCAAAAAAGGAAAAGTCAAATATTTTAAGTATGAATCACTAGCAAAGCCAAATGAAGATCCTGAAGGTTCTTTCACAGGTTGACACACAATGACGTCCTGGGAATGGAGAACAATTTCTCCTTTCTTTCTGGGGACAGACATTTGTCATTTCAGACGGAAGAGGTCAGCCTAAAGACAGATGATTCAGTAAAACATCACTTTCCTCTCAAGATTCTAAAATGCAATGTTTCCAAAACTTGCCAGATAAGAATTATCTGAGGCAACTGAGCAGATTTCCAGGGCTTAGGTGGAGTCCAGGAATCTGTGTTTTTAGCAAGCATCCCAGGTGATTCTTATCACCATCACAAAGGCAAGGTTCAGAGTGACCCCCAGAGTCATCACATTATTGGAATCGATACAGCAGTCACCGGGAAATGTACTTTAACGTGTATAGAGCTGGGAAGCCACTGGGGTTCATGGCTTAGAATTTCATCTTCAAGCCAAGATGTTAAACGTATCAATGAATGTGCTTTCCTTATTATTACCCATAATGGTTTCTTTCTTCATGTCTTAAGGGAATGCCATACGCCCAGAGTTCCTGGTAGCAGAAAACCAAAATATTAACAGAATAAATTACTCCAAACTAGACTTGTGCTGCTGAACTATCCTAAGGTTTTTGGAATATTAACAAACTTGGACCTGGTCAAGGATCATTAATAGCATTGTCCTCTGGGCATATTCTTTTAATGAAAACCTTCAGAATTTGCTTTCAACTGCCCCAGTATTAGCATCTTCATCATCCTGCAAAGAAAGCAAGGCGTTGGTTTTGCCAGCTCTTCAAAGCCTTCTCTGTGATACCTGCAGTCAGAAACGGCTCACCTTGGGGACAGTGCCAGAACCCCTGGCTGCCTCTTCCCTTGCCCGCCAGTTCCAGCATGACCCAGACAGCTGAAAAATGCAAGGAAGGGTCCTGTCGCTGCCGAGAGGAAGGAAAAGATTCACGTCCTCCTCTCCAGGGATGCCCTCCAACTAAGAAGAGCTGCCAAGATCCAAGGTCAAGCTCATTACACACATGAATGGTGGGAAGAATCCCAGAATTATGAATAAAATATAAACCTGTGAGAAAGTGCCTCCTTACTATCAGACACTGGGCTCTCTCACATGCTATTAATATGTCATGGTTCTGTTCCCTCAACACAAGTGTAATTCTTTATTATTAATACCATTATTATTATTATTAATTTTTAAGATGATACAATCACATGTTCACAACAAACAAGATACAAGATGAAAAGTCTCACTTCTACCCTTGTCTTCCATCTGCCTCGTTTCCTTCCTCCGGCCCAAACATTACCACTGTATGTAATTTCTTGTATATTCTTCTAGAATTTATGCAAAAACAAGCAAATACAAATATATATTCATATTTTCCCTTGCTTTTTCTCACCCAAAAAATGGACCTTAGAACTCTTTCCATATTGGTACAAAAAGAGCAGCTTTGTTCTTGTTTATAGCTGCATAGTATTGTATCATAGGATGCACCAATTTGTGATGAAACTATTGGTTTTCAGTCTGTTTTCCCCACAGTGAAATAAATGGCTTTGTTTCAAATACTTGAAAATTAAATAGGACCAGAAACACCAAGAGGGTCAGTGAAGTTGTACAAGCAGAATTTCTGGAGATGCTCAGATGGATATATTTAAGAAATATATTCTGTTCCATATAATTACAAAAATTATTTCCTATATCATGTTATACAATAAGAGCAGGCACAAAAGCATCTGAGAGAAATTAGAAAAGAATGTGAACCCAAATCTGGGTTAATTGAGGTAAAAAAAGGAAAAACAAGAGAGACAGAAGCCCAGCTTTGTTTCTGTAACTCCCTCTCAGCTTCGTCAAACTGCTCTCAGTTCTTGGAGGGACCAAGGCTTGTTCGAAAAGCCTCCTTGAGAATACGGACTCAAGTGGCCTAATTAGGAGGGGAAGAGAAGAGATTGGGTAAAGGGAAGTTCTGAAAGAAGACAAGGACGGCCATTTCCATGTGTTTTTATTCTAAGAAGCTAAACTATTTCCCAAGTAGTGTTTTCATGGTGGTATTTCCTCTAAGCTGTGATTTTACAAAAGGAAGACTTTTAACTCATACCTCAATGTCTTTGGCCACAACAATATTTAAAGCTATGTCCTTCGGTTTTTAACCAAGCCTTGAACTGTTGAGTCATATAGATATCTGTGATGTCCCCTTTCTAGGGTTTTCCTCTCAGAAGAGGTCAAAACAAGAGGTTTCATCTCTGGCTTAAAGCTTACTAATATTGATACATCAGTAAGTACATTTCAAAGTCATTTTACACTTCAAAAGAAAAACGTTCCAAATATTTCTAAAAAGTTGGGAGAACTTTAATATGATCTCCACCTTTGAACTCTAGCTGGTGTTCAGTGACCTGGGATGTTAACTAAATTTAGCCAAAATTAAATGAGCATACTCATATGCTGCTCCTAAGAAAGATCATAAACAGGCACCAGTCTTCTGGAGGACCATTTAGCTTTATATAGATAAACCTTTTAAAAATACATGCTTTTTTTTTTTTAATTGAGGTATAGTTGATTTACAGTATTATATTAGTTTCAGGTGTACAACATAGTGATTCACAATTTTTAAAGGTTATACTCCATTTATAGTTATTATTAAATGTTATACTCCCTGTGCTGTATAATAAATATATACTTGCAGCTATTTATTTTATACATAGTAGTTTATACCTCTTAATCCCCTTCCCCTATCTTGCCCCTCCCCCTTCCCTCCCCCACCAGTGACCACTAGATTGTTCTCTATATCTGTGAGTCTGCTTCTTTTTTGTTATATTCACTAGTTGGTTTTATTTTTTAGATTCCACATATACATGGTATCATACAGTAATTGTCTGTATTCATTCTTAGATTCTGAAGTCTAAGATTTGAGAGTCTGTATCAAGGAAACTTTATACTTTCGTTGCAGGAATGAAAAGCTATAGGAACTGGATTTAACAGGTGTTCTCAAATACTTTGGTCTCAGGACCCCATTATACTCTTAAAAATTATTGAATACACCACAGAGCGTTTATTTGAGTTGAATCTATTAATATTTGCTATATTAGAAATTTAAACTGAGAAACTGAACTAGAAACTCAAACAATCGCTCAAGGGCTTTTCCTCCAGATGTTCACCGAGACTTCAGCCTGCAGCGGGAGTGCCTTATGAGTACTTCTCATTTCATCACACAGCATATTAATAGGACGTGAACTCATGGGTTGAAATTTCATAAAATTAATAATTTGTTATCTAATTAAATCGTTAGTTAAACGATTATTTAAATAAATTATAGTTTAACTGTTCTTTTATTATCTAATTATTTTTCAGTTATTAATTATCATTTATTTGCTAGGTATTAGTTATTACTGCACTATGCAAAATCCGGCAATAAAAACTGCAAGACATATGGGAAAATGGGTTTGGGGCACAACACTCAAAAACTTTGTCAACGACACAGTAAAAAAAAAAAAAAAAGGAACTTAAAAAAAAAACACGGTTTTACACAAGTTAAATGTGCATTTTATAAATATGGCACTTTACCTGGAAAGAGACCCCAAGTTTGCTGTGGAAGCAGATGTCTGCCTGCCTGCCAGGCTGCCCGCTGGGGTCCAAAGCCCACCACCCTGTGTGGAAGAGGCAAAACACAATAGAGAGAAAAAGAGTGAGAGAAAGGTGAGAAGAAGAGAGGAAAATGAACAAAGAACAGGGAGGAACAATACAAAATAGGCTGAGAGGAAAGAGAAAGAAAGACAGGGAGGACTCTGGCCTGGCCAGGGTACCCGGGTTCCAGGGGAGGGAAGGGTAGCAGGTGGCCAGTTATGGGGGAGTGGTGGCAGGAGGATTGTCAGAATCAGGACAAAAAGTTGCAACACCAGATGTTGGTGGTCGTGGCTCATTGTCCTTGGGAGGGTGTTTGTATGTCTGTATGAGTGTGTGTGCACACGCGTGCAGCTGGCTGCAGTTTTCTGCATTCACCCAGTGTTTCTCCTGGAAGAAACTGAGCATACACGGACCTGCTCAACTGCTCCTTAGTAGTATTAATCATGTTGGGACAAATTTACATTTTCAAAACAAACATTACCAGTACTGACTGTATTTAGATGATCTGTATAAATCTGGAAATATGTACACCATGTTGACACTAGTTCTGTCTCAGTGTAGGATTATAAGTGACTTAAATTTTCTTCTTTCTGTTAACTTGTATTTGCTAAGTTTCCTTCAAGCAACATGTATTAATTTGTAATAAGAAATTGAAGAACATGCTTTTAAATTTAAAACTCCAGCCAAAAGGTGTGATCTGGTTCTAAAAACCAGCTACAAAATGGATTCTCTCCCTGAGCCAACCAAAAATGTTAGTCACCAACTAGTCTCTGGGGATCACACTGGAGCTTTATTCTGCATCCTCCAAGTCAAAGAGTCAAAAGGTGAAACTCCAGGCCCCTGAGGACTTGTCTTGCCCAGTCTCTTCATTTTACATTTAAGGAAATGGAGGCCCTAGGAGGTGAAATGATCTGCCCAAGGTCACGTAATTTGTTGGTGACAAAGCTAGAACAAAATCACAAAGTCTCCTAGCTTTCAGTTTAATTATCCTTTTCACTCTTCTTTTTTTTTTCCTTTCTTTCTTTCTTTTTTTTTTTTCTGCCTAATAGTCACAGAGGTATTGTGGAATAGGGATTGATTTACACAATACCAAATCAACAAATCATGTCAGTCCAAAGAAATCTAACAAAACAAAACAAAACTGTCAACGAGGTGAAAAATAAAATCATGCCAACTTCTTGTTTCGCATTGTATGGACAAAACAACCAGTAATTACATGGATGTTTCCCTTTTCAACTGGTTGCTTCGGCACTGAGTTCTCATAGCCTCGGTATTAGAATAACCAAACGTGGGGGTGGTGGGAGGGAGAGGAAGGGAAATCTTATTCTCTAAAAGCAAGTTAAACTCCTCAAAGCCCTAATACCCATATAAATAACGGAATTTGGACATTAGATTTAACAGCACTTTCCAGTAACAACCAACACTCTAGACTATGTAAGAAAAGATCCTTTGAGAGGTCAGCCTGCTTGATAGGGACACTAGGTGCTCACAAATTCCCTGTATCCAAGTATCCTCAATGATCTAAAATAAAATAGGAAACATTGAAACACTTTTATGCCTCTTCAAAGAAAAAAAATGGAATTGTGTCTCCATGACACCAAGATGGTTTCATTTATCTGCCTAAAATCAATGATCTATATTAACTATAGAAAATTTTCAACTTGTTTTTAATATGCAGTTCACTCTGTGTACAGCTCAGCTGGCCAAGGCCTCAGTGACTACATCAGGAAAAAAGTACACCTTTTGAATTAGAAAAGATGGAAAACCTGGCCGGGCCAAACACCGCCTTCTCTCAAGCACCTGATGGGAACTAATGAAACACCTGGTTTCCGGCCTCCAACAATTAAGTAATCAGCTGCCTCTGGTTACCCCTAACAACTCACACAGACAAGGAGGTTACCAGGCAAACAGACTGCAACAATTCAGGATCCAGAGCCAACTGGAGCACTGAAATGACACATATTCCCAGGGCAGTCACTAAATTCCACTGTAAAAAAAGGAAGTGGAATTATTTTTTAAAAGTCCAGGACTTGGCAGCCATTTGCTGAGGTGCCCTCATCAACGTAAAACATGCATAGTAAACCAACTCAAGAGGGCAGTTGCGGTCAGAAGTATCAGGCTTCCCAGCCTCACCAGAGGTCAGTCTGTCTGACAACTAAGGGCCCTGCTTTTCCCTTAAATAATATTTACTGGTGTTTTTACTTCATCCGGTTTTATTTTCTGTAATTTTATTTATGGTAAGGCTCAGAAAGGTAAATTCTGAAATTTTAAATAAATGCAAAATAATAATAATAATCAAGCAAAGGACCACTTAAATAAAATAAGCCATCTTGAACTAGAACTGAAGGCTGTCACCAATTTAGCAAAGACACACAATGAAATCTCATATTAAGGAAGCCAGTTTCTAGATTCAGGGGGAATGAGAAAACGAATGAATTAAAAGCAAAATTTTATTTAAATGGCTTTAACCCAAAGTAGCTTTTTGGGGTTTTATTTGTTTTGAGGGAGAGATTTTTAATTGCAAATGCAATTTCTTTAATAGATATAGGACTATTCATATTTTCCATTTCTTCTCGTGCCAGTTTTGGTAAGTGATCTCTTTGAAGGAATATGTTCATTTCTTCCAAATTTTTGAGTTTATTGATGTTAATATGTCCATACTATTTCTTTATTATCCTATTACCTTTTAATGTCTATACTTAGGATCTTTAATGACGTCACCTCTTTTATTCCTGATATTGGTGATTTCTGTCTTTTTTTCCTTGCTGAATCTAGTTAGAGTTTTGCCAATCATATAGACGTTTTTCAAAGAAGTTTTTAATTTTCAAAGGAAGCACTATTGTTTTTCCTCCCATTGCAGCTTTATTTAATAAGCATGGTCCATCAGTTCTATTTTATTTTCAAGATGGGTCTGTGTCCCAGCCCTCCACCCACTGCAGCCGCTGGTAGGGGTTGGTAAGGTGGGCCAGCCTGGAAAGTGCTTACTGAATCTGTGTGGGGCAGGCAGTCCTCAGAGTGCCCCCATTTTCCATTGTACATTTCATTGATTACTGTTCTAATTTTTAATTTCTTCTCTTATTTTTACTTACATCAAGTTTAATTTGCTATTCTTTTTCTAGGTGCTTGGTATGGCGGCTTGGATTGTCGATTTTAGACCTTTCTTATTTTTCTAATGTAAGCGTTCAAAGCCATAGATTTATTTCCCCTTTAGCATTGCTTCAGCATCAGTCTACAAATTTTTTAATATTTTCTTTGACCCATGGGTTATTTAGGAGTAATCATTTAATTTCCAAACATTGGGGGATATTCCAGGAATCTTGCTGTTATTTGCATTTAATTTAATTCTACTTTGGTCAGAGAATATATTCTGCATTATTTCAAATTCCAATCTTTTAAATTTATTGAGACTTGCTTTATTTGTTCAGCATATCATTTATTTTGATGAATAGAAAAAATTGGATAAATAGAAAACAAATAGCGGGACTTCCCTGGTGGTGCAGTGGTTAAGAATCCGCCTGCCAATGCAGGGGACACGGGTTCAATCCCTGATCCGGGAAGATTCCCACATGCCGTGGAGCAATTAAGCCCATGAGCCACAACTACTGAGCCCGCGCGCCTAGAGCTGGTGCTTCGCAACAAGAAAAGCCACCACAATGAGAAGCCCACTCACCTCAAGGAAGACTAGCCCCTGGTCGCCGCAACTAGACAAAGCATGCGCACAGCAATGAAGACCCAACACAGCCAAAAAAAAAAAGAAAAAGAAAGAAAACAAATAGCCCAATCACGTGGTTAATTCTATTAAATAAAAGTAGTTGAAACACTATAATTTATAAAACAGAAGTCCCTGGCGGTCCAGTGGTTAGGACTTGGCACTTTCACTTCCGGGGCCCGGGTTCAATCCCTGGTTGGGTAATTAAGATCCTGCAAGCTCTGAGGCACAGCCAAAGGAAAAAAAAAAACAAACAGATTGTCACACTGAATTTAAAAAGCAAGATTCAGTTACATGTTGCCTGTAAAAAAAAACTTTAAATACATAGACACTGGTAGGTTAAAAATAAGAGGATGGAAAAAAGATACAAAGTATAAGAAATCAGGAATGTCTATATTAATATCAGAGAGAGTAGATTTCAGAATAAGGAATATTATCAGGGATGAAGAGAGACATTTCATAAAGTAGAAGATCAGTTCATTAAGAAAACATAACAATACAAAATGTATAATGAACCCAATAGCAAAGTTTCAAAATTCATGAAGCAAAAACTTATAGAAGTGAAAGGAAAAACAAACCCATGTAACTGGCTATTTCAACACTTCTTTCTTAGTAGTTGATAGAACAAGTAGACAGAAAATCAGAAAGGGTATAGAAGACTTGAGCAACACTACTAACCAACTAGACCTATTGACATTTATAGAACCCTTCATTCAGCAATAGAAAATTTTGACTTTTTAGATGTTTTTAGAATGTCTTCAAGGAAAATGAAGACAATTATGTATTAAGATGTATCATCTGGAAAGACTACAAACCTGAAATTTAAAAAAAAAACAAAAAAAACCCACATACATCTGAATTGAAGGCAATATTTCTCAAATTTGGCTGAATATTAGAATCAGTTGGGAAACTTTTTAAAACTTGATGCCTAGAACATACCTCAGACCAATTAAATCAGAATCAAATAAGAGAAGTGATGACTGGAAGAGCCTTTGGACTGGTTCTAGACCAAATTGTTAGATAGTAAAGTTTCTCTTGGGAGGCCTTGACTTTCCTTTTTTCTTGCTTAACCCCTTTCATGAAGGCTTCCTCTCACTGCATCTCATCCCATTAGGTCATAAAAGTTAGTGGGATTGGCCACGGTGTAGGAGAGCACAGGTGCACATGACTACCAACCATTTGTGAACTAATACAATAGCTGCACCCCAAAAGGATGCATGAAAATTGACAGGGACCAGAAGAGAATAAGATAACAGCTGAGGCATTAAAGGCAATCTAATTGTGGCCAATTTGTTTCCCCTTTTAAAATATTTTTACTTCTGTTACAATGTTGTAACTAAAGATTAAAATAAAGTAAAATTTTAAAAGCCCACCCCTATTTTGGATTATAACTTCCATCCATAATATCCACTGAGGTCCTCTTGAGCCCTACAAACCAAGCCTGATATCCTCTCTGCTGTGGTCTGAATATTTGTGTGCCCCCCACAAAATGCACATGTCGAAATCCTAACTTGCAAAGATGCTGATGGGGCCTTTGGGAGATGCTCAAGTCACAAGGGTGGAACCCTAGTGAATGGGATTAGTGCCTTATAAAAAAGGCTCGAGAGATCCCTAGCCCCTTCCACCTGTGAGGATAAGGTCAGGATACCAAGAGAAGTCTGTAACCTGGAAGAAGGCCCTCACACAACCATGCTGGCACCATGATCCTGGACTTCCCAGCCTCCAGAATTGTGAGATGGAAGTTTCTGTCGTTTATTGCCACCCAGTCTGTGGTATTCTGTTTACAGCAACCTGAATAGACTAAGATACTCTTCCTTGTCAGAACACTTTACATCTGTTCATTCTCCTTTGTTTCTGCCATTTGAAGGAGAATTTTCTAGGCAAAAGCCTCCTTCCTACTGTTATGTTTTTAAGTGTAATTTATTAATATAAAAATATCATGTTACTAATTATTCTTCATATACTGTAAATTCTTCAAGTAAATTTTCATAGCTTCCTACCGCATCGTGATTTGCTTCTGAGCTCCTATTGTTGGACATTTAAGTTACTTCCATTTTTCACTCACAAATAAAATGCCAGTGAACATTTGTTGATAAATCTGTGGGTTCATTTCTGATTATTTCCTCCAGATACTAGGCCACTTGTCTGGAAGACCATGTTATCAGTACCCTGGATGACATCAGCATTTTGGGCAGCAACCTGAACACACTACTTATTCATATCAAGCTTTCAGCTAACCCAGAGAGCCCTCTTTTCCCACACTTGTTGCTGTTTAACCACATCTCCTCTACCCAGAGCCCAACACATTGTGTTATCAACCCATTCATTCCGAGCCTATCAAAATTAAGTTTTTATTTCTTAGTTTCCAAAGCAGTACAAGTTGAATGTAGGAAATGGGAAAAAACAGACAAGCTCACAGATACCAATAAAAAATATTTGCCACAGACATAGAAAACAAATTTATGGTTACCACAGGCCAGGGGAGGGGAGGGATAAATTAGGAGTAATGGATTAACAGATACATACACACAAAAAAAATTTTTTTGCTAGTCCACAGCCAAAAAAATTTTTTTTCACAGAATTAAGACCACACAGTTTTTCTAGTTGTCTGGAACCCACACCCTATTAGAAGGAGGCTCTGTTGAGATATCTCCTCCCGCACATCTCCTACCCACTCTGATGCCTCACAAAGTAGAACTTAGTTCGTGACTCACTCCAGAAGCCTGGGTGCTATCAGCCTTGCCTACTCTAGAACTTCCTGGCTTTCTCCCAATTCAGAAGGTTCACAGCCTTTTGGGGATGCCTTACATGCCACCTCCCTAGGTCCATTCCCAGCCTATATTTCGTGTCTAGCTGCCTCCTTAATGTGGAATCATCAGAGGAATGAGCTCTATTTCTGGCAATACTGAATGAGGCAGCCCTTGTTAGGCAAATATTAATGTCAGTGCAACTTCTAAGTTCAACAAATATTTATTAAGGGCTTGCTCTATGCCCAGATTCAAGCTGAGACACCCTGATTCACTGAAGCACAAAAAGATCCTTCCTTCAAAGAGCTCGGAGGATGGAGTAGAAACATCCCTCAGGGAGTAATTCACAAATTGTCTAGGAAGCAAAATATTAAGGTTTTAAAGGTAATGAACATATAAGAATAGCCTCGTGACACCCAGCCATCTCGGCGCAGCTGATCACCTGCTCTTTTGTACTGGAGTGTCAATACCCTTAGCAGAGCACTTAGCTTACCTTTGGACTTATGTATTTACAAGTCTGTCTCCCCCACCAAACATAGTGCCCCGATTCCTCGCTGCGTGCCCAGGATCAACTCAGTACTGAACAAAGTAGACCATCAGCAAACACTCACAGAAGGTACAGATGTTTTCATCTGTATGTGATTGCCACAGGGAAAACCACTTTTAAAATAACAAATACCACACGCTTTAAAATCTGCCACTATACTATACATCTTAGCAAGTGTAGTCTTTAAGCTTAAAACAGTTTGTCATTATTGTAATTAATATTATTCCAATTTCTTGAACAATATTTTAATACCTTTTCTTTTTCTATTTGAAAAAAAAGTTTCAATATTTTTTCTTTGCCTTTTTGTTGTCTAATACATGGTGAATATTTAGGTGCTTACATGATCTAAAAATGTATGTTTTCCTATTGTGTACCACAGGTTCATTATATACCAACTAGGTCAAATTTATTACATTGTTTTTCAAAATAAAGAATTTTTGATATTAAAAAAAAAATCTGCCACTAACTCTTTTGAAATAGTCATTAAGGATAGTGGGGAGGAGAAAATGAAAATTATTTTGATATCTCAAGGCTAAAATGTCATTCCCACTATTTTACAACTTTGCAAACACATTATGGATTTCCCCGAAAAGTATTTGTATCTGGGTGGTGAAACCCATGGGAGGAAAATGTAAATGCCAAGAAATCTGGGCAATGTCTCCACATCAGATTGCAGAAGAGAAAGAATAAAAGCTCACAAGTGCTAATCTAACCCCAAACTGACAAAATTAATGTAGGCTTTCTGGGAAGTCTGGGCTGAGTAAGTTCTAGTGCTTGGAAAAATAGGTAAACAGTCCCTTCTTCTGGTCATTATCTTTTGAAATGCACGAGACATTAAATAAACAGTCATATTATGTTCAAAATACTTCTAAGATGAAAAAGACTGTCAGCCAAGCATTTGCAGAAGATAATAGCAAAGAAAAGACAACGTTGTATAACTAAGACATCCGGAAAATAAAAATCATTTAGCAGGCTTTCAGAACTGACAGGTTTTGAAGAAGGCAGGTTTCTTCCTACCTAAATTTTTTTTAAGAAAAAAAGGCTTTAAAAAATAATGTTTTGTTGTTTAGTTATTTATTTTGGTGGCTTAAGGGCTGGAAAGGATTTTGGACATGCTTAAGCCCAACTCCGCCTTTTCCCCACTGACAGGTGAAGAAACTGAGGTCCTAAGGACTTTTCAAAGTCAAGAGCAGAACAAAGCCTGGGGTCTCAGTATGGAACTCCGGTACCCCTGATCACAACAAACAAATGCACCGCCATCCCCTGAACTTGATGCAAGAGGCCGTGCTCAAAGGGTTCAGGGGCAACTCCAGGGGCTTTTAAAAAAACCAGACAATATAACAAGTAAACGCACTAGACTGGATCCTGCATTGGAGGCAAATTCTATAAAGCACATTATTGAGATAATATTTGAAATTTCATTATCAATAATAGTATTTAAGGGCTTCCCTGGTGGCGCAGTGGTTGAGAATCTGCCTGCCAATGCAGGGGACACGGGTTCGAGCCCTGGTCTGGGAAGATTCCACATGCCGCGGAGCAACTAAGCCCGTGCGCCACAACTACTGAGCCTGCGCGTCTGGAGCCTGTGCTCCGCAACAAGAGAGGCCGCGACAGTGAGAGGCCCGCGCGCCGCGATGAAGAGTGGCCCCCGCTTGCCACAACTAGAGAAAGCCCTCGCACAGAAACAAAGACCCAACACAGCCATAAATAAATAAAAAATAAATAAATAAATTTAAAAAACAAAACAAAAACAAAACAGAGGCCCCCCATCACTGCTCATGAAACCATTGTTTAAAAATAATAATAATAATAATAATAATAATAATAGTATTTAATAAATGTTACATTTCCAAAATTTGCTAACTCCCATGGTTATATAAGAAAATGTCCTTGTTCTTAGGACATACGAGTACTTTACTGAAGTATTAGCAGTAAAGTGCATACAAAGCGTGGAGCTTATTATTATTTTTTTAATATTTATCTTCATTTATTTATTTATTTGGCTGCGTAGGATCTTTCGTTGTGACGCGCGGGCTTCTCTCCACTTGTGGCACATGGGGTCTAGAGCGCGCAGGCTTACTACATCCCCACTACATGTGGGGCCTTAGTTCCCCGACCAGGGATTGAACCTGAGTCCCCTGCATTGGAAGGCGGATTCTTAACCCCTGGACCACCAGGGAAGTCCCAGCTGGAGCTTATTCTTGAATGGTTCAGAAAAAACACGTTTTTTTAAAGAGACAGAAATAAAACAAAGTTGGCAAAATATTAACAATTGGTGAAACTGGGTGAGGGGTATAAGGCATTCTTCATACGAATCTTGCAACTCTTCTGTAAGTTGAAAGTTTTTCAAAATAAAAGGTTCAAAAACATTTTAAAAACTAGATATTCTGTATATTTATTCTGGTCCGCTGAGCAAAAGTACTTGGTGACTCCATCTAGACTGGGCCTGCTCTGAAGGGGAAGGTGACAAGCATCTACTTGGCACAGATTTCAGGACACAGAGTCTCCATCAGACAGAATGCCGAGCCACTGAGCAGGCCAAGCACTCCATTCGAGTCAAGATCAACTGGAAACAGCAGAGGCAGAGCCCTGAGGCAGATGAGTCAGTTTAGGGCACAAGCTCTGGGGCCAGACAAGCTTACAGTCCTTGCTTTGCCACCGCTCACTGGCTTTGTGACTGAGGGCAAGGAGCTCAACTTCTCTGCATCTCAGCACCTCCAGTAAATGGCGTTAACAATACCTACTTCACAGAGTGATAGTAAGGATTAGATTACGCAATGCAGACAAACCTCTAAGCCTGGCACAAATACATGTCATGATAAAAGTACGGCTGCCAGAAAACATCTTATTCACTCATTCATTCATTTGCCCCTTCACTCAAATCCACAAGCTTATATTTCAATAAGAGCCGTGCCAGGCACAGGGTGTCCAGCAAGGTGCGTAACCATTTCCTCCCTCAGAGGGCTTACATTCTAGGAGAAGCTGGCAGGAAATAGACAATTACACTAAAAGTGTGACCAGGGATGTGAATGGCCAGCGTGAGAGGAGGTTTAACACTGGGTGGGAACACTGGGACAGGCACCTAAGCCAACCTGAGGGGGCCAAGGAGGAGCTGCCATCTCAGCGGAGACCTGGAGGATGGGTAGGAGTTAGACAGGCAAAGGGGGGTCAGAGGGAAGGATGTTCCAGTCGGTGGGAGCAGAAAATATAAAGAGAGACAGGTTGCGGAGCCTTTCAGAAAACAGCAGCCCGGGTATGTACCAGCAGAGGTGCCAGTGATGCTAGAGATAGCACGTAGTGAGACATGTTTCTCGGTGATGAGGCTAAACAGAAAGGTCAGAGCCGCAGAGAGATCCTCCAAGTGTTAAGGAGCTGGGGTTTGTCCTGAAGAAACTTCTGATAAATTATAAGCAGAGGACAGATGAAAAATCATGCTGGCTGCAACCCACTCCTCTAAGACCAAGGCTGTGCAAGAAGCTCTGGCTGGAGATGATGATGATGGTGGTGATAGGAACTAGGCTAGATTCCAGAAGAATCTGGAGAGAGCATAAAAGGATTTCGTACTTGCCTGAGGATAATTTAGAAGAGGGAGGAGTCTAGGAAAACTTGGGTTTCTAGGTCATGAGGGATATTTCCTTGGCTGGATGGTGTCCCCATTAACTGAAACAGGAACTATGTGGAAGGTGGTAGACACACAGGGAAGGAATGTTCTTCTGCTACTAGAAATTGCTAAGTTTATCAGTCACATGGGGTGGGGTAGGGTGCATCTGGGTGGGATGGGAGGGATAGAGAGAAGGTGGGGCAGGAGAGTATAATCTAAACGGGTCAAACGTGATATAGAGATAAAGTTCCCCCTTCTCACAGTTTTGCCAAGGGCCAGGTTGACAAATTAAACATCTTGAGAACTTGTAATCCTCCCACTAAGAATTATGTGAAGAAATAGCTGACAACTGAAAAAATTTTAAGATGCATACATTCTATGAGCCAGCAATTCCACTTCTAGAAACCTGTCCTGCAACTCTACTGGCATTTGTGAACACAAGATGAACATACAAAGTCTTCCCATGGGGAATTAATAAATCAACCATGGTACAGCCTTACTATGGAATACAAATAGCTATTAAAAGAATGAGGTAGTAGGGGTAAATCTACATGGGAAATGGAAAAAACTCTGAAATGTATTGAATAAAAAAGCAGACATAAGCAGTAGAACACCACCTATAATATTATCCCATTTCTGTTTACTAAAACAGTCATGTAGTTTTGGGAGCCAGGACTGTATTAGGTATGTGTGTGTGGGGGTACGTGCAGTATAAAGAAATGGAAGGATATATATTGAACAGTTAACATCCCAGGCATGAGAGTAGAATAGGGGAGAGAAGTTTAGGGGTAGGATAAAAGGGAACCTGTAATTGCATAGACATGTTCTGTTTTGTTTGGATTTCTTTTACAATAAACATGTCTTCACATTACATGTGTATATATTTTTAAACCATCTAAAAATTGGAGGAGGACTTTGAGAGATGCAAAGAGAGCTCATTCAATAAATATTCTTTCAGTTTCTACTGTTCATCAAGCACTAATTAGACGCTGGGGATACCGCAGTGAACAACAATAGCAGTGGTGCTTCCCGCATAGATCTTATAGTCTAGCAGTGAAGGCAGACCATTAAACATGATTATAATAAAGAATGACAACACCTTGACCAAGAGTGATTAGGTCTTATTGGGGCACATAGGAGCCCTAGAAGAAATCAAGGATGGCTTTCTGGAGGGGGTGCCATCTAAACTGAGACCTGGAAGATTAGCAAGAGTTAGGAGAGAGAGTTTCCAGCAGACGATACTGCAGAGGCCACTGAAGCTGAAGAGACTGTTGGTGAGCAGCTGGGTAGAGCTGGGACCTAGTGAGAGAGGCAGAGTGAGACATGAGGCTGGGGTTTAAAGCAGGTCTAGGTTATGAAAGAGCAAGTGTGCGCCAGGCCAAAGAATTTGGATTTTACCTTCACTGTGCCAACCACTGACAAGTTTTAAGCAAGGCAGTGAAATCTGCAGGTTTGCCCTTCAGAAAGATCACTCTGTCAGCAGCTCTTCTCAATTGTGTACTCGGACATATGGATGGGATCAGTTGGAGGGAAAAAGGTAGAATTCAGGATCCCTGGTTTAAAAGAGAGACCATAGAAGAGCAAGTCTGGCTGCTCTAGACCAGTTGAATTAATACAGGCAAGCGAAGCAAGTGACAGAAGTGGGAAACAAGCAGCTGACCATCTAGTAGAGAAGGAAAGCAGATAACCAGTAAGTACAAATAACCATATTAAATATTAAGGGTGAGGTAAATGCTAGAAGTCTAAACACTAACCCTGCAGCATAGAGAAAGGAGTAGCTGATGGCTAGTGGGAGGACCATAAAGGATCCTGGACGAGGTGGTATTTGCAATGGGTGGTGAAGGTTGCATAGAACCTTCAAGAAGCAAAAGTCCACAGTAGTGTATTTTGTTAGAGGGAACTGCGTGGACACAGACAGAAAGACAGAAAAGCCCAGAAAGAATTTCCGTGGAGCTGGAGGGCATTGGTGCTTATGCGTATGTCATGGGAAAGCAAGATGGAAAAGTGAGTTAGGATCTGATACTGATGACAATACTCGTTCACAGGAACGGCGCTTGTGCCAAGCTCTGTTTCTCGTAACACCTGGCATAACATGTATGTGCTTCCTTGTCTATTGTCTGAATGTGCACTAGAGTGAAATTTCCATGAGGGTCAGTCTCATTTACCACTATCCCCCAAAGCCCACTTCAGTGGCTGGCTTCCGGTAAGTGCTCAACCAGTATTTGTTGAATGGGTACATGAATGAGTGAATGTAAAGTGGGAGAAATAAAATGTAAAGCCCTTCATACAGGAGACGCATAAAATACAGAGGTATTTAATACATCGTAACTACTATTCATAGTTATATGAATAATAGTCATTATCGTCATCATGCCTTGGGGAGAATTAGAAGAAAATTCAATTCTTCCAATTGGGTTAGGAAGGTTGGCCAATTATCTTGTCAAAACATCTTGATTAAAATATTTCATTACTCCTGAAAGTTCATTGACTGTACCGTAAACTTAAAATCTTTAGCAAGGTTTTCAAAGTCTTTCATTCTTTAATTCCAGCCTAATTCTAAGTTCAAGATTCATTCACTAGAGGCTATTCTTCTTCCCCGATCCCTACCCCCATATAGCTAACAGTTTCATTCCTCTTAGTTCACTGGCAAACTCAAAAGCCTTGGGTGGTGGTGGGGGAGATGGATATTAACATAAAGGCATTAAATAAATAATAATAACAATATCCAGTGTTAGCCCATTCCCCAGAACTATGCTAAAGCAAATTACTCATTAACAACCTACCGGTAGGTATTATTCTTGTTCCCACTCCCCTGGGTGAGTAATTTACCCAAGGTTGTGGCTCCTAGTAGGGGACCTGGGACTTGAACTGCCCCGAAGTCCACGTGATTAACCACTCTACCATTTTCTCTGTTCTGGCAGCAGAGTTTCAATGAAAGGCAGTGAATCCAAAATTTGGATTTTCTTCTGAGTCAGGCTGTAGCTTGGAGGGAGGATCCTGACTCTATTCGGGGATTGGCTCCCAGTCACATTTCTCCCTATGTTTAGGGAGACAAATCAAGAGAAAACAGGGAAGTTAGCTGGAACCTGATCCCAGGAAATTGTCCTTTACTTGGTAAGAAATGGAAAAACAAAGGGAGTTTGAGTAAAGTGACACAGCTGGTTAAGTATCTGTGTGACACCTCTGAGAATGCACTACTCCAGGTACTCGGCAATATAATAAGAGTTGTTTACCGGCTAAACGCGGTTAGTCCTGCCCACAGGGAGTTTATGGTCTAGTGAGGGTAAAGCACACACACACTCGGGCAGAAAGTGAGGAGAGCCTGACAAACGCCAAACCAGCCTCGAAACGTATCAAGTTCCCATTAGTAGGCAGGAAGGTGACGTGACAGGCTTGGAGACCGGAAGCTGAGGGATTTGTGATTCAGTTCCCAGCCCGCAGGCTTTCGTCCTTTTGCTAAGTACTAATTGAAGGTAATGCCTAAGGCCTTTATCACCTCCTCACCAGAAATCTGCATTCCCATTCATATTAATTACTCCCTGGAACCAGAAATCTCTAGTTCAAAATATTCCCCTCAAACCGAGCTAGGCTTTTGCATTAAATTAATCCTAACTACCTCAAGCCGGCCTCCCCCAGATTCTGGCTGCTCTAATGTAATTTGTCATCTGCAAAAGGTTGAAAAAAGAGGAAATCTCCAAGGCGTTGCCTGGGTGTAAAACCTGAACAGGAGAAATGGACTTTTTAAAAAAATATTTATTTACATATTTATTTGGTTGCAACAGGTCTTAGTTGTGGCAGGCGGGCTCCTTAGTTGCAGTTCGTCGACTCCTTAGTTGTGGCATGTGACCTCTTAGTTGTGGCATGCATGTGGGATCCAGTTCCTTAACTAGGGGTCGAACCTGGGCCCCCTGCATTGGGAGTGCAGAGTCTTAACCATTGTGCCACCGGGGAAGTCCTGTCTTTTTTTTTGGCCGGGCCATGTGGCTTGCGGGATCTTAGTTCCCGGACCAGGGATTGAACCTGGGCCCTGGCAGTGAAAGTGCCAAGCCCTAACCACTGGACCGCCAGGGAATTCCCTCTTTTTTTTTTCTTTTAATATAAGAAATCACTCTTTAAGAACATACGCTTGGGCTTCCCTGGTGGCGCAGCGGTTGAGAGTCTGCCTGCCAATGCAGGGGACATGGATTCGAGCCCTGGTCTGGGAAGCTCCCATATGCCGCGGAGCAACTGGGCCCGTGAGCCACAACTACTGAGCCTGGGCGTCTGGAGCCTGTGCTCCGCAATAGGAGAGGCCGCGATAGTGAGAGGCCCGTGCACCGCGATGAAGAGTGGCCCCCGCTTGCCGCAACTGGAGAAGGCCCTCGCACAGAAATGAAGATCCAACACAGCCAAAATAAATAAGTAAATAAATATTAAAAAAAATAAAAGACACTGCCCCAAAACAAAAAAACATATGCTTCACTAGTTTTATTTTTCACACGATTACAAAAGTTATAAATGCAATGAACAATTGTAAACAGTATTACAGAGACTAAATCCTCCATAACCCCACCTGTGAAAGAGAACCATGGTTAGCAATGTGGTATGTTATCACCTCCAACTTCTGATTAACTTTTAGACTACTAGATAAGAAATAGATAGGCAGATAGATAACATTAATCCACACATACATAAACAAATAAGTAATATATGCTGTTTTGCATCTTTTTTGGAGTTTTCTTTCTTTTTTTATTTATTAAGGTATAGTTGATGTACAATATTAAGTTAGTTTCAGGTGTACAACATAGTGATTCGACATTTAAATGCATTATGAAATGACCACCACGATACATCTAGCAACCGTCTGTCACCAATTATTATAATATTATTGACTGTATCACTTATGCTGT
The DNA here is from genome assembly GCF_028021215.1 of Eschrichtius robustus. NCBI lineage: Eukaryota > Metazoa > Chordata > Mammalia > Artiodactyla > Eschrichtiidae > Eschrichtius > Eschrichtius robustus. Next base: position 61,136,467 of record NC_090829.1, on the reverse strand, counting down.
ATATTACATCCCCGTGGCACATCACTGCTTACCCTTTTTGTCCCCCAGGAAAAAAAAAGACAGAAACAGCTATATCATTTACAGCGCATAGATTCAGATCGTGGAAATATTAGTCAGAATCCAGACATCAGACTCCAAATGAACTAGGGAAGATTGATAAAGGCCTTTAGTTTTAGGCAGGAGATCGAAGAAGCAAAAGACCTTGATGGATGGAGAAATGCTTTTCTATGGGAAAGGATAATGTTCTAGTTTGGAAAGATTAATTTGGAAACCTCTAGTGTTCAGCTGGAAATTTTACAGTGCTTTAAAAACTTATCTTGGGGCCACTACATCGAATACATTGTTATCAGACAAAATAAGTACTTTTGTGGTTAGGTAAGGCAGCATTAGAAACTCTGAAGGGCAGCTTTTCTCTGGGAAATCACACTTGCTTCAAACACAAGAGCTGGTGGCTCTGTGCCACCAATACTCAACAGTCACATAGACACTCCTGCACCTAGAGGACAAAAACAGCAGAGAGGAGGGTGCAACACATTGGTCAATCCAGCTGAAAGACCTGTGACTTGGGTGATGGCTCAGGCACTGGCTGTCTGTGCAACCCTGGACAAGCGACTTAACATTAGCTACACCTCCGTCCCCTTTCTTACAAAGTGAAGGCATCCATAGGATGCTTTCCAAAGTATTTTTCAGCTCTGTAAACTGTCAGATTGTGAGTAAGCTAAAAGTTACTAATTCTCAGTGCTGGGGTGTATCAGATTGACCTGGAGAGCCAGTAAAGACTACTGAGGGTAGGACCTGGCCCTGGGATGTTTATCAAGTTCCTGGGGGATTCTCATACTCACCAAAGTTCGAGAACCACTGAGTTAGGGAAAGGATGAGAGTCAGAGCAGAGTTTTTTAAAAACTAGCTATTGTGTCAATTAGTGGGATGATACAGTAGGTGTTAAGTGGTACTAAAATATCATTTTTTTTATCATAGGGGACTTATTTATTGAATGACTTTACTTCTGGGAAGAATAAATTCTTAATTGTGGTCAGGTCCTTGTTGACTGGTAAAAATGTCTCCTGTACTGGGAAAACCCACCCCAGTGGAAGCTTTGCCCATCTGGCCCTTAGCAATCCCTCTTAGGTGCTACTGTTTCCTTTTTTCAGATGTGTTTTAGATCTCTCCATTGCTGAGAACACTAATACCAACTCTTCAACATGTGTCTTACTTTAAAGCTTTCAAAGCACTTGCAGATTCATTTCATTTGATTTCACACTCCTCCAGTGGGGTAGTGGGACAAGTATCACTATATCTATTTGATGATGCCAATTTCCCAGGGCCCCCAAATGCTTTCTTAGAGACACTGGACAATGTGCCCATCGAGAATAAGGGAGGATGTTTTGTTCCCTGTTGTATTCTAATCAGCTAGAATAGATATACTCACATATATCTCCTCACAAAAGAGTAGATGTTCAGGAGAATCAAATATAAATACTAATTTTTGCTACTCTTATTTCCTAAAGATGCTATATTTTGATCTCAGTAAGGACTATCTCTTGTTCATCTCCACCAGAATTTAAACTCTGAGAAGGCAGAGGTTTTTGTCTGGTCTTTCGATTGCTGTAACCCAAATGCCTAGAACACTGCCTGGCACATACTAAACATACAGTAATTTTTTAAAATAAACAAACACATTTTATCGTTAATGCCTAACCTACTGCCTAGACCAGATATATGCTTACTAAGTACGTGATGAATGAAATACTATAAGAGAAAAAAACCTTAAATATTTAAGCCAATAAAATCAAATTATCTCATCTCTAATAGAATAATTATTAAATAAACATCCACTAGAAACTACTAAACCATCAATAAATGACTATGTGCTGTTTGATTTTTAAGCATATACACTGTATATGTATTTCTATGATTTAAAAAATCAATTTAAAAATTATATGTATGTTTTTTCACAAGATAAGTGAAAAGGCAGCTTTGCAATATGATTAGAACTAAGTAAAATAAAATACATGAATGCTAAAAACGACTAGGAAGCTTGATTATGGCAAGATAAATGAGTTAACGGCCGATTTTCATGTTCTTTTCTTATCCATATTTTCCGAATTTTCTATACTACACATGCATTGTTCTTGTAATAAGGAGAAAAAAGAGAAAATAGAAGAATAGATGGCAGGAAATATATTAAAATTCTAACAATGTAATGTGGTGGTGAAAGTATGGGTTATACTTTTTTAAATTATTTTCTCTTCTTTAAATGTTTTTTAATTACTTATTCAACAAAAACAAAATTATTATAAGAAACTTGCAAAAATCTAATTAGCTATGCAGTCTGAGATATACTCTGCAAAGCCAAATATTTGTCAGTAACTTGAAGCACACACCGAGCGTCAAATTTGGAAAAAGGAGACTTTAACAGGTTATCAGTAAAAACCATAGTTGTGGCTTCCCTGACAATCCCAGGAACTTTTAACTATGGGCACCAAAATATGCCCAGAGTGCTGATGGTGGGGTGGTGAGTGGGGGTGGGAAGAATGGGGGAGCTTCTGCGGAATCCTTAATATTCCCATAGACCTTCTATGGCAGGAATGATTGATGGATGATATATAATTAATTTCACTTGACAAGCATAAAGGAAAAATTTCCCTGAGCCACTGTAACCTGAGCTAATGAAACCCTATTTAACCAAGGGTGTGTATTTAGACTGGATCTTACCTTAGTGACTTAGCCATTAGTAGGAATTCACTGTTTACCTTTAGGATTCTTATCAGTACTTAGACTCTGTTTGCCTGTGATTTTCACCTGATTGCTCAACGTGCTCAGCGTTATATGATTTGGGACGAAATGAAAACTTTGCAAGATCACAAAAAGCTAATCTCAACTATCTAATCTGCTTAAAACTTTATGATTTTCTCTTCTCTTTCAGCATGCATTATGGCTTTCTCTGAAAAGATTCTGTGAACAAACAAGGCACCTGTTTCAGGTCTTGTAAAATACCAGATCCTTCCAATTCCTTTAAGGCTTTTAGAGATGCAGGCCATGTTATCAGACATAAACACCCTGCCCCAATTGCTTCTCCAATCCCACTAGGGCAACACCTTTGAGAATCTCCCCTGGGGTCTGCTCTCCATGAGATCCCCCTCTACAGAAAGTTCCAGAAAAAAAAAAAGATGAGCTCTAAAAGTTCATAAAGAACTTTTGGGAACCCACAACTGGTTAACCCTGGACAGGGAACCAGGAGATCTGGATTCTGGTGGTACTTTACCCTGTCGTATGACCTTGGACACATCGCCCAACTTTTAGAACCTCCATTTCCTATTTGTACAAGGAAAGAATTGAAGTAGATAACCTCTAAAATCTGTTTCAGTTCTAAAATTCTCTGACTCAGAAGAAATCCCCTATGAAGGTCAGTGGCAGGAAGGCCCAAGGTGGACTGATGGACCCTACTTCACAGTAAGACAAATGGGAACCTAACGCAGGGTCTAAGTCACAGGGAAAACGTAAGGTATTCCCATCTGGCTCTACTCTTGGAAAACTGGGAAGTAAGGGTGTAGATTCGACACTCCTTAAGCGGTCCTCGGAATAAAAGGCCTGGATGCATCAGGTGAGCTGGCATTTGTCTTTCTCCTGGATGGTTGGAGCTGTGTTTTTATTTCCATGGCAAAGAAACAAGCTCATAGCTGTGCCATGCGGAAGTGTTCATGAATAATTAGGGGACAGTGACAGCTGAACACCAAAAGCATTGGTTCTGTGAGCCCTTGGATTTGGGCAGCCTTGAGAGCCCTCCACACGGAGACCTAGTCTAGGGCTGCTTTAATGTCATCCAGCGCCTGGGGCGAGCTACAAGCTCCGGCACTGCCTTCATTTATCCCCACCCAAATGTCTGGCCTCTGCCGGGTGTGCTCACAGGGGCTGGCACAGATCCGTGGCGGGGGAGGAGGGAGTGCTCTGGGAGCAGCTTTCTACCCCACTCCCTGCCCAGGAACCATGTGACGGCCTGAGAAGGTCTCCAGGCTGAAAAGGTTTTTTGATGTCTGCTTAGCCCTACACATCCCACCTTTGGTAGGCGCCTACATCCCTCCCTTAGTCTTCCTTGGGAGCCCTGGCTCCTTGCCTTCTGCACTCTTGCTGCTACTTCAGGTACCTCAGAACTCAGAGGGAAACCCTGGAGTCAAGCCCTGTTCCCCCTTCCCACCTCCTGCCTGCATCCGGTCTCACTTCCACATCAATACTCCGTCAGTCTTCCCAAAGCATCACAGGATATCACTTACCAGTTCAAAAATCCAGTAGCACCTATTTCCTAGCAAACTAAATCCAAAGTTCTTAATCTAAACTTCAACGTTCTATTACCAAATTCTCTCTAGCATATGCCGGGCATTCCAACTCAAATGGAAAATCCCCACAAAGCAGCCCAGACTTACCCATCTGCACATTTTGCCCACTCTACACACACACACACACACACACACACACACACACACACACACACCACACTCCACCTTTGTAGAGCTCACTCATCCTGCAAAGCCTAGCTTAAATGACTCCTTTTTTGGGAAGCCTACCTAGTATCTCTCAACCTAAAATCTTCTGAACTTCCTTAACTTTCTGATTCACACCTGTTTGGAGACATTCAACACTTTCTAGTTAAAATCATAGTATGCTTTTTAAGGAACAAAGTATCACTAACCATTACAACCTTTTAATCTTTGTATATCTATAGCAGAATATATGCTACATAGAAGGTTCTCAATGAATGCTCAATGAACCAAGAGTAGAGGTCACCCAGATACTGCAAGCTAATTATTACACACCTCTGGGTTGCTAAGGTGAAAAGCAGATGTGAGTACCAGAAATTGGAATCCATAAGTTGGAAATACAGTAGCCCCCCCTTATCCACAGGACATATGCCCCAAGACTTCCAGAGGATGCCTGAAACTGCAGATAGTACTGAATCCTATATACTCTTGTTTTTTTCTATACATACATACCTATGATAAAGTTTAATTTTTAACTTAGGCACAGAAAGAGATGAACAACAACTAATAATAAAATAGAAGTATAACAATATACTGTAATAAAAGTTATGTGAATATAGACCCCCTCTCTCTTTCTCAAAATATCTTATTGTACAAATTTAACGTCTGTTCCATCTTAACTAAATACTTGCCACGCACTGTGACCGTAAGTTTTGCAATTTGAGGTGTGACAGCAAAACTAGCAGGAACTTCTTTTTCCCTCATAATTTCACAGACAGAAGATTCGTTCATACTGTAGATCTTAGCAACCTCAACATACAGTTTTTTTCTTTCCTTATTAAGTCAAGGACTTTCACCTTTTCACCTACAGCAAGCACTTTACGGCTTTTCTTTGGCAGAACCCAGCTGCCAGCATCACTACTCTTTCACTTTGGGGCCTTTATAAAGTAAAATAAGGGTGCCTTGAACACAAGCAGTGCGATACCTCCATAGTCGATCTGATAACCGAGATAGCTACTAAGTGACTAACAGACAGGATATACTGGACAAAGGGATGATTCACGTCCTGGGTGGGATGGAGCAGGATAGCAAGAAATTTTGTCACGCTACTCAGAACAGCCCACAATTTAAAACTTAGAAATTGTTCATTTCTGGAATTTTCCATCTAATGTTTTTGGACTGCAGATGCTCACAGGTAATGGAAACTGAGGAATGGCAAACCACTGATAAGGGAGACTACTGTACGTGCTTCTTTCTCTTAAAGTTTCCAATGAAGGATAAACCTGTTTTTCACAAATCAAGATGGTATATCTCAGCCACTTTTTTCTGTCACAGATTCTTACAAAATACTAAGGAAACTGATGGACCCTCTCCCCATAAAAAGGTACATATACACTTCCAGACACATATTCATGTACAGTTTTAAAATTTTTTATTTGGTAATAATTTCAAACTTATAAAAAGTTGAAAAAATAAATATGTTATAGAAATATCCATATACTGTTTATCCAAATTCACCTGTTAACACCGTTTGCTTTATCATTTGATCCCTCTAGTTCATTCATTCTTGCTCTGTGTGTGTGTGTGTATATAAATGAAATTTTTTCTAAACAATTTGAGGATTGGTTATGTACATCAAAGCCCTTTACCCCTAAATACTTCAGTGTGTGTTTCCTAAAAATACAGATATTCTCTTATGTAATCACAGTACAGTTTCCACTTTATAAATTTGTATGTTTTAATCTAATTCACCCTCCCCATTCCAACTGTGTCAGTTGCTCTAATATTACCCTTTATAGCATTGTTTTTCCCTCCAGTACAGGATCCATTCTCGGGTCAGGTATTGCATTTAATTGCCATGTCTCATTAGCCTCATTTAATCTGGAATATTTCCACAACCTTTCTTTGTCTTATTTTGATACTGACATTTTTGAAAAGTAAAGATCTTTCACCTTTTTAAAAAAATTAAATAGAACATTCTTTGTTTTGGGTTTGTCTGAGGTTTCTTCCTGGTTAGATCGAGGCTTTGCATTCTTGGGTGGCAAAATGCGGCAGGGATGCCATGTCCTTCACTGGGTATATCCATCCATTCCTCATTGGTGAGGTTCATTTTGACCATCCAGAAAAGGTGTTGCCCAATTTCTCCACTGTATATTTGCTGTGCTTTGTTCTCTCTTGCAACTATAACAATCTGTGAGGAGACACTTTAAGACAATGCAAAGATCCTGCTCTCCATCGAATTTCCTTGAGGAATAACTTGAAGGCATTCACAGACCTCTGAGGGCCATCTGTGCACTTAGAGTTAAGAATAAAAGTTATGAGTTTGCTGTTTTTCTCTGGCAGGGGCAGTGAGTTTGCATAAGGTCAATCACACGTAGGTCCCTAGCACTAGGTGGACACTGGAATAAGAAAAACTCCACCTCTTGGGACTTCCCTGGTGGCATGGTGGTTAAGAATCCACCTTCCAATTCAGGGGACAAGGGTTCGAGCCCTGGTCCGGGAAGATCCCACATACCGCGGAGCAACTAAGCCCATGCACCACAACTACTGAGCCTGCACTCTAGAGTCCTCGAGCACAACTACTGAGCCCGCGTGCCACGACTACTGAAGCCCATGCGCCTAGAGCCCGTGCTCCGCAACAAGAGAAGCCACCGCAATGAGAATCCCGCACACGGCAATGAAGAGTAGCGCCCGCTTGTCCAACTAAAGAAAGCCCAGGCGCAGCAACGAAGACCCAATGCAGCCAAAAATAAATAAAAAATAAATAAATTTATTAAAAAAAAAGAAAGAAAAACTCCACCTCTTGCCAGCTCTGCAATTTTTCACCCAGGTCGCTGTGAGCATTAAATGAGATTGGAATAGAGGGTTCCTAACTGAGTCCCCAGCATACGGCCTGTGTTTAATCAATGTTAGTCCCCTTTCCCTCCTTATGAATAATTTAATGCTACTGAGGTAGAGTAATTTGTGCCCAAGAATCCAAAGGAAAGCAACGTCCTGTGAGAGGCACTCAGCCACAGTCTTTTCTGAGATCAGGATGAGCGGGACCTTGGGCAAACTTCTTAACCTCTCTGTGCGTCAGTCCTGCATCTGTAAACAGGGAAAATAACACAGCCTAACCTGTAACGTTGTTAGGGTTAAATGAATTAATACATGTAGAGTGCCAGGCACAGAGTAGGCACTGTATAAATGTTAGCTCTTACAGGTAGAATGTAAGCTCCATGAGGGCAAGGATTTTGCACCCTAATATATACCTGCCTAGAAGAGAGCCCTGCACAAATTAAACAATGATACCCCCAAGAAATGACTCAGAAATGCTAAGAAATCAGAAAGGGCCTTGAATTCTCCAGCTGATGTATAGTTTCCTACTTGGCTTGCCATTGCCTGCAGCTGGCTGAGAGAACTTGTCAGACCCTGGGTAGGACACAACTCTGAAGAATACTTTGCTCCTACCGACTCCTGGCAGACAATTTCTTAGTTGGAAACTTTGTTTGGTTTTGTTTTGTTTTGTTTTTTTGACTTCTTCAATTCCTTCATTTCTTTTTTTATTTAATTTAATTTATTAATTTATTTATTTATTTATGGCTGCATTGGGTCTTTTTTATATATATAAACTTATTTTATTTATTTATTTATTTTGGCTGCTTTGGGTCTTTGTTGCTGCGCTCGGGCTTTCTCTAGTTGTGGCGAGCAGGAGCTACTCTTCGTTGCAGTGCGCGGGCTTCTCACTGTGGTAGCTTCTCTTGTTGCAGAGCACGGGCTCTAGGTGCATGGGCTTCAGTAGTTGTGGCATGTGAGCTCAGTAGTTGTGGCTTGCGGGATCTAGAGCACAGGATCTGTAGCTGTGGTGCACGGGCTTAGTTGCTCCCCGGCATATGTGTCTTCCCGGACCAGGGCTGGAACCCGTGTCCCCTGCATTGGCAGGAGGATTCTCAACCACTGCACCACCAGGGAAGTCCGGAAGCTTTGTTCCTTTATGACAGGACAGGAAAGCAAAGGCCAGAAGCAGGTGCAGCCAACCAGGGCAGGCTGAACAGTCTGGTTGGTGGAAAAGCTCCCCCCAGTCCTCACCTCCAGTAGAAAAAGGGAAATAACCACACTGTAGGCCTGCCTAGTGCACTGCCTCCTTTCAAAATACTTTGATCTCTGGTTTAACTAACTTAACTGCAAAGCAGGGATTCCCAAGCAGTAGGTTACTTCAGGAGGTTGTGGTTAGCAAGTGCATATTGAGAGCAAGCATTGTCTATAGACTGAATAAACAGCGTGTCTTTCAAAGGTGAGCTACATCCTCAGCAGGCTTGAAGGTGGTGATTAGGATATCTGAAAGCACAGTTTCCCATCCCTCATCAAAATTGTTGAAAATGCAGATTCCAGGGCCTCACTTCCAAACAGCTAAATCAGCATTGGTGGGGGAAGGGTGGCTGGAAGTGGTGATGGGGGTGAAATGGAGATGGGGGGAGGTGGAGGAGTGGCGGTGGGGAGGTGTAACAAAGCAGGAATCTGCCTTTTAAAATAATTAATTAATGAAGTTTATTTTTTAGACCAGTTTTAGGTTCACAGCAAAACTGAGCAGAAAGTACAGAGTTCCCAAATACCTCCTGTCCCCGCACACACTCACAACCTCTCCCACTATCAACATTCCCCACCACAGTAGTCCATTTGTTACGATTAATGGACCTACCTTGACACACCATTATCACCCAAAGCCCGTAGTTCACATTACGGTTCACTCTTGATGTTGTACATTCTGTGAGTTTGGGCAAATGTGTCACGATGTTTATCCACCATTATAGTATCATGCAGAGTAGTTTCACTGCCGTAAAAATCCTCTGTGCGCTCCCTATTCATCCCTCCCTCCTCTCTAACTTCTACAACCTTTGGTATTTTTACTATCTCCATAGTTTTGCCTTTTCCAGAATGTCATACAGTTGGAATCATACAGTACGTAGTCTTTTCAGATTGGCTTCTTTTACTTACTAATATGCATTTAAGGTTCCTCCATGTCTTTTCATGGCTTGATAGCTCGTTTCTCTTTAGTACTGAATAGTGTTCCACTGTCTGGATGTACCACAGTTTGTTTATCCGTTCACCTACTGAAGAACATCTTGGTTGCTTCCAGGTTTTGGCAGTTGTAAAGCTGCTATAAACACCTCTGTGCAGGTCTTTGTGAGAACATAAGTTTCAACTCATTTGGGTAAATACCCAAGGAGTGTGATTGCTAGATTGTATGGTAAAGGTATGTTTAGTTTTGTGAGAAACTGCCAAGCTGTCTTCCAAAGTGGCTGTACCACTTTGCATTCCCATCAGCAGTGAATGAGAGTTCTGTTGCTGCACATCCCTGCCAGCATTTAGTGGCGTTAGTGTTTTCGATTTTGGCATTCTAATATGTATAGAGAGGTATCTCATTGTTTTTTGGGTTTTTTTTTAAATTTATTTTTATTTTATTTGTTTTTATTTTTGGCTACGTTGGGTCTTCGTTGCTGCGCGCCGGCTTTCTCTAGTTGCAGTGAGCGGGGGCTACTCTTCCTTGCGGTGCACGGGCTTCTCATTGGGGTGGCCTCTCTTGTTGTGGAGCATGGGCTCTAGGCACGCTGGCTTCAGTAGTTGTGGCATGTGGACTCAGTAGTTGTGGCTCGCGGGCTCTAGAGCACAGGCTCAATTGTGTGGCGCACAAGCTTAGTTGCTCTGCGGCCTGTGGGATCTTCCCGGACCAGGGCTCGAACCCATGTCCCCTGCATTGGCAGGTGGATTCTTAACCATTGTGCAACCAGGGAAGCCCTCGTTGTTTTAACTTGCAATTCCCTAATGGCATATAACGCAGAGCATCTTTTCATAAGCTTACTTACCATCTGTTTATTTTCTTTGATGAGGTGTCTGTCCAGGTCTTTTGCCCATTTTTTAATTCAGTGGTTCATTTTCTTATTGTTGAGTTTTAAGAGTTCTTTGCATATTTTGAATAACAGTCCTTAATCAGATGTGCGTTTTGTAAACGTTTTCTCCCAGTTTGTGGCTTGTCTTCTCATTCTCTTGAGGAATCTGCCTTTTTAACCAGCTCATTCATATATGCAATAAAGTTCATGCTCTGTGCTTTCTGCTCAAACTGAAGAGTGAGGAAATCTTTCCTTCAGCCATCAAAGCATAACAATGCACTTTCATTTTGCTTTTAAGCACAATCCTATAAACACTCAAAGTTATAAGTGTATGATGAATGTAATTCAAATGTGCATTTGTGAACAGCCCCAAATGTATCTTTAATAGTTTTTAATCCAGTTTTATGAAAAAGTCAAGAGACCTGGGTTCTAAAGGGAATTTGGCTACTAATTAGCTATATGACCTTGGACAAGTCTCTGTCCACCTCTAGACTCCAGCTTCCTCACATGTAAAATGAAGGGGATGAATTAGATGAGCTTTAAGTTTCCCTCTGGCCCTGTGGTTCTGTCTTTTCCATCAAAGCCAAGGCAAGGAGCATATTACTATCAATGAAACTTCTGAGTAAACATGGGTGGGCACATATTAATGAGAAATGCCTTTGACCTGGCATCCCCTAGACTGTAGGTAACAGTCTTCAAAGTCAGGATTTAATGCAGATTTGACTAATGCATAGATGAAACAAGGTTAGTGTCCCCACAAAAGTGCCACTGTGGTCGGTAAAACAAACCCAAATTGATAATGGCTAAATTTAAATGAGAAACTCTGTGTGTACATATACACAATTACATATAGGGCAGAACATAGGAAATTTCAGACTCAACAGAGTTTGTGAATGCAAAGAGAAACAAAAATAGAAACCATCAAATAGCCAGATGGCTGAGCTTTCTATTTTTAAATATATCATGAGTTCTGTGGGAGTATGTCAACGAGTAGCACTAAGAAAAATGTGGTAACCTTGAGCGTTTCTGTTTTCTAAACAAAACAATATCACACCGGGAGTCAAATAGCAAAGAAATTATATAATGAAATGAAAGAAATGAATGCTTTTAAGTTCATGAAGCCCAGCCTTTAATGTTACACCATGATTCAAAGCACTAATCAAATGTTCTTCCTACTTGAAGCTGCGGGTTATTTACAGTGACTGTAATATTTCCAAGGAATACCTAAATTAGTAGGTAAAGTTACCTTTTTTTCCTGCTCTCAAATTTCTACACTCAACTTCTTTTCAAATGTCCTCATATAGTCATGGCGTAGCCACAAAACGTGACAGAATAAACACATCCACGGGTCATCGATGAGCCGAACTCTGTGAAACATCTAAGAAAATGTGTTTGGAAAAGGTCTGCGCAGTTTAGAAGAATTTTAGAGTAACTCACGAATCAGCTAACCCAGTCAACAGGTTACTCACTTAAGAATGATATAATTACTTTCAGTTTGCTTAAAGCCAGGGAAAAGTTGACACAGCGATTAAAGGAAAATGGGTGAAAAAAATAGAGTTACTTTATGCCGACTAAATTCAGGCTGTTCCAAGGAGTAGGCCCAAGGCTTATTTGAGGAAAGATTATCTTGACAAATTGGATAAACATTTTCTGCATGACAGGAGGCTGATGGAGAGTCTGTTCTGCAAGCACACCTGGTGGTGGTTTGCTTAGTGTTTGACCAAGGTGTTCAGCTTGCCCGAGTTCTCCCAGGGGCTTTGTTTACCATTTGGCAGGTAGAGGCAGACCCGAGGTAGGCCTTGGTAACGGTTGTTGGGCTCTGCGGATGTCTTACTCCACCCCGGCCCCACCCCCATCTCCCCATTTGGGCTAAAACAACTCTTGGCTAGAACAGTCCACAAAAGCCAACACCAGACTTTAACAAACAGTCCATGCTTAAGGAGACCTGCAGTCTAATGTCCCCGAGGCAAATAAAAATGGCAAATGCAAACAAATGCACCAACACCCCCTCTCCCTTCTTTGGCTTCCTTCCATAGTCAACTGGGATGGAGAGGTCAGGTCCCACATAGGACATCGCTATGGATGCAAATTTTCCAGCACACAAGTCATGCCAGTACCAGGATGGAGAAGGTGTGAGTTCTACTCAAAGCCATGCTTATCTGGGCCCAAATGACTATAGATATGGGAGGTTGGTGGCCTCTTCTAAGGCCTGTGGGAGGACTCTCATGTCTCCAGTTACCTAAATATCTGTAGGCAGACCCCCAATTGTCTTTGCTATGGCTTGACATCCTTGAGAAGCCTTCACTTTCTGGAGGCAGTAATTTGCAGAATGGCTTCCTAGGGTTGGCCATTCACTACTTACTAGTGCTGCTTTATCATTCAGGGAAGCACTAATTTGGGGAGTAGCATTCCCAGAGAGGTCATTAGACAGTGTAGGGGATCCCACTGCATTCAGGCCCCTCAAAGGGAAATGAAAGAACAATCCCACTTCTAGAATGAGTTTGCATTTTGCTAGGTCAATTTGGTTCATCCAAAATTGCTTTGTGTCAACTAATTTATGTCAATTTGTAGCCCATCCAGTGGTTCCAAGCATAATGGCCTCATATTACCACGTAGGATACGCTGGTTAGAAATGGCATTAGGGGTAACAGTGGTTTTAATTTGCTGAGTCTGTAAATCCTTGGGAAGTCAACCCCAGGTGCCAGGACTTGAAGCACCATTGAGCTCCACCCTCGAGCAGCATTCACTTTGCAGTCCTAAAGCTAAAACTTTAGTTTTATAGATTACAATCCATAATCCCCTCAATAACATGCATGCACCTCATTTCTTTCCCCACCCTTCTGCTTCATCCCTCTGCCCATCTCCTTAACTTTTTTTAAACAAGTAAACACACCAAATAAAGTAAAATAAAATCCTGGGGTAGGGCTTCCCTGGTGGTGCAGTGGTTAAGAATCCGCCTGCCAACACAGGGGACACGGGTTCGAGCCCTGGTCCAGGAAGATCCCACATGCCGTGGAGCAACTAAGCCCGTGCACCACAACTACTGAGCCTGCGCTCTAGAGCCCGCGAGCCACAACTACTGAGTCCGCATGCCACAACTACTGAAGCCCGCGCACCTACAGTCCATGCCCTGCAACGAGAGAAGCCACCACAATGAGAAGGCCGCGCACCGCAACGAAGAGTAGCCCCCGCTCGCCACAACTAGAGAAAGCCCACGTGCAGCAATGAAGACTCAATGCAGCCAAAAATAAATAAATAAAATAAATAAATTAAAAAAAAAAAATCCTGGGGTAAAGCCAGAACAATGAAAGTGTTTGATTCAAAATTATCCAACATTTAATATGTGTCTACATTCCCTATCTTGTATAATCCTTACCTTGAAGCAGGTATTATTCACCTGTCCCTTAAAGATGTGAGACCTCAAGTCTAGAAGACATTATGTGACAAGTCCATGTTGACACAGCTAGAATATCCAGAAGCCAGGAATGAATTTCAGTGACTTTCTGCCTGACTCAGTCCCAGTGCTCAGTTTATAAGACTCCAACTCCCATGTCTTTTAAAGATTGATCAAGTCAAAGCTGATGATTTTTTTCTGCTAGTAATTTAGGGCACAACAAAAACAAAACATTTTTAATGATATATGTTAATTATACCTTATTTTCTAAGCCTCACATCTGAAATAAATTTTACAATGTATCTTTCTGGTAGAGTTTTGGGGTTTGTTTGTTTGTTTGTTTTTCCTAATGGGAGGTGTTTTGGTGTGATTTGGATCTGAGTTGAAATCTTAGTTCTAACTCTGATGAATTCATGAATTCATCACTTAACCTCTGGTGGCCTCAGTTTCTGAATTTGCAAGCTGGGAATAAACATACTTACCTCCAAGGAGTGTTAAGCTTTATTACATATTACTTATTCTGCTCTGTCTCCTTAGACATTATCTGTCTCTCTCAGTAGACTATGAACTCATTTTAAGCATGAACTTTGTCCTCATCATCTATGTATCCTCCACTCTTTTCATCAGATTGTGCATATATTATTTGTTGAGTCAATAAATGATTTATGTGAGGTCACTTGTCACATAGTAGGACCCCAGTAATTGTTCATTTATTTTCCTTTTGGCCTTATTTCTTATTGAGAACTGAAAATCTGTCTACTATAGAAGACAGGAAATTGTTCAAATACTTAACTGTAGGCACTGTAGACAAAAATGCAAGAGATACGCAACTGAGCTCCTTTGTCATGGAGCAAAGGATTCTCTCCAGGTGACCCATGGGAGCAGAGGCAGGTATATGAACAGGCTGCACTGCAGCCTGCTTGCCATGAGGCCGGGTCACATAAAGGGAGACTCAATGTCCAAATTATCAGAGAATTAAGAGAGCACAACCAATTACCTTGTGTGTTTCAGAAACTATGAAGAAGCAATGAAGAATTGGTCTCGCCATTCACCAGGCATTGGGTTCCTGTGTAATTCATCTGGTTGCAGCCTCTCCATCTCTGTTAAAGTATCAAGACCGCATAGGCACAAAAGAAGCCAAAGGAACATGGTTTAAGGTAAAATGTCTGTACACATTTTATACATGAGTAATACAGGGAACCCCATTCCTTGCTAATATCAGTCTGGGTCCCAAAGCAGGTCTGATTTCAGAGTGTGCTAAAGCATTTGCCTGCAGCCTTGGATTGTTCCGATAGAAGATGCTAAGAGGAGACATCCAAATTGGGGAAAGAATACTAATCTTTTGTTTTTTTGTTTTTTGGGGTTTTTTTTTGGCTGCGCTGCATGGCTTGCGGGATCTTAGTTCCCCGACCAGGAATCGAACCTGAGCCCCGGCAGTGAAAGGGCCAAGTCCGAACCACTGGACCTCCAGGGAATTCCCAGAATACTAATCTTGAGGGAACAAAATACCAATAATCAAATAACTATACCAGTGGATACAGAAAAATCATTTGACAAAATTCAACGCTCACTTTTGATAAAAAAAAAAAAAGTTTCAGAAAAAGTGGATTAGAGGGAAACTTCCTCAATTTGACAAAGAACATCTACAAAGAACCCACAGGTAACATTATACTTAATGGAGAAAGACTAAACGCTTTTCTTCGAAGGTGGGGAACAAGAGAAGGGTGATCACTCTTACCACTCTTATTCAGTATAGTGCTAGAAATGTTACTCAGTGCCAGGAGTCAAGAAATGAAAATAAAAGACATAGAGATAAGAGAGGAAAAGGTAAAATCATCCCTATTTGAAGAGGACATGACTGTCTTCATTGAAAATCAAAAAAACCCACCAAAACAACCCTCCTAGAACTCATAATCGAGTTCAGCAAGATTATAGGACATAAGATAAACTACAAAAATTAACTGTATTTCTTTATACTAGCAACAGACACATGGACGTGAAAAAAGATTATATGTCAATCTAACAAAATATGTATAAGATTTGTATACTGAAGCTTACTAAACAAATCAAAGATGCTCTAAACAAATGAAGAGACATATGATGCTGATGGATTGAAAAGACTCAACATAGTAAAGATGTTGATTCTCCTCAAATTGATTTACGGGCTTAACCCAATTCCTATCAAAATCCCAGCAAGATATTTTTGTAGATATAAACAAGGTTATTCTAGAATTTATATGGAGAGGTAATTTGCTGGACAGTTACCTCGTGCCAAACACTGTGCCAGGTAGTTTATAAAGGCACGCTGTCAAGGCCTCCCCTTGTTAATACCAGTTTATCATTATTTTTTTTTAAATAAATAAATTTATTTATTTATTTATTTATTTTCGGCTGCGTTGGTTCTTTGGTGCTGCGTATGGGCTTTCTCTAGTTGCAGCGAGCGGGGGCTACTTTTCATTGCAGTGCGCGGGCTTCTCATTGTGGTGGCTTCTCTTGTTGCGGAGCACGGGCTCTAGGCCTGAGGGCTTCAGCAGTTGCAGCACACAGGCTCAGTAGTTGCAGCACGCAAGCCCTAGAGCGTGCGGGCTTCAGTAGTTGTGGCTCGCAGGCTCTAGAGCACAGGCTCAGTAGTTGTGGCACATGGGCTTTGTGGCTCCACGGCATGTGGGATCTTCCCGGACCAGGGATCAAACCCATGTCCCCTGCATTGGCAGGTGGATTCTTAACCACTGCACCACCAGAGAAGTCCGTTAATACCAGTTTAAAAAAAAAAAAGGACAAAAATGTTCACTCACTTCAACTCCCTGTGACTTATGTACATGCCAAGTGGCAGAAGTCTCATCATCCCAGCCCCTAATTGTAAGAGGGTTCAGCATCACGAAGCAGTAAAAGCACTAGATCTTGTGTTAGAATACTCAGCCAACTAGCTAAGGGCAAATCATTCAATCTTTCTGTTTCCTCATCTCTAAAACGAGGAGAGTGACATTATAGAGCTATTGTGAGGCTCAAATGAGATAATGAAGGAAAAAGTACTTAAAATTTATATAATTGTTATTTGTTATTAATAAATCAAAAATAACAAAACAGGATAATTAAAGGCTCTGGTGACGTCTAAGTTTGTTAAGGGCTCAAGGTTCCCTGGAATCTCATTCTGTTGGCATTTCCTCTCTCTCTCTCTCTCTCTCTCTCAAACACACACACACACCACTCAACACACATTACTTTCACTGCTATGGCTTCTCTTCTTTACAAGCATTTCTTACCAAAAGAAAAAAAAAATTCTTAGTGGGTGAAAACAAATCTTGGTTTACTTGGCTCATGCAAGGGAATAAATGTAAAATAAGGAAACGAAGAAAAACTGAGGGATGTGAATTCCCCTCACTTCAGTGAATACTAATTGACTGCCAGTAGGTATTTAGTGTTATACAATGCTCTAAGGACACAGAATTGAAGAAAACACAATCCCTACCCTCAAGGACTTCATAGCTTAGGAGAGGAAACGAAGTGGTGTACAAATAATTTCTATAAAATGTGATAAAGGGGGAATTCCCTGGTGGTCCAGTGGTTACGACTCTGCTCTTTCACTGCCAAGGGCCCAGGTTCAATCCCTGGTCAGGGAGTGGCAAAAAAAAAAAAAAAAAAAATGTGATAGAGGAACACAGAAATCCCTCACCCACTCCAGGGATGTCAGGGAGGACACCTGAGTGAAAGCAGCCTCATGGGAAGGGGACGAGACAAGCAAAGGAGCAGTAGCATGAAGTAGAAGGGCACACCAGGCAACTTCAAGTCCCCTGTGTCACTAAGCATCAGCAAATATTCTGGAGAGAAGCCCCTACAGAGGTGAACAGGTCAAAAAAAGCTTTGTTTACCGTGTTGAAAGCATGGGCTTTACTCTCTTAACCATGAGGACCCATTGGAGAGTTTTTAACCTCGAAAGCAACATGGTCAGAGTTGTGCTACAGATGAATTTCCTAGTGACAGTGAAGATAACAGATCTGAGGGGGACAAGAATAGAGGTAGTAGGACAGGTGTGTGGGGTAGGAAGGGGGCAGGAAGTGTAATCGCCCAGGCAAGAGATAAGGGAGGAAAGAAATCAGGCAGCAGCAGCCAAAAATATATAAATGATAAAACTGATAAGACTTTGCGATTGATTGCACATGGGGATAGAAGCAGAAATGAAGAAAAGGAAGTAGTCCATAGTGTCTCCTAAGTTTCTGTCTTGGAAACCCAGGTAGGTAAGGTGAGGGTAGGGGTCGGGGGTTCGTTTGAGAGCACTTGCATTTGCAGCAGTAGATTGGGTCAAGGAAATGGCCATGGTCCATCCATTCAGGTGTGCCTGGGGTGATAAAGGGAGAGAAGTAAACAAGAGGAGTACCTCAGAGGCTTCTTCCCCTCAAAATAGCTGGCGAGTGACAGCTAGCTTGGGTTTACACAAGAAATACTCGAATGCTAGAATCCACACAGACACTGACGGTAAATACCAAGAAAGCCAAAATCTTAAGGCTTGCCCCCAGAATGCTATCATTCCATCATTCAGACACATCAGCATTCAAGAGACCAGCAAAAAGGAGACAGTGGCAGTTCCAACTCAAAACGGCCAAAAGCAGAATAAGGATGCCAGTGTGATTGCTGTGCTCTCGCCTCATACCTGCCCCTCCCAGAGCCGAGAGCAGTTGCACACAGGCCACTGCCCTCCTACTTTCTCATCTGAATAAGGAACAAGGAAATACCACATATACGATGTGACGGTGCCAGCAGAGAAGCCTCAGAGTCACTTGTGTAAAATAAACACAACCCTGTTCTGCGAGGTCCACGTGGTCCTGTAACCCTTGCGACGTTCTGCCCCCTAACTTCTCCCTCCTCCCATCACCCTCCATCTCCCTTAGAGCCCTGGACCCTATTCCTCTTGTTGCAACTCTGTCACCAGTTGGGTTGTTCATTGTGTTTCTATTTGAGGATTACAGAGGCAAAAGTCCCTTAAAAAAAGTCTGTTCCTCTTATTGCAGGCGCCCCTCACCTATCAAATAACTTTCATTCGCCCCCACGCACCAAGCAACCCTGTGCTTTCCCTGTGCTGTTTGCAGTCAGTCACAGTCCCATGGAAGGATTAGGTGCAAATGTCACTCTGCTGTTTCCTTCAGTAGATTGTGCAAGTGTACGCTGGATTGTGTAAGTGAATATTAGCTCTTTCCCTGCAGTGCTAATACATCCAGCAGTGTTTGAGGGTTTTTTTTGTTTGTTTTTTTTTTTTCTTCCTTGCAGAGGGATAGAATGAGCAAGCAAAGAGTCATAACTTTCTTTCCCTTGGCAGGCAGGAGTAGTGAACTGAGAAGCCTGCCAAACTGCCAGCCCACATATGGAAAGTGTCCAACAACCTAGGGAAATTCAGGATGGCCACTAACTGTTCTGGCAGGTTTACTGGAAATGATTTCTTTACGAAGAAAATCCTTTAAGGGGGGCCCCTTTCAGTGAAGCTGTGACAGTAAGACCTCCCTTGCACTAGAGGGAGCAGTGCAAAGAACACTTTTACTAGCGATGAGTAATTGGTAAACTGGGCAGGCGGCAACTTTCTCTGTGGTAGCCCAGCAGATGGAATTCAACTTTGTTTAGTCTCATCACGGTTGTAAACTCAGATCCCACCGCTCCTTCAGAACTGTGGACCAGAGGTCTCAAATTTGGCCTGGGAACAAGTGCTAGTTTGCCATCTGATGGATCTGTGGGTTAGCAATAAGTATAGAAATTGGGAGTAAGCCTTTAGAAACATTTATAATAATTCAACAGGGTAGTTTGGTACCTAATAATTTAAAAATTGGGTTTGTTTTTTTAATATCATTTTTCTAATAATTCATTTTTGTTTTATTTTATAAAAGTATAAATCAGCTGAGGATGAGAAAGAAATTTTTAGGAAGATCCGGATGCCCCACGGATTGATAGAGAAGCACTGGTAGATAAAGGAGCACTAGACAGAATTCAGGTGTCCTGGGCTCCAGCCTTTGCTCCTTCATCAACTATGTGAATGGTCAAATTCACTTTGTCCCAAGGGGGTACAAGGTCACACCTATAACTGGGGGCGGGGGGTGGGGGTGGTGAACATTGGACTTTAACCATACCTCCTTGCCTGACAGCACGTCTGCCCTGCCTAAAACCTACAGACTGTTCTTTAATTTTCTTCCCCCTTTCAACATATCCAATTGGACAAAGTCCTGTGGATTCTGTCCCTGAAATGGACCTCACATCTCCTCGCCCTGCCTTCTGTCACATCAGGTCTCCTTCAAACTGAGTCTCCTGTCTCCAGGCTTAGCTCTCACCATATTGTTGTTAGAGGGACCTTAAGGAAATTTAAAATGTCATTCCTCTGTTTACAGAGGAGTGCCTTGTGCCGTATACAACACATTCCAAACTTTGCCGAATCTCCAAAGCCCTTGGCAACTGGCTCTGGACAACCCTTCTGGCCTCATCTCCAGATACCCTCCCCAAACCAGCCGAAGCCCCAACCACTCCGGGCTCCTTCCTGCTCCTCAGAACCCTTGTTACACCTCAGGCCTTGGTCCATGGCTTGGTTCACGCTGTCACCTCTGCCCCGGAATGCCTCTTCCTCTGTGTCTACCTGGCACTTTCATCCTTCAAAGCTCAGCTCATGTCACTATCTCTCTGCATTTTCTCTGGCATTCCTCTTTCTCTACCAGACATAATTACTCCTTTATCTACATCTTCTTCTCACTTTATATAAATATAGTTATTAGTTTGCCTGTTTTGTTTCTGCTTTCCTTTCCAAAACCAAGATTCCTTATGAATCTTTTTTTTTTTTTCTGGCCATGCTGCCAGCTTCCGGGATCTTAGTTCCCCCACCAGGGATCGAACCCGTGCCCCCTGCCATGGAAGTGCGAAGTCCTAACCACTGGACCACTAGGGAAGTCCCAAAGATTCCTTATGAATCTTAATTATCCCAGCAACTAGTATAGTACCCCACATACAGGAGACATTCAGTTGTTTATGTCCGTATTATAGGTTGAGACACTTTTTTTATTCATTCATTCATTCATCGGGGACCACCACGTGCCAAGCGCTCAAGATTTAGTGATGACTAAGATAGACAAGGTCACAGCCATCATGGAGCTTACATTACAGTGTGGGAGACAGAAAACAAATAAATAGGGTGATAAACAAAAGCAAGTAAATAAACAAACAAGATAATTACAGAGATCATTGAGATCATTGCCATGAAGAACCTAAACAGACCGATGAGATAGAGCCTGTGGGGCAGGCGGGGTGTGGAGGGAGGCAGATCAGGAACATCTTCTCTGAGAAGATGACAGTTGAGCCGAGATCTGAAAGATGAGAAGAGCAGAGAGGAAAAGGGCCTGGCCTGTTCAAGGAACAAAGATGAGGCCGATTTTTTGCATAATAAGCAGGGCTGAGTGACATGAAATGAAGGTGGAACACTAGGCCCCAGTACATAGGACCTCACTAGAGTACAGTAAGGAGTTTAGATTTTTACTCTGAGCTAAAAGTCTTTGAAGTGTTTTAAGGAGGGGGGTTGCCTTAGTCAGAATAGAATCTTAAGACATTTACTCTAGTCCTATAAAGACTGGATTAAAGAGGAGCAAGAGATCAGGAACCAGATGAAGGGATGATTCCAGGATTGCAGGCCGGAGATGTTGCTTGCTTAGGCTGGGGGTAAGAGAGCAGAGGCAGGGGAAGCCCTCTGATAGGGGGCCTATCAGAGACGCCACTTGGAGTGCAAATTAGAAGGAGTTGGTTATGGATTGAATGTGTGTGGAACTAGAGGGACGTAATGGAAAATGTGGCAATCAAGGATGACCCTGAGGTTTTGGCTTGAGTGTCAAGGTAGAAATTGGTGGTGTTGACTGAATTGTATTGAATTGAATTGAATTGGTGAGGAAGTTTGGGGAATGGGTTCTGTTGGGGGGCCTGTGGGAGAGACTAGGAATCAAGGGTTCTGCTTTGGCTGGAGATGTATATTGGACATCCAAGAGGAGCTGTCAAGGATTAGGAAACAACTAAGTGATAGAAAAGGAAACTGAGGCTGAAAAATGGGTATGCAGGTACCAAGTGTTAGAACCCCACTAAGCTAAGCAGCCTCTTCTCCAGGATACGGCAGTTATCAATTATTTCCTTTAGTCAGAATTGGAAGATAAGTACAAAAGATCTGACAAGAGAAGGGTAAAAGAGACGGCAAAAGAACAGTTTTTGTTCTTTTAAGTTTGGGGAGGGGGGACAGTTTGCTTTTTTTCCCAGCACAATCTTTAGAAAAAGAAAGAAAAGTGAAACAAAACTTCTGTCCTGGGGTCTAGTTAAGAACATGCGCTCCGAGGCAGCTTGGGTTCAGAGACTATCTCTGTGGGTTATCCCTGTGTGACCTTGAAAATGTTCCCTCAAACCTTTGCCCCTTGGTTCCTGATATATAAAATATTTTAAAATGGGACCTACCCCCATGTGTCACCATGAGGGTGAGTTAATGTGTGTGGCAAGTGCTTCCAGCAAGACACACAGCAAGAGCTCACAGACCCTTAGCTCTAAACTGAGCTTCTGCAAGAAGCCCCAGCAATGCCTAACCATTTCCAGCTATCCAGATGAGCCAAGCTTTCTCTCCACTGGGTCTTTTCCCAGTTCTTCTCTAAATAGACATAGGTGTCCCTAAAAACCAACATGCTATGAAAAATTGTGCAATGAAAACCACAAGGCTTATGGGAAAATGGGGTTTAATGGCACAGCACTCAAAAACATCTTCAGTGACACATTAAAAAAATACAGGAATCAAGATTTTAAGGGACTTACCTGGTGGTCCAGTGGTTAAGACTCTGTGCTTGGGACTTCCCTGGTGGCGCAGTGGTTAAGAATCCGCCTGCTAATGCAGGGAACACGGGTTCGAGCCCTGGTCCAAGAAGATCCCACATGCCGTGGAGCAACTAAGCCCATGCACCCCAACTACTGAGCCTGCGCTCTAGAGCCCACGAGCCACAGCTACTGAAGCCCATGCGCCTAGAGCCTGTGCTCTGCAACAAGAGAAAGCCCGTGCACAACAATGAAGACCCAATGCAGACAAAAATAAATAAATAAATTTAAAAAAAAAAAAAAAAAAGACTCTGTGCTTCCAACGCACGGGGTGTGGGTTTGATCCCTGGTTGGGGAACTAAGATCCCACGTGTCACATGGCCAAAAAAAAAAAAAAAAAAAAAAGGATTTTAAATGTTTTTCCCTCAAAGGAGACTATCAAGAGAAGGAAAAGAACCCACAGAATTGGAGAAATTATTTGCAAATCATTTATCTGATAAGGGTCCAGTATCCAGAATAGATATAGAACATTTATAACTCAACAACGAAAAGACAAACAATCTAATTTAAAAATGGGCAAAGGACTTGAGTAGACATTTCTCCAAAGAAGAGATACAAATGGCCAACAGGTGTATTAAAAGACGCTCACCCTCATTAGTCATTAGAGAAATGCAAATCAACCATGATAAAATACCACTTCACACCCACTAGGATGGTCATAATTTTAAAAAGAAGGAAAGAAAAGAGAGAGAGAGAGAGATGGCCCGGAAATTCCACTCCAAAGTATATGTCCAAAAGCACTGAAAAACAAAAACTTGTACACAAATGTTCATAGCATCTCTAGTCACAATAACTGACATAATCCAAATGT
Organism: Eschrichtius robustus; assembly: GCF_028021215.1. Lineage (NCBI taxonomy): Eukaryota > Metazoa > Chordata > Mammalia > Artiodactyla > Eschrichtiidae > Eschrichtius > Eschrichtius robustus. Next base: position 61,113,064 of record NC_090829.1, on the reverse strand, counting down.
CCATCAACTGATGAATAGGTAAACAAAATGTGGTAAATCCATAATATGGAATATTATTCAGCCATAAAAGGAATGGAGGACTGATGCATGCTACAACAGGATGAACCTTGAAAACATTATGCTAGGGGCTTCCCTGGTGGCGCAGTGGTTGAGAATCTGCCTACCAATGCAGGGGACACGGGTTCGAGCCCTGGTCTGGGAAGATCCCACATGCCGTGGAGCAACTGGGCCCATGAGCCACAATTACTGAGCCTGCGCGTCTGGAGCCTGTGCTCCGCAACAAGAGAGGCCGCGATAGTGAGAGGCCCGCACACCACGATGGAGAGTGGCCCTCGCTTGCCACAACTAGAGAAAGCCCTCGTGCAGAAACGAAGACCCAACACAGCCATAAATAAAATAAATAAATAATATTTTTTAAAAAAAAGAAAGAAAATGCTCCCTATTTCACTTAAAAATTAATTAAAAAAAAAACATTATGCTAAGTGAAAGAAGTTGGATACAAAAAGCCACACATTGTATGATTCCATTTATACAAAATATCCAGAATAAGAATAGAAGAAGAGCTAACTATTGAGCTCTCACCACATGTCAGGTACTGTGCAAACACCTTTTACATGCATAAACTTATTTCGTCTTTATAAAAACTGTATGAGGTATGAACAGTTATTACCTCCCATTTTACATATTAGAAAATTGAGGCACAAACCTAGGATTTAAATCTGAAGAGTCTAGTTATAGAGTATACTCTTATAACCACTATATAACCATAAGTAAAGACATTCAGATTTTAATTAAAAAAAAGAAAAACGAAAACTTAGTGCTGGTTAATCATGTCTTGTCATTAAACTTGTGCTGTCCACACAAGCCACCTGTCTGCAACCACTGTCAGGACGAAGTCTTTTCTCCTTCTTTCAGCCTTGAATGCCTCTTTTTGGAGTATGACAGGCATGCGTTCCACACATGACTTGTTTGTGTCCTTTTTCTTTATCCATAAAATAGGCATAAATAGACCTATTTTGCAAGGGTGTATAAATATACAAAATGAACTATATAAAGCTCTATCTAGCACAATAGCTAGAACCTCACAGGCAAGAAATAAATTAGAATATGAACTGTTTTTCCTGTTGTGTCCATCTCTTTCCTACAGAGCTGGGTGTAGGTCCCCTTCTCTTTGCCAGCACAACGCACAGCACCTAGCAGGAGCCAGATAAATAGAGGATTTGCTTTGGTTGATGTTCGATCTATTTTTATACCATTTTTTCCTAATTGGAAAATTAGTGAATGTTCATTTTAAAACAAAAACTTAGCAGAAGACAAAAGCTGGGAAAATTTTAAGTTATCTTGACTATATTATTACATCTAGAAATAATATCATTTTTATATTTTAGCATTTATCTTTCCAGACTTACTTTTATGGATATTTATAATAATTCCAATATGGGATTATTCAAAACATATTCCTCTATGCAATGATTTTTCTTTATTTTTTTCTTTTTCTTTTTTTTTTTGGCCACACCACAGGCATGCAGGATCTTAGTTCCCCGACCAGGGATTGAACCCGTGTCCCCTGCAGTGGAAGCTTGGAGTCTTAACCACAAGACTGCCAGGGAAGTCTGAACAATGCTTTTTTCTTAAAAAAAAAAAAATACATACAGATGCACACACATATTTTTCATGTGAAGACATACATATTTACACCAAGTTTTTAAGTACTAATTATATTTTTTAAAACAAATTTTGTCTACAATATCTCCCTTTCTTATGGAACTAACATCCAACTGATTTATATTGAGTAATATATATTTTCAACATTTACTGAGAACCATTTATTGAACCAGCAATGGCTCCACACAGACCTCTGCCTCTGCCCTCGTGCCAAGGTAAACCTTCTTTACACCTTGTGATCTCAGACAGAGAGGGTGCAGCAAGATGCAAATATTGAAAAAAATTTAAATGAGCAGCCAACCCCCAAGCAAGTGCATCATATAAAGCAAATGTATGTGTCTGGTTTCATCTCTGACTCATTGATAGACGTGAGTACTGGGGAGCCAGGGTATTATTTAGCCTAGCAAAGTCCTGACCAATTTAGTCTATGTCCTAGTCTGCTACTGAATCTATTCTCACTCTTACAAAGGGTGAGAGGCAGGCTGGTGAGGTAGAAAAAGGATGGACTTCACATTTCTTGATTCCACTTACTTCCTAGCAGGGTGTCCTTGAACTAGTTGCTTAATTTCTCTGAGGCCCATTTCCTTATCAGTAAAATAGAGATAGGAATAACTATCTCATCAAGTTGTTAAGAGGATTAAATGAGATCTTTCTGGATCACAAATCCAGTAGAAGCCTGATTTACTGCTCAAAGGCCCCCAGGGCGCTCCTGTGCCTTCCCGGTAAAATGCAATCCCCTTGGGAAGCCTCTCCAGCCCACTTCTCACAGGCTCCCTCGCTCGCCAGCCACAGAATGCTACTTCCCGAGATACAGTCGTCCCTTCAATCCTTCACTCACCCAGCACATTTTTTTTGAGTCCCTGTTATGAGTGAGGCCTTGGATTAAATGTTAGTAATACACTGTGGAACCAGACTGACCTGAGGTCTGGTGAGGCCTCAAGGGAGTAAAGTGGCCATTACAGTCCTGTGCGCTGACTGATGCGAGAGGGAAGGGCAAGGTGCTCTAGCAGTGCATATGAAAGGCACCTTACCTAGACTTGAAAGGCCTTGGAAAGCTGTCTGAAGAAGTTGGATTGTATTTAGAGAGTGCCTCTAAAGGGATGTAGTGTGTGATCTTGCACAAATCACATCTCTGCATTTTTTTTTTTTGTAGGTGAGGTGTAAGGCTAGAAGAGGTCATATTTACCAAAAGGAATAGTCTTCATCCCTTTGGATATACTTTCCAAAGGTTTAGCAAATCTCCCTCCCAGCACATTCTCCATTCCCTTACAACCTTCTCATGAAAGAGCCTTTTGCTGTTCACAGCCCATGGGTGAAGTATCCCAGCAATGGGCTAGTAGAAAAGGGAGGTGCCCAGGGAAACTTTCCCTGAGAGCAACACAGGAATTTAGAAGAAGAAAGCAGGGGGCAGGGCAGGGGCAGGGGGATGATGGAATTTTTAAAAAATCACCATTCAGCAATCCAGACTGAGATAATTGATTCAGTCAAGGATCATAAACGGATGCTAAAACCATTAGATGAAAAGTTGAGAAACAGGATGCTCAAAAATCCCTTAAGTGCTCGCTTCGGCAGCACATATACTAAAATTGTAACGATACAGAGAAGATTAGCATGGCCCCTGAGCGAGGATGACATGCAAATTCGTGAACCATTCCATATTTTTATATGGAGATATATGTATACGTATAGCTGATTCACTTTGTTATACAGCAGCAACTAACACAACAATGTAAAGCAATTATACTCCAATAAAGAGGTTAAAAAAATTTTTTTTTAATTAAAAAAAAAAATCCCTTAAAATGGAAAGATCTGATGATCATCACCTTACCCAAATGATCAAACTCAGAGCTTTCCTCTGAAGCATTTGGCAGGGTTCTTCTCCCATGACTTTGATATTTCATTTCAAACTTTATTCTAAGTCTTCTTTTGCCTGTTTCTCAATACGTGTGTCTCTAGAGTTTAGTCTCCTGCCCTCTTTCCTTTTTATGCTACATGTTCTTCCTGGGCAAGCTCAGCCGCTCCCAAGATCTTAACCAAAAAGCTATTTGCTGATAACTACCGAATCTGTCTCCATTCCAGATCTCTTTCCACAGCTCTAAATTCATAGTCCAACTGCCTGCTGGCCTTCCTCACTGCGACTTCCTCAACTGCAACTTTCTTAGCACTTAACTTCTCCTCTTTTCCTGGCCTTATTCAGGAATATTTCTCATCTTGCATTCCTTAACTTAATTAATGACCTCATGATCAATCAGTTATCCAAGCCAGAAATCTGGTGTTCTTTCTTTATACATATTGTCAGCCAGGATATATTTATTATCTACTAATGGCAAGGTACCATGTTTATTGTTAGACATGCAATAGTGGCAAAACCAATTTCAAAACCTATTTACCAGAGGAAATAAACATCAATTAAATGATCATAAAAATATATGCATAATTATAAATTGAGATAAATATTTTGAGAAAAAAGAATAAGGAGCTGAGAAAATAAAACAGAGAACCTACCCCAGCTGAGGGGTAGGGTAGGAAAGGGGATAAGGAAATCAATTTCAGAAAATTCTTCTCTGAGAAAATATTTGAATTCAGATAAGAATCTGGAATTAACTAAGCAGGGGAGGGAAGAGGTGGGTGGATAAAGAGGTGGTGGTCTCTAGGAAGAGGGAAGGACACAAAAACCTGGAGGTGGCAATTTTGAAGAAGTGAGAGAATGATGGTACGGATGGAGCACAGAGAACAATAGGAAGAGTTCAAAACCAGGCTGGAGCAATCACTGGGGCCAAAACTTGCTGAGCACAGAAAACCATATATAGTGTTTTGAACGTTATCTTAAAAATAATGGGGGACTTCCCTGGTGGCACAGTGATTAAGAATCCGGCTGCCGATGCATGGGACACGGGTTCGATCCCCGGTCCCAGAAGATCCCACGTGCCGCAGAGCAGCTAAGCCCGTGCGCCACAACTACTGAGCCTGTGCTCTAGAGCCTGCGACCCACAACTACTGAGCCCGTGAGCCTAGAGCCTGTGCTCTGCAACGAGAAGCCACCACAACGAGAAGCCTGCTCACCCCAACGAAGAGTAGCCCGCGCAGCAACGAAGACCCAAAGCAGCCTAAATAAATAAATAGAAAAAAGCGAAGGCACTGAATAGTTTTTTTTAACAACTGATTATCAATTTATTAAAAATGTTGATTTAAGCATCTGCAATGGTGACTTCAACCTCGACTCCTGGCTCAATACCGATGGAAGTGATCTGCTTGACAATCTCAGAAGGACTGTGCAGGTCAGTGAGTCACTTGTGGATCCTCATCTGGAAACAATCCCAAGTCTTAGAACCTTCACCACAAGGAGTTTTCCTTGTAGTTATTCTGAGTCTTGGTAGGCATCCGAACCGGTCCTTTCGCTTTGAGATTCTTTTCCTTCTCGCCTCTGATCACGTCAGCACATACCCTCTGCAAAGACTTCAAGCTGCGGCTGGGGAGGGTGATTCTAATCCGGTGAATCGCCACCTCGGGCTTTCCGGTATCTTTAAAAGCCATAGCTGCGGACCGACTTGTTCCTCGGCGAGAGCGAACAGTGGTGAGTCAGGAGCAGGAGCGCGTGGCCCGAGGCTCCGCTGCAGCGGAGACCGCGTCTTCCTCCAAGAGAGCCATGGAACAGTTTTAAGCAGGGTCGGGTGGCGATGGCAGTGTTCTTTACAATAGGCAAAAGTGGAAACAACCCAAAATGTTTATCAATTGGCGAATGGGTAAATATAATGTGGCATATCCATACAATGGAGTATTTTCATCTATAAAAAGCAATCAGAACTGATACATGCTACAACATGGATGAAAACACATCCATGAATGCGTTTTCACACATGGATGCTCAAAGAAAGAAACCAGTCATTAAAAAAAAAAAAAAAATATATATATATATATATATATATATACATTATGATTTTTATAACCATAAAATGTCCAGAATAGACAAATCTATAGACAGAAAGTAATTAGTGTTTGCCTGGGTCTGGGGAAATGAGTGGTGGTTGGGCAATTATGCTAATAGGCGCAGGGTTTCTTTTGGGAATGAGAAAAAGATGTAAAATTAGATTCTGGTGATAGTTGTACAACTCTGTGAATATATTACAAACCATTGAAACGTACACTTTATTTTTTAATATTTTGAACAATTTCATTTTATTTATTTATCTTTTGCCCACGTGCTGCATGGCTTGCAGGATTTCAGTTCCCCGACCACGGATTAAACCCGGGCCACCGCAGTGGAAGCGCTGAGTCCTAACCACTAGACCACCAGGGAACTCCCTGAAACATACATTTTAAATGAGTGAATTGTATGGTACGTGAATTTTACCTCAATAAAACTGTTTTAAATTAGGAAAGAAAGAAACAGAGATTTAAGCCAGATGACAACATGTCATTTTTAAATAGATGTTACTCCTGTTCATTGATTCCAAGGTCCTCTTATTCAAGATATCAAGATAGCTTGGAAACTGGTCATCAGAAGTTCATTTGGTGTAGACAGAATCAAAACAAAAGGAATTTAATGGTTTTGAGTGTGGTCTCTCAAATCAGCTAAAGACAACATGATCAACTAGTGACTGATGTATTTATATATTTAACATCCTGAGAATGCTGTAGATACTCTGACAAAACTCTGAGGATTCAATTCATTCATTCATTCATTCATTCAACATCTGTTTATTGAGAACCTGTATGTAGTACTTAATAATGCATGCTTTAGGGACTTCCCTGGTGGTCCAGTGGGTAAGACTCCGCCCTCTCAATGCAGGGGGTCCAGGTTCCACCCCTGGTCCGGGAACTAGATCCCACAAGCATGCCACAGCTAAGAGTTTGCATGCCTCAACTAAGAAGTCTGCACGCCGCAGCAAAGATCCTGTGTGCCTCAACTAAGACCCAGCACAGCCAAAATAAATATTTTTTTTTAAAAAAATACATGCTTTAAACAGTAGTCATCTTTTTAAAATATTAAATTGACACCCACGGTCTGACTGACAAGAGCACTGAATATTAGAAGTAGAGGCTATTCCTTAAATCTGAATATAAGCTCTCCTAGTGCATGATTCAATTCTGGATAGTGGGAAGGTGGAAGCAGGAAACTGACATTTACTGAATGTCTACAATTTGTCAAGTACTGTGCTAAGTAATTAAAAAGTATGATCTCATTTAATCCTCACAATAACACTTTGAGGTGAGTATTATCTGCAGATGAATAAACTATTCAAAGAGGTTGTGTAACTTACCCAAAGTCATACAACCTGTAAGTTAGAGAGAAGATACTTGAAACGAGGTCTTCTGATTCTAAAAACAGCGTTTTGCTTTGTTTTGGGTTTGGTTTTGTGTCTGCTAGTTCCCAAGAGAACATTTTCATAAATTAATTAATTTATTCAACAAAGATTTATGTAGCATTACCATATGCCAGTCACTGTGCTGGACCCTACAGGTACGGAAAACAACCACTGACCTCATAGTGCTCACAGTCTAGCTAGGAAGACAAATCTTTTAACAAAGACAGCTTGAATCGTCAACATATTGTAAGATTCAACTGCCCTTATTGAATTTCACTGTGCTATGCAGTGTGTTGAATGCTTCTGCATTCAACAAGATCCCAGCCCCAACTTTCCTTCCCAACTGCATCTCCTGCCACTTCATCCAGGATCCTCTGTGCCAGACACACTGAAGTCTTCCCAGCAATGCCCTAACCCACTGCTCTTTCTTTTCACTTTCGTTCTCCCTCTACTTTTGTATATGCTTCCCTTTCTGCCTTTTCCTACCTCTTAGGAAAAATAGATTTCAAAAGTTCAAGAGAGTGAAGGACTTTGGTGTCATTCTGAATTAGCCTCTTTGTATCACAGTGGCAAGTTACTTAATCTCCCAGCTTCAGGACCCCATCTATAAACTGAGAATGATAATAACCACCTCATATGATATTTGTGAAGATTAGAGTGATAAACAAGCAGAGTGTTGGCACAAAGTAGTTTCAAAAATGATTCTCGAATATGAGAATGAAGACAAGAAATGCTATGCATTAATAAAGGAAGAAATCCTTGAGAGTCAGGGATGCTTCATGAAGAAGGTAAGACTTAAATTACTCCTTGAAAGATGAGTAGATTCTGAACAGTCACAATTGCAGGAGAGAGGCTGGATAAAGACTTGCTCTTTTTCTGTGTTTTAAATATTCTTTTATGAGATACACTGTAGAGCAGCACCAGGAACTGGCTGTAATAAGAAGGTTAAGCCTCCTTTCTTGAATAGTTAGTACACTGTATTCATAAGAATGTGGCGATTCTTCCACCCTTTTTACTCTCCTGACCCAAAAATGGCTTAAGAACTTCTCTAGTTATCCATCCACCAACTCAACTTCTGAGCCTGACTGCAGATACCTCCTCCACAGATGTCTCCTTTTTGCCGTAAGCTCACAACCATTCACTGATTCTTTTTAACAATTATTTATTGAGATGCATTAAAATCCTAAATTTTTGTTGAACTTTGACTCAGCAGTTACATTATTAGGAATTTATTCCAAGGAAATAGTCATAGTTGTACACAAATACCCAACTATAAGAATGTTTATCACAAAGACAAAAAGCCAGGGCTTCCCTGGTGGCGCAGTGGTTAAGAATCCACCTGCCAATGCAGGGGACACAGGTTCGAGCCCTGATCCAAGAAGACCCCACATGCCCCAGAGCAACAAAGCCCACGTGCCACAACTACTGAGCCTGTGCTCTAGAACCTGCGAGCCACAACTACTGAGCCCATGTACCACAACCACTGAGCCTGCGCGCCTAGAGCCCATGCTCTGCAACAAGAGAAGCCACCGCAATGAGAAGCCCGCACACCCCAGTGAAGAGTAGCCCCCGCTCGCCACAACTAGAGAAAGCCCGCACGCAGCAACGAAGACCCAATGCAGCCAAAAATAAATAAATAAATAAAATAAGTTTATAAAAAAAAAAAACAAAGACAAAAAGCTAGAGGCAATCTAAATGTCCAGCAATAGGGGATTAATTATATAAATCCTTGTAAATTCATGAAAGGTAATACCATACAGCCATTAGTGATGTATAAAAGAATATAGCATACATGTAAAAATACCGATGTGATTTCACACCAATATGTTAACAACGATTGTCTCTGGTGTGGCCTTATAAGTGTTTTATTTTTCTTTTCTATAATGAACACCTATTACTCCTGTATTAAGAAAGAATAGGTGGTTTTTTTGTTTTTTCCCAGAGCCACGTGGCTTGCAGGATCTCAGTTCCCTGACCAGGGACTGAACCGGGGCCATGGCAGTGAAAGCCTGCAATCCTAACCACTAGGCCACCAGGGAACTCCCTAGGTTTATTTTTTTAAGTTTATTGAGTTTGGTCTGTGGAATTTCATATTAAAGGGAAAAGGCAGAAAATTATGGGAAGAAGCCAAAAGAGATATGTGAGAAGTGCCATATCCATTTTTCTGTAATGTTTTTTAATTGGAGAAAGTGGCGAAAGATTAGCTCTCTTTCTTAAGAAAGTTACCTTTTCTCACCTTTCTCTTTTTTATCTTAATAAATGCTCAATAAATATTAGTAGTATTTTAGTAGAAAAAGTCAAACGTTTCACAAATATTACGATACAGTGGCAGAATTGTCACACTTTTCATCTGAATTGGAAAGTTGCTAAATTTTGAAGTAATTTCAAGGTCCTTTTTACGGCTTTGAAAACCGTGTTTCTTCAGACTAGGCGAAGGTAGACTTGAATGAAAAGCAGTTTTTTTTCTTCCTCTCTCTTTCTATCTTTCTTTCTGCTGAAAGATCTCAGAGCACTTATTATTTTAACAATTAATAAAAATTTTTTCTCTTTTTTTAAATGTTTTTGTTTATTTATTGTTTTTGGCTGCATTGGGTTTCGTTCCTGCGCACGGGCTTTCTCCAGTTGCAGCAAGCGGGGGCCACTCTTCCCTGCGGTGCGTGGGTTTCTCATTGCAGTGGCCTCTCCTGCTGCAGAGCATGGGCTCTAGGTGTGCGGGCTTCAGCAGTTGCAGCACGAGGGCTCAGCAGTTGTGGCTTGCAGGATTAGTTGCTCCGTGGCATGTGGGATCTTCCTGGACCAGAGATCGAACCAGTGTCCCCTGCATTGGCAGGCGGACTCCAAACCACTGTGCCACCAGGGAAGTCCCAATAAAAATTTTAAAATAAAATCATGTGAAAACTTCAAATAGAATCAAAAGTCATAAAGTAAAATTAAAAGATTTCTCTGCCCCTCCTTGCTAGGTCATCCATAATCACTTACCAAAAGTAACTTTGTGTTTCTTAAAAAAAAAATTTTTTTTTCACACACAAATGGGATCACATTACCTATACTGCTCTATAATTTATTATCTTGGCATATTTCTAGATTACATATAGGGTTTATTCACTTTTTTTGTTTCATATATACATAATTTTAATGCACTTTTTCATATTCAAGAAGTCAATGTTCCATCCAATTAATTAAACTAAATTAAAACTGAGAGATGATCACTCTCAACATCTTGGAATATCATCTTGCAATATCATTTCTGATTTCTTTCTGTGCCTGATACGTATGAGTCTTAGAAAAGCAACTACCATTTATTAAATACTACATATGTACTAAGTGCTTTACATATGTTATTTAACACAAGATAAAAATATTAGCTTCGCATTTTAGCAATGAGGAAACCAAAGTTCAGAGAGGTGAGAGACTTGTCCAAAGTCACATAGATGGTATGTGACACAGCCTGGATTCAAACCCAGATCAGTCTGACCCCAAAGACCATGTTCTCAACCAGGTAGACTGACTCACCACTAAACCATGTGCATGTATATGTATGAAAAAGGAACTATAGTATACATATGACTTGGTAACCTGTTTTTTTTCACTTGAAAGTATATCATAGACATTTTTATCACAATAAATTATAATTTCATCATCATTTCTAACGACTGCCTTGCCTTTCATTATATATAGAGGATCATAAAACATTGAATCCAATTCCCCATTGTTAGATACAGGATTGATTCCAATATTTTACTATTATAATAAAAACTAACATAAATATTCTTATTTGATGTATGTTTTAAAGCATTCTTTCATATAGAAAATGTCTTTAGTATGTATCCTTTACCTACTTCATGCAATAATTTCTTGTAGAACTTCAAAGCATTCTGCATTAAAATGAGTGCAAGGGACTTCCCTGGTGGCGCAGTGGTTAAGAATCCGCCTGCCAATGCAGGGGACACGGGTTCGAGCGCTGGCCCGGGAAGATCCCACATGCCGCGGAGCAACTAAGCGCATGCGTCACAACTACTGAGCCTGTACCCTAGAGCTCGCGTGCCACAACTACTGAAGCTCATGCGCCTAGAGCCCGTGCTCCGCAACAAGAGAAGCCACTGCAATGAGAAGCCCACACACCGCAACGAAGAATAGCCCCCACTCAAGGCAATTAGAGAAAGCCCACACGCAGCAACGAAGACCCAACGCAGCCAAAAAAAAAAAAAAAAAAAGTAGTCAATGAATATCTGATGAATAAGTAAATGAATAAATTATTAAAAAATAAACACGGGCTTCCCTGGTGGCGCAGTGGTTGAGAATCTGCCTGCCAATGCAGGGGACACGGGTTCGAGCCCTGGTCTGGGAAGATCCCACATGCCACGGAGTGACTGGGCCCGTGAGCCACAACTGCTGAGCCTGCGCGTCTGGAGCCTGTGCTCCGCAACAAGAGAGGCCGCGATGGTGAGAGGCCCGCGCACCGCGATGAAGAGTGGCCCCCGCTTGCCGCAACTAGAGAAAGCCCTAGCACAGAAACGAAGACCCAACATAGCAATCAATCAATCAATAAATCTTTAAAAATAAATAAATAAATAAATAAATAAAAAAGAATCCACCTGCCAATGCAGAGAACATGGTTCGAGCCCTGGTCCGGGAAGATCCCACATGCCGCAGAGCAACTAAGCCCGTGCGCCACAACTACTGAGCCTGAGTGCCACAACTACTGAGCCGGCACGCCTAGAGCCGGTGCTCCACAGCAAGAGAAGCCACCGTAATGAGAAGCCCGCGCACCACAACCAAGAGTAGCCCCCGCTCGCCGCACCTAGAGAAAGCCTGCACGCAGCAACAAAGACCCAACTCAGCCAAAAATAAATAAATTCATATTAAAAAAAAAAATGAGTGCAAGCTTCTCAAGAAATAATACATGTAAGAAAGCAAAAATAATTCCTTTTTGTTCTAATGCTTTACTTAGTTGACAACACTTAGTTTTTTCTTTTTTTGAATTTTTGAATTTTATTTTATTTTTTTATACAGCAGGTTCTTATTAGTTATCCATTACATACATATTAGTGTATATATGTCAATCCCAATCTCCCAATTCATCACACACACATACACCCTCACCACTCTCCCCCTTTGGTGTCCATACGTTTGTTCTCTACATCTGGACAACACTGAGTTTTAAGGGGAAATTGGAAACAATCTAAATGACTAGCAAACAATTTTTTTTTTTAAAGCTATTGCATTTTTCATTTAACTATTTATTTATTTATTTTTGGCTGCATTGGGTCTTTGTTGATGCACACAGGCTTTCTCTAGTTGTGGAGAGCAGGGGTTACTCTTCGTTGTGGTGTGTGGGCTTCTCATTGCAGTGGCTTCTCTTGTTGTGGAGCATGGGGTCTAGGCATGTGGGCTTCAGTAGTTGTGGCTCGCAGGCTCTAGAGCACAGGCTCAGTAGTTGTGGCGCACGGGTTTAGTTCCTCTGTGGCATGTGAGATCTTCCCGGACCAGGGCTCAAACCCGTGTCCCCTGCATTGGCAGGTGGATACTTAACACTGTGCCACCAGGGAAGTCCCAACAATCTATTATTATTTTTTTTTTTGGCTGTGTGGCTTGTGGGATCTTAGTTCCCTGACCAGGGATTGAATCCGGCCCTCAGCAGTGAAAGCGCAGAGTCCTAACCACTGGACTGCCAGGGAATTCCCACAAACAATTTTAATATAAAGTATAAATCTCCACTGTCTAATATGGCAACCACCAGCCACATATGGTTATTTAAATTTAAATTAAATAAAATTTAAAATTCAGTTCCTCAGTTTCACTAGCCATATTTTAAGTGTTCAGTTGCCCCATGGGACAAGTGACGACTATATTGGATGGGGTAGATATAGAACATTTCCATCATTACAGAAAATTCTATTGAAATGTGCTGATACAGACCACTCATACTATGAAATACTATACAATATTTTAAAGGCATTCAGAAGACCTATATATACTGACATGGAAGGATACAATTTTTTATTTGTTTTTAACTTTTTATGTAAGTGGTTATTGACTCATAGGGCCATGAGATTTTTATAATAATTATACAAGAATGTAGTCATGTGCAGTGTGAATTTTTTTAAATAACTAGATTTTTTTTAAAACATCCTATAAAATTAAATTTATAGAGTAGTGAAGGGACACAGTGAGGAGATGAGGTCACTTCAACTTAACTTATTGGGGAAAGTTTTCATGGAAGAGACAACACTGAGCTGTCTCAAAAAGTTAGCAAGTAAAGGGATACAAGGCAGAGAAAAGAGGAAACTTATCTATGGGGCTGAATGGAAGAGTAAAGCCACAGATGAGGATTTAAAGTCCAAAGTACTTTGACCAGTTTTACATTTGGGGAGTGTTACGAGAATTAAGTAACATAATATATAATGAAAGCACTTTGTAAACTATAAAGTACTGTCTAAACTAAAAAGATTGTTGTAGGAATCAAAAAGCACAATCTGTATGCTTTGAAAACTGGTGTGCTTTGAAAACAAAATACATGTAAGATAACCTTCTTTATATGAAAATAAATGAAATTACTGATAAATGCAATTACACAAATAACAAATGCCTATATAGCTTTACATATGCATTAAGACTGAATTAATAGACTATTTAGTTGTTTCATACATCTAAAGGGTCACTATTATAAATTGTATTCTCATAATTATGTGAAAAAAAAAGAAAAGCAAAAACATCTACCCAGAAATATCATTCTACCTCACGATGACTTCGTTTTTCTTTTGCATAAGCCTGGGTCTTTCAAATCATCCACAAGCAAATAGCTCCATTCTGTAGATGAGAAATTATAAAAGACCATGTAATCAGCTGACAAAGGAACTGAAAACAAGCCCAGAGGAAATGCATGGCTCTTCTTACAAAGTCACAATGTACTGTTCTGTTTGCCTCCCACTCTCAAAGTGTATATTCCTGACATTTCTTGTCTTATAATTGGACTTTATGAATGAGAGCTGTAGGATGCTGTCTGGTGAATGATCTGAAAAGGATATGCTGAAACACAGTGGAGGTGCTGCAAACACTGCATGTTAGGTTTTGTGTGGGAACTTGAATAAGAGGCATGAATTAGAAATTCAGAACCCCAAATTTTATTCTCTATAAAATAAGGGCTATTTTCTCAGTCCTTAATGGAGACTTTGAGTAGGTTTAGGTGACATATAATGTGGAAACCAAATGTATAGGCTTGGATTTCAGAATAGTCTGGAGTCCCATGGCTTCCCAGAGTTTACCCTTTACAAGTGCTCGGGCGAGAAAACAGGAGTTCAATAACTTTTCATCTTCTTTAATTTCGTTTCTGCATCCCAACTGCTGAGCTACTATTAAAACACATACTTATTAACATTTCTATAGCATGTTGTTCTTTCTAACGTGCATTCAATTTAATATCTCACGTGGTCCAGCTGATGAATACCACCAGTTACTCGAGAATTAGTTCACTGGGATTCTGGAAATAATCAGTCATATTCAGTAAACTTTTCCTGTGTGCCTACTATGTGCCACATGAGAACCAGCAGCTGGACAGTTTTATTCACATTCAGATGGGTCACAACAAGGATTCTCTTTTGTTGGCAAAAAACTGGGGGAAAAAAAAACATTTCCAAAGCAGGGCAGGCAGGAATCAAAAAGTAGGCTTGAAAAAATTCTCCAAGGAAACAGGCCATTATGTTAATGGTCTCTGTTTGTCTCTGGGTGGTAACATTGTGGGTTTTTTCCCTTCATTATGCTTTTTTTATACTTTCTAATTTTTTTCTACAATAGGCATATATAACATATAAACAGAAAATAATAAAGTAAAAATCTTAAAAGAAAAAGAGTCTCCAAAAGACTACACAAAACAAGGAAGAGATTCAAATGTAAATAAGTCCATTGATTGGTATAGTTGACTGCCAATCATATTGATGGACAGCATGACTCCAGCTACTTAATTGATTGTTTTTTCTAAATCAAGCATTGGGCCTCAGCCTTTGGTAAGAAGGAAGTAATACTATTCACCTTATGAAGGTATTAACTCTTCCTGGACTCTAGGACTTTGCCCTTCGGAAAGAAGAATTCATGCAACACCTCTCCCCCAAAGCCCTAAAATAACTTGAACTTTTCATCTGTTTTTATCAAAGGTAAGCATGAGACCCTAAGGAGAATAATATTGTATCGTGGATTAATATACGGCATTTACAGGTTAAAAACAACCACTGCATCAACAACAACAACAAAAAGTAGAAAATTCAGCCACTGCCTTTTGTTTT
Source organism: Eschrichtius robustus (assembly GCF_028021215.1). NCBI lineage: Eukaryota > Metazoa > Chordata > Mammalia > Artiodactyla > Eschrichtiidae > Eschrichtius > Eschrichtius robustus. The sequence goes on along the minus strand of NC_090829.1, from coordinate 61,097,814 downwards.
TACATTTGTGTGAACCTTTCTGCCATTAGAAATTTCTAGGCCCAGATAAGTTCTGGTTAGTGAGAAAATCAGAGGGAGCCCCCAGTGTATGAAAGGGTCATTCATCGAGGGCTGAGCACGAAAGACCTCGGTCCACAGTGAGTTATCCTGTGCACATACCCTCCAAGTACAGATGGCTCCCCGGGGCAGGAATGAAAGATGAAGAGAGAAACGGCCCTCCAGCGGAATACAGTATGTTAATTCACTTAGAAGGCACAAGGGTGTGTCTGCTTTACTGACTTTTCCGAAGGCACAGAATTTGGCCCTATTTCTAGTTATAGTAAATATGTTTGGTCCTTAAAATGTGCCTCTAAATTTCCCCCAAGTGAAGGCCATGGCTTATCACCAAATTCTAAGAGAGCTGCTTGCTGATTTGAAAACACTTGAGGCCACTTGGGTCTCAGAGACACTGGAGGCCCAGACGTCACCTTTGTCTTCACCCTCCCCCCAAAGCTCCCAAGAGCAGGCAAGGCCTTTCACTCATGAGTTCTGGCAGTTGGCTGAGGCCTCCCTGATGAGAAAAGAAAGGGGGGAAACTGTGCTGGGTGAGGTTGGCCTCTCCTAACGCTTATTAATAGAGAACATGTGGGCTGAGGCAGAGGCGGGGTCTGGGGTTGCTGAGTAAACAGGATGGGATGAGAAAGAGAATGATGCTTTTATATTCTTGTCTATTATAGATCCAGGGAGGCTCTTTAATGGAGATAAAAGGGAGAGACAGATTTAAAGGAGGTCGCTTCCAAAGCTAAACGTGCCAACCACTGATGTCTACTTTCCCATTTCCCATGAAAGGGAGCTGTGTGGTCAACCAGGATTGCTTACCAACCTGCTAACCAGATTTCACTAAAGTTTTCCTGATCTGTGGCTCTGTTACACCTCTATCATTTGAGAATTCTATTTTAGACCTTTCATTTATTTATTCATTCCGCTAATGTTAATTGAGTGCTACTATTGCCAGGCACTGTTTGGGGCACTGTGAACACAGCAGTGAACAAAACAGCCTTCGTGGACAGTCTAGAGAGAAAGGTGAGGAATAAAGAATTAGCATACACGAATGCAGACCGTGACACCAACCAGACGCAGGTGCCAGGGGAGCCAGGAGATACTAATCCAGACTTTGTCCGGGGAGGGGTGGTCAGGGAGCGCACCCCTGAAAAAGGAATCCATGACACCTGAATTGGGTCTGGAGTTAGCCAGCTGGAGGAGGGAGGGGAGGGCTTAAAGCTTGACAGGACAAGAACATTGCAAATGGGGGTAACAGCACCATTGCTTAAAAAAGTCATGTTCCTCTCAGGAATGAGAGAGAAGACGGAGGTACCCCAAGGACTTTAAGGAAGGATGCTATAGAAACTACATAAAAAGTATGCTGGTGTTCCAGAGAACACGCAGGTGAGATGCCACACTTAGAGGAGGAATGAGAAACAGGGCTGTTTGCATTTGAGACTTTTTTCCGCATGCTGACCTATTTTTTGACTCGAGCCCATAAATGCCTTTTTATAGAAAGGGAATTAAAGACTATGAGGCAGGCAGATATGTAAGGGAGTTTTTCCTTTCCTTATTGAAAAATGCTGATGTTTCTACAAATATACTGTTTAAAGTGTCTTCTTAAGTATGTTTGCCCCTGTGGTCTTAGAAGCAGCGTTGCTAAGATAAACGATCACATTTTAAATTTTGTGTTGACATCTGAATATCAGGAAGGTTTCTTACCATTAAAATTTAATTTTTAATACTATCTATGTATCTCTCTCTCTATATATATATATATCATATATACTGAGTATTTGGAAGATTGCTATATAAACTTGAATCTTCCCCAAAATCATAAAAAATACACAGGAAAGTATATATGATAAAGTTTTAACCACAAAAAACATAGCTAGTACTGGAGAACTGAACTGTTACAGATTTTTTTTTTTTATTTATCAATTTCATTTCAGACAATATAAAAGAATGAGAACTTTGTCAATATAAAAAAACCACTTTATTTCATGCCATTATTTCTTTTCAATCTGCTAGCTAAAAACATGTCCATATCAAGCTTTTGTTTCTTGATCCTTATTATAGTTTCCATAAAAATCATTAGAAATATACTGTCTCAAAAAGAGAAGCTGATTCCTCTCCTGTCCAAATTGTTAGTTTTCTGATTGACTTTGAAAACCAAAACTTTACTCTCTTTGAGGGAAAATAATCTATTTTTCTAGAGAATTTCAATCTGTCAGTCACTCTGATAGACGCATAGCTCCTACTGTATTATTTTTTGCTTCAGCTAACATATGTTAAAACAAAATCATTTTTTAAAACTGAAGACAATTCAACATTCTGATTAGCTCCAAAAGTTCTGTAGTCAACCAGCGACTGCCAAGTTTCCCCAGTGTAAGCCATTATCCTGACTCATTTTCTTCAAGGATCAAACAAGTGCGTGTGTGATCTGCCCCAGAAATAAGCGTTGCATCCAAACATTCTGTCTTAGCAAAGAAGTTCGAGCTGCTAAATTTGTAATGTGTATATCTTTCATTTTAAATCTCACAGAAAGATACTTTAGCTCCAAGACATGAGATGATTAAGAAGGGGAAAAAAAGTTCAGGAAGTCTTCACTTTTCATCATTTTTAGTCAATGATCCGTTTGTATGTTGGCCAAAAAGTATTGCTACAATGAATTACTATATGCAGGCAGAGGCTACAGTTTTCACTGATATTTCTTCTCGGGGACTAGAGAATTCAGTGCTTTGGTCAAAAGTATAGATTGAGTTTAGGTAGTTGGGGATATTTTTCAGCAATTCTTTTTCATGGAAATACTGCTATGAAAAATTATTTTGGTTTACGTTGAAACAAGTTATTGTGCACACCAAGTGTTATATAAGTCAGTCATCCAAAAGAACCAAGACATCTGGAAACATGGCCAAGGTCACTAAGTTGCTATCCTGAAGGTAGAAACCTGATTAAAATGTTAAACAAGGGACTTCACCGGTGGCTCAGTGGTTAAGAATCCGCCTGCCAATGCAAGGGACACGGGTTCGAACCCTGGTCCGGGAAGATCCCACATGCCACGGAGCAACAAAGCCCGTGCACCACACCTACTGAGCCTGAGCTCTAGAGCCCGAGAGCCACAACTACTGCAGCCGGCGTGCCTAGAGCCCGGGCTCCGCAGCAGAAGAAGCCACCGCAATGAGAAGCCAGTGCACCACAACAAAGAGTAGCCCCCGCTCACCGCAATTAGAGAAAGCCCGTGCGCAGCAACGAAGATCTAACACAGCCCAAAAAAAAAAAAAAAAAAAAGTTAAACAAGTCGGTGGAATAAAATGAGGGAACTAGCTTACTTGCTTGCTTTTTCTGCCTTCTTTCCTTCCTCCCTCCCTCCCTCCCTCCTTCCTTCCTTCCCCCCTCCTGTCTCTGTCACTCTCTCTCTTCTCCTTTCTCTCTTTTTTTAATCCAGATATCTTTAGCCTGAAGCCTGTTTGTTACATGTTTTTATGACTCATCGGCATTAAACCACACTTCTGTCAGCCAGAATAGTTATAGCATACCAATTATTTAAATTGTCAGAACCCTCAGGTAAAAATGCTTCAGTGGTCAAAAAGCAGCAAGTCTCTTCAGCATGTGAAGTTGCTTCTCCCCGGGGTTGAACTGGTCTTTCCTCTGAATCAGAGGGAAAAACACACTTCGACTTCGAGCTGGAGCTCCTTCCCTGCCATCTGGAAATGGACGTTCTGAAAGACAACATTGTCACTGACCCACCACTCCTTGGAGGTGAGCCAGGGCTTCAGGGAGACTGAGCAACAGGAAGAGGCAGACGCTAAGCCTCTGGTTCTCAAAAGTAGCCGCTCAGCAGAGTCACCTGGCAAGTTTTTTAAAACTGTTCAGATGCCTGGGTTCGATACAATGGCCTTGGTATTTTTAAAAGCAGCAAAGCTTGAGGATCACTGTAATAAAGTATATGAATTTCATATTAAGGCCTTAGATAAATTAAGGTTAAAAGAAACTCTCCCTCATCTGAGCTGGAAAATGAATCCAGCCCCCCCCCCACCGCAAAAAAAAGAGGAAACAGTTCTTACTACAGCATTCCTCATAATTATTCTGTGGTCATGGCCACCTATAAATCCATTAAGATTATTAATCAGTTTACTTGGCCCCTCTTCAGAAGCTCTATGTCAGAAACTTTACATCTAAGCAACTTCAAACCCCTGTCAGTACAAACACCTTGTTTCTTTGCTTCTCAGGCCTCCTTGCTAGAGAGGAATAGAAAACTAGGTTGCCAGGTACAATACTAGTGAGGTGTTCTTTTCAGAGGGGCAGCCCTTACCTAGGTCCAGCAATTGTGGTCTGGCAGGAATGTGGGCCCAGGGACTCCAGATCTTCCTATTTTTCAAGAGAAGCCAGAAATCTTTGTATTTATGTGAAGTCTTCCAGTTTCTACATGTTGGCAAGTAATTCAATTGTGAATAATCAAAACACATCTGCCGACCAAAATCAAGCTGCCAGTTCGCAACCTCTGGCCTGGAAGGCCTTTATCTCACCTTCATGTGGCTAACTCATACTCAGCTTTCAATACTCTCTTCTGGAGACAGTTCTTTTGAACTGCCCACACCCCCAGCCTGTCCTTTACCCCGGGTCTCTTCAGCATACCTCGCCTCCAAAGCTTATCTCCCTACAATGTATCTCTCTCCCCTAGTAACTATCCACCCCCTGAGGGCAGAGATAGTGCCTTAGTCTTTATTTTAGGAGTTAACTTTATTTTAGTATGTTAATCCCAAATTGGATTCTGACTCGGCAAACAAATGTTTATTAAATGCTTACTACGTGTACATATAAAAATTTAACAAATTCAAATTACGGTCCCTCTGAAATATACATGAAGAAAGTACACACTAGGAAAAGAAGTTTCCTTCTCCAAATAGATGCCTTTACCTTTGTGATTTGCATTTTCTCCCAGATCTAACTCCCTTGTAAGCATCCTCAGAACATCTCCAAATGGCACATTTATCCTTAGAGTCTTGCTTAGTGGTTAAGAGAGCAGCCTTGGAAAGCCAGTATGGGTTCAGATTTGGGCTCTGCCACCTGGGTGACCTTGGGAAAGTTACTTGACTTTCTAATTCTAAATTTCCCTGCAGTATTTAAACTAGGGGGAATAATAGAACCTGCCTTAAAGGGTTGTTGTGAGGATTAATTATGCCAACAACTACCTACTGTGCTGGGCCATTACTATTACCAATGATTGAACGCGGTGCCCTCCAAGAACCCTGCAGAGTAAGCATTAATATCCCCATTTTGTAGATGAGGGACCAATGAGACTCATGTCAACTGCCCAAGGTCACTCTTCTAGTACATCACAGAACTGGGATGTGAGCACAGACCTGCCACCAACCAAGCCCATTGCTTTTCCAGTTATATCAGAGAAAATTTAACCCAGTCTTCCCAAATGTTTACCAGATTGCCAGCACTTAAAACCCGCTCCCACACATTAAGCTAGCCCTGTTCACCGTAACAAGTACCCAAGTACAAGTAAATTTCTTTTATCATTATATTAATAATAATAAGAGCTGATTATTATTATTTTTATTACTGATTATTATTTTCAGATGAGAACATTGAAACCCAGAAAGTAAAGTCACTTGCCCAAGGACACAAAGTAGTGTTTAAGCCTAGACTCCAAAATCATTAAGGGTCATTAACCTCTCCGCCAGGCACTGGGATTTCCCAGATCAATACAATTTCATTAAAAAATAATAATAATAATAAAATTACAAACCCACTTACCAACTCCTTATTTCAATTCCATCAACTCATAAAAGAACGAACATGCTAACACAAAAACCATGGAGAGTTCATAATCTCTGAATAAAATAATTAAACACATTTAACTTTATGAAAAGTTCCAGACACTGTTTTAACTTTTCTGTGTGAACTGGTGGAAGCTTTGTCTCCACCCTTGCCTCCCTGCTGCGGTTTTCCCTTGTCCTTCCCCACCTGATCACCTGTAGCCCTTTCACTTCATCATTTCTTCTCTTTGACTCTATTCCTCCTACTTATTCCTTCCTTCAGAGCCAGGATGATTGCCCCATAATTAGGCCTGGAATCATCTGAACTGGGATTAGGAAACTCGAATGCCAGGGAGATAAGTGGGTTGGTCCAACCAAGGCAATGGGGAAACGGCCCAGCTGCCAGGACTTAGATGGTCCTGTGTGCAGAGCAAGTGGTCGTGGAGGGAGGCCATGGTGCACCACGGCACGCGATGCACAGTCCAGGAAAAGGGAGCATGAAAAAGGCCAGGAGGGGGGCAGCCCCACCTTCTTAACCCCTACACAGAGGAAGAGTCTGTGGCAAGAAGAAGGCCCAGTGACAAAGAATGTTCAAGTGCCCCTGCCAACCGACCCGCAGGGCGTCCTAAGTGGGTTCCTCCCACAGACTCCCCCAAATATCAATAGGTAGTTGTGCTTCATATGACTAGCACCCAGAAGGACATTTAACTTGCACTGTCTATTTTGGTGAGTTCTTCTACTGACATATTAGCAAACAAGGTTTCATTCTTTTGGGTGTGTGCAGGGCTGGGGGAAAGGGATAAACGAAGGAAGAGGGATTCACCAAATCAAACAAGAAGTCAAAACCTGCCACCTCCACCCCTTGTGTCAGGAAACGTGCACTTCTTTTATGCCCAATCTGTTCTGACCCTGTTTGACTTAGGTCAATGCAAGTATTGATAGCATGTGACCTGCTGAAGTTAATTCTACAGAACAGTGGAATTGAGTTAGCAAGGCCTCATCTTATTACCTTTTGATAACAAATTAATTTTTTTTCCCCCTCTCACAGTGAGTTCCTGACACTTTCAACTATTGGTGTTGCTAGTGAAAAGGGCTGAAGTAAAGATGCAACCAAGTGCATTTCCTAAAACTCTTTGGTGGGTTTAAGGACATTTTACTTCTTTTCATTGAATGTTTCCCTTTCCCTACTAACTAACTTAAAAGGATAAAACGTGTACATGGGGGCGTGGGCAGGATTTGACCTCTAAATTCAGGAGATGGCTTACTAATTCAATCATGCTTGCTATTAGATTCCAAGAGGCATTTGCCAACAGAAGGCTGATATTCTTTAAAAGCCATTCCTGAAATATCTCCTATGATATATTCGTAAGTAGAAAACAATTAGGAAGTAATATTCATTTTATCATCAGAATTTTGCTTGAAAAAATAAAACAAGCAAATATACGTAAATGCACACACAAGTAAAAAGATTAGAAGGAAATATACCAAACAGTTAGCAGTGGTTATCTTTGAACATTGAAATTAGGAGTAGTTTTATTTTCTTCTTTTTTGCCTGAGTCTACTTTATAATTTTTCTACTTTAATAAATATTTGTCTTTCATTAGGAAAAAGGGTGTGTGTGTGTGTTTTAAAGCTATTTTGTTTCTCCTAGAGAACTCCAGATTCCTCCCTGCATCCTGCATAGCTGGGTGTCAATTCCTCCCCATCCCTGCAAAAGACTGAAGATTTATTCTCTGAGAGTAAAACAGAGGGTTTCTGGGCTGGGGAGACCAGGCACATCTGAGGACAGAAGTGCTGTTGTCAGTCAAAAGGTGAAGATGCAGAGACACTCCACACGCCCACCACACCAGCACACATCCTGCCAGCGCTCTTTCTATGCTCAGATCCTGCCACGCCTTCACCCGATAACCAAAAGATGGAAGCATCTTCTCAGACAACCCCAAAGGGAAAAATCTAAAGATACTGACCCTAGAGTTTCCCCAGCTAGAAGGTTTAGCCACCTTGCCTCCTAGTGAACCTCTGTCTACAAACCCCCAACAGCTTAGATATGAGCAGACGGGCAAGACTGACAGACTGCTCAGAAAAGCCTCTAACATTAAAATAGTATAAAACTAAAGGGTGGAAAATAGGAATTTGAATCAAACAAAGATTATACATTGAGAAGAAAACTAAAAAAAAAGAAAAATCAATACTATCAGATAAAGCATAGCAATTATGAAACAAGGATAGAATTTTTTTTCATGAACATTCAGAAAACAAAAAAAGAATTACTGGAAATCAAAAATATGAAAAACACAGTAGGGTTGGAAGATAAAACTATTCCAGAAAATAAAGCAAAAAGACCTAAAGACAAAAGAAATAGAAAATAGGAAAGAAAAGATAGAGGTACCATATCCAAAGAATAGGAGTTCCAGAAAGAACAGATAAAATGGAAGGTAGGAACTTACAATGAAATAATTTTCATATTTTTCCTAGTAGAGAGAACAGGAGTTTTCAGATTCAAAAGGACTTACTGAGTATGCAGCAAAAAGGATGAAAACAATCCCACACTAAAGCATATTATAGAAAAATGGAACACCATTGGGACGAAGAAAGATCTTACAAGATTCTAAAGAGAAAAAAAAAACAGGTCACAGTAAAAGATCTTCAGATTTCTTGATAGCAACACTGGAAACTAGAAAGCAATGGAGTAAAGCCCTCAAAATTCTAAAGGAAAATGATTATTAATGTGGAATTTTATATCTACCCAAAACTTCACCATGTATGATGGTAGAAAAAAAGACATTTTCAGAACTACAAGTTTCCAAAACAGTTACCTCTCCTCCATACTTTCTCAGGAAGCTAGAGAGTTTGGTCAGTAAACCAGAGAGAGGAAGCCATGGATACAGGAAGCAGCATTTCACCCAGGGGAGTGGTGACAGGAATCCGCAGGGTGATAATGCTGTGAATCTACGAGGGAAACCAGTCCCAATGGGTGCGAATCACAACGCCCCCGGCAAGAATCTGTGCAGGGATAGAATTGGTAGAACATGTGATGTCTACACATCTCGAGGGAAGACAAATACCAAAGATTGAATTGATTAAAAGAAAACAAAACAAAACACATAGAAAATAAAGCAAATGAGAAGGTAAGATAATTATCAGGGAAAACAAAACTTGTACAGGAAAAAAAAAAAAGCGATATCATGGTTTACAAAATGACTCAGCTGTGAATAGTCATTGTAATGTAAACCCTAGTGCTGACCAAACAAAAATTAGAACATAATTAAATTGGGAGGAGAGGGGATGTGAAGGGTGGTATGTGAGTGAGTGGAGTGGGGGTAGGGGGAGAGGAAGCTTAACCTCATCTTCTAGGGTGGAAAGTTATTAGTTGGCACCTACAACTGAAAAAGCAGGAAGTTAGCAATTTAAGCATATTATATGGAAACATGGAGGTAAATATAAAATGCAGCAGCTGAGGGCTTCCCTGGTGGCGCAGTGGTTGAGAATCCGCCTGCCAATGCAGGGGACATGGGTTCAAGCCTTGGTCCAGGAAGATCCCACATGCCGCAGAGCAACTAAGCCCATGTACCACAACTACTGAGCCTGCACTCTAGAGCCCGCGAGCCACAGCTACTGACCCCACGTGCCACAACTACTGAGCCTGTGTGCCACAACTATTGAAGCCTGTGCACCTAGAGCCCGTGCTCCTCAACAGGAGAAGCCATCGCAATGAGAAGCCCGTGCACTGCAACGAAGAGTAGCCCCCGGTCGCCACAACTAGAGAAAGCCCGTGCACAGCAATGAAGACCCAATGCAGCCAAAAAAAAAAAAATGCAGCAGCTGATACATGAAAGTGATTCCCTCTGGGGAGAGGGAAGTGGGGGACCAGCAGGTAGAGAACTATTGCTTTTCCTTATAAACCGTATGAAACCATTGTATTCTATAAGCTATGGGCACGTATAACCTTGATACAAGAATAAAAACAAAAAAATAAAAATTTAAATGAGAAAGGTGGAACTGGTTTTACAGCTATACAGGTTTGGATTATAGCACTTCTCTAGATCTGACCATGCTTAACTTCCTTAACCTCTCTGAGCCTATTTATTTCCATCTGTAAAACCAGGACAGTAGTGGTTGTGAAGATTAAATGAGGTTTAATGTGTAAGGCTCTTTGTCCATATTGGACAATTACCATCAGCTCCCATGTCAAATGGCCAAGGATCCCACCTCTCATGTGGCCATCATAGGAGTCTAGCAGCCAGAGTCTTTCTGCCTTTAGAGCAGAGTTCTAATTACACCAGTGCCCAATTGTTTCAAGAGAGACTTTAGATCAATGTTTCTCAGTCAAGGTACAAACCGCTTTCAAAGGAGAAACAAAATAAAACACCAAACTCTTGGGGATCCAGCGCTGACGTGGATTATTTTTATTACAATGTTATTTAAATATCATTATTTGTGTATCTATTAACTCCTTCTATACATAGAACTTAAGCAACAGTAAAGTAAAAATAAATTTAAATGAAAACCAAATCACAAAAGCAGTAGAATTCAAATGAACACTAATATAATGTGACACTGGTGACATTTTGCTGAAACCGAATCACGGCTCTTTGAGAGCACCTGCTATCGCAGGTTCTCATGGGTCCTCACGACCAGGTCACTGGGTGCTGGGTGATGACCCAATTTCTCCCTGCTTTTCTGTGAATCCTTCCATAGCTGGCTGGAACTCTTCAGCCTTTGCATGGTATGTGTCTCTTATGTGATCTTTTCTTGTTAGCTGGGTACAATGAAAGTTAACACAATTTGGCACCAATTCAATCATAAACAGAAACTCAGGCTCAAAAATTGAGGAAAACCCTAAATTTAAAATCATCATGGGGCTTCCCCGGTGGCACAGTGGTTAAGAATCTGCCTGCCAATGCAGGGGACACGGGTTCGAGCCCTGGTCCGGGAAGATCCCACATGCCGCAGAGCAACTAAGCCTGTGCGCCACGACTACTGAGCCTGTGCTCTAGAGCCCAAGAGCCACAACTACTGAGCCCGCACGCCTAGAGCCCGTGCTCTGCAACAAGAGAAGCCACTGCAATGAGAAGCCCACGCACTGCAGCAAGAGTAGCCCCCGCTCGTCACAACTAGAGAAAGCCCGTGCACAGCAACGAAGACCCAACGCAGCCAAAAATAAATAAATAAAATAAAATAAATTTGTTAAAAATAATAATAATAATAAAATAAAATAAAATCATCATGGAGGGAATTCCCTGGCGGTCCAGTGGTTAGGACTCCACCCTCTCACTGCCGAGGGCCCGGGTTCAATCCCTGGTCCAGAAACTGGACCCACAAGCCAGAGTATGGCCACAAGCCATAGGGTGTGGCCAAAAAAAAAAAATCATCAAAGAAAGCTGGAAAATACTTGAAAAAAAATGTTTTTAATATTTATTTACTTATTTATTTTGTTGCACCGGGTCTTATTTGCAGTATGCATGTGGGATCTAGTTTCCTGACCAGGGATTGAACCCGGGCCCCCTGCATTGGGAGAGAGAGTCTTAACCGCTCCACCACCAGGGAAGTCCCCTGAAAATTCTTGAATGAAACTCCTTGGTGGTTAATTAAGGTCTCCTGGGAAGCCTTAACCCAAAGTCAAGGCTAAGGCCTTTGCAGTCAGCAGGTGCCGTCCTCCCTGCCCCCACCCCTCCCCTGCACAGTGCCCAGTCAAAACTGATGGTTTCATTATGCTTTTATCATACCCATGGGATATCTATTAAGCCCTCATAAAGATTTCCTTCTTTTTTTTTTTAATGTATTTATAACTACATTCATTACATTTAAAAAAAAATAAATTTATTTATTTTTGGCTGCATTGGGTCTTTGTTGCTGTGCGCGGGTTTTTCTCTGGTTGAGGCGAGCGGGGGCTACTCTTCATTGGGGTGCGTGGGCTTCTCATTGCGGTGGCTTCTCTCGTTGCAGAGCACAGGCTCTAGGCGTGTTGGCTTCAGTAGTTGTGGCACGCGGGCTCTGTAGTTGTGGCTCACGGGCTCTAGAGCGCAGGCTCAGTAGTTGTGCCACACGGGCTTAGTTGCTCCGTGGCATGTGGTATCTTCCCTGACTAGGGCTCGAACCTGTGTCCCCTGCATTGGCAGGCAGATTCTTAACCACTGCGCCACCAGGGAAGTCCAATTTCCTTCTTTCTATACCCAATTGTTCCTCATTCTATATTACCGGTTGTGATGTGTCCTTGGTTTACTTTCTATTTTTTAAAATTTGCTTCCTTTCTCAAAATATACATTACCATATTTATCTCATACACAGGACAAAAACCATGTTATCTGACTTGTCAGAGGACACAACTTCACCTTATAATGGAAAATATTTGCCGACTTCTTTGATTCTAAAAAAATGTGTATTTTATTAGAATTTAATACATAGGTTTCTGATGTATTCAAAACAAACTCAGTGAGGTACAAACTACTATGTATAAAATCAATACACTACAAGGATGTATTGTATAGTGCAGGAAATATAGCCAATATTTTATAACTTTAAATGGAGTATAATCTGTAAATATATTGAACCACTATATTGTATACCTGAAATGAATGTAATATTGTAAATCAACTATATTTCAATTAAAAAAAAAAAAACACAAACTCAGCCAAACTGTCCTTTTGTGGTATAACCTGTTATCCAAGGTTTTGGAGACCTTCCTAGGTGGTGCTGTCACAAGAAAAAAGGATACAGTATATTCAGACTTCCCCAGTCCAGCCTCTGTTCTTACCCCACAACCCAGGCCATTAGACAGAAGGATAACCTCAGGGCAGGCTGTGTCCTCTGGCCACCCACCTCCAGCCATGTGTGTTCTGTGCCAGGGACTGGGGTGAAATGTTCTTCACAGTTCAGGACTTCTCTTTTTTGCAATCATAGTTGTCCATAGAAGTTAGGACAGTTTGGGCAATCATGGCCATTTCAGGGGCTCCAGGTTGCTGCAATGAATAGAAGGAAGGCTCAAAGAAGTTGCCTCTGCTCATACCAAAAAGATCTAGGGCTACAGATTCCGTTGTTCACTAAATACTTATTAGACAATTGCCCTGTGAGCTTCAATGTTTCTGTTAGGCAATGTGAGGGATATAAAGATGAAGGAGACATCTACCCTGCCCTATAGAAGCACACTATCTAGAGGAGGGATAGACTCAAAAACAAATAATTGCAAAGCAGGGTGAGAAATGCTAAGACTGATATATAGCGCGCTATGGGAGCACAGGAAGGAGTATCTCAGCTTACCGGAAGGGAGTGACTTTGAGTTGGTCTTCAGGCTGAGTTAGAGTTCCTCAGCTTAACAAGGGTGGGTGGGGGAAGGAGTCCAGGCAGAGAATACCCGCACAGAGGCATAACAAAACTCGGCGCATGCAGGGAAGAGTAAGTAGGTCTGTATAGTAGATAAAAATAACCAGAAAAGACATCCTGGGGTAGATGATTAAATTTGGATTTTTCCTATCAGTTTTAATTTGGTGTGTGTGTGTGTGTGTGTGTGTGTGTGTGTGAGTGTGTTTTATGTGATATATATATATATATAAACATAAAAACATATAAAACATATATGTAACATATAACACATATATATAAATATATAACACATATATATGACAATATTTGTGTAAATAAAGCATTGTTCTAGATTTGGGGGGTATATAGAGAATTTTTTGCAGTGCTTCTTAAAAGAAAGATACACAAGGACTTCCCTGGTGGCACAGTGGTTAAGAATCTGCCTGCCAATGCAGGGGACACGGGTTCGAGCCCTGGTCTGGGAAGATCTCACATGCCGCAGAGCAACTAAGCCCCTGTGCCACAACTACTGAGCCTGTGCTCTAGAGCCCACGAGCCACAACTACTGAGCCTAGAGCCCATGCTCTGCAACAAGAGAAGTCACCACAATGAGAAGCCCACGCACCACAACGAAGAGTAGGCCCTGCTCGCCACAGCTAGAGAAAGCCCACGCACAGCAACAAAGACCCAACGCAGCCAAAAATAAATAAAATAAAATAAATAAATTTATAAAATAAAAAAAGAATCCGCCTGCCAATGCAGGGGACACGGGTTCGATCCCTGGTCTGGGAAGATCCCACGTGCTGCAGAGCAACTAAGCCTGAGCGCCACAACCACTGAGCCCGTGCTCTAGAGCCCACGAGCCACAACTACCAAGCCCACGTGCCACAACTACTGAAGCCCGCATGCCTAGAGCCCGTGCTCCGCAACAAGAGAAGCCACTGCAATGAGAAGCCCGTGCACCGCAACGAGGAGTAGCCCCCGCTCACCACAACTAGAGAAAGCCCGTGGGCAGCAACGAACACCCAACGCAGCCAAAAATTTAAAATAAATAAATAAAAGAAAGATACACAGAGCAAACAATAACTCATAGGAAGTAATTCTATAAGGAACCACAATAGTATCAGCGAAGTATTGCTTATGGTTTTTTGGATAGACTGCATGTCCTTCAAACAATTCCTTCATAGCTAATATTTCTATCAAGCAGGATAGAAATGGGCAAAAAGTGGTTGATTTCATAATCTTTGCAAATTCTTAAGTCTAAAGTTGATTTTCATGCCAACTGGTAAGCATTGAAGAGTTGTAATCGGTAAGCTGATAGAGTTAATATGTATAAATTTTAGGGCGGGAGTGGAAGGAAGAGCCGGGAGATCCATGAGGGGTCTATTAAATTGTCTAAGATGGAAAAGAAAAAGAAAAAAAAAAAGAAGACAGAATTGAATTAGGTAGTAATGGCAGATATGCAGGAGTCTACATATATTAAAGAGATAAAATTGATAAGCTTTGTGACTCAGTGAGAAGAAGTGAGAGGAATGAGATTTCTGGCTTGAGTATCTGGGTGAGCTTTAATTCCCTTTACTAGAATATTAAAGAACAGATTGAGAGAGGCAGGTTATGAGATGGGTTCTGGTAAAACTTGATGTTAAGACATGATGACAGATTAGATGTAATTCATCTTTTTCGTACAAGAAGAATAATACTGAGACAGTGATGGGACCGTACATCGCTACAGCCACATTATGAGGCAATATGGCAGAATCTAATATTAATATGCACACACCGCATAACCCATCAATTCCATTTCTCAGTATCAACCTCACTAGGAAGAATGTACAGGGATATGCATTGAAGCATTGTTTGTAATATAAAAAATTCAAGTTACTTAAACATCCTTTGATAGGGAAATGGTTAAATAAAACATGATAGTGTTTCCAGACTTGCTGAGTAATAAAATCACCTGGGATATTGATTGAAAATAATTTCTTCAACCCCCTTCCCAGTCCTACTATGGAAATAGACTCTCTTGGGGAGGGCCCTGAATATTTCTGGGTGATTTTTTACCATAAGGAAAGTTTACAAAAAGAGTTATGAAAAGTGTTTCCAAAACTATATTTAGAAACAAACAGGGCTTCCCTGGTGGGGCAGTGGTTAAGAATCCGCCTGCCAATGCAGGGGACACAGGTTCGAGCCGTGGCCCAGGAAGATCCCACATGTCACAGAGCAACTAGCCCGTGCACAACAACTACTGAGCCTACACACCACAACTACTGAAGCCCACTCGCCTAGAGCCCCTGCTCCGCAACAAGAGAAGCCACGACAATGAGAAGACTGCGCACTGCAAGGAAGAGTAACGCCCCCTCACCACAACTAATGAAAGCCCACGCACAGCAACGAAGACCCAACGCAGCCAAATAAATAAATAAATTTATTTTTAAAAAAAGAAACAAACAAATGCTAGGCAGGATTAAAAAAGAATGAGGGTAGATCTCTGTGAAGCAACTCACAGTAAGCTCCAAGATATATTGAGTGATAAATGCAAGGTGTAGAATGAAAGCACAGTATGATACCATTATGTAACCACAGACCCACACACAGAACAATATATTTCTAGAAGTAAATATGGGTTTGTGGGTAGTGATTTCAAAGGGAACTTCTGTAACGCTTGGACTTTTTTATGATCAAAAAGTATTTGTGGGGCTTCCCTGGTGGCACAGTGGTTAAGAATCCACCTACCAATGAAGGGGACACGGGTTCGAGCCCTGGTCCGGGAAGATCCCACATGCCGCGGAGCAACTAAGCCCGTGTGCCACAACTACTGAGCCTACGCACCACAACTACTGAAGCCCACACGCCTAGAGCCCCTGCTCTGCAACAAGAGATGCCACTGCAATGAGAAGCCTGCGCACCTCAAGGAAGAGTAGCCCCCGCTCGCCGCAACTAGAGAAAGCCCGCGTGCAGCAACGAAGACCCAACGCAGCCAAAAAATAAAATAAAATAAATAAAGTTTTTAAAAATGTATTTGTGTATTCTGCAATTAGAAGCAAATATTTACTGCTGGTGTGATTGAGGTGATGAAGATAGCCTATGCAAAATATGATTTGTCCTAGACCATATACACCCTGAAGCATATCCTGGGTAAATTTTATCTATGTAATAATTCATCAAATATTTGAAATTGTTCTCTACATACATTGAAGCGGGTTCAGTGCTTGGAGGGGGCAGGGCAAGGGAGGTGACAAGGATGGGGAAGAAGGGCCCAGAAATTCCCTGCTACTTCCATATATCTGCAGAGCTTTCAAGATTCAAATACTGTCTCAAGGATCCAGTTCCCACAACCTGATCTCATCTCTTTGTCTTCTAAACCCCACCCCAGTTCCTTCATCTGCTTACATATGCGGGTACAGGTCTCAGCCCTCTTCCCACACTACCTCCACTCCACTCCACTTTGTCTTTCCCCAAACCCGGCAGTGATCTGCATACGTAGCCCTCAGTACTCAATGATTGTTGAAGGAAATGCTTCCAGCTCTGCCTCAGAGGTCTGAGAATGGTCTTCTATTCTCCACTGTAATTACTGCTCAGTGGAAGTCACTTAGTCCTCTCTCCCCTCATGTTCTCACCCCATCTCTCCCTCCTCCTCACTGCTGTCTACAATTCTTGCAATAAGAAACATATGTTTTCATGACATAACTAAAGCTGAGTTTCAAAATTCAAACTCCCTCCATCTCCAGGTTGCCTCCCATCTTTCTCAGAGCACAGGATAGGCAGGAGGGGGAGGAGAGAGAATAAAAGGTGAGGGGCAGGGGTGGGGAATAGAAACTCTGTTGATTCCTTACAAAGGAAAAGCAGGCCAAAAAAGGGGGCTTTGTTCATACGTCTGCCGCATCAGTCACACACAACCACTCTCACTTCTGATCTCCACAGCTATCCTAATAAGAACAATCTTGACATGAGACAGCTTATTTCAAAGCCTTCCTCTTGAAGTCAGTCCACCCATGGAGATGGAGAACATCATCTGACGGTGTCGCCCTTCAATTATGTCATGAGTGTCTCGCTTGGAGGCAAGGCTGAGGACACTCTCCAAGAAGCTATCCATGTCTCCATGTGGTTCCAGACTAGCAGCCGCAACGACACAGACCAGCCATTGTTCTTTACACAAATCATATGCTCTGGAACGTCGTGTCTTTTGACATTAGTGCCATGACATCTCTACCCTAGCCTCCCCCCACAAACACATTGATTGTATTACTTATTTAAGTTATTTATCAGTTCAGGGCCTGGCAGGAAACATTTGGTACCTCAAATTGGGTAACTGAGGGAAAGGCAATGAAAGGACTGTTCGTAAACAATAAGAGATGGTCCCATACCTTGGTGCTTTCACCCCGAGAGAGGGAGGGCTCACTGATCCCAGGGAGAGAGAGCTGTGTGAAAAAGTTGCCCGACAGGGGCTGGGATCTTCCATCAGGGGAATACATACCCCAATCTTAGTCTTCTTCCTTCTGATTTCTTCCCTGTGTCCCTTGGCCAAAGTCTACTGGAAGCTGGAGGGCAAGGGAGCCCGTGGATGTGGTCCACAGCCAGTCAGTCCCTAGGTCATGAGCAGACGGAGGTGAGCGCAGGGTGAATCTGGAGGGGCAGATGGAGGGCGTCCAGCACAACTTCATTGTCTGCCTCTTGCTCAAGACACCGAGACCAGTGGCATTTGGGTGGACAGCACGGCCTTTCCGCCTATTCCCTCACCATTCTTAACCACGTGACAGTGCTATGCTCAAGACACGGGATGACATCCCTGCCCAAGTCTCAGACTTTGTGCCCGCCTTGTGCTTCCTCCTCTGCCTCGACTGCCCTCCCTCCCTTTCTTCTTGGAGAATTTCTACCCCAGTTTCAAGATGAGGCTCCAGTATTTCTCTTTGAAGCCTCGCCTGATTGTGTCCTCTTCACATGGGCTTCAGCGCTCATACCTTCCTAATACTGAAGCGCTGTGAGCGCATACTTTTTTTCAGGACTTTATTCATAGACATTTTCCCTGCTGCTATGATGAGCATGCCTCAGAGATGAAGCCTGCATCTCATCATTACTAACAACAACCACTATCATCATTTTCTGAGGACCTAATAGGTTCCTGGCCCAGGCCCTTTAATTCATGTTCTCAGTTCATTCTTTTGTCAGCAAAACAGACACTTTGTTTTTATCCAAGTTACCAGTGTAAAAACTGATGTTCAGCAAGATTGATCAGCTAGCACAACGTCACTCAGCTGGTAAGCAGTGGTCACTTAAGCTGCTAAACGGGGATTCAAACCCATGTCTCTCTAATTCCCAACCTGAAAGTTGAAACTGAAAATAACCACAGTGAACAATGCCCCTCAGCTTTGCATCCCCAGAGCTGGCCCAGGTCTGGATAACGCATGATTAGTGTCCAAGATATGTTTTTGGATAAACAACCGGAAGCATAACATGCTGACAGAAATCTTTTGACTACGTGTATATTTCTCCTGATACGAGCTGGCACACGCTCTTGACTTTCTTTAGTCTATCTCTAGGCTGATGGTTTATAGTCAAGTCCCATGCTGCTGATAAACTTTGTCTTGACTATGTTTAAGTGCTTTTTCAGGACAGAATCACCAGCAAACAGAATCCCTCAGAAGACTAAGGTATTGGCTTTGCTCCTAGACTCCAGAGTTAGAAAGTTTTCCCCAGGACTGGAACAACTGTGTATCAGGAACTTCTAAGCAACATGTCCTTGTATTTCTATATATCATCTGTGAGAGTGGAGCTGAAGGAGAATATTTTTAAAATTGATCCTGTTGTAATAGTAACAGCCACAGTAGATTGGGTACTTACTGTGTGCCCAACTCAATGCTTGGTGCTTTACATACATTATTCCTGATTTTTTAGCAGTCCTGAAAGGTAGGTCTTACTATCCCCATTTTACAGAACAGGAAACTGATGCTCAGTGAGCCTAAGTTACTTGTCCAAGGCGTCCCACACACACATAATATCTGATTCCAAATTCATGCCTACATTTGCATGGCTTTACCCTGACTAGAGAAAGAAAGAAATTAAACACCATCAGCTATAACAGAACCAACATTATCATGAGAATAATCCCTTAGAAACTTGGAAATTCTATGGCTAATCAAAGTAATTCTAATTGTCAAATATAATTACAATACACAATGTCTCAGAATCTTTAAATAACACTGTTTTCACATAATTACTTCATTTAAACTTTCCTTATACATCTTTGCAAAATAAAGTAGGTAAGAGCAGTATTATGATCCCATTTATGGATAAGGAGATTAAAGCTCAGGGAAACTAAGCAGCGGGTAGCCAAGGGATTGGAACACAGGCCTCTTAACTTTCTAACCTAGTAAACTTAAATGCAAAAGCATTTTTACTGTGAGTTTTTCGAACTCGAAAGCTGAAAGTCTGCCACCTACAGAACTGCTTGTTTCTAAAGGGTTGGCTCTTGCCCACTCCCTCTTCCTCATCCGCCCCTCCCCATTGTCACCTTTTTTCCTTATTATTTTCATTAGTTGCACAAATATTATAACAAGAATAAGGGAAATAATTAGAAGAAAGTTGTTCATAATTTCAGTACCCCAACATACTAATTATTTTTAGGTTTCTGTTATTGCTGTGTAGTCCTTATCCAAATATTACAAAAAAGCACACACACAAAAATAAATATTCCAGCCCCTCTGGGGCAGTGGTCCCTAACCTTTTTGGCACCAGGGACCGGTTTCATGGAAGACAATTTTTCCACGGACGGTGGGAGGGGTGGGGTGGTGTGCTGGTTCAGGTGGTAATGCGAGCCATGCGGAGCGATGGGGAGCGGCAGGTGAAGCTTCACTCGCTCACCCGCCGCTCACCTCCTGCTGTGCAGCCCAGTTCCTAACAGGAGTTGGGGACCCCTCCACTAGCGGACTTCCCTGGCTGTGCTTCTAATGTAGGGGGCATGGGTTTGATCCCTGGTCAGGGAACTAAGATCCCGAATGCCACGCCGGGCAGCCAAAAAAAATTTTTTTAATTAAAAAAAAAAAAAAAGCTCCTCTAGGAAATTTTGAAACTTGGTGTCCACAAGCTCATGCTTCACAGAATCCAGACAGAGCCTTGCACGTAGTTTCCTCTGAGATGGCACAGATCTCCATATCACGAACCAGGGAGCTAGAAAGAAGAGATAGAAATGAGCAAAAGACTTACTTACTCAAAGTTAGCGAGCATTCTTCAAAAGACTTTTAAAAGAGCCACCACTACCACATCCAAATTCTGATTGTGACAATCATTCCTCAACAGGAAGCAGTGCCTGGTTCTCTGAGGTAAAACCTTCCTTTGAATGTTTTCTTAATCAGAGTGATATTGACCAAAATGTTAACAGTGGTTATCTCTGGATGGCGAGATTACAAGTGATGTTTATTTTCTTCATGATTCTTTTTTGCATTTTCTGCGTTTTCTGCAGTGAACATGTACTATGTTTTTAGTAAGATTAAAATGAATAATAATACTGACGCTGAATAAGATGCGAAGCTGATCTAAAGAAAAGAGTCTATAAAAATTAGAGTCAAGGGTATAGATCACATAGTCCCTACCAGTGGAGGGTCAAACAGCCCCTCCCTCAGATCAGAGAGCCTAGAACACAGGAAGTACGATTTCTAGTCCAGTTCTCTTTCTAATATAACATCTGCTAACAAGCTTGGGGTTTTTTTTTTGTTTGCATTTTGGTTTTTGTTTTTTTTGTTGTTGTTGTTTTTTGTTTTTGTTCCTTAACCATTTGTCAACGGAGAAGATTCGATTCTGAGAACATATTATGGATTTTCTGTAGCAATGGTTCAATATAATTTTGTAGACAATAACACCCATAGAAATGTGTGGGAGCTTTGTTGTCAAGTCCCGTAGTGTTTTAATAAAGGTACATGTCATTTTTCTTCAGCTAAATTTCAGCTAGAAATAATATTAGATGAGTTCTCATTGCCATTCATTCCATAGCCTTTCTGCAATTTGGACACCTTAATGATTTCATGCAAAATTCACTGTCTAAAGAGTCTTGGTGGCTTCTGTCTGATCCTGGTTTTTCCTTTTGATGCGGATTACTTACACGCATCCATCATGGTAAAAACAGCAGAGTTTGGGCAAACACTGCTCTCTCAGACCCCTGCTCCCTTTTAGGCCTGGAGATCCTTCATCTAACCCAGTTCCATTCTTGTGCCTCTTCCCGCTGACTTCCCCAGTGCCATTTTTATTAAAGCTCCAGCTCATCCCACATTCAGCTGCATGACTTCTTACAGGCTTCAGAATAAATCACCACGTTGCTCCGATCTTGGCTTCTCTGCCCTCGGCTTTCAATTAAATTTAGAATTGACTTTAAAGGTACAACCTCAATGTACATGGTTGAAAATGACCTTGTTTCCCCTTTCCCACCACCTGCGACTTCCTGCGCGGGGCTCTTATACTCCAGCTCCTGGTTCAAAAAGTAGAAACAGGAATTTGCTACATGCTCCTGTGGCAAACTATAAGTCTCAAGCTGTTTAAAGTCTTTAAAGTCCCATCCAAAAGGTAAAGTACACTCTGCAGAGAGAAATCTGGGGGCCTGAATCTCTGGCTGCCTGTGTTCAGGAAGAGACACAGAAGGAGAGGAAGAAGAAGAGAAGAAAAAAAAAAATCTTTGAGCTAAACACTTAATTTGTTTAATTTCTACAGTTTACATTCAGGATGATTAGTCTATTTATAATATGCATCACTATTAAAGTAATTATGTTAAGTTAATATAAATGATCTATGACAAGATTACAAGGACACCAAAGCAGACTTGAACATCAAAACTGACTTTCATCTTTTGTCTTGTCATTTGGCTTTCCACTCTTAGCAAGGAACAGAACATAGTAAGCTGCAGATTTGGGCTATTTAGAATTGGGCGTGCTCCTGCCAATTTCTCCCTCCTCCCTTTGGAAGTCTTTACCAATCCGAACGAATGAACTAGAAAACCTTCTTCCTCAGTTCAAAGCCATTAATATTTTAAGACACTGAAGTTGTATCTAAAAGCAATAAGGTCCCTCCCAATTCAGAAGAGAAGGGAAGAATGATTTGATTGCCTGAAAAAAAAAGATAAAACAAGGTCCAGTATGTGAAGAGGATGTGTAAGTTGAAAGCGCTCTACAAGTGTAACAGGCCAATTTATTAACTCGACCATCAATTAGTTACTGAGTATCTACTTTGCATCAGGTTCCAAGGAGGCTGTACAGTGTTTAAAGAGTTTGAACCTTAGTTTTCTCACTCTAAAATGGAAATAGAAACCCTTTATTTCAGGGTGTGTGATAATTAAGTGAAAGAATAAATATAAATCACTTAAAACCAGTTCTTAGCACATAATAAATATTGAATGAATAGCCTTAGATAAAAATGTGAAAGAAGTATTCCCAAATACTAAGGGATTTGCAGCCTAATGAATTATTATTCAAAACTTCTGGGACTTCCCTGGTGGTGCAGTGGTTAAGAATCCGCCTGCCAATGCAGGGGACATGGGTTCGAGCCCTGGTCTGGGAAGATCCCACATGCCATGGAGCAACTAAGCCCGTGTGCCACAACTACTGAGCCCACGTGCTGCAACTACTGAAGCCCGCATGCCTAGAGCCCGTGCTCCTCGACAAGAGAAGCCACCGCAATGAGAAGCCCGTGCACTGGAATGAAGGGGAGCCCCCACTCGCCACAACTAGAGAAAGCCCGCGTGCAGCAACGAAGACCCAACGCAGCCAAAAAATAAAAATTAATTAATTAATTAATTTAAAAAACAAAACAAAATTTCTGCCTGTTGCATTTGACCCTAAAATTTGGGAAACTTCGAAGATTAGCCATGCAAATCTCAGATCAAAATACTTTCCTACTGATTGCCCTTTAGAAAGATTTACTAAAATTTGTGGGTGCTTTGCCAAATAAGGAAGAGAGGGAAAAGGAATTAACACTTACTAACTCACTAAGTGTGAGATCTTAATGATTTTGCATCTTTTTTCTCACTGAAATCTTATTAAATCCCAATTAATAGACAGGCATGAATAGTCTCATGTCCTAGATGGGGATACTAAGTCTCAAGGAGAATCAGTAACCTCCCCATGGTCACAGAGTGAGGAGGGAGAAGATAGAATTCAAACTAGGTGATGGGATTTCAGAGCCCATGCTCTTGGTTACATCATCAGCTGCCCCCTCCACCCTAGGTCCCAGGGTGAAAGATCTTTAATCCTTATCTGAAAACACAAGAGATATTTGGGATCTTAAAGTAGAAGGGGAAATTTTGAAGAAGAAAAATGTTGCAATAATTAATTTCTTGCTCAATCTTCTGAATAGTAGTATTATAGTGAGATTCCTTCCTTTCCATTTAAACTCTCCAAGGTAGAACCTTCCTTTTTCAGTTCTAAAAGATTACTGTTGACAGGGACATGTTTGAAGACTTTGATTTTCCTTTCCTTTCTTTCAGTAACACACTTTTTCTGGGGAAGGAAACCATAGAAAAGTTTAGAACTGTGACTGGAAAAGTTAGAGAAGAGGTTACACCATACTGACCCTGTTTTGAAAGGCTACAGCCACCCCCTAGGTTAACTGATCTTTCCACACCAGCTCCGCAACCACTCTTCCTAAATGAACTTTTTGGACTCTCAGCCAGCCTTCCTCCCTGGACTGCAGGAACAATGGTGATGGCCAATACCAAGTTCAACCCAGGAGGCCAAGTGCCTAGAGAAGCTAAAGACTTCTCTGTTAGGCAGGCTAGGCAGGCCTCAATAGACAGCTCCTTAAGATTAAGGATGTTAAGGAGTTGGGTTCTTCTATTCCATGCCTACCCCCAACTATAGCACGGCTAGACCACAATTGGTCACAACCAGCTAATTAAACTGTCACTCCACAGAAGGCCAAATGGCCATGCATAAATAGAAATTTCTCCTTCTTACCTGCCCTGCAGTCTTCCTTCCTTTCCTTCTCTGTCTCTTTTTTAGTTTCCAGAAATAATTGTTCTTTTTCTAGTGCCTAAAAAGAAAGCACCCCACAGTTCATCTTACTTGGCAGTAGCCTAAACAGCTTCTTCTCCTCTCAATATAGTCTTTAAAGTTCATGGATGAAAAAGACTGAAGGGTGAAAATACCATTCACCCTTCAAGGGTGTTAGCTACCGTTTAGCTAACAGAGAGTTTACAGTTATTTACCATTCCAGTAGTTGTGTGTGTGTATGTGTGTGTTTTAATATTCCAAACCTCAGAAATTGAAGCCATCATTTACTAGGGCATTTTGTTAATAGTCAAATATATATATTTATAATAAATTTCTGGGAATTTAATCATTTCTTTTATGTGTATATCATTTTCCTTTTCAAAGCACTTTCACATGTACCTGAGCTAGAGTTAAATTATTACACCCATTTTACAGATTGGGAAACTTGACTCAGGTGGACTAAGGGGCATACCAAGGTCACAGAGTTAATTAGTTGCAGCATCAGAATTAGAATCCTGGCTTTCTTCTTTATTGTGAGTTTTTGTTTTGTTTTGTTTTTGTACTCCACTATATACAAGGTTTATATCCTAGTCTTTGAGATTTCCTCATGGAAAAAAAAGAAAGTGCTGTTCCACAAATTGTGCCTTGGAGGTTCTGTCAGGAACTGACTTTTAACTGGAATACACTGTTGGCATACCCTATTTAATATCACTTATGGCTCCAAGGCATTGAAAGACATTTTGTGGAGAAAAGACCTGAAATCACCTCTTAATACAATATAACCATGGAAAAGTTCTTTCACCTCTCTGAGTCAGTTTCTTCACCTGCAAAATGGCGACAGTACTGCCAATCTCATAGCGCTGGTACAAGGCTTAAATAAAGGGCATTTGTAAAGCACTCTGCCAGTAGATTGTAGTGTTAGAGTTCTTTCTCTTGAAAAAGTGCTGCCAGAGTAACAGAGTTAGGAGAGTGGTTAAGGAAATCTGGTGTGCTAGGATTCCCTCACCCTCCTTGAGGACACTCCACTTGCAGACCACAGCTCCCTCCCAAACTGTAAAACTCAGATAGGAGGAAGGATAGATAGGTAAAGGCCAGATCATGTGAAGCCCTGCAGGCCACGGGATGGAGTTGGGAGTGGCCTGATCCAAAAGCAGTTTGAGGTTCTCCTTTCTGTTCCTCCAAGTCACCAAGCTTGTTCCTACCTCGGGGCCTTTGCATTTCCTGTTTCCTCATTTGAACCTCAGATGATCACTCCCTCACTGCATTCAATGCCACTCCTTCAAGGAAGCTATCTCTATCAGAGCTTATTAAAATACCATCTTGTGGAGATATATGTATACGTATAGCTGATTCACTTTTTTGTACAGCAGAAACTAACAGAACATTGTAAAGCAATTATACTCCAATAAAGATGCTAAATAAATAATAATAAAATAAAATAACATCTTCCCACCTACTAGTCACTCTTCAAGCCCCTAACCCCTTATCTTAATTGCATTTTTCCTCAACACTTACCAATACCTGAAATTATATTGCATATTTATTTAATTGTTGTCTATCTCTTCTGCTAGAAAGTGAGCTCCGTAAAGACAGGGACCTCATTCACTCTGCTTCCCCAGTACCTAGAGGAGTAAATGATTAGTCTTAGGTGTTTAATAAATAATGAATAAATGAACGTGATATTGTTCTTTAAACATTGACACATTTCACTTAGAATAATGTTCCAAGGTCAAGAGAGCTGGGAAAACTTTAAAATGTAAACCTGATCTTGTCATCAGTCTGCCCTCTTCTTCAATGGCTGCCATTGCCCTGGGCAATACTTAAACAGCTCCACTCTGAAGGACCCTCAGAATCTCTTCAGAGCTCTTGCTGTTCCTTAAGCATCATCTCCTGTTCCCCATATAATGATTCATAACACCTTGTTTCACTCTCAGAAGTGTCCTGGTCTGAGTAATGATATATATGGTCATCCTACCTGTATATCCTTTTCTGCAAGGCCTTCACTCCAACCAAACCCATAGAACCAGCAGGTCTCCAAACAGCAGAGGCTCTTTCATATCTTTCTTTGAGCAATTTTCCTTCAGCCAAGGATATCCTTCATTCTTCCTGTTGCCGGTTCTAATATCAGCTCCTCTAGAAAGGCTTTCCCAGAATTTTCCTCCAGCCTAATTTAGATTAGGCAAACCCTCCAGGGCTACTTTGGAATTGCCTGAGGAGCTTTTTGAAAATACAGATTTCTGGGCCACCTGGATGGGTGGGGCCCAGGAAGTCTGTTTGCCCCGCCTAACTGTCCCTACAACATCTCTGCATACTTCCACAGGTATCTCTGTTATGACCAATTTACCCATCTGTTTCCTTCATGGGACTATAAAATCCTTGAGCGCAGGACCCATGACCCTCAACTTCAGTGTATTTCCACTGACTGAAACAGGCAGTCAGTAGAGGATACATCAACACATGAATAATAATGGCAAACATTTACAGAGCCCTTACTATGGAGCAGGCACTGTTCTATGTGGTTTTTGTGTCTTAACTCATTATTTCAGAAAAAATTTTAACCTTTAGGGTTATAATAGCCTGAATGACAAAAGATATTAGGGACATTAAGGTACTAAGAATTATCTCTGGAAAGTGCAAAGGGTGGCATCCAAATTAATTTTTTTTAAGTAAACATTTATCTTAAGACAATACCTCTTGAAAGTCTTCTGCAGTCCTATGCACACTGAGGAGTGTTGATCATTTTCTGGGTGAGCACCTAGTGTGCCTTGCAGGAGGACTTTTTAAAGATAACCAGAAATACCTAGGACTTCATCCCTACTGCCGAACTTCCTGATTGTTTTGTGCTTGGTCATCAGATGCACCTTCCAGTGTCTTATCTTCTTTTTTTTTTTTTTTCTTTTTTTAATAAATCTATTTATTTAATTAATTTTGGCTGCTTTGGGTCTTCATTGCTGTGCGCAGGCTTTCTCTAGTTGCTGTGAGCGGGAGCTACTCTTCGTTGCGGTGCACGGGCCTCTCTTGTTATGGAGCATGGGCTCTAGGCGTGCGACTTCAGTAGTTGTGGCACATGGGCTCAATAGTTGTGGCTCTCGGGCTCTAGAGCACAGGCTCAGTAGTTGTGGCGCATGGACTTAGCTGCTCCGCGGCACGTGGGATCTTCCCGGACAAGGGCTCGAACCCGTGTCCCCTGCATTGGCAGGCAGATTCTTAACCACTGTGCCACCAGGGAAGTCCCGGTGTTTTATCTTCTATCTCAGACCTCTTTAACAAAACAGCTTCCACAATGCTGGGAAAGAGAACAAAGGTTCTGCTTTGCTCTATCAGTCAACACACTTCAGCTCCAAAATTTAGCATTCTCTGTGGATATCCTATAAAATTAAGGAGAGCTTATGAAGGACCTGTGACCCACAAAGAGCTTAATGCATTTTAAATGTACAATTCTAGTAACAGTGTCAGATTATGGATTTCCAAATGGCAGCCACAATCATGATTTAGAACAGATGGTCAAACCACAGGCAACAGAATCAACAGAATTTTCTGCCATTCCCAAGAGGCTAACAGAATCCAAGAGAAGTATCTGACATCACCTAAATTGGTAAACAGCTCAAAACGATCTTAATTAACAGTTTGCTGGAGCACTTAATGACAAAGAGCATGCCTCAGTAGAAATTGGTATTCTTAGGCAGTGTTCGTAGATTATTAACCACATAGGAAGATGGTCTAAAGCCCTGGGAAAAACAGTCAAAATTAGGAATTAGGAGATGTTAGTTTTGGTCCAAGCTCTGACACTGGGTGACCTTGGTCAGTAGTTTGAACTTTCTGAACCTATTTCCTTGTCTATAAAAGAATGTCTAAGTTACCTTCTCTAAGCTTTAAATGTATACCCAAAGCAATAGGGAATGGGAAGGACTTTAACCATAAATGAGCAAAGTAAGAATCACGTAAACATTTTAGATTATAATAAAGTAAAATTCATCTTTCAATATGCAAAGAGGCTACAGTAGGTGAAAGTTAACTACTATGATTCATTTTGCTACCAGAGTTACTATGGCAGAGGATATTATTTTTCTAGAAATATTAATGCTCGCAGCAGAGCAAACCATAGTGCCTATGGGTAAGGAGGCTTTCTTAAATCAACAAAATCACGTAACGTTGTCAGTTAAGAAATGTTGGACTATTTTTTATATAGTCTTCTTTGGTTCTCCGTGTTGTCAGTCTTCTGGAATAGGCTTTGAAAAGAATGGATAATCTTTTCAGCACTGCTTGTTATCCAGTGCAAGAAACTCTGATAAGGAAAGACTCCACAATGAGCCTCCGCAAGTAAGCAAAAAAAGTTCCAGCCTGAAATAACCCAGAACTAGTTAGGTCTAGATGCCAACAGGCAAATTTACTCTGTATTTTTTGCACCCTCCCTATGTTTCTTTGACAGAATTTTTTTTTTTAAGGACTGTGTTCGACTTTTCACGAAAAGTTATGTTAGGCGTGTATTTTGTGAAATTGATGGAAGAAGAGAGGAGAGAGTTTGAAGAGAAGGGACAGGGTAGGAGAAGGGGACAGAATTAAGCTCCTGGGAAGGAAGCCCACTGCTTCTCAAGTTACCATTTGTAAACCCTTTACCCGGTTCTGTTTGGGCTATTGTCCTGGGTAAATCATCCATTGAAAATCAAGCTCTTCAGCTCATTATATATTCTTCATTTGAGATGACCAGAACTATTTCCTGAAACCTGGTTTGGGTGCTAATTACCTGCTCAAACACCTTGTAAATACCTCCGTGGATTTGTCATAGGAAAATTTCACTTTTTTATTTTTCTTAAATTGAGCACACTTATTGCAAGTTCCCCTCTCAGCTTCCTAGGCGTGACACTACAAGCCGCCTAAGCAGAAGAGCCTTCTGCTGCTCTGGTTACTGTGAAGAGACTCTCACTTCTCCTCAGCTACCCTAAGGCATAGCTCGCAGCTCTGACTCAACTGTAGAGAAATGTTTACCGTGTATTTCTATACAGAGAAGTAAGCTGCTTTTACCTCCCCAGACCTCTCTCCCTCCCTCTGCAATGAGGCAAGAACCCCTTTTTACAAATACCCGAAGAACCTTGTACAAAAGAGACTTGCCCTCACAGACAGTTCTTTCTCTTTAGATTTTAAAATAACCGTTTCTGTCAGCCTTCATCCTCTCCTAACCCTCGGACAAAAACCCTCAAACTCATAGCATATGTCTTGCCATTGGGATAGGATGACATTTCTATCAATTTTGAAACTGAATAAAAAAATTATTTTACTGGGGAAGAAATGTTTATTCATTTATATATCTCTGATTGATTCAATACAAAATTGTGTTGCCTTTTCTTTCCTTCCCACATCTAAATAAATTTATGTCCAAAAGCTTGAATGTAGGTGTCATCTTCAAAAAAATTAAATGAAGCCAGAAAAACGTGGAACAAAACCACGCCAATAGAACCAATGTAAATCAATATTTTAAATACACGCACTTCAATCTTTTATCCCTGGAAAAGAACTGGAAGATTGGAAATACTGCATCCTGACTACGCAAGATTTTTTTTTTCCGCCTTTCCTTAAGAAAGCTGAAGGTGAAGGCTGTCTCTATGTGGCACTGTGGTATAAGTGACCGCTGTTGTGGAGGAGAAAAGCCCATGAAGCTTAAAAATTTTGCAAAGAGAAAACAATCCTCCTGCAGACCACAGTAAATAAAATAACAGCAGTGGGGTGATTTGCAACCATGTAACGGGGCTTTTGTCTGGGTCTATTTCTCTAGGCCTTGAGGGTTTCTGTGTTCCTTCTCGGCAGGATCTCAGTGTTGCGCCCCTCCATTACAAAGGCCCAGGGCTTGAGCCCCTCCTCCAACTGTTCACCCCCAATCTTGCCCATGCTGAGGCTTACTTACAGCAGACTGAAGAGTTTCAGTGGGGTGCAGGGCACTGCAATTTAGGATTTCTGCAGTACAGGGTGAATTTTCAAGAGTGTATCAGAGAGGGGAGCCAGACTTAAAAATAGCCTTTACTCATCCTATTAACCATTTCATTGCTGAACCGGTTTTTAAGGCCAGGCCAGCAGGGTTTGTTTTTGTCTAGCAAACACCAAAATTGCTACAGCTGCCTCTGACCAGTTGTATAAAGGCAACACTTCACTATGTCTTGGATAACAACTGAATAATTGTTCTGACTCGTTGCAGAAAGAACTATTAAAAAAATCATTGTATTCTTCTATACGCTGTGTTTGAAGGTGGGAAAGAAGGGAAGGGATTAGAGAAGCAGAGGGAAGAGGGCGAATGAAAGAAAGGAGAAGGAAAAGAGAAATCTTGGTGAATGGAGGAGTTGAAGCCTCTTGTTCTGATTTGTATTGATCTTATTTAAGCATGGGGAGAACTGATGAGTCTGTGATTATTTTAATGACCATGAAACCTGTGCATTCAAAGAGATAAATGAAGCTATGTAATCACCTTCTAAGTAATATCAAAGAACCATAAAGGGACTGGGGGAGGGGTGTCATTGTATAATAGTATTTACATCATACAGGGCACCACAGGCAAAGGTAAACCAGGGGTTGAAGTATTTCCAGGGAGACAAGAGCCTAAAATTCAATACTTTATGGCCCTGACCCAACTAAGTTATTGAAGCAATAATTGTTTCTATTTTGGTATTTTAGCAAGGAAAATGCTGTTTTTTGTTTTTGGGGTTTTTTTTTAGGTTTGTGAGTAGTTTGTACGGCAAGTAAAGCTTTGGAAGTGCAACAACACAGAATATACCAACGATGGGCAAATTGAGTCAGAGAGTGTGTACTAGGTGAAAGCTAATGGGAAAATATGCTCTAAATTTTATATAATAATGAAAACATACTTGGTTCGAACAAAAGACAAACTTCTGATTATCTTAAATAATATGACTTTCTTTTAATGTGACATTATAAAATTATATGACTGCTTGTCTAAGGGAAGATGTTAAGAAGTATGAGACGCTGACACTGCCCTTGAGATTAGCAGGAAAGAGAAGGCAAATACACACACACAGATGACTAGCAATGTGACAGTGTTTAATGTGAGTTGAAATTAACTGATTACGTCATTTGTGAATTTAATGAATGTTCACATTTAATAAGCTAGTGCAGCTAAAAGGAGAAGTCCCGACTCCGGACTCTGACAAACGTGGTTTTCAATCCTAGTTCTCCCGCGTAGTAGTTGTCTAACTCAAGAAAAATGATTTAATGTCTCTGGGCCTCGGTTTTCTCATCTGTAAAATGGGCATAACATCATCTGCCTCTTCAGGTTGCTGTGAGGATTAAATAAGATAATAAATGGAAAGCACATGGTTGTATTTGGGCAAGTACCCAATCAAAATAGCTATTATCATTCATCCCATTACTCTAAAAAGGTGACAGAAAGTCTTAAGGAAATTAGGAACCCCAGAAAAATAAAACCTATTTAAAAAAAAAAAAAACAAAACCCTAAGCCCTTCAAACCATGAAGTTTCTGACCATGAATTTGTCATTAATCAAGCTCTGCTACAAATACGATTGCCAGATGAAAAACAGGACACCCAATTAAATTTTAATATCAGATGAACAACAAATATTTTTAGTATAAGTATGTCCCATGCAATATTATACTAAAAAATATATTTGTTGTTCATCTAAAATTCAAATTTAACTGATTGTCCTATTTTTTATTCTCCACATCTGGCAACCTAACTGGAAACAGTAGAGACCAGAGTTTACTTAATTCCTACTTCCTTTAGCCCAGGTCCCTACTGAGGTAACAGGAAAGAAATCCTTATTTCAGAAAGTTAAAAAAAAAATTAATACATTAAATTAATGTAATTAAAACTTTTCAAATATCTAGAGCTTAGCTTGTTAATATAAGAGGAAAAACAACTGCCATTCTTCCATTTTATAGTTTAGCCAGTGGCTTTTGGTTTTTAATAATTTCTCACCCAAACCATGGCAATGTGCTGTTTCTAGTTTCCCTTCGCCAGTTCTAATTTTGTTTTGTTTTGCCTTTCCTCTTTCTCCAGTGCAGGGCTCCATGGAAACTTGATTATGCAGATAGACCTGTGGAGCTGAGAGTAAACTGACAAATAAGACACCCAAATTGAGATGCTTTGTCAAAAGGAATGGTCCTTTCCAGTAAAGTGGTATTATGTAGGTAAGGGAAGATGTATGTCCAGGAAATGTTTAGGTCAATGGAGTAAATGTAAAGGGGTGTTATGAACATGTTTATGACATTTTGCATTCGCTTGATTAACACTTGGTATTCCTTTGTTAGCTTATATTTTCCAAATAGGGTGACAGGATGAAGGCCTACCACAGTTTAATGAATTCAGAAACTTACATCAACAATAAAGTTAATACTTGAAGCATGAGCTTTGAACTCTTAATTCCGTGAGACACTACCTATGTATGGAGAATATTAATAAGGATATCTGATTTAACTTTGTCAACAAAAGACACCATACTAAAGTTTGCTTTCACACATATTTACTTGGCTTCGTGGTAACATGGTTGATAAGACACATGCTTACATATAAATTCAGGTATATTGTTCACTAATATGTAAAAGGAAAGAAGTTTTCAAAAGTAGTTTTATTTTAGTGTTTAAAAATGTTAAAAAGTTCAAAAGTTGCCGTTTTTGCCTCTATTAAGTTCCCTTATCCATCACTGACACAGATATGTTCTCTTAATTTTTATAATTTATTATATCCCAATATTTATTTAAACTCCACAAATCTCTTTAACCACTTCTAAGTAAATGTTAACGACTGGTTGGTTTTGAAAACTCTTTGTAGATGTTATTATCCCATCAAAATCCCTATTTCATCTCAATTTAGAATTTAAAACAATGAAACCAAAAAAAAAAAAAAAGGAAAAAGAATTGTGAAAGCAAATAAAAAGCCAAAAGAACATTAGAACAAGGCATTTTCCTTTGAAGGGCAGAGAAAAATCATGGGTAATTCGGGCGAGTTGATTTCTAGAGAACTCTAGCTATCAGAATGACTTTGTTGGGAGCAGCCGCCCAACGGTCCTGGCCATTACATGTCAATCTGTCAAACCAGCAAACAAAAACACCACAGGCTTTAGCACAAATGGCATATGACAAATGCAGATGTGCCTCTGAAAAGAATCTTTGCTTTTTAAACACCTGCAAGAATTCCAAAACAACTGGCATGCCTTCCACTCTGCCATAGCCACTCTCCTGACCCTGAGTTCGGAGTGTTAAAGAAAAAAATGCCTAGAATGTACAGTCTTCCATTCCTATTTGGAAGAGCAGTGGGGGGCTGATGAGGAACTAGTACAGTGTTGATATCACAATGCCATGCACCTGCTTTGGATGTAAAATGAGAGTTTATTACAGAAACTGCAGCATTTTTTCGTCTTCTCATTAAGTAGTCGTGAGCAAATTCAAGTATGTCTCCCTTTTATTAGGTTAACCCATCCTGAATTAAAAGGGCTTATTGAGAGTTTTTTCCCTTTTCTTCCCCAACAGGTATATTGTCGTCCTTTCACAATTAAACTGCCTCCTATATTTTGGTTTAGGCAGATGAGTCATTTGTAGTACTGTTGCAAAACACTGTTTTTAGACAGTTAACCAAAAAATAGAATTTAGTTTACAATGTTACTGATTTTTTTAACTTTAAAAAGACAAGCACCCCCCAAATACCTTTCTATTCGATGAACACTTTTGTGTCTAAAAAATATATTACTAAAGAAACATAACTCATTCCCAGGGAATATTCCTTCTGTGTGTTTCAGCTGGTATCTTTTGAAATATCATCCTTATAAAACTAGTACTGTGAAACAATGGCTAATATAAATGTCTTTCAGGTTATCAGCTGGTAGAGGAAAATGTCCCTTGAATCCAGTCATTTTGTTTGCCAGAAGCAATTTGATAGTATTTTTCATCTCTTCCTTAATAACAGTCTGTTATAACATGTATACGTAGTTACCAAATAGAATCTCTTGGGTTAGCAGTCAAGCTATAAATACAGATAGGGCACTACTATGTTATCAGAAAGAATGTCAGCGAGAGCAGGTTGCCCAGTAGCAAATTACAAAGTTTTGGCTCCCAAGAATGAGATGCGTTGTTTGCTCTTGCACACTGCAGCTGCCTCCCCAATCCACCCCCCTTTTTTGGTGGTTTATTACACACAAGCTACTAATGAATGGGAGCCGCTGTTTTACAGTACACCACACTTATAGGACTTATCTCTAGGCCTACCACAGATTTGACTGATCAACAGCAGGGCACCGCCATCATAATTCTTCCTAGAAACAGGAGTATAAAAAGGGGTTTGTTGGAGGTTGGCTGGGTCTGCAGAGAATCCTGCCCGCAGGGCCTGCCGATGCCATCACTAGCTGTTATGGTCTTTGGCCTAATAAGGTACAGAAACAAAGATTGTTCACTTATTCAAGAAGACTAAAGCACCAGAATGATGGAAAGTAGAGGCAGTAGGGCACACATCCAAGTGGGATTAAGGCCACAAGTGCAACTTTATAGGGCTGTCTGGGTGGCAGAATAAGGATCTGCAGCTGAAAATCCAGTTCAAACATAATTTATTATATGTCATTCATAGTTAGAGGTGGCTGTCATTAGGAGTTAAATTGTTGCATTGTACCCTACTGATTTTGATAAGTATTTTTGTAAGCTTATTACACATTATCACAATTCAGAAACAGAGGCAGAAGGTAAATAACAGACTGATAAACTGACATCGTGCTGTCTAAGAAATATATCTGGAAAAGGCCATGGTGCTTCATTTATTTCCCCATTCTCTAGTATAAGTCACACTATGTCCTTCACATTTCTAAATTTTGGCATTGCTCCCATTGCAGTAAAAGATCACAATTGGCATCTCTTAGGCTCTCTCAAACTTTCAGATAAACATCAACAAAATGAATTCACCTATTTCCCAACAAAATAAACACACTAACCCTGTTTTATATAGGAAAAAACTTCAACTTGGAGAAGTCATTCCCCCAATCCTAAAGACATTGAATGACCTAGCTGAGAATAAAATTCTAAAGTTAAATACTGCTGGAATTAGAAATGTGGGTTATAAGAAGGGTATTTCCACAATGAGCCCTGTACACTTTGAAGTCATTGTACAATAGTCTCTTGTCTGAGAGAGGACTATACTTGGCTAAGGCTTCATTGTATTATAAATGGACTATATGTTCTAAGATCACAATAATTTAAAGTCAGTTTAATTGGCTTTTACATGTACTTGTAGTTAATGAAGGTTTGATTATCTTAATATTATTTAATAGAGTGTGATAGGTTACAGAGTTTGGGTATGGGGGGGTATAGGTATCAGTCGTAATAATGCCAGATCAGAGTTAATCAAGGGTGTACCATCTGGGAAGACTAGAATTAAATGTGGCAGTTTTTCAAATACTGGGTTGGCCAAAACATTCGTTCGGGTTTTCCATAAGATCCCACAGAAAAACCCGAGCGAACTTTTTGGCCAGCCCAATAATATTCTTCCAAATCGCCAAATAGCAAGTCATCCTCTCTACTCTCCCTCCCACCACCATATTTTATTTATCCTGATTTCAAACCATTTAAGCCTTTAAGATTAGTGCCATAAATTTAATATTACCTTTAGTACTTAGGACATGGCCAGGTTTACTATTTTATTCAGTCTTTTAGCATATTCCCTTATATCTCCTGCTCATGCCCACTTTGTCAGCACAGTAACTTGTAGTTGCCTGGTGCTTATTTCAGAAAGCAGAAATGTCTTATTGTGACATAAGGACCACTATGTTTGTGAAGCTCTTCTAAATCAAATGGGAAATTTTGAGGTAGGACAATGTGAAACTGTGTTAAACTAGTTCTCCTCTGAACTCTGTTACTTATTAGCTATTTGACCTTAGGCAGTTTGCTAAACTTCTCTGAGCCTCATTTTGATCATTTATAAAATGGGGATACCTTATATGCCTGCCCCTTCTGCATCCCTTGTTTTATACTCAAGGACAAGATATTAGTAGTGGCTTTGAAGCACAAACTCCTGGAAACAACCTAAATAACCATCAATAGGAGAATGGTTAAAGAAATTTTGATCCAACCCTACTGTGGGATATTAGGCAGCAGTTACAAAGAGTGAAACAGATCGATCTATGTTATAAGAATGTTTTCCCTGACATATTATGAAGTGAGAAAAACACATAATAAAATCTCATTTGTTTAAAAAAAAGTCAGTATATATGTGGTCATAATGATGAGTAGTTAACCTATATAAAATGCTTGCTGTGTGCCAAGCACTGCTCTCAGCTGTTCACATATAAACTCAATCCTTACAATAACCCAATGCGATTGTACTGTTGTCATCCTCACTTTTATAGATGAGAAAACTCAGATGAGATGATACACGTGGTGAGTAGTAGAGCTGGGACCCAACCCTTGACTGTCTAGATCCAGAGTCTATGTTCTTCACTATTACCTATCATCTGTCTGCCTTTCTGCCTATCTATCTATCAATCTATCAACTCCCTATCATCTATCTGCCTATCTTTCCATCCATCCACTCATCAATCCATCCACCCATCCATCCATCATCCATCCATCTTTCTATCTGAGATCTGGAAGATACACACTTTTGGAGAAGTGACAAAGGGCACTTCCACTTTTTATTCTACACATCACTTTCACTTCTATAAACTTGTGTATTGTTTACTATGCCATAGTCAAGTTTAGAAGTAGAGTACTGGGACATATGATATAGAGCTGCAGTAATTATAAAGGAAAAGCTTTACAAACAAGTGGTCCTTAAGTGGGTATTAAAAGCAATGTCAATAATTTACTTTGGGTGGGGCCTTAAACATGAATATTGCTTGTAACTTTGAGGGCAGGGCGTATGACACCTTTTCCTCTTAATTGCAACACCTTTTTCTTTCAACAGCACCTACATAGCGCTTTGTCTCCTCAAAACTCAAAAAGTTTTGTTTACTGACTGAAAGGAGCTTATATGTGAAAGGCTTCTGTTAGAGCAGGGCTATAATTTGAGGCTATGTAGCAGGACAAAGTTAAATTGAAATTAAATATATGATTCTGGACAATTAACCAGTGCTTTATCCAACTTGATTAACCAGCCACAGATATTGTTTCTTTTACCCTCACAAACTCATATCCATCCACAGTATTTGCCTCATATTTTATTCTAATTTGGTGTTTACATTTCCCCTGTAAAATATTTCTTGGGCCTGGATTTCTAATTAGGAAGATTGACACTTATAACAAACAATCCATTCCTGGATTCTTGTGCATTACATCACCAAAAACATTTGTATTAGTTTACTATTTTGATTATTACAGGATGAGTATGATGTTGCTAGAATGTATTCAGTGTGTCTTTATTCCCTGCTTCTTTGCATTTAATATCTTTTCATCAAAGATTTTGAGGTTGTTCATACAATTGGCTGACACTTCCTGATTGCAAGATATCTCTGTAGCCTTTTAAACATATTTAAATGTATTTCTAAACTTTCATTCACTTGCATAAGCATGAATGTAGAACTTCTGAATGGCAGAATTTAAAAAAATGATTTTTTTCCTCTCTTAAGCTGAAGATTCATTCACTTAAAAACAATACATTTTAGGGCTTCCCTGGTGGCGCAGTGGTTAAGAATCCACCTGCTAATGCAGGGGACATGGGTTCGAGCCCTGGTCTGGGAAGATCCCACATTAAAAAAAAAAAAAAAAAAACAATACATTTTAAGATGCAGTGTTTATTTGTAACTTTATAATGGACCTCTGAGAGCAAGTGGCACATAAGAAGTGACCCATGAAATATCTTTGAAAAAGAATGATTGATTTTCCATACAAGTCCTCAATTTAATAATTGAAGTGTTATTTCACACATATGAGAAATAGACATCCAAATGAGGATACTGAGGAACACAGAGACACCCAGATCCAGGAATAAGCTAGTATGAGAAGTGCTAGATTTCTCACACTTAATCCTCATCACTAAATTTTAACTCTCTTTAAATGTTTTTATTACTAGTAAAATGTTTTCATGGCACTTATGATGACCGTATTTACTGAATGAATAAAGTATAGAATGGCCCATTAAAACAGATAATATTCAGCCTCATTTTGTGTTATTCTAGAAACTTTATTTTAAATCCATTAAATAATTTTCTATGGCACCTGTACAATCTTGCTTCTCTACCTTTCCCCTCCATCTAGAATATGGTCTCATATCTGTCTATCACAGTCCTACCCACTCTTCAGGGCCCATGTTCTCCATCAAGCTTATCCAGGCTACTCCATATTTTCATAGCTGTTTGTTCATACTTTTACCATAACTTATTCTGAAGAGACACTTGTATACATGCCAATTTCTCTTTCCTGGATAGCTCGGCCCAAATCCTGAGCTTTTTTATATTTTTAAATTCTAATCCTTACTTCCACAAAATTCCATGATGGCAAGGATTTAGTCTCTTCATCTTTGAATAACTTGAAGGAATACCTTATACCTACTGTAGAGGTAGTCAGTTATGCTTATTCAGTGGATAGTAGGCACCCAACAATACTCAACATAAACAGGTTTCTCTAGTTAATTAAGTTCCATAATCAGGAATTGTATCTATTAGCAGTCAATTATATGAGATATATTCACAATATTGAGAGAGAAAAATCTGATATTATAATATGCAAATCATTGACTGAATTTTCACTATACATTGTGATCTTCTACTACATAGATATATAATACTCCTTTCAGAAGAATACAGAACATTTTTGTGCCTGGTTGACTTGGTTAAAAACCTCATTAGGAAAAATGTTTGTACCATTTAAAAGAAAATCCTATTTTGCCCAAATTATATTAATTTGCCCAGATTGATAACAGCTTCAGGAGTGGGGGCAGAGAGAGAGAGAGGAGGAGGAAAGAAAGAAAACATATTTTTGATACCACAGTGTATTGGGCAGAAGTAATTTAAAAGAAAAATGAGGAATCTCTGATCTTTATTTATGCTTCCCAATGTTAGTGTGGTGCTTTTATGTACTTACAAGAAAATTTTATGTAGCAATTGACAAAATTTCTTTTTGGATTCCTAAAATAATTCTCCTTCTCCTCTTCATCTTCCTCTTTTGCAACATGAGAGGTTTACATGAAAACTAACCAATAGCTTAGGTGACTTAGAAGTACTATAAAGACAGCAAGAGGGACATCGCCCGAATCTATAACATTAGAAGTTGATCCCGGCACATCCCTGGCAGTCCAGTGGTTAAGACTTCGCATTCCAGTGCAGGGGGTGCGGGTTTGATCCCTGGTTGGGAGCTAAGATCCCACATGCCTCACAGCAAAAGACCAAAAAACATAAAACAGAAGCAATATTGGAACAAATTCAATAAAGACTTTAAAAATGGTCCACATCAAAAAAAAAAAAAAATCTTAAAAAAAAAAAGTTGACCCCTAGGAGTTGGTTTTGGTTGTCAGAGAACTCTTGATATTGTGCTTATGTTCTCTGACTTGTACATTAAACTATAGTGAGGGTCGTGATGTGCCAAATACCCACCTGGCATAATACACTGCGTTATATAAGTCCCTTAACCTAAGTTGCCCTACATTAAAAAAACTACCTAGAAACTGATGAGTAACACAAGAAGGAGGGAAGGCGGAAAAGAGGGAAGGAGGGAGGGAAGAGAAGACAAGAAGAAAGAAGGAAGGGAAGAAGTGGGGAAGGAAGGGAGGAAGAAAGGGGAAAAAAACTGTTTTGGACAGTGGTAGCTGTTAAAGACAGACATGAACAAAATGAATGAGATTGGTAATATACAAAACAAAAATTTCAAAGGACATCTAAGCAAACATATCAACGTTAATATGAGAGTTTTTATTTTTGCATTTCTTAATTTGCAAATTGTAGAGAAGACACTAGAAGTTTGACTTTGGGGGCTTGAGCATCTATTTCCAAATCAAAATAAACAATTCTCAGTCTAATGTCATGTTTTAATTGAAAAACCTTGGCACAAAAAAGGTTACAATATAGGTATGTCATTATTGATACACAATATGCAACACTCAACCAGAACTGTTGCTTTTCCTTTTCTGGACACTACTTCATTTTTTTCTAATCCTAAAAAGTTTGACAGGATTTGTCTGGCTGCTAGCAAAATTCAGGGGCAAAAGCTTTGATTTAAGTATATATAAAATGACCAAGTTAGGTATATACAATTTAAGAAATAAAAAAAATTTTCCATATTAACATCCACACACCTACATTACATAATTAAGACAATATAATAAAAAACCTAATTAGAATCACATGGTGTAATCTTTTTGTATTTCTTGATTCCT
The DNA here is from genome assembly GCF_028021215.1 of Eschrichtius robustus. Taxonomy (NCBI): domain Eukaryota; kingdom Metazoa; phylum Chordata; class Mammalia; order Artiodactyla; family Eschrichtiidae; genus Eschrichtius; species Eschrichtius robustus. The sequence goes on along the minus strand of NC_090829.1, from coordinate 61,057,452 downwards.
GTATGTTTAGATAGGTTACATCAATATCAGGTTAACTAAACCTTTTATTTATCATTCCTAGAGTAGTTTGTAAACTTTTCTTAAACATGGCAAGTAAAAATCCAAGAGAAACAAAAAGTAGCCCTTCACAACCTTGTTTATCCAGACTTGCTAAGATATCAAAAGATACCAGTCTATCAACACTAGAAGGTAGAGCTGGGGAGTGAGGGAATTAGAGAGAGGTCGATAAAAGGGTACAAACTTTCAGCTATAAGATGAAAAAGGTCTGAAAATTTAATGTATAACATGGTGACTATAGTTGATAAGACTACTGAATAATTGAAGTTTGTTAAGAGAGTAGAACTTAAATGTTTTCCTCAAAAAAAAAAAAAAGGGGGGCTTCCGTGGTGGCGCATTGGTTGAGAATCTGCCTGCCAATGCAGGGGACACGGGTTCGAGCCCTGGTCTGGGAAGATCCCACATGCCGCAGAGCAACTAGCCCCGTGAGCCAAAACTACTGAGCCTGCGCGTCTGGAGCCTGTGCTCCGCAACAAGAGAGGCCGCGATAGTGAGAGGCCCACGCACTGCGATGAAGAGTGGCCCCCGCTTGCCACAACTAGAGAAAGCCCTCGCACAGAAACGAAGACCCAACACAGCTAAAAAAAATTTAAAATAAATAAATTAATAAAAAAAAAAGATAAATACATAGGTGATGCATGTGTTAACTAGATGGGAGGAATCCTTTCACAATGTACGCTTGTATCAAATCATCATCATGTACATTTTAAATATCTTACAATTTTATTTGTCATTTATAACTCAATAGAGCTAAAAAAACAAAACAAAAACAAAAACAAAAACCACTAGAAGGGAAACCTCACCTATAGTATTATTCATGGTTTTCATGTACTTTTTAAAAATTCCAGGTAGTTATTTAATTTATATAGGGCTGCCCATGTTTGACTTTTAGAGATTAACTCTGAAAGACCATTGATTGATAGATAGACAGATAGACACACACAAACAAAAGAAAACAATAATTAGCACAATTCACTTCTAAATGAATAGAATTTTTTAAATAGTGTCTTTTAACTTTTTTGTGAAATACAAAAACTTTGCTCTTTAATACAAAATCTTGATTTTCAGGGATATAGAACACATAAAAAATTAAAAAGCCTATTGCTATAGTTTAATCACTTGAAACAGAAGCTATAGAATCTGAGTTAGTATCCCAGTTCTTCCATCTATCAGCTGGATCTCAGTGTGCCAATGACTCAGCTTCTTCCTTGGTAAAATGGGATTAATGATATTTATTTCATAACATTATTCTAAGGATCAAACAAAATTATGAATTGAGAAGTGCTTTGTAAGCTATAGGGCATTAAACAAATTTAAGATGTTTTGAAGTAATAATTTTGTCTAGTTGAGAAATTATGATTTATGCAACATATCATTCCTAACAGTGAGTTTGATGTCTAAGCACGGGTACCACTTTGAAAACATATATTTAACCAATAGGAAGTAGAGTGTCTTTCTGGTCACCTCTCAGACAGATTAACAACCTGTAAGAAAAGGATCTACAGTTAGAGCCATGCTGTATTAGGTGGACAATGTAATCACTAGGACAATTCTTAATACAAAGAAAGTGGAAACATGAGTCTGAAGAGGGGAAATATAAAAGGTATTCTTCATCAAGAGTGAAACTTTGAAATCCATCTATTTAAGATTAATCACTATTCTTTTAGCTAAGCTGTTGTCATCTCTAACTTTCCCTGAGTAGAAAATAATCTGCACTTCCAACTAAGTTATTCATGGTCCAATTTGTTCTCAGAATACTATAATAGGCTTTGTGAAGATAAGTTTTATAATAGGGATTTAACATAGTGAGAAGCCAAGACACAGAGGCCTTCAAACACAAAGAGTATATATGTGTATAAACTGCTCAGTTCCCTCCCCCTCTTCTTCCACTCTCCCTTGTCCCCTCTACCCGAAAAGACATTCACCCCTACTTAAAATCTAATTTTTACAAAGGATTCGATGAAATGCCATCTCAACAACTTCACAGTACAATCAGTTTAGCTACTGCAGGGTTGCTTTAGAGCCATTTCAACAGAGCTGGGAAATGGGGGAAACGTTGAGCAAAGTACCACTGGAAGAAGGAATATTGTGAAGGATTTTAAGGAAGAGAAACATTCAAAATCTTCCCTATTCGCAGTTCTGTCTTGCTTGAGGACCACATTTACATACTGAGTTCACAGGCTAGAACTCTCAAAGAGAACTCTACTTTCCTGGAGAAAATAAAACTTTCAGGGTGGCATCCTGGGGAAAAGAAAAAAAAAAGAAGAAGAAGGAAAAAGAATCACTGATGATTTACACACATTATTTTCTAAGCTTCTGATATCTTAAACTACTGAAAACACTTAAAGTTAATTCAGAGGCACTATTAATTTATTGTTTTCTCCTCTTTAGCTCTATAAGATCTGACTTAGCCTACTGATAATTTTTATCTCATTTGTATCCAAATGAATGTATTGGCTATTTGTTTTACAAAGTAGCAAGGCACTTAAAGTGAAGCGCAAGTTTATCTTCATTCAGGTGGTGGTTGTTTCTTTTTAAGGTTCCATATTTTCACATTTTAAACAGTTCAAGACACAAGCACATGAAATGTAATATTTAAAATACTTGAAAAAATAAAATACTTGAAATTCTTTATCTATTAATGTATTTTAACAACTAGCTTCCCTTTTCCCTACGTGTTACATCCCTGCTGTACCTATTTTGTTGCAAGTCAGCCTATCTTATTTGCATATTTGTAACAAAGTATATAAAAGGATGAAGATGTGTGGTTCCTTGAGTATTTATATTCAAAACTCTTCTTTGATTTAAAAAATCTTACAAATCACATAGGAATTATATAGGAAATATACATTTTAAACTTTTTTTAAGCAAAGAAAAAAATTTAATTGTTTTTTAATGTGCTTTTAATGATTCCTAGCACTCACACCTCCTTACTTGCTTTCCAAACTGTTTATACTGTCCTCAATAACACTCAGTGGAAAGCTGTCACTCCTGGCTAAATCCTTACTTAGGGTGGATGCTATGCCTCCATGAGACAGGGTCAGGGGGTCAAAATCGATTTTGGAGGCCACCTGGAGAGTCCAGGCCATGAACTGACTCAAAAAATTTATATCAGAGCCGGAATAGTCCACCTCCCAGGGTCAGATCTGGCCTGACACTCCAACTGCAGGCTGGGGCATGCTAGACCGAGCTCAGAGAGAGGCCAGAGTTGTTGACCCTGCTAGCTGACCTCTTCAAACTTCAGGAGAATTTTTTTGGCAGTTACCACGGTGACTGGGTACTCTAAAAGCTTATCCTTCTTACTGAAAGGAGGAAAAAAAAAAATTAGGAAAAAAATATGTTAAAACCTACCTTGCAGAGATGCCTATCACAGTTAAAGTTAAAAAAAAAAAAAAAAAAAAGGAAAAAACTGAAGGAGCTCTAAATTGTCTATGACTTTAATCTCCTCTGCTGTCCTAAAGAAATTGGAATTTGTAAGGTCTTTCAAAAACCAAATTTCACATTTGGAACAGATACTGCTTTTCTTTTTTAAACCAATAGCTGACAACAATTTGAATAATGTATTAAAATACTTTTTAAACAACCTAATTTACTTGGAAATTCTGATATCTCTCTGCTTTTCTTTGAGAATAATCAGCTTTGAAATAAGATCCACCATAAATGCTAATTTAGTAGGGGAAAAATACTGTAACTAAATAATCATTTTTGTGTCAAAAACATACTCGATACTTTTTTTCCTGAGAGAAAAGTGTCCATTTTTGCTTGACTTGAAATAATAAAATTAGGAGAAAAACAAGGGGCCATTATTATATAGTTTTAAAATTTTTTTACCAAATGACTTAATAAAATAATGTTTACATTAAAAACAATGTCGTGAAAATACTCTGATATAACAAAAGAACACTAGGAGGAAAAAAATCAAGGTGCACTTTCTTTTAGAGCAATTTAAAGTGAAAAAAAAAGCCATAGAATATTCTTCTATGTTAATACCAAATGCTATCTTGTCCTAAAGTTCCACAACAATGGAAAGACTCATGAATTAAAATTTAATTCCCCATGGGGTAAACCTATGCACATTATAAAACTCTACTAGTTGATTTTTGGTGACAGATTGTAATGCAAAATACTTTTAAATGGCTCCTATATGTGACTTGAAATTAGATGAGAATCATAATAATTTAGAAGTATGATATTATTTAATTATAATAATACTTGCTTTAAAAAAAATGCCTGTGTACTGTATAATGACTTTTTGTAAAGTGAAATAATTGACTCAGTGTTGCTACTGCTCTGGCCCTCCTTTAATTTTCTCATCCGCCTCTTACATGACCCAGGTCCTGGAAGTCTTGAAAGGACTTTCTCCAGCAACTCTGCGTGTGTGGGTGTGTCTGTATGTGAACATAAGCACACACAAATGATTAAGCATTGGTGAGGGGAGGGTGGGTTTGCATTTTAAAAAGCAGTGGGTATGTAACAAAACAATGGTCTAAATATCATTTCTCATCTTGACTCTAAGCCAAGAAAGAAAAAATGATGAATTACAGAAATGTAGTAACTGACACTCCAAAAATGAATACTGAAATTTCAGAGGAATGTTTTAAACTAATCTTGAATGTTCATTTTGCTGTGACCTATTTTCATTGCTTTGTAATCACCGCTAAATTCCTAGAACAGAACGGACATAAAACCAAGTATCTGTTAATTAATCTTAATTTCAAAAAAAAAAAACCCAAAATATAATTCAGAATATAATTTCCTTTCTTGTCTTGTGTTAAAACATCCAGTGAAAGGAAAGGCTGGAGATATATTTTGAGATGATTTTGCCATGTGATCCAATTGCACTTTGCTAAAACACAGGTCTTTCAATTAGATAGTGTGGTTCTTGCCATTGCAAAGGGGGCAATGGGGTTGGTGAGTCACTACAACTGTGGTGCCAGCTCATTCTCTATGATGAACTCAGACTGTCCTTCCCAGACGGGAGCTCTTGGCAAGCTTCCTTAGAGACCCGGAGGCTGGCAAAGCATGAAGAACTATCAAACAGGAAATGAGGTCCTCCTCAGGTTTTGAAAAGAGATGATAGAAGTCTTAAAGTGAGGCAAGCCAGACCAGAATCTCCTAAACCACAAACCTTATCTTGAGCGAAACATTATTTCTAAGTTGGATCTGAAAAGGAAAAGAAGTTGAAGCATAAGACACTGGTTCATTTGTATGTAAGAAAAGAGTGCCAAGTCTCTTAGTTTGGTTTCCTCAAGTCAAAGTTAGGATCTCTCCCAGGAAAAGACCGAAAATCATTTGTCAGTTTTCTGCATAAATTTCTACTAAAAGGACAATGAAATAGATATCTAGAAGATCCATAGACCTGGGTCTTCTCTTATGTTGAAAATTCACCAGTTTGTTATAGAACTACAGAATTCAGGGACTGGGAGGGATTTAAGAGATTATCTGGCCCTATCTCTTTCCTTTACGTATGCAAAATCTGAAGCCAGGAACGTAAACTTCCTTCCTTACACATTATTAGTTACATGCCTCAACTGGAACTTAGATCTTGCTCACCACTTCTAGCCTAGTGGGTTCTCCACTACAATGTGTGGCCTCCTCACTGGCAGAAGGGATATTAAAAGCCCATACCAGTAGACCTATTCAGAGCCTTGAAGACAGAGCTATTCTGGAACTATGGTATAAAATGATTGTAAAACTCATTCAAGTTACACTTCCAGGAAACAACTTTAGGTACCACACAAGCAGAAATTCCACAAAATCAGGTAGTGAAACAATATGATAATATGTGCTGTAGGAAGCTTCAAAATTCTCAGGAACTTTGGTAACAAGGGTATGTTGTTAGTATTATTTCTCCAGCTAATTGTTTTTATTGATTTGTTATGGCTAACAGGCACTGATTGATTTTCTTTTAATTGGTACAGAGTCTCCACTCTGCCAGGTTGATAATTAAATACTGAGAAGCAGGGCTTTTGGTGTTAGTCTAAGCCTCCAGTGGTATGAAAGTCCATCCAAATAACCATGAGCTATGTAAGACTTGATGGCTGCCGGTCCAGAAAGGGCTTCATCTGGTCTTTCTTTAATATTTCTCTAATTTAGTTCAGTCTTAACATGTTTCTATTAGGATCAGTGGATTCTAAAAATGAAGTAAGAAGAGGCCTGTAGAAAAATGGGGAATTCATTGCTGATACCCCAAACTGCCACTTGTCAACTGCATTCAACTATAAAATTTACTTTCTATATCATGTATTTTCATTGCAATCCCCAAACTCCCCTTCTAACTTGTTATGGCATTTGGGAGATCATGATTTAATTCTGAGAATCTGGCTCAGGGCCCCAGAGGGAAAAAGAGTAAGGGGTAAGAATTTAAGGGGAGGAGAAAAAGTACGAGGTATGCTGAGGGGTTTTTATAGGGAAGGAGGCTGGTAAATTAGGAAGACAGTCATGTATGATTAAGAGGTGAAGGCAATAGGAGTCAGGTAGTCCTTAACTCCCATCTAGAATTTCAAAGAAATGTTATATCCTTTCCATAGGTTCCAATGAGTGTTAGTTAAGGGAGGCATTTTGGGTACTAATTACACGTTAATGTTTTGGAGCAGGGAGTGAAAAACAACTCTGAGGTTGGGTCAGAAGAATGTTTGCTTGGCTACTCGAGGCTCCTGATGAAGTTTGGCTACTTACCCCACATTATGTGTGTGCATCTATCATTTTGTTTCTCAAAACATTTTACTCCTCTCCCCTTTTCCCAGAAGCAGACTTCACCCAAAGGAGAAAGAGCTGTTAAGGGAAACTCCTTAGCAGAAGGGAACTTTCAGATATACAAACATTATTATTTTTTTTTTTGGAATCAAGGATGAGAGGCCGGTGAAGAAATTAAGTGAGGAATTGTGAGATTAGAGAGTGAGAACTTCCCACTTGGTTCTGAGCTCCACCCCCAGGACCAACCAGGCTGTGCTCCAGGGACAACGTGGATGACGGAAGCACCGGCTGCCTTCCCCAGCTTCTTGACCTGCCTTAGGACTTTGCCAGACCTGTTCCCTCAGTCCAGGTGGGCACAGCACTCTGTTTTAGACACTGTCCACTGCTCTGCTCCAGAAGGGCACAGCCTAGGGCAACTTGGCCAGTGCCTGCCTTCTGCTGAGACACGACCACTTGAAAAGGGGCCCACTCTTTTGGCATCCTTCATAGGCTCCTTAGGAAATTGTTCAAGACAGAAATTTTGAAATTGAATTTTAATGATTGAGAAAAGAGGGGTGAGACACAGCAGCTGCTCTATCGCAGCTGCCCCAGCTGCTCTGTCCTCAGGAAAGGCCGCCTCTTGGCCACCGCACCCACCAGCCCCAGAAGAAGGGAAGAAGAGGGACACAAAGGTGAAGGGTTCAAGTTTAGAGTGAGGGCCTTGGTTCTGGGTGTTTGAGAGACATCCATACCCACAAACGCAAAGGAAAAGGCAAGCAAAACAAACAAAAAAACCATAACTTAGTCCCAGGTTGCCGAAATGACTTGTGGGCCCAAGAACACACATTTGGTGGGGGGTGGGGGGGGTGGGTGGTGGGAGATGGAGATGAGGGACCCTTTTGTGAAGGACCTCGGGAGAAGGGGAGAGTTTTGTAGGACACGAAACCAGTTTTCTCCCCTGGATACCCACGGCTTGTGTGCTGGAGTGGCTGCAGTCGGATTAACGTTCCTTCTCCTTCTTCTGCCTGCCTGGGCCACGTGGAAATGAGAAGCGGAACACAGGACAGTGCTCGCCCACCACCAGTTTCCTCATCCGAAAGCTCAAGTGCCTGAGAGTGAAACGCCACCAAAAGTTATTGCTAGCGACAAATTCGGGCTGACAAATTGTCGATAATCGCGCCTTTAACGTTCAGGACGGCTTGCAGGCAATAAAGAAGCACATGCACGAACGGGTGGGCAAGGCGCGGGCCGCAGTCGGGTCCGCGGTTCCCAGGTTGCGCCCCGCCCCCGCCCGGCGCCACACCGCCCCCGAACCAGCGACCGCGCGCATTGCAGGCCCGCTGGGCTCCCACCCGCCTGCTCCAGCTCTGGCTCTCTTTCTTCCCGTGACTCGTACAGACTGCAGGAGGAGCTTCTCTCTTCCCTCTCCTCCAATTAACCCGCTGGGTGCGCGTGTCTACGGTCTCAAGCGCCCTTGATTTAAAGTCAACGTTACCCGAGTTTTCTTTTGTTTGAAATCCTGGGCCCGCAAGACTTTGGCGTGTGTCGAACGTCTAGTTAACTTCTGCAACCCTGTCTGTATCCTGCGACAGAGAAAATCATTAGGAATTAAGGCTCAAGAGAAATAATAATGATATTTTCACCTGTGGATGCATTGGAAGAGTGTGTGCATATTAAATCATTTTAGAATTTAAGATAAATCTGAAAAAGATCTTTCAAAGTGTTTGCATGTTAGTGCCTCTATCAACAACTCCCCCCGTCCCCGGTCCCCACACACACCGGATTCACCAGAGTGCCCTTTGATTTGTTTTTTACGTTTCGGATTCACTATGTGTTTTATATTTAGGAGCAACTTGAAACACATACATTGATCTAAATATGAATTCTCTGTGTAAGATATGATTTCTTCCGTGGTTTGTTTACAAACCACTCACCTAATCATATGGCTTCAGATTCAACTATCAGTCACAGCCCTCCTCGGAGGTTGATTTAGCTATAAAAGTTTGAGTTCACAGTTAAATTCACTCTTCCACTTTCTCCAACTTGAATTTTGATTTCTGCATTTAAATACAAGACAGCATTTGAATTAAGGGTCTTCTTGTTAAACTGGAAGCTTTTTTCATTTCCCTGAACTCTATAAATGAACTGCATTGTCACATAATCAATAGGAAAAACTCAGTTGTCACAGATCCTAAGCAACCCCTTGCCACAGAAATAACACGATCTGGCATTTCTGAGTTTGAAAAATGTGCTGTTTGGATGACACGAGACCAGAACTACCCAGACAGCTTAAATGTCAGTGGTCTCTATGATCCGCTAAGGATGGACCTGCTGAGATATTTCAGATAGGCTTCTCTCCTTGTTGGAGACCAGGTGCTCCTTTTTTCTTCTATAATCAAGTAGTATAAGAGTATTGGGATCTGGGATTCAAAGCTTTTTCTAACCTCATCTAAGTCTGTCTGTTCTCATACAGCTTATGACAATTTCAAATTAGGCATTTCCCTCCCTGTACCAATGAGCAATTCAGCTTTGGATTTTGGAGTTGAAATCTGAAACTAAATGTTCAACAACTTCAACACCCATCCTTTGAAGTCCTACATCATTTCCATCAATGTGATCAGGATTTCTGCAGTATATAAATCCTTCAGCTCAAAAGTAACTGAATGGCATCTGATCATAAGTAGCAGGAACCCATAATCTCCAGCAAGCTCTTTCTCTGCCTCAATGTCATTGTCTCTAGCTGCATTTTGGCCTTCTCTCTACAATCTGCCGCGTACATGCTGCCATATCATGTGAGAGCATGAAGAAGATGTAATCCTTCCTTATCTGTATTTTCTCCCCTTTTATCTTCGATGTAGTACTTTTAACTCACTGACTTCTTTGACCACTGGCATTAAAAAAAAAAAAAGTAGTACTGGGTGGACCTACTGTGGAATCTACCCCACTTGATAGATTAGATTATGTGATTAAAAGGTTAATTTATCTCACAAGACCCTTGCCAAGAAGCCTCATGACCTTGGCATACTATGAATCCTTTATGCACCAAAAGTGAAAGGTAATCTCATTCATAGATTTGCTCTGCCAGTGAACTGATGTATTAAATAGTACAGTTACCCTTAGCCTACTTGGACCCACCTATACAAAGAAAAGTGCTACAGGGGATCAGACAGTAGCAAGCTAGGTGAGACAAATTCTGTTTATAATTTCAAGGCATGAAGGCGTAAAACTTGTCCTTTCTAAAACTAAAGCTATTGGAGCCTGCATTTTCCACATCAACCACGGCTAAGATCTTTGGGATGAACTAAGAAACGCCACCTCTAATTAGTTCATTTGTCATCAGAGAACCACTGCATCAAGCCAGGTATTTCACTCCTATTCAACTCTAGAAGAAAATGGGACAACGTGGGCTATTATAAAAAGCTCAGCATTCAGTGCCAACATTTCAAATTGGCCTCATTTTACAAGTTCTCAGAAACCCCCAAGTCATTCAGACTTTGTCTTGGCAACCTTGCACTAGCCCCAAACGGGACTGTTAACACAGTAGAGTTTATCCATTATCATAGTTCACAGGCTTCTCCATAGCTGCAAGTTGACATTTGGAACCTGTGTCATATAGAAGGGGTGAAAACCCATCCAGGAACCAAGTCACTTATTTCCAAAGTAACTGTCCTGGGTGGGTGGGGACAGGGGTGGAGCAGGGGACGGGGAGGGGAAGAACTAGGCACACAATAACCAGGCTGGGATTGACTGAGCTCTGATGTCCTTTAAGGACATCCAGGTAACTGATGAAAAGAGTTCTCTTCTTGGATACTTGTTCAGTGTGTGAATTTACCTTGTTTACAATTATGAGAAATGACTGATCCTATCCCAGCCCTATACACTGAAGAGTATTATTATTACTTAGAAATGTGGTGCACAAAACCATCTTGTCCTTGATTCTTAAGACATAAACCACATGAAGTCAATACCACAAACTTGAGGATTTGCCTGAATTCTTAATCACACAGTGCAGAGATATGCTACTCTGGGTACAAGAGACGTACTAGACAACCCCAGTGCATACATAGCTCTAAACTGTTAAGTTGTTCATTTCTCTCTAGGCTTTCATACACCCCCCAACTCCATCCACCCCCCCCCTCCACGCACAGAAAATATTTATTTCCCTTTCTGTCTGCAATCTAAACTTAAGAGCACACAAACCATGAGCTGGAAGAACTGTTTGTTCGCAGTGCTATTTATGTAATACTTCTCTTTTTTCTACCTAGGCATCCACCCCAAGGGACTTGAGCAATGCATGGTGCTACTCAACTAAGTCTGAGAGAAAAGGGGGGTGTAGCAAGAGCACCTTCACCACTGCAGTGTTCTAGCTGCACCTGTTTTTTCACCCAGTTCCCCAAACTCACTCTCAGCTTAATTTTATGAACATACTATCTGGGTCTCCATTTATCTGTTAAAATGGTCCAGGGTGCTTGCCAGGAGTATTGTGCCACCATTGCTGGCACATTTGTCTCTTCTGTCTAATGTCTGTCATTACACAAAGCGTTCTAAAAAGCTAATTTCCAACTCTGAAAATATACTCTTACTACAGAAGTCATTACATTAGCATAACAAGCCCAAAGTTCCAAGGTGGTAATTTGGTTATAGATCTCAAATCCTTCCTGTTCAATCATATTGATGTTGAGGTATGATGTTACCCTGCTGCCACTAGGATCTGAGTCAGTGGATCCCCTGCTGGAGGGAAGTTCTCCTGGCATGAACTGTTTGTCCTTGGGAATTCAAAGTGAGGTAAATATTTCAAGTTTCACCTGCCCAAATTGGGACATTTCTTGAAGATGCCGCCATCTCTTTTTTTCTTTCTCTTTCTGTACACTTCTTTCCTTGACCACCAAGAAAATATGTCTTAAATGATATTCTTCCACAGGTGTCTCATTGGACATGGACAAATATCAGTACTGCTCTCATAGGCAACACGAGCACTTTTTGGTCCCTTTGTTGGGGGTGGGGTTTGGGAAATCCAACCTCAGTCTGCCCTGCCAACTGTGGCCGTGCAGATTAGCTGAGACTCTGCTGAGGCCCGGATGGCGATGGTGGTAGCAAGGGTCAGTAAGGTTGAGATGTATTCAGATGTTAATTTACACCTGAAAAGACTGAATGCAGTTACCCACACGGGGGGTGACTGGAGTTTCTCAGGAACACTGGCCTTGAGTGATTCCCTGGGAAACGTGAGAGTTGAAATGGAGGGGGAAAGTCGTCTAAAAGTTATGGGAGCAGGAAGAAGGGTGGGGTGTAGGGACAGCCTTGATGAATTAAAGGAAATTTATTTAGCCACCAGTTATAAATCTATGTTCAACTTTTCCTTTTTAGCATAGTTTTAATGTACAACGGACAGGTGGTAATTTCCTCTTTACTAAATATTTGGAGATTGTCTATCAAATCCAGAAATACTGACGTGGAAGTAAGGATGAGGGATTAGCCTCATTTTATCTGCCATCAGGATGGGTGTCCTTGTTTTGCTCTATGTTTAACAACTGCTACCTACCTTGCTTAGTGGAATTCCAAAGTACCTCATGAGTAACTAAGAAAGAAAAACCTTCTACATTCCAATACTGCCTTTAACCTCAAACATGGTAAAGGGTTCATTCAGACCCCTGGACCACACTGAGGCATTATTAGGCTGATGAAATCCATCGAAATGTATGAATTCAGCATAATCAAGTTTCTACCGCAGACTATCGTTAAGGAATACGTGAGCAGCTGGGAGAATAGAAAGTACTGTTAGAGTTAAGTCATGCATGTAATTGAGTATATTTAACATAACCATTTTAATGATCAGTGATTAAAAGTGCATCTTACTTAAATGGTATATCCTCTGCAATTTGTTCATATCAACTTGATAATATTCTCAAAAGGAAAAAATAGGGATACACATTTCTAAATAAGATCTTTTTTGAGTTTGGGGAGAAAAAGCAGGAAAGTGAACTGGAAAAAAAAAAGCGGCTTTTGCATGCAAACAGCCACACTGGTGTGATATAAATTAATCACTGTTTTAGGTACCGTCTGTGCTCAGTTCAAAGTATTAGGAATATATTACAGGTGATTTTTTTCATCCCTCAAGAAGAGTGTATTTTATTAAAGACGCTTTCTCTGTCTGATAAGATTTTTTTTTAAGAGACAGGGACAGGGGTCTGCTCAAATCCTGATGATTTTAAGAGCTTCTCCTAGGAACCTGGGAAGTTCACCTTTCCAATTCCACTTCCAGCCTGTGGGGTTGGCTGATCTTAGTGGAACTCACCTCTGTGAAGATAGCATTGGGGAGGAGAGAGAGTACATCACAAGCAGAGAGATGCGCCTGGATATGGCTGTCTAGGGCCACAAACAGAAGAAGCCCTCAAAGGGAAATGAGCTGTTCAAATCAGCTAGCGGCCTGAGCCTAAACTCCACACACTTAGAGGCAGACTGCTCTGCTCTATTCACTCAGACCTGGCCAGATAAATGAAGTCATTGTGGAGCCACTCACAAGCCAGCCCAACCCTTTTTGTTGTAGTTTCTCATCTTTTGTGCTCAAAACACGCAAATCACTGATTACCTAGGAAAGAAGAGGTAGATCTAGATCTATAGCTAGAGGTGTGTACATCCCACAACATGCACACATCTATGCAGGCACTATAAAAGTAAGGGTTTAAGAGAAGGGATGCAGTTGGCCTAGCTCTCAAAAGTTGCCTCACAGGGCTTTTTTTTCTCCCTTCACCCCTGCCTCCACACCCATAAAGAGGTCAGTCTATTCTCCCACTCAAAATAGTGTTAGAAGAGTGGCACGTCTTGGATGTCTGGGAGTTGCACCACGACTTTTTACAAACCTAAAACAGGAGAAAGGAAGGCACAGGCACATAAAACTATGTCGGGTCATATGATCTGCCTGCTGCAAACAAAACAAAAATATTTTAAGGGGAAATTTATTTGAAGCCTTCCTTTCACCCAGTAGCGTTGTCTTCCTTGGCTTGGAGGGACAGCTTTTGAGAAATCAGGTCTCTCAAGGGGCTCTCCTGCACCCAACGTATAGTCTATAAATATAGTGGAAGAGTCATGCCAGGGGTAGTCAGTGCAAGAGAATCTGGAGTCTTGAAAGCATCTTTTTCTTCTGGCTATGGTGGCACTTAAATGATAATGCGGGCAATGGAGCTAGGAGATTTATATCTTTTGGAAAGTAGGGCAAGCCAGATGGTAATAGCGTCATTAACACACAAACTTGGGATGTGCAAGTGAAGCTTGAAATTGGGAAAGAGATCAGGAGAACAAAGGGGGCTGCTGTTGAAAGGCTACCCCTCTTCTGCCGGCCAAAGCTAAGAGCCTCGTGGTACTGGGGTCTGCTCCTGCCCAGAGCTGGATAATAAACGACAGCTTTCCCCCTCCCCTGTTGTGACTTAGAAAGCACGGAGGAAACTTTTGCAATAGGCAAATGTGGCACTTATTTATGTGTAACCCTTTGTAGTCTGAAGTGGCAGGAATGGGCCTTTAATTCAACTGCACTCCCACTCTCCACCCCCTACCCTAGTTGGATAAGCTCTTGCAATTGTTGACATGTATTTTATGAAATCAAAGTGCCGCTTGTTGCACATTTCAGACAAAAGTTCATTTTCCTCCTCTTATGTAAACACTCTAAGTAAATATTAAAGGTTGAACAGCACTACCTTTTTCATTTTGGTGATGGGGGTTGGTGCGAAGGTGTTGGCGAGGGTTAAACTACAGAGTTTTACTTTGGAAAGTCTTAATGTTTAAGTTAAACTCCCACTTGCCCAAACAGATACAATTCAGAGAGAATACAGGAGTTAAGACAAGATTAACAATGGCATTAATAATAATAATGCAGGTTTATAATAAACATTCACACAAACATCTATAAACAGGCAGGGCAGTTTGGAACTAAAGAAGACAAAATTAATGACTTCGTTTTCATATATATATGTATATGTACGTCTGTATATGTAAGACAGCAAAGGTAACGGTCATTAAGTACTGAATAGCTTGAGTGATGCTTGTTAGCGACTCAAAGTTGACAATGTCTAAACCAAAATCGAAAGTTTTTCTTTTTTTATTCTTAAAAAAAAAAAAAAATACTGGCGCTCTTTAAAAGCCCGAAGGACTTACCCTCAAGGCATTATTCAGAGTAAAACTGAGACTGGCCGTTCGTCACAGGCAATTGTAAAGGGTTTCAAAGGGCCGATCAAACGATCGCCAGAGTAATCTACATTCAAGTCCGGATGGTGGTGTTACGGCACACACCTGCGGGGTGTTTGCTGTCCGTGCCCCTTGCCGAGCTACAAATCATCATTAAAGCGAGCTGCTTAAGCTTCTTCCCAGCTTCTAGACAAGAGTTACTTGGGACAGTTCACTTTGATATTGCTACAGCTCGCAATTGACAACCACGCTATTTTGGAGCTCAAGCCCGAGCCCACACCCTAGTTCGCGCGCGGCAAAGTAAGGAGGGTGGTGTGATGGGGGTCAGGGGGGAGTGAGTCCATTGTAAAAGTCTGTTTCCTGAGCACACTCACCACGAAAATGTATAGGAAACCAGGTTAGAAGCACCTGAAACCCGCCTTGAGTTTTCTACTGAGAGTCTTCCGAAATTTCACTGTCTTTGCCACGACTTTTAACCCACTCAGAGTACAGACAAATTTCACAACCTCAGTCTCTCTCCTTCCCTCTCTTATATACGCACACTCGGGCCAGCACACTCCCTCGAGTGCAAGATAGCATTACTTTTCTCGATCAGGACCGGGGATCTACTTTGAAACTTTCACTTTTGATTCATTCGTTTGGGATTATGTCCCCCCCTTCTATGCGACCCTGCCCTTACTGTCCTCACCTTGAGAGAGAGAGAAAACAAATCTGGAGTTGGGTAAAAGGGAAGGGACGTGGGGGTCGGACAGTTGGAGCACGGGAAAAGGCAGGAAGGTCAGTTTCTGTCTGCTGCCTGCCTGGGTGTCTGCGAGCCCTCGGCAATCCGTGTGCGCCCCATTTGGGGTGGGGGGAACAACCGGTGGCCGATGAGGGCAAGATCAAGCAACACTCGGAGCGAATGTATCAATAGACCGATTTTCTGCTCCCACCGCGAGCTTTTTCATTTCAATCCAGAGTGGAGGCGTCTGCGCTGCGCAAGCCTCAACAACACGGTAGCGTCGGGAAAAAGAGGGCGCTAGATGGCGGAGGCGCAAATATGGAAATTAACTCATTAGGAAGGGGTGTGGTTACTGCGAAGCCCCCTCCTCCATCCCTTCCTTTCTCCCTTGCTGCCACCGTCCCAGCTTGCTAAATATGAGATTACAAACAAACAAATAAAGCAGAAGCTGATTACGCAGCCCCAGATCAAACACGCTCCAGATAATTCGCTTCACTCAGCGCTGCGGCCGGACCTGCGGCGCAGCGCGGGCCCCTAACCCCTGCCCGTGGCTTCCGCGCCCGCTCCACGCCAGCCAGGCTTCCGCGGCTCTGAAAGCCAGGGCCCGCGGCGGCGTTTCGAAGGCACAGCACGTGGCCCTGGCGCCCGGTTTGGTATAAGTTTTAAAAGATCAAACAAATGCTTCCACCAATATGGTAACCCTCCGAGGGCTTCTGCTGATTCCAGAGGTCCTACCCTAAGGCTGCTTGGAGGGGAGGGTGGTGGTGTTCTCTTTTGGAAAAAAAAAAAGACCCCAAACTAGAAAGTAGCGTCCCAGAGTGCCTGGCCGGGGGGCTTTTCCTGTGGCTTGGCACCCCGAGCGGGGGTGGGGGGAGTGGGCGTTGAGACAGGCTGGGGCCAGGCTTGGGTCGATTTGAGCGTTAAAGACCCGGGTTGAGATATTAACCAGAGACCAGGTACCCAAGAGTGAAGGCGAGGGGGTTGGAAAACCTAGGCTGCCAAATTCTGTGTCGAAATAAAATGTTTGGATGGCGGGGGCGGGGGGCAGGGAGGGGGGAGGGGGATAAGAAAGAAACAAAGCGCAAAACCTCTCACATACCCCTCCCCAGCCGCCCTGCCCTCCCGTCCTTAAAGCGGGCCTCTGTGGAGGGCTGCTTTTATGGTTTTTCTTCCTGCGTGGCCCGCCTCCCCGGCCCTGCTCCCTGCCCGGCGCTCCCCCAGCTGCGGGCCCCTTGGAGGAAGGCCGCCCAGTCCCCTCGTCTCCCGCTGCCTGCAGGCCACCGAGCCTCAAAGCGCGCATTGTCCAGCGGGGGCGGGGAGGCCAGCGGGCCCCTAGAGAAGAATAACACTGCGCCCAAGTCCTGTTAGGGAAAGTTTCCTAATGCACTCCTTGTGGTAAAATACACTTTTAACAGGGCGGGGGGTGGGGGTGGGGGAATGGGGGGATAACTTTTGAAAATCCATGGCCTTCTCTCAATTTCTCAACTCTTCTCCTTGTCACTTTTTCGGTTCTCAGAAAGGGGGAGAGTGGACCGGAAAGAAATTGGAAGGGGGCCAAAAATGTGAACATGACTCTAGAACCGTCGATGTGATGGTTTTAAAATGCGGGTGGGAAGAGAAGGGGGGGTGTCTCCACCCAGGTCTGGGCCGAGGACAGCTGCACAGTTGGTGCGCGGGGGATGAGGGGAGAGTGGCCCCGAGGGCGCGTGTGCAGGCGAAGCATTTCGCACCTCCTGTTTATCTTAGAAGCGAGGCGGGCGGGCGCGGGGCTGGGGCCTGGGTGGGGGGGCGAATTGTTCTGCCTCCCGACAGGCAGTAGAAGTTGAATAAAATGGAGAGGCGGGCACACGCAAAAACAAAACCTGCTGTAGACTCGGACTCTCTCTCCTTGTTCCGAATTCCAAATGGTGAGGGTTCCCCATTTGCAAAGAACTCCGAAGTCTTAAGACCCCAGAGACAGCCGTCCTCCTGCTACGGCAAGAGCCGCGACAGAGAGCCATTAGAATTGAAGCTTTGGGGGCAAATGTGACTAATCTTTCATTCGGGCAGCGGGGACCCATTCCTTCCAAGCGTTGCCATCTGCATTTGAGGGGTCTTTGGGTTTCGTCCGCTCTTGCAAGCAATTAGCAAAATAATGGCTCGTGCCCCTGGCAAAACTCTGCCTGAAAAAGTATATTCGAAGACACTGCGTTGGTGAATCCGTTTTTTTAAATCAAATCAAAACAAAATAAGACTTTTAAAGAGCCCCAGGCCGGTGCTCTCGGTGTCCAACAACCAAAGTGACCGAAGGGGCGCATTAGTGGCTGTGGCTCTTTAGGAGTTGCGCTAATTTGGTATGTGAACTCAATGTCCTGATGCTAAATCGGCAATATAAAGGGCTGAAGAGGAAGCCCGATAAAAGCTCTAATTGCTACTGGAAGATTTAGGTGGTTGCTAGGGTCTGAGGACCACCACCACAAAAAAACCTCCAATAGAGTGTTTGGGCTGTATGCATTGGGGGTTGGGGGTAGAGTTTCTACGGCGAATAGTGCCCACATCTGCTGGAACTTCCATATCTAAGCTGTTCATTTACGGGAGCCAACTTATGAAATCTCCACAATTAGATCTTCATTGTTCTTCCTCCACAACACTGTCTAGAAAGAAAAGGTCTTCTCGGTCGGGGCCAATCCAACGAAGCGTTTGACGTTATTAAATAATAAAGCGATTGTGATTTACATTGTTGTTCAGAAAAAAAGGCCAATTATCCACTGTTATGTTACCATAAAGATCATATTAACTCGAATTAGTAATCAAACAATATGCGAGCGTTTAAAAAAGTACAGCCGAACTGGATGACAGCTACCGCGACGTCTTCACTTTCACCAGCGAACCCACCCGCGCCGGCAGCCGGAGCAAGAGAGGCAGTCGCCGCAGACCCGAAAGGAGGGAGAGAGCAGCAAAGTGGTGATTAACGGTCTCCAGTGTTAATTATTCTCAATTAATCCCAAACAGTGCAAACCTTCCCTGGTTCTCTGGAAGTTGCCTGGTTTGGGATGCTCTGAGAATTCCGCCTTTCTGGGAGGGGTTTGTAAGAAATCCGGAAGAGGCAATCTCAGTGAGCGAAGGGTAGGGGTGTAGGTGTGCGTATGGATGTTGCGTGCGGTGTGTGCGCGGGAGGTTTGCTGCCTTTCCCGGAGCCTGGAGCGCACCCCGAGGCGGGGGCCTGGGGAGGGCATGGCCCGCAGCATCCTTACACGCCTAGTGAATCTTGCGTCTTCTCTACTCAAATCACTCTCTCTCTCTCGCCCTCTGTTATTAGGTTTATAACTCTTTGCCCACTTAAATTTGTGCAGCCAACCAAGGAAATCTAAATAGGTTTGAGTCGCCCCTTGGGTGCAGAATGGAGGCTTTAATAAGAAAGATTAATTGTGGGTGTGTACCTGCCGGAAGACGCGGCAGCTATCAAACAGTGGAGGGCAGCGTGTCGAGGGGAGGGAGACGCCTCTCGTCTGAGGCCCAGACTTAAGTAGGCGCCGTAGGCATACTCATCGCAGCCTACGGGCAACTGGTTGCAGTCACAAGCAAAGGGCGCCACAGAGATGGTAAGACCCGTCTCTTCCTGTGTTATGTGAGGTTTTAAAGAACTTGGCCCCTATTCACCTTGCACACCAAATCCTCCGGCCCTGCGCTCTGCCCCGCCGGACTCCCGACTCCTTGCCTCCACGCCCGAGGCGGGAGTTGGGTAAAGCTGTGGCTTCTGCCCTGGGAGGTCTGCCTATTCCTGCCCCCCACCCACTGAACAACAATGTTCAGGCGAATTATAAAGGTTTTGCTCCGAGGGCTCGCAAGTTGATATTTTTGTTGCCGCGGTGAAAAATGTATATGGTTACATGGTTTTTTAATAAGCGAACAGGGAGCAATTTTCCTCGGCGCGATGCTTCAGCAAGTCCGGGCACAGAGGGAAATCAGCCAGTGGCAGGGCCGTGTGGATCTCGCCCGCGCGGCGGCGGCGGTGGGGGAACCTTCCTGGCCCGCAAGGTCCTTTCCTCCTTCTTTCCTCCCTCTTTCTACTAAACGCTCGGATCCCAGATTAAGAAGTGTCAGAAGCGGGTGGGGCGGAGAAGAGTAGGAACCAGGTGGGGAATGGGGGCAGGAAGGGATTGACAAGAATAGTTTCTCTAGTAGCGTTCCCTCCTTCAATAATTCCATTTAAAACCTGAGGCCCCGAGGCCCGAGTTTAAACAGATGTACAGTAAAATCTCCCCAAGGTCCGGCCCTTCAGTGGTGGGGCAGGCAAAGAGTGGTCGCATCTTTGCCGAGAGTTTTCGAACAGTTGCTGCCTTTCCTACCCCCCTTCTCTATCTCCCAGTAAAACCAATTCAAAAGGGGACAGACTCCACTCCACAAGATTAATGTTCGTTCATTTGCAGGATTAATCCTCTCACGAAGCACAATAAAATACTAGGGTTCTTTTAAATTTAAATAAATACACGAAATCCGTGCCTTCCCTCCTTTCCTGCTTAGTATCTCTCCAGACATCAGAAAACAGTGCCTTGAAACCTAGTAAATCTCAGAAGAACTTTTAACTCAGAGTTTTCAGATCATCTGGGGGCTGTTGTGGGCATTGATATTGGGAGAGAGTGGAGAGACCAGCTTAACTTTAAATATCTATGGCTATACATTTTGATTTGGAACTCGCGATTAAAAATCTATTTGTTCCTCCCAGGGCTCAGCAGATTTCAATGTTGGTCATGGAGCCACAAAATGTTCATTAAAGGAACCTAACCAAGGCTACTGTATGGCCACTTTGTGAACTCAGAACTATGGATGGGGGAAAAGTATGAAAGTGTGAGTTGATGTCACGCTGGCTGTCAGTGTGTGGTCTATTGTGGAGAATGGTGCTTTTTGACTGAACAGAGGGAGCCCCCCTCCCCCCTTCCCCAGCTCTACTGCACCTGCACTGGATGAGGGAGTCCCTGCCATTCAGCCCATCGCAGATTGTTCAAACAGAAGACATCTCTGACAGCACTCAATTCATTACATTTCTTCCTGCTTTTCAAACCAACACACACACACAAAATGAGTATTGCCAGCCGGTGACAGCCAAAAAAATCTTAAAATACTTTATATGCAGCTAATTTGGAAGCTCACACAACTAACTATGAAATATTTTGTATCCTTAATGTAAGGCTTCTCGAAAAAAAGATTACCTGATGTTTCCTATTGAAAACATACCTCCATAGTTTACATGGGCAGAGTAAGTTTTGCAGAAAGACACTGCAGCATGGTGCATGGAGAAGTTTTAATGGGAATGAAAGCAGAAACTTGCAAAAGAGAAAAGCCCCTGATTTATCTTATCAGAAGGGCGGCTCAAAATGCATTCATTATTTATGCTGGTGAACCAGCTTGCTAATAGAAGTGAGGTACCCAAGAGCCAGGGGCGGGCAGTGAGCAAAGCAGGAAAGGGTAGTACGGGAGGCATCAGGCTGAAGTGTGAGCTAAACATTTAAATCAATTTTCTAACAACGATGTCTTCCCCCCATATGCTCAGGTTTATTTTGCCATCTTAGACTCCAAGACGTTTTTGCACCATTTTACAAAGCTGATGAGAGAGTGTTTAGAAAGCTGATGAGAGCGTGTTAGCCTAGTTTAACAGAAGTTGGAGTAAACAAACTCTCACAAGGAAAACTTAATTTTAAGATATTTTCCTTGGAGGTGGGAGTAAGGGGGAAACAAAGAAAGGGAAGAGGACTTTGAGCAGAAGGAAAACACAAGTTTGCCATTTAGTATTTCAGACTGATTAAACTGTAATGTTATGCAATAACCCAGATTTGAGTTATGTGTGATAGTCAAATCGACCTGGATGTGAGTTGATACTAAACTGACTGCATGTGAAATATTGGCTAATTCTCAGTAAATCATTAGTCTGAACCAATATCAGAACATAAGGCCTAGTTTCCAGAACCCCTCTCATTGCAAGGGCAGTCAATGAATTAAATCGGTTCGTAAACAAAACTTGAGAAATGCAGAGGTGCTTTCACTCAACAAATAATTCTATCCATTTTACATGGAGTGCACGGACCAAATGTCTTTCTTATCTACAGTTTAAATCACTGTTCCAAGGCGTTCTCTCAGCAATTCTTTCTTGATTCTAAAAAGATTATTAAAAGCTACACAAATTATTAGGAGTGGAGGAATGAGAAAGTGGAAATGGCATAGCAATGGCAAGCCAGAAGCAAATGTCCTAACCATGGCTCCATATTAGAACCGGAAAACTTTGGGGAGTCCAATTCTACATCCACCACTGAAACTTATGCAGGGCTAAATAAAATAAAGATACGGTGTACTTGGTAAAGGCTTTTAGTGTAATTTGTTGATCGTCTCAAAACAAAACAAATGTAAACCCAAATCAACTCATTCAGACCTCACAACAAACTCTACTTAGCAAATCAAATAACTATATAGTTGTTTACCTATATATGTAAATATATAAATATAAATATGTATTTATATTTATATAAATATATTGAGTGCCAAGGTGACACAGTGATGGGTGTTGTGTGCGTGACCATGTAAGTAGTGAAGACTGGCTATTTGTGTGTTTGGTTATGCTGAGGGGCGACAGCCTCTGTAGCCTCAAAAGCAGGAGCTGGGTTCTGGGGATGGAGACCAGTTCCCCTGGCCTCTCCCTGCAAGTGTTCGCATTGCCCTTTCTGGAACACTCAAACGAATCATTTCATCCCGGAGGCCCTGCAGACCCTGACGTCACGAGGTGGAGATGGGGGCGCAGTCCCGCTCTGGCCTGGCCGCCAGCGATAAGAACCCTCGGGAAGAATTCACCGCTCCTTTTAATACAGTAATTATTTTTCTGCCTTCTGTGAGGGGGGGCGGCTCCTGCCCGGAATGTCGGTATCCCTCCCTTCAGGAAGAAGCCCAGGGGTGGCAAGTTTGCAGGATAACTTCCTAGGCGAACCCTAAGCCAGGAAGGGCACTGGAAAAGGAAGAAGGGTGGTCTGAACAAGGCTAATTTCACCGCCCAAGACCAGAAAGGAGAGGAAGAACCCGAATTTCTGTATTGATCTCTGGAGTCTAAAATGAGAAGCTTTTGCCTTCCCTAGCTCCTAATTCCAATGGACAGTAAGAAAAGTAATAGCTATCAATTAATCCTATTTAGCGTCAGTGGCTTTGTACTCATCTTCTGCGAGGTAACTATATATTATCCTTATTTTATAAATGGGGAAGTGAAGGATCTGCATCCTCCCATCCCTACCTACTCTGATCCTAGAGGGGCGCAGTATTCCGGGGAACCTACGTAGCTCCTGTAGCTTCCCACAGCCATGCCAATGCGCAGCCTCTGGCATTGGGAAGGACTAAGAGCGAGATAACTCATGCTGAGCCTCGGCACCAAACAGGGACAAATAACCCCTTTAAAATAAGGGTCTGAGATTAAAGGCAAGAGGAAGGCAGAACGTGAGTCAGTCAACCTCTGATTTGGGAAGCTTGGGGCCTAGAACCATCTTTGGCGTCACGAGGTCAACGTGGAGAGGGCTGGGGTACAGGAGATAGAGGACTCCGGAGGGGCGAGGGACTTTGCAAACTTGCCCGACGCGGCACGGTCCAGGGCCGAGAAAGGAAATCGGGCCGTTTGGGCAGGGTTCGGGCGGAGAGAACTCGAGCCCTCCGCAGCACCTTCCCAGGGAGCCCCATGGGGGCTGTGGCCAGGGCCGCGGTGACGTCAGGTCCCCCGCCGGGCGCTTGGCCGCCTCAGCTTTCTCCTGCCCGCGCATCCGCTCCGGGCGCTGGGCGCGGCGCGCTCCCTGGGGCTAGCGGGTGGGAGGCCCGCGCGCTCACAGCCCTGCGCCGCGCCCCGCACCCAAGGCCAGGTAGGGAGGCAAACGATAGCTCAAGGCGCCGAAATCTTTACTAATAGCGCACATTTCATTCGGTACATGCAGGCAGACGAGGGTAATGAAACGAGCGACTCCTTGGACCTTTTAAATCACCTGACACTTCTTTGCAAAGTAGAGCAAGCATCTCAAGTCCAAAATCCCAGAAGTAGCAAATATCTTTGCGTCCTGAAATGAGAGGACGTTCCATTTGCTTTTGAAGAGAAACTGAGTGCACTGCTCACTGAATCAGAAATATCACCATTGCACCAAAATATAAAAATAAAATCCATCTAGACCCGCATACATAAAGAGAGCTCGCTGCCAATGAAAATCGTGGCCTTGTCTTAGTAGCCCACCCACCCAAAGAGAATTCTTCTCTTAGTTAAAATAAGAAAGTCGAGTCCATTATTTCCTAAAGTCCAAGTAAGCCAAACATAAAGAAATTGAAAACAAAAATTGTAAAACCGGAGAGCATTGTCAGAAGAGAGGGAGGTTACAAAGTCTCCCTGGGTGATATCAGAGGTTGTATTTCAAGGAAAGTTTTTAATAGAAAATAACTATGAAAGATACTAAACCAATTCTTTGGTTTGGGCAATTTCCTTATCTTTGGAAAGCTCTTTCCACAGTTGTTCACTCTAGAACTCCGGAAGCTGTTTCCCTTTGGACTTTAATCCATATTTTCATAGTAAAGGTCAAGAGTTTCTCCCTCTTCTCCTGTCTTTAAGGGATCCACCTCATAGACGAGGTCCCTAAGGAAATCCATCCAGCCATCTTCCAACTTCGGTCAAAAAAGAAAGCAACGAAAAGAAATAAATCAACCGCCACCCCCAATCTCACTTGTAGCTGTCCTGAAAAGCAGCCTTTGCTCTGAGAGCAAGGAAAGGCAGCATAAAAAACAGTGAGATGCAAATTATTTTAAGGCAATAATGGTGGGGTGGAGGGGAGGAAGTGCTGGAGAATGTAAACTCAAGCCTCTGCTAAAGCTCATGGCAAAGGAAATTCCTTCCACAAAGCAAAATATAAGAACCTGTTTTTCAAATTTCTCCAAAAGCAAGAAATAAAATTGGGGGGGGGGGGAATATTAAAAAATATTTTAATTACAACAAATAAATAAATAAGCAGTGCCAACTAGCAGGCGATCAAACCACAGTCAAACTTCAATCTCAGAGCAGTTAGCTATAAACTGTTAGCAGCTGAAAAGTAAACCTTGTGCACACAAAGGCACTGTTTAATTTTCTTCTTGTAAGGATTCTAAAAGAAGACCCCATCACTATACAGTTAAGCGGTATTTCTTGTCCCCCTGAGGCGCTGATCAGTTCTTTATAATGTGAGAAAAGTGGCAGCTCAAAACCCCGTCAATGGAGCTCCCACAACAAAAGTTCTGAAAAGCTGAATGAATTGGGTTTGTAATTACTGCATCCCGCCCCCCCCCCCCTTGCAGCTTATCTCTTATTCATTCACCTTATATTATTGTCAAAGAATCTTACTCTCAAAATCATTCCCTTCCCATTTTACCTGGGGTCACAGAGGAACTTATGACATGGCAGAAATGGAACACTCGCCTCCACTACACCTGGAAATGTTCAGACCAATAGGTAGGGAGGGGAGGAGGGATTATCTGGTACCCCAATTTACTCTGAGACTACTAGAACTCAGAGTACTCAACCTATGGAGTCTTCCATTTTAAAACCCGAATTTTATTGGGAAACAGGAATGTGTACCCTTTCTAAACTCAGAGCCTGCCTGAGTTTCCGAAATCCTGTGACATCTCCACTTAGAAAAGGCAAAGGTTATAAATAAATCTCCTCCCCTCTCTCTCCACATTGCAAGGCCCTAAAAGACCATGTCAGACATGATGTAGAAATTAAAACAACTTATTATGCTCTTGTTTTTTTCTTTTAAACCAAAAATGGTAAATAAAATAGAAAAAGAGACTATAATCCCCCTCCCCCCATACACACACACACACACACACACACACACACACTCCCAGTCCAGAAAAATGTTTTATGAAAATGCCAGCCTTAGAATGCGAGGGCTCTGTGTGTATTTCAATCCAAGGCATTGCTGATGGAGAAGATTCTCCTGAGATTTCCTACTGTAAGAATGTGTCGGTTCTAGAAATAAGTACAGCTATTACAACCAAATCTACTAGCAGACTAAATAATTAATTGAAGCGTTGCTCTTTGACCCTTGAAAAGTCCAGTAGGGACACGTTTATAGTAATAATACCTCCGAATGAGCCCTTGTCAAATATTCATTTAGTGGTTAATGTGAGCCATTTCCCCCTGGGACCGTCTGTAATACCGGCTTCCCAGCATTGGCAAGAAACCTTGCTAATCTACTACTACAGCTCAGCAAAATATTTTAACACTCTTTATTTAAAGTATGGGGGGGGGTGCAGGGAGAGAAAAAAAAATTGCAGAGGGAACAAACTATAATCTCATCCTTCTGCACATTTCTATTCTGTGTATAAGGTTAACAAAACATTAAATTCACCCCTTTGACTGCAAATTGAATGGTTTTAGTGAGCAGGATAATATCCCGAGGAAGAAACTAAACACTCAACAACTAACTTTAGCACTGGGAGATAATCATCTCTGGGCAAGCTTAAGGGTTTACCCCCTTCTTGGAAATCATGTTATAATTAAAATATCATATGTTCAATATTGACCTAGCCATGAAACTACACATCTTGGGGGAACCATTTAACCCAATCAAATGAGTGATGAAATATGTATCATTTTCCTCAAATGCAGTTTATCAAAAGAATTTATATCTGCAAACAAAATATTCTGGCTTTCATTTGGTTAGGAGATATGGAGGTCTAGGAGGGGGACTGGGAGTTCTCTCGTTTTATGCAGACAGTAACAGTCATTCAAAACTAGTTCAACTCCCCACAATATTGCTCTCCTCCCTCTTGCAAAATATTTGAACCTGAGCATTTTCCCAAAAAGTTAAAAAAAAATTTTTTTTTTTTTAGTCTGATCCTGTGGGCTTTTTAAACTGGTAGGTTAGTGCAGTGCAATTACTCTAAACCTCAATACATATTTCTAATATATCTCTATTTTTCAAATATATACACACCATATAGTTGATTGGTTCAAATTCCGGGAATATTCTCCCCACCCCCCAGCAAGATCATTTGGATCTTTATTCAAAGTTTCTTTTATTCGTATGTGTGAGCAAGAACTGGCGAATGTGCTCATTACCACGTGAATAATCCGTATATGCATTACAATGGCTGGCCAGGCCGGGGGAAATTCTTTTAGAGTCTCTGCATTAATTAGGGGGGGAAATGCCTCACTTAGAATTGGGAACTGGCATAATAATTGTCCTTTCCCAGTACAATATTACCCTTAAAATGAGGATTAAAAAAAGGAATAAATAAAAACCAACAAACACCTAAAATAAAGCAATCCATATGAAATAAAAATACATAAAATATGAGAATATCCTCAACTGAGTCTAGAACTAACATTAACACCACCAAGAGAAAGAAATACTTGCTCGGAAAACGAGAAGATGCGAACCAATGGGATGAACTAACTTAGTGGCTGCAGCCGATACTTTACTCAAGGGTGAAAGGCGCAGCTGGATTCCAACTTCTCCAAAGTTGTAGCAAGTTCACACAACAAGCCCTTGAAATTGTAGGAAGGAAACCCACCCTCCTAATGCTGGACCCTAGGCTTCTGGTCCCCTTCGGTGGGGGAAGATAAGCGAGGTAAGTAGTGAGTAAAAGAAAAGTCCCGGAGTCGGTCTTACAGTTTCTCTGACTGCGCCAAAGTGCGCGGGTCGGTTATGATGCAGAAACATCGCTAATTCAAAGACCATGGCGATTCCCCAACTTTTGCGCTCCCACTGAGGACAACTATAGTCTTTCTTTACCTTTCCTAGGGCAAAAGAAAACAACAAATCCAATCCTGTTTCTCCACCCCTTTCCCCCTCCCCCTACTTCTCAACTACTGTAGTAAAACATGGTTAACAGATCAAAAGCACAATCATCTCCAAATGTGATTAGACTGGACAAAGTAAAATATCTACCTCAGAGTTGATTGTTTTCTTCTTTAATATGGCTGTTGCCTGGCTTCTCTTTTGCTTGTTATCAGCTGCAGAGATTATCCGATTTGGGGCTACAGGCTTGGACCCGCGCTGCCAATTTAAGAAACAGAATTCGTGGAGAAAGAGAGAGGAAAAAAGAAAATAAATAATAATAATAATAAATAGCTGTGATAAGTCGGGGAGTTTTGCAAGATGCTCTTTGCTTTCCCTCACCCCTAAACAGGAAAATGTAGAAAAGAAAGTTTATGAAGTTAGGGAACAAAGAAAGCAAACCACTTGTTTCTTAGACAATAGCAGGGCCAGAGTAATCCAAACACCCACCCAGCAGATGAGTACTTTGCTTGTCTAGTTTGCAATTATTCCTATACAAGAAGCATCATTTTCCCTTATAACCACGTTTCCAAAGGGCCATTGTGCTGTGCAGAAATCGAAAACAAAACCAGCCAACCTGGTTCTGATTTGGCTTAATACCCCATCTGCTAAGCTACATGAAAATTTTCAGAATTGACTCCTTTCTGGCAACAAGTGGCATAAATCAGTTTAAGTCCCCATCATGCTTATTCATGTTGCTTAGAAAACGAGGGGGTGGATTTACAATATATGTCCCTAGTTTCTATTTTGGAAATGACATAAGCATTTCCATTTTTTCGAGAGTACTTATTCAATTAATCATCCAGCCATTTATTTGTTGCACTTAACATTAGCACATGCTACTGGACTAGAATACCAAGGTTTTAGTTACTTTGCTTTCTTGGCTGAGCACAGTATATTCCCCGAGGAGTTGGGTATAATCACAGTGTTATCCAAATAAATGAAAGACTCAAGCATAATTTCAGTGTCCATATTTCAAAAATTTATTTATCTCAAACTGTGCATAATGGAGTAAAAACTTAAGTTGAAAATGTACCTGTTATAAGGATGATATTAGTTCAAATATATACATGGATTCTCGGCAGACTGATTCAATAATACAGAGCCGAATCTTTAAAATACAACTACGGAAAATAAAAGGGGGAAAACCTTAAAATATCACAGTAAATTTACAGAAATATTACAAACCATAAGAAAATATTTCAAACACAGTAATTTCATGTTTTTTTTTTATCTGAACAAAATGGAAAGTTGGGAAACAAAAAAAGCTATTATAAATTACCAACGATGTCAACCTGCATGGCCATTTTTGCTTTTAACAGTAAGTTAAAAAAATTTAGTACAATCTAAAACTTTTGCCCCTTTAAAGACCACGGAGATGGTTTTGCCAGTACTTATTCTAATTTTTTTCCTTTTGTACAATTTTTAAACAATTAAAATGTCCAAATCTGATTAATTTTCTTCTTTCCACGTTTGCAACTGTCCTAAATTTCAGGTGCAGAATCAAAATTCAGCAAGAAGCCTCTCCTTGAAAAATATTGGCAAATTCTCAGCTTATAAACAATGGACATTTTGATTGCCATGTTTATCTCGATAAATACTGTACAAAAGTTGCTTGCAAATATTAAAACATTTTTTTTCGTCGCTTGGAGACTAGCTCTAAATATTATTGGTAAAGACTTTTGCAAACTTTCTGCAAAGCTCCTACCGTATCACTAGAACTTTTAAAAAGTTTTGCGTAGTTTTCTTTCCTCCAGATCTATACAAGGTCCATTCCCTCGCCCTCCCCACCCCCCCCACCCCAGGTTTTCTCTGTACAAAAATAGTCCCCCCAAAAGAAGTCCAGGATCTCTCATAAAAGTTTTCTTGCCGGCATTGCAGTTTTTGCGTGAGTGCGGATGAGATTGGCGTTCTCTTTTGCAGCTGTCATTTGCTGTGGGTGATGACTTTTTTTTTTTTTTTTTTTTTGAGCGTACCGGGTTTTTCTCCTTGGTGTTTCTTGCTCTCCTTCCATTTCCCTCTTTTTCTTTGAAAATTTCTAACCCGCCCCCTCCAGTTCACTGTCCGGACCTCACATGTGCGAGAGGGGCAGTGTGCCGTTAATGGCCGTGCCGGGCACCGGGCCGCTCTGGTAGTGCTGCGACATGTGAAGTCTGCTGGGGGCGGCGGGCTCCGGCACCTCGGCGCCGGGGAGGTACATGCTGATCATGTCCCGGAGGTCCCCGGCCTGGCAGGGCGCCCTGGAGTGGGAAGAAGAGGTAACCACGGGGGGGCTGGAGCTGGCCTCGGACTTGACCACCGAGCCCATGGAGCCAAGAGCCATGCCAGGGGTGCCCTGCTGCGAATAGGACATGCTGTAGGTCGGCGAGCCGTTCATGTAGGTCTGCGAGCTGGTCATGGAGTTGTACTGCAGGGCGCTCACGTCGTAGCGGTGCATGGGCTGCATCTGAGCGGCGCCGTGCGCGTTGAGGCCCGGGTGCTGCGGGTAGCCCAGCTGGTCCTGCATCATGCTGTAGCTGCCGTTGCTCCAGCCGTTCATGTGCGCGTAGCTGTCCATGCGCTGGTTCACGCCCGCGCCGAGGCCGGCGCCCACCCCGACCCCGCTCGCCATGCTGTTGCCGCCCGGGGCGAGCAGCCCTCCCGGCAGCGTGTACTTATCCTTCTTCATGAGCGTCTTGGTTTTCCGCCGGGGCCGGTATTTATAATCCGGGTGCTCCTTCATGTGCAGCGCTCGCAGCCGCTTGGCCTCGTCGATGAACGGCCGCTTCTCCGTCTCCGACAAAAGTTTCCACTCGGCGCCCAGGCGCTTGCTGATTTCCGAGTTGTGCATCTTGGGGTTCTCTTGGGCCATCTTGCGCCGCTGCCCGCGGGACCACACCATGAAGGCGTTCATGGGCCGCTTGACGCGGTCCGGGCTGTTCTTCTGGTTGCCGCCCGCCGCCGCCGCGGTGGAGTTGCCGCCGCCGCCGCCGCCGCCGCCGCCGCCCCCCGAAGTTTGCTGCGGGCCCGGCGGCTTCAGCTCCGTCTCCATCATGTTGTACATGCGGGCGCTGTGCGCGGGCCCGGCCCGCCGGCGGCCGCCGACCCTCGGCCCGGCCGGGACTTTGGGGGCCCGCGGGCGGGGGGGAGAGGAGGAGGGGAGGCGGGCGGGGGTGTCGGGAGCTCAGGGCTCCGCGAGGAAAATCAGACGAAGAATAATTTGGGGGAAGAAAAGAGAGAGGCAAACTGGAATCAGGATCAAAAAAGCGCTTCCCTCCTCTTCTGGCCGATCCAGCCGCCGCCGATGATTGTTATTATTATTTTTTGGAAAGGCTTAAGCCTGGGGCTCAAACTTCTCTCCCTTTCTTTCTCTCTCCTCTTCTTTCTCTCAGTCCTAGTCTTAAAGAGGCAGCAAACTACTTTCCCCCTTTTGCAAACACTCTCTTCTCTGCCTTGACAACTCCTGATACTTTTTTGAACAAGTTAATAGACAACCATCCATGTGACGGGGGCTGTCAGGGAATAAATGGGTTTCCAGCGACCAATCAGCGCGCGGCGGCTCCTCCACTCGAGCCCAGCCTCGCCGCCGGGTTTTGCATGAAAGGGGGCGGGGCCTGCCGCGCCGCCGGCCTCGCGGGGGAGGCGGGGGGAGGCGCGGGGAGGAGGGAGGGGGAGGCGGCTCCCACAGCCAGCCTGCCAGCCACTGAGAAACCTTTGTATCCTCTCTCGCAGCAACAGGTCACACCACACGCCTTTTCGAAGGAAGTGGGTAAACAGCACTAAGACTACGATTTTTTTCTTCTTTAAACTTAATCTTGATTTACTCTTTGGTGCGGGCTGCTGAAATGAGGAGGGGGCGCGAGAAGCTGAGGTGGGGTGGGGGAGGGCAGAGGGGGTGGCTCAGGGCGACTGTCCTCCTAGTATTTCAGGAAACCGGCCGTGCTGGAGTTGGTGTGTCATTGTTCTCCCGCTCCTCCGCACACTGCCCCCAAATCCAGCCGCTCTAGCTCTTCTCCCTAACCTGGCTCGTCCGCTCGCCCCTCTCCCTCCACGGGAGCAGACGATCGCTCACCCCCTTCTCACACTGTCCCGACAAGAAGTTAACAGACGGAAAGCTCTGTCCTCAAAACCCTCCTTGCTTCCACGTAATTCGCTCTGTTTTAAAAATAAACTCTGCTCGGACTGTGCGGCCTCTACAGCTGAGGCCGGGCCGGGCCTGGGTAAGCAGCCGAATCCACGCTCTTCCCTGCCCAGCTCAGCCCTCTGGGCAGGAAACCACAGCTTGGCTCTCACCCCAGCCACATCTCCCACCCATCTTTCTCCACTTAGTCGGGTGCAGAGGGGACGCTCGTCCTCTCTCCCATTTTTCTGAGCTTCCCCCAAGGAGGGATCTCAGTGGTGTGGTGTTCCAAAGAGGGCTGGGGGAAGAAAAAGGTCCACAGAAGGACGCTCAGAAGTGCTGTCTATGGGGGAGGGTAATCTCAACTTCCTGGCATCCCAGGGCACTGCTTGGAGGTGGCTTTTGAGACGCACTCACAAACTCCCTCCCACGCAGAGTTCCCAGGACTCAAGCAGGACCAGCCCTGGCATTTCCCCCACCTACTTCTACCGCGGTGGCCCATCGCCCCGACAGCCTGGGTCTGGGGCTAACCCCGGAGGGGGCTCCGGGGCTGGGAGGCGGGGGTGGTGCTCTTCAGGCACAGGTGCAGGCCGGGCCGGCAGGAGGAAGGCGACCAGGATTGGGGAAGGGGGGAGCCCGGCAAGGGCCGGGCTGGAGGAGGATGGGATGGGGGGCGGGAGTAGGGGCTCAGGAATCCTGCCCTCCTAGGACCCAAGAGGGTAATTTTAGCCGCTCTCCCATTGTCCCGACGTAAAGATTTCAATAGGTAGGCGCTCAATGCGCAGAGCAATGGCAGCACGTCCGTTACAAATAGGTAGTTTTGTTTCTCTTGTTGTCGCTACACGGAGTCAAACAAAGCCCCGTCTAAGTTTCCTTCCACTCTCTTGTTGGGATCTTTGTGGCTAAAATGCACTTGACTACAAAGCGGGGTGGGGGGGGGGAGGGGGGGCGGGGAGAGGAGAGGAAAAAAAAAACCCAAAACCTCGATGCCATTTCTTTTTTTATAAAGGGCTTAAACCATCAGGGTTACTTATTTTCTTTCTTCCGTAACACTCTCTCCGCCTCCCTCCTCCCCGATCTACCCTTACTCACCCTAATAAAATGTACTGAATAGTATCTGTCGGCCACGTTCCATTTATTATCTTTACAAAACTGTGCATTGTTTTGTTCCTTACTAACCTTCTTCCCATAACCTCCAACTTCTCCAATCCCTACCTTCCCAGGCTTTTCTGTTCTTGTCAAACTCAAGATAAGTATGCTCACTGGAAACCCAGAAAAGTTGTAAAAAAGTTGCAGACTTTTCTTAATAAATTATTATTTCCAATCAACCTCTCCTGCCCCTGCAGTTTCTCCTTTTTGCTCTTAAATTATGTTTTGTTTTAGTTATTGTGAATCCGGGAAGGATGAGACTAGCCTTCTGAAAACTCATAAATATATAGTACTCTTCAAAATAAAGCAGTGTCTTCTGTTTATTCGAGGTGTAATATTAAGCTAAACAAGGACCTGGAGATTAGGAAAGAGGAAAGGTTGAGAAGGTCTGGAGAAGAGAAGGCGGCCACCGGCTTTTCAGCGCGTCTGGTTTCAGGGATGTGGCCGGTGCGCCCCCTACTGGTGAATTCGCTTTTCCCAAGACTCTTGCTTTCACCTTTAAAAGGTGTTTGGAAATAATTAAAGAAAAAAAAAAATGAGGGGGATGGGAGTGAGAGCAAATTAATTACACGTAATCTAAACAAAAGAAAAGTTAACATATCGTATAAGCTATGGAACCAAATCACAAGAGTCAGATTTAATTTTCTTAACTTAGAAATGTACATATAACCTCGAGGTAAGTGGGAGGTTAAACCATGGGAAAAAATAGGTACAAATTATGAGATTCAACATATGAACGAATTATGATTGTCCAGACGCCATGAAGGGCAGGCCAAGCATTCACTTTGTGATTGTGTACGCATTGGTCTATGCTTAATAGCATTATTCAGAAAACTAAAAAAAAGCTTATGGATAATTAAGTTTGAAGAAAAAAAAAGCACAAGAGGTTGATGTGGATAATGGTGGTGTATATATATTAAAATAAATATTAATAATGGATGGTTATAGAAGCAAATGTTATTAATCTCTCTCTCTCTCTCAAAGGTAGTAGTAAGAGGCACAAAT
Source organism: Eschrichtius robustus (assembly GCF_028021215.1). NCBI lineage: Eukaryota > Metazoa > Chordata > Mammalia > Artiodactyla > Eschrichtiidae > Eschrichtius > Eschrichtius robustus. The sequence goes on along the minus strand of NC_090829.1, from coordinate 61,023,770 downwards.
TTTTCCTTGGTATGATATATAAAAGCTTTTATACATTCTCAGATGCATGTGTTTGTGCCTGAACTCTATAATAATGCATTTAAGAGGTTAAAGGGGCTGGCTAGGTCTTTTGTTAATTGCTTTTATCATATAAATAAGCTATGGAAATACATTACAATTGTGTTATCATTGGTTGCATTTATTTACAGCTTTATTTTAATTAAGCCTGCTGTACTTATCAAGGCAATAAACTACTGTGGCTGGCGTTTATGCATAATAATGTGCTATGAAAATAAGATTAAAGAAGATGGTGATAGCAGAAACAATTTTCTCATTAGATTTTTTAGAACATATGCATTAAAAAAATCAGATCACCGGCCACTCTATTTCAATCCAGCACCATCACTGGGCCCTAAATATAATAATAACTATAACAATCATAATAGATGACAGAAGCAGCTCTGTTTTAGGTTTATAACAGACGGCTACAGTACTAATAACAATACACCGTTGACTACTGGGGAATCAAAATAAGACTTGGAAGAGGGTGCTTCATCCTCTGAGAATTTAAAATGTTGTCATTGGCACAATTTATGAAAATTGAAAGTGCTTAATCTTAAGACAGTGTAACATTTCCCTTCCTTGGGCAGCAGAAAGCTACACACTTTCAGAGTAAGATTAGAAATTAAAAACAAAAATCCTTAACTCCCAGGATATTCTGATTTGATTTTGTTTTATTATAGGCCCCAACTCCAAATCCTTAACTGATTAAGTGTAACTCAGTTTTATTTAAAAATCTTTTGCATTGATATTTCCCTCCTAAACTCCTCTCATCCCTCCTCAAGTGTTATAGCTGAAGCCAACTAACAATTTTGTGGAGACAGGGGACTGTAGACTTATTTTTTCTCCTTAGTGGCAAATAGAGGTTTAACTTGCAGTAATTAGGTGAGAACTAGCCAAGCATCTTACTATTATGATGCTTGTTAAAAAACGCTTCTTTTCTGCATCTGCATTTGAGTGTGTTCCCCTCCTCTCTTAATCTTCTTATGGAAATGAAGGCAAACGGCAGGGAACCTGCAGAGTCTTGGAGAATGTCCTTGTTAACTGGAATTTCTCAGCATTGCTAATTAGCAGAGTTTGACGACCACCAGTATTGGGGGGAAAGCTCTGTTTAACCACTCACAAACCATTCCGAGGAAGAGCAGACTAATTTTATTTTGTAATTAAAATCTGAAAAGGGCCCTATTTGACAGTTAGGGCTATGAGAGTTTTATCTCCCCGTGAAATAATTACTGCCTTGATAACTCAATTTTCTGAAAAATGTCAACTGTGGGCTCCAAAAGTTTTAATTTCATTACGTAAGGAAAAAAAGAGAGAAAAATAGAAGAAAATATACAGAGAGGATTTCTAATTCTGGAACTTGTTAAATATATTAGGAGCTAGATTTGGCCAAATGAAGGGTTGTTTTTCTCCTTTTTTTAAATCATGTTTCCTTCAGATCCTAAACTTCCAACCAGCTCCAGGGAAAGTGACCATAGTAGTGATCATACTGGAATGAAAGAAATCATACCAGTAGTGTGGTAAGTAAGAGGCAAGTAAAACTAAAAAGAGAAGTACGGCAACCCAAGGAAAGTTCCTGATTTTAAAAGCCAAAGGAGGATTTCAATGTTTAGGACAATGTTGGTACAATCTGGTAAGATGAAGTTTTATTGACATTTATCCCCAAACACAAGAAAAAAGAAAACTGGGAATTATAAAGTAAGGAAATCGGGTATAAGCCAATTTTTAAAATGTTTCCTTCTCCCTTCTAAACTGCAAAAAACCTCAATCACTCCAAACTGGATTATGCCATAAGACTTTCAAAATGATCAACACTTGATTCTCCAAGATTTATGAAACAAACATAGATAAATGAAGGTAAAGAAAGGTATTAGAGGATTTCTTTTCCTTAAAAGAGCATCATATATTCCCCCCCCCCCAAAATCAATAAAAAATAAGCTGGAAAAAGTTAGAATATTGAAAGTAAGAGAAAAAATTAGAATAGAATTGTACTGTTATCAAACTTCATTTGCTTTAGACTGTGAAGGATCCCTCACAGGAAATCCTAGAGGGGATACTTCAATTTTTATAAAGCAATTTTCAAAATGATAGAAACTCTTTCATCTACATTTCCTCCATTTTCTTCCTATGGCCAAACTTGTCAGATTTTGGAAGCATGAAGGATTATTGACAGGAACAGAAATAATAAATGTTTCTAGCTAATACAAAGAACTAGCATATACTTCTATCCCTTTTTATTTATTAAGGCATAGATATGCATATGGATGCATGGTAGATTGACAATTTAAAATTGCTTAATCATATTTTTTTCTTCTTGTCTCTCCCTTCAGCACCTTGCCTTTAATTTCCAGAAGTGGTATTACACATAACAAATGAACAAGGGGATAACAAATGCTATTTCAGTCCAGACCCAATTTCACCAAATAATTTCACTCAAGAGCTGTAAGGACTCTTGAAACCTAAGGAATGCAGGGCTGCTCTGCATTCAGCTCCTTTTTATACTCATTCTCTTTCATCTAATTCCCACTGATGAAATAAATACATTTTTAAAAGAACTCAATAGTTAGAATACTAAACATATTTCCCCTTTCAAATTACAGCAACAGAAGTTATACACAATCACTTGTGTATGTCTTCAGGGTTATATATGATAATAATCATATTGCTTACAGTATTATATATGTACATCCTTCATATATTCCAGCTTAAATATTTTCTGGGAAAGAGGGTTCACACTTCACAATTTCATTTCCATTTCTGAATTATCAAGCAATTATAACATAAGATTCTGTCTCTGCACTGCAGCTATTGTCCAGGGAAAAATTCAGTGTGGCCATTAAATCATCTAATTATTTAAACAGAAATTCTCTTTTTAAAAAGACAAAATGAAAATTTAAAGAGCTGCCACCAGTGGTTTTCATTTGCACTGAAAAAAATGAACCTATGATTTTGATATTAAAATTTAGGAGAAACAAATGAAAAACAAAAATAAAAGCCCAGCATACAGATTACCAGGAACTGCAAATGGGCCAAAAAACCCATGGGCCTTTTCACACCTCTAAATCATTGCTTGGGAGTCTAAATACAAATCTCCCTGATTCACTACACTATCTTGTGCAATTAATCATACCAAAGGAACGGGGTTTCCTTAGAATCCTAATTTTCCAGTGACCAGGGTTGTTACCCTCATTTTAGGAAATAGACGATTGTTTCAAATTCTCCAACTGTGATTATTTCATTTAGTTATGACCACAACTTTTGTGTGAAAAATAAATGTAAGTCCACCTTAAGGTTTCTCTAGGCCATATTAAATGACACATAAATGACACCCCAGTGCGTGCCGGGCTCCACACACACTGTACTGGCAATCTACCAAGCAGAGAGAACATCTTTCCCTTAGCCTGGTCCCTTCCAAGCTAGAGCAATGGGATTTAATTTTCTTCCTTCTGGAGATCTCATGGCGCATACTGCTCCTGTGTTACCTGCAAAATCCCCTTTCCTGAAGTACAGTCAGGCATAATACAAAGTCACAAAAAGTGACAACTCAACAACCTCAGAAGGCAGAGGTGTTTGGCACCCCAAAAAGCAAGTTGGGGGAAGAAAGCTCTGCTTAACATGTGTGTGAGGGATAGGAGTACTATCAAAGGAAAAGGAAGAAAGACTTTCACCTGTTTCCATGAAAAGACATTGAAAGCAAGCCATTAAAAAAAAAAAAACACCCTACAATCACTATCAGCTCTAAACAAAACTGTTACCCACTTTTCCTCCAAGATTTGCAGCATCATCTAGCCCTGGAAAGTGCTCTAAATGAAAGTACACACCCATCCTGGGCGGACTGGCATCAAGGCCTCCCATCGACATCTGGAGCCCTCTCCCAAAAGCTCTTCTGCTCTCAAAAGAAATGTCTGAGAAGTCTGCCTTCCCAGGGGTCCACTTCTGCTCAAGCCCTATTGCCCCCCCCCCACTTCCAGCCCCGGCTCAGATGGAGTTGGGCTTCCAAACCCATCCCAATGGAATTCTCAGATTGTTAGCCTGATAATCTTTAAAGGCTGCTTCGGAGCTGGGGCTCTGACTTTTATCTCCCCTCCCACCCTTCTTCCCTTTTTGTAGGCTCTCCCCACTCCTTTTCCCTCTCACCCCACCTCCCCTTAATTTGAAGATCATTGACACGATAGGCTGTAATGAGTCCTTCAGAAACTGTTATGATCTACGGTGACAATCTCTGCACCTAATTCACAGATTATTGACAAGCACTGTGGGCTCAATGGTGTCAAGTTGTACTTGTTTCAACACCCTTCAGCAACCCACATAGCAGCTGGGCCCTGGATTAGGACCCACAGTCTGGCAGTGCTTATCTGCCTGCTGAGTGGTGGAGAGATGAGTATCTGTCTATACCCCAGCTCCTTCCCAAGCCGGGCTGTGCTTTCTCCCTGGCGCCTTGTCTGTCTCAGGGTTGGATCAAGTGAACTAAAGGATCTTCAAAGTTTAAAGACAAAGTAAAAGAGCAAACAATGATAAATGAGGGTTCATCCTTATAATCTTGGTTTTAATAATCAATCATTTTCTCCATCCCCAAATAGCTACCAAACTCCAAGCCCCATATACTCGCTTTCAGAATGAGGTTTGGGTTCACCAGGAAAGGTGTGAGGGATGGAGGAGAGAGGGGGCTGAGGACTTAGCACTCAGTGGGCCCAAAGCTAGGCTGGCCCATCCTCCCGGATCGCCCTCAGAATCGGGCAAGATTGACCACTTACAAAGCAGGGCGCCCAGCCAACAGGCTCGGGCTCTGGCCTGGACACTGGGACAAGAGACCAAAAATGCCCGCCCCGCCCCTAAAGGGCGCTTTGCTGCTGCGGAGAAAACACAGCGGGTTGCCAGCGTTGCGGCTCTGCCTGCTGCTAAGGAGTCAGTCACTCGCTGCCCCCTCCCCAGGCCCCAAAGATGGAAGGGCTGCTTTCCTGCTTGCCGCCGTGGGGCGTGAGATTCCAGTAGGGGCTGAGGCCGCGTGAAACCACAGAAATGACACTGTGCTGGGAGAGCTGGGTGGTATTCCCAGGCCTAGGCCACCCACTTGTTTAGTTCTTTTTCCTAAACTAGGGGTTGCGCTTTCTCCCTGGGTCCTGGGAATTTGGGGGCGCACTGCCTGCCCTCCCTCAGCCAGGTGCGGCTCCTCCCCTAGCCTTCTCCCTACAGGTTGGGACCCCCGCGGGGCAGAAGGGGGTGGTGTGAAATCTCAGCCCCTGCTTTTGCAAATTCTACATCACTTCCGAACAGCAAGCGTATACCCTCTTTAGCTGGGCACCTCCAAGATTCTGCTGGCTTTGGCCTCCCCACGCCGCAGGCAGCCTGGGGCCACGGCTGTCAGAGCACTGTTTGTCACCTTAACGGGGCTGGCACCAAAGTTGGCCCAGACTTAATGTTTCTGTACTGGGGACTAGTCTTTTGGTGAAGCAAAGGGTGAGGGGGCTTCTCTAGCAGGGAATCCCGCTTGCCTGTCATTTCCATAGAATTCCGGGTAAAAATTGATTTAAAGCCTTGATTCTCTCCCTGCCACTGTATCCGAACTCATTATTGAGAAACATAAGCCGAGATTCGATTCTGGCATCAGAGGGAGAAAGCGTCTCTCATCTCACCAAGCAGCAATTTCCCTGAAAACACAATCTCAGATCTTCTGACTGTGGGAGGTGGGAAGAATGAATGTAAGACCAACGTTAAAAACAACTTGAGTAGCCACAGTATTAAATATTTTAAGAAGTAATTCTGTTATGAAAATTAAGCTAGTTTCCTTCAATAGGCAAACTTAAAAAAAAAAAAGCAAACAAGCAAGCCATAAACTTCTTGAGGTTTTCATCTAAAAGTTAAAACTGTACGTACAATCCACAAGATCCAAATCATCAAACACCTTGTTGAGACCATTTGTGTTCATTTTTTAGCACACACATTGTTTCAGTCTGATCTTAAACACCTAAACAAACCCATATTTTCCCACTGTTTTAAGTTCAGAGGATGTGTCATTTTATCTTTCTGAAAGAATTCAAAGTGTACTTTTGCCCTCACTCTCAGACCAAAGAAAAAGTCAAAGCTCTTTCTCATGTAGACAGGTAGTTTTTGAAAGTGTAAAAAATACTCCTCTTCCCCTAGGATAATTTGGATTCCTGGTCAATGAAAATACTGAATTTAAAAAGAAAATACTCTTTATCATTGGCACACCTTTCCTGGAATCCTACAGTTCAGGAAAATAGAGAGAGAGAGAGAGGTGTCAGGCACCTGTTTCTTAAAGAACATCTGGAATTTAACTGCTAGGTGGGAAAGGAAAAGTTTGATCAAGATTGATTTGGGGGAAAGGAAACATTCAAAGAAGAGACTGACCTTTTAATTACACTCTGAAAATAAAATTTTAAAGAAGCAAGTTATTTCGTTTACTCAGAGACTCCGTTACTATACTTGAAAGGGCCTCTGAGGGCATTCAAGATGCTGCTGACAATGTCAAAACAGCACGCAGCACCATCTTTCGTTTTATTTTTTGAAATGTGGACAAAACGGGAGAAGTAACTTTTGCTTGGTTCTCCACTGCTACAGAGGAAAATTCTCACTTTCTCTCTCTCTTTTAAAGTCATGCTTCTCTACCTGTTTTAGTACCGCTAAATCTTTAAAAAGAGTCCCAAATCCAAACGGGGGGTAGGAAGTGGCTGCCAGGATGTGAGGAGGGGGAAGAGATTCGTCTTTATTTTATATTGAATTAAAATTGCTTTATCTCCTTTTAACATTTTATTGAATTAAACTTATATTATCTTTCAAGGATATAAGAACTTGTTTCCCCTTCCCATCTGCTTTTTGGAGGGTAATAAAGAGTTTTCTCTAACCCCAGAGCAAGGTTCTAGTGATTTCCAGGACTGGCGCTGCGCAGCTCCTACTGTGTCCAACAGGGGGCGCTGGCCACGAACCTGTGCAGCGGCTCAGCCACGCTTCACATCTGAGCCGGGTTCTAGCCCCTGAAGGCGAGAGCCGCTCGCGGGGTCGAGTACAGAGCTTTAGTCTTCGTGGATAAAAAGAGATTAAAGGCTAAATTCTTTTTGGGGGTGTGTGTGCGTGCGTGGGTATGTGTGTGTGTGTGTACGGGGGGGCGGTGGTTATCAATTTTAACCAACTACGAAAATGTAGAGCTTTTTATCCTTTGATGTTCTCATAAAGAAACTCCTATCGGTGGGGGAATTACACGGTTTCTGAGCCAACACTGCAGCTACAGTGTGGGGGAAATTATTTAATTAAAAATATATTTTTCCATCTGTTCACATGATCTTTTTAGAAGTACTTTAAAAGCTGACACTGATCCCTTTGGCCTGTTCACCCTGCCCCAAGTTTCAAATACTTTAGCTATTTCGAAGGCCCTTCTATTAATTTGAAGGGGGGAAAAAAGAGACCCAAATATTTAAATGCCCCCAAACAGTTACTCCTCTGCATCCTTTTTCTTTCTTTCTTTCTTTCTTTCTTTCTTTCTTTCTTTCTTTCTTTCTTTCTTTCTTTCTTTCTTTCTTTCTTTCTTTCTTTCTTTCTTTCTTTCTTTCTTTCTTTCTTCCTTCCTTCCTTTCTTTCTTTCCTTGCTTTCTTTCTTTCTTTCTTTCTTTCTTTAAATAGGGACTTTTATGTGATTGACACATTTCACATTGCCTATTCTGCAAAGCCAGGTATAAATGACAAGAAGCGACTCTAAAAATTTTTTTTGATGTTGGACTACATAACGCCCAAGTATAAGATGAAATCTAAATAAAATTGTAATCCACCCACCCCCACGCTAACTTTAAAAAAAAAGAAGAAAAAAAAAACCTTCACCTGTATTTAAATAGCGTGTCTTTAATTACAGCAGTTGGGGATGCATGAGGCTGAAATGAAATTAGCAGTCATTACCAGTCCTTTAACTCTGTGGTGCTTTTGATCAGCACTAAATTAGCTTTCCAGTCCTAACAAAGACTCTACAGCAAGCAGTGGGCTGTAAATAAGACAGCGCGACCTGCCCTCAACACCTTTTCTCTTGTCAATCATAGCTCTATCATTCAGCCCAAGATTAACCTTTATCTACCAAATTTTTTTAAAAAAGGAACGAAAGAAAGAAGAAAAAGAAAAAGGAGGCGGGAAGGAAAGCCCCCTTACCACCACATGTCGAAATAACAGAGGTTCCTAAGAGCCCCCTTTAAATTGTATTATAATGAGCCCGTGTCAGAATCTGCAATTTCCAAATCATCCCTCCTCACCCCACCCCGCTACAGCTCTCGAGTATATTAGAAGAGTCAGAATGCTGTTCAGGTAGGAAAGGAATCCCTTTCCCCGAATTACTAGTTGGGCATGGGCCACCCTCCGTAAGTAATTTGCCATTAGCCTCTCCTATTACTCTAACAAAATTTCGGGAGAGGAGGAATGTTTGAGGAGAAGACATTGATAATTTTAAGGCATGTACATAAGTTTCCGGGATGAAAACAATCAATTTACTCCACTAATAGTCTCTAGTTTCTAAGTCTGCGGAGAAAAAAACCACCAACAGCAGCAACAAAAACCCAGCTGCTTTTCCCAGTACTGAATTGAGAAAGTAAAGCACTGGTTCAAATTGCCATTAGAGGGCGCCAGAGAGCAAGCCCCTCTCCCTCGCACAACTTCCCACAGAAGCCCTCCTAGCTTCCAGCTTCGCCATGCTCTGTAATTCCTTCTCTCAGGTAATATTTCTTGCTTATCCTGCCCTCTTGCTTCTCTAGCCCCCTCAATGTCAATCTCTCATAAAGAACAAGGTGTCGCCATGTCCCTTTCCTTTTCTTTTCACATCCTTCCCCCCAGCCACCACCAAAATAGTAAGATGCCAGATGAAACGGTAGCAACCCCTTAATGATATATACCTTTTTGACTCAAATCACTCTTTCCACTCTATGTAATCGTGGCATGGAGAAGGTTCTTTGTAGGGATGAAATGTTGGATTTTAATATTTTTTAAATGGAAGCCTGAAAATTTCATTTCTGCATTTCTCTCTGGGGGCTCACGGATTTCTTTATTTTCATAGAAAAGGAAACACACACACTATTGCATGGCAGCTGATTATGTTCAGTGCTAAAACTGCTCAGAAGAGAATAAAATAATGTCATTTCATTTCTGCATTTGTCAAAGAAATCAAAATTAGTATTTAATCCCAAAAGTTAACGCTTTCAGACTTAAATCTGTCTGTGTTAAATGACTGCCACACAGGGTGTATTTCCACATCTCTTAAAGGTCAAAAGAAAAAAAAAAATAGAATGAGAGGAGAAGAAAGTGAGTTGGGGGGGTGGGCGGAGAGGAGTGAGCTAGCAGTGAATGTCAAAGTTGGGTTGCAAGCTACTTACATGTCCATGTCAGATCAGGGTGTTGTCTTGTAGCAGTTTGATTGGCAGGTAAAAAAGCGAAAGAACGTGAGGGCTCCCTGAGCCTCTTGTCAGCCCAAGCTTGATCACTTCTCACCGGACAGAACGAGTTGAAGGAGCTTGCAATTCCCCTCTCATCCTCCATCCAAAGCACCGTGAATCCATTTCGGCTTTTCTTCCCCCCAGTCTCTCCATCAGCCTCCTGCCTTCAACCGCTTCGCCTTACACCAGCCTCCAAGACCTAGCCTAGCTTTGCCACTGCAATCCCCTGCAACAAGAAAAATCGTTTATGGCTTAAAACCCCAAATGGCTGATTTTTTAAAAGAGAGAGAGAGGGAGAGGGAGAGAGAGAGGAGAGAGAGGGTGAGGGGGAGAGAGAGGGGGAGCGAGAAGAATGCACCCAGAGAACAACAAAAAAGTCAGTTATCCTAACACTGCTCTATCCCCCCACCGTACAGAAGAAGAATAAAAAAAAAAGCTTTATGTTTTTTCAGTGGGTATTCAAAGATAATTTGATGCCATTGTTTCTGCTACAGATGGTTCTTTTAAATACAATAACACGGCTCTTTGTGCAGGCTACCCACAATAAAAATCGAAAGCGTTCCCCTGAATAACCATTTTGTTCTCTCTTGTATGGGGCCAACAAAAGATGCCGTGAGGTAATGGGTTCTGTTTATTGAAGCCATAGAATAGGGGTTTGATAAAGATTTTTTTAAAGCAGAAGACCTTGCAAGGTCAGGCTGATCTCTTCATATTTTTTTATTAAAATATTTGTCCAATAGATTATTCCTTGGTGCAGCTGCAGGTTTCCTCCTCGATTCTTAATCAGCCCAAACATCTGTCTCTTTGAGGAGGCTTTAAAAAGTCTGCAATTGTATCAATGGTGCAGGAACCTTATCAAATACTGGGTTTTTAGGCTCAGTGCAGGCAAAGGCAATGGAGTTTCAATTCTGTTTGGTCCTGATGGGGTGAGGTGGAGGGCTGGGGGGGAGAGGAAACGCACCAGCCCCAGATACGGTGACTGGAGAAAACCAGGTTTCCTCCCCACCGCTCCCCACTCCCTGTTGGCCATGCATAACTGCACAAGCCAGACACACAGATCACTGAGGACTTGAGATGTGTCTCCTGATCTCTGCAAGCTCCACCCGTGCATGCATGTTGGACAGGGGTTAGGCATGTTTTCTTACCACGCTCCCCTTCTCCTCTAGTTAGGTCTCCAATCCCAGAAAACCTAGGGTGGGATGCCATAGGGAGGAGTGGAACAAGCTAAAGGTTAGACTTTAGCACCCAAAGGGTCCTACTCTTGGCTCTCTTTCACTCACTGTTAGCTTTGACTCACTGATTGCTATCCTGCCAGGGGACTGGTGGCCACAGCCCTCCTGCTACAGTGCCCCATCCCCTCAGGCTTCTTCTTATAGCCACCCTGCTTCCCCCTCCGTTCCACAGAGAACATCTGCTTCCCCTCGCAGGGGAAGCCCTGCCACCTAGACCCAGCCGAGGTCTGTATCAACTTGGAGCCCTGAACACTTAGGCAATGAGGGTGCTGCAGGGGAAGATGGCTAGGTGTCTCTACCTTTCTATAGGAATTAATGCCAGGACTCTCTGGGCCTCCAATAGCCCAGAGTGACTGTAATCCACTCTCATGATTTCTGCTCTGTGTATCGTCACTTGTGGCAAGACAATAGTCTGGGGAAATGGCTTCAATCTTAACAACAAGTTTTCGTTGGGTTCTCTATCTCTGCCCCCTGCCCCATTTAGTCCTCCCTTTCTTCCCACAAACCATTCAAAATAAAAGAAAGATAAACCCTCAAATGAATCTCTTGACAGAACTGATCTTAGCTTCTACCTTCCCTTTCAGAAACAATAATATTATTGGTTTACAACTGGTCTGAAGTAATCTAATAAGGAATTCTTGAGGACTATTACTTAGACACCAATTAAAGCCTTTCCTACAAAACTTGAAAAACAAACACAAACAATAAAACAGAAAATTAAACAATATTTCACATGGTTGTTTCTCAATAATTCATTTTATATCTCAGGATGAACACCTTAATATTAGTTCAAAAGGAATGAAAGTCAGGACAATATTAAAAAGTTACACACATCCCAACACTCTCTGGATCAAGAAAACTGTGCCTATGTAAGTGTGTGTTGGTGGAGGGAGGGAGTGGAGAGTGTAAATCAAGAGCAAACTTTAATGGAATAGGCTGAGGAGTGTTTTGCTTTCCTCACTGTAGGCAAGGTGGGAGGGGACGCATTATGCAAAATGGAAAGTCAACAGTAGAAATACCTACTCCAACTAAAGGTGGAGTGGGAGACAGTACATGTAAAATGTTGAATCCAGTGTTTCATAACTTTGCACTACAAAAGTAATCCACTGAAATAACGGAATAATCTCTTCCTGCTTCCCTTTTCATACGTTTTTGCTGAATATCAAAACTTATAAAGGATGCCCCAACCTGATGAAAGCTATTTTCCTTCTCATATAACTGAAAGAATCTGAACTGCTTGTCCTCTTTCCAGCAAGGGAGGGGCTTGGGGCTGAATCTAAGTCTGTAAGATAGGAAGGCATCAGTGAGTACCCTAAGGTGTCTAAAAGTGAGTAAACCTTACACATCTTATCAATTGAGTCTATTCAATCCCAGTCACAAGGAAGTTTAAAATCTCTCTGGTGGCCTCACTCTCCGGTTAAGGACAGGAAGACAGTTTTGTAGGTAAGCCTCCAAAAGTTGTCTCAAAAGCTGTAATGCAATGACATTCTATCTGACATGGGGGAAAACTTCAGCCTATAACTAAAAAATGTGGAATGTGTCACGGTGAAGGGCAAAGTGACAAACTGCCTTGGTAGGTGAGGGAATCAAGAACCAGTTGCCTGCAACTGGAAAATTGCTTAAAACAACAACAACAACAGCAACCTTTCTGTATCCACAAACTAATCTAACTGGTCAGCTCCTCTCTCAGAGCAAACACACACCACCAAAACGATTCTAAGTTATAGAAACGGCTTTCTGACGGGGTTGGGGAATCCGTGTGCACCGATTTATGGGTGTTTATAGGTGGCTCTGAACTGGAAACTTCACTTTTCAAAAGGGCTTTGGGGCCAAAGTTGAGCTCTCCAGTTCTACAAGCAACAAGCCATACTGGGGAGATGGGGTGGGGAGGGCATACTCCCCCCCACCCCGGCCCCCCCTGCTGGGAAGCATTCAGCAAGAACTACTCAGATTGAGGAAGGGAGGGAGGGAGGGAAGGAAAGAAGAAAAGGAAGGAAGGCAGAAAGGGAGGGAAGCAGGGAGGAAAGGAAAGGAAAGGAAAGGAAAGGAAAGGAAAGGAAAGGAAAGGAAAGGAAAGGAAAGGAAAGGGAGGGGAAGGGAGGGGAAGGGAGGGGAAAAGAAGGGAAGGGAAGGGAAGGGAAGGGAAGGGAAAGGAAGGGAAGGGAAGGGAAGGGAAGGGAAGGGAAGGAAAGGGAAAGTAGAGAGGAGATAAAAGAAGAGGATTTAATGGCAGAGGGGATTAGCAAGAGGGGCACCCGGGACCTGGTTTTAAATTGGCGAGTGCTGCTTATTAGAAAACACTGTACGCACGATCAGGGTCTGGATGTTCCAGGGAACCAGTGACCGTACAAATCATGAGTTTCACAGAGATGGCACAGTGCCATGCTTTAGCCATCAGCTACCGTGAAAACTGTAGCTTCCCTCTCGCAGGCAATCCGTCATTCACTACTGGCCGCTCTACCTCTCCACACGGAAAAAAGTCGGACTCGGACGGCCTCCGGCGCGGCCTGGGCCCCGGGGACCCTCTGGGAACACTGGCGCGCGGGCGGGCGGCCGAGTGCCGGTCAGCGGGGCTCGGATAGGAGCCGCCCGCGCCAGGTCGGAGGGCGACTGCTTCCCCAGCCTGCGGAGAGTACCGGCCGCGAGTGCCTCCAAATACACCACGGGACTCTGAACGTGTTGCTCCCGTCAACTCGCCCAACACGATTCAATTATTCACTTAGACAAAACCAACACCACACAAGCCCGCCACTTGATGAGCTCTTAAAATGACAGGCAGGGGAGCGCGGCCAGGGCGACCCTCCGCCGGCCACGACCCGGTGAGGGTCGTGGTTTAAATGCAAGGTCTTGAGATTGTAAAACCTAACCCGGGAGCGCGCGCGAGTGTGTGAGGAGAAAACCTCAGTTTTCAGAGCCACTAGAATAAACTTCTCGCTGAGCCTCGGCCCTCTCGCCTCCCGAGGGCCGCTGGGGCCGAGGGTGAACAAGTCTCGTCGGGTCGGGCCGGCCTTCTAGGTTGGCGGGGCCCTGCGGAACCGGTCCGCCTGACCCGACTGCGCTCGCGTGGGAAAGCGGAGGCTCGGCCGGCCTGGCTGCGCTTCCCCAGCCCCAGAGCCGCGGCATCCCGGCCTGCCCTCCGGCCCTCGTGCGCCGCCGCATTTCCCGCGCTCTCGGCCCGCACGTCCCGGCACGGCCCGCACGTCAGGGCGCGGCCGGCGCGGCTCCGTGCGGCCCCGCCTCCGGCTCCGGTTCCGGCTCCGGCTGCGAGAGGGAGGGCGGAGGCCCTCGGCGAAGGGACGGGCGGCGCCGACAGAGTGAGTGGAAGCCTGGGTCCCGGGCGCCTGCAGGCCCGCGTTCCCGGCCGCCTTTTCCCACGCTGGGCGCCCCGAGGGGCGGGCGGGCGCGTGTCCCTGACTCTAGGCTCAAGCGTGTTGGGACCCGCTTGTTTCAGCGAGCGCACAGTGTGGCGGGTTCGGTTCGTCCCCCAGTGCTCCGCATGTGGAGACCGAGCCCGGGAGAGCCCTGGGAGCGTGGGGAGCCTGGCGTCCTCCCCGAGGGCTGGGCGGTGGGCAACTCGACGACTCGAGGGGTTCAGGGAAGGAATGTGGGCGAGGAGGGCGGGCGCTCCCAGGGGAGGCGGCTCGCGGCTTCTCGGCCACGACCTGGGAAGCCCAGGTGTCGAAGGGGGGCCGCAGGCTGAAAGGCGGCCTGTTTCCTCAGTGGTCACAGACGCAGCGTGGTCTCCCTCCCCACTCGTGTTCCAACTTGTGGAACTCTCGGAGGTTCCCCCAGTCTTTGTTTTACGCTAAGAACGGACTAAGAAGGGTGTGTTTTTATAATTAAGGGGAAAGTTGGAGGTAGGAGTAAGGCCTGTGGGTAGCGTTCCTTAAACTTTTCTTGATATATACAAAATGAAATTATACCTGCAATCATATGTTTGTGTTTATGTGTTAAGAGTATTCATTTAAAAATGTTGAACATTTAAAATATGCCACACATTTTGCGACTTTTAAAAAAATTTCTCACTTTATCAGTATTGTAGAGTTTCAATAAATGGAAATGTCTCTGGTCTTTCAACCTCTGAGGGTAGTGGAGCGAGGGGAAAGGACCGTGGGGTATCTGTCTTGTGTCCATTTGGCACAGTCTTACTAGTACCATCCTCCCAAGATAAATTAACTTGCATTTTAGTTAAAATATTATCATCATCTGCTGGACCTCAAGAATAACGTAAACTGAGGATATTTTCCAAATGTACACCTATGCAGTATTGTAACTACCAGAACACAGTTGGATTTGATAAGCTTACATTTGAACCAGAATTTGTATAGTGCAGCTCCAGGAACACATTTGCAGACCCAGTGCAAAAGCTGTATGTACATAAATGTTTGGAAAGGTATCCCAAAGTGTGATTATTCTTTGTCTCTCTATTTCAGAGGCCCAAGAATGGGCAGTTGGTATGGATGACTTACTGATACATTCTTCTTTTTTTAAATGTGTATATATATAATATATATGTATTTTATATATTTTAAATGGAGTATAGTTGATTTACAATGTTGTGTTAGTTTCTGGTGTACAGCAAAGTGATTCCGTTATGCATATATATATATTCTTTTTCATATTCTTTTCCATTATAGTTCATTATAAAATATTGAATATAGTTCTCTGTGCTCTACAGTGGGTCCTTGTTGTTTATCTATTTTATATATAGTAGTGTGTACCTGCTAATCCCGAACTCCTAATTTATCCCCTGCCCCTTCCCCTTTGGTGACCATAAGTTTGTTTTCTATGTCTGTGAGTCTGTTTCTGTTTTGTAAATAAGTTCATTTGCTGATACAGTCTTAAAGAGAGTAGAAACTGTAGTGAATTTTGGGAAAAAAGGAGCATCCCATTTAAGGTTTTGCCTGTGGAAAGAAGTTAATGATCCAAGGAAACTGATTCTAGGGAGAATTTCTATTTACACCTTCCCTTCCAATCCCTTCTCCTAACATTCTCCCTTCACCCTCGAAGAAAGAGCAACATTCTATTTGCTTGAGGGTAATAAGAGCAAAGGAAC
Organism: Eschrichtius robustus; assembly: GCF_028021215.1. Classification (NCBI taxonomy): domain Eukaryota; kingdom Metazoa; phylum Chordata; class Mammalia; order Artiodactyla; family Eschrichtiidae; genus Eschrichtius; species Eschrichtius robustus. Next base: position 61,008,024 of record NC_090829.1, on the reverse strand, counting down.
TAACCTTTAATGGCCATCTATTACGTACCAGATACTTTCTCTTATTTAATTCTCATAATAATCTTATAAAATTGGAATTTTTATCCCCCCCCCCTTTTTTTTTAAACAAAGTAAGGGAAGATCCAGCTGATTTAAATATCTGTGGCTGGGAAACAGTAGATCTGGGTTTGAAATCTAGCTCTATAATCTAAAACCCATCATGGTCTTTAAAATCTGCTAAACTGAGTCCAAATAGATTCAAGCAAGCACCACTGGTTACTGACTATTGCGGGTTCAGGAGGAAACTGTGAACAGTGTGTGGTCTTGTCTTTTTCTTCTCTCCTTTTTCTGGAAGGCAGCTTCCTAATTGTGGCTCTCCTTAGGATCTTTTGGCTATGAAGAGATTGACTTGAAGCAGGGATATAAAATTCTATGTCTTTTTCCTGTGCCATACCAAAGTTGAACCTAGAGTTTAAACTCAGTTTTCTGCATTTAGGTCTCAATTGGCATCAGGTTTAAGGCTACCCATAGGCTGGCTTGGTCAAGGTAATGATTTCATGAGGACAGACTCACATAGGTCAAACTAAGTATCACTCTTAAAACTCCAGCCTCAGAAACCAAAAGGGTGGGAGGGAAATATAGTAATAACAGAACACATGACTGCTAATTAACCTTATTAACAACTGCAAACCAGTGAACATTTATATTTTTATTTTCTCAGAAAGGCAATTAATTTTTTTTTTTGCCTTCTATTAACTACCTTTCCCCCCCAGATAATCACCTATATCAAAACCACCCTTTAAAAGGTCAGTAGAAATTATTTTAAGACATTCAAATATAAAAAAGTATTGTTATTTTAATAGGCACTGTGGATAGTTTAATTTGTATCTTGTATTAAATTAAACATATGGTGAACAGGGTATAATAGATTTTCTATAATTTAGCTGCCAATGTGGCAACAGCAGCCAGTTACTCTCACCAGCAGACTTGTCAGTGGTTTGTTTACTAGCTTATTTGAATTAAAATAAAGCTTCGCTTCTGCTGACTGCACATCATTATCTATGAGACCATAATCCTGCTAGCAAATCCTATATCTTCCAGAACTGGCTCTTTTGTTTGGGATTACTGAGAGCTTAGCCTATAACAAAGAGGAATAAGGCATCCCTCTCATCCTCATAATTAAGTGTGGGGACTAATTTAGAAACAAACCCAGAAAGATGTACTATTTGGAGTTATATTTCTATACAGAATGGAAGAGAAACAGGATAGGCCAAACACCTGATTGTTAACAGAATGTTTAAACTATTAAGCAAGTGTACTACAGGAATCCAGCTTGTTAAAATTAAGAGCAACAGCAAATAAGGCATTGATGGCCTTTGCACGGGGCAGTAATTCTGTATGAAGGATCTGAAGGTATGTTTGGGAAGAGGAAGTATTAGGGTGTCAGGCAGGAGAAGATGTGCTGTATGCTTTGTGAATGACATTTATTTTGTTCTTTCATTATCCTAACAGACTGCACAATTAATAGTTATTGTTATGAGCAGAGTTATTAAAATACTGAAATAAAAATAACAAAACAGTTTTTTATTCACTGGAAAAAATATAACTGTCTTTGGAAATTGTTAACATTTTACTAACAAGGTACATAAAATTTAGCAAAAAGAAAAGAATGGGTGATTTCCTGGCTCTTTCCATACACCCAGCACAAAACAGACCTTCATGAATTCTGGTAGCCCAATAAAATCTATGTTTAAGGAAAGAATTTCACAACTAGGATGTACATAATAGCAGCTTTTACAATCCACCATCCATATATAAACTGATGCCTGTTTCTTATCAACAAGGGTTGATTTATCAATGTCCTTAACATTAATTGTCACAGATGGGAATTCTGAGGACCTATGTGAAACAAAATCAGACTCTGGTGAATTATAAAGCAGGTCCTTAGACTTTAAAAACATTTAGGCAAAGTGACAGTTCAGAACATCTGTTAGCCTTCTGTCTGAGTATAAACTAGATGTCATGGAGTGCACAGCTGTAGGCATTTTAGGCTTTTTTGCCAACATCTGTCACAGCAGTACAATAATATAGGTAATTATCAACACCTTATATAAACTATTTGCTATTTTAATTTTTAGAAAGAGTAAAATTAGTGTTACAATCCTTGGCAAAAATAATTGAGATGAATATAGTCATTTTGCTCTAAAAGATGAATAAGTGATCTGATCATTCTTTGAAAAACACACATTTTAAATATTTTCTGCAGCCAATATTGGTATTGTGCCATTTCGAAAAGCAAAATTCTAAGTGATTTTTTTGAAAAGATAAAAGTACAAGTTAAATAAGAGGGAGGGCAGAAGAGGCCAGTAATTTGCTTTTCAGAGCAACCAAAGGTGTGATATGTTTTGTGATAAAAAGATAGAGTTTAATACCACACAATTGTGGCATTAATTGATTCCATATGCATAAAGATTAATAATTCATTTTATAATGTCAGTGTAGCAAAATCTGTATTGATGAATTATAAAAAATTGTCTCTCTCCCCTCTCCTTGCTCTTCTCAGTCCTAGAATTTTGCAGAGAAATGGCATATAAAACTATAATTCACATCTTGCCATCTTAGTAACTAAAGTTAATTTGAAAGGGTTGGCACATCATACAAATCCAAGGACGCTTCATTGTTTTAATGCCACCTGGATGTGGATCATCTACAGTGCTCCTCCTAAGGTACTGGGAATTATTGTCTCACATCTGATTCCCTTGACCTGTACAATAGTTGTGTTTCAGTCTAAACTCGAAGCAGCAAGACTATATTCCAAAGCACCTGTTCTGGGGAAGATGCCAGTCAATAATGTCTTACTGAAAGATCAGGCCCAGCTAGAGAAAATAAAGGAATTGAGCTGCAGTTGGATTTCATCATCTAAACATGCAATGTAATCTTAACCAATTCATTACACACTCCTTTTGTTTCCACTACAAAGGGGATGTTGCCTTTATCAGAGGTTGTAATTCCAGTATGTTCAAGCAAAGACAAGGGAGAAATTGAAAAAGTGCTATCAATTCTACCCACAGCCAGGAAGAACCGTAGGGTCAGAAGGTCATTATCACTGTCCCATGTACAGTTCAGACTAGACCACAGATAGCTCAAGTTTCCACACTGCAGTAGAAAGGTATCATAAAGGAGACTCACAGAAAATACTGAATAGGAATAGGAGTAGGAAATCATATTCTTGAACACATTTGATTTAACACATGAAGAATCAAATGAAGTGAATCTCTATTTGGAAAATAGTCATGGATACTTAAAATTATGCTTGCTTAGAACAGTCTTGTGAAGGAGGGAAATTTTATTCATGAAAGGCCAGCGTGGCAAAACAATGGGTCACAAATGTCAATGTTCATAATCTAAAGGTCTGGAAAGGGTCAAAATGAGAAAGAGAAGGAGGAAGTAAATATAGATATAAAAGGCAGACAACTTGGCCTGAAAGGAAGGATTAAAAATGAAAGAAAATGACTAAAGGAAAAGAGAAATGTGATAGATACTGACGAAGAATAAGGCTTATGGGGATTCAGGGAAGAGTAAATGAAGATATTGATTACCAAATGGGGTATTAGGGACCAAATGAGAATTTAGGGCCTTGTGAGTGTCAGTACTTCCTAAAGAGAGTTATCAGCTGTAAGAAATTAGTCTTGCGGAGAGAAACATTTAAAAATAATTGCTTAGTAGTATTGTTTTGAAGTCTGTTAAAGTGAGTTCATTTGATACTTCTTAGTGCCATATTTCTTTACCACTGAGGAGAAATCAATGTATTTTGATGTCTAAGAGAGGGGGGAAAAAAGAGAAATTAACCCATTTCCCAAACAACTTGGAAAATTCTTTATTTCTAATGATGAATTCTACTCCTTAAGGACATTACTTTTTTCCCATCAGGTTTTAAACATTTGGGACAGAATAATAGAACAAGGGTATCTGCAATATCAGATATCAGAGTGAGCTTCAAAATGATTGGATTAAAACCATCTTCACTACAGTGGTGGTTTATAAGGAAATACACACTATCTCAGAGTTTATATTGTGAATATGAAGGTATATTTGTGTTTAAATATCCCTCCTTGATTACTTGGTTCTCCTTGATTGATAGGAATAATACTTTGTTAGGGTCCATTTTATATGTTGAAAATTATTTGCTGGAAGTCAGAGCTAGCTCTAATCAACCCTCTGAAATAGGCATAGTTTGCTGTCAGCATGCTCTCATCTTCTCCCTCTTTTGTGCTATCGCTTCTCCCCGCTTGTGCCCACTGCCCTCATCTTCCTTCATTAAGTATCTTAATCCAGGCTGATCTTTCCTAGGTAGTGTCCCAGGCTTGCTCCATCCTTCCGTTTTCAAAATTTGAAACAAATGGCTAATAAATAGATTCAACCTAATGTAGTAATGACTGGTAATAACATTGTGTTCTTTCTTTAAAGTTACTAGCTTTATGGCAGAAGCTCTTTGAAGGGGGAGGTGGGCACAGATCTTAGTCATTTTTGTATCCTCTGTATCACTCAACAAAGTGCCTCCCCCATAATAAATATATATTAACTCCTAAATGAATATTTGTTGTTTTATGTTTTTCTTCCAAAATCTATATATAACTGAGAGTAATCTTATGTTTTTTATTTTTAAATTTTATGTATTTATTTTTTAGGTTCCAACAGTTAGAGAGATATAGCAGTCAAGCAGAATTAGAGTCTTTAAAAGTGATATTAATTTTTTTCCTTACTGATATTTATTACAAACACATTAAAGGAAAAATTTTAAAGGAAAATGTCCTCTATAATACAACCTACCTAACAACATAACTTAAATTTTCTATATTCCTTTCTGGTCTTTAGTACACAGATAATTAAAAATTACATTTGTAGTACACATATTTTTGGATTTTTATGTTTGTTTAATTTTTGTGTGTTTTGAAATTGAATTTGTCATAAAGGGACAAAGACTCTAAATATTAACATCTCTAATGATGAAATTTTAGACCTTCACAAAAAAATGGAATATATTTTTGGATTGGGGAGACTTTTTCAGAGCTCGCTAAGGGCAGTGTATCTGAAAGTAGCTAATCTTTTATAGTCTAAATCATAGGATCTTCCATTTTAGATGGAGAAACTGGAAACATAGGATTTTAGGGACATAAAGTAGGCCTTAGAGAAAGAGAAGATTCAAAATGAGATTTAATAGTAGGTACCAGCTTCTATTTTGAATATTGATAACTGAAGGTATTTACCTGTCCTTCCCGGAGCCTATCTAGAAAAAAGCCTCAGATCTGAGTTTTTCTATCCTTATTCCAAATACATACCTTATAACAGTTTAGTCAAAAGAGTTTGGATGTGTAGACCATACTCACCGTGTAAAGAGAAATCAAATTAACATTTTTTATTATTAATCTGATCAGTCACTATCACTTTTGTATCACTCCAGAGCCCTTAACAGAAAGAAACACTGGAATGTTTTGTTAATCAAGGGATCGTATTGAACACTTTCAAGTGTTATATAATTAGTATTTTTTACCACTGTAAGTCAAAAAGATTTGGAAGAACGGCCACATTGTGGAGTTTAGCCTTGAATGTCCATTACCAGCAAGTGGAATGATTAGAAGAATATGATGAACTAGTATATTAGAAATATGCACTTTAAAGCAGTCCATTTCTCTCATTTCCACCTACCCTGTTATGATCTTACTATCTGCTGTGGTACTTATATATTCAGTGCAAGTAGTGATCCCCTTTCTCTCTCTCTCTCTCTCACACACACACACACGTGTGTGTGTGTGTGTGTGTGTGTGTGCGCGGGCTGCCCCTTGACACCCAGTTGCAGGAGAATGATTCATTGTGCTATGCAGTTTAATCCACCATTTCTTATTTAGGTAGGATGGCATCTAGAGTATTTTTCCTTCCTAATATAAAACTAAAATCTTACAAGGCCACTGCCAACACGTAATATTGTCAGTCTAAACATAGGAGGTTGCTTCCTTCTTAAAGAAGGTTAGAGTTCATAAGATCATAGAGCAGAGCCCCCTGGAATTCTCTCCCTTATAACTCAGCTTGTCCTGAAGGGGCCAGAAATCAGGCCACAGCCCAGACAGAGAAAATTGTGCTACATGGAAAATGCAGAGCTGATTCCCATCTCACACCTGCAGAATCTGCTGTCAGCTGTTCAATTCTAAGTTCTGTGGCTTTTCTCCATTCCTGCCTGTTTGGCTGGCTAATTTATTAACTCCTTGTTATCTGCAGCAAAGACCGCATAGCCACATATTTATGGGATCAAGAAAAACATAAAAATGAAAGGGTGATTGAGCAGCCTGACTGAATGTTGTGTTTACTTCACTAAACCATTGCTGAGAGTTGTCTCAACAGCTGCACACAGTCCAGGGTGGCATCTCAAAATTCAGCCTTGACTCCCTAGCCTAGCTTCCATTCATTCCACCTACAGCAGCCATCTAGCCATTCAGTACACCATCCTCATTTTATGTTGCAGGCAAAAAGCCAACCAAAGTATGGTCACATTTAAAAGCCTTTTAAGCAGTGAGCACCTCCCTCCTTTCCCAATTGTTCCCTGCTTTTTCACATTCCTAGTTAATAGGTTTTTAAAGCAGTTTCCCCAACTCTTTTCCTGCCACATACTGTCTTGCCTGGCATCTGTGCAGCAAAAGGCTGTTCTTCAAGAGGCTTTTAAATCCATTGTACCTCTTTGTGCCTTTCAACTGCTAACTCTTCAGGTATGGGCTGTGTTTCTTGCTTAGCATATTTTGCATGTTCCAAGCCATTCACAGCAACTACACAGCAAAAGTGAGGATAAAAATATAAGTAATAAATACAGTCATTTAAAGTGATGTTCAGGGCCATGTATGCAGTTCTCTATTTGCTTAAGGTATCTCATAGATATCCAGCAAGAGGAACGTTTTCAAGAAGTGTACAATTTTGAGTTGAAATATAAATAGAAGATTTCTTTTCTTCCTTCCCTCTTCCTCCCTCCCTCCCCCCTCCCTTCCTTCCTTCCTTCCTCATTTTTTTGAGAATTAAAGTTCCCTAGTAAGTCTTGAGGCTTTAGTTTGTTGAAACACCAATATACCATAAATTAGGCTGTTTGGAAATACCCCCTTGTTTTTACCAGTAGGAGGAGGATAAGAAAAGGATGCAAATGGTGAGCATTAAAAAACTCGAATATTGAGAGCTGGAAAGGATCTAAAGGTCTGTATTTACATTTTTCCTTTAACAAGTGTTTATTCTCTGTTATGTGCCAGGAATTGTGCTTGGGCATTAGATATAAAGATGAATAGGAAATCGTCTTTGTCCTAGAAGAAGCTCACAGTCTAGAGAGGAAAAAGTAAGTAAGCAATTACTTAAATATGTATTTTGAGAAATAATGCTTTGTGGCTTTGCTTGAAATTAAAATGATTTATTTAGTTCAGAGATAAGAAATCTCAGGCAGGTAAGTATCCTGTTAAAATATGAAGTAAACAGGCATTTTCCCTCCTGACTACAGAAAATAATTATGACTAGCGCTCAACTTTTTTTTTTTAAATAGTAGAAGTACAATCTTCTTTTTTAAAAATATTTTTATTGGAGTCTAGTTGATTTACTATGTTGTGTTAGTTTCAGGTGTACAGCAAAGTGAATCAGTTATACATATACATATATCCACTCTTTTTTAGATTCTTTTCCCATATAGGCCATTACAGAGTAGAGTTCCCTGTGCTATACAGTAGGTCCTTATTAGTTTAGCCCTCACTTTTAAATACTTACAATCGTATGTTCTTTTCAGGCCCTATATGCTTTTTCTTCAATTTTGAGACCAGTGATCTCATCATTTTGCCTAAATGAACTGAAGTTTTCTAAGTAATATAGCCATTATAAATTATTCAAATACTTAAGTGTTATAATATATTCTTTTTTCCTGGTTTTGTCTGGTGGGTGATATTTTATAGTAATTTATAGAAAACTAGATTAGCAAAGGCTCTCAACAATAAAACTGTTTGTAACGATAATTTTTTTTCTTTTTCTGTGTTGCTGCTATGCCTGGCACAAACTTTACATTTAGATTATTTTCCCATCATTTGTTTATAATTCTGTCTCTCCTTTAAAGAAGAGTTCACGTCTTTATCCTACTTGATATCCCCAGTGCCTACCATAGTGATTGGCACATAGGATGGGTTTAGGAAGGAAGGAGTGAAGGCAGGAAAATGTTCAATCTTTTCTTCACGCTGAAGTAATAAACAGATTATTTAGCCACCTGTGTCACTCCATATTTGAAGCCACAAGTTTTTCGTTTATTTATATACTGTATAACACTTCATAGCGTAGCTTTTAAGATGAGCTGGTTGCTCAATACAGTCAACTTCTGATAGCCAGAAGTACCATATTTATTTTTTGTTTGCACTGGTTATCTACAAAAATACAATTAAGGTAATTCCATTCAAGTAGGTTTGGATAGTAGTGTCACTAAAGAGGAAGTAACCACATAGAGTCTTTCAGTTAAAGGCCCAGGGTTCTTATTCTCCTTTTTCTTTAAAGAAGGACTGGCTTGTACCAAAGTCACACTTATTTTAGGTTAGAAATCATACAACAGTTATGGTTCATGTTGTGATCAATCATGCCTTATGTTGGACTTTGTCTCTTGTATGTAGTTTATATAATTTATAATCTTTTAAAAATTTAAAATAAACAACTGTTACAGAATATAGGTGTGCATGCATTAAAAAAAAAACTACTTAAAAAACACAAAAAGCAAATGGTTTCTAAATCTTCATTAAAGGAAAGAAAACCTGTTTTTTTTCTTTCTGATTATTTGTTTTCATTTATTGATTAATTCAAGAATTAATTATTATTTATTGACTACCAGTACTGTAAAGGGGTTACATAGGTGCTGTGAGGGAAACAAAAATGATTAAGAAATAGTTCCGACCCTCAGGGAACTTTTAATCTGGTGAACAAGATGACAGTACACATGTAATGTAAAGAAGAATATGATTAATGTCTCAAGGGAGGCACATTAGGAAGTAGAATTTGAGCTGGACCTTAAAGGATTTAAACCAGCAGAGATGTGAGGAAGACTTTATAAGCAGAGAAAACAGCATATGCTAAAGCTCCGTGATAGGAGTATGGCGGAAGTACTGGAATGAAGGCTTGTGTAGGTTTAAGGTCATATAGTACAGACATTTGGATATAAACCATGAAGTAGAGACTTAAATTCAGGGAATACTGGGCAGTTATTTTTTAATTTAGAAAATAGAAATGTGTTTTTTAGGAAGATTAGGTTGTCAGTCTGTTGGAAGGCTGGGTATAAGGGGAGGAAAAACTAGAGGTGGGGAGCTGAGTTGGGAGGGTGTTGTGAGATTCCAGGATAAGAGTCTCATATTCGATTTTGGCTGTTGTGACCAAAAGGAGGAAATGAATATTGGATGAATATTGTGGCTATAGGAACTGCTAAAATTTGTCAAAGTAGAAGGGATGGATAGCAATAAAAAAGAATCAAGTATGACACCAAATTTTGGGCTCGGATGATAAGAAGAATGATGGTATTAGGAGTAGAAAGAGGAGAGTCGAGTGGAGGAACTGGGTTAGTGGAAAAGATGTGAATTTGGTTTGGATCCTGTTGTATTTGAATAGTTGTTAGTTTGTTAAGGGTGAAGATAGCTATCGGAGAGTGATGAAAATGGAGGAACTTGGGAGAGAGGTCAGAACTAGCGACAGATATCTTGGAATCATTTGCATTGTAATTATAGTTGAATCTCCGTGGGGAACACAGTCTCAGAAAGAGAGAGAAGGTTGTGAGAGAACTATGGACAAAACCTGAACACTTAAATGGAAGAAGATAAGCCTATAAAGGGAGACAGAGGTAGAGCTGTCAAAAAGATTAAAGGAGTATCAGAACTGTGAAGGGTTATAGGGACCAAGAAAGGAAAGAGTTTAAAAAAATGAGGTGACGTCAGTAGCAACCAGAAATGTTCACTTTTTAAAACAAGTTCTCATTTTAAAAACATTGTCTGTGTTTTATCTGCATGTTTTTGGTGTTATATTTGTCACAAATACGTTCTGTGTTTGGAAGGATATATACACCAAGCTGTTAGTAATTGTTAATCTGGAGGAGTTGGAGGTGGATTTTCTCTACCACCTGCATATCAGTCAGGATCTCAGGAGGAAACAGATGGAACTTTCAAATTAGGATAATCAAAAATCGTTAATAAAGAGACTGCTTACAAACATGTGGATGAGGTGTTGGGAAACCAGAAAGATTAGTGTAGTATCCCGGGGTTGTTAACACCTTAAGGCCCAAAAGGATGAAGAGAAGGAGCAATTTCTGGAAATAAGAGACAAAGAGTGGTGGAGGGAAAACCACCTTGGGAGGAGCTGTGACTTTGGTCAAGAAGGAAACAATCCTGAAGGGACTTCCAGGAAGGAGACGAGGGGAATAAATACTCTTGTCCCTCCCTTGGATTTCCTGTTGCAGATTGGCCTAATCCAGTCAAGGAGCTAGATGTCTAGGCAACATGCCTATACGGGGCAGCCTCCTGAGGCAGAGCAGGGTGGGAAAGGGTCTGGATGGGCAATTGGAAGATATTTGGCACAAACTGTGTTGTATGAATTTAAAAACATTATTGTGTATTACTTCTCTGGTTTTTTAAAGGTGTGTGTTATAATTTTCTACATAACTTATGCATTCACATAATACAAAATTTATTAAGTACGTCAGTGTATAAATAATGATTAAAGAAAAAGAATCTATAACCCCTCCACCAAAAAAGGCCCCTAGCTTAGATGGTTTTCCAGTGGGATTTTACAAAACTTTCAAGGGACAAATAATATTTATTTTACATAAATTGCTCCAGAAAATGGGGAAAAAAAAAAAAAAACAAGAAAGGAGCTACCCAGTTGGCCAGCTCATTTTGTATGAAGCTTTATAATCTTGATTATCAAATCAGGATAAGGATGATGAAGATATAAGACAGATAAGGAAGATACAAGACAAGAAAAGCATAAACCTATTTCATTATGGATGTGAGTGCAATAATTCTAAATAAAATATTAGCTAACCAAATCCAATAGTTTATTTTAAAAATTACTTTTTTTTTTTTTTTTTTTGCCGTGCCACATGGCTTGCGGGATCTTAGTTCCGACCAGGGATTGAACTCGGGTCCTGCCAGTGGAAACACCGACTCCTAACCACTGTACTGCCAGGGAATTCCCTAAAAAGTGCATATTGATCGAGTAGTATTTATCCCAAGAATGAAAGGATAGTTCAATGTCAGAAAAAATGTATCAATGTATTTCACTTTAGTATTAGATCAAAGAAGAAATATCATATGATGATTTCATGAGACACAGAAAAAACATCTTCTCTATGATGAGTTGCAGAATAAAGTATTAATACTTATTTATGAAAAATTTACAGAATATTAGGAGTATCAAAGGACTTCCCAGACAATTTACAAAAAACATACTGGAATAAATTAGAAGCATTTCCATTGAAACGAAGAACAAGAAAAAGATGTTTACAATTTTCACTACCATTTAAACAATATTAGAGGTCCCACCTATCTTTTAAGGCAGGATAAAGGCATGTTAGGATTGGAAGAAATAAAAATCATTATTTGAAGATGATATTATTATCTATATAGAAAATCCAATTGAATGAACATACTCTGAGTACTAACAAAAGTTTAACAAGATTAATAGAAGTTGTACACTTGTATATTTGTATATCAGCTCAAAAAAGCACTCCTTTTAGACAAACTATTCTTATAATAAAAATAAGGTATTATTTTAAGAAACATAAATTCTCCTTTTTTTGTTTCCTTTAGTAGAAAAATAGAAAGGGACATAAATAAGATTTGAATAAATGGGGAGAGATACTGTGTGCACGGGGGATATGATTTAACCTAATAAAGTTATCAATTCTCTCCAAGTACACATGCAAAGTAAATGAAATTCCAATCAAAATTCTAACTGGATTTTTGAGAAACACAACAAATTCTAAAATTTATATGGATGGCTGATGGCCCCAAAATTTCTAAAAATGTGCATAGGAAAAGATGAGCCAAAAAGACAGTAGTCACCCTCAATCATCAGATAAGACATGCTATAAATGGTGATGGTGATGATGATGCTGTTGTTCCAGCAATATGTAAATAAACCAAAACAAAACAGAATTGAGAGCTTAAAAATAGATCTAGGTATATATAAAGACATATGATAATGTTTGTATCACAAAGCAATTGAAGAAAGGCAAATAATTTAGTAGATGATGTGAGGATCATTATATGGAGAAAAATACAGACTGCTAACTTACATAAAAGTTGGCTCCAGATAGACTAAGGACCTAATAATATGAGGGATAAAGATAACAATATAGGACTTCCCTGGTGGCATAGTGGTTAAGAATCCGCCTGCCAGTGCAGGGGACACGGGTTCGATCCCTGGTCTGGGAAGACACCACATGCTGTGGAGCACCTAAGCCCGTGCGCCACAACTACTGAGCCTGCGTTCTAGAGCCCATGAGCCACAACTACTGAGCACGCGTGCCACAACTACTGAAGCACGCACACCTAGAGCCCATGCTCCGCAATGAGAGAAGCCACCACAATGATAAGCCTGCGCACCACAACAAAGAGTAGCCCCAGCTTGCTGCAACTAGAGAAAGCCCGTGCGCAGCAACGAAGACCTAACGCAGCCCAAAATTTTAAAAAATATATAATAAAAAAAGATAAAGATATAAAGATAGTAGAGGATAATAGAAGAAAATGTGAAATAAAATCTTTGTGACCGAAGGGGAGGAAATTTAATTTTAATTTAATTTATTTATTTTTATTGAAGTATAGTTGATTTACAGTGTTTGTTAGTTTCAGGTGTACAGCACAGTGATTCAGTTATATATATATATATATACACACACATATATACATATACACATATATATGTATATATATATTCTTTTTCAGATTCTTTTTCCTTATAAGTTATTACAAAATATTGAGTAGAGTTCCCTGTGCTATACAGTAGGTCCTTGTTGGTTATCTATTTTGTATATAATAGTGTATATATGTTAATCCCAACCTCCTAATTTATCCCTCTCCCACCCCAGAAAAGGCTTTTTAAACAAAATCTCAAAGGCACCAACTATAAGTCAAAAAAGAGTGGCTGGATTTGACTACACCACAGGTTAAGGGTTTTGTTCAATGTAGTGTTCCATAGATGAAGTTAACAAACAGATGTTAGAGTGGGAAAGGTATTTGCCATGTTTAAAACCAGCAAGGGATAATATCCCCAAAATGCAAGAACCCCTTAAATCAACATGAAAAATATGGAGACCCCAAGAGAAAAATTCATAAGAGGTTAAACAGGTAATTCAGAGAAGATGTCTGAATAAACAGCAAATATATGAAGAGTTGCTAAAGTTCATTATAAAGAAGTGAAATGCAAATTAAAGCAACAATAAAATATCATTTTACAAGTATTTGCGTGGCAGCAGTTAGAAAGGTGGATAATACCAAGTATTGGAGAGGATATGGAATAGTGGAGATTTTTGCACTGCTGATGGGGATATAAATTGTACAGTCATATGCATAGCAATCCTACTCATGGCTCTGTTTTTCCAGAGAACTAGCAAAAATTTTAGTGAGGACATGTTCATGGATGTTATAATATCACTAATGGAGGTAGAGAGTTAGGTGCATCCGATAAGTAATTTTAATCAATAAGTAAAATATAGTGGATGCATACTATGAAGTACTATGCAGCAGTAAGAAGCAGTGAACTCATTGATCATGGAAAAATCTTAAAAACATAATCATGAAAGAAAAAATAAGAAACATAATGAGAGCTATAGCACAAATGCTATTTATTTAAATAGAACACACATAATTCTTTACAAAACAACTATACCTATTTTGTAATGCTATACACATTTAAATATAATTCTAATCTCTTTAAAATGGGTTAATAGAGGAGGGAAATGAGCGTGAAACTTGAAGAAAGAGTGAAGTAAAGAGAGCAAAGTGAAGAAAAAGTAAAGCAAAGGAAAGGGATCATACATGGACCAATGATGACAACATGCAGACAAATTAAGGCCACAATTAGATCAAACTGCTGTCTGTGCATCTGAAGTTCAAAATCTAACAACAAACCGAACATTTAGGTGGTTTTCAGTCATTTGCTACAGTGGCTGTCTTTGTCATACATTATTTTATAATAAAAAAAGAAACATTTTTCTTGTACTATGCATTTCTGAGGTGTCTTCTCTACTCCTATTCTTTCCTGAGAGAGACTTATAGTATTCCAGGCAGAAGTAAAATTACAGTTTGTGTAGCAAACATCAGGGTATTTGCATGACTTCTTGACTGATCGGAGGTTTCAGTGATCTGAGAGCCAAACTCTTTTTCAGCAGCTTTCAAACATTTTGGTCTTGGGATCCCTTTATATTCTTAAATCATTGAGGATCCCAAAGAGCCCTTGTTATTTACCATATTAGAAATAAAAATGTTAAATATTTAATAATTTAAAAATAACGATCATAAAACCATAAAATGTTAACATAACATTTTTTAAGTGAAAAATAATTATATTTTGCAACACAAACATTTAGTGAGAAGAGTGGCATCATCATGTGTACAAATCTCTTTAATGTCTGACTTAATAGAAGACAGCTGGATTCTCATATTTGTTGTGCATTCATCTCTTGTAAAATGTTGTTTTAGTTGAAGTATATCTAGAAAATCCAGCTTCATAGACATGTAGTTAGAAAAGTGAGAGGTATTTTAACAGTCTTTTCAGTTAATCGTGGATATTTGTCTTTGATATTGCACCAAAGCTCGACAGGTGATAGTTTCTTGAAGGTGATTTTCAGTGTGAAATCTGAAACTATTATCAATGAACTTTTTGTAGTTTGTTATATTAAAATTTATTGGCATGTCTGGCACTTTGATGAATCTTTTATCCATGCATGATTCTGTAATTTCATGCATTGGTCAGTTGGAAAGTGTTGGTTTACTGAGTTATGCATGTCATATACAATATTAAAAAAAATCACATTTGTTAGTTATAACACTGATCTTATCAGAAAAGTACTTAAGTATTGGGAAGCTGTGATGCTCACAGCCGTGGATACAGGTTTTCCAAAATTGTAGTTTTCATTGAAAGTTATTGGCAACTGTCATTTTTTTCCCTTGAGGTTATAGACTCGCTTTACTTTTGAGAAAATACCAAACACTCAAGTCTGAATAAACCATAGTTTGTCTGCAGTTTTTTCTTTCGGATAAAAATGGTGTTCCATGAAAAAAGGTGCTAGTAGTTCAGCTTGCAACTCAGGTGCAACTCATAGTATCATGAGCTATCCATGGTCCTTTGTTCAGAATGCAGCAGAAGTGCTGTATGCATACTTCCCATTTTATAACACAGAATATTAAAAAGGGCTTGTACTGAAGGGTTGAGACTTAATAAAATTAATAATTTCTACTGACTCATCGAGCACATTCTTAAATGAATCTAGGCTTCCTCCCTGCATGGTGGTGAATGACAGTGATAGAGCGGTTTTGTGCCACTATCTTTTTTTTTTTCTTTTTTTTTTTTTAAATAAATTTATTTATTTTATTTATTTTGGGCTGCGTTGGGTCTTTGTTGCTGTGCACGGACCTTCTCTAGTTGGGGCAAGTGGAGGCTACTCTTCGTTGCGGTGCGTGGGCTTCTCATTGCGGTGGCTTCTCTTGTTGCAGAGCACGGGCTCTAGGTGCGCGGGCTCAGTAGTTGTGGCACACGGGCTCATTAGTTGTGTCTCACGGGCTCTAGAGCGCAGGTTCAGTAGTTGTGGTGCACAGGCTTAGTTGCTCCACGGCATGTGGGATCTTCCCGGACCAGGGCTCAAACCCATGTCCCTGCATTGGCAGGCAGATTCTTAACCACTGCACCACCAGGGAAGCCCTTTTTTTTTTTTAATGTATCATTGTTATGTGGATTATTTTATTTTATTTATTAAACTATAGTTGATTTACAATATCGTGTTAGTTTCAGGTGTACAGTTTCAGATTCTTTTCCATTATAGGTTATTACAAGATATTGAATATAGTTCTGTGCACTCTACAATAAATCCTTGTTTATTTTATATGTAGTGCTGTGTATCTATTAATCTCATACTCCTAATTTATCCCTCTCCCTCCTCTTTCCCTTTCGATAATAAGTTTATTTTCTGTGTCTGTCTGTTTTTGTTTTGTAAGTAAGTTGATTTGTATTATTTTTTTAGATTCCACATATAGGTGATACCATATGGTATTTGTCTTTCTCTTTCTGGCTTACCTCACTTAGTATGATAATCTCTAGGTCCATCCATGTTGCTGCAAATGGCAATATTTCATTCTTTTTTATGGCTGAGTAATAGTCCATTGTACATATATACCACATCTTTTTTCTTTTTAATTTAAAATTTTTACTTTGTTTAGAATGACATTAAATGACAAAACACACACCATGGCAAATTGACAAAAAGAATGTGGAAGAAAAGAAAAAGCTTTACACTACCAAATGTGAAATAGATAGCTAGTGGGAAGCAGCCACACAGCACAGGGAGATCAGCTCGGTGCTTTGTGACCAGCTAGAGGGGTGGGATAGGGAGGGTGGGAGGGAGGGAGACGCATGAGGGAAGAGATATGGGGACATATGTATATGTATAACTGATTCACTTTGTTATAAAGCAGAAACTAACACACCATTGTAAAGCAATTATACTCCAATAAAGATGTTAAAAAAAAAAAGAAAAAGCTTTATGTTTATGAACTGCTAACAGCACTTTTTTCTAGCTTTTGAACGAAAGCTCCACATTTCAGTTAGCAATGAGCCCCACAAATTATGTAGCTAGCACTGGTAAACAGCTATTCAAAAAATTAAGATACACAAAATCAAAGTAAGAGAAAAAATCATACAGATTCCCAAAGATGATCACTTTTCACTTCCTTGTATAATATATATCCCCTTGGGACTTTTTCTTACATATGTAGTTTCTCTTCTTCTATTTGTCACACTCCTTCTTTTAATAGAATTATATATTGCAAAATTAATAATATTCTCTCCACCTAAAGCGTTCTCCCAATATCTGAATGATTTGCTTCCTTACCTCTTTCAGGTGTTCGTTCAAGTATCTCCTTCAGAATGGCCTTGCCTGACCACCCTATTTCTCCAGCCCCTGCCACCACCAACAGCCATGGCATTTATTCACCTTTAATAACCATCTGACATAACACCTAACTTTGCTAAATTTTAGTTTATTGTTTGTCACTCTGTTTTAGTCTGTCCAAGCTGCTATAACAGAATACCATGAACTAGGAGGCTTGTAAACAACAGAAATTTATTTCTCACAGTTCTGGAGGTTGGGAAGTTCAAAATCAAGGAGCTGGCAGATTTGAACCACATCTTCTTTATCCATTCATCTGTTGATGGACATTTAGGTTGCTTCCATATCTTGGCTATTGTGAATAGTGCTGCTATGAACGTTGGCTTGCATGTATCTTTTTGAATTAGAGTTTTTAGTCTTTTCTGGATATATGCCCGGGAGTGGGATTGCTGGATCATATGGCAACTCTATTTTTCATTTTTTAAGGAACCTCCAGACTGTTTTCTGTAGTGGCTGCACCAATTTACATTCCCACCAACAGTGTAGGAGGGTTCCCTTTTCTCCACACCCTCTCCAGCATTTATCATTTGTAGACTTCTTGATGTTGGCCATTCTGACTGGTGTGAGGTGATACCTCATTGTAGTTTTGATTTTCATTTCTCTAATAATTAGCAATGTTGAGCATCTTTTCATGTGCCTGTTGACCATCTGTTTGTCTTCTTTGGAGAAATGTCTCTTTAGGTCTTCTGCCCATTTTTTGATTGGGTTGTTTGTTTTCGTGATATTGAGTTGCATAAGCTGTTTATTTTGGAAATTAATCCCTTGTTGGTCACATCATTTGCAAATATTTTCTCCTAGTCCATAGGTTGTCCATATATCTATCTATCACCATATATTTTATTTTGAAAAAATTTTGACTATATTACCCATTACATTTAACGGATTAAAAAAATGCTTTATACTACCTGGCAAGTACTAAATTTCTCTTTATGGTTACAAAGATAGAAAATGGGAAGAAGAAGAATCCATCTGTTTTCTGATGAGATGAAGTTGAAATGATGTACCTAATGGTGTCTTATTTTCAGTAGTCATATTGAATACATATTGAATGTCTTAATACATATTGAATGAATGAGTGAAACAAATGGACAGTGACATTGCATTACTATTACATAGTTATGATAATGGTACACATGAGATAAAACTCACTTTAGCTCCACTGTCTTTCTTCCTTGGGACAGTATCTTCTTTCCTATTCTTCTTTTCTTCCTCCCGCTTGTCATTTTCATTTCATGAGCTTCCACTCATTCTCCACTTCCCAGAGCTGAATAAAAGTATGTTTGAAGGAAGACCTATTCCATGTGAATGGGCAGATATCTGTATGAGAGCCGGTGGTTCTGAATTATGCCTTTTTTTTTTTTTTTTTTAGAAACAGTAAAACACTGTCTATATTATACCAAATAAACTGACTAAAAATTGAAAAATTTATTTAAATCTTTGTGTACATGTAGACAGAAGCTGGATTGCTGAGTTCTGGGACAAGTCACAGAGCTTGAGATTTTATAATTGATCCATTGATTCCTGAATTTGCATACTGATCCTATGCTGGTCAATCACTTGGTCAGATAGAAAATATCCCGTAAGAACTGAGAGTCCAGTAAATCAAAATATATTTACTGGAATGTAATATATATTTAATGTATGTGAATAATAGAATAAGAAGCCTCTTACTGTTTTCTCAGTTAAACTCATAAGTTACCATACATAATACAAATTATTATTGTAAACTCCTTGTACCTATACTGTAACTGCCATAAGTTTTCTCTTACTATTTTTTTTTCTTTTCCTATGGGCAACAGAAGTTCAGCATACATTTACATGATGTCAAATTTCTGACATATAATTGGAAAACAGAACAAAGATGCAATTCAGTTTGATGAAGCTTTTTACAGTTTTACATGTCTTTATGGGCATATACATATGTTGATACAAAATAATACATTTACCACTTTTTAAAATGCTTTCATTAATGAAAAATGTATATTTATAATTGGCATAATCGTAGCATTCATTTTTTGGGGGTATAGTTGTTTTACAATGTTGTGTTAGTTTCTACTGTACAGCGAAGTGAATCAGCCATATGTATACATATGTCACCTCTTTTTTGGATTTCCTTCCCATTTAGGTCATCACAGAGCACTAAGTAGAGTTCCCTGTGCTATACAGCAGGCTGTAGCATTCATTTTTGTAGTAGAGTTCCCTGTGCTATACAGCAGGTTGTAGCCTTCACCTTCATCATTAAATTATTCCTTATTTTTCCAAGTAATAATTATTATCTTACAGACTCAACTTTAATAACTAAATTAAGGTCAACATTCTCTTGAATTTATTCTATGTGATGAGATCAAACTATATCATTTTTATTTCAAATTAAGTTTTATTTTTGAAAAAATAGGATGTAAATCTTTATGTTTAGAAGAAAAATCAGAAATCATTCGAATGGGGGAAGAATCAATTTTTAAATCTTTTTTGGTGTTGCACAGAAATTTCTGGGAATGTCATCATTTCAAACTTGGAGGCATCACTGCTCTATTTTCCCATATGGTTGGAATGAATTCCCTTGCAGCGACTGCCTCCCATTCACACATGGGAGGAGCCAGAATACAGCTATGGAGTAGTCCATCAAAGGTGTTTTTCATTATTAATAGAAAAGTTATATTGTCTGCCTGCCTGAGAATGTTTATGGAAACGTGTGATTTCTATCTCCAGAATTCGTTTTTGAGAGTGCATGCAAATCAAACTATTGAATAGGTAACAGATATTTTGCTCCCCTACAGACACAACTTGTAGTCTTATATACAACTATAGCAGATCTTCAAAGTTCTCCAACACAGTTGGAAAACTCCAAGATGGTTTATCCTGAGAAGTGTTGGAAGCTCTTAGAAACTGCTTTTAAAAAATAGGATAGATTCTCTCATTTCTAAAATGGCTGTATTAAAACCTCACCTAGAAGCAGAGGTGGGATATTTGTTTTTTTATTGTCTTAAGAACTTATAATTATTTTTGTCAGCAAAGCCTAATAATAATTTATTTAATCTAAAATTTAAAATAAAGGCAGCCAAATTTTCACAAATATTTTTAAATGCAGTTCCTAAAATAATTGATATGTCTAGACTTGGCATTATCTATACCAGTGGTTCCTAAGTAGTGATTCATGATTAAATTTTCACCTGTCTGTGGTGAAATAGGAATATTAGGACAATATTGTGAGTTTTTCATCATTAAATTTATCCAGTTTAAATTAGGACTGTCCTTTATACTGAGAATATGTTATTCCTACTTTTAAATGTTAAAATGTTCATTCGTTTATTACGTAACGGTGGTGATAGATAATTTTTAACATCTTTTGGTGGCAGTTTTTTGTAGATCTCTAGTTTTTAGAAGTTTTATGGTTGTGAAATCCAGAAGTGTAGGAACTCTATTTCATACAGTATTAAAACGTCTACATAAAGAGTGAAAATTTAGTGCCAAAAAACATTTAATTTACTAAATGTTTAACATTCTATCAGGACATTGAGACATATGGTTTAAATTGACAGTTAAATATAGTCTGCTATATATACGAAACTTAACAAATAAATCTATTCAAATGGTCAACATATAACATGAGGTGAATTAGAAAGGGAGTTTAAAAAGTGTGAAAAGTGACCTTGGCCTGGGATGGATGGGCTAAGGAAGAAGCTAACTGAAAGGTCACACTTGCCGTGACTCTGAAATTATTTTATGGGCTTGGCTTAAAGAAATGGGATTTTATGTTTAGTCAGCTAAATCTAGGATTAAAGAGAGGAGAATTATCACTTTTGCAACTTTGATGAATTAGGAATGGTATGAACAGCTGGTGATTAATGAAGGCTCAAAGGTAATTCAACCTGGAGTACAAAATCTTTGCCTATTTTATTTGCTGCTCTGGTCCTAATGCCTAGTAGGTGTTCCATAAATATATGGTGAATGAAGAACATGAAAGAAGAAAGAGAAGGTAGCTGCTGGAGAAGTAGCGGTAGAGAACCGTGTAGAGCACCAAGAAGATGAATTTTAGGAATAGCTAATAAATTTAGAGTTTTTTTGAAGGCCTCTTTTAACCTAGGCAACATAGTCTTATTTATTGTCAGTTGCTCTGCTAACTACAGTATGGATGGTGAAATGATTTTGTATTTATTATCAGCTACTACTACTAGAATTTACATGATAACTAGAAGATAACAGAATTGTGGTTTAAGACGGTCCTAAATCCATTAGTAATTCTAAAATTTTAGTGAACTTTTTCTTAATGCAAAGAATTTCACTTCTGGTTACATATTTATGGACCTAAAATCATTATCAACTCCTTAAAATCACCAAGTAATAGAGTTGGAAAGTGATTCCAAAGATTATCTATATCATCTTTCCTGAAAAACTAATTTTCAAAGATCTTATTGATATTCTGTACCATATTGAATCAGGCCTACTTTATTTTTGAAAAAAATTTAATTATATAAGTTTCAGGTGTACAGCGTTATAATTCAGCATCTGTATACACTACAGAGGGATCACCAGCACAAGTCTAGTTACCATCCATCACCATGAAGTTAACTCCCTTCACCGAGTTCACCCACCCCCCTACTCTTCCCCTCTGTTAATGACTAATCTGATCTCTATCTCAGTGAGTTTGTTTTTGTTTTATTTTGTTTGTTCAATTTTTTTTTTTTTTTTTGGCCGCACCACATGGCATGTGGGATCTTGGCTCCCTGACCAGGGATCGAACCCATGTCCCCTGCAGTGGAAGCACAGAGCCCTAACCAGTGGACCACCAGGGAATTCCCTGTTGATTTGTTTTTCTAGATTCCACATATGAATGAAATCACACAGTATTTGTCTTTCTCCATCTGACTTATTTCACTTAACATAACACCTTCAAGGTCCATCCATGTTATCACAAATAATAGGATTTCATTCTTTTTTATGGCTGAGTAGTATTCCATTGTGTATTTATGTAACACATCTTTATCCATTCCATCATCGATGGAGCCTTAGGTAGTTTCTATATCTTGGCTATTGTAAATAATGCTGCAGTAAACATAGGGATGCCTGTATCTTCTTGAATTAGTGTTTTTGTGTTCTTTGGATAAATACTCAGAAGTGAAATAACTGAGTCATATGGTAGTTCTATTCTTAATTTTTTGAAGAATCTCCATACTGCTTTCCATAGTGGCTGCACCAACTTCCAGTCCCACCAACACTGTAGGGAGGTTCCCTTTTCTTCACAGTCTCTCCAATATTTGTTATTTCTTGTCTTTTTGATAATAGCCATTCTGATAGGTGTGAGGTGATATCTCATTGTGGTTTTGACTTTCACTTCTCTAATAATTAGTGATGTTGAGCATCTTTTCATGTGCCTGTTGGCCATCTGTATGTCTTCTTTGGAAAAACTGTCTATTCAGATCCTCTGCCCATTAAAAAAATTTTTTGTTGTTGAGTTATTTGAGTTTTTTATATATTTTGAATATTAATTAGCCCTTTATCTGATATATCATTTGCAAATTCTTCTCCCATTCAGTAGGTTGACTGTTCGTTTTGATGATGGTTTCCTTTCCTGTGCAGAAGCTTTTTAGTTTGATGTAGTCTCATTTGTTTATTTTTGCTTTTGTTGCGCTTGTTTTTGGACTCAGGTCCACAAAAGCATCGCTAAGACCCATGTCAGTGAAATTACTACCTATTTTTTTTCTAGGAATTTTATGGTTTCACAGCTTACGTTCAAGTCTTTAATCTATTTTGAGTTAATTTTTGTGTATGGTGTAAGATAGTGGTCGAGTTTCATTCTTTTGCTTGTGGCTGTCCAGTTTCCCAACACCACTTACTGAAGAGATTATTCTTTCTCCATTTTATGTTCTTTGCTCCTTTGTCATAAATTAATTGTCCATATATGTGTGGATTTATTTCTGGGCTCTCAGTTCTGTTCCATTGATATGTGTGTTTGTTTTTGTGCCAGTACCATAACTGTTTTGATTACTATAGCTTTGTAGTATAGTTTGAAATGAGGGAGCGTGATACCTCTGGCTTTGTTCTTCTTTCTCAAGATTGTTTTGGCTATTTGGGAACTTTTGTGGTTCCACAGAAATTTTAGAATTATTTGTTCTAGTTCTGTGAAACATGCCATTGGAATTTTGATAGAGATTTCATTGATTCTATAGTTTGCTTTGGGTAGTATGGACATTTTAATAATATTAATTATTCTAATCCATGAACATGGAATATCTTTCCATTTCTTTGTGTTTTCTTCAATTTCTTTCATTAGTATCTCATAGGTTTCAATGTACACATCTTTCACCTCCTTGGTTAAATTTATTCCTGGTATTTTATTTTTTTTGATGTAATCGTAAGTGAGATTGTTTTCTTAATTTCTCTTTCTGATAGCTCATTATTAGTGTATAGAAATGCAACAGATTTTTGTATATTAATTTTGTGTTCTGCAGCTTTACTGAATTCATTTATTAGTTCTAACAGTTTTTTGGTGGAGTCTTTATGGTTCTCTATATACAGTATCATGTCATCTGCAAATAATGACAGTTCTGATTTGGATGCCTTTTATTTCTTTTTTTCTTGCCTAGTTGCTCTGGCTAGAACTTCCTATACTATGTTCAGTAAAAGTGGTGAGAGTGGGCATACTTGTCTTGTTCCTGATCTCGGGAAAAAGCTTTCAGCTTTTCACCGTTGAGTATGGTGTTAGCTGTGTGTTTGTCATATATGGCCTTTGTTATGTTGAGGCACATTCTCTTTATACCCACTCTGTTGAGAGTTTTAATCATAAATGGATGTTGATTTTTGTCAGAAGCTTTTTCTGCATCTATTGAGATGATCATATGATTTTTATCCTCCATTTTGTTAATATGATAGATCATGTTTATTGATTTATGGATGTTGAGTCATCTTTGCATGCCTGGAATAAATCCCACTTGATCACAGTGTATGATCCTTTTAATGTATTGTTGAATTCAGTTTGCTAATGTGTGTTGTTGAGGATTTTTGCCATCTGTGTTCATCAAGGATATTGGGTATCAGGCCTAGTTTTAAGTTGCTTATACTTATTAAAAACAAACTGCTATTATATATATGCATATGTTAATCCCAATCTCCAAATTTATCACCCCCCCCCCACCTTTTTGTCTTTGGTAACCATAAGTTTGTTTTCTACATCTGTGACTCTATTTCTGTTTTATAAATAAGTTCATTTGTACCATTTTTTTAGATTCCACATATAAGTGATATCGTATGATATTTGTTTTTCTCTGTCTGACTTACTTCACTTAGTATGATAATCTCTAGGTCCACTACTATATGTGAAATAGATAACCAACAAGGACCGACTGTATGGCACAGGGAGCTCTACTCAATATTCTGTAATAACCTATATGGGAAAAGAATCTAAAAAAGAATGTATGTATGTACATGTATAACTGATTCATTTTGCTGTACACCTGAAACTAACACAACATTGTAAATCAATTATATTACAGTAAGAAAAAGTAAAAACAAAACAAAACAAAAACCAAACTGCTTATAATTGTTTCTTATAAGTTATTTTGCCAAACAGTCAAAATTTGGTAAGGAATAAGTATGAATGAGATTCATAAAAATTTATTTTTTTGTCAAATTAGCTTTTTGAAATATGATTAAATATAAGATTTAGGTTTCATTTCTCTTCACTTTACAGGACTTAATTTCCCCATAAACCAAAAGAAATACCACTTTATAGGCTATTGTCATAAAAGAATTGCATCTTGATGATTTAATTTACAAATATACAAAAGCCCATAGAGTTCTAATAAATAAAAAATTTTGCTGTCCAATATATATATATGTGATAAGTAGACAGCAGAGGACTGTTTCTGTGGGATATTAGAATTTTCAACAGTAAATTTGCTCTCACCACTTCATCTCATGTTAGCATATTTGCGTTCCTTTCCCCAACTCCCCTGCCCTGTCTCAACACGAGGTACAACACTCACTGATTATTTCTACTGTGTGTTAGACATCTGAAAGTGTGTGGTCTTGCAAAACTATGAGGCAGATTGGAATTCTTTATAGCATAAAGTTAGTGGCATGTAGTTGCTTCAAATCATATCCACTATTCTGGTAACCGAAAGAAATGCAGTGAAATAATAAAGGTTGTTTCCTTGTTTATGAATAATTAAGGGTTCCCCCAAAACATTTCTAATTATTATTAGAAAATAATTTCTCTCGTTCAGCAGAGGAATTTGGGTTTGCAAAGTGTATATTGTTTTCCTGAAGGCCTATTGCTTGTGAAACATGTACACATACCTGCATAAGAGCGTATGTCCTTTAATTGTTAAAAAGAATCATGGAAGCAAAGACAGAAATTTACTTCATCAGATTAGCAGTGATGAGACCAGTTTAGCTATTCAACATGTTCTTGATGTTCTATTTTTTTTTTAAATAAATTTTATAATTTCTATTTATTTATTTATTTATTTATTTATTTATTTATTTATTTATTTATTTATTTATTTATTTATTTATTTATTTATTTTTGACTGCATTGGGTCCTCGTTGCTGTGTGCAGGCTTTCTCTAGTTGCGGTGAGCGGGGGCTACTCTTCGTTGCGGTGCACGGGCTTCTCATTGTGGTGGCTTCTCGTGTTGCGGAGCATGGGCTCTAGGCACGCAGGCTCAGTAGTTGTGGCTCATGAGCTCTAGAGCACAGGCTCAGTAGTTGTGGCTCACGGGCTTAGTTGCTCCATGGCATGTGGCATCTTCCCGGACCAGGGCTCGAACCCGTGTCCCCTGCATTGGCAGGTGGATTCTTAACCACTGTGCTACCAGGGAAGTCCTTGATGTTCTATTTGTGATTATAATGTTCGTCCATCTTTGTAGTCCAGGTATTCCCCCGGAAGGGGCCTCACCAGTATCTCCTTCCTGTGATTTACTCAGGCTTGAATGGAATGTACCTCAACTAGCCATTCATGTTTTCTGTTTATTTTCTCATTTGGGGACTACTCTCCATCCCTGCCTTTGGTTGTCTCAGGTGGAGAGCATCTTAGTTCTGAAGTATAATTAATGTCTCTCATGTGCAAAGGAGGCACTCGAGGATGAAGTTACTCTCACCTCATTCTCCCTATTCTCCTCTCACTGCTGTTGCTTTTTGAAAACCATCCTCTATGTCACCTTTCACCAAAGTATGCTTTACTAGTTTGGGGAGATTTATGATCGTATATCTCAACTCAAATAAAAGGAGCAAGTATGTAAGTGAATCCTAACAGGGACTGTCCAATCATTTTCTCACAAGTTTTAAGCAACGTGTTTCTAGACTCTAAAAATAGAGTGCGTATCACAAAACAGCTTATATCCAGTAAACTGTCATTTAATCCAACCGTAAATTATGGAACCTTGTTAAAAGCACTCCTGTATTTTCCTCTTTCTGGGCCAAGGAGGGTGTGCATGTACAGGAAGAAGATGGGGACATGAGGAAGACGGGAGTCTTTTCCTACTCTGTTCTTACACACTGAGCCTCCTGAACAGGAGTTACTCATGAGTGTGGAGAGAAGAAGTGATCTACGTCTGAGGATTTTTTTAATGTAAAGTTAAATTGTATCCAGCTGCTCCAGCTGTTTTCATTTCACATTTGAATGTTTACTATTTTACTGAAAGGGTAAAGCAGCTATTGAGTGTTGCATGTATCATTCTAAAAAAGGAACTTTTTCTGTCCTTAATAGCTAGAGTAACAGAACTGTCCAGGAGGTCAGAGACCAAGACTATCTTATTCAACACTGAATTTCCAGAATCCAACCTGGTACTTGATACCTCGTAGGTGCTCAGTATATATTTAAGAGAATGAAGAATGATCATTGCTCTCCTAGTTGATAAAATAAATAATGATGCCTACATTGTAAGTTTGTAACATTGTGAAAAGCAAAAGATTAAGTTGCCTTTCATTGTGTTTGTGTAGGTACATGTATTATAAACAATATAATTAAAGCCTTTCAATTGTTGATTGCCTTATTTTATTTTATTTTATTTTATTTTTTAAAATACACAGCCATTAATCATTTTATTTTTTTTTTACTTTATTCTATTTATTTATTTATTATTTTTGGCTGTGTTGGGTCTTCGTTTCTGCGCGAGGGCTTTCTCTAGTAGCGGCAAGTGGGGGCCACTCTTCATCGCGGTGCGCGGGCCTCTCACTATCGCGGCCTCTCCTGTTGCGGAGCACAGGCTCCAGACACGCAGGCTCAGTAGTTGTGGCTCACGGGCCTAGTTGCTCCGCGGCATGTGGGATCTTCCCAGACCAGGGCTCGAACCCCCGTGTCCCCTGCATTAGCAGGCAGATTCTCCACCACTGCGCCACCAGGGAAGCCCAAGCTTATTTTATTTTTTTACTAAATTTTAAGATCTTGGAATCTGAGAAAATTTATAAGAGGAATATTTACAGCAGTTTTTCTGTTGCAGGGCCGTTTGAAAGATACATGAATTATAATGTTTTATTTTTTGAGGCCTCGTCCATATCAATTGTTTTGATCTAGTTGACCAGACTATTTCCTAAACAGTTGACCCTTGAACAATGCGGGGCTAGGGATGCCAACCCCCTCGCACAGTCAAGAATCCAGGTATAACTGATCGTGGGCCCTTCTGTGCATGGTTCTTCCATATCTGTGGTTCCTTGGTATCCGTGGTTCCAAATTTGAGGATTCAACCAACTGCGGATTGTGTAGTACTATACTGTTTACTATTGAAAAAAATCTGCCTGTAAGTAGACCCACGCAGTTCAAACCCATGTTGTTCAAGGGTCAACTGTAGTTCAAAATTCAAAACAGAAAGGTTTCCTCCCATCCTTGACCCCTAGCCACCTAATCCCCCTCCTCACAGTTGATGTTGTTAGTTTCTTGCCTAGTTTTCCAGAAAGAATTTATGTTTTTAAAATTCAACAGCTAATTTAAATCTGTCTCTTTATGGAACTTTCTATATCAGTTCATATAGAGTTTATTCATTCTTTTTTGTGGCTTCATGTTCTGTTGCCTGAATCTACTACAATTTAAACAATTCCTTATTAATGAACATTTAAGTTGTTGCCAATATTTTAGTGTTATAGACAATGATGACATGAGTAACTTTGTAAAAAATGTCATTCTATACACAGGATTTTCCTTAGAATAAATTCCTAGATGTAGAATTGTTATATTAAAACATATGCATTTATAATTTTGATAAATATTTTCCAAATTGCCTAAAGGATAGGTTTCAGTGATTTTTTTCTTAACAATTTGCCTGACTCAAACTATTCTATAGGCTGATTTTTTATATTCTGTAGTCACACCATAGAAAATTGAATCCTACAGTCCTTAGGTGGAATAAGCAACCATGTTGATGGTGCAATTTAAGGAGCATTGAGTGTCCCACAGTCAAAATATCTGAAAGTCAGCAGCCTGTCATAATGTTATTTGGGGAAATCCTTTCTATATGATAATCATACCCAACGCTTTATTTTTTTTTTGGTTATAGTAATTAGTTACTAGTAGTCATACCTTGATAAACTATAAAATGTCTCTCCAAAACTTTTGTTTTTCTTGTGTATATTTCCACCTTATCTACTGAAAGAGTGAAATGACAGCCCATGGCCTTTTTACTATAATAACCTGTGGAACATCCAAGTTACACAGAATATTGATATCACTATGAGGGGTGAGAGGGGGAGCAAGGGAGGAAAGGAGGGAAAGGGAAAGAGAAACTTAGTTCTTCACAGGTTTTTTTTTTTTTTTTTGGTTAAAATGCCATGGAAAGTTCTAGATTTTGATGGAGATGTCATTGTAAATCTGCATAGTCATTGCTTGTGACTTGTTTCTGCTGACGGAGTTAGTTTTGTCTGGGCAGATGAATGTCATTCTGAAAAAAAGAGTATTGTGCTCTGTGGACACGTGCTGACCACCCCCCCCAAAACACTGAACATTAAACAGCAGAGCAGAACACAGGCCCCACTAAAGAGTTGACAGTTAACTTAAAATTGATAATTTCTGTTTAGACTAAATAGTATGGTTGTAAATTGTGGTCATCTAGGAAGGATTTTTTTTTTTTTCCTAAGGTTTACAGTATTTGTTAGCTCTTTTTCTTTGAAGAAGGTTGGTAATACCTCAGGAAAGTCATACACCACCTCACAGGGTATGGGTGGAATGGGAATGAGGGGTGCAAGGAGAGTAAGGTAAGAGCAGGTGAAGCAGAAAGGGATTTCTATATAAAAATGTTAGAAACAGTTTTAAATTAGTCTTGGGTTGCAAATGAGAAATTAAGCATCATGGAAAACTCAAGAACATGAGCAAATATACAAGGCTTTGGATAGAATGAGATTATGAATTGAAGACTACTTTTCACTGCTAATTTCTATCACTAAATTCTAGTAACTCAGTGAAAAAACATTTTTTCCCTTTCTTCTTGATAGTCTGTGTATGTTTGTTGTCAAATATGAAAAAAAAAACTGATAGAAGAAAAAGGCTTTTGAGATCTGTGGTTTTGGTTTAGGTAAAGCTGCTTTACAAGCAGTTTCTTGTTGGGTCAACAAGCCTTGTGTGTTTTGGCATGGAACTGACAGTGCTAATGCCTAATCCATTCAGAATAACCCTTTCAGGGACGATGAGATATCCAGGCGATAAATTGACAGCAGTAGAGGAGGATGAAATGTTAGGAGAACTAAATCAACCATTAAGAAAAGTTGCAAAAACTGGATTCGGTGGTTTGTAGACTTGCAATTTTCTATCTAGATGGTTATTGGAATTTCTGTTACAACTTTCAGAGAATCGCTTTCTCTTGGGATAGTAATACACACTTATATCAACAAGGCAGCATGGTATAATGGAAAGTGTGGAACTTGGAAACCGGGCAGATCTGAGATTGAGTCCCATCTCTGCCACTTTTTAGCTGTGTAAATTTAGACAAATTACTTCACATCTCCAAACCTGTTTCCTCACCTGTGATATGCAGGACAATAGTTGTAACTTGTAGTCTTTATAGGGACTAAATAGGGTAATTTATGTTAACCATCTTCCACAATGCCTGAACTGTCAATATAATAGGACTCCTTAAGAGGTAGTCCTCCCTCAGCCGTCTTCTTCCTGACTCCAGAGATATAGGCAATTGAAGTTTTAATAAGTATGTATGTATATGTATTCCAGAAAGGATTTAAGGTGGTTATAATTTGGTGATTGGACCCAATGGTTTCCTAATAAAATTTGAGAATGAGGAAGTTATTTTTCCTTTTTCATGAGAGACATTTTAAGGCTGATAACATTTACTTTTTCTTTCTTCCATTCTGTGCATTATATTTGACGATCTTTGGGATAAGTGGTCTAACAACATATTGGCAAATTGCACAACAGTGTTCTAAGTGTCAGTAATGGTAAATTTTATGTGTGTTGTATCACAATAAAAAAGAGGAAAGAAAACTATAGAAATAGATATTGTTCTTCCTTAAAAAATATTCACAAAGCCAAAGGTTCTGGATAAATAGCATTTATTCATCCACTGCTTTATAGTTAAAGCACACAGCTGAAACAGATTTTTAAAAAATGGCTGAAGAGTTTGGATTGTGAAGAATTTCTTTAAAAACTCGTTTATTACAAAGGTGTTTATCACAGAATTATTTATAATAATGAAAAGATTGAAAGCAATCTAAATGGCTTATATTAGAAAAATGAGTAGCAACAGTAATAATTAAAAGTTATTGAACACTTACTATGGCATAAAAATCAAATATCCAGGCAGGGTCATGTAAGCAAGAATAAGAATATGAGTAGCGATCCTCACAGACCAGCGGACCAGAAGGTGGTTGGGGCAGGATAAAGGGTGATATCTCAGGGGCAGTAATATACTTTTAAGTATTTTACATGGATTAACTCATTTAATCCTAATAATAAAACTGTGAAGTAGGTAGTACTATTATTGACATTTTACATATGGGGCCCAGTGATGTTAGTAAATTGCCCAAATTCACACTGCTGGGAAGTGGCCGAACAGGATTCCTACTTAGGCATGTGAGTTTGTGCCCAAATTTAAGGTATTGAGGTAATGTAATATTTTGCAACCTTAAAATGCTGCATAAGACATTTTTTGATGACACAAAAATGATTATGATATAACAAAGCAAAAAAAATGTAGGGTAAAAATTGAATGTGCAATAAATTCTCAACTTTGGAAAATATCTATGGAAGAAAGACTGAAAGAAAATGTTTATGATGGTTGTCTCTGGAAGAGTAGAACTATGATTATTTATTTTCTCTTGTATATATACTTTGATACCTTATTTCTTCAGTTAATTTACATTCATTTTATATTCAGAAAAAAAAGATAATTACAATAGCATCTCATTTACTTAGCATTTGTATGAATCTCGAAGTTATTCCACATAGGACTTCCCTGGCAGCGCGGTGGTTGATAGTCCGCCTGCCAATGCAGGGGACACGGGTTCGAGCCCTGGTCTGGGAGGATTGCACATGCTGCGGAGCAACTAAGCCCGTGAGCCACAACTACTGAGCTCTAGAGCCCGCGAGCCACAACTACTGAGCCTGTGTGCCACAACTACTGAAGCCCGTGTGCCTAGAGCCCGTGCTCTGCAACAAGAGAAGCCACCACAGTGAGAAGCCCATGCACTGCCACGAAGAGTAGACCCCACTCACCACAACTAGAGAAAGCCCGTGTGCAGCAATGAAGACCCAATGCAGCCAAAAATAAATAAATAAAATAAATAAATTTTTAAAAAGTTAAAAAAAATAAATTATTCTACATAAATGAAATATTGTTTTAGTTTTGGAGAGGCCCATCATAGGTGATTTAATTCAGTTTTCCAGCCAATTCTTAAATCCATTCAACAAAACCGATACCAAGAGGCTTTTAAGTTATATTTGACTACTATTTTGTGGATGGAAAATTCACTACTTCTCAAGGCAGTGCAATCCATTTATAAACATTTTTTTACTCTGAGAACTTCCAAAGACTAATCTTTTATGAAAAGAACCTTTTCTTTTTATATTTTATAAATTTTCTGCCTGCTGATCAAATGGTCTGTCACTGGATTTTTGGCCCCAACTCTGGAAAGAGGACCTTTTTATCCATGGTATTCTATTACTGCCTGAACCGTGCCCCTGAGATAACCCTTTATCCTGCCCCCAACCACTTTCTGGTCTGCTAGTCTGTGAGGATTGCTACTCATATTCTTATTCTCACGTACATGACCCTGCCTGGATATTTGATTTTTATGTCTAAACAAGCTGTGACACTTGCTGCTCTAAATTGTCTCCGTTAGCACCCCATAGGGGGAGACCCAATAGTGATAATCTTGTAACATTTCTTGCCATTCAGGATGACATTCTTTTTAAATAGAACATACAGAACATGAGTAATAACTTCCATTGATTGAGCACCTCCCATACGGCAGGCACAGTGCTAGACTTTTTAAAAACATGACCCACTTCATCATTATTATCATCCTTAGGTTTGTATTCTTCCTGTTTTGCAGATGATGCTAATGCTTATAATGCTTAGAGGGATTAAATGATTAACCCAAGGTCACGAAGCTAGTGAATGGCAGAGTTAGGACTATATCCTAGGTCTTTCTGACTCCGTTGTCAGTGTTCTTTCAATGACACTCTACTGCTTCTCTACTTAAATTACCACTTTCTTCTCGACTCAAGATCATAATGATGAACATCAGTTATTTTACTGTGCTGTAGAACAGTGGCATCTTTAGAGGCTATAGTTTTATAGGCCACAGAGACTATGCTTTGGGATTCTTCTGTCCATCCTCTAATAATGAGGCTATCAGGTTCTCTGCTGCTTATGAGTGTGCCAGGCCCATTATATTTTCTGATATGCAACTTTTATTTCTGTAGAGCATGGCTGGCATTAGTTAAATGAATGTGTTAATGGATTACATTTCATGGAGATTGAGTAAACTCTGAGGGAAGTTTTGAGGGGCTTCTCTTTTTTCTCTTCTTAGGCATATGAATGTTAACGGGTGTGCTTTGCCACTCAGAAACTCAATTCTAGGCTGTAGTCCATATAGCTGAGCTTGCTGAATAAGTCAGATGAGGTATGTTTTTAAGTACTTTACCAAAGTCCTATCAATCTGTAACACAGTGGGCAGATTTTATAAATATACTTATCAAACATTGTCTGTTAAATGCAGAAAAATAATGTTTGTCCATATCTCCTTACCCACCACTACCTCTGCTCCAAATCTTATTTTTATCCTTTCTTGCCTTTAGGTAGGGTGGCTATACATCTGTTTTCCAGGACTATCCTGGGTTAATAATTTTTATAATTATACATAATTAGTAATTATTAATAGCACCACTTTAATTGTTAAAAGTTAGAAGTGATAAGGTATATGATCACCCTACCTTCATGGCAGTGCTGATTGTGTTGGACTCCTTCTGTGTGGGTCTGTTCATTGGAACGCCGTACACTTTGAGCTTTAAGATCTTGGTATTCAAGAGTAATTGTCAAGACTTTTTTCTTGCCCTCTTGTTTCTTAGAATCTGTTGGGCTGTGAGATACTTTTTTTTTTTTCTTTAGAGAAATAAGAGCGTACAACATCTACTATTTTATGGATCTTTAATATTTAAAAACTGTTGTCAGGTTTCCCTTACAGATTATGAAGATCTCTTTAAGGACTATGAGATAGGTACTAGACAACCATTATTTTGAACCACTTTTGACTGCCTTCTCATATGGCAACCTGATTTAGTCATTTACTTAACAACACAGGACTAGAGCAAGGCCTAGTTCTTAAGGGAAGTGAATAAAAAATTCAGTAGCTTTGAGAGAGAGAGAGAGAGAGAGAGAGAAAGGGAAGAGGAAGAAGGAGAGGAAGGCGGAAAAGGAGGAGGAGAAGAAGGAAGAGGAGGAGGTTAAGGAAGAAGAGAGGAGAGGACAGGAGAGGAGGATTCGTTCCAAGTTCTGCAGCCTGATGGCTTCTGGCATTACCAGATACAAGACAAGCTTAGGTTCAAATTGGTCTAGATGGAGTGAGTGGAATGGAGACCATGTGTACATGATACCAGTTATCCTAATGAAAACTCACTTATGAAGGGGGTAATTCCGTACATTGGGTCCCACTTAGCACATCTTCCAATTGAGAAAGTAGAACTGCATTGTCTTGCTACAGTGCCTTCAAGTTTTCCTCCTGATACCCATTTTAACTTGATTTCACTAAAAAAAAAGGAATAAAATAATAAGAGAGAAAAGAAAAGTGGTAGGGGTGTTTGATAAGATCATGGTTTGGTTGAAGGTTCATGTTTGATGGTGATTTTGTCTCAAGAACTACACCCCTGGAAGTGACAAGTGCAGATTTCATTGTATTGATCTGGCAGGCTCAGCCCACTGCACTAGGGATCCCCTAGATAAGTACATTGTCTGGAAAAAAGGTACGACTAACCTTACAGGATGCTTTTTGAAAAATGGAGACAGTAGGTTTAAAGTAGCTTGCTTTGTTCATCCTTTTTGTCAAAAAAAAAAATTCATATTAGCTTGCTCAAAAATATTTATTCCAATGTGCTTTAAAACAGTACCTGAACTTCTAGGTAATTAGACAATAGAGAGAAATCATTTTTATCTCTCCACTGGTATATCAGTTTTTGATCATTGGAAAAGGGCAGCTGAATTTTCATATTCTAACTTACACAGCATCTATTTATGGGAATGTGTTCTTTAGGTAAAGCCATAGGGAGTCTCAAAACACTTCATTTTAAATAATTACCTTTGCTAGAATAATAATCTTCACTGCTCTAAAACACTATTTTATCTTAGAATTATTTAGTTTAATTACTTTAAAAAGTGCAATATGTGTTCCTTGCTGAAAAATCAGAAAACATAGTTAAGTAAAAAGAAAGTAGAAAAGACCCATCCATCTAGAGACCACCATTTTAATGTTTCTCTCTCCCTATTAGATTTTTACATTTATTTATATAAATGTGACTGCTTCACATTTATATTATTCTTATTATTTTATTCACATTATATATTATTCTTCAACTTCCCTTTTTCATATTAGTATTTCACTAATATCTTGCTGTGTCAGTACATACAGATCTTCTAAAAGTTCTAGATTCGGAGTGAGACAGTTATATGTTTTGGGGCCGCTTAACCTAAGTCTTAGCCCTATCATGTTTAAAATGAGAATTCTAATTATAGCTACATCAAAGCATTGTTGAAAGGATTGAATGAGCTATTGCGTTTAACTCAGGTTAATTTTAATGCTATCCATCTTAACAGCTGTATAGTATTCCATTATATGGAAGCACCATGATCTATTGAACCATTTACTTACTGATGGACATTTAGTGTCCCCCCTTTTATGTGCAATTATAAACACAAAATGCCACACTGAACATCCTTTTACACACATAATTGACAA
The DNA here is from genome assembly GCF_028021215.1 of Eschrichtius robustus. Classification (NCBI taxonomy): domain Eukaryota; kingdom Metazoa; phylum Chordata; class Mammalia; order Artiodactyla; family Eschrichtiidae; genus Eschrichtius; species Eschrichtius robustus. The sequence goes on along the minus strand of NC_090829.1, from coordinate 60,972,464 downwards.
TGTATTTAATTATTTCCTTGGCATAAACTCTTGTAAATGGAATTGCTGGGGTACAGGGTATCTGCATTTTAAGTGTACATGTTAATGGATTTCTCCCTAAGAGATGCTGTAGCCATCTGAACTCCCCCAACCATTTTTCTTTCAGTTTTTCTTAGTGTTATTTGCTACATAGAAGTTTGTTGCTGTTATTTTGTCATAAAGTTAAAGCTGTCAGAAATTTCCTTTAGAGTTTCTGGCTTTTACTTAACCTTAGCAAGGTTAAATAAATATTTTCACATAATTCCTTTTAGTAATTTTATAGCTTAAAAAAGTCACAGCTAAGAAACATACGAAATATATTTTTGCTTTGCCTATTTTCTCCCCTTTGGGGTTTGGAGAGTGATTTAGACTACAGAAAACTACAGTTTAAGAGTGAACATCATCATAACTGGAGACCCAGGGGATACAAATTCCTGGAACACACACTATTTAATTATGGGAGCTTTACGGTATACTTTGCCATCTGGTAGAAAAAGACCTTTCTCAAATTTCTTAGCATTTTTTAGACTATTATCACACATTTATTCTTCCAAGTAAACTTCAGAATTACTCTCTAAGGTTAAAAATGGTATTAGGGTTCTTATTTTGTTTATATTAAATTTATACATTTACTTGGAAAGAATCTGTATATCATTTTGAGTCTTCTCAATCAGAAAAATGGTATATCTTTCCATTTTAAAAAATCTTCTCTTGTGTTCTTTAGTAGAGTTTTAGAGTTGTCTTTATACATATCTTTCTCTTTTCCTAATATTATTTTGTTCCCATTTAAAAAAAGGTTTGATTGAAATATTAACTATACTAAATGTTCCCAGAGTGAAATGGTTTTACACACACACACATACATACACACACAGTTGTTGTGCTAAGTAGGGCTAGCAGAAGTCATTAGAACTTTATCTCATAGTCATTGGAAAAAAGCTGTTTCTAGATCCTTTCATCATTGCAGTAGAGTTCAAAATTTTGTGTCCCATGGGAAAATAGATATTATTTAATATCTTGGCTATCTTTAACATTCAGTTATGTGAAAATATTGGTTTCAAGTCACTTGTAAATAATAGACCTTCTCTTAATGATCTTTCTTTAATCAGAGGAGATTTGGAATAGGATTATTAATGTGTAATTAGCCATATTAAAGATATTCCCATGAGACCAATTGATTAATGTCTCAGTATTTCATTGTATCACATATATATTATAGAAAAGCAACAAATGCTACTTGTGGGTTATGGCATTATCAATGTGACTTCATTTCTTATTTATAAAATTTAATATTTTCTAAAATATTTCAAAAATGTTTCAAAATACCACCAGAACATAAATCCCCTTTATCCCACATTTCATCCTTCTTCCCAAGGCATTTCTGGATGGAATGAGTCCCCAATACCACCAAATCTCAAGATGGTTCCCTGTATTGTTGATGTTGCTATTGTTTCTTATCATCATGAGTAAAATTACAAAGTCCATATTCTTTCTGGAGGCCCACTGTGGAACTAAGGTCACCCTAGGTTCAACAAATCCTTATTCTAAGAGTATGGAGAGACTAAGTTATAGTTCTGTCCAGAGCCCAGGACCTGGATGTCCAGAGTTGATTGGAACAACCTCATAGTATTTTTGTGACTAGGGACTGAATTGCTTCTCTCTCAACTAGGGTTGTTTGGAGCCTCATAGGTAGTGTCTGGCTAGGAGAGGCTGCCCTTGGGATAACCATGGACTCCCTGAACCTTATGGTGGCTTCAGATACTTTATTTGAATGGAATCAGAATTCACAGCAGCCTAGAAATCTGCAAACTGAGGCCAAACTAAAGCAAGTTGGAAATCTAAGAGAATAGTCAACAGAAAGGTCATTGTTTGGAACTTCTAGCAACTTTCAAAGGTTCGATTGGCTCCTGTTTGCTGGTTCATGGGCCCTCCTGGGAAATCTTTGAGAATTAACATGGTTTTAAAGAGGTGGTGAAGTTGAGACAAAAATGTCAGTAAGAGAAGCAAAACAAAGTGAGGAGCATTAGGAATTAAATTTGATTTTTTTTTTTTTTTTTGTCTCTCACCATGAATTTAAAATTGGGAGTTACTATTTAGTGAATTTCAAGAATAATCCAGGTATTAGGGATTTGAAGGAGATACAGTTTCTCTTGCTTATTATGGAGTTCAATTCAAGTTCTGTTAAATCTATAAAAATCAATGTGAAGTATATGTATTATGTGACAGTTCCATCTAAAGTATCTTGTATAGAATATAGGGCAAATACAATGGAGCGGCCAAGCACATGTAATTTACCCCACAAATCTAAAGCACTTCCACATTGATTTTTTTTGCAGTTTTTTAGCCCCCAGTCACTGAATAGAGAAAGAATAGCTTACTTTCATAGTGTGGTGATACGTACGGCTACAAAACATTCATCTTAGTGCCCTCTAATTCAGGACTATCTTTTTGTTACCTTTCTTGATGGGCTTTTTTAGGTCATTTAAAAAATACTTGTCTTCTCTAAAATGTTATGACAAGAAAATAAAATGGTTTTTAAAATGTTCTGATTTGTTGATTAATTTTGCCCCTAAAATTACATTATACGAGTGTTGTTTTTAATGCTTTAACTATTTCTAAATGCAATTATCTTGAAATAACTATGAATAGAAAATTGTATATAACTGAAAAGACAGGCTTTCATAATGTATTAAAGTACCTAATTTAGTAACTAAGGATGAAGAGGACACACAAAAACCATTTTTGAGACTGTAATTATAAGTTAAGTCACTATTAAAATGACATGCATATATATTTCCAGTTTAAAATAATTAAAGCTTTTTTTCCCCCAAATGCTTTCACTCACAAGAGGAGACAGTTGTGAACTTACAAGTTCATATATACACAAAAATATTCCATGGGTTTACCTACCATACGTAACAAAAAAGGATCTATCTGTATGGTTTAGAGCAGTATAAACAAGTGATATTTGATTCCTTGCACCTCACCACCTTCACCAAATGCACATTTGCTTACATTTTAACCAGGGTAGCCAACTGTGAAATACAGTCAGATTAATATTTGAAAATCCGAATAATAATAGTAGAGCGACAGTACTTAAACATACCAAGCCTTAGGGATGTTGTATGTCTCTAGCAGTAGCTGCCCCCTCCCATTTTATTTACTCATAAGTATCATTAATACCAAAGATATATAACCTTTGGTGCCAGTATGTCACTTTCTCTCTTCAAGTCTTTAGTAGTTGCATGCTTATCTATTTCAGTCAAATGTATTTCTTATCAAAAAAAGAGTGAGAGACCTGACAATACAGTGTTATCGAATTTTTTCAGCTGAGACCCACATGTCATTCAGCATTCAGACATGCTTGCGCTTGATTGATGGATGGGTTTGTGACAAATAAAACTAGGATCAACAGCTTTGCACCTTTTCCCCCATCAGAGACCAGAGTAAAGCATAACTCTATAACAATAGTGGGATTAGGGATGCATTAGCTCTCCATCGACCAAAACCGTCCATTCCCATCAATACTTTGCACGTAATAACCTGAAGCTATGATAAGGAAACAAAAGAAGGAGAAAAGGGACAGGAGAAAACAAATCAATAAAAGAAGGGAATGTCTGAAAGATGCACTGTCCAAATGAAGATTTTTTTTCCTGCATTGCTGGGCTAATGTCCCTGAATGTGGAAACAATACCTCACCCAGAGTTTTGATGGGGGAGCAGAGTGGCACTTTGTTTAAGCACAGGTTTGGCATCTGCAGATTGATATTTAGACTAGGGTTTTTTTTTTTCCTCAGGGCAAAAGAAGCATTATAGTATTTACTGTTAACCTGTGTCCCTAAAATTGCTCTTAAAGAAAAGGGGTGTTTTCACCTGAATGATTGAGACTCTGTGGGGCCAGTTCGGGGATAATTGGAACACGCTCCTGTGTGGACACAGTTTTAACGTCCAGATGCTTAGCAGAGTCACAAACATTCCCTTAAATGTGGGTTAGTATGAAGAATCTTAATTAACCAATTTACCAAGATTCACACAAAGCATTTTTTTTCTCTTACCAGACACAGACTAATGCCCCTTTTATGAAAACTAATACCTGTCCTAGAAGAGTCTTACTTTTCTAGGTAGTTTTTTTTTTTTTTTGTAAACTCTTTCCACATAAAAATGTATCTTCATTCTCAATTCATAGAATATTTTGATGATAATTTCATCATTTTCCCCATAAACAATGGACCGTTAAGCTTATTTATTCAGGTTTTTTGTTCCTTTTCTTTAGAGAGCTTTTGATTTTTGTATTACCTATCATATTTGTCCTAATTTACAACTTATTCTAATTGGCCATTGAGTAGGCCAGTATGGTTTTCTCCTGGTGAGGATGAACATTAGTGATATTTGTTCAGAAGAAGAGGTGTGAAAGGAGGAAAAGCCCAAGTTCTAATTGTGGAGCCACTGATCTTGGGAAAGGCACTTCATCATTTTGCTTCAGTTTTCACACTTAGAATAAGAAGAGAGTTATATTGTCTAATTCATCATTATCATCATCGACACCATCATTATTAACATTATCATTATTCTACATTGACGTGCTGTAGTGCTTCATTTTTCTAAAGTTTGCAAAGTGTTGAGAAGAAAAAGCCATTTAGTTCCATTCTCTTTTTCTAGTTCTGTGGGAAGATGGATGTCCGTTCCCTGTATTTTAGGAAAAGTAGAAGAAAAAGAGAGAAACTGCCCCATATCCAAACAAATGTGTACAAAATGCTTAGGATAGTTGACAGTTGCTTCTGAACTATAGACCAGGGAATCCAAGAGATTAAAAGAGTTTCCAGAATAAAAAAAATTTAGGGATGTTCTACTGTCTTATTTGTAGAATAAATTCTAGTTTTATTCCTTGAGCTCAAATCTTACTTCAGGCAGTAAAAGTCAATTATGTGTGGTTATGAAATCCACTGTATGTGTAAAGGCAGATTTTGGCTTGTATTATTGAAGGTCATGGGTACAGTAGTCAGGAAATGCAGTGGTGTTTCTATAATTATAAAGAGAACAACTGCATTTTAATTATGATTTTAGAAGTTTTCTTTGGGCCTAAAATAGTTAAAATTATTAAAGCCACATATATCTGACATTACAGGTCATATAGCATTTTTTATATATATCATCATAGCTGACACTTTCTCTGAAAATTTCTGTCTGAACTGAAAACCTTTTAGGTAACAAAGCTGATTAAAGGCATATGGTCCACTTTTTTGGACCCCAAATTTGACCTATTTTATAATTGGTACAATCCAGTGGGTATTTTCTTTCAGATCCTAATACAAGGCCATTCTTGGGGCACTCCAAGTAAGTGATTTTGTGGGGCACCTCTGCTGAAGATGAATGAGCCCCCAACATCCAATTCTGATACCTGTGACTGGGTTTGTTTCATCCTCAATAAGACCACTCACTACTTGCACATCTGTTCCCTTAAAATTTAAAGCAGATGCTGGCCTCTAACTCTAGCCATCTTTATAACCATATAGAGGAAGAGTGCCAGGGTTTTCCAGAGGCCCAGTGTCTTAATATAAAAGGACATTAATAAGCCCAGTCTATGTTTTAATATAAGTGGGAGCATGACCTCTGCTACTGTTGTAAAATATATAGTATGTGGCTGATTGATTTCTTTTCTACATAGTCAACTTTCAAGCTTTCTGTGAAGGCTTTATAAAGCACCCTTACATCTATGACACTCTACAGAACTCTCTAATTTGGTTCCATTTAAGGTTCCGTAAGTGAAGATGCAAGGTTCACATATATATGCATGTATATGAACCCAAGCAGGACAAAGCAATCCCCCCTACTTGGCAGGTATATATGTAAATCTTGGATGATGTTTGAATATTTGTTACTATATTATCTATTTCCTTTGTATATGTCTTCCAGGACAGAGTAAATTCCTGGAGACAATGTTTGTGTCTTGTCCAGGACTCATTGTACACAACCAAATATAGTGCATGTAGGCATTCTAGAAATATTAATTATATGGAAAGGAATATACAAATGTATTCATGAGGATAAATATACACACATTTCTAATGGGATTAAAAATCACAAATAATTATAATGTTTTTGGACAATTCATACTAAAAAGCAAAGCATGCAGCATAATGTTAAATGGAAAGGTCTATTTCTGTGTCATTCTAGAACTTAGTAACAGCCCAAAGACAAAGTATATGATGATCGCTAGAGTCATCATTATAAAATTTATACCAGTTTGCTTAATTGAAACTATGTATACTAACTCAGGTTATATCTGACTATAAACATGACATATTAAAGCCTAATGTAAAACATTGTGACTAGAATATAAAATATAAAGTAGATATTCTCAAAACTTGAAAAGTTTTTTCTTCTCTTTTTTGCCAAGTGCCAAATCTCTTCCTGGTTTCTTTCATATTTGGAAAGGATCAGAGATACTATAAAACTAGGCTCGTCTAACTAGTGCTTGCCTGCCTGCCACCTGTTTTCCTAAGTAAAACTTCACTGTAACACGGCCATGCCCATTTTTTAATGGATTTTCTATGACTGATTTTGTATTACAAGAGCTGAGTTGAGTAGCTAGGACAGATACTATATGTTATAGGTTGAAATGTGTTCTCCCCTCCCCACCAAACCCATATGTTGAAGTCCTAACCCCCAGTATTTCAGAATGTGACCTTATTTGGGGAAATAGGGTCATTGCATATGTAATCATTTAAATTAGGATGGAGTCACACTGGAGGAGAATGGGCCCCAATCCAATATGACTGGTATCCTTATAAAAAGGGGAAATTTGGACAGAAACATGTACACAGGAAGAACACCACGTGAAGATGACAGCAGAGATAAGGGTAATGCAGCCAAGGAATGCCAAAGATTGCCAGCAAACCACCAAAAGCCGGGGATGAGACATGAGACAGATTCTTGCAGCCCTCTGAAGGAACCAACCCTGCGGACACCTTGATCTTAACTTCTAGCCTCCAGAATTGTGAGACAATACTTTTCTGTTGTTTAAGCCACCCAGTTTGTGGTACTTTGTTACAGCTGCCCTAGCAAACTAATATACTGTATAACTCACAAAGCCTATAATATTTACTAATGGCTATTTACAGAAAAAGTTTGCCCACTCCTCCTGTAAGACTCTGGTTTAATCTCGGTGGAATTAGAAGAATTAGTCATAGGTGACTTGATGGTGGGATATGGATCACTCTTCCTGAGGGCTTTTTGCTGGCTTCAGAAAAGATTAGAAATGATGCTTGTTGATTTTGCTTGTAGACATGTTTTAAAACACACACACACACACACACACACACACACACACACACACACAGGTTCAAGTCTCTGACTATCCTAACTTTCTATGAGGAAGTATCTACAGAAGATAGTGAAGAAATTGACTAAATGATTAAAAATTAATTTAACCTGAAGCTGTGAGGTCAAAAAGGGTCATTTGACTGGATTCAGACTTTTCAGATCTGAATGCTGTGCAACTTGGCTGTTTGCTAAGGCCCAACTTTGGTCTTAGCAAAACAGTGCCTGGTAGTTTGAAGCTCCTAAACAATCAAAAACCTTTTTATGAGAAATGTCAATGATTTGTCAGTGGAACACAAACATGTGGTTTACATTTCCTATGAAGTGTGCATGAGGTTAGAATTAAAGAACTGGTTGCTTGGCAAAGGTCACCGTTTGGCAAGAGGATGCTTGGTTTTGCTGATCCCATCCCTTTTTGGAAAGCAGATGGAGACATTTTGCCTACCTCAAAAAACATCTCAGTCCTTTAGTTTGTAATTAATGAACAGAAAGGAGAAGCCAATTTTGGATCCTAAGGGGAAAAAATCATCAAATGCTTAAGGATTAAAAATATTTTATGTAATTCAAGATAGAATATCTATGCCTTTTTCCTCAGAATCAGTATTTATTTTCAAACATGTTATTGACCCATGACCAAAATGACAAAAGAGACTAAGTTAAAGGAAGATCCCTGGAGAGTTTTCTTGTCCTAGAGAAAGAGCCTTTGCGGCAATTAGAATAGGTGTTCTCTAGACTCTGGGTCCTCAAAGTGAGGCCTGCAGACCAGCAGCATCAACATCACCTGGAAGCCTGTTAGAAACACAGAATCTCAACCTGCACCTTGGACCTAACAGATGGGTCCTCATTTTAACAAGATCTCCAGGTGATTCATAAGCACATTAAAATTTGAGAAGCAATGGTCTTTGTTTCTGAACTGTTGAAGCATAGACCAGTGAGACAAATTTTAACCACTTCTCCATTCCCACTGCATGATATAAAAGTGTTTACAGCTTGGATTTTCTCTCCCCCAGGCCCTTTCCCTCATCCTTGAGATCCTTGTTAGAGAATTGGGCGGGCTCTTATCACGTGTCAGTCACTTTTCTAATTGCTTTACATATATTAAATTATTTAATCCTTGAAACAAACTTATGAAGTAGCACTATTAACCTCCAAATTTGACAGATGAGGAAACTGAGGCACACAGGAATAACTTGCCCAAAGTTAGACAGCTTGTACACGATGAAGCCTGGGTTCAAACAAAACCACTAACCACTACACTGAATTGCATCTCAGTACAATGTAGACTGTGAAAACCCTGTTCTAAGTAGTATCCATGAAAAGTAATAGTAAGGAAGACACCATTTCACAGAAATGACAAAGGAGTCCTAAAATATATTGCAAGTAAGAGAGGCATCTTGGGTCATGAACTGTTTTTTTTTTTTGAACTTAAAAAGTATAGTTATTTTTAATATTTTTGTAGTACCATCTGTACTTTTTCCCTTTATTATTTTTTAAATTGAAGTATAGTTGTGTTAATTTCTGCTGTACAGCAAAGTGATTCAGTTATACATACATATACATTCAGTTATACATACATATACATTCTTTTTTTAATATTCTTTTCCATTATGGTTTATCATAGGATCCTGAATATAGTTCTCTCTGCTATACAGTAGGACCTTGTTGTTTATCCATTCTATATATAAAAGCTCACATCTGCGAACCCCAACCTCCTACTCCATCCCTTCCCCAACCCCCTCCCCCTTGGCAACTAACAGTCTGTTCTCTATGTCTGTGATTCTGTTTCTGTTTCATAGATAGGTTCATTTGTGTCATATTTTAGATTTCACATGTAAGTGATATCATATGGTATTTATCTTTCTCTTTCTGAGTTCACTTAGTATGATAATCTCTAGTTGCACCCTTGTTGCTGCAAACGGCATTATTTCGTTCTTTTTTATGGCCAAGTAGTAGTCCACTGTATATATGTACCACATCTTCTTTATCCATTCATCTGTCGATGGACATTTAGATTGTTTCCATGTCTTGGCTATTGTGAATAGTGCTGCTATGAACATAGGGGTACATGTATCTTTTTGAATTATAGTTTTGTCTAGATTTATGCCCAGGAGTGGGATTGCTGGATCATATGGTAATTCTATTTTTAGTTTTCTGAGGAACCTCCATACTGTTTTCCACAGTGGCTGCACCAACTTACATTCCCACCAACAGTGTAGGAGAGTTCCCTTTTTGCCACACCCTCTCTGGCGTTTGTTATTTGTGGACTTTTAAATGATGGCCATTCTGACCGGCGTGAGGTGGTTACCTCATTGTAGTTTTGATTTGCATTTCTCTGATCGTTAGTGATGTTGAGCATCTTATGAACTATTATACTTCAGTAGAATAGAATCAGCCCAAATCAGTAGGTAGAATCCTAACGTGTTGAAAATAGAGGCAGAGACTGTAACTTACAGAGTTCATGCTGCTCACAATTCCAAGTAAATTTATTTTGACAGATTGGAAAAACCTGGTCTTATATTCATTTCAGTTATACTGCTGCAGCTGTAATTCTGTCTTCGTATTGTTCCTGTAAAATGCCGAGTACCAAATCCTTTGGTTTGTCTAAATATATTTGGATACCCTGAGGGTACTTTATGGCATGGTACTCAGGGTTCACTTTGTGAGACTGTTCTATGGAGCTTGTTCCCACCATATTCTAGGCTTACGTGGCTACAGAGGACTCAGAAGTTCTTCTGGGTCATTTTCCGGTGAAATCAAGGAGCTGTGGCAGTTTTCTCCATCCAAGTCCTTGCTCTATTCAAAAAAAGCATTCCACCCTCCGTGTACCCCCCAAAAGAAATGATATCACATACATGTTAATGGAAACCCATCCACAAACTCATTGCCTCCCTCAGTGAAATTAATTTCAAATATTAGCAAGCGGATAGGGGTATATTTGTATGTGTTTGGGAGGGGTCTCCCATTGTACTCTAAGCTGTTCTGGTCATGTGAGAAGTAGGGGTAGAGGGGATTGCTTGAGGAGGTTAATGGATCTACTTCCTGCTCTCCTGAGGAGGATAAGCTTCCTGTCTAGTCGCTGAGATCTGCTGGTCCTCAGCACAATTCAGCATCACTGGGAGACGTAAAGTGGTGGTGTAGTACAAAGAGCACTGCATTAGGATTTTGAAGACCCAATCCCAACTATGTCACTTACTAGCTGTGTAAATTTGGGTGAGTTATTTTGACCATACTGGGAACAGGGGTTTATGTTTCTTACCTAAGGATCTTTGTGAGAATTAAATGAGGTCACTTGTGTGAAAGCCCCAGCATGATGCCTGCTACGTTGTAAGTACTCAGTATGTGTTCATTTTTTCCCCTTTCTTGCAGCTGCCATCTTGGGACTTGGGGTCCATTCGAGCATAAGTTGACACAACTGGTGAGTTCTCCCCTCTGTCCTCCACCCCTTTAATTCATCCCCTCAGTTTCCCCCTCCAAGATTCCTGGAGAACATAGAGCCCATTTTCAGTGTACTGCTCTGGCTTTGGTTTCTCCTTACCCCAGTTCCTGTAGTATGACCCTTGTAACTGACATCAGTCCCGTGGCCAAGAGTCTCAGCTGCCTTGAGTCCTGCACTCCCAGCAAGCTGGGCAGGAGCTAGATGATCATTAGAGAGCTAAACCAGTGAGGACCAAAGAACTTGGGTGCTAATGGCTTGGGTTCTATGCATGTATGTGTTTTAGGGAGAAACTATTGATTATTAGTAATAAAACATAACAATTTTATGGAGTACTTATCATATGCCACATGCTCTACACTCCTTTCCTCATTCATCCTCATAGAAGCTTTGCAAGATAGGTATTATTACCACCACTTTGCAAATGAGAAAACTGAGGCTCTGAGAAGTTAGGTAACTTGCTTAAAGTAATACAGTTAGTAAGTGCTGTGGCAGAGAAAATGCTGTGTATTCACCACACTAATTTTTCTAGCTGGGCAAGTAGGAAGTTGGTATTTACCAGCCTCCCTTGTAATTCGGTTCGAGTCGTGTGACTGTGTTTTAGCTAATGGAATTGGACGGAAGTGACGTAAGTCATTTCCAGGACTGGTTCCCTCCACGTTCTGCTTTCCCTACAAGGATGACTGTGGAAAGCATGCATTAGATAGCAGAGCTACAGGATAAAGGAAGGCCACCCAGCCCTCATCAGACCTATGACATAAGCAAGAACGAATCTTATCAAAGATTTTGGGGGTTAATTGAGTGACAGACTGGGTTTTGGAGGCAAGTTGTTGGGACACCAAAATTCTAACACACTGTGCTGTAGTCTCTTGATATTGACACTAATGACAGACATTAGAGAGTGAACAAAATTTGAACAGAGAGAAAGAGAAAAGCTAAAAATGTGCTTTGGTTATGAAAAAATAATACTGATTACAATTATTCAAGTGAATTACCACATAATTACCACTCAAAAAATAATGACTAACTATTGGTAAGCTTTATTTCATTTCAGAGTTTATTCTCTATATTTAAAGGTGTGATCAATAAGTTAAAAGCCATGCCCAATCTCAGTGCTTAGAGATACTTGCTTGATGGCCATAGTTGTTCTAGGCACAACAATCATGTTCACAACTATAAAAAATTAGAATAATATAGGTTACAAGTGAACAAATGTTAGAAGGAGGCCGTCCATTTTAAAATTCTTAATCATAACGGGTACAGGTTGACCTATATTATACTGAATTTTAAGCCATAACAAGATATTATACGGACACCCCAGAGGCTGTTGGAAGCAACCTCAGACTTATTTGATTTTTTTTCCAATCATGTGTTTGCTGATAGGTAGACTAGTTTTATCAGTTGGGTCACATGATTACAAATACCACAAAGGCACTGTTTGTGTGTTATATGTTTTATATAACATATAAACATATATTTATATATAAGCCTCTAATAGTCAGAATTATAACAGTTACCTTCTTGAAAAGTAAATTGATTAGACTATTCCCTTTTAGTATCAGAAAACTCAGACCTTTTTAAGGAACTTAAACAACAAGAAGGGTGTATTTTCAATAATAGCAAACTTACAAAGCATACTCTATAGACAGCTCTCATTTCATTTTCACAACAACCCTAGGAGGAAATGGAGGCCACAGACAGGTTAAGTAACTTGTCCAATGTTACACAGCTTGTAAACAGAAGAGCCAAGATTTGAACTCAGCTAGTTTAGCTCAGAATCTGTGCTATTTAACCATTCTGTGCATGCTGCTGCCTCTCTGCAGCACTGCTGTAGTGCTGACCACGGGCCAGGAGCTGGTGAAGCATGCTCACTCTTTACTCCTCTCTTTGTCTGCAGACAACTTAATCTGACAAATCAGTGTGGACTTTCACAAATCTTTATTTTGATCATGTTTCAGATTTATACCCTTAGGGTCAATATCTTGCTGCCAGAGAAATTAGAGGAAATTTGATGAACAATTCAGTAGGCAGACTATTCCAACACTAGGATTTTGCAAAGAAACTAACTTCCAGTTTTGGCAAACAAAAATTATGACTAAAGGACAGGAAAATGCCAGCAATTATGAAAATCATACTGTACAACATTAATGGGTATTATTTATTGAGAGTCTTCTGTGGGCCAGGTTCTAGGTTTTATATCATTATTTATATCTCAGGACAACTCTATGAAGTATATATTACTTAATTGAATCTCAAATGTCATAGATTGTAAATTCCACAATTTATGTGCTAGTAAGAAAGAAAAAAGCTTTACTATTTAAACCAAGACAAATCATCAGTTCTAAGATGTATTCTGATATCAGAGATGTTAAAATGTGAAAGAATATGCATCTCAACTCTGACGAAATATGATATAAATCCCCACATTACAGATGAGGAAACAGACTTCATGAGGTTAAGTTGCCAAAGATCACATATGGTTAGCAGGGGTAGACCCAGGGCTCACATTCATGTGGGTCTAAATTGAAGCCCATGCTCTTAACCATTTGATGGCATGTGTCTCAGTTTGTGTTTATGCCTCAGGAAGTGAAATTAAATATCTCTTTGTTATTAAGTTCATCATCAGTATGCTGCAGACTGGTAACTTAAATCTCAAGGTGACTTTTCAAGATTTGATCACTCAATAAGGCCAAATAGGCCAAGAAATAGAAACCAATCTCTACTTCATTTACAGCTATGTAGACAGTGTCAACGTTACAGCTTTCAAGTGATAATTTCTGTCTCTTGTCCTGGAATCATCATTTTAGCTTATAATGAAAAAGAACATTTTTTTATACAAAATCAGATCTTTCTTTTCGAAGACATTGCTTGGTCTGCTGTTCAGTTCACAAACAAAGTACAATTTCTCTACTTTTAATAACTCAAGATGTTTCATAACTAGGTCATGGTTTGAGCTTTGAGAACAAGCAAACAAGACCACACGAAGCTTAAAGAAGCACAGAGCAATTTCATAAAAATATTTTTAGCAATAAAGACCCACAAGACAGAAAAACAGAAAATGCATACATACTTGACTGAGAATCCCAGTTTTTTTTTTCCATTCTTTTTTTTTTCCAGGAGGTGACAGCAGCTTTAAACATTGCCTTCCTCCTGCGTAGGACAATACATGTACAGTTCATAACTTCAGTTCCTGTTCTAAAAGCACTATGAGCCATTGTTTTATGATTGTCTCTTGAGGCTGAGGGAAAATGTTATTTTTAGTCTGAAAGAATAGGTTTTAATATAGGCATTTGATTTTCTTTCCATATACTCCCTGATTAAAACAAGGTTTGCCCCATATTCTTTTTTTTTTTTTTTTTAAGTCCTCTTTACCCACATTAACAAAACAACACACTGACTATGGCCGTGACTTTGGCTTTGACTGCCTTAAGTTTAGATAGAACTTGGTTCTATCTCTCACGCTGTCTCCAGGCATTGAGTGAAATTTGGTTACATTGACAAAATTTAACTTTTAGTTATAAAAAAATTATTTGTCCCCCATCTTAAACTGAATGGTGATACAGTTTGATATATTTAGTTATTTTTAAAAAATATTTATTTGTTTATTTATTTATTTAGGCTGCACTGGGTCTTAGTTGCGGCACGTGGGATCTTTTAGTTGTGGCATTTGGACTCTTAGTTGCGGTATGCATGCGGAATCTGGTTCCATGACCAGGAATTAAACACGGGCCCCCTGCGCTGGGATCACAGAGTCCTACCCAGTGGACCACCAGGGAAGTCCCTCCCTATTTAGTTGTTTTTAAAATTAGTTGATGATAAGAATATAAAAAGAGTGTACTGCTCCTTAGCAATTACTGAAATAAGCAAAACATTTAAATCCACAAGGGCCCTGAACAGTCAAACAAATAAAGAAAAAAATATATATATACACACACACACATATATATAAAAATATGAATTCAGTTTACAAAAGTGGAGATTTGGAGCATTGAAAGTTATTGCTGTCACTCATGATAGTATTATTATTGTTTCTAGGCTATAGAAATAATATACTCTTTATTTTAAAAAGTCCCCAAAATATAGACAAATACAAGGAAGAAAGTGAAAACATCCCAAATCCAACTTCTGAGATTGTTATAGTTTGGAGAGATTAGGAAATTGCAAGAGAGTGGCAGTTTGGATTCAAACCCAGGTTTAACTATAAACCATATGATTTTTTTTTTAAACCATACTATGTTACCTTTCCATTATCACTTTAAACTATACTCACTGGGAGCTAGATCAACAAATGTACTTTGATTTGAAGAGGGCTGAATATGGAATATTCTGATAAGACTTAACACTGATATAAACATAGCCAGAAAAGAAAATGTTAAAATGTTCTTATAAATTGGAAGCCTGGGCTTGGGTTCAGTTGTTCATATGCTAGAATATATGTCTGAGTTCTGTTGGGATTACATGGTCAGTTCTAATCTACTCAGTTTCACTCACATGAGCTCTTACTATGTGCTGGTTACTGTGTGAGGTATTTTATATGTACAACATTTCTTCCCAGTAACTCTGCAAGTTAGGTATTATTGGCCCCTACTTTAAAGATGAGAAAACTGGAGCTGAGGCAGGTTAGGAGACTTGTTCTGGTAAATGGTAGAGCTGAGGTATGTATGTACCCAGGTCTGTGTGCCCCAAAGTTATGGTCTTACTACCGTGATATCGGAACAATACCCCATCCCCATTCTCAAGGAACTTAGAGTCTAATAGGATATGAGATCATTGTAGAAATAACTAAAACATAAGAAAGAGTACAAAAGAAACCATCCATAGATATAAACAGTGTTATGAGAATTCCAATCCAGAGAGATGTATCTAGATAGGTGTGGCAGTTAGGAATGAGAGGAGATAGCAGGAAAACACTCCTGTTAAGAACCTGGATGGGAAAAGGGACTTAAAGGAAGAATGAAATAGATATGATGAAGACTGGGTGGAACAAAGCTGAATCAAGAAGAAGAAATAGGAAATCTAATGTGTTGGTTACATATAAGGTGTGAGTAGGAAGTAAGGAGAGATCAAGTTAGAAAGGTGACTTTGGCTATACCATTGAAGGTTTGAGGCTCAAAGGGAGGAGTTTGTACATGATTCACCAGGCAGTGAGGCTCACTGGAAAGTTTCTGAGTGGAGGGAGACCTTAGGAAGATTGATCAGGCAGTAGTATGGGGAGGAAGAAGGCCAGTTCGTTGCAAGTCAATTCCCTTGGCTTTCAGTAAGATACATATTACTATCCTCATTTTAAGGATGAAGAAACTGAGGCTCATAGGGGCTAAGTAGCTTGCCCAAAGTCACAGTAAACAGAAGAGCCGGGACTTGAATCAAGTACCTCCAACTCCAGAGCCTCACTCTGTCCACTAGGCCTAACTGCTGCAAGTGAGGTCCGTGGACCGC
The DNA here is from genome assembly GCF_028021215.1 of Eschrichtius robustus. Taxonomy (NCBI): domain Eukaryota; kingdom Metazoa; phylum Chordata; class Mammalia; order Artiodactyla; family Eschrichtiidae; genus Eschrichtius; species Eschrichtius robustus. The sequence continues at coordinate 60,956,258 of NC_090829.1, read as the reverse complement.
AGCTTCAGCCCCCAGGCCACCTGAGAGCTCATTAGAAATGCAGACCTACTGAATCAAAAATATGCATTTTCACATGATATATGCGCATTAAACTACTAGGCCACATTTCTTTTCCTTACAGTGACCTATATAATTACTGGGAAAAATCATTTAGTTGGCTGCAAATCCAATTGTTAGGTAGTTTCCTCACATAAGAGTTAAGAACTACATAAGAAAAGGGGGCTTTCTGGATTTTGTTCTCTCTGGCAAACAAGTCAGGAATTTAAAAATTGAAATTGTAACTAGCTGTGTGGCCTTGGGCAAGTCACTTAACTTCTTTGAATTTTAGTTTCCTCATCTGCATAATATTTAGCCTGAAAAAATCAAATAAGTTGATATCTGTGAAAAGGGCTCATACACTGGAAAATCATTATAAACATATGAAGTGCTGTTATTAGGAGACATAGCTATGAGGTACCTTATTTCAAAAAAGCAAAAAGAAAGAAAAAAGGAGGGACAGAGGGAGGGGGAAGAGAGAGAAAGGGGAGGAGAGAGAGGAAAAAGAAAAGAAGGAAGGAAGGAAGGGTGAAAGGAAAGAAAGGCAGGGACAATATTAAAAAAAAAAAGAAGGAAAACCAGTCACTGCAGCAGAGGTTTGAAGAACTGATGGGTAAAAGGTAAAGGAGTCTGGGAAGTCTAATTTCTGTTCCACACAGGTGTTGATGAATATACTGAGACGTCACTGCACATGGAATTGGGAAGAGTGGTAACAAGGGCCTGTGTGGTCTTGGCCCAAAGTCACAAACTGGAGGCTGGTAAAGTCATAAATAAATTAGTCATGTAGTAATTAAAGGAATGAGAAACAGTTCATTTGAGGAAAAGTTAGTATAGAATTTTAATCTTGAGCAGAGAAACCTACATTCTGAATTAATAATGCAACATTTGTTACCCATTTACTGTAGTTACCACATAAAATTAAGACACATTAACTGATTTCAAGCAAGAGACTCTTTAGTTAGCCCAGACAGTGAGGGAGGTTAGACAGTGAACAATCAAAAGGAGATTATAGACTCCTTATTCCTAATGCTTTTGACATATATTTCTTGAGGGCCTACTATTTCCCAGGCATTGTGCTAAGTGCTGGGGCTACAAAGTGCATAATATATAGTTACTTCCTCAATTAAGTACTTCAGAAGAGAAAAAGATACAAGTTATTATAATGCAGGGTAAAAAGTGAAAAGGCCCATGAAATGGTTATAAATAAGAGGGTATGAAAATTTGGAGGCAAGAAAGTATTAACTTCAGATGTAGAAAGTATTAAGAAAGGCTTCCTGAATAAGGCACACTACATATTTTTAACTTTTATTCTTTGGTCTTCTAAGAATCAAGGACCTGAACTAATCACCTGCTGAGATTCTTTCTTATTTTCTAATGCTGTGATTGTTATTATCATGCTATAAAACAATCGATTAAATTTTAATACATTTGGAACTGAGGAAAAACTAAGGCAGCAGTAACCCTGACATTATTTTGGCATCACTTGACTGTGGAAACCCATATCTATACAATATTTAAAAAGTTTAAAAGAAAAAGAAAAAGAAAAAACATAAGCAAAATTAGTTTTAATTCAGCCAAACAACCAGTCAATTTATTGAGACATTAGTGTCAATTCATTCTGTTGATTTGTTGGTCCCATGCTGACACAAACCTATAAAGAGAATATAGATGTATAAAAAACTAATCAGTCACCAACCCCCTTTCCTTCCAACCCCAGTTAAATTAAAATATTTCTGAGGCAGGGAAGGGGAAGTAATGGTTATAGTATGTACTGTGCAGGTAGTTTGTATGGATGAAGCAGTTACAATTTTTTATATTGGTCACCAGGAAAAACCTGGGAAAACCTGCCTTTCTACATGTTGTAAAGTTTTGGCATATTCACTAAAAATCAAGTGGAACATATTTAAAGGGTTCTAGTATATAAAATGTGCTAATCAAGTATCCCAATTCAGGAATTAAAAGCTTAGAAAGAAGAAGATACTGAAAACCAGAGAATAAATTTTTTTTCCTGTTTTTGTAGTTGCTCTAAGGCTAAGTAATGCTCTTTGAGATAATTTTAGAAGAATTTAGTAATATTAGACATATTAAAGCTATCTGGATGGCGGAAAACCCTTTAGAATTTATCAACAGAATGGATGTTAGTCAACAATTTTTTTAATGTAGTTTCACATATCTGATAGATGAGCTGAATTTTTTTTTGGAGGAGTGTCAATAAATGCATAAGCTCTGGGCTTGCTGAACTTCTGAAGGACATGTGCCTGTAATTGGCCTTTCTCATTTCTGTCTTGTTAACAAGTATATAAATAAGAGAAGCCTTCAGTAATTGCCTCAGAGTTACTAATGAATTAATTAACTTCAGTCTATTTTACCTAACCTTTAATAATAAGAGTCTTTTTATTTTTTTGGTTCAGCAATAGGTCTGACAGACTGAAAAAACAGACATGCAGCAAAGCTCTTGAAAATTAATGAGAAACGAGGAAAGAATCAATGTACATTCTGCTTGCAGAGAACTGACACAAAAAAGACACAATAAACCATGAACAAACACAGTCAGTTTAAAAAATAGGTTAGAAAAAGTGGGCAAATTCAATTATAGAAGTAATTAGAAGATATAGGGCAAGGCTGCCTTTTGGGACCGTGCCAGAAAACATGAATTAATATTAGTGAATAGAAAGAACCCATGTAGTAATTAAGAAGCAATCACCTATGGCAATGAGTACCTGAAAACAGGCTGCAAACTATTAATTCAGTGATCAAAAATATTTTTAGATGATTAATATGGCAAATTTATTTAAAAGACTAATTTCTGGAAAGATATCAAGACAATAGCACACTATTTGTTCCTCTGGCATTTATATAGCTAATTAAATTTTATAATTTGCAACAACAGTTATTATTATCTGAAAACAGTAAAAGCAATATTTTACCTCCTTTTTATAAAACAGTGGTTCTAAAATCAATAAGTTAAATCCAGCTCCTGCTGTCCTCCTATAAGTGCCTAAGCTTTGATTGTTACGTTCTTTCAATGTGCATTTTTCTTATAAGTCTCTGTTTCAGTAACATTAAGCATTTGAATTAATGTACATATCCTCAAAGGTTTTACATGTTCCCATACCTGGGCAGGGATTCCACACACTGTTTAATTTCAACAGTATCAAATAAAAGCAGTTTAATGAACTATTTGTGCATCAAAGACTTTCTTACTTGGTCAACAGAGGTCTGTTACTTCAGTACACACCATTCCTCCCCCTAGAATACAAAGGCATAGACACGTTATAGTGAAGAGTGCTTTACAACACACAGAAGGCTAATGGCTTCTGAAATAGGTGATTATCAGAGCCCTGTAGAGCAAGATGAGGGTCTGGCTGGTAATAAATAACCTCGCAATATGAATTATCCTATTTCCACAGCTTTAAAAAAAGACATACATTTCATTTGTTGACCAGAAAAATCTGGAAAATGCTGTCTTTTTGGAAATAACAGGGAGCTACTAAAACAAATCAGTGTGTCCGTGGGGAGTTACTGAGCACCTACTAAGGGCCTAAGGCACAAAAGTTAATCCTGAAATGCTAACCTTGTAACAAATAGTTGTGTGTGTATGTGTGATTTCCTTTTGGAAGCCAATAAACAAAACCTTTGTATGCCATGCTTTAGAGATGCTAGATTTTTAATTACTAAATTTGCTGATGGATTAGTGCTGTTTGTGAGGTTAAGGTATAAATTCATTACCTACAAAACAAGATCAAGCTTGAAACTCATTGAGAGTCACTATTGCAGAGGGCATGGAGGGAAAGAGTGTAGGTATTTGAGAAGAATAAACATGAGAGATTTTAACAAGATACCAAATTAAGCAGATATTAGATCTGTCCAGTTCTTTCATTATCTGTATTTCTCTCATTTTCTTAAAATAAGCCAGGTGCTTTTGAAAAGAACATATAAGAGAAGATAGCCTCTAGCAGAGGTCTCTCATTCTCTGAGTTTGCTTCATATTGTTAATTATCAAAACTTAGGTATGACAACAGCAAACAAACAACTCCTCTGCCAGCTAGATGACGCTGATGACAGAGAGCTCCCCAAGAGGCAGGCAATTGGGAACTAGTGAAGTGAGTACAGCTTAGAGGCGTGGGCCTGAGAGGGGCTGCCAGCTGAACAGGACCCACTCACCATGAAATGTTAATGTGTCAATGAAGGGGAGAAGCATGAATGAACCACAAAGAAACTGAAAATAACTCAGCTGGTTGGAAATGGAATTTGGGCTGTTTGCCAAAGTAAGGTGTTCAAGGGCACACACCCTAACACCTAGGGAAAAAAAGGCTGCCCCTGAATTTGAAAAGACAAAATATTTTGAAGAAAGAAGACAAATGGCTTTTTTCATCAGAAATAAACTTCTTTTTTTTCTTTTATTCTTCCCTTCCATGCAACAAACATTTTCTGAGTTCCTACTTTTTGCCAGGTTCTGGGTTAGGAATGAAGAAGGAAGAGAGGGAGAATGGAATAAATATAAAAGTAAATGAGGAGGCTGGTTCAAGACGGCAGAGTAGAAGGATGTGTGCTCACTCCCTCTTGTGAGAGCACTGGAATCACAACTAACTGCTGAACAATCATCGATAGGAAGACACTGGAAGTCACCAAAAAAGATACCCCACATCCAAAGACAAAGGAGAAGCTGCAATGAGACGGTCGGAGGGGCGCAATACAATAAAATCAAATCCCATAACTGCTGGATGGGTGACTCACAAACTGGAGAACCCTTATACCACAGAAGTCCACCCACTGGAGTGAAGGTTCTGAGCCCCACGTCAGGCTTCCCAACCTGGGGGTCCGGCAATGGGAGGAGGAATTCCTAGAGAATCAAACTTTGAAGATTAGCGGGATTTGATTTTAGGACTTCAACAGGACTGGGGGAAACAGAGACTCCACTCTTGGAGGGCACACACAAAGTAGTGTGCACGTCGGGACCCAGGGGAAGGAGCAGTGACCCCATAGCAGACTGAACCAGACCTACCTGCTACTGTTGGAGGGTCTCCTGCAGAGGCGGTGGGTGGCTGTGGCTCACTGTGGGGACAAGGACACTAGTAACAGCAGTTCTGGGAAGTACTCCTTGGCGTGAGTCCTCCCAGAGTCCGCCATTAGCCCCACCAAAGTGCCCGGGTAGGCTCCAGTGTTGGGTTGCCTCAGGCCAAACAACCAACAGGGAGGGAACCCAGCCCCACCCATCAGCAGACAAGTGGATTAAGGTTTTACTGAGCTCTGCCCGCCAGAGCTCTACCCACCACCAGTCCCTCCCATCAGGAAGCTTGCACAAGCCTCTTAGATACCCTCATCCACCAGAGGGCAGACAGCAGAAGCAAGAAGAACTACAGTTCTGCAGCCTGTGGAATGAAAACAACATTCACAGAAAGACAGACAAAATGAAAAGTCAGAGGACTATATACCAGATGAAGGAACAAGATAAAACCCCAGAAAAACAATGAAATGAAGTGGAGATAGGCAACCTTCCAGAAAAAGAATTCAGAATAATGATAATGAAGATGATCCAGGACCTTGGAAAAAGAATGGAGGCAAAGATTGAGAAGATGCAAGAAATGTTTAACAAAGACCTAGAAGAATTAAAGAACAAACACCTAGAAGAATTAAAGAAGAAACAAACAGAAATGAACAATACAATAACTGAAATGAAAAATACTCTAGAAGGAATCAATAGCAGAATAACTGAGGCAGAAGAACGGGTAAGTGACCTGGAAGACAGAATGGTGGAATTCACTGCCGTGGAACAGAATAAAGAAAAAAGAATGAAAAGAAATGAAGACAGCCTAAGAGACCTCTGGGACAACATTAAACGCAACAACATTCGCATTATAGGGGTCCCAGAAGGAGAAGAGAGAAAGGACCCGAGAAAATATTTGAAGAGATTTCTATCAAACATTTAGAGAAGAGTTAACACCCATCCTTCTCAAACTCTTCCGAAAAATTGCAGAGGAGGGAACACTCCCAAACTCATTCTACGAGGCCACCATCACCCTGATACCAAAACCAGACAAAGATACTACAAAAAAAGAAAATTACAGACCAATATCACTGATGAATATAGATGCAAAAATCCTCAACAAAATATTAGCAAACAGAATCCAACAACACATTAAAAGAGTCATACACCACGATCAAGTGGGATTTATCCCAGGGATGCAAAGATTCTTCAATATATGCAAATCAATCAATGTGATACACCATATTAACAAACTGAAGAATAAAAACCATATGATCATCTCAATAGATGAAGAAAAAGCTTTTGACAAAATTCAACACCCATTTATGATAAAAACTTTCCAGAAAGTGGGCATAGAGGGAACCTACCTCAACGTAATAAAAGCCATATACGACAAACCCACAGCAAACATCATTCTCAATGGTGAAAAACTGAAAGCATTTCCTCTAAGATCAGGAACAAGACAAGGATGTTCACTCTCGCCACTATTATTCAACATAGTTTTGGAAGTCCTAGCCACGTCAGTCAGAGAAGAAAAAGAAATAAAAGGGATACAAATTGGAAAAGAAGTAAAGCTGTCACTCTTTGCAGATGACATGATACTATACATAGAGAATCCTAAAGATGCCACCAGAAAACTGCTAGAGCTAATCAATGAATTTGGTAAAGTGGCAGGATACAAAATTAATGTACAGAAATCTCTTGCATTCCTATACATTAACAACAAAAGATCAGAAAGAGAAATTAAGGAAACAATCCATTCACAATTGCAACAAAAAGAATAAAATACCTAGGAATAAACCTACCTAAGGAGGTAAAAGACCTGTACTCAGAAAACTATAAGACACTGATGAAAGAAATCAAAGATGACACAAACAGATGGAGAGATATACCATGTTCTTGGATTGGAAGAATCAACATTGTGAAAATGTATACTACCCTAAGCAATCTACAGATTCAATGCAATCCCTATCAAATTACCAATGGCATTTTTTACAGAAGTAGAACAAAAAATCTTAAAATTTGTATGGAGACACAAAAGACCCTGAATAGCCAAAGCAGTTTGAGGGAAAAAAACGGAGGTGGAGGAATCAGACTCCCTGACTTTGGACTATACTACAAAGGTACAGTAATCAAGACAATATGGTACTGACACAGAAACAGAAATATAGACCAATGGTACGGGATAGAAAGCCCAGAGATAAACCCATGCATCTATGGTCAACTAATCTATGACAAAGGAGGCAAGGATATACAATGGAGAAAAGGCAGTTTCTTCAATAAGTTGCACTGGGAAAACTGGACAGCTACATGTAAAAGAATGAAATTGGAACACTCCCTAACACCATACACAAAAATAAACTCAAAATGGATTAAACACTTAAATGTAAGACAGGACACTATGAAACTCTTAGAGGAAAACATAGGAAGAACACTCTTTGACATAAATCATAGCAAGATCCTTTTTGACCCACCTCCTAGAGTAATGGAAATAGAAACAAAAATAAACAAATGGGACCTAATGAAACTTAAAAGCTTTTGCACAGCAAAGGAAATTACAAACAAGACGAAAAGACAACCCTCAGAATGGGAGAAGATACTCGTAAATGAAGCAACCGACAAAGGATTAATCTCCAAAATATATAAATAGCCCATGCAGCTCAATATTAAAAAAACAAACAACCGAATCAAAAAATAGGCAGAAGACCTAAATAGACATCTCTCTAAAGAAGACATACAGATGGCCAAGAAGCACATGAAAAGCTGCTCAACATCACTAATTATTAGAGAAATGCAAATCAAAACTGCAATGAGGTATCACCTCACACCAGTCAGAATGGCCATCATCAAAAAATCTACAAACAGTAAATGCTGGAGACGGTGTGGAGAAAAGGGACCCTCTTGCACTGTTGGTGGGAATGTAAATTGGTGCAGCCACTATGGAGAACAGTATGGAGGTTCCTTAAAAAACTAAAAATAGAATTACCATATGACCCAGCAATCCCACTACTGGGCACATACCCAGAGAAAACCATAATTCAAAAAGAGTCATGTACCAAAATGTTCATTGCAGCTCTATTTACAACAGCCAGGACATGGAAGCAACCTAAATGTCCATCAACAGATGAATGGATAAAGAAGATGTGGTACATATATACAATGGAATATTACTCAGCCATATAAAGGAACGAAATTGGGTCATTTGTAGGGACGTGGATGGACCTAGAGACTGTCATACAGAGTGAAGTAAGTCAGAAAGAGAAAAACAAATATCGTACATTGACGCATATATGTGGAATCTAGAAAAATGGTACAGATGAACTGGTTTGCAAGGCAGAAATAGAGACACAGATGTAGAGAACAAACGTATGGACACCAAGGGGGGAAAGTGGCGGGGGGGTGGTGGTGGGATGAATTGGGAGATTGGGATGGACATATGTACACTAATATGTATAAAATAGATAGCTAATTAAGAACCTGTTGTATAAAAAATAAATAAGATAAAATTCAAAAAAAAAAAAAAAAGGAAATGAGACCCAACCCCTCTTTAAAGCTCCTATCCTAGAGGAAGGACAGATATAGGGAGCTATAATAAAAGATAGTGAAATAAGTGCAAAAGAGGGGAAGAGGTAAGTTGTAGTGATAGTGGGGAGGAAGGGGGCAGTTAGCTGGGGGGCTATAGCAGATCAAAAAAGGTTTTCATTAGAAGAGGTGGCAATTATGCCGATCTTGAAGAATAACAGGCAGAGAAGGAAGAAGGAGAATTTTAGCTGGAGGGAACTTTCTTTTATCCCGCTATCATCTCTAACTTCCTCTTTTCCAAATCAAGGTTATTTTAGGAAGAGCAAGTAGACAAGACAAGCATGAGGCGTATATATGAGGGTGGTGATTGTGTGTGCTGGGGCGGGGGAGGATGGGTGTGAGAAGAAAGATTGGGTTGTATGGGATTTCTTTAGAGTTTGTAATACGTTCTCTTCATATATCAAATTTTATCTCCTCCAGGTTAGTATGTTTTTTTAAATTTTTAAATTTTGGCTGTGCCGTGCGACGTGCGTACCCTAATTCTCTGACCAGGCATTGAACCCGTGCCCCCTGCCTTGGGAGCGCAGAGTCTTAACCACTGGACCGCCGGGAAAGTCCCAGTATTTTTTTTAAGCACACTCTTTCACTATTTGAATGAAGTTTTGATTCTGTTTTATTGGAAAATGGGACTTTACAATAGCTTTTATTTTTTATGTTTGTTGGCTTAGTCATTTTTGCCAATGATAAATCCCTTATTCTAATTTATGGCTTGACGATTCCTGTGGATTATGCTATATTTATACCTGCATCCAATTACTCCTTTATTAATGTATCCTTTCCTTTTCTCATTAAATAAATATTTAAGTACTTACTACTTGATAAATATCTTGCTAGGCATAGTTTATTCTTTCCTTGCTTCTAGCTTAGAATATGAAACATGGAAGTTATTTAAAATGCACTGTCTAAAAGATCAGACTTATGCATATGATTGAACCTTATTCAGCACTGAACATCAAAACTAATCGTGTTCTTGACTGATACATTGGTCAGTGGGACCATGTATACTGGTCTATTTAGTTCTTAAGATGTTTTCAAAGGAAGACTATAGAGCAAAAGCCTAGTTAAGGCAATTCGGCAGGCTTAGCTATAAATGGAGAAGAATTTCAGGCTGGCGTGGGTCAAAAGTTTCCTATGTACAAAAGCAGACTTGCTTACTAGACATGTAAAATCTAAGTGTCCATGTCTCTTTAGAGGCTGAGAAAAAAAAAAGTATCATGCATGAACATTCATTCATTCAGTGGATTTTTAAAGTAGTACTCTGCTAGGAACTAGGGATACAAAAATGATTAAAACATGAGCCTTGCCCTTAAGGAACTTCCTCCCACAAGAAGCAGATGAGTCAGATAAGTAAATCAATTATTATAATATAACTGTGATGAGGTATAAAAGTGCAGCATTCTATGAAAGCACAAAAAAGGGATATCTAAATTAGATTGGGACAGTGGGGTAAGAGGATAAAATGCCAGAAGTGAGTTTTTAGGAACAAGAATTTAATTAGCTGAAGAAGGGGGCCAAGGAAAGGTGACGTATAAAATAGCATGATGAGCTTGGGAATGCCTTTTTGCAAACTTACAAAGAATTGGCTCCATATTCAAAGAAGGGTGGGTGGGATGGTAAAGTATCCCTTATACAGATCAGACTCTCTCTGAGGTTTTCAGGGCCTTGACTCATTTCTTTTTTCCTAACTCCTTTTCTTTTGCCCCAGGTTTTTGGACAGAACCATACAGAAAGTCTATTCTGTGGTCATTTCAGTATTTGAAAGCTGCTGGCCTAGAGTGTACTGTTGGGGTATGTCAAACGTTCATGCTAATGACCTAGGTGAGAGCACAGAAAAGCAGTAATGGATGGGATCACAGTATACTTGTGTGTGCCTCAGCAAGTTGTTGACATCTATGGAAATGATTTCTTTCTCTGTGCCAGTGTTTCCTTTTGTCTGAATTCAGAGCCTTGAATAGGCTAGCTTGTTGCAAAGACCTCAAGGTTTTCTGCATGAACAACATCAAGAAAAGAAGTCAAGATAATTCTCAGGATTAGCTCTAGTGTATCACATGGTAAAGGTGTTTATTAGAAATGTCCACTCCTTTTATGAATTCTCTGCCTACCTAATTCCTACTCATCTTTCAGGAATCAGCTTAAATGACTTTTTTCTGAGAAGCTTTGCCTCACCTTCTGTATTAGGTCATGTCTCTTTGTTATATGCTTTCTTAGTACCCTGCAGTTTTCCTTTGTAGCACTTACTGTGACTCCAATTAAATACTGAATTATGTAATTAATGCTTTCACACCAGACTCTTTAAGTGGAATATTAGCTTCATGAGGGCAGAAACTGGGTTTTATGCTGCTATATCTGCAATGCCTTGCAGCATTCTTGGTTCACAGTAGTTGCTCAATACGTATTTTTGGAAGATGATTCAGTTACCCGTTATCCCAATTCCAGTGCATCTAAAATGCAACAAATTGAAATGCAGCAGAGCTGCTAAGTAAAACCAGATCTGTAGATCCTAGAGCTAACTGGAACTCCCAGAAACCTCTCAAAACTGACACTGGCTTCTAGGAGAGTTCAAATGATGGCACTGGGTTATCGCCTCTTATTGCTCCACCTGGCCTCTCCTCATGGTGTTTTGGCTCAAAACTCATCCAGCATCTTTCCATTCGTCTGTGTCAGCAACTTGTTATTGCAACTTGTTTTCCTCAGGCCAGTGCTTCCTTCATTATTGAGTGCCAAATATGCTGGTCAGTGTGCCAGGCATTTGGGATAAAAACATGGAAAGGCATGGACCTGACCTCAGGAGAGCAGTAGGCCGCCACAGAGTGGCAAGATCAGAGTAGGCTTCATCAGTCTCCAGGGAACCACTGCCTGTAATTATATCATAAGACCATTGCCCTTTTAGCATTAAAAGATTTGATCACTGTTAAAATGCATGTCACCTTGGAAATCATAACTATTTTTAGCAGTTATCAAGCACTTTTACCTTCATATGATAAGAGCAGGCTTTGGCCCAGAGGTGTGGAGGGACAGGGAAAAGGCCTTTGGGAGTGTGAGAGGAAGAGGGACAGGAGTGCCAGTAGGTTGGGAAAGGTGTAAAAATGAAATAGCTAGAGCAACAGTGCCTAGCACATAGTAGACACAATTTACTCAAGGCAATGCTTGGGTAAATAAAAGATAAACTGCTTTCTTCAAATTGGTTGAGGCCAGGTTTTACCTTAGGCTGTTTCTTTAGGTAGCTAGCAATTTCTGGTTGGGAAAAAGTTTACAAAATAGGAAACAGATGGCTCCAGCTGTTTGGGGTTGATGCCAAATCCCAATTAAGCTCACACTCTGGGACTTCACAAGGAGAACGTACAAAATGTATTTTTTTTTTTCCTTTTCTACCACCATGAATTCAAGAGGATGTCCATTTACCAGGGGGAAAAGACTGGGGTGCAGGGAGATAAATTGGGAAATTGGGATTGACATATACACACTACTATATATAAAATAGATAACTAATAAGGACCTACAGTTTAGCACAGGGAACTTTACTCAGTACTCTGTAATGACCTATATGGGAAAAGTATCTAAAGAAGAGTGGATGTATGTATACGTATAACTCATTCACTTTGCTGTACAACTGAAACTAACACAACATTGTAAATCAACTAGACTCCAATAAAAATTTTAAAAAAATCAGTATCAAAAAAAGAAATGTTACAAGAAGGAGTCATACCCTGTTTTCAAAGGTTCCATGTAAGCTTGAGTTTAGATGCATATGCTGGGTTCTCTTAGCTATTCCAAACATTTTTTTAAATCAAAGAAACTCCAATAGACTTAAATTGGTCATGAGAACTAGTGATGATGTTTCACAAAAGGACAAATATACCATACTGGTGTCTGAATACTAAGATTCTTTTCTATGTCTGTGAGTATAATGCTTGCTTACACATAGTAGCAAAGAACACAATTAGCATACTAATTTGATTCCCTACCTAAAGAATGAAAGATTCCTTTGACACAGACAGCTGTCCATGAATGGCTGGGGTGACCCTTGGTCAGTTTTCCATCTGTCTTAGAGTAAAAAGTCCAGACTTAGACGCATATTAGCTGTATGACCTTGAGCAGCCTTCTTATGTTGCTTTTTCTCAGTGTCTTCCCCTGTAAAATGGAGGCACATCTAATACCTGCCTCATGGGGTGGTGGTAAGGATTAAGTTAGCACCTTGCTTGCAATAGACAGTCCATATTTTTTTTTCCACTCTGGTCTGAATCTGTCTATTCTGAGGAAGTCTGTAGTAGGTGTAGGACTCTCTACTTCTACCTGCCTCTAAAGAGAGAAGTAGAGAAAGGTTTTGCTGAATGAATTTTAAGAGAATTCTGCAGTCGTGTAGAAGTCACCGCTTCCTTTTTGCCCTGGCTCCCAGGGATATAAGGCTCCGAGGATGGATGCACAGGGAGACAGGAATGATTGCTGTTGGGGAATGTCTTAGGCCTATCTCCAGTGCCTTTGGCAGCTCTTAGAATATCGGGTTGACAAATCTAAATAACACCAATTATAATTGCATGACCGCAGTTTCTCAATATCTCCCTGTACTGACCTCTCTCTCTCCTGCCCTTTCCCCTTCCTTAGACTAGTGGGTCTTAAGCGTGGTTACACATTGTAATCACCTATGGAGCTTTAAAAAATACAGATGCCTTGGTCCCATTCTCAGATATTCTGATTTTACTTGTCTGGGGTATAGTCTCAGTATTGGCCCTGTTAAAAGCTCTCCAGAAAGTCATTGCATTTTCGAACGCTGAAAATTTCAAAATTAATTTTGTTTTCAATGTAAAGTCCAAGTTAACACATGCCAGTAAAGCAGTTAATAAAAAGAAATTGAGTCACAGTTCATAAAATTAATTTTATGCTGTTAATAATGTTTAGTATCTTAAGCTTATTTAAAACCTAGTTTAATGTAAACACCCTCTGTCCTGCCCTGCGCCATAAATTTGAGGCTGTTGAGCCACCTTCGTGTGAAAGGTACCAGGTTGGAAGGAGTAGAGCAGTCGAATGTGGTCCTGTCATTTGCTGAAAGATTCTTAAGAGCCAGTGGTAGTTCAGAGTGCTCTCCTGCATCTCAGGTTAGCTCCAGGGATCTAAGGATCTCTTCTTTATTAGCTCTGCCCGTTGGGCTGCTAGTTGTGCTAAATGGATATTTTTCAACCCCAGTGTCATGAGACTCTGTTGTGTCATGAGATATGTTACAAGAAATGTGAAATAATAAGTTCTGGGGTTTAAGAATGAATTCCAGCAAACTTAAGGTTATCCTTGTAACAGCATTGTTTTCACTCACTTGCATGCCAATGCCCTGTCTTGAATGGGAGAACATGGTGGAGTTACAATTACTATGGGGGACTGTCATTTGACATGAGTGTGTCCCTGTGGAACAAAGGTTGGGGTTTTGCAAAATCCAGTCTCCCAAGTCAGAGGAGTTCCTCACTGGGCCTCATTTGCAGCAGTGCATATTAATGGGGGTGGTGGAGAGAGCTGGACAAAGGGGCCTCTCGGTGTTCTGGTGCCCAGTCTCTTTTTTGGGGACAGAGAGGACCTTGATTTCTTACATTGGAGAAGGAAGCTTGTGTACAAGTTCACACCTTAAGGCATCTCTGAACTGAAAATGGAAAAAAATCTTCAGTAATGCTGCCAGTCTTTTCTCATCACAAAAATCAGTATATAAACATGTCAAATGTAAACACAATATTTTTAGGAAAAATAAGAAGAAAAGTATTATATACTTCAGGGGTTCTCCTGATAGAGTAATTGTGATCTGACCAGGAATTTTAATGTTTTCCGCTGAAGGTGAAGGAATGGGGTGCTTCATTTAACAGTTTCATTTGCTAGCTGAACTTGCTAGTTGCATAAAAAGAGAAATTGCCAGTTAGGTAATTTAGATCAACACTTTGTTTTTTTTTTTTCCTTTTCAAGGTTCCTGAGCAGAAGGGAAGATGAGGCTTGGAGAAGAAAGAAGGGCTAGGGAGAAATATGGTAAGCCCTCAATAAGTGGCTGTGGGTAGTTGTCATGGTGGTGATGATAGTGTTGATAAATCTCTCTTGAGAAAGGTTTTCAAATCAGATGGAACATACTGCTTTGGTTTTTATGAGTACTGAGCTATTTTAAATATTATTTACTACTTTTGTGCTTAGAGTAGTTTTTTTTCTAGTAAGGAATTTGAATGCACGATAAAGGAAGAGGGATTTATGAAGAGCTTAGTATACCCAAATTGAAATCACCTGGATCTTGTTTTTTAATTTTCCTTGCTTACAACAAATGACTTAATTATACTTTGGTGTCTTAATTTTCATTTCAACTTCTCAACTTATTAGTGAGTAATATACGTGGAGTCCCTTGAGTTAAATGGACAAAGTGTCAAACAAACTTAAGGTTTTATTTTGCAGTACAGTTGATTAAATTGGGCAAGTAACTTAAAATATATGTTGAAGATTAGATTCCTCATGGTCATATGGCAAATTAAGTGAAGGGCTTTCAAAAAGTGTGATGGATTCCTATTACTGTCTTATTACTACTAAACTATTAGTAAACGGTTCCTATTACTATCTTATTACTACTAAACTATTAGCCACAAAAAGTTTCAGAAAATTCATGGATATAGCTCAAGGATGAGTTGCTTACAGAGAGAAAATCAGGAATGTTTTGGGGGTACTTCCCTAATCTTTCAGCTCAGACGTTGCCCTGACTTCCCACAATACATCCGACAGGGCTGCTTCCTGAGACAAGTCTGCAAGGCCTGGTCTGACATATGTCATTTGTTGCACTACTCACGTTGAATCATGATATTTTCCTTTCCTTCCAGCTCTTGCTCTTCATTTTACACCACTCTTTATTTCACATTGCTTTTTATTTTACACTGACCCTAGGCACTTGGTGGCAGTATATGAAATCTCAGTTTTTTTATTCTGCAGATCATGTCTGGTGCTGTGGTTTTAGATCCATTACTGTTTACTGAGCTTTTATTGTCACTAGAGACAGCTTTGCATTTTAATAAAGTTTCCAGTCCTCTAGGACTCTCTCCCCTGAAACAACTCCAGCTCCCCAGGGCTGCTGAGGAGTTGAGCAGAGGGTAGAAGCCTTTGCGGACAGTGATGCTGGTGGTAGATAACTCCAGCTGTCATTACAAGATCATCCGGATAAGGGGGGACAATCAAGTAGGGCTTACAGTCCACTTGAGTCTTTCTGATTGTAAAACCAGCCATTTTTCAATTTAAATAATTTAAGGATTCCAGCTTGTCTATACTCTAAGGCTCATTTAGCCTCTTATTAGCTAACTGTTTTTCCAGTTCAAGAGGTGGAAGGGAAGAGTGCAGATTTTTTGTTATTGTTAATTCACAGCAGTGGGTAGTGGTGTGTAAATAAAAAATAAGCCAAACAAATGTGATGAGAAGAGAGACTAGAAATCCATACAAGTAATGATAATTGATTTTAAAAAGTTAATTAAAAGGAATAAAAAGGGACAAGTACTGCAGTGGCCTAGCATATTATCCACAGGCAAATGACAGAGAGGAGAATGAATTAGAAAATTGATTCCCAGCTAACTAGAACAAGAAACCAGATTAACAAGGCTCTTAATTTTAACTCGAAAATCCCAAATTCTTTTCTGAGTCCTTTCCTCATAGTATTCTGACAATGATCTTATCTCACATTATTCCCATTGAAGGAAAGGCTGGGAGGAGTAGGAAGGAAAGAACAAAATGAAGTTGTAATTTCCCAGAGAATTCAGCTCAGAACCAATTTATAGAATCACCTGTGACACATCAATGACAGCAAATATAGCTAAGAAACCACAGTTTGCATAAGGTCTTCCTTTTTACTCCCTTAGTTGTAAGCCTTTTTTTTCCTTTTAAATTTTGCAAACTTTCCTTCTTCCTAAATCTTTGTGACCAAAGGCCAGTAACCTACAGTATTTATTTTCAAGTAGTGTATACAGGAGCTACCCTTCAAGTCATTGACTTCCACATAAGAAAATAGGACATGAGGGAACTGTCCAATAAGAAGGCGAGGCTCTTTCTGAACCTTTCGAGAGCATCTTTTGGTAGGACTATGTCTAACATTTTTCTGTAGGTATTCTAGGGATGGGACAGTTCTAGAGAATCATGTACTGGCTATGCCCATGGGTTTGTCTTTTCCTTTGCTTAGGAGACATCTTCTGCTCACATGAGGACACAGATTCCCCAGCATAGAGGTCAGAGTCTGAGTGAGAAGGTTGGTTAGTTAATTAGAGAAAGTATTTCCTGACAGAGGTAGGACCCATAGTTAACCACCAAGAGTTGAATCTGATTGAGGGATACTCTTTGCAGTATTAGAAAGACAATGATGACATGCAGATTGTTGAACAAACAAGGTCTTCAGCTTACACTTGAAAAAGAATTGTCTTATGTAGAAGGTAACATCTCCTTATATAGCTAGGGAGTTAAAACAGGAAGAAAGAGCAGGAAACACTGCGTTGTATTTTCTTTGTTTCCTCCCACCCTCCCTCTCTCCCTCCCTTCCTTTCTGCCTTCCTTCTTTCCTTCCTCTGCTTTCTTTTCTTCCCTTCCTTTCCTTCCCATCTCCCTCTTTCTAAACAATGGAAGCCCATCTTTGGATTATTAGAGAATTACCATAGATCTAATTGATGCATAAGTAGACCTCAGGAAAATATGGCATATTTCTATTCAAAGAACAGATTGTAAACTTCTGGATTGATGTTCTGCTTTTTTTTTTTTTTTCCTTTCCCTCTTCTCTCATTTTAGAATTAGGGAACACAAAACAAACGTACCCAGATAAGCTATGAGTGCCAGAGATAGCTAAAATTGCTCGTGCTTCCTGTATTTCTGTTTTCTCTTTTTCAGACACTAGACCACTTGCTGTGATTTCTTTCCTGGACTGTAAGCTCTGTAAGATCAGGGGCCCTGATTGATTTCCTCATTACTGTACTCCTAGCATTTAGCACTGTGCCTAAATATTTGTTGAATGATTGAATTAATGGGATGTCCATTAATATCCTGTCAACAAAATGAGGATAAAGGATTGGTAAATACAAGACCAGTTAACAAAAATAGCATAAACATTACCTTACAGGTCTTTTTCTTTAATCTGCAGAAGTTCTATTAGAGAATTTCCCAAAATGTATTCAACAAAACATTAGCTCTGAAGAATAAAAATAGATTTTTAAAAAATGCAGAATAGGTGAGGAAAGTCTGTGGAAAAACTGTTTAGAATACTTTATATTATACAAAATTCACGGAGATCTTTACAGTGTGATTTCTCAGAGTTTTTCAGGTACAGATTTTCACTGTAAATTTCCTAGAGAGGGACGTAACATGCTACATTTCCAAAGATTATTTGACCATGTTACTCTTTTACTTGGCACATCTTATAGGAGTACTATTGCATAAGACACACTTTGAGAAAAGTAGCATCTTAATTCAGCTTTACTTTCTTTAATTCTCTTTCTTTAGAATTTAAGTTCTAATTAATTTCTTCCACTGTGCAAAATACCTCCAAGCAAAAATGTGAATATAGTTAACAGAAGTGAACTTCACAATTAAAAGTAGTTAAGATGGTAAATTTTATGTTCTGTTTTTTTTTTTTACCACAATTAAAAGTTTAAAAATACTCCTAAAATATTACTTTACTAAATAATAGATGAATCAGTATTTTACCTAAGGGCTACAACAATGCACCAAAAAATTAATGGTATTGCCAAACAAAGGGCTTGATTTTGGGCTACAACATGTTATTGTATCCTCAGTAAGTATCTTGGTTTTGAACATTGAGCTATGGATCTCTTAGTGTGTGTTTTTAGTAATACTGCTTAGGATGACTATACAGAAAGATCTATGAATGTGTAGGGAAAATTTATTGTAGTTTAGTAGAGTGGGTTTAAGACTAAGGTACAAGAGACTGGGTTGCAAAATTGACATTGTCACTGACTCAGAGTGCCACATTAAGTAAACCCTGCTTTCCTTATCTATAAGATAGCCTCCATCAGTAATTTTTTACCTTTTCCTTCCAGCACGGTTATCCCATCCTACATAGAACTCTAATAGACACAGCAGATAAAGGCAAGAGGTAAGAGGCCACTTGGCCTCCCTTCCCCCATGGCCCTAAGTATCCCCAAAGAGCCTAAGAGCTCAAGGAAACACAGTTTGAAAATCACGAGGCTAGATAATCTTTAGAGTTTTTCCCAAGTCTTACTCCTGCCACTAGAAGTAAGACTGAGGTAGAAAAGAATGTTTGTGTCCATATTAAAGCCTGTGAACCCCTGTAATTTTATACAGACTCACACAGCATTCAGCTATTACAGAATATAGAATACTGCCATACCACATGTGGCAAGCACCTTTTGAATTTCAACATATATTTTGGGTTAAAAAATAAAATAAGAAAAATATTACCAGAATGTACTCTTTCTTCAGTCACTTTATGGATACATTTCAAGATATAGACTTGATGGTGACTTAAAATTGAATGCAAATATTGTCACTGAGAAGCTGCCCATTTATACAGTTTCTATGACTCTTTTAGTTCTTAATGAGCAAGGTTTTGCTGAAAACAAAAAGTGTTAAGTACATAAATATGTGTATTCTTTTCAAAGCATGCACTATATTATGGTTAAAAAACAGTACAGAAATGAATGCAAAACTATTTCAACAGAAATACTGCTTCTTGAACAGCCTTTAAAATTATGACATGTTTACTGGGAAAATACATTACTCATGACAGGGGTTACAAAAGCAATATTAACCTTCTCGAAATTTAATAGCAAAGTCAGACAGGTAAAAATCAGTACCAGACGTAGTAACATAACTACTTTTGTTAGGATTGTATATAGGATAAAACAGATATTTAAAGCTACATTAAGACGTGGGTAAATAAATGGTCCTTTAGAAGATTCACAACACATATGCAACGAAAACCATGATGCAGATTGTGCTAAGGATAGCATTCTTGGAAATGAAAAAACCTTGTTCTTTCTTTTGCTTCTGTTATTTTGGGCACTGTTGCTTTTGCAGTTTTGTACAGGGTGTCAGACATTAAATTTACCCTTAAGTATACATATATCTATTTTTTGAAGGCAGGCATTTGTTACGTTGACAAGCTACCAAACAAACACTTTCGCTGTATTTAATGTGTGACTAACGAGTTTTTGTATTTAATGTGTGACTAACGAGTTTTTGTCATCTATAATCAAAGAGGATGTTTGCTTCTGCAAAAAATATATAATTTACCCAAAACTAGCCAAGAACTAGTTATTATATTAAGCCAAGAACTCCATAGTAGTGGTTAAAAAAATGTGTGATGAAATATAGATGATAAAATTGCACTTACCATCAAAAGCAAGTTTGCTTTACAAAATAATTTTTTTCTGAAATTTATTTTGTCACTATAGTTTTATCATGTAATATGTTACTTGCCTAATAATTTAATGTTGATGTTTAAAAGAGATTCACGTTTTTAATTATTTCATTGTTTTTATAACCCTAAAATATTTCATTAAAATCTCTGAGTTTTTACTTATTTTAAAATAGAGAGTGCTCTAGCTTGAGACATATTAAAAAAATAAAGGTCAAAAGGCATAAAGGATAATAGCTGATGGTTTTGATAATGCTAATTATATATTACTGAGAATAAAGGTAGAAAAGGAAATATGAATACTAAAGAAAGATAAACATCCCAATGCTGGATTAAAAAAAAATAATGAAAAAACTCTTAAAATGTCTTTGTACTTCACTGTCATAATTCAAAGACATAATGAAGCCTGAATTAAAAATGTCAGTTTCTGTGAGTGTTGATAACTTGGTTCTTTGTTGGGCAAGTCAAAATGTGTCTGTTTGATAGGCAAAAATGACAGACTAAAAATGGGAGAATTTGGATCTAAAAAAAGAAACACACACACACACACACACACACACACACACACACGACTTTAAAAAAGGTCCATAATGTACTTGAAGGAGAAGACCTATAGGGTAGGAGGCAATATCTTTAGGAAGTCACCGAGCAGCACTAAAAAGCAATGTCTATGGCCAATCAAAACGATTTCTGTGACTGCTGGGGCTCTTGCATCCCCGTCTTTACACTAGACTGGAAACCCTTTGTACTAATTACCAGACTGTACCAGATTTTCTGGTTCAGTTCAATCCTATAATTGACTGACAGTGATGGGCAAGGAAGGGGAAAAATTCAGGCTCACCACTGCAAGCAGAGGGTCAGAAATGGTTTCACAGAGAGCTGGTCACAGGCTGGCACTAAAAGCAGGGTTAAGCAAGCATCATCAGCACTTTCTTCTAATTCTCAGGTTAAAGAGGAAATGAGGAAGAAAAAACAACAGTCCAGGCTGTTCTCATCTTACAGACCAATTCTTAGCGTGCAACCATTTTACATAAAATGAATGGAGAATAGCTTCAAGGGTAAATGGTAATTTTAGATGTCATTGATTTTTATTTTGCTTTTGGGAAGTGGATACAGGTTTGTCTCCAAAACTCAAATAGGGTCATTTTGCTAAAGTTAAACAGTCTTTTGTTTATTTACAGAAACCAGGAAAAACAATGCTGCTATTTAATTCCTAGGGCTAAAAAAATCATTAAAGTGCAAGGCTTATTTAGAAAGCCTGTGATAGGTTATGTAATCAAACTTAAGCATTTGAAAGCATCATAATTCTCACATCCTTTGCTTGTTTATAATTCACTGATTTGGATTTACTGTGTGTCTTTAGTAATAAAATGGTTGCCCATGAATCTGTACCTTTTAAAATAAAAGTTTGAATAATAATTTACATGAACTTATAGTTAATGCATTAAAAAAAAATAGAACACATTGAGCACTGGATTAAAGACTTAGTCGGCTGACCATCATTTGTTATTTGCTTAGAACTGTTCTCCACCCACTTTATTTCTAACCAAAAGAGCAACTCTAGCCTTAGCTACACCAAACATTAAAAGCGCAGGTACCCGAATCAGGGTCAAAATGAGACTCAGGCCATTCGGTAGGCAAGTAAGAATTATGTACTATCATGTTGAGGTCAGTTGACTTGAAATTTAATCACAGGTTAAGCCCCTTTTCTTTCCAGGCTAAAGAGTAAGCAACACCTGTGCCAGCAGCAGCTTACATTGCAGTTGACATAGCAGCCAGTTCAATTTTTAGTTACAAGTCAATTACTTACTGGAATAGAAAGAGAACATTTCATTCATTCCATGGATGGTCACTTTTCCGGAGAAACCTGTCAGGCTTTCTTTCTCCAAAAGAAGAAAAGAGAAGAAAAAGTGAAAGTTAAAAATAAGTGATATGCTGCAAAAGTTCTAGAGCTAGGCCAGCACGCTATAGCAGAGAAGTTGTACAAATAGCTTACCTTCCAAATACTGAACAGAGCTGTCTTGTAAATGAGGCCTATCCCAGCTGATAAGTCCTGGGACTTTCCTCATCAGAGAATCAAAACAGGTGAAATGATAATTGGTGATCTACACCTGAGAAGAGGGCCAGCTGACTATATGAAAGGAGAGAGCAAATGAGTAAACTGTCTTTCCCCAGCTACAGTCAGCCCTTGTGCAAGGGGAGTTTCAAATGCACTGGCTATAGACTTTTGTCCAAAGCTGTGGTTCTTTTTTTTTTCTCTTTTTTTCTTCTTTCTTTCTTTTCTTTTCTTTCTTTCTTTCTTTTTTTTTTTTTCCTTAGTGAAGCTAGATTAGTTCATACAAAACTCAACAATACAGCACTGAAACCCATTGTTGATATTCAACATTTTTCACATAGCGGAACAGAACAGACAATACGGTATCTAGGAAACCATGGGCTGGATTACAAACTGATGATATCTCATCCTTCTGGGGGCCTGTAATCCTTTTTATTACCTACCACAGTAAAAAAAAAAAAAAAATCACTGTGTGTGGGGGAAAACTCTTTCAGAATAAATCAATAACATTGCTATTCTTAGGTAAATAGGATAAATTAAAATGAAATCTTGCTTGTAACGCTAAATCCCAAAGTACCATTTGCCTTTTATGCAAGTTAATGATTTTTAAACTTAACCTTTATGTGAGCTTCCATAGGTTTAAAAAATTAAAATATTTGTAGATATTTGCTTAATAACAGTGTTCAAAATTAACTTGGACTTTCAATTTCTTATGATAGATACCTGGAGAGTTATTTATTTCAAAGTGCCCAATATTGAGACTAAGGACTGAGTACAAAGTAATTTTCATTAATTTGTTCTAAAATACATGTGTTGGGTTATTAGTATACTATATTTTTTCCATTAAGAACACACTGAACTTCAAGATTCGGGGGGCATACTTACCTGATATCTAGTAAATTTTTTTAAACTTTTTTTAACCCCATGTCTTTTTAATTTTTTCATTTTTTAAAATGCATTTCCTGATTATGTTTAACTGCAAAGCCATTCTTTGCAAGGAAGTTATGCCTATTAACCTTTTTGAAAATCTGGTCCAGTCCCTTTTTAAGATGCAATCCAGTTCCCATACTTTTCTTGAGCCTCCAAATGGTCTAGGTAGCCACAGAAGTGATTGTTCCTACCAGTTTCTTTTCATCACTTCTGCAATTGACCAATTGACAACTGATTGATGGTTATCTTTTCACTTCAACAATGAAAGAAATTACCATCACTATAGCTATGTACAGTAAATGCCTCCAGAGTAAATTACATGATTCTAAAATTCTCCTTAGCTCACTTAGTAAAACATCAACACAAAAAAGTTTCTTTTTGCGCCTCCCTTCCTGTACTGCAGATTTGGCCTTTTCTGTCAGCTGCAAAAAAAGAACTTGACAGCTTCTTTAAAAAGAGGAGTATAAAGGAGCTTGAATAAAGGATGGCACTGGGCCTGTCTCAAGCAAGTGGCCATTCTTTGCACTTGGAAAAAAATTAGGCATGTGAGCACAGATAAGCCCTATAAGAATACTCTAAAGACTATTCCCAGTGACCTTGAGATTCTCTTTCCTTCTGTAACCATTCCTGAACATCAGGCTGACAACATAGATTCTGAACACAAATCTCCAACTTATTTTGAGTAGGTGTTATTTCTCATTGAAAAGAAAACATCCTTAAAATTTTAAACTCCCTTACTACACTGCAAAGACTCCCTTGCTCCTTCTAAAAGTGCTCAAACAAGTGCTATTATGCAAGTGTCACATTCATCCATTATGATATGTTGATGGACAAGGGCTTTAAATTCCACCACCAAATCTAAACTTACTGTAAATGTGTATTTTATTCTCATATCAAAGTCCTGAATCCTGTCAAGGAAGGGTATTCAAACTTTTTTTTCTATCCCAATTAATTAATTTTTTTTTTTTGATGAAGTAAATATGCTGCTATGAAAGATGGGACTGATTTACTCTCTTATTCTGCTCCCACCCCTCTCTAAGACCACGTTTTAAAAGTAAAAAACACACCCAAACAGACAGGAAACACGATTTCTCACTGTTTCCCTTGATGTCTTAGATCCATAAAATTTGTTCTACTGAATATTACAAGGTAAACTGAACTAGAGTTTTATTGTCTAGAATGACTTGGCACTGTTTGGATCTTCTTCCACTCTATCACTGTTAGGAAGTTAAATAGCAATAAAGGAAAGTAGATTCCTTTATTCACTGCCAACTCCACCTAGGACTTGGGCTAGTGTTGTCATAATTCTGGCTTCAGATATTTAATCAGACAATAAGATTTTATTAAATGCTGACTTTATGTCCTTTATAGTGGTAAGCTCCACAATGTGTAAGAAACATGAGATAAGATCTTGCCCAGCAGAAGTGGATAATTTATTTGGAGAAATAAGATATACAGGAGGAAATAGCTGCTGGATGAAACATAATGTACACATTATATAGATAACACATATATGACAGCATTAGATATTGTCACGTGATACTTGGCATATTGACAGCACTAAATAAATTTTGTTTACTAAAAAAACAATTTATCATCTTCCCTGTTACCTTTGCTATATTTGTCAGTGATATTATTATTCAAATATCCCAGATAAAATTCATGAAATGTCACTTTTATTTCTTTACATTTGCTCTCCAAAGACCTACATACTAGTCTAGATCTGTAGCAGGTCATACCAGTGTTAACAAAACTGCTTTCGAGATGATCTGATCTGCCATCTGTAGCCACAACATCACTGTTGGAATAACCTTTCTCCAGCTCTACTTTTACCATGTTACACACACCTTGGTTTTAGAATCTACAGTGCTTCTTTTTTTTGCATATTGCATGAAGTTGTTGGAACTTTCAAGTCCAGGGAACTTCCTTGCTGGTTAGTAGGGCACTGCAAAATCTAGTTCCAAGGTAGTACCTCTCCAATCTTATTTCCCATCAACAAGCTAACTATTTAATAATAGTATATCTTACTATTACATGCGTACCAAGCTGTTCCATCTTTTATCCTTATCTTCTGAATTCAGGGTTCAAATAAATCATAGCCCACTTACGAATCTTTCCCTGCAGTAGCAGCTCACATATTTCTTTCTATTCCCTAATGTGTTTCATTTAATATTGACTTCAATGCACATTTGGCCCAGTTTGAATGTCACCCCCTTTACTAAGATTTCCTTATCAATTCAAATAAAATGAATATCTTCTTCTACTATGCCCCATACTTCTTGGCACACGTTTATTATAATACACATTATATTGGATTGTATTTGGATGTCATTTTCCCTAAGTAGAATTTAGGAAAGAAACTGTATTGTATGCACATTTTTATGTCCAGTTACTGGTATATAGATGCTCAATAAATGATTATTCAATAAAGACACAGTCCTAAGGAACTCTCAATCCAGAAAGGAGTTTATATTAATTGTGAGATTAAGATGGTAGCTGAATAAGTAAAACGGATTGGCAGTTGGAAAGATCAGCAATTCCTTTAGAAAGTTAACTGAATTTTCTTCTTTCTTTTTTATTGATGTATAGTTGATGTATAATATTATATAAGTCACAGGTGTACAATATAGTGATATGCAATTTTTTTTTTTTTTTTGGTCAGTCCCAAACTCCCTAACTATCCCTCCCCCCACCCTTTCCCCCTGGTAACCATAAGTTTGTTCTCTGAGTCTGAGTTTGTTTCTGTTTTGTAAATAAGTTCATTTGTATCTTTTTCTTTTTTAGATTCTGCATAAAAGTGATATCATGATATTTCTCTTTCTCTGTTTGACTTGCTTCACTCAGTATGACAATCTCTAGGTCCGTCCATGTTGCTGCAAATGACATTATTTCATTCTTTTTAATGGCTGAGTAATATTCCATTGTATATATGTAAATAAACTGAATTTTTAAAGTTAATATTTAAATGTTTGTGTAATGAGGACCAAATCAAAGGCAATTGCTTGGAATATGGAAATTTCCCATAGAAACATAGTTGCATTTTTAGATCAGTCCACAAATTGCGTGCTTGGTCCATAACCTTGCCAAGTAGTGATAACACAGCCATTTATTGAATATTTGCTAGTTTGAACCCTGTAATAAGTTCTTCACATAAACCTAGTTCTCAGGATTACCTTATTAAGTAGTTATTATCACTGCCATTTTACAGATAGAAAGCTTGGACTTAGAGAGGTTAACTGAATCTCTCAAGGCTACCTGGTCAGTAACAGCACAGCTGTGACTGGAGCCGGTCCTATCTGGCTCTACACTTTACATTGTTCAAAACTGACTCTGACGGTGCAGATGGTATTCCTCAGTTAATAACCTTGGGAGTCTGTAAGGGATAAATATGGGGGAGGAAAATAAAAAAGGAGGGAAGTTTCCTATTCCTCATCACACAACCAGTCTGGAATATCATTGCTAAAAATTTTTCTTTGTGTATTCTGAGTTTTCTTTCTTCACACATTTCCTACTGACCCAGAGGCCTTCCTCAATGTTTCAGGTTATCAGTGTCTTAATTTTTAAAAAATTCTCTGTGGACCCCTACTTAGACCTTCCAAGTTCTTCATACATCTTTCTCTGCCTAGTCAAAATAGCTATTACTTTAGGACATGTGGGAGTATAAAACTACACTGAAGTTGAAGCAATTCTTGCTAACATGTGAATGATGGATAGATGTTGGATTCTTCTTTCATGTAAGCACTTTGAAAAAAATACTCAGCCTAAGTGAATATGTAAGGTTTAAAATTTCAGGCCTTGAAGCCATGTAAGTAAAACAGGCATTTTCCATAGAAATTTCAACCTATGAACAGAAGGGATTTAGAAATACATGTGGTGGTGGCGTGTGTGAGATGTAAGAGATTGTGCAGGCAGCTCTGCCTGAGAATCAGCTTCTTTAGTGATTTTTGATTTGGGGGAGACAATCCCTTTTGAGACCCTTTTGAGAGTATGTTGAAGGCTCCCTCCTCACTTACACACAACCTTTTTATGTATTATTTCATGGAATTTATGGACCTTTTTGGAAACCATGGGGTTGAAGATTAAAAAACTCTGCCCAAAGCTGCTGGATTTTTTGGGGGGAGGGCGGGGATAGGGAGGGGGTACTTCTCTTTATTTCTAAGCAAGTGGATCTTAACCATGATTTCATATTAGAATTAACAGGGGGAGCCTACCATCAGATATTCTGATTTAATAGTTATGTAGTGAGTTCTGAGTAGCAGTAATTTTTCAAAAAGCTATCCTAGTGATTCTGATGTGCAGCTAAGTTTAAGAACCATTGTTCTAAGCTAGTGATTCTCCAAGTGTTGTCCTGGACCAGCTGCATCCTCTGTCTTCATCATGCTGTCTTCACTTTTAATTCACAGATGGCTTGAGAGGGATGGGAGTACAGAGGTAATCATTCTGTCAGGACAGGAGATACAGACTTGAGAGCCATTGTAATAGAAATGGCAGTGTAAACTAGCAGAGTAGATGAGTGGTCTGAAGGAACGTAGCATGTACAGTGAGAAAATAACCACAAGGTCAGCAACTCAGGGAATACCCACAGTTTGAATTAGGAGGAGGAAGAAACACTGCCAGAGGAGAAAGAAACCTGGCAGAGAGACAGGAAGAGAACATGGACTACACAGTGGCATAAAAACTTGAAGACAGGCTGACCAATCAGCAATGTCAAATGAGGCCTGCAGTTGATTGGGCTGATCTTAAAAAAGGACAAAGGAGTTGGCTAGAAGGAAGTCATTGATAACTTTTGACTGAGGAGTTTAATACTGGGGTGGAGGGAAAGTCAGACTCTGGAGATTCAGAAGAGAATGGGAGGAGAAGAATGAGGTGCAGTAGGTATAAAAAATATCTTTCAAGACTGGTTGGGGGACTTTCCTGGTGGCACAGTGGTTAAGAATCTGCCTGCCAATGCAGGGGTCACAGGTTTGAGCCCTGGTCTGGGAAAATCCCACATGCTGTGGAGCAACTAACCCCGTGCGCCACAACGACTGAGCCTGCGTGTCACAACTACAGAAGCCCACATGCCTAGAGCCCGTGCTCTGCACAAGAGAAGCCAACGCAATGAGAAGGCCGCGCACTACAACGAAGAGTAACCCCCGCTCGCCGCAACTAGAGAAAGCCCGCGCGCAGCAACGAAGACCCAACGCAGCCAAAAAAAAATAAATAAAATAAATTTATATATATATATATATATATATATATATACATATATATATATATATATATATATGTATATATATATATATGACTGGTTGAGAAAGAAGGCAGGAGGGCAGTGATTGGGAGCAGCAGTGATTGGGAGTAGAAGTATTCGTATTTTAAGAACTAAAGGAAGAAGCCTTCAGGAGACTGTATTTGTTGAAGAAGTGGGGAAGAGGAGCTATCATGAGAAAAAAGAACAAAGTCAGGAGTAGAAAAGAAGTAAAAGGACTCAGAGTTGCCTTAGGAGTGGAGAAAGAAAACAAAGAAGGATTTATGTGGAAGAATGGTTTGTGAAGGTAAAGAGTATGAAATAGGTCATGCCCGATCGCATCAAACTTCTTTGTGAAGCAGGAGTAAAGTCATTCACTAAGGCTTTAATTTTTTTTTCCTTTTTTGGATAAGAGATGGCAGAAGGTAAAGGTGCACAGGGATTTAGAAGAAGAAAAAAAGGAATGAGAAAAAAATGCATTTCTCTGTGGCCTAGTACTGGCTCTCTCCTTACTTCCGTGTCTCTATTTTGCATACTTCTATAATGTTAGCTCTTGCCTGCTTGACTTAGAGTACTTGACTTTTCAGTAGCTCTTTCCCCAACATGCTCCATAACAGGTCACGGTCCCCAGAATTTGCCCTTAGCCCTCTTCTCAATTCAGTCTCCACTTTCTCCTTGGCCATCACTCCCATGTCTTTATCAAATGGGTTGTCAAATTCAAACCCAGCCCTAGTCTTTCTCTTGAATTCTAGATCTGTATTTAGCTGTCCACTGGACATTTAGTACCTCAGCTTCACAGTGTTTAAAATCAAATTCTTTATCTGTTTCACTGTGAATCAATGTAAACATGCTCCCCTGTCTTCAGGTTCCTGTCTGTCTTTACCACACTCCCCATTAATTACAGTGGTCTCCAAAGCAAGAAGCTATCAATGATCTCTTCATATTTCTCAATTCTGATAACTAATAATTGTCTATTTTTTATTAATTTTACTTCTCAAATATTACATCTTTTCTAATTCATATCTTGAAGTTCAACCCTCCATTGTCTGTCACAGTAACCTTCAAACAGATCTCTCGGGTTCTAATAATATGTTCCCTCTTTAACCATCGTCCATTTCATGACCAGAGATGTTATTCTAAAATGCAGATCTGTCTATGTCCCTCACCTTTAATGACTATCCATTTCCTACAGCTATGGTTTTCTGGAACCCAGGGTTCTGTAGAGAGGTTTTAAGAACTCCAAAATAAAATTATAAATATGATAATGAAAATGCATTTGTATCACTGATTAAAGTCTATTGCTACAGCATACATGATACAGGTACATACGCCAATGGTGAAAAATATACTAAATGTACTACTAGACTTCTGGAGAATCCAGAGAAAAATCCAAGAATATGCATTCGTGATGCTTGAAGAACAATAAGTATGAAGGCTAGTATGGCAAGGAAACTTTCCAAACCAAATGGCCCAAAGTATTAATATCACCATTTCCACTACTTTCATGTCTTTACCTGCAATAAGAGAGATGTATTACAAATAAACTACATAATACATACATAACAGGAGAAAGTGCTTAGCTCTGAAACATTAAATCAGGTGGGAAGAATGTGGAAAGATATATTTGTACTCCTCGAATAAAAGTAGGGAAAATAGTAGGAGTAGTGATTTTTTTATAAAGGCGATTACTGAAAATATGTTTGAGGAATCATCCAATTTGCATAGGCAAGCATTAGCTCTTAAGAAAATGCTGTTTTCTTTGCAGAACAGTTTTAGTTTATTCTGTGCAGATCACCAATTTTTATTTTATTTTATTTTGGATGCAGAGAAATTGGATCTGTCATATATTGTTTTTTTTATTGAGGTATACTTGATTTACAGTGTTTCAGGTGTACAGTAAAGTGATTCAGATATATATATATATGAATTAAATATATGTATTTACTTTTTTAGATTCTTTTCCATTATATGTTATTACAAGATATTAAATATAGTTCCCTGTGCTATACAGTAGGTCCTTGCTGTTTATCTATTTTATATATAGTATTGTGTATCTGCTTATCCCCAATTCCTAATTTATCCCTCCCCCTTTTTCCCCTTTGGTAACCATAAATTTGTTTTCTATGTCTGTGAGTCTATTTCTGTTTTGCATATAAGTTCACTTGTATCACTTTTTTAGATTCCACATATAAGTGGTATGATATTTGTCTTTGTCTGACTTACTTCACTTAGTATGATAATCACTTAGTCCATCCATGTGGCTGCAAATGGCATGATTTCATTCTTTTTTATGGCTGAATAATATTCCATTTTACACACACACACACACACACACACACACACACACACACGCCCCAGATCTTCTTTATCCATTCATTTGTCGATGGACATCCAGGTTGCTT
Organism: Eschrichtius robustus; assembly: GCF_028021215.1. Taxonomy (NCBI): domain Eukaryota; kingdom Metazoa; phylum Chordata; class Mammalia; order Artiodactyla; family Eschrichtiidae; genus Eschrichtius; species Eschrichtius robustus. The sequence goes on along the minus strand of NC_090829.1, from coordinate 60,925,670 downwards.
CCATGTCTTGGCTACTGTAAATAGTGCTGCTGTGAACACTGGGGTGCATGTATCTTTTTGAATTAGAGTTTTTGTTTTTTCTGGATATATGCCCAGGAGTGGGATTGCTGGATCATATGGTAACTCTATTTTTCATTTTTTAAGGAACCTCCAGACTGTTTTCTGTAGTGGCTGCACCAATTTTGCATTCCCACCAACAGTGTAGGAGGGTTCCCTTTTCTTCACACCCTCTCCAGCACTTATTATTTGTAGACTTTTTGATGACAGCCATTCTGACGAGTGTGAGGTGATATCTCATTGTGGTTTTGATTTGCATTTCTCTAATAATTGGTGATGTGGAGCATCTTTTCATGTGCCTGATGACCATCTGTGTGTCTTCTTTGGAGAAATGTCTATTTAGGTCTTCTGCCCATTTTTTGATTGTTTTTTTGTTTTTGTTTTTGTTTTTTTGATATTGAGCTGTATGAGCTGTTCGTGTATTTTGGAAATTAACCCCTGTCTGTTGCATCATTTGCAAATATTTTCTCCCATTCCATAGATCGTCTTTTTGTTTTGTATATAGTTTCTTTTGCTGTGCAAAAGTTTTTAAGTTTAATTGGGTCCCATTCATTTATTTCGGCTTTTGTTTTCATTACTGTAGGAGATGGATCCAAAAAAAAAATATTGCTGCAATTTATGTCAAAGAGTGTTCTGCCTATGGTTTCCTCTAAGAGTTTTATAGTATCTGGTCTTACATTTAGGTCTTTAATCCATTTTGAGTTTATTTTTGTAAATGGTGTTAGAGAATGTTCTAATTCTTTTACATGTAGCTGTCCAGTTTTTCCAGCACTACTTATTGAAAAGATTGTCTTTTCTCCATTGTGTATTCTTGCCTTCTTTGTCAGAGATTAATTGACTGTAAGTGTGTGGGTTTATTTCTGAGCTTTCTATTCTGTTCCGTTGATCTAGTGTCTGTTTTTGTGCCGGTACCATAGTGTTTTGATTACTGTAGCTTTGTAGTGTAGTCTGAAGTCAGGGAGCATGATTCCTCCAGCTCTGTTCTTCCTTCTCAAGATTGTTTTGTCTATTCGGGGTCTTTTGTGTTTCCATGCAAATTAAAAAAATTTTTTGTGCTAGTTCTGTGAAAAATGCCATTGGTAACTTGACAGGGATTGCATTGAATCTTTAGATTGCTTTGGGTAGTATGGTCATTTTAACAATATTGATTCTTCCAGTCCAAGCACATGGTATATCTTTCCATCTGTTTGTGTCATCTTCAGTTTCTTCCATCAGCATCTTACAGTTTTTGGAGTACAGGTCTTTTGCCTCCTTAGGTAGGTTTATTCCTAGGTATTTTATTCTTTTTGATGCCATGGTAAATGGGATCGTTTCCTTAATTTCTCTTTCTGATAGTGCATTATTAGTGTATAGAAACTCAACAGATTTCTGTATATTAATTTTGTATCCTACAGCTTTACTGAATTCATTGATGAGCTCTGATAGTTTTCTGGTAGCATTGTTAGGATTTTCTACGTACAGTACCATGTCATCTGCAAACAGTGACAGTTTTACTTCTTCCTTTCTAATTTGGATTCCTTTTATTTCCTTTCCTTCTCTGATTGCTGTGGCTAGGACTTCCAAAACTGTTGAGTAATAGTGGCGAGAGTGGGCATCCTTGTCTTGTTTCTGATCTTAGAGGGAATGCTTTCAGCTTTTCACTGTTGAGTATGATGTTAGCTGTGGGTTTGGCACTTAGTAGGAACAGCAATTTACTCTCCTGACAGGCAGACCATGTGCTTCTCTTTCTTTTCCCTTCCTTGCTCTGTCTGAACCCCAGTTGATGCCCCTTCCTAGGCTGCCCTCACATTTCATCTCCATACAAAGCTGCCAGGAACTCGCTGTGACTGAATTGCTTCCCCCTCATCAGGATAGGCACCTCTACTGAAAAACTCTTTATCTTGGTAGAATGAAAAAGAAACTGGCCACATCATCATCATTATTACTTTTTTTTTTTTTTAATAAATTTATTTATTTATTTATTTTTGGCTGCATTGGGTCTTCGTTGCTGAGCGCGGGCTTTCTCTAGTTGTGTCAAGCGGGGGCTACTCTTCATTGCGGTGCGCGGGCTTCTCATTGCGGTGGCTTCTCTTGTCGCAGAGCATGGGCTCTAGGCACACGGGCTTCAGTAGTTGCGGCACGCAGGCTCAGTAGTTGTGGCTCGTGGGCTCTAGAGTGCAGGCTCAGTAATTGTGGCACACGGGCTTAGTTGCTCCACGGCATGTGGGATCTTCCCGGACCAGGGCTTGAACCCCTGTCCCCTGCATTGGCAGGCGGATTCTTAACCACTGTGCCACCAGGGAAGTCCCTATCATTATTACTTTTTGAAGCATCCATTTAAAAGGTCTTGTAGACTCCCTACAAGAAGAAGGCATCTTCTTTTTACTCACCTTATTGTTTTCATTATTTTACCCCTCAAGCAAGCATATTAGACAATTAAAACAAGTTGGAGTCAAACTTTTCAATGTCTTGATTAAGATTTTTATGTTCAGTAGTCAGTGGCATGTAATTTTGGAAGTATGATGCCAGTTTTAATTAATTTTCTTAGGTTTGCTAATTAAAACAATTAAGAGGTAGGGCTTACCCATTGGAAAAATAAGTGGAGGATCTCTTGAAAATTATCCTTGAGGTTTCACACAAGCACAAATGGTGTAAATTTGTTTTAAAAATAGCTGGAAACCTGAAAGAAGTAATTATAACATCAAACCGAAGTTGTGTCTGCATTTATCTTTGAAAAAAATTATAGGAGAGAAAATTTTCCTTGAACTTCTGGAAGCCACTTCTGCCTGCGGCTGTGTTCATGGTGGTAATAATAATTTGGAATAACACCAGACTATTTTTTCAATAACAGCATGATATGTAAACTTTAAACTCTAGAGATCAATGTTGACAAGACAAAATTCTGAGAGGTGAGAAAATGAGGGAACAAACACTGAGAAAGCCCAAGGGAATGGAAGGAGAAATATCTAATGTAAATTAATAATAATTCTATTGCCAACAGGATGCAGTCCTTGATATCAGTGGGTTTCCAACTTTTTTGAAGTCACAGATCTTTACAGTCAAAACATATTTCCTAGAAGGTTGACACAGAACATAATTCTTGATAGTAGTGGAATATGACAGGAGTGAATATGAAAAGAAAAATGAACAAGATACAGGCATACTCAAGCAGCAGTTTAGTATAGGGGTTAAATGCAAGAACTCCGGTGTCACGCTATCTAGGTTTTAATCCTGGTTCCACCTCTAAAATAGGGGTAATAAAACCTATCCCCCCCCCAAAAAAAAACCCTATCCCAAAGGGTTGTTATGGGGATTAAATGAGTTAATATATGTAAATCACTTAGAACAATGTTCTATCCAAAATAAAGATTAGTTATGTTTATAGTTATCCTCACTCACCTTTAAAATATAAAAAAACTAGTAATTTCTCCAAGACACTCCAAAGCAATCTCCATTTTTTTAAAAGTAAATTTATTTATTTTTATTTATTTATTTTTGGCTGCGTTGGGTCTTTGTTGCTGTGCGTGGGCCTTCTCTAGTTGCAGCGAGCGGGGGCTACTCTTTGTTGCAGTGTGTGGGCTTCTCATTGTGGTGGCTTCTTTTGTGGCGGAGCACAAGCTCTACGTGTGCGGGCTTCAGTAGTTGTGGCGCATGGGCTCAGTAGTTGTGGCTCGCGGGCTCTAGAGCGCAGGCTCAGTAGTTGTGGCGCACCGGCTTAGTTGCTCTGCGGCATGTGGGATCTTCCTGGACCAGGGCTCGAACCCGTGTCCCCTGCATTGGTAGGCGGATTCTTAACCACTGCACCACCAGGGAAGCCCCAATCTCCATTGTTGTAGTTTACCCAAATGTTGTTATACAACCTTGCAGAGGCCCAGAGTTTTGGGGAACAATGATTTAAAACCTCAGTATATTATCAGGAGTCTTAAAAATGTTGATACCCTTTGATTCTATAATTTTACCTTAAGGAACCTAGCCTAAGGAAATGATAAAAATGCAAACAATTATAAACAAAAATATTCATCACAGCATTATTTATGAATAAAAATTTTTAAAACTAAATGTCAAAAAATAGGGGAATAAATAAGGAATTATTTAAATAGATGATAGAATATTTATAAGGTAGAATATATGCAGGCATTAAAAATGTTGGCCTCTGGCTATCTTTCATAATGAATGTTAATTATATGTGAAAACGCTGATGGTATAGTGGTAAATGAACTCAGCAAAATATATAACTGTATAGTCTGGTCTTGACTCTTTAAAAATATGTCTAGAATACACCTTTGAAAATATACTAATAAATTAACATTATTTCAGAGGGTTAGAACAAAGGTCATCAAACTTCTTCTGTAAAGTGTCAGCTAATGTAAACATTTTAGGCTTTGCAGACCATAGAGTTTCTGTCACAACTAATAGACTCTGATGTTGTGGTGTGGAAAGCAGCCATAGGTCGCTGTGTTCCAATAAAACTTGATTTACAAAAAATAGGCCTGTTGGCCATAAAATGCCAACAAATGCATTTATTTCCTTTTTAAATATTTTTCTCAATTTTCCACAGTGAGAAAAACATAAATTACTTTTGTAGTCTAAAAATTAAAATAACACATGTTATAAAAAGCAAAATACTCTTTGCTATAAAGAATAAGAGATACCATAGATAGAAAATGGCTATTATAGACTTCTGTAATTTATAAATTCATATCAATCAGGTCACATTAGAAATGACATGCTTAAAAATAAAAGCCTCCAGTGATTGCATATTACACTTAGAATGAAGTCGAAAATATTTTATGTAGCCTGTAAGGCCCAAAAGACCTGACCTCTGGCTTTATCTCCCAATTCATTTCCTACCACTCTCTCCCTTGATCACTTGCTCCAGCAGTGCTTGCATTGACATGGGGCACTGGAATTGAGCATTTAATGCAGACTTGCATAAACAGACTGTTAACTTCCTCATCTTCTCATAAGAAGTCTCTGCCTACAAATCCAAGAGTCCTGGAAACGACTTAAAAAATTTATTCAGTCATCTAAATTCTTTTTAAAAACCTAGGTATTTTTATTGTGTACATAAAATACTTGTATTTGATTCAGTTTTCTCTATTTTTCATCCAGCCCGCACAAGTTCAAGGAATCAACTAAAACACCAAATAGCCTCAGATTTTATTTTTGAATTTAGAAAAGCTAAAATTTTATAAAGAGCAATAGATAATTTATTTTCCTTTTCGCCTCCCTTTTGTAAATCCTCTTCCACACCCTTGGTTACATTGATACACAGTGTATATATTCATATATCTATCAAACACTTTTTATTTTGCAAAGCAGGTAAAAAAGGGAATGTCTGGTTTTAAGCCGTGTTTCTTTTATTATGAGAAATTTAAGCAAATTTTAGTATGTTTAAAAGCCATTTTTGTTTCCAAGCCTGTGACCTATATTCATGATCTTTGTTTTTCTATTATCCTTTAGTGGTCTTTTTTTAATATGTTGTAGGACTTTTAATATGTTATGAAAACTAGGTTTTTTCTGTCATATGTGCTGTAAATAACTTTTCTATTTTGTCTTAATCATTTACTTACCTTGCAATACAGAAATTAAAAAAATTTTTAATGGTCAAATTGATGGGTCTTTGTTGAAGTCTTCTGAAATTTATATGATGCTTTGAAAGACCTTCCCCACTCCAAGACTGTAAAACGAAATTTTTTTTTTCCCCTTAGATCTTTGCTCCATCTGGGATTTATTTTATAGTAAGGAGTGATAGAAAAGTGCATACCGCATTCTTCTGCTGATTTAGTCAGGCAAGACTGTCTGATTGCAGAGTGGTACAGCCTGGTTTCTTTAAGCTATCAGGTACTTATCACTCAAAATATGTGTGAAACCATCCAACAAAATAACATAATGTTAACCTGTGGCAAAACGTTTTCAATCAGTTATTTAGATCAGTATTTTCTGAACTTCAGTCATTCAAATACTCCTCTGTAATTTTTGACATTTCCACATTAACTCCTCTAATATTATTTTCTTAATACTTTAAATTGCCTCTTTTTATGTTGGTAATTTTATTGAAGAAGAAAACTTTATATCAATTTAATATTGTAATTAAATTTCTGAAAGCATACTAAAATAAATAAATAATAAAATAAATTTTTACCTGTACACCACTAATACCTCACTTACCACTTTGGAAAACAGTGATCTAGTTAAAGTCAAATATATAGAAGTTTGGAGCTCTCTAAAACGAAACATTGGGATGACTGACAGAAATATTGAGTTTTTATACTTGAAGTGTAATTGGTCTGGTAAACACCATACACATACATGCACACATACACACACTTTTTCACTAAAACAAAAGTAAATAGAAAACCTTATTCTGCCTCTCTGGATGAAACATTCTCTACAACTCTAAAGAAACACATTATACTGTTTAAGATAAGTTTTGCTCTTTGCAGATTAAAACACCTGCCACTATATTAAAAATAATGAAATAGAATGGCCCAAGAGGAATTGTAAAGAGTATTTCATTTTGCCTAGTTTTTGAAAATGGATAGCTTCAACATTAATTCCAGGTAGTACAGGCTTTTTTTTTTTTTTTTTTTTTTTTTTTAATTTATTTATTTTTGGCTGCATTGGGTCTTCATTGCTGTGCACAGGCTTTCTCTAGTTGCGGCGAGCGGGGGCTACTCTTTGTTGCAGTGCGTGGGCTTCTCATTGCGGTGGCTTCTCTTGCTGCAGAGCACGGGCTCTAGGTGTGAGGGTTTCAGTAGTTGTGGTGCGCGAGCTCAGTAGTTGTGGCTCACGGACTCTAGAGTGCAGGCTCAGTAGTTGTGGCACACGGGCTTAGTTGCTCTGCGTCATATGGTATCTTCCCAGACCAGGGATCGAACCGTGTCCCCTGCATTGGCAGACGGATTCTTAACCACTGCACCACCAGGGAAGTCCAGTACAGGCTTTTTGAGAATAATGATAATCCTACTTGAGTCCAGCTATATCCCTAGACATATAGAATAAAATCTATGGTGAAGATAAATTCTTTTGACCATATATTTACATTCTATATTACTCTTCGTATCTAGAAGTAGATGATGATTTTACAACTCATATTTAGACAACAGGATTTAAGTAATTAGTGAGATAATCTGAGGCAATGTACTGTATAGATTCCTGGAGAATAAGGCAGCTGAAGAAGAGGATGTTAGTTTTCAGTCAAACTATATGTACAGCCACTAAGTGAAAAGGGGACACTACTGGGTTGTTCTATGATAACTACAGTTAAAAAAAAAAAAAGGTCAAAAAGGTCTTTAAGTGGCAACTAATGATGTAAAATCTCCCAGATATCTAATAGTATGTATTCAGGATATGATACTGTTTCGTTTTATTGCTTCATCAATAATGAAAACAAAGGTAGCTAGTATTTAGTAAGTGATATGCTTACTATGTACCAGGTATCTTTAAAACTCCATCTTATTTAATGCTCATGATATTTCCTCCATATTAGAAGTGAGACAGTGGAGTCCCTGAGAAGTAAAGCAATCTTGCCCAAGTCACACGATTAGAAAGCAGAAGAGCTTCGAGTAAAACTCAGGCCCTTAGAAGATCAGGCTTTTTCCGTGAAAGCATGATGCTTCCCCAGTCAGTCTAGCTCCTTCCACCTCCTGAGACTAACCTTTCTTCTGTCTTGGAAGGTAAATCCGGTCAGAATAAAGTGCCTGGACCTCACATGCAGCCTCTCTCCTGGCAGGAGAGAGAAGAGCAGTTTAAGGAGCCGAGTCTGTCTTTCACTTAAGAAGGATGGTGATGATAATTGGGGTAATTGTTAAAAAAAAAACAACTGCAGGAGCCACGTAAAACCAATATCTCAAAATAAAGTTTTAGACTTTTGTAATAAGTAGTCTTTCAGGCCACAAGGATTTATTCGGCATCCATGGGGGTGCAGAGCTCTGTATTAGCTTCCTGCACCCCTTCATCCATCCCCCGATTTAGTTCAAATAATTCATGCAGTCTGGGCTGAAAAGAAACAAACAACATTTGCAGGATTTCATTTCATAAATCCCCCTGCAGGGCATTGACTGGCAGCTCACTGCATTTCTTATAGCACATTTCACGTCCCTGGGGTGTACAAAACACTTGCACTAATGTAAATGATGAGAATATCAAATGAAATGTTTATGGAGATTTTTCTAAGCTGCTACTTAGGAACCCATTCTCTGTAGAAATTTGTTGCCAGGATTCCCAAAAATTAAACAGAAATATACTAATTAGAGTCAGCAAATAAGAAAATTTTTTTAGCATTTCCCATAAGGTCATGATATGCTATTCTAAAGGTGATTCTCAGATAATTTTGGGAAACAAGTTATCAGGCACTATAAAAGAGTAGTCAGTCAAAGGTAGTTACTCAGTGAGGATGTGGAGAAAAGGGAACCCTTGTGCACTGTTGGTGGAAATGTAAATTGGTGCAGCCACTGTGGAAAACAGTGTGGAGGTTTTTCAAAAAATTAAAAAATTTAAAATATGATCCCGCAATTCCACTTTTGAGTGTTTATCCGATTAAAACACAAACTTGAAAAGACATATGCACGCCTATGTTCATTGCAGCATTGTTTCCAATAGCCAAAATATGGAAACAACCTAAGTGTCCATCAGTGGATGAATGGATAAAGATGTGGCATACACACACACACACACACACCAGAATATTATCAGCTATAAAAAAGAACTAAATCTTGCCATTTGCAACAACATGGATGGACCTTGAGGGCATTATGCTAAGTGAAATAAGACAGACAGAGAAAGACAATTACCATATAATTTCACTTACACATGAAATCTAAAAAACAAAAGAACAAACAAAACAAAACAGAAACAGACTCATAGATAGAGAAAACAAACTGGTGGTTGCCGGAGGGGAGGGAGTTGGTGCAAAATAGGTGAAGGTGATTAAAAGATACAGAATTCCAGTTGTAAAATAAATAAGTCATGGGGATGTAATGTACAACATAGGGAATATAGTCAATAATACTGTAATAACCTTGTACTGTGACAGATTGTTACTAGACTTATTGTGGTGATCATTTCAAATGTATATAAATATTGAATCACTATGATGCACACCTGAAACTAATATGGTATTATATGTCAGTTATACTTCAATTAAAAATGTAGTTGCTCAAAGTAAACATTGTATGGTATTCAGAGAATAGACTTGAGAGACAAATAAACCTAGGTTCTAGACTCTGATCCATCAGTTCTTAATTGACTAATCATATAATAAAGAAGTCTCTGAGAAACAATGCCCACATTTGTTAAAATAGGGATAATACCTGTCTCAGGGGACAGTTATGGGGATTAAATGAAATAATGACCAATGTAAAACACATAGCAAACTTGCTGGCACTTAGAAGGTATTCAACAAATGTTAATTCCTTTCCCCTTTTGCATCCCAAATAGTTACAATATACTGATCACTTACCTATTTACTTGATTTCTAATTGACAAACAAAAGCTACAGGGGAAAATATAATCTTAAAGAGATCAAGATCAAGGTTGTCAGATATTTCTTATAGCGAGGTACCTTGCATTGTAGGCACATTTGATATAGAGTTGAAGTTTCTTTGCAGAACACATTAGCATGTCATGTAATCTAGTCTGCAGAAAAATAAAGGACATTTCAATAGTGGCTCCATTTTGTAATTTTTATGAGTATTATCACCAAAGTGATCTTTGATCATATACCAATTCTCATTTCATTATGTTTATAATTTATTTTTTATATTTATAGAGGTACCCCAAATGTTTTGTTAATTTACTTTTTAAAAGCTACTGTAAGGTATGATGTATAACAATCATGGAATAATAATAATGGAACAATAATTATAGATAATATGTTAGCTAAAATATAGCACTTACCACATGCCAAGTATCTGATGTGTGCATTTAACTGCTTTACCTCATTTAATACATCCAACAACCCAAAGAGAAGGTATTATTATTATTATTATTATTATTATCCTGTTTTACAGTTGAGAAATGGCACAGAGTGATTAAGTGCCCGAGATCTAAAGTAGATATGTAAAGTAGGAAACATAAAAGGGAGGGAAAAAATGATAAAGTATCTGTTTATTATAAAATTTTAGCTTTTCTAAATTCAAAACTAAAATTTGAGGCTATTTGGTATTTTCGTTGGTTCCTTGAACTATTTGGGCTGTTGCCCTATCAAGAATCTTCTCACTATGATAGTGTGGATTTGTTTCCTTTGTCACAGGCTGTACTTTTCTATAACAAATATCTGGATGAAAACTACAGAAACTTGAATAAAGTACTTTTTTTTGTACACAGTACAAATACCTACATTTTTAAAGAATTGCTCCAATGATTGAACAGATTTTTTTTTTTTAAGTTATTTCCAGGACCCTTGGATTTGTAGGCAGAGTCTTTGTATGAGAAGTTGTTAGTGGTACCACTGTTATGTCATATGTGGATCTAGGGTTGTGGACTATAAAGGTGAATATGATATAATCTTGCCTGAAATGAACAGGGTACTTATATTGGCAATGTCAGCTATTTGATTTCCTGAAATATTCTGAGGGATAATATAACCATATTATGACCTGTTCATAGGTTCCAAGTATTCCTTAACAGCAACTGCCAGTCAGTGTTAAATCTGGCTTGAACACACTATAATTTCAATTAAGTGACAAACCATTTAAATATGCACATAAATAAATTGCATAGAAAAATTATGGAAGGAGAGCAGAATGATCTACCTAATGCATGTCACACTCATGGTAAACACCTATCATGACAAATTTCCCTGACATTCTTCTCTCTAGTGAAAATATATACAGTAATATTTCTATTAAGGATGCTTTTAACAATAAACTTTGATGTCAGAAGCCTCGTTGTGAGAAGGAGAAGGAGGATTAGAGACAGCTTTTGGGGCATTGTTGTCTTGCCAGTTTAATGGGACAATGTACTCAAGTGTTAAGTGTATATTGCCGTGGATTTTGGTCTTTTGGGCTACTTGGGAGATTGTGTCCACTCTTAAGTGGATCTTAAGAGGCCAAATGGCAGGGGGCATTTTTGCTAGTTTCAGGCCACTTAAATCCAGAGAGTAAGGTATTTCAGTGAGGCTTCTGTCCTGGTTTGCCTTGGAGAAGTTCGTATATGAGATGGTTTCCTTCTCTTCTATACAGTGGTTGCCACGAACCCAGATCTGAGGAAATGAGATCTGGTCCAATCTCCCTCCCACTCAACTCTCCCCAAGTCCAAATCAAGTGTGTGACTGTGGACATACGACAATCTCTTCATGCCTCAGTTTCCTTATCTGTAAACTTAGGGTGATAATAGAACGTGTCTTACAAGGTGGTTGTAAGGATTAGTATTACCTGTGATTAGATGATTGTATGGTGGAACAGATCTGGGTTCAAATACTGGTCTCACTGTATAATACTACCCCTGTGACCTTGGGCAAAATACTGAATCTTCTGAGCGACAGTTTCTGTACACTGCCAACCTTTCAGGGTGGATGAGGATAAAAAAATTAAAAAATAATGTATGAAAATTACCTAGACCATGCTAAGTATGTGTATGTGTATGTTAGTTATTTTAAATTAAGCCCTCATTTGTGTGTCTACTATGTTTAAGGCCCTGTGATACTTGCTGTAAGGGACATGTGGATTTATAGCGTGGCTGGTATTGAATTATGAAGAAGGAAGTTGTTATATCACTGTATTAGCCATTGTTTTCTCATATTCTTATCATCTGGTTCAAAGAGTTGTCACAAATATATAATACCCCTGAAGTGATTTGAGGATAAAGTGCTTAATTGCCTCTAAGCATTTATTAGTTTCACCAGTTATCAAATGGCTTATTCTGACACTGAGCCAATCTGTTATATATGGACACAAAAATTATTTTCTTTCAAATCACTTTGCATCTGACTGATATGTAAATTATATTTTGGACTTTTCCACTAGTAGGTACAGTACCTGTAAATCACATATAGGTTAGCTACTTGTAATCATGTTTTTTAAAACATGAAGTCCCTTATTTTATACATACAAAACAGAAAAATATATATTGTTTTATTTTTATATTGTTTTATGCATATAAATATAATGTATGATAATAATAAAACAAAAATGCGTGTACCCTCTGCTCTGGTCAAGAAGTAGAAGTATCTGTCCCTAATTCCTGTCTTTCCTTAGAAAAGAGTAACCATTCTTCTGAGGTTTGTGTTTCTCATTGTTTTCTTTTTATCCTAGTGTTGTTACATTTGTATGTATATACACCTCACCAACTTACAAATTATTTGATGAAAAAGAAAATGTTCCATCTATCTCTGTACTCCTCTGCAGCTCCTAGAAGACACCAAATATAACCAAAAGAACAAACCCTTTACACATTGTGGTATTTATCAGCTTAAGAAAGTCAGCCTCTCTGAAACTCAGCTCCTCATCTGTGAAATCTATTTTGTGAGGAATATTTTAAGCATTCACTGAATTCCTATGATCAAAATATTCTTCATAGTGCCTGTTTATTGTAGCTGTTCAGCAAATGTCAGGTCCATACTTTCTTACTGCCAAAAGGCTTCAAAGATCCCCATCACACAACTTTATTAAATTGGGGTGTCCAGTTGCTGCTATTGTATTCATGGTACCTACCTAGTTCTAGGTGGGTAGGATGAGTATCAATGTTTTTCTAACTTGTCACTTCCATAGTATTCTCAGGAAAGATCTTTATTGAATGACATTGGTATTATAAACTATCTTGAATTGAGATAGGTTTTGGTCTCTCAATCTCTTAATGGCCAAACTATTCTCATTACGTCAGCCTCATATGATGCTCTCTTTCTGTTGAAATCATTGTTGGATGAATATATTTTGCATACATCTTACAATTCCCCTATAACAAAGCACAGCATGGAGACTTTTAACTGGAGATATTGCTCCTGTGGATGGCCAGAACTTAGAAATTGATTTTAGATACAAATCCTATATTACTGTGAAAATGGCCCTGTCTTTATGCTGTTATTGTCTTTCAGTATCTAATGTCATCCTAAATATTCTTTATCAAAGATTATTTGACATCCCATCTCTGAGAAAGATAAATCACAACCCACGTAATGTCAATGTGCTTATTAGCCTGCATATCCAGATTGGTTCTAGAAATTCTTTAGAATGATCATTCATGCGACTTTGAAAAATCTTAATGTCAAGTGGCTAAGATTATTCCCATTTTTCAGAGAAGAAGTAGAGGTAAAATGATTTGTTCTAATCTAGCAGGGGAATATGTATCAAAATATGTATGAATGTTAGTCTTTCATAGTGCTAACTCTAGATTTTAGGTTTTCATTTAAAAAGAAGACTTGAATGCTTATGACATTTTTATACAGAAAAATAAATCCATTCTTATAAACCATTCCTTTGCTCATTTTTTTGGATTACACAAGATAAACTCCTTTAAAAATTAACCATCAATATTTATTTTAGAATTTTTTTTTTAATTAATTAATTTATTTTTTTTGGCTGTGTTGGGTCTTCGTTTCTGTGTGAGGGCTTTCTCTAGTTGCGGCAAGCAGGGGCCACTCTTCATCGCGGTGCGCGGGCCTCTCACTATCGCGGCCTCTCTTGTTGCGGAGCACAGGCTCCAGACGCGCTGGCTCAGTAGTTGTGGCTCACGGGCCTAGTTGCTCCGCAGCATGTGGGATCTTCCCAGACCAGGGCTTGAACCCGTGTCCGCTGCATTGGCAGGCAGATTCTCAACCACTGCGCCACCAGGGAAGCCCCTCAATATTTATTTTAAAAGACCTACTTATTCTTTATATAATTTTCAAAACACGACATGGGAAAATGTTATTTAACTCATTTCAGAAAAAAGAACAGGAATTATTTGATCAGTCCACCACTGCTCTGAGGGAGAAGAAATGTAAGATTCAGCAATCATGCAAATAACTAAAGCCTGGAAAGATCTTCATGGGTGATAATCTAAGTTGGCTGAAACTCTGGCACAGTTTCAGAGGACCCCCGTATGCCATTCATAAAAGAAGAGTATTGGATAGGCTACTGCAGAAGCATTCAGCAAGATAGATGTCTGTGATACAAAGGCCTTGGAAGGGAACTAGTTTAAGCCTTTGACTTCATCAGGAAGAGATCAAACTATATATTGTGTATATATATATATATATATTTTTTTTTTTTTTTTTCACCTCCCTGACCATCCATCCATCCATCCATCCGTCCATCCACGCACCTATCCATATTGGTCTGTTTGTTTGTCAATCTATCCCCAAATCACCAGCTTTACTTTTATTTTTTAAATTTTTATTTTATATTGGAGTATAGTTTTTTTGTTTGTCTTGTTTTGTTTTCTTACGTGTATATCTTCATTGCAATTTTAGGCTGTGTTTACATTGTGAAGACAGAACTCCTGTGTATGTGTTGGTTTTTTTTTTTTTTTTTGGAGTATAGTTGATTAACAATGTTGTGTTATTTTCAGGTGTACAGCAAAGTGATTCAGTTATACATATACATGTATCTATTCTTTTTCAAATTATTTTCCTGTTTAGGTTATTACAGTGTATTGAGCAGAGTTCCCCATGCTATATGGTAGGTCCTTGTTGGTTACCCATTTTAAATATAGCAGTGTGTACTTGTCAATCCCAAACTCCCAATTATCCTTCCCCACCATCCTTCCCCCCAGTAATCGTAAGTTTGTTCTCTAAGTCTGTGAGTCTGTTTCTGCCAAAATCACCAGCTTTAATAGAACACTATAGGCCCTAAAGTGTTCAGCAAAATAGACTATATGAGAGCAAGTGCCCCCTACAAGACATGGTAGTACATATCGTCAGTTCTTTTCCCCATAAATGCCTCTGGAAATTCAAAGTAATATGTGAGCATCCGTAAGGAATTATATTATATTGAACTTCACTAAGCAGTCATAGGTTCATGAACCTAGAAGGGAACTTGTGCAACCATCTAGAAGGAGGAAGAAAAGAAAGCGGTTTTTACTCAAATAGAAAGAACACCCCACATTTATTTAGACTTAAAGTTTCTAAAAGAACAGGAAGAAATAAACACAATCTATAAAGGACTGAGGAGTGTACTTTTAGCACAACTGACTAACATGTCCAGACAAGATAGAGATGCCTTTGTCATAAATAATAAAATTTTACTCAGACATTGCTTACTATTTGATAATGTTGCCTCTAAACTTTCAGGTCAGTGATACAAATTATATTAAGATTTCTTTTAGGTACAAAATTCTATCAAAATACCATGAAATTATATCATACCCTTCAGTTTTCCCAGAACTCAAGTAATAGCCTCTATTTTACCATATTTTTACGGTTTCCTTGATAGAAAAGTGAGATCAGTAGCAAGGCCCTTACTTTAGAACGTGTGGTCACTGGACAGTATTTTTCTCTTGAGATAAGGTTATCTCCGGACTTTTAAAAGATTATTTTGACCATCATCTTGCTGTTCTCATACAAATCTTTTATCCTGAAATGAGACCAATTCTAGCATGGAGACCTTGGCTACAAATTATCCATGACCAAAATCATTATACTGGGAAAATGTGTGTGTTTGAATTATGGCATGAAGAAAGTCATCGAAAGGTTCCGCTTTTTACGTTTCTGGTATCTTAAAGCCTGATTTACCCAACTGCTCCATTCACGGAAAACATGGTATGATCCAAAAGCTAAAGGCACAGGTTGTCTTTAGTTTTTAGTTGTTGCTATTGTTTTTATTTTTACAGGAAAGTGCAGTCCAAGCAAAACAGATACAACTATGTGTATACAAAGATAAAAAGATGGATCAAAATGTACTCTTTTTAGAGGAAAAAAGTATACCTTTAAAAAGTGAATGTAGCCAACTATTTTTCAATAATAGTAATTGAATGAGTAAATGAATGAATAGATCTATCAACTACCTATCAAAAAGTACACTGTACACTTAGAGTGTGAAAAGCTCAGATCTAGTTGTTAGGGAGACATAAGATGCATACATTGCAAAAACCATTGGTAATTAAAATCAAATGGACACTCTTTGGATAAATGAGTAGTATCTAAGATCTTCCCGTTACAAACTTACAGAATTCCCATAGCAGCTTTTTCCTTTTATCTCGCCTCAGAACAAACACATTTTATTTGTGTATGTAGTATGTAGTATGAAATGGCCACCTTAATTGGCAGTTTTTCAAATCCTTAATTCATTTCTCACTCCTGTTTGCTGTATAATCCTTCCCTTCCTCATTAAAATAGTTATAGTAAACATTATTTTTCATATATTAAATTGTTATACATAGTAGAAACTAAATGGAGTAGAAATTAGATATATATACATATGTGGGTATTATGTATATATACATAAATACGTATAATTTAAAGTATATCTACAAAATGGAAATTACACAGTACATCTACAAAAATGGAAATTGTCTTCCAGTATTTATAATTCCTATTTCTGTTAAAAGTCTAACCACACAGTTGAGAAAGTGATGATAGTATGGCAGCCTTATTGAGGTCCACATTTAAACAGAAATAGATATTTTAAATTATTGTTATGGATGTGAATCCAAACTCCTTTGTGGATCTCAAGCCCACGTAACTGGACTGAGCTGAGTTCCAATTTTACTTTCTTCTCCAAACCTGTCAAACTTGCTTTATTCTTCTAAATACATGGTCTTTTGAGAAAACAAGTCAGACAACATTGTTTGTTTTCCTCTTTATTATAAATATTGTTCAGTCCATAGCCAGTCTTATAGGTAACATGTTATTCTTTCTTTTGCAAAAAGCCCATTACTCAAAATTATTCAGTGCTTAGAGGATAAAACAATTTGTAACTTCCTTAGGGAAATTGTTTTTCTGAATTTTTCATTGTCTCCAACTTTAATTTGTGTTGCTTTTCCAAAATCATAATATGTGGCAAATCATTTAAACAAAATCATTCTTCCAGAGAACTTTCTTCTTTTTCTGACAGTTTATATTTGATCATAACAGTTTTCCTTGGTTGCCTATTAATAACTGAGCACTATGGTAATGAGCTGGAGACAATACTGAAGAAATACAACAGATGTCCCTAGACTATAAATATATAAGAGGGAGAAGTATGGAACCTGGAGTCATCAGGCTTTATTGAGGAGGACCTTGAAGAATGAGTAGCATTTAAAAAGGAAGACAGAAGGTGTGTGTGTGGTGTTGACATACCAGGAAAGGGAAACCTGAAAGCTCAGAGGTGGGCCCCTGGTTAGCACTGCCTTAGTAGAGAAATGGCAGGTGCTTCACACTATTCTCACTTGTACCACTCCTATGAGAAATATTTCAGTTTTATTTTTACTCAAAATAAAGTTATTTAAAATGTTATAGGAAGAACGAAAATTCGGTAAAAGTCCTCTGTTGTCTTTTACTTTTAGATTACAACCAGAAAAAGAAGAAAATAATAAACTAGTGACATATTCAAAGTCTAAAATGACTCTAAAATAAAGGGTTCGTAGATCACAAGGTGTCTTATAGTTCAGCATCTACCTTCTTGTTAAAGAACTTGTATGAACTGATTCAGACAACAGAGTTAAATAAACATGTAATTTGTTACACACATGGATTTATAAACTCATAAGATTAAGTCTTTAACCCTTATTCATAAAGGATTAGTTGGGATAGATTTTTAAATTTATTTTAAGGAGGTATTTTCAGAATTAAATAGTTTATGATGGCCTAGACTAAAGGAATTCTTCTGAGGTTCAATTTAGGGCCAGCTTCTATCATTTACCCATGACGACTGACTTCTAAACAACATATATTATTTCATTCTTGAATTCATTACAGAAAAGATCTAATATGCACAATCTGTGTTATCTTCAGTTACATCATAATATATTCATAATCTATTCAAATTAGGGAACACAGATAATACATCTGAATAGAGTTCTCACTTTGGGAGGTACAGAGAAATTAGTAAATTAATGTAGAGGTTGATTAGTGAGACATACCCTACTGACCTGAATGACTTTATCTGCTGAGCAGTTTATACACAGTAAATAATTTATAGGCTGGGGAAATCTTATTACTTGTTTATTCTGTCTTTCTCCTAATATATTGTTCAAAAACCCTTTCCAAACAGTGTAATAAGTTGTAGGCATAGACTGGGACCTTAATAATATAGACAAGCAATTACAAAGAAATGAATTCAGCGTTTTACAGTATGTGAAAAGGCCAAATTTTAGCTCTTATAATACAACAAGGAGACCCAAGAATCAAAGGAATAAAAAAATTTTTACATGCATCTTTTCCATCCCATTTTAATTCCTCTTCCTGAATTACCTACGGAATATTTGATTGGCAGAAGGAGAGTATAACCTTAAATCAATGGTTCTGAAAGTGTAGTCTACAGACTCTTGGAGTCCCTGAGATCGTTTCAAGTAGTTCATGAAATCAAAACTATTTTTATGATAATATTAAGACGTTACTTGTTTTTTCACTGTGTTGGCATTTTGCACTGATTGTGCACAAACAATAGTGGGTAAACTGCTGATGATCTAAGGCAGTGGCACTAAACTGTACTAATAGTCATTATATTCTTCACCTCTACACACTTGCACTAAAACAAACACACACAAAAAACAGTTGCACTTAAGAATTTCCTCTATTAAACAATAAAAGTTATTAATTTTATTAAATCTTGTCCCTTGAGTACGTGTCTTTTTTTTTTTTTTAACAAGTTTTATTTATTTATTTATTTTTTAAATTTTATTTATTTATTTTTGGCTGTGTTGGGTCTTCGTTTCTGTGCAAGGGCTTTCTCTAGTTGCGGCGTGCGAGGGCTTTCTCTAGTTGCGGCGAGCGGGGGCCACTCTTCATCGCGGTGCGCGGGCCTCTCACTGTCGTGGCCTCTCTTGTTGCGGAGCACAAGCTCCAGACGCGCAGGCTCAGTAGTTGTGGCTCACGGGCCTAGTTGCTCCGCGGCACGTGGGATCTTCCCAGACCGGGGCTCGAACCCGTGTCCCCTGCATTGGCAGGCAGATTCTCAACCACTGCGCCACCAGGGAAGCCCGAGTACATGTCTTTTTTAATGGTCTGTGTAACAAAATGGGAAGTACACATAAAGCATTTCTGCTGTGTACTGAAGTAAGATGGTCGTCTCAAGGAAAGCACTGTCATGATTGTTTGAGTTGCAAGCTGACTTTCTGATGGGATTAGTGGTAATATTAATATGGTTTGATTTTTAAATATTATATCATGAAATATGTCAACATTTGGAAGATTTGAAGAGGAGGGATATTTTCCAAAGGACTAAAATGATATTTCAAAACCAGGTATAGGTAAAAGCTCCATTCAAAGTACCAAATAAGCCAATGGATTTGAATATAACTGTACAAAATGTTCATTGATATTGTTTCAAATTCCATATCAAAACTAACCTTTAAAGAAACCATGTTCATCGAGTTTTGGTGTTGTATCAAAGAATAATATCCATAACTATCTGAAAAGGCTATTTAAACACTCCTCCCTTTTCCAACTGCACATTTGTAAGAGGTCAGACTTTTCTTGATATACTTCAGAATCACAACAGATTGAGTGCAGAAGCAGATCTGAGCATTCAGCTTTTTTTTTTTTTTTTTTTTAGAAATTCACGTTCTTTTATTTATTTATTTATGACTGTGTTGAGTCTTCGTTTCTGTGCGAGGGCTTTCTCTAGTTGCAGCAAGTGGGGACCACTCTTCATCGCGGTGCGCGGGCCTCTCACCATCGCGGCCTCTCTTGTTGCGGAGCACAGGCTCCAGACGTGCAGGCTCAGTAATTGTGGCTCACGGGTCCAGTTGCTCCGTGGCATGTGGGATCTTCCCAGACCAGGGCTCGAACCCGTGTGCCCTGCATTGGCAGGCAGATTCTCAACCACTGCGCCACCAGGGAAGCCCCAGCTATCTTTTTTTATTTTTTACTTTTTTAAATCAATTTTTTGAAATTGAAGTATAGTTGATTTACAATATTGTGTTAATTTCTTTTTTTTTTTTTTGGCTGTGCTGTGTGGCTTGCAGGACCTCAGTTCCCCAACCAGGGATTGAACCCGGGCCACAGAAGTGAAAGCCTGGAATCCTAACCACTAGGCCACCAGGGAACTCCCCACAGTGTTGTGTTAATTTCTGATGTACAGCATAGTGATTCAGTTATATATATATATTCTTTTTAAAAATACTCTTTCCCTTTATAGTTCATGATAGGATATTGAATATAGTTCCCTGTGCTATACAGTAGGACCTTGTTCTTTATCCATTCTACATATAATAGTTTGACTCTGCTAGTCCCAAACTCCCACTCCATCCCTAACCCACCACCTTGACAACCACAGGTGTTCTCTATGTGAGTCTGTTTCTGTTTTGTAGGTAGGTTCATTTGCGTCACATTTTAGATTCCACATATGTGATATCATATGGCATTTTTCTTTCTCTTTCTGACTTACTACACTTAGTATGATAATCTCTAGTTCGATCTATGTTGCTGCAAATGGCAGTATTTCATTCTTTTTTATGGCTGAGTAGTATTCCATTGTATATATGTACCACATCTTCTTTATCCATTCATCTGTTGATGGACATTTAGGTTGTTTCCATGTCTTGGCTATTGTAAATAGTGCTGCTATGAACATAGGGATGCCTGTATCTTTTTGAATTTCAGTTTTGTTTGGATATATGCCCAGGAGTGGGATTGCTGGATCATATGGTAATTCTATTTTTAGTTTTCTGAGGAACCTCTATATTGTTTTCCACAGTGGCTGTACCAACTTACATTCCCACCAACAGTGTAGGAGGGTTCCCTTTTCTCCAGACCCTCTCCAGCATTTGTTATTTGTAGACTTTTTTTTTTAACGTCTTTATTGGAGTTAATTGCTTTACAATATTGTGTTAGTTTCTGCTGTATAACAAAGTGAATCAGCTATACATATACATATATCCCCATATCTCTTCCCTCTTGCAACTCCCTCCCACCCTCCCTATCCCACCCCTCTAGGTGGTCACAAAGTACCGAGCTGATCTCCCTGTGCTATGCAGCTGCTTCCCACGAGCTAGCTATTTTACATTTGGGAGTGTATATATGTCAGTGCCACTCTCTTACTTCATCCCAGCTTACCCTTCTCCCTCCCCGTGTCCTCAAATCCATTCTCTACATCTGTGTCTTTATTCCTGTCCTGTCCCTAGGTTCGTCAGAACCATTTTTTTTTTTTTTAGATTCCATATATATGTGTTAGCATACGGTATTTGTTTTTCTCTTTGTGACTTACTTCACTCTGTATGACAGACTCTAGGTCCATCCACCTCACTACAGATAACTCAATTTCGTTTCTTCTTTTTTTTGCGGAGTAATATTCCATTGTATATATGTGCCACATCTTCTTTATCCATTCATCTGTTGATGGACACATAGGTTGCTTCCATGTCCTGGCTATTGTAAATAGTGCTGCAATGAACATTGTGGTACATGACTCTTTTTGAATTATGGTTTTCTCAGGGTATATGCCCAGTATTGGGATTGCTGCGTCATATGGTAGTTCTATTTTTAGTTTTTTAAGGAACTGCCATACTGTTCTCCATAGTGGCTGTATCAATTTACAGTCCCACCAACAGTGCAAGAGGGTTCCCTTTTCTCCACACCCTCTCCAGCATTTACTGTTTCTAGATTTTTTGATGATGGCCATTCTGACTGGTGTGAGGTGATACCTCATTGTAGTTTTGATTTGCATTTGTGTAATGATTAGTCATGTTGAGCATCTTTTCATGTGCCTATTGGTCATCTGTATTTCTTCTTTGGAGAAATGTCTAGTTAGGTCTTCTGCCCATTTTTGGATTGGGTTGTTTGTTTTTTTGCTGTTGAGTTGTGTGAGCTGTTTGTATAGTTTGGAAATTAAGCCCTTGTCAGTTGCATCATTTGCAAATATTTTCTCCCATTTGGTAGGTTGTCCTTTCGTTTTGTTTATGTTTTCCTTTGCTGTGCAAAAGCTTGTAAGTTTGATTAGGCCCCATTTGTTTATTTTTGTTTTTATTTCTGTTGCCTTGGGAGACTGACTTAAGAAAACATTGGTATGATTTATGTCAGAGAATGTTTTGCCTATGATGTCTTCTGGGAGTTTTATTGTGTCATATTTTATGTTTAAGTGTTTAAGCCATTTTGATTTTATTTTTGTGTATGGTGTGACAGTGTGTTCTAACTTCATCGATTTACATGTAGCTGTCCAACTTTCCCAACACGACTTGCTGAAGAGACTGTCTTTTTCCCATTGTATATTCTTGCCTCCTTTGTCGAAGATTAATTGACCATAGGTGTGTGGGTTTATTTCTGGGCTCTCTATTCTGTTCCATTGATCCATATGTCTGTTTTTGTACCAATACCATGCTGTTTTGATTACTGTAGCTTTGTGGTATTGTCTGAAGCCTGGGAATGTTATGCCTCCTGCCTTATTCTTTTTCTTCAGGATTGCTTTGGCAATTTTGGGTCTTTTGTGGTTCCATATGAATTTTAGGATTATTTGTTCTAGTTCTGTGAAAAATGTCATGAGTAATTTGATAGGGATCACATTAAATCTGTAGATTGCTTTGGGTAGTAGGGCCACCTTAACAATATTAATTCTTCCAATCCAAGAGCATGGGATATCTTTCCATTTCTTTGAATCATCGTCAGTTTCCTTTATTAATGTTTTATAGTTCTCAGCGTATAAGTTATTCACCTCCTTGGTTAGGTTTATTCCTAAGTATTTTATTTTTGGGGGTGTGATTTTAAAACGTATTGTTTTTACATTCCCTTTCTGATATTTCATTGTTGGTGTAAAGAAATGTAACCAATTTCTGTATATTAATCTTGTATCTTGCTACTTTTGCTGAATTTGTTTATCAGTTATAGTAGTTTTTGTGTGGAGTCTTTAGGGTTTTCTCTATATAGTGTCATATCTGCATATAATGACAATTTTACCTCTTCCTTTCCAATTTGAATACCTTTTATTTCTTTTTCTTATCTGATTGCTGTGGCTAGGACTTCCAATAGTATGTTGAATAGAAGAGGTGAGAGTGGGGCTTCCCTGGTGGCGCAGTGGTTAAGAATCTGCCTGCCAATGCAGGGGACATGGGTTCGAGCCCTGGTCCGGGAAGATCCCACATGCCGCAGAGCAACTAAACCCATGCGCCGCAGCTACTGAGCCTGTGCTCTAGAGCCCGCGAGCCACAACTACTGAGCCCACATGCCACAACTACTGAAGCCCGCGCACCTAGAGCCCATGTTCCGCAACAAGAGAAGCCACCACAATGAGAAGCCCACGCACTGCAATGAAGAGTAGCCCCTGCTCGCCACAACTAGAGAAAGCCTGCACGCAGCAGCGAAGACCCAACACAGCCAAAAATAAATAAATAAAATAAATTTAAAAAAAAAAAAAAAAAAGAAGAGGTGAGAGTGGGCATCCTTGTCTTGTTCCAGATTTTAGCAGGAAGGCTTTTCA
This sequence comes from Eschrichtius robustus, assembly GCF_028021215.1. Taxonomy (NCBI): domain Eukaryota; kingdom Metazoa; phylum Chordata; class Mammalia; order Artiodactyla; family Eschrichtiidae; genus Eschrichtius; species Eschrichtius robustus. The sequence goes on along the minus strand of NC_090829.1, from coordinate 60,902,163 downwards.
CCTTTTCACCATAGAGTATTAAATTGGCTGTGGGTTTGTCAAACACAGCTTTTATTATGTTGAGATATGTTCCCTCTATACCCACTTTTGTAAGAGTTTTTATCATGAATGGATGTTGAATTTTGTCAAATGGTTTTTCTGCATCAGTTGAGATGATCATGTGGTTTTTGTCTTTTCTTTTGTTTATGTGTTGTATCAGATTGATTGATTTGCATATGTTGAACCATCCTTGTGAGCTTGGGTTGAATCCTACTTGGTCATAGTGTATGATCTTTTTTCTGTATTGTTGGATTCAGTTTGCCAATATTTTCTTGAGAATTTTTGCATCTATTATATTCATCAAAGACATTGGCCTGTAATTTTCTTTTTTGGTGGTGTCCTTGTCTGGTTTTGGTATCAGGGTGATGGTGGCTTCATAGAATGTCTTAGGGAATGTTCCCTCCTTTTCAATTTTTTTGGAAGAGTTTGAAAAGGATCGGTGTAAGTGCTTCTTTGTATGTTTGGTTTAATTTACCTGTAAAGCCATCTGGTCCTGGACTTTTGTTTGTAGGGAGTTTTTTAATTACAGATTCTTCAGCTGTCTTCTATTAAGCCCAATATTATAAGGTTTGAAAAAATGTCAAGTAATACCACTTTTTTGATGAAATAACTAGTTATTTTTCATATATTGGTTATGTTCACATATAATGAGTTCTTATTGTTATTTTTAAATAAATTGTTAAACGTTTTAAAAGTTTCTCAGTTTTAATTTCTAATATGATAAATATTGGTAGATTTAACTTACATAAACAAAAGTTCTTTGGGGTCTTCAATAATTTTTAAGACTGTAAAGCGTTTCTGAGGCCAACAAAATTTGAAAACCACAGTCTGAAAGAATGCTATGAATGCTTTAAATATTTAGAATTAGATTTTATTATTGCCTGAGAGATGAAAAGTAATGAAATAGTTATATAATTTTCTTTTTTCTTGTTTTAAAGAATAAAAGGACTGCTATGCTTTTAAAGCTCATGCCCAGATGAACATAATGGGTTTTCTGTAGATCATTTGGAACTTCAACCCCACCGCTTACAGACTATATATAGCCTTCACCAGACTGCTTACTCTCTCCAGACCATGTTTCTCATCTATAAAGTGATACTGATAATGATAATACCTACTTCAGTAGTGGTATGAGGATTAAATGAGATAATCCATGTTAAGTACTTGAACACAATGCCTGTCACTGTGTATTTCTTGTGTTGTTATTGTTTTGGGGATAGCTCTTTGATTCTATAGTAACAAAATGTGAATAATACCTTGTATATCTTTTTTAGTTTTCAGATATCTGTATAAATGTGCTGGACAATATAATCCAAATATTCTTCTATTATTGCTTCGTGGAATTGTAGGGAAAAATATTTAAGGGGAAATTTGTTTCGGCTTTCAGTAAGGCAGGCAAAGAATCTTTTTTCCTGTCTTTGGGAAGGATTGTGTTTTCTGAATGTTGTCAATGTCAGTCTTATGATTTAGGATTGTTTTTATGCTGAATCCTTTTTAATGAATCAACCCAGCAGAAAGAGTAGTATCTGCTGACATATTGGTTTATGCTTCAGTGTAATTGAAGGAAAGAGGTTAATTTAAGACAATGAATAATCCATCTTTGGACACAAGTCAATCAATAACAATTCCAATACTAATCAAAGAGAAGGGAATTAGCTCTTATTGGGAGCAGACTGTGTTATAGGAGGTACTATTCAGTTACTTTTAGTAATCTCTAATCTTCATAACAAATCTTAGAGGTGGGCGTAATTATTTCCACTTTACAGGTGAGGAAACCGAGTCTCAGAGAGCTGTAACTTTCCTAAGATGGTGAAGGAGGGACTTCCCTGGTGGTCCAGTGGTTAAGAATCTGCCTTCCAATGCAAGGGACGCGAGTTCTATCCCTGGTCAGGGAACTAAGATCCCACATGCTGCAGGGCAACTAAGCCCGTGCACCACAACTACTGAGCCCTTGTGCTCTAGAGCCTGCATGCCACAACTAGAGAAAAACCCATATGCCACAGCTAGAGAAGCCCACGCGCCGCAACAAAAGATCCCGCATGCTGCAATGAAGATCCTGTGTGCCTCAACTAAGACCCGATGCAGCCAAATAAATAAAGTAGATGAGCTGATTCACTTTTTTATAAAAGTAGAAATTAACACACCATTGTAAAGCAATTATACCCCAATAAAGATGTTAAAAAAAATAAAGTAAATATTAAGAAAAAAGATGGGCGATTGGGATTGACATGTATACACTGATGTGTATAAAATTGATGACTAATAAGAACCTGCTGTATAAAAAAATAAATAAAATAAAAATCAAAAATTTGAAAAAAAAGAAAAAAGAAAAGGGACTTCCCTGGTGGTGCAGTGGTTAAGAATCCGCCTGCCAGTGCAGGGGACACGGGTCTGATCCCTGGTCCGGGAAGATCCCACATGCCACAGAGCAGCTAAGTCCTTGCACCACAACTACAGAGCCTTTGCTTTAGAGGCCGCAAGCCACAACTACTGAGCCTGCGTGCCACAACTACTGAAGCCTGCGCACCTAGAGCCCGTGCTCCACAGCAAGAGAAACCACCGCAATGAGAAGCCCGTGCACTGCAACGAAGAGTAGCCCCCGCTCGCCACAACTAGAGAAAGCCTGCGCACAGCAGTGAAGACCCAATGCAGCCAAAAATAAATTAATTAATTAAAAAAAAAAAGATGGTGAGGGAAAGGAAATAAAGAATTAAGCCTTTTTTGACTGAGAGAAGAGGAGAGAGCAAATTTCCAGTATAATAGATAAGGAACATTACAAGGGTGGAAAGTAATGACGTTCATTTGCTCTCTATTAAGTATAAAGCTAGAAAGAAAATGGTGGGTTTAAAATGCCATATAGAATAAATAATGGGAAGATTGCTGCTTGACTGTTAAAACACTATAGCCGCACCTATAAAATTCCAACACAACTGCCAGTTAAGCATACTCAGTGGAAAAAGTCTAAGTGTTAATTTGATATAATGTAGATAAAATAATCACTTAGTTGAGCAATAATTTCACTTTCCACTTTGGGTTTTCTTCATTCCATATAGCTACAGACTAGAAAAATAAATGTACGAATGTAGGTACTAATACCACTTGGATTCTAAGAATTAGTTTAAACCTAATTTCATATATTTTCTTCTTAACATCCTCCAAAAGAAGAATTTATTAAAATAATTAGGTAAAAGTAAAAGTTGAACCATGTAAGGTGACGTTTTTATAATCCTAGGATTATACAGCATATGTGAGGTTCAGAAAGTTTATCATAAATCTCTGAATAATCACAAATCAGAATTCTGAGAAGTAGTTGGACAGAAAGCTAAGAATCAATTCCCTTTCTACATTCAAAACATGGTTTTATAAATGTAAATATGCAGTTTAAGTAGTTTAATAGGAAATATTTAAAATAGTATTAGTGAGATATGCTATCATATTCCCCTTTTTCAGCATTTTTACATTTTTATTGAAATAAAAAAGAAACAAAAATCAAGCCTTTCTATCTGTAAAGAAGTTGTAAAAGCCATAGCAACAGGGTAACTTTAGGTAAGATTCTTTAGTGGTTACTTTCTGGCATTAAGAAGATTAAACAGCTTTTCTAAATACCGTTTTAAAAAAAATCAACAAACTCATTGATTCACTTCTCTGACAAGTCTCCATTTTACTGGAAAGGTACAGAACAAGTATGATTAGCTCAGATTTTAAAATCTTAAACCTGTTTTCTAAGTGTGCAGGGTACATGGTTTTTAATCATTAAAAATAAATACCAAAGAAAGCCTACATAAAAGAAGGCGTCTAAAGGAAAGCTTTTTGTGTTTTGAATACCAAATTGTGAAAAGGTGCATTCATAAAAATAAGGGAAAATGAATTCAGAATTTCCCACATTTGAAGCGTACTGTACATACCTTGAAAGAAGAAAGAACAGAGATAACTTTAATGCTCGAATTAGGGTCATAAGACTCAAGGTTCTCTTTGTACCTCATACCAGAGAAGAGTCCAAACAGCAGTGCTTACATTTTTGAGCCAAAAGATCACCAATTTTATACACTCTAAATAAGCATGGTGTTTTAAAAAGTACATGGTTCATATAACCTACATTAGCCAATAATTTGACTTTTACATCCTTCAAAATGCTTAATCTAGTCCCCCAAAGCTGATTTTATATGTTGAAATTTATAATGGGAAAGTGCATGTCATATTTTTAAAATGGTTTTATGGCTTAACTAATAAATCATTTTTTTCTTTTTGTGGAATTTTTAGTCTGAAAATTTCTTTCTGTGAAAATTTTAGTCTGACTGAAAATTCAACACTAGTATTTATTCTAAGTTTCCAGACCACAGATTTTGGCATTACTATGAAATGTTATAAGACTTTGGTTCTGGCTTTATATTTAGCTTATTTAGTTGGCTTAAGTGACTACATTAATTGTTCACAATGAAACTTAATTCATATCAAGTGAGCTAAAGACTACATCTGGGACCTGTTAGGACCTGATGCTGCATGGGTTTATTTCAACAAGGAAAGGAAAAGCATTTTAACCACAGCTGTGACTCAGAAATGACTCTGAATTCAGTTGTTCTGTAGCATTTGGACCTTGTCCATATATCAGTTATTATAAATCTTCCTTCTACATCTTGCCTTCCCAATTTGAAACAAGCAAAATGTGTTTTTATCAGTCTCTAAGTATTTGAATTTACATGTGGCACTCAAAAGCATTTTGCTTTGCATTTGCAAACTTTGGCTTCATTTTTTTTTCAAATAATATGTCTTCTTGTGAAGAATTACATGGAGAACATTTTGTTGTTAATAGTCATTTAAATTATTTACTGGCTTTTTTCAGTTCCCTGGAAAACACTAAGGGTGCTCTCACAATTTGTCTAGCTTTGGCACAACTGGATTTGGAAAATCATGTTGGAATGTGAATCCAAAGCATAAAATTTTATGAAAGCAGAGTGTTATCCCAAAAGTGTCAAGCAGCCAAGTGGTACCAGTTTCAACAATAGTGCCAGAGTGTTTTTCAGAAAGACAGTTTCTGTTTAAATCTCAGCTTTTTGTCTGGCATCTATAGTTGGTCTATTTGTCCCAGAGAAAGACAAAGAGCCACCAGCACCTGAAGCTTTTATCTTTTACTTCCTTTGGAAAGCATTTGACATTCCTGCTGCAATTTTATTATTTTATCGTATTATTTCTTTATTTTACTAAATCATTTATTGATCAGACATAGAAGGAGGGAAGATTCATATTTTGTAAAATACTACATATGTTTTAGATAAATAATATAATCCCTTTTATATTTATAAACACAAATCTAATAGAGCAAAGACTAGATTTAGGTTGAATAGTATTTATCATTCATTCATTGATATATATATTTTTTAAGTATATAAAAGGCAGTCGCTAGGTTTTGTGAAGGAGTATAAAGATGAATCAGACACTAATCTCATTTCCCTCTATTAAAATTATTTAAAAATATAAAAAAATCTAATCTCATATCCCTCTATTAAAATCAGTTAAAAATATAAAAAATATAATATTATATAGATAGCTAAATAAGAGAGGGAGGAAGGAGGGAGAGAGGGTTGTGTGTATGTGAGAGAGAAGAAGAGTGAGAATAGGAGTGATAAAAACAAATGTGGCAAAATGTTAACTGGTGAATTTTGGACGATGAGTAGAAAAGGAGTTATCTGTACTATTCTTATAACTTTTCTGTATGTTAGATATTATTTTAAAATAAAAAATTATGGAGTGTATGCTCTGAAAAAGAAAAGGTAGCTGAAATATCTAAGGGACTGAGGGTTTGTGATGTCTAGAGTGCTCCTTAATTGTGGGAGTTGCATCTTAAGTCTCTCTTACCTTTGTACTGTTTCTGGAATCATTCTTTCAACTTGGGAGGCACTCAGTAAACGTATAAACATCGAGTGCTTATTCTTTTCTTTGGAATCCCAATTTTCAGGCAAAATTTACTCAGATCAGACATAAAACTAGTGTAAATATATACAGTACACAAGAGAAAATATGCAAGAGACAACTTTGTAAACTGATGTGTATGAGCTTCACCAACTAAAAGGCAGTAAATTTGGACTGATCTCTTGATCTCATTTGCCAACTACTGTTAATTTAAAACTCTATCATCACCCTCAAACTGTAAGCAAGTTGTAAGTTGGAGTTTTATCTTTCTCATCTTTATACACCCAGCAGAGACCCTTGTGTGTAGTAAGTGCTCAATTCATGTTCATTGGCTGTATAAATGAATAAACACAGATTCAAACATTTTTGTGCAAAAGATCTTCAGATTGATTTCTCTTGTTTCTCACACCAAGGCTACACTGATCTTCATGAAGCTGAGTTAGCCCAGAGTGTGAAATTTGATCCATATGATTCTTTATGACGGCCTTTCTAATTAGAACTGTCATGTGCAAATTATATTTAGGAAAAGGTGTACAAGGGGTTTGTAAAAAAAAAAAAAAGTGATTTCAAAGCTGGAGAATATTAATGGTCAGCCAATATATTTAGCATGTGGTTAAATAATATGTTTTATTGTGTCTTTTTAAAGTCAAAAGCCCTATATTATGTATATATTTTTCAAATGACATTTGAATAAAATTCTAAAAAGCATCGAAAGAGATGAAGGGCACTTCTGGACTTGGAGAAACCTCTCAGGTTTGATAATAACATTTTGAGTCATCTAAATTCATACCTATTATCACTTAAGTGAACATTGATGCTGCCATTGGATCTTATACAAATATTCAGATTTTTGTTTTCCTCATCATTCTGAAGGTTATCTCCCTGGTCGCTCTGAAAATCAGGTGACAACCATTTCCCATGATGCTTTAAGGGCTGTCAAACTGTCCATCAGGCTGTCACCTGACCAATCGTTCCCATGGTTCTTTTAGACTTCCAGTATGATAAATTGAAAGGCACTATTATCTGTCTGTTGTGAAGAGGAACTGTTTGGGCTTTGATAAGATATCACTACTCCCAGGTGAGAAGCGGCTGACAGCACATCAAGGCAAAACAACACGTAGAAACACCGAACAGGGGAGCACAGGTTTACAAACATCTGTTGTCATTATTTATTACTTTTCTTTGGGTTTAAGTTTCTGACTCATCCTTAGATAATTCAAGAACAGATATTTTGCTTTCTAGCTTGCAAATAACAATTGCTGCTCTTTTCATCTTGGGAGAAGAATCTTAAAATTGAAACACATCTGCCTACCTTTTTGATTCATGGCACACAAGCTTTTCACCTTGTAACCAACAAGTTCTGCATTCCTGCTGGTGCTATCATTTAATTTTTTTTTAAGAAAAAGTATCTGAGTATAAATATATTTCACTTTAACAAATAATTGGATTTGGGAGCTAGATAATAAAATTAATTACTTATGTCTTATACGTCATTATTAATGTACTAGTACTCAAAAAATATGAACTGATTTGTGTTGGCATATATTAATTTACGTTTTAGTATTGATGATAAGGTTAATGAGTCCAAAATTTCATGAGAATAAGGTTTGTGACTTACTATTATCAGCTTCACTTTTTAATTGCTCTGAATTATGTTAATATAAATCTAAGAACTTGAATTTCTACACAAGAAACATGAACAGAGGGTAAGACATTGCCCTCCATCGATCAACATTGTAGTCAGGATTGGGATAAGGAAACTTGTTTGCAAAGGCAAGGGAGGGTGGTGAGGCAAAGGCTTTCTGAAGAAATCTTTCTGGGAAGTGGGAATATTTTATTAGAGCTATTTTTAGAAACAATTTTACATTTAGGATTTAATCTTTGGACTTAAATAAACAAATAGGTGTCAATAGAAACTTAGGTATTAAAAGCTGGATACTTGAATCTTTACTACATGTAAATAGAATCTTATTCTTTAGAAGTTACTAACCCTCTTTTTTGGTGATTTGTCCTTTTGCTCTTCCTTCCCAGCTACTTTAATGACATGTGATGACAGGTTTTCTGTGTGCTCTTTGCCCTTACCTACTATCACTGTATGAACACTCGAACATACACTCAGGGAAAATAATCTGTTGTTATTTATTGTGGTTTTTAGCAGAATAAAAGTGCTGTAGTTGGTTGCTAACATCACCACCTTGTGTACAAATATTTTTTTGCATGCAGTTTCCTAATGTCATTAAGCAGTATTGTAGTTTCATTACGTACTAATGTAGCATTTCGATTACTGACAACATTTAAATAATTTTGTAATTCAAAATCTGAAAAAATGAACTATGGTTTATTTTTAGTTCTTTGCAATTATTTAACCACCTAACATTTCTCTGTACTCAGATAAGAAGCAAAAATGCCGTAGAGGCTTTAAGCACTGAGAATTTGTCAAAATATTCTCTAAAACAATGGCCAAGGAATTCTGAGTAAAAAGGAAAAGAAATACTTAAATTTCCTGAACATTCATAATAACACCAACAGTACATGCAGCCAGCGCCTACACTATCTGATTGGTAAATCTTTAATTCTAACAATTTTTTCACTAAGCATTTTTATCTCAATCAATAGGCTAATATTGGAAATTATTACTTACTTGAAAGTATCATTTTGGTCTGTATCCCAAGATGAGGAGAATCTCTGAGATATCAAACTTCTCTTTCTAGTGGTTTCTGGCATGTCAGAATCCCATAGCAAGTTTTATAATTTTCAGTTGTCCTTGGAGATCAATGAAGTTAGGTTGATTGGACTCCATTACTGTTCCGAAAGGACATACCTTGTGGCCTAACGGAAGAGGTGGCAGCTACAGGGGAAAAGACCAGAATATTTGATAAATTCAGTGTAGTCCCAAAGGAAACAAACATGCTCCCTTTTACTCCCTCTCTCACAATAAAAATTCCAACCCATTCCTAGAAAGAAACAATTTCACATTTGGATTTTTGTGTTACTTCTTACATAGTTTCTCAATATTTCTCCCTCTCCCTCTCAGCCTGTCTCTCCCTCCTTCTCTGTAAATAAACATATTAAAATTTATAACCTCACATAGTAGCTAAATAAGAACTATTACAAGTTGTTGAGAGTAGCATTACAATGTTTCTAACACCTTTAGAGTTTTCCTACATAAAGATAAAGTTTGATTATATGGTAAAAACTTTAGAATGTTCCTAAGGATACAAGGCAAAGCATAGCAATCTAAATCTGTTGTGTGTGTGTGTGCTCACCTGTCTGTCTGTGATAACTTGGCTATTTTCTTTTCTGTTTTTTTTCTAGTTTTATTTTATTCTATTTTTTTTAAGTTTTGATTTTTATTTTACTTATTTTTTTATTCAGCAGGTTCTTATTAGTCATCAGTTTTATACACATCAGTGTATACATGTCAATCCCAATCTCCCAATTCATCACACTACCACCCCCACCCCCGCCACGGCTTTCCCCCCTTCGTGTCCATACGTTTGTTCTCTACATCTGTGTCTCCATTTCTTCCCTGCAAACCGGTTCATCTGTACCATTTTTTAGGTTCCACATATATGCATTAATATACGATATTTGTTTTTCTCTTTCTGACTTACTTCACTCTGTATGACAGTCTCTAGATCCATCCACGTCTCAAAAAATGACCCAATTTCATTCCTTATTATGGCTGAGTAATATTCCATTGTATATATGTACCACATCTTCTTTATCCATTCGTCTGTCGATGGGCATTTAGGTTGCTTCCATGACCTGGCTATTGTAAATAGTGCTGCAGTGAACATTGGGGTGCATGTGTCTTTTTCAATTATGGTTTACTCTGGGTATATGCCCAGTAGTGGGATTGCTGGATCATATGGTAATTCTATTTTTAGTTTTTTAAGGAACCTCCATACTGTTCTCCATAGTGGCTGTATCAAGTTACATTCCCACCAGCAGTGCAAGAGGGTTCCCTTTTCTCCACACCCTCTCCAGCATATGTTGTTTGTAGATTTTCTGATGATGCCCATTCTAACTGGTGTGAGGTGATACCTCATTGCAGTTTTGATTTGCATTTCTCTAATAATTAGCGACGCTGAGCAGCTTTTCATGTGCTTCTTGGCCATCTGTATGTCTTCTTTGGAGAAATGTCTATTTTGGTCTTCAGCCCATTTTTGGATTGGGTTGTTTGTTTTTTTAATATTGAGCTGCATGAGTTGTTTACACATTTTGGATATTAATCCTTTGTCCGTTGATTCGTTTGCAAATGTTTTCTCCCATTCTGGGGGTTGTCTTTTCGTCTTGTTTATGGTTTTCTTTGCTGTGCAAAAGTTTTGAAGTTTCATTAGGTCCCATTTGTTTATTTTTGTTTTTATTTCCATTACGCTCGGAGGTGGATCAAAAAAGATCTTGCTGTGATTTATGTCAAAGAGTGTTCTTCCTATGTTTTCCTCTAAGAGTTTTATAGTGTCCGGTCTTACATTTAGGTCTCTAATCCATTTTGAGTTTATTTTTGTGTATAGTGTTAGGGAGTGTTCTAATTTCATTCTTTTACATGTAGCTGTCCAGTTTTCCCAGCACCACTTATTGAAGAGGCTGTCTTTTCTCCATGTATATCCTTTCCTCCTTTGTCATAGATTAGTTGACCATAGGTGCGTGGGTTTATCTCTGGGCTTTCTATCTTGTTCCATTAATCATGTTTCTGTTTTTGTGCCAGTACCATACTGTCTTGATTACTGTAGCTTTATAGTATAGTCTGAAGTGAGGGAGTCTGATTCCTCCAGCTCCGTTTTTTTCCCTCAAGACTGCTTTGGCTATTTGGGGTCTTTTGTGTCTCCATACAAATTTTAAGATTTTTTGTTCTAGTTCCGTAAAAAATGCCATTGGTAATTTAATAGGGATTGCATTGAATCTGTAGATTGCTTTGGGTAGTATACTCACTTTCACAATATTGATTCTTCCAATCCAAGAACATGGTATATCTCTCCATCTGTTGGTATCATCTTTAATTTCTTTCATCAGTATCTTATAGTTTTCTGCATACAGGTCTTTTGTCTCCCTAGGTAGGTTTACTCCTAGGTTTTATTCGTTTTGTTGCAGTGGTAAATGGGAGTGTTTCCTTAATTTCTCTTTCAGATTTTTCATCATTAGCGTATAGGAATGTAAGAGATTTCTGTGCATTAATTTTGTATCCTGCAACTTTACCAAATTCATTGATTAGCTCTAGTAGTTTTCTGGTGGCATCTTTAGGATTCTCTATGTATAGTATCATGTCATTTGCAAACAGTGACAGTTTTACTTCTTCTTTTCCAATTTGTATTCCTTTTATTTCTTTTTCTTCTCTGATTGCCGTGGCTAGGACTTCCAAAACTATGTTGAATAATAGTGGTGAGAGTGGACATCCTTGTCATGTTCCTGATCTTAGAGGAAATGCTTTCAGTTTTTCACCATTGAGAATGATGTTTGCTGTGGGTTTGTCCTATATGGCCTTTATTATGTTGAGGTAGGTTCCCTGTATGCCCACTTTCTGGAAAGTTTTTATCATAAATATGTGTTGAATTTTGTCAGAAGCTTTTTCTGCATCTATTGAGATGATCATATGGTTTTTCTTCTTCAATTTGTTAATATGGTGTATCACATTGATTGATTTGCATATATTGAAGAATCCTTGCATCCCTGGGATAAATCCCACTTGATCGTGGTGTATGATCCTTTTAATGTGTTGCTGGATTCTGTTTGCTAGTATTTTGTTGAGGATTTTTGCATCTATATTCATCAGTGATATTGGTCTGTAATTTTCTTTTGTTGTAGTATCTTTGTCTGGTTTTGGTATCAGGGTCTCATAGAATGAGTTTGGGAGTGTTCCTTCCTCTGCAATTTTTTGGAAGAGTTTGAGAAGGATGGGTGTTAGCTCTTCTCTAAATGTTTGATAGAATTCACCTGTGAAGCCATCTGGTCCTGGTCTTTTGTTTGTTGGAAGATTTTTAATCACAGTTTCAATTTCATTACTTGTGATTGGTCTGTTCATATTTTCTGTTTCTTCCTGGTTCAGTCTTGGAAGGTTATACCTTTCTAAGAATTTGTCCATTTCTTCCAGGTTGTCCATTTTATTGGCATAGAGTTGCTTGTTAGTAGTCTCTTAGGACGCTTTGTATTTCTGCAGTGTCTGTTGTAACTTCTCCTTTTTCATTTGTAATTTTATTGATTTGAGTCCTCTCCCTCTTTTTCTTGATGAGTCTGGCTAATGGCTTATCAATTTTGTTTATCTTCTCAAAAGAACCAGCTTTTAGTTTTATTGATCTTTGCTATTTTCTTTGTTTCTATTTCATTTATTTCTGCTCTGATCTTTATGATTTCTTTCCTTCTGCTAACTTTGGGTTTTGTTTGTTCTTCTTTCTCTAGTTCCTTCAGGTGTAAGGTTAGATTGTTTATTTGAGATTTTTCTTGTTTCTTGAGGTAGGCTTGTATAGCTATAAACTCTCTTAGAACTGCTTTTGCTGTATCCCATAGGTTTTAGATAGTCGTGCTTTCATTGTCATTTGTCTCTAGGTATTTTTTTATTTCCTCTTTGATTTCTTCAGTGATCTCTTGGTTATTTAGTAACATATTGTTTAGCCTCCATGTGTTTGTGTTTTTCTCCCTGTAATTGATTTCTAATCTCATAGCGTTGTGGTCAGAAAAGATGCTTGATATGATTTCAATTCTCTTAAATTTACTGAGGCTTGATTTGTGACCCAAGATGTGATCTATCCTGGAGAATTTTCCATGCGCACTTGTCTGCTGTTTTTGGATGGAATGTCCTATAAATATCAATTAAATCTATCTTGTCTGTTGTGTCATTTAAAGCTTCTGTTTCCTTATTTATTTTCATTTTGGATGATCTGTCCATTAGTGTAAGTGAGGTGTTAAAGTCCCCCACTATTACTGTGTTACTGTCGATTTCCTCTTTTATAGCTGTTAGCAGTTGTCTTATGTATTGAGGTGCTCCTATGTTGGGTGCATATACATTTATAATTGTTATATCTTCTTCTTGGATTAATCCCCTGATCATTATGTAGTGTCCTTCCTTGTCTCTTGTAACATTCTTTATTTTAAAGTCTATTTTATCTGATATGAGTATTACTACTCCAGCTTTCTTTTGATTTCCATTTGCATGGAATATCTTTTTCCATTCCCTCACTTTCAGTCTAAATGTGTCCCTAGGTCTGAAGTGGGTCTCTTGTAGACAGCATGTATATGGCTCTTGTTTTTGTGTCCATTCAGCAAGCCTGTGTCTTTTGGTTGGAGCATTTAATCCATTCACGTTTAAGGTAATTATCGATATGCATGTTCCTATGACTGTTTTCTTAATTGTTTTGGGTTTGTTTTTGTAGGTCCTTTTCTTCTCTTGTGCTTCCCACTTAGAGAAGTTCCTTTAGCATTTGTTGTAGAGCTGGTCTGGTGGTGCTGAATTCTCTTCGCTCTTGCTTGTCTGTAAAGCTGTTGATTTCTCCATCGAATCTGAATGAGGTCCTTGCTGGCTAGAGTAATCTTGGCTGTAACTTCTTCCCTTTCATCACTTTAAGTATATCATGCCACTCCCTTCTGGCTTGTAGAGTTTCTGCTGAGAAATCAGCTGTTAACCTTATGGGAGTTCCCTTATATATTATTTGTCGTTTTCCCCTTGCTGCTTTTAATAATTTTTCTTTGTCTTTAATTTTTGTCAATTTGATTACTATGTGTCTCAGCATGTTTCTCCTTGGTTTTATCCCGTATGGGACTCTCTGTGCTTCCTGGACTTGGGTGGCTATTTCCTTTCCCATGTTAGGGAAGTTTTCGACTATAATCTCTTCAAGTATTTTCTCGGGTCCTTTCTCTCTCTCTTCTCCTTCTGGGACCCCTATAATGCGAATGTTGTTGTGTTTAATGTTATCCCAGAGGTCTCTTAGGCTGTCTTCATTTCTTTTCATTCTTTTTTCTTTAGTCTGTTCCACGGCAGTGAATTCCACCATTCTGTCTTCCAGGTCACTTATCCGTTCTTCTGCCTCAGTTATTCTGCTATTGATTCCTTCTAGTGTAGTTTTCATTTCAGTTATTGTATTGTTCATCTCTGTTTGTTTGTTCTTTAATTCTTCTAGGTCTTTGTTAAACATTTCTTGCATCTTCTCGATTTTTGCCTCCATTGTTTTTCCGAGGTCCTGGATCATCTTCACTATCATTATTCTGAATTCTTTTTCTGGAAGGTTGCCTATCTCCACTTCTTTTAATTGTTTTTCTGGGGTTTTATCTTGTTCCTTCATCTGGTACATAGTCCTCTGCCTTTTCATCTTGTCTATCTTTCTGTGAATGTGGTTTCTGTTCCACAGGCTGCAGGATTGTAGTTCTTCTTGCTTCTGCTGTCTGCCCTCTAACTTGGCTATTTTCAAATGGAAGTTTCATTTGACAGGTCTAAGGGATCTTGTTATGTTGACCAGTGGTTAGTTTTCTTCTAGTCATGACCTTAATATGTTCTTCTAACAAGAGATTAAGAAAATCTTGAAAAGGTAGGTAGTTTTTAAAAATTTTATTTATTTAATTTATTTTATTTTTTGGCTGCGATTGTATCTTCATTGCTGCATGCAGGCTTTCTCTAGTTGTGGTGAGCGGGGGTACTCTTCGTTGCGGTGCACGGGCTTCTCCTTGCAGTGCCTTCTCTTGTTGCGAAGCACAGGATCTAGGCGTGCGGGCTTCAGTAGTTGTGGTGCAAGGGCTCAGTAGTTGTGGTGCAAGGGCTCAGTGGTTGTGGCTCGCGGGCTCTAGAGTGCAGGCTCAGTAATTGTGGCTCACAGGCTTATTTGCTCTGCAGAATGTGGGATCTTCCCGGACCAGGGCTCGAACCCATGTCCCCTGCACTGGCAGGCAGATTCTTAACGACTGCACCACTAGGGAAGCCCCGAAAAGGTAGGTAGTTTTGACGAAATGAATTTTGGGGGGTAGTTTTACAATGATAATTTCTCTGGTAAATTTAGCAGCAAAATCACATAGTAAAGCTAGAGTTCAGTTCCTCTTATTACAAAAACTTCTTGTCAAGTCTTTTAGCTCTGATTTCTGACTAATCACACTTGGGAAGGTTATTAAAAGTTGATGGATTTTCTCAAGATTATTTCTCATTTTTTTTCTATACTGTAATAATAACAGTATATTTATAGATTATCTCTTGGTTTCCAAAGTACAAAAATGATACCTTTTGTGTTAACAGCAATACTGTGAGGTTGGTCCCTAATTTCATAGATGAGCAAATTGAGGATCAGAGGCATGACAGAGAAATTCTCATGAGCATATAGATGTTGGTAGCAGAGTGTGTAAAGAACTCAGGTTTTGTGATTCTTAGTTCAGCGTTACATCCTCCACTGTCACTCTGCTTGTGTCTTTGAGACAAGCATAGCACTTTTAAAATGTAGATATTATGAGTTAAGGCCATTTTGGTACATGTTTCCCCCATGCTTGGTGGAAGTCTATCCATGCAGGAGTCTATGCTGGAAGGTCACCCTGGTGCCATGCAGTCAAACACAGAAGCAGGAGTCACCATTTACTTACTCATGTTCTTAGCTTAGAATCGAATAGAGTCATTATGGGAGGCTGTATTTATTATTTAGCTCTGACAACAAACAAATGTGTACACATTTATATACATGATAAGTATGTAACATTTGTGAGATATTTAATGATTCATAAAAGCATAAAGTAAAAATTTTTGAGATGTACCTAAAAGGAATAAAAATCCGTAGACACTTTCGTGTGGATTTTATTGTAGAGGCATCAAGCTTCCTTCCCAGTATTATTTATTTAATATTAGAAAATGTATCAAGTGTTTCATGTTTAAAGGGGCCAACCACTAATGATATTTAGAGGGAGAAAATGAACTTGCAAAGGCTTCAGAATGTTTGTTGGATGTTTTCTCTTTGTGTTGTATCTACTTATGCTAAGCAATGTTACTGAACTGAATAAACTCTAATGTAAAACTGAGATTCATTAAACTGTTAACTTTTTTTAAATTGGTTACTTGTATTTGAAAAAGCGATAGTGGAAGTGAAAAACAATGTTGCCACAAAAATAAAGATGATCTTTTGAGGCTACAAAAATAGAATAAAATAGTATGTATTTTTTAAATCCCATTTTAATTTTTTAATTTACACAGGAGAGTAAATACTACTTGGTGGAAATTGCTTAACAACTTCTTACTTTTCCCCAAAGATTCAGAGAATGAAGCAGATTTCTATAGGACAGAATGCAGCTAAATGTTCTCCTTGGCAAATATTTGAACTTCTATGCCTGAGACATTAAGAAAATGTCACTCAAATAAAGATGAAATTGAACAAACCTATCACTACCTAGAAAAAAAGAAGTAAACAGTGGAATTTGATCTAAGCTAACTTTATTTCCTAAACTCAAAATTATAACAATAAAGTTCTTTATATGAGCAAATTTGTGAACTGAAAGAAGGGGCAGTCTAATTTCTTTCCATGTATCAAGCCAAAGAAATGAAGGGAGAAAATCATTCTTCTCTGTTGGCCTCCTGTGTAAAATTTCTTCTCTTATCATCCCATCTAGTCATATCTTTCTGCAGTTTGAATTACCCTCTTTTCCTCAGACTGGTAAGGCAGTGAAAGGATGTTTGTTCTGCTAATTAACTTTATTACCCTGATAACTCCCTGCAGCCTTTGACGAAAACAATTACCCGTACTCCTTTTTTCCCCCCACTGGCAAAAAAAAAAAAAAAAAAGAAAAAAGAAAAAAAAAAACAACTATTAATTAGAAACAAGGCCCAGGTCCCTGCCATGTTATCCTGCCACGTTCCCAGGCCCTCGAGCAGGATAGCATTACATTGTCAGTAGTAATTTAGCTCTCATCTGTCTCTGCTAATTATTGTCACATTCATCAAATTCATCAACAAAAGTGCTCTCAGAAGGATTGCATATTTGCAGTTAATACAGCATAAACTGGTATTACCCATCACCACATTTGTGATGATGAGAGGGACACAACTTATTCATCCCTAATTAGAGCAAGCTGGGTAATTAATTATGCATTCCGCCTTATTACTTCTGAGTTCCCAGATATTGTTTGTCTAAAAAGGGGGAGAAAGCAGGAGAGAGAAGCCTGAAAATGCAAAAAAAAAAAAAAAAAAAAAAAAAAAAAAGGGTGATGTGTTTTGTCACATGCGCTATGCCATAATTCCCACCTGACAAACTAGCTGAATCAGTGGAAAATTGCGAGTTGTCAGCAGCAGAATAAACTGCTGTAATAGCTGATTAATGATCAGCACCTGTGACAGGTGCTGTACGGGACTGTAAACTTGGTTTGATTAACAGTCACTGGACGAATAAATATTAGTGACAGTCATCGGAGAGCAAGTTTGCTTGTTTTCTTCCCTGTTAACAAATCGTATGCATTAAAGTTATTGATATTTCTGTCTGAGACACTTTTTTTGTAGTTATCTGGCAACATTGGCAGTGAGTTGTAATAGACTGTGTTTGTTTCTGTTCTGTAATTTTATTTCAGAACTAAAATTGTATTTTGACAAGATGACCTGTAGGGGTTTAAATCTACCACGTATGGAAGAAAGACTAAAAAATAACAGGATTCACACTTGGTTTAATTTATGCTCACCTGCTAGTAATCTGTGTATGGGTGTGTGTACATGTACGCATATATGCATACATGCACATATTCATTATATCCGTTTACAAGTATTTACAATAACTATTAAGGAATGTTCATGCTAAAAAAACGTAGACACAAACTTAGGGTGTGTGATGTTCAGTTATTTTAAAAAAATTTTGGTTGATTTTTTTTTTTTTCCAGAGTTGGATATTTTCTCTGGAAACGTTGGCAGTCTAAGTTCCCCCAATCCTGTGTCTCAATCCCAAACTGAAGGGAGCATTTTCCTGAGGCAGCTATTCAAAACTGCTGCCAGCTTGATTGCTTCTACTGAATTGAACAGTTACAAACAGATTGGTCAGGAGGTGATTAACCTGTTTGAGCTGACTGATTATTAACCAAGAGTCAAGTTTTGTGCATAGGCAAGCAAAGCGTGAAAGAAGGAACCCAGTCTTTTTTTTTTTTAAGGTCATTTACCATGGTAAATACTAGTTTTGAATTGTGTATTTGAATATTGTAGTTTTGAATTGTGTATATAGTGGTTAGGATTGTGGGTTTTGGAATCCTAAAGACCTGCTTGCAAACTTTGATCCTGCTAACTAGTTGTATGAGTTTGGGTAAATTACTTAATCTGTCTGATTTTTCAGCTTCTCAGCTACAAAATGGGAGCATTTTCAACCTATATTATAGTGTTACTGTGAGGATTAAATGAGATAATGTGTGTAAAGCATCCTAGCACAGTGCCTAGAATAGAAAGCACTTATTAATAATTAACATTTAATTATTATTAACACAACTGTTTGAAATGAGAACAAATTACCTTCAGTTTCCATTTCACATGATGAAATGTTTTAAGAACAACTAATTATCTTTTTCCTCCACATATTCCAAAATAATAACAAAAATTTTTTAAAAACAACTTTATGCTCACTTATCCCTGAGTGAAAATTGAGAAAAGATTAGTAATATCCCTGGGTAGTAGATATCCCAAGGTACTACTCTGATTTATTGAGATTTTTCTCAGAAGCACGAAAGTGGGACTTGATGAGGTGGGGCATAGGCTCGAATGTCTTCAGAAACTTCTGGGGTGATGGTAGAGACAGATCTGAGTAATGTTTATTTATCATAATTGAGATATTGAGATAGTAAAAAAACAAACATGAACAATAAAAATAACCAAAGTAAATTCATTTTGATAATTTATCATATATCTACTTTAATATTAATCATCTAATAGAGAATGAAAATTGGGAAAGTATAGAGAGGCAGTATAGTGCAATTATAGTTTTTGAAACAGTGTTGAGCAGTAATAAAACTACCGTATTTCTAGGACATTAGGGAATATGTGCTTGTTAGGTTATAATTAATCAATATTTAAAGCCAATTTATCTAGATAAAAAGACAAAAATAAAGGCAGTTTATAGCTTCAGTTGTACCTATATTGATCCTAAGAACATTCTGGAAGTAGTTCTCATGAAGAATCATGTTTTTTAATAGTGTTTCTAATTTTTTTTTAATTTTAACAAATTGTGTCTTACAAAACTTTCGGGAAATATACTGACATTCAATTATTTTGTTTGGGAATCACAAAAGCAGTGGTTCTCAACTACCACATATTGGAATAACCTGGGAGAACTTTTTTTTTAAATGGAGATGTCAGGACCTACCACTAGGAGCCCCTTAGGCATTGGCATGTTTAAAAATTTCCCCAGGTGATTCGTGTGTGTGTGTGTGTGTGTGTGTGTGTGTATCTTCAAGCTTTAGAACTGGGGATAAATATATAAAATTAGAAATTTATGTAATAAGATTTAATGTAAAAAGTAAAAATTCCTTCACATTACAGAGATATTATTGTGAAATGGCTGTCAGGAAACTTAAATGCATCTCACATGGGAGCTTTAGAGTTATTTGAAGTTTCTATTTGAAGTATCATGATGGAAATTCCTTTTTTTTTTTAGTTAATCCAATCAGAGAAATATCTAATAATTTAACAGTAAGAGCGATATTCTGAATTCACCAACTCATTGCGTATCCCTAATTGGAACTGTAGGGTCAATTGTCTCATCTCACTGGGGAAAAATAAACCCATTTGAGGTGGCCACACCAGTTCTGTGGCTGACAGATGAACTAGATGGTGGCAGGGCTGATGGTGCTTGTGACGTGCTTCCAAGTAGATAGCCTGCTGCACAAATTGTGACAGAAAATCAAGAGACCAGAATGTTGTTGCCATTTGGCACATATAAACATGGATTAAAAATCAGGTAGGGACTTCCCTGGTGGTCTAGTGGTTAAGACTCCACGCTCCCAATGCAGGGGGCCCAGGTTTGATCCCTGGTCAGGGAACTAGATCCCGCATGCCACAACGAAGATCCCGCATGCTGCAGCTAAGACCCGGCACAGCCAAATAAATAAATAAAGAATCAGGTAATAGGTACTCCACGCCTGCTTCCGTCTGCACTTATATCAACTAAGCTTTGATCATTCTTGCTGCATATGAGTGCGTGGTTGTAGGAGCGCTCATTGGTCTATCACTTCCTCATTGCTTCTAACAGTCAGGCAACTCAGAAAACCATGTGAAATAAGTTGGAAATTGCCTGTTTGTCTAAAGCACTGATATTTCAGATTATGATACAGTTCCATTAGGGAGGTAGCTCTTTCTCTGTTAACTTCTACATCTATGTTCTAGAATTCCTGAGTTCCTATAAAGTCTTAATTTAAAATTTTAATTATTAAAAAACAACAAATGTAATCCATCTCTGGAAATTTAAAGAGGAAAAGTCTTACTTGGCACATGGGATTTTGGGGTGGGTGAACAGGTAATGCCTCACTTCAAGAATAACTTGATCCTATTGAATTTTCCATGGTCTAGAATGGGGATGGGCAAACTATAGCCAGTAAGATAATTTGGCCTGCCACTTATTTTTGTAAGGCTTTGAAAGCTAAGAATGGTTTTCACATTTTTAAATGGTTAAAAAAATTTTTTTTAATATTTTGTGACATGTGAAAATCATATGCTATTCAAATTTCAGTGTCCGTACATAAAGTTTTTTGGAAAATAGCTGTGCCTTTTTGTTTCCACTTTGTCTGTGGGTACTTTTGCTCTAAAATGGCAGAGTTTAGTAGTTGTAACAAAGACCATATATCCTACAAAACCTAAAATATTTACTTTTTAGTCCTTTCCAGAAGAAGTTTGCTTATCTTTGCTCTAGAGTAGTATTTCTCAATTTTTTTAAAAAATTGGGGTATAGTTGTTTTACAATGTTGTGTTAGTTTCTGCTGTACAGCGGAGTTCCCTGTGCTGTACAACAGGTTCTTATTAGTTATCTGTTTTACGCATATTAGTGTATATATGTCAGTGCAGATCTGGGATCTTTAAAATACAGATCTGATTCAGCAAGTCTAGAGTGGGTCCTGAGATTTGACTCTGAATTTCTAACAGTCTCTTGGGGATGCTGATGCTACCAGTTTGAGGACCACACTTTGAGAAACAAGGCTCTAGACTTTGGTCCTCACCACACAGGCTTCCAAGACTGTTAAGTCTGATCAAGAGATCTTTCAAGAGTAGACTCATATTAACCAAGCTTACAAGATTGATGTAGAAACCTAGAAATCTATTTTGCTAATATGTTAATGAGAAAAAGGGTAGGGACTGATCCAGAATCTTCTGTTCCTAAGACATGCCACCTGAGATGCCAAATTCGAGCACAGGATAGGAATGGACAGGAAACAGTGAAAGCGAGTTGTGTATTTAGATTGTTCAAAGACTTCAGGCTAATAGCGATTTGCTAGCTCACTGCCACTGGCACCAGAGTGGCGGTTTTAAAATGTACCTGGGATTTGTTTTAATCAGGTATGGTTAGTGATATGCAGTCACACAGATATGGGAATGACTATCATGAGGGAAGAAGTTTTATATCCACAGATCCCTAGAAATAGGAGACGCAGCATGCTATGCAGGGGGCCACACAGGGAGGCACCAGGGTTGCTCAGGAGGCAGAAGGAGCAAGGGGAAAATATGGGCAAGAGCCTTTATTGTGGTTTTCGAGGGAAGGAGTAGGTGAGGCAGGATACACAGGTTTAGGATGGGCTAGTTTGAATAACTTCAGCAGGCTCAGGGGTTAGGGACTGCCTCTAGTTTTCTGGTACTTGGCCCTGGGGTGATTAGGGCCGGTGGATAATGGGTCCAGAGTGTAAAAGCTAGATAAAGGAGGGAATTGGGGGTATGGGCTTTGAATATGGCGGTTTGCATATGAAAGTGTAGTCACTTTGAGTTGTTTGCTCTCTCTAGGAATTAGCACTGGGAGGGTCAGTCTCTCCAGTTTCAGTAAGGCCCTAGATGTCAGAATATCAGAAAACAGAGAAAATAAAAGGCATGATTAATACAGATGGGTCCTTGGGCCAGGGCACTCTTACCTAGGATGGTTATGGGATGGACACTGCCCATACACACCTCTTTGATTTCTTTTCTGTGTTTTTTTGTAGTTGTCCAACCTCCCTTCTAAGTGACACATTCTTCCTTCAGATCTGCTAATTCTTTTAGGTTACGGAGAAGTCCTTCTGGTCTGGGGATCCTTCAGCCTCTTGTAATTGATTTTGTATGTCAATTATCAGTTCAACATGGCTCCAGTCCATCAAGCGCTGATTACCTAGTTTAACGCAGAAAACAATCTTATTTTGCTCATACCTAGTTGGAGAGGAGGTTTTCTCAATAGTGTTCAATACAGACTACACTGTATTTACTGTGTATGATAACGTCACCTTAATATAGTACGACTATTTAAACGCCTGTAACGCCCTTCTTCAGACCACGGAGCCCTCAGTCTTTTTCAGAGGGTGACCAGTTGCTGATGAGTGACATTTAAGTGGTGTATCTGAGTGGGGGCCATTTTTTTTTGACACTGCAGCTGCTAAGAGGATGGAGGTAACCCTGTAGTCATCTGTAAGCTTCTGGCCATAGCTCGCTTCTTCACAGAGATGTATACAAGCCATAGGGAGAGAAAAGTTGTGGCACATGCCTTTTGCACTATCAACTGTAACAGCTATAGGCTGATTCTGAGTGATCTTTCTGGGGTCCTGCCCCAGCCACTCTAGCCAAAGAGAATTGCTTGTAATTGCAGTGACTTCATCCCACCTCTCATTTACATCACACAGGAATTCCCTAGTCTTGGTTCACTGTTTATTATTATCTTGGGAAATTATGCCATGGCATCGTAAAGGATTTCCCTGCAAACTTCATTTTAAGTACGCCATAATTCTCAAATCATGAGGAGTCGCGTGGAGAGAGAACTGGATCTGAGTCCTCATACTAATTACTGTATGACCGTGACTGAATCACTACTCTTTGGCCATCAGTTTCCTCATCAAAAGTATAGAAGAGTAATTTTGGATTACATGAATTCCACAGACCCTTCTAGCTTTGAAACACTAAGCTCAACCGAAATGTTTCTGTAAGATACACATAAAAATGGGGTTCATTTCTTTATTGCCCCATTCCTGGAATATGCTACATGGTACTTTGGACCTCCACTTAGCTTTTACTTTTTTTCCCCCTGGTGCTCGCTCTTGTTACGTGTTTAAAAGTCTGTTCCAACTTTCTTCATCAAAAGGGAAAAAAGAGTTATAAATTTTGGGGGGTACATATCTTTGTATCCCCTAGCATTTTGTATGAAGGGGCCATCTGATAGATGTTGAAGTACATTAGTGTGGGAGTGCCCTTGAAGCAAATAATTTGGGGGTAGCAGAATCTTAAAAGGTTGAGAAGTTGAAGCCCTGCAAAATAAGGCAGGACTTTGACAAGCTAGTTGACTGGATGTGTGACAGTTACTGGTGTTACATTGCACTAACTACATTTATAAAATTATAAAATGAGTTTGTTTCTCTGGAGCATTGAAAAAGTAACTTGACTTTAAATTTCTTTATGCTCCATTATATTTCTGATGATTAAAGTAACTTCTGATAGTTCTGTAATTGGGTTCTATCTAAACCCTGTGAGGATCAAGGACATTTTTGCATTGTGATTGGGAATCTCCACATTATTCAAGGCTTGAGAAAGGAAGACAGTCCATCTAGAATAATGTCAATGCCATATCTACACGTTTTGTTGGATTTAAGAAAAAAAATTTCAGGAAATATATTTTCTTCTCTTAATGCATTTCCATTTATGTGCATTGTTTTTCATCTGAAACTAAAATGTAACAGTGGGTGAGGATGGGGGGAGCCGAGTATAGAATTGGTGCCAACAGATGCAAAAATGCCATGGAAATCTTTGGCCCAGAAATAAAAGCTTACCAAAATACATACACACAGTTGTTGGACTCTTGAACAGATACACAGCCGTCTGTATAGACAACAGTGCTGTTGGCCAAGAGTCCCGGAGGCAAGCCAACCTCCCATCCAGATGCCACTGCCAGTGAGGAACCATTTGGCATCTAGTTATCTGGCTGCCAGGCTTCTTTCCCACTCTTTGGCATGGGTTTTTACAGGGGCTGCTCAAGTAAATTAAGACTCGGAAGAGTTCTGTATTATCAATAACATGCTGCAACAATGGTGTGCTAGTTGAATATTGCTTTTTTAAAAAGAACTGAAGTAGAGTTAACTTACAATATTTTATTAGTTTCAGGTATATAACATAATGATTCATTATTTTCATAGAGTATGTACCATATAAAGTTATTCCAATATTATTGACTATATTCCAATATTATGACAATATATACTGCTGTACATTAAATTCATGTGACATATTTATTTTATAACTGGTAATTTGTACCTCTTAATTCCCTTCACCTATTTCACCTATCTTCCCACCTCCCTCCCCTCTGGCAACCACTAGTAGTTCTCTATCTGTGTTTCTGTTTTGTTATATTTGTTCTTTAGTTTTGTTTTTTAGATTTCACATGTAAGTGAAAATATACAATATTTGTCTTTCTCTGTCTGACTTCACTTAGCATAATACCCTCCAGGTCCATCCATGTTTTTGCTTTTGTCCCTTTTTTTAAGTGTCAAAGAAGCCTGACTTCCATATATTTGCCTACAGATAAATGAAATTGCTTTAGAAATTAAGAATGATATATTTTGATTTCTGTATGGATCCAACTTTTCTCAACCCAGAAATACCTTAAGAATTTTAAAAGTTCAAGCAGTTTGAAACATACAAGCAAAAAAAAAAAAAAAAAAGAAAAGAAAACAAAGAAAAAAAAGAAAATATACTGAATTTTTGGGAGAGTTAAAGGAATTATTCATGTGCAGAGTGCACGCTTCAAAAATCTCCTGCTGGTCAAAAGAATGCAATAAGCACACTTTTTTTCCTATGAAAATTGAATAGATGTCAATATACATCCCTGATAGTTTGCACGAGGCACTAACTTCCCAGGGGAGAAAAACCCAACATGAGCATTATCTCCTCACCTTGTAATCTCATCAAATTCCTATTTCTTTCTTTTCTTAAAAATTATTTTATTTTGTATTGGAGTATAGTTGATTCACAGTGTGTGTTAGTTTCAGGTGTATGGCAAAGTGATTCAGTTATACATACACATATATATATTATTTTTCAAATTCTTTTCCCATTTAGGTTATTACAGAATACTGAGTAGTGCTATACAGTAGGTCCTTGTTGGTTATCTATTTTAAATATAGTAGTGTGTATATGTTAATCCCAAACTCCTAATTTATCCCTCCTCCCAACCTTTCCCCTTTGGTAACCATAAGTCTGTGAGTCTGTTTCTGATTTGTAAATAAGTTCATTTCTATCATTTTTTTAAGATTCTGCATATAAGTGATATGATATTTGTCTTTCTCTGTCTGACTTACTTCACTTAGTATGATAATCTCTAGGTCTATCCATGTTGCTGCAAATGGCATTATTTCATTATTTTTAAAGGCCGAATAACATTCCATTGTATATATATACCACATCTTCTTTATCCATTCCTCTGTTGATGGACATTTAGGTTGCCTCTATGTCTTGGCTATTGTAAATAGTGTTGCAATGAACATTGGGGTGCATGTATCTTTTCGAATTATGGTTTTCTCCAGATATATGCCCTGGAGTGGGACTGCTGGATCATATGGTAGCTCTATTTTTAGTTTTTTAAGGAACCTCCATACTGTTCTCCATAGTAGTTGTACCAATTTACATTTCCACCAACAGTGTAGAAAGGTTCCGTTTTCTCCACGCTCTCCCCAGCATTTGTTGTTTGTAGACTTTTTGATTATGGCCATCCTGACTGGTGTGAGGTGATATCTCATTGTAGTTTTGGTTTGCATTTCTTTAATAATTAGTGATGTTGAGCATCTTTTCATGTGCCTCTTGGCCATCTGTATGTCTTCTTTGGAGAAATGTCTATCTAGGTCTTCTGCCCATTTTTGATTGGGTTGTTTGTTTTTTGGATATTGAGCTGCACGAGCTGTTTGTATATTTTGGAGATTAATCCCTTGTCGGTCGCATCATTTGCAATTATTTTCTGCCATTCAGTGGGTTGTCTTTTTGTTTTATGGTTTCCTTTGCTGTGCAAAAGCTTTTGCATTTAATTAGTTCCCATTTGTTTAGTTTTGTTTTTATTTCCATGACTCTAGGAGATGGATTCAAAAGATATTGCTGCAATTTATGTCAAAGAGCTTTCTGCCTATGTTTTCCTCTAAGAGTTTTATAGTATCCAGTCTTACATTTAGGTCTTTAATCCATTTTGAGTTTATTTTTGTGTATGGTGTTAAAGAATGTTGTAATTTCATTCTTTTACACGTAGTTGTCCAGTTTTCCCAGCACCACTTATTGAAGAGACTCTCTTTTCTCCGTTGTATATTCTTGCCTTCTTTGTTGTAGATTGACCATAGGTGCATGAGTTTATTTCTGGACTTTTTGTCCTGTTTCATTGATCTGTATTTCTGTTTTTGTGCCATTACTGTACTATTTTGATTACTGTAGCTTTGTAGTTTAGTCTGAAGTCAGGGAGCCTGATTCCTCCAGCTCCATTTTTCTTTCTCAAGATTGCTTTGGATATTCAGGGTCTTTTGTGTTTCCATACGAATTTTAAAATTTTTGTTCCAGTTATATGAAAAATGCCATTGGTAATTTGATAGGGATTGCATTGAATCTGTAGATTGCCTTGGGTAGTATCGTCATTTTGACAATATTGATTCTTCCAATTCAAGAATATGGTATATCTTTCAATCTCTTTGTGTCATCTTTGATTTCTTTTTTTTTTTAATTTTATTTTTTCCAGTTTTATTGAGATATAATTAACAAATGCAAGTTTATATATTTAAGGTGTACAACATGATGATTTCATATATGGACAAACTGTGAAATGATTTCCACAATCAAGCTAATTAACTACTCTTAGCATAACTATAGTCACCATGATGTACATTAGATCCCCAGAACTTGTTCTTCTTATAACTGAAAGTTTGTACCCTTTGACCAATATCTCCCCATTTCCCCCACACCCAGCCTCTGACAACCACGCCTCCACTCTTTGTTTCTACGCGTTTAACTTTTTTAGGTTCCACATACAAGGTAGGTCATGCAGTATTGTGTCTTTTTCTGTCTGGCTTACTTTGCTTAGCATAATATTCCCCAAGTTCCTTCATGTTGTTGCAAATGGCAGG
Source organism: Eschrichtius robustus (assembly GCF_028021215.1). NCBI lineage: Eukaryota > Metazoa > Chordata > Mammalia > Artiodactyla > Eschrichtiidae > Eschrichtius > Eschrichtius robustus. Next base: position 60,874,995 of record NC_090829.1, on the reverse strand, counting down.
ATTTTCATCTTTATTGGTTGATGTTGTAACACCATCTCTTCTTTATCTATTTATCCATCAATAGACACCTAGGTTGTTTTCATATCTCGGCTATTGTGAATATGTTGCAATGAATATGGGAATGCAGGTATCTCTTTGAAATACTGATTTCATTTCCTTTGGATATATACCCAGAAGTGAAATTGCTAGATCATATGGTAGTTCTATTTTTGATTTTTTGAGGAAACTTTACTGTTTTGCATAATGGCTGACCCATTTATATTTCCATCAACAGTGTATAAGGGTTCCCCTTTTTCCACATCCTCACTAATACTTGTTACCTCTTGTCTTTTTTTTTTAATTTTAATTTTATTGGAGTATCGTTGATTTACAATGTTGTTAGTTTCAGGTGACAGAAAAGTGATTCCGTTATAAACATACATATATTCACTCTTTTTTAGATTCTTTTCTCATATAGATGATCACAGAATAAGGGAACTATATAGTTCCCTGTGCTTGTTGGTTATCTATCTTATATATAGTAGTGTGTGTATGTTCATCCCAAGCTCCTGATTTATCCCTCCCCCCAGCGTTTCCCCTTTCATAACCATAAGTTTGTTTTTGATATCTGTAAGTCTGTTTCTGTTTTGTAAATAAGTCCTTTGTACCTTTTTAAAAATTAGATTCCACATGAGTGACAGCATATAATATTTTTCTTTCTGTGTCTGCCTTACTTTACTTAGTATGATAATCTCTAGGTCCATCCATGTTGCTGCAAATGGCATTATTTCGTTCTTTTTTATGGCTGAGTAATATTCCTTTGTATATATGTACCACATCTTCTTTATCCATTCTTCTGTTGATGGTCATTTAGGTTGCCTCTATGTCTTGGCTATTGCTAATGGTGCTGTAATGAACACTGGGGTGCATGTATCTTTTCGGATTATGGTTTTCTATGGATATATGCCCAGAAGTGAGATTGCTGGATCATATGGTAGCTCTATTTTTAATTTTTTAAGGAACCTCCATACTGTTCTCCATACTGGCTGCACCAATTTACATTCCCACCAACAGTGTAGGAGAGTTCCCTCTTCTCCACACCCTCTGTAGCACTTATTGTTTGTAGATTTTTTGATGATGGCCATTCTAAACAGTGTGAGGTGATACCTCGTTGTATTTTTGATTTGCATTTCTCTAATAATTAGTGATGTTGAGCATCTTTTCATGTGCTTTTTGGCCATCTGTATGTCTTCTTTGGAGAAATGTCTGTTTAAATCTTCCACCCATGTTTTTTGATTGGAATGTTTGTTTTTTTCATATTGAGCTGCATGAGCTGTTTGTATAATTTGGAGATTAATCCCTTGTCAGTTGCTTCATTTGCAAATGTTTTCTGCCATTCTGTGGGTTGTCTTTTCACTTTGTTTATGGTCTCCTTTGCTGGGCAGAAGCTTTTAAGTTTAATTAGGTCCCATTTGTTTGTTTTTGTTTTTATTTTCATTAGGAAGTGGATCAAAAAAGATATTGCTGCAATTTATGTCAAAGAGTTTTCTGCCTATGTTTTCTTCTAAGAGTTTTGTAGTGTCTGGCCTTACATTTAGGCCTTTGATCCATTTCAGGTTTATTTTTGTGTATGGTATTATAGAATATTGTAATTTCATTATTTTACACATAGTTGCCCAGTTTTCCCAGCCCTACTTATTGAAGAGACTGTCTTTTCTCCATTGTATATTCTTGCCTCCTTTGTCGTAGATTAGTTGACCATAGGTGTGTGGGTTTATTTCTGGACTTTTTGTCCTGTTCCATTGATCTATATTTCTGTTTTTGTGTCGCTACTATACTATTTTGATCACCGTAGCTTTGTAGTTTAGTCTGAAGTCAGGGAGCCTGATTCCTCCAGCTCCATTTTTTTTTTTTTTTTTTTAAATTTTATTTATTTATGGCTGTGTTGGGTCTTCGTTTCTGTGCGAGGGCTTTCTCTAGTTGCAGCAAGTGGGGGCCACTCTTCATCGCGGTGCGCGGGGCTCTCACTATCGCGGCCTCTCTTGTTGCGGAGCAGAGGCTCCAGATGCGCAGGCTCAGCAATTGTGGCTCACGGGCCTAGTCGCTCCACGGCATGTGGGATCTTCCCAGACCAGGGCTCGAACCCGTGTCCCCTGCATTGGCAGGCAGATTCTCAACCACTGTGCCACCAGGGAAGTCCCAGCTCCATTTTTCTTTCTCAAGATTGCTTTGGCTATTCAGGGTCTTTTGTGGTTCCACATTAATTTAAAACTTCTTTGTTCTAGTTCTGTGAAAAATGCTATTGGTAATTTGATAGGGATTGCATTGTATCTGTAGATTGCCTTGGGTAGTAGAGTCATTTTGATGATTGTCTTCCAATTCAAGAATATGGTATATCTTTCCATCTGTTTGTATTATCTTCCATTTCTTTCATCAGCATCTTCTACTTTTCAGAGTACAGGTAGTTGGCCTCCTTAGGAAGGTTTATTCCTAGGTATTTTATTCTATCTGATGCAATAGTAAATGGGATTGTTTCTTTAATTTCTCTTCCTGATCTTTCATTGTTAGTGTATAGAAATGCAACAGATTTCTGTGTATTAATTTTGTACCCTGCAACTTTACTGAATTCATTGATGAGTTCTAGCAGTTTTCTGGTAGCATCTTTAGGATTTTTTCTGTAAAGTATCATGTAATCTGCAGACAGTGACAGTGTTACTTCTTTTCCAATTTGGATTCCTTTTATTTCCTTTTCTTCTCTGATTGCTGTGGCTAGGACTTCCAAAACTATGTTGAATAAAACTGGCAGAAGTGAACATCCTTGTCTTGTTCCTGATCTTAGAGGAAATGCTTTCAGCTTTTCACTGTTGAAATGTTAGCTGGAGCTTTGTCATATATGGCTTTTATTATGTTGAGGTAGGCTCCCTCTATGCCCACTTTCTGGAGAGTTTTTATCATAAATGGGTGTTGAATTTTGTCAAAAGCTTTTTCTGCATCTATTGAGATGATCATATGATTTTATTCCTCAATTTGTTGATTTTGTTGATATGGTGTATCATACTTGCAGATATTGGCAAATCCTTGCCTCCCTGGGATAAATCCCACTTGATCATGGTGTATGATCCTTTTAATGTGTTGTTGGATTCTGTTTGCTAGTATTTTGTTGAGGATTTTTGCATCTATGTTCATCTGTGATATTGGCCTGTAATTTTCTTTTTTGGGGATATATTTGTCTTGTTTTGGTATTAGGTGATTGTGGCCTCGTAGAATGAGTTTGGGAGTGTTCCTTCCTCTGCAATTTTTTGGAATAGTTTCAGAAGGATAGGTGTTAACTCTTCTCTAAATGTTTGATAGAATTCACCTGTGAAGCCAGACTATGAAGTCTCGTCCTGGACTTTTGTTTGTTGGGAGTTTGTTTGTTTGTTTGTTTGTTTATTTATGTCTGCGCTGGGTCTTTGTTGCTGTGCACAGGCTTTCTCTAGTTGCGGTGAGTGGGGGCTACTCTTTGTTGCAGTGCACAGGCTTCTCATTGCAGTGGCTTCTCTTGTTGCGGAGCACAGGCTCTAGACGCGTGGGCTTCAGTAGTTGCAGTGCGTGGGCTCAGTAGTTGTGGCTTGCGGGCTCTAAAGTGCAGGCTCAGTAGTTGTGGCACACGGGCTTAGTTGCTCCACGGCATGTGGGATCTTCCCAGACCAGGGCTCGAACCTGTGTCCCCTGCATTGGCAGGCAGATTCTTAACCACTGCGCCACCAGGGAAGTCCTGTTGGGAGTTTTAAAATCACAGTTTGGATTTCAGTACTTGTAATTGGTCTGTTCATATTTTCTGTTTCTTCCTGGTTCAATCTTGGGAGATTGTACCTTTCTAAGAATTTGTATATTTCTTCCAGGTTGTCCATTTTATTGCTATAGTTGCTTGTAATCTCCTATAATCCTTTGTATTTCTGTGGTGTCCATTGTAACATCTCCTTTTTCATTTCTAATTGTATTGATTTGAGCCCTCTCCCTTTTTTTCTTGATGAGTCTGGCTAATTTTGTTGACCTTTTCAAAGAACCAGCTTTTAGTTTCATTGATCTTTTATTTTGTTTTCTTTGTCTCTATTGCATTTATTTCTGCTCTGATCTTTATGATTTCTTTCCTTCTACTAACTTTGGATTTTGTTTGTTTTTCTTTCTCTAGTTGCTTTAGGTGTAAGGTTGGGTTGTTTTTCCAAGATTTTTCTCATTTCCTGAGGTAAGATTATAAACTTCCCTCCTAGAACTGCTTTAATGCCTCCCATAGGTTTTGGATTGTTGTGTTTTCATTTTCATTTCTCTCTAGGTATTTTTTGACTTCCTCTTTGATTTCTTTAGTGATCCATTGGTTGTTTAGTAGCATACTGTTTAGCTTACATGTGTTTGTGTTTTTTGCAGTTTTTTCTTGTAATTGATTTCTAATTTCATGTCACTATGGTCGGAAAAGATACTTGATATGATTTCAGTTTTCTTAAATTTACTGAGTCTCACTTTGTGGCCCAGCATGTGATCAATCCTGGAGAATGTTCCATGTGCACTTGAAAAGAATGTGTATTCTGCTGCTTTTGGATGGAATGCTCTATAAATATCAACTAAGTCCATCTGGTCTAATGTATCATTTAAGGCCTGTGTTTCCTTTTTGATTTTCTGTCTGCATTATCTGTCCATTGATGAAAGTGGGGTGTTAAAGTCCCCCACTCTTATTGTGTTACTGTTGATTTCTCCTTTTATGGTTGTTAGTATTGGCCTTATATATTGAGGTGCTCCTATGTTGGGTGCATATATATTTATAATTGGTATATCTTCTTCTTGGATTGATCCCTTGATCATTATATAGTGTCCTTCCTTGTCTCTTGTAACAGTCTTTATTTTAAAGTCTATTTTGTCTGATACGAGTATTGCTACTCCAGCTTTCGTTTGATTTCCATTGTGTGGAATATCTTTTTCCATCCCCTCACTTTCAGTCTGTATGTGTTCTTAGATCTGAAGTGGGTCTCTTGAAGACAGCATATATATGGGTCTTGTTTTTTATCCATTCAGCCAGCCTATGTCTTTTGGTTGGAGGATTTAGTCCATTACCTTTAAGGTAATTATCAATATGTATGTTCTTATTGGCATTTTGTTAATTGTTTTGGATTAGTTTTGGCAGGCCTTTTTTCTTCCCTTTCTCTTTTGGTCGTTTTTTGTGATTTGATGACTAAATTTAGTGTTGTGTGTGGATTCCTTTTTCTTTTTTGCATGTATATTTATTGTAGATTTTTGTTTGTAGTTACCATGAGATTTTGATATAGCAGTTTATATGTATAAAACAAATAAGATTGTTTTAAGTGGCTGGTCTTTTATTTTCAAATGCATTTCAGATATCCTGAATTTGACTCTCTGCTCACAATTGCTGGTTTTGATATCATACTTGTGTGTGTATGATTTCCTACCTTTAATGTATGTTTGCCTTTACCAGTGAACTTTTCTATTTGTAATTTTCTTGTGTCTAGTTGTGGCCTTTCCTTTTCCACCTAGAGAAGTTCCTTTAGTATTTGTTGCAGAGCTGGTTTGGTGGTGCTGAATTCTCTTAGCTTTTGCTTGTCTGTAAAACTTCTGATTTCTCCATCAAATCTGAATGAGAGCCTTGCTAGGTAGAGTATTTTTGGCTGTAGGTTTTTCCCTTTTATCTTCCCTGTAAATATATCATACCACTTTATTCTGGCCTGCAGAGTTTCTGCTGAAAATCAGCTGATAACCTTACGGGAGTTCCCTTGTATGTTATTTGTTGCTTTTTCCTTGATGCTTTTAATATTTATTTTTTGTCTTTAATTTTTGTCAATTTGAATACTGTGTGTCTTGGCATGTTCCTCCTTGCATTTATCCTACCTGAGACTCTGTGCACTTCCTAGACTTGGGTGACTGTTTCCTTTCCCATGTTAGGGAAGTTTTTCAGCTATTATCTCTTCATATATTTTCTCAGGTCCTTTCTCTCCCTCTTCTCCTTCTGGGACCCCTATAATGCAAATGTTATGCATTTAGTGTTGTCCCAGAGATCTCTTAGACTGTCCTCATTTCTTTTCTTTCTTTTTTCATTATTCTGTTCTGCAGCAGTGATTTCCACCATTCTGTCTTCCAGCTCACTTATCCGTTCTTCTGCCTCATTTATTCTGCCATTGACTCCTTCTAGTGTACTTTTCATTTCAGTTACTGTATTGTTCATCTCTGTTTGTTTGTTTTTTAGATCTTCTAGCACTTTGTTAAACATTTCTTGTATCTTCTTGGTCTGTGTCTCCATTCTTCTTTGAGATGTTGGATCATCTTTACTATCATTATTCTGAATTCTTTTTGGGGTAGATTGCCTATCTCCACTTCACTTAGTTGTTCTTTTGGGGTTTATCTTCTTCTTTTGTCTGGGACATATTCCTCTGCCATCTCATTTTGTCTGTCTGTGATTGTGGTTTCCGTTCCACAGGTTGCAGGATTGTAGTTCTTCTTGCTTCTGCTGTCTGCCCCCTGGTGGAGGAAGCTGGTCGTAGAGGCTTGTGCAGGCTTCCTGGTGGGAGGGACTGGTTCCTGCCCACTGGTGTGTGGAGCTGGGTCTTGTCTCTCTGGTGGGCAGGACCATGTCAAGGGGTGTGTTTAGCAGGAAGTTGTGGGCTCAGGAAGAATTCAGGCAGCCTGTTTGCTGATGGGTGGGGCTGTGTTCTTGCCCTGTTGGTTGTTTGGCCTGAGACGTCCCAGCACTGGAGCCTACAGGATGTTGCGTGGGGCCAGGTCTTGGTGAGAAAATGGCGGCCTCCAGGAGGGCTCACGCCAAGCAGTGCTCTCCAGAACTATTGCCACCAGTGTTTTTGTCCTCACAGTGAGCCACAGCTGCCCCCCGCCTCTGCAGGAGACCCTCCGATACCAGCAGGTGATTCTGGCCCAGGCTCTTATGAGGTCATTGCTTTTTCCCCTGGATCCCAGTGCACACAAAACTCCAAGAGTGGAGTTTCTGTTTCCCCCAGTCCTGTGGAATTCCTTTGATCAAACCCTGCTGGCCTTCAAAGCCAGATGCTCTGGGGGCTCCTCCTTCCAATGCCAGACACCCAGGCTGGGGAGCCTTACATGGGGCTCAGAACTATCACTCCTGTGGGAGAACCTCTGTGATATAATTATTTTCCCGTTTGTGGGTCGCCCACCTGGTGGATATGGGATTTGATTTTATCATGATTGCACCCCTCCTACCACCTTGTTGTGGCTTCTTCTTTGTCTTTGGATGTAGGATATCTTTTTTGGTAGGTTCCAGCATTTTTTGTTGATGGTTGGTTCAGCAGTTAGTTGTGATTTTGGTGTTTTCATGAGAGGAGGCGAGCTCAGATCCTTCTTCTCTGCTGTCTTGTCTCACTTCCCACAAATTACAATTTCTGATTAAGTGAGGCTGTACCTGGCACCAGCACAATTTTTGTACTTCCCAGCCCCTCCCACCAGGAGAGCCTTCTTTATCTACCACCTGCATATCACCTCCCTCATATCACCAGGGTTGGGCAGCCAGACAAAACCTGCTGAAAGAGCTGGCTTCTTTTCTGCACCTACCTTGCAAGAGCAGAGTTTTGAGATTCATCTGATCAAAGGGAAGAATTATCAGAAGGTGGCATCATATAATATGTAATGATTTTGATGGATTCAGAAACATGCCATAGTTCAAATCAGATATTATAATGCACACAAATATTACTTTTACTTTAAATTTCTGTAATGTCAAAATAAAACATCAAACTGCTATTGCATACTGCAAAAGAAAAGGAAAAGCAAAGGAGTCAGGCTTACATTGCTTATCTTGGCTCTGCTAAGTTTGTATAAATGTAACATTTGAACTAGGGGAATATTTTATGTGTGTACTCCATATTCTTTCTCCAATTTGCCCACAAGAATACAATGAACTCTTGAGGATGACTTGTTAGAGTTTCAGTCAGAAAGTAAGTGATCTTAAGCATATAAGAAGCATTGTTTTCCCTGACTACCTTCAGTGGGGCTGCCATATTAACTTTACTTGGAGCAACATTAATTGCTCTCAGAACTCTAAGTATCACTGACATTGATAAATCATCCTTAAAGAGACATGAACAAATTAATCAACTGCTCGTCATCACATTCAGGAAAGATAAACATTTTTACAAGGAATAATACATCAGGCAACCTACTTATGTAATGCTGGGTCGAATAAAGATTTCTTGATGAGCCATACAATGGTATCCTATAAACTGGGTGACTAATGCATTCAAGAGGCAGGTTAATAATACAAAAGCATGGGCCAAAGTACCCTGTAGGAAACATAATATTTCTTTTTTTTGCAAAACAAAAATAAGGCTATTCAGTCATTAGCGTTAAGTGTAAATATTGGTTTCCCAACCATACATTACTATTAATAAAAGCTTCCATTTTTCCCTTGTGTTAATGTGATGAAATTGTTACTGACAACACCAAAGTGATATTTAGGTAATTAAATTTCTCCAATAATATATAAAATACTTTTCTGAATAGAAAAATAATAGCTCTACAAATATATGGACAATGGCAATATTAGTTGTTTATTGCCTCCCTAGGAATTTTCTTTCTTTTCTTTTTTATTAAATTTATTTATTTTATTTTATTATTTTTTTTTGGCAGCATTGGGTCTTCATTGCTGCGCGTGGACTTTCTCTAGTTGCGGTGAGCGGGGGCTACTCTTCGTTGTGGTGTGCAGGCTTCTCACTGCGGTGGCTTCTCTTGTTGCAGAGCACGGGCTCTAGGCTCGTGGGCTTCAGTAGTTGTGGCACACGGGCTCTAGAGCGCAGGCTCGGTAGTTGCGGTGCACGGGCTTAGTTGCTCCGCGGCATGTGGGATCTTCCCGGACCAGGGCTCGAACCCATGTCCCCTGCACTGGCAGGTGGATTCTTAACCACTGTGCCACCAGGGAAGCCCCCTAGGAATTTTCTAATTCATCAACCTAAATAAAGTCTGATGTATTTACTCTGTATTCTCTTCTTTTACGGTTTCGCCTAACCCTACATTTTAAAACAAAAACGGTAGTATTTTCTCTACGTAATTCTCCACTTTCTGTTTCAAAGAAAGAGAACGTGATTTATCTTTCTTTGGGAACAGTAACCACTAAGAAGGGCATCTCTTTTCTTTGTTAGTTGAGAAAAGGGGTTAAATTAATGGGAAGACAGATAGATACTCCTGGTTGGGGTAAGAGAAGTGGCATGAGTTAGCACTCCCTTCTCTCTCTGCCCTTTCTTTATCATCTGCCTTTGAGCACCAGCTTTTCCTTTATCCTTACCTGGACCATCTGTGTGTCTGCAAACATCTAGAGAGACATCAGCAAATCTCAGCAGTGGCCACAACACTATATGGTCCTTCATGCCTAAATGAAAACTCCAAACTTTGCCAGGATTGCAAATCTTCTTTTCACAAATATGTGCTACCTGAAAGCCTTACAATAAGTTTTATGATTCAGTGGCATGTGACCTGCAGCAATTATTTATTTATGCATTTTTATGCTTTTATCTGAATAATTATGATGGCACTCTCAAATTATGTTCTACAAATGCTAATTTTGAGAAATGTTAACAACAAATGTTTTAGCTAAATTTGTTGAGCACTTAGTATGTGCTTTCTATGCATTTTATAATCCAGTGCTCACAAGTATTTGAAGTGGTATTAGTATTATTTCCATTTTATGGATGAGGGATATAAGGATTAGATAAATGTCATGGCTAAGCAATTGAGCTTGAATTTGAACCTGGCCCTTTGACTCCAGAGCTCACAGTCTCAAACAGTACGGAATAGCTGTCAGGTGAAAAAGGATTTTGGGGCCAGTGGATTTGGAAATGCAGAATTAAACCAAATTTTAAAAACTTCTTTCTTACAGGATTTCTCAGAGTGTTTAATATGCCAGTGCGCAATTAATCTTTAGAAATAGTATGGAATATAATATGTGATATTCCTAAACTTACTGAACCCCAACTGATCTCTCAAGTGCTGGAGCCTGAAAACTCAGTTTTCGAACCTGGTTCTGCCACTCACTATGGTTGTAACCCTGGGCAAGTGATTTAACCTCTTATTAAAGTTACTTAATCAACAAAAGAAAATTTAGCTATATTTAGTAAATTGTACCTACCAAGACATCTTTTTGTATAAATTTTCAAGAAGAGTTGAAAGAGGGTTTTTCATTAATATTCAGTTAATTAAAAATATTTAACCAGAGTACCGTGTTTCTTTAAACAGTTTTATTAATTAGTGTTTGACCTTCTCCTGAAACTTTCCTGATTTAAAAATTTTATATCTTTTCCCACTTACATCAATGAACAGATCATCCAGACAGAAAATCAATATGGAAACACTGGCCTTAAATGACACATTAGCTCAGATGAGCTTTAAAGATATATAGAGAACATTCCCTCCCAAAGCAGTGCATACAGAACATTCTGTATAATAGATCACATGCTTCGTCACAAAATAAGTTTCAATAAATTTAAGAATATTGAAATTGTATCAAGCATCTTTCCCAACCACAACTGCATGAGACTAGAAATCAACTACAAGGAAAAAACTGCATGTGGAGGCTAAACAGAATGCTACTGAACAACCGATGGGGCCCTGAACCAAGATGGCGGGGTAGAAGGACGTGCTCTCACGCCCTCTTGTGAGAACACCAGAATCACAACTAGCTGCTGGACAGTCATCAACAGGAAGACACTGGAACTCACCAAAAAAGATACCCCACATCCAAAAGACAAAGGAGAAGCCACAATGAGATGGTAGGAGGGGCGCAATCACAGTAAAATCAAATCCCATAACTGCTGGGTGGGTGACTCACAGAGTGGAGAACACTTATACCACAGAAGTCCACCCACTGGAGTGAAGGTTGTGAGCCCCACATCAGGCTTCCCCACCTGGGGGTCCGGCAACAGGAGGAGGAATTCCTAGAGAATCAGACTTTGAAGGCTAGTGGGATTTGATTGCAGGACTTCGACAGGACTGGGGGAAACAGAGACTCCACTCTTGGAGGGCACACACAAAGTAGTGTGCGCATCGGGACCCAGGAGAAGGAGCAGTGACCCCAAGGGAGACTGAACCAGACCTACCTGCTAGTGTTGGAGGGTTTCCTGCAGAGGTGGGGGGTGGCTGTGGCTCACCATGGGGACAAGAACACTGGCAGCAGAAGTTCTGGGAAGTACTCCTTGGCGTGAACGCTCCCAGAGTCTGCCATTAGCCCCACCAAAGAGCCCAGGTAGGCTCCAGTGTTGGGTTGCCTCAGGCCAAACAACCAACAGGGAGGGAGCCCAGGCCAACCCATCAGCAGCAGATTAAAGTTTTACTGAGCTCTGCCCACCAGAGCAACAGTCAGCTCTACCCACCACCAGTCCTTCCCATCAGGAAACGTGCACAAGCCTCTTAGATAGCCTCATCCACCAGAGGGCAGACAGCAGAAGCAAGAAGAACTACAATCCTGCAGCCTGTGGAACAAAAACCACATTCACAGAAAGACAGACAAGATGAAAAGGCAGAGGGCTATGTACCAGATGAAGGAACAAGATAAAACCCCAGAAAAACAACTAAATAAAGTGGAGATAGGAAACCTTCCAGAAAAAGAATTCAGAATAATGATAGTGAAGATGATCCAGGACCTCGGAAAAACAATGGAGGAAAAAATCGAGAAGATGCAAGAAATGTTTAACAAAGACCTAGAAGAATTAAAGAACAAACAAACAGAGATGAACAATACAATAACTGAAATGAAAACTACACTAGAAGGAATCAATAGCAGAATAACTGAGGCAGAAGAACGGATAAGTGACCTGGAAGACAGAATGGTGGAATTCACTGCTGCGGAACAGAATAAAGAAAAAATAATGAAAAGAAATGAAGACGGCCTAAAAGACCTCTGCGACAACATTAAATGCAACAACGTTCGCATTATAGGGGTCCCAGAAGGAGAAGAGAGAGAGAAAGGACCAGAGAAAATATTTGAAGAGATTATAGTCGAAAACGTCCCTAACATGCGAAAGGAAATAGCCACCCAAGTCCAGGAAGTGCAGCGAGTCCCATACAGGATAAACCCAAGGAGAAACAAGCCGAGACACATAGAATCAAATTGGCAAAACTTAAAGACAAAGAAAAATTATTGAAAGCAGCAAGGGAAAAACGACAAATAACATACAAGGAAACTCCCATAAGGTAAACAGCTGATTTCTCAGCAGAAACTCTACAAGCCAGAAGGGAGTGGCATGATATACTTAAAGTGATGAAAGGAAGAACCTACAACCAAGATTACTCTACCTGGCAAGGACCTCATTCAGATTCGATGGAGAAATCAAAAGCTTTACAGACAAGCAAAAGCTAAGAGAATTCAGCACCACCAAACCAGCTCTACAACAAATGCTAAAGGAACTTCTCTAAGTGGGAACACAAGAGAAGAAAAGGACCTACAAAAACAAACCCAAAACAATTAAGAAAATGGTCATAGGAACATACATATTGACAATTACCTTAAATGTGAATGGATTAAATGCTCTAACCAAAAGACACAGGCTTGCTGAATGGATACAAAAACAAGACCCATATACATGCTGTCTACAAGAAACCCACTTCAGACCTATGGACACATACAGACTGAAAGTGAGGGGATGGAAAAAGATATTCCATGCAAATGGAAATCAAAAGAAAGCTGGAGTAGCAATACTCATATCAGATAAAATAGAGTTTAAAATAAAGAATGTTACAAGAGACAAGGAAGGACACTGCATAATGATCAGGGGATCAATCCAAGAAGAAGATATAACAATTATAAATGTATATGCACCCAACATAGGAGCACCACAATACATAAGGCAACTGCTAACAGCTATAAAACAGGACATCAACAGTAACACAATAAGAGAGGGGGACTTTAACACCTCACTTACACCAATAGACAGATCATCCAAAATGAAACTAAATAAGGAAACAGAAGCTTTAAATGACACAATAGACCAGATAGATTTAATTGATATTTATAGGACATTCCATCCAAAAACAGCAGATTACACGTTCTTCTCAAGTGTGCATGGAACATTCTCCAGGATAGACCACATCTTGGGTCACAGATCAAGCCTCAGTAAATTTAAGAAAATGAAATCATATCCAGCATCTTTACTGACCACAATGCTATGAGATTAAAAATGAATTACAGGGAAAAAAACGTAAAAAACACAAACACATGGAGGCTAAACAATACGTTACTAAATAACCAAGCGATCACTGAAGAAATCAAAGAGGAAATCAAAAAATACCTAGAGACAAATGTCAATGAAAACACGACGATCCAAAACCTATGGGCTGCAGCAAAAGTAGTTCTAAGAGGGAAGTTTATAGCTATACAAGCCTACCTCAAGAAACAAGAAAAATCTCAAGATAAACAATCTAATCTTACACCTAAAGGAACTAGAGAAAGAACAAATAAAACCCAAAGTTAGCAGAAGGAAAGAAATCATAAAGATCAGAACAGAAATAAATGAAATAGAAACAAAGAAAACAATAGCAAAGATCAATAAAACTAAAAGCTGGTTCTTTGAGAAGATAAACAAAATTGATAAACCATTAGCCAGACTCATCAAGAAAAAGAGGGAGAGGACTCAAATCAATAAAGTTAGAAATGAAAAAGGAGAAGTTACAGCAGACACTGCAGAAATACAAAGCATCCTAAGAGACTACTACAAGCAACTCTATGCCAATAAAATGGACAACCTGGAAGAACTAGACAAATTCTTAGAAAGGTATAACCTTCCAAGACTGAACCAGGAAGAAATAGAAAATATGAACAGACCAATCACAAGTAATGAAATTGAAACTGTGATTTAAAATCGTCCAACAAACAAAAGTCCAGGACCAGATGGCTTCACAGGTGAATTCTATCAAACATTTAGAGAAGAGCTAACACCCATCCTTCTCAAAGTCTTCCAAAAAATTGCAGAGGAAGGAACACTCCCAAACTCATTCTATGAGGCCACCATCACCCTGATACCAACACCAAAGACACTACAAAAAAAGAAAATTACAGACCAATATCACTGATGAATATAGATGAAAAAATCCTCAACAAAATACTAGCAAACAGAATCCAACAAGACACTTAAAGGATCATATCCACAAGGGATCACACCATGATCAAGTGGGATTTATCCCAGGGATGCAAGGATTCTTCAATATACGGAAATCAATCAATGTGATACACCATATTAACAAATTGAAGAAGAAAAACCATATGATCATCTCAATAGATGCAGAAAAAGCTTTTGACAAAATTCAACACCTATTTATGATAAAAACTCTCCAGAAAGTGGGCATAGAGAGAACCTACCTCAACATAATAAAGGCCATAGACGACAAACCCACAGCAAACGTGATTCTCAATGGTGAAAAACTGAAAGCATTTCCTCTAAAATCAGGAACAAGACAAGGATGTCCACTCTCGCCACTATTATTCAACATAGGTTTGGAAGTCCTAGCCACAGCAATCAGAGAAGAAAAAGAAATAAAAGGAATACAAATTGGAAAAGAAGAAGTAAAACTGTCACTGTTTGCAGATGACATGATACTATACATAGAGAATCCTAAAGATGCCACCAGAAAACTACTAGAGCTAATCAATGAATTTGGTAAAGTTGCAGGATACAAAATTAATGCACAGAAACCTCTTGCATTCCTATACACTAATGATGAAAAATCTGAAAGAGAAATTAAGGAAACACTCCCATTTACCATTGTAACAAAAAGAATAAAATACCTAGGAATAAACCTACCTAGGGAGACAAAAGACCTGTATACAGAAAACTATAAGACACTGATGAAAGAAATCAAAGGCAGTACAAACAGATGGAGAGATATACCATGTTCTTGGATTGGAAGAATCAATATTGTGAAAATGACTATACTACCCAAAGCAATCTACAGATTCAATGCAATCCCTATCAAATTACCAATGGCATTTTTTATGGAACTAGAACAAAAAAATCTTAAAATTTGTATGGAGACACAAAAGACCCCGAATAGCTAAAGCAGTCTTGAGGGAAAAAAATGGAGCTGGAGGAATCAGACTCCCTGACTTCAGACTATACTACAAAGCTACAGTAATCAAGATAATATGGTACTGGCACAAAACAGAAACAGAGATCAATGGAAAAAGATAGAAAGCCCAGAGATAAACCCACACATCTATGGTCAACTAATCTATGACAAAGGAGGCAAGGATACACAATGGAGAAAAGACAGCCTCTTCAATAAGTGGTTCTGGGAAAACTGGACAGCTACATATAAAAGAGTGAAATTAGAACACTCCCTGACACCATACACAATAATCAACTCAAAATGGATTAGAGACCTAAACGTAAGACCGGACACTATAAAACTCTCAGAGCAAAACATAGGAAGAACACTCTTGGACATAAATCACAGCAAGATCTTGTTTTGATCCACCTCCTAGAGTAATGGAAATAAAGACAAAAATAACCAAATGGGACCTAATGAAACTTCAAAGCTTTTGCACAGCAAAGGAAATCATAAACAAGATGAAAAGACAACCCTCAGAATGTGAGAAAATATTTGCAAACGAATCAACAGACAAAGGAGTAATCTCCAAAATATATAAACAGGTCATGCAACTCAATATTAAAAAACAAACAACCCAATCCAAAAATGGGCAGAAGACCTAAATTGACATTTCTCCAAGGAAGACATACATGTGGCCAAGAAGCACATGAAAAGCTGCTCAGCATCGCTGATTTTTAGAGAAATGCAAATCAAAACTACAATGAGGTATCACCTCACACCAGTTAGAATGGGCATCATCAGAAAATCTACAAACAACAAATGCTGGAGACAGTGTGGAGAAAAGGGAACCCTCTTGCACTGTTGGTGGGAATGTAAATTGTTACAGCCACTATGGAGAACAGTATGGAGGTTCCTTAAAAAACTAAAAATAGAATTACCATATGATCCAGCAATCCCACTTCTGGGCATATACCCAGAGAAAACCATAATTCAAAAAGACACATGCACCCCAATGTTCATTGCAGCACTATTTACAATAGCCAGGTCATGGAATCAACCTAAATGCCCATCGACAGATGAATGGATAAAGAAGATGTGGTACATATATACAATGGAATATTACTCAGCCATAAAAAGGAATGAAATTGGGTCATTTTTTGAGACGTGGATGGATCTGAGACTGTCATACAGAGTGAAGTAAGTCAGAAAGAGAAAAACAAATATCGTATATTAATACATATATGTGGAACCTAGAAAAATGGTACAGATGAACCGGTTTGCAGGGCAGAAATTGAGACACAGATGTAGGGAACAAACGTATGGACACCAAGGGGGAAAGCCTTGGGGCGGTGGGGGTGGTGGTGTGATGAATTGGGCGATTGGGATTGACATGCGTACACTGATGTGTATAAAATTGGTGACTAATAAGAACCTGCTGTATAAAAAAATAAAATAAAGTTCAAAAATTTAAAAAAAAAAAAAGCAACTTACGGTGCACTGACGGAATCAAAGAGAAAATTAAAAAAATACCTGAAGGCAAATTAAAATGGAAACAAAATGATCCATAATCTATGAGACAAAGCAAAAGCAGTTCCCATTAAAAAAGCAGGGAAGTTTACAGTGATACAAGCTTACCTCAGGAAAGAAGAAAAATGTCAAATAACAATCTAACCTTATACCTAAAGGAACTAGAAAAAGAATAACCAACAAAACCCAAAGTTAAGAGAAGGAAAGAGAAGGAAATATCAAAACCAGAGCAGAAGTAGATGAAATAGAGACTAAAAAAGCAATAGAAAAGATCAATGAAACTAAGAGCTGATTCTTTTAAAAGATAAACAAAATTCATAAACCTTTAGCCAGACTCATCAAGGAAAAAAAAGAGAGAGGTTTCAGATAAAATCAGAAATTAAAGAGTAGAAATGAAAACTAACACCACAGAATTACAGAGGATCATAAGAGATTACTATGAACAATTATATGCCCAAAAATGGACAACCTAGAAGAAATGGATAAATTCCTAGAAATATACAATCTTCCAAGACTGAATCAGAAAGAAATAGAGAAAATATGAACAGACTGATTGCCAGTAATGAGCTTGTATCAGTAATTTAAAAAGCTTCCAACATACCAAAGTCCAAGACCAGATGGCTTCACAGGTGAATTCTACCAAACATTTATAAAAGAGTTGACACCTATCCTTCTGAAACTATTAGAAAAAATTGAAGAGGAAGGATCACTTCCAAACTCACTCTGTGAGGCCAGGATTACCCTGACACCAAAATTAGATAAATACACCACAAAAAAAGAAAGTTACAGGCCAATATCACTGATGAACATAAATGCAAAAACCCTAAACAAAATATCAACAAACCAAATTCAACAAGGAATTAAAAGGATCATACACCATGTCTAATTGGGATTTATCCCAGGGATGCAATGATGGCTCAATAGCTGCAAATCAATCAGTGTCATACACCACATTAACAAATTGAAGAATAAAATCATATGATAATATCAGTAGATACAGAAAAAGCTTTTGAGAAAACTCAGCATTCATTTATGATAAAAACTCCCAGCAGAGTGGGTATAGAGGGAATGTACCTCAATACAATAAAGGCTCATTATGACAAACCTAAAGCCAACATCATACTCGGTGGTGAAAAGCTGAAAGCATTTCTTCTAAATCAGGAACAAGACAAGGATGCTCACTCTCACCACTTTTATTCAACATGGTATTGGAAGCCCTAGCCACAACAGCTAGACAAGAAGAAGAAATAAAAGGAATCCAAATTGGAAAAGAAGGAAAACTGTCACTGTTTGCACATTACATGACATTATACACAGAAAACCCTAAAAATGCCACCAAAAAACTACTAGAGCTCATCAATGAATTTGGTAAAGTTGCAGGATACAAAATTAATATACAGAAATCCATTGCGTCTCTATACATTAACAATGAACTGTCAGAAACATCAACTTAGGAAACAATCCCACTTACCATCTCATCAAAAAGAATAAAATACCTGGGAATAAATCTAAGGAGGTAAAAGACCTGTACTTGGAAAACCATAAGACACTGATGAAAGAAACTGTAGATGACATGAACAGATAGGTATACCATGTTCATGAACTGGAGGAATTAATATTGTTAAGACCGTACTTCCCAAGGCAATCTACAGATTCAGTACAATTCCTATCAAATGACCAATGACATTTTTCACAGAACTAGAACAAATAATTTTAAAATATGTATGGAAACACAAAAGACCCTGATTAGCCAAAGCAATCTTGAGAAAGAAGAACAGAGCTGGGGTAACCATGCTCCCTGACTTCAGACTGTACTACAAAGCTATAGTAATCAAAACAGCATGGTACTGGCACAAAAATAGACACATAGATCAGTGGAACTGAATAGAGAGCCCAGAAATAAACCCATGCACCTATGGTCAATTCATCTATGACAAATGAGGCAAGAATATACAACAGGGAAAAGACAGCCTTTTCAATAAATGTTGTTGAGAAAACTAGACAGCTACATGCAAAAGAATCAGAATGACTACTTTCTAATACCATATACAAAAATAAACTCAAAATGGATTAAAGACTTAAATGTAAGACCTGAAACCATAAAACTCCTAGAAGAAAACATAGGCAGTATGTGCTTTGACATTGGTCTCAATGATATTTTTTGGAATTGTCTTCTCAGGCAAGGGAAACAAAAGCAAAAATAAACAAATGGGACTATATCAAACTAAAAAGCTTTTGCACATTGAAGGAAGCTATCAACAAAACAAAAAGGCAGCCTACTGAACGGGAGAAGATATTTGCAAATGATATATATGATAAGAGATTAATATAAAAAATATACAGTGAATTCATACAATTCAACATTAAAACAAACACACACACACACACACAACCTGATTAAAAAATGGGCAGAACACCTGAATAGACATTTTTCCAAAGAAGACATACAGATGGCTAATAGACACATGAAAAGATTCTCAGCATCACTAACCACCAGGGAAATGCAAGTCAAAACCACAATGATATATCACCTTATACCTGTTAGAATGGAAATTATCAAGAAATAACAAATGTTGGAGAGGGTGTGGAGAAAAGGGAACCCTAGTACACTGTTGGTGGGAATGTATATTGTTGCAGCCACTATGGGAAACAGTATGGAGGTTCCTCAAAATATTAAAAATAGAACTACTGTATGATCCAGCAGTTGCACTTCTGGGTATTTTTCCAAGGAAAAGAAAAACACTAAGCTAAAAAAGATACATGCACTCCTGTGTTCATTGGAGCATTATTTATAATAGCCAAGATATGTCCATCAATAGATGAATGGATAAAGAAGATGTCATATATATATATATACACACACACACACACATATATACACATACATATATATACATATATATGTGTGTGTGTATATATATACACACACACGCACACACATATATACATACAATGGAATAATAGTCATATAAAAAAGAATGAAATCTTGCTATTTGCAATGGTGGATGGACCTAGAGGGTATTATAATAAGTGAAGTAAGTCAGACAGAGAAAGACAAATACCATATGATTTCACTTAGGTGGGATCTAAAAAAGAAAACAAATGAACAAACATAACAAAAACAGACTCATAGATAGAACAAATGAGTGGTTGCCAGAGGGGAGGAGAATGGAGGGATGAGTGAAATAGGTGAGGAAAATTAAGAGGTACACATTTCCCATTATAAAATAAATAATTTTATAATAGATGGCGTAGGGAATATAATCAATAATATTGTAATAACTTTGTATGGTAACAGATGGTAACTAGATTTATCATGGTGATTATTTTGTGATGTATAAAATATCCAATCACTATGTCATACCCCTGAAACTAATATAATATTGTAATTCAATTATAGTTCAGTAATACAAAATAATAAAGAAGAAAGAAACGTTGTTATACCTTTTAAAGTTTTTCAAGTATTTACATTAAAAAGGGAGATAATATTAATTACAGTAATGTTCTTGTTAATTAGGGATTTTTATAGTAATGATTTCCCTGGATGTTTTTTATTAGTTACTCTATAACTTTTCATAATGTTAAATATGGGTTTTTTAGTTGATATATATATATAAAAGACTAGGGCAGAGTTTCCTAAACTTTCTTGGTAGTTTTTCACAGTGCCCCTAAGCCAAAGAAAATACTTAGTAGTTTCATGTGTTAAGTAGTAAGGTCCAGTGGACTTAGTAAGTATTTACGTCTTAACAATTTAGTGCCTTTGAAAAAAGTAATTCATATAAATTGAAAGAGAAAATATTTTCATTTTATTCCTAATCAGAATTACTTACTAGTGGGATGTGTATACCTACTGGCCACTGCAAAACTAATCAATCCTTGGAACCAGATTGGTTCCCACCACCTTTATTTCCTGTTCCACGTTGCTTTTAGTATAGTACTTGCTTTTTATCAAAGCAACCACAGAAAGCTCAGTTTTGCAAAGATATGAAATAAATCAAAAGGAATGTAGAACAATCTAATGTTGAAACGACGAACCACCTGGGGCTGGCAGTTTGCACAGTGTCTGTGCAAAATACCAGACTATAAATATAAAATATCTCATGGTACCCCCTGTGAGTTCACTTTGGCACTCTGGGGCACCTCTGCACACAGTTTGGGAATCATGGGATTAGGGTATTATATATGATATCCTATCTTTTAGCAGAAAGTGTTTAAGTATTTAAACTGCATTGTGTGTGTGTGTGTGTGTGTGTGAGAGAGAGAGAGAGAGAGAGAGAGATAGGCTGGTATTTAGAAATCAAACTGTCTGTGGCTTTTTCTGCCTTCTAAGGGAGATGGCCTAATTCAGGAGAAGGGCAAAGCATCTCTCTTCTGTTCTTTTCCTCTTGATAAAGGGAAGAAGAAAGGGTGAGGCCCGGCACAAGAATGAGTCTGTTGATAGGCAATGGGATGCCAGAACCTAGTTTAGAATAGACTAAGAAGAACTGAACTGCTCTGCATAATAAAGTGAGCAGTTAAATAAAAGAGCGAGGTGGGAGACTAGACCTCCAATTAACACAAATGACTGCAGAGGTTTTTTTTAAGAATAGCGAAATCTGATATTCTACTTTATGTTACGAGGTTATGAACCCAAACCATCTCCGCAGACCTTCAGTGTAGAATGCTCTACACACATGCCTTATTTGAGTGTTTTTCTGGTGAAAATCAGAGAGGGCTGAGGTTTACCCTTGGATCATTCCAGAAGAGATGAGTGATGATGCACTCATCACAGTAGGAAGTGATGATTCATGAGTGACATTGAGAACTCTGTGGAGGTAGGCTCTCAAAGCCAGAAGGGGCCATTACAAGCAAATCACCAGGAATGCCCAGAAAGCTTGGAGAGGATAAGGATGGGGGTTTGATAAGAGATGCTGAGAGGCTGATTTAAGGTATGGTAGATCATGAGGGACTAAGCAAAGGACCACAGCTTGGAGTTAGTGGGAAGAAGTCATTAATGCAGAAACTGGGGTTCTGCAGATAGTGTCAATCTAGTGGGAAAAGCTAAGGTTGGAGACTAAAGTGTTTTTGTTGAGTCAAGAGACCCAGTCCCAATTAGAGGGCCAAGGTAGGTGTGTAGTCTGGATCCAAAGACAGAAGTGGCATAAATCATGACCTAAAAAAGCAGAACTGGCAGCGAAGATTGTGTATCAGATACTTGCCAGAATCAGGGGTGATTTTCTCCATTGGTCATGCCTAATTTTGGTCCTATTAGACAAGCAATGACACAGCAATTCAGTACTGCAAGAGACCCAGAGGCCAAAGAGTTGTTTTATGTCTCAGTTATTCTATACTCAAGACATTATGATATCCAACACAGTTTAATAATAAAAACGCTCAGAAAACTAGGAATAGAAGGGAACTTCCTCAACATTATATAGGGCATTAATTGAAAAACCCACAGCTAACATATTTAATGGTGAAAGACTGAAATCTTTCTCCCTAAGATCGGGAACTACTAGTTTTTCATTGTTGTACGAGAATTTCTAGCCAGAGCAATTAGACAAGAAAAAAGGAAATTCAAGGCATCCACATCAGAAAGAAGGAAGTAAAACTATCTTTATTCAGAGATGACATGATCCTATGTATAGAAAATCCCAAAGAATACACAAGAAAACAACTAGTGCTAATGAATGAATTTGGCAAAGTTGCAGAGTATAAAACCAACTCACAAAAATCAGGGGTGTATGTGTGTGTGTGTGTGTGTGTGTGTGTGTGTGTACAACAAAAATGAACAATCCGAAAAAGGAAATTAAGAAGGCAGTTCCATTTACAATAGCATCTAAAAGAATATAAGATTCAGGAATAAATTTGACCACAGAAGTGAAAGACTTGTATACTGAAAAATATAAAACATGCAAAAAGAAATTAAAGACGATCTAAATAAATGGAAAGACATCTTGTGTTCATGGATAGAAAGACAGTGTTGTTAAGATGTCAATACTATTCAAAGCTATTCACAGATACAATGCAATCCCTATAAAAATTCTAACAGCCTTTTTTTTTTTCAGAAATGGAAAAGCCAATCCTCAAATTCATATGGAATTGTAAAGGACCCAGAATAGCTAAAACAATCTTGAAAAACAAGAACAAAGTTGGAGGACTCCCATTTCCTGATTTCAAAACCTAGTACAAAGCTGCAATAATCTAAACAGTGTAGTATTGGCATTAGGATAGATACATAGGCCAATAGACTAGGATTGAGAGTCAGGAAATAAACATATGTGGTCAGTTGATTTTTGACAAGTGTGCCAAGGCCATTCAACGGAGAAAGAAGAGCTTCCTCAACAGATGGTAATGGGACAACTGGATTTCCACACGCAGAAGAATGAAGTTGGACTCCTACCTCATACTATATACAAAAATTAACTCAAAATGGATCAGTGACACAGAACACACAAGCAACAAAAGAAAAAAATAGATAAATTTGACTTCATTAAAGTTGAAGTTTTGTGAATCAAAGGACACTATCAAGAAAGTAAAAAAAAATAACCCACAGAACGGGAGAAGTTATTTACAATGATATATCTGATAAGGGTTTAATATCAAGAATATATGAAGAACCCTTAGAACTCAGCAACAAAAAGACAACCCAATTAAAAAATATGCAAAGGACTTAAATAGACATTTCTCCAAAGAAGATGTACAAATTATCAAAAAGCACATAAAAGAGGCTCAACATTATCAGCCAATAGGAGAGTGCAAATAAACACCACAATGAGATACCGCTTCACACCTACTAGGATGGCTATAATAAATTACAAAAACAAAATAAGTATTGGTGAGGATGTGGAGAAATTTGAATCCTCATACATTGCTGGTGGGAATGTAAAGTGGTTTAGTGGCTGTGGAAACCAGTTTGGAGGTTCCTTAAAAAGCTAAACACAGAATAACCACATGACCCAGCAATTCAACTCCTAGGTATCTAGGTATATACCCAAAATAATTGAAAACAGGCATTCAAACAGATACTTGTACACACTGTAGAATTATTCACAGTAGCCAAAAGTTTGAAACAACCTGAGCACCATCAACAGATGAATGGATAAGTAAAATGTCATATATAAATACAATGAAATATTATTCAGCCATAAAAAAGAATGAAGTTATGATACATGCTACAACATGGATGGATGAACCTTAAAAACATTATGGTAAGTGAAATAAACCAGACACAAAAGGACAAATATTGCATGAGTCCACTTACATGAAATATCTAGAACAGGCAAATTCATAGAGACAAAAAGTAGAATAGAAGTTATCAGGGGCTGGGGGAAGGGAGAGTGGGGAGTTATTGCTTAATGAGTACAGGGTTTCTATTTGGGGTGATGAGAAAGTTTTGGAAATATATAGTAGTGATGGTTGCACAACTTTGCGAATGTAATTAATACGAATGAATTGTACATTTTAAAATTATTTTATGTTGCATACATTTTACCACAATAAAAGTGTACCCCCCCAATTTGGGCAATATTATTTAGGGAAGCTGAAGGAGCAGATAAGTATCAGAAAAATGAACCTGTATTTTAGGATCTTGGAATTCTTTAATGGGAAAATCTGAATAAATCACTCAGCCAAAAAAAAAAAAAAAAAACAAACCCATTAGTATATACCATTCAGATATCAAACGTTAGTTTCGGGCTCCTGCTTTGTTCTTCTTCCTAAGTCTGAGCATATCTACATTCTCTAGATTTTAAGTAATCTGGGTGTCAGCTTCAAAGACATGGGAGGCACTCTGGCCAGTTGTGATTGACGATCCATTACTTCATTGGTGGGACTTATTGGACAGGTCCCGTTGGTTCTTTGATTGCAAAATTAAACAGAAAACTGGGAAACTTCTGGACAGATTTCCAAGAAAGTTGCATTGTCTTTCCCATGAATTCAGTAATGTGAAAATTTTCTGTCTGAGCAAAGTGAACATGGAAATTGGTGTGACTTCCTTGAGAATACTATCCATCACCATTTACTGTTTTCCTTATTTTTTCCCAAGAGGGTCTATGAGAGAGAGTGTGATCAAGGGTTCCTTAGAACAGATTGTGATACAGGAAATCTGTTTATCTGGAATCTGGGAGTTGGAATAAAGGGTCTTTGGGGCCAACAAGACAGGCTGTAGGTGATGGTAGTATGTGGGCTCTGTAGGAGAGAGCTGGAGCAATGGAGTCAGACCCAGCTACTGGGTGTCTGAGCAGCAGGTCATTTGCTGGGGGAGGTAGGGTGATAAGAGCAAAGCTAATGTTGATCCTGAGTCAATCTTCTGTTACCTGTCTGAAATCCTTCTTAAGTGAAATGGATTTAAATAAACGAGTAATAAATAACTCATACTTCCTGCTTGGAGCTGAATATATACATAGCTGAACCTACAGGTGGAGGCAAGGAGACAGCCTGGGCTAAAGGAAAATGGTACAGGAAGAACCATAAGTGCTCTTATGTATGTGAAAACATATTGTCAGTGATGAAGCATTAATCAAACCTTAGTTATCTGGTTACTCACGGATGCAGAATTTAAGAGCTATTTCTCAGTAGAAGGATCTGGTCATCTTTGGAGTCCTGATGGTAAAACAAAGATGAAAATAACCTCATCTTTTAATATCTCGCTGCAACATAGTGAGAATTGGGGTCTTGAGAGGAAGAAACCAAGGTTTAAATGGTCATGTTTTTAATCTAGGAAAAAAAGAAAACCTCCCTGGTTTTAGTAACAAACTTTAGACTTCTAAAAATGTTTATCATCTGTAGTCTTAGGAAAAAAACCTTCTACAAAATAAAGATGTCCTGTACAGCATAACCCAAACTAGATTTGGAGTTGTCCTGGTAAAGAAGGATATTTATTTGGAGCAACTGTTACTTGCCTTAGTAGCCAAGAGCTAATATTGAGAGTTTACCATACGCTAGGAAATGTTCCAGGTACTTTAAATGTATCAAGTTGTTTAACACTCCTAACTTTTTCTTAGTTAGGTACTACTATCATGCCCACCCTAAAGATGAAGAAACTGAAGAAAGGAGAGACCAAGTAACTTGCCCAAGAGCCTGCAGCAAGTCAAGAGTTTAAACGCCAGCAGTCTGGCTCTAGAGTCCATACTCCTAACCACTGCATTATCCCCTTTTTCACAACTAAAAAGAAAGGCCTCTATTGATAGGGAGAAGTGGTGCCAAATCAGTACTTCCAAAGAGTGATCCAAAAGACATTGGTCACTCAATATGTTTCATGGCAAAAAAAAGGGTCCACTGGTGAAACACTGAACATTATATACCCCTCCTCCCATTGCAAACCCATAGTAAGTACTAGTATTAAAGGCTCTGTTAAGTTTTATCATAAATAAATCTTTTCATAATTTGTTTTCACCCAGCACAGGATCTTCATTTGTATAGTATCTATTACTGTATCTCAGAATAGGTACTGTATAAACTATATCTGAGAAAGGTTGCATTAAAATGCTTTAATAACTGGCCATGTTACAAAATAACTGTTGCTAACAGTTTGTTTTTGAGAACCGTATGTCGTTAGTTAGCAAGGCAAACCCATTATTTAGATTTAGTGAAACGGGCCTTAAAGTTAAAACCTTACACTGTTCCTTGATCAGGGAAATATTCTCCATATTAGATTTTTCTTTTTTCCAGGTTATAGGGATCTCTTTTTTATGTTTTTACTTTTATTTTGCTTTCCCCATATTCTTCTGGTCTTATGCTGGTCTACATTGGCTTTAGTCACTTTCTTATTTCAGGACTTTTTACTATTTATAGATTAGTTTTAGACTCTGATAATGGAATCTCTCAAAATTCACTTAAATGTGCAAGTCTTTATCAACTGATTTTCATGAAAATTTGTTCTTTTTAATACCGAAAATAAGAGAAATGACTTGTCTTTAAATATGTGTCTTGTGTCTGTGTCGCTGACACGCTGTCTTAATGAGAGGAGAGAGGTGGTTAGAGTCTCCCTTTTTGGCTACAGGAGTCATGTCTGAATTGGCTGTTGAATTGAAAATGGATTTCCCCAAATGGCCAGAAACATAAGTACTGTGAAATATTCCATTCTTCTGTCCTGCCCCTACCTCCCACCTTCACCCCCTACCCCCTAATATCGCTCTGTCCAATTTGTCAGGATATAGTCTTCAAACCACTTTATTCTGCATTTACAGTCTTTATATTGCTTTCTGTATGACTGATATTACTATTAGGTAACACATGATAGTTTCCTTTTTATTATGTGGTAATATTCTCTCTCCACTAATGTTCTGATAGCTTAGAACATTTTTCTAATTATTTTGAGCTTGAACACTTCTCGTAACTAAGTTACTAGCTCTTGTTTCTTTCTATATCCTTTGCCCATTTATATATATTTTTCCATGTTCATTTATAAAACCTTATTTTTTTAATCCATTAAAGACAGGCTGTGTTTGAATCTTTGTTCCACAATTCACTAACTGTGTGTCTTGGGCAGCTTATTTAAACTTTCGGTATCTCTGGCTGCTTATCTATGAAGTGAGGTTAATAACATCTACTTTCCAGGGTTCTTACAAACATTAAAGGAGTTAACATATGTAAAGTAAAGTGTCTGGCTGTGGCAGATACAGCGTATGGGTTCACCATCCATTTCATTTTCCTTGTCATGGAGCTAAACTATATTTCTCAGCTCCCCAACATCTAGGTAAAGTCATATGACTAAGTCTCACCAATGGAATGTAAAGGGAAGTGATATGTCACTTTACAGGCTGAAGTAGGAAGGAGTCCTCTCTGTTTCACCATTACTGCTATAAGTGAGAGACTCTGAGATGGCATAGTTGCAGAATGGAAGGAAACTATTTTCTTGAATCATCAGTTAGAGGAAAGCCACAAAGAAGAGCCACTGGATCCATATCAAACTCTCTTGATATCTAGCAGATATTTTTTTATTAAGAACTGGGATTTGGGGGTTTACTGATTGTAGCAGCTAGAGTTATTTACCTGTCCTCACATTTGCACATGGTAGACAAGGAATAGAAGCTATGACCAGTATTATTGTTGTTCACCATCAAAAGTAATGGCCAGTGTTAGCTTTAGACTTTAATGATACTTAATATTCATTGGCCGGATGGACTAAAACAATTTCCTTCTGACTCTGAAAACTTCTCTCTGTACCCTACTTAAAAAATTGTATATTCTCAGGATGATGTTTTCACAAGAAGTATGAAGAAGTATAATATTTTATATTTAAGTTTTATTTCTTTAAGGTCTCCACTTAACCTGAACTCCTTAATGCCACTGTCCCTTATTCATCTGAATAACTGATTTCACGAAAAGGAAATTAATACAATATGTTGGTGGAAGGTACTGATTAGTAAAGTTTGGTCTATAGCTGTAAATCTGTTTGGACATAATTTTGGGTATTTATAGACCAACAAACAAGTGCCAGGGACATGTGATCCTTGTTGAAGTAATTTATTCACAGACAATGAATAGGTATAAAATGTCTGAAGTACCACTAGGTAGAACAATTTAACCTCATTAACACCCCCAGCCCTCGTATAGTCCATGTATATATTTCTGAGAATGAGAAACAATTTCAAAATGTTCTGATATGAACTATTTTATTATTATTTTCAAAAATTTTACTTTAGGAATCCATTCAGTGTCCAGCATTTTGTGAATCTGACAGTACCCAGCTGAGGTGAATGGAAGGGGGCAGAGGGCAAAGGAAAATGCTGGAATGGTTCATCTTGGTTGAATTAATTGTGTTTTTTCACAGTGAGCTCTGGGGGATTCTCCTACTTTTCCTTTCAACCTCCTGTCCCTTCCTTTCTCATCTGTTCTTCCTGTTCCTCTTTCCCAGATTTTTCACAAAGGAAAAATGGCCCAAAGGGCTCTGCTGTATAATTAGGTGTCAGAAGGCTGAAATCTTTATTGTTCCTTTCCCTGAATTTCTTCAAGGGCGGTCATGACTAATTAACTGTGAACATGGGAGTAAGGAGGACATCTTGTCAGAAATGAGCCATATTTGGGGTCGATGACTTTCATACACACAAAAAAAGGCATGCCAACTTTAATTTAAGATACTAAGCACAAGTAGCAAGCACAATTAGTAAATGAGTAATTGTATTTCCATATTAATATCTCATTTGGCCCTCATTGCAGCCTTCTCCGTGAAATGGTTTAAAAATAAATCTTTCTTTTATTGAAGAAAATACAAGTTCAGAGATGTTGTAAAATGGTAAGAGCCAATAGAGCCAGTATGTGCTGCTAAAACCTGTCTCCTGACTCTGCTATGCTAATATTCAGATGGACCAAAAATAATGGAGAACCTACTGTGGCCAAGTGCCACTTTAACTTCTGTGAGACCTTTGCCAAGCTACTTAATCTTTCTGTACCTTAGTTTCCTCATCTTTAAAGCAGGGATAATAATACTAACTTTACGGGGTTGCTGGAGGATTAAATGAATTAATCTCAATAGATTCCTGAGAATGGTGTCTGGCATATAGCATATATTCAGTAAGCGTAAGCTACTATAATATAATGTGGCAATTATTAGTAGTATTTCTAATTAGTAAGTGGAAGAATTTGGTTTTTAAAACAAGATCTTTTAACTCCACACTAAATGCTCTTTTAATCATAGCACAATTGTCTCAGATTACTTCACTATTCCCCAAAAGTCATTTAGGTGTCATATGGCATCACAGAAACACACAATTGAATAAAATTAATATTATATATTATATCAATATAGTTAATTTAGCACTAAAATGCTAAGCAGCTACTTAAAAATTATAAGTATACACTAAAGTACATGGTAGTTTTCCTCACCTTTAAAAAACTTATATATTGTAGTAAAATTCACCCTCAAGTGTATAGTTTTGAGTTTTGACAAATGCATACAGTTGTATAACTACTGTATAGAACAGTTCTTAGAGTTTACTTTTGAGTAGAATCTTATATGAATATTCTAGAAGGAATTTTTCTAACTTTAGAAGCCAACGTAAGCACATCTCCTTGATTCAGGGACATAAAAAATACTTGACACTTGGATAATAATTCTCATTCATTTATTAATTGACTCAA
This sequence comes from Eschrichtius robustus, assembly GCF_028021215.1. Taxonomy (NCBI): domain Eukaryota; kingdom Metazoa; phylum Chordata; class Mammalia; order Artiodactyla; family Eschrichtiidae; genus Eschrichtius; species Eschrichtius robustus. The sequence continues at coordinate 60,845,385 of NC_090829.1, read as the reverse complement.
GAAGTATTTACCGAGTTTTTTCTACATGTATAGCATTGAGTTATTATTTATAAAGATGAAGAAGAAGTGTCCCCAGGTTTACTGCCTTCAAAAGAAGAGAATGTAATAGTTTTGTTTTACACTTCTACCTAATAGATAAATCAGGAGAGGGAAATAATAGGCCTTTTCGTAAATTCACTTTAAAAAGAGTGCATGAAAAGAAGGATGACAAAGTGTCAATTCTTCTCTAATTAGCATGTATTAAAACAATAATATCCTCTCTCCCTATAAGACCTACAACTCAGTTTAATTTCTTGAATATTTGTTGTAGACAGCACATCACTGGGTAGACACAGTCTTTGTCCTCAAGCAGTTTGTAGCATTGTAGAGCAGATAATTGTAATACAAGGCAGAAAATGATCAAAGGCACAAAATGGTATGTATTCAGAAAGAGGTGGGGACTGTTGAGGTGGGAGAATCAATAAAGACTTTATAAAAGACGTAGTGTTCAGACAGGGTCTTGAAAAGGTGAAAAAGCTATTGATGGAGGGAGGAGAAAAGTTTAGTATTCTGTAAAGCTGCTGCACTGTCCAACTAGCTGCACTAGCTACATGTGGTTATTAATTCCAATTAAAATTAAATAAAAATTAAAATACGCCTCCTCAGTCCGACTAGTAACATTTCGAATGTTTAATAGCCACATGTGCCTAGTGGCTACCCATATTGAACAGGATAGAGTAGAACATTTCAGAAATGTTCTATTGGATAGTGTTTCTATAGAAGGAACGGCAATGAAAGATCAGGAGGTGGGAACAATGAATTACCCAAATCTCTGTTCAAGCCCTTGAACAAAATACCAGAAATAATGGTATATCCATGTATTTCCTCCCCAAATATAAATTGGAAATACATGCCTATGTAAAGATCAATGACTCAATTTTTTCACTGGCTGGTCTGGTTCAATAGTCATGCTGAGTTCATACTATAAATCAATAACGAAGACATAAAACCTAACAGGCCTATCTAATTGCTCCATCCATCTGAGCATGCAGATCACAGTGGCTGAAAGCCAGGCCCTAGGGCCCAGCCAAGTGTGGTGCTGCTGTTTCTTCTGGCAGGGACCTGTTAGCTGACTGGGTCCAAACCGAATGGCTTGGGCCTGTCACAGTTGCAATTCCCTAAGAACATGCTCACTATTAAATCACTGGCTTCTTTAGAACTAGTGGCAGTATCCATTGCAAAACCTAAAGGTAGGTAGAGGTTTGAGGGAAACTATGACTCAGAGAAACAAGTCCTGGTGTACGAATATGGATGAATTGAGCCATGTGTGACGTTAGTCACTGATAAATTTGTGAAGTTGCAGGCTTCAGCCTTTTGATAAGAGTTGCTGTCCACACTGTCAGAAGGGTAGTTCAGCCAAGCCAGCCAGGTCATCATTTGTCTGGGGTCCAAATGGACAGAGGTGTGTAGGGATAGGAAACCATGTATCAAGGCTTTCCAAATCTGAGAGTCTAAAATGTGTGCCTTCATTAGTTTTAAAAAAGCCTAGAAAATCAATCATCTGGGGAAATCAAAGGCAGCCGTGAATATACTGAATCCATACTTTTTGGTTACGTGGTTCCTCTTAATTTTAGATCCAATCATTGCTTACACCTTGACTTTGATTCCTTTAAAATATTATTCAATACTAATTGGCTTTATTTTTTCATTTATTTTTGGTTGCGTTGGGTCTTTATTACTGCGCATGGGCTTTCTCTAGTTGTGGCGAGCGGGAGCTACTCTTCGTTGCGGTGCACGGGCTTCTCATTGTGGTGGCTTCTCTTGTTGCAGAGCACGGGCTCTAGGCACACGGGCTTCAGTAGTTGCGGCTCACGGGCTCTAGAGCACAGGCTCAGTAGTTGTGGAGCACAGGCATAGTTGCTCCACAGAATGTGGGATCTTCCTGGACCAGGGCTCGAACCCGTGTGCCCTGCATTGGCAGGCGGATTCGTAACCACTGCGCCACCAGGGAAGCCCAATACTAATTGACTTTTAATGTGTATACTTGGGGGGGTTGGATTTTTTTGGACACCATCATTAGGCATTTTATACATGCTCATTGGACAGTAGATCATTGTCTTCTCTTAAAAGGGCTTAAGAGTACCAGAAAAAGGCAAGGGGAAAAAACAGTGAGATACTAATTTTAAATAATTACTTTTCAAAAGTAAGAGGTACTATATGCATACTATATATCCTATAAATACATATGCGCTTACTATGTTTTTTCTTATGAGGGAAGCTTATAGAACCATATTCTTCCCACCCAAAGACTGACATTTGGAGGAGTGTCAGTGTCATCTAAGTGTCTTTATAGTTCCATAATCTTATGCACAAACAAAGCAACTATTATGCCATGAAAAGTATTTTTGTAACCCTATTTACATATAAACACCTGTTTTCAATGTACTGTTAACTAATAGAGTGTCAAGGGCAAATATGAAAGTAAGTTCTGCATACCAAGAAAACCTAAATAAATATAGATATTAATATTTTTCAGTTTATTAGATTCTTTTGAAAATGCTTATGATGATACCTGAATTTCAGTTATTAGATGCTTCTTGAGTTCACATTTATTTGGGACTGTTCCCGCAATGAACTCAGCATTTTCAAAGAATTGGAGGAGAGACTTTTTTTCCTTTTCTGAACAGTCAAGTGAGGGAAAAAGTGATTAATTTTAATTTTCTTTATTTTTAGAAGGCTTCTGTGTTTCATAGGTAGGGAAATCATACTGATGACTCAACCTCCCAGAGTGTTATTTTGCTGGTTCATGCTACCTCAGTAGAAAATACCAAGTCTAGTGTTTTTCCCCTGCATAATAAAAATCTATTACATTTATTGGGGACTCTACCAGCTGTAGGAACTCATTTATTTCAGGATAGTGTAGCTCCTGAAATACTATTGATGACATTTACCTTCAACTGGATTGCAAGATCAGAATGCATACAAGTCATTTGGTTCCCAGTTTCATAATTTTGGCATCCGTACATTATTTAGACAAGCTTAGGATGCCTTGCTTGGCTATGATAGACATTTTAGAATATCTCTGACTCATGAATATAAATAGTTGTGCAAAAATAAATTTTATAAAACCAGAGCTGGTAACAAAAAATCACCTAGATATCAACAACTCTGAAAGAATCTCGTGTCACATTCCTTAGAATGTCAGATTAAACTAACATGTGCCAGTCAATATTGCTACACTGCGACCCTTGATGCCTCCTAAGCAAAACTATTAAGTCCAACATTCTCTCCTGTAAGCACTTATCTGTAAGGATGGCTAACATGTCCTCTGAAGCAGATATTGAAACTGATTGGACAATAGGTAGATACCAGACAGAGGCCTGGGGGCCGACCTCTAGAAATAGGGGGAGAAAATCTTAATCTGCAACACAATGCCGTTCTCTTGAAACCCTATCATTTTCACTTCCCATGTGTCTGCTGCCTGACTGTGAATGGATTTGAAAAGGAATGGTTAGTGCTGAAAATTGGATCAGAGCTAACATTCTCTCATTTTTATCAGCAGCTGCCAAAGGTCATCTGACATAATAGCTGATGAATTCAAGCCCAGTGGATTTCATTTGCAATTTTCAATTTACTGAGGCCTCCAAACCCCACGGTGATAAAAGCTTCCCCTATCGTGGCCTGTCACAAACATCAAGAAACTGCACAAACCCACAAGAAAGAAAAAAAAGAAAGCCGTGCATCCTCACAGGTACAGATAAGGAGAACAGGAAGGAATGGTATCATGCAGGAAGGTACAGAGCAGCTTGTGTGGCTAGTTCTCTAAATGCCAGTTGAAAGGAAAAGACTATGAAGAACAATCAAATAACTTCCACAGAATAACATCATGTTTCTTTGGGGCTTTTGTGTGAAAATTGCCTTCTAATCTCTTACTTGACATGCCCTCAAACAAAAATGTGAGTGTAAATATGCGAATAAATAAATGAATAAATAATTCTTGCTTATTTAGTCCCTGGAGAGAAAGCATGCTCTGTGTGTTGTATTTACCATAGTTTTGATTTACAAAATGCAGGCTTGTAAAGAATCTTTTATCATGGAAGTGTCGGTCAGCACTAAGAAATCATTTGTTTTGTTACAGAGAACTGGTAGATCCTTTGATTGATTTGCAAGGGCAGTCAAAGGACTGACATAGCAACTACTTGTAAATGGATCTAGACAGTGCACATCGAAGATGTATTAGCAAGAGGAAGAAAGCCATTTTTACCCCCTGTCAAGCTATTTACAGTGAACTTAGGCAGGATCATGGAAGTAATCCTGCTCCGAGCAATTGTTCAAATTGAGGAGACCGTATCGTGTTCCTTAAAGAATGGCAAGTTTGAAAGCCAAGCAGTCCATCTTCATCCTATCCTACTCAACTCACACCACAGCCGATAAAAAGAGAAAGCAGAGAGTGGACCACTATTTGGGATGTAACTGCTGGGAGAATTTAATTTCAGACGTGGATGTCTGGATCCCATTTCTATCAAACAGATTCAGAAAGCCTTATGAAATTGGTCTAATGAGGCAAGAGGACTTGGCAGTGGGCATCTACCAACCTGCCTCATGACAGGATTTCTCATGACAGTTGACAAGAAACCCAAGCATGACACCAACAGGACCAGGATATTCGTGTGTTGATAACTGTGAAACAATCAGAGTTTGGAAAGAAAATAATTCCTGATTGAACTGATGTGATTGTGAAAGATTGCCTCTTACAGAATCATTATTTATATTGTCACAGCAAAAAAAAAAAAAAAAAAAAGGGCTATTCATCATAATTGAATCCTTAATTCTTTGAAATTGAGCTATTTCTTAAGATTTTCTGTTAGCAAAAAATTTAATGACCTTTTAATTCTTGAAACTCTCAAAATAGAAGAAATGGTTTCCTCAGTGGCTAAAGATGGCAGGAATTAACATTTTGAAATAAGGGATATAAAATTTTATTCTTAAGCTGCAGAAAATATGGAAGGTAACCATATTTTAGCATCTTAGTATTTCTCTCCCACACAAAATTGTCAGGATGCCACTTTTCAAAGGTTACTTCCCCCCTGTCCCTTTTTTTAGTTTTTATAGGTTCAAAAAGAACTCTCTATAATTTGCAGTTTCTATGGTTTCTCTTTGGATTGTTAGCATAATACGGAGACCCTGGTGGTGGCAAAAGATTACTTAATAGGGTCTTAATCAGTCCTCTAAAAAATACATATAACTAATTTGGTGAGGGTTTTTCATTATCTTTGCTCTTCTATGACAGTGATATAAGGCAAGCTGTACTAGTTGGTCTGTCGTTACATAGCAGAAAGGTTAATCTCTTTTATGTTCCTTCTATTAGAAAAGCAGATCTTGAATCTTCAGGGCAGAGTCCTAAATTGCTCTTGTAGACTGGTTCAGAGAGACTGTTCCTTCTTATGCCCTGTGGCTAATTACATTGAGTCAGGCCAGAGCATTCACTGTAGTTTGAATGGTACAATAGAGCATTTCCCATTTCATTAATTGATTCTTTCATTCCTTCATCTAACATCTATTTAGCACCTATTAAGTGCAGTATACTATGAAAACTATGAATAAGACTTTCCCTACTTTAAAGCAGTTTACAGAAGAGTGGAATAAAAAAATGTTGTAAATCTATTTTCTCCACCCCCCCCCCCATCCCCACTCCATTGAGTTTATGTCATATAGCTATAAAACTTTAAAATAATGAAAAGTTTATCCTGAGAATTTGGGCAATGGAATGATACTGTTGACATCTGGACATTTTATTTTAGGTGGAAGCTGTGTTTCCCTTTTTTTTGGTTTTGCTTTGTTTTTTGATAATATACATATCACCATAACATTTTTCCCCAAGTCTATATACAATCTATACTTATTTACTAGATACTTTTCTTTGACTGAACTCAGCTTTTTTAAATTAAATTCAATTAGGAAGAAGTCATTGTCTATACTATCACAAATGGAAAGCCAGTATCATGAACCATGAGTAAAATATAATAATAAATATAAATGTAAAACTATTATTGTATTAGTCTGTGTACCACCTACATAATTTCACATTTCACTAGTGGTATGAGTTCCACCCTTTGGAAAATACTGGTTTGGTGCATGGTGCTGACAAAGACCAGCGTTGCAGGTTTGACCTCCATGAGAACGGAAGCTCCATGAGAACAGATATTTTGATTTGTTTCTTGCTGACCACAAGTTCCTAGAACAATACCTAGCACATATTAGATAATAAAAATACTTGTTAAATAAATGAACAAGTGTCAGTTAACTTCTCAAAGATCAACCTGTATTTCCCATATAGTCATAATCATCATACTTTATCAGGATTACTTGACTAATATCTCTCTTAATCACTAGACTGGTAAAAGACTTTGTCTTTTTTGTTCATCACTGTTATAATCTTCAGTGCCTAGAAAAATGTATGGCACATAGTAGGTGCTCAAAAACTTCATTGAATGAAGGGATAATGGCATTCCAAGGTCATACAGCTTTTTCTATAATCTCACTGATCATTTTTATAGAGCAGTTGAGTTGGCTTAAAGGTGTTTAGTGCCTGGCATGTTAAAAAAATCTCTGTTGAGTAAATGAATAAATGAACATTTTTGTGACACCAGAGAAAGGGTCAACTCCATATATGAAAGATAGAACTTTAAAGGGGAATAAATAATCCTTCCTTAATGCTTAAATGTAGTGCCAATTTTCAACTCTTGAATAAGTCACCCCTGGCAAGCCTTTCTTACTATTTTACAAATTAAGATTACACTGGAATTTATGCACTTATAAAAAAACTGACAAATATTGAGGCCAGCAAATTACATAAAATGGTACCAGCCAGTGACCCGATGGTATATTTTCATTTAGATTGCTTTTATGAATTCCTTGATTCACTTAAGAATCAAACATCCTGTCTAGACAAGTAGTATTTACAAAATCTAAGTTTTCAATAATGAGAACATCCATAAGAAGAAATAGTGAAGAATTAGCTGCATTTCTCTGGTCCCACCCCCAAAGTGTACTGTCAGTCATTGCCCCAAACATACGCTTTTGTAGGTTTTGAATGCTTTGAACTGGAAAACGACTATTTTAGTGGATAATTAAAGGGTGTTACAACTGATTGAGCTTGTATAAAATTAGGAAAATTGGTGGGATTGGAATGGACATGTAGGTCACACCACGTTTCTTTTGTAATATTTTCTGCTATAAATGATGCTTCAGTTGAAAATCAAGCCTTGAACTAAGGTGTCACAAATGGGTTGATAAGGTATGGCTGTAAAATCAAACACTGGGGGAATTGTGTTTATCATTTGAGAAATCATACTCAGCTTAAACAAAGGGATGATTTCTTTAATAGCATAATTTTGTCTCATAAATTTACAGCTTGAATTATGTATGTTATAACCACGGTTTATTTTAGCAAATCAGCACTTATCTAATCTGTGCTGCATGGAATAGGGTTCAGTAAGATATCAATGAGTATCACATAGAAGAAAAATCTGGGGCCAGGAAAGTTTGCGTTAAACAGATTTAAAAAAAAATGTTCCAGGACTTTGCTGGTGGCGCGGTGGTTAAGAATCCACCTGCCAATGCAGGGGACACAGGTTAGATCCCTGGTCAGGGAAGATCCCACATGTCGCGGAGCAGCCAAGCCTGTGCGCCACAAGTACTGAGCCTGTGCCCTAGAGCCCGCGAGCCACAACTACTGAAGCCCGTGCACTGTAGAGCCCACGCGCCCTAGGGCCCACGCACCACAACTACTAAAACCTGCGCACTCTAGGGCCCACGTGCCACAACTACTGAGCCCACGTGGTGCAACTACTGAAGCCCGCGTGCCTAGAGCCTGTGCTCTGCCAAAAGAGAAGCCACCTCAATGAGAAGCCCACACACCGCAACGAAGAGTAAGCCCCGCTCGCCACAACTAGAGAAAGCCCACGGGCAGCAACAAAGACCCAATGCAGACAAAAAAGAAAAAAATGTTCCCCTGACCTTCAGTATATGCCAGTATATATTGTAACCAGTCAATAGTCAACTTATTTAAGCAGGAAGATTTTTTTTTCACAGAATACCTATTAGAACCATCCAGAACACAGATTGGGAAACTCTCAGATCACAATCATCCCTATAGGAATGGCCTTCTTGAAACAATAATGCTCATGACTACTTATAAAATATCTTCTGTGACAGATAATGGAGACTCTACCCATTCTCTCTTATAAAAAGTATCTTATTATAAAATATGACAAACATATAGAAAATAAAGAATAATATTATAAAACCATGGGTATACACTAGTCATTTCCCATTTTTGTAAGATCTTTGAAGGTGTAATAAAATATTACTGAAATAATTAAATTCCCCTGTATGCCTCTTTCCCATCCTATTCTATTCTCACTTTTCCCAAAGGTAGCCAACATCCTGAACTTGATACATTCCTACATATACATCACTAGATACGTTTGTATGGCTTTGTATATTTTAAAAGTTATTATAAATTTTAAAATACTGTATAATACTTCTGCAATTTTTCACTAAAATTATATTCTAAGATATGTCAGCATTGCTGCATGTAGGACCAAATTATTTTAACTCTATATTGAACTGTTTTATAAGTATATCATATTTTATTTATCTATTCCACTAATGTTGAAAGTTTGTTTTCAGTTCTTTGATAATACAATGTGGGAATGAGCAGTTTTAAACCTCTCTCCTTGGTTCGGATGTGCTCTTCCTCTTTCTTGCTATGGTGCTGCTCAGTGGGTACTCTTGCATACCCAGTGGAGTTCACAGCCGGTGAATTTCAGACACCCTTCCCCCTGACATGAAGGTGACTTCCAGCAAGTACAGCAGCTGTCCCAGTGGCCAGGTTCCTGCTGAGTTCCCAGGCACCCTGGCCAGCTTCTCGCAAAGTTCAGTGGCATCCGTCATAGGAAGATTTCTTGCAAGGTTCATGAGCACCCCACCCCCCAAGCTCATGGGTAGCCTAGGCTTGCTGTCCCTTACCAGAATTAAAGCCCAGATTTGAATAAATTTCATTTCCTAATTGGATTAAGATGATCTGAGATTGGTAGTGGCCCCAGCCTATGTTTCTACCAGAAACCAATGTAAATCCTCTTTAGAGAAAAATACTATAATCCAAAGCCTCAAAATATCTTTAAAATAATAAAATGAAAGAAAAAGAAAAGAAAAAGCAGATACTTGAAACAAATACACAGGAGATATAATGGAATTATCAGACATAGGCTTAAAAATAACTATATTTCATATGTCCAAGGAACTAAAAGACAAGACAGAGAACTTCAACAGGGAACTGAAAGTTATAAAAAAGAATGAAATAAAAATTCTAGAAATGAAAAATATAATAACTGGATTTAACAGCCAGTTAGGCACAGTTTAAGAAAGAATTTATGAAGTGGAACACAGTTCAGGAAAAAACATGAGACAAGCATAGAGAGACAAAACAACGAAAATACAGAAAAAAATATAAGAGGCGTATCAGATATATTTGTAGACAAGAGAGTAGAGAGAAGCACTATTTGAAGAGATAATGGCTGAGAACTTCCCAAACTGCTAAAAGATATGAAACCACATTTTAAAATATTTTAAATAAAAACTTTTTATTGAGGTATATTGACTTACAATTAGTTTCAGGTATACAATATAGTGATTCAAAATTTTTATAGATTATAGTCCATTTAAAGTAATTATAAAATATCGGCTATATTCCCTGTGCTATACATTATATCCTTGTAGCTTATTTATTTTATTTTATTTTTTTCACAACTTTATTGGAGTATAATTGCTTTACAATGTTGTGTTAGTTTCTGCTGTACAACAAAGTGAATCAGCTATATGTATACATATATTCCCATATCTCCTCCCTCTTGAGCTCTCTCCCACCCTCCCTATCCACACCCCTCTAGGTCGTCACAAAGCATCGAGTTGATCTCCCTGTGCTATATAGCAGCTTCCCACTAGCCATCCATTTTACATTTGGTAGTGTAAATATGTCATTGCTACTCTCTCACTTCGTCCCAGCTTCCCCTTCCCCCAACAGTGTCCTCAAGTCCTTTCTCTACATCTGCATCTTTATTTCCTGCCCTGCCACTAGGTTCATCAGTACCATTTTTTTAGATTCCATGTATATACGTTAGCATACGGTATTTGTTTTTCTCCTTCTGACTTCACTCTGTAGACAGACTCTTATGTCCATCCACCTCACTACAAATAACTCAATTCCATTCCTTTTTATGCTGAGTAATATTCCATTGTATATATGTGCCACATCTTCTTTATCCATTCATCTGTCGATGGACATTTAGGTTGCTTCCATGTCCTGGCTATTGTAAATAGTGCTGCAGTGAACATTGTGGTACATGACTCTTTTTGAATTATGGTTTTCTCAGGGTATATACCCAGTAGTGGGATTGCTGGGTCGTATGGTAGTTCTATTTTTAGTTTTTTTAAGGAACCTCCATACTGTTCTCCATAGTGGCTGTGTCAATTTACATTCCCACCAACAATGCAAGAGGGTTCCCTTTTATCCACGCCCTCTCCAGCATTTACTGTTTCTAGATTTTTTGATGATGGCCATTCTGACCAGTGTGAGGTGATACCTCATTGTGGTTTTGATTTGCATTTCTCTAATGATTAGTGATATTGAGCAGCTTTTCATGTGTTTGTTGGCAATCTGTATGTCTTCTTTGGAGAAATATCTATTTAGGTCTTCCTCCCATTATTGGATTGGGTTTTTTTTTGTTTTTTTTTTAATATTGAGCTGCATGAGCTGCTTGTATATTTTGGAGATAATTCTTTGTCAGTTGCTTCGCTTGCAAATATTTTCTGAGGGTTGTTTTTTCGTCTTGTTTATGGTCACCTTTGCTATGCAAAGGTTTTAAGTTTCATTAGATCCCACTTGTTTATTTTTGGTTTTATTTCCATTACTCTAGGAGGTGGGTCAAAAAGGATCTTGCTGTGATTTATGTCATAGACTGTTCTGCCTATGTTTTCCTCTAAGAGTTTTATAGTGTCTGGCCTTACATTTATGTCTTTAATCCATTTTGAGTTTATTTTTGTGTATGGTGTTAGGAAGCATTCTAATTTCATTTTTTTACACGTAGCTGTCCAGTTCTCCCAGCACCACTTATCGAAGAGGCTGTATTTTCTCCATTGTACATTTTTGCCTCCTTTTTCAAAGATAAGGTGACCATATGTGCATGGGTTTATCTCTGGACTTTCTATCCTGTTCCATTGATCTATATTTCTGTTTTTTGTGCCAGTACCTTACTGTCTTGATTATTGTAGCTTTGCAGTATAGTCTGAAGTCAGGGAGCCTTATTCCTCCAGCTCTGTTTTTCTTTCTCAAGATTGCTTTGGCTATTCGGGGTCTTTCTTGTTTCCATACAAATTGTAAAATTTCTTGTTCTAGTTCTGTGAAAAATGCCATTGGTAGTTTGATAGGGATTGCATTGAATCTGTAGATTGCTTTGGGTAGTATAGTCATTTTCACAATGTTGAGTCTTCCGATCCAAGAACATGGTATATCTCTCCATCTGTTTGTATTGTCTTTGATTTCTTTCATCAGTGTCTTATAGTTTTCTGCATACAGGTCTTTTGCCTCCTTAGGTAGGTTTATTCCTAGGTATTTTATTCTCTTTGTTGCAGTGGTAAATGGGAGTGTTTCCTTAATTCCTCTTTCTGATTTTTCATCGGTAGTGCATAGGAATGCAAGAGATTTCTGTGCATTAATTTTGTATCCTGCTACTTTACCAAATCATTGATTAGCTCTAGTAGTTTTCTGTTGGCATTTTTAGGATTTTCTCTGTATAGTATCATGTCATCTGTAAACAGTGATGGTTTTACTTCTACTTTTCCAATTTGGATTCCTTTTATTTCTTTTTCTTCTCTGATTTCTGTGGCTAAAACTTCCAGAACTATGTTGAATACTAGTGGTGAGAGTGGGCACCCTTGTCTTGTTCCTGATCTTAGAGGAAATGCTGGTATCCCAATCTACTACTAAGGAAACGAAGGATCAAATAGCATTTAATAGGTCATAGAAATTTGAAATTCTAGTATAGGGGTTAGAACACAGTTTTTTCTAGATTCTTGCCCAAAGCCCCTTCCAGAAAAGGATGTTAAAAACTAATACATATGTGCATCACTCAGGGCATGTAGGTACATAATAAATGTTATTTGAAATTTAAGGTATGTGCAAATATGAAAAGAAAGATATACACAAATGATTATTACAAAATGTAAACTTTTGAATGCACTCTTTTCTCAACTTAGAATGCCTCTCCTTCCTTTATTCCCTGGCAAACTCACAGCTGTCCTTCAAAACTCCACTATAGCACTTTCTCCTCTGAGCAATTATCCTTTCCACATAAACACAGTTCAACACTGAGTTCACTTGCAGAAGTAATATTGTGTAGAGATTAGGAATAAGTGCTCTAGAGTCAGACTCAGGGTTGGCATCCTAGTTCTGACACTTAAGAGTTGTATAACTTTGGACAGGTTACTTAGCCTCTTGGAGCCTCTATTTCCTGCCTGTAAAATAAGGATGATAATAGTATCTTATCTATCTTACAGCATTGTTGCAAAAATTAACTAAGTTAATATATGTAAAGTGCTAGAAGAGTACCTGGTATACAGTAGGTATTATATAAGTGATAACTGGGATTAATATTATTCAAAAATATTTATTGTGTACCTACAAGATGCCAGGGACTGTGCTAAGCTTTTTTGATAGGCAGAAGTGAAATGAATAGTTTCTTGCCTTGTAGTGAGGGAAACAGACAATAAATAAGTAAATAAAGACAATTTACAATTTTAAAATTTGTATAAAAGACACAAACACAGGGATATAATAGAGAGTAGTAGTAGTAGTCATCATTGTCGTCTACTTAAAGTAGAATGGTCAAGGAAGTGATGTTTAAGTGATCAAAGGGCGGGTATAAGTCTCCATTGCTAGTAATGAATAATGAGAAGAGCCATGAGGGCATCTGGGAGAAGAATGCTCCAGGCATGTGTAACAGACAGTATGAAGATGCCAAAATTAGAACAAGTTTGTGTGTCTGAGGACAGAAATGGGAGCAGTGTGGGTGGGAAATACTGGAGGGGATGAGAGAGGTAGCAGTTAAAGTTGGTGAGGGGAACAGGGGTTGGATCATGCAGACTTCATAGGCCATGGAAAGAAGTTTTGACTTTATGTGTAGCTAGAAACCACTGCAGTAAGTTACAAGCAGTAGAGGGATATGATTCAATTAATGCTTTAGAAAGCTCATCCTGACTTCTCTTTGGAGAATGGATTGCAGGTAGGCAAGACTGGAAGCAGAGAGACTCATAAGGAGACTGATAGGACAAGAGATGATGGTAGTAGTAGAAAAGGAGCAAAGTGAATGGATTTGGGATATGTTTTGGAATAGGGGTTTACGGGCTTGCTGATAGACTGGATGTGGAGGCTATGGGGAAAAAAGGCCTCCAAGATGACCACCACAGTTTTTGGCTTAAGCAGTTGGGTGAATGGTGGGGCCATTTACTGAGATGGGGACTGATCACTCCTTTGGGACACTGGTGGTATATTTAGTATATGATTCTCTTCTTGAATTTTTCACACTGATTCACAATGAATTATTATATAGCCTCATTATTTCCCATTTATATTATTAGTTTCTTGAGGACATGAAATATATTCCTGTGTATGTGTAGATGTATTTCTAGTATCTGGTAGAGTATCTCATACGTGGTGTGTGATCAATAAATTCTGGTTAAATTGAAAGGAAAGAGCCTGAGAGGAGTAGAAATAAGGAAGTTCAGAGTTGGCAGAAATTATTTGTAACAGTGGAAAGGATCAAATGGCACTTGAGATGAGACCTTGAAGCATAGTTGAGTGTAGATATCCAACAGTGAGGAAGAAGTAGAGAAAACAATGTGTGCAAAAAGCAGGAAACAGGGAAAGCCAGAGTGTGTCCAGTGTATAATCCTGTTTGGCTGAAGCATAGGGGCTGTGAAAGAGAACACTGGGAGGTGAAGTTATGGAGGAGATTGAATCCAGTTCAGGGAACACTTCCAAAGCCAGGCTAAGAAATCTGAGCTTCTTCTCACAGACACTGGGAGTGGGTGGGACATGGATGGTTTCTGAGGACGGAGTGTTGAAAACTGTCAGAGTTGTGCATTTGGACATTAAATCCGGCATAGCATGCAAGAGGACTCCCACCTTCTCTGGTTGCAGTATCTCTCTCTAAAAGTAGCTCCTGTGGTCATTATGATGGCCATGACTTTCTTACCTCTCATCTGCATTATTTTATCTTTCATTGGGTTGACTACAACCATTTTCACTAAGGGCTTTAGTTTGATTATCACACCATATCATACTATATGTTTCTGTGCTTCTTTCTTACGCCATTGTTTTTGCACACATCTCTCAAGATTTGCCTTTCTCTCTCTTCCCTTACCTCCCCGCTCACTTCCACAAGACAGGTCTCATGCTTCTTACCTGAGTCACATGGCCAAGGGGAGGGTGACCAGTTCAGGTTCTGCTGAGCACTGTGCCACACACTGGCCACCCCTCATCTGATCATCGCATTGCCCAGGACACTCTGAAAGTCACATCGCAGTCATTTCATAATCTCAGTTCAGCTCTTTGGAAAGCCATTCTTTTTCATCTCTAGCATGAAAACATGCTGTTATAAAGCTTTCCTTCTAACAACAGAGATCCCTCCCCTCTATCTTTCTCTTTCTCTCCCAAGTAGCTTCCTGATTCTTTCTTTCAAAGGTATTTCCCTTCTTGTCACAGTTGTACTAGCATTCAAAGGACAACTATCCAAGCAGAAAGTCCCCTTTCATCACTTTTACACCCTTGACTTCTTCCAAATTCGCTCCATGTGGTTCACACATATACAGCCAACAAATGTAGAGCTGAGACTGTCAGATTGAACCAAAAGACCAAAAGAATCACTCTGACTACATAGTTATAGGAAAAAAATCATTTCTCAACTACAATTAAACTATTCATCTTTTTTCTTTTGGAGACCTAGACGATACCATTCTCACTGTTGTAATGAATTCACATAAGTGAAGAATTAAAGAAGTTGTTTTGAAAAATGCCTTAGCCACCAGCTGAATGTGACAAATGCATTGATGTTTTAAGCTTCAAAATAAAAGTCTACTGACATGCCATTAAAATAATAACTTTCAAGTACTTTACCTTTATTTAAAAGTATTATTTTCTATAGATTTATTCTAGAAAATACAGAAAGGCCAAAGAAGAATATAAAAATAAATACCATTCTTTTTCTATGCATATGCATTAATTTTTACAAAAATATGATTACATAGTATAGGATATTTTGTGATATGCTTTTTCCCCTAACATTCACTATATCGTGAGCATTATGGCATTACTCTATTGATAGAACACTTTTATTAGACTGTAGAATATTTCACTGTATATCATATGACTGTGTCACAATTTATTTAATTAATTCCATTTTATGGGACATTTAGATTGCTCTCCTTTTGCTACTGAAAACAAAATATCCATGCAATAAAGTCTTTGAATATGTCTATGAAAAATTTCAATGATAAATTCTTAGAAAGCTGAGTCAAAGGGTATTGAAAATATCATGACTTTTGACATATTTTTAGTTTAAGACAATAAACTGAGAGGAAATTGCATCCTTAATTCACAGATTGAGTTTAGAAGTGGCCTGAAATCGTCATGCACACAAGTGTAAAAGCTTGCTCCACTGTCATCTTTAGAATACTCCAGTTTGTAAATAGCAGAAATTACGTTGTGGATTTGTTCACAAAAACTTCAAAAAATAAAAGCCTATTTTCTGGTTACTCCTTACAAGTATAACGTGGAAATTAATCATCATTTGGCATCATATGCAGAAATTCCCTTCCTTAGTGCAGGAACTATATTTCTGGTTAGGAAGTTCTTGTGATTGGATAGAACTAAAATTGGGAAATAAACAAGCAGACTTTCGACAAGATAGTGTGTTCATTTGTTTTGCTTGGTTGTTTTTATTTTTATTTTTTTTAACACAGGACAGTGGTTGACTACAGGAACCCAAGAGGAGCCAAAAGACCAACCTGAGTCATAGAACCTCTCAGGTATATATAAGTACACAGCCCAAACTTTGGATATGTATATTTATATGTATTTTTTACTCCTCTCCTTCCCTACATATTTCTTCACCAATCCTTCCACTTACTCCTCAGTGTTGCCTCCTAACCCACTACTTCCTTTCCATCTCCCTAGCCAGAGCACACACAGTTCCCTGCCTTTAGTCTCCCCACTGTGTGATCTTTACAACTGTGTGTCTGACCTTCCTCAAACATAATTTTCATGATTTCACTTCTCATTCAAGAACCTCTACGGATCGCCAAGTTATATCCTCTCTCATTTCCTCAGTTTGAGACCTCTACCACTTGTCTCAACGTAAGTTCAGCAAGCTTTCTGGGATGTTTTGTTACCTTCTGGCCCAAAGAAGTCATTAGCAGCCCCAGGTGGGATACATAACAGTGAATACATTTCATGGAACTTCTCCCCCAATTATTCTTTCTTGATTCATTCACTTGGCATGTTTTTCAACTCCTTAACATCTGACCACACTTGCCTTTCCAGGCTCATCTCCTGCCACTCCTTCCTTTCCCTCAAACCTACTATATTCAAGTCACTCCAGACAGCTTGCAATCCCTGGAAGACTGATGCTCTTCCATATCTCCTCACCTTGACTAATGCTATTCCCAAGGTCTTGAATGCGTGTCTTCCTTTCATCATGTAAAGAAAGGTGGGACCGGTACCAATTTCACTTCTGCAAAACTTGTCCAACTCCTTGAGCTGGCCTTATGCTTCTTTTATAGTCATTGCTTCCTACTCTATTTTCCCACAGCATTTGGTTTAAAATGTTTTGTTTGGATTTATGCTGGGTTCTGTATCGTTCTGTATCTCAGACTCCACTGTATAAAATCCTCAGGGCAGGCATCATTTCCTATAGTTATTTCTATATTTCCTATAGTTATTTCTATATTTCCTATAGTTATTTCTATATTTCCTATATTCAGCTTTTATTCTTCAAGGGCTGACATGGGCTGCTTAATAAATGTTTGCAATTTGAATGGAATACATTCCCATAAATTGTATGTTCCTGTTCTCTGTACCCCATTTTAAGTGTCCTGAGTTGTTTCTTATGTATGTGGCATGTCACGAACGCTAAGTTGGCCTTAGCTTGGCTCAGCAACCACCCTCTTCCATCTCTGCTGCCTCTGGCGTAACTCTCATTCCCAAATACTTAATATTAATACTCTATGGCATTCCATAAAGCCAGTGAGATATTCCACAAACATTTTTTGATTATTAAGAAAAATTATAATTCCCTTGGCTAAGGCTTCCAATAAAATTCAAGACAAGAGAATCATTAAGATCAATTACTGTACAACATAATGAGGACCAGCCTTTGTCAACCTTTGGTTGTGTATGAGGGCCTAGCACGTAAAACCCTGACATTATCCTTACCTATTATTTTTGTGTGGTTTAGAGGTGCCCGTCTCAAGCTACTCTGATAATAATGCTGCCCTTCATTGAGCACATTGTATGAGTAGATACTGTGTTGATGGCCTAACTTGTATCATCTCGTGTGTTCCTTATAGCAATCCTAAAAATCTATTTTCAAGATTAAAAAATCCTGAGGCTTAGAGAGGTAAAGTAACTTGTCCAAAGTCACGTAACTAGTAGACGGTGGAGCTGATACTCCTGATAAATGATCGTGTAGATTTTGAGTTATCACTTCTGGTGACAAGTAAATCATTATGTCATTTGAAAATAACTTTTTGAGGGTTAGGGCTTTAAAAAAATATTGAGCTGAAATACGTAGCTTTCAGCTCTTGGTCATAGTTCTGTATTCTAAATAGATTATGTGTAAAGGTCTAATTCTTACTTCTTATGATAGCCTTATTAATATTTAAAGGCCGTTGCTGTTTTTTCAATTAAGTTTTTGTTTTAGACCTAATATCATCAGCTCTTTCAGCTGTTCCTCATGTGACTTGGCCTCCTCAGATCTCACACCCTCTGGGTTACTCTCCTTTGGACAAGCTCCAGTCGTGTCAATCAGTATCCCTCTTAAGACTCGAGGAAGCCCAGAGCTGAACACAATGCCCCAGATGTTTTCTAACTAGCACAGACTGAAGTGAAACTATCACCTCCTTTGTTTAGATACTTTACTTCTATTAATGTAGTCTGAAATTGCATTATGTTTCTTGTCAACTAAGAACTTATTTGTTCACTTTTTACATTGCTGTCAACTAAAATCCTAAGTGGTTTTTTCTACGTGAATTATGAAATTTATGAATAGGAAAGCAATTTATAGACTATAAACTACTACACTAATATTATTTATTAATAGTAGCATAAATGGAAGATTTGACCTACATTTAAAGCAAAAAAGTTCACAGAATAAATTTTAATTGGTGGATATTCTTACTTCCTTCTAAAAATCTCCATACCATTTTTTAAAAAACAGCTTAAGCTAATCTGCCTGCAAATAGTAGAGGAAAATCTCTGTGAGTAGGAACTTTATCACCCATGAACTCTAATATTTCTAAAACACTCCTGTGCTCAACATCAACCTAGAAACCAGGCAACACAATTTTTATTATATAGGCTGCTCTGGATAGCTACCGTGACGTCAGAGTGTTCATCTTTAGAGCAGAGTCTCTTCATCAAATACACATATGTAAAGTATAGCGTTTGACAGCTGTTTGAAGGAAAATAGCTATCCTATTTTCAGAAAGCAGAAAGTGCCCTGCCTAAGAACTGGAATCAACTATTCATTTCAGTTCAGAAACTTTTACTAAGCACATACATAGTACGTGCACGGCATTGTAGTAGGTGCTTTGAAGGATGCAAAGACAATGGGATTCCTGCCTTCAGCCTGGGAGAGGAGCCAGATATTTAGATCCATACATAGATAGAAGTACACTTATCATATAAAACCATTATTAATAGGCCCACTTTCATATTTTCTCAACATTCTATGGAATAATAAAGATCACTTAGGAACAAGATCGATTATCTTTCAGTTACCTGGAATTTTCAGTTAATTTAGGTAGGCTTCAAGTTTTCCATATATCCAGTAATAACACAGAGGTACCTGTACTGAGACAGTTGCTCATCAATTCATCCAACAAACACATCAAATTCAGTAAACTCTAGTAATTGGGCCTAGCTAGGGTTAATGTATTTATGGGGAATGAAAACCAATAAGGCCATGCTGGAAGGCAGGGGCCAGATGCAATGGTCCTTGTATGTTAAAGTGGAGCATATGTTGTATTTGTCTAGCCGCTACCCTTCTCCAAACTCTCCTGGTAACAGAACTCTCTCTTCCAGGAGAGAACCCTCTTCCCGTGGCTGGGAGAGGCAAAATGACCTGAGCTCCTCCATTCCTCACCCAGATACAAGGGTGGGCACATGAGCAAGGCCTAGGCAGACAGAGGACACTCTCCCTCAGACCTCAGCAATTGGTACAGGGCAGGCAGGTGACCCAAGTCAGGCTAATCAGGGTGCTGTCCCGGGCTTTTCTGTTAGAGCTTTCCAGAGGGGTAGCTAGACTATCCATGATGGAAGTGGAGGTTCAGGGAGAGGGAGGCTTTTCAGCACCATCTTGATGCCAAATGGAGACAGTCTGAGAAAAAACCAAGATAGAGCCCTGATGACATCACTTGCCACCAAATGAAGCCAGGTCTGCCCCTGTATTTCATAGTATGTCGGCTAATAATTCCCATTTATTGTTTAGGTTAGTTTGAATTGGGTTTTGTTGTTTACAATCAACTTGATTCTAACTAAAAAACTCATGTTATCATAAAGAATTTGGTATCATGACATTCATATCAAAATCTATAAGTATTATATATGTATATTTGGCCTATGTGTATATGTATGTATACAATACATATATGCCTACTCATTTCTCTCTCTCTCCTCCCCTGCCCACCCCCCGCAGTGTCATACAGGCTCTAATACTGTGCTCAGTTCGCTGATCTAAACTTTATGCAATTTCATCTTCAGCAAGGCACAGTCTCTGTCTCTGTATTCTGTCTGTAAAATAGATATTATATTATAGCTGAGATAGGGAATTTTAATAGAGCCTATTGGTGCTGAGTGGTTATTTAACATATACTGGTGACCTGTTGAAAGTAGGCTTATGAGGCTTCCACACACCCATGCCTTAATTGTGGCAAACTCCACTGTTTCTTTAGCTTCTAATTTTGGATGAATATCCAAAATCTGAAATTTACTATCCAGCGCTCTATTCACTAAAATAGAGAACACTGCAATCTTAAACCTCACTTCAAAACTGTTCTTCACAAAATTTTATGATGTATCAAAATAAGTTATGTCTGAAGTAAATGTTCTAATTTTAGAACCACTTTAGAAACCACTTTAATATAGAATAATTTCCAGTATACTTACTGGAAAAGACATATTCCAAAAGAAGGAAGTAATTTGCAAGTTTTTTTTTTTTTTTTCTGACTGAACAAGGCCTCTAAAAACAAATACTCATCTATAATGCATGGGGTTTATTTTAAAGCAAAAATTGTGTCACATTTTGCCATGACTAAATACTTATATTTTCTACTTTCTTCTTCCTTCTCTCCAGATCTAGTAATATTTGAATTGATCCACAGAAAAATTACACTGAATTTTTTCAACAATTTAATAAAATACAATAATAGCATTAATATTGTAGATGGTCTACACATACAAACCAATCTACCTGGAATAATTTGACCGGTTAAATTGGTCCAATTGCTTATTTTAAAAGAAGTAATCAAACAACCAGTATCATTATTGTTTGACTGATTGATCAAACTTGGCTTTGCATGTAGTACCCAGAACAGACCTGAAGCATCAGAAAAGATGCAAGCTTTTCTGGGCCTCATACATCCAAAGTTGAAACTTAGTCCTGTGAAGATGTTTGATACCTACAGCAAACAGGCATCAAAATTCAAATATTTGCTTTGTTTCAGTACTTTAACAAACCATGGCTACACAAACTCCATGTAGAATTGGGTCAAAGCAAATTGAGCTTAGGAGGTTTGTTAATTCTTTGCCTATATAATACAATATACACTTTCAAATGTTAAATATTCAATAAGTGCAGTTTTTTGTAATGCCAAATGTCTGACTGTGTGTGTATGTGTTTGCATAGACACAACTAATAAAAATAAGAATTAAGAACAAACTAGAAATCATTTTGTCTTTTTTTTTTTTTTAATTAATTAATTTATTTATTTATGGCTGTGTTGGGTCTTCGTTTCTGTGCGAGAGCTTTCTCTAGTTGTGGCAAGCAGGGGCCACTCTTCATCGCGGTGCGCGGGCCTCTCACTATCGCGGCCTCTCTTGTTGTGGAGCACAGGCTCCAGACGCGCAGGCTCAGTAATTGTGGCTCGGGGCCCAGCTGCTCTGCGGCATGTGGGATCTTCCCAGAGCAGGGCTCGAACTCGTGTCCCCTGCATTAGCAGGCAGATTCTCAACCACTGCGCCACCAGGGAAGCCCTCATTTTGTCTTTTGATACCTAAACTACATCCCTGGCTGTATATTAAAAGTAGCTGAGAAACTTCAAAAAAAATACCCATGTCACCTCAAGAGATCCTGATTTATATAGCCTGGGACAGGGTCCACACATTTTTTAAAGCTTCTCAGGTGATTCTAATATGCAGCTAATTTTGAGAATGGTCTAAACTTTTCTAACCCTTAAAGTATTATTTACAGAGAAAGTGTTATTTAGCACATCATCAGGGGTTGAATGCTCAAAAGCCACCAAGGCATCACATAGGTAAACCAGTCTGGGTGGAATGTGAGAGGAGCTGCGGGGACTATGGCAAAACAGGAGAGACTCAATCTGAAGGCGACACGCACTGCTTAGCTCCTGCCACTTGTCACGTAGGAATACAGGCAGTACTTTCAGATCTTCTGTTCTTCTTAAAAAAGAAAGAAATTCAGGGTATTTTTATGGTGAAATTTCCCTTCTTTTAAAGCAGCCAAACAAAACATATCTGTGTGTCACCAATTTTCTATTCTGGTTTAATTCTCTTTTGCCATGTAAATATTGTCTTGTTATATGGTTGTGGATGGTTTCAAAATTTGCCCTTGTTTTAGGTTCATTTTAATTAAATAATTAATTATTCATTTATCTCTCTACCAAGTATTTCTTCCTAACTGGATCAAGGATTTCTAATTTATTTAATTTTTATTGAGGTATAATTGCCATGCAACATTATATTAGTTTCAGGTGCACAACATAATGATTTGACATTTGTATGTACTGTGAAATGATCACCACAATAAGTCTAGTTAACATCCATCACCATATGTAGTTATAGAATTGGATCAAGGATTTCTAGCTATGACTTTGCATGACATAAGCATATGATGAATCTATTACTCTTTAGATCTTGTGTAGTTAAAATACAAAATTTGTCTATGATACACTTTTTCCCATGTTAATAATGGCATAATTTTATCTCCCTCTATTCTTATCTCCCCTCCCCAACCAATAGTAAATCCAATGTGTGATACTAGAATTCTTTCTTCAATTTCAACTGCACTAATTTGTTATAGACATCACTTAATATGTTTCATTTGCAGTCTTTCTTTTTGGGACAAACAAATGTTATCTCTGGCCACTTGTATCAATAAAGTTTAGTTCCTTCTAAAGAACACCACATTTTCTTATTCTTCTGTATCCAGTAACACCACTTAGCTTCACAGTTGCTAATACGTGCACACATACATGAATGAAAGCAGCTTTATCTTTCCTTAGAAATCTAATGTTATATCAATACCCATAAATATGTTACACAAATACTAATACACTTATGTTTACATAAGGTGGATGAAGTACTTTGAACCCTTCCCATAAGAGCCCTGAGTTTCTCATTTCCTACCAAAGCAGCCAAACATGGAGGTGACAGGTTTGTGAGTGGATTTGCTGAGAAACTCCATCCCCATTATAAGCCATGAAGATAAGAACTGACACAAAAACTTCCTCCGTGAATTATGAGTAAAAAAACCTATTCAAAGTTTAAAAATTTTTAGCATCTATTTGAGGCCTACAATTACTGTATAGAAGTTTGGGAAATTGTACCAAGACTGATGGGAGGGCACAAAATGAACTGATAGCCGAAGATGTGATTTATTTGTGAAACATTCTGTCTTTTGAGTATGCCCTTAACAGAGATTAAAGTTTTTGTTTGGGATTAGTTAAGGTTTTGATCTGAATTAGGGTCTCTTGAAAAGAATAGAGTGATCTTGAAGACCTCCTTGTATGAATGCAGGTTTAAACAAACCAATTAGAAAATATCCAAATGTCCAGAGTAGATGATAATTAATGATATGTAACTTAATAGTGATAAATACTATGAATAGTTATAAATAGGTATAAATTCAACCAATTCATGATTGATTCATAAAGGTAACTCCTGTTGATAGAACAGGAGAACTAAATAAACTTTTCTGTGGAACTCCACCATTTGTGGAACCCACCATTTCACTTAGAGGAAGGAGGCCATAAGCTACTTGGAATATGAACTTGTTGAAGGGCAACATTTTCCTCATTCTACTATGGCAGAAAAAAAAATCATAGAACTTGAAGTTTTCAATATGATCATTTGTGTATATGTAACATACATATATGCATGCATATGTCACACAAATGTTGTATGTGTGAATATGTAACATACATATACCCATATGTGGCTTCCTTTCTTTCTCTTTCCTTTTCTATTTCCTTCCTCCCTTCCTTCCTTTCTTCTTGGTAACGAAGAAATAAATAAACATTCAGTGCTGTAATACAGTCAACTTTTGTGAGAAGAAAACATTTAATCAATAATTAGTATTTACTGAAGTTTTACCTAAAGTTATTATTTAAACACATACAAATTTTATTTTTTTGGAGGAAAGGAGGATGCAGGAAGTATGGGCTATTCAAATATTTTATGTACTATATTTGAATACAGTACATACTATGACCCTCTCTAGCTGTTTTTCATAGACTCATAGAAAGCCAGACCTGGAAGAAACCTGAGCATATAGATTAAATTCCTCATCTTATAGATGAGAAGACTGAAGCTCTTACTAGTTAAGTATCTTCCACAGACAACCAGGATTTAAACTCAGGTTTTCTGACTCCAAGTCCGTAGCTCTTTCAGCTCTACCAAACAGCCAATTTAAACAAAACAAAACAAAACAAAACAAAAAGTCTGAGTCTACAATTCTCAGCATAAGGTTAATTAAAAAGAAAAAAAGATCCTTTTCATTTGGTGACAAAGTCAGCCAGAGTAGTAACATACAGTTAAAGAGAATATATTTTTGTTCATTTGTTTAAATTTTCCATCAGTAGTTTTAATACAATATATATCATTTAACCCATAATTCCCACCATAATAAAGCAAAAGAGTGGCACTGGGCAAATATTGTTCTTGCTCAAAATGATTAGCTATAGTCATGTAAGTTAGTTCTGATATTCAAGTTCATTGCTGCAAAATAGGTTAGACTGGAATATTGAATGCTGTGTTATAAAGAACTGTGGATAGAACACATATTTGGCATTAGCAAATTCTAAGTTCTGATCCTACCAGGTACTTACCAACTGGGTGACCTTGGGAAATGTAAACTTTCTGAGCTTTGGTTTCCTTATTAAATTGGGTATATTAGCATATATCTTAGAGGATTCCTCTGAGTATTAAATAAGATGAGGTGCCCAAAGTGCCTGGCTCTGAGCCTCACTAAAGTTCAATACTTCATCTGTGAAATTTTAACAGCAGTTGATAAGAAGGTGGTTGATGAACTTTCTGGGGTTATACTGAGATGACTGGTTGATGTCTGAAACTACTTGGAAGATTGGACACCCATAAAAGAATACCTTCTTATTTTTAAGTTTTGTTTCACATAAGACGTGGTTCTAGGTCTACTGGTCATTTGGAAGGCTTTTTTGTACTCATTGTTGACTTACAGTTTCGAAGGTAAACTTTATATTCCTTTCATTTCCCTAGTCTGAATCATAAGGTGGTTATTAAATGCTTGTTGAATGAATGTCATCGAGCTCTGCATTAGACATGTGCTTAGTGCATATATTCACACACAGGAGCACGTGTGAATGTAAACTCAGGGACAGGCTCTTGGCCCATTTTGTTCACAGCTCTACCCCCAGTGCTTATAGCAGTGCTTGGCACATAGTGAGTGTTCAAAAAATATTTGTTGAAAAAATCAATAAAAGTGTATGTGTGTACCATCCCATTTTAGGCACTGTAGGAAGCAAGCTATTAATGGTTCCTGTTTTTTAAAAGCACTTGCTTCAAACACATGAAAGGATGCTCAACATCACTAATCATTAGAGAAATGCAAATCAAAACTACAATGAGGTATCACCTCACACCGGTCAGAATGGCCATCATCAAAAAATCTACAAACAATAAATGCTGGAGAGGGTGTGGAGAAAAGAGAACCCTCTTGCACTGTTGGTGGGAATGTAAATTGATACAGCCACTATGGAGAACAGTATGGAGGTTCCTTATAAAACTAAAAATAGAGCTACCATATGACCCAGCAATCCCACTACTGGGCATATACCCTGAGAAAACCATAATTCAGAAAGAGTCATGTACCACAATGTTCACTGCAGCGCTATTTACAATAGCCAGGACATGGAAGCAACCTAAGTGTCCATCGACAGATGAATAGGTAAAGAAGATGTGGCACATATATACAATGGAATATTACTCAGCCATAAAAAGAAACGAAATTGAGTTACTTGTAGTGAGGTGGATGGACCTAGAGTCTGTCATACAGAGTGAAGTAAGTCAGAAAGAGAAAAACTAATACCGTATGCTAACACATATATATGGAATCTAAAAAAAAAAAAAAAATGGTTCTGATGAACCTAGGGGCGGGACAGGAATAAAGACACAGACGTAGAGAATGCACTTGAGGACACGGGGAGGGGAAAGGGTAATCTGGAATGAAGTTGAGAGAGTAGCATTGACACATATACACAACCAAATGTAAAATAGATAGCTAGTGGGAAGCAGTTGCAAAGCACAGGGAGATCAGCTCTGTGCTATGTGACCACCTAGAGGGGTGGGAAAGGGAGGGTGGGAGGGAGATGCAAGAGGGAGGGGATATGGGGATATATGTATACATATAGCTGATTCACTTTGTTATACAGCAGAAACTAACCCACCATTGTAAAGCAATTATACTCCAATAACGATGTTTAAAAAAAAAAGATCAAAATAAATAAATAAATAAAAGCACTTGCTTATACCAATGCAACTAATGAAAGATTAAGAAACAACAGAACAATTGCAAAAATTGTCTATATTCTGTTCAAGTACTCAAATTTGTATACTGTTTTTAGCTAGTACCATTAGGATAGAAAAAGTGAGAACATTTCTAAAACTAAACTAAAGTTTAAAATTCTATTCTTAAAGGCTTTCTGAAAAGAAATGACACCACATGCCCTTACTGTCATATCAAAAATTTGGTTCTGCATGTTTGTGACCTTTCCTAAGTTCGTAAACAATAAGTAAGAAATGTTACTCAAGTTTTGCTTGGTTTACATGTTTGTCTCCCCTGTCCAACTGCAAGTTCATTGAGATGAGGGACTGTGACTAGTTTGTGTCTGCATCCTCATCACCTAACACTGCCTGACGTGTACTTAGGTGCTCAATAAACGCTTGAAGGAGGATGATGTTACCTAAGTGCCAAAGCCTATATTTGTGAATGCAGTTTTTAATGTCTCTCTCACCTTTTCTTCACTTGCCCTCTAAAGTCAAGATCATTTTTCTTTTAATACATAACTACTTTTGGACTGCATTTGGTCATTTTATGACAACTGAAATAGATGAATGCACAGAGAGAGCATCTATAATAAGGACAGGATTCTTCTGAGTGACCAGAGCATCATGTTGCCATCAAGTGTACAGTGGACAGGACTAGCAGCCTCCCTTTCCAGTTCTTCTCTTACTCTGTGCCAACGGGGCCCTCGGTCTTATCGGTATCCAATAATCAGCCCGATTACAGCTAGCCCTGGGAGACATGACAGAAAGAGAGTCCTCATCTCGCATTAATTGCTCCTATTGAAACTATGCCACATCTCTCCAAGCTAGATGTTGCTTAGTATCCCTTTGATATGATAATGACATGCTTCTTAGCAGATGAATATGCAAATTAAAAGCAGTAATTTGGTGGCATGCACCTGCTGACACTGCACGGCTATGCTTATGTGCTCTGCTGTAACACTGCAGCCACACAAAAGCATCACAGAGGTAAAATTAAATTCTAATGTCGTATATATTAAACAGATGCTTCCACTTTTCTTTGTATATCTACTTCTACAGATTTTGCCATTGGAATCTCAGTTCGCTTCATGCAATTAATGGACATTGATGTGTCATACACACAAGCATACTCAGTGCCATTTAAGGGGGCTGATTTTAAAGAGGTGGCTTACATATATGCACATTAGAAGATGAACATTTCTTCTTCATAGCATAGAAGCTGATGACTTTACTTTTGTTGCACAAAGACCCTATTTATACATGGAATGCATCCTTGGGCTGCAAAGCCAAAAATCATGTTTCTATAGCAAAGATGTGCACTGAAATATACGGTTACTTCATATCGCCTAAAAAGGATTCCAAAATGACTTGAAGAGGCTAGCAGAATACCCGGAATCAATACACTAAATTTCTCTGCTTCATGAGGCTAGCTGCAATGAATGAGAAAGCCTAAATGGTGATTGCTTGGATGTGACCTGTAATTACCCTGGGAACCTGAAAGTCTTTATCAATGTGTCATGTGCATGTGGCTTAACCAGTTAGAATTAAACATTCTTAAGACAGAATTTTATAAGGGGTGCTACTTCTCTGGTTTTGTTTTCCCTACCCTTAAGCCCAGGTAGCATTCACACAGTTATACACACACACACACACACACACACACATGTATGACAGTAGCTGGATTGATTGGGATTGAACTGTTTAATGATACACACACAGATTAAACACATATTTCTTTACAATGAGCACTTTATACTATGAATTTAATGATTATATATTATATTAAGTGAATAGACTCCAATTTAATTAAATATCTCCCTATTGTTGGACATCTAGGTTTTTCCCAATTCTCCAATTATATACATAATACCACAATGAACATCTTCAAAACTTATAGCATTTTCCTTCCTTTTGTTTATTTCCCTAGAGTAATCTTCCAGAAGAGAGTTTACTAGATCTAAAAGTGAGGCCACTTTTAAGATTAAAAAAAAAATCTCTGGGAAACTATTTGTTTTATTTCACAATGTTATGGTTTTTGGAAACTTAGCAAGAGGGACATTTTTATGATTACATGATTGGAGACACAATTTTCAATTTCCTTATACAGGCATGTTACATGTCGCCATCTGTGTTGATTTAGACCTACTTTGTATATTTTTGTAGAAATCGTCTAGTAATCTCTCTATAATTAACTGGAGACTTCTATGAATTAGCTTCATTTTATAGTCCCTGGCCATTCTAAAAATATTTCTCCAGTTCCAGCTAGTTATTTACAGAACTACAAAACAGCTTCATATATATATATATATATATATATATATATATATATATATATATATATATATATATATATATATATATATATATGCAGTTTTACATATGGATGAAGTGATTCACTGCTGCTTAATAATGCCGCTAAATATCTAAGAGTAAATACTACAGAGAAATACAAATCTTCTCTTAACCTTTCAATCTTATGCTGTATATAGTTTATTAAACGGAGGAATAAGAGATTCAAGGTTATTTCTAATTGCATAAAAAGTCCTATTACTGGTGAGTTTTGTGGAAATAAGTATCTGCTACATTTATACACAATTTAACTTTTTACCGCAAGGAATTATATTCTTAAATTTTCAACTGTAGTCCTTGAAAAATACGTAAAGCGTGTGTGGTAGGAAGAAGGTCAAAATTTGCGGTAATTTTCAAAATTTCATTTTCATTTCTACTGTTCAATAAATGACTAGTTTTGTTAGATCATTTATAGATTTTTCAAGACTTCTATTTTAATTATTTAACAGCCACATCATCAACAAAATTTAACTTTTCAACAAAATAAAAATAGTGTTTGCAATGACTTAGGATAATCTTGAAAAGAAGTGGGAAGCCATTTTACTCTTTTCTGCCTCATTTCAGCCTTTGAAATTGCTGTAACTTTCTTTAATACTGCTTTGAAGAGCAGGATACAAATTCTGAAACCCAGCTTTACCTAATACTGGAATGTTCACTGTACTGGAAACCAGGAGACTCAGGTTTTAGATCCAACTCTGACATAATAATCTGGGCAAGCATGTTATTTAACTTTTCTGGGCCTCAAATTTTCACTGAAAGTAGTCATTAGTTTAACAAATATTTACTGAATACCTACTGTGTGCTAGGAACTGTTCAAGGTGACGGAGATATAGCAGGGAATAAAATAAGAGCCCTCTCTTATGGAGCTTACATTCTAGTATGTGAGAGGTATATAATAACAACTAAGCACACTTAATATGAGGTGCCTGGAGCTCAGTCACTTTATAGTGCTCCACATTCCTCCATCTTCTCTGTCCTCCACCAGCAGGCCTTCAGATTGACTCCTTTAAGGCCAAGCTCTGATTAAAGGTATATTTAAAATAAAAATAGAAATAGAAAATATGAACAGACCAATTACAAGTACTGAAATTAAATCAGTAATTTAAAAACTCCCAACAAACTAATGTCCAGGACCAGATGACTTCACTGGTGAATTCTACAAAACATCCAGAGAAGAGTTAACAGCTATCCTTCTGAAACTATTCCAAAAAATTGCAGAGGAAGGAACACTTCTGAACTCATTCTATCATGGCCACAATCACCCTGATACCCAAACCAGACAGAGATACCACAAAAAAAGAAAATTATAGGCCAATAACATGGATGAACATAATGCAAAAATCCTCAACAAAATACTAGCAAACCGAATCCAACAATACATTAAAAGGATCATACACCATGATCAAGTGAGATTTATTCCAGGGAGGCAAGGGTTTTTCAATATCCACAAATCAATCAATGTGATACAGCACATTAACAAATTGAAGAATAAAAACCATATGATCATCTCAATAGATGCAGAAAGAGCTTTTGATAAAATTCAACATCCATTTATGATAAAAACTCTCCAGAAAGTGAGCATAGAGGGAACATACCTCAACATAATAAAGGCCATATATGACAAACCTACAGCTAACATCATACTCAACAGTGAAAAGCTGAAAGCATTCCCTCTAAGATCAGGAACAAGACGAGGATGACCACTCTCACTACTTTTATTCAGCTAGTTTTGGAAGTTCTAGCCACAGCAATCAGAGAAGAGAAGGAAATAAAAGGAATCCAAATTGGAAAAGAAGTAAAATTTTGTCACTGTTTGCATATGACATGATACTATACATAGAAGATTCTAAAGACGCTACCAGAAAACCACTAGAGCTCATCAATGAATTCAGTGAAGTTGCAGGATACAAAATTAATATACAGAAATGTGTTGCATTTCTATACACTAACAATGAAATATCAGAAAGAGAAATTAAGGAATCAATCCCATTTACCATTGCATCAAAAAGAAGCAAATACCTAGGAATAACCCTACCTAAGGAGGCAAAAGACCTGTACTCCAAAAACTATAAGATGCTGATGAAAGAAATTGAAGACAACACAACAGATGGAAGATATGCTGTGTTCTTGGATTGGAAGAATCAGTATTGTTAAAATGACTATACTACCCAAGGCAATCTACAGATTCAATGCAATCCCATATCAAATTACTAATGGCATTTTTCACAGAACTGGAACAAAAATTTTAAAATTTGTATGGAAACACAAAAGACCCTGAATAGCCTACATAATCTTGAGAAAGAAGGATAGAGCTAGAGGAATCATGCTCCTTGACTTCAGACTATACTACAAAGCTACAGTAATCAAAACATATGGTGCTGACACAAAAACAGACACATAGATCAATGGAACAGGATACAAAGCCCAGAAATAAACCCACACACCTAAGGTCAATTAACCTACAACAAAAGAGGCAAGAATATACAATGGAGAAAAGACAGTCTCTTCAATAAGTGGTGCTGGGAAAACTGGACAGCTACATGTAAAAGAAAGAAATTAGAACATTCTCTAACACCATATACAAAAATAAACTCAAAATGGATTAAAGACCTAAATCTAAGACCAGATACTATAAAACTCCTAGAGGAAAACTTAGGCAGAACACTCTTTGACATAAATTGCAGCAATATTTTTTTGGATCCGTCTCCTAGAGTAATGGAAACAAAAGCAAAAATAAACAAATGGGACCTAATTACATTTAAAAGCTTTTGCACAGCAAAGGAAACTATAAACAGAAGGAAAAGACAATCTATGGAATGGGAAGAAATATTTGCAAACAATGTGACTGACAAGGGCTTAATTTCTAAAATATACAAACAGCATATTCAGCTCAGTATCCAAAAAAACAAACAACCCAATCAAAAAATGGGCAGAAGACCTAAATAGACATTTCTCCAAAGAAGAAATACAGATGGCCAATAGGCACATGAAAAGATGCTCAACATTGCTAATTATTAGAGAAATGCAAATCAAAACTACGAGGTACCATCTACACTGGTCAGAATGGCCATCATCAAAATGTCTGTAAATAATAAGTGCTGGAGAGAGTGTGGAGAAACGGGAACACTGCTACACTCTTTGTGGGAATGTAAATCGGTGTAGCCACTATGGAGAAAAATATGGCGGTTCCTTAAAAAACTAAAAATAGAGTTACCATATGACCCAGCAATCCCAATCCTGGGCATATATCCAGAAAAGATGAAAACCCTAATTCAAAAAGATACATACACCCCAATGTTCCTTGCAGCACTATTTACAATAGCCAAGACATGGAAGCAACCTAGATGTCCATCGACAGATAAATGGATAAAGAAGATGTGGTATATACATATTGATACAATGGAATATTACTCAGCCATACAAAAGAATGAAATGATGCTGTTTGCAGCAACATGGATGGACCTAGAGATTGTCATACTAAGTGAAGTAAGTCAGACAGAGAAAGACAAATACCATATGATATCACTTATAGTGGAATCTTAAAAAAAAATGATACAAATGAAATTTTATATAAAACAGAAATAGACCCACAGACATAGAAAACAAATTTAGGATTACCAAAGGAGAAAGGCAGAGGGAGGGATAAATTAGGGGTTTGGGATTAACAGATGCATACTACTATATATAAAATAGATAAACAGAAAGGACCTACTGTTATAGCACAAGGAACTATAGTCAATATCTCATAATAACCTATAATGGAAAAGAATCTGAAAGAGTATATGTATATATGTGGGTGTATATGTGTATAACTGAATCACTTTGTTGTACACCTGAAACATTGTAAATCAACTATACTTCAATAAAAAAATAAAATAAATACACTCACTATTTGAAAGCTGTTATTTCTCCTATAATAAAAAAATCCTTTTTTCTCCATTTCTTCCTATAGCTACCAATTTATTTCTCTGCTGCCCTTTTTGTTTTTCAAGAAAAAGTTCTTGAAAGAGTTCCTGTACTTATTGTCTCCGGTTCGTCTTATCCCAATTTCTTTTGGACATAATATCACTTTAAACAAGCTTTTGTTTTCACCATTCTGCCCAAATCGCTCACTGTCAATGTCACAAATGACCTCCACATTGCTAAAGTCAATGGTTGGGTCTCAGTCCTTTCCTTCCTCTTCTTCTTGCTACTACATCCTGCTACTATTACTATTAAGTGTAGTAATAATCATAGCTGTTGTGGTATATTTGAAAGTTGTTAAAAGAGTAGATCCAAAGAGTTCTCATCACAAGGAAAAAAAATTTTTTCCTTTTTTTTGGGGTAACTGTATGAGATGATGAATGTTAACTAAACTAACTTGTGGTAATCATTTCACAATATAGGTAGGTCAAGTCATTATGCTGTAGACCTTAAACTTATAGAGTGCTGTATGTCAATTATATCTATAAAACTGGAAGAGAAAAATACTAAAAATGTCCAATGTTAAAAAAAATCATAGCTGGCATTTATTGGGCACTTACCATATCCAGGCACTTATTCTAAGTGTATTAAACATAGACACTTTTGCCTCATAATAACATATGAAATCAGAGCCATTATAATACCATTTTTACATATGGAGGAGACACAGAGAGGTGTAGTGACTTTTTCAAGATCACATAGCAAATAAATGTGAGAGCTGGATTTGAACCTGGCAGAATGGCTTCAGAGCCGTTATCTTAGCCACTACATTATACTGACTCACTAGTATCTGACTCAGTTGATTGCTTCCTCCTCCTTAAAACACTTTCTTCATTTGGTTTTCAGGACACTATGCTTCCCTGGATTTTTTCCCTATCTTCTTGACTGCTCCTTCCTATTCTCCTTGCCTGTTCCTCCTTCTAGCTTTCCTAAATATTAACATTGGAGTGCCCCAGAGCTAAGTCCTTAAATGTTCTCTCTTTATTCACTTCCTTGGTGATCTCATAACATTTCTCATGACAAAGTGATATGTGAATTCTGACAACTCCCAAAGTTTTACCTCCAAACCAGTATTTTCACTGAAAGCCAAACTCGAGTATCCAAATGTCTACTTGACATCTCCACATTGACAGATAAGTATCTCAAACTTAACAAAATTGAACCAAACCCCTTATGTCTCCCCACCACCTCCGTAAACCAGTTTCCCTTCTCAGTTAAGGAAAACTCCATTCTCAGGAGTTGCTTAGGCTCAAAATTTTAGAGTCTTCCTTCACGCTCCTCTTTTTCTCACACCCCTATCTTGTCCATCAGCAAATCTTGTTGGCTCTACCTTCAAAATATGTTCAGAATTCAACTATTTTCACTCCCTCCCCACCCACTTCTGCCACCATCCTGCTCCAAGCCATGGTCAATTCTCCCTGAATTATTGCAGTGAACTCCTAACTACTCTCCCTACTTCTGCTCTTGTCCCTTGACAGTCCAGCCAACCCATCAACCAGAGTTATCTTGCTAAAATGGAACTAAGACCATGTCACCCCTCTAAACCCTCCAATGGCTTCTCATTTCACTCAGATCAAAACCCAAAGCCATTACAATTGTCTACAAGGTCCCCCACAATCTGGCCCCCTATTATCTCTCTGACCTTATCTCCTACTATTTTATTACTTGCACACTCTGATCCAGCCCCACAGGGTTTTTTGTTCTTCCTTAAACATGCCAGGCATACTTGGGCCTCTGTGCCTTTGCACTGACTTTTTCCTCTTTCTGCAATCTTTTCCTCATATGTCAACACGACTTTCTTCCTCCCCTCCTTTAAGAATTTGCTCAATGTCCCCTTTTGGGTGAGGCCTTCCCTATTATATTTAAATTGTACCCTAACATTGCCAATTCCCTTTCCCTGCTTTATTATTTGTCACACTATGTATTATATTTATAAATTCTTTTTATTTCTGTTTCCCCAAGTAGAATGTTTTATGAGTTGTGAGTTTTGCCTGTTTTATATATTGTCTGTTCCTAGAACCTAAAACATTATCTGGCATGTGGTAGGAAAATTATCAGTCCATATAAGAGGAATTTCAGTGGGGGTAGAAGCTTCTGGGCTACATTTTGCCTTTTTCATTCTTGTGAGAGAAAGTAAGTTTGTCTTCTTGATATTCTTCTTAAGAGCGAGAAAGAACCTTTTCTGAAAACTTCCAGCATAATTCTCCTTGCCTCTCATTGTCAAGAATTCTGACCAATCATTGAATGAGAGGGCAGGGCTTGAGATTACCTTTTGGTTCAATCAGACTCACCCCTAAAGCTGAAGGTGGGGTCAGCTTTTCTTGAGGAATATGGGCTGTGGAGGCAGGGGTGGGGGGAGGGCAATACTGAAGAAATCAGGGTTCTAGAGGGATGAAGTGCTGGACAGGCAGCCAACAGTATCCACCACAGACATCTCGGAGTGCAAGTGCTGGCTCTAACGATATTACATTACACTGGAACTCTGCCATTAAAAAAAATTACCAATCTGATGACTCAGAAATTATATCTCACTTCTGATTTAATTTTCATTTCTCTGAGTACTACTGAGGTGGAATACATTTTTACTTGTTAATTAATCACATATGCTTCCTCCTTTTAAGATTGCCTGGTGATATTTTTTTTCTTTCTTTCTTTCTTTCTTTCTTTCTTTCTTTCTTTCTTTCTTTCTTTCTTTCTTTCTTTCTTTCTTTCTTTCTTTCTTCCTTCCTTCCTTCCTTCCTTCCTTCCTTCCTTCCTTCCTTCCTTCCTTCCTTCCTTTCTTCCTTCCTTTCTTTCTTTCTTTTCTTTCTTTCTCTCTGTCTCTCTCTCTGTCTCTCTCCCTCCCTCCCTCCCTCTCTCTCTCTCTTTCTTTCTTTTCTTCGTTGGGTCTTCATTGCTGCTCATGGGCTTTCTCTAGTTGTGACGAGCGGGGGCTACTCTTCGTTGTGGTGCATGGGCTTCTTATTGTGGTAGCTTCTCTTGTTGTAAAGCACAGGCTCTAGGTGCGCGGGCTTCAGTAGGTGTGGCACGTGGGCTCAGTAGTTGTGGCTCACGGGCTCTAGAGCGCAGGCTCAGTAGTTGTGGCACATGGGTTTAGTTGCTCCACAGCGTGTGGGATCTTCCGGGACCAGGGATCGAACCTGTGTCCCCTGCATTGGCAGGTGCTGCGCCACCAGGGAAGTCCCAGACTGGTGATATCCCTTGCTGATTTTTTTCTATGGGTTGTTTATCTTTTCTTGTTAATTATTAGTAGTTCTTTATATATCCTATATATAATCCTTTGTTAAATATATATTACAAATATTTTCTCCCAATATACTGCTTGTCACAAATTTGTTTGTGGATTTTTATTGGATCATACATAGGTTTGAAATTTTATCAAATCTATCAATAATTTGATTTTTTAGCTTCTAGGTTTTCTCTTAACAGTGCTTGTCCTACTCCAATATTATAAAAATATTTTCCTGTATTTAACAGTTTAAAATACAATCCTTATTATATCTTAAATTTGCTTTTCTGGACTTTCCATTCTATTTCATTTATTTATCTATTTTTCTGCCCCCTAATATCACTCTCTTTTAATTTCTTAACATGCTTTGATATTTTAGAAGGTTTAAGAAGATATTTTACCTCCATTTTTCTTTACATTATTGACTACTGTCACCTCCAGATATATTTTAAAATGAATTAGCTCTTAAGTTTTTGTTTGGTATTGCATTGAATTACAGATTAATTTGAAGAGAATTGTGAGCTTTACTATACTGAGTAATTCTATCCATTGCTGAGGCAATGTTTTACTACTTTCTCCATATAAATCTTGTATATTTCTTATTAAACTAATATCCTGTATATTTTGTGGGGTTTTTCCCTTTTGCAATTGTGAATAATATTCAAGATTTTTCTAATTGGTTATTATTGGTGTATAGGTAAACTATGAGTTTTTAAAATCTTATTACTATATTAAATTCTTTTATCAGTTCTAGTAATTTTAGTTATTTCTTTTGGATTTTCAAAACATAAGATTATATTATTTATAAATCATAATTTTTCTCTTCCTTTCTAACATTTATAGCTCTTATTTAATATTATTAGTCCTATATTAATATAATTTATTATTTTTTTTATTGCATTGCCTAGGACAGCCAGTACAATCTTAAATACTGAGACTTATTCCTGACTTTAATGGTAATACTTATAGTGTTTCATTATTGATTTTGGTGGTGTACTGTGAGATGCAGACATAAATATTCTTTATTAAAGTGTGGAGTCTTGCCTCTATTCCTAGTTTGCTAAGAATTTTAACAAAAAATATGTTATTGAATTTTATTTTTTAAAAATTTGTAATGTATTCAGATGACCATATTGTTGTCCTTCTTTATTGTTACTAGAGTCAATGACATAAATAAATTTCTAAATGTTAAATTACCTTTTCTTGAGACATTATTCTTTAAATATTTTGCTAAATATTTACCTAGTAATATACCACATGCTTTTATATAGTGTCTTCATTATCATTCACTTGTAAATATTTTTTATTCCTTCTTAACTCAGGAATTACTTGAAGAATTTTAAAAAGTTTACCTAAGTAGTTAGATTGTTTCTAGCCATCAGTTAGTTATTGATTTCTGATTTTGTTGAAGTCAGCACATATCTGTGTAATTTCAGTTTCTCTTTGAAATTTCTTAAGATTATTTACTGAGGCATAATATGTGATAAATTTTTAAAAATAAGTTAATGCATTTGAAATAAATGTGTATTCTCTTTTTACTGGACATGTATGCATATATAATTTGTTATATGTATTATTAAAACCCTATGTATCTTTATTATTATTATTCTTTTGTTACTTTAGTCCTCAGATTCTAAGAGAGGTGCACTAAATTCTTCCACTAAGAATATGGACTTTATATCTACTTGCATTTCTAATACTTTTTGTTTTATATATGTCAAAGCTGGATGGTTAGGTACATAAAATTTGTGACTTTTGTATCATGAGAAATTATTCTGTTTAATGTGTCAAATCTTCCTCTTTGTCCAAATTAATGATTTTGATCCCTAAATCTGATTTATATCATATTAATATTATTTTTTTTTACATCTTTATCAGAGTATAATTGCTTTATGATGGTGTGTTAGTTTCTGCTTTATAACAAAGTGAATCAGCTATACATGTACATATATCCCCATATCTCCTCCCTCTTGCATCTCCCTCCCACCCTCCCTATCCCACCCCTTTAGGTGGTCACAAAGCACCGAGCTGATCTCCCTGTGCTATGTGGCTGCTTCCCACTAGCTATCTATTTTACATTTGGTAGTGTATATATGTCCATGCCACTCTCTCACTTCATCCCAGCTTACCCTTCCCCCTCCCCGTGTCCTCAAGTCCATTCTCTACATCCGAGTCTTTACCTGTCCTGCCCCTAGATTCTTCAGAACCTTTTTTTTTTTTTTTTTAGATTCCATGTATATGTGTTAGCATACGCTATTTGTTTTTCTCTTTCTGACTTACTTCACTCTGTATGACAGTCTCTAGGTCCATCCACCTCACTACAAATAACTCAATTTCGTTTCTTTTTATGGCTGAGTAATATTCCATTGTATATATGTGCCACATCTTCTTTATCCATTCATCTGTCAGTGGACACTTAGGTTGCTTCCATGTCCTGGCTATTGTAAATAGCGCTGCAGTGAACATTGTGGTACATGACTCTTTCTGAATTATGGTTTTCTCAGGGTATATGCCCAGTAGTGGGATTGCTGGGTCATATGGTAGCTCTATTTTTAGTTTTTTAAGGAACCTCCATACTGTTCTCCATAGTGGCTGTATCAATTTACATTCCCACCAACAGTGCAAGAGGGTTCTCTTTTCTCCACACCCTCTCCAGCATTTATTGTTTGTAGATTTTTTGATGATGGCCATTCTGACTGGTGTGAGGTAATACCTCACTGTAGTTTTGATTTGCATTTCTCTAATGATTAGTGATGTTGAGCATCCTTTCATGTGTTTGTTGGCAATCTGTATACCTTCTTTGGAGAAATGTCTATTTAGGTCTTCTGCCCAGTTTTGGATTGGGTTGTTTGTGTTTTTGATATTGAGCTGCATGAGCTGCTTGTAAATTTTGGAGATTAATCCTTTGTCAGTTGCTTTATTTGCAAATATTTTCTCCCATTCTGAGGGTTGTCTTTTCATCTTGCTTATATTTTCCTTTGCTGTGCAAAAGCTTTGAAGTTTCATTAGGTCCCATTTGTTTATTTTTGTTTTTATTTCCATTTAGGAGGTGGGTCAAAAACGATCTTGCTGTGATTTATGTCATAGAGTGTTCTGCCTGTGTTTTCCTCTAAGAATTTTATAGTGTCTGGCCTTACATTTAGGTCTTTAATCCATTTTGAGCTTATTTTTGTGTATGGTGTTAGGGAGTGTCCTAATTTCATTCTTTTACATGTAGCTGTCCAGTTTTCCCAGCACCACTTATTGAAGAGGCTGTCTTTTCTCCATTGTATATTCTT
The DNA here is from genome assembly GCF_028021215.1 of Eschrichtius robustus. Lineage (NCBI taxonomy): Eukaryota > Metazoa > Chordata > Mammalia > Artiodactyla > Eschrichtiidae > Eschrichtius > Eschrichtius robustus. The sequence goes on along the minus strand of NC_090829.1, from coordinate 60,806,213 downwards.
GCCTCCTTTATCAAAAATAAGGTGACCATACGTGCATGGGTTGATCTCTGGACTTTCTATCCTGTTCCAATGATCTATATTTCTGTTTTTGTGCCAGTACCATACTGTCTTGATGACTATAGCTTTGTAGTATAGTCTGAAGTCCGGGAGCCTGATTCCTCCAGCTCCATGTTTCTTTCTCAAGATTGCTTTGGCTATTCCGGGTCTTTTGTGTTTCTATACAAATTGTGAAGTTTTTTGTTCTCGTTCTGTGAACAATGCCATTGGTAGTTTGATAAGGATTCCATTGAATCTGTAGATTGTTTTGGGTAGTATAGTCATTTTCACAATGCTGATTCTTCTAATCCAAGAACATGGTATATCTCTCCATCAGTTTGTATCCTCTTTAATTTCTTTCATCAGTTTCTTATAGTTTTTTGCATACAGGTCTTTTGCCTCCTTAGGTAGGTTTATTCCTAGGTATCTTATTCTTTTTGTTGCAATGGCAAATGGGAGTGTTTCCTTAATTTTTCTTTCAGATTTTTCATCATTAGCCTATAGGAATATTAATATTATTATTATTTTTTTTTTTTTTTAATTATTAGCACTTTAATTATTATTTATTTATTTGGCTGTGTTGGGTCTCCGCTTCTGTGCGAGGGCTTCCTCCAGCTGCGGCAAGCGGGGGCCACTCTTCATCGCGGTGCGCAGGCCTCTCACCATCGCGGCCTCTCTTGTTGCGGAGCACAGGCTCCAGATGCGCAGGCTCAGCAGCCGTGGCTCACGGGCTCAGCCGCTCCGCGGCATGTGGGATCCTCCCAGACCAGGGCTCGAACCCGTGTCCCCTGCATTAGCAGGCAGACTCCCAACCACTGCGCCACCAGGGAAGCCCCTATTAATATTATTTTAACTGATCTTTTTCTTGGTTACTTAGCATCTTTCTGATATACCTATGTCCATCGCTTTATTTTAATTATGCTGTGTCATTTTGTTTTGGAGGTGTCTCTGGGAAATAGTACATAGTTAAAGTAAAATGTGACAATCTTTACCTTTTAATAGGAGAATTAACATTTTACATTCCTTGTAATTATTAAAATGTTTGGCCATATTACCACTATTAAATATTTAACATTTAGCTTTTTAAAAAAGTAATTTCTTCTTTACTTTCTCTGTTTTGGGGGGGGGGATTTAATTGAGTTTTCTCCATTTTTTCCTTCCCCAGAGATTTAAAAATTACATATTTGGTGTCTATTCTTGTATTGGTTAGCCATGAATTTTTTACCTCATACGTTTAAATGTATATAACCTTCTCCTAAGAAAAGACAATGAACCACAGCATGCTATCATTTTCCCCTTCACTGACATTGGCTTCACCTTCAATTTTTGTGTTGAACTCATTTGGAGTTTGGTTCCAGATTATCAGTATTTTTTAAAGTTTACATGTTTGTCAGGATCTATACTTAGCCATATGTCTCACTGGTTTCTCTTCTTCTCTTATTTTTGGTATTTAATGTATTTCTTTCTCCTAAAATCTTTTTTGTTTTCTTTGAGTACTTCCTTGAACATTTCTTTCTGAATGGATTTCTTAAAATACCTTCATTTTCTCTTCATATTTTATGCTCATTTAGTTGGATTTAGAATTCTGCATTGTTCAACTGAGAAGGTGACATTTGAGTAAAGACTTGAAGATAGTGAGGGATGGAGCTATGTAGGTATCTGGGGGAAGAGCAGTGTAAGCAAAGGCAACAGTAAGTGCAAATGCCTCAAAGCAGGAGCAGGCCTGGTATGTTCCTGAAATACATGTAAGTGTGATATATTACTTAATGTCTGTCTTTCCAATCAGCCTGTAGACCTTCTGATCATGTCTGTTTTATTTTCAGCTGTAGCCACAGCACCTTTCAAAGTATTGAGCATATAGCATTTGCTCAGTGTTGGCTGAGTGAATGAATAACCTGAAATTTAAAATGAAAGCCCTAGATCATGCCATCCGAGTTCAGTCCTATGTTTTAATATCAATAGTAGTAACAAAGAGGACATAACCATCTCCTTTACTTTACTTTTTAAAATTGAATGTTGAAAAGAATAAATTAAGTCTCTGCCACTCTGCTACCAACATACACATACACACACACACACACACACACACCCCCAGAAATCATTCTTTGAAAATGCACCTACTTCCAATAATCTGCATTTTTCACTTTTCCAACTCCCTTTCGATTAGAGACCTTCTTATTGGAGATTACATTTGCTCTCTGTAAAGTACACTTTGCTTCTCTTTAACCCAGTAATAAAATTCTGTGTAAATAAAAAAGACCTAAAATCATGCCCAAGGAGAATGAGAACTAATGTAGAAATTATTTTGCAGGGTCATTTTAGAGATCCAAAATACTGTAATGAAACAATAGGTTTGGCTTCATATATTAGAAGGTCTCAATAAAGATCTTTATGTGATGAATGCAAAACATAGCAGGGATTTCAGATGGGCCTCATCTGATAGGCACTTGACTGTCAAACAAAAACAAGTTTTAAAGGAAAGATGGAGAGTTGACAAATCATCAGTATTCTTTCTAAAACCCATTTCTAAGCATTTATAATGCATCTCTTGAGTCTTCAGTTTAGATTACATGAGGTAGAGTTTGCTAGTACTTCACGCAGTTACAATTCCAAGAACTATAAAATTCTCCTTCGGGAGCGATTACACTAAGTGGATGGACCCGTGAAAAGAGTAGTTACTGCATCATTGCCTTCATAACCAATCACTAAAATCACCAGGCAAATGTCTTCATTTCTACGAGGTACCATTTTCCCCATATGTGCTTATGGCAGTTTCTCTTTTAAAAAAAAAAAAGAAGGAAAGAAAAATATTCGCAGGTTGTGTAACTACTCAATTTCAATGAAAGCAGCAGAGCCCAATTGTAGAAAAATCCCTCACAGGCAATACCAATTTATGAGTAAATTTACGAACAAAAAGTACATTTTTTAGGTGACATAATATCAAACAGTTTACTGTCCCCCTCCCCCAGCTCCTCATCCCCAGGTCTCCTACCTTCCCATCCTCCCACCCCTTAACAGCATTTGAAATCCAGGGATGGCCCTTATGTTGGGTATCTTTAAGAAGGCTCTGTTTGTGATATTGCAGCAGTTCTGATGTGGGGTACAGGTTTCGTGATCCTGGCTGGGCCAGGAGGCAGCTTGAACCCCTAGAGTCTCGACCCACAGAATCTGAGGTGGGCAGAGGAGGTGCTTCACGTAAGGAAGGAAACAGACTCAGGGGGCAGTAGGGGTGGGAGAGGTAATATCACTGTGGGCAGTGGGCCTGGTATTAGAAAAACATGTCTCTCTGGCTTGTTTCTGTTTCCACACATTTTTACAGAGACAAAGATGTAAGAAACATTTTACTTTCCTTTTGACTCTGAGTTTGGAAAAATAACAGCAGGAACACAGGGAAGTAGCAATTTGCATTCAATCCTGGGGAGAGAATGAGGGTGTCAGGACCTGGTGACTGGAGGACCCCTGCACCATCGCATCGTGGAGGCCAGGGCCAGCAGACGGCTCTCATGAGGGATTGTGGATGGTGATGCCTGATCTTTTGATTTTTAAAAAGAAACTGGAAATCCAAACTTTTAAAAATGTGAACTCTCCTGTCAACTTACTTTAAAAATTATAAACACTCTGCAAGTTGATAGTGAGTCAAATGCACATATATTTGGACTAGATCCTGCACTTAGGCCACAAGTTTGCAGCCTCTGCAAGGCCAGCAATTCTGTCTGCATCTGCAGTAAGGTGAGGGTCAACTGCCCTCAACATCAGAATTATAACTGCAACAACAGAATTATAACTGCAACACTGTCTCCTTCCTTCTTCACTAACCAATACCCCCATGTATAATGTTTTGAACAGGAGACAAGAACACTGGAGACAAGAGGCCTGGACTTAGAAGGACTGAAGGAAAAAACTCCAGACTTGTTACATGGAAATATATCAAGTTCTAACACAAGTAATCTCTAATTCTTGCTTTATAAACATATATCTTATTGCCTATATGTCAAATATGGCCCACACTACTTTTTTTAATCATCTTTATTGGAGTATAATTGCTTTACAATGGTGTGTTAGTTTCTGCTGTATAACAAAGTGAATCAGCTATACATATACATATATCCCCATATCTCCTCCCTCTTGTGTCTCCCTCCCTCCCCTCTAGGTGGTCACCCCCACTACTTTTAAAGTGCTGAAATTTGTCAGAGAGAGATTGTCAATGTGGTGGGATAATTTCTCTCCCTTGTTCTTTTAGGTCAAGTGTTAATCTCATAATGAAATGCCCATATTTGTGTGTTAAATTCCTGTTGCAGAAGAACAAAACAAAACTATAAAACACAGATTCATTTAATCCAAGTGTAAAATTACAAAACCAATTGATCTGGCACTAGTATTTAGTGATTTCCAGTTACAAGAAAAAAAAGATTTTAAAACAGAAAACCCAAAAAAATTACCCTAATACTATCAAACATCAAGTAAATTTTCAATCACAGAGCATTCATTGGTTTACTGTTAGTAATTCACTAGTGGGGTGAACCATGAAACCATAATCTCTTAGGCTACTTCTTTCTGAAAAACTGGACCATTCAATTGACAGAACCATGTTTATCCAACACTATGTTAAATTCTCTTTTCATGTTTTTATTTCCTTAATACCCTTTCCTCTTGCCTATTTTCTAGGGCTTCTGCTGACATATCAGAGCCTTGTGATTCACTGTCAGTTTTCTTGGCTTGGATTTTTTTCCTCTTACCTCTTTTAAGGGGGCCTGGTGACAAGGGTGGTGGTGGACAAGGATGCAGGCGTGTTTCTTGATTTAGTCCACCCAACTTCACAGAGCTAACAGTTTTTCAGTGTGTGGCTTCCTATGCACCAGCTCCACCTGACTGCTTCTTACCTGGTGCGTGATCTTCAGTTAAAAATTCCAGCAGTGTGCAACTTGTCTTTGGCAAATGAATTGTAAGTATGCCAGCTGCCAGATGTCTTCATTTTTAAAACACCTTCAAAACTGCTTCTGGCACAGTTCCATAAGCAAAACAGGCTAAGCTGTAACTCTCCTTCCCATGCTGTGAGCAAAAGAAGAGGGGGTGAGGGAAGCAGATGGAGGCAAGAGAAAAATGTATTGCCTTCACATCTTGGAAAAAGAGATAAATGAAACTGAAAACAGAATCCAGCTACCCTTATCAGTAAATGTTTAGATGAAGAGTTATCTGTGACCTATGATATGTTCAATATGCACATGAATAGTCACTTTAAACAATATAGTAATTTGAAATACTGTGGTTTTTATGAGTCCAACAAAATAATGATGATACACTTTCCTAAAAAAGAGGACTTCTGGCTCCTAAGATAACAAATAAATGTAAGCCTAGGGAAAGCTATCAAAAACCAAATAATTCTTTTTTCTTTTTTTTCACCTTCTGCAATACAAAATTTTCTTGATGTCAAAAGTAGGATTTTGAGGGACTTCCCTGGTGGTGCAGTGGTTAAGAATCTGCCTGCCAATGCAGGGTACACGGGCTCGAGCCCTAGTCAGGGAAGATCCCACATGCCACGGAGCAACTGAGCCCGTGAGCCACAACTACTGAGTCTGTGCTCTAGCGTCCACGAGCCACAGCTACTGAGCCCCCATGCCACAACCACTGAAGCCCACACACCTAGAGCCCGTGCTCTGCAACAAAGAGAAGCCACCACAATGAGAAGCCCACACACCAATGAAGAGTAGGCCCCGCTCACCGCAACTAGAGAAAGCCTGCATGCAGCAATGAAGACCCAAAGCAGCCATAAATAAATAAATAAATAAATAAATAAATAAATTTATATATTAAAAAAGTAGAATTTTGAAGTGGGAGAGTCAAAAAGAAGCTTCCAGTTGTGGAGGATGGCCCTCAATTCCTATCCTGTCATAAGTCTCCTTCAAAATCTCCTAATGGATTAATTAAGCCATACTCTATAAGGGGACAAATTTAAAGAATAAGGCACTTTGCATACGTTTAGAATGACTGACATTCCTAAAAATCTGTGATATCCACATTACTTTGGAAGTAATTGCAGCCCAGAGAATGGATACATCTTAGATGTGATACCAGTCAGAGTTATTGAGAAAGTAGTGACACTGAATTTGAACCTAACAACATTTATAGAAGAAAAACAGATATTCACACTTGAGCCTAGAGAAAAGTCAGAGTATGGCAATTTAGGATCAAGTCAAATTAATTCAAAGAGAATTATTTCAATCAGTATCTTTCAGTAGCTCTCCTGATAGAAATGGAGACATCCTATATGAACTACACAATGGAATAAAATTAAAAGTAAACTGAGCAAGGAAAAGACATGTCAATGACTTATATTCTGCTTTCATTAAGCCCTGATTATAAACTGTGTTATCCATCTCATATTCACAATACATAAACTTATCTTTGAGTGACTAGATGTCCACACTTTGAAAGAATATGGACATGCCTGAAAAGTGATGGGGCATTATAAATATATAGGAGACACATTGCTATGAAGCCCAAGAAGGAAAATAATACCTCTTCTTTATACCTATCAATGAATTAAAAATATCTCAATTTTGATTCAATCAAGAGGCCTTACAGAAAGGAAATGGGCTTACAAAAATAAGTGAGAAGCACTGGTCTTAGAGGATATACGCCACTGGTAAAATTATGAAAACGGAGGTTTACTTTTCTAGCTTTTAGTTCTACAGTCCATCATGCACGTTTTTCCATTAATCACACATTCTCTGTGCATGCCTTTCACCTTCCCACCTCTGTGGATGATAATAGCATAAGCTATTTTCTCTCTCTAACTATCCTTACCATTCATTCCTGTTTATTGAATTCCTGTCCATCCTTTAAGTTTTGGTTCAAATGAAATCATCTCCATGACCTTTTCCCAGTTTCCACTACCTCCATTGAAAGGATTCTCTTTCCTCTACTACTCCCATAACGTGACTCTTTGATTTTTGTCTTCTAATCTGTCTCCCTATCCAGACTGTGAGCATCTTGAAGACTGAAATAGAGTCTTACATGTTTTAAACCCCAGAACACTTAGTATACCCTGCACGGTCTTACTCCTCAGTAAATGCCAGAATAACACTGGATGCCTTCTATCCTTTGGGTCAGTCAACAGTGCCCTCATCCTGCCCTCTCCCTACACAAGTTTATTACACAGTAGGCCTTTTTTATTCCTTAAGCCTAACTTCTCAAATAGATTCTATTTTTATTCCATTTGTTCTATCTGGTACACTATTAATTTGTGGGTAAACAGGCATTATAATGGATAATATGAAATGTAGCTTCCAAGTAACATAAATTGGATTTTAAAAGAAGTGAGGACCTTAATTTAAACTGCACTGGAGTAGACTAGAGGGATAAATTTTCTGGGTCTTTTAGTGCTTTTAATTCATAACAGAACAAATGCACATAGAGCTATGTATGAACACATATAGAGAAAAGTAATAGTAATAGAAAAGGAAGGAATAATAAAAAATAAACAAATGACAAAGAAAATGAACTGAAGTTTAAATGTATTATACCCAATTTGAAAACCATAAAGTATTAAAATTCCAACTCCTAAAAGATTTTCCCCAAACTGAGAAATGTACACTGGCTTCTTGAAACTGGTGGACCTTTTTTTTTTTTTTTAAGCCATCAATCCATATTTTAGTTTGGCTCCAAGTTTCCCAGAAGAGCTTGAGCACATCACCCTGAAACCTCACAAAAATTGCCCAGGGATGTCTGGCCTGAGCTTCGTGAATGCTGCTCTAAGTGATGGGACTGAAGGAGAACCTTGGCAGCAGCTGGGAGAAAAAAAGACACCCAGAAATTAAAATTGAAGTTAATTACAGTACTTACAGATTTTTTCCCCAGACCTGATTCTTGACGTTCAACAAAGAAGAAAAGCTCTCAATACAACTTCAACATGACAATGCCAGCCCTACACCTAAGCCTGTTCTTGGGGGACTGGGGAGGGGGAGACTTGTAGTTGCTCATGTCATTATGGTTGTTTGGGGTCTGGAAGTAGTGAGAGTATTTCTTCATCTATGGCTAGTGATGGAAAATGGATCAAGAATGATCTCATGTGCAAATAGATGGTTTTATTTTTTCCAAATACCCAGAGACGTCATTGAGTTTTATTCTCCCAGACTTTAGGGGTGCTCTGGGTTTGGGATATTGGTTCATGTGATTAGTAGTAAGCAACGCTTGTCTTAGGAACCCTCATCAGACTTTTCTTCTGTCAATTTTTTATAGTTTAGAGTCTGATGATCCAGGTTAGGGAGGCAGCACTTAACTACCTACCAGCTGGTTGACCTGAGGCAATTTACCTGTCCTCTCTGAGCCTGTTTCTCTATCTATAGAATGAAGATAACCCTATCTGCTTCATACCTCTGACATGTGACTCTATAAAAATGTTATCAATATCTTACAGAGTATGAAGTAGGCACAGTGACAAGATGTATCTATGATAGGAAACTTTAGCTATCTGGACATTTATTTCACTAAGAGCAGAGTCTTTGATAAATTATTGGTTTGATGTATCTCCAATTACATCACTTGAAAAAGCCTAGGAAATAATATCATTCTGAAATTTATTCTGTCCCAAAAGGAAGAACTGATTGGTAGAGTGTCATGGAGCTAAGTGAGCTAAGCAATGTTGGAATTAGATAGGATTCTCTAGACTCTTGCAACACAAAGTATGGTGAGAGAACTAGCAACGTTGCATAATCTGGGAGCCTGTTAGAAATGCAGAATCTCGGGCCCCACCCAGACCTACAGAATCATAATCTGCTTTTTAACAAGATCACCTAGTGATTTGTATGCACATTAACATTTGAGAAGCACTGTTTAGAATTCAGAAAAATGGATTTTCAAAAGTTAAGGTACAAGATCTAGATTATTCTGTGGACACAGATTTTAACAGAGATTAATTCAAAATGGAAAGAAAATCCTTAAAACTAAGAAAAGTGTCTCTTAGTGGGGAAAGAAAAGTGAGCATCTGAAAATTAAAAGAAGAAACACTGTAGATGTCTGGGCTTTCTGATGAGCTCAGATTTTTAAAACAAATATACGGAACATGGAAGGAGGGTGTGTCAGATTAAAGATGGCCATAAATTCTTTTCTACTCCTCTTATCGAGGGATGGAAACTAATCCCCTTCCCTTGAATTTGGGCTGGAGTTAGTCATTAAGTCTAGTTGATCTGTTTTCTAAATACATTTTAAAGTTGTTCTTCCATTTTCCTCTCTGGGTGCTGACTTAGTTCAGGTTTCATTATCTCTCATCTACACTAATTAGAAAGCCTCCAAACTGGTCTCCCCACTTTCACTCTTGTCAGTGTCTGACTGCTCATTCTAAAGAGAGAATTGGCTCAATACATATATCATGAATGAAAGGAAATTTGTAAATTGAATATGCTGCTTTGTGAGCTAGACTTACTGGCACTGGAAATGTTGAAATATTGAATGAGTATAAATCTTCTCGCATTTTAAAATAGCAACCGTTTTTAAAGTCTTAACGTGATTTGATTCTATTGTTACATCATTAGGGTCCTCTTATTCCAAAATGAGTTAAGAGAGCACATTGGAATTGTGCTTAAATTCTCAAAGGGTCTACCTGAAATTATATATATTGAACAAAACATATCTCTTCTTCACATCCTAGGTAGGAACAAGCAAGAATATGTACAGAATGAGCAGGAAAAAACTTTATGAGAAGTGAAAATATTTATAGGCCTTTTTAGATTTTTTATTTTTATTGTTTAATTTTATTATTATTGTTAATCAAAATATTATAAATGGAGGGAAAACCTGCATATTCCTGTTCTAATACAAAGTCTACCTTGTATGTTGTGTGTGTGTGTATGTGTGTGTATTCCTCCAAAACTTATCCATGCAGAGACATACACTCAGTTTGTCAATCACTGTGTACAATTTCACATATTGCTTTTATGGATATATCATAATATCTGCTCATGAAGTTATATGGGTTTGATAATCATCATCTATTTGGCCTACCACAATTTTACTCACCATTCCTCACTGATTGGACTTTAGGCTGCTTACAGTTTTTCTAGTTAAAAGTAAAGTTGTTGGGAACATCCTAGAGCTTACAGCAACTTCCTTTCCTAAATGATGTCCTCAGGCTAACTTCCTAGTAGTGGGATTATTGGCCCCAAATGTTTCAGTGTTTTGAGTTTATACTGTCAGCTGTATCTTCACAAGGTCCCTCACAGCACCCATTTCAAGGAAACCTTAATAGCATTAAGTATTTTTTGAAAAAATATCTTTTTTGCTAACTTGTTGGACAGAAAAGAGCACCTTATGATTGTTTTTATTTTATTTCTAATTAAGATGAACATTTCCCCCCATTTTTGGTAATTCCTTTTTTTTTGTTTGAATTGCCTGTTGATGTCATGCTACATATATGTATACATGCCTGTTTGCCATATATACCATCTATTCAGATGTTGCATATTAAAAATCTACAGACAAAATCATTTGATGAAGCACCTGCTAACTAACCAGTTAATTGATGCCAGCTGCAGAAATCTATGACTCACACACTATGGTTTCTACAAACCTATGACTGGTTGGTGCTTTCCCTTTTTGGAATGACTAAGGTCATGATAGATCAGGACACGTTCTGGAAACTAAGGATACCACCCTGACCCCTGATTCTTTTTAATTCCCATCCCATAAGGAACAAATGCCAGGCCCCTCACTCATTTTTCTAACCCTGGTCTCTCTCCTATTCTCTCCTGCCCACAATCATACGGAGTGGACCTATCTTCTAGGAAAAAGTGTTCCTGAGCTATACCTTTGATAAAGATCTAACATAACAACATAAGAACAGATGTGGCAAAGAAAAGAGAGAGCAATATAGTGACCATGGTCAATGAGGTGGAGGTCTGAGAGGAAAAGGATGTGTCTAATTATCCATCTCTTTTAGCATATCTAGCAGCTAGTGCTGAACTTCTATAATAGTCTCTAGAGGGCACCTGTTCACTATGTAACTTACCCGCCTTGGACCTCAGAAATTGGAGTAGATAATTTCTAAATTCCTTTCCAGCTCTAATATTCTTAGAGATGTAATATAAGAGGTTATGTCCATAAGAAATAATACTATGTAACATCTCCTCACACCACATACAAAGATAAACTCAAAATGGACTAAAGACCTGATGTACGACCCCAAATCATAAAACTCCTAGAAGAAAACATAAGCAGAACACCCTTTGACATAAACCATAGCAATACTTTTTGGATCTCTTTCCTAAGGCAAAAGAAATAAAAGCAAAAATAAACAAATGGGACCTAATTAAACTTAAAAGCTTTTGCACAGCAAAGGAAACCATCGACAAAATGGAAAGACAGACTACTGAATGGGAGAAAATATTTGCCAATGATATGACGGGTAAGGGGTTAATATCGAAATATATAAACAGCTCAAAAAACCAAACACAACCCAATTAAAAAAATGGGTAGAAGACCTGAATAGACATTTCTCCACAGAACACATACAGATGGCTAACAGGCACATGACAAGACGCTTAACGTTGCTAATTATTAGAGAAATGCAAATCAAAACCACAATGAGACATCACCTCACACCTGTCAGAATGGCTAACATTAAAAAGTCTACAAATAACAAATGTTGGCAAGGATGTAGAGAAAAGGGAACCCATGTACACTGTTGGTGGGAATGTAGATTGGTGCAGCCGCTATGGAAAACAGTATGGAGGTTTCCCATAAACTCAAAACAGAATTACCATGTGATCCAACACTTCTACTTCTGGGCATATATCCAAAAAAAAAAGAGAAAACACTAACTCAAAAAGATACATACACCACAATGTTCATAGCAGCATTATTTACAATAGTCAAGATATGGAAGCAACCCAAGTGTCCATCAACAGATGAATAGATAAAGAAGATGGAATATTAATCAGCCATAAAAAATGAAATTCCGCCTTTTGCAACAATGTGGGTGGACCTAGAGGGCATTAAGATTAGTGAAGTAAGTCAGAGAAAGACAAGTATTCTAGGTTGTCACTTATATGTGGAATCTAAAAAAAATAACACAAGTGAATGTATATAACAAAACAGAAACAGACTCACAGTTATAGAGAACAAACTAGTGGTTACCAATAGGAAGAGGGAAGGAGGAAGGGGCAAGATAAGTGTAGGGGATTAAGAGATACAAACTACTATGTATAAAATAAATAAGCAACAACACAGGGAAATATAGCCATTAGTTTGTAATAACTTTAAATGGAGCATAATCTTTAAAAATATTGAATCTCTATGCTGTATATCTGAAACTAATATAATATTGTAAATCAGTTATACTTCAATAACAAAAACTTTCTATGCAAAAAAGCAATTATACTGTGTATTGATAGTATCAATTTCTTTCTCTTTGTTTTCACTGAGATATAATTGACAAATACCATTATGTTAGTTTCTGACAGCAAAATTTCTAGATAAAACTATATGTGAATTTCAAATTTTGTTAAGACATGATCAAATTGCCCTTCCAGAAGTTTGCACCAATTTGCACCGCCACTACCAGTATTAGAGTTTTTGCTTTGACATGCTTTTGAATGTTGAGTATTTTCATGCCTCTTAATCTATGTAGGTAATATCACTGCTAAAAATTATCCACTGATATTCTTATAAAACTGTGCCAAATAGGTAAGCATAAGGATGTTCACAGTAGCAACGTTTATACGAGCAAGAAGATGGAAACAACCAAAGTGCCCCCAAACAAAGGCTAGGTTAAATGAATTATGGTGAAGTCATAAGGAGGAATGCAGTGTTATTAAAAAGAATGAAATAAATCTGTTTATGCCAATATGATGAGTTCTAACATATATTATTTAGTGAAAAAGATAAGGTTCAGAACAGCATGTGTGGTACGATCCTGTCTGGGGAATAACAAAAAAATATATAGATCTGGCATATGACAGACTTTTCTTCACAAAGGATTAAAAACAAGATACTATTAACCATAGTTATCTTGGGGAATGGTACTACTTGTTGAGGGTGAGATTTAAGAGGGAGATTTCACTTTGAGTCTCTATCTTTTTTTTACTGCCTGAGCATTTTTATCAAGTGCAGGGTTTGCTTTATTTTACAAAACACTGTAAATACAATTTTAAACATAATGATAGCTAATCCCTTCAAATAAATATTTTGTTTTAAATGTAAATCTCACCAAGTAACAGTTCAGTATAAATAAACTAAAAATATCCTCCATTTGATATCCCACCAAAGGGGAAAAAATGGAAGAAAGAAATGACACTGTGGAAAGAACATTTTCCTTAATTCAAAGATTTATCTTTATCTTTCTTATGGATCATGATTTTGAAAAAGACCTAGACCTTACAATTGTAAGATTCTGTTATCTTGTTTTGGAGGGTTGTAAAGTCTTCCCAACACCCACACGTTTAATTTATAAAAACCCAGATTACTCAGATTCATGAGTTAGGGAGCAATTATTTACTTTTCAGTAGAATTCTTAGATGTAAAGTAGAATTTTTGCCAGCTTTCCTTTAAATAGTAAATCTCTTCTAGTGCATTTAAAGTGTATTTGTTTTGCTAGATAGCTAGTGGGAAGCAGCCACATAGCACAGGGAGATCAGCTCGGTGCTTTGTGACCACCTAGAGAGGTGGGATAGGGAGGGTGGGAGGGAGATGCAAGAGGGAGGGTATATGGGGATATATGTTTATGTATAGCTGATTCACTTTGTTATACAGCAGAAACTAATACACCATTGTAAAGCAATTATACTCCAATAAAGATGTTAAAAAAAATAAAGTGTATTTGTTTTGCAAAAAATGTGTTTGTATAGAATGCAGTTATGAAAGTCATGTGGCACACTTATAACTAATGCATGAGAATACATCCTCGTGTAATGATGTGCTGAGGCATTATTAACTAACCAAGTGGTACCTGGATATTTCGGCAAGCAATTCACTTATGAGAATTCTTTTAAAGATTAGGTGCAGGTGTTATTACTTACATAGCTCATGTACTATAAGAACTGTGAAAGGTGCACAGGAACCTCAGAGCTCTATTTCCAGGGAACTTCAGAAACCTGAGACTATATATTTAATACACAAAAGTGGATTTTAGAATAATACGTGATGTTATCTTTGTAAAAATATATACTTATTTTATATATTATATATTTGTGTGTGTATATGGGTGTAAACACAATATAGAAAAAAATATAGAAAGAAATGCAGAAACACTTCTAGGAAATGAGACTGGCCTGATAGGAATGGGGAATCACTTTCGGTTTTTACTGTGAACTTTATATGCTTCTGTTTGATTTGTGTGTTTTTAAAATATACATGTAGCTTTAATAATCTAAAAGCAAGTAAAGACAAACTGAAAAATAACAATGAGACAGATACCAAGATGATAATACTGAATCATTTACCCAAATTTATAACAAAATAGTTGAATTGGTTGAGTTTGCACTTTTCTAAAAAGAAGTAGAAATATTTATTAGGATTCTTACCTAAAGTCTGGTATAATCAAAAAACTCAGGATTGCCTCTATTTCCTTTAGTATAGGTCAAGCCTTCCAAGAGAAACCAGAGCATGGATAATCTACCAGAAGCCTTTTATCCTTTACTTCTTTAGCAATGGTTGCTTTAAAAAGGCAATAAATGCACTACCAGCAAATTCCACCAATTATTGATTGCATGTTAGTTATGTTTAAAAATGTCATTGTCATATCCACTTTTTCTAAAGGTGCTCTCCAGGATAACAGATACTCTTTGAAGAAAGGATACGTACGTGGGTAAATATGTTTGGAAAATGGTGGATTTAACAATATCTAACAAATTTCTTTGGAGCAGGAATTCTCTAATACGCAAGAACAGGGAGGATGAAGTATGCAGAGTCTCCCAAATGTGACGACGGTCACGTATCCCAGGCCAGCCTAGTGGCTGCACATTGTAGAAGAATCAGCTAGTGTTTGATGAATGAAGAAAAGGGCAGGAAGAAGTTAACATGAGGAAAAGAGGATAGAAGAAAATAGTATATGAAGTATATCATTAGTATTGCCCTACTTCTCTGAAGTTTTGTATTGTCTGTCTAAATCATTAGAATGAGTATTGATTTCAGAATCTAAATTTTGGGCAAATGAAATTAATTTCTACCACAAAAAAACCTTATTAGTTTGTAAAATGAAAGACAGCTTCTCCAGGCCCTGACCGAAGAATTTTGATTCAGATGATCTAAAGTGGTATCCAGGAAGTACATTTTTTAACAAGCAAGTAATTCTAATCCTTGTGATTTAAGGATCAGGTTAAGAAACACTGATTCAGAGAAATAAAATTTAGATGTTTTATATACAGGCTAAAACAAAATGGAACACATTAATTTACCTCCAAATGATCAGGAATTTCAAAGTGGAACACACACAAATAGGAATCAATATCATCTTGAGGATAGTTTAAACACTCACATGATACAATTCCAAATGAAAAATCAAGCTTCTTGGAGACTTCTCCTTTGTGGTAAAACTTCTCATTCTAATCTCATTATGTCCTGCAAACCAACCTGGCCACAAAGCTTTGGCCTGTGCTTTATTCTTATCTCTTGATCTGGGATTATAGTTCTTACAACTGTGAATCCACAGCATTTGAAAGTTAGTTAAAGCCTTCACTTGTTGGAACTGAAGTGGTCCAGGGGAGTTGAGAATCACATTTAGGTGTGCCTCCTGGTTCTACTACTTAGTATTAGTTGTATGATTTTGATGGAGTTACTAAATTTCTCTAGTTCTCAGTTTTCTCATCTGTAAAATGGAGTATTTGCAGTTATATAAGTAATTGTGAGTATTAAATGAGGTAATTTATTTAAAGTGCATTAAGTAGTAGCTATTATTTATTACATATGCATTGATATAGTGCCTTCTGTGTGGGATTTTTTTGTGTGTTTTTAGTGTTTGTCAAAAATGCTAATGGAACACATTCCTTTCTCCAACATAGTTGAGCGATTTGGTATGTTACATAGTATTATTTATTTATTATATTGGTATTTATTTATTCTTAATAAATATTTCCCATTATTTAAATTATTAATAAGAATCTAACAAATTACTTAGAACCAAGCCTACTTTTGGAATAAATCTGGAGGACAGTTTGATTTCAAATGTTTTATTCATTGCCCCCATAACCTCTGAAAATGCCCTGTGCGATCCAGTAATTTAGTATGGATGCAATATTTTCCACACTTCCTCTTCTATGTAGAAATAGGGCAAACGTTGTTTGTTAGACTTTATAGCCTCATTTGAAAAATGCAGCTACTATATTCCCTGTTGTCTTTGTAGCATCAAAGCATAAATGCCAACTGACCATTTTATGTTAATGGCATCTTGTAACTGTCTCCTAAACCCTTCTCCTCAATGGAGCCCAGTACAGAGTTGATCTTTTCTGATCTTAGGAAATAGAAATGACCAGTAAAAACCCGTAGACAATCCAAATATTCAGTCAAGGGAGGAAAATAATCTCAACTCTCTTTGCCTCTCTATTTTAGTAGTAATTATCTGGAGATGTATATGTATACATATATCTATATTTCCACACTGGAAGAGAGTCAAGATTATGTGATGGCTAAAGGTCTTGATGATTCAGTGACTGTAATTTAATTGAATATCCAAATTTCAACCAAAATAAGCCTATCTAAATCACCAGCGCCTTCTAGCCACGTGGAGAGGTAAACTTTAAGTGAAGACTGCAATATAATTATGAAAAGGAAGGAATTATTTCAGATTCAAATCCATGTAACTCACTGTTAAACCAATTTCAATTTCAGAATATTGGGTCACATTCAGTATCATTGATTTACAGCTCATAATAGCATGTGAGATGTTGCTTTGAATTCATACTATTATGGGAAAAATTCTTTTTAAAAGTCCTTTTTAATTTGCATATTTAGTACATAAAGATTCATCTGTAGATTTATCTAATTTAAATCATTAGTGCTTGAACTTGATAATTACAGAATAGGTTGTCTTCATCCTATTCTCTTCACTATAGCACCCTAAGGCTAATATAATCTAACAAATACTGAACCATTAAAATATGCATTCTCAAACCAAAACTACAATGAGGTACCACCTCACACCAGTCAGAATGGCCATCATCAAAAAGTCTAAAAATAATAAGTGCTGGAGAGGGTGTGGAGAAAAGGGACCCCATGTACACTGTTGGTAGGAAGGTAAATTGGTGCAGCCAGTATGGAGAACAGTATGGAGGTTCCTTAAAAAACTAAAAATAGAGCTACCATATGATCCGGCAATTCCACTCCTGGGCATATATCCAGAGAAAACCATAATTCAAAAAGAGTCATGTACCACAATGTTCACTGCAGCTCTATTTACAATAGCCAGGACATGGAAGCAACCTAAATGTCCATTGACAGATGAATGGATAAAGAACATGTGGCACATATATACAATGGAATATTACTCAGCCATAAAAAGAAACAAAATTGAGTTATTTGTAGTGAGGTGGATGGACCTAGAGTCTGTCATACAGAGTGAAGTAAGTCAGAAAGAGAAAAACAAATACCGTATGCTAACACATATATATGGAATCTAAAAAAAAAAAAAAAAAAAGTTCTGAAGAACCTAGGGGCAGGACAGGAATAAAGACTCAGACGCAGAGAATGGACTTGAGGATACGGGGAGGGGGAAGGGTAAGCTGGGAAGAAGTGAGAGAGTGGCATGGACATATATACACTACCAAATGTAAAATAGATAGCTAGTGGGAAGCAGCTGCATAGCACAGGGAGATCAGCTCGGTGACCACCTAGAGGGGTGGGATGGGGAGGGTGAGAGGGAGGTGCAAGAGGGAGGAGATATGGGGATGTATGTATATGTATAGCTGATTCACTTTGTTGTAGAGCAGAGGCTGACACACCACTGTGAAGCAATTATACTCCAATAAAGATGTTAAAAAATAGAAAATAAAATAAAATAGGTAGAGGAAAAGAAAAAAGATACATGCACTCCAATGTTCATTGTAGCACTATTTACAATAGCCAAGACACGGAAGCAACCTAAATGTCCATCCACGGATGAATGGATAAAGAAGATGTGGTACACATATACACAATAGAATATTACTCAGCCATATAAAAGAATGAAATAATGCCATCTGCAGCAACATGGATGGACCTGGAGATTATCATACTAAGTGAAGTAAGTCAGACAGAGAAAGACAAATACCATATGATATCATTTGTATGTGGAATCCAGAAAAAATTATACAAATGAACTTATTTAGAAAACAGAAATAGAGTCCCAGACATAGAAAACAAACGGTTACCAATGGGGAAAGGCAGGGGAGGGATAAATTGGGAACTTGGGATTAGCAAATACACACTACTATATGTAAAACAGATAAACAACAAGGACCTACTGTATTGCACAAGGAACTATATTCGATATCTTGTAATAACTTATAATGGAAAAGAATCTGAAAAAGAATCTATATATATATATATATATGTATGTATAACCAAATCACTTTGCTGTACACCCGAAACATTGTAAATCAACTATACTTCAATAAAAATAAATAAAAATATGCATCCTCCTAGACATTTTCATCTACCTCTTAACAAAATTTGAAATCAGTTTGGTGAAACTGAAGCACTTTCACGTATCCAGGTCATGCCCCAAGAGGTCCTTCAAAAGGAAAAGGAAACATTCGTAATGATTGGCTCTCAAGGGTGGTTGCACTTTGGAATCATCTGGGGAGCTTTCAAAATACCCGACACCTTGTGAGCCACCCCCGCAGATTTGAAGTACTTTGTTTGGGGTACATCCCAGGCACTAGGATTCTAAAAAAGCCCCCCAGCCAAGGTGGGGAACCACTGATCTCAGCACCATTTCATGCCCAAAGAAATAGAAAACAATCCCCTATTCTTTCCTGAGGGTCAGGGGATGTGTTAGGCTGAAAAATGGTCCTTGAAGGTGTTCACACCCTAGTCTCTGGAACCTGTGAACGTTACCTGGGATGGCAAAGAGACTTTGCAGAGGAGATCAGGTTAAAGATCTTGAGTTGCAGAGTTTATCCTGGATTGTCAGGTGGGCCTGAGATGTAACCGCAGGGGTTTTATGAGAGGGATGCAGGAGGAGTCAGAGCCACACAGAAGGTATGTGACAAGAAGGCAAGGGACAGAAAGAAAGAAATGTGAACATGCTTCGCTTTTTGCTGCCTTTGAAGATGGAGGCAGGGGCCACAAGCCAAAGGGTGTATGTAGTCTCTGGAAGCTGGATAGGTCAAGGAAACAGATTCTCCCCTGGAGGCTCCAAAAGGAATGCAGCCCGTGGACTCATTTTCAACATCTGGCTTCCATAACTGTAAGAAATAAATGTGGGTTGTTTTAAGCCACTAAGTCTGTGGTAATTCATTACCACAACAATAGGAAAATAATATAGGGGAGGATGAATTCTGTCCAGTAGCAATTTGCAATGGTTTTATGGGGAACTCTGCGGCTCTTAAATATCCAAACACCAGAAAACTCAGCAAGAAAAGCCAAGACCAAATTGCTATGATCCACATTTTTATTAAATGTTAAGTATATTTCTTAAACATTGTCTAGTCCTTAGTTTCTTTGTATGCAACACTACTTTCGTTGTGTAGAATCTCCTTAAATAGAAACTAACTAAATGTCATGCTATTACTGCCAAGCAAAGCCTCAGATTAAAACAAATAAATGAAGATCTGGCCAAGCATTTCTGAAAAGCTGTCCACCATGGGGAGATTGCCTGACTTTTCAGGTTTTCAGGTCCTGGCTTGGTCACAGTAATTTCAAAGTTCTTATTTAGTAGATTCTTAAGATTACAAACATTTGCTTTTGTAAAGATACCCTTTTGGGGGCTGAATATTCTGTACATAGAGTCTATGTTGCCTTTCCATTCACCACCAGCCACTTCTTGTGAACAAAAAGAGAGCCACCAGATCTCAAGCACCAGTCATACTTTGATCTCACAGGACTGTCCTCTGACCATGGTGTCAACTCAGGTTCCAACACAGTTTGAATATCAAGAGCCTAGAAAATGCAGCTTTTGCCTTAGAGTTCTATGATTCTCTCTCAATTAGCTTAGACTATTAACTCTAAAATTAATTTCGATCACTTACATAAAGTGCCTAGGGAGGTGGTCCACTTATAAGAGTTCAGTAAACCTTAGTTCTCTTACTATAGAATATAAATAAAAACATTAAGAGATGAGAAGGCCTAGATAGAAGCCAAATTAAACCATTACAATTTGGGTGTTTAGGGACAACTTCATTAACTTCCTTGAGGTTTGTTCATTTAGCAAATATGTGCAAGACAATATAAAAATACATCCCTACAGTTTTTTTGCAGCCTGCATATTTTCTAATATTTTAAGAATCAGTGGCATTATTATCAGGGGTCAATGTGGGGCTGTCAGCCAGTTCCAAAGAGGCACAATCTCCATTACTGGCTCAACACTATGAGTACATTCCTACCAGAACAATCACCTGTCAACCACGGAAAAAAGGTTTTCCAGCATATTTCTCTAGGAAAACGTTCATACTGCTTAACCAAATAATCTCCCCACTAATAGTATTTTATTTTGTGATATTCAAACTCTGTGGACTAAAGATGAAAGAAATATCATTAGAATCTCCTCCTAACATACCTAAACTATACCTTCCAATGAGGTTTTGGGTCTATCAACAAACGTACGTCAAAGCCTTGGTGCATAGAGTCAGAGAAGGTAGGAGGCCACGGCTTGGGGAGGTTTCAGGCAGAGCTGAGGAGTCAGACTTGCTGTGGGAACTTCTGGCTCGCCAGTGACCCCAAGAGTGTTACGGAATTCAGTAAAAACAAATGACAAAAAACCCCAGCAAAGCACATTCCTTTATTGTCTTTAATTACATTTTTACGTGGGTCCCAAAATGCTGTAGAAGAGTATGATGAAAGTCTAAGAAACAGAATGCTGCAGCTCCAGTCTGTGATCGGGGTTAGGTAATTTGGACAAAAACAAGCACACATACATATTTCTAAAGGAAATGCACCCCTACCCACCCATCTCGAAAAGTTCAGCTTCTCAAGATTGATCCAATCTACTCAGTAACAGTAACAGACGTGTATTTTATGATAACTAGTTTTCTTTTTTTTTTTTTTTTTCAAAGATTGACTGATTGATTGCTATGTTGGGTCTTCGTTTCTGTGCTAGGGCTTTCTCTAGTTGCGGCAAGCGGGGGCCACTCTTCGTCGCGGTGCGCGGGCCCCTCACCATCCCGGCCTCTCCCGTTGCGGAGCACAGGCTCCAGACGCGCAGGCTCAGCAGCCGTGGCTCACGGGCCCAGCTGGTCCGCGGCATGCGGGATCCTCCCAGACCAGGGCTCGAACCCGCGTCCCCTGCATTAGCAGGCAGACTCCCAACCACTGCGCCACCAGGGAAGCCCATATGATAACTAGTTTTCTGAAGCAGTGTGGAAACTTGGATCGTTCAGCCACTATTCCCACCCTTCTACAACTAGAACCCCTTTCTCTCACCAGAGGAAATTTCAGCCTGATAAACTTTTATTTTTTTAATTGTTAAATGGTATATTTTCTTCCCAGGTGTGTTTTACCCCCCGAACACCAAGATCCAGTTACAACAGTTTTTTTAGGTGCTCATATGTCATTTGTATACTAAGCAAAGTCCAAGAGATTATTTTTGCCATTAATCTTTGCAACTAATAAAGATGAATGTAAACCAGCAGCCTTAAAACCAGAGGTGGGCATTTCGCCGGTAATGCTTTTTCATAGCTCCTTGATGAAGATGATCAACTAAAGCAAAACTTCTGCATGATCTATTAATAGAGAATGAGGATTAATGAAGGATTATGTCATAATGAGTCTGCCTGCAGAGTAGCTTCAGTTCTGGTCCTTTGCTGCCAAAATACAGTTCTCATTTCCAACAAACAAAGTCTATCTGAGAGAAAGCACAGAGCCCCTTTAGAACTGGAAAGTCCTGTGCATAATAATGACTGTCTAACTCTTCTTTTGCCAAAGAGCTTCAGCACTTTCAATGTCATAGGTCAATGCAGTGATTCAGAGGGGGCCTGATCCTTATCTAAGCTTTTGCAACAAAATTAGAATGTGCTGTAGTCTTATTAAAGAAATGTTTGTTCCTCCATCAATGAGCTGAAAAGAAAGCAGCTCAATGTACTTTTGCAAATTACAGCAATAAACTGCTTGAATTAACTGCTTTATTACAAATATTTAATTATTCTGAGGGTTAAATATCCAACATTTTGGAAAGGCAAAATTAGCAGTCCACTTGATAATCTACTTCATTTAAAATCTGTTACGACGGTGTATTTTTGTTTTTATTTTTAAACAATTCCAATTTTCAGTTGTCTTTCTTGTAAATTCAGTTAGTTTCCATTTGGAATGAAAAAGAATAATACTTACAGCCCTTAATTTTGAAGTAAGTTGCCAAGAAAATCAAATTTGTAATCTGGGGAAAATTACAAAAGGTAGAACTTGTTTTCATTTCCCAGGAACACGAACAGTTACAAAAATGAAATAAGACTCAAAACACCAAGTTAAGGTCAGTCACATTTTAAGTAAGACCTATTTCAAGATTTAGATAAAATAATATCATCATCATTGTCGTTATTATTAAAATAGTTGTTGTTTAAATGTTATTTAAAGTGCACTTCCCTTTAAAATAAAAAAGATGACTAATTAAAACTTTATATTAAAAGAAAACTCGACAAATACACGTTGACAAAAAGCAAACGTTCTCAAAAGAAAGATTTTACTCCAACAAAATAAGATTCATCAATCCAAATCTGTTTTTCATTTATTAGTTCAGTGGTATCAAAGCAGATGAAAATTATTTTTAAAAACTGATCATTTTGTCTGGGTTATATTCTTAAAAAATAAGAAAGTAGAGAGCATTTTGCCATAGGGCAAAGAAAAATAGATCAACAAGGATATGCTTCAACAGAGGGACATATCAAAGCATTATTATAGTCTCTCTCCACTTACTGTTTGGATTCACTAATCTACATCACTAAATTGACCATTCAGTGCCAGAAAATCTGCCATGTAGGTCTCGACTTTTCATAGCAGCTCTTAAATGTGTATTCGGAAACTACAAAGTACTGAATATATTTTCAGCCTTTTTATACTACGATTTACAGCTAATGACCTTAAGAA
Organism: Eschrichtius robustus; assembly: GCF_028021215.1. NCBI lineage: Eukaryota > Metazoa > Chordata > Mammalia > Artiodactyla > Eschrichtiidae > Eschrichtius > Eschrichtius robustus. Next base: position 60,782,978 of record NC_090829.1, on the reverse strand, counting down.
ATGTCATGCATGTAAAACAAAATTATGAGACCACCCTGGTTTAGAGACGAATAAAGGTATAGAATCAAACTTCATTATCATTCAAATTATGATTCAATAGGGGAGGACAGCAGTAAAAAAAAATTCATAATACTATAGATAAATCTATTTTGTAGTTTTACTTTATAAAAATATCCTTCACTTGTATTTTGCTATTACCGGCTCAGGGTAAGTAGACAATTATCTAAGCTTAATGCCACAAGTAATAATGCACTGCACACATTCAAAACCCTTGTGCCACATCAGCCTGTGCCTGCAGGGATAAAACATTTATCAGTTGCTCCTTAGAGCAATAGTGGGTTTGAAAATTTGGCTGCCCAGGCTGACATTAAGTGAAATCATAGTTTTTGCTTGATTCAGAACCCAACACAGGAAACCCTGATACTGGGATGACTCCACTGGCAGTGTGCCTCCTGATACCCACTGAACTGCGGGCTACATTCTGTCCCACTACTTCCCATGAAAGAAGGCCTTTTACTTCCCTGCTATAGTTGGCACACTGCCCTTTTCACAGACCCAACGAACCGTCATCTTGGATGTAACAAATTAGTACATTCTCAGAATAATAATAAGTGCAGGCATGAAAACACTATTGTTTTTATTTGGAAATGAAGTAACTCATTTTAGCTGGGTGACTTTTTCAGTGTAACACCACAGGCCAAAAAAAAAAAAAAAAAAAAAATCTTTTCTGAAAAGAATGGCCAATTTCAGGAGAGATATGACACATCATTTGCTGTAAAAATCAGGGAAAGGCAAAAGAATAGAAAAAAATGGCATTTGCTGCAGAGTAGTTATAGAGAAATTAGGGGGTTTGAGAGAAATACAAATGTAAAACAAGTAATGTGTCCATTTCAAAGTGCAATTAGAGAAATAAGATTCGGAATGAGTACAATATGGAGTTGATTTTTGATACCAGGTTAAGATCTATTAACTGATTTTTCTGCTTGTAACTGCAAAAAATATATAAGTAAGAGTTTTTTAAATGACCTTCAGGTATCTGAAGAAAAATAATTAAATGTAGAAAATGTTAAAACATAAGAGAATAACATAAACATGTTTTCATATGTTAATGAACATGTCAAAATTTACTTTCAGTTTTCAAAAAGATCCTTTTCACACTGTGTGTGTGTGTGTTTCCATTTTCAGGATTTTTTTTACTATGTTTATAAAGAAAAGGAAAGATTTGCATATAAGTCAAATCTACTACAAATCAGAGCCATGAAATTACAGGAAAAACTTTTCCTCAGTATTTTGGAAGGGCCATCACCACCTTTCAATGTCAGGAACCCTGAAAAATACGACTATAAAAACTATTGTTATGACAGTCTCTATGACAGCTTCAACTGAGATTTAACTGAGATTTGAATAGCAAGTATACCTTTCAGCAGACAATAAGATGAAATTAGAACTGCCAAGAAGTATGAAATAAAGTAAATAAATATATATTTTCGATATTCTAGGTTTTGTCCAATTTAAATGTCAGCTCAAAATTATAATCTAGAAAGGAAAACAATCATTAATCTACTCTCCCTTTGCTCTACCCTGATCATTTTAAACAAATCATGATACTTCATGTAAAAATGTACCACAAATTTACTAAACTTTCTGGTTCAAATGAGTTCAAGAATATCTCATTATAAATGGAGACAGTCCTGAAAAGGCAGCCAAGCATGACTAAAAAGATCACTCTTTTACACAAAAAAATAGCCTTCTTATTTTACCCTTTGTTGAAAAGACATTTGGCCAGCCACAGGGGAAATACATAATCTACTTTTATATTCAAATAATTTATTTGAAAACTCTATGGCTACAATGACCCTAAAACAATTCTGGATTGAATATACATATTACATGGGTTTATGTGATCTTAATCATTGACTTGTTTTCATGTGTTAGTAATGATTTTGGCAATTCTTTTTAAGAGAGAAAAACACATTCATATGCTTTAACAAAAATTTACCATTAAGTAAAATTATATCTGAAATGAAATAAATGCTATTAATGTGGTATAGTTCTGTAAATAATTTTAAACGTGAAGTCGAATTTCAATATTGCAGTTCTTTTCATGTAGCAATCTATCAATTTGATCTAATATACATTCCAATACACAATCTACCTGGTAACAACATGTCAGAAATTATGCCATCATAATTTGCCTTTTTATAAAGACAAGCAGCAATACTTGAACATTTCAAGATTTTAAAAACCTCCTTCCACATAGATTTGCTCTTTTCAATTCTGTGAATCTCTGTTTCAGTCTTTTGACAATAAGGTTGATATTATGAACTCTAAGTTATGGTAAATTTAACTACAAAATGTACCCTCCCACCCCCACCCCAGGAGCCAAAGAAGATGCCAGCAGCAAATAATGTTTGTCCATTTACTTTAAGTAAGACACTGGTTCTTTCATTCAGTTGCTCAGTATCCAAGATTATATAACAGCAGAGAATAGCATACACTGAGGAGGGAAAGCTTAAAGCAATTAGTTTCCTTCTAAGTACTTTAGCCCTCCTTATTTAGGTTTTTAAAAAACAGGCAATCATACAATGAATTTCAAGCAGCCATACAAAGCATTTAAAAAACTGTTTCTACAGTCTTAATTTCCTTTCATCCTTGTACACATAAAAGAGAGGAAGTAGCTATCACATTCATGTCCTAAAATTGATCACTTAGATAGTCTAGAAAGTTTTCTGTGCTTTCCACCTAGGTTTTTTTCTCCGACTTTTCAAGGTACAAATGAGATATTTCCAGCTCTGATACAGAAGACCAAAACATAAAATGTCGACTTGTCTTGCACATTCGGGTGCTTCCCAAGACTCCGCCACTCTCCCAGCAGAGCAGAATGAATATCTGTGCTAACCACACATTTCAGGACAAAGGAACTAATTCATGGGGGAGGGGAGACCACACACCATTTATAAGGTTTGTTCAGTTTACAAGAAAACTATTGTCAACGCTTTGTTGATTCATTATGAATGACCCTGCGTGACAAATAACAAGCGTCTACCTCCTTGCTGAGCCTCACCAGAATGCTTCCTGCATTCGAGAGCAGCCCAGGATCTGCTGGGCTAATTGTTATTTAAGGAAACTGGATCTGTAGGTACATGAGATAGTTCTGATCACAGACATAGCCATCGGGTTGAAGATTTGATGAAACTGTGGCTCTGGTACCCAAAAGATCACGCACAATAGCACAGTGCTTGCTATTTGCTGTATAAAACTCTGATGTGAAGAACCAAATTCCACTAGAGGGAGTGAAAAGAGCCCAGAAAGGATCACAGCGATGCTGACTCTACGCAGGGTCCCACCACTAGGACATTTCAGTCGCTACGGAATCTTCTTGTCTCCCCACCTACAAAATGGGACTAAAATATTTTTTGAAGGAAAATCACCTTAAAATCTTTTGTTGGAAAATGCTATACAGTGCACAAGTATTATCTTCATCATCCATTGAACCTCTGTTACTTTTTTTTCTCTGTCCCGAGGGAAATAATAAATTGACATATTTTCTATCATCAGAGATCCTTTTAAGACCACAATGTGATTGCACTCCAGTACATCTCACACTTATCCCCATTAAAAACACACAAAAGGGTGAAAGCAGGGAAAGAAATAGGTAGGCATAAAGGGCAGCTCAGATATCCTGTTGTACAACATGGGCGCTCTCTCCTAACCTGCCCCTGCCTCTAAGACGGGGAGCGTAACCACCGCACAAAGAAGCTGGCAAATGGGCTCCGCACATGTTCCAGTTGAAACTGGCTGCTCGGTGGGGAAGAGCACACAGATCGCTCTCCCGAGTGGCCATTTGATTGCTGATCAGCTACATGTTCCCCTACTGCTCCAACAACCCTGAACGGTGCCCTGTATCTTTTTAAGTGGTTGGTTTAGTTGGAAACACGGAAAGAAATCTGTTCCTCTTTGAGGCACATGCACAGTAGCACTGTAGCATTTTCTTTCTTTAAGGAATAAAGGGACCTTAAAAATAAGCCCAGACCTCCATGAAGAAAGGTTCCTTGGTGGCCTGAGGGAGAAAGAATTCTTCCGCTTCCCCTTCCCTTCTCCTTCAGTTCTCTCAGCTGTGGGATTTCCCAAGGCCACCATGTGGTTTTCAGAGGAGAATAAAGAGAGCGTTTCAAGGTGGTGGGGAAACTGGCACTCGGACAGGTTGCTGATGAAATGTTACTTGCTAAACCTCTGTGGAAGGAAATTTGGCGATTTCTACCCAAGCCCTGCTCCCAGGAATCTATCCTACGACTCTGTTCCCACATGTGTGAAATGACATACGTACAACGTTGTTTACTGTAGTACTGTTTACAATAGTAAAAGATTGGTAACACCTTAAATGTCCATCAATCGGGGCTGGGTATATTATGACCCAAGGATACAAGGAAATAATATACAATGTAAGGAGGAATGAGGAACTAATGTAAGATCATCTCCATGATATAATGTTGAGGAAAAAAAGCAAGCCACAGGAGAGTATGAGCTGTATGAGACCCCTTCTGTTAAAGAAGGGACAAAAGATTGATAGGTATTACTTGTAGGCTCCATGAGAGCAGGGCTCGTGCTTGCTTTAGTCCCCCTTGTGTCCTTAGAGACAAGAAACACTTTATTTCCGGTGAGGAAAGGTCTGAAATAAAGTTGTAGTGAATGAGGGAGAGCAACAGAGTCAACAATAGATTTGAAAAAAAAAATCTTGATACTAAGGGAAGTACATCAGACAGAGAAAGACAAATATTATGTGTTATAACTTATATGTGGAATCTAAAATATAACATAAATGAATTTATTTATAAAACAAACTGACTCACAGACATAGCAAACAAACTTATGGTTATCAAAGGGGAAGGGGGGAGGGATAAATTAGGAGTATGGGATTAACAGACACATACTACTATATATAAAACAGATAACAAGGATTTACTGTATAGCACGGGGAACTATATTCAGTATCTTGTAATAACCTATAATGGAAAAGAATCTGAAAAATACATATGTATCTGAAAAAATCTGGATTCAAAGTTGTGTACAGAACTTGATAGAAAATTTCATGAAAAAATACTTGTAAATATTAATAGTGAGATCAAGAGTGATTTTCCCCTCCTCTTTTATCTTTTCATCCGCTTGACAATTTTTCTATGAGGAAGCATTTATTTAGTAATTTCACAACAAAACAAAATACTACATTGGACTTAACATCAGCTGTACTCAGTGACTCTTTAGATGTGTTGTTTGGGAGAGGGAAAAATCAAGGATAGTTCTGAGGTTTCTGACTTGGAAAACTAAGTGGATATTGTTGAGAGGAGCTGAAATGAGGAGGTGAATGAGAAGATGGCAGGCAGTGCGTCTCACTGTTAAATGTTCCTCAGGGTTCACGCTGTGAGCCGGCCTTAGGGTGCCCTAAGAAATCTTTCTGGGCTTCAGTAACTACTGCATACCAATTCCACCGTGAAGAACATGCAGCCATACTTCCACTAAAGAATCACCTGGGAGCTGCCCTTAGGACACAGGCAACCATGTTTTCCAAAGAAACTGACAAATCATTCAAAGCAGTGTTGACTTTCACTAGTATTGTTTCCATTGACTTGCAAATAAGTACACTCAGGTAAGACAAAAATTCCTACACACACTGCCTCTGGTTACACAGAAACAGCTGAGGGTAAACAAGGTGGTGCTTAGCAAAATCGGGATCCTCTGCTTGGCATCCTCAGGATACCCCTCCTTGTTGATTCTCCAGGGTTATAAGGACATTTTCCACCTTTCCTGGCTCTCTCTGCAACCTGGAGTCCATCCTGCACGCATCTTTCCAGCAGGCCTCCGCTCCCCAGAAACTTAAATTTAACTGGAATGCATAGAATTGGGGTTTCCTGACTAAATGCTCTGGTTATTAGAAAATCTGTTTTGCTTCAATTCACACTGAAAATATTTCTGAATGATATGCTTTATTACAGTTATTTTATAAAATAGAATGTAACATTGATTAATAGAGAAAAATCTGTAACACATTGACAAATATTAAAAAAGTGAAAACCATGCTTAATCACGGTTTGCTGTGAGAACCCTGTCAACGTTTCGGTGTTTTCCATAATTTTCATAAGATTGGAATCATACCCTTTTATCTACTGTTTGATAACTTTGCTTTTAAAAAGTAATATTATATTGTGAACATTTTCCTGTCATTAAATATTTTTCTAAAATATTTGAATGGCTAAATGAAGTTCCATTATATGCATATACAAAGATTTATTGCAAGAATCTCCTATTGTTGAACATTTATGTTGTTGCCAAAATTTTAGTATTATAAATAACTGTGATGAAAATAGTCTTGTACGTAACTTCTAATATGCATTTCTGTTTATGAATTTAAAATTCTAAGGGTGGAATTATTTGTTTTATAAAGGATATGTACATTATAAATACAGCTGACCTTTCTTTTGACAGTTTGACTCTATAATAAAAAAGAAAAAAAGTAAAAAGTAGAAAGGTAAAAGAGCCCAAATTCCATAACACCTAAGTCCCTCCATAAACTAGACCCTGAGCTACCTTTTCAGTTTTAGGTCTAAATTCTCTCCCTATCCTCTCTCCTTCCCTCCCCGCTCCCTTCTCACACTCCCCAAAGCCACTTGAGCCCCAGGCACAGTAGCACTTGCTATTGTTGAATAATTCATAAACTTAATAGATCTGGGCTTTTGCTCCTTCTGCTTTCTCCACCCAGAATGCTCTTTTCAACATGGGCAAGTGCCTGTGCATTTCCCAAGACCTGTCCAATCTTAAGTAAATGACTTCACCTCTCTCGGCCTCAGATTCCACACCTGTGAAACAGACACAGTAACATTACTTTCCTCCTAATATTCTTTGAGGATCAATGAATTAATATTTATAAAGTCCTTAAAATAAAGGCTTGCCTAAATTTAAGAACTACTCAACAAATATTAGCTGTTTAATGTTATTGTTACCTGACATACTGTCTCATCTGTATTATGCAACCAGTTTATACAAAATTCCACTCGATTTCTAGGAGACCCACCAGCTCTAGGATTTCATGAATTGATTGCAGACGTTAGAATCTAGATGGGACCTCAGAGATCATCTAACTCTGTGTTCATCAAAGTTTGAAGAATCACCTGGGGAGCGTGTTAAAAATGCAGATGCCTGAGCCCCACCCCAGTCCAATTAAACCAGAATCTCTGGTAGTGGGCCTAGAAAAATGCATTTTTATCAAGTTCCAGGTGATTATTAAGCACGATAAAGTTTGGGAACTATTCATCATAGTCTAAAACCATAGGTCTGCCAATGAGAGTGCAAGGCCATAAAAGGTTAAGTAATTCTCCTTCGATGAAAGTAGAAAAAAGCCCATCTAGTTTGTGGAATGAAAGAATGGCCATACCTCACATCACCAGTGAAACACAAATGATTTCAAGGATGCTTCAATGATGCTGCGGGTCCAAGCTTTTGTACTGGAATAAAGGAAGAACATGAGCTCAGATCAGGCTTAAAATTTGATTCCAGATCTGTTGGCAGGAGGATTGATCAAAGTTCGACCTAATTGTGGTCTCTCGTTTATGGTGAAAACGTGAATCCCAATGAAGCATCGATCTCAGTCACTGAACAGTGAGTGACACTACTGTGAACACACATCCACACCCTGCAAGACAAAGCAGCTTGCTCCTGATGAAGACATTTCTATTTTGTCTTGCCTATTTAATTTGACATTTGTCTTTTGGCAGAAGATGCATCATTGAGACAAGGAACAGAGATGATATCTCCTTCCTTTTGGAACCACATGAAGAAATTTCGTTTTATTTTATTTTAGGGGTGAGCGGATATGTGAGTTGAGGGAAGATTTCCTGTATAATTACTTCTGAGATACATATTTCCATTTGAGGAAAAGCCACACAAGAAAATGAAGTCCATTCTTAATAAATCAGACTATTCATTTTATTCAAGGACCACTTCTATTTTTGAAAGCGAACATTGTTGATTCTGAGGTCAAACACAACAGTGGTATTAGGCTACCACTCCCACTGATTAAATCATGTGACTGGAACAGAGCTCAATTTTAAATAAACAAAATTAAGACCTTTAAAAATAGATAATGGTACTGTATTTTCTGGTGAAGAACATATTTCCTAAATGAAGAAAAAGACTTATCCACAATTGCTACTTGGAGAAATAAAAAAAATGTAGCATGTACAGAAAAACCCTGAGACTGTCTATTTGTTATAGTTGCCACAGTATTATTATTATTAAAGAGAAAAATTAATTACTAGAGTATACACAGTGCAAATGGGCCCACTGCCTTGTGCCATGATTGCCTTGTCCCCGCACACCAGTGAGACAGGTTCCTGAGAGGGTGGGCCATAAATACATGCCCATGACAGGCTTGGCCCGGTGTCTGCATTGTGGAGAGGGTTTCCAAAAACAGTACTTTATCACTTTTCCTTTCATTCACCGGTTTGAGACAGAATCCTGCTGCCTTTTGGCATCCTCTCCACAATACCAGCAGTATGTAAGAGTGACATGGCCCACAAAAGAGTGACCACAATTGCAGTGTTCACAAGCAACCAAAGAATTTCATCTTGGGGTACACAACCTTTTGGGAATCACTTTCATGTTCTGCACCTTCCTCACTTCCATCTCCACCATTCCCATCCCATCAAATTCCCTCTTTACTCTGCATCACCTCTTTCCTTCTTTCTCACAGACTCTATAGCAAGCGTTTCTGTTTGGCTTTGGTTTTGAAATACTGTTAAGGGCCAGAAGGTTGAAATGACCAAACACCTTGGCTCTGCTTTCTCATTCAACATAATTTTAAAACTCCATTTTAATCTTAAAGGTCTCAAAGATACAGTGGTTGTTATACGGTTTTCCCTAGCTACACAATTCATTTTACATACTTCCACGGGACCAGGTTGTTGGATTATGCATTCCTTGCACAAATCACGGTGTACATTTCCCTGTGTGCTGTACTTCTCAGGCAATGGATCCATCTATAGCTACAATATATGAGGATGATTTCATCAAAGTTTGGATCATCTGCATTTCTTATATTCCTAGCACAATACTCACAAGTGGTATTCTGTGCCATATTTTCACCTGATTCAAAAATTTTATCATAAGTAGAATTAAACTGTTCATAATGGAGCCAGGACAAATACCTTGCAGATACTGAAGGGTTTAATAATATGTGTGATGTATATATTATATCTATGAACTTTGATTTTAAAACAAAATTGGAAATTGACTTTGGCATCACCAGTTCTTTACCAACCAGGGCTTAAGACAGTGAGACCTATATTCTGCATTCTCATCTATGTATTTCAGTATTAGGTTTGCTTAAAAAAAAGGTCTAATGTGAAGTCTCACATTTAGCTATTTTCCACAGTGACTCAGTACTGTTTCTGCCGTACTAGAAAAGACCATTCCTGTCCATCTTCTGTATGTGAATGAGATTGCCTTGAATCTCAAACCTCATCTTGTTAATGTGACCCATTCTCCTAATTTATTAAAGCAGCGTTCAATTCTAGTTTTGTCAAGCTTAACAAACATGTTATTCTAGTAGTAAGGTCATTTATACAATGTTAAATCATTAGGACAAATCTTGGAAATATATTTAATGTGCAAGACTGGAAATACACTAATGTTAATTTGCTTTTTCATTCAACATCCCAATCAGCTGTGCCTTCTTAAGATTTTATTAGTTTTTATATCAGCAAGTTATATAAGAAAGAAAACTTGTCAAAATATATTGTGTCCTTTGCTTTTTTACTTTAGTGTCAAATTAAGACTGTTATAGAGGTCAATTAGATTAACCTGATAAGTCAGATGATATTTGTTATTGGTATTCCAATAACGTTTGTAGCAATATTCTAAATGCTAGTAAATTGATGTCTTGGTGGAAGCTACCTGCTTCGCAGGTTGTTTGCAAAATACTTTCAGGCAATTAATTTAATTTTCTGTCATACTACTGTCACATGACATATGGGCACATTTAAATAATATTTAATTATTCATTTAATGATTACATACCTAATTTGAAAACCTTAGATAAAATATGCAATAAAAATGAAGAGAAAAGAGTGGTTTCCTGGGTATTTAATAACATAAACTGCTCATGATAAGCAAAAATTAAAAATGACAATTCCAGCCCTTTGAAATGTTATCTAATGCGTTATGTGTTAGAGAGGCTCTAGTCTATTTTAAAAATCATCAATACTTGAATTATAAATAAAAAATTTAGAAATAATTTCATTTACTTTCAAATATCAGATCATCTGAAGGAAAAAACTACAGAGATTTATTTTTTATGAAATAGGTATTTGTAGTTACTTTATCATCCACTTTTTTCAGTAAAAAGGGAATTAAACTATTACAGGACACCTTGTTAAGTAATTATATAGCAACATCACTGTGCAATTAAATAGCCATCAGTCCCTGCAGCTGAGAAATTTCAGGTAATTATTCAAAGATAATTTAATAGGAGAATTACTGCATTCAAGCAAGCATTAGCTAGTAATCTACCTCAATTAAAGCATCCAATTAATTTCAGAACCTTGATAACAGTTGCCTTTGGCAAAACTACCCTTTCCCCTCATTTGATCTGACATACACAGTATTCCTTAAACAGTGTATAAAGTTAATTTACTTCTTCTAAAAGAATAGTCTATTAATTCTCCTAAGAAATTAAACAAATGCAAGTATTAAAAATATCCCTTTTTCTTCTCTCTCTCTCATTTCTACCTTCTACCTAATCTCTTATGCAGAAATTGAACGAGGTAGATTCAGATTCTGGAGCATCAACTTCCTCAGTTTTCAGAGCAGAAAACTTCCTGGCAATCGAAACTCCCAAAAGGGGCTTTTGTTTTCAGATTGACAAGCTCATTAAACAAACTATCCTTGGGAAACGTGCCCTGTGAATTTGGTGGTGGTGATGGTGGTGGAGGAAACACATAGGAGAAATACATTTTGGTTGTTTGAGGGGCTGCTAATCTTGCTGACACTTCAAGCTTTCAAACTGTTCCTTAACAGCCTTGCTGGGTTGGGCTCGTTCAAGTTCTACCGGTTTCTTGGATAACTCATTCAGCCTTTTTGAGCCTCGGGTATGGAACTGCCCCGTCCAGAGCAGGACATTACTAAAAGGCCATGCTCAACCCAATTGTGAGCGTCCCCCTCGCCGGGTGTCTCACACTATCGGTCTTCCAGAAAGGAGAGCACGTGGCCAGTATCTTGAGCTTACTTTCCTCAAGGCTGAATAAAAGGTAGTATAAGGTTGGTATAATGGGGAAAGTACATAAATTTGTTGGTGTGTATTTTCAGATAATTAGAAATGCCAAAACAGATAAATGGTTTGCCTCTGGCCATCACTTTCAAAGCTCCGGGAGCTCTCATAACAGCTATGGAAAATGGGTAAGAAGAGACCATGAGGATGTCCACAGACGACCCAGGAATTATTACAGGCTCATCTCCCCACATCCTCATTCAGCAGCAACATTTGTCTTTGTCCCTTTAACTTTATCCTTCGGCTGCCTTTCTACCTTGAGTTCCATTTGGAAAAATCCCCCAGCATGGGCTGTTTATTCTGCCTCTGACCTACCATTCTCTTAGGACCCTGCTCTTAGTATTTCCCTGGGTGGGATAATATTGCATCTGCAGGTGATAAGTCCCCATCTAGCTCAGGCTCCCGGGACCTCACCCAACCCAACCCCCATCTGTCAGAGGAGGGGGACAGAATGGTTGCTAGAGGTTGTTGGGCTGGAAACATGTTGCCCAGGCCTGAATTAGGGTGAGGTGCGTGAGGCCAAGTCATGCAAATGATGGGTCAAATCTTATCTGTTTCTTTGGTATTGCTGCTGCACCAGCATCTAGTTTTTGGGTTTAACATTGTTTTTCTGATACGGTTTAAGGTTCTGGAAATTCATAAGAGAAAAAATATTTTGGTCATCTACTTAATTAACTTCAAACCCAATAAAGGCATTCCTAAGTTTGTGGCTTCCCCAGTGAGGACTGAGAGTTGAGTTCAGCAACTTTCGGTGTTGGCCACATAACAGGGAAGAGGACATACCCAGGGCATCTGGTATCATATCTGGCACATATGAGGTTCAAAGCATATCTATTACATGAATGAGTCCCTCTGATTTTTCTCCCCAGTACCAGGCTTTACCCCCTATGTGTCTTGGATGGTCTAATCAGTGTGCAGTTATACTGTTAACTTAATAAAGTTGTGTGAACCACTGGACCAATGCACTATTTCTTGTTACATTGAGATTAACCAACAGGAAACACTAATCTTTTTAAGGAAAGCAAGCAAGCAAACAAAAATACCAGTTTGAATGTTCTATATCTCAGTCCATTTGGACCGGAAACAATTTTTAAATTGAAAAAACAAATAAAAGAGAAAATTAAATAAACTTCCCAAGAGAAATAAGTGATGATCCTTCTCATAAAGGAGTTTATTAGCATAAACTAATAAATATAGCAAATATATTGATGAGGTCCAAGTTACAACTTGTAAGATTTTTCCTCTTTGTTATTCAGGCATCATCAGTAACTGGCAATATTTGCTATCTAGAGTTGTGAGCCTATTGACACCCAGAGTCAAATTATACATCTATCAAACCCCTAATCATGAGTGTATTCTCAGTACATATAATCCAAATGATTAAAGTAGGTAATGATTTCTCCAAAATAACCGCAAGATGCCCATAGGATTTAATTCACTCTATCTCAGTACCCCTTGCTATTCTAATTATTACTGCTTTTGGAGTTAAGTTACCTGTAATTTTCTTTTAGAATTACAAATGGTATGCTTTGCTTTCTTATCATGTCATAGAACTCTGTTATTAACCACATTTTGGAAAAAAACCTACAGAAGATTTAATAAGAAATTTTAAAGCCCCAGTGGATTTTCCACTGCTGCAAACTCCCTGCATCCCTTAAATAAAGCAGCCCATAACTGATTAATAAAAAGCTAAGTAATTTTGGTATTAATATGATCCCCTGGGAGACCCCCATAATCACAACTAGCAGACCAGTCGCAGTATTGCTCAATTACATATCCAGGTAAATGATCTGCAAATCAACAAACCCTGTAAGGGGATTTTCAGCACTTCTAATTTGTTAATCCATGATAAATGCCTCTCAGAGATCAGACAAAGCCCAAGCCCTTTCATATTTTGAAACTCCTGGTTTGTTAAAATGCTTTAAAGCAGAGTAACCAAGGGTGTTTTCTATTTAAAATATAGCATGTAAAATGCTATATTTATAGCACTAATGCCTAACACATTAGTGCTATAAACACACACAAAATACAATGCTATATGATTGTCAATATAAAAATTATATTTATAAAACTGTCAATTTGCAGTGCACTCCAGGTGGCATGACTGGTACCAGGGCAATATAGTTTCCTTCTCTCTGACCTCTCTGGATATCTCTGTGATGAAACATATTAGCCTACAGGAGGCCTTCGGTGAGCATAGGGCCTGGGGACCCACTGTCCTCCCTTATCCCCATTGGGTTGCAGTACATCTAGCCACTGCTGATGCAAAAATAAAAGACCCTGTCTCTGCCCTGCTTAAGTTGCTTTTGTTAAAAAAATTCCAAGAAAGGATGCATTATTGTCACCTAGAGGAACCCAACTCAGTGTTTAAATCATTCATCCTCTTCCAAAGTGTTCTTTTCTAAGCCACATTTTTCTTCTCTACTCAACCTGATCTCATTGAAGGTTAATGATTCTGCCTTGTTGAATTTTAAAAGTGTATTGTCATTACCCCTGACCCCAGTTTTTTGTAAGTACCTCTAATTCTTCTAAATTTCTTCTATGAGTCTTGGGCTATTTTATCCTCTGAAACACTGAAATTATCACATTCAGTTCGTGAACTGAAAGACAGTAAAGAGAAATAAATGTGATTTGCACATTATTTTAACCTAAGGAATACATGTGATTGATTTAATCACAAACATAGTGCAAAGTTCTCCTGTAAAGAAATATCACCATTTGCCTATCTCTTTGATTATTGTAGAAGATACAAAAGAGAAGAAATAGTCCTTCCTGTGGTATCTTTTTTTTAAAAATTTGAAGTATAATTGACATAAAACATTAGTTTCATGTATACAACATAATGTTTCCATATTTGTATATACTGTGAAATGATCACAGGTAAGTTACCCTCTGAAACCATACAAAGTTACAAAATATGCAATATAATATTATTGACTATGGTCACCATGCTGTACATTACATCCCTATGACATTATTATTTTATGAATGAAAGATTGTACCTCTTGACCTCTGTTACCAATTTTCCCCAGCCCCACCTCCAACTGTCCTCCCTTCTGGCAACCACTATGCTGTTTTCTGTATCGAGGAGCTTTGTTTTCTTCATTTGTTTTGTTTTTCATTTTCCACATATAAGTAAAATCACACACTATTTGCCTTACTCTGCCTGATTTATTTATATTTATACTCACTTAGCATAACACACTCAAGGTCCATCCATGTTGCCTCAAATTGCAAGATCTCATTCTTTATTATGGCTGAGTGGTATTCCACTGTATGTATATATATGCCACATCTTCTTTATCAAATCATCCATAGATGGGACACAGGTTGTTTTCATATCTTGGCTATTGTGAATAATGCTGCAATGAACTTAGGGGTGAAAATATCTTTTCGAATACCCAGAATTGAAATTGCTGGATCATATAGTATAGTTCAATTTTTAGTTTTTGAGGAAACTTCAGACTGTTTCACTAGAGCTATACCAATTTACATTCTCACCAACAGTGCACAATGGTCCTCTTTTTTCCACATCCTCAACAACACATTATTTCTTGTCTTTTTGATAATAGCCATTCTAATAGGTGTCAGGTGATATCTCATTGTGATTTTGATTGGCATTTCTTTGATGATTAGTAATGTTGAGCATCTTTTCATGTGCCTGTTGGGCCATTTGTATGTCTTCTTTGGAAAAATGTCTACAAATCCTCTGTCCATTTTTTAATTGGGTTGTTTGTTTTTTGTTACTGAGTTGTATGAGTTCTTTGTACATTTTTAGATATTAACCCCTCATTGGATATATGATTTGCAAATATCCTCTTCCATTCAGTAGGTTGCCTTTTCATTTTGTTGACACTTTCCTTCACTCTACAGAAGCTTTTTAGTTTAAGGTAGTCCCATTTGTTTATTTTATTGCCTGTTGCCCTTGCCTATGGAGTTAGATCCAAGAAATCATCACAAAGACTGAAGTCAAGGAGTTCAAGGCCAGTGTTTTCTTATAGGAATTTTATGGTTTCAGGCCTTAGATTCAAGTCTTTAATCCATTTGAGTTAATTTTTGTGCTTAGTGTAAGACAGCAGTCTATTTCATTCTTTTGCATGTGGCTATACTATTTACCAACATCACTTATTGAAGAGACTGTCCTTTTCTCATTGTATATTCTTGCCTCCTTTGTTGTAAATAATTGAGCATATGTGTGTGGCTATATTTCTAGGCTCTCTGTTCTGTTCCATTGATGTATGTTTCTTTTTTTAATGCCAATACCATACTGTTTTGATTACTACAACTTTGTAATATAGTTTGAAATCATGGAGCATGATGTCTCCAGCTTTGCTCTTCTTTTTCAAGATTTCTTTGGCTATTTGGGATCTTTTGTAATTTCACACAAATGTTAGAATTGTTTGTTCTATTTCTGTGAAAAATGCCATTGGAAGTATGGACATTTTAACAATATCAATTCTTCTAATCCATGAGCATGGAATATTTTTCAGTTTATTTGTGTCTTCTTCAATTGTTTTTCCAACTTTTTCCCTGTGATAATTTTTTTTTTTTTTTGGCCACACTGTGTGGCTTGTGGGATCTTAGTTCCCCAACCAGGGATAGAAATGGGGGCCACGACAGCAAAAGTGCCAAGTCCTAAACACTGGACCACCAGGGAACTCCCCTGTGATAACTTTTAAACTGAAGTATGGCTGACTTACAATATTATATTAGTTTCAAGTGTTAAAACATAGTAATTTAATATTTTTACAGATTATATTCCATATATAGTTATTATAAAATATTGACTATATTCCCTGTGCTGAACATTACATCCTTGTAACTTATTTATTTTATACCTCTTAATCTCTTTCATCTATTTTGCCTCTCACCTCAGCCTTCTCTTCCCTGGTAACCATACTCAGCCATAAAAAAGAATGAAATTTTGGCTGAGTAATATTCTACTCTATATACATGCCACATCTTCTTTATCTATTCATCTGTTGATGAACACTTAGGTTGCTTCCATATCTTGGCCACTGTAAATAATGTTCCTATGAACACTGGGGTGCATATACCTTTTCAAAATAGTGTTTCCATTTTCTACAGATAAATATACAGGAGTGGAATTGCTGGATAGTATGGTAGTTCTATTTTTAACTTTTGGGGGAACATCCATACTGCTTTCCACAGTGGCTGAACCAATACACATTTCTACCAAGAGTGTACTGGGATTCCATTTTCTCTACGTCCTCTCTAACACTTGTTATTTCTTATCTCTTCGACAATAGTCATTCTGACAGGTGTGAGTTGATATCTCATTGTGTTTTTGATTTGTATTTCCCTCATCATTAGTGATATTGAGCATCTTTTCATGTGTCTGCTGGCCATCTGGATGTCTTCTTTGGAAAGATGCCTATTCAGGTCCTCTACCCATTTTTAAATTGGGTTGTTTGTGTGTGTTTTTTTTAATGTTTAGTTGTATGAATTCTTTGTATGTTTTGCATATTAATTCCTTATCAGATATATCATTTGCAAATATCTTCTCCCATTCAGTAGGCTGCCTTTTCGTTTTATTAATGGTTTCCTTCACTGTGCAACAGCTTTTTAGTTTGTGTCCCCATTTATTTATTTTTACTTTTGTTGCCCTTGCCAGAAAAGTCATATCCAAGAAAATATTGCTAAGATTGATTTCAAAGAGCATACAGCCTATGTTTTCTCCTAGGGGTTTTATGGTTTCAGGTCTTGTATTTAATCTTTATCTCATTTTGAGTTTATTTTTGTATATGGTGTGAGAAAATGGTCTAATTTTATTCTTTTACATGTAGCTGTCCAATTTTTCCAATGCCACTTATTGAAGAGACTGTCTTTTCCCCATTCTTTATTCTTGCTACTTTGCCATAGATGAATTGACCATATGTGCATGGGTTTATTTCTGAGCTCTCTATTCTACTCTATTGTGTCTGTTTTTGTGCCAGTAACATACTCTTTGATTACTGTAGCTTTGTAGTATACTTAAAATCAGGGAGCATGATGCCTCCAGCTTTGTTCTTCTTTCTCAAGATTGCTTTGGCTATTTGGGGACTTTTGTGATTCCATATACATTTTAGACTTATTTCTCTAGTTCTGTGAAAAATGCCAATGGAATTTTCAAAGGGATTGCACTGAATCTGTAGATTAGTTTGGGTAGTACTGACATTTTAACAATATTAATTCATAAATCCATGAGCCCAGAATATCTTCAATATTTTGTTTTGTCTTCAGTTTCTTTCATCATGTCCTATAGTTTTCAGAGTACAGGTCTTTCACTTCCCTGGCTAAATTTATTCCTAGAATTTTTATTATTTTTGGTGTAATTGTAAATGGGCTTGTTTTCTTAATTTCACTTTCTGACAGTACATTATTGGTGTATAGAAATGCAACAGATTTTTGTATATTAATTTTGTATCCTGAAACTTTACTGAATTCACTTATTAGTTCTAGTAGTTTTTGGTAGAGTCTTTAGGGTTTCCTATATATATAGTATCATGTTATCTTCAAATAGTGACAGTTTTACTTCTTTCTTTCTAATTTGGATGTCTTTTATTTCTTTTTCTTGTCTGATTGCTGTGGCTAGGACTTCCAATACTATCTTGAATAAAAGTAGTGAGATGGGCATCCTTGCCTTGTTCCTGATCTTAGAGGAAAATCTTTCAGCTTTTCATTATTAAGTATGCTGATATATGGATTAAAAAAAAGACTCAGCTTTATGCTGCCTACCTCAAAACTCAACCCAGAGCTAAAGACACACACAGACTGAAGGAATGGAAAAGGATATTCCATGTAAATGAAAAGTGAAAAGAAGCTGGGGATAGCAATACTCATATCAGACAAAATAGAATTTAAAACAAAGGCTACAACAAAAGACAAAGAAGGACTTTATATAATGATAAAGGGATCAATCCAAGCGGAGGATATAACATTCAAGAAACATATGCACGTAATATAGAAGCACCTAAATATATAAAGCAAATATTAACAGACATAATGGGAGGAATTGACAGTAATACAATAATAATACACCACTTAAATCAATGGATAGATCAAGACAGAAAATTGATAAGGAAATAGTGAACACATTAAACCAGATGGACTTAGGATAGCTATAGAACATTCCATCCAAAAATAGCAGATTACATTATTTTCACGTGCACATGGAACCTTATCCAGGATAGATCACATGCTAGGCCACAAAACAAGTCTTAACAAATTTAAGAAGATTGAATTATATCAAGCATCTTTTCCGACCACAATAGTGTGAAACTAGAAATCAATTACAGGAAGAAAAATGGAAAAACACAAACCCGTGGAGACCAAACAACATGCTACTTAAAAACCAATGGATCAATGAAGAAATAAAAGAGGAAATGAGAAAATACTTTGAGACAAATGAAAACAGAAACATAACTTTCCAAAATCTCTTGGACATAGCAAAAGCAGTTCCAACAGGGAAATTTATAGTGGTACAGACCTACCTCAAGAAACAAGAAAAATCGCAAATAAACAACCTAAATTTACATTTAAGGGAATCAGAAAAAGAGCAAACAAAGCCTAAAGTTAGCAGAAGGAAGGAAATAATAAATATCAGAGTGGAAATAAAACAGAGATTAAAAAAAAACAATAGAAAAGATCAATGAAAATCCTAAGAGCTGGTTTTTTGAAATGATAAAACTTTAGCCAGACTCATCAAGAAAAATAGAAGGCCCAAGTAAACACAATTAAAAATGGAAGAGACATTACAATCAATATCACAGAAATACAAACAACCATAAGAGAATACTATGAACAGTTATATGGCAACAACTGGACAACTTAGAAGAAATGGATAAATTCCTAGAAACACACAGTCTTCCAAGACTGAATCAGGAATAAATAGAAAATCTGAATAGACTGTGCTTCTCATTTCTCCTTCAAACTGAATGATAGCCTTGCTGGGTAGAGTATCCTTGGTTGTAAGTGTTTTCCTTTTAGCAGTTTAAAATTATCTTGCCACTCCCTTCTGACCTGAAAAATTTCTACAGAAAAAAATCACTTGATAGCCTTATGGGGGTTCCCTTATATGTGACTCTTTGTTTTTCTCTTGCTGCCTTTAGAATTCTCACTTTATTTTTAACTTTTGCCACTTTAATTATGATATGTCTTGGTATGGGTCTCTTTGGGTTCATCTTGTTTGGGACTATCTGTGATTCCTGTACCTGGATATCTATTTCCGTCTTCAGGTTAAGAATGTTTTCAGTCATAATTTCATCAAATACATTTTTCTGGCCCTTTGTCTCTCTCTTGTCCTTTTGGGACCCCTATAATTTGAATGTTAGTATGCTTGATGTTGTCCCAGAGGTCCCTTAAACTATCCTTATTACTTTTTTAGTGTTCTGATTGAGTGATTTCCACTATTCTGTCTTACAGGTAGCTTATGCATTCTTCCGTGTCACCTAATCTGCTGTTAACTCCTTCTAGTGTATTCTTCATTTCAGCTATTATATTCTCAGCACTGATTGGTTCTTTTTTTATGTTTTCTAGTTCTTTGCTGAAGTTCTCACTGTGTCCCTCTATTCTTCTCTCAGGGCGTGCTGGTGGCTGTCACCTTGTTGGAGGATAGGGCTGGAGTCAGAGAGGCTAGAACTGGAGCCTAGTACAAGCCAGGGCTTCTCCCAGGCAAGATGATAGTTGCCACCCTGTTGGGGGCATGGATGGGGCCTGAGGGGCTATATCAGAGCCCTGGGGAGAGTTGGCCTTCTTTCCAGGGTGGTGGTGATCTCTGTGTTGGTTGGGGGTGGGGCCAGGGCCCATGGGGCTGGAGCCACCGTTCTGAGCTAGTTTTGCTTCTCCCTAGTGTATGCCATGGTGTTCTCCACCTGGCTGGGAGTAGAGTGGAGCAAAAGGTGCAG
The DNA here is from genome assembly GCF_028021215.1 of Eschrichtius robustus. Taxonomy (NCBI): domain Eukaryota; kingdom Metazoa; phylum Chordata; class Mammalia; order Artiodactyla; family Eschrichtiidae; genus Eschrichtius; species Eschrichtius robustus. Next base: position 60,762,755 of record NC_090829.1, on the reverse strand, counting down.
GAGCAGGAGCCCAGTGCAGCCTGAGGAGGTGAGGGAGGGATGTTGGGGTGGTCCTGGAAGCTGGCCAGGGCACTAGGCAGTTTTCAATCTGCTGCCTCTGCACTGGGACTGGGAGCAAGCAATTCTGTGTGTGTGCTTTTGAAGACCAGAGTCTCAATTTCCTATAGCCCTCTGGTAAGCTCCACTGGTTTTCGAATCAGCAAAGGGGGCTAATCTTCCCAGTGCTGGATTCCATGACCGAGGTACCCAATATGGGGCTTGAGCCCCTCACCCCTTAGGGAGGATCCCAGAGACTGTGGTATCCCCCTCCTTTTCTGGGTCACCCACCAGGGGTGTGGGTCTTGACTAGATCACTTCTCCTCTCCTACCAGACTCCGTGTGGTTCTTCCTTTATAACCTTGGTTGTAGAGCTGTTCTGCTAGTCTTCATGTCATTCTCAGAGAGAATTGCTCTCTATATAGTTTGATGTGTTTGTGGGGGAAGGTGAACTCAGGGTCTTCCTACTCCACCATCTTGATTCCACCTCCCTCCCAACAAAACCTCCACAATTCTCTGTTTGTTTCATCTCAGTTTCACTTCACTTGAAGCTGTATCTCTTCTTCAATTTCATCAGTGTCTTATAGTTTTCGGTGTACAAGTCTTTCATATCATTGGTTAAATTTATTTCTAGGCATTTTATTCTTTCTGATGCAATTGTAAATGGGATGATTTTCTTAATTTTTCTTTTGGATAGTTCATTGTTAGTGTACAAGAATGCAACAAATTTTTGTATATTGATTTTGTATCCTGCAACATTACTGAATTTGTTTATTAGTTCTAACAGTTTTTTGGTGGAGTCTTTAGAGTATTATATATAAAGTATCTTGTCATTTACAAATAGTGACAGTTTTACTTCTTTCTTTCCAATTTCACTACATTTCTTTTTCCTAATTGCTGTGCCAATACAATGTTTAATAAAAGTGACAAGAGTGGGCATCCTGTTTTGTGCCTAATCTCAGAGGAAAAGGCTTCAGCTTTTCACATGATGTTACCTGTGGGTTTGTCACATATGGCCTTTATTACCTGAGGTATGTTCCCTGTGTACATACTTTGTTGAGAGTTTTTATCATAGACAGATGCTGAATTTTGTCAAAAGCTTTTCTGCATCTATTGAGATAATCGAATGATTTTTATCCTTTATTTTGTTAATGTGGTTTATCATGTTGATTGATTTGTGGATATTGAACCATACTTGCATCCCTGGAATAAATCCCACTTGATCATGATATATGTCCTAATGTATTATTGAATTTGGTAAGTTACTTTTTGTTGAGGATTTTTGTATCTATGTTCATTATGGATATTGACCTGTGATTTTCTTTTTTTGTGGTGTCATTGTCTGGTTTTAGTATCAGAATAATACTGGCCTTATAAAAGAAGTTTGGAAGTGTTCCTTCCTCTTTAAACTTTTGGAACAGTTTTTGAAGGATAGGTAGTAAATCTTCTTGGAATGTTTGGTAGAATTCAACAGTGAAACCGTCTGGTCCTGGACTTTTGGTTGTTGGAGGGTTTTTGATTACTGATTCAATCTTTTTACTAGTAGTCAGTCTATTCAGATTTTCTATTTTTTTATGATTCAGTCTTGGAAGATTGTATGTTTCAAGAAATTTATCGATTTTTATTCTAGGTTGTCCAATTTGTTGGCACAAGATTGTTCACAGTAGTCTCATGATCCTTCATATTTCTTTGGTATCAGTTGTAACTTCTCTTTCCTTTCTTATTTTGTTTACTTGAGCCCTCTTTTTAGTTTGGTTAGTCTCGCTAAAGGTTGGTCACTTTGGTTTATCTTTTCAAAGAACCAGCATAGTTTCATTGATCTTTTCTCTTCCTTTTTTAGTCTCTATTTCATTTTTTTATACTCTGATCTTTAGCATTTCCTTCCTTCCACTAATTTTGGACTTCATTTGTTCTTCTTTTTCTAGTACCTCTAGGTGTGAAGTTAGATTGTTTGAGATTTTTCTTGTTTCTTGAGATAGGCCTGTATTGATATACACTTCCTTTTTAGAACCACTTTTGCTGCATCCCATCAACTTTGGTATATTTTATTTCTGTCTTCATTTGTCTATCTGTATTTTAAAATTTCTTTTTGGATTCTTTAATGATACATTGCTTATTTAGTAGCATGTTGTTTAATCTCCACACATTTGTGATTTTTCCAGTTTTATTTTTGTAATTGATATCTAGTTTCATACCATTGTGGTTCAGAGGTGATGCTTGATAGAATTTCAGTCTTTTAAAATTTATTGAGGGACTTCCCTGGTGGTGCAGTGGATAAGATTCCACGCTCCCAATACAGGGGGCCTGGGTTCAATCCCTGGTCAGGGAACTCGATCCCACATGCATGCAACAACTAAGAGTTCGCATGCCACGACTAAGGAGCTGGCGAGCCACAACTAAGGAGCCCGCAAGCCACAACTAAGGAGCCTGCCTGCCACAACTAAGACCTGGTGCAACAAAATAAATAAATAAATATTAAAAAATAAAATAAAATAAAATTTATTGAGACTTTTGTGGCCTATCTTATGCTCTATCCCAGAGAATGTTCCATGTACATTTGAGAAGAATGTGTATTCTGCTGCTTTTGGATGAAATATTCTGTATATATCTCTTAAGTTTATCTGGTCTAACATGTCATTTAAGGTGCTCTCAGTTAAGGTTGATGTGTCCTTATTGATTTTCTGTCCGGATGATCTAGCCATTGATGTAAGTGGGGTGTACAAGTCCCCAACAATATTGTATTGCTGTCAATTTCTCCCTTTAGGTCTTTTAATATTTGTTTTATATTTTTTGGTGTTCCTAAGTTGGGTGCATATATATTTATAAATGTTATATCTTCTTGATGGATTGACTCCTTTATCATTAGGTAATACCCTTCTTTGTTTTTCATTATAGTCTTTGTTTTAAGGTCTATTTTGTCTGATATGAGATGACTAAATCAGCTTTCTTTTTGTTTCCATTTGTATAGAACATCTTTTTCCATCCCTTCATTTTTCAGTCTCTATGTGTCCTTACTTCTGAAGTCAGTCTCTTGTAGGCAGCATATAGCTGGGTCCTGTTTTTTAATCCACTCATCCACTCTGTATCTTTTGATTGCATAGTGCCCACTACCTCCTTTTTTTCCTAGGAGAAATTGACAGCAATACAATATTGTTGGGAACTTGTACACCCCACTTACATCTTATTTTTCTTTATTTTATTACAAGCAAGGATGATCATATTATCATATTTTTATATATTTATTGGTCATTAAGATTTCTTCTGTAAATTGCCTATTTGTTTCCTTTGTCCATTTTTTGATGAGATATTGAGCTTTTCCTTATGGTTTTCAAATCAGTTTGTGCACTAGGGATTTCAGCCTTTAATCCATCACATAAGTTAAAATATTTCCTTTAGTTTTTTTGTGGTAAATATACATAAAATTTGCCATATTCACCATGTTTAAGTGTTTAATTTGTTGGCATTAATTATATTCAGAATGTTGTGCAACCATCACTACTACCTAGTTCCAAAAGTTTTTCATCATCCCAAACATAAACTTTGTACCCATTAAGAAATAAGTCCCCCTTCTTTCCTCCCCTAGTCCCTGGTAACCTCTAATCTACTTTCTGTCTCTATGAATTTACCTATTCCAGACACTTCTAGATATGCAAGGAATCATACAATATTTGCCTATTGGTGTCTGGCTTATTTTCACTAAGCATGTTTCTAAGATACATTCATGTTCTAGCATGTATCAGAACATCATTCCTTTTTTATGGCTAAATAATATTCCATTGTTTGTATATGCCACATTTTGTTTATCCATCTGTTGATGGATACTTGGATTTTTCCCACCTTTTGTCTGTTGTGAATAATGCTGTTATGAACTTTTGCATACAAGTATTTGTTTGAATCGCTGTTTTCAGTTCTTTTGGGTATATATCCAGGAGGGGAATTGCTGGGTCATATAGCAATTCTATGTTTAACATTTTGAGAAACCACCAAACTGCTGTTACTCTGTATGCCTTATATGCCTTATAAATGCCACTAGCATCTGAAAGCAGAAGCTCTATGCTTCCTTAGTGTGACTGGCAGGTTCATACCGTCCATCTTCCTTTTTAACAGAGGAAATCAGAACAGTCTCCTCAGTCTCTTTATTGAAATGTTTGATGAGTAGATCACAATTCTGTTACTACAGAGTTGTCTTGCTGTACTGTAGGCCTAAATACAGGTTCTATCATGAATGAACCTTTGAACTTAAACAAATCTTAGAGGCTACTGACCATTTATTTATTTGACTAAATTATTTTGTCTGATGACAAAGAGATGCTGCATTTTATTTCTGGTATTGTAAGAAAGGTTTCATTTTGGTGAAGCATAAACATTTGAATACTAGCCTTGGTACCCAGTCGTCATGGAATATGTCTCAATGTGCCAACACAGACCAGTATGAAGTTGGTTCTTAAAGGAATTTCTTTATTTGCACCTGAGGATATTTTTTAAAATGTTCTCTTCTTGACTGGCCAGAAATTTTGACATAAAAAAATCCATTTTTTAATCAACCAACCTTTGAGCATGAATTGTTAATGTGGACTTGAAGCATTAAGAAAGTTTAAGTTGAAGAGAAATCTAGATCTACAACCTTACTGAAGTAAAAATGTTCCTTCATCTTACTAAAATCTAAGATGATTTCTAAGAAAAGTTGTAAAGCTCTCAACAGTAACCTGATTTACTCTTGTCAACATATCAAATGTTGGGGCTCCTGGGACTAAAGACCAAGTGAGAAATTGATGTCCTACTAAAAGACTGAACATTAAGTGCCCCTTGGGACATTGAGAATAATTCTGGTTCAATTCTATTAATGTAAAGCCCAGGAAACCCAACAGAACAGAAGAAGAAACAGAGGAAGAAAGTAGATGTAGTCCAATTCAGAATGATACAATATCTTTTTTTTACTTGTGTAATAAAGAGAACACCCAATATGGCTTCAGAAGACCTGTCTGAGTTTGAATTCCATCTCCATCACAAACTACTTGTGGGACTTTAGGCAAGTAACTTTACTTTTCTGAGCCTCGGTTTCCTCTTTTGTAAAATAAGGATTAAAAAAATCTCTAACAGAATTATTGAGAAGATCAAAGTACTTTTCATATTGGAAAGCTCTATACCAATGGGTCTCAAGTGAAGATAATTTTGCCCCCACAAGACAACTGGCAATGTCTGGAGACATTTTTAATTGTTACAATTGGGAGAGGGTGAACTACTGACATCTATTGGGTAGAGAGCAGGGATGCTGCTGAACATTCCATAATGCACAGATCCGCCCATCACAACAAAGAATGACCCATTCTAAAAAGTCAATAGTCCTGAGGCTGAGAAACCTTGCTCTATATTATTACGTACTTTTATGCAGTGAGCTGCCAGTGTTTTGACTTCATTGCTGTATTTTTGTCAGCATTTCAGGATCTTACTAAGAGGTTTCTTCTTCAATCAAACCCCAAGTAATGTAATCACAATAACTGCCTCTTTAAGTACATGGTTTTATCTAGTTTATCACTCTTCTCTAACCAACATGCACCAATCACATGTCTATAGAGAAAGACTAATAACCTATGACTTGGAAATGCTAAACCCTAGACACCTGACTTCTTTAACTGTATCATTTAAGAGCTTTACATAGATGATGAACTCTACATGAAATGATGAAGAGTTGTAGGTACCAACAGGAGGACAGTAGCCTGGTATTCAAGCAAAAACTGGCAAAATAACTCTGTTGGATTAGGTTTAATACCCGTGCAGCTGCTCTGTGAGAAGTCATTAACAAGGTCAGAGAATACCTTAGAAACCCACAGAAGCAAAACAGCTATTTGACTAAGTTCTTTCACTTATTAGTATAGTTGTCTCAGTTTCTCCCTCTGAAAAATGAGACTTGGAAAGGGGAGTCACAATCATGAATGAGGATGGAAACTCTCTGATACCAGCTCTCATCAATGCTGTGGCTACTGAGGGGACAGGACAGCATGTCATCCTTTCCTATCCAGGTGAAGAACCATGAAAAATTGAAAGTACATGCTTTCTTCTTATGCCCTGGATGTATGGTGTCTTTGCACAGGTTTATACATGAAACAGAAAATATACCGTCTCCAGATTACCACTGAAAAGTCCAGTTAGTTTAGTCAGTTAATTCAATGGCTTGAAAAAAAAAAAATCAAACCTATTCACACTAGCTGTTTGACTCAGACTGTGTCTGAACATATAAACTTATCTGACTAGCTCAGTCAGTCAATGGTTAATGAAGCTGGTGAATAGAGATCATTTGAAGCATCATTTGATGATGCTCTTTTAGTCTCACAGAGATGTAACTTTAACCTGACTCTAAGTGAATCACAAAATTATGTATCTCTCAAAAATTATACAGGCAATTATGAATACCCCAATTAATAAAAAGAGAAATGCCTTTATTTGCTCAGTGGACAGGGATATGAAAAAAGGAAAAGTGCACATGCTATTCAATAGACATGTGATTAGATGATTCAGTCAGAAGTTCTATTCAAAGAGAAAGCTATTTATCCCAAAGAAATCACCCTTTGTGTTTGGTTGATGCAGAAAGTGCCTTAATTTCTCTGACATATAGAGGAGGTAGGTCTTGATGTCCAAATATGCTAACAGAATGCAGGCATTTTTACACATGGTTGTCAGGTAAGGACTCGGAGCACATTTTTAAAGACTCTTGGTAGGCCACTGAACTTGGATCATTCTTAGCTAAGGTATCTAAAACACTTCAAATACTTTAAAATAAAACTAATCCATGCACTGGTGTGTTGAAAACTTTTCCTATCCCCAGGGCACTAAAATAATACCCTTCTGAACAGTAGGTGAAGTATTTTTAGGCGATAGCTCCCTAGTTATAACAAGGCAAGTCAATTTTTAGGAATTAGGGATGCTAATCACAGTGTCTCAAGATGTGCATTGCTGGGGAGTGAAAAATAAGACCACAGACTGACATGACTGCAATGTGCTACACTCCCTCGAAGGAAATGTAAACAGGAGGGAGACTTGGCTTCCTGATCCCGCCACGGCTGGATCCATCATAAAGGTCAAGATAATAGGCCACATACAGCAAAATCAACACCACTCGCCCTCCCCTAGCCTATCAGATAAGCGTAGAAACTCAGCTTCCTGCAGGGATAAGTGGTGGCTAGCCCAGGTGGAGGAGGAGAAGGTCTGAAAATATGCATGTAAGAACACAAGGCACTGTAACGATGCCATCAAATTTAGCATTAAATATATTTTACAATCAATTGAGATACCATAGATTGCCCCCAAACACGCATGAAATACTTCCAGGGTTTTACCAGATTGCATACTCTTTCATGTTTATGCCTCTCTAGTGTTTTCGGACTTTAAGAGCTCTCTACACTACAAATGTACTTGTGTTAACAAATGAAACTGCAATAAATGCAATTTCTGCTTTAATGCCATCATTAAAGTATGACTATTTGAGATTTCAATTTCCCTGAAATGTCCAAATTAGTCTTACAACCCAAAGCTAAGGTAGGCATTGACTAAAATAAAGGGTGTCAGAAAATTCACATAAAAGTAAAATAACTGAGTTACTAAAAGTTGCCAAATAGATTAAGAGTTTCATATCTAACAGGAACCTATTACAGACATTATCAAAAGCATGTATTTTATTATTTTTTTGAATTTTATTTATTTATTTTTTATACAGCAGGTTCTTATTAGTTATCTATTTTATACATATTAGTGTATACATGTCAATCCCAATCTCCCAATTCATCACACCACCACCACCCCCCCGCCACTTTTCCTGCTTGGTGTCCATACGTTTGTTCTCTACATCTGTGTCTCTATTTCTTCCTTGCAAACAGGTTCATCTGTACCATTTTTCTAGATTCCACATATATGCATTAATATACGATATTTGTTTTTCTCTTTCTGACTTACTTCACTCTGTATGACAGTCTCTAAATCCATCCACATCTCTACAAATGACTCAGTTTTGTTCCTTTTTATGGGTGAGTAATATTCCATTGTATATATGTACCACTTCTTCTTTATCCATTCGTCTGTCAATGGGTATTTAGGTTGCTTCCATGACCTGGCTATTGTAAACAGTGCTGCAATGAGCATTGGGTGCATGTGTCTTTTTGAATTATGGTTTTCTCTGGGTATATGCCCAGTAGTGGGATTGCTGGGTCATACTGTAATTCTATTTTTAGTTTTTTAAGGAAGCTCCATACTGTTCTCCATAGTGGTTGTATCAATCTACATTCCCACCAACAGTGCAAGAGGGTTCCCTTTTCTCCACGCCCTCTCCAGCATTTGTTGTTTGTAGATTTTCTGCTGATGCCCATTCTAACTGGTGTGAGGTGATACCTCATCGTTGTTTTGATTTGCATTTCTCTAATAATTAGTGATGGTGAGCAGCTTTCCATGTGCTTCTTGGCCATCTGTATGTCTTCTTTGGAGAAATGTCTATTTAGGGCTTCTGCCCATTTTTTGATTGGGTTGTTTGTTAATGTTGAGCTGCATGAGCTGTTTATATATTTTGGAGATTAATCCTTTGTCCGTTGATTCGTTTGCAAATATTTTCTCCTATTCTAAAGGTTGTCTTTTCATCTTATTTGTAGTTTCTTTTGCTTTGCAAAAGCTTTTAAGTTTCATTAGGTCCCATTTGTTTATTTTTGTTCCTATTTCCATTACTCTAGGAGGTGGATCAAAATAGATCTTCCTGTGATTTATGTCCAAGAGTGTTCTTAGTATGTTTTCCTCTAAGAGTTTTATAGTGTCTGGTCCTACATTTAGGTCTCTAATCCATTTTGAGTTTATTTTTGTGTATGGTATTAGGAAGTGTTCTAATGTCATTCTTTTACATGTAGCTGTCCAGTTTTCCCAGCACCACTTATTGAAGAGACTGCCTTTTCTCCATTGTATATCCTTGCCTCCTTGGTCATAGATTAGTTGACCATAGGCGCATGGGTTTATCTCTGGGCTTTCTATGTTCCATTGATCTATATTTCTGTTTTTGTGCCAGTACCATACTGTCTTGATTACTCTAGCTTTGTAGTACAGTCTGAAGTCAGGGAGTCTGATTCTTCCAGCTCCACTTTTTTCCCTCAAGACTGCTTTGGCTATTTGGGGTCGTTTGTGTCTCCATACAAATTTTAAGATATTTTGTTCTAGTTCTGTAAAAAATGTCACTGGTAATTTGATAGGGATTGTGTTGAATCTGTTGATTGCTATGGGTAGTATAGTCATTTTCACAATATTGATTCTTCCAATCCAAGAACATGGTATATCTCTCCATCTGTTTGTGTCATCTTTGATTTCTTTCATCAGTGTCTTATAGTTTTCTGAGTACAGGTCTTTTACCTCCTTAGGTAGGTCTATTCCTAGGTATTTTATTCTTTTTGTTGCAATGGTGAATGGGATTGTTTCCTTAATTTCTCTTTCTGATATTTCATTGTTAGTGTATAAGAATGCAAGAGATTTCTGTGCGTTAGTTTTGTATCCTGCAACCTTACCAAATTCATTGATTAGCTCTAGTAGTTTTCTGGTGGCATCTTCAGGATTCTCTATGTATAGTATCATGTCATCTGCAAACAGTGACAGTTTTACTTCTTTTCCAATTTGTATTCCTTTTCTTTTTCTTCTCTGATTGCCGTGGCTAGGATTTCCAAATCTATGTTGAATAATAGTGGTGAGAGTGGACATCCTTGTCTTGTTCCTGATCTTAGTGGAAATGCTTTCAGTTTTTCACCACTGAGAATGATGTTTGCTGTGGGTTTGTCCTATATGGTCTTCATTATGTTGAGGTAGATTCCCTCTATGCCCACTTTCTGGAGAGTTTCTAGCATAAATGGGTGTTGAATTATGTCAAAAGTTTTTTCTGCATCTATTGAGATAATCATATGGTTTTTCTTCTTCAATTTGTTAATATGGTGTATCACATTGATTTGCATATATTGAAGAATCCTTGCATCCCTGGGATAAATCCCACTTGATCATGGCGTATGATCCTTTTAATGTGTTGTTGGATTCTGCTTGCTAGTATTTTGTTGAGGATTTTTGCATCTATATTCATCAGTGATATTGGTCTGTAATTTTCTTTTTTTGTAGTATCTTTGTCTGGTTTTGGTATCAGGGTGATGGTGGCCTCGTAGAATGAGTTTGGGAGTGTTCTTTCCACTGCAATTTTTTGGAAGAGTTTGAGAGGATGGGTGTTAGCTCTTCTCTAAATGTTTGATAGAATTCACCTGTGATGCCAGCCGGTCCTGGACTTTTGTTTGTTGGAAGATTTTTAATCACAGTTTCAATTTCATTACTTGTGATTGGTCTGTTCATGCTTTTTATTTCTTTCTGGTTCAGTCTTGGAAGGTTATACTTTTCTAAGAATTTGTCCATTTCTTCCAGGTTGTCCATTTTATTGGCATAGAGTTGCTTGTAGTAGTCTCTTAGGATGCTTTGTATTTCTGTGGTGTCCATTGTAACTTCTCCTTTTTCATTTCTAATTTTATTGATTTGAGTCTTCTCCCTCTTTTTCTTGATGAGTCTGGCTAAAGGTTTATTGATTTTGTTTATCTTCTCAAAGAACCAGCTTTTAGTTTTATTGATCTTTGCTATTGTTTTATTTGTTTCTGTTTCATTAATTTCTGCTCTGATCTTTACGATTTCTTTCCTTCTACTAACTTTGGGGTTTTGTTTGTTCCTCTTTCTGTAGTTCCTTTAGGTGTAAGGTTAGATGGCTTATTTGAGATTTTTCTTGTTTCTTGAGGTAGGACTGTATTGCTATAAACTTCCCTCTTAGAACTGCTTTTGCTGCATCCATAGGTATTGGACTGTCGTGTTTTCATTGTCATTTGTCTCTAGGAATTTTTTGATTTCCTCTTTGATTTCTTCAGTGATCTCTTGGTTATTTAGGAACGTTTTGTTTAGCCTCCGTGTGTTTGTGTTTTTTACGTTTTTTCCCCGTAATTTATTTCTAATCTCATAGCGTTGTGGTTGGAAAAGATGCTTGATATGATTTCAATTTCTTGATTTGTGACCCAAGATGTGATCTATCCTGGAGAATGTTCCATGTGCACTTGAGAAGAAAGTGTAATCTGCTGTTTTTGGATGGAATGTCTTATAAATATCAATTAAATCTACCTGGTCTATTGTATCATTTAAAGCTTGTGTTTCCTTATTAATTTTTCTGTGTGGATGATCTGTCCTTTGGTGTGAGGTGTTAAAATCCCCGACTATTATTGTGTTACTGTCAATTTCCTCTTTTATAGCTCTTAGCAGTTGCTAAGGTGCTCCTATGTATTGAGGTGCTCCTATGTTGGGTGCATATATACTTATAATTGTTATATCTTCTTCTTGGATTGATCCCTTGAACATTATGTAGTGTCCTTCCTTGTCTCTTGTAACATTCTTTATTTTAAAGTCTATTTTATCTGATATGAGTATTGCTACTCTAGCTTTCTTCTGATTTATATTTGCATGGAATATCTTTTTCCATTCTCTCACTTTCAGTCTGTATGTGTCCCTAGGTCTGAAATGGGTCTCCCGTAAGCAGCATGTATATGGGTCTTGTTTTTGTATCCATTCAGCGAGCCTGTGTCTTTTGGTTGGAGCATTTAATCCATTCACATTTAAGGTAATTATCAATATGTATGTTCCTTTTACCATTTTGTTAATTGTTTTGCATTTGTTTTTGTAGGTCCTTTTCTTCTCTTGTGTTTCCCACTTAGAGAAGTTCCTTTAGCATTTGTTGTAGAGCTGGGTTGGTGGTGCTGAATTCTCTTAGCTTTTGCTTGTCTGTAAAGCTTTTGATTTCGCTGTTGAATCTGAATGAGATCCTTGCCGGGTAGAGTAATCTTGGTTGTAGCTTCCTCCCTTTCATCACTTTAAATATATTGTGTGACTCCTTTCTGGCTTGTAGAGTTTCTGCTGAGACATCAGCTGTTTACCTTATGGGAGTTCCCTTGTATGTTATTTGTCATTTTTCCCTTGTTGCTTTTAATAATTTCTCTTTGTCTTTAATTTTTGTCAATTTGATTACTATGTGTCTCAGCGTGTTTCTCCTTGGGTTTATCCTGCCTGGGACTCTCTGCACTTCCTGGACTTGGGTGGCTATTTCCTTTCCCACGTTAGGGAAATTTTCGACTATAATCTCTTCAAATATTTTCTTGGGTCCTTTCTCTCTCTCTTCTCCTTCTGGGACCCCTATAATGCGAATGTTGATATGTTTAATGTGGTCCCAGAGGTCTCTTAGGCTATTTTCATTTCTTTTTATTCTTTTTTCTTTATTCTGTTCCACGGCACTGAATTCCACCATTCTGTCTTCCAGGTGTCTTATTCATTCTTTTGCCTCAGTTATTCTACTATTGATTCCTTCTAGTGTATTTTTCATTTCCATTATTTTATTGTTCATCTCTGTTTGTTTGTTCTTTAATTCTTCTAGGTCTTTGTTAATCATTTCTTGCATATTCTCAATCTTTGTATCCATTCTTTTTCCGAGGTCCTGGATCATCTTCACTATCATTATTCTGAATTCTTTTTCTGGAAGGTTGCCTATCTCCACTTCATTTAGTTGTTTTTCTGGGGTTTTATCTTGTTCCTTCATCTGGTACATAGTCCTCTGTCTTTTCATCTTGTCTATCTTTCTGTGAATGTGGTCTTTGTTCCACAGGCTGCAGGATTGTAGTTCTTCTTGCTTCTGCTGTCTGCCCTCTGATGGATGAGGCTATCTAAGAGGCTTGTGCAAGCTTCCTGATGGGAGGGATTGGTGGTGGGTACAGCTGGGTGTTGCTCTGGTGGGCAGAGCTCAGTAAAACTTTACTCTGCTTGTCTGCTGATGGGTGGAGCTGAGCTCCCTCCTTGTTGGTTGTTTGGCCTGAGGCAACCGAGCACCAGAGCCCACAGGCTCCTTGGTGGGGCTAATGGCGGACTCCGGGAGGGCTCACAGCAAGGAGTACTTCCCAGAACTTCTGCTGCCAGTGTCCTTGTCCCCGCAGTGAGCCACAGCCACCACCTGCCTCTGCGGGAGACCCTCCAAACCAAGCAGGTAGGTCTGGTTCAGTCTCCCCTGGGGTCACTGCTCCCTCCCCTGGGTCCCGATGCACACACTACTTTGCGTGTACCCTCCAAGAGTGGAGTCTCTTTTTCCCCCAGTCCTGTCAAAGTCCTGCAATCAAATCCCACTAGCCTTCAAAGTCTGATTCTCTGGGAATTCCTCCTCCCGTTGTCAGACCCCCAGGTTGGGAAGCCTGACGTGGGGCTCAGAACCTTCACTCCAGTGGGTGGACTTTTGTGGTACAAGTGTTCTCCAGTTTGTGAGTCACCCACCCAATGGTTATGGGATTTGATTTTATTGTGAGTGCGCCCCTCCTACTGTCGCATCGTGGCTTCTCCTTTGTCTTTGGATGTTGGGTATCTTTTTTGGTGAGTTCCAGTGTCTTCCTGTCGATGACTGTTCAGCAGTTAGTTGTGATTCCGGTGCTCTCACAAGAGGGAGTGAGCACACGTCCTTCTACTCCACCATTCAGGCATATGCAAGTCAAGGGAGTTCCTGGGCAAGGGTTCCCACCAGGTCATGTAGACTCCTGGACTCTCTGATGTCCTTTTCTTCCTTTGCACTTAGTCTAGTTTCACTTGCTCATAGGGAGCCATGTGAAGAGGCCTCACAGCTGCTCCTTCAGACCAGGGTTCCTAGTGGGAAATGGCTATGCAAATGCCTCAGCTGGAGGATGTGTGCAGAAGTGCTGCCCCCCACACCTCAATTCAAGATCCATGTATTTATTTTAAAATGTGAAGTCCATGATTAAGATGTAAAGTGAGGAAGACCATCAATTTCTGTCACCACACAATGGTTATATGGAGGACCTCATGGGTGTGTGACCAGTTACATAGGACACTGGTTCAGGAAGGCTCCACAGCTGGTTTAATGTTATGTTGTTCTTGTCTTGAAATTCTTAATAGTATTTTATAAACAAAGATCCCTGCATTTTCATTTTGTACTGGGACCTACATATTTTGTAGTTAGTCCCGACTGTGTGAACAATTTAAGCCCCACAGATATGTTCCTATCTTTGACTTTCTGGTAAGACTCTTCATAAGAAATATCACCCTCAAAGGATAACCTAAATGGAACAGGAGGTAGAGCCAAGGAGAAGGGAAAGCATTTTGGGGAAGTTGAAAATGTAAAGACAAAAAGTAATTATGGATTTTAAAGAAATGATTGAATCTTTCCACTCCCAGGAAGTTGAGTTAAAATCATAATGCAGAAAAGCGGCTCTTTGATTGCTAACCAGAAGTCACTATGGGAAAAAGGAAATCCAATGTTTGAACCATAGGACATTGAGAAGCAAATTAATTTGAGTTCTTTTCTAAAGTTCATTTAAAAGGACTAACTGGAACTGTTTCAAAAAGAACAGTTAAAGGGCTGCTGACGTATGCTCAGGTTGGTCCTAATTAGCACTTGGAGTAGGTTTGTTATAGAGGAAGTAGAAGCATAAAACTATGCCTAAGTATTAGCAGCGATTAAAAGTATGCCAGTGGGTGGGAGTGGGTAAAATTATTTACTTTATCAAGTGGAAGGCTAAGCATGGAGGAAAGAGCTTACAAGAGAGAAAAGTGGGCACTTTGGAGGGAAGTGTATGGGGAAAATAACTGAAAACAGTATGAAAAGAGTATTACAGCATACAAAACGCTCAAAAGAGTCAGTGAGGACTTACTACATGGGCACTAATGAGCACTAATAAGCTCTCCAGGATTTGAGGCCTAAGGCTATTAGTGTATTAAAAGTTCTCACACTTGTTCACAATAGGTTATATCCAGTCAATCCTCCCTCTAGGAAGATAAATTGTACGCAGATGCAAAATAATAAGTAATGTATGTAGAGTGCATCATAATTTACATACGTGATCTTTTATGTAAAAGATTTTTTATGCTTATAACATCCCCATAATGTGCATAGTATAATACCACTTGACAGACGAGATAATGAGGCTCAGAAAAGGAAAGTGAATTCCCTAAGAATACAAGTCAGAAGGTAAGAGTCATCTTATTCCAAAACCTGTGCTTTTCCCACCATAAATGTAGTGAATGGCATGTAATATGTTCTAATGTTAAAACAAGGTTAACAATAATGACAATAACCACAGGACCTCTTCTGAGGCCCTTCTTTCTTTCCTTCCTTCCTTCTTCTCACCATCCATCCATCCACTTCTGGGTGAATTGTGGTTTTAAAAAGATGGTCAGTGCACCTCAAGGTTTTTTCTAGATCTGCCATTATTAAACAGTGTCTTTTAGGAATGATCCCTGTTATGTGTCTATTCATCAGATTGGTACTTTCAAAACTTATGCTGTCCACAGGATGGCAATTGGGGGTAACTTAGTATGTGACCAAAATGGCTCTCATGTGACTTTCGGTGAGTATGACAGGTATTGCAGTGAGGCTGGAAGGCAGCCGGCACTAAGTAAAAATTGTGAGGTAAACAAAAGTCAGGTTTTGTAGCTATTTGCTCCTGCCCTTGTCCTTTCCTCCTCAGTCTCTATTCCATCTCCCAATCACGCTGATAAAACTTAACTTTTAATTGAGGTGCTAAGAACTTTCAAAGACCTTGCATTTTAACGGGGAATTTTATAAAGAAAAATAAAAGGAGAGCACAAAAGCGGGAAGGAGGGAATGTGAGGAGAGGGGGTGAGTACTTGGAATTTCCCTACTGAGCATTTCTACTCTCCATTCCCAGTCTGGGGTTTCTAAGAACCTAGATTATCAGTCTTCGCATCTCTCCACTTCCAGTTTGTTTATAAGAGAATGACTAAGCAGAGGCTTGGCACCTCTACCTCAGAGCGATTGCTAATACTGCTCTAGACTGGAGTACTTGAGTGAGGTCAGAAATGTGATACTATGAGTTGCTCTGGCCATGTGCATAGGAAACAATATTCTCCTTTCCTACACTGCATTTTTGTCGAAAATTAAGATAAGAAATTTAGGCAAGAAGCCAAAGAATGCCACTCTCCTCATATCCTACTTTCTCATCAGCCCACTGCGTTCTGGTTTCTGCCCCCGCCACACCCCTGAAATTGACCTCACCAAGGTCACCAACAATCTTGTTACTGCTGCCACCATTAAGCACTCTTTTGTTCTTGAAATACTTTTGTCCTTTTACTTTCTCGACACGCTATGTTCTTGATATCCACCTACCTATTTGGCTACCCATCTCCTCTGCACACTTGGCTTCCTCTGTCAGTCCCATTAAGGTTGGCATTCCATAGGGATTTATCCTGGCCTTTGATCTCTTCCTCTTCTATACAGTCTCCTTAGGTGTCCTCACATGTTACCAGTTTCAGTTACTCCCTACATGCTAATTCCAAGAATCCCATTTCAGTCTGATTTCTTACCTGAGCTTTAAACCTGCAGCTATACCCGCCAATTGAAAATTAGTACTAGTTTACCTTAAAGAGATCTCAATTTAACATGCCTAAACCTGAACTGTCCCCAAACCATTCAATCTTCTTTCCCCCCTGACCCAATGAATGCAAACACTACCAAGTCAGAAACTTGGGCATAGTTCTTGACTCTGCTGTACCTCCCTTCATCTGTTACTGAATCCTGTGAATTCTACCTCCCAGTCCATCCACGTCTCTCCATCCCCACTGCTAAAGCACTGATCCAGACCAGCCTTATCTCTTGCCCTACATTACTATGTGATGGTCTCTAACCAAGCCCCTTTGCCTCTTGTCCTGTTCACCTCCATCTTCACATCACAGCCAGACCAATGGTTCTTAAATGCAAATTTGATTATGTTATTCTCCAGCTCTCCATTGTGCTCGCAGGCCTCTGGATAATCTGACTACTGCTAACCTCCCCAGCCTAATCTCTCTGACTCAGCCCTGATCCTGATATTTCAGTCACACTGAATTTTCCTTGCACATTCCTCTCTTTCCCTTTTCCCGAGGCCTTTCCACATTCTATTCCTTTTTTCCTGACATTTCTTCCCTGAATAATTCTTCATCATTCTTCCTGTCTCCATTTAGACATCATTTCCTCCCCAAAGTCTTTTCTGATCCCCCCACCCCAATGCCTTGCTTCAGGCTTAGCCCCCTCTCCTCTTTGCTCCTGTAACCTCTCTATTGCCCTTATTGCCAAGATGTGTCACCTTGAGATGCAGTTATCTATTTACTAATCTGTAACCTCACCAGACACTGCTATATGAAGACATAGGCTTGTCTATTACAGTTCACTGTTGTGTTCTCAGTACTTAACAGAGAGCCTGCAACAAAGTAGGTTCTTACTGAACAGTCCCTGAAGGAATAAGTGAACTTGGTGGTAAATCTATTTTTTTTTAAAAAAAAGCTTTATGTTGTAAAGTCAGATAAGATTTTTTTTAGTGAAACATATACAATAAAAATAAACCAACAAGTAAACCCTCTGATTCAGAGAACCTCAGTTCTGAGGAACTCAACCTCAAAGCTGAATATGTATATTTATTGGCTACTACTAAAGAACTGTGTTGATATGTTTCATGATACCTGCCTGAGAGTTCTAGTCACAGGTCAATAGGCCCATTAAAAACCAGAAAGGGTGGGTAGTGCAGACAAGGACACAGAGAGAACCAACCAGTCTGCATCGTCATGAGTGGCCAAAGTTTCTGTTTCTATGGATACCCTTTGGGTCACTTACCCCCTAACTACCAACCTCACTATTGTTTCTTCTCCTTTAGAGCAGGTTTTGGATGTCACGTAGACTCAGCCTCTTCTTTTGGTCCCATCCTGCTCCCAACACTGGAGTTGGAAGTGCAGCTCAGCTTCATGATGGGTAGGGTGGCAGGATCTTGGGTATGTCCATCTTGAGATTGCTGAGAACTCTGCTAACTTGGGAGGCATTAGCCATATGAGGCCACTGAGAACTGGAAATGTGGCTAGTGAGACAGAGGAACTGAGTTTTAAATTAAATTTAAATTTAAAAACTAAATTTAACGGAAAACTTTTAAATATGTTTGGAACAACGGATATGTGAGTTTGCTTTTTCAATTGTCAGTTTATGTAATCTAAATCAAGTCTTTCTAATCAAAAGTTAGCTCTCATATTGAGATGTGGTACAAGTGTAAAATATACACCAGATTTTGAAGCTTCAGTAGGAAAAAAAGAACATAAGGCACCTCATTATTTTTTATATTGATTACATGTTATAATAATATTTTAGAAATATGTGGTTAAAAGAAGTATTAAAATTAATTGCACCTGTTTCTTTTTAGCTTTTTTAATGCTACTACTGAAAATTTTAAATTATACATGCAGCTCTCATTATATTTCTTCTGAACAGTATTAGTTTAGGGACCAGGCTGGGCCTAAAGACAGATGTGCAAAGGAGACTGGCAGCCTTTAATCCTTTCTGCTTTATCACTTATGAAAATAACAAGACTAAGACTAATGTCAACCCTACAGTATTAGCTAACACTGTTGAACCCTTACTAAGTGCCAGACTGTTCTAAATTTCATAACAATTCTCCGATGAAACTATTTTTATTCTCATTTAAAAGATGGAGAAACTGAGGCACACAGTTGAAGTAGTTTATCTCACAGTCTGTAATTGGTAAAGCCAGGATGTGAACACAGATACATCTAATTTCAGAGCTTTCACATCAGTGAAATGGCAAGATAACACTTCAAATGTGCTACTTAGTACATTTTCTGAACTCTATTTAAGGAGACAGTGTAACAGTCATTAATACATTAAATACTATGTATTGTCATTAAGTCAAATGATTAAGTCAGCTGGGCATTCTACTTAATACCAAAAAAGAATGAAGCTTACTCTTTGGTAGTTCAAAATACACAAATAAATCCACAGCTCTGTTTGTCAGGTATTGTTTAAGTCTGAGAAAAGTAAGTGAACTCATGAAGCTATTTTTAAAAAATAATCAAGATAATTGGTTTGCTGCAAACAAAAATGCCAAGGAATCCTAACTCCCCTGTGCTAGAAGTGGAATTCATTTTCTCTGTAGTCAACTTATTAGCAAAATATTTTACACTAACATGCATTTAGTATGCTTCTATCTGTACTTTTGAATGTACTTTCATTCATTCATTCAATCACTCATTCTTCAGTTATTAACTGAGTGTCAATATTCCAAAAACTGGCTGTGAAATGAACATAAGAATGCACAGTCTAAGAAGAGAATTTGTGCCTGGAGAAAAGAGCCCCAGAGATAGTGTAAGTGGGGACCCATAGTTATATACATCCAACCTCCCTGTGAACTATAGTGTTTTTTAAAGTTTATGATTGTATGACCCCAAATATATGTTTTTAGGTATTGGTTGGGGGCATTTAACCATTGATGTAACAGAAGATTCAAAGCTTGATCTCAGCTGTTATAAAAACAATGCAGCTGCTGAGTGAAAACAGATGCCAGGAAGAACCATGCTGAGGATAAAGGAAGGACATTGTGGGAAGCACAGCTTCATAATAACTTGAGGCATCCCATCTAATGACATTATAATTTGGCTCTCACGTATTGGGTAATGCAACAGACAGCTTCAACTATCATTTGTCTAGCAACCATTAAGTACTGTCTTCTTTATAATAGTTAGCTTTGTGTGTTGGACAATAAATGAGGTGGGGGAAACCAACTAAGGTATATGAGAAATAAACCTTAATGACAACAAACAATTTGTCAGACATTCTTTTTCTTCAGCTTTAACATTTAGGTGCCATATAGTGAATTAAATGATCTAACCCATCTCATTCATCATCCAAACCACAGAACAAACTGTTACAGTCAAGCTTCTCTAGAAGATTACCTGGCAGGTGATATATGAATCCGTGGAGGGATTGTATGATGAAGGAACATTCAAGATGACAAGTCTTCTAGGCCAGCTACTTTCATTGCATAACAGGCACACACATATTTCTGGCTAAATAGTGGGGACTAACTCAACTAAGTTTGATTTTACATAGTCTGTGGGCTTAAGGGAAGCGATAGAGGACCACAGCACAAATACATGGAAACTAAGTATTAATGTCAGTTTCTGTGACATTTATTCATTCAACAAACATCTACCAAGCATTTACTTTGGGTCAGCACTATCCAAGAACCAGATTTTTCTTTTGGGAGCTCAGGTGGGTCCTATTCAGGATCACCAAGCTAATAAGCATGAGGCCAAGGGCTCAAGCAGAATTCTTCTGACTACAAACTCAGCAGTCTGAACAGTGTCACGTGCTGCTTCTCAGCACCTAGTGATTAATGGTTTGGCTCCTGCTCCACTTAACTTCCACAGTCCTTCCAGTCACCTCCTCCCACAGCAAGGTCTCTTCCATCACTCCGTGACCTGGCTGAACTTAGCAACTTTGAATAGAGAATTTGATACACAGTAATCTATATATGAGCTATAAACTTGACCTCTAATTCTCTTTTAATTTGATAAAAGAACATAGAAGGCAGACTAAATGGATAAATTGTTTTAAGCATTTTACAGAAGTGAAGATTCCAAACTAATTTTCAAGGCTTGATACTGTAGATTAATTTGATGTTACTATTAGACTCATCGGATTGTCATTCTATTTATATATTTGCTTCCAATTTTGGGGATACACAAAGAGCCTATGTGGTACCAAGGAATAGGTAACTTCTTGGAAAAAAGCAAAGCTCAAGACCTAAAGCAGACAAAATAGACAAAGAAAGGGTGGAGAGAAGTGTTTCCTGAATACCTACTATGTTTTAAATTCTGTCCTAGTCCCTTTTACATATATTATTTTATTTATTTATAATAAAAATCCTACAGAGTATTATCTTCATGTTACTAAAGAAGAAACTGAGATTTAGTAAGTTTATCTAGTATGTCCCAAGTTACCAGCTAGCTAGTGGTAAAGCTGAAGGTAAAGCCAAAATCTGTTTAATACCAAACCTCTTTCCACATGGCATGCTGTCTCGTGCCTACAATTTGTCTCTAAGTTTGCTGCTTCATCAATTACTTTGCACGTAGATGGAAACAGAGGTTCTTATCTCTTATTTAAATTCTTCTCTTGCTCAGTCTCTTTATCAAAATGAGACTGTGCTTGCTGGTCTTTTAAGCCAACACTTTTGGAATAATGCTTAATTCTTTACATCCTTCAGTGGCTAAAGACTTCGCAGTCCTTCCTATATGTCACCCTTCCTATGGAGAAAACTTCCCTTTCCCTAGACAGACTTTAGAGTAAACTGATCTTATTAATTCTAGTTTTTAAAAAAAGATTATTGGGCTTCCCTGGTGGTGCAGTGGTTGAGAGTCCGCCTGCCAGTGCAGGGGACACGGGTTCGAGCCCTGGTCCGGGAGGATCCCACATGCCGCGGAGCAGCTAGGCTCGTGCGCCACAACTGCTGAGCCTATGCTCTAGGGCCCGAGAGCCACAACTGCTGAAGCCCGTGCTCCTAGAACCCGTGCTCCTCAACAAGAGAGGCCACCACAATGAGAGGCCCGTGCACTGCAACGAAGAGTGGCCCCTGCTCGCCGCAGCTAGAGAGAGCCTGCTAGCAGCAATGAAGACCCAACGCAGCCAAAAATAAAATAAATTAATTAAAATAAATAAATAAATAAAAATAAAAATAAAAATAAAAAAAGATTATTTAGAAGCTGCCTGATAAAGAGATTTCCGATATTCAAAGGACTAGTATACACTAAAGTGTACTCAATTCTACAATTATACTGAGCACCATGTAATCTTTCATATTTGTATGCTAAAATATCGGCCACCATTTAAAGCTACTTTACCTGCCACTTTTTGAAAGGTTTTCTCTCATCTCGCTATAGAACTTGAGATCCTCCCCCTCTCTTATGGCACATATCACTTTTATTCACATTTGCAGAGTAGGTACTACATGCCAGCCACACCATGGTGAATATAGCAACATCATCCTTGCCCTCATGGAACTTAAAATCTAGCAAGGTAACCCCATATCCATAAAACTAATAAAGGGATAATTCCATTTATCATAAGTGCTGTGAAAGAAAATTCTCTGATATTATGCATTGTGTGGAGAAAATTAAAAATTCAATTACTGATGATGTATACTTTTCTTCCTGTTTACAAAATTCTAGATAATGGACTTCCCTCTCTAACCTAACACATATCTCATACTTACTAGGATGTGCAAAGAACCCAACTTGCAAAAAGAAAGTTTATCTTCCTCAAAAGTTCACCATGAACAAAAATGTGTGTAAATCTATATGAGGAAAACTACAAAACTCTGATAAATGAAATCAAAGGAGAACTAAATAAATGGAGAGATAGTCCCTGTTCATGGACAAGAAAACTCAATATTGTCAAGATATCAGTTCTTGATCTATAGATACAATGCAATCCCAATGAAAATACCAGCAATTTTTTTGGGGGGGATATTGACAAACTGATTCTAAAGTTTATATGGAGAGGCAAAAGACCCAGAATAGCCAACACAATATTGAAGGAGAAAAACAAAGTAGGAGGACTGATGTTACCCAACTTTAGGACTTACTGTGAAGCTACAGTAATTAAAATATTGTGGTATTGGTGAAAGAATAGACAACTGGATCAATAGAACAGAGAGCCCAGAAATAGACCCCCATAAAGACGGTCAATTGTTCTTTGACAAAGAAGCAAAGGCAATACAATGGAGCAAGTCAGTCTCTTCAGCAAATGGTGCTGGAACAACTGGACATGTACATGCAAAAAAAAAAAAAAAAAATGCAGCTAAACACAGACCTTACACCCTTAACAAAAATTAACTCAAAACAGATCATAGACCTAAATGTAAAACGCGAAACTATAAAATTCCTAGTAGATAACATAGGAGAAAACTTAGATGACTTTGGTTATCATGACGCTTTTTTAGATACAACACCAAAGGAATGATCCATGAAAGTAATAATTGATAAGCTGGACTTCATTAAAATTAAAAACTTCTGCTCTGTGAAAGCAATATCAAGAGAATTAGAAGACAAGCCACAGACTGGGAGAAAATATTTACAAAAGACACATCTGATAAAGGACTGTTATCCAAAATATACAATGAACTCTTAAAACTCAACAATAAGAAAACAATCCAACTATAAAACAGGCCAAGATCTTAACAGATACTTCACCAGAGCAGACGTATAGGTGGCAAATAAGCATATGAAAAGATGCTCCACAGCATATGTCATCAGGAAAATGAAGTTAAAACAATAAGATATCACTACACACTTTTTAGAATGGCCAAAATCCAAAACACTGACAACACCAAATGCTGGTGGAGGTAGAGCAACAGAACACTTACACTTTGCTAGTGGGATTGCAAAATGGTACAGCCACCTCGGAAGACAGTTTGGCAGTTTCTTACAAAGCTCAACATACTCACAGCATACAATTCGGCAATTGCACTCCTTGGTATTTACACAAAAGAGTTGAAAACTTATGTCCACACAAAAACCTGCACACAGATGTTTATAGCAGATTTATTCATAATTGTCAAAACTTGAAAGCAACTAAGATGTCCTTCAGCAGGTGAATGGATAAATAAATTGTGGTACATGCAGACAATGGAATATTATTCAGTGCTAAAAAGAAACACGCTATCAAGCCATGAAAAGATATGGAGGAAAGTTAAATGCATATTACTAATTGAAAGAAGCCAATCTGAAAAGGCTACATACTGTATGATTCCAACTATATGATGTTCTGGAAATGGTAAAGCTATGGAGACAGTAAAATGATTAGTGGTTGACAGAGGAGGAGGATGAGGAGATAAACAGGCAGAACACAGAGGGTTTTTAGTTTAATGAAAATACTCTGTATAATACGATAGTGATGGATATATGTCATTATACATTTGTTCAAACTCAGAATGTACAACAAAAGTGGGCCCTAAGGTAAAATGTGGACTTTGGGTAATTGTGATATGTCAATGTAGGTTCACCCTTGGTAAAAAATGTCCCCTTCTGGTGAGTGATGTTGATAATGGAGGTGGCTATGCATATATGGGAAATCTCTGTACCTCCCTCTCAATTTTGTTGTAAACTTAAAACTGCTCTAAAAAATAAAGTCTTAAAATAAAAGCATTCTATGGCTTCATATTAGTGAAGCAAAGACATTTGTGGACATACCTGAAGAAGTGCAGATTTCATTGAGTTTATAAGAGAGCTGCCTCTCTAATCCTTAAGCCAAAGAACCACTTAAGGATCTACGGTTTTGGTGAATTCTAATTAGAATAATTGAATGTCAGATTGAAAAATATCCTCAGAATTGACTAATTCAAAAGGTCGAGACTTTTAGCTTTTACAATTTTTAAGGAGAAAGATGGAGGGTTGCCACCCTTTTATTTTGCCAAGTGAGGAAGTAACATAAAATCTACCATCTATTTAGCTGTGATCCCATAAATGAACAGGCATTTGGAAACACAAGAGGAAGAAGAGAGTCATCTCAGTATCAAGGACAGCCTCTCCTAAGCAAGGACAGGTATAAAGTTATAGCAATGTAAAGATAGATATAAACATAAACATAGATTAAATGTTATAGCTACATAAAATTTGTCTTTATTTTTTTCATTTCATCTTAGACTGGTCAAAACTGGAGTTTAGGAAACTCTGATCTCCTCCAAACTCTTCACAGGGGCAATGACCAACCAGTGTTACAAATTAGTGGCCAGTGGGGCTGGAACCAGTACCCAAGTCACTGGAGCCCACTTCAGTGTTTCTTCTAATCACCATATGCTTGGACTTTGGGAGCATGACAAAGGGCCCAAGATGGAAGGTGAGGTGAATCCTGCTCTACATATAGGATTGGGGCAACCCTGGGATCAGGGAGATAGAGAAAAAAAGTGGGAGAAACATTCTGAGGAAAGGAAATGAGTGCATTTTTAGTTCCTAAGAACATTCTCCTGTTTTCTCAGTCTTCCCTCACCATCGGGGAAAAAGGATTATGAAAACAATAAATTGATGGGTAATTTGTCAAAGCCTAATATGTTCTCAGAACTGCGTGAGGTGTTCTAGTCCTCATACTCCTTTGAGGTGGCTCTTCTCAGATGAGGAGACTGAGACTCAGTGAGGAGAAGTAATCTGCCTAAAATCAGCAGCTGGAATTCGTATCTAACTCAAGTTCAGATACCCATTAACTATATGTCATACTGTCTCCTATAGTTCTACCCAGCAGAAAGGAAGTACTATATATTTGTTGAGCTTATGCTGTGTGCCAAGCCCTGGGTTTAGTGTTTTTCATAATTTGTTTTCATGTATTCCTGACCTCAATCCTATTTATCTTCTTTGCTTCACAGATAAGGAAACTTAGGCTGAAGATCACACAGTCAGTAAGGGGAGGAGCCAGAAATTTAAAAAACCAGAATGATTTCTATTGGGCCCTGAAGTAGAGATTCATCAAGAAGCTAAAAATAAGTATACTTTTGTGTTGAATTCAAATACGTATAATAGCAGATCTATAAGCCATACTCTAGTTACATTAGGACATTTTCATAAATTGATAGGTTAAATCATTCAAAATTGCCATTTTGTGGGTCAAAAGTGGTTGAATATTATGATTGCATATGGTTTGATCTAATATACATCATTATTAAGTTTTACTACGCCAGAGTTCTCTGCCTCTACCTAACCTCTGCAATAAGTTAAGGGCTAGCAAGCTAATAAGAATAGTGATAATGATATAATAAGAAAAATATTAATAATAACATTATGAACTATTTAATTTAAAAAAACTACTTCTACCATTATTTTTATTGTGTTAAAAATACATAACATAAAATTTACCAGCTTAACCATTTTCAAGTGCATAGTTCATTTGTGTTAAGTATGTTTACAATGTTGTGAAACAAATCTCCATTACATTTTCATCTTGCAAAACTGAAACTCTATACCCATTAAACAACGAGAGACACTATGAGGGACCATGTGGCTGGTGGTATCAGATCAAAGGACTTTTCCAAAAGAGGTTCATCTGGAATTTTGTGTGAAATTTTCTAAGTTTTAATGTTGGCTTAAAAAAATAGCTTTGTTGAGAGAGAATTCAAATACCATAAGTTTGCCCAATTAAAGTGTACAATATAATGATTTTTTAGTATATGCACAATATTGTGCAGCCATCATCTCTATCTAGTTCCTAAATATCTTCATCACCCCCCAAAGGAGATCTTGTACCTCTTAAGCAGTCACTTTCCATTCTCCCCTCTTCCCAACCCCTAGTAACCACCATTCTACTTTCTGTTTCTATGAATTTGAATGCTTTGGATTCCTCAGATTTCTACCATTTTTGAACTTGTAAAATCTGCAAGATGCCTCATGCACTTTATTTAATTCTAAAAAAATTCTATGAAGTACTATTATCTTCATTTATAGACTAGGAAATTAAAAAGGTAAGGTAGACATCAAGTCACATCTGAAACTAACCCATTATTACATGTGTTCAAATTTGCTATATCCAAATTGATAAGAATAATTTCTACCACAGAGAAGATTCCCCATATTTTTTATTAGTGGGAGGTGGTGGTGGTGTGGATTTCCAAACACCCAAATAATGGAGCTCAATAAATACTTGATTAATGACTAAGTGAATGATGTGACAGAATCCCTCCTTAATTAAAAACAGTATGAAAGAATGAGAAGAACTTTGAGGGAGAACACGCAAAAGCTCATGGTAACATTATCCATGTAGCGAAGGCTTTGGGCTGATTTTTCTAAAACAGCAAAACTTATAGAGACCACATACTATGAGCTATACTATACTAAAAAAAAATGGATAGACTTCTTATATAAACATAAGATATCTAAAAAAAAACTGGGAAAAAAGGACTTAATTATAAGAACAAAACAGCATTCTATTCTGGAATATCACTGACAAATTTAATTGAACTCTGGAGGAAACAGGATGTTTTAAAATGGGTTAAATGTTAGATGAAATATTATTTAGTATGTTACTCAGAGTTGGTACATAAACAAGTAAGAGAAACTGAGTGTGGAAGAACAAATGATGCCCTTGTGTTTGTAGCACTTAAAGGATGAACAATAATTGGTTAGAAGAAAACAGAAGCTTTGTGGTCACACTTCACTTTTTTTCTTTTTAACAGAAAGACAAAATTGGAGAAAACAGTTATATTAGAGACTTTGTCATTCATAAAACAAATGAAGCAGAACTAGAAGAGAGAGTGGCAAAATATTTGCATGAAAGAGTATCCTTATTTTTATATTATTGAAATGGGATCTACTTTCAAACTGAGGTCACATTTTTAAGAAATTTTTTTTAATTTTAAAGAAAATTACATGATAAATAAGTAATTCTTCCTTAAATAAATTAATAAAAAGTAATGAACTTATTAAAATAGGTATATTTTTATAAACATTCATATTCCTAAACTAATAAAAATGACTTTAGATTTACAGAGATATTAAAGATTACATGTATTTTCACCTGTATTCCCTCCATTCTATGAATAAACACCTTTGTTACTAGATTTTTTCCATTGAAACTCTCCCAACAAAGACTTTTCTTTTAATGTGTGAAACTTTTCAGAAACTTAATATCTCTATGCCCCAATACACTTAACATTTTCTTCAGATATTTCGCTTAAACTTGAGTTTGAAGACAACCAAATTTTTGCTCTGTGAATTGTAGAAACGCTAATGACCAAATCCTTCTGAGATTTGTCAACTATCCAGATGTTAAATCTTTCTTTTCCCTTTTTTGAGAAAAAAATTTATTCAGCTCAATTCAATGCAAATCATTCTGTCACCTTTCAAGGACAAAAGACTGAATGAATTATAGGCCTTCATTTTTACCTACAACTATCCAAAATAATGTTTTAGAAAATTTGAAGAATCATAGAATTTCAGTGCTGGGTGGACCCTTCAAGATAATCAAATACATTCCCTTAATTTTACAGAGAAAGAAGCTAAGCTCAGACACGACAAAGTTAGGGTTGTAGGCAATATCCAAACACAGTTTCCTAATAACCACCTAAGGCAAGGCCCAAACTGTTAACTTCCTCGCTCTCTTGTCCAGATCCTAGATAATATAAGGTTCTATTTGAATAAATTAAATGGTACTATTTTTTGAGGAAGAAAACTCCACGCTATTGAAGTGAAATAACACTGATTCCTGTACCCTGAGATATCACTCTACATAAAGGGTAACTGCCAGTGCCTCAGAGCTGGCACAGTGGCAAGAGCACTGGAGCATTCCAGCCCAAATGGGAAGCTGGCTGAATCATTTAACTGCTCTGCGCCTCCGTCTGCAAAATGGGAATAATGTCCATTCCACGTAGCTGAGAGGATAGACCTAGATAAGGAGTAAAAGGACTTGAAGGCTCCACACTACATGACACAGGCCCAGCCATGATTTACACACAGACCTGCTTCAGTAGGTATGTCCTACTTGCACCAACAATAAAGGACCTTGAAACACAGATTAAGTGACTATCTAGCACAAACCCAAGAAAACTCAGGAAAAAAAAAAAAAAAAAAAGGCAAACCCACACTATGAATAAAAGGAAGAAATATACTCTGGCGTATCTGGCGCCAGGAAGTAATAATGCCATTTTGAAATTACAGGTAGATGTGTTCCGCTTTTCCCCACTCCCTCACACTCTTTTCTAGCACATTTTGGGGAGCTATGGAAAAAGAATAGAAGAGACAAAAAAGTACTTTGCCCGGCAGGAATACAAAATTGTAAAAGCACAGACAGCACTACAGAGGCGCGCTGCCATTCACTCACAAAGAATTTTGTGCATGTAGATGGCTGATTAATTGCCGGCCTGCCTAGACGAAGCTGCAACAAGCCAGATACTGTCAGCATGCCATCGGTTACCATGGAAATGCACAAGGTTCCTGTTTCTGACAAGCCCTTGAATACTGGATAGATTGTGCCATATGTAAATAAGGCAAATTAGTTTTCCTATATCTTCCAGACAAGGTTAGACGAAAAGAAAATATATCTGTTTAAACATACTCTCTAACCTCTTAGATGTGATGAATGGGAAACAGGGGCTTCTTTCTTAGGAAACTGAACTCAGATCGTTAAAACTGAAAGGCACTTGGGGAAAATGACCAAAAAATGCAAAATGTGTTGCCCATTTATAAGGAAGGACTTCAAAGTCAGCCATGCAAAGGTGTATTTATTAGACTTTTGTTTTGTAACCAGAAGTTGTGTTTTTTGTCCTGTTCTTTACAAAATTATAAAATGTCTAGCAGTTATTTTTATGGTATTAGATTAGAAATTTTATATTCTTGTCACAAAATGTTTACTTATTGCACAATCCCTAGACTGCATTAGGCTGAATACTGAGTCCCAAACCAGCATAATTTAAAATATTTAACTCCGCTACCAGGAACACTTACTTTTGCATTATATTTGTTGGGGTTTCTTTTTTTTTAAAAACAGTTTTTGCCAGCACTGTGAGACTTTATAACTTCGTTCCATGTTGTAATAATAATTTATAATTAACTGAATCTGATGTGATTTCAAAAAACTTATAATTACCATTAGGATATTTTAAAGTACATAATGACTTGAATCCCTTGTATCTTTCATGACACAGGACTACTCTGATAGCTATGTAAAATTATATATTTTTAAAATTTAATCTGTTTAAACAGTAAAAATGCCGAAAGTGCTGGAGTACTTTTTATAACATAGCTTCTCTGAACAATTTTTAAATATGCATTTCTCAAAATAAAATGTTATATCTCTATTATCACCTCAATTTTAAATACACACTCTTTTCTTTATTTTCAGTCAGATTTTCTAAGGATACTTGTAGAAAAATTTCCACATTTAAACCCAAATATTCAGGGCTTCCCTGGTGGCGCAGTGGTTGAGAATCTGCCTGCCAATGCAGGGGACACGGGTTCGAGCCCTGGTCTGGGAGGATCCCACATGCCGCGGAGCAACTGGGCCCGTGAGCCACAACTACTGAGCCTGCGCGTCTGGAACCCGTGCTCCACAACAAGAGAGGCCGCGATAGTGAGAGGCCCGCGCACCACGATGAAGAGTGGCCCCCACTCGCCGCAACTACAGGAAGCCCACGCACAGAAACAAAGACCCAACACAGCCAAAAATAAATAAATAAATAAATTAAAAAAAAAAAAAAACCCAAATATTCATATGCTATTCAAGTAAGCTACAACATATACGAACACCAAAGATATCTATAATTATCCAAATTAACCCTTCCCTAAATTTAAATTAATGTTCTCTCTCCTTTCTGGGTAAAGGTAAGAAAATTTATTTTCTATCAAATGATCCATGTATTAGATATGCCCAGAAGTCCAACTTGATTATAATAGACTATATGTTGTTCCCATGTTTTAGAATTCAGAGTTGAAATCTAGCTAAAGACCCCCAAACTTTAACATATTCCTATAATTGAATATTATCAAAGAAAAATAAAAAGAAGGCATTATCTTATATGTTCATTTTTATGTAAATAATAGGCTACATGGAACTATCAAAAATATTGACTTTTAGTATTGCCCTATTTGACATATTTTTTCCCCTGCAAAAAAATACTCCTTATACTCTTCAATAAGAATTGATGTGTAGAGTGAATGGTTTTCACGAAAATTTCTAAACAAATTTTAAAAGCATATTATATTTATGCAACAGTAAAGAAGAAATCAAAGAAAACTATCTGATAATTCTGGCTAGAACAAGTGCCTATGCCTAAAAATAACATGATTTTTCTTTCTGTTCTTTATTTTGTTTTACATATGGACAGCCAAACAAGTTATCACATGTTTTAGGTCGTTCCAGTCCTTATGCAACGAAATACATGACCTAGAGATGACATTTCATTTTGTTCTTTTTTCCCCCTTTTAAGCAGAAACTTTATAATTAAATGCATTAGGACTTCTTGCATGGACATATGACAATGTCCACTTTTCTTACTAGAAATCTTCCCAAGTTCTTTAATTGTGAGCATGTATATTTTAGGACTTAAATAGTAATCTGTATCCTAGAAGCCAAAAGTTTCACAATGGAAAGTGGCCAAATTTCTCTTTTTCAAGTGTTATTATATGAAAAAAACCCATCTTCCTAGTTACAAGACACGTGTTATATGTGCTAGGAATAAGTTAGAAACAATGAGATTGGCTCTGTCCATGTTTTTAACTCTGCACTTTAGCATTCATAATTTCAAAACTGCATGCCTTAAGCTGAAAGATAAATATTGAGAGTATTTTACTTTATTGCTTAAATATGGTAAATATTTAAGCAATAAAGTATTATATTATACTCTGACATATCACTAGAATGGTATTAAGCACAGGATAGTCAATGAGAGAATAGATCTTGTAATCATTGTGAGGAGGATAAATGCTTTCTAGGAGGAACATACACATTTGCTACTTTTAAGAGGCAGTATTGCAGTGTGGAAAGAATATTCAATCGTTCATTCACTGAGTATTTACTATATGCCACTTATCCGGCATAGTAAGGTCCCTGCCTTCATGGAGCTTATACTCTAGTAGGGGTAGAGATAAACCAGGGAAAAAAAAAAATCAGAGTTCTAAACTTTGCTTTGCCTCTCAAATCCTGAATTCCTTTTACTTGCATCACCCTTATGATATAAATCATATTCTCTTTATAGTTATTTCTGTATATCTTTCTACTTTACTACCATAAAAATTTCTTATGAGTATCAAATATGGTCTAGGTCTTTTTCATCTTTGGATCTTCCACCGTCTTGAACAGATAGTAGGTTATCCAATGATATGTGTTGAATAAGTGGATACATAACTCTCCTGGTCACTTGTAGTGTAATTTTAGGCAAGGCACCTGACTCTAGGAGTTTTTGGCTTTTTCACCTATAAACAGAGGTGTTAAAACAAGTCCTCTTTAAGGTTAAATTTTGTAATTCTATAATATTACTTGCTGCTGTAAGTCAGTTAACAACTTTACTCTTCTTATTCTACTGGCTTAGAACATTTTCATCCTCAAAATTATAGTAGTCTAAAATTTGTTTTTACTCTTTTGGCTATCATTTTTCAAGAATAACTTTTAAAATATAATCATTTTATTTTTCATAGAAAATTATGCCTAGATCTGATATTAAATCCTAATTCAAGACGTTGCTTGTTACTTGTTCGATGTACAAAATAGTCAGGAAAATCATGCACAGGAAAAAAATTCAGTTTTTGAAGTGTTAAATCAAGTGAATGAAGTAAGACAGAAGCAATACTTTCTGCAACAAAAGACAAGAGCTTCCTTCCTCTAAATCCCATACACATATGGCTGCTTGTCCCAAGCTCACGGATAATTTACAAACAGTGGGTGATGTGCTATAAAGAAAATGACTCAATGGGCCATCGGTAATTTAAATGTTTAAATGTTTTAAACAATGGTAAAACACTAGAGACTTAGCAGTTTGAAAGCAAGTGTGGACCATTTTGTTTCTAGTTTATTGGCTTCATTTTGCACCAGCCCAAACAGACATCCAGCATTTGATTCTTCCTGAGACCCAGTATGTAATCTTCCACTGGACAACTCATTGGAAAATAAGGAGGAGAATATCCAGCTTTGAGAATGGCCTGGCCAATGTCTATGTACCAAATGCGAATGTCTATAATTGAAAAAATCAGAAATTCAAGGTCTTACCTAAGGTTTTCATCTATCATGGGAACTACTTCATTCATTTTCTTATCAGCACAATGACAGCCCCAATCTCCATAAATCAGCATTTTGAAATAAAACTTCAAATTATTTTTGTGTTGACATTTATGTAACCTATATATATCTTTGTAGACACAAAATAAAGAGCTTTTAGTGCACGATGGTTATAAATAAGGCCCAGCCTCCAGTTAAACACCTATAATTTGACTGATTCTCTCCAAACACAAGCAAAAAGAAAAACAAATGAATGTTAGCTGCTTTTCTATTTGCTCAACACAAAAACTGAGGAGTGAAAACAATGCATTTAGTTAACTGACTGTTGAGTTTATACAACCTCAACCAAGCAGACCCTTAATAGGGTAGATTTTGGGGGGGAGCAGAGATTGATCACTAACAAACAATATAAATGAAACTAATTATTTAACCAAGGTGAAAAGAGAAAACAACAATAACTAAAATGAGGGCCTAAAGTATAATAATAAGAAAATAAAATTCTAAGTAAAAATTGGTGCTATTTTCCTGTTATAAAGAGAAACTCATTTGCAAATGTACATGCTTACCTCAAATAAATGAAATGTTTGCTGGCTATGTTTAGTTGGATCTTGCAAACTGCTTCAGATTGAAATGTATGTTGAAACCTAAAACTGATTTGTTCCATGTAAATCGCATTTAAAACTTTTTCAGCTAAAGATATTGTGAATAAAGCTATTCACTAGAGGATGAGCTCTTTCTTTAGACCTCCGAACCTGCTAAATCTTTGATTATATTAGGAGAGTTTTTTCTTTCTCTCTATGTAAAATATAAAAAGCTAGGAACCACTTTTCTTCCATTTGAAAGGGATGGAAGAAACTCCATTCAATTCAACATTTTATTATTATTATTATTATCAATCTAAACTTAAATGAACCTTCCTCCCCTCCTCTGCTTGCCCGTTGAACCACGTCTCAGAAGCAGCTGACTGGATAGGCAGATTTCCTCCAAGAGTTCCTCAATTGGATATTTTCTCTATATTCTAAATATACTTGGCTATATTTAATGGCAAAGAAACCTAGTAACATGTTAACATTTTGAAACACTTGGCCCTGAAAATATTGACAGTGTTAATTTCATATACCAGCCAAATGCTTTGTCTCCTTTCTTACTATATAGAATATATATATCATAACACTGTACCAAAAGGTTAGCTTGGTTTAATTTATTACGTAAATATTGTTACTTAATGATTGACATGACATTTGGACTATCAGAATCTGTAATCTGACCTTTTTCCCCCTTATATAACTGGGAAACCTAAAAACCCCTTCATTTTATTGGCAGGCCAATTGCCCTGCGTATTTGCATCAGTTTGGGCCCACTCACTTCAGCTGGGCTATCCATTCAGTATATGATAGTTATTTGGAAACCTGAAAAACATACTAGAGAAGAATTCTTTTTTTGCTCAGAGTGTAATATAAATGCATAATTAGTGGGATTTATATTTTGATATATATTGAAAACATTTCAGCATTTCCAGAACATTCATACTCTAGTGTTCTTCCCTCCAAATTATTCACCAGTGATGTCTGCAAAACCAAAAATAACATTTGGACTTGATCGATTCTGTCAGCAAAAGAAGTGTGCAATATTTAAATATTCTGACTTCATTAGAGTTTCCTTTACAAGAAAATTATAGTTGTAAACATACTGAGGGAGGACAGGAACCCATTCAACCAGATTCTCACTGTAATACAGGGAATTGAGTAGGCATTTCAATATTTTTCTTATCCATATCCTAAGATCTTTGATAAATCCTCAATTTCTGAACTCTGTCTGATGACAAGAGTTGCTGCTGGGCACTTAGCTTGGGTCACGCCCTCATGGCAAGGGTCAAATTTGTAGAAGGCGCTTCATAATCATTGATTTATTTACCTCTCAAGACATTTCTTAAGAGGTAATTACATTTCAAGTAATTACAAATTAGCCCATTAAGACACATAACATCTGTGAATATTATAAAATTCACTACATAGATCAGGGAATACTCATACTCTCCATACTTAAAGGTCCATGCGGACATTTATAGATATAGTACAGTACAGAGGATATTTCCTTTTCATGAGTTAGATATAAGAGAGTTTTAAGCCAAAAAAAAATCACAATAAACTTTCTAGCCTCATTTTTTAAAACACCAATGTATGTATTATTTCAACAGCTTTAATACAAACCTCCTAATACTATCAAGTGCTATTATCCTCCATTCTAGTTTAGTTTCAACCTATGGCATGCTCCCAAAGGCCATACGTGTGATGGCGCTCTCCTGAAATCTTGCAAATAGCTTAGTCCCCATTAGTTGATACTGACTTGGCTGACGATTTTTTTTCTGTAATGAAGCATCTCTTTTTTGAACAAAGATGTCATGTAGTCTGGAAGGCATACAAGTGAGTCACAAAACATGAAAACATCTTACAAGTCAACATTCACCAAACAGTCAAACATTCACCAAATAGGCACTATATGAACTGGACCCATATATATTTTTAAAATTTTCTCTCTTCTTTCTTCTCTCCCCCTGCATCCCTCTGTTACTGAGCAAATTGCTCTGCCACAAAGGCCATCAGCATGAGCATCTTCAACTATGAAGAGTAATCACAAGAAGACTCTACCCTGCCCACACCCACACTCCACACTTTTTGGAGTCATCAGAAGACATTCAATTCCAGACTCTACCGATTTGTTGTTATGTGACTTTAGGTAAATTACTTCCTTGAACCTTCTGAGTCTCAGTATTCTCATCCACAGAACAAAACTAATAATAATATTTGTCCCATCTACTTCATAGAATTGTTAAAGAAGGATTGAAAAATATATATGTGAAAGCTTGTTTTGAAAAGTATAACTGTACAACTATTATAATGGAGACGATAAAGCAAAAGTTACTCTGAAGTTGAAATACTCAGAGTAACATTTAGGGTCATGTTATATTTAAGAGAAATTATTTTATATTTCATAAAACATTTTATTTTGTTAGTAAAAGTCAAACTATATATGATTTCACTCCATCTTATATATATTTAAGAGTCTGTATGTATATTGATTTACTTAACTGATATGTATTTATTGGTTAAACAATAACTTCACTTGATAATTTAAAACATTTATAGCTTTCAATGAGATAAATTAGAAAACTCTAATAGAAATGTATCCAGAATCTGCTGGGTCATTATTATGGAATTATA
Source organism: Eschrichtius robustus (assembly GCF_028021215.1). Taxonomy (NCBI): domain Eukaryota; kingdom Metazoa; phylum Chordata; class Mammalia; order Artiodactyla; family Eschrichtiidae; genus Eschrichtius; species Eschrichtius robustus. The sequence goes on along the minus strand of NC_090829.1, from coordinate 60,726,908 downwards.
TATTATCCTCAGTGTAAAATTACACCAATTATATATGATTCTCAGGAGATTTATTAACTGTACTGTCAGTTTTCTTATATTCTCTCAGAATATTATTAAATTGAGTACTGATACAATTTATTAATGATCTAGTATTTAACCATATATTGAGTATTCTGACATGCCCAATTAAAATGATACAGGATTTTTTAATTCATCCTAGCACTACGTTTGAGATTTTAAAATAGGTTCTTTACTTCCACTTTCATATTACTGGCCACTTTAGCCCATCTTACTTATCAGGAGCAACCTAATATTAACTTAAATGACAACCAAAATGCCTCATCCACAATTTCACTTCTCCCCTTGACATTCTTGCCTTCTGCTGACCCTATACTCAGACAATTGTGGTACATTTATTTATTATTAGCAATTTTCCCTCCATAACAGACCACTTAATTACCAATCTGACACTCCGAACACTTCTACCCAGCTGCAATGAAGTGCTTTGGAACAACTAGAGGCAAAGGCATCAGCTGCTGCTTTCGACAAACACAGGAAATTTTAGATAATTTCACGTACTTGACCCTTTTTACCCTGGCTAGGTGTGTGTGCACGTGTGTACATGTGTGCATGTCTGTGTGTGCATTACATGTTGGCTACGGAAGTGTGCACTACAAAATATAGACTCCAAGACTTTGTGTGGCCCTTTAGAGGAAAGCGCGGAATTTGACACATGGGTCAATTACTAGGTAAAGAACACTCTCCATTACCTAATAGGCAACATATAATAATGGCAACTATCTTTTAAAAATCTGTAGATTCCTTTTTGTTGACAACCATATTGTTCTTATTGAAAGCAGCTTTCATTACTTTATTAAAACGAATATTTACCTCATGAGAATATATCCTATCATTTAGTCTCCATTCCTGTGAGCCTAAAATTTTTTAAAAAGCAGCAAATAGTAAAAATACTTTTCATTCCAAGCTTTAACTAAAAGATAAATCTATCTGACCATTTTTCCAGCTTTTACTTATATGCCACTATGCTCAATATTTTTCTTTTAAGAATCAATGATCCAGTTGAGGCTTGATTTCAACTTAAGGCCATCCATTAGAGAAAGTTAAGAGCCTGAAAAGGGTCAGCCTTTTCTGTCTGTATTAGTCTAGGTAGCTTTCGTCTCTAATGGAATCCTTTCGATAATTATTTCATACTTCCGGCAAATCTTGATGGACTCCATTCACCTCAATGCTACCTCTGCAGATCATTCAAAAGCTTCTATTAGGACATCTTAGAGAAGCCTCCTTTTTGCTTTATACTCAAAGGAAGTAAAAAACTAAACTTCAAGAGGGGCTATGCTTTTTAGTGTAATCACAATACTTTCCAGTCTGAACAGTAGGCATCAGCTATTCTTTCTCTTTTAAAAGCATTTTGACCAGGTGGAAGAATTTTAAACATATACATAGTACACACATATACTGATCTCATTCAAAACCATAGAAAATATTTTCATACTTATATGCATATGGCTTTTTTCACTTTTAAAGTTTAGGGAATGTGAGTGCTATCTCTCTTTCAATGACAGCGCTTTTCAGTGGGAAGAAAGAAACAGCTGACCAATAATTGTAACAATTTATTACCATTAACTGCTAAGATTGAACAAAAATGCCAGGTTACAATCTGGGACACTTATTTTTGAAATGCATCATATACTTCCTTTAAAATACAGATTTCCTTCCTGATTGTATTTTGCTTAGTTAGTCACAAACATCAACTTTAATTCCCTAAGCAGAAAACAGCTAGATGACAGGTGAAAGATGGTTGAGGATTAAGAATTTGCTGCGAACTTTACACAGAACAGCTAACAGTCACTTGAGGCATCAAGTGCTGAATGTGTTAGATGATTCTGGCTGCCACTTCCTTACTAGGCCTACTCTAAATGGAACTCTGGGTCTACTTAGAGCAGGGTGGGCTTTCAATAACCCAGAAAGGCCCATCCACTGCAGGGAGGGAGGGAGGGGTCTCTTCGGGTGTCTGGTCATGGTGGAGGGAAAAGGAACCAGCCAACACTTCTTCAGGACCTTCCACCTGACACCTTTCACAAAGGATTTAAGGTGGCTCCAAACAAAAATATAATGTGAGAGATACAGCATTTACCAGAGAAAGGAAAGGCAAAGGGAAAATAAAGACTGAACAGTACTAAGACCAAGGGTGAGATGCACACGCAGAAATTCATAACCCATTTTCCCAGAGTCGCCAAGGGTGCTGGTCCAGGACACAAGCAAAGGGGGAAGCATAGTCAGGTACAAGATTCACAATATTCAAAGTTTAAGAGGAAAGGTGGAGACCCCTTTAATAAAGTGCCTACTATGTAGCAAGTACTTTTATATAGGCAGGTATTATTATTTTCATTTCACGGAAAAGGACACAGGTTCTGAGTAGCTGAGTGACTTTCACTCAAGGAGATATGGCCGGTAAGAGTCAGAGATAGGATTCAAACTCGGTTCTGACACAAAACTCATGCTCATTTCATTTCAAGAAAAGGGCCCGGGACAAAGCATCCTTCTCAAAACTCTTTTCTAGACTTGCATACATTCTTACTGAAAAAAGGTAGAAAAGGCATCTTTCTTAGTTCTTAGAAAATGCAGTGGATGTGTTTGTGTCAATATAAAGTATACAATAGTTCAAATAAATAAGGTTTTACCTAATCTGCTATACATCATATTTAAATTATACTATGTTGTTTTGTTTCCTGCTTTTATTACTTTCATATTCCTATGTTAATCCAGAGTTTCATAAATTCTTTTTGTAATGCCTACATGCTAATGAAATCAGTATCTATATCCCACAGTATAAACATGAAATTTGGGTACTGAGGACACACAAAAGGGAATATTCTGGGGCTACTTTTAAAAATATTAATATTCCATTTATTAAAGTCACATATTCATAAACCCAGTTTTTCCTTAAGCTTTTAAGTTTGACTTCAAATCTTCAAAGTGTTTAGTCACTTAAATAAAATTTCCTTAAGTTTTATAGCATTTATAAATTTACTATATGTTATGTGTTGAGGATGCAATTAATATTTTAAATACTGCAACTATTTAACAAATCTTCCCTAATACTTAACTTTTGTAAATCTATTATATTAAACCTTTAAATATGATGAACCTTGTTTTCTTAAATTTCCAGTAATATTTATAATCTTGATAACATTCTTTTACTTTCAACCAGAAGCTAAAATTTTAAATCATTTGATATATTATATTTTAAACAGAAATGTAAGCTAATCTGTTGGATACACTAGAGTGGTCAATAAACTTCTAATATTCCAAATATTAAATATTGTATGAAAGTAAACTATCAAATATTTACAGCTGATTTTCAAATGTGTAGAAAAACACTAACACTGTGGGTAACATTTATGTTACATTAAAACTTATCTCTATATTTAATAAAATTTATATCTAAATACTGATTAAATTAATTTTAGTCAAGTGTAAATCTAAATTAAAAGATACTTTGCCCTTGGCACACAGTGATGTCTTGGTAGTTCCTCGTTAACTTTTATATTGATCAGCAATTATAATTAGGACTTGAAATTTTAAGTTGTAGATATCAATTTTAAATTATATATATGTGGTTGCATTATACATATTGCTTTGTAGACTTTTAAAATTTTGAAATAATTATAAACTACAGGAAGTTGCAAAAATAGTACAAAGAGTTCAGCGTATCCTTCACCCAGCTTCCCCCAGTGATATCTTACATAAATGTAGTATAGTATCTAAAGTAGGAAATTGACATTTGTACAATACTGCTAACTATATTCTGCCTTGTTCAGAATTCAGTTTTACTTGCACATACACACACACACCTGTGTGTAATTCCATGCAATTTGATCCCATGTATAGATTTGTGTAACCACCACCATAATCTATATACAGAACTATTCCATTACACAAACTCCTCTGTGGAAATCCTTTATTGTCTACCCCTTCATTACCACCTTCCTCACCACCTTCCTCATCCTTATCCCTTGGCAACTACTAATTTGTTCTCTTTCTACCTATCTGCTATTATGAGAATTATATACAGTTGATTCATGTTATTTATGGTAGTTATGTTCCATAAAGTCACTGCAAACACTAAATTAGCGAATATTAAATCATTTCTCCTAGAGAGAATTTAAGGTTAAGTTCCTGTGAGCCTCTGGTAACATTTTCATTAACCAACTAATACACCGCTTCCTATAAATGGAATCATACAGTATGTAACTGAGATGGGATTTTCTTTTCATTCAGTATAATGTCGTTGAGATCCATCCAAGTTATCACATGTAGAAACTTAGTTTTTTTTTTTTTTTTTACTTTTTATTTTAAAATAATTATAGATTCACAGGATGTTTGAAAAATAGTACACAGAGGTATCATGTACCTTTCATCCAGTTTTCCCCAGTGGTAACATCTTAGATAAGTATAGTACAATATCAAAACCAGGAAACTGATATTGGTACAATCCACAGATCTTATTCAGATTTCATCAGTCTTACATGAACTCATTTGCACTACTGTAGTTTAATGTAATTATAACACATGTGTAGATTCATGTAATCAACACCACAATCAAGATTCAGAATTATCCCATCATCATGAAGATCCCCGTGTTAACCCCTTACAGTCACATCCATTCCCCTCCCTTATTCTACCCCATCTCTAACCCCGGCAACGTTTGCAAATGTAAAATAAAATCATGAATGTGTAATCTTTTGATATTGGCTTTTATCATTCAGCGTAATTCCCTTGAGATTCATCCAAATTGTTGCATACATCAATAGCTCATTCCTATTAGTTCATTTATGTAGCTGAGTAGTATTCCAGAATGGATATACCACAATTTGTTTTATCACTCATCCACTAAAGGATATTTGGGTTGTTTCCAGCTTTTGACTATTACAAATAAAGCTGCTATGAACAATCAGGTACAGGTTTCTGTGTGGCCATAAGTTTTCATTTCTCTGGGATAAATGCCCAGAGATGTGATTGCTTTTTCAGTAAGAACAAGTTTAGTTTCGCTTTTTTTTTTTTTTTTTTTTGAAGAAACTGCTGAACTAGATTTGAGAATGACTGTGCCATTTCACATTCCAGCTAGCAATGTACAAGTGATTCAGTTTTTTCATGTCCTCACCAGCGTTTGGTATTATCATCAGTTTTCATTTGTCCATTCTGATGGGTGTGAAGTAACATCTCGTAGTTTTCATTTGCATTTCCTTCATGGCTAATGATATTGAACAGTTTTTCATGTGTTTATTTCTCATCTATATCTCCTCTTTGATGAAATGTTTATTCATGTCTTTTATCCATTTTCTAATTGGATTTTTGGTCTTTTTATTCTTTATTTTGTGCTGAGTTTTGAGAATTCTTTCTATAGTCTAGATTCAAGTCCTTTGTTGGATATGTGGTTTGAAGTACTTTCTCCTGGCTTTTGGGTTATCCTTTCAGCCTTTTCATAGGGTCTTTTATGGAGCAAAAGTTTTTAATTTTGATGAAATCCAAATATCATTTTTTTCTTTTATGGATCATCCTTAGAGTTTCACATGTAAGAACACTATGCCCATCCCTAAGTCCCAAATACTTTCTCCTATGTTTTCTTCTATATGTTTTCCAGTTTTACACTTTACATTTAAATCTATGATCCATTACAAAATAATTTTTTATAAAGTGTGAGGTTTACATCAAGATTTATCTATTTTTTTTCATGTTTTTGCCTGTGGATGTTCAATTGCTCCAGCATCATTTGTTGAAAAGACTATTCTTCCTCCATTGAACTGTTTTCGTACCTTTGTCAAAAATCAGTTGGTCATATTTGTGCGGGACTATTTCTGGGTTCTCTATTCCTTCATACACATTTTGTTCAGTTAAAAATATATCATGAACCTGTTTCCACAAATATTTTCAGTATCATTTTACTTAAAGCATGCTATGGGAAGGACATACTATGATTTATTTAATCACTACTATTTTGGATATTTAGGTTATTTTGGAATTTTTGCTAACATAAACGACCCTGCAATGAACATCCTTGTATAATAATCTTTGTATCCATGATAATTTCTCAGGATTTCTAGAAGTAAGATGTCACATTAAAGGGTATACACATCTTTAGAAATTGAACTCCTTTGGACAATGGTTAGAGCTCAAACTATTTTTTAAACATATGCTTAAAAACACATGTATGTATGTAAAATAAACATGGGGGAATAGGTGAATGGGGTAGGATAGCCATGAAGCTATTCACTGCTATTCATGCAAGATACATGGCTTTTCACATTTGTTGAAAATAAATGACTGAGTCAGATTTCTCAGAGAAATCTACTGCAGGGTGAAGGGGGAACTTCTACCCCCTCTCCTAATGTACTATCATATAATTGCTTAAATGCCAGATACTCCACAGAGAAAGGTGGATAAAGTTGCCTCAGGAAGTCAAGTTTGAAAGTAGATTAAGTAGAATTCATTACTTATGGTCAATATTTTATTCAAAGAACATTTAACTAGACTTGTAAAGGGCACATGTCCGCTATTAATACAAGGTATCTCTATGAGAGAGCCACAAAGTTGAACAGGAAAAGAGGGGAGAGAAAGATGAATCTTGACTCTGTGCATGTAAAAACGTCTCTTGAGAACGTAGTATTTGCATGGGACATGAGTGGTCTCAGACAGGTGGAATATGGGAAATGGCATTCTAGAGAGAGGCAAAAGCATGACTGCCAAAAACGGGCATGCAGCTGGGTCATTCCATGAGTGCACATGTGTTGGGGGAGATGGTTGGAAATAATTTTAGAAAGGCAGGATCTAAGCAGTAACTGGAATCTCAAATTGAGGCAGGTGGATTACATTCAAATGGGGAAGCTTTTGCAGTTTTGACATGGGAACAGGTAATCAGAGCTGCCCTTTAGAAAGATAATTCTGGTTATAGTATTTGAACAGCCTTGAGTGAGAGAAAGACCACAACCAAGTCAGCTGAGGAAGCTACTACCTAAGTCTAAGGAGAAGAAATTTGGCTCAGAACTCTGACAGAGGCAGTGGGGGAAGATTAAAGTTTGTGAAGCTACCCTACTAGATTCACTTCTAGATGATCTCAAGGAAGTTTAGGGGCAAAAATATTTATTTGCCTGGAGGGAAGAGGCAGGTGCATCATGGCTTGGATCATGTGTTTTAGTTCAACTGTGATTTTGGAGAAGTGGTGGAAAGAAGCTGGACTCAATGGTGGTTGAGAGCAAGGGCTCTAGAGCCAAAATGCCTGGGTTGTTATCCCAGAAACTTCACTTACTGTATAACCCTTAGTAAGTAATTCACCTTCTTTGTGCCTTGGTTTACTCAATTGTAAAATGGGGATGATAATAGTATCCATTTCTAGTTCTGCTGTGGGTATTAAACAAATTAATACGTGTCAGGTGCTTAGAACAGTGCACGCACCTGTTGTTCACCATTACTCTTTTTGTTATTTTCATTATTTTTGAGCTGCTTAAAGAAAAGAAGTTTGTGACTGCATTTGCCTGACAAGGTCCTCTTGTCTGGGGTCAAAAAGGAAGGAATTAGAGGACCAGAGGAAGAGGAGATATCATCTAACAACAATGCTTCTCTCATTCTAACGTGCAAACGCATCACCTGGGGATCCTGTTAAAATGCAGATTCTGATTCAGTAGGTATAGGGTGGGGCCTGAGATTCCCCATTTCTAACAAGATCTCGGCTGCTGTGCAAGGATCAGCTCCTTCACTGCTTTACCCACCTCTCTTTCCTTCTTACCTCCAGGCTCATCTTGAACTTTGGATATTAGGGGTATTTCTAGCACTTAATGTCACAACACTGTTTTCAGGGAAACTTTCCTTCATACAACAATAATTATGAAATGATTCCTATAATGTATGCCAAGTGCTTTACATTCCTTATCTCAAATTCTCATAACAAATCTTGTAAGGATAAGGTGCTAAGAATCTCCTTTTACTGATGAAGAAACGTAAAGAGGTTAAGTAACATGCTTGAGGTCATACAGCTCAAAAGAGCAGAGCTAGGATTCAAACCCAGGATGTGTGTCACCCAATCCTGGGCCCTTCTCAGACGTTATGCTATTTTCCAGGGGACATGCCTTCCACGGAGACTCCAGAGAAGAGACAAAGAAGTCGGAAAGGAAAGAGCTGGAGGGTGTGTGCCCTGCATCAGGCTGTGAAGTCACTCAGGTCTCCAGCCTACCTGTTTTATGGAGATCTCTTGTAGGATCTTGTAATTCCTGAGTTCCTAGGATTTGTAGGTATCCTCACCCCATACACAGAACCCTATTTTGCCAGACCTTGATTATTCTTTTTTTTTTTTTTTAAAGATTTATTGATTGATTGATTGATTACTATGTTGGGTCTTCGTTTCTGTGCGAGGGCTTCCTCTAGTTGCGGCAAGCGGGGGCCACTCTTCATCGCAGTGCGCGGGCCTCTCACTATCGTGGCCTCTCTTGTTGCGGAGCACACGCTCCAGACGCGCAGGCTCAGCAATTGTGGCTCACGGGCCTAGTTGCTCCGCGGCACGTGGGATCTTCCCAGACCAGGGCTCGAACCCGTGTCCCCTGCATTGGCAGGCGGACTCTCAACCACTGCGCCACCAGGGAAGCCCTTGATTATTCTTAAATAGGATCTATTTTTGGTAAGGTATTTCCCAAGACCTTTAGTTCATTTGTCAGGAAACGTTATAATAAACGAATGCATTCTGATGACTAATTAAGAGATACTAAGATCATAAATCTGGTGGTAACTAAAGTTATAGTGGTGATCATTTTGTAATGTATAGAAATATCAAATCACTATGCTGTGTACCTGGAACTAACACAGAGTTGGAGGTCAATTACACTTTAAAAAGAAGATTATAAATCTGGGAAGTGGTAAGATGACAAGTCTGAAATACACATACATTTCTATTTTATCTGCTAGATCCATGACAAACAATACCTTTCCTTAGATATTAGCTTTAGGAACAACAATTAGTTCACGCTGTGCGCTACTGTGTGGAGGGATGATGATGCAGAGTGAATCCTTCCCTCTCAGGACCACCTTATGTAGCTTCTAAGGAGATGAGCTATGCACCCAAACCTGATCAGATGTGGGGGGGGGGGTCCCATGAGCAGTAAACAAGTTAATTTAGCTCTGATGCTCCATCCCTGGCAACTGATACCTCTGGTAGGATCCTACAGACGTATTTTTATAACATTATCACAGGCTTTATCAAGTTGCATTACCATTTGTCTATCTCCAGGTCTGTTTGTCCCTAAAACAACTTTCTAAATTTTCATTTTTCACATATTCCCTTAACGATTCTCCTCAAGCCTATAAATACTAAGTACCTATTTCATGGCTTTTTGCCTTTGTTTTCTTTTCTATATCTATGCATTGCCTGTGTTATAATTTAATTAAGCCTTCCATTAACTCTATTTGTTTCAGTTTTAAATACACTTATTATTTTTAAAAAACCTTCATTATCACTCCCATGATTGAGAAACCAGGATCAGTTAGACAGTAAATGTAATTAGACGGTAAATGTACAAGTAAATAAGTAATAATTGAAATTAAAAAAATAATCCATGCATCATTTAAAGTCATTGCATACACCCCTTGGCAGATTTATTACTCTGAGAAAAGCTGTCCTGGAGGACATGACCAAAGGGCAAATATCCGTGTTTATTTCTCTATTTTCACCATTTTTCTAAATTCCTAGTCTTCATTTAATGATGAATTAATGAAGGCATAAATATGCACTGCAGGCATTAATATGGGTAGGCAGTGCTTTGGGCTGGGGCAGTCAGGGATGATTTTTATGGGGAATATAACATTTGAGCCAGACCTTTGATTTTGAGAAGCAATTGGACAAGGGGCAAAGAGATGTAAGAACATTCCAAATATCTGCCTAGGTATGGAGGTGGGAAAATTTATGACAAGTCCAGAGACATCTTAAATGTATCAATTTTACAGTGGCAAATTTAGTGCATCTTAATGGGCCACTTCTCCCAGGGACAGAGGTCTCCACTGCAAGAGCAGTGACTAATGATGGGAATTCGCAGCCCAGGGGGAAAGTCTGTGGGTAGTATATTCTTGGGTGGGGATTTGAGAGAGGTTTTCAGCACCTCAGAAATCACATTTTTAGAGAGCTGCCTCAGAAAGGAGCTTCTTGTGGCAGCTGTCAAATGAAAAGGGCATAAACCAGTAAACTGGACACTTAGGAAGACATTAATATGCATTCTGAAATCCTAACATACAATGTAATCCAGGATGTTCTCAGGAATGCAGTTTCTGATTGAATCCAAATGTCTACATTAGCCATAAGAACAGTCTTCCCACTAGGAGAAAAACAATTTAAAATCTATGAAATTGTCTCCAATTAGACTTAACTGATCATTTGTCCCCATGTGGCCAAGCTGCTACTTAGGCTATGACTCCCTGGAAGGTTTATGATGATGAAATGTGCAATAAATAGGTTTAATAAATGTTATTCTATCTTAGCTGTGGGCACATGTTCTTGCAAGACATTCGCATAAAACAAAGCAGCAATCATTCTGATAGCCGTGGTTATCCCTTGAATGAAGCGACTATCTACCCCACTGCAGCCTCACCACACGAACTTAGGGTTTTTCCATACACAGCCCTTAATATAAACAGTTAGACAAGGCCTTGTGTGCCTTCAGCACAATGTGGAACAGCCAATAAGATCTGTTATTATAATGCTGCCTAATAATGGTGGGGGGTAGGGATAGAGATTTGGTTTAGATAAGAATCCCCCCCCCCCAAATTCATAGGGCACAATTAATAAGAAAACAATGAAATGTTGCTAGGAAAAAACTGAACCAGGGAGATGTATTTGATTAACACATAGGAGCCATTATCGGAAAGAGTGCAAAGAAGCCTTCCCGTGCTGCAAGGGGGCCTGAGAGTACGACACAGTGAGTATGGGTTGCTTTTAGTTCCTCTCATTCAGGGGGTAACATCCATACAACTTCAGAAGAAGCTTGGGTATCCAAAGAGTCAAGTGTTTGCAGATGCATCAGAATTAGCCACCATTTAAGAAACCCACCATCTTTCAGAATGAATTCCCTACATGTCACAATAAGTTCAACTGGAAAGAAAAGAGAGATTTTCTGTTACTTTGCTATACACATCCTCCCACCTGTATGTTAGATGTTTCAAACTACCAAATGCTGCAGGAATTTACCCAGGCATATTACTAATGCCAGCCCACCGCTGCATGAACAAAAATCGGCAAGATTTGGAGCACTTCAAAATTGACTGCCTAATTTAAAATTGCTTGAGTGTAGTTAATCAATATTGATTTGCTTTTTCTAAGAGATGAAGAAAGTATATTATGGTGTTGATTTCATCATTTATATGTTAAGAAAGTGTACAAAAGCAGTGTAGCAGTTCCAACGATAGGCTTTGGAGGCAGAAATATCTGGATTATAAACACTCATGAACTGTAGCCTTGGACAAGTTACCTAACATATAAACCATAGTCTCCTCAGATATAAAATGGTGATAAGACTAGTTCCTGATCCACAGAGCACACAGTGAGGATATATTAAATAGCACAGTCTACACACATGGCTAAAGCTCAGTGAGTATTGTTATTACTATTACCTCCTTAAAATTTCTCTTCTTTGATCTTTTTCTATCCTTTAGTGTGGGGTAGGGGCTGTGACACTGACTAAAGCCAGAGTTGTAAACTCTAACACCTAATGGGGCCAAGCAAGTCGTATAAGCAAGAAGTGTGAGGGAGGATTTTTAAGTTTGAACATGACTGATAGATGGCAATTGACTATTGTCTATGTCAGTGACTATTACTATGGCACACAGGACAGTGTCTGCCTTATCAAAAGGGAATGGGAATATGATTCCATTGCTGCTGAGTTTTTTCAGAAAAATCTGGATTCTTTTAAAATGTGACATCTTCCAGTTTTTAAACATTGGCAAAGAATTCAATATAATGTGAATTCTTTGTTTATTTAATGGTGGGCCAATATGGAAAGGGCAAACAAAATAGGTGCTTAGGTTGAATTTAGCCCTGGGGCACTAGTTGGTAATCTCTGGATTAAAAGATGCTAAAATATAATGAACACAAGCTATCTCTGAAAAGTCTCTCTAAAATGTGCTTGAACTCTGGTAGCTGAGCAGTAAGTTGTCATGCTTTTCTTCCTTACTCCCTCTGGGTTTCTATCAGTATTTATTCCCTTTTTTATCTATTCATTTATTCATTATCATGAAGCCTCTATAATGCATTACAGGGTGTTAAGGAAGATTCAAAGATGTAGATGACAGAATTCCTCACCCCAAAGAACTCCCAGTGTCTGAGGGGTATTAGTGGCGGTAGGTAATATGAGTACCCTACAGAATTGGGTAGAGGGAAAGAAGGATGAAAATAGTCAGTATAAGACAGTAGGAGTGGCATTAAGAAGTGCAAACAAACCCCCTCAGCTCGAGGATGCCTGCCCCCACCTCTGCCTTCTCTCCACTCCAGTCCCAGGTGTCCGAGCCCACTTGCTCGCTCTGCATCAGTCACTATCCACACCCTCCTCTTCTCAAGACGAGGCAGGCTCAAAGCTGCAGGACTGCTCTTCCATGCAGAAGGAAGAAAACAAGAGAAAAATCGTGCTAAATTCTAGTAGTCATTATTTCTAGTTCTTCTCCTGTCTTTAAGAAAACTTTCCATGGGGCTTCCCTGGTGGCGCGGTGGTTAAGAATCCGCCTGCCAACGTAGGGGACACAGGTTCGAGCCCTGGTCCGAGAAGATCCCACATGCCGCGGAGCAACTAAGCCCGTGCGCCACAACTGCTGAGCCTGCGCTCTAGAGCCCATGAGCCACAACTGCTGAAGCCCACGTGCCACAACTACTGAGCCCCTGAGCCACAGCTACTGAAGCCCGCATGCCTAGAGCCCGCGCACCGCAACGAAGAATAGCTCTCGCTTGCCGCAACTTGAGAAAGCCAGTGCGCAGCAACGAAGGCCCAACACAACCAAAAATAAATAAATAAATTGATTAAAAAAAAAAAAAAAAAAAAAAGAAAGAAAACTTTCCATGAATTGCCTTAACTGGGTTACTAAGGTTTTGGTTAAGTTAAAACTAATAACGTTTAAATATATATATATTTTTCATTTATGAGATCTTAACATAGGGAGTCAGCCAAGAATGATGGGAAGAAAAACCTAAAGAATTGGATACAGATCTGAGTTCAGCTGCTGAGTCTCTTTAGGACCCTGCGTATGACTTTAGGTGTTAGTGAGATGGGGCATCAAAGCAAACAATCTCTGAAATTTCTTCAAACTCTAGAAGCACATAACAGCGATGCTCCATAAGTCTTTGGACTCATATGCAAAGTTTTACTCAAATATTCAGTTTGTACTACAGCAATCTACAGCAGTAGATTGAGCGTACTTATCTACACCGAGTACAAGGTCCTGAAGGGAATAAGAGATAAATAAAAACCCTGCCAACATGCGCCCGTTGCCGCCTTACATTTATATTGCCTGCCTAGTCTGCAAAGCATTTTCTTATCCATTGTGTCATTTGATAGTTTTACTGGAAAGGAAAACAAGGTTCAGACAGGTAAAGAGAACTTGTTCAAGGCTTCACAGCTTGTACGAGGCAGAGCCTGGCATATAACCCTTCTCCCCAGGCCCCACTTTCCCAGCTAATAGGATAAATAAAACCTATGACCATCACCTCAGCAGTAGCTGCCACCTCCACCACCACAACTGACATATGAGGAGCGTTTATGTTGTGCTGGGAACCGTGCTAAATGTGTCACATGACATTTATGATATCGTTTAATCTTCCCTATGCTCTGTGGGAATGGGCAATATTATCTCCATTTACAGGCAGATGAGGCTTAGAGAAGTAAAGTAACTTGTCCAAGGTCATGGAAATAGTGCTGAAATGAGGAATGACCACCTAGAGGGGTGAGATAGGGGGGGGTGGGAGGGAGACGCAAGAGGGAGGAGATATAGGGATATATGTATACGCATAGCTGATTCACTTTGTTATACAGCAGAAACTAACACACCATTGTAAAGCAATTATACTCCAATAAAGATGTTAAAAAAAAATTACTCTGTCCGATTCTGACCTATCTCAGTATACGCACTTAGCAAATGTAATTAGAGTGATACCAGGAGAGAGGAAAAGGGTTGGGGAAACCAGGAAAGACTTCCAGGAGAAGGGATATTAATGAGTGGGCATGACTTGCTAGGCAAAGATGGTCCAAAGATGCAGAGGCTGAAAGGGCCTTTTTGAGAATGGGCTTTGGCTACAGGAGAGAACAGGCTTACAGAGCCAGGTGGTGCACACTTCCAGGGAGCACCAGTCACACTGTGGTGTATGGTTACATACTACAGGAGGCGTAGTCTACATATGCATTCTGCAGTGTAAATGGTGCCCTCAGAACTGTGTAACGTGGCAGCCTTGAGAGAACGAAGCTAGGAAAGTAAATTGGCTTCTAAATTACAGAGAGCTTTGAATGCTACATCTGATTTAACCCAGTTGGTAATGAGAAATGTACTGAAATTTTTTGTGTCCTGGGGAGTTGCATGACCACTCAAGACACATTCATATAGTAGTGGGATCAGATAGGGAAGAAGAGTAGAGGAAGAGAGACTAATCAGGAGACTTTCAAAATAGTGGTAAAACCTAAATAAGCATGGAGACAAGGAAAAGCAAAGAGAAGAGTTTTGATCTGAGAAGCATTATCTAAACTGACTGGCCTTACTAACTTCATACATATATATGAAGGAGAGAGGGAAAAGATTAATTTTCTGATTGGGGAGTTTAAGTGACTTAGAAAGCAGGTACTTACGTGAGAAACATGGAAGTCAGGAGAGGAATCAGTTGGGGCCATTTTAGGTGTATTGAGTTTTGATGAAAACAGATCATGCCAGTAGAAATATATCTAGAAGTCTGTGATTGGACCTTGTGAAAGTCCTAATGGCTGAGACAGAGATTTTGGAGGTCTTCCTACCTGCAGGAAAAGTTGAAGTTACTGGGAAATTATCATGAGTCTTGCTCCAGTGATTTTCTTTGAGGATGTGTCTGGGACTGGGATATCCCTCTCTAAAATGCAGCTCTTTAAATGGAATATGTAAGTCCATCCGGGTGAAGAACATCCCCACTGTCCTAAGGAATCCTTCTCGATATACACTGACCCATGCAAAAGGCAATAATTATCAATGATTTTCACAAAATGCATGAGTGCCAGTAATATTCACAAAATAATTTAATTTAAAAATTCTATAAGGTACAATGACTCATAAAACCCCTGTGAAGTATATTCATAAATATTGATTAAAGAGATGGCATAAACCAGATGGTGGAACACCATGATTCCTGGATTCTGTAAAGTAACAGCAGTTACTACAAGGGGTCAGTTTCAGGTAGAGAATTAAATTAAAAGCCAGCATTAAAATTATTTCTGTAATACTATATTTTTATGGTATTATAGATACAATGTATTTTTTATTTTAAAATTTCTATTTAAATTATAAAAATAATGTTACAAGATTATAGAAAATCTGGGGTGGGGGGAGGAAGAAAATGATCTATAATTCCCTATAATTATTTTCACATTTACATTTTTATATTGTTGTCATCTTTGGATGCATACAATTACATGTATCCTTATTTTTTTCTCTTAATATTTGCTCTTCTGTATTTTTCATGACAGACTTCATAGGTATTAAATGGCCACATGACATTTCACTGAATGGATGCACCAAAAGTGATGAAGCCAAGCTCCTGGTGATAAGAATCTAACTTATTTACACTTTTTAAAACAAATAATGCCGTGCTTAATATTCCCGTGCCTATTTTCCTATATTTTGGATTATTTCTGAGTTAGGCTGTCAGAAATGGAATTACTGGATCAAAGGAAACCTATTATTTTTTTATGGCTCTTAATACATGCACCAGAATTCATCTCTCAAATTCCACTCTGATTTTCCCTGGCACCTGCAATGTGTGAGTGCTACTCTACAGCACCTTTGCTAGCTCTGGATATTATAATTTTAAACTTGCTATCTAAGTAGTGAAAGAATTTGGCTCATTTTTATTAAAACTAAATCTCTTTTTAAGCTAAGACATTTTCTGCAGTAGCAGAAATGTAAGTGTATAGTTGCATAAAAACCATTATTTTCTTTCACAAAAGCAGCAGCATGGATGCATTTCTATCTAAAATTCCAATCAGAACAATGGTGAATTTAGTGTACACCTTTGGAGGTTTTGTGGCATATTTTGACATTTTAAGTGTATTCATTCAGACTTTATTGAACACTTAGTATATGCCAGCCTCCACTGCATTCACTGGGATACAAAGGGTAATAGACAAGGGGGAAGGGCATTACAAGCACAAGAAACAGCATTTGCAAAGGAATGGGTGTGTCACAAAAAAGAATGTTTTCATAGAACTGTAGTTACTCATTATTTTGGAGATAAAAGGCACTGTATCAGTTATCTATTGCTGTGTAATGAACTACTTGGAAATATGGCTTTAAACAACAATGCTTAAAATTCTTCATAATCGTGTGGGTTGGCTGGCTGGTTTTTCTGCTAGCTTTGCCTGAGTGCACTCATGTAGCTGCATTCCTCTGGAAGGTTGGCTTGGGCTAGGCTCAGCTGGAACATCTGGGATGGCTAAGCATCTCTCTCCAAGAAGTCATTTATTCTCAAGAGACTGGACCAGGCTGTACTTCTTCAAGTGGTGCCAGCAGAGTTTCAAGAGGGGAAGCCCCAGTGTATAAACACTTATCAAGCTTTTACTTGAGTCACATGTGCTGATGTTCTAGTAGTCAAAGCAAGCCACATGGCCAAGCCCAGTCTCAACATGGGAGGCACTATTACGTGGACCCTTGGAGGTGTGATTCTTTGGGATTCCTCAGAGAAACAATCTCTCACGGTTACAAGTAGGGGAACAATGGGTAATGAGACTGGATACAGATGCCAGATTGCTACAGCCCTCCTGTGCTAAACTGGGTTAAGATTTTTTTTTTCTTATAGATCCCAAAGAATGAGTGGAAAGTTTTTAAAAGTTTTAGAGGTGTGGAAGGGGCTTCTGTGAAGATGCCATGCTCTGATCTCTAGTTTTAGAAAGATGACTTAGGAGAGACTGCGTGATATTAGACATGAGATCATTAGGACACAACCAAGATCATCACAGTGGAAAGATCATGGAGAGGAGAAAAATAATTGAGAAATATTTACTAGTAATAACAATAGTAAGATTTACTGAGTACCAGCTATGTGACTTTACAATCATATCTCCTCCATCCATATAACAATCACTTTACATAGATGTACTTAACTCTATTTCACATGATGAGGAAACAGGCTAAATGGTTAACATTCTGAGGTATTTAAGGCAAGTTTGTGGGAGAACTAGGATTAGATCTTCCATCTGTTTGAAGCCAAAGTCATTTTCTCAATCTTGCTGAAGAACGAAAGGCTAGAAATTGCCTGTGTGGTGAAGAGGTCAAAGTGACTGATAAACCAGGAGAGAAAAACCGCATGCTCATCTCTCCTATTTAGTACTCATGGGGTCAAACATTAAGGGAATAGCGGGGTCCTGGCTGGTGGATGCTGGGGTAGAGTGAGGAAGGAGAAATGGGAAGGGGAGAGAGAAGGACTGAACATAGTGGCTTGGCATTTGGGGCACAAACACTGAGGTTTCTGATCACTGCTCCAGTAGCAGCAAGCTTTGAGCAATCAGGACTCATCCTGGGGACAGATAGCAAGTCAAGGGAGTTACTGGTATGATGCAGAGAAGGTGGATAATGAAATGCAATTTAAATTCTGCATTCATTTGGTAAATTTTTTTAACCCAATTCCCTCCTCCCCTCCTCATTTCTCCCTTTCAACTGGCTCTTTGTGGGTGGGTTACTCTTCTGAAATGCCTACCTCCTTCCTCTTTTGTCTTTCTGTCTTGGTCCCTGGGGAGAATGGAAATTAGCTGAGTGTGATGGGTGTTCAGGAGGCAGGCTTTGGTCCTTGGCCAGGAGAGAACTAATTCCCCCAAGAGTAGCCAAAAGTAGCAGCTTCACAACTGCCCTTCTTCCAGCTGAAAGGGTTTCTTTGTTTCTTCAACATTCCAAATCAGGTCAGTTGCAATCTGTTTTAAGAAATCCATGATCCACCCAAACAAATCTCTCAAATCAATTCGAATATCAATTAACATGTATTGAGCTGTAGACAGGAGAGTCAGATTGGAGATACATAAAACAGAATAAAAGAATGTAGAGCCTTTATGGGGGGGGGGGGTAGTGAATCTTGCAGCAGAAAGTTATATCTTGTAAACAGTAATCATAATGTAAAGCAGACTGAAATAAATGCTAAGTAGAGGTAGGTACCTGATGCTGTGGGGAGGCCGAGAAAGGAAAATTTTGAGCAAAGGAAGACATATGAGCTGCTCTTTGAAAGATGAGGAGAAGAGGCTAAGAAGAGTGCTCAAGGCAGAGAGCTCAGCCTGACCAAGAGTGCAAGCCTAGGAAATGCCTGATGTGGTTAGAAGTGGCTAGACTGTAGGGGTTAAGAATTACAGATTTTTGGCCAATGTAAGAAATCTCAGGACTTTCTGAAATGAGTCCGTTTTTTTCTCCAATAAATTGTCCTCTGAAACAATGCCATTCATTCAAAAAAATGTCGAAACATCACTAATCTGAGATTATTTTTCTCTTGATTAGTTACATTAAAGCAGTGAACACTTCAAGCTTTATTACTCACCTACTCCTGAGGGATTTAGCAAAGAGGTGTAAAAGGGTAACGTATCAAACCGCACTCGGCAATTATTTATCCCAATGTACCCTGCCTGGCACACAGTGCATACTTAATAAATCTTTGTTGCCTGGACAAAACAAGACATATGATCCATAATGATGCCCTACTCTACACCATATTGCATTATTCAGAGACCTAGTGGAACTCTTAAGTTACTTAGTGTCACTGGATGTGTCTGTCTGGATAGGCTGGGTTATGGTGTGCTAGCAAAACAGCTCCAAAAATCTCAGTGGCTTAACATAGTACAGGTTGATTTCTTGCTCATGCTATGCGTCCAGTGCAGGTCAGCAGGAAGGGCTCATAATAATGACTCAAGGACTGAAGGAGGCTGGCTCCGTCTTGACTCATGCTTCCAGAGTCATCAAGACAGGGAAACAAGGATGTGGCAAATCCTCCACCAGCTCTTAAAGCTTCCATCCACATGTGATGCAGGTTACTCTGTCTCACGTTTCATTGCCCAAAGCCAATGATATGGTCAGATCTGACTTCAGGAAAGAGGAAGAGAATCACAATATTTGTGAACAGCTTTAATTACCCACACGCTGGATCACTCACATGATTGGTCCTTTTAACTTAGCTTTCATTGTAGAAGGAAACTTAATAAATGCAGTTGTGTGAATGAACATTGTGAAAATACTATTGCTTTTGTGTGCATAAGCAAGAAGATAACCCCTTTACCAGATTTTGTGTATAAATAAAATTATTCACAAATTTTCTTAACAGAATTCTCTGCTAGTGAGCAAATCACAGTATTTTGCCTTAAATCATTTTAAATCTCAGCACTGTTTCCATGTCAATGGCAGTCCACTGGGTACTTCTTGCCTCTTATGAGATGACAGCATTTGCTCTAAAAACCTTGTTCAGTCATTGAACATCTTGCAGAAATTTAGCTAGTGTAGATATATGCCTAGCACTTGTACTAACATTTTCTATCTTCTATTCTGACACTTATTAGATGATTGCTTTAAAGCTATTTTTGAAGAGAGGGCTTGAAAGAGGAGAATGGATCAATCACTGTTTAGCCTGCTAGACCCTCTTTGATGTACGGTAACCAAAAGTCATTCTCATCACATCACAGAAGGTTTAGGTGAGGCAAGCTTGTGATCTCAGCTGAATTCTTAATACACGATAGGCTGTCTAGTGTCCCCACACAGGGGATGTAATTCAGTTTATAATAAAAGCTCAGTGCCCTTATTGCTGTTACTATACACAGCAGACTTACTATATACCATCTATTGTATTTTTTTGGATGAAAGAAAAAGTATTAAATTATTTCCTGACTGCCTTTCAAAGTCTACTTAACCAATTCACTGCTGCTAATTAGCATCTGGGTGCCCTAATAGAGCAACACCCTGGGCAATTCCTAGTCTCCCTCATGAATCAGACCTCCATAAGACTACTGTCCCCTTGTGGTGATGAACAAATTATGCCTATTCCATGGTAAACTTGAGGCTATTTTCGAAGGACTTGGAACATGCTGGCCATCTCGTTGTATTATCCATCAACTGGAATCAAAGAATAAGGTAAAATATGGTCCAAAGATAGCTTTGTATATTGACCCTTGCTGGAAAAAATGTTCGGTGGCTGAGAGAGTTCATAGATAACCTAGTTTCTTATCCTCTTGGCCTCTTGCAACAATAATGTAGTTGCCACCTCAGCAGACATATTATATAATCAATACTTAGATGGCCATTATTGCTGTTGGGCATTAAAAGATGCATTCAAAAGGCAGGAGAATCTTCTGGAGACACTCATTCTGTCAACCAGGGCAGTCCTTAGGGAGGGTTTCCCTCCAAAAGCAGCCAGCCAGAGGAAATGTCGACACTGTCAAATGTCAGGCAGAGTTTCTAGGGCGGCAAGGCACCATGGGTCTCTTCCCTCCCCCAGCAGGTCCCTGGACATAGGACTGACTCTTGCTGATGAATCAAAGGAGCCATTTAGGGTGCCCAAATATTTCCTTTACTTTTTTGATTCAGAATTTTCCTCCAAACTCCAAACATTATGAAGAGCAGGGATTGAGCCTTTCTATCATTGTAACCACACTAATGAATACTAATTGGACATAAGGAAGTTGAAAATACCAAATCCACAAACAAAACAAAACAAAACAAAGCAATGACAACAAAAAAACAAAAACCTTTGGCACTGAATGTGAAGGAATAGTTTTCATTGCAAACATGAGTAAAAGAATTTGATATTGTTCAGCTAATCTCACTCAAGGGCTATAAGCTACACTGCCAAATGCAATGGAGTGAGCAAAACTTTCATTAAAAGATTTATGCTTTGAGTCTCAATAAGACATTCTCTGAATTTGACTTTTTTATTTGAGAAAGTAGAGCTATAGTTGATTTTTTTCCCAGAGTTTATTTTCTAGAGATTCTGAATAGTTTTGTACAAAGCCAGAATTAGGTCATGTTTTCCATGATGATTAAAGATCTGTACTAAAAACTTTAGTAATATATATTGCTAGAATGTATCTCATTTATTTTGTGAAAACCACAGCCACGAGGGGATATGCAATGACAACAGGCATGTTAAAATGCTAACAAAGAAATCTCTTCTCAATGCCCCCACCCCCCAAAAAAAATATTCAAGCAAGCATGTAGGATTTGCAATCATGCTGCAGCGGAGGGGGGGTCAGAGATCAAAAATAAATGGTGGGCCACAACATGCAGAGCTTTTAAAAAATAATGTCACATTCTTTCATTCTCAGCATAAGAAATGGGCAACTTGTTCAGGGCAAATAATTGTTTGAACTGAGGATTTTATTATTAATCTCTGAAGACTGCTGAATTTAGGGTCACAGTAAGGGTTGATTAGGTACAAGGTGCATAAAGCTCTCCTCTGTCGATGCTATTGAAAGAAGCAAGTAATTTAGATTCAGAATTGGTCTTGGATTGAAGCTCACTCCATTACCGACCATTTTCAATTTCAGCTATACAATAAACATCAAGCTCGGCAAGGAAATTAGTACATTTGGTAATGTATTGGAAGAGATGGGTGGGTCTTTGACAAGATGACACTTATCACCAAAGCTTCAGTTAATGAAACCCTTGAGTGGTATCTGCGTTTGACATATTTTGACATTTTTTGAAATCACATCCAGCGTTTTTTCCCCCACAATGTTCTTCTTTATGAGAGAAAAAAAATCCATCTATCTTTAAAATGAGTACTGAAGTACTGCAATATTATTGGAAAAAAAATTAAAGAGATGCTGCCTGCCACTGACAGGAAGAACAGGGTACTTTCTCAAAATCCATAAGAAGCAACAGATTCATAGGATAAATTTTATTCAGATGAAGCCCACAATGTATTTCCAGGAGAAGCTTCAGATTTAAATGGAGCATGTTTTATCATACCTTCCCTAAAAGTACTTTCACTATAAAATGTGATCTCATTAATGTGACTACAATTTACATTTCTGCCAAAAAAATTGCCAATTTTGGGTAATTACTTCCTGGACAAAATAGTTTTCTTTCTTTTTTTTTTTCCTCCAAGGAGACTGCTTGTACCTTGGTAAAGGTGGGACTTTTAAAAGAGAAAGTAATGAAAAGGAACAGAAAATGAAGACCGTATACCAAAAAAAAAAAAAAAAAAAAATCGAGAAAGAAAACTGCAGGGGAAAATAAAGGTACAAAATAAATAGGGGAAAAGCAGATAAGAATGAAGGCATCAAGAATGAACAATTTCTGGCCCCAAACTAGTTCTGACTAGATCACAATCCATATTTTCTCACCAGAGTTCTCACGTTTATGTATAATTAAATGCTGTTTTATTGCCAACTGGCCCAGATAATGAAAAACCAGAAAAAGAAGAAAATGCTTCCAAAGTGACTGAAAATTTAGGCTCACACATTCCGAGGAGTGGTTTTTGTTATTTACTTTTTAGTTTTTTTCTGAAAGCTGGGTAAAATTATTATGTATTCAGATATTTTAAATCTCACACAGCTCTATTGTTCATGCCATGTTTTTTATCCAGCGCTGGGAGAACAATGCAACAAAAAATACAAAGCGTTCTAAACGGGGTAGTGGGGCCCTCCCTGAACCCTACCGGACCGGGGTGGCACTTGGCAGCGTGGTAGGCCCAGCCGGGTGGTCTCCCTCATACCTCATTTACCCACCACGAGGAGGAGGTCACTCTGAAGTATGGAAGGGGGGATAGGAGACAGAAAGAGTGTGAGGGAGGCAGAAAGAGCAGAGTAAAGAAAGAAAAAAGGCTGCTTTGCACAAGATAGATGCTCTGGAAGAATTCAAAACACATCAAGAGGATGCTTTTTTAACCTCCACTCTGTAGGTGATTTCTTAAACCCTTTAGACTCCTACCCTTTTTGACTTCCATAATCCAAATTTAAGACCCCAGATCCTGTAGGTAAGGGAAGGGAAAAAACTAACCTCTGTATTAGCTCCAGGTCGTAATATTGTCATCTCAAAAAGCTGCATTCGATATTTCCCTGACTGCCAACTCTCATTCCTAGTCCCTAAAATATTATTATAATAATAATTTTAACATGTAAAAATACAATGAGCACTCTAGAGTTGTTTGGTCATCTAATAATCCAGGGTTTTACGATTATTTTTTTACAGTTCCTCATTTGTCCTCTAAGTATGGAAAATCAGTTAATTGTGTTTAAATAGAACGATATGTCGCCTGACCTCAAGAATGGCATTACAGTTTAACTGTTTTTACTGTCTCAGGTAGGACCTTTAGACAAGTCTAAAGACTCTTCCTTTTATTTTGCCAATTTTAATAATAAATATGGAATAACCAAACTTTGGGTGAGAGGCTATTTCTTCCTATATTCAGTGATGTTGTTTGGTTGGGGGGCACTGGAAATGTTCACCACTGATGTTTAGTCTGATTAGTTGGTACCTGTGCCATAGCAGTTAAATATTCTTTATGTACAAAATACTTACCAGAATGGTTGTTGGTCCCCAATGAAACATTTTCTATAATTGTAATTGGTTAATAATTTGTGTAAGTATTTATTTAATGTCTTGTCATCTCCTCCAACACTCACCTCTTGAGAGAGCTTGGGACAATTTCTTTTTTGTATCTCTTGGTTAAGGCAGTTCTTGCCACACAGTGGCTACTCAAGAAATATTTTTTTGAACAACTGAATTGAGGATTCCCCACATATCCACATTTTAGGAGTTGTAGCAGCCCTAGAAGAATGATCACTTTAATCTCTTTGTAGCATTAACTGCTTATTCTTTCAGAGTAATTCTGGCAAAATTGTAAATACTGTAAAATACTGTAAAAACTGGAGGAACATTTTTCACTGTGGATTCTTATTTGATCTCTCTTTTTTTTAGAAAGATATGTTTGTGATCAGCTTTGCCTGACATCCTGGAGTTCAACGTCTTTAGAATTAAACCTCCTGTCAACTCAGCTGCTTGTGATGCAGGAGCCGATCTGAGGGTCCAACTGCAAATTATAGCATTTTAAGGCAACTCTCCTGTTTCCACCATTAACCGAACACCCTTCTTCAGATGTACATTGTGCCTACAGCTCCTGAACTTTTCGGGAGTAATCTGATTTGAATCATCTTGAGTCTAGGCTTCTCAAGCTGCTAGTCTAGGTTTCAGCTTTCTCTGATCTGCTAAGTCAAAATTTTGTTGCTGTTTCTCCTCTCCCGTTGTCCTCGTCTTTGTGCTGTTTTGGTCCTCCTGCTGTCATTTTAGTATGGTTTTGCGAAGAAGCACAGGTTAAAGCATGTGTTCAGTTTATTATTTCATAGGTTTAATATACTTTCCCCATTTTATAATTATGAAATGTTTGATACAAACAATTGAATATAAGAGTATATTTGTATACAGACTATACATATGCATATATTTATATGTTTATATATATATTTATATACATGCCTATGTACTATATAATATGCTCTGTTGCTCGACTGATAGTATTTGCAAGGTAAAAGAATGATAAAACGAACACCCACATGTACACACCTAAATACCTACGTGCTCCTCCCTGTATCCTCCTGCCTCCCCACTAAAGGTAACCATTATCTCAAATTTTGTGTTTAAAATTCTCTCGTTTTTCCTTCCAATTTTTCTCACATATATATGTGTGTGTGTGTGTGTGTGTGTGTGTGCATATATATATATATATATATATATATATATATATATATATTCTGTATTAAACTCTGTTGCTAAGTTACACTTCAGTGGTGACTTACAAAAAGAAATATTGATTTTTTGCTCAAGTACACATTTGGTACAGGTTGGCTGCATGTCTGTGAGTCAGCCTTGACTTTGTTCTGGGTCTTCTTCATTCCAGGACTCAGGCTAAAGGAGTAGCCCCATCTCAGTCTCATTGCAAAGGGAAAAGGGCAGTGGCAACACCATGCGATGGCTCTTAAAACTTCTGCTGGAAGTGGCTCATATCAGTTCCATCATGTTTCATGGACCAAACCTGTTATAAGCGAGGAGGATATATCACAGGGACGGACACTGCAACATACATGGCAAAGGAAGGAATGTACCCCCTTTCCAGGAAATGATAGTGAATAGTGGGAAACAATAATAAAATTGACCAAAGTTTGTTCTCTTGGTCACAAATATTCATTTCTCACTGTTCCATGTAATAATATACTCCCCTCCCATCCCCAAGGAAAACAGCTTAAATGATGTACCCATTAAAGCATCCGATTCTAGGTCCAGGATTCTGTGATCACCTTAACATCAGGTCCAGATATAGCTCCTCTTCATTTGTAGACCCATGAACTAAAACTAAAACTCTCTGCCAAGCATAGCAATTCTGAAATTTCACTGGGCAAGTGTTGTGAGGGCCCTCTAACATGGCGGGAAGAGATGGCTCTTGATTAAGGTCATTCTGCTCTCTGCGTCTAGCTCCAGTTCATGGTTATAGACAACTCTTAACCCCAGCCTCTGGGCGGTTCTTCCTTTTCCATTACTCTCCTTGGACCACATCTGAAAAGGGCGTTGGAGAACATGCTCCCTTGGGAGCTAAGATTTTCTTGCTTCCTGCTCTTAGACCTGGGACAGACGCAGGCTCTTTTAGCGGAGGCTGAGGGTTATTTCGGCAGACTGTAATTCTCCCAACAGCTTCATCTGCTTTTTGTACCAACAGCCGCGCTGGCAATTCTTTTCAAGACACGCCTCTCTTTCTCCAGACTTACACACAGGTTTTTTTGAGCTGATCAGACTTCCGTGAGGACACTATACCCTTAGGCTCTTTTAAGCCCGTTTGTGCCCCTGAGAAGATTCACCAGCTATTACCATAATCAGTTCAACCTGAGGCACCTCTAACATCTTTAATTCAGTCTGTGATTCTCCAAAGCTGAGTTTTTAATCAGATTTTGTCACTCAGAGGCATTCTCAGTTTCACTATGGGATATGAGAATAAGTTGCATCCTCCAATCCTCTAAATGCCCAGCTTTCTGATTTCCTATCATTTCTTCTCATCTTTGCTTACAAACTGGCCAAGTACTTTGTGAGCTCATTTCTGTTTCTTTACCACCATGTCAAATGCAGCCAACAGCAACCAGGACATGCTAGTAATCTTCTGTTTCCTAATCTCTTTGTGTAAGGTCACAAAGTCACTCAGTATGTTATTCCCTTTTTATGTTATTGCAGCTTTGTTTTACCACTGCATAGTGGGTTGCCAGCCTTCCAGCCTCTAATAACAGGTTCCTTGTTACCCACCACCCTGCCACAAAGTCAGTGGGACATATTTTAAGGGTTTTGCTATGGCAGCATCTGCTTTGAGGTAACAATCTCTAAATCTCTGTGACTGACAAAAACAATTATTTTTTGTTCATGTTACATAGTTCTATATTGGCTGTGGGTTGGCTGAAGCTTTATTCCCTGTGTCCTCTTCCAGGATGAAGAGAGTAGCCCCTATCTGGGACATGCCATGCTGTGGAAGATGGAGAAGGGTGATGGCAAAACCATGTGATGATTCTACAAGTTTCCTCTCAAAAATGGAATACATCACTTCTGCTCACATTCAATTGGCCAAAGTAAGGCACATGGCTGAAACTGACATTGGTGTTGTAGGAAGTACAATCCACAACAAAGATAGAAGGGATAGTGAGTATTTTGAATAAATAATAGTGTACCACAACCCCTGAATATATATTGCTTTGTTTTGCACACTTTTGAACTTTAGATAAAGAAAATCATTAAATATGTATTCTTTTGTGACTTAAAGTTTTTGGAGTTCCAGATTTTATTAGTGGGTTTTATCGATGTTAATGTGTATAGTGTTTTTCACTCAACAGTGCTGTATACTATTCCATTGTATTAATATACCAAAAGTTATCTATCCATTACAGCTGTTTACAGGT
The DNA here is from genome assembly GCF_028021215.1 of Eschrichtius robustus. NCBI lineage: Eukaryota > Metazoa > Chordata > Mammalia > Artiodactyla > Eschrichtiidae > Eschrichtius > Eschrichtius robustus. The sequence continues at coordinate 60,699,768 of NC_090829.1, read as the reverse complement.
GTTTTTTGTTTGTTTGGTTGGTTTTGTTCTTGCTATTTTGCACAATGCTGCTAAACACTCTTATACAAGTCTTCCAATGCACACATAAAAATGTTTTCTGGAATATATGCAAAGAGTAAAATTTGGGGGTCATAGGCTATATACATCTTCAAATGCACTAATTAATGCTGGATTTGTTTTCTAATAATTATATTACTTTATATTTCAGCTAGGAATACTTAAGAGTTCTCATTGTTCCACACCCTTGAAACACTTGGTATTGTCAGACTTTTTTTTTAATACAATTGCCAATCAGGTGGGTATCTTAGGTTTGTATTTATATTTCTCTGTTTACATATTGCATGTGTCTGTGGGCCATTCATATGTCCTCCTCTGTGAAATATCTAAATACCTCTTTGGGACACTTTTCTATTAGATTATTTGCAATTTTTATATTGATTTTTAGGAGGCATTTATAAATATTCATACATTTTCAATATTATTCCATTATTGGTTATATGTGTTTCAAATATATTCTCCCGTGGTCTGTCTTTTCACTTTTGAAATGGTGTCTTTGACAAACAGAAGTTTTAAATTTTAATGTAGACAGGTCCTTCAACATTTTCCTTTATGGGTAGTGCTTTTTCTATCTTGTATAAATAATCCTTGTCTATACCAAAATCATAAATATATTATTAAATTATCTCATGAGAATTTTAAAGTTTTGTTTTTGTAATGAAGACTTTAATCCACCTGGAATTTATTTCTGTGTATGGTGTGATTAGCCTATAATTTACCCTCCTTGTACTGTTCTTCTCCTCACATTTTTTTTATATCAAATCTATACAGATTCATCAAATTTGTTAAGGAATGTTTCCTCTTTTTCCATTCTCTGGAAAACTTTCTGTAAAATTGGAATTGTATGTTCCTTGCAAGTTCATTAAAAGGTCTGTTTCTTTTCTTTTTCTTTTAAACAAGTCTTTATTGTTGATTTAATTTCATATCATCATAGAATTATTTAGTTCTTCTAGTCCTTTTGAGTCAGTTTTGATAAAAAAAATTCTATTTTTTTCTAATTTTAAGTTTTCAAATTTAGTGGAATAAAGAAATTCATGATATTCTCTTATTTACTTTTAAATTTCTTTTCCACCTATAGTTATATCCTCTTTTCAATCCTAATATTGTATTATCTTCCCATTTTGTTTTTTCTAGATCAATCTTCCTAGAGATATATCTATTTTATTAATCTTTTCAAATAATCAACTGTTGGCTTTGCTGGTCATCTGTTTTTGCTTTCTGTTTGTTATTTCCTATGATACAACTTGTATAAATTTTTAAAATATTAAAATTACTCATATGCCACTGGGATGAGCAAGGCTTTGATGCAACCATTTCCAAAGGTGGCAGTGAATAAGGTAACAGGATGTACATCTAGAAAAACAACTTGGTTGCATCAAAACAAAGAGCATCATTTAGGAGCAGAATTCTTACCCTTGTTTTTCAAATGGTTTGAATATCTTTGGTACTTTTCTTACTGACTCCTCTTTTAATCCTGAGTTTAATACAGAGGTTGATTGTGAACCCTATGTAGATCTCTAATCAAGATTAAGGAAAGGGTCTCTTCATCTAAATTTTCTAACATCAAGATTTCTAGGGGAGAGTGGCCAAGATGGCAGAGTAGAAAGACCCTGAGCTCATGTCTTCTCATGAGCACACCAAAATCACAACTATCTGCAGAACAATCATCAAGGAAAAAGACTAGAACCTACCAGAAAAGATCTTCTACAACTAAAGACATAAAGAAGGAACCACAGTGAGACAGGTAGGAGGGGCAGACTCACGACATAATCAAATCCCATACCCCACAGGTGGGGGATCCACAAACTGGAGAATAATTATATTACAGAGATTCTCTCACAGGAGTGAGAGTTCTGAGCCCCACGTCAGGCTTCCCAGCCCAGGGGTCCAGCACCAGGAAGATGAGCCCCCAGAGCATTTGGCTTTGAAAGCCAGCGGGGCTTAACTGTAGGAGCCCCACAGGACTGGGGGAAATAGAAACTTCATTCTTAAAGGGCGCACACAAAATCTCACATGCACCAGGACCCAGGACAAAAGCAGTAATTTGATAGGAGCCTGGGCCAGACCTACCTGCTGGTCTCAGAGAATATCCTGGAGAGGCAGGGGGCAGCTGAGGCTCAGGGACATAGACACTGGTGGCAGACATTATGGGGAATATTCAGATGCAGGAACAGTCCTGGCAACCAACACATTGGCTCATTAACGCCAAGATCTGGCCCCACCCAACAGCCTGTAGGCCCCAGTGCTGGAACGCCTCAGGCCAAACAACTAAGTGGGTGGGGAAACAGCTCCACCCATCAGTAGACAGGCTGCCTAAAGACTTCCTCAGCCCACAGCCACCTTTAGACATGGTCCTAGACTGAGTCCTGCCCACGAGAGGGCAAAGACCCAGCTCCACCCACCAGTGGGCAGGCACCGGCCCCTCCCACCAGGAAGTTTGTATAAGCCTCTAGACCAGCATCACCCACTAGGGGGCAGACCCCAGAAGTAAGAAAACTATTATCCTACAATGCAGGCCAGACCCTAGTCTGGGACCAGCTGGGCCCTGGCCCTGCCCACAGGCCAATACCCAGACCCCATACCTTCAGGATACCCTAGACCCCATACCCAACTCTGTCAGGAACTTCCCCACCATCAATGATCTGAAAAGAGCTCTGGGATCTCTGGGTACTGCAGTCAGACTACAGGAACCAGCTCTCCCTGACAGTAGTCCAGCACTAACCCCAGGATCTGGCTTCACCTGCCAGTGGGGGAGCAATAGCCCCAGTGTCTTCAGGACCCTGACTCCGCACTCCAGTGAGCAAACACTAGCCCCAGGGTCCCCTAGGGTTCCACAACCAGCCATCTCATGACCAGGTCCTGCTAAACAGCAGCCAGCCGCATCTGTACAAGGCAGGGCCTGGCAACCAACCAGACTAGGGGCTAACTAAGCCTAACAGACCTCCCACATAGCCCACCACAATAGAAGGCCCCATGTGGTCCTCTTAGGGGAAATCCCTAGAGCATATAGCTGGGGTGATGAGAGGGGAGTGTACTGCTGGGGCACAAAGGACATCTCCTAGAGAAGGCCACTTCTCCAAGTTCAAGAAACATAATTAACCTACCACAGACATAAAAATACAAACAGCAACTTAGACAAAATGAGGTGGCAGAGGAATATGTTCCAGATGAAGGAACAAGATAAAACCCAGAAGAAGAACTAAGTGAAGTGGAAATAGGCAGTCAACCTGAGAAAGAGTTCAGAGTAATGATTGTAAAGATGATCAAAGAACTCAGGAGAATGGATGCATAGAGCAAGAAGTTAGAAGTTTTTAACAAAGAGAAAATACAAAGAACAACCAGAGATGAAGAAAACAATAACAGAAATGAAAAATATACTAAAAGGAATAAATAATAGGCTAAATGATACAGAAGAATGGATCAGTAAGCTGGAAGACAGAGTAGTGGAAATCACTGCCACTGAATAGAAAAGAAAAAAAGAATGAAAAAAAATGAGGATAGTTTAAGAGACTTCTGGGACAACATCAAGCACAATAATATTTACATTATAGGGGTCCCAGAAGGAGAAGGGAGAAAGGGCCTGAGAAAATATTTGAAGATATAATAGCTAAAAACTTCCCTAACCTGAAAAAGGAGACAGTCACTCAAGTCCAGGAAGCACAGAGTCCCATGCAGGATTAACCCAAAGAAGAAAACACCAAGACACATTGTAATCAAAATGACAAATATTAAAGATAAAGAGAGAATACTAAAACTAGCAAGAGAAAAGCAACAGAGAACATACAAGGGGATGCCCATAAGGCTATCAGTTGATTTTTCAGCAGAAACTCTGCAGGGCAGAAGGGAGTGGCACAATATATTTAAAGTGATGAAACAGAAAATGCTACAACAAAAAATACTCTATCTAACAAGGCTCTCATTCAGATTTTATGGAGAAATCAAAAGCTTTACAGAGAGGCAAAAGCTAAAAGAATTCAGCACCACCAAAGCAGCTTTGCAACAAATGTTAAAGGAACTTCTCTAGGTGAAGAGAAAAGGTCACAACTAGAAACAAGAAAATTATGAAATGAAAAAGCTCACTGGTAAAGGCAAACATACAGTACAGGTATGAAATCATTCACAAACAAAACTAATAGAGAGGTTAAAAGACAAAAGTAGTAAAATCACCTGTATCCACAATAAGCAGTTATGGGATACACAAAATAATTAGATGTAAAATATGATATTGAAAACAGTAAATATGAGGGGAGGAGAGTACGAATGCAGGGTATTTAAAATGCATTTGAAATTAAGAGATTAATTAATAACTTAATAGCAATCAGTTTATATATAGACTGTTATACAAAACCCTCACAGTAACCACAAACCAAAAATCTAAAATAGATATACACACAAAAGAGGAAAAGGAATTCAAACACAACAGTAAAGATAGTCATCAAATCACAAGAGAAGAGGACAAAAGAAAAGGGAAAAAAAGCCCTACAAAAACAAATCCAAAATGATTAACAATATGGAAAAAAACATACATATTGATAATTATCTTAAATGTAAACAGACTAAATGCTCCAACTGAAAGACATAGACTGGCTGAATGGATATGAAAACAAGACTGTATATATACTGCCTACAAGAGACTCACTTCAGATCTAGGAACACATACAGACTGAAAGTGAGAGGATGGAAAAAAGGTATTCCACACAAATGGAAATCAAAAGAAAGCTGGAGTAGCAATACTTATATCAGACAAAAAAGATTTTAAAATAAAGACTATTACATGAGACAAAGAAGGACGCTGCATAATGATCAAGGGATCAGTCCAAGAAGAAGATATAACAATTGTAAATAATAGGAGCAACCAACATAGGAGCACCTCAATATATAAAGCAAATATTAATAGACATAAAAGGAGAAATTGACAGTAACACAATAATAGTAGGGGACTTTAACACCCCACTTACATCAATGGACAGATCATCCAGACAGAAAATCAGTAAGGAAACAAAGGCCTTAAATAACATATTAGAGGGCTTCCCTGGTGGCGCAGTGGTTGAGAGTCCGCCTGCCAATGCAGGGGACACGGGTTCGAGCCCGGGTCTGGGAGGATCCCACATGCCGCGGAGCGGCTGGGCCCGTGAGCCACGACTGCTGAGCCTGCGCGTCTGGAGCCTGTGCTCCGCAACAGCAGAGGCCGCGGCAGTGAGAGGCCCGCGCACCGCGATGAGGAGTGGCCCCCGCTAGCCGCAACTGGAGAAAGCCCTCGCACAGAAACGAAAAAAAAAAAAAAACCCAACACAACCAAAAATAAATGAATAAATTAATGAAAAAAAAACATATTAGACCAAATAGACTTATTGATACTTATAGAGCATTGCATCCAAAAGCAGCAGAATACATATTCTTTTCAAGTGCACATGGAACATTCTCCAGGATAGATAACATGCTAGGCCACAAACCAAGCCTCAGCAAATTTAAGAGAATTAAAATCATATCAAGCATCTTTTACAACCACAATGCTATGAGACTAGAAATCAACTACGAGGAAAAAACTGCAAAATCTAAAATTACATGGAGACTAAACAATATGTTACTGAACAAGCAATGGATGACTCAAGAAATCAAAGAGGAAATTAAGAAAAAATACCTAGAGACAAACGAGCACAGGACGATCCAAAACCTATGGATGCAGCAAAAGCAGTTCTAAGAAGGAAGTTTATAGTGATAAAATCTTACCTCAGGAAACAAGAAAAATCACAAATAAACAACCTAACCTTACACCTAAAGCAACTAGAGAAAGAAGAACAAACAAAATCCGAAGTTAGTAGAAGGAAAGAAATCATAAAGATCAGAGCAGAAATAAATGAAATAGAGACTAAAAAACAATAGAAAAGATCAATGAAACTAAAAGCTGGTTCTTTGAAAAGATAAACAAAATTGATAAACCTTTAGTCAGACTCATCATGAAAAAAAGGGAGAGGGCCCGAATCAATAAAAACAGAAATGAAAAAGAAGTTACAACTGACACCAGAGAAATACAAAGGATTATAAGCCAATAAAAGGAATAATCTAGAAGAAATGGGCAAATCTCTAAGAGAAAGGTACAATCTCCCAAGACTGAACCAGGAAGAAATAGAAAATATGAACAGACCAATTACCAGTACTAAAATTCAATCAGTAATTTTAAAACTCCCAACAAGCAAAAATCCAGGACCAGATGGCTTTACAGGTGAATTCTACAAAACATTTAGAGAAGAGTTAATACCTGTCCTTCTGAAACTATTCCAAAAATTGCAGAAGAAGGAGCACTCCCAAACCCATTCTATGAGGCCACCATCACCCTGATAACAAAACCAGGCAAAGATATCACAGAAAAGAAAATTACAATATTACTGATGAAGATAGATGCAAAAATTCTTGACAAAATACAGCAAGCTGAATCCAACAATACATTAAAAGGATCATACAAAATGATCAAGTGGGTTTATCCCAGGAATGCAAGGATTTTTCAATATCTGCAAATCAATCAATGTGATACACCACATTTACAAACTGAAGAATAAAAACCATATGGTCATCTAGGTGCGAAAAAAGCTTTTGATAAAATTCAACATCCGTTTATGATAAAAATTCTCCAGCAAGTGGGCATCAAGGGAACATATCTCAACATAATAAAGGCTATATATGACAAACCCACAGCTAACATCATACTCAACAGTGAAAAGCTGAAAGCATTCCCTCTAAGATCAGGCACAAGACAGAGATGCTCACTCTTACCACTTTTATTCAGCATAGTTTTGGAAGTCCAAGCCACAATAATTAGAGAAGAAGAACAAATTAAAGGAATCTAAATTGGAAAGGAAGAAGTAAAACTGTCATTGTTTGTAGATGACATGATATTATACATAGAAAATCCTAAAGGTGCCACCAGAAAACTACTAAAGCTCATCAATGTATTCAGTAAAGTTGCAGGATACAAAATTAATACACAGAAATTGCTTCCATTTCTATACATTAACAATGAAATATCAGGAAGAGAAATTAAGGAAATAATCTCATTTACCATAGCAACAAAAAGAATAAAATACCTAGGAATAAACCTACCTAAGGAGGCAAAATACCTGTACTCCAAAAACTGTAAAATGCTGCTGAAAGAAACTGAAGATGACACAAAGAGATGGAAAGATACATGGTGTTCTTGGATTGGAAGAACGAATATTGTTAAAATGACCATACTTCCCAAGGTAATCTACAGATTTAATACAATCCCTATCAAATTACCAATGGCATTTTTCACAGAACTAGAACAAATAATTTAAAAATTTGTATGGAAACACAAGAGATCCCGAATATCCAAAACCATCTTGAGAACAGAGCTAGAAGAATCAGGTCCCTGACTTCAGACTATATTACAAAGCCACAGTAACCAAAACAGTATGGTACTAGCACAAAAACAGACACATAGACTAATGGAACTGGATAGAAAGTCCAGAAATAAACCCACACACTTATGGTTAATTAATCTACAACCAAGGAGGCAAGAATACACAGTGGAGAAAAGACAGTCTCTTCAATAAGTGGTCTGGGAAAACTGGACAGCTACATGTAAAAGAATGAAAATAGAACATTCTCTAACACCATACACAGAAATAAACTCAAAACAGATTAAAGACCTAAATGTAAGGCCAGATACTATAAAACTCCTAGAGGAAAACATAGGCAGAACACTTTTTGACATAAATCGCAGCAATATTTTTTTGGATCTATCTCCTAGAGTAATGGAAACAAAAGCCAAAATAAACAGATGGGACCTAATTAAACTTAAAAGCTTTTGCACAGCAAACGAAACCATAAGCAAAACGAAAAGACAACTTACTGAATGGGAGAAAATATTTGCAAATGATGTGACTGACAAGGGATTAATTTCCAAAATATTCAAACAGCTCATACAACTCTATAACAAAAAAACAAACAGCCCAATCAAAAAATGGGCAGAAGACCTAAATAAACATTTCTCCAGAAAAGACATACAGATGGCCAAGAGACACATGAAAAGATATTTAACATCACTAATTATTAGAGAAATGCAAGTCAAAACTACAATGAGGTATCACCTCACATTGGTCAGAATGGCCATCATCAAAAAGTCTACAAATAAATGCTGGAGAGGGTGTGGAGAAAAGAGAACCCTCCCACACTGTTGGTGGGAATGTAAATTGGTGCAGCTACTATGGAGAAGAGTCTGGAGATTCCCTACAAAACTAAAAATAGAGTTACCATATGATCCAGCAATGCCACTCTTGGGCATATATCCAGAAAAGATGAAAACTCTAACTCGAAAAGATACATGCACACTAATTTTCATAGCTGCACTATTCACAATATCAAAGACATGGAAGCAACCTAAATGTCCATTGACAAATGAATCAATAAAGAAAATGTGGTGTGTGTGTATACATACATACAATGGAATATTACTCAGCCATAAAAAAGAATTAAATAATGCCATTTGCAGTAACATGTATGGATCTAGAGATTATCATACTAAGTGAAGTAAGTCAGAGAGAGAATGACAAATATCATATCACTCATATGTGGAATCTAAAAAAGTGATACAAATGAACTTATTCACAAAACAGAAATAGACTCACAGACATGGAAAATAAACATGGTTACCAAAGGTGGGGGAGGGATAAATTAGGAGTTTGGGATTAACAGATACACACTACTATACATAAAAGAGATAAATAGCAAGGGCCTACTGTATAGCACAGGGGACTATATTCAATATCTTATAAAACCTGTAATGGAAAAGAATCTGAAAAGGAATATATATATATGTACATATAACTGAGTCACTTTGCTGTTCACCTGAAACTAACACAACACTGTATAGCTTAGGGGGTGAAAATTACATATTGTTTTCCTGGCTTTAAGAAAAAATGTGTAGTCAAAAGTAAAATGCAAAGGATTTTAGTACTATATGTATATTAAAGCACTAGATATATACCTGGCAAAAAATAATTGGAAATAGTTAAAATTTGGCGACAGATTTGCAACTTTCTTATACCCATAATAAAAAGAGGACTCCACTGGGGACTCGGTGGCACTTTGTGGCCAATCACAACACCAATAATCTAAGATAAAGATGCCAGTGATAAAAAAAAAGTTTAACTTTTTATTATACAGTATTAGCATAGATTCAAATAAAGAGGTACTTAATTTTCAGCACAATGCACACAAAATTGTGAACCCAGTGTTACAGAAAGCCTTTTTCCAGTGAGGAATGAATTAGGGCCACAGTGGATTTCCTGGAAAAAAATATTAGTAGAAGCTGAATAATTCCAAGAAGGTTTGCAACTCTTTAAGACCAAACACATTTTGGTTTGCACAACTTTTGAATTAATTGAGATCATTACCAGTAACACTGAAGTAATCTAAGAAACTGACATTTCTCTTCTGTTATTTATATACCTGATATATTAAAATGACATAGGACTTTCTGAAAACTTACAATCAATTTAGTCTTTGTCAAACTTGCAATCAATAAATCACTAGAATATGGGTCTGAACCTGGAGTCTTAGATACAGGGTCTCCATAAAATATGGGAAAATATTAAGATCAAAAGAAATTCCACATAGATGGCACTTAAACCGTCATGCCCTTCCATATGTTTTGGTGTTGTTTTCAATGACTATCTATTGCTGAACTTGGGAATAAATAGATGTGGCCAAGTTTTTCCCATCAGTAAAATGGCAAGATGTTAATTAGCTTCAGGCATGAGATATGGATATTATTCAAGGGCCACTTGTAGTTAGTAATCGGCCCTTAATCACTCCCTAGATTAGGAATCTGCCCTTAATAACTCACTAGGAAAAACTAGTTACTCTTTGTTGTCACTCTTTAGAATGTTATCACTCCCCATGCATCATTGTCTCTGGACAACTCTCTAGGTTCTACCTTATAATTATGCTACAGTAGTTTCCCATAAATAATTTCATTCTAATTTCATAGTTTTTGCTGTCATTATCTATTGTTTCCTGAATATTCTTCAAACCGGCAGATTAATTTTTTTTATTCATCCTAAGCAATTATATCTATGAAATAATAGTTTGGATATGCTAATAATCTTTCTGGTATAAATTTACATAAATTATTAACTACTAAAATTGTAAAAATACTCATTCTACCAGCTTCCACTTCCAGTAATGTCAGAGTATATAACTTGGTCCAATATCTCACAAAAGACAAAAAGAAAATCAGGCAAAATATTTTTAAAAAATTTATCTTGAAGGTAATGTAGAGCCAACAAGATAATAAAGAACTACTGGTCCAGGACCTAGGAGAGGAAGATAGTCAGAGGTGAGACTGAAATTTAGGGCTACATTTCCCCTGGTATAATTTTCTAATTTTGGAATAAGCAACTGAGAGGCTGAGTGAACCCTTGACATTTTCATGAGGCTCTAGGAAGAAGATTTTAGTCCAGAGCCCCCCCAAAGTGATGGATAGACACAGTGAATACTCCTGTTTTGGGATGAGTCCACAAAGGGATATATCCTAAGGAATAGGGTAAGCCAGAAATAGACAAATTCTTGTAGCTCATCCTTGAGTTATCTTAATCCTTGAAATAGAATTAAAGTAATATCAATTTATTAGAGTCTTTAGGCATGCAAGAATGCTTGTGCCCTCAGATATCTTGCAGAAGCTCTCAGATGCCTTTCTAGATGAACTAATATATCTTAGGTATCACATTATTTCTATAAACAATTCAAGGCTATAACTTCTAGTACATAATAAGAAAAAGCTCCATGAGGAGCAAGAGAATATGAGAAAAATTTAGTAGAAACCACAGCAATAGAAATTAACCTGTAAGGGCTTCAGAAATAGGCATAACTAGATAAAGGCTTTAAAATAAATCGCTTTTCATGTTCAAGAAGATAAAAGACAGGTAAGAAGTTTGGCAGAGGAAGAAAAAAACTGAATGAAATCTCTAAAACTGAAAATAAGAACTGAAATTAAGAATTCAGTGGATGGATCTAATAGTATAATATACACAATCTAAGAGAGATTTAATAACCTGGAATATCCTCAGTCAACCCTGTAAAAATGAAATGATAGAAAATACAGAAAAGATGGTAAGAGATATAGAGGATACAGTGAGAAGGTGTAACATTTAAATGGAGTTGTAAAAATAGAGGAGAGAAATAATAGGTCTGAAGTACAAAGAGAGGAGAGATATAATCAGATTGAAGCAAATTTTTAAGTGCTAATAGCTGAGAACTTTCTAAAACTGGAGAAAGACATCAAGCTATCTATTCAAGAATCTCTACAAATCCCAGGAAGAATAACTGAAAAAAATAAATCCACACTGAGGCACTAAATAATAAAACTGCTAAAACCCCAAAATGGGGAAACAAAACAAAACTAAAAGTCAGTTATAGAAACTATTACCTTTAAAAGAGTAATAATCAGACTTACAGCTGACTCCTCAGCAGAAATAATGAACATCACCTAAAAATGGAATGGTATCTTTAAAGTGTTAAAGCAACTGTCAACCTCATATCTGCTGAATTTGATGGTGAAAAAAAATCTTTTCGGATTGACAAAATGAGATAATTTCCCAGAAGCAGACACACTAAAATAAATATTAAAGGATGTTCTTCAGGCAGAATGAAAAAGATCTCAGATGGAAGCTTAGAAATGTAGGTCATTAAGAGCAATGGAAAGGCTAAGGTAATAAGGAGTCTGGCTCCATGTTTTGACATTTTGACTGCTAAAAGCTTTTAAGCTACACCCCCTCCCTCTTCCCTTTCTGCTCCATATCTGAACAGGCTAAGAAGAAAGCCTGGTTACTCCCTCCTTTGGTACCAGTAGGAGATTTAAACTGTTTAGGCCCCTTTACACACACAGGAACCCTCATTTTAGCCCACTCTCTAACCACCATAAAACCCCAAGCTAGTCTCTTTTCCTACTCTCCCAAGCTTTTGAGACCAGCTTAGGAGATCTTCCCTGCTTTCCCCAGGCAGCTTCATTAAGTAAGTAATAAACATTTTCATACCCTCTTTAAATGTGTGTGGTATCATCAGTATTGACAACTAAACAATATTTTTGGTGAGGGGTTATTCTATTCCTGAAAACTGGCTATAAGAGCTAAATAAGTGAGTAAATAAGATTACTGGCTATGCAGGAGAGTCATAATAGGGTTTTATTGGTCTTATAATATATATATAAATAAAATTCACCAAATAATGGTATTTACGCTTAAAGGGAAGATAAATGAAATTAAATCAATTAATTAAAATGAGGGTAAGTGAAATTAAGTTATTTTAATGTCTTTGATCTACTTGCATTGGGTAGAATCTGAAAGAAGCAATTAATACTAGATTTTGATAAGCCAAGAATATATGCTATAGTTTGTAAGATAACTACTGAAAGACTAGTAAGAGTGTATAAACTTTTGGGGAAATAGAAGGAAAATGGAATAATTAAAATTTATCAATACAAATGAAGGTGAGAAAGAAGAGGAAAAGGACAAAGCAGACAGAACAAATAGAAAGCTCATAATAGAATGGTAGATTTAAATTCAAATAGAGCAGTAATTATATTAAATATAAATAGACTAAATATTCCAGTTAAAAGATAAATATTATCAGACTGCATTAAAAACTATATTCTTTTTATGAGAGAGATAGCTAAAAATCTACTGACAAAAAATGATTGAAAGTAAAAAAAATAAAAAGGTTCTATTAAATAAAATTTGTGTAACCATAATATCAGATGAAATAGAACTTAAGGCTAAAAGTAAGAAGAATATTTTATGAAAATTCTGTATTTGTTTGTATCTAATAACATAGCCTTAAAATAAAGGCTACATAAAATTGACAGTAAAAAGGGATAGACAAACCCTCAGTTACAGTGTAAGATTATAACACATTTCTCTTTATAATAAAAGCAAACAGAAAATCAGTTAGGATACAGTGGAATAACAGGAGGAGTAAACTTGACCTAATTAACATGCATAAAATAATACACACAAAAACTGAATAATGCACATTCTTTTTAAGTACACCTGGAACATTTCAAAAATTTACCATATTATGGACCACAAAGTAAGGTTCTCCAAATTTCAAGCAACTAAAATCATACAAAGTATATTCTAGGGTCACAGTGCAATTAATTTAGAAACCAGTATTAAATATTCTACTGGAATATCCCTGTTGATTTAGAAATTAAGAAAATATATGCTTAAGTAAATCAGGATTCAATGAAGAGACTATATTGAAGATTATAAAATAGTTTTAACTGAAGGCTAATAAAATTACTAAGTATCAAAATATGTAGGATACAGTTAGAGTCATGCTTAGAGAAAATTTAGAGCGTTAAAAAGCACATATTCAAAAAGAAGAAAAGCTAAAAGTCAATGCGTTATGCATCTGTCTCAAAAAGTTAAAAAACAACAAAATAAAATCCAAAGAAAGTAGAGGGAAGGAAGAAATAAAGTTAGCATAAATTATATAGAAAATAAATAATAGAGAAGATCAATAAAATTCAGATATTGTTTCTTTTAGGACATTAGCAAAAATTTTAAAACCTCATATTGATACTAATGAGAAAAAAAGAAAAAGGCATGAAAAAATCATTATCAGCAAGAAAAAGGGGACATGGACATAGATTACGTAGACCTGGAAAAGTTTACAATAGGGTAATATGGACAACTTTTTGCCAATTTGAAAATGTTGAAGTAATGGAAATTTCTAACAATATAACTTTCTAAAACTAAAACAAGAAGAAATTAAATCTTGAATAGTCCTATTTTCTTTAATATAATTCTTTATCTTTAACAGTGAATTCAACCAAAAAATAAACAAATCCAAAGAAATCCAAGAAATAAATCCAAATTCTTCCAGAGAATAGAAAAAAGGGAATATACCCTATCTTCTTTTACAAAACCAGAATAACTTTGATATTAAAACTTGACAAGGATATTAAGATAAAGGAAAATTACAGGCAATCATATTCATATCCATGGATGTAAAAATTTTAAACAAACTTAGCAAATGGAAACCAGTAACACATATTTACTAGTTTATCTAGAATTTGAGTTTGGTATAATATTAAAACAGCGATTAATATAATTCATTACATTTGCATAAAAAAGAAAAAAATAATGTGGTCTAAATAGATGGAGAAAAGGCATTTGATAAGATTCAGCAACCATTCATATATAAGTAAAAACCCTTAGCAAAGTAAGACCAGAAGGAAACTTCCATAATTCAATATTGGGTATGTATAAAAACAAATGAACAAAAACAAATTGAATAACAACAAAAAAACCCTATAGCAAAAAATCATATTTAATAGTAAAATGCTGAAAGCTTTTACTCTGAAATCTGGAATAGAACAAGAATGACAGTCACTAATTTATTCAATATCGTATTAGAAGACAATGCAGCAAGGCAAGAAGAAGAAATATAAGGCATAAGGAATAAAAATGAAGAAATAAAACTGTCATTTACACAAAAAATATGCATACATAGAAAATGAAAAAAAAGTACAGATAAATTTTAAAATTATATGTGAGTCAGGGAATGTTGCTGGATACAGGGTTAATATAACCATTTAAAAAAATGCATTTCTTTATACCAGCAACAAACATTTAAAAAACAAAACAAACTTTTAATTTACATACAAATTTCATATATTTTATATGTAAATAATTTATATATCATCAAAAATATCAAATCCCTAGTAATAAAGTTAACTAAAGAAGATGAGCAAGATCTCTACAAAACAGAATAGAAAAAAGAAAGATATTATAAAGTATTATTGAGAGAAATTAAAGAAGAGATGGAGAATATATCATATATATCATGTATATATCAATTAATGGAGAATATATCGTATTCATGGGCTGGACAACTCTATATTATAAATATGTCACTTTTCTCAGACTGATGTATAGATCCAATGCAACCCAAACCAAAATAGTTATAGTGGTGTTTGTGGTAGCTTGAAACCAACCATTTTGGGAGTATTTAACCAATGGAAATTGGGAGATACTATAAATCAGAGATTTTTTTCCCCTAGAGAGCCAATTAACCAGGACACCACTGAGCTAACTCTAAAATTGATATAGAAAGAAAGAAAGAAAAAAACCCCCAACCAAACAGTTAAGACAAACTCGAAGAATAAAAACAAAGAGGAAAGACATGTTTTACTAGGTATCATGACTTATAACGCAACAAGAATTAAGACAGTATAGTATTGGCAAGGGATAAACAAATAGAGCAATGGAACAGAATAGAGATCTCAGGCATGGATCCCTACATATTAGGCATGATTTATGAAAAGACGGCACTACAGAGCTGTGGAGAAAGAATAGTGTTCTCCATAAGTGGTGATGGAAAACAGTAGAAACTTTTACCCTATCTAACAGCTTATTCAAAAATTAAGTTCCAGGTGGATTATAGATTTAAATATGTCAGGCTAAATAACAAAGTTGCAGAAAATAATATAGGAGTGTATTTTCATGACCTTAAGATAGGAAATACTTCTTAGAAGACAAAACGCACTTATTTTAACCAATTGAAAAAATGATTATATTAAAATTAAGAAATTCTCTTATTAAGGGACACCAACTAGTATATTACCAAACAAAAGAGTAGTATCCAGAATATATAAAGAAATCAATATGAAAGAGAAAAATGACCAAATAGAAGAAAAATGGGCAAGAGATTTGAACAGATACTTTATAAAAGAGGATATCCAAATGTCCAAAAAGCATATGAAAAGTTGTTATTTTCATTAAGAATCAGGACCATGCAAATTAAAACTATAATGAAATATCACTACACATAAACACCAGAATGACTGAAATTTAAAAGACTGACAAACATTAATTAGGACGTGAAACAAACATATTACAGAAATTGGTATAACTACTATGAAAGCAGATTCATCATCATCATCATCTTGTAAAGTTGAATTAATACATAGCTTATAAGTCAACAATTCTATTCTTTTACTACATATCCTACAGAAATGTGTGCGTATACATCCCAAGAGACATGTATAAGAATGTTCAAAGCAGTATTACTGTTAATAGTTGAAAACTGGAAGTAGTAAAAATATCTACCAACAATAGAATAAATAAATAAATAATGGTATATTCAGCAATATAATACTGTGCAGCAATGAAAATGAAGAAACTAGAGCTACATGCAACATCATGGATGAATCTCATAAGCAAAAAAAACAAAACAGCCAGGCACAAATAATACATGGTGCATAGTTCCATTTACAGAGAATTAAAATCATCATCAAAACTAACTTGATGGTGTTGAGGAGTGCATCTTAATATAGAAAAACTAAGGAAGAGCACACAGCCTAGTACAATGACAGTCAAAACAGTGGTTCTTTGTGGGGCAGCAGAGGATAGTGATTGGAAGAGAAACACAGAGTTTCCATGGTGATGACAATGTTCTTTTTCTTGACTTGGTGGTAGTTACATGGGTGTTTGTTTTCTGATAAATCATTAAACTCTATATCTTGTTTTATGCACATTTCTGTATATATGTTTTGTTTCCCAATTTTAAGGGGTAAGGGTAAGCTGGGACGAAGTGAGAGAGTGGGATAGACATATATACATTACTAAATGTAAAATAGATAGCTAGTGGGAAGCAGCCACATAGCACAGGAAGATCAGCTCGGTGCTTTGTGACCACCTAGAGGGGTGGGATAACGGAGGGTGGGAGGGAGATGCAAGAGGGAGGAGATATGGGGATATATGTATATGTATAGCTGATTCACTTTGTTATAAAGCAGAAACTAACACACCATTGTAAAGCAATTATACTCCAATAAAAAATAAATAAATAAATAAAATGGCATAGAACAAGTCAGGAAGAGAGGTCTCACCAGAAATCAACCCTGATATCACCTTGATCTTGGACTTCAAGTCGCCAGAAATGTAAGAAAATAAATTTGTTATATATAAAAAAATAAAGAAATATTCATCCCTGTAGCACCTAAAATCATCTCATGTATCATATGAATCCTATTCTTTGAAAGCAGTCAATATTTTTTAGTTGACTCACTCCTTTTTATTTATTTTCCATAACCGGAATTACTTATGTATAGAAGGTACCCAATAAATACTGAAATAAACATACCACTTTTAAAATTAAAAGCTACTCATTTATGAATCACTTAAAATTATCTCACCTACTACCATTGGTAATTTGGGAAGCCTTACACCAGGGTTAGACTACCTCTGTTTTAATTTGTCTGTTCTCCCAACTTTATTCTTATCAAGGACCAGACTCATGAAGTGCTGCAACCAAAAATGAGCCTGTTCCTGTTGGTCCAGGGCTCTGGCCCCTTGACTTAAGACTCACAGTGAAAGACCATCCTCACTACCTCTAAAGTCTGTCTCTAACTCTGCTCCAAAGACCTCAGCCAGGTCTGTAACCTGTTCCCACAAGTAGAGAGGGGAGATCACAAACAAACCCAACAGGCAGGAGGAAATGATTTAAGACATTGTCTTTGAAAGTTGATTAGCATTACTTTCAGTTTGTTTTCCATAACAAAAGAACCACATTTCTAGTTTTGGGGTAGTTCCAGAGAGCACTGCATAAGGATGCTTTGGAAATTCCAAGTTACTTGGAGAAAACTTTGAAAAACCAACTAAGGTCAAGTTATTGTCGTAGCACAAATGCTTATATTCACCCTATATCCCACTGACCTTTGCTTGCTTTGTTTCTTAGAATAGCCATCTAAACCAATTTGTTCAATTTCAAGGTTGAGCCTTGACTTAGTTGCTTTACATGAGTTCTTGAAATGGATTGACACTTAACAGTAGATTTATTCTGCATGCTACCATTCATCTACCACCTCGATAGGATCTTCTCCTAGTCACCAAAGATAGTTTTTTGGGACAGGTAAATAGCCATTCTTGAACTGATTTTCCCTTTCTCTCTGTTTCTGTCTCTGTGTCTCTGTCTCTCTCCCACACACACACACACACACACACACAAAGAGACTATCATTTACAACTACAAAACTAACAAGATACTATTTTCTTTAGCATACAAATCAGGTACCTAGAAAACATATCTAAAAGTAACTAGAAAAGTGAGCACCCCAATTGTGTCACTTGTCTAGACAACAATTCAATATTTTTATGCCAACCTATAATTTACTAATTGACTAATATACACCCAGTACTATTAAGTAATTTTAAGGATTAGAAAAATATAAAATATATTCCATGGCTTCAGTGCATTTACAACCTTTACAAGAGGGAGACACCAACACAAAGATAATGTCCTATAATTATGTAATACATTTTATAGGGCAGACTACATGTGTTACACTATCATTGTTAATTAAAATACTGGCAATATATTCCCCATTCCTCAGAAAGAGGCATTATTATTTTCCTTATTCTATAGGCAAGGGTTAGGGAATTTAAGTAATTTGCCAGGTACTAGATAGTGTACAGCAAAGCCAAGACTGAAACCAGATCTTCAGAGGGCAAACATCATGCTTTTTTCCAATGTGCTCTCTTACAAGAGTTGGCACAGTGTTGGACACACAATAGGTACACAGTAACTGGTTGAAGATTTGAAAACACTTAAAACATTCACTTTGAAATAAGAGCAAATAAAATCTATATAGGGCAGGCTGATTTGTGTGATTGACTAGATATAGAGAGTATGTATTACTGTCGTAGTTTGGGTTCCCCCCTAAGCAGAGCCTGAGACAAGGACTTGGATGAAGGAGATGAGTTCAGGAAGCAAGAGTGAGGGAACAGGGAGAGTGATAGATGGGAAGGAAGAAAGAGCAATATAAAGACCAATATAAAATGCACAGCTGTGGAAACTGGGGACTTGATTTGCCAGACCACCTGAAAATTCTTCAGAATGCCTCAAACATGGGAGGCTGATGCATTCATAGACTTTTTGTCCTCTGGCTGAGGGTCCTCCCAGGAACAGTAAAGGCCTGCACGTCCTGGTTTGCAGGCTCGCTAGAGGGCTCCCAGATGGAGAGCAGCCTGAGGCAGAAGGCAGAAGGCAAGCACTTGAACTGAACCGTCTATTCCAATTGCAGCAGAAATCAGACGTGGGCCAGTGAGATGGGATATGATGTACGAGAGGTATGTGCTACAGTTACCCATACTGAATTACTAAAGATTTTAAGAATATCTTGCAAGAGCATGGAAAAACAATGGTTTTACCTCTTGATATCCAACATAGCATTGACTCGTTTTGCTCTGTTTGTCAAAATATTTGACTGATTTTGATGAAATTTACTAAAAGACACTCCACCCTAAGTTTAATTTGTGGCTTAATTTGAAACAAAATGGAAGCCAATCCACTTAACAGTTGGGACTCTGTCTCAAATTTGAATATACTTGAATAAATTTTAATGAAATCTGCTATAAGTGTACACTTATTCATTTAATGTTTATAGAACACTTGTTCTAAGACAGAGGGTATCTACAATGCTAAATCTAACATCAATCCTACCCTCCATTAGTTTAGTGTCATTTGAATTCATCACATCATGAGACACTGTTGGGCATTACTGATTCCATAGAAACTGGCAAAGGTAGAACACAGGATTGGGCCAGATGCTTAGAGGTGAGATCCAGCTGTAGGGTTTGGGGAGGCTACCAGAGAAGAGAGTCTCTGGAGAGAATAGTAACAAGTAATAGATGATGGACGTACAATACAAAACATCAGGGATGACATAAGGAGTTAGAAGCCTTGAATCTAATGATGCAGAACAACATGCTAAAAATGGCAGGCAGGCAGCTGTTAGGTGTCAGCAGGTAGCAGCTTTGGAGGCTGGGCTGGTTACCAAGACTCAGGCACAAGGATCAAGAACACTTTTAAACCCATACCAACATTTCAAGTTGTTGGAAACTGTATCACAGAGACAAAAATCTCAGTGTATTTCTCTGTCAAGCTATATGTCCATGATGGGTTGGCTGGGATCTCCACTCCATGTGGTCCTCACTCCAGGATCAGGCTGAAAGAACAGCCACCATCTGGGGAATTACCGGATGCCATGATAGGAGGGAAGAGAAGTGGGATGAATTATACACCAGGCCTTAAACCTTCAGTCTGAAAGTGACTTACACTACTTCTGCCCACATTCAATGGGCCAAAGTGAGTCATACGGCCAAACCTAACCTCCAAGGGACTGGGGAAATTGTATGTCTTTATGAGTTGTTTATGAAAAGATGGAAGACTACCACACAAGTTTTACTCCTGGAAAAGTAATGGGTGAATGGATATATATACATATGCAATAAACACAAATTTCAATCAACAGAAACATAATGTTGAGATAGGTTCTGAATGTGTTCCAGACCAAAATGTGTTCCTCAGCAGTGTCTTTTATCACAGTCTCCTTGTCTCTCTTTTAAAGACCATGCACTTTACAAGTTCACTCTATATTCAGAAAGTACCAGACCCAACCTAAAACATCATCCTAGAACTTGTCAACTGTAAGTTAGCCTATCTGCAAGGAACAGATATGTTCCTTGAATGGAAAGGAACAGGGAGACTTAGTACTTTCAGTACTTAGCTGGTGGGACTGGTGGGAAGGAACCTAGACAGGTTTGGGGGCTGAACACAAACCAAGAGACCATATTGAAAGGGATAGTGCTAAAAGGTTTTTCTCTTCTGATTCTTCCACTGTTTAGCAGTTTCAAATATGTAGTCCTTAATTCTTAGGGCAGAGAAGTCAAGGAAACTTTAAGCCTTAGGCTCATAAATACTTAGGCCTGGCTATGATCACAAGAGGAAAAAATATTAAATTCAGAATGTTTCATCTCTTTATTCTCATTCTATTCTACACCCTTATGTATTTTAAAATACTTTTAAAACCCCAACTCTAAAGGTAAAATAAAGCAGAATTGGGGCTGCAAAAAAACAATCCATGCCTTCTCGGATGGCTTTTTTCTAGACCTACTGCTTCTTGTTGACTTTGGGCAGCTTTGGCTGCCCTTCCCCTAAAAGATGTAAATGATCAATATGTTTTTTAGAATCTCCAGGTATAGATCCAGAAGGGCTTTTTCTGTTTGTTAAAATACTGACATGTTGATCCCTTCCCAGTCCTTACAGAAATGGGACATGAAATGGGTTTATGCCCATCAATGCCTGTGTCTCTCTGTGATCCTTGTTCCCATCATGCTTTCTGGACCTACAAACTGTCAAGCCCCACAGATTCTTCTCTGTTTATATCCTTCTTAATATATCCTTCTTAATCTTTCCCCCCCAGCTTGTAGTATGGTTCAACATATCCTTGCTTCTTAAAACTTCCTGTTTATTTGGCTTCTATCACAATGTGTAATCAGGTTTGTTTTCTCTTTCTCTGTCTTTATCAATGGCTTTTCTTTTCTTATCCCGATTATCTAAAAGGGTAAACATTCTTTGTGATATCTTCTTTCCCTACATTTTCTCTCTGGACCACATCATCTCTCCCAAGGCTTTAAATATGACCTCTATGTAAAAGACATTGAAATTGATATCATTAATATTGACCTCTCTCCAGAGCATGAGACACATCTACCCACCTTTGAGTATGTCATAATACACTTAAAAAAATAGTAGCAAGTTCCCAGGACAAAACCCTCTGTATTGAACAAATTCCAAACTCCACTCCTTACCCTAAAATTTAATACCTCTGTGATCCTACCCCAATCAAATTTCCAACCAATTGCTGTTTTATTCCACATCAAGAATCCTATACAGGGTACTCCAATGAAACAGAACTCCTCACTGTTCTCCTTAAAATTCCAATTCCCTTTTCTTACACTCTTCACCCATGTTCCCGCTAGTTCCTCCACTGAGCATGCTCAGCTCACTTTCATGCCCTTCTCATGCTTTAATGGGAAGGTTTTAAAAGATGATTCACAAACTTCAAAACTAGAAAAAATGCAAATGATATGTTTGCATATCTTGATAAGGAAAGTTACAATAACTTAAAAGGAAGTTACCTGCAGTGGTCAGCAATGTATTTTACTCTGTTCACTTAAGTTCAGAACGCTGGCAAAACGTCAAGCCTGTTCATAACAAAACTTTCCCCTCCTTGACACTTATATCTCTTGCACTCTACTTGCTTTTCCAGAGAAGTAATTTTCCTTCTTCATTTTGAAATTCCCTCATATGCTCACCTCCTGCTCAGCCTTTCTATACTATTTCCCAGAAAATAATCAACCTTTCTTTCTCTCTCTCTTTCCGAGGGGCTAGTAGAAGGCTATTGCTTCTGTCCCCCTCTTCTCATGTGAGAGTTTCTTTTCCTGCTTTCCTCTCTGCCTCCCTCCTCTCCAATCTCATTCATCATTTGATTCTATACAGAAAACACTGTCACACATCAGTAGCCATCTGTAGCAACCATTTTCAATTTTATTTCCCTACCTTGTTTTTCTCTAGCTTTCTTTTAAACAAATGCACTGACATAACAATCTGACTGGATGTCAAAGCTATCCTCTACTATAATGTATATATGTATACACACACACACACTTTCTGTTTAGAACTTTTAAGTTACTACCTACTTGTAGACTCACATTTTTACTTTTGATCTGCTCTCCCCAGATTAGCCAATTCATGACCTGTGAAACCACTCTGAGCAGGGTTGCCAGAGGAAGTCATCTTGATCTCATCATTGTGCCTCAGGACAAAAATCAGAGTGATTGTGAAAGGGCCAAAGGTCCAGGATGTGGAAAAGGATTCACTGCAGCAATGTCTCCAAAGAAGAGAATCGGGTGATAATGCCACCTCAATTTTTTATTCTTTTGTTGATTTCCTTTTGGACCTGTCAAATGAGGGGCTGAGATGAGCCCTCTCCTTCCTAGAGCTCGACAATCAAAGTGAAGATGCCACAAACACCCCCAGGATAAAGGAGATAAAGCCCAATGAGGACAATGTAAGGAGGAAGGTATTGCAGTGCTTATGGAATCCATTACTGGATATGGCCCAACTTGGACAATGAACCATAGCTTTATCCCTACAATGGCAGCCTCCTTTTTCTAACCTCTGGGTGATGAAAGGCTTCAAGCCCAGATTTCTGCAAAATGAGTAAACAAGGCTGACTGCACTCACATTGACTTGTTTTACACCTGTGTTTATGAGTTCGAATAGGTGTGCAACAAACCATGAATCATGGGCTCTAATTATAATAAAATGTTATCATCCACATCTCTACAAAGTGGAGGACGGGGTTGATAATACATTAGGGTGTGGAAGAAAACAGGAACTGGAGAGTCAGGCAGTTCTAGATTTTTACCGTACACTTGCCACCTAAGAGCTTAATAACCTTAGACAAGTTAATTTAACATCTCTGATCTTCAGTTTCCTTATTTAGAAAAACCAGAAGTAAGAATACATATTTCAAATGATATTCATGAGGTTGAAATGAGGTGACATAAATGCAAGCACCTGGTGCAATGCAAGGAACATGGTGTTGCTCACAAGCTGTCTCCCCTCCTCTCTAAACTTGCCCTCTATGGCCCTCCACATTGTACCATTTCTATCACGTGTAGGGAACCAGGGTGGGGAGCCATCCTCCTCACAAGGATCTGGTAAGGATTATAGAGATAACATAAGTATCCAGCACAGGGCTTGGCCCTGATCACTCAGTAAATATTTGTTCTTGTTCTCCTTCAAATTGTGAGCTAATTTTGGCCAAGATCCTCTAGGCAAATACATGATAAAGGCCTTTAGAATTTGTCTATATATCCAATTTCTTCTGTCAGAAAGCAGTATGTCATCTTGGAGGCTACTCTCGTTCATCCTCCTCATCTAATACCTAACAACTGAGCTGAATTTAGAAAACTAAAAGTTGGTGATGATCCTCTAGTCACTTGCTATTCAAAGTATGTTCTGTGGAACCACAGCATCAGCATAATTTGGGAAGTTGTTAGAAATGCAGACTCTTGGCCCCACCCCAAACCTGCTGAAATAGAACCTGCATGTTAACAACATCCTTGAGTATATGCACATTAAAGTTTGAGATGCATCACTCTAGCCAAAACTCTAACACCTATAAAAAATTTAAAACAAGCCAAATGCTTCTTATGTAACTGTAAAATGAAAAAGTTCATATATTAGAACTGAGTAGACAAAACCTACTTTCTTGCTTTAATGTCTCCTTTGTAACAAGGGTGAATCCTGCTGACACTAATGAATTGTAAAAGTGTTGGTACATTTAGGAGAGGAGGTGATATGGGATGGTGGTGGTTGCGATCACAGGCTTGGCTGTCATGGAGATATGAATTTAAATCCTAGTTCCACTATTGATTAGCTGTGTGAATCGGGGCAGTTCCTCATCTACAATATGGAATTGACAATAATACCTACAGGGCTTTGTGGAAATTAAATAAAATTATGATTATAAAGTACCTAGCATACAGTAAGCACTCAGAGAGGGCAGAGGCAGTAACTATGAAATGATGTGAAGGGAAGGGCTCCCAAATATTCAGACTTCAAAACATGGATCTAATTTAACTACTGTGTTGCTCCACTGCTGATGTACAGAGGACCTCCATTTAGGGAGAATATGATCAGGACCTTCAGCCTTCATAGGAGAATGAAATTCTTGCACAGGGGTCTCCCCTGATTCAACAGGAGAAAGCACCTATGGTGACAGCTCTGCTGTCACATGTTGTTAAAGGAGGAACTGACAACCAGCTTCTGAAAATTCATCCAAACCCTGTTAAAAGACTGAGTTATGTTATTTTCATTTATTCTTCAGAGTATTCTAAATTCTATACTTGATTTAAATTTTATCTTCAGAAAATTGTATAAGGCCTGATTACCTCACCTTCCTGCTTGTACCCCCCAATATATATGCTCAATTATTCTTTCATACCAACTCCTCCCAAGGGTTGCTGTAAGAGAGAGCCACATGACTAGCATCTATTAAGTTGATCAGTGCTAAAGCTGAACCAATAAATTATTGTCTCTCCATAAAATATACATACTTCTTTTCATCAGGTAATAATAATTACATAACTAATCATACCTACTTTTTTGAATTGGTTTGCAAAGAATGTTCTGTGTTAAGTAATTCACAGTAGCATTATTAGCTCAGATGGTTTGTGTATTTGCTGTAAAATTCTACTGACAGACATCCAGTAGATTTGAATAAATAGAGGTACTATATTATTGGATGATAAGACTCAATACTGTAAAAAATAATAATCTTCAAATTATTCTGAAAATTTAATGATATACAATTAAGTTTCTGGGGGATATGTTTGAAAGTTCATTTAAAAATAAAGAATGTCCAGAAAAAAAGTTTTTAAAACGATTACAGGGATTTCTTTTTTTAAAACAATATATTATATAATGATAATACTTGAAAGAGTATGATATTAGTGTCAGAATTTGCTCAATAAAATTCAAGAAACAGATTTGAGTATATTTAAGAAATTAGTATGTCAATAAGGTATAATTGCCAATTGATAGATAAGAGGATCACTCAATATCATTTATTTCCATTTAAGAAAAAAATTTATCATTTTTTCTCTTAAGTGGAGAAAAAAATAGATCCCTACCTTACACCTTACAGAAAAGTAACTCCTAGGTGGATTAAAGATTTAAATGTTAAATATAAAAATATGCTGGTACTTTAAAACGTAGATAAATTCCTGTATATAGTCTTGAGGTGTGGGAAAATGTTCTAACCATAATACCATTGGGGAAAATACAAAGAAAAATATTGACATGCTTTACTACATTAATATTTAAAACTTTCTGACTGACAAAAAGTACAGTGAAACAGTTAAAAAGCAATGCTAAATTAAGAAAAAAATACTAAAAACCCCCACATAGACAAAGGATTACTAGCCACATATAAAGTAGTTTAGAAAAAAGATGAACTACCTTATAGAAAAATGTCTAATGAATAATAGGCAATTCACAAAATATAAAATGCCTAATAAACAAATTTTAAAAGGTTCTATCTCACTACTAATCAAAGAAATATAGATAAAACAAGACCTTAAAAAAAAAAAAAAAGCTTTTCAGACTGTCATTGAGAATTGGGGGAAGAAAAATATAAAGAAGAAAATGAAAACGTTATTAATGAACTAATCCTACTACTAAAAATGCCTACTCATGAATATAGGTTCAAAAATCATAAATTAAAATACCACATTCACTCTTTTTTAGACAATTTAAATAATTTATACTTTCCTTGGACATTATCTTTTCATTAAATATTTAAAATAAAAATTGTATTGTATATATTTAAGGTGTACAATGTGATGATTTCATATACATATACATAGTGAAATGACTACTACAGTCAAGCTAATTAACATACCATCCCCTCCCATAGTTACAATTTTTGTGTGTGCTGCGTGTGCCTAAAATCTACTCTTAGCAGTACTGTTCAATACAGCATTATCACGTATAGCCATCATGCCTGCATATTCGATTTCTAGACTTATTCATTTATTCATCCTACATAACTGCAAATTTAAACCCTTTGACCATCATCTCCCATTTCCCCCACCCCCAGCCCCTGGTAACTAACATGCTACTCTCTGCTTCTATGAGTTTGACTCTCTTTTTTTTTAAGATTCCACATGGACATACACAGTACTTGTCTTTTTCTGTCTGATTTCTTTCACCTAGCATAATATCCTCTAGGTTCATTTATGTTATCACAAATGACAGGATTTCCTTCTTTCTCATGGCTGAACAATATTCCAGTGTGTGTGTGTGTGTGTGTGTGTGTGCACATGTGTGCATGTGTATCACATCTTCTTTATCCATTGATGGACACTAGGTTGTTTCCACATCTTGGCATGTGAATAATGCTGCAAAGAACATGTGAGTGCAGATAATTTGTGAATAATGCTGCAAAGAACATGTGAGTGCAGATAATCTCTTCAAGATAGTGATTTCATTTCCTTTGGGTATATACTCAGCAGTGGGATTGATGGATCATATGGTAGTTCTATTTTTAATTTTCTGAGAGGCCTCCACATTGTTTCCCATAATAGCTGTACAAACTTACATTCCCACCAACAGTGTACAAGGGTTCCCTTTTCCCCACATCCTCACCAATACTTGTTGACATTTGTGTTTATGATAATAGTCATTCTAACAGGTATGAGCTAATATCTCATTGTGGTTTTGGTTTGCATTTCCCTGATGATTGTTATGTTGAACACACTTACATGTACCTGTTGGCCATCTGTATGTCATCTTTTGAGGAATGTCTGTTCAAGTCCCTGGAGTATGTTTTTAAATGGGGTTATTTGTTTTCTTGCTATTGAGTTGTTTGAGTTTCTTATATTTTGGATATTAACCCCTTATCAGATATATGATTTGCAAATATTTTCCCATTCTGTAGGTTGTCTCTTCACTCTTGATTGTTTCCTTTTCTGTGCAGAAGCTTTTTAGTTTGATGCAATCCTTTTTGTCTATTTTGCTTTTGTTGCCTGTGCTTTTGTGGTCATATCCAAAAAAAGCATTGCACAGACCAATGTCAAGAAGATTTTTCTCTCTGTTTTCTCCTAATAGTTTTATGGTTTCAGGTATTACGTTGGAATCTTTAATTCATTTTCAATTGATTTTTAAATGTGGAGTGAGATAAGGGTTCAATTTCATTCTTCTGTGTGTGGAAAACCAGTTTTTCCAACACAATTTATTGAAGAGATTGTCCTTTCCGCATTGTGTAGTCTGGGCAACTTTGTCAAAGACCAATTGACCATAAATGCATGAATTTATTTCTGGGCTATCTTTTTTATTCTTTTTTAAAATTTTTTATTTATTTTAATTTATTTTATTTATGGCTGTGGTGGGTCTTCATTGCTGTGCATGGGCTTTCTCTAGTTGCGGTGAGTGGGGGCTACTCTTTGTTGCAGTGCACGGGCTTCTCATTGTGGTGGCTTCTCTTGTT
Organism: Eschrichtius robustus; assembly: GCF_028021215.1. Classification (NCBI taxonomy): domain Eukaryota; kingdom Metazoa; phylum Chordata; class Mammalia; order Artiodactyla; family Eschrichtiidae; genus Eschrichtius; species Eschrichtius robustus. Next base: position 60,671,786 of record NC_090829.1, on the reverse strand, counting down.
GCAGAGCATGGGATCTAGGTGCACGGGCCTCAGTAGTTGTGGCACTCAGGCTTGGTTGCTCCGTGGCACGTGGGATCTTCCTGGACCAGGGCTCGAACCTGTGTCCCCTGCATTAGCAGGTGGATTTCTAACCACTGTGTCACTGGGGAAGCCCTATTTCTGGGCTTTCTATTCTGTTCTATTGATCAATGTGTCTGTTTTTAGGCCAGTGCCATGCTGCTTTGGTTACTACAGCTTTTGTAGTATGTTTTGAAATCAGGTAATGTGATGACTCCAATTTTGTTTTGTTTTTGCTTGTGTTTGCTCAAGATTGCTTGAGCTATTTACAGTCTTTTTGGCTCTGTATGAATTGTAGGATTGTTTTTTCTATTCCATGACAAATATTTTGATAGAGATTGCATTGAATATGTAGGCCACTTTGGGTAAATTTTTCATTTTTATTAATATAGAATTGCAGACTATATAATTTTAATTTCCAAATTTTTATTTTATAATTATCACCCTTTTCCCACTTATATATCTATTTGTGTTTTATCAATTATTTTTCTTTAATCAGCATAGACTTGTTTGTTTATTTTATTGGCCCTTTCAAAGAATGTACTCCAGGATTATAAACTCAACCAATTTTTCGCCCTTCTACTTCAATAATTTCTGTTTTATTCTTCATTAATACCTGTTCTTTTTCATGCTTCTTTGGTTGCTTTTAATATTCTTCATTCAAATGCTTAATTCATTTATTAATCCTTCTTTAATAAAAGAAGGATTAAATTTATGAATTTTCCTCTGTATGAGTTTGTAGCTGCATCTCATAAATTTTGAAATGTATTAATTTCATTACTCCTGGAAGTTTTTAGTTTTTCTTTGTCAAACATTTTTTTAAAAGTAGATTGTTTAGTTTTCTTGTGGTTTGATTTTGCTTACATTTTTAATATTTGGATTTATTGCATCATTGTCAAAGAATAAGTATTCATAATATTTCAGCATTTATTTAAGCCTTCTTTGTATCCTAGGATATAAACAACTTTTGTAACTTTCTCTTGATGTCTGAAAAATAGGTATTCTCTGTTAGTAGAGTATGAAGTTACATACATATTTAAACAAGGTTATTAGTGACAGTTTTATCTCCTTTGTACAGTAAGTCCCCTACATATGAACAAGTTCCATTCCGAGAGTGTGTTCCTAAGTCCAATTTATTCGTAAGTCCAACAAAGTTAGCCTAGGTACCCAACTAACACAATCGGCTATATAGTACTGTATTGTAATAGATTTATAATACTTCTCACACAAATAATACATAAAAAACAAACACAAAAAAATAAAGAAAACATTTTTAATCTTACAGTACAGTACCTTGAAAAGTACAGTAGTACAGTACAACAGCTGGCATACAGGGGCTGGCATCGAGTGAACAGGAAGAAAGAGTTACTGACTGGAGGAGGGAGAGGAGGTGGGAGATGGTAAAGCTGAAGGACCATCAGCAATAGGAGAAGAAGGGCAAGCTGCAATTTCACTCATGCCTGACATTGATAGCACAGGTTCTGGTTCCTTGCTGGATTCAGTTCTATCTATAAAGATACTGTACTACTGTACAGTAAAGTACACAAAAGCACAACCACATGTAGAGGATGCACACATGTGACAATGTATGCCAGACACGTGAACTAACCTACATGATTGGACATGCAAACGCACATTCACATCTTTGAAAGTTCACGACTTGAAGGTTCATATGTAGGGGACTTACTGTATTTTATTTTGAGACTTATCAATCGAAGTCTCAAAAAGGTATATTAAAGCCTTCTACTATGATTGTGATTTTTTAAATGTGGAACTTCTAAGTTTATTGATTTATGTATTTTAATATTATGTTAGTGAGTGCACAAAGGTATCACTGCTACAGTTTCTCTGTGGATCGTGCATTTTATCAATGTAAAATACATGTCTTTTTTGTTGATATTTTGTCTGATACTACTACCCCTGTTTATCCATTTTCCAGATTTTTCTTTGCTCTTCTTTTCATTTATATCTTTTCTATATCTTTCTACATTACGTATGCCTCTTAAACATCAAGTAGTTTTATTATATTTTGAGACCCAATCTGAAAATATTTGTTGTTTAATGGTGGAGTTTAACCCAGACTTGTTGTAATAACTGGTAGCATTTGGTCTAGCTTCTATCATCTTATTTTGTATTTTTTGATGACTCCTTTACATAGCTTTAACATATTGCTCAGATTTGGGTGAAATGATCTTTAAATTTAGATTATAATAATTATTAATTTTTGATATTTGTGTTACATTTCAAAACCATATTAATAACAAATCATTTATTCACTAAAATATTAATTGAGCACCTACTATGTATCACATAGGTAGAGCAAATCCTGCACTAAACAAAACAGACAGGGTCCTTGTTTCCTGAGGACTTTTCTTAGAAGGTGAAAAGAAACAATAGAGCAACAAATATACAGGAAACAGTTCAGCCAGTGGTAACTGCGACATAGAGAATTAAAGAAGGGTTACATACTTCAAATTGGGAGGTTAGGCAAGGTCTCTCTAAAAGGCTGAGCTCGATTTGATGAGAAAGAGTCAGTAGTGTAAAGATCAGTAATGATTCTCCTGAGATTGGGGAGAGAAAAGCCCTAGTGCAAAGACCCTGAGGTGGGAAAGAGTTGGTGAGTTTTAAAAACTGAAAGAAGCTGGTGCATATTAAGAGAGTGAGAAAGTGATAAAAGGTGGCAGTTACCAGATAAAGTAGGACTTCATAAACCACAAGGAGTATGGATTACATTTTAAGTGTAATGCAAAGCTGTTGGTGGGTTTTAAATTGTGGGGTTTGTTTCTGTATCTGTTATTGATTTTGCTGTGGGGAAGGAGTAACATGATCCAGTTTTCTATTGTAAAAGGCGGCTCTTCTGCTGTGTGGGAATCTATCCGAGGAGAAACAAGAGCATCAGCAGGACAGGCGATGGAGATGGAGAGAAGTCACCAGATTCAGGGCATGTTTTGGATATTGAGATCACAGGACCTGCTGATGGTTTGAATTTAGGGTGGGTGAGTGGTGAGAACAAGAGGAGAGTCAAATATAATACTTAGGTTTTTATTTTTAGCAATTGGGTAGATAGTGGTGTGTGTTTACTGAAATGGAAATGCCTCTGGGAGGGACAGGTTTGATAGACAGCGGAAGCATTATGAGTTCTGTTTTGGCTACTTCAAATTTGACATTCCCATTGAGTACCCATGGATGATGTCCAATAGTCAGCTGGGTATATAAGTTTAGAGTTCTGGAGAAAATTCAAAGTAGTAATAGAGACAGGGTTGATTGTGTATAACTGAAGAGAGAAGGTACCTAAGCCAAAGCCCTGGGGCACTCCAACAGCAGGGTGTTACGCAATTCTATTTTCAGGATATAACATCAACTCCAAGTTTCTGGTCTGTTGGTCAATCTTTTCCACCTTTCTAGGTCTGAAACAGTTTTTTTCCTCCTAATTTACATTTCTTTGTTTATTTCAATAGGAATTTGGAAAGGAGGAGCATTAAATACTTAGGTCTAAATAATCAACTTGAACTGGAAATCAATTGTAGAACAGTTAATTCTTCAGACTCAGGAAGCCATCTGAATGATTGCTATCCATACAATAATTGTACTAAATTGAAAGTTTCTTGAAGAAAAGAGGGTTTTTTTGTTTTTTTTTTTGCCTATTATCTACATAATTCAACTCTGTTGAATCTTTCAACAGAACATCCAAGGACAAGGAGGTCTTTAGAGCATAGTGGTCTGGTTCAACCAACTATTAGTTGAGTGACTATGAGCTACTTATCTAACTTCTTCTCTTCCTTAATAAGACAGTAATAATGGTCTAATATTACTACTAATATTAGTAATGTTTAACATACTACTAGTAAAAATAATAGGAGGAGTAATCAGCATCTTTCTTCTTTGATGTAAAGCTTGAATACAACAATATCTGCAAAGCTTTAGCATAGTGCCTGGCATAGAACAAGAGTTAACAGATAGCGATTCTCAGAGCTCCGCCCTGGGCCCCAGCTATTCTGTCAGAGGCCCTGAGGCCCTGTGCAACAGCAGAGTTGAAAAGGAGAGGGCAGGTGATGTGGTCAAAGAGGGAGCAGGGCCCAGATTACAAGGTGTCTTGTAAGCCAGAGTCAGGAATGTGGATTTTATCCTGTATGAGAGAAGAAGTTATTAGAGATTTCTGAGAAGTGAAATAATCTGGTTTAGAGCCAGAAACAGTTTTGCTCACATTTATAGCCATAGCTTATAGATCAGTGCACTACACAGAGTGTTTAATAAATATATATAAATATATGTAGGAATATGCAATGCTAACTGATGTCAGTTTCACTTCTGCTTATGTTTTTGACCATTTTTCATGGAAGTTCCTATGCTGCATGATTAAATGTGGTATAAGTGAGGTATTCTCCCACCTCAAACCACTCCTTGAGAGTGCCTCTACTCTTCTCACTACTACTGAACAAAATATACTACCTTGCTGGAGCTTAAAATTTCCACCAAAGGTAATACTTCCCAACAGAAATGTCCATCTTTTAGATAATTATCAGTATTTTGGCATTACCTAATTCGTTACTTAGCAAAACTTTTCCTCATTAAATTTTCCTTAATAAAAGAGCTGATCATTTCTTAGTGAACATCATCCTTTGGGATAAAAAATGGAAAAGAGAATGCCTAAGAATCCATTTGGGTGTCAATGAAGCTCACATGGGAAGTAATTATTCCATTATTCACCATACTCCTAAAGCTCTGTCTGGAAAACTGCACACAATTTTCGGCTCTATGTTAAAAAAAAAATAAGATTGCTAAATTGGAAAGAATCCAAAGGCTAATAATAATGACAAAAGGCTTGGAAAACATGCCATTAAAAAGAGTCTAAGGGAATGGAGCATGAACTGCAAAGAGATGAGACAACTGATGGGGGCAGAAAAGATTTTAAAATACCATGTGGGAAAGAAATCTCCTAAAAGGAAAAAAGATTATTTTTCTCAGTCCAGACACTTATATGAGTAGTTTAAAGGAAGGAGAATTAAATCATGAGCCATGCAAAACTAATGTGCTACATCTGAAAATGTAGTGGAAATGGGTAAAATGGTAAGATAACATTGGAGGACTCAGGATGTCTCCATGATCCTTCTAAATATCTCAGGCAATGGTTTCTGAATCCAAAGAAATCTTTTAAATCTAAATGCTGAGCAGGTGCTGCTGTACATGAATCGATGCAAATGGATAGGATACCAGTCCATTTATTTAAAAAAACTTTGTGGTTATTCTTCCATGTCTAAATCTAGGAGAAAGGAAAAGAACAAACATAAGAATACACCGCTCTTATCCACTGAAGAGCTATAGTTTAGGGGAGGAGATAGTATGTATACAAGTCCAAATAAAGAAGTTGGGGGGGGAAGACTTGCTGAATATGGAAGAAGCCAGTCTCAAGGCTCTGAATTCGAATCCTAGTTGCGGTATTGCTTTAAGATTCATCCCAGGGGTGTGATGGGACAAGGAGCAGGCCAGTTGGATTCTGCCCCAGATATATATATTTATATATGAACCACTTTGCTGTACACCTGAAACTAATACAATATTGTAAATCAACTATATTTCAATAAAATTTTTAAAAAATAAGATAAAATCCTGCCCCAGTAGATACAACTAATAGAATCCACCTGTCCTATGGGTGTGTCTTCAACATCATAAAACATTTGAATGAAGAGTAAACATGTAGTCAACCACCTTGCTGTCAACCATTCAGGTGACTATGTCCCCTTTCTTCTTAGCTTTTCTGTCTTGGTGGGTAAATGTCAAGAAGCTAATGTGCACAAAGCTGATATCCAGATTTACCTGCTGAGCCTTCAGCGTCCTTCACAACCAGACCTTCAGCTTCTTTTCCAACACTTTATTCTCCCTCCATCCCTGCCTCTAATGGTTCTCCCCAAACTCTAACTGGGAATGTTCAATGTTCTCTAAACATACCCTTGTCCTCTCCTCCTTCTATGCCAGTGCCAATGGCATCTCTACCCACACATGCTCCTGTCCTCCCCAATCTCTTTGTTCACGTCCTAGAAAGGCCCTGCTGAGACTCTACCGCTTCCATGAGTCACTTAATCTCACTTTCCTCTATTCTTCCCTAGTCTTGTCTTTACACCTCAAACATGGACTGTAATGTTTATTTTCATTTTCTGCCCACTAGCTTATAAATTCCCAGAGGTCAATATTATATTAAGTACTATATTAATACAATATTATATTAAATATAACACTATATTTTATTCACTGTTATATTTTTCACATTGCCCAGCAAAGTGACTGGAACAAAGTATTCAATAAATGTCACTGGATTAAAATAAAAGTGAGATGAGATAGTCATTAATTGGGAAATAGCAACAGTGAATAAATTTGCCCAGTTAGAAGATCCTCTTAAGACTACAGTATTATTTTCTAAAGTTTGTGCTGTCTTGGGAGAATCATAGAAAGTAATGCATGTGTATTTTATAAAATTGGAAAAGGAAAAATTGAAAAAAGGAAAACATCACCATTACTCCATCATTCAGAGACAACCACAGATAACATTTTAATTTGTACATTTCTTCCTAGTTTTTTAAAAGGATTTTTATATAGTTGTTATTATAGCCCATATATGTATCTGTTTTCCCCCAAAGGTTATTAAAAGCTTTTCATAAGTACTTTTAATTACAGTATCTAATCCTATTGTTAGACCATATTTTACTTAATCATTCCATAATTGTTGGGCATTTAAGATGGTTTTCAATATTTTTCTAATTAAAATAATTCAGTGCTGAATACCTCTGAGCAAAAAGAGTTGTCTACCCATCTTTTCAGAAAATAGTGTTTAAGGGTCATTTAAGCTATTTTTTGCTGTAAATAATTTAGCTTGGTCTTTTAATGAGTCCCAGTATTTTTTGTGTTCCTCAGCCCTGCTGAGATAATTTCCTGTCCGTTGAATCTCTGCTGCCCTGTTGACATGAGTTATGTTCTTGGCTTTTCATACTGTCCAGGTCATTTACTCAATCCCTTTCTCTGGCTGCCTGGATACGTTCTGACAGATGCTGTCTAATGAAGCTGGACATATTCCATGTTCTCTAGTCACTAGTTCTTAATTGATAGGAATTGGGGAAGATTTTTTTAAATGATTAAGTCTTACATTGGCAGAGTCTCTTAGTTACTGTAAAATTTAGAAATAGTTTTACTTATTTTACAAAAGATCTTATTTAAAGTTTCGAATATGTTAAAGCAATTTCACATACATTAATTCTTATAAAAATAATAAGAAAATGTTATTAGTACTTTACAGATGAGGAATCTGAGGCTCCGAGAAGCCAAAAAAACAAAACAGACGAAAAAAACCCAAAAAACTGTATTAGTTTCCTATTGCTGATATAACAAATTACCACAAACCTAGCAGCTTTAAACAAAACAGATTTATTGTATTCTAATTCTAGAGGTCTCAGTGGGCTAAAATCAAGGTGTGGCAAGGCTATATTCCTTTCTTGAGGTTCAGGGAAGAACGTGTGTGCTTCCCTTTCCCAGATTCTAGATGCTGCCCACATTCCTTGGCTCATAGCCTCTTCTTTACCTTCAAAGTCAGAAATGGCAGGCTGAGTCTTTCTCATATCACATCACTCTGACACGGACTCTCCCACCTCCCTCCTTCACTTAGAAGGATCCTTGGGATTAGTTTGGTTTGCTAAAATAATCCAGGATGAGCTCCTCATCTTAAAATTCTTGACTAAATCACATCTACAAGGTTATTTTGCTTTTGTTTTTGTTTTTTGTTTGTTTGATGTGTAAGGTTACATATTCACAGGTTTGGGGGGTTAGAATACAGACCTCTCTGAGGGGACATTATTCCGCCTAACACAACAGCTCACATCAGAAGTAAAAGCTATAGAAGTAATGGGATGTTGCTACACTGCATTAAGCAAAGTGAACAGGGATTCCTATAATTTAATGACCACAAAAGCTACAATCCATACACCTAGTCAGAAAATCATTCTTATGCAAGTGCAGACTTGTGACACAAGTGTAGGTTTCACTTGCCATATATTAATGTATTTGCCCAACTTGAAATTTACATTTATTCAATTTGGATAACTCCTTCTATTGTATGGTAAATCTGAAACTGCTGTGTCTCTAAACGTACCCAATAAAGGATTTTTTAAAATTACATCCTAATTGTAAAAACAATGCTTACTGCTCACACGTTGGTGTGGATTAATTAGTGTAATTAGTCTTGTGTATATAACCACTGCCCAAAATGTCCCCGACAGCTAAAAAGCAACCAGCCACATAATGCCTGGGGGACAACTTTGCATGTAAGGGCCAGGCAACTGGTGATTTACTTTTTTTGCATGGTTGTCAGAAAAACAATCAAAAATCTGGCACTTCAGATTTCACTTTCTGAAAATGAAGACAAATGGTAATATATTTCTACATTAACCTGGCTTTCATCTGCAAATTTGCTTTATTGGGTGTTTGGATAAATTCAAGGTTACTTCTTATCTGAGTGAACACTGCTATGGCTAATGTTAAATGGAAATCATCACATAGCTTGTTGTATCTAAGGTATCTTACTCTGGATATTTTTTAAAAATTCTGTGTGGGCTTCTCTTTTTGTAATATGAATTCTTGGAAACGGGGATCTTTTCTCTCACGTATTAGGACAGAGGGTCACTCTTGGTGAGGGCTCCACAAATAGGGGATTACAGTTGCTACATAATTTCACTTTGAAGGCACAAACCACCCATAGTTTATGGGAAAGCCAAAAGTAAGCATGATGGATAAAGTCTTAAATATAAAGTGAAATGAATGATAATTTAAAAAATTCTTCATATTAAATCTATTGATTTAAGTGCTTTAATATACCAAACTTTAACAAAAAATCTTTTCTTATAAGAGCGCTTATATCTTTTCCTTTAAAAACTAGTATCTATTGAAACTAACTTAAGATTCACATACTCTTTGTTGTATTTATCAAGAAGTCAAATCCTTAACAAAAGGTACAATCAGTCATAAATAATAGAATGTTTACAAAGTTTCTTCCCTTAAAAAGTTTTGGAGTAATTTCCCTTGAAGAGTTTTGGAGATAAATTTCTAAAGAGAATTTCTCTCTCTCAATGAACATAGAGAACTCTGGTTGTTTTTTTTTTTTTTTTTTTTTAACATCTTTATTGGAGTATAATTGCTTTACATTGTTGCGTTAGTTTCTGCTGTATAACAAAGTGAATCAGCAGTACGTATACATATATCCCCATATCCCCTCCCTCTTGCGTCTCCCTCCCACCCTCCCTATCCCACCCCTTTAGGTGGTCACAAAGCATCTCTGGTTGTTTTAAAAAATTGTTTACAATTGAATATCTAAAAGTGAAAATATTTATTTTTTTACTTAATGGAATATCAGAGGAGAATTATTATCAAATATATACATACCAAGCATAAAGAATATATAGTGATAAAGGATGTACCTGCAACTAAATATGATATTTTGATATTTGGAACAGGTGGACCTTTCAAAAAAAAGTTTCCTAATTATTCCTATACTGTTGAAATTATTTTAATTTTGCATCTCAGCAGATATATTTGTATGCTGGAAACAGGTGTTCATCAAAAGACGGTGATAAAGAGACACTGCAGTCGGGGCTTGGAGCCTAGCCCGCATGGTGTGATGACAGATACATTAGAAAAATCCTGCTAAACATCTCTACGCTTCAGAAGGAGATTACACCTTTTTAAAAAGGCAAAACATGTGGTTCAATTACTTATTGTCTTGGCATGTGGTTATGATGAAAGACGGAGTCTTAAACATCAATAGAGCTAAACTAACATCCCAGATGGGCTTTGGAAGAGGGGACTCCTGCAGCAATCCACCTGCACAAAAAGCAACTGGGAAAAAAATTAAAGAAATGCTTTTCTTCCCCTCCCCTGTTTAATTTGTTTCTTTATATTAAATAGTCATTTAATGAATAACATGAGCTCTGGGGAAAAAAAAAAGAGCAAAGAACTTTTATATAAATGTATTTTCTGGGCGATCCAGCAGAAGATGAGGCAGGTTTTTTTTTTTTTTTTTTTTTTTTTTTTTTTTGCAGCTCTCTGCAGAATGCTGTGTGGGTCTCACATGGGTCCTAGAGTTGTAACAGGTAATCACAAAGCCCAGGGGAGGAAAGGCAATGTAGATCTGCACAATGCATAGGACTACAGAGACAACATGCTGTGTGACCTTCGGTAAATAACAGAAACTCTCTGGGTCTCATTTTTAAAATTAATTAATTAATTAATTTATTTATTTATTTTTGGGGTGTGTTGGGTATTTGTTGCTGCACGCAGGCTTTCTCTAGTTGCGGCGAGTGGGGCTACTCTTCGACACGGTGCGCGGGCTTATTGTGGTGGCTTCTCTTGTTGCAGAGCATGGGCTCTAGGCATGTGGGCTTCAATAGTTGTGGCTTGTGGTCTCAGTAGCTGTGGCTTGTGGGATCTAGAGTGCAGGCTCAGTAGGTGTGGCACACAGGCTTAGTTTCTCTGTGGCATGTGGGATCTTCCTGGACCAGGGCTCGAACCCGCGTGCCCTGCATTCGCAGGCGGATTCTTAACCACTGCGCCACCAGGGAAGTCCCTAGGTCTCATTTTTTACATATGCAAACTGCTGAAGTTGTGGTTCCATTTGGTCTCATGCTGCTACAATCTGAATATAATCTTCACTTCAGTCCTAAATTATAGAAAGTAAATACCACTGGGGGACAAACAACATAGAGGGAAACTTAGTGGAGACTAGCATTTCTTCACAAACCATTTCTATATTCATACATGATTAGAGTACCCCAACAGTTCTTCAGGTGTTCAGTACTCTGACATAAGTTGGTCCAAAATTAGTAGTGGGGTACAGGGGATAAAGGAAGAGAAATAAGGGAGGATAAGGAAGAAAATTATGATCTATTAATCACGTGCATTATACAAATTTCACATTGAACTCAACCTCCAACTCTTCAAAGTAGGTATTACTAATCCATTGTACATGAAACTAAAATAATGATCACCAGCACCTGATGAGCCAGGAATGCTAAGCACTTCTCATTTAACATTTATAGGAACTCTATTAAGCAGGTTCAGAAATAATGTCATTTCTTTGCCACTGCTATCCTCTCAAATACCAAAATAATTGTTATCTTTTGAGTGAGCCTTGATCACATGCTCTGAACTATGTTAAGGGCTTTCCCAAGCTTTATTTAATCTTTCTGACAACGCTATGAGTTGGTTGGTATTGTTGTCTCTATTTAGCAAATGAGGAAACTGAGGCTTAGAAAGGCAGAAGAATTTGCCCAAGATCAAATAGTAAATGACAGAGCCAAGAAGACGGAGTAAGATCTTATAATATCTGCAGTAAACTGCTGTTAAAGGCTTAAAGAGATTTACTAATATAGGGTCACAAAGTTAAATAGTAATCAACAGAGATAGGAACCCCAGTTTATCATACTCCCAAGCTCTCCTTTTTCAATTTTTCTGACCACTGTCAAAACTGAAAAGCATCTAGCCGTTTTCAATAAATATATGTTTGGTGCCTGCTTGTATGTTCAACGTACTGTGCCAGGCTTGATAAGACATAAAGAAGTAAGCATCATTCTCCCCAGTCTCATGAGATTTACTAGCACCTTGGGGAAATCAAAACAAGCACTTATGAAACATTTCAGAAAAACAGTAAGAATACACAGGTAAGAGTCAAAAGAATCCATAGATGCAATATGTGCTGAAGGACATCAGAGAGAGAACTCGCTTGGGGTGAGACAGACAAAGCATGAGGGAGTGTGGTGATGGGCAGGAGTTTTGAAGATTGGGATGGAAGCAGAGCAAGATGATCATTTGGCTGGAATAATCTTGGAAGCTCCCTGGAAGCAAAGACTAAGAACAGAGAATGAACGTGGTAAGGACATTTTCTAACATGAAAGAGTTGGAGATTCAGTTAGAAAGATATGTTGGGACCAGACTTTAGACTCTGAACGCAAAATTTGGCTTGCAAGCATTCAAAACTCCTAAGCAGCAGGGTGATATGATTTACCTCAGATGATGACTACACCACAGTTGCCCCCTCTTGAGAAAAGAAATCTTGAGGGAAGAAAAGAATGGTTTCTCCTTAGTATAAAGACTGGTTAATAGGGGAATTCCTGGCCCAGTTTTTTAAAGTGTTTTTTTTGTCATTCTAAATATAGTAACTGTACATAGTAAAAAAAATTAGAAAATGTGGTATAAAGAGAGCAACAAACACCCATAATCCTACCACTTAGAGACCACCATTGTTAACACTTGGGTGAATTTCCATTTAATAATTCAAGAAATATTTATTGAGCACCTACTGCACGCCAGACACCACTCTAGATGCTGAGTCTACAGCAGTGAAGAATAAAACCCAAATTCCTGCCTTATTAAGCTTCCACACGGATATTTCTTTCTATGGAGGTGTGCTCTTTTTGTGTGATTCAGTTGTCAAATATGTAGAGAGTTTTTGCTGATTTTCACTTCATATAACATAATGTGCATTTTGTTATGCTTATTATTATAATTATTTGGTAACATTTAAAATTAATATTTAACGTTATTAAAATTATTTGGGGGCTTCCCTGGTGGCACAGTGGTTGAGAATCTGCCTGCCGATGCAGGGGACACGGGTTCGAGCCCTGGTCTGGGAAGATCCCACATGCCACGGAGCGACTAGGCCCGTGAGCCACAACTACTTGAGCCTGCGCGTCTGGAGCCTGTGCTCCGCAACAAGAGAGGCCGCGATAGTGAGAGGCCCACGCACCGCGATGAAGAGTGGCCTCCGCTCTCTGCAACTAGAGAAAGCCCTCGCACAGAAACGAAGACCCAGCACAGCCCGAAGTAAATAAATAAATAAATAAATAAATAATTAAAAAAAAAATTTATTTGGAAACTTTTTAGTGGTTGTGTTATTCATAGTCTATAGAAGCTGAAATTCTTACTTAGTTATTCATACTATTATGAGGACATGGGGCACTTTGAGAAAGCACACCAAATTTAGTATATAATTTCAGATGTTCACCACCAAATTTAGTATATAATTTCAGATGTTCATAGATCCTTTCAATTATGAACCCTAAAGTGATCATTTCATAATTATTAGACATTTGAATACTTAATTTTTCACTATTATAACTAACACTTAATGAATATTCTTTTTTTTTAAATAAATTTATTTTATTTATTTATTTTTGGCTGTCTTGGGTCATTGTTGATGCACACGGGCTTTCTCTAGTTGCAGCAAGCAGGGGCTACTCTTCATTGTGGTGTGCGGGCTTCTCATTGCAGGGGCTTCTCTTGTTGTGGAGCAGGGGCTCTAGGCGTGCAGGCTTCAGTAGTTGTGGCATGCAGGCTCAGTAGTTGTGGCTTGCGGGCTCTAGAGCACAGGTTCAGTACTTGTGGTGCACAGGCTTAGCTGCTCCGCGGCATGTGGGATCTTCCTGAACCAGAGCCTGAACCCGTGTCCCCTGCACTGGCAGGCAGATTCTTAACCACTGCGCCACCGGGGAAGTCCAATGAATATTCTTACACCTAAAGCTTTGTGTATATTTCTAACTATATCGTAAGGGTAGATTCCTAGAAGTGAAAATTCAGGGTAGAAAAATATAAATTTGTTTTAGGGCTTCAAGCCATCTTTTGCTGTTAGTGTGTAGTCTTCCACCTTTATATTTTTGCTAGTTTCTTTTTAATATATTTGTAAGTGTTTGTTTAATAAAAATTTTAGTGCTGTTATTTGCACCTAATAGTTCATAATTATTTTACCCTCACTGTTGGTTTTTTATTAATATAAATTAATCTCCTTTGTCTCACTTGATACTTCTTGCCTTGAATTTTATTTTTTCTAATATTAGTATTGTCACTCCTGTTCTTATTTTTATCTACTGTCATATCTATTGAGGTGAGTTTTTTTGTTGTCCCTGAGGGTGGCTTTTGAATACAAAAGTGTCTATTATTGGGTTTATTTTTAGCTTTAAAATTTATATTCCATGAAATAAGGTACAAATTTTTAAAATCTGGTTTTTCCTTATTTTTAAGTTGAGCTTAAGAAATTTAAAATTCTATTAATAAGTTTGGAAATCTCAGAAATCATTTCTAAAGGAATTTTGGTAATGCTCAATCACATTTACAGATAATTAAACACCTTCAAACATTTATCATTGTATTTATAAACTTAATATATGATATACTTTTAGGTACTTCAGTTATCTGATTTAACAAACCTAACCTTCCTCGATGCATAAATAAAGAGTCCAATGTTTACGTTTTAAAATGTAATTGTTATTTTAGTTGCAAATATGGTGCTTAGTTAGATTTCAATTTGAAATGCAAATCCAAATCACTTACCCAATTTAATATATCAAATTAACAATTTGACACATTTAAGTTGGAGTTACAAAGTTATAATAGACCAAAATCAATCAATTTTGAACAAACAGACTCTAATAGAGCAAATTAATTTCAATACTTCAAATATATAAGATACTAAATATGTGCATGTACCTTCTAAACACAAAAATATTTATATATTATGGTTTTGATTCCCTTTGTCCCTTCATACTTAGTTATAACTTTCCCGGGGTTGAAGGATAACAATTTCCATGGCAGTTAACTGGAGCTACTTAATTCTAAATCTTTCTAGACTGAACAGTATGAACCCACTTACTCTGGGTAATTGGGAATACTTTTATAACCAGAGTTCTTGGCCTGGTGTGAGAGCCTGTGCACATCCAAGCCTGTGGACATCCAGAATGAGTCCTCTCACTGCTCAGGTTGCCAGACTGCACCCCCTTTTATAGCCATCATTTAAAATTTTAAAAATCAAATTATAAAATTTAACTGGTCTTATTGTTCATGTAGCCCACATCACTGAATTCAAGTTTGAAATGTAATCTGCTTTATTATTTTCTCTATTATTACATTATTTTCTTCATTCTTTATTCTTTTTCATTTAAAAATTTGTTTGCATTTGGACCATGTTTGTTATGTCCTATATTTGTTTCTCTGGTAATCTGGAAAACATTTATTCTGTTTTTCTTTTTCTAGTGATTACCTTTAAGTTTAACACACGTACACAAGAGCACACACAATTTTTCCCATAGTGAAATAGCATCTAATGATTCCTGAATTAGATGGGAAATAGCATATTTCACTTCTTCCTTGTCCTTCACTTACCCATTTCCCAACTTTTGTTGTTATCTGGGGTTCTGGGTTCAGATTATTATCATTAGTAGTAGTAGTAGGAATAGCAGTAGTTATAGTAGTAGCATAGTCTAGATACTTACCTATTTCTACATTTCATTGGTGATATAATGGGAACCTGCAGAGAGGGGAGGCGAGATGCTTATGCTCCATTAAACATTTTGCCAAGAAGGTCATTTTAAGGTTCTTAATATGTTTTGCCAAATTACTTTCCAGTAAAGTTGTACCGATACACAACCTCACCAACCATTCAATGAGGGTACCCATCTCATTACATTCTGAAGAACTGACCACTGTTTTTGGAAACTTTACCTATTTGATAGATGAAAATGGTATTTGGTCATTATTTTCATTTGTTTATTTGGCGGGAAAATTGTAGCTAGGAAGTACAATTCCAGTGATCTTCTTCTGATGAAGCTGCAATTACTCATGAAGGAACCCTCATAAATTGAGTAGGTTTGATTCAGGATCTTGCTTGAAATGTTACTAATTAATTTCCTAAGTGATTATTTTATAATATTTTCTACTGGGCATTTTCCGGGCATATAGAGCCAGAATAAAAATGTACCATGGGTGGTAGTTGTTTTTTAATACGAAGAATTCATGTACTCACTCTTAGTCATGGAACATTAGTGTTGTGCTATACGAATTCTCATAAAGTAAATAAATCAGTTAATCAGTAAATTCATGTTAATAGAAAACTACAGCCACAATAATTAATTTGTAAAATCTGTGGTACTGGCAAATATTATGATAAGATATATTGACCCAATAGTGTTCTGCAAACAAGTGCTGACTTGCAGAACTAACCAACACAATAGCAATCATTTCACGTGAAATATTCATATCAGAAATGTTGACTGGAGTGACTGAAAGTCATTCACTTAAAACTAATACATAAGCACACTCGCCTCCCATATAGTACTGGATAGTCACATCCAATTTCGTAGTGATCCTTTGCATTATTCTTGTTCATCAACAGAAGTGACTTAGAATAAAAATTAGCTACCAATTTCATTGACAAATAGAGGAATGTATATATTTCTACATGAGTGGTAAAGGCAGGAACAGCATTTCAAACAGAAGGAACAGTATGAGCAAACACATGAATGCAATGGGGATTGAGGTGGAGGAAGCCAGCAATATTCACTGCAAGACTAATGAAGCGTATGTGAGACTGCTTGTCAGAGCTAACTTCATTCTGATAACTTCTACTACAATATCAGGCTTTTTACCTTTAAACCTGGTTTGGATAAGAATTTCAAAGACAGAAAAGATACCGTGAAGTAACTCACCAAGAAGCTATTCAGATGTGGTTTAATGAAGGCTGCAACATACTTCAGCACATGTAAGAAAGTTTCACAGATATCCATTCACTTACTTTAAATCAGGTGAGTATAGCACAATTTAGATAATATTTTACAAACACTCTCTGGTAATTAATAAAGCTAACAATAAGAACTGATATTGATGGAGTTTTTGCCAGGCACATACAATATCTCATTTTATCCTTAAAGCAACTTATGAAGTCATTTCTCTCATTATCTCTGTTTTATAGATGAAAACTTAACAAAGGTCATGCAGCTAAGAAGTGAAAGACTCAAGATTTGAACCCAAATTGTTGGATTTCAAAGCCCAGGCTTTTAACCATTACTCTGAAGATAATAGTGATAACTTCAGGACATCACAAAGATATTTTATTTTGACATTAAGCCGTAAATGTCTAAAACCTGTCTCTGTATTTACTTTGTTATCAACATGGAGCTGAACATAAAACGTTACTTGTGCTCAGACAAGAGCTGTCAGTCTTGATGTTCTCACTCTCTCCTCTCCACTTCATCCAAGATCAAGGTCACTGTGCTGCATTTGTGGCCCTACAATCACTTCCAATTCATGACCACAAATCGTGAAGTCCAAAACACAGAAATATGACTATGGCCAAAGCATCTAGAAAGAGAATTCTTACCCTAATACAAATACCTGTAATAATGGCAAAAGCAAGCAGAAAATTATGGGTAAAATAAATTGATTTTATTTTATAAACATTATTTTTTCAAGGTCTTGTCAGTATAAAAGCCCCTCTTTCAAATCACTAAAGTCACTTCACCTTCTTTTTAATTTTGCCCTTTCAGTCCTTCTCCTCCTACTTTATCAAAAGTCAAAGTTAGAAAACCACCTAAATTAACCCCTTTCCCATGACCTTATCATTTCTAGCTTCCAGGAGTTATTAAGCAACCTTAAATCCAGACTGCCAATGATAAAAGTAGAGGAATAGAAGGCATGGTAAATGAGAGACGACAGATATGAGGGGAAATGCCACTGAAGTGACAAATGCTGCACGTTGGCAGACAGACGGCTGATTTCCTTATTCCATAAAGAGCTCTTCAACCCCACAAGAATAACACTGATGGCCCCATAGAGAGACTGGCAAAGGACATGAACAGGCTGTTCACATCAAAAGAAAATGAAGTGGTTTTTAATCATTTGAAGATATTCAACCTCAGTCATAATTAAAGAAATGCAAATTAACATAAGATAACAATACTTTCAGGTTGGGGGAGAAAAGCAAACCTGGTTATGGGGAAGAAGTCACACTCATACATCATATTTGAAGCACAGCTTAATATGTATCCAATTCAAAATGCATGCAATCCATGACCTAGTAATTATACTTCTAGAAGTACATACTATGGGTGCATTCGTACCACTGGCTCAGAGATACATGCTCAGGCATATTACAACAGCAATTCTAGAAGCCAATCCCTGGAAGCAACCCAAATGTCCTCTAGTTTATACCAAACACCGTTAAAATATCTCTGGAGGGCCACACAAAGAACTGGTCAGCGAGAGGAGCTGAAGAGAGGGACCAGGGTCAGGAGTGGAACTGTGAATTATTTTCACTATATAGATTTTTGTATTTTTTATTTTTAAAAAAGAATGTATACTAAAAATAAATCCACTAAAACAAACATTTAAAAGATGCTTTTGGAGTTTTGGAAGAGAAAACCAAAGAAAAGCAGCCATGAAATTTTCAATTTCTTCCACGGAAGAGACAGTTCCAAGGATTATGAGGACACAACCAGAGAGGACTATCAGGAAATAAGCCCTAGGATTATATGCTAAATTTGTGTGCTTGCTGTTTTCGTATTTCTGTGTGATATCTTCCTTAAAAAGGACCCAGTTTTACTCATCGTCATGTTAATAGCACTTTACCGTTGCAATGTCGGCATTTAACACATAATGGTAATAGAAATAGTTCAAATCATTTAACTTACCAAATCATTAGCATTCTTTAAGCTGTCTTCCATATGAGCAAGAATATTTTTCTATTTTTAGAAAACTAACCTTTCAAAACCTTGGTGAAAGCTGCCCCCTATAAGGCCATGACATCTAAGACATCATATTTGTATCTCCATTATTATGCAACATCAGACTAGTGGTCTTATAAATTCCTCATGTTTGCCAAACACATTAGATGGAAGATCATAGTGTTAATTTGGAAAGGGAAACAGTTTTATGGCATCTAAAGGACTGAAAAAATTACCTCTAATCCTTTTGGGAATCAAAGAGGCAATAAAGTGAAATTGAGTGCAGAAAGACTCACATTGTAAATCCATTTACTACCAAGCCTTGTTTACTCAAGGATTTATTCGTGCCAGTAAGTAGTCACCAAAGCTTAATAGCATGACTTTACCAGAATTTCATTTAAAGAAGTGTCTGATATTTTTTCACAAATAGTGTTCAGCTGATTAAAACCTAATTACACACATTGAATTAAAGGTGTGAGTACATAATAAAATGTTCTAGTTAAAAGGAATCTGTGCTGGTGTTTGATTTCCAGCTAGTAATTTGGCTGGAATAAAATGGAAACAAGAAAGCAGAATTGTTTAAAAGGTGCAGCTTTATGACAACATGCATTTCTAAAATTGGAAAAAGAAATAGACAAATATGCTGCACACTTTATAAATGAAACGTGCTGAAATCTAAAACAGCTTTTCTATTACCCAACACTTATAATAATAATAATATAAACCACACTCACGGAGGCCAACAGCCAGAAAAAACATATTTCCATTTTAACGCCTTTAGATGATCAAAGCATCAGCTTAATATAATCAGCTGAAATCCATTTACCCATGAGCTTGCCGCTGTGCCCAGGGACTGCTTTCCCTTCCAGCCCTATCTATTCTGGAACAGGTGCTATACTAGTAAATTAATTAGTCTGTGGAGAAGCACCTTGTTCTCCATCTCTGCAGGCCTCTTGTGGGTCAGGGCCTTGAGGACTTCACCATCTGGGCAGAGCTTCCCCCAGAGAAACAATCAAAGCCTACAGATTGCAGCCTACAGAGGAAGGTTCAGATGACAATTAACCTTATTAGGCCTCATTTTTTACAGTTTATAGTGTGTCAACATGTTGGCTCCATAAACAATCTGCTACATCAAATAGGTGGAAAGAAATAGTTTATCCTCTTATTAAAAGTTAAAAAGACTTCCAGAAAACAAGTATAATATTTAAGGGAAATGGTATCATTTAAAAATGTCCAAATGTTGGAATTATTGAGTAGGAAGCTAGATTTCAAATAAAGTTCATGAAAAAACTATCATCCATTTCTTCTAGATATAAATTCTGAGGGAGAGGAACTTTATTTTTTTCCTTTTCTAAGTCTTTCAAATTTTTCTCTCAGGCTTAATGCTTCCTATAAATATGGTTTTGTAACATCTGGCTAACTTAAGAAATACATGTTTCCTTTCAAAAATTGTATTTTTGCTCCTTTTCCCCAACCAAAGTTATGTATATATGATCCTGTTGTCCTGGGAATACGAAATAAAACCAAACAAGACAATTTATATCTACAGCTTGTCACAAAATCAACAGATATTTAAGCCTATATTTTAAATCATATAAGCTTAATTAAACACTTCACAAATGACTTTGCAGCCTGGCACAAATAAATGCCCATTTTTTTTTAGTCTTTAAGCATAATTTAAAAGAGAGTTTACTAACAGATTCTTGTGAGAAGACTCCAAGAATTCTTTCTTATAGGTCTGTCCCTTAATATTTGATAGGGTACTGGGCCCCAGCACCTCCTTCAATTCTATGACATGACTTCGAGTTAAGGTTTTAAACTTGGGAAAGATACGTTCCTTGTTGGCTTCTCCCTCTTTTGCAGCTTCCTTAGACAGCTCCAGTGGGGCCTCCTGAGCCACCACCGGGTTAATGATGTGTTTGGCAGCTTGCTGACGGTGCAAGCAGCTTTGTCTTCTTACGCATCCCTTGTGTTGATTCACATGTAAGTTGAAAATATTTGCAAACTTGAACTGTTTGACGTAAAGCCCAGGAAACTCATTTGATTCTGCCTAAAGATAGTTTTGTGGGATTAGAACTGATGGAGGGAAAAAACCTTCATGAAACATAGATTTAATAGTTTTTAAAAATAGCAGCAGACTTGATATTGCCACTCCATTTAAAACAAATTTCCACGGGAGTTACCTTTGGAATTTGGATAAAATGTGTTTAGCTTGGAATTTCTCCAGTAATGGTACAATGCTTTTATTACACAAGTGCAAAAATGAAATTGGAGACTTAATGAAAACTTTACTAGCCTTCCTAGTTTTGGTCAGAAGAAAATTTGAAAAAAAAAAATGAGTAAGAGCTGAGGAATGACCTTAATGTCTATGATCATTCTTATTTAGGATATGTCCTTCTGTTATTAAACACATATTTGTCATATCGGTTAGTAATATTAGCTTACATCTAACCTATTACAATTGTTTTTAGTCATGATTTACTATGATGATTCTATTATTGCAAGCATAGTTGTGATGGAAAGCTCAGTCATTTATTAACAAATACAGAAAGAACTTGAAGCTGGGATGGGTCATGAAGTTAAGGTATCTATCTAGGTATCGAAGAAAGCCTCTGACAAAACAGTGCCCTCTAGTGGATATACAAACACCTGGAGTCAAAGCAATTCTCTCACATGGAATTGGGTCAGGAGTTGGAAAGCTGGGCACATAAAGACGTCTTACTATTATTGAACATTAGGAAAAAGAAGAGCAACATCTAGCGTAATCCCAAAGACAAGGAGGGTATGCTTCATTCATATGGTAAGCATTGTTGAGGGTCCACCATGAGCCAGCACGGGTGCTACATGTGTAGGATACAGAGACGAAGAGAACCGAATCCCTGCCTTCAAGCAGCTCATGGACTAACATAATCACATTTGAGAAGAGTAAGTGTGGAAGAAAGAGAAATAGAAAGCTGGGAAGTGATGCTAGGTCTCCAAAGGAGAAAAAAATGGACATTTTCACATGGACTCTTTTTAAAAAATGCTAAACCCAACCAGTCGACCAAGCATTGAAGTAGTTCTTGAGTACCTATGATAGGTCCACCCTAAAAATGATCTGTGAAAGCTAGCAGAAGACAAAACTAGATAAACTCTGTTCTCTGTAATCCAGGACCTTTCTGCACCACTATCATTCAGAAAGAGCTGAAGATCTTTATACCAGAAAGATCAAGGTTTCTGCAGTTGTTTGAGTCCTTAGGAGTAGGAGGTTTGGAGGGACACATTTCAGAGGCCACTATGCTCCCTAAGATACCCTCCCATGAGGTCATCCCATGGACTTCCTGGTAGGAGTATATTAGAATCCTGTGGTGGGGAGGCATGAGAGGATCAACCCCAAACTTGAGACTGCATATGATCACTAATTGGGCCTTCAAATAAATAAATAAAGCAGGGGTGAATATGTTCCCTTCAGCGTTAGTCACATTCTATTTTCACCTTAAACCCTAAAAAGTACATCATAGTAATACGTACCTTGATATTATGTTGCACACATGTATGTTGTTATTATCACTGAGTCATAAAAGCTGGTGGTATTACCAGGCAAATGGAAGCAAAGGAGTTGCTTTGGTAAATAATCAAAAGACACAGATCCAGGAGAATCAGAAAGAAAACAAATGACAAGTGTAATGGTGAAGGTTTCCTCCATGATCCTTCATGATTAAAACTTTCTTTAATCCCTGGTTTGATTAATCATTCCATTTCCTATGTGACACCACTGAACCCTATACATATTTCCATTACAGTACCTGTTACACTATGATGCCCTTTGTTTATATACTTGTCACCTTTTAGTAGATAAATTTCTCAAACCTCTTAGAAGCCAGAGACCATGACTTCACCATTGCATCCTCAGTAGCCCATTGTTCCTAGAACAATGCCTAGCACAAAATAGTCACTCAGTTAATATATACTGGTTGGGTTACTACCCAAAATATGTAATACTTTGAAAGGAATATATCATTACCCAGATTTCATAGGATGAGAAGAAGATAGTTTACAGATAAGAACATTTAAATGTGAAATTATCAAATGGAAAGATTAAAACTTTGCTAACAGAACAAAAAAATCTTTTGAAAGTACCATTAAAAACTTACTGAGGGCTTCCCTGGTGGTGCAGTGGTTGAGAATCCGCCTGCCAATGCAGGGGACACGGGTTCGAGCCCTGGTCTGGGAAGATCCCACATGCCGCGGAGCAACTGGGCCCGTGAGCCACAACTACTGAGCCTGCGCGTCTGGAGCCTGTGCTCCGCAACAGGAGAGGCCGCGATGGTGAGAGGCCCGCGCACCGCGATGAAGAGTGGCCCCCGCTTGCCGCAACTAGAGAAAGCCCTCTCAGAGAAACGAAGACCCAACACAGCCAAAAATAAATAAATAAATAAATTTTAAAAGGCTTTAAAAAAAAAAAAAGATTTGGTCTACTTCAGCACTGGTTGGACCCAGGGATTCAAATGATGTTATCTCCATCTTTAAAAACAAACAAACAAACAAAAACTTACTGAATATGCAAAAATAAATAAAAAAGAAGAAAACTCAATGTTGGCAGGATTATGGAGAACCTGGCATATATAAGAGTGCACATTACTGTGAGAATGTGGTTCAGATTTGGAGAAAACCAATCTAGACAAGCATTGTTCAGATCCTTGATTTAGGAATTTTAATTGGGGATATTACATCACAATGAAGACTCCAAAAAGATAAAGAAAAATACACAGAGGGTGGTCTTCTCAATATCTCCTGGAGTAACAAAACAAAGTAAAAAATAAAGGAAGAAGGCTTGGAGAAAAAAAGGTAGTAGAAGGAAGTTTTTAAATGAAAAGAGAAAGTGAAAGGAAGGAAGAAAGCAAGGAGAGAGGGAGGAAGATAAAGAAAAATGGAAATAAGATAAATGCTCAAGAATAAGGAAACAGAAAAGAAAACTGACATTACAATATAGGGAGACACTATATATAATCAATTAAAAGATAAACATGTATATTGGACAGATGTATGAAGGATATATATGCATATATATGTATATACATCCATATTTATAAATTAGTAGTTTTGGGGCATTATTGGTCAAGCACTGTGATAGGCTATCACTAATTTAATACTCAGGACAAGTCTGCCTGGCAGGTTACTTTGTACAATGTCTCATAGCTCAAATTTGCAAAAATAAACTTATTTCAAAAAAAGCAAAATAAAAAAAAAAATTCTCTAAGTACCACTGTAAAAATACACTTTATATATCAAAAGAAAATTTTTAGTGATATAAACATTTAGAATTCAAACCTCATTTTTTAATTCCATCCACTAGAAATAATAAATATTAATAACAGCTTCTGATTTGGTTGGCATCTTACCCAGAGTTAGGGTGAAAATAGAGCATGGGACCACTACCTAAAAAGAAGAACTTTGACAAGAAAAAGTATTTCTACTCTCTTAAATGAATATATGTGTTTGGGGGGCAGATTGGGGGAAGGTGTTGACAAGATCTTAGCCTTCACTCCTGAAAGCCTTCTGGTCTATACCAACAGAGAGAAGCCCCACATGTCTCCATTAACCTCTGATCATAGCGTGAGGTGAAGGGAATCATAGAAACTGAGAATATTTAAATATTCTCTCTGCATAAAATCTGTTTAGCTGCTGGAATCATTTCCTCTCACTGTCCCTGAGCTAAAGAAATGGATCGATCAGCAGGGGAGGTGAACAGATGCAGCTGGAGAGGAAGACAGGCTCGGGGGAATCACATCTGAGCAGCCGTGGGGGATGAGATGCCACAGAGGAGAGTCTACAGAAGCAGCTGGAAGAATGGAGCAACAGAGGGAAGGGGCTCAGAGAGGCAAAAGCGAGAGACTAGATGCACTCAGAGACGCTCACAGCTTGCGAAACTCCCTAAGTATCCACAGAATTAGGAAGACACTTCTTCCCGAGGGGGACTTAGGTAATTTCCCCCTTTCCATTACAGCCTGCAGAAAAATTTAACACACATTTCAATCTTCAGTTTGCCCCTCTTGGGCCTTCATGGCCTTTGTGATCAAGGCTAAGATACATATCCCTGCTGGCAATTCTTCTATTGTATCCTCACTTCCCAAAGTGTAAAGCCATTCATCTATATTAGGCCTCGACTATGAAAAATGCCAGGGATGCCCACTACTGTTATTCTAAGTGGCAGCAGGGACTCACTCTCCCCTTCCCACCCTCCACAGGTGAATGCTACCTCCTGCTTCCTGCCATTCAGGAAAATCCAAATGACCAAGAGGCAAGATTCTTGAAAGGACAGAATTCCTGGGCAATAGAGAGATTAGAACACATTTTGTAAATGAGAGTGAATAACAAATTAACATTCCTCAGAAGACCTTTCAAAAAAAGGAAATAAAACTCAGCCATCTGTAAAAAGCTGAATGCTCTGTACTTTTGGAAGTCACTGTTTATGGAACATATTAAACTTCTTTACTAATAATATAAATAAGCAAAAAACAAAAACACTCACACCTTATAAAGATCCTCATTTTATTCCTGGGGATGATCCTAGAAATTGAGATAAGAACAGTCCTTTGCATTAATATAGGGCTTTATTTACTGTCAATTAATTCATGTTTTATATTTATTGTCTTCTTTAATTTTTAAAACTGGAATTTTAGAGAGTGCTTTTGTATACCATTCCTAAATTCCATTGTCAGAGGTACAGGACACCCTTTAGAACAACTGTTATCTGTACACACATATACATATAAAAATTATTGCTCATAGTTACCTAGTCTTGAGTCTATAGCTCTTCTATTCCCCTTCAGCACCTGGGACAGTGCTTCATTTCACCCCCACGTTGGTGTTTGAAAGAATAAATGGTAGCATACTGAGCGGGAGAGCTCCACTGCAGAGCTCTACATGTTTCAGAAGAATTCCAAAAGGCTAGCCTTCAAGATATAGGCAAAAGGCAAAATCACCCTTCTAAAAATCTTTAAGTAGCAACTATTATTCCCGTCTATTATTTTAACTATAGGATTTTTTTTGGTAGCCTAATCTCAAGTAATCACAAAAGGCACAATAACCAAACATAAACACAAGTTAATTTTCAAAGAACATTTCTCCAAAGAGTTTTACATGAATATGCCATTATGTTCCCTTTTCTTTCCTGTGAACAAAGGTTACTAATGTTGTTTCTTTTTACAAATAGCAAATGAAAAACCCAGGTTGAGAAGAAGAGAACAGAGAAGGAAATTAATATTCGTTGAACATTTAAAAAATGCCAGATAAAGTACTGATTCTTTTTTCACATTATCTTAATGTTTACCATAACCCTGAAAAGTAAGTATTCTTGTTTGGATGAGGAAACTGAGGCTCAGAAACCTTAAGCAACTGATCCAAGAGGCCCAGACGATCTAAGAGCTTCTATTAACCAGGACTAATTATGAGTAAATGTGTAAATTTGTATGTTTATATGTTCACCAAGTCTCTGTCTTTGTCACACACTCACACACACACACACACACACACTGAAAGACAAAGACTCATGGTCAGTTAAAATGAGAACTACAACAAAACATTGAATGCTGAGAGCAACACAATGTTCTCTGGATGGCAGAAATAAATACAAAATAATAGAAATATCGCATCATCTCATGAAAATCAGCTCAGAAACAGTCAAATGAGAAATCTTGAAGGTCATCTTTAGATGGAGCAACTAAAATACAGAGCTCTTAGGTGCTAGGCGAGACCCTACAGATAGGTTTCAGTCTAACTGTTTAATGCACAGAACGCTAAGATTCACTTTCCTGACATCTCCAAGCAGTTACCAAACCTTCCCTTTGTACTGCCCTAGAATTTTCTTTTAATGTCTACTACAGGTTTTACTCTGTTTAGTTACATGGCAGCCTCTCCTAGAAGTTCACAGCCAAAAACCACCCCACACACCCCCCAAAAAAGAAAATGCTGGCAAATGTATACAAAATTATGCATTTACACATTTTTCTGGGATGACATTTCATAACTTTCTCCAGATTTTCAATAGGATATGCAACTGTCAAAGTTAAGAACTTCTCCTTAGGTAGGTTTATTCCTAGGTGTTTTACTCTTTTTGTTGCAATGGTAAATGGGATTGTTTCCTTAATTTCTCTTTCAGATTTTTCATCATTGGTGTATAGGAATGCAAGAGATTTCTGTGCATTAATTTTGTATCCAGAGTCTGTCATACAGAGTAAAGTAAGTCAGAAAGAGAAAGACAAATACGGTATGCTAACACATATATATGAAATCCAAGGGAAAAAAAAAAAAAGGTTCTGAAGAACCTAGGGGCAGGACAGAAATAAAGACAGACGTACAGAATGGACTTGAGGACACAGGGAGGGGGAAGGGTAAGCTAGGACGAAGTGAGAGAGTGGCATGGACTTATGTATACTACCAAATGTAAAATAGCTAGTGGGAAGCAGCTGCATAGCACAGGGAGATCAGCTCAGTGCTTTGTGACCACCTAGAGGGGTGGGATAGGGAGGGTGAGAGGGAGATGCAAGAGGGAGGAGATATGGGGACATAGGTATATGTATAGCTGATTCACTTTGTTATAAAGCAGAAACTAACACACCATTGTAAAGCAATTATACTCCAATAAAGATGTTAAAAAAAAAAAAAAAGAACTTCTGCTCTAGGCTCTGAGGCCAATCTCCACACATCCTCTGGCCCTCAATAAATGTCAGACCAATAAATAAGTGGATGGCATTCAGTGGGAGTCTAGAAGAAAACACGAAGTCTTATCTACGCTCTTTGGCCTCCAAGAATTTCATAGACGTTAAATAGTTCTCTTTTAGAGATAGTTCAGCATTATGTTGAGAAGATGAGCTTTGGAACTTTCTGCCCAGGTTCTAATTTGGACTCTACCACTTACTAGTTGTGTGACCTTGGCCAATCCACTTAGCTCTCTAAGCCTCTGAAAGAAATGGGGCTTATAATAATAATAATAATAGTAGTAATAAGAATAGGACCTACTTAATATAGC
Source organism: Eschrichtius robustus (assembly GCF_028021215.1). Lineage (NCBI taxonomy): Eukaryota > Metazoa > Chordata > Mammalia > Artiodactyla > Eschrichtiidae > Eschrichtius > Eschrichtius robustus. The sequence continues at coordinate 60,644,198 of NC_090829.1, read as the reverse complement.
AGATCTAGTTAGGTAATGAGATAATGAGCTTAAAGTGCTTGGCATGTGGTAGCACACAACCACACGTGAGCTATAGGGGTGGCATTGGTGGTGGTGATCATAACCACAGAATTCCCCCATTTACTCTCCTTTATATCTGGAACATAAATCCAGATAATATTAGTGCTATAGTACAGAAAAACCTATATCTATTTATTCAACACATATTCTTTATTGAGTACCTACAATGGCCTGGCCTAGTAAGTGGCATAGGATAAAATTCTCACACAAAAAAAATTTTAAAATAAAAATGTCATATTTGAACTTTTGGAGGTTTGTGGCTGAGAACTTTCTCTTAGTGTTGGGTTTCCTCTCAGCATTTCCCTTAATCCCTCTAAGCTATTATGGCAAATAATATCAGCTTTACTGAAATGTCTGACAAGCATGGAGAAAGCAGGAAGACGTTCTCACAGATGGTTCAGGCCAGTACATTTCCTTTCCAGTGGGGTTCTTACTGGGGAAAATGGCTCATATCTGTTCTGGAAGATTTAAACTGGCTTCCTTTTGAGAAGGCAATGTTTTCAGCTCATTGGGCTTTGTAATGTTTTTACTGCTATATGCTTTTTTTTTTTTAAATTAATTTATTTATTATTTTTGGCTGTGTTGGGTCTTCGTTTCTGTGCGAGGGCTTTCTCTAGTTGCGGCAAGCGGGGGCCACTCTTCATCGCGGTGCGCGGGCCTCTCACCATCGCGGCCTCTCCTGTTGCGGAGCACAGGCTCCAGACGCGCAGGCTCAGTAGTTGTGGCTCACGGGCCCAGTTGCTCCGCGGCATGTGGGATCTTCCCAGACCAGGGCTCGAACCCGTGTCCCCTGCATTGGCAGGCAGATTCTCAACCACTGCGCCACCAGGGAAGCCCCTGCTATATGCTTTTTAAAAAAATTGTTCTATATACTTTAAATTCTGAAACACTGAGGAGCAGCTGTACTGGCAAACTATATTAACACTACATAAATAAATATTCTGACCAGTTTAAACAACTTGATGGCTATTAATAAGTGTTGTGAGAGTGATATACCCAAAATCTGCCAGCTGAATTTTGTTTTATTAAGTAATTGTGGTAGAGGATTTTAATCTGGTGATACATATCTGTCTGTATGCTTATTTGTCCGTATGTGTGTGTACAGTAAGTTTACATGAATTTATAAAACCCATACTGAAGATGATATGCATTGGGCCTAAAAAAATCAAAAGCTCATTTACAAACAATAAATTTAAAGGCTAAAAAGATGCATATATTACAAAGAAGCTCTTGTATAAAAGAATCAGAAAGGCTCAGATTCCTAATAACTAACAAGACTTGAATGAAGTGGATTGGGTTGCTGCCTTCTCATTCTAACGGCCTTCCCTCACCGAGTTTTGGCTGGTGTAACAGGCCTTTCCGCAGTGCAGTAATAATTGACAGCAGGCTGACACGCAGCCCAAGGAGAGCGCTGTCAGGAGGTCTCCTGGGCCTGGGGATCAGTGTGCTTAAAATATTAGGATTTGATAGAGTTAACACTTGCCCTTGAGCAAATGGTTTTGAACACTCTGTCAACACTGCCAGCGATTACTGCAAACAGATTCTTCGTCCCAGAGGGATGGGAGTGAAGTGCTTTCTAGCTTCCAAGTCTCATCTAAGAGGTGTAAAACGTATCATTTCCAGGGTCTTCTCTCAGCTGTGAGAAACACAAACATTTCCCACACGCACAGCCAGAGCCTTTGCTGGGCCTGGGAGGAAAACATAGACTGGCTGAACTTAACCTAAATCCTTCTATTTTGTGTCTCTGAAATACTCTGTGTTTATGAAAAGTCTTTCTATAAGCTCCCAGAATGAGGATTAACTGTAGTTAGGCCAACGCCAAAGCGTGGAAGGAGGGGATGGGAGAATGGGGAAGATCCTGTGGGTACTTTGAAAACTTCAGAAGTTCCAAGTTTTCAAAGTAAAAATTAACACACCTACCAGTAATTTATTTTCAATCTGGGCAAATTCATTTTGGGGAGGAAATGACTCTTCAAAGGAAAAGCATTACCCATTCCTGTTGAGTGAATTGGTTTACAGAATTAGGAAATAAAATCATCGATGATGGGAGATCACGGAAAGTAACTTGCAAGATTCTCTTTCTACAGTGGAAGGAACCAGTAAGATCAGAAAATGGCACAGCAACTGCAGCATCATTCAGGAAGTATTTCCAAGGGCTCGCTCTCTGCGCAGCACTGTATTGTGAGGAATGCCAGTTGCTAAATGAAATGGCCTCTGCTCCAAGTGAGAGGGACCACAGAGTTCAGAAGACAGAACCCATACTGTGCTATGGAGGTAGCTGATATGGGACCTCTTATCTACAGTTATTACAAGTTCATTATTAGAAAATCACGTGCAAAAGGAACACCTCAATTCCCAACCCCTGGAAAAGGCTGTTTAACGTGCCTGGTTCTGTCCATCAGCTGATCTGCCGTGACTGCTTCTCACCCTTACTTCAAGGAGAAACCCCTCCTAGGACAACCGAGACTGCCAACACCAACAAGCAGGGAGGATTTTTTTTAAAAGGGAAGCAGAAGGAAGTGTGTGAGAAGCAAAGCTTAAAGATCCACAAATCCAGACCCCAGCTTTCATGGTAAAGGTTTATAACCTCCCCCTTCATTATATCATCTTGCCATGATGTTCTGAACACCTGCACTATTAAATTCTTTTCTTGGATTTTTTAATAAGAAAAAATTAACAAAGTAAAATTTGTTGACAGTGTTCACAGTCAACGCAGTGGGTGTTCCACCTATGAGCTGTCACATTTTTCATGTTCATTTCTGCAGGTGCTAAATACATGCTGACAACAACATATGTTACCAATCTTCAATTTTTTTTTTTTTAAACTCATAATTAAGGAGTGCTCACAGCTTGAAGAAAAAAAATAATACAGGTGAAAGCTGCCTCTGCCCAAAGACTTCTTTATTTTTCCTCTACCCATTTACATAGTTCTTGAACGCAGCATATATGGAAAAAATAAGCTCTCAAAATTATTATCTAGATAAACAGTAGCCATAAAACAAATTTGTAACAATGCTAAAAACATATGAGTTCAGTTCCTCCCTGAGAAAACCCCACTCTTTCTTCCTTGTTTTTTAATTTTTGTCTTGACTCTTTTCATTTCTTTTGCTCCTTTTAATAACACAGTGTTTCTGGGAAATCACACAAACCCTCCAAAAAAGTGTTTATTGTGCTATATGACCCTCAAAGTTGTAGAAACATTCTCTAAGTGGAATATAATTCTTTGATCCTCTTGTTACTTTCCGTGAACATGATCACTTCTGCATAGTTAAATAATTAGTAGGAAATGATTGTAATTTTATCCCTATGAATTTTAGAGATAATTTCTTTTTATGGCCATTAGGGGACTATATGAGAGCTTCTACATTCCTCCTCTAGGGACCAATGATGGGGTGATTGATGACGTCTTCATCAACAAATATTACACTATTCTCTGACAGCTGGTAAGAAAGTTTAGAAGTGTTTTCCAAATGTGAGGAAGTATCAAAATCACCAGGGTGGCGTGGGGTGGTGGTGGGAACTCAATCACTCTACTTGGGGCCCCACCTACTCTAAACTCCTTGCAATCAGCCAAATCCAGTCTCCCCTCAGAGCCTCTGCTTCTCCTTTTCCACCATCTTCACATAGAGCGAGTGAGACCAGGATGGCTCCTCCTCAGAAGGCCTTTCTTGAAGACCCTATTCAACGCAGCTTCACCGCAAAACTTGGACACATGACCCTGCTTTGTGTGCTTTGAGGCAGTTGTTACTATCATAAGTTACTTTTATAAAAAACTTGTTTATTGTTTGTTTGTTTGGCTAAAATGTAAGCCCCATGGGATCAGGAACTATGCATCTGCCTTGTTTGCATTTAGCACAGATCCTAGCACAGAAGTAAATGCTCAGTATTTTTTAAATAAACTAATAAATTGCTTAACAAAGATACAGATATGATATTGAGGCTGTTTCCCCTGGATATTCTGATTGAACAGAACTGAGGTGAAGCCAAAAGCCCGTAATAAAAGCACTTCAGGTGATTTGGATGATCAGGCAACTCTGAGAATCACTCCTTCAGCGCCTTGCTACTCACTGTGGCCCACGGATCAGCAGCCTGAGCACCACCAGGGAGCGTGTCGCAAATGCAGATTCTCAGCCCTGCCCGAGACCCACTGAGTCAGAACTGGCGTTAGCAAGATCCCTTGGTGATCTGTGCCCTAAAGTTTGAGAAGCCCGGCCCAGGTGCATGTATTTCTGGACCAAGTCTCCCCTGTCAATGAGATGCAGACACGGAGGAATCACCAGGACACTGGCAGGGACTCTTACCTAGGCCTGGGGGGCAGGAATGGGAGCTCTCTGACCAAAATTACCAGCTCAATTCATCACATCTCCCAAAGCGAACACGTGATTTCTAGACTAGCACTTCTCACAGTGTGGTCCCCAGACCAGCAGCATCAGTATCACCTGGAAACTTGGAAGATCTACAAACTCTCTGACCCCATCTCGAAACTACTGAATTAGAAACTCAAAGGGAGGGGGCCCAACAATCTGGCTTTTAACCAGCTCTCCAGATGAAATTCTGATTCATACTAAAGTTTGAGAACCATGGTTCTAGACCAGAAGTTCCCAGCCCTAGCTGTGCATTAAAATCACCTGGGGAAGTTTTAGAACTCTCAGTGCCTAGTCCACACCCCAGACAAATTAAATAAAAATTTCTGAAAATAGCACCTAGATTTCAGTAACCTTTAAACCTTCTCAAGGCTGGGAACCACAGTTCTAGCCACAATCAGATCTACCCGGCTGCTTGGCAATAGTCACCAACAGAAACAGAAAACCTGGAAGCAAAGCTAGATTAAGACAGCAATTCTTGGACTTCAGCACACATGAGAGTCTCCACCTGGAGGGCTTGTTAAAACACAGACTGCCAGGCCCCACTCCCAGAGTTTATGAGTCAGCAGGTCTGGGTGGGGCAGAGAATCTACAGTTCTAACAAGTTCCCAGGTGATGCCAATGCAGCTGGACCAGAAAATATACTCTGGGTTCTTCTAACGTAATCAGGCTGCAGAGGTCATAGGTCAATAAACTGAGCTGTTTTATAGGTCCAGTATATAGGTCCAGTATTTTTGATCCCTATAAATTGTTCCCCCTCCAAAATCTCGTAGTCAGTAACTGGAAGGGATATAGTGAACAGATATTAGTTGAGAATCAGATGGGCATAGGTTCGGATCTTGGCTCTGCCTCTCTAATCAATTTGTTTAATCTTCCCGCATCTCCGGCTACTGATTCGTGAAACAGGAAGAAGACGCATGAGTGGTGGTTCTAATCCCTATCCAGCCATTACTAGCTGTGGTTCTTGGGGGGAAGTTACTTACTTCTTTGCAACTCAGTTGTGTCCTAATCACTTTATCACTTCTCAGAGTTGCTGTGAGGAATCAGTGAGTTAGGCCTAGAGAGAATAAGTAACTTCCCCAAGGATACAAAATTCTCTTAGTAATTGAGGAACTATGCTTTAACCTAAGCAGATCTGACTTCCCAGCCTACTAATGAGCTATCGATGGTCAAACCCAATGGCGTTTTTCTAGGTTCTCCTTCTCCCTGGGTCATTAATGGTACCTGACTACTCTCTCCCTGAAAGTTTCTTCTCTCTGGGTTTTTTTCACCGCATTATCCTGTTCTTTCTCTTACCATTTTGATTCTTTATTATAGCTCCAAACAAGTATTCTAAACTTTGACCTCTCAAACTCCAGACTTTTTTTTCAACTTCCTGCTGGGCATCTCTGCCTAGATTTGACCAGACACTGGAAAGCAATATGCCTCACCCTAGCTCATTCTTCTCTCTCCTTTATTTTCACTAGTGGCACCACTATCTTCCCAGGCACTCAGGTTCAAAACTTCAGAGGCATTTAGTTAGTTGGGAGTTTCTATTTAGTTATTTTCACTCTTTTCATAAACCACACAAGGGATTTCTAAAAGGCCCTTAATATAATACCACTTCTCATCAGCAATGTGGCCAATGAAAATTAGAAAAAACACCTACATTTTTCCTCTTTTTATGAGAATTACATGAAAAATTAGCCATAATCTTTCTTTAATTTAGAACTTTGGATATTTAATGTCCTATGCTCTATTTGTTGTTGTTGTTGCTAAGAGGAACTGTATAGGAGACTATCTTCTCACATATGAAGATGATTGTCTTACCAGAAAAAGCCACGTACAGTCACTCACATAGTCACCAAAATACATGTACTTGAGTCGATGTAAGTGTTGAGTGCTCAGAGACACTAGTTGGCAATAGCAGCTGGGAGACTTAAACTTATAATCCAGTTGCACCACAGTAGAATGTATCATGCATATTCACCGACTATTCTTTAAAATAGTGATTTCCAAATTGTTTGAAATTTTTGAAAAAAATCATTCAGTGGTGAATGAAATGCATAATCTTTAAGGTCCAAGAGCATCAAGATATACCTTTAAATTATGAGAATTTAAACTGTTTTAATGATATGAGCTAACTAAATAAGTTATTTCTAAACTCAATAAGCCCAAAGTTAGGGCCCAGGGCCTAACCTCCCTTAAGTGATACTTAAAATCATAGAGCTCTCTGGATAAGCTATTTACAACTGTGAGTGAGCTTCTCCTAATTATTTAGTAATAATCATAATGCACTGTCAGAGAATACAGTGAAGTCTTGAGGGATATTGATTTCTAAAAACATTCCCATGCTCAGATTGACACCCTCTGAAGTTTGTGGCCAAAAAGCAGTTTTTATCACTCACTTGTTCTGTGGCTGGTCCCAGATTCGAGGAGGCCAACTGTACAATTAAACTGCCTCTGCTGGCCTGCAATATAGTATTCTACTGGGAAGTAAGGATACAGAGTATATATGAAGTATATTTCACCAGTGGTATATAACCGGTTTTTAGCAGCCCAAACTAAATCACTTGGAATTTTGCCAAACTCAAAAAGAGGGGGAAAAAAGCCATAACAATCTTCTTTCTGCTAAGAATAATTATGTGAAATGTTCCCAGTGGGGTTGCCACCTTATTAAGTACCCAATTGTGATCCACGGCTGCTAGGGACTGGCTAAAAACATGATGAATGCGTTGTACAAGATCTATAAAAAGGACAAGCAAAGTTAAATAGGTATGTTATTTGGAAGCATAAATGCAGCTGAAGTTCAGGGGCTCCATATGAAAGCACATCTTTAAGGTAATTATTGGGCATTACTATACTTCCATAATGTTGAAGAATGGCCATCACTATCTAATTTCATTCCTTCTCTAGATTTATGTCTACATCTACTCCAAAGGGCAATTTAGAGAAATGATGCTACAAATTTAATTATTTTATTATTATTTAAAGAATCAAATGTCAATCACTATGAACATCTTTTACAAGGCACAGTCTTTTTTAAAAAATTTAATTCATGCCATTCTGCAAGAATAAGCTAGTATTTTAGTCACTACAAAGGGTTAAAATACAGATGCTGTGAATGAAATGCATAATCCTTAAGGCCTTAGAGCATTAAGACATATCTGCTCCTTAGGGTCCATCTTTGTCCATAATCAATTTCTTCCCTTGGAGGACATTAATTGTCTCTAATGATAGCTTTCCATCAATACATCCTTGATCTTAAAAGGCCTGTACAGCTTTTTCCTTTATTCAATCAAATCATCTCTACAATTGCCCCCCTTTAGTAAGATAATACCTTTTAAGCCTTGTATTTTAATATAAAAAATAAGAGGTAGCTGCAAATTCTAATGGCAGTGCTAACATTTGAGAACCAGGATGATGGCTTCCATTATCCTAAATAATGTTTGAAGATTATAGAAAGCACTGTGTTTCAAAAGGTGGAAACTAATCCACCACTTTCAAATTATTCCCTGTATAAAAATCTGTCCGGACATTAGGATGAGTTTTTTGCCCCAATGATGGCTCTGTATATTTAAATATCTGAATATAAAAGATAATTTTTCAGTGCTAAAAAAGGCAAATAATTGCTATTTATAAGAACAAAATGCTGAATAATTCAAGGAATTGACAACTTTAAACACCAAAGCCTTTTATTTCGTTATTCCTCTGATAAGCCATTCCCACACTTCACTCAAGCCACCACAACCCTAATCAGTAGTTACTAAAACTATTTAATTTCATGGTGTCAAAAAAAAAAAAAGACCTCAGTCTCTTTGCGACCCACTAACAATATCTTGCTTTCCCCACCCATTTGCTTCTTCAAACATGTTTTTCTAAAAGTGCGGAAATTCTCTCTCTCTCTCTCTCTCTCTCTCTCTATATATATATATATTTGCCATTCTACGGATTTGTTTCCATTCAAACAGAGGATTGCTCTTGCACTGCTTTATCTAGGTTACCCAAGACAAATCTGTGTTTCTGTACATGGCCTAACAACAGCTTCTGCAGAGATTGCCCTAATATTTACAATAGGTAAGGGACCTTGAGAAGAGATACTGATAGGACAAAAGCCGTCTACCCTACAGAATACTTCTTTGGGTAATTTCTATATTCAGTAGGAACATAGCAAAATTTCCGTGATGCATATAAAGTATCATTCTTCTCACTGCAAGGTTAGGAAGCCCTTCTTGCCAGTCCTGGCTTACATGTGTGCTTTCTCTCTTACTTACAAAAAATCTGCCAGCATTCTAGGAAATAGACGAAGAGACTCTGTGGAATGTAATTAACTGCAGAGCTCAGGTGATTAAAAAACCGATTAAAAGAAAATCACAGACACAACACAGAAAAGAACTTATTCACTGAAAAAAAAAAATAAGGTGAGGGGGAGGTAAACAGAAAAATTAGTAATTTGTTTAGGGTTTCTCTAGTAATATGTGCAATTCTAGGTGCTAAATTTACGTTATGAATTAAAATACCAGCAATATTTCATAAATACATTGGCTTCAGAAAGAATAATAAAAGAAATATCAGAATTCTGTATGGAAGGAAAATGTGTATATGTAGGTAGATAATATCACCCTAACAAATATCAAACCTAAACAAAACACACACAAAAGTGAGACCAGTTAACAACCAAGATAAGAGATGAAAATTGCCACTGAAGCCGATCAACTTTATTCAATGCCCTGATAAGCACTTATTTGCTCTTCCCCATTATGCTTTCTTAGTATTTATAAATTCTCATTTAATTATGCTGGCAAGTGGTAATTGTCAAATAAAGCTCAGATAGGCATAAGCCCTCAGGCTGCACATGACAGAAAAATATCTGTTAAAGCTGGGCTGATTCACACGCTTAGGAAATAATTTCCTTTCTTCTTTTTATCCTTGCCAACAAATTATATGAACTGGCACTTTGTGCTTTGTAGGCATTTTGAAGTCTATGCAGATTATAGAAAAGAAAAATTAGTTGTTTCAATATCTACCATTCCTAAATTATTCTGCTGATTTAAGACATCATGTACGGAGAGAACAAAAGAGTGCAAAGATCAAGAAATTCAAACCTTCCTCTACTTATAGTTTATACTCTGGGTCATTTTCAATTGAGGAAATCAAGATTTGGAGAATTATTTTACATATTGTATAATGGATTTTACATAAAGTAGGAATTGGAACATGACATTCATCCCATTAGGAGAGATACAGAAATCTCTTTTTCCTTAAGTCTCTTACTACTTAGGTTTAATTAGTACCCTTCCACCCCACCTCTTTTGTATCGAGTATTATAATTTTTTTCCCAGCTAGTTGCAGCACTCCAGCTGTGGAGCATAAACACAAATAGAGGATTATAATGCATACAAAAAGATAAGTTGAACACCAAGAGGCAATTTAATTTACATCTAATATTTAGACAGAATGTTACGTTTTGGTTATATATGTAGAGCCACTTGTGAATTATTTTTATTTGCAAGGCTGAGCAGAGAAGGGACAGAGGACTATTCGTTCCCCTATCTTTTGCTTGGAGGGGGAGAGGGGTGGGGATGGGGGAGAGAAAGCAAAACTATAAAAAAAAAAAAAAAAAAAAAAAAAAGTCTAAGGAAACTCAAGTTCCTGCAGTGAGCAAAGTCAGTACCACCTCCTCTCTCGTCATTCCTCTTCTCCCTCCCTGGACTCCAGCCACCCTGGGCTACTCTGGGGACCTTGAATGTGGCACATTCCCTCCTGCCTCAGGGTGTTTGCACGTGTTCTTCCCACTGCTTGGAAAGTTCTTTTACAACTTCAACCCCACTCTCTTCTCCACCTCCAATCCCTTCAATCTACTTCTGTCCCACTCATTCTGCAGATCCCAATTCAAACATCCTTTCCTCAGGAAAGCTTTCTCTGACCCCCACTGTCAGATCCAGATAAGATCATCGGTGTTATTACATCCCTCATAGCCCTTATTACAGTTTAAGAAAAGAATAATAATACAAATATAAAACATTTATTATGTGCCAGGCTACTAGACGTTTTAACAAATACCTCACAGCAACCTTGTGGAGGAAGATGACAAGTCACGGAGACATTAGATCGCTTGCCCAAGATTCCACAGCTAGAAAGTGGTGGAGCCAGGACTCGACCCATGTCTGGGTCCACAGTATGTGCTCTTAGCTACTGCTTCTTATTGCCATATTTATCTGCACGATTACCTAGCCACTATTTGTCAACTCCCCTTGTCCCCCAGACTCTAGTCGGGAAGTACCATGAAGCCAGCAATCAAGTTTATTTTGCTCAAGTCTGATCCATCCATAATAGGAACTTAATAATTATTGAATCAGTGAATGAAACTTAGCTCAAAATAAAGACATGGTTTAGAAGCTGAAGACTGCTGAATCTCTCAGTTATTTTATCTGCCAATGCAGTTCCTCCATATTTGGAGACCTGTCTGCTTCATTAATCCTGTGAGGTGGCTTAGCCTAACAGACAGAACTTCATGTATCTTTGCTTCAGTGAGTAAGGTGCTTTTATTTTTTAATGGTTTAATTCCTTTTATTGTAAGGCTGTAAGTAAAAACCAAAATGTTTAAGTGTCATTGATACTTTAAAGAATATAAATTCTATAAAAAAGCAAGGCCATTGGCATAGATTTTTTATTTTGAGACTGAGTAGATATTGAAGCTAGTAGCATATATTTTAATACTGACTCAGAAACACTCCAAATGCATAGAAACATTGGTACATTTGACATATTATGCAGTCAGAATACAGAGTGCACCCCAGGTACAATCTGTGTGTTATTAATACTTATTCAGAGTCAACAAGAAATGTTAACAATGTTTCACAAAACTGTGTAACTAATATTTGAATATGCAGTCTAACCTTGAATAATTCAATTCTTTATACCCCAAAATGAGCACTATTCATTTGAAAACTTAGCCATTTTCCTGGTTTTGCATTGCTTGTGCATACTTTTAGAGCATTTTAGTACACGATGTGGGCTCTTCAGTAAGTGATGTAAATTTTCTTTTTTAAAAGGAAATAAAATCCTTTTTAGTAATCAAAATATAAAAACACATCCAGACTGGCACTTGGGAAAGTGAACATAACCTCAATTCAGGCAGCTCTTTTTAAATAAGAGATGTTCCCACACAGGCTCTTAATTGAGAATTGGAAAGCTAAACTGCATTCGTATCTTGGTATTCATAAATGGTTTTCAGCTACTTATTTATTTCCATCAGCATTACTCTAACCCAGTCAAATACTCGTCTAAAACGAAGTCGCCATTTTCAAAGAATATTTTGCATCTTCTGTGTTACGTTGTTTCTGCCACTTTAGTCTATTCAGTACATTGTTGTAGCACTGAAGCACTTTCCATTATAATTAGGAAGTTAGCTTTTTAAAAAATAAAGCATTTACTTCTCATTTCCATAAAAACAAAACACAACAAAATAAAAATCTCTTCCATTTGAAAGGTGAAGGAACCAAGGCATGGAAAACTAGGTGCCTTGCTCAAAAAATAAAAATTAAGATATGGGCCAATAACAAATCATTTTGCTTAAAAAACAGTTGTTTCTGTACAATCACACACATTCACATGTTTTACCTGGAAGGGTAGTGCAGATACACTATCAGTAAGGCCATCAATACAAGCTAAATTCTTTTTTATTTAAAAATCCCAATATTTATAAATTACATATAATCTCTTTCTCTCCCCACTTCTCCCTCCTCTTCCTCCTCCTCCTTCTGTACCATGGCTAGCAGATAATATTCTGGGTGACCCCAAGGCCTAAGACCCTGGCAAGCATCTTCTGATTCTTCAGAAAAAGAATAAGATATGTTGAGTATAGTTTGAGAATAGTTAAGCATAGTGATTATATTCCAGGGCTCTGCATCCTGGCCACCAAATGTGGATATGTGCTAATTCTTTTCCACTAGCCCGAGGGTTCTGGGAACTTGTAAATCAAATTCCTGACTGTTTTGTAACAAACAGAAGATTAGTGGATCCTTACAAATCACCAAACAGGATACTGGGGAGAAAGTGTAAGACAATAAAACTAATGTTTAAAGGGGGAGACAGAGAGAATCCACAGACATTTCAATCTGCTTTTTTAACCAATGTCCTGTTTATTGATCAAAATGTTATCAAGCTCTAAAAATACATAATTTATGCAATTGCAACTCCTCAGCTAACTTCAAAGCTTTTAGAACATAGCAAAACCATCTGTACACTACGAGCTAAATAAATATCTGTTGGCTGGTTTTTGAGTAAGAAAAACATTCTGGCACCATCCAACAGAAATATAATGTGAACCTTGTACGTAATTCTAAATGTTCTAGGAGCCACATTAAAAAAGTAAAGAGAAACAGGTGGAATTGATTTTGATAATACACTTCATATAACAAATGTATCCAAAGTAGTATCATTTCAACATGTATTGAATATAATAAATTATTGACAAATTTGATATTATTTCATCTTTGTACTAAGTCTTCAAGATCTAGTGTGAATTTTACATTACATCTCAGTTTAAACTAACCACATTTCAAGTGCTCGATAGCCATATATGGCTAGTGGTTACCACATTAGACAGCACAGACACTCGGTACCCTGTTAATTGAATGAGATTTGCTCTTTTCTCTTGTGCTCTAAGTTAATAATGTATTGGTATAGCTAATGACACTAGAATAATGTATTTTCCAATATATAAAACAAATTTTTTGGCAATGAATATATTTGAGATAGAGCTTGTTCTTCCCTAACCCCATAAAAAAGAAACATTCTTAACTGTATATGTTAGTTGAATTATCTTCATCAGTTCTACACAATAGTGATTAGAAGTGCTGATCAGCACTGCTACTGAATTTTTCAGTGAGTTTTGTACTGGAAATTAAGATAAACATAGAAAATATGTGAGGTAAGCTTTATAATTGGGGCTCTTAGGGTGAAAGTATGAGTCTATAACTGGTAGCATCTATGTACTTCTGTCTTATTTAATTCACCAAACATAAACTCCACAAAGCCTCCTGTGATGTACCCTGTCTGGTCTCTTAATCACTCAATTTTGAAATACTGTAATTATTGTTAATCTCTCTCTCCCTTTAACCCTATACTATATCAGTTACAAAATCTTGCCAATTCTGCCTCCAAAATGAATCTCATCTTTATTTCCATCTCTGCACTCTCACAGACTTAGATAGAGCCTTATTCATCTGACCCTTCTTGGACTGTGGCCACCCACAAGCTCCCAGTCTTCCGTTATCATAGGATAATGCTAATTAGAGATGCCCCGTTGAAACGTAGTTTGGAAAACATCACTCCTTGTTCACAGTCCTTTGATGTGAAGATATTCAACATATATAGGATACAGTCCTAACTTCTTTATCAGAGCCCTCTGCAATTTGATCCTAACTTACTTATATTAAACTACTACCTATAACTTACTGTATCTTACACTTAGACTCACTGCTCCATAAAATACTGACCTTTCCTGCTTTTGGCACATTCTAGTCTTTCACCCTGGAATGCCTTTCCTGCCTTAATCTTCAATTTTGTCTTCAAAACAAAACTTGAATCCTATCTTAAACTTTTCTAGATCCATCTATCTGTCAATCCAATAAATGTTTTATGATAGTTTTTGCTGTGTACCAAATACGAATGCAACAGAGATTTTTTTTTAAGTTTTTCTTGAATATTTCCTAAGTTGGTAAGTGATGTTTGCAAGATAATGTGATAAATGCTATAACCAACATATGCACAATGTGTTTTTGAAAGGCCAGAGGGGGACAAAAATTCTGCCTGGATATAGGGAAAATAGGAGCGATATTACAGGGGAGGTGATATCTGAGCAGGTGTCTTGAAGAATTAATATTAATTTGCAGGGTAGAGAAGAAGAGAATAATGTTCCTGACAGATGAAACTAACTATTCAAAGGGCACAAAAGTACACGATAGCGGAATGGAAAACAGCTTAGTATTACTAAAGAAAGGATGATATGCAAAATATTTAACAACCAGTGGGCATGTGTACTGACCAGTCAGAATTAACAGTGGTCTTACCTATACACGCCAGCTGAATATCAACCCAGAAACAAAGTCAATGAACGTGCTTGGCACAAAAAGAGTGGCAGGAAAGACTAGCTCAGTAACAGATTAGTAGGGCTATGATAATGATTTGAACTTATTTCAGTAGATAGGAGGGAACCACTGAAAGGTTTTAGACAAATGAAAGTCATGTTAGCAACTGTATTTTAGAAAGATCAACCAGGCAACCTATAGAGGCTGGATTTGAAGGAAAAGAAATAAAAGGCTGAGATGAGTTAGGTGATTGTCGTAGTCCAGATAAGAGATGAAATGTAGCTGAACTGAAAGCATAGCTGTGAAGACAGAGATAAAATATCAAATTCAAGGCATATTTAGGAGATACAAATTCACAGGATTTGATGAACAACTGAACATGAGGAATGGGAGACTGGTGGAAAGATAAATTATGCATTTGAGGTTTTTAGTGTGGAAAACTGATGTACAGTGATGCCATCAAACCAAACAGAGAATATAAAAAGGAGGAAAGGTTTCATTTTGTATATATAGCATTTAAAATATCTGAGGAACACAGTTGGGTATGTCCAGAAGACAGCTACAAATAGGAGACTAGAATCCAGGAGAGAGAAATATCTGGGAGTTATAACTCATTGTGTGATGGTTGAAATAAAGAATATAAATGAGTTTTCCTAGGGTGAGAAAAGAAGTAAGAAAAGGAAATGACTGAAGATAGAATCCTAGTGAAGATCATCACTTAAGGAATGGGAAGAAAAAAAAAATCAGTGTTCTGCCTTGTATTTATAGACCTCAGTCTTCTTCATTAGATCTTGAGATCCTGAAGGGCAGAAATCACATGTTATTTACCTTTGAGTACCATTAATGTTCACTAAGAGTGTTTGACACCTAGCAAGTTTGCATGCACACACACAAAATATTTGCTGAGTTGAAATAAGTTTCATCCTGGAACTCTTGGGGATAATATATGTTTTGTAGGACATTTGGTTAGATTGCTCTGCCTAGCTGTATCACTGCGTATGAAAATGGGCTCCTCGGTATTCCTTCCAAATTCACCCACAACCTTTGAATGCTTTTTCTCTGAACTAATGGTCCAATTTATTTCCCAATGGGCCACAAAGCCAGACATCTCATGAAGGCATCAGTTGGTCATTCAACAATATATCCACAGAGAAGCTCCTGCAGGATTGATAAATGAAATGATTACTGCACCTCTAACTTTCATCTCTGTAGAGAATGTGATGTTATGATAAGATTCAGATACACCTGTTCTGCCACTTCTTGGTGTACGGCAGGTACATGGCAAGTTATTTCACCTCCTTGAGTTTGTTTGCTTATCTGTAAAATTGGGATAATGTGACCTACCCCTTAGGCTCAGTGATGAGAACTAAATGCAACCTTGCAGTTAAAAGCATCAAACTCATTGTTCATTTAGTAGGGTCTTCATCTTTGGTAAGAATAAAACATTATTTTTTCCTTTGGATAAATTACTAGGAAGAAAAAAATATATTTCCCAGAAAAGTAACTGGAAGATATTAATTAATTACCTCATAAGTAAAATTCACATTAAGAATGGGTATTTGCAAAGGAATTCATAAAAACATGGCATAAAGTTTTTAAGTATAATAGAAAAAGGCATAAGTCCCTGTGTCAATAATTTCACCAATTTCAGAAAATCATTGAAGTACTCTTTTTAATGATTACTTTGACTGATTTCAGCACAATAGTGTTTGGGGGGGGGGGTTGTTTGTTTGTTTGTTTTACCACAGCAGAAGAACAGGCTAGAAGCAGAGAATGTAAGGGCTTAGGTAAAATTAAAGCAAATCAACTGAATTCCAAATTTGTGCAAGCCAATGTGTTAGACGCCAGGACAAAAATGCAAAGAACCCTCTGCCTTCACCTGAACCACTGACAAAATCCTGGGGCCCAGGAGAGGAACCATGGTTTTTGTTTAGTTTTATTGGCAGGATTTGTGGTGGATTGTTTGTCTTGATATCCTTATTTTTCCAAACAACAATGGAAAAGTCAACTTCCCTTTCTTGTTCCTAGAAGGAAAACTGAAAGGAGTAGTAGTAAAGTATATAAACAGCCAAAATCATCAAAACCTGTGGACATTTGGTAACCTCTAGAATGTCTTGATCACATTTAATCATTTCAGTAGGAAAGAGGTCAAAACCTCTAAAATTGAAGAAAGGTGAAAGTTAAAACCAAGGTAATAGCAGTCTGGTATAAACGACTAGCTCACAAACTAAAAAGTTCTAGATGTAGGGCTGCAAATAGAGAGAAAGATGTTCTAGCTCTAAGACAATCTTGGGCTTTTGCAGTAAAAAACGTGGGTTCCGGTCCTGGCTCTAGCCTTCACCAGCTGATTAATCCTAGACTTTGCCCCTTGGTTTCTTCAACTGGCAAAATCACTTAACACTATTAGCATTTTCTATTAGCATACTATTTGTATTAGCACACTCTTATGTGTGAAAGTGCTTTGTAAACTATAAAGCACTGTGCCAGTGTGAGCTTAGGTCATTGGCAGCAGCGCCATAAGGATTCTGACTCATTGGCAGCTGTGCTGTCCATTTGCACCTTTGTTTGATTGGTAGGAACTTGAAACTGTCTATTCCTTAAAATAGACTGTTCATAAACAAGGCAACTTATTGAAAAGTTCTGGTTTTCTTAGTTTTTCTTAACAGTCCTGCAACCAAATCCACAGTCCCAGCCAAGAGAAATATAAATAGATTTATGGTCCCAGATTTAAAGTTGAGGTTAACTATGGGAAGTGTTAAGGATTATTAGGGAATATAAATGGGTTCCTTATAATGCTTAAACTGTCCCCCACGATGTGACTCTCCAGTGTAAAACATCTTTGACATAAGGTTATGAAAACATTAAAATACTTTTTTATGCACCAATATATTTCTTTATGTGTGTGGTTTACTTCCAGTCTTTTTTGGGAAAGTTTATTATGAAATATATCTGATATCAATTAGTAAAAAAAAACAAACAACAATATAACAACTACCATATATTTACCATCAGCTTAGGAAGTAAAACGTTACCCCTAAAATTGAAGGCCCCTATTAATTCCTCCCCCATTTCACTATCTGCCCCAACCTCCTAAACAAAAGTCAAAATTATCCTCAATTTGCTATTTTAGATACTTAATAATAGCATATATTTCTTCTTAAGGTAAAGTTATTTTTCAAAATATCTTCTTCAGAATTTGTATGTTACCTGTCCCTAAACTGTCTGAAATCATAGACACATTCTTAAAGCTTGAGGTAAAAAATGAGAGAAAATGAGGTAATCTATGTGCAAGTCTATAACCTATTCTATAAATGTTGTTTATTGTTATCATTAGGAGTCAGGACTCTAGCCACTAAGTCTGAGATGATAGCTCCAACAAGGTTGGGCCCAATCCCCAGGTGACCCTGAGACGCATATAGGCCGCCTCACAATAATTGCTATCACTTATTGCATCCTTAACATATCATGATGCAAGTAGTCTTTCTCAAAACCCTTTGGTTAGACATTATCCTCCTTTTCCAAATGAGAAGACTGATTTCCACAGAGGTTAAACAAGTTGTCTAATGTCACACTGTTAATAAGGAGCAAACCTGAGATTTGAAGCCCATGCTCCTAAGTACTAGGCCATATCGCCTCCTTAGATTTGGCCAAAGCTGATTGGCATGGCTTGAATACCTCTATCCAGTCTCTTGCAGGCGCCATAATGCCAGCCTTCTCCCAACAGCAAGAACCAGACCACATGTCTCCAGACTTTCAATCCAGTATATCAAATTTACACAAAAGATTTTTAAAATTAAATCTTTACAGTGTCATCAGTGTCATCATGCGTTAGGTAATCCTATCAAATTAGGGAAATCAAAACATGTTTTCCCAATGTTTCATACGAAAGGGGGGATGTTTAAAACATGTCTAGATTCCCTCCAATTGTTTTCTTGCATGGAGCACCTGGATATGTCTTCTAGTTTTTTAGTTTTGATTGTTGTGGTTGCCACTGCTGCTGTTGTCATCAGCCCAGCCTCCAAATATCACCATTCTGCAAAAGCGGAAACTGAGCCTCAAAGAGGCCAAATGACTTTCCCAAAGTCCCACAGCTGGTGGCAAATCTGAGACTGGAATGTTAGCTTTCTCCTGCCGAGGTCAGTACCCTTCTGACAATATCACACTGCCTCTTGAGGAAATATAATAATCATTTTTCAGATTTCAAGTACAATGTAGATTTCTAATTTGGTATTCATTGATACCATGGCACCATAGCAGTGAGTCAACCTTGAATTAAAAGCTATGAACTTCTGACTCTTAAATATTAGAAGTATTTACCAAAATGATTCATTCCCCGCTGGGGTAAAGATTCAATTTTGAAAATTTCCAAATAACAGAAAATAGCTATTCTAAAAGAGAAGCTAGAATTTCAGGTTTACAGATTAATCTTTTAGAAAGAAGTCCCTAAGAGCTGAACTAGAGGGCAATTAAGTTCTTTTCTTATTAACTATAAAACAAATTCATCTTTAAAAAAAAAAGCAAAACAGTAAATACCTGAACTGCATTTAACACACAGAAAGAGGAAAAGGAGACGTAGGTAAATATGACCTTTCTTGCTCTGGCTCCATCTTGCTTTCATTGTCCTTTGTATTTACTTTCTCCTTGCAGACTAGAGTCCTGAGAAGAGTTACCCTACAATAAGGATCCCCAGCAAGTGGTTCTGCTATGTACATGCAATGTCTAAGGAATCTTAGTTCTGTTCCACCAAGAGTAAAGGAAGACTACACAGAAACGGATCATTTCTATAAGAAAGGATAAATGTGAAGATATACTCAAGATGTTAGGAAACCACAGATCAGGGAGACCTGACCCTGCCTCTAGGGTTTTCACTCCTGGTGAAACTGAGTCTTTAAGGATGCATACGTGTCAGCCAGACAGGGACAGTAACATGGCATTCCAGGCCAAAGAAATATTCATTGTGTGCAGGGAAAGAATAGCAGTTTGATGTTACTAAAGTACCAAGCACAGGATGAGTAATTCCCCAAGATGAGGCTTATATGGGTCGGAGAGTAGCCTTAGAGGTCCCTGAGAACAACCTGAATCTGAAGTAAGATATGAACACAAGGAGTTCTACTGAGGGATGTGTACCAAGAATTTCATTCCTTAAAGTACTGACATTTATGAATTACCTACATTTCAAAACTTAAAGCCAATTCAAGATTAACCCTATAGTAAAGTCATTCTAAGGCATTTGCATTTTAATGTGCTTCCTTCCATGGGAGGAAAAAAATGTGCTTGGGCCAAGGGGATGGGGCAGCTATAGCTAGACCCTCCATTCTTTTTGTTAGAGTAGATCAAAGTTTGGGAACTCTCTGCTCTGAATTGCCCTTTCTGAACAAATTGAATCTTCCAGTGCAGAGCAAACTGTGATTGCAGTCCCAATAATAACCTTATAATAATCCTGGCTTGGAACCCTTAAGCTTTCTAAGAGTAAATTGGTGTGGGGAAGGCGCAAGGGAGGGAAGCAGCTGTCTCTATGGGCAACCTGCCACAATATAGTGATGCCAATGTCCAGGAACTGAAATATTTCAATTGAAATAATCCCATTAGATTGCATAATAAATTGCCTGCTAGTGTCCAAAACATAGGCTCAGTCTTTAATAGTAAATAATGTTAACCCAAAGGAAATGTCATTCATCCGTCATTTATTGAACATCTACAACATGCAATTCTGTGAAGGTTTCCATCAGTATGAAAAAAATGCAGAGGCCCATATAGTCTAGAAATTTAACATTCATCCTGGGCCTAAGATAAGCCCACAAGCAGCTCTACCTCAAGGCAGATTCTAAGAACAAGAACAGAAGTTCTAGCAAATTGCTATGAAGGTTCAGAGACAGGAGAGATTAAGTAGACTTAGAAAATTCCTCCAATTTCCATAGGAATAATAAATATGATCAAAAACAGAAGAACGAAAACAAGGTTCACAGTTTTCTCCCTGATTAGACTGCCCACTCTATTTCAAGAAAATTCAGATTAGGAAGCCAGGCTTTACTACACACCCCAGAATGTGTACAAAATTTTAAGTTTGTCAAAATAGATGGCATATAAATTTCCAAAGACTAGATTGCCTCCAGCTCCTATTATTTGAAACTAGGGATGGCAAACAGGGATATCTCAGCTGAGCTCAACCACCGTAAGGACCCACAGAGCAAAAGAGAGGATCGCTAAGGTAACCAGACGGCAGAATGTAATTACCCAAATTGGAATTCAGCCAGGCCGTGCAGGCAATATCCACACTCTTTAGAAAATGTCATAGACTCTTTTAATAACCATGGCAATTTTATTCCATAAACATGTATTAGTAGGACATATCAGAACAAGAATAAAATATTCTTGTTTTCTACACCCATGAATGGATAGACAGCCAGAGCAAAGAAGGCAGACTATAAATCTCAGAAACATGATTATGAACTTGCTTAGTTACAATATTCACTCTTGTTTCTAAATGTAATTTTTAAAAATTTAGGAAGAGAGGCATAGTGCTATGTGTGTAATAGAATTCAAATGAAGTATCTTGTATAACTGGTGAAGAGTAATGCTTAAATTGTTCATGTTGGTAATTTAGTGTAAACATGGAAATACACTATTTACATTGAAAATCCTAATGGTGAATTATGGGATGTGTTATCACAGCCTCTGGACAAAAAATCCCCTATGTTTCTGAAGTTTTACTTCAAATTTTTTAATTGTAATATATTAAAGTACAGATGTTTGTCCTTGGAACTAAATTTTTGATTGCTCCCTACTACCCAAAATAAATGAGCCTGTTGTTGGATGAAATGATTCAATCTAACAAATATTTAATGAGTGCCTACTATGGTCCCGAACAGTCCCTTGCTCTCACAGAGCTGGTAGGCTGGCAAACACATGAAAGGGAAATCGGTGGATTTCCAAGAAGATAGAAATATATGACTGTGAGATGCCTGGAGGGCAGAAAAAAACTACCGAAATGCAGAAAGAAGCAAAATCAAGAGTGAATACCAAGACCCAATATTGGCCATGTTGGTATTTAACAAGCAACAGTTTACTTCGGTAGACAATAATCACAATATTTAGTTAATATTTAATTTGCACTCAACACTGTACTAAGTGTACATTGTTTCTTATATTTTAATGGGATGATACCTCAGTATGGACGGGAGAGGGGACCTCATGTCTCATTCCGGACCAGAGCCCTGGTTCAGTGCATCCAGCTCAGGGCTCAAATCTCAGGGCCACCAGTTAAAAGCTCTGCTCTCTTGGACAGTATGCTTAACTTTTATGTAACTTCTGTTTCTTTATCTGGAAAATGGTGGCAATTATATCTCTCTTTTAGGATTAATAGGGTTAAATGAGATAATGTTTATAAACATTATAAACAGTGCGTGGAAGGCAGTAAGTACACACACAACACAAAACTGTACTGGCTATGATCTCATAAATATTATCTTTCTCTAATGGTAAAATACTATAACACCTATTATAATAAATCATCCTTGAGCTACAAATGCCCTGTTTATATAGCTGGCCCATGGGTTCCTGCCCCTCTTCCTCGCTGCCTCCTGCACCTTTGCCCATTCCAGGTAGCTGCCAAGCTACACTATCACCCAGAGTAATAGTAATGGGGAGCCATCAAGCCCCAAGCCTCTGCCCCACTCCCTCCTTTCTCTCCCTGCAGGTGAGGAGGTGATAGGTTAGATAATTTTTCCTTGTATTTCAACCTTGAAAGCATCATAAATTCTATCCTGGTAATTTTTTCATACATATACTTATATCTCTTTAACTCTGTTTTTCCTTTCCAACACATTTAATCCTTGCTCATTTCTTCAGAAATATTTTTCTCCCTTACTTTCTCAAACCCTCTGTTTATACACCATTGTGAGCCCAAAGAACAATACTAATTATTATTGATAAGCATTAGAGCATGGTTAACAATACATTTGTATTAAGGAAAGGTAAACCATTTCCATCATTAGGCTAGACATCATTAAGGCCTTCATCCTTTTAAAGTCCTTCAAATACTGAGAAGTCCCCATTTTCTGCATCATCTTTCTCTAATTATACTTTTTCCTTAGACACCAGTGATCAAGATAAATATGAAACTAATTCTAATTGCACTTTATGCTATTCTAGTTTTGCTTATTAGTGAAGAATACAGTTTAAGCCTTGCAATATTTTGGCAATATTAGCTCTAACAAGCACTGGTTTTTATTGACATATTTGTAACCATGGCTTAAAGGAAAAAATTATTCTCTGAATTCTGAAGCAATTTTCAAACAAATGTATGAAACCAAACTTTTAAAAAGTTAGGGAATATTTATTATTTCAAGAACACTGCATGATATTAAAAAACATAAAGAGACACTGATTTAGAACTCACAGTGGTGAACTGCATGCTCATGCGGAATTGGGAACTTGCTTTAGACTCGTCATGTAGGGTGAATTATAGCATTTTGTCCTGATACTGTAGTCAGTCTCACTCACAAGCAGCTTAGATTATGCAAACCTAATGTGATCTGTGGCAGTAAGTATAAGACTGTAAAATACCCCTGTCTTTAAAAAACAGGGCTGGGAATGACAATTTAGAACTACTCCTGCAAGGCTGCCAGCTCCCAGCATATACAAGAAGACGTGCTCCGTTTCTGTCCTTTGCATAGCAGTTGACTTCTGTCATTCATTGCCCAGCCCTAGGTTTCAAGATGACAGGTCATATGTGCTCCAAAACTTACATAAATAAATAATATTGGGCTGAAAGCCAACCTCACCAATGACCTTTTACAAACAATAGGCCTTTTACAAACAATAGACTCTATTGGAGGAGTCTGCCAGGATTCTGAGGGCCAATGAGGTAATCAAATATGCATTTTGGTTGTTGTTACCAGCTCACATCCTAGCCTAGAAGGATGATCCTGTGAGAGAAGCAGTTTGCAGATTCCATCACCAGAAAATGGTCAATGATAGATAGTCTGTATTTACATTACACATAATTGTCTTCATTTAAAAAATTTGCCAGGTACTGACACAACAGATCATTCAGAATAAGTTATGCTTTCATGTGAAGCATTATTTTTCTAGACTGTAAGTAAAACAAAGTGTTTTCTTCTCCACTTCCTAATTAGACAATTGTCTGATCATTTTTTAAAAGGCTTCAACCACTCATGTTCTTAAAGAATTCCATACAATGTTTATTAGGAAAGGCAGTAAGCATATGTTCTTGTCCTGTGTGGTTTTTTCTGTTTGTTTTTTAAATTTTTTTAACTAAATAATAAATTTTCACATTTTATTTCGTTCAAATCTCTTTAAAATTTAGGTTCAAACTTGAGAATACAAAAGATGGGTCTTTCAGAGCAGTTTCAGTATTGTTACTACAGCAGGCGTGAAGAGTAGAAATCTGACGTTAATTTCATCTGCAAATGATACAGCCTTGGAATCAAGGAAAATGACAATGGATCCCAAATATGAATTCTTATATATAGCTCTTTTAGAAGCAATTTCATTTCATGCCTTCCCGCCGATTTCTTTTTGCAAATAGCAGTGAAAGTTTTCTTCACAATGATACTCCTACCAAATGCATCCTTAATTGACGGTGGTTTCACCACACCATCCTAAAACTTGCTGGGTAGCTAGTTTGCCTTTTCTTGGCCATTTGCTCAGGTCCAGGGGAACCAAGATAATTTTGAAACAAATAGTAATATTAACAAATCTAGAATTCTTCCCCAGAGGTTTCAAATTATGCAAAAAACGGTATGTGTTTCTTGCCTTTGTGAAATGATTTGAGTTTTTCTTCATGGCCTTTAGAAGACGCTCAAAGTTTGAAGTGTTCAATACAAGAGGGTGGAGAAAGAAGCAGCCACAGAATCAGTTTGTGCCACATACAGTTTAGAAACTAATGTTTAACTCTTTTCCAAGAACAATGGTAATTATGCTGCACGATGCAATGCGTGCCTAAATTGCCTGTTAATATTCTAGAGCTGGAAAATAAAAATGTAGAAGCTGTTTTGATCTACTTACCCAACGAAGCTATAGACTTGGTCACCTCAAAGAGATAGTCCTCTACTTACTTATAGTTTATGTGATTTAAAGATAAAAAAAGTATTTATCTGACTCTCATGGAAAATAATCTTAAACCGTAGAATCATAGTTTTATAACTCTCTTAAGAACATTCTCTCCTCCCCCCCACCTCCCGTCTCTCTGTCTTTTAACTCCCTTAAACTCTCAGAATCTTAATGCATTCATTTGCTCAGGCTGCTACAATAAAGTACCACAGACTGGGTGGCATAAACAACAGAAATTTATTTTCTCGTAATTCTGGAGGCTAGAAGTAGAAGATCAAGGCGTCAGTATGGTTGGTTTCTTCTGAGGCCTTTCTACTTGGCTTGTAGATGGCTGTCTTCTCCTCATGTCTTCACAGGGTTTTCCCTCTGGGTACAAATGTCTTCTTACAAGGATACCAGTCAGACTGCATTAGGGCCCACCCTTATTACCTCGTTTTAACTTAATTACCTCTTTAAAGACTATCTCCAAATACATTCATATTCTGACGTACTGGAGGTTAGAACTTCAACATATGAATTTGGGGGTGAGACACACAATTCAACCCATAACACTTACTATCTAAGACAAAGAAAAGGGAGTTGCTGGGGTTAAAGGGGCTGGAGCACCATAGGCCTGTCCTTCCATTTTTCTCCCCTGTCCACCTTCACCACCTCTGGTCCCCCACCAAGCTACCTCTCAGGTACCTTCTAGAAACACTAGAATGCCTAGGGAAACTATGCAACAGTTCATTTGTTTCCCAAATATTAGTGGATATTTACCACACATAGCACTGTGTCACATAGTGTGTGGAATAGTTGCAAAAGTAAATAAAACAAGGCTTTCATTCAAATAGCTTATTTCAAACCACATTTTCGTGTATTAATTGAATGACAGCTAAGAACTCCAAACACTCTGAATCTATCTTCCCCACCATCAGAGAGGTAGCAGGGGCTGTGGGAGGAACACAGGAAGTCCAGGCTTGAAGTGAGGAGACCCAGGTGTGAGCATGGCTTTCTTTACCTGCCCAACAGGGGGATGCAAGGCTCAAATGAGATAATGAAGATTAAGGAGTACTGTAAATTGAAAGTTCTATAAAAGCCTAAGGTATTATTGTATTAAAAATCACTAAACCAGCTTTCAAAATGTAGCATTGTTTCCTCCTTCTCATTCTCCACCCGCACATTCCACAGGCTAATTGCCCGTATTATTAGAAGTCACCTTACTTAATCAAATTTAAATGTTCAGCCTCTATTTAATTGAAGGCTCTATAGCTCTAACAAAATGTGATAGGTTATTACTCATTTGATAATTTGGGGGTTGAATTAATCAAACCTGAGATGGATTTTCTCTTTCCAAAATAACCTCATTTTACTTTTACTTTTCCTCTACCCCATTTACTGTTCCTCTACCCCATTTTGAAGTTTTAAGTTCTCAAATATTTAGTTTTTGCGCTTGGACTGGACATTCTTCCTTTCACTCCACTCTACAACCCCCCGCTGCCCTTCTCTGGGCCTTATAACCTATTGCCCACCTACTGTACAACATGGTCACCCTGACTGAATAATTCTCCTAAAATTCACCACATTACCTAAAACTTTCCAGAGAGGAGTCATGTCCTTAACACGTGCTTCCAATGCTTCGAGATTCAGAGCTCCACAGAAGTCAGATGTTCATGTTTACTCTCCAGCAAGCTCCTGTTTCTTTCTCCTGGGCCACCCACAGAAATGGCTATTACCCTACCACCGTCACCAGCTTCTTTTTTTGCTTAGTTCAATTTCCAGCTAAAGACAGAGGACTCTTCTTTCCCTTTTTCCCAATGCTGCTTTTCTTCCTTTTTGATTTACTAAATGTTGCTAGGAAAAATGTCATCTTCTCAACTTGGCAAGCAGTAAGTGAGAGACTAGGCTAGGCACTGTGTGGGGTATACACTCAAGTCAGACACATCCCCTGCTGTCTGGGGTTCACAGCCATGTGGGGGAGACGAGGATGTAAACAAGCAAGGATGATACAATGTAGGCTGGAAGGAGTGTGTCACAGAGGTGGAAGCACCAGTGAAGATGGGATTCGTTCTCACTGGGGAATTAGCAACAGGGGCTCAGAAAGGAGGAGGCATTGGAACTGGCTCTTGAAGGATTCAAAGAGAAGGGCATTCCATGTAGAGGGAGAGTGAGAGCTCAGAGCTAGCATAAGACTTGGCATACCTGGGGTCCCAACTCATGCAGCTGGAAGGAGCTGGGCAATATTACACAATGAGGCTGGGAAGAAGTCAGATCATGAGGAATTTTGAATGCCAGAGAAGCCCCACTGGTTACAGGCTTGTCGTGAGTGGCTTTGCCAGCCAGCAATTCCAACGATGTTGCCCTACTTCCCTGCTACAACTCAGGAAGAAACAACCCAAAAGGAGTATCTTTCAATGCCTCATATTAGAGGAGTGCTATAAGCAAGCAATCAGTCATTCCCTTGAAAGGAAAAACAATGTGTTTATATACCTTTGGCTCATCAGAATTTTAAAACAAAAAAAAAATAAAAGTTAAATACCCCTATAAGATGATTAAAACTCAATTCCATCTTATATTAGCTACAGAGTAATGAATTGATCAGCCTTTGGAAACATTTCTCAAGAGAAAGTATCACATAGGCTTCATTCTAGATCCTTGGTTTTGTGTTTATAATCTCTATTAAGTGGCACATCCACTTCACAGCTCAGCTGTCACCACTAGGCTTCTGACTCCCATACCTTGCCATATCTAGCACAAACTTCACCTTCACTCCAATTGCATATTCCCAATACTTTAGCGTCAATTTCTACTTCACTTTTGGCTCTCACATACCAGTCACCATGTCCAAACCCAACAACCTTTTCCTCCAAATCACCTTCCTCTCCATTTTCCTTTTCTTTTTCAGTGTTTCAGCCATATTTCTACAGTCACTAGCTATTTAAAACCTCAAGATCATTTTTGATTCATTTCATCCCTGATACCTTATCAAACAAAAAATAGAATCAATTTTCATCTCAACCTCCTTTTGTCCCTATTTTCACAGTCTTTGAGTCTGGATCACTGGGACAGTTTTCTTACTGGCTTCCCTGTCTCTAATCCAACCTGCACATAGCTGCCAAACTAATCTTCTTTAATATATCACTTTCATCATGCTGATTCCCTGTTCAATAATCTTAGATAGTTCCCTATTTCAGATGCAACCAAAATAGAGTGAAAGCCCACTAGGATATTTCACAGATGCTCTCTTCTCTGAGTGGTAGGTATTATTATCCCAGTCACACTAATGATGAAAATTGAGGCTCCAAAATATAAGTTGCCTAAGGCTAGTAATTGTAGAGCCAGGATTACAACCCATTCCTTTGAGTCCTGGTCCAGTGCTTTGTCTTAACGGAAGTCTGTAGCTCCTGTGCTTGATTTCAAGAATCTCCTTAATCTCCCTTTGCCTCATTTAACACATTTTATTTTTTCTAACTCCCCAACATACCCCTCCCTGGGGGTCCTCATTGCCTTGGTTCCTCATTGCCTCTCAATATGCCTACCTCATTCCTGATTCTCCATGACTTCCCTTGGGCATACTCTAGCTTTTCCTAACCTCTGAGGCACACCTTAAGCCCCACCAGGGGGCCTCTGATGATTTCCCTGAAAATGCCAGCCTTTTCCAATTGGATTCCTATAGGATTTGTGCTCCAGCAGTGTGGCTCACAGCCTGAGGACAAGCACCCATGGGATGGGCAGGGGGAGAATTCATGGGCTCTGGATCCCTACATGTACCAAAGCATATACTAAATTACATGGAACTCACAGGTACTTGCTACCATTTTTTCAAAATAAGTAGATACTATTGTGACTAATGAAATACACATTAATTTGAAATAATTCATGCCTGTTTTCTGCCGTTATGTGTTTTATTAATTCCAAGTACTGAACATGGATCAACTATCAGATAGAGTTTGTGAAATATCTGACATTAAAACAGAATCTTTGATTTCAATAAGGTTGGAAACGACTGGTATAAACACTTAAGTGAATACAATCTTGTTGATATCCAATTGTACATGTTCTTTAATCTTGTAAACCTCCATGAGGTCTTTAAAGAGTTTCTTAAAAGACACAGAAGAACTAGAGCACACTTCTGAATCCTATAGCACCTCACCCAAACTGAATACACGGTGGGCGTTCAACAAATACTTGTTATAAGCTTCTCTCACACAATTAAGTGTAATGGTATACATGAGAGAAATTCAGGCTTATTTGCTAAATGATAGGCTAAGAAAAAGCATGAAAAAAGCATGATTCTACTGCTTATTAAGTTGCCCAGAAGAGTGGAGCTTTCTATCCTTTGTTCCATTCAGGGCCATCTTACATGGATTTTAGTGAAAACTCTGATTGTCACTCTTTATTTAAAAATAAGAGAATATTAGTAAGTGGATTTGGGGGTTAGAATTATGAATTGTTTAACACTAACTGTTCTATAAATACTCAAATCTCCCACTTCTGTTTGTAAAGCAGAGAACAGAGATAAGCCTTGAAGGAAATCATTTGAATTTCCCATTTCCAGTGTCAAGATCAAGGTGTGATGGAACTCCTTCAACTTATTGCTCAACTTTCATATTTAGCTAAATTACAGGTTCAAATTAAGATCTGGATAACATCACATAGCCACACAGTTGCTACAAGATATATAACACCTTACCTATCTTTGGGTAGAGGACTGAGGGGGAATTCTAGTGTCTGGCACAGGTAGGAAAATTCTTAGGGTAGAATAATGGTTCATTATACATTATTAATGAATAAAATTTTCCAAAAAGTAGATTTCCCAAATAATTGAAATTTATTCATTTACAGTTTCAAAGCTTTTTATATTAAAAATTTTAATAAAAATGTTTCTAAACTGTATTATGTGCTTTCTGATTTACATTAAACAAATGATAATGAAAATAACTCTTCCTTGCACTCATCATATTGAATATCAGTAATTATTTTATACATCTCAGGTTTTTTGCCCCTATATTAAGCGGTCTCAGACTACTCTACACTTTGAGCTGTACAGGATTTAAAATTTTTTATCCTAAAATAATTTTAGACTTAATTAAAAGTTGCAAAATAGTATAGAGAATCTCGACATATACACTTCACTAAACTTCCCCAATCCTATTATCTTAAATAACCACAATGTAATCATCAAAACTAAGAAATTAACATTGGTACAATAAATACTATTAATTAAACTGCAGCCATATTCAAATTTTACCAGTTTTTCCACTAATGTCTATTCTCTGTTCCAGGATCCGACCCAGATTCTCACACCGAGTTTCATATTTTTGTCTCCTTAGTTCCTCCAATCTGTGGCAGATCTTCAGTCTGTACTGGTCTACCATGATCTGATCACTTTCGGTGAGGACTGGTCAACTATTTTGCAGAATGTCTTTAACTGTGCCTGACTTTTCCAATGATTATATTGAGACTACACACTTTTGGCAAAGATACCACAGAAGTCAGGGTGTGCCCTTTCTTCGGTACATCAGGGTTCATGATGCAATGTATCTTATTACTGGCGATGTTAACCTTGATCACTCCATTGAGGTGGCGTCTGCCAGGATATTCCAAGGTCTTATTTTCCCCTTGGTAATTAATAAATATCAATATTTCTTTGATTTCTTAATACAGTTTTCCAACTCTTTCTTCAGAGGAGGCATTGGAAGTCACTCCATGTGCTTGTCACCAGTAACTTGCCTTTGTAATCTGTTGTGGCTACAAATC
The DNA here is from genome assembly GCF_028021215.1 of Eschrichtius robustus. Classification (NCBI taxonomy): domain Eukaryota; kingdom Metazoa; phylum Chordata; class Mammalia; order Artiodactyla; family Eschrichtiidae; genus Eschrichtius; species Eschrichtius robustus. The sequence continues at coordinate 60,613,888 of NC_090829.1, read as the reverse complement.
AGAAAAACTTGTCTGTCAGAATTCTTTTCAAAATTAAAAACAAAAGTGGGCTCTAGACAAAGGTTTATTGTAGATTTCTAAAGATATGTTTTTTTTGCTGCTTAGACATCCTTTGTGGTTACATTCATATTCTTGGTTTTGATGTTTTCTGTCTAGAATCTGTATGGTTGATAATACTTCACTTAGGAAGGGTCACTCATCAGGCATTATCTTAGTGGCTCTTACATATCAGACAAAGATATCTGAAAACTTAGAAGTGGAATCATTACAAATTGATTTGCTAACTGCATATTTCCAGTTCAACAAGCAAGTTTACTCTGATAGTCCCTTCCCAGTCGGTTACACAGAAATCAAAATAGGAAGAGTTTGGGGGGCCATTAATTCTGTTTACACTTAATATGTTAGATGTAAGAAAAATCACATGTGACACCCACAAACCAAAAAACTGCCTCATGACGACATGAATGTTAAATTATTCTCTCCACATCTCTTAACTCAGGCTCCAAGTTCTAAATCACCTAGGCTGAAGAACTAACAAAAGAATCAAGTCCTTAAATAAACTGTTATTGAGTATCTCTGTCATGCCAAGAATGTAGCTTGCCTTTATGAAATTGGACATTGTTTCTACCACACAGGCATTTTCTGTAATTATAAAAGCAGGTTATATTAAAATTATTTTTCAGTTTGAAAGAAAAAAGAATCAAGTCTTCATATTCCATCTTCCCCATGCCATCTATAACAAAAGAATCTTGCTGAAAGGATATTCACGATGTTGTCAAACCCACCCCTCTGCTTCTATGTAGGATTTCACTACAACCATTTCTAAAAGGAAGCTGTGTGCCTTAATCTCTAAATCTTTCAGAGAACAGTCCTTTCTTATTATGTGCCTCATATGTTTCCTTTTCATTCAAAATATCCATGTAGATTAAACATATTTTCATCTACAGTGAGATATATTTAAAAATACAGTATATGTTTACCATATATTTAAGATCTTTTTATAGGTTTCCACTATTTTAATTTGATGAGGGTGAGATCCAGCCCATTCTTCCTGTTTTATATAATGAAATAAGAACCCAAACATTTCTCAAATAGCATGTCCTAAAAAAAAAAAAAAATGTGATTCATGGTTCTCTATCTTCCTTATGCACATTCTTAAAAATGATTGAGTCACTGTTGCTCTGTTGTTTAATCTGATAATTATGCAAGCACTAAATCTCACATTGGAGCAGAAAATGTTAACACACATTGAAAAACCAAAAAGCGTAGAACTATAATCTGTATGATAAAATGCATTACTCCGTTTAAAAGGATTGTTTTACAGATGCAATTAACAATCAGCGATCATACAGTTTAGACCGGTGTTTTGATGCCATCTGTTGGAATAAGTCCTCTTACTCTCTGGAATGAAGCTGTAATTTTCAGTTTACAGTTTCATTAAGCAACACACAGTATAACAGTCACCAAAAGAAGAGAAATCCTAAACACTTTCAGTTTTATAGTCTTCCATAAACAATTAAGTATTTTGCTGAAATTTTCCAAAAGAAAGAGAATTTAGAAAATTAACAACATGACCACAGATTACTGTTTTATTTTACAGCCTTGAAATATTACAAACAGCTAAAATAGCCAACAATGGTTATCTAATTTTAGATTCAGTATTTGAAATGTGAATTCCATCCTTTTAGTCCATTTATGATTTTTATTAACTTAAAAACATGCTTGCCCTGTGCCTAAACAAGTTATGTCATAATGGCAGTGATAAAAGTTAACAAATAACCTGCCCATTAGGACACATTCCTGTTTGTTGTTATTAGCTTATTAAATGCCAAATCGAATCTTTGGGGGCATTTAATACACTAGGGGGTGCTAGTTCTCTACATGTACACATTTACGAAGCAAAACTTTTCCACAATTAATTTTGGGGAATTATAAAAGTTGACCTAAAATTCTAATAGAATATGTAAGTTGCATGCTACACGTGAAGAAAACAAAAAAGAAAAAAAAGAATTCATTAAAATTGCACTATGAATTAAACAGCAAGAGTCTAAGTGGGAGTGTAATTTTACATTACAAGAAGTAAGATCGATATGGTCTTGCTTCATGATTCAGACATCAGTTGTTAGTATCAAACAAAAAGTGAAAAGAAAGTCACAGCTTTTCACAAAGTACAGTATCAGGCCCGAATTTCTTAATGCTATCTATTATGTCTATGGTGCTCCAAAAGAAATACAAAGCAAAACCACCAGGGAGAAGAGGTTTCTTTACTAAATTTAGACAACTTATTTGAGATTTTCTTCCTTTGATATGCCATTCAAACAGTCCCAAATAACAAGAAGTCACCATTAAGATCTGAACTTATGCTCTATAGCAGGCTGGTAAATTGCCTCATGTAACTAATGGCTCTCTCTGTTTATCTTAGAACATCTGCATGATGAAAGTACACACACACACACACACACACACACACACACACACACACACACCACAACCACCACCACCACCAGTGTAAAGAAGAACCAGGTTTAGTTTTTGTATTTTTAAGAGCAGAATCAAGTCCAACAAGGACATAATCCAAGATTCTATTCCATATGTAGTGGGGAAGGGGTATTTTTTTTCTTTGTTCTTTTTGAGTTTAGTTTTCCTTCTTTGAGATGACTAACCAATAGGACTCCAGATATACCCAAATTCAGATAAAGCATACTAACCTACAATTTTCCACCTTCAGAGACAGGTTGAATTTCAAGAAACTTTCATCCAAAATACAGGCCCTGGCATTCCTTTGTCAATTGCCAGGATCTACTTCAACCTCATTTTGCTTCCTCCTCTTCCCATTCCACCAAACATCAGGCATTCATCTATTCTCTCCTATCTTTTCTTAGTCCAGTTAGAAATATTCCAAAAAGTTTCTCCCAGATTTCCACATTTCCTGTCCCACCGAATATGCTGGGAGTAGTTGGTAGATTCTATAGACGTGTTTTATGTTGCTTGCAGTGGGACATATGACCTCCAGTGGGAATTTCTTCAGAACGCTTTGATATTATGCTAAAGAACATTTAAAACATTTGGATGAAGTAACATCTTTGGATTACCTCCCAGCACATCAACCCGCAGGTATAAGCAGGAACAGAGCTGTGTCTATTTCATAAACCAAACACAAATATAATACTCAAGTGGTGTACCATCAACACACACATTCAGGGTACGGCACCTGGGATATATGAACTATTAGCCAAGACCCCCAGAGGACTACTGAAGGGTTTTATGCAATGATTTTGGAGAATCCTAATCTGAGACCAGCATCTGTTATTTTATGAATTTATATCCTCCAAACTCTGATAGCAGCATTGGCACCGCAAATACGCAAATGTTTCAAATTTGCATTTAAAAGGGCAGTTTCATGGGTTCATTTAGAGTCACAACAGAGATTTATCAGATATATCAAGCTTTCATCCTTTCTTTAAGGGCAGAGGCCAAACCAAGCACTGTTTCTACCTTAGGATAAGAGATGAAGTCAAGAAAGTGGTTTTCAAAATAGTAGTAATTATTAGTTAGAATTGTCAACTTCTGACAAACAGTATAAACTGTGTCGCTCTGTATTTGGATTATAGAATCTTAGAGTTAGAAAGGGACTAAAAGTAATTTTATGACTCCCCCCACCCTGCCCCAATGCATGAATCCCCTCACTCCCTTACTATCAAAGACAAATAGCTTTCTAGTTTACACTTAAATCCCTCTAATCATAGAAAATCACTGCCTTTCAGGCATAATTATCAGAAAGTTCTGCCTTTTATTGAGTTGATGCCTATCTTCTCACCATCTCTTTTTATTGGTCAGGTTATTCTGCATATCAGAATTATCTGAGTCTGTACTGCCTGGGTTCAACTCCCAATTCAGCCATTTATTAGCTTTGTAACCTTAGATAAGTTGATTTCTTTGTCCCTTCAACATAAACTTAGAATTTGACCACTCCTCATCACCTCCATGGCTATCACTCTTGCCCTTGTCACCACTGTCTCAAAACTCTCCAAATCAGTCTTCTTAATCCACAAATGTATTCTCAACATGACTCCCAAGAGTGATCCATTTCGTATTTGGTCAGACCAAATCACTATTCTGATCAAAATCATGTAAAGACTTCACATTTAAATCAGAGTAAAAGTTCAAGTCCTCACGATGGTTTACCATGTCCTCCATGCGGCTCCACCCTGATGCTCTGCTGATAGCCCCGCCCACTTCCCCCTGAGTCCTCAGGCAGCTTCAGCCACACTGATCTCCTCCCTGCTCCTGGACCACAGAAGGCAAACTCCTGCACTTAGGACTTTGCTCTAGCTCTTCCCACAGCCTGGAACCCTCCCCCTGTAGAGACCTGCCTGCTAACGTGGCTTCTCCTTCAAGTCTTTACTTAAATCTAGCTTTCTCACTGCGACCTCTTCTGGCACCTTGATTTAATAAAGGCAAAAAAAATTTTTCTTCACCGAAATAAACTTCTTAACGACAGAGGCTTTTGTGTATTTTGTTCACAGGAGCTTACATATAGTAGGCATTCAATAAATGTTTATCAAGTGAGTAAATGAATTTGAGGAAAATAAGTTGATACATATATAGCACTTAGTTGCTAGAGCCTGATAAATTTTCATATGGCTATTATTATCATTGCTGTAATTGCTATTACTGCTGCTGTTGTTGTTACTTTTGTTGCCATTCTTATTATTATATGAAGTATCCATGCCTTCTTCTGAAGCTGTAGTTACTAAAGGCATTTGATCTATAGGGTCAGGTCACCTGCTAACTCCTGGACTAATCAAGCAAAGTTGATACCATATTAGAAGCCTAATCCTTGGAATTATTTCCCCTTTTAGTGTGGGGTGAATCCACAGTGTTTACTCTTCTAAACCACTCTCTCCTAATTCTTACTGGGGCACGTGTCTGCCCATCTTTCCCCTTTTCTCTTCATACTCCTGGCCCCTTCTGGGACAACCCTGAACCCCAGGCCATGGAAGGCTAATTTTAAATACACTATTGGAGGCGCCTTCAAGATAGCGGAGGAATAAGATGTGGAGATCACCTTCCTCCCCACAAATACATCAAAACTACATCTACATGTGGAACGACTTCTACAGAACACCTACTGAACACTAGCAGAAGACCTCAGACTTCCCCAAAGGCAAGAAACTCCCCACGTACATGGGTAGGGCAAAAGAAAAAAGAAAAAACAGAGACAAAAGAATAGGGATGGGACCTGCACCTCTGGGAGGGAGCTGTGAAGGAGGAAAAGTTTCCACACACTAGGAAGCCCCTTCACTGGCAGAGATCGGGGGTGGGCAGGGGGAAAGCTTTGGAGCCACAGAGGAGAGCACAGCAACAGGGGTGCAGAGGGCAAAGCGGAGAGATTCCCACACAGAGGATCGGTGCCAACCAGCACTCACCATCCTGAGAGGCTTGTCTGCTCACACACGGGGGCAGGTGGGAGCTGGGAGCTGAGGCTTCAGAGGTCAGATCCCAGGGAGAGGACTGGGGTTGGCTGTGTGAACACAGCCTGAAGGAGGCTAGTGTGCCACAGCTAGCCAGGAGGGAGTCTGGGAAAAAGCCTGGAACTGCCTAAGAGGCAAGAGACCATTGTTTCGGGGTGTGCGAGGAGAGGGGATTCAGAGCACCACCTAAACGAGCTCCAGAGATGGGTGCGAGCCGCACCTATCAGTGTGGACCCCAGAGATGGGCATGAAATGCTAAGGCTGCTGCTGCAGCCACCAAGAAGCCTGCGTGCAAGCACAGGTCACTATCCACACCTCCCCTCTGGGGAGCCTGTGCAGCCCGCCACAGGCAGGGTCCCGTGATCCAGGGACAACTTCCCCAGGAGAACACACAGCACGCCTCAGGCTGTTGCAATGTCACACCTCTGCCACCACAGGCTCGCCCCGCATTCCATACCCCGCCCTTCCCCCCGGCCTGAGGGAGCCAGAGCCCCCTAATCAGCTGCTACTTTAAACCCATCCTGTCTGAGAGAAGAACAGATGCCCTCAGGTGACCTACATGCAGAGGCGGGGCCAAATCCAAAGCTGAACCCCAGGAGCTGTGCAAACAAAGAAGAGAAAGGGAAATTTCTCCCAGCAGCCTCAGGAGCAGCAGATTAAATCTCCACAATCAACTTGATGTACCCTGCATCTGTGGAATACCCGAACAGACAATGAATCATCCCAAAATTGAGGCGGTGGACTTTGAGAGCAACTGTAGACTTGGGGTTTGCTTTCTGCATCTAATTTGTTTCTGGTTTCATGTCTATCTTAGTTTAGTATTTAGAGCTTATTATCATGGTAGATTTGTTTATTGATTTCATTGCTCTCTTCCATATATATATATATATATATATATATATATATATATATATATATATATATATATATATATATATAGTTTCCCTTTTTCTCTTTTTGTGAGTGTGTATATGTATGCTTCTTTGTGTGACCTTGTATAGTTTTGCTTTTGCCATTTGTCCTAGGGTTCTCTCTGTCCATTTTGTTTGTTTGTTTGTTTAGTATAGTTTCTAGCACTTGTTATCATTGGTGGATTTATTTATTGGTTTCATTGCTCTCTTCTTTCTTGCTTTCTTTTTTTAATTACTTTTTTATTTTTAATATTTTTAAAAATTTTAATAACCTTATTTATTTTTTCTTTCTTTCTTTCTCCTTTTTCTTCCCTTTTCTTCTGAGCCGCGTGGCTGACAGGGTTGTAGTGTTCTGGGCGGGTGTCAGGCTTGAGGCTCCAAGGTGGGAGAGCCAAGTTCAGGACATTGGTCCACCAGAGACCTCCCGGCCCCATGTAATATCAAACAGTGAAAGCTCTCCCAGAGATCTCCATCTCAACGCTAAGACCTAACTCCACTCAACGACCAGCAAGCTACAGTGCTGGACACCCTACAACAAACAACTAGCAAAACAGGAACACAACCCAACCCAATAGCAGAGAGGCTGCCTAAAATCATAATAAGGTCACAGACACCCCAAAACACACCAACGGAGGTGGTCCGGCCTACCAGAAAGTGAAATCCAGTCTCATCCACCAGAACACAGGCACCAGTCCCCTCCACCAGGAAGCCTACACAACCCACTGAAACAACCTTACCCACTGGGGGCAGACACCAAAAACAACGGGAACTACAAACCTGCAGCCTGCAAAAAGGAGACCCCAAACACAGTAAGTTAAGCAAAATGAGGAGAGAGAGAAATACACAGCAGATGAAGAAGCAAGGTAAAAACTCACCTGACCAAACAAATGAAGAGGAAATAGGCAGTCTACCGGAAAATGAATTCAGAGTAATGATAGTAAAGATGATCCAAAATCTTAGAAATAGAATGGAGAAAATATAGGAAATGTTTAACAAGGACCTAGAAGAACTAAAGAGCAAGCAAACAATGATGAACAACAGGATAAATGAAATTAAAAATTCTGTAGAAGGAATCAATAGCAGAATAACTGAGGCAGAAGAACGGATAAGTGACTTGGAAGATAAAATAGTGTATATAATTACCAGAGAGCAGAATAAAGAAAAAAGAATGAAAAGGATTGAGGACAATCTCAGAGACCTCTGGGACAACAATTAACGTACCAGCATTCAAATTATAGGGGTCCTAGAAGAAGAAGAGAGAAAGAAAAGGACTGAGAAAATATATAAAGAGATTATAGTAGAAAACTTCCCTAATATGGGAAAGGAAACAGTCAGTCAAGTCCAGGAAGCACAGAGTCCTCTACAGGATAAATCCAAGGAGAAACACACCAAGACACATATTAATTACACTATCAAAAATTAAATACCAAGAAAAAATATTAAAAGCAGCAAGGGAAAACAACAAATAACATACAAGGGAATCCCCATAAGGTTAACATCTGATCTTTCAGCAGAAATTCTGCAAGCCAGAAGGGAGTGACATGACATATTTGAAGCGATGAAAGGGAAGAACCTACAACCAAGATTACTCTACCCAGCAAGGATCTCATTCAGATTCAATGGAGAAATTAAAACCTCTACAGACAAGCAAAAGCTAAGAGAATTCAGCACCACCAAACCAGCTTTACAACAATTGCTAAAGGAACCTCCCCAGGCAGAAGACACAAGAGAAGGAAAAGACCTACAATAACAAACCCAAAACAATTAAGAAAATGGTAATAGGAACATACATACGTATCGATAATTACCTTAAATGTAAATGGATTAAATGCTCCAAACAAAAGAAACAGAATGGCTGAATGGATACAAAAACAAGACCCATATATATGCTGTCTACAAGAGACCCATTTCAGACCCAGGGACACATACAGACTGAAAGTGAGGGGATGGAAAAAGATATTCCATGCAAATGGAAATCGAAAGAAAGCTGGCATAGCAATTCTCATATTAGATAAAATAGACTTTAAAATAAAGACTATTACAAGAGACAAAGAAGGACACTACATAATGATCAAGGGATCGATCCAATAAGAAGATATAACAATTGTAAATATTTATGCACCCAACATAGGAGCACCTCAAAACATAAGGCAAATGCTAACAGCCATAAAAGGGGAAGTCAACAGTAACATAATCATTGTAGGGGACTTTAACATGCCACTTTCACCAGTGGACAGATCATCCAAAGTGAAAATACATAAGAAAACACAAGCTTTAAATGATACATTAAACAAGATGGACTTAATTGATATTTATAGGACATTCCATCCGAAAACAACAGAATACACTTTCTTATCAAGTGCTCATGGAACATTCTCCAGGATAGATCACATCTTGGGTCACAAATCAAGCCTTGGTAAATTTAAGAACATTGAAATCGTGTCAAGTATCTTTTCCAATGACAATACTATGAGACTAGATATCAATTACAGGAAAAAATCTGTAAAAACTACAAACACATGGAGGCTAAACAGTACATTACTAAGTAACAAAGAGATTACTGAAGAAGTCAAAGAGGAAATCACAAAACACCTAGAAACAAATGACAATGAAAACACGACAACCCAAAACCTATGGGATGCAGCAAAAGCAGTTCTAAAAGGGAAGTTTATAGAAATACAATCCTACCTCAAGAAACACAAACATCTCAAATAAACAACCTAACCTTACACCTAAAGGAACTAGAGAAAGAAGAACAAACAAAACCCAAAGTTAGCAGAAGGAAAGTAATCATAAAGATCAGATCAGAAATAAATGAAAAAGAAATGAAGGAGACAATAGCAAAGATCAACAAAACTAAAAGCTGGTTCTTTGAGAAGATAAACAAAATTGATAAATCATTAGCCAGACTCATCAAGAAAAATGGGAGAAAACAAATCAATAGAATTATAAATGAAAAAGGAGAAGTAATAACTGACACTGCAGAAATACAAAGGATCATGAGGGATTACTACAAGCAACTATATGCCAATAAAATGGACAACCTGGAAGAAATGGACAAATTCTTAGAAAAGCACAACCTTTGAAACTGAACCAGAAAGAAACAGAAAATATAAACAAACCAATCACAAGCACTGAAATTGAAACTGGAATTAAAAATCTTCCGCCAAACAGAAGCCCAGGACCAGATGGCTTCACAGGTGAAATCTATCAAACATTTAGAGAAGAGCTAACACCTATCCTTCTCAACATCTTCCAAAATATAGCAGAGGGAGGAACACTCCCAAACTCATTCTACGAGGCAACCATCACCCTGATACCAAAACCAGACAAAGACGTCACAAAGAAAGAAAACTACAGGCCAATATCACTGAGGAACATAGATGCAAAAATCCTTAACAAAATACTAGCAAACAGAATCCAACAGCACATTAAAAGGATCATACACCATGATCAAGTGGGGTTTATTCCAGGAATGCAAGGATTCTTCAATATATGCAAATCAATCAATGTGATACACCATATTAACAAATTGAAGGAGAAAAACCATATGATCATTTCAATAGATGCAGAAAAAGCTTTCAACAAAATTCAACACCCATTGATGATAAAAACCCTCCGGAAAGTAGGCATAGAGGGAACTTATCTCAACATAATAAAGGCCATATATGACAAACCCACAGTCAACATCGTGCTCAATGGTGAAAAGCTGAAACCATTTCCACTAAGATCAGGAACAAGACAAGGTTGCCCACTCTCACCACTATTATTCAACATAGTTTTGGAAGTTTTAGCCACAGCAATCAGAGAAAAAAAAAGAAATAAAAGGAATCCAAATTGGAAAAGAAGAAGTAAAACTGTCACTGTTTGCAGATGACATGATACTATACATAGAGAATCCTAAAGATGCTATCAGAAAACTACTAGAGCTAATCAAAGAATCTGGTAAAGTATAAGTATACAAAATTAATGACAAATCTCTTGCATTCCTATACACGAATGATGAAAAATCTCAAAGAGAAATTAAGGAAACACTCCCATTTACCATTGCAACAAAAAGCATAAAATACCTAGGAATAAACCTACCTAAGGAGGCAAAAGACCTGTATGCAGAAAACTATAAGACACTAATGAAAGGAATTAAAGACGATACAAACAGATGGAGAGATATATCATGTTCTTGGATTGGAAGAATCAACATTGTGAAAATGACTCTACTACCCAAAGCAATCTACAGATTCAATGCAATCCCTATCAAACTGCCAATGACATTTTTCACAGAACTAGAAAAAGATATTTCACAATGTGTATGGAAACACAAAGACCCCAAAAAGCCAAAGCAATCTTGAGAAAGAAACACGGAGCTGGAGGAATCAGGCTCCCTGACTTCAGACTATATTACAAAGCTACAGTAATCAAGACAGTATGGTACTGGCACAAAAATAGAAATATAGATCAATGGAACAGGAAAGCCCAGAGATAAACCCACGTACATATGTTCACCTTATCTTTGATAAAGGAGGCAAGAATATACAATGGAGAAAAGACAGCCTCTTCAATAAGTGGTGCTAGGAAAACTGGACAGCTACATGTAAAAGAATGAAATTAGAACACTCCCTAACACCATACACAAAAATAAACTCAAAAAAGACTAAAGACTTAAATGTAAGGCCAGACACTGTAAAACTCTTAGAAGAAAACATAGGCAGAACACTCTATGACATAAATCACAGCAAGATCCTTTTTGACCCACCACCTAGAGAAATGGAAATAAAAACAAAAATAGACAAATGGGACCTAATGAAACTTAAAAGCTTTTGCACAGCAAAGGAACCCATAAACAAGACCAAAAGACAACCCTCAGAATGGGAGAAAATATTTGCAAACGAAGCAACTGACAAAGGATTAATCTCCAAAATATATAAGCAGCTCATGCAGCTCAATATCAAAAAAACAACTGAATCTATAAATGGGCAGAAGACCTAAATAGACATTTCTCCAAAGAAGATATACAGATTGCCAACAAACACATGATAGCATGTGCAACATCACTAATCATTAGAGAAATGCAAATCAAAACTATGATGAGGCATCACCTCACACCAGTCAGAATGGCCATCAACAAAAAATCTACAAACAATAAATGCTGGAGAGGGTGTGGAGAAAAGGGAACCTTCTTGCACTGTTGTTAGGAATGAAAACTGATACAGCCACTATGGAGAACAGTATGGAGGTTCCTTAAAAAACTAAAAATAGAACTACCATATAACCCAGCAATCCCACTACTGGGCATATACCCTGAGAAAACCATAATTCAAAAAGAGTCATGTACCACAATGTTCATTGCAGCACTATTTACAATAGCCAGGACGTGGAAGCAACCTAAGTGTCTACTGACAGATGAATGGATAAAGAAGATGTGGCACATATATACAATGGAATATTACTCAGCCATAATAAGAAACCAAATTGAGGTATTTGTAGTGAGGTGGATGGACCTAGAGACTGTCATACAGAGTAAAGTAAGTCAGAAAGAGAAAAACAAATACCATATGCTAACACATATATATGGAATCTAAAAAAAAAAAAAAAAAAAATATGGCTCTGAAGAACTAGGGGCAGGACCAGAATAAAGACGCAGACGTTGAGAATGGACTTGAGGACACGGGGAGAGGGAAAGTTAAGCTGGGACAAAGTGAGAGAGTGGCATAGACATATATATACTACCAAATGTAAAATAGATAGCTAGTGGGAAGCAGCCGCATAGCACAGGGAGATCAGCTCAGTGCTTTGTGACCCCCTAGAGGGGTGGGATAGGGAGGGTGGGAGGGAGACGCAAGAGGGAGGAGATATGGGGATATATGTATATGTATAGCTGATTCACTTTGTTATACAGCAGAAACTAACACACCACTGTAAAGCAATTATACTCCAATAAAGATGTTAAATAAATAAGTAAATAAATAAATAAAATACACTATTATGTTACTATTGTTAAGGGAGATGCAAACACTATAAATGTAGCATGCTCAACAGTCTGACTGAACTGTTGACTAGTCACACAGATACAAGTGGTTTTTAAACTTTTTCCTGAACTAATCCTTCCATATGATAGATATTCTATAAACATTTGTTGGAAACAGAAACAGATTCAAAGATACAGTGAACAAACAGGTGGTTCCTAGAGGGCAGAAGGGTGGGGGGAGGAGTGAAATGGGTGAGAAAGATTAAGAGGTACACACTTCCAGTTATAAACTAAGTGAGTCACAGGGATGAAATGCATAGCATGGGGAATATAGTCAATAATATTGTAATAACTTTGTATGGTAACAGATGGTAACTAGAGTTACCTTTGTGATCATTTTGTAAATAGAGAAATATTGAATTACTATGTTGTGCACTGGAACAGTGTTATAGGACAATTATACTTCAATGATAAATAAATAACTAAATATCTTAAAATGAGTGAATCCTCAAAAATGACAAAAAAGCCAAATTAATGTTATGGTTATTAGAATTACTTCTAAAATTATATATAATTTTAAGTTTTTTGAAAAGACATTAGTTTTCACATTAAATACATCATCAAATATATTAATTGTCCTTAAATACAATTTAAATTCAAACTACATATGGTAGAGAATAGTAGGTTTCTGTCTACAAGCACACAATGATAGTTTTGCCTGGTAGTAAGGAGTCATGGTGCTACTTCTCCATGTTTCTACTTTAAATGTGTGATTACTCCTCCGTTTTATACATCTAAGGAAAAAAAGATGATTCAAATTGCTGGTTCCCTCTTTCACCATAAATTTCATCCTCCCTGAAAGAAATAGGCCTGTTTGGCACATCAGTGATCAAAATATTCCACCTGGAAACTTTTTCAATGTGTCCTCAAAAGGAACATTTATAAGATTGAAAAGAATATGTTCATCATAAAGACAGGACTTGAAAACAACAGCATATGAAGACAGTGAAAGGAATTGGGGGTAGGGAATGTTTCTGGAAAAAACAGGTCATATTAGGGAAATAATTACCTTCAGATATTTGAGAAACGTCATTTGTAAAAAAAAAAAAAAACAAAAAACAGATTTGATGTGACTCCAGAGGTCAGAATTAGAGAAGTTATAAGATAGAAAAATTTAGCTCACTATTAGGAAGATCTACAAAATAATTAATATAGGCCAAATATAAAATTGGGTGGCTTAGAGAAGTCAAAAGTTTTCTGTCACTGGAGAAGTTTAAACAAAGGCCAGAGTTTTAGTTTCCATTAGTTTACTAGGGCTACCATAATAAAATACCACAGACTGAGTGGCTTAAGCAACAGAAATTTATTTTCTCACAGTTCCGGAAGCTGGAGGTCCAAAATCAAGGTGTCAACAGGATTGGTTTCTTCTGAGGCCTCTTTCCTTGGTTTGCAGATGGCCCTCTTCCTGCTGTGTCCTCACACGGTCATTCCTCTATGCACGTGCAACCCTAGCGTGCCTCTGTATGTCTCAGTCTCCTCTTCTTATGAGGATACCAGTCAGATTGGATAAGGACCCACTCTAATGGCCTCATTTTAACTTAATAACTTCTTTAATGGCCCTATCTCCAAATACAATCACATTCTGAGATGCTGGCAGTTAGGACTTCAACACACAAATTTGGAGTGGGGGGCACTACTGAGTCTATACCACCGCCCTTTCCAAGATGTAAGAGACACTGTAGCAGGTGGTGGGGAAGGAGTCGTGCTAGATATTGCCAAGGATCTACCTTCTAATTCTTAGTTCAAAAACTTGGGGTACATAAACATAAAGTAAAATCTCATTTATCCAAGGTCTGATTCTCTAGAGCACTCTTTTCAGCAAATGATTTGCTCTTAACAATAGGATTGCTCCATTTTTTGTCCCAGGTAAATAGCATCAGCTAAGTGTAAGGCAGTCCGATTTAAACTGTTTTATACAAATAATATTAACATATAATTTCAGTGATATTATTTTAAAATTAGTATGTACTACATAAAATTTTCATAATATCAAGATTTTTTTTTAAAAAGGAAAACAGTTCTCCACCATTCTGTCATCTATATTAATGAAAGTATTCATTTTGTATTTTCTCCTCATTACTTATAAGCATGCATAACACACTGAAAACAAACTTAGTGATAGAATTGGGTATTAAGGAACTCAAGACCTTTTACAAAGGAAGTAGCTATAGGAATTGGGAGGGATTTGAATGAGATGGGAAGGGAGGAGAAAGTCTAGGAATGAGTCAAAAGTCTCAAATCTGGATTAACTGGAAGGATAGCAAGTGTTTCAACATTTGATAAATATTTATCAAAAGCTATAAGAAATGAAAGGAAAATCAACTTAGCAAAAGCAAAGTTTATGAACTGAGCATTGTCATGTTCCGATATAAGCAAATCTGCCCCCTAAGTTCTCCCCTTAGGCAGGTGGCTCTGCATACTTGGAGTTAGGATTAAATAACCATAGACTGTTCTGAGAGAGCATCTAAAGGTGCAAGCCTTCAAGGTGTCAACTTACTGCTGGTCTCCTAACGCTCCAGATGTATTTAGCAGCAACTAAACTCTCACAACTAAACATTTAAATTGATATACACCCTAAATATTACCAGCAAGTATCATCTATTTTGTCCTTGCAGAAGTAAAATCCTTAAAACAATATCCCTCAGTCAACAAACCATGAAGGTCTTCATCTCTATAATGAAAACAAAATCTCTGCCTGCTAGATAGACCTCCTACAGGGATCAGGTGGGATATTATAAGCTAAAGTTCTTTGTAGCCTCAAAGTCAGACTTCTGGGTTCAAGTCCTGGCTTTGCAGCTTATTACCTCTATAATCTTGGGCAAGTTACCTAACCTCTCAGTGCTCACTTTTTTGTATGCAAATGGGGATCATAAGTGTTCCAACACTCATAGAGATTGCTATGAGGAATAAATAACATGATTATATGTAAAGCACTTAGCACACCACCAAACATCTAGTAAATTACCAATAAAATATTAGTTATTATTTGGCTTAAAATTTAGTTGGGGACAAGATAGATTAGATAGAGATGGATAGATGATAGCAATATGCACACTGTGGGGCTTCCCTGGTGGCGCAGTGGTTGAGAATCTGCCTGCCAATGCAGGGAACATGGGTTCGAGCCCTGGTCTGGGAAGATCCCACATGCCGCAGAGCAACTAAGCCCGTGAGCCACAACTACTGAGCCTGTGCGTCTGGAGCCTGTGCTCCGCAACGGGAGAGGCCACTACAGTGAGAGGCCCGCGCACCGCGATGAAGAGTGGCCCCCGCTCGCCACAGCTGGAGAAAGCCCTCGCACAGAAACGAAGACCCAACACAGCCAAAAATAAATAAATAAATAAATAAATAAATAAATACAAATATGCACACTGTGTATATATGTATATATATACACACTCAAGATGTATATATACATGTGCATACCTATACATACACTGTGTACCTAAAGTAATAAATGAAAATGTCATATGTGTAAAACAAAATCAGTGTCTGGGGGTGGTGCACTAGATAGAATCTCACTATTTGACAGATGCAGGAAACCATTTTAAGATATGAGCATCTGATCTAGAAAACAGTTTTTGTTTTTGTTTTTTTTACTTGCCTGTCTTTCCTCTAAAATGTGAAATTCTTGAGTGTAGGGGTCATATCTAATTCACCATTTAATCCTCAATGACCAGCACATTACTGATACATACACAGCTCTAGTAAATATTTGTTGAATGAATGCAAGAATAAATGAATGTAAGAAAAGGTAAAAAGCATATTCTGGAAACAGAGAAGAACATTGTATGCCCAGAGCAGGAAATTCACATGATAATAACAGTAGTCACTACTTATGAAACTTTCAAGCAAATGAGAATTTATGAGAAAAAACTAGATTTTGACTACAGGAAAAGAAAGGTAAGGGAACAGAAGGGAAAAAGCCTAAAACATTTTTGCAAAGAGAGATATTTGTACTAGCACAAATGATCTCCTAATTCCTGGACCCATGGCTCTCGGCATCTCTGCACGGCAATTCTGGGCACTTAGGAATCTTCCCACTGGAGAAGAAGTCTAGAACTCAGCCTCTATGAAAGTCAAGGGCTTCCCATACTTCCTTTTCACCCTATAATACCTAAAGGGAGAATCAACTAACACTCTTTCCAGATGGGCATACATCCAATTTTATAAAGTCTCTTGTAAAGGATATGCCACAACCTCTAATGTTGATAGTCTTCATTGCCAGGAAGTGATTCTGTTTCTCCAATAAAGCACTATTGATCTCCTTGAGGTGAAATTAGAGAGCAACAAGTCATTCTATTCTTTGAAAGGGTTCATATTTTTCTTTTTTTTAAACATCTTTTAATATGTGTTCTCTTCTCCTCTCCAAGTTAAATAATATCAGTTCCTGCTACAATTCCTCTGAGGTATTTCTTTTTTAACATTGCTTTATCCCACCTATGCCTTTCCAATAACTTCTCCAAATCTTTATGTGCCAGGGGACGAGCCATTGTTTACGTCTTGTTGTTTCTTCTAACCTTTAGTTCAGGGCTGATCTTTCAGTGGGACTGCATCTAAGGTACTTTGTGAGAATTAGGAAGAGATGCCGCCCTCTGGGCAGACCGTTTAAAAAAATGTTCCCCTCTGTTCCTCAAAAAACTAAAAATAGAGTTGCCATATGGTCCGGTAATCCCACTCCTGGGCATATATCCAGATAAAACTATAACTTGAAAAGATACATGCACCCTTATGTTCATAGCAGCACTATCTCCAGTAGCCAAGACATGGAAAAAACCTAAATGTCCATCAACAGATGAATGGATAAAGAAGATGTGATATATATATACACATACATACACACACATACGCACTCACCGACACACAGTGGAATATTACTCAGCCATAAAAAATAATGAAATAATGCTATTTGCAGCAACGTGGATGGACCTAGAGGTTATCATACTAAGCGAAGTAAATCAAAAAGAGAAAGACAAATACCATACAATATCACTTACATGTGAAATCTAAAATTTGACACAAATGAACATATCTACGAAACAGAAACAGACTCACAGATATAGAGAACAGACTCGTGGTTGCCAAGAGGGAAGGGGGGTAGGGGATTTGGGATTAGCAGCTGCAAATTAGTATATATAAGATGGATAAACAACAAGGTCCTACTGTATAGCACAGGGAACTACATTCAATATCCTGTGATAAACCATAATGGAAAAGAATATGAAAAAGAATATATATATATGTATAACTGAATCAATTTGCTGTATAGCAGAAATCAACACAACATTGTAAATAAATTATACTTCAATAAAAATTTTTTTTAAATGTCCACCTCTGGAAAGACCAACTAGAAGAGGGCCCTATAAAGTGAATAAAAAGGTGCCCCTTCCTTGTCCCTTGGTCAAGAACCTTTATATACTAAACAAACTGAGCAACTACACTGGCAGCCTTGCCTTTGAGGCACCTGTGTTTAGAGAATAGGAATTTTTATATAATATCTGAGTGTAATAGAAAACTGCTCTCTTAGAAACCACACTCTTTCTTATCTCTATTTAAAAAGTGTAACCCAGTGTCCAAGATGGTGGAATAGGAAGATCCTAAGCTCACCTCCTCCACAGGCACAGTCAAATTACAACTATTTATAGAGCAACTCTTTCCTTTTTTTCTTTTTAGACTTTAATTTTTTTAATTTTTATTTTTTACATACATACAAACACAAATTTTATTGGACAGACTATTAGGTGGCCATAGCCTACATGTTCATATACAATATGATATGTACACACATCCCCTTTACACTGTGCAACTATAACAACTCAATGATATATTTTAAAGAATGCTTTCACTGCTATTTAAATATATATGTCCTTTTTTTAAAACATCTTTATTGGAGTATAATTGCTTTACAATGGTGTGTTAGTTTCTGCTTTATAACAAAGTGAATCAGCTATACGTATACATATACCCCCATATCTCCTCCCCCTGCGTCTCCCTCCCACCCTCCCTATCCCACCCCTTTAGGTGGTCACAAAGCACAGAGCTGATCTCCCTGTGCTATGCGGCTGCTTCCCACTAGCTATCTATTTTACATTTGGTAGTGTATATATGTCCATGCCACTCTCTCACTTCGTCCCAGCTTATCCTTCCCCGTCCCCATGTCCTCAAGCCCATTCTCTACGTCTGTATCTTTATTCCTGTCCTGCCCCTAGGTTCTTCAGAACCATTTTTTTTTTCTTTTAGATTCCATATATATGTGTTAGCATACGGTATTTGTTTTTCTCTTTCTGACATACTTCACTCTGTACGACAGTCTCTGGGTCCATCCACCTCACTACAAATAACTCAATTTCGTTTCTTTTTATGGCTGAGTAATGTTCCATTGTATATATGTGCCACATCTTCTTTATCCATTCATCTGTTGATGGACACGTAGGTTGCTTCCATGTCCCGGCTATTGTAAATAGAGCTGCAATGAACACTGTGGTACATAACTCTTGTTTTGTGTTTTTTTAAATTTTTTTTTATTTTTAATGTTTTATTACTAAAAAATTCTTTTTTTTTTACTCAAACAGAAAGTCACAAAAATTATAATCATCCTCAACAGTTCACTCAGTCGCATGTAATTTTTTTTCATCTTGATCTTTTGTTAGCACTTTTATGAATTCATCAGTTTTCCATTAGAGTTCTGAAAATGCTTATTCATTCAGTTCAGCAGTATAGTCAGTAACCAGAAACCTGTGCTTGTCAGAGTCTTTTCCATGAATTCCTTGAAGATGAAACCCTTTTATAGGAACATTTTTGCAAAAGCATCAGAGTACACCCAGAACTGTCTGTAAATGACAAAAGACTTAAAAATGACCATGGTTAAAGATTTGATGAAAGTTCATAATAATGCAACTGACAAGGAAATTTAGTTATTTCTGAGATATACATTTTAAAATAATAACTAGAATTATGGCTTATAACAGTATACCAGAACATATAAGATTTTTAGGAATTTCATGTAATGTCTAAAACATATATAAACATATTTCCATACAAATACCCCAAAGAAAGCTTAGTATTAGTTGTTTTTTAAAATTTTTTGAATTTTATTTTATTTATTTTTTTATACAGCAGGTTCTTATTAGTCATCAATCTTATACACATCAGTGTATACATGTCAATCCCAATCGCCCAATTCATCACACCACCAAATCCACCCCCCCGCGGCTTTCCCCCCCTCGGTGTCCATACGTTTGTTCTCTACATCTGTGTCTCAACTTATGCCCTGCAAACCAGTTCATCTGTACCATTTTTCTAGGTTCCGCATACATGCGTTAATATACAATATGTTTTTCTCTTTCTGACTTACTTCACTCTGTATGACAGTCTCTAGATCCATCCACGCATCAACAAATGACCCAATTTCGTTCCTTTTTATGGTTGAGTAATATTCCATTGTATATATGTACCACTTCTTCTTTATCCATTCATCTATCGATGGGCATTTAGGTTGCTTCCATGACCTGGCTATTATAAATAGTGCTGCAATGAACATTGGGGTGCATGCGTCTTTTTGAATTATGGTTTTCTCTGGATATATGCCCAGTAGTGGGATTGCTGGATCATATGGTAATTCTATTTTTAGTTTTTAAAGGAACCTCCATATTGTTCTCCATAGTGGCTGTATCAATTTACATTCCCACCAACACTGCAAGAGGGTTCCCTTTTCTCCACACCCTCTCCAGCATTTGTTGTTTGTAGATTTTCTGATGACGCCCATTCTAACTGGTGTGAGGTGATACCTCATTGTAGTTTTGATTTGCATTTCTCTAAGAATTAGTGATGGTGAGCAGCTTTTCATGTGCTTCTTGGCCATCTGTATGTCTTGTTTGGAGAAATGTCTATTTAGGTCTTCTGCCCATTTTTGGATTGGGCTACTTGTTTCTTTAATATTGGGCTGCATGAGCTGTTTATATATTTTGGAGATTAATCCTTTGTCCATTGCTTCGTTTGCAAATATTTTCTCCTATTCTGAAGGTTGTCTTTTCGTCTTGTTTGTAGTTTCCTTTGCTGTGCAAAAGCTTTTAATTTTCATTAAGTCTGATTAGTTTATTTTTGTTTTTATTTCCATTACTCTAGGAAGTGGATCAAAAAAGATCTTGCTGTGATTTATGTCAAAGAGTGTTCTTCCTACGTTTTCCTCTAAGAGTTTTATAGTGTCTGGTCTTACATTTAGTTCTTGAATCCATTTTTTTTAAAAATAATTTTGTAGTATATTTTGCAGTAGAATTTTTTTAATATAAATTTATGTATTTATTTATTTATTTATTTATTTATTTATTTATTTATTTTTGCCTGTGTTGGGTCTTCGTTTCTGTGCGAGGGCTTTCTCCAGCTGCGGCGAGCGGGGGCCACTCTTCATGGCGGTGCACGGGCCTCTCACTGTCGCGGCCTCTCTTGTTGTGGAGCACAGGCTCCAGACGCGCAGGCTCAGTAGTTGTGGCTCACGGGCCTAGCCACTCCGTGGCACTTGGGATCCTCCCAGACCAGGGCTCGAACCCATGTCCCCTGCATTGGCAGGCAGATTCTTAACCACTGCACCACCAGGGAAGCCCTCGAATCCATTTTGAGTTTATTTTTGTGTATGGTGTTAGGGAGTGTTTTAATTTCATTCTTTTACATGTAGCTGTCCGGTTTTCCCAGCACCACTTATTGAAGAGACTGTCTCTTCTCCATTGTATATCCTTGCCTCCTTTGTCATAGATTAGTTGACCATAGGTGTGTGGGTTTATCTCTGGGCTTTCTATCTTGTTCCATTGATCTATGTTTCTGTTTTTGTGCCAGTACAATATTGTCTTGATTACTGTAGCTTTATAGTATAGTCTGAAGTCAGGGAGTCTGATTCCTCCAGCTCTGTTTTTTTCCCTCAAGACTGCTTTGGTTATTCGGGGTCTTTTGCGTATCCACACAAATTTTAAGATTTTTTGTTCTAGTTCAGCAAAAAATGCCATTGGTAATTTGATAGGGATTGCATTGAATCCGTAGATTGCTTTGGGTAGTATAGTCATTTTCACAATATTTATTCTCCCAATCCAAGAGCATGGTATATCTCTCCATCTGTTTGTGTCAACATTGATTTCTTTCATCAGTGTCTTATAGTTTTCTTAGTAAAGGTCTTTTACCTCCTTAGGTAGGTTTATTCCTAGGTATTTTATTCTTTTTGTTGCAGTGGCGAATGGGATTGTTTCCTTAATTTCTCTTTCTGATCTTTCGTTGTTAGTGTATAGGAATACAGGAGATTTCTGTGCATTAATTTTGGATCCTGCAACTTTACCAAGTTTATTGATTAGCTCTAGTAGTTTTCTGGTGGCATCTTTATGGTTCTCTATGTAGAGTATCATGTCCTATGCAAACAGTGACAGTTTTACTTCTTTTCCAATTTGTATTCCTTTTATTTCTTTTTCTTCTCTGATGGCTGTGGCTAAAACTTCCAAAACTATGTTGAATAATAGTGGTAAGAGTGGAAACCCTTCTCTTGTTCCTGAATTAGAGGAACTGCTTTCAGTTTTTCACCATTGAGTATGATGTGTCCTGTGGGTGTGTCATATATGGCCTTTATTATGTTGAGGTAGGTTCCCTCTATGCCTACTTTCTGAGAGTTTTTTTATCATAAATGGGTGTTGAATATTGTCAAAAGCTTTTTCTGCGTCTCTTGAGATGATCATATGGTTTCTATTCTTCAGTTTGTTAATGTGGTGTATCACATTGATTTTGTGTGTATTGAAGAATGCTGGCATCCTTGGGATAAATCCCACTTGATCATGGTGTATGATCCTTTTAATGTGTTGTTGGATTCTGTTTGCTAGTATTTTGTTGAGGATTTTTGCATCTATATTCATGAGTGATATTGCTGTGTAATTTACATTTTTAGTAGTATCTTTGACTGGTTTTGGTATCAGGGTGATGGTGGCCTCACAGAATGAGTTTGGGAGTGTTCCTTCCTCTGCAATTTTTTGGAAGAGTTTGAGAAGGATGGGTGTTACCTCTTCTCTAAATGTTTGATAGAATTCACCTGTGAAGCCATCTGGTCCTAGACTTTTGTTTGTTGGAAGACTTTTAATCACAGTTTCAATTTCATTACTTGTGATTGGTCTGTTCATATTTTGTTTCTTCCTGGTTCAGTCTTGGAAGGTTATACCTTTCTAAGAATTTGTCCATTTCTTCCAGGTTGCCCACTTTATTAGCATAGAGTTGCTTGTAGTAGTCTCTTAGGATGCTTTGTATTTCTGCAGTGTCTGTTGTAACTTCTCCTTTTCGTTTCTCATTTTATTGAGTCCTCTCCCTCTTTTTCTTGATGAGTCTGGCTAATGGTTTATCAATTGTTTTTATCATCTCAAAGAACCAGCTTTTAGTTTTATTGATCTTTGCTATTGTTTTCTTTGTTTCTATTTCATTCATTTCTGCTCTGATCTTTATGATTTCTTTCCTTCTGCTAACTTTGGGTTTTGTTTGTTCTTCTTTCTCTAGTTCCTTTAGGTGTAAGGTTAGATTGTTTATTTGACATTTTTCTTGTTTCTTGAGGTAGGATTGTAGAGCTATAAACTTCCCTTATAGAGCAACTCTTGAGGAGAAATATCAGAAGACTAGAAGAAAAGATCTACAACTAAAGATAAAGATGGAACTACAACAAGACAGGTAGGAGGGGCAGAGACATGGTATGGTCCAGACCCATACCCTGGGGTGGGCAACCCACAAATGGGAGAGTAATTACAACTGCAGAGGTTCTCCCTAAGAAGCAAGGAATTCAAGCCCCACATTGATCTCCCCAGCCCAGGCATCCTGCACCAGGAAGAGGAGTCCCCAGAACATTTGGTTTTGAAGGCCAATGGCGCTTACTTTTGGAAGACCCAGAGGGCTGTGGGAAATAGAGACCACACTCTTAAATGGCACACATAAAATCTCACACCCTCCAGGACCCAGGGCAGAAGCAGTAATTTGAAAGGAGCTTGAGTAAGACCCATGTGCTGAACTTGGAAATCTTCCAGAGAGGCAGCAGGCAATTGGAGCTCACCTTGGGGACATAGACACTATTCAAAGCTCATTTTACCACGAAGACACTGGTGCTAACAAGCGCAATTTTGGTATCCTCCCTATAATGTATTACCACCAGGACCTGGCCCTGCCCACCAGCCTGTTAGCACCAGTACTGGGACACCTCAGTCCAAGCAACTAGGCAGACAGATACTTAGCCCTTCCCATCAGCAGGCTGATACCAGCTATGGGACTCCTGGGTCCTGCAGCCAGAGACCCTGGAACCTGGCTCTGCCCAACAGTAGGCCAGCACTAACCCTGAGACCAGCCTCATCCACCAGGGGGTAAGCAGCAGCCCAGGGATCCCTTGGGCCCTGACCTGCCCTCCAGCAGGTGGACACCAGCCCCAGAACCACCGCAGTCCAACAGTCTGCAACGTCAGGACACAGCTCAGCCACCAACAGGCTGGCACCAGCTCCTAGATATCTTGGACCACTCAGCCAGTCACCCAGGGATCCAGCCCCACATACCAGTAGGGTGACACCAGCTTTAGGACACCAAAGACCCTGCAGCCAGCCATGCTAGGAACCAGATTCACCCACCAGTGGCTGACACTAGATCTGGGACCCCTGGCCCCTAAACCATCCACCCTTGAACCTGGCTCTGCCCACCAGCACTAGCCCCAGGACCCCCAAGGTCTCTGTAGCCAGCTGCCTCATGCCTTAGACCAAAACACAAGAGGCTGGCCTCCTCCACATCAGGCAGGGTCTGGCAACCAACTGGACCAGAGGCCAGCCACAGTAGTCAGCCCTCCATAACAAAAGGACCCACACAGCCCACATAAGGGACACCGTGAGAGCATACAGATCTGGTGACCAGAGAAAAGTGTGCTGCTGGAACATATAGGATGTTTCGTACAAAAGGCCACTTCTCCAAGGTCAGGAAATATAACCAACCAACCAAATACATCAAAATAAAAATAGTGGACTTCCCTGGTGGTGCAGTGGTTAAGAATCCACCTGCCAAAGCAGGGTACACGGGTTCGAGCCCTGGTCCAGGAAGATCCCACATGCTGCAAAGCAACTAAGCCCATGCACCACAACTACTAAGCCTGCACCCTAGAGCCCCCCAGCCACAACTACTGAGCCCCTGAAGCCACCACAACAAGAAGCCCACGCACTGCAACAAAGAGTAGCCCCCACTCGCTGCAACTAGAGAAAGCCCACAGGCAACAACAAAGACCCAACATAGCCTAAATAAATAAATAAATAAAATTTAAAAAATAGCAAATTAGGCAAAATAAGGTGACAGAGGATTATGTTCCAAATGAAGGAACAAGATAAAACACCAGAAGACCTAAGTGAAGTGGAGATAAGCAATCTACCCAATAAAGAGTTCAAGGTAATTATCATAATGATGTTCAAAGAACTCAGGAGAAAAATGGATGAAGAGAGTGAGAAGGTAGAAGTTTTAACAAAGAGTTTGAAAATATAAAGAACCAAACTGATAAAGGATATAATAAGTGAGTGAAAAATACACTAGAAGGAATCAACAGTAGATTAGATGATATAGAGGAAGGGATGCGTGAGCTGGAAGACAGAGTAGTGGAAATCACTGAAGCTGAACAGAAAAAAGAATTAAAAAAAATGAGGACAAATAAGAGGCTTCTGGGACAACATCAAGTGCACTAATATTTGCATTATAGTGGTCTCAGAAGGAGAAGAGAGAGAAAGGGGCAGAGAACATAATTAAAGACATAATAGCTGAAAACTTCCCTAATCTGAGAAAGGAAACAGACATCCAGGTCCATGAATCACAGAGAGTCCCAAATAGGATAACCCAAAGGAGAACACACCAAGACACATTGTACAGTAAGTCCCTTACATATGAACCTTCAAGATGCAAACGTGCGTTTGCATGTCCAATCATGTAAGTTAGTTCACATGTCTGGCATACATTGTCACATGCATGCATCCTCTACAAGTGGTTGTGCTTTTGTGTACTTTACTGTACAGTACTGTAGAGAGTACAGTAGTACAGTATCTTTATTTCAAGCCCAGGATGTCCGGAAGCAAGCGTAAAAGCAGCAGTATATAGCTGATTGTGTTAGTTGGTACCTAAGCTAACTTTGTTGGACTTACAAACAAACTGGACTTATGAATGAACTCTTGGAACATAACTCATTCATATGTAGGGGACTTATTGTAATTAAAATGGGAAAAATTGAAGATAAAGAGAGAATATTAAAATCAGTAAGGGAAAAGCAACAAGTTACTTACTAGGGAAGTCTCATAAGGTTATCAGCTGACTTTTCAGCAGAAACTCTGCAGGCCAGAAGGGAGTAGCACAATATATTAAAAGTAGTGAAAGGGAAAAAACCTACAACCAAGAATACTCTACCCAGCAAGATTTTCATTCAGATTTGATGGAGAGGTAAAAAATTTTACAGATAAGTAAAAGCTAAGAGAGTTCAGCACCACCAATTGAGCTTTACAAGAAATGTTAAAGGGAATTCTCTAAGCAAAGAAGAAAAGCCCACAGCTGTAAATGTGAAAACTACAAAAGAAAAAATTTCATTGGTAAAGGCAGTAATACTGTAAAGGTAGTAGATCAACCAATTATAAAGCTAGTAGGAAGATTAAAATATCCCCAGTAAGTATTTAAGGGATACACAAAATAAAAATACGTAAAATATGATGTCAAAACAGTAAATGTGGCGGGTGTAAAACTGCAGGGTTGTTAAAATGTGTTTGAACTTAAGAAATCAACAACATAAAATAATCACATAAAAAAAAATATATGTATCATGGTAACCACAAACCAAAATCTAGGATAGATACACACACAAAAAAGAGAAAGGAATCCAAACATAACACCAAAGATAGTCATCAAATCATAAGGAAAGGGAGCAAAAGAAGAAGAAAGGAACAAAAGAGAACTAGAAAAACAACTCAAAAACAATTTTTAAAAATGACAATAAGTCCATACCTATCAATAATTGCTTTAAGTGTAAATGGACGAAATGGTCCAATCAAAAGACACAGAATGGTTGAATGGATACAAAAACAAGACCCATATATATGCTGCCTAAAAGACACTCACTTTGGATCTAGAGACACACACAGACTGAAAATGAGGGGATCGAAAAAGGTTTTCCATGCAAATGGAAATAAAAAGAAAGCTGGATAGCACTTACCTTATACAAAGTAGACTTTAAAACAAAGATTGTAACAAGGGACAAAGAAGGACATTACATAATGATCAAGGGATCAATCTAAGAAGAAGATATAACAATTGTAAATGTATATGCACCCAACATAGGAGCACCTAAGTACATAAAGCAATTATTAACAGACATAAAGGGAGAAATTGACAGTAATACAGTAATAGTAGGGGACTTTAATGCCCCACTTACATCAATGGACAGATCATCCAGACAGAAAATCCATAAGGAAACACTGGCCTTAAATAACACAGTAGATCAAATAGACTTAATAGATATATATAGAACATTCACTCGAAAATCAGCAAGAATACACATTCTTTTCGAGTGCACATGGATCACTGTCCAGGATAGATCACGTGCTAGGCCACAAAACAAGTCTCAGTAAATTTAAGAAAACTGAAATCATACTAAGCATCTTTTCTGACCATAATGCTATGAGACTAGAAATCAACTACAAGAAAAAAAGCTGTAAAAAATACTACATGTGAAGGCTAAACAATATGCCGCTAAACAACCAATGGAACATTGAAGAAATAAAAAAATACCTGGAGACAAATAAAAATAAAAATACAATGATCCAAAATCTATGGAATGCAACAAAGCGGTTCTAAGAGGGAAGTTTATAGCCATAAAAGCCTACCTCAGGAAACAAGAAAAAAATCTCAAAGAAAAAAACCTAACATTTTTTAAAGGAACTAGAAAAAGAACAAACAAAACCCCAAGTTAGTAGAAGGAAAGAAATCCTAAAGATCAGAGCAGAAATAAATAGAGATTAAAAAAACAAGAGAAAAAAAATGAATGAAATTAAGAGATGTTTCATTGAAAAGATAAACAAAATTGATAAACTTCTATCTAAACTCATCTAGAAAAAAGAAAGAGGGCCCAAATCAATAAAATGAGAAACGAAAAAGGAGAAGTTACAGCCAAAACCACAGAAATACAAAGGCTCATGAGATTACTATGAACAGTTATATACCAATAAAATGGACAGCTTAGAAGAAATGGGCAAATTCCTAGAAATGTACAATCTCCGAAGACTGAACCAGGAAGAAATAGAAAATATGAACGGACCAATTACCAGTAATGAAGTTGAATTAGTAATTTAAAAAACTCCCAACAAAGTCCAGGACCAGATAACTTCACAGATGAATTCTATCAAACGTTTGGAGAACAGTTAACACCTATCCTCAAACTACTCCAAAAAATTGCAGAGGAAGAAATGCATCCAAACTCATTGTACATGGCCAGCATTACCCTGCCACCAAAACCAAACAAAGATATCACAAAAAAAGAAAATTACGGGCCAATATCACCAATAAATATAGATGCAAAAATCCTCAACAAAATATTGGCAAACTGAATTCAACAATACATGGAAAAAGGATCATACACCATGATTAATGGGACTTATCCCAGGGTTGCAAGGATGTTTTAATACCCACAAATCAATGTGCTACATCACAGTAACAAATTGAAGAATAATAATCATATGATAATCTCAATGGATGCAGAAAAAACTTTTGACAAAATTCAACATCCATTTGTGGTAAAACTCTTATCAAAGTGAGTATAGAGGGAACATACTCCAACATAACAATGGTCATATGTGACAAGCTTGCAGCTAACATCATTCTCAACGGTGAAAAGCTGAAAGCATTTCCTCTAAGATCAGGAACAAGAAAAGTATCCACTCTTGACACTTTTTACCCATAGTACCGGAAGTGCTAGCTACAGCCATCAGACAAGAAATAAAAGGAATTCAAATTGGAAAGCAAGAAGTAAAACTGTCACTATTTGCAGAAGACATGGGACCATACATAGAAAATCCTAAAGACACCACCAAAAAACTACTACAACCTATCAGTGAATTCTGTAAAATTACAAGATATGAGATTGATATACAGAAATCTGTTGCATTTCTATACACTAACGACAAAGTATCAGAAAGAGAAATTAAGAAAACAATCCCATTTACAATTGCATCAAAAAGAATAAAACACTTAGGAATAAATCTAACTAAAGAGGTAAAAGACCTGTACTTGGAAAACTATAAGACACTGATAAAAGAAACTGAAGATGACACAAAGAGATAGAAAGATATACTGTGTTCATGGATTGAAAACTTAATATTGTTAAAATGACCACACTACCCAAGGCAATCTTCAGATTCAATGCAATCACTATAAAAATATCCATAACATTTTCACAGAACTAGAACAAACAGTTCCAAAATTTGTAAGGAAATACAAAAGACCCTGAATAGCTAAAGCAATCTTGAGAAAGAAGAACAAAGCTAAAGGTATCATGTTTCCTGATTTCAAACTACACTACAAAGCTAGTCATCAAAACAGCATGGTAGTGGCACAAAACCAGACAATACAGATCAATATAGATAAATGGAACAGAATAGAGAGCCCAGAAATGAGCCCACACTTATGTGGACAATTAATCTCTGACAAAGGAGACAAGAATATACAATGGGGAAAAGACAGTCTCCTCAATAAATAGTGTTAGGAAATCTGGACGGCCACGTGCAAAAGAATCAAACTGAATTATTCTCTCACACCATACACAAAAATAAATTCAAAATGGATCAAAGACTTAAATGTAAATGAAACCATAAAACTTCTAGAAGAAAACATAGGCAGTAAGCTCTTTGACATTGGTCTTAGTAATAGTCTTCTCAGGTAAGGGAAACAAAAGCAAAAAAAACCCAAATGGGACTACATCAAGCTAATAAACTTTTGCACAGTGAAGGAAATTATCAAAAAAAATGAAAAGGCCACCTACTGGATGGGAGAAGATATTTTCAAACAATATATCTGGTAAGGAGTTACTAGTCAAAATATACCAAGAACTCACACAACTCAACATCAAAAAATAAAAAACCTAATCAAAAAATGGGCAGAGGATCTGAATCAACATTTTTCCAAAGAAGAAATACAGATGGCCAATAGGCACATGAAAAGATGCTCAACATCACTAATCATGAGGGAAATGCAAATCAAAACTGCAATGAGATATCATCTCACACCTGTCAGAAGGGCTATTATCAATAAAACAAATAACAAGTGTTAGCAAGGATGTGGAGAAAAGGGATCCCTCATGTATGATGGGAATGTAAATTGGTACAACCACTATAGAAAACAGTATGGAGATTCCTCAAAAATTAAAAATACAACTACCATACAATCCAGAAATTTCAATACTGGGTATTTATCCAAAAAAAAAAAAAAAAGAAAACACTAATTAGAATAGATATATGTACCCCTATGTTCACTGCAGCACTATTTACTATAGCCAAGATATGGAAACAACTGAAGTGCCCATCAATACATAAATGGATAAAGAAGATGTGGTATATATATACAATGAAATATTACTCAGCCATTAAAAAAATGAAATCTTGCCATTTGTGACAAGATGGATAACTTTAAGTGAAATATGTCAAACAGAGAAAGACAAATATTGTCTGATTTCACTTACTTGTGGAATCCAAAAAGCAAAACAAATGAACAAACATAACAGACCAGAAACAGAGTTATAGATATAGAGAACAAACAGGTGGTTGCCAGAGGGGAGGAGGGAGGAAAGAAATACATGAGGAAGATTAAGAGGTACAAATTTCCAGTTGTAAAATAAATGAGTTACAATATGAAATGTACAGTGTGGGCAATAATGTAATATGTAATATCTTTGTATGGTGACATATGGTACCTAGACATTGGGGTGATCATTTTGAAACATATAGAAATATTGAATCACTATGTTCTGTATCAGGAACTAACAGAGTTGTAGGTCAATTATACTACAAAAACTAACAAACTGACTCATAGAAAAAGAGATCAGATTTATGGTTACTAGAGACAGGAAATAGGGGGAGGAGGAACTAGATGAAGGCAGTCAAAATGTACAAACTTTCAGTTATAAGACAAATAGGTATGATGGATGTAATGTTCAACATGATAAGTAAACAACAGCACTGCTGTATGTTATACATGAAAGCTGTTGAGAGTAAATCACAAGAGTTCTCACCACAAATAAAATTTTTTTTCTATTTCTTTAATTCTATGCCTATATGAGATGATGGATGTTCACTGGACTTATGATAATCATTTCATGATGTATGTAAGTCAAATCAATGTGCTGTACACGTTAAACTTATACAGTGCTGTATGTCAGTTATATCTCAATTAAACTGGAAGAAAAGATAAAGTCCATCTCTTGTTTAAAAACAAGTGTTGGGACTGCTCTGGTGGTGCAGTGGTTAAGAATCCACCTGTCAATTCAGGGAACATGAGTTCGATCCCTGGTCCGGGAAGATCCCACGTGCCGTGGAGCTACTAAGCCCATGCGCTACAACTACTGAGCCTGAGCTCTAGAGCCCACGAGCCACAACTACTGAGCCTGCATACCACAACTACTAAAGCCCTCATGCCCTAGAGCCCACATGCTGCAACTACTAAGCCTGTGAGCTGCAACTACTGAAGCCTGTGTGCCTAGAGCCTGTGCTCTGCAACAAGAGAAGCCACTGCAATGAGAAGCCAGCACACCATAAGAAAGAGTAGGCCCCCTTCGCCGCAACTAGAGAAAGCCTGTGCACAGAAATGAAGACCCAACACAGCCAAAAATAAATTTTTTTTTAAAAAAGTGTCACCCAACGCTTAGCAGAAATTTGAAATTAGCCTGATAAGGTCTAAAAAGTAAATCATAAATTTTCTGGTTCTTACATGCCATTTTCCTATTTCTACACTTCCTATTTCTACAAAACAACATGTGCTTGTTTTCTAAGCTACAGCGTCAATGTTAACTTCCCTGTAACGTTGAAGAGCTTTTCTTATATAGTGCATACATAACCAGCCAAACCTTCCAATGATCTGACAGCAACATGAGCTGAGCATCTCTGATTACAGAGTCAGAATCACTTGGGGGGAAACATGGAGGCAGGGTCCTGCCTTCAAAAGCACTATTACCGAGAGATTGGTTCAAGATGGTGGAGTGGAAGGATGTGCGCTCACTCCTTCTTGCAAGAGCACTGGAATCACAACTAACTGCTGAACAATCATCGACAGGAAGACACCGGAACTCATCAAAAAAGATACCTCACATCCAAAGACAAAGGAGAAGCTGCAATGAGATGGTAGGAAGGGCGCAATCACAATAAATAAAATCCCATAACTGCTGAGTGGGTGATTCACAAACTGGAGAACACTTATACCACAGAAGTCCACCCACTGAAGTGAAGGTTCTGAGCCCCACGTCAGGCTTCCCAACCTGGCGGTCTGGCAACGGGAGGAGGAATTCCTAGAGAATCAGACTTTGACGGCTGGCAGGATTTGACTGCAGAACTTAGACAGGACTGGGGGAAACAGAGACTCTACTCTTGGAGGGCACACACACAGTAGTGTGCACATGAGGACACAGGGGAAGGAGTAGTGACCCCATAGGAGACAGAACCAGACCTACTGGCTAGTGTTGGAGGGTCTCCAGCAGAGGCAGGGGGTGGCTGTGGCTCATTGTGGGGACAAGGACACAGGTAACAGCAGTTCTGGGAAGTACTCCTTGGCGTGAGCCCTCCTAGAGTCCGCCATTAGCCCCACCAAAGAGCAGAGTAGGCTCCAGTGCTGAGTCGCCTCAGGGCAAACAACCAACAGGGAGGTAACCCAGCCCCACCCATCAGCAGACAAGCGGATTAAAGTTTAACTGAGCTCTGCCCACCACAGCAACACCCAGCTCTACCTACCACCAGTCCCTCCCATCAGGAAGCTTGCACAAGCCTCTTAGATAGCCTCATCCACCAGAGAGCAGACAGCAGAAGCAAGAAGAACTACAATTCTACAACCTGTGGAAGGAAAACCACATTCACAGAAAGACAAGATGAAAAGGAAGAGGGCTATGTACTAGAGAAGGAACAAGAAAAAACCACAAAAAAACAACTAAATAAAGTGGATATAGGCAACCTTCCAGAAAAAGAATTCAGAATAGTGAGAGTGAAGATGATCGAGGACCTCATCCTGGAAAAAGAAAGGAGGCAAAGATCGAGAAGACGCAAGAAATGTTTAACAAAGACCTAGAAGAATTAAAGAACAAGCAAACAGAGATGAACAATACAATAACTGAAATGAAAACTACACTAGAAGGAATCAATAGCAGAATAACTGAGGCAGAAGAATGGATAAGTGACCTGGAAGACAGAACGGTGGAATTCACTGCCACAGAACAGAATAAAGAAAAAAGGATGAAAACAAATGAAGACAGCCAAGGGGAGAAAGTGGCAAGGTGTGGTGGTAGTGGTGTGATGAATTGGGAGATTGGGATTGACATGTATACACTGATGTGTATAGAATGGATGACTAATAAGAAAAATAAATAAATAAATAAACATATACAGGTTAAAAAAATAAAAAAAATAAAAAATAAGAGAAAGAAATGAAGACAGCCTAAGAGACCTCTGGGACAACATTAAACGCAACAACATTCTCATTATAGGGGTCGAAAAAGGAGAAGAGAGAGAGAAAGGACCCGAGAAAACATTTGAAGAGATTATAGTCGAAAACCTCCCTAAAATGGGAAAGGAAATAGCCACCCAAGTCCAGGAAGCACAGAGAGTCCCAGGCAGGATAAACCCAAGGAGAAACACGTAGAGACACATAGTATTCAAAATGACAAAAATTAAAGACAAATTATTGAAAGCAACAAAGGAAAAATAACAAATAACATACAAGGGAACTCCCATAAGGTTAACAGCTGATTTCTCAGCAGAAACTCTACAAGCCAGGAAGGAGTGGCATGATATATTTAAAGTGATGAAAGGGAAGAACCTACAACCGAGATTACTCTACCTGGCAAGGATCTCATTCAGATTCAACGGAGAAATCAAAAGCTTTACAGACAAGCAAAAGCTAAGAGAATTCAGCACCACCAAACCAGCTCTACAACAAATGCTAAAGGAATTTCTCTAGGCAAGAAACATAAGAGAAGGAAAAGTCCTACAAAAACAAACCCATAACAATTAAGAAAATGGTAATAGGAACAAAATATCGATAATTATCTTAAACGTGAAAGGATTAAATGCTCCAACCAAAAGACACAGGCTCGCTGAATGGATACAAAAACAAGACCCATATATATGCTGTCTACAAGAGACCCACTTCAGACCTAGGGACACATACAGACTGAAAGTGAGGGGATGGAAAAAGATATTCCATGCAAATAGAAATCAAAAGAAAGCTGGAGTAGCAATACTCATATCAGATAAGATAAACTTTAAAATAAAGAATGTTACAAGAGACAAGGAAGGACACTACATAATGCCCAAGGGATCAATCCAAGAAGAAGATATAACAATTATAAATATATATGCACCCAACTTAGGAGCACCTCAATACATAAGGCAAATGCTAACAGCTATAAAAGAGGAAATCAACCGTAACACAATAAAAGTGGGGGATTTTAACACCTCACTTACACCAATGGATAGATCATCCAGAAAAAAAATTAATAAGGAAGCACAAGGTTTAAATGACACAATAGACCAGATAGATTTAATTGATATTTATAGGACACTCCATCCAAAAACAGCAGATTACACTTTCTTCTCAACATTCTCAACGTTCAGAACATTCTCCAGGATAGATCACATCTTGGGTCACAAATCAAGCCTTGGTAAATTGAAGAAAATTGAAATTATATCAAGCATCTTTTCCAACCACAACGCTATGAGATTAGAAACTAATTAAAGGGAAAAAAACGTAAAAAACACAAACACATGAAAGCTAAACAATACGTTAGTAAATAAGCAAGAGATCACTGTAGAAATCAAAGAGAAAATCAAAAAATACCTAGAGACAAATGACAGCAAGAACACAACTATCCAAAACCTATGGGATGCAGCAAAACCAGTTCTAAGAGGGAAGTTTATAGCAATACAAGCCTACCTCAAGAAACAAGAGAAATCTCAAATAAACCATCTAAACTTACACCTAAAGGAACTGGAGAAAGAAGAACAAACAAAACCCGAAGTTAGTAGAAGGAAAGAAATCAAAAAGATCAGAGCAGAAATAAATGAAATAGAAACAAAGAAAACGATAGCAAAGATCAATAAAACTAAAAGCTGGTTCTTTGAAAAGATAAACAAAATTGATAAGCCATTAGCCAGACTCATCAAGAAAAAGAGGGAGAGGACTCAAATCAATAAAATTAGAAATGAAACAGGAGAAGTTACAACGGACACTGTAGAAATACAAAGCATCCTAAGAGACTACTACAAGCAACTCTATGCCAATAAAATGGACGACCTGGAAGAAACAAATTCTTAGAAAGGTATAACCTTCCAAGACTGAACCAGGAAGAAATAGAAAATATGAACAGACCAATCACAAGTAATGAAATTGAAACTGTGATTAAAAGTCTTCCAACAAACAAAAGTCCAGGACCAGATGGCTTCACAGGTGAACTCTATCAAACACTTAGGGAAGAGGTAACACCCATCCTTCTCAAACTCTTCCAAAAAATTGCAGAGGAAGGAACACTCCTAAACTCATTCTATGAGGCCATCATCACCCTGATACCAAAACCAGTCAAAGATACTACTAAAAATGTAAATTACACAGCAATATCACTCATGAATATAGATGCAAAAATCCTCAACAAAATACTAGCAAACAGAATCCAACAACACATTAAAAGGATCATACACCATGATCAAGTGGGATTTATCCCAAGGATGCCAGCATTCTTCAATACACACAAAATCAATGTGATACACCACATTAACAAACTGAAGAATAGAAACCATATGATCATCTCAAGAGACGCAGAAAAAGCTTTTGACAATATTCAACACCCATTTATGATAAAAAAACTCTCAGAAAGTAGGCATAGAGGGAACCTACCTCAACATAATAAAGGCCATATATGACACACCCACAGGACACATCATACTCAATGGTGAAAAACTGAAAGCAGTTCCTCTAATTCAGGAACAAGAGAAGGGTTTCCACTCTTACCACTATTATTCAACATAGTTTTGGAAGTTTTAGCCACAGCCATCAGAGAAGAAAAAGAAATAAAAGGAATACAAATTGGAAAAGAAGTAAAACTGTCACTGTTTGCATAGGACATGATACTCTACATAGAGAACCATAAAGATGCCACCAGAAAACTACTAGAGCTAATCAATAAACTTGGTAAAGTTGCAGGATCCAAAATTAATGCACAGAAATCTCCTGTATTCCTATACACTAACAACGAAAGATCAGAAAGAGAAATTAAGGAAACAATCCCATTCGCCACTGCAACAAAAAGAATAAAATACCTAGGAATAAACCTACCTAAGGAGGTAAAAGACCTTTACTAAGAAAACTATAAGACACTGATGAAAGAAATCAATGTTGACACAAACAGATGGAGAGATATACCATGCTCTTGGATTGGGAGAATAAATATTGTGAAAATGACTATACTACCCAAAGCAATCTACGGATTCAATGCAATCCCTATCAAATTACCAATGGCATTTTTTGCTGAACTAGAACAAAAAATCTTAAAATTTGTGTGGATACGCAAAAGACCCCGAATAACCAAAGCAGTCTTGAGGGAAAAAAACAGAGCTGGAGGAATCAGACTCCCTGACTTCAGACTATACTATAAAGCTACAGTAATCAAGACAATATTGTACTGGCACAAAAACAGAAACATAGATCAATGGAACAAGATAGAAAGCCCAGAGATAAACCCACACACCTATGGTCAACTAATCTATGACAAAGGAGGCAAGGATATACAATGGAGAAGAGACAGTCTCTTCAATAAGTGGTGCTGGGAAAACTGGACAGCTACACGTAAAAGAATGAAATTAGAACACTTCCTAACACCATACACAAAAATAAACTCAAAATGGATTAGAGACCTAAATGTAAGACCGGACACTATAAAACTCTTAGAGGAAAACATAGGAAGAACACTCTTTGACATAAATCACAGCAAGATCTTTCTTGACCCACCTCCTAGAGTAATGGAAATAAAAACAAAAATAAACTAATCGGACCTAATGAAACTTAAAAGCTTTTGCACAGCAAAGGAAACTACAAACAAGACGAAAAGACAACCTTCAGAATAGGAGAAAATATTTGCAAACGAATCAATGGACAAAGGATTAATCTCCAAAATATATAAACAGCTCATGCAGCTCAGTATTTAAAAAAACAAACAACCCAATCAGAAATTTGGCAGAAGACCTAATTAGACATTTCTCCAAAGAAGATATACAGATGGCCAAGAAGCACATGAAAAGCTGCTCACCATCACTAATTATTAGAGAAATGCAAATCAAAACTACAATGAGGTATCACCTCACACCAGTTAGAATGGGCATCATCAGAAAATCTACAAACAACAAATGCTGGAGACGGTGTGGAGAAAAGGGAACCCTCTTGCACTGTTGGTGGGAATGTGGATTGATACAGCCACTATGGAGAACAGTATGGAGGTTCCTTAAAAACTAAAAATAGAATTACCATATGACCCAGCAATCCCCCTACTGGGCATATACCCAGAGAAAACCGTAATTCAAAAAGACACATGAACCCTAATGTTCATTGCAGCACTGTTTACAATAGCCAGGTCATGGAAACAACCTAAATACTCATCGACAGACGAATGGATAAAGAAGAAGTGGTACATATATACAATGGAATATTGCTCAGCCATAAAAAGGAACAAAACTGAGTCATTTGCTGAGACGTGGATGGATGTAGAGAGTGTCATACAGAGTGAAGTAAGTCAGAAAGAGAAAAACAAATATCGTATATTAACGCATATATGTGGAACCTAGAAAAACGGTACAGATGAACCGGTTTGCAGGGCAGAAATTGAGACACAGATGTAGAGAACAAACGTATGGACACCAAGGGGGGAAAGTGGCAGGGAGGGTGGTGGTGGTGGGATGAATTGGGAGATTGGGATTGACATATATACACTAATATGTATGAAATAGATAACTAATAAGAACTTGCTGTATAAAAAATAAATAAAATAAAAATAAAAAATTCAAAAAAAATACTATTACCTATGTGGGGAGACAGAACATCTACATTTAGAAATAGTCATACAGAGCCACAAATGTGAGGTGCTATATGGGGGGGAGACAGTGGCGACAGGAGTACAGAAAAAATGTAGATCACAGGGTGAGAAAGGGGGGAAAGGTGAAATCAGCCTGGAAGCTGATCAACATTTTGGAATGGATTGCTGAGTGGTAACTGACATAGCAGAATGGAGGAAGCTGAAACCCAGGTATCTGCCTGGGGAAAAGCTATAAGAATCCTGCTAATTCATGCATCAAAGAGGAAAAGGTGGTTGGAATTATGTATAAAAAAATTAGACTCTCAGATCCCTCCCTCCCCATACCAACTAAGGGACTTGATCAGAAGTCTAGATTAGAGCATATTAAGCATAACAGAGAAGGTGGGTATACAACTACACAGAAAACTTGGGGGGTTCAGTAATTAATCATCAAGTACTCAAATATTTTGATCTCAGGACCACTTTACACTCTTAAGGATTTTAAGGACCTCAAAGAGTTTTTGTTTATGTTGGTTATATGTATCAACATTTATCTTATCACAAATTGCAATGGAAAATATTTTTAAATATTTCTCAACTCCTTTAAATAACAATAGCAAGTTTATTAATATAAATAATATTTTTATGACGCATAACTATATTTTCCAAAAAAATTAGTGAGAAGAGTGGCACTGCTTTACATTTTTACAAATCTCTTTAATGTCTAGCTTAATAGAAAATAGATTCTCATGTTTGTTTCTGCATTCAATTTATTGTGATATGTTGTTTTGGTAGAAGAATACCAAAAAAATCCAACCTCACAGAGACATGTATTTAGAAAGGTTAGAGTATTTTAATAACCATTTTAGATAAATGTGAATATTTTTTGATGCTATACCAAAACTCAACCGGCGGTAGTTTCTGAAAGGAGAGTTGCAATATGGAATTCGAAACCATATTAATAAACTTTTTGATTCTGTTACATTAAAATCCACTGATCTATTTTACACTTTTACTCATGCATTATTTTATATGCATTGATGATTTGGAAAGTACTGGTACTTTCCAGTACTGATTTAAGCAGATCTTCCAAATACTGGCACATTTTACTCCATGATATCAAACAATCACGTTGGTGACTATCACTGCAAAGCCCTTTTAGGGAAGATTTCAAGCTCATGGTGGTGGAAGATATAAATTTTCCAAATTTCTAACTTTCTTTTGAAAACTCAAATTCTATTATCGGCAGCAAATACCGTCAGTTATTTTTCCTGAAGCAAAAAGATTACTTTGTTGATTTTTGAGAGAATGGCTGCCAAATAGCCACATCAGAATGACCATCCTTTGCAAGTCATTCTTTCAAGTAAAAATGGTATTCTGTGGAAAAACCCAGAAAGTTCAGTTTGTAACACAAACTGCACAAGTGCTTTTCCTCGAGACACCATTGCACTTGGTATGCTGCAGAAGTGTTTTGTGAATACTTCTCATTTTGTCACAGATAACAACAGAAAGATGTGCATTAAAATAAAAATAACTTTTACTGTTCACTGAAGACTTTACTAAGTGAAACTAGCTTTATTATTTCTTTTAACTGTACATACATGTATGGTGGTGAAGAATACAATGACTGCAGGTAGAGTTTGGTGCCACTGCACTGATTAGCGCTAAGGCACCAGCAATTTGACCCATGGTTGCTTTTGCATCCTCAGTACAAATATCACACTGAAAAAGGCAAACACCATCTTACTATCATTAAGAAAATAATTTTGACTCTAGAATCCCTGAAAGAATCTTGGGAAGCCCCTGGGGTCCACAGACCACATCTGGAGAATCACTGGCCTAAATACTTTATGATGAGTTCTTTAAAACATGGCAGTCAGGTTTTCACCTCCAGGCAGGATACTAGATGATTTCTCTCTGGAGGAACTGGCCAGCTTAAGATCAAAGACCTATGGGTAACGACATTTAGGGGTTTACCAATGAAAGAGCCAGTGAGTCCTATTAATGGAAAATCCTCTTCTGCCCCTGCCACACACACGTGCACGTGTATACACACACACATTCACACACACACACAGGGCTCCTAATATTTTCTTGGTGATTTGTATTTCATTTTATTTTATTTATTTTTTAATTATTATTTATTTATTTATTTTATTATTTTTAGCTGTGTTGGGTCTTCGTTTCTGTGCGAGGGCTTTCTCTAGTTGCGGCAAGCGGGGGCCACTCTTCATCGCAGCGCGCGGGCCTCTCACCATCGCAGCCTCTGTTGTTGCGGAGCACAGGCTCCAGACACGCAGGCTCAGCAGTTGTGGCTCCCGGGCCCAGTTGCTCCGCGGCATGTGGGATCTTCCCAGACCAGGGCTCGAACCCGCGTCCCCTGCATTGGCAGGCGGATTCTCAACCACTGCACCACCAGGGAATCCCCCAGTGATTTGTATTTTAAATATGAAATGAAGCCAAAGATCATCAAATATTTTAGAAAAACAGAGACAAGTCAGAGAGCAACAATTAAATATATAATTAGTATCCTAAAAGAGAGGTAAGAAAACTATTGCATCCATGAAACAAGAACAGACCAATAAAGAGCTCTTGAAACCCTGAAAAGCATGATAGCAAAACTCCAACAGGATGTTTAGAAGATAGAGTTGAGGAAATCTTCCAGAATGTAGAATAAAAAGACAAAGTAATGGAAAAATAGGAGAGAAAACATAAGAAAAGTAGACAATCAATCCAGGAATCTTTTTTTTTTTTTTTTTTAATCCAGGAATCTTAAAATCTGACAAACAGGAATTCCAGGAAGAGAAAACATAGGGAAAAGAAACTATCAAGAATTAACCACAGGGCTTCCCTGGTGGTGCAGTGGTTAAGAATCCGCCTGCCAATGCAGGGGACACAGGTTCGAGCCCTGGTCCAGGAAGATCCCACATGCTGTGGAGCAACTAAGCCCATGCGCCACAACTACTGAACCTGTGCTCTAGAGCTCGCGTGCCACAACTACTAAAGCCCGCGCGCCTAGAACCCGTGCTCCGCAACAAGAAAAGCCACTGCAATGAGAAGTCCACATACCACAACGAAGAGTAGCCTCCACTTGCCGCAAATAAAGAAAGCCCGCGTGCAGCAATGAAGACCCAATGCAGCCAAAAATAAATAACTAGATGTAATCTCTCATCATTTCTTATTAAAAAAAATAAATAAACCACAATATTTTTCCAATCCTTAAAAGACTTGAATTTACAGATTCCAAAATAGACAACAAAAGTTATATGTCAGAACCCATCACTGTGATATTTTAGAATTTTAGGGATAAAAAGAAGATCCTAAAATCTTCTAGAGGGGTCATATCTGAAGGATCAGCAATCAGAGTTTAAAGTTTTCAATAGGAACTTGAAAAGCTAGAATACAGTGAAGCAATGTCATCAGAATACTGAGAATACATTTCTTCCACACCAGAGTTCTACACCTAGCCAAGTGTCAAGGTAGATTATAGACATTTTCAGACCTGAAGGACTAAAAAATATTTACCACTTTTACTCACTTTCTCAGGAAACTACTAGGATATAATACCTACCACAATAAGAAAATGAAGGAGAAAAACTAGACATGGGATCCAAACTAAGAGAGAAGTGAAGTAAATTCCTAGAACTAAGGCAGTGGGAAATCCCAGATGATGCTTATGTATCAGCCTAGAAAGCAACTAGTCTGGGTTGGAGCAAAAAGAAGGAGGGGTTCAGGAGGAATGTCCCAAATCAAAATGAAACTGATAGATTATCTAACATATTGACCATATTGACAGGAACGTAGTTCTAACAGACAATTTAAGGAAGAAAGCCTAACAAAATATGAGGCAATGATTAAGTCCAGATTAACAAATGTGGTAATAGTATACCATATGGCTCAGTTATGAAGAAAATTTACATCACCATAATGTAAATACCAATTATTCATTTATGGTATTTGGCAACATCCCCAAATGTTGCCTCAGGGGAGCAGGAACAGGGTGGGGAAGGAGTCTCAGGAGACCTGTGGTTTTTCAAGATGAATCTTATAATACTGTTTGACTTTTTCAACTATGTATGCGTTTACTTTGACAAAAATTAAATTTAAAAAATACGGCTTTGCAGAAAGTATTCACCATGTATGATTTTTTAGTGATGTCTAAAATAACTATATAGTCATTGCTCCACCAACTGCCAGAGCATCATTTCTCAACTTTTTTTCCCTCTGGACACACATGACAAGTGGTATCTTCATGTGGCATAATTCCATGGATGTTCCCATTGTGCTAACTATAACATGACGTTTCTCTTCTGTTTAAGAAATTATATCAGAATATAAATGATGAAAAAATAGTATTACAGGATAAATTTGAAGTGTTTAATGTGTCAAAATTCAATATTTACAATTACCCCGACTTCAGCTATTTTTAGTAAGTAGTGGACATACCACAGGACTGATCTCGATACAATCGTGTGTCATAATGCTGACATTATGAGAACCACTGGGTTATAGCAGGATTCTCAAACTCAGATGTCTAGCAGAATCAGGTAAGAAAAGAAGTAAACCACGTAAACCTCTCATTCTTTCACCTTTCCACATTTGATAGAGTCATGGGACCAGAGAACTTCTTTTCTATTGTAAGAGAAGTAACAGAATCTGTGTGATATTGAAATATAATTGATCCTTTGCCCTAGTATCTGTTGGGTCAATGAGATTAGCAACATCTGTGGCAAACTGTAGAGGACAAGTCACTTCTACAGGCAGCCACTACTCAGCTCCAATCAATTACCATGCTGGAACAGAGGTACGTTCTCATCCCATCTCAACTCTATCTTACACTTCCACATCCTAATGTGAGTCTCTTGTTATACAAGATGTAAGTCACCACAGATGTGCACTGCATATGATTCATATTCCTAAGGCAGTCCAGATTTGCCAACTGACTCTCCCTTTCAACTTATAAACCATGAAAATGTCCTGGAGAATGCAACATTTCAGTGTACAAAGTTCACCTCCAAGATGGCTTTTCAAAACTGGAAAATATATACAAATCCTGTATCCAATGATGTACTCAAATCTTCAGTTCAGAAAATGAGATGATCACATTTGTTACCTAATTCAACTGGAGAGAAGTATAACTCCTTTTCTTATTAGGCCATGTTTGTTCTACTTGGACTAAGCTAATGCCCAGTGATTACACAGGGTAGAGATCATAGATGTTAGACTTTGCAATTCCTTTCAAGGGACAGAATAGTTCACAACATAAGAAGATACTATCATAGCAGAAATTCAAACAATATTTCTGCCTTCCAGCTCTCCTCCCAGATGCCTTCCAGCTCTCCTCCCAGATCCCGTCACTCTCTCCTCGGCCCTCCTTGGACAGCCTTCCCTTATCCTATGAGCACACCATTAGAGTGCTCCCCAGGAGCAACTTCATTTATGCTATCTTCATCCTGACATATCTTTATATTTGGCTCTCACCCTTCCTACCAGTCTCAGAGCAAGAGGTTTCTGTCCTTATGTCTAAAGATCACAGTCATTATTTCCTCTGGGTCCTACTCCCGCAGTCACCCTTCCTCCACCTTGAAAGTGCCCCCTTGTGTCTTCAGCCATGTCCAGGATTCCCCTACCTTCAAACAAAAGTAAATAAGTGCTTCATTTCACCCTGTTCCTTCTTCTAGTGCTCCCTAATCACTTTTTTTCCCCTTCTCATCCTTTACCTTTCTTTACATTAACCCTCTTAGGTTCTTGCCTTTCATTTGGCTCCAATTATGACTATAATAATGGAAATGTATCACATTCATATTAAACTTAGTTTTCAAAATATTTTCATAAACATCATCCTTTTGAACCTCACAATAACCCCGTGAAGTAAGTAGGACAAGAATTATCTTCACTTTACAAAAGAAGAAACTGAACTTCTGGGATATTAAGACATATACCCAAGGTGATACAGCCAGTAGGTGGCACAGGAATTTGAACTGGATCCACTGAGTTGTGGTCCCGTGACTTTCCACTGTTCCCCTACTTCTGAGGCTGTCAATTCCAAAGCTACTAGTGATCTCCTTCTTGCCAAAACCAGTGGTAAGTTTTTCAATTCTTTTACCCCATAGGTTTTTTGGTTGTTGTGGTAGTGGTGGTTTGGGTTTTTTTTTTTTCTTTTGCCTTTTGAGTGTATTGACTAGTATTCAAAATCCTTGAAACAATCTTTGTTCTTTTAAAATCTCTTCCCCTAGC
Source organism: Eschrichtius robustus (assembly GCF_028021215.1). Taxonomy (NCBI): domain Eukaryota; kingdom Metazoa; phylum Chordata; class Mammalia; order Artiodactyla; family Eschrichtiidae; genus Eschrichtius; species Eschrichtius robustus. Next base: position 60,569,941 of record NC_090829.1, on the reverse strand, counting down.
TTTCAGGATACTTCAATTTTCAGATTCTTTTTCTAGTTCTTTAATAATGTTTCCTCTTTCTCCTTTTCTGTACCCCTTTTTCAGATGTAGAGATTTTTCTAATACTCAACTTTTTCCCTTTTTTTTTGTTTTTAACTTTTTAGGTCTCTTCCTTGTGAGTCCATGGTTTTACACAGATGACTCCATATCTGTTTCTAAATTAGAAGCTTGAAGACATTTAAAATTTTGCCTGTTCTTTCTTCTCCTAGGCCACCTTTCACTAAGTTCCAAAGTTCCTTGCCTAAAATGTCGCATGTCTGCTCTTTCTTTCCATTCTCATTACTACAACCCACCTCCAGGAGCTCACTACCCCCTCATGACTAGATGATGCTCCTTATAAAATTTCAATACCCCATCCAACCTTCCTAACGATGGCCGTTTTATTTCTTTCCTTTCAGTCATCTTGCACACTTCTGCCAAATAGTCACCCTAATGTAATGTTTCCTTAGTGGCACTGTCTCCTCAAGAATATCCATCCAGCCAAGCATGATCTGAGCCTTACTATGTCAGGTTCTTTGATGAGGATACAGTGTTACTGCTTGAAGTGGCTTATGGTGATAAGTGCTATTACTATCAAGACCTATAGGGCGCAGACAAGGAAGAGCTTACTGTCAGGAGGGTCCATTGAGGAAGTAGCATATCAACCAGGTGGGCAGGGGAAGCTGAGAGGAAGCAAGAGCACATGTATCTAGGTACAGGGTAGGGAAGAAAGCCATCTTGAGGGTAGATTCAGGTTAAAGATTGGGCTAGCCAGTCTATTGCCTTAGATCCTATTCTTTAAGGGGCACTAAAACAAGAGAGAAAAAATTGTATTTAGCAGAATTTCCCTCAAGGAAAGGACCATATGTGGTTGGAGGAATAGCTTTGAAAAGCCACTTGAGGTGGAGATGAGGGAGTGGTAAGACTCTCAGTGGTTATGCCAAAGGCTTCATAAGAAGGATAGGTCAATTAGCTGCAGGCTCTGTGTGACTGCAAAGGGTGGGCAATGTTGGACCAGAACAAGTTGCTCAGAACAGAGGCACAGAGGCTGAGAGCTGCTGCTAAAGAGCCTGCTTCCCTGCCTCTCCCACACATTGCTGATATGTGTTGACCAAATATTGGTTTGAAGGGGCAACTGGTTACCACCCTATCTGAGGTGCCTACATGTCTCACTTGTGCCCTGGATCAGAAATGTCAAGAAGTTTAGGATGTCCAGAGTTGAGGGTATATGAAGTGGAATGCTGATAAATATTCAACAATTGAGTCTCCAGAAGGGAAAAAAAAAAACCCAACTAATTTTTAGTTTTTGCCAGTTTCTATGGTGTAAATACTCCTCCATGGCTGATTTCAAACTACCAACAAGACATCACGACATCACTGAATGTGAAGCTGAGAAGAGACATGCGCAGTCCACTCTCACGAGCTGTTGTATCCTAGCACACCACCGGTACGTGAGAATGTGGCTGGGAAAGAGGTGAGACAGGTCAACTGAACTAAATTACGATGGACCTAGCATGCCAAGTGTTAAAATGTAGACTTTATTCCATGCTAAAGGGAAGCTATCAAAGGTTTTAAAGCAAGGGTAGAACATGCTCAGATTTGAAATTTAGGAAAAGTCTCCTTGTTAACCTCCAGTGGATCCAAACTCATTTATTCTTCCCCTTTTCAAACTCTAACCAAAGCATATTCACAGACATATTTTCAAAATATGTCAAATAAAAGGTTATTACCGTAACCATTAAAGTTTATTTTCAGTATAAAACGTCAACTTTTTTTAAGACTTGGGGGGAAATAACATTAACAGAAAACGTATAGAAATAGAAAGTTTCAATAAGCATATTAAAAGTTTTATGGTCTCTAGTAATAATATAGCAATTTCAAGTGATGGTATGGCATTTCACATGTCAGATTGGAAACTATTTAAAAGGAGGGCAATAACCAGTGTTAGCAAAAGTATTGGGAGATGACAATTCTCATACACTGTTAACGGAACTAGAAATTATTGAAGGTTTCTGTAGGGCTACTTGGCAATATATATATATATATATATATATATATTTACATATATAAATATAATGTATCTGACAAATAGGCATAATTTGTCTCAGGATTTACATTTCTAGGAATTAGCCTAAGGAAACAGTTCTATAAATTCATAAACTTGTTCCCTGCAGCATTGTTTGTAACAGTAAAAAGAAACTGGAAATAGCCTGTAAAGGTAGGTGATTGGTTCGATTTTGTATGCCACATCCTTATATTGGATTACTACACAAGCATTAAAAACCACAACGTAGCTATATTTGTTGATAGAGAAAATGTTTCTAAACTCTAAATATTATTAAGTGAAAATCAGGTCATATGATATATATTCATATACACATTTTGAAAGAACATTCAAAAAGTAATGATTATGTATGAGAAATAGGGTAATTAAAGATTCTTAATTTTCTTATTTGTATGCTCTATTTTTTCTATAATGAATATAAATTACTTAATGTATATTATCCTCTGAGCTTAAAGTGATGGTCAACGTAGGTAGTAGTCATATAAAGATTCTCTGTTTCTTTCACAAAATTGATATCCATATGTTATTTACTCAGTAAGAGCAAACACTTATATAACATGTGACTATATACTAGGTATTCTTTAGGTATTCTAAAGGATATCTAAATGTAAATTTAACTCATTGGATCCTTACAATAACCCTATGAGCTGGGTACTGTTATTATCCCTGTTTTACTGATGAGGAAACAGAAACACAGTGGATGAGTAATTGCCCAAGTTCACACAGCTGGTAATTAATAAAGCTGATATTCCAACTCAGGCAGTCTGGCTACACTGTTGACGCTCTTTACCATCATACCATACTGACTCTCATCTGAACTGACTTTCATTTCCTTACCTGAGGAGTAGGACTAATAATATTACCTATCACATGGGATTGCTGTTGGGTTTAACTGAAATCATGCATGGAAGAACTTAGTTTAATGCTTGGCAGCATAATTAGAGTTAATAAGTACTACGTATTAATGATAAAAATGATAACACTACTACTAAGACCTCAACTACCACCACCACCAATTCAAGTTCATTTATTTCCCATGCTGCTCCAAGACATACTCTTTGCTTTATTTTAACTAGTCCCCGAAATACACTGTAGTTATTCCATATCATATGTCATACTCATGTCTTGGCTCACGCTATTGGCCTCACTGAAATCAGGTGACTAGAGCTATCCAAATCACATTGGGTCTTAAAAGCCTAGCTCAGGTCCCTTCTCCAATTACTCTAGCCCCTTCTGATCTTCTATTACACTACACTGTTTAATACAAATGAGGCAATTGATAGATAATTAACTACTAGTTCTTTCCACCCAACAATACAGCAAGCTCTGTGAAAGCAGGGATGAATGTTGGAGCACTTTTTCCCCCTGAATCCCTTTTGTCATCTCCAGCCCCAGTAGGACAAGACTTAGGTGTTTAACACATAGTTGCTTCACTTTTTCACTTACTCATGGAAATATACCCATAAAAATAGAAATCCACAATTTATCTAAGTCTCCCAGCAGTTTCCTTCCAGAAGAAAGAGATAAATCACAATATTAAAATCAGGAGAAGCCTGACATGCAAATGCAAATCCAGATAAGCATGCACAACTTATAATTGTTACTAACATATAATATTAATTAGTAAATATACATTATTAGTAATATTGTAATTAATAATACCTATATTTATTGCATGTCTCCTTTGTGTCAAGCACTGTACCAAATGATTTATAGATACTAGATCTTACAACTCTAGTATTAATAAAAATAGTCTTTCTTGTAAAAATGGCAGATGAGAAAGGTTAAGAACTTACCTGGTAGAGCTAAGAATCAAATCCAGTTTGATCTGACGCCAAAATACACTGTTTTTCTGTATATCTCCCTTCCTCCCAGGTCCTTATACAAGGTTGAGATTTAGGACTTGTTTTTCTATTTCTTAAAAATACCAATCAAGACTACCTCCCCTGCCCAAATTTGCCTTTCTAAAAATTAGGGGCACTATAGAGCACTATATTCTCCTAGGAAATTTAGTTACAATAATAACAGAGACTCTTTCTTTTAAGGGAATCATTCATTAAAGACGGTCCCACATCCTGGCTGTTACCAGGAAGCTCTGGGTATCTACAATTATTAGAGCCATTAGGGATTCCAGAGAGCACAAGTTGTTTTATGGTCAAGAACAGGATGAAAAGTCTGAGTCGACTTTTTAGAAAAAGTATATCTCCCTGTGAATAAGATGGGGAAACCATCTGAGATGGTCCCTAGAGTCTTTGTTCTGTGGATGTATGGACGCCTTTATCCGAGTATTTCAGCCTAAGGCACTGAGCTATAAATAGAATCAGAGGGGTTCAGAGGAAAGAGTCCAGGCAGCCCACAAGACAGTTGTTCTTTGATTCCCTCTCTGAGTGCATCCCCCCTTCCATGATGTGTCCTCACAACCCCTCAGCCTGAGCCACCCCTGAGCCACCCCTGCACCACCTCAGCTGGATTCTCCGAAACTGAGCAATTGCATGGAACAGACTGCAAAACTTTTACTTTCTTAATAAGGAAAGATCTGGGTCCAGATCACAGGGGATTGAAGAGTAAATGAGACTTGAGGAAGTGAAAACAGGCATAAATAAAGCTTTCAGGAAGCTTGATATGAAGGGAAAGAGATGATGCTAAGTGGAGTGGAATGTAGGTCAAATTTGGTTTTTTTTAAAATTGAGAAGGTCAAAGCACATATTTAATGCTGACGGAAACACCAGCAGAAAAGACACGTTAAAGACATAAAAGCAAGGTGCTGATGTCTAAAGGAAGGCTCCTGAGGAGACAGGAGGGAATGGAAATCAGAGCAGAGGTGAAAAAGCCAGGCTTGTAAAGGCAAATGCTTCCTCCATGCTGACGGGGGTGGGGGGGGGGGGTGGGGGTGGGGGACAAACCAGATACAATTGTCTAAACTTGATTGGTGGGGCTCAGGAATCTGGGATGCACCCCATTGGATGGTATATAGTGGAAGCTGAGTTAATCTGCTGCGAGTAACGTGAGGGTGTTAGAAGAGCAATGAGGTTGAAGATAGGTTTCAAGGAGAGTAGCAGAGAGAGAGGGAAGAGGCTATAAGAAGGCTGGTCATGTAGTATTGAGGGCCCAGCAAGGGTTAGAGACGGATGTTTTGATGGGGCACCGATCTGTGCAGTGGGGTGATTTTCTTCAGCCACACTCAGGATACTGGATGTTTGTTACTGATGTATTTACAAAATAAATTTTTTAAAAAGCTCAAGGGGAAAAAAAAAATAAGGAAAGATCTGTTAAGAGACTCATTTCTGATAATCATCAACAGCCATAAACAGATATAACCTGCACTTATTCATAACTCTCACCATCTTCAAACCACATTTGTAAGTTTGAGCTCAATACAAGGTTGAATTTCCACATCAGGAAATGTCAATTTCCTCACTCTGTTTGCTTTGTACTTCTTCTAAGATGTCCTTGATGTAGCAACAAAATGTTTAATATGAAATAAATATTTCAGGAACAGGCAGCTATTTTAAAGATGTGAGTATTAGTTTTATGTGATACTAACTCTTTCCAAGTTGTTTTTTTTTTTTTTTTTAACTTAAAAGTACTTGTTACATGGTTTTTATTATTTGGGTAAATTTTATAATGAATATGATAATATTCACTATTTTTCTATGGGCATAATAGAACATGTAATTCATTTTCATGCAGTTAAAATTCATTAGAGATGGGCATTTTAAGACTTAAAATCTTTTCTAAGTCTTAAGTCTTTTAAGACAAATCTTTTCAAAGAAATAACCTTTGTAAAAATCTAAAAGCCTTCCCTCCTCCTTCAACAAATGTTGGCTTTTGTTATTTTTTTTATAAGCTGCATATTGAATTTCCCAGGCTGTGTTTCTGAACAGCAATCTACTGAAAAAAGTGCAATTATTTTTTTTTCACTCAAACATGCATTTGAGAGAAATGAGTAGATCAGATAAAGAGCTGAGATGCTATTCAACTCAACCTTGAGTCACTCTGTCTCTTTAAAAAAAGGGTGGCAAAATCAATACAAACCAATAATAACTTCACATTTGTGGAAGCAACATGAATGGCTCTCCAAAATATTGAGACACATCCAAGTACATTTTCGTAGAGCTGATATTTATCAGAAGTCATTTGCCCTCAAGCAGATGCTCTCTTTCATTGTGCTCCTGTCACAAATGACTAAGATTTATGACAGACAATTACAGCATCTGCAGTTAGCAGCCTTATAATCAGCACCATTATTTAACGATTGGTGCAATAAACTGACTCCTGTTACTGTTTATCAGATATCAGTCAGTTCTGGCCATTTTCTTCAGCTCCCAGATCACAGTATGGTGCAGGCACTGCCTTTTAATGGCTAGGCAGAAGCAGGAGCATTTTCACATTTTTTACAGACTGCCGAGGGAAAGAAAAAAGCAACCAATTACACGTACGTATGGTGCCCTCTCATTTGAGATGCCCGTATATGTAACTATCTCTATACAGTTCTAAACATCTTGTACGAGAAAAAAAGCTTTTACTGTGGAGAAGGACTTTATATGTTTAAAGAAAAACAATAAATAAAAACAAAAAACCTTCTTGCCTTTGTTTTTTTAAAAAGTCCTCTGTTTAAATTTGCATGTCTTTTCCAAGTATAAAATGTTGATTTACTAGGTCCACTGTTTCCTCTTAGAGTATGGTTTCAGCTTGCCTTTTACAACCAGAAAAGCAGTTATTGGCCCTTGAAAATATTTGTCAAGGAGCAAGATTTTTCCCCAGACTCTGTGAGGTTTCATTCACTATTATGGACACAACAGAATTAAGTTTTTCATCAGTCAAAAATCCTACACATAAAACAGGTCATATGGATGTGTTTAGAAGTCACTAACATATTAAGGAATTCTACCTTTCTAAATATACAAACATCCAGAGGTATATGTACCATTTAAAGTCCATCCACAAGAAACATCAGACATCTGTGTAAAAACATGGCTGGCAGGCAACAATTCAGAGGCTATCTGGAAGATAAGACTTCAGTTTAATGTGGGAAATGGTGTAAAGATGTGACTTTACAGTCAAAATAAAAAAACTTACGAAAGCATCTATAGATGTACAAGTGTGAAATTCTAGTCAAATTATTTGGAGGGGAAGAAAAGCCAGACCTTTCTGATTCCTGTCTTTTGTTACTTTTTCCATAACCAAACAAGCTAAGTTTCTCATTCATGTCAAAAAGCGTTTCATCCAATGACTTCCATTTTATATAGGTAATATAGATGAAAATATTGATGGAGATGCCCTTGTAATGTTAGGTCTATTTTCCATTCACAAAATTACCTGCTTCTCTTAAGAGAAATAAGACACTGGAGATCAAACGAATGCATTCTTTTAATTAAAAAAAATTAAGTGTCCCCCGATTTCCCTTCCAGAATATGCGTAAAGGGGCCTTATATAGTCAATGTAAAATTGGTTGTTTTCTAAGTTGAAACTTTTACAAAGGCTTCACAAACCTTCACAAACTAGTCCTCAGAGCTCCACGTGAGACTTCAGCAGGCGAATGGGCAGAGTGAGGGCTCTTAGACTTTTCAAGTAAGAAAAGCCTTAGGTATCATTTCATGAGACTTGCTCATTTGAGAGATGGTGAGGGTAAGAGTAACAGAGTTAAGTGATTTTCACCAGAACACAGAGCTAAGTGTTGGCACAACTGTGATTAAAACCCAAAGTATGGCTTGGCTAGCGAGGTCATTTCTGTGAAGTCCCAGCTCCTTTCTCTGTGTCCCTGAGAGAAACCAGTTCTTTGGCTCTGCTAAGCCCAGCCCCAGTTTGGGTGTTCTGTGTCCAGTCCTCCGAAAGAGTGCTACGCCCCTTGACTCAAAGAAACAAAAGTTTCCATAAATCTGCTATATACTTACTTCCCTACTTCTGGATCTGGAGCCAGAAAAGAACTAATCAGTCATTCAAATAATTTCATCAGTGGGTAGCAGAGTGAACTCAAGTTGTTGGCTTTTAAACTTTAAAAATTTTCTAATATAGTAATTTGGTACCTTGCATAGATCTTAGTTGTTGTTTGTTAGGGTTGTTTTTAACTATTTTGCACAATTGATTGCAAAGTCAGACAAAAACTATTTTATTTCACCAATTTGGCAGCATCGAATAATTCAAAGAATTTTTAGAATCAGGAAGAATCCATCACCAACCTTTCTTTGTTGGTGATGTATAGAAATATATTAATGCACAGATAGGTCTCTCATTCCATATTAGTAAAGTACTAAAGTATTGGGAAAGTACTTCGGATGCATCAAAGAAATTGGTATACTTTCTATCTATGTCCTGCTCTTTTCTGCTGGGTTAGAAGAAAAATTACCCAGCCTACAGCAAGTCACTGACTTTGGAAGCCAATGACAGAGCCATCGGCACTGCAGGCTGTTAGCAGGTGCTCCTGAGAGGCCGGATCTGGGTTGACGTTATTCACATAAACACACGCAGGTAGCATTTCAGTAACACACCTGGACACCAATCCCAGCTGCACAGCTAATGGCCACAATGAGCCCCAACAGATTTGACTGCTACTTAGCACAAAAAAAAATGTGGCAGGAGGACATTTTTCTTTAAGATCCTTACCAGAGGCTATTTGTGGCAGGGGAGAGGGATGAGGAGCACCCAAAGAAAACAATGCATTGTCAGTGTAGCAATATTTGGTGGCTGATGGTGCAGGAGCTAAGGGTCAGGATCCTAAGTCAGCCAGACCTGAGCTTGACAAGGGCTCAGGCTTGGTGAGACTCTGCCAGAGCCCTTCACCTATGAAAGTCCCTCATCTACACCATGCAGATGAGAATGAGAGAGCACATGTAAAGCAGTGAGCACTGTGTGGGGCACAAAGCACTGCTGCTTAAATATTAGCTGCTGTTACTGTTATTGTTGCCATATGTACATGAGATTCCAGACTGAACTATTTTGCAAGTATAACTTTGGACTTTAGAATCAGGTTCAATAAATAATCCTCCACTCTGAACTTAGCTGTATAGAACTGTCACATTAATCCTGGTAAAAGTCTACATACCTCATCTATCAATCAATGTACCTAAATAATATGTGTGTATGTATAGATACATATATACAGTTGACCCTTGAACAATGTAGGGGGTTAGAGGCGCCAACCCTCCCCGCAGTTGATTATCCACATATAACTTATAGTCAGCCTTTCGTCTCTGCAGTTCTGCATCCACAGATTCAATCAACCATGGATCATGTAGTACTGTAGTATTTCCTATAAAAAAAAATCCAAATATAAGTGGACCCGTGCAGCTCAAACCTGCGTTGTTCAAGGGTCAACTGTGTATATACGTATGCACACACGCAGATATAGTTATTATTGTTGCATTTCATTGACTTTGGTTTGGTTCCACTGTGAAGAAACTAAATTTGTAGAACATAGACAAAACATGAAAATATTACAAAGTACATGATTTCACTTTTCTATTCAGTAATAACATTCCTAAGAATCACAATGGGGCTGTTAATATGACAAAATTCTGTCTCTATTCTAACACAGAGTATATAACTTTGAACTTGTCATTATCTTCATTTTTTCCAGTTTTTCACAACAATCTATCCATAAAATTAAGGTTGAAGTAAGGAGAAGAGGACCAATGGCTCCCCTCAAGAATTAAAGATCTCTTTAGCATACAAGTTGCTGCACAGCAAAATTAAGTCAAATGGCAGTGATGAAAGGGCAGGTAGCCAAGAGGGCCACTCAGAGCACTATTTCATGAAAAAACGAAGAATCTAGAGAGAAAAGGCTTTGGACACTCTGGGTTCTAGTTGAGGTCCACACTTATCAGCTGCGTGACTTTGAAGAAATTACTTAACCTCTTGGAGCCTATATGCAAAAATATGATAGTAGTAATACCTATATTGTTCTTTTTTTTTTTTTTTTTACATTAGTGTGATTTTATTACAAATCATTAAATTACAAATATATAAATATTACAAATCATTAAATAAAATCATTCTAAAATAAAATAAAATAAAATAAAATCATTCTATTGATTTTATTTGTAATGCCCAAGCTAGACTCTCCATCCTCCTGGAAGCTTCTTGTTATATAGGGTGAAGGGGTTCTCAAGTCCATGGTGTTAACCTAATGCCCTGCATCATAAGAAGGCCTGACATTTTTGTAGCACTTCACAATTTACAAAGCAAATCTTCCACAGGCTTTATATTGTTCTTTTGAGTAATTAAATGAGCCAACATATGTAAAGTGATTAGCACAGAGCTGGCATGTCATATGCATCCATTAAATGTTTTGTCTTATCTATAAAGTGCTACCAGCTTTGCTTTCATCATTGTGTTGTTCTGAGCAAGTATGAAATGTCTAATAATCATGTCTTGATCTATTCTAGAAATATGTCTTCAATAGCAGAAAGTCTATTATAATTAGAAATAGGTAACATTTATGGAAAGAATTTTAAATTAAGTGCAAATCTGTAATTTTCTCAAAAAGCAACTTTATAATTTTTTTTAAATAAGCCGACAAATCAATTCCATTAATTTAATTCCACTGCAGGTGTTGGCCAAGCATCAGCCTTTGCAGTAACAGTGTTGGTAATCGCTCTGGTGCTGAAAGGTGCCAATTTTTCCATATATTACTTAGCTAAGTATAAAGTAGGATCTTTATGAAAAGCATTTTAAATCTCATCTCTGCTCTTTATCTGATAGTCTTAGATGCTGTATCATTTTAGTGCCTACTTCCAAGGATTAATTTCCCACATCCAGTGATACTTTCACAACTCTGAGCAAAGCCAGTCTATGGAAAATAATTCTTCTTGTTTAAAAAAGGGAACAAATAAAATAAATTATTTTTATTTGTTTCATATCTGAAGCTTATTCATTGATCTTGGGCATGTATGTAAGACAGCATACAGTATGGCTGCCGGTGTAAACTTGGTAAAGTTTCAATATTCCCCATGCCTTCAAGGCTTCTAAGATGCTAAGTCAGCATAAAACTTCATTTAAGAACAAACATTTTAAATTGTGGTGAGAAGTTCATTTTACAGAACAATTTCACTACAGGTGAGTTTGTGGTGGGGTACATGGAGAAGGAATTATTATATCTATTCCAAAGCGAAAACATGTGACTTTAAAAGGTCCCAGGGTCACACAGCTGTGGTAGGCTAGAATTCAGGATATTTCCTCCAGCTTTTTCCCACTATTCTCACTAAACATGATTTTTTGGTTTTGGTCACACTAAGCAGACTTGGTACAAAATACCCTGAGTTTTGAAAATAGCTCCATTCTTTATTACTAGCAGTGTAACCTAGGCAAGTCACTGACAGTATAGATTAATGGTTAGAGTGCCAACCATGGAGCCGGATTGCCTTGATGCAAATTCCAGCCCCCACCTATAGATGTGTGATTGTAGATGGTTATTTTGCTTTCTGAGCCTCTGCTTCATAGTGTTCTTACGATAGAGAAAATTCCAACTTCATGTGGATGTTATAACATAAATGAGACAGTCCTTCCAAAGGTCTTCACACAATGGTGGTGTAGAGTAAGGGTTCAAAAATATTAGTTATTAATAAAATTGGACTAAAACATCTCTCTCTCTCTCGGCTATCTGTTGTATTAGTAAGACAGTACATTAAAGGACTTTGTGTTAAACTACTATGCAAAGTTTAAGAATCATTGTAGTGGGAGCCAGTATCAAGATAGCAGAGTAGGAGGACCTTGAGCTCACTTCCCCTCATGAACACATCAAAACTACAATTACATATAGAGCAACTCTCACTAAGAATGCCCTGAAGACTAGCAGAACCACTCTTCTACAACCAATGCTATAAGAAAGAACCACATGGAGTCTGGCAGGAAGGGAGGAGAAGCGATCTAGTCAGGACCTGTATCCTTAGCAGGTGACCCAGAAGAGGAGGGGGACATCACAGGCTTGGAAATCCTCCTTGGGGAGGGAGGAGTTTGAGCCACATATTAGGCACCCCAGCCCTTGAGTCCAACACTGGGAAGACAAACCACCTTAGCTGGTTTGAAAAACAGTGGGGTTTACCGGAGGGCTGTAAGAAACCAAGACTCTGTACTTGAAGAGTGTATGCATAGACTTGCTTGTTCCCAGTCCCAGTGTGGAGGCAGCAGATTAAAAACTGCCAGGTGATCCCACATGCCGTGGAGCAACTAAGCCCGCGTGCCACAACTACTGAGCCTGTGTGCTACAACTACGGAAGCCCGCGCACCTAGAGCCCGTGCTCTGCAACAAGAGAAGCCACTGCAATGAGAAGCCCTCGCACCACAACGAAGAGTAGCCCCCGCTCGCCACAACTAGAGAAAGCCTGCACGCAGCAACGAAGACCCAACACAGCCAAAAATAAATAAAATAAAAAATTTAAAAATTTATTAAAAAAACAATTTTTTTTTAAACCCCACATTTCTTTAAAAATAAAATAAAATAAAAAATAAAAGTGAATGTAAACTGCTTCCAGGAAGCAAAAACAAAAAAAACAAAAAAAACCTGCCAGGTGTTCTGGCTGGCACGCCAGGACCACCCCAGCACGACCTCCAGCCTGCACTGGGCTCCTGCTCCAGCACCTTCTGCTCTGGTACTGCTCCCTGCTAAGGTGAAGGCCACCACTGCCAATGAGCATGCACACACTTGGAGGGAATGGAGCCAGCTGCCTCTGGCCAGAGTACAGACTGCCTCTGCCAGCATGGGCATGAATGTGAGCACTTGGGAAGGAATGAAACCAGTTCAGCAGTGCAGCTCCAACCCCTCCAGCCTTGACCCAGCCTCTAAGTAAGGGGCACACACCAGGGAAAAAGTGGAACCAGCTCAGAAGTGTAGCTCTGACCCCTTGGGCCCCAGTCACACCCCCAACCAAGGCACACACTGCCGTCACACCTGCTATCACACCAGGCACAACTCCCTCAGGGCTCCTGCTCCAGCCCATCGGGCCCCAGCATTGCCACTGATAGGACAGTGACTGCCACTGAGCCTAGGAGAAACCCTGGCTTACGATGGCTATGACTCTAGCTGCTCCAAATCCAGCCCTACTTCCCATCAAGTCAGAAGCTGCCAGGGCACACTGGGGGAAGATGTGGCCTGTGCTCACTTCAGATCCAGCTCTCTCACCTAACCACTGGGCACGTGGAGACTGCATATGGATGCTCCAATTCAAGGATATGCCTTCATGACCCAGATAGGTAACTGTTTCACCTAATTTAATAGGGACAAACAGAGACAGTTAAAGAAAATGAGAACACAGAGGAATATGTTTCAAACAGAAGAACAAGATAAAACCCCTGGAAAAACCCTAGAGAAACAGAGATAAATAATTTGCCTGATTAAGAGTTTAAAGCCATAGTAATAATAATGCTAATTGAACTTGGGAAAAGATTAGACGAACACAGTGAAAACTTCAAAAAAGAAGTATAAAAAAGAACCAGTCAGAGCTGTAGAACACAATAACTCAAATGAAAAATACACTAGAAGGAATTAATAGAAGATTAGGTGATACACAAGAATGCATAAATAATCTGGAAGTTAGAAAAGTGGAAATCACCCAATCAAAACAGCAAAAGAAAAACAAATTTTAAAAAATGAAGATAGTTTAAGGCAGCGGTCCCCAACCTTTTTGGCACCAGGGACTGGTTTCCTGGAAGACAATTTTTCCACAAACTGGGGGTGGGGGTGGGGGGGGTGGGAGGGGGGATGGTTTGGGGATGATTCAAGTGCATTACATTTATTGTGCACTTTATTTCTATTATTATTACCTTGTAATATATAATGAACTAATTATACAACTCACCATAATACTGACAGGAGGCAGAGCTCAGGCAGTAATGCAAGTGATGGGGAGCAGCTGTAAATACAGATGAAGCTTCACTCGCTCACCTGCTCCTCACCTCCTGCTGTGCGGCCTGGTTGTTAACAGGCCACGGACTGGTACCCGTTCATGGCCCAGGGGTTGTGCATCCCTGGTTTAAGGGACCTCTGGAACAACATCAAGCATACTAACGTTCATGTTATAGGGGTCCCAGAAGAAGAAGAGAGATAGAAAGGGGGTAAAAAAAATGTATTTGATGAAATTATGGCTGAAAATTTCCCTAACCTGAAGAAGGAAACAGATACCCAGGTTCAGGAAGTACAGAGAGGCCCAAACAAGATGAACCCAAACAGACTCACACCAAGACATATAATAAAAATGACAAAAGCTAAAGAGAACTTTAAAGGCAACTGAGAAAAACAAAGAGTCACATACAAGGGACTCCCCAGAAGGCTATGAAGTGATTTTTCAGCAAAAACTTTGCAGGCCAGAAGGGAGTGGCATGATATATTTTAAAGTACTGAAAGGAAAAAAACCTACAACCTAGGATACTCTACCCAATAAGATTATCATTCAGAACTGAAGTAGAAATAAAGAGCTTCACAGACAAGCAAAAAGAAAAAAAAAAAAGAAAGAAAGAAAAGAAAAGAAAAAAACCATATTAAACTGACCTTACAAGAAATGTTAGAGTCTTCTTTAAGTGAAAAAGAAAAGGCTGCAACAAGAAATAAGAAAATACAGGGAGGAAAAATTCCACTGCTAAAGGCAAATATATAGTAAAGGCAGTAGATCAACAACCACTTAAATAAGCTAGTATGAAGGCCAAAAGAACAAAAATTGTAACATCAACTATAAATGCAATAAGCAGTTAAGGGGCATGAAGTTGTTAAATATGACATCAAAAACACAAAACTTGCAAGGAGGGAGTAAAAAAAAATGTAGATCTTTTAAAATGTGTTTAAACTTAAATGACTATCAGTTTTAAACAAGTAGATATAGTTATAGGTCAGCATATGTAAAATCCATGGTAAACCACAAATGAAAACACACAATAGCAACACAAAAATTGGTGAGAAATAAACACAAACATAACACTAAACAAAACCATCAAACCACAAGGGAAGTGACTAAAAGAAGAACACAGATGAACTACAAAAACAACCAGAAAACAAGAAACAAAATGTCACTAAGTACATACCTATCAATAATCACTTTAAATGTCAATGGGCTAAATGCTACAATCAAAAGATATAGGATGGCTAAATGGATAAAAAAAACCAAGACCCATCTATATGCTGCCTGCAAGGGACTCACTTCAGAACTAAAGACACACAGAACCTGAAAGTGAGAGGATGGAAAAAGATATTCCATGCAAATGAAAATGTAAAGAAAGCTGGGGTAGCAATATTCCTATAAAACAAAGTAGACTTTAAAACAAAGTCTACAATAAATGACAAAGAAGAGCATTATATATTGATAAAGTGACCAATCCAAGAAGAGGATATAACATTCATAAATATATATGCACCTAATATTGGAGCACCTAAATATATAAAGAAAATATTAACAGAAATAAAGGGAGAAATTGACAGTAATACAATAATAGTCAGGGATTTTAACACCACACTTATGTCAATGAATAGATCATATAGGCAAAAAATCAATAAGGAAACAGTGGCCTTAAATGGCACTTTAGATAAGTTGGATTTAATAGTTATCTACAGAACATTCCATCCAAAAACAGCAGAATATACATTCTTTTCAAGTGCACATGGAACATTCTCTAGGACAGGTCACATGCTAGTTCACGAAACAAGTCTCAGAAAATTTAAGGAGACAGAAATTATATGAAGCATCATTTCTGACCATTTCCAAGCCAGAAGTCAATTACAGGAAGAAAAAAACCACAGACATGTGGACCCTAAATAACATGCTACTAAAAAACCAATGGGTCAATGAAGAAATCAAAGAGGAGATCAGAAAATACCTTTTGACAAGTGAAAATAAAAACAATTTTCCAAAATCTATGGGACTCAGCAAAAGTTGTTCTAAGAGGGAAGTTTATAGCAATACAGGCCTACATCAAGAAACAAGAAAAGCCTCAAATAAACAACCTAACCTACCATCTAAAGGAATTAGAAAAAGAGTAACAAACAAAGCCCAAACTCAGCAGCAGGAAGGAAAGAATAAAGATCGGAGCAAAAATAAATAAAATGGAGACCAAAAAAAATTTTTAAAGTAGTAGAAGCCAATGGCTGCTTTTTTGAAAATACAAACAAAATTGATAAGACTTTAATCAAGCTCATTAAGAAAAAAAGGGGCCCAAATAAACAAAGTTAGAAATGAAAGAAGAGAAGTTACAAATAATCACAGAGATACAAACAATCATAAGAGAATACTAAAAACAGTTATATGCCAACAAACTGGACAACCAAGAACAAGTGGATAAACTCCTAGAAACATACAATCTTCCAAGACTGAATCAGAAAAAAATAGACAATCTGAACATACTAATCACTGGTAGTTAAATTGAATTAGTAATCAAAAAACTCCCAACAAATAAAAATCTAGGACTGGATGGCTTCACAGAGGAATTCTACCAAACATATAAAGAAGAGTTAATACCTATCCTCAAACTATCCCAAAAATTTGGAAAACTCCCAAATTCATTCTATGAGGCCACCATTACCCTGATACCAAAACCTGACAAAGACACTACAGAAAAAGTAAATTACAGGCCAATATCTCTGATGAATATAGATGCACAAATACTCAACAAAACGTTAGTAAACTGAATTCAATAATATATAGAAAGGATCATACACCATGATCAAGTGGGATTCATTCCATGGATGCAAGGATGTTTCAATATCCACAAATCAATCAGTGTGATACACCACATTAACAAAACAAAGGACAAAAATCATATGATCATCTCATTAGACACAGAAAAACTCAACATTTGAAAAAACATTTGAAAAAACTCAACATCCGTTCATGATTTTAAAAAATCTGTCAACAAAGTTGGTATAGAGGGGACATATCTCAACATAGCAAAGGTCACTTATGACAAACCCACAGCTAACATCATTCTCAATGATGAAAAGCTAAAAGCTTTTCCTTTAAGATCAGGAACAAGACAAGGATGTCCACTCTTTCCATTTCTATTTAACATAATATTAGAAATCCTAGCCACAGCAATCAGACAAGAAAGAGAAATAAAGGCATCCCTATTGGAAGGGAAGAAGTACAACTGTCACTATTTGCAGAGGACATGATACTATATACAGAAAACCCTAAAGTCTCCACCAAAAATCTATTAGAACTAATAAATGAATTCAGTAAAGTTGCAGGATACAAAATTAATATACAGAAATCTGTTGCTTTTCTATACACTGAAAATGAACTATAAGAAAGAGAATTCCAGAAAACAATCCATTTACAATTACATCAAAAAAGAATAAAATATCTAGGAATAAATCTAAGGAGGTAAAAGGCCTGTACTTAGGACACTAAGGAAGGAAATTGAAGACAATATAAATAAATAGAAAGATATCCCATTTTTGTAGATTAAAAGAATTAATACTGTTAAAATGTCCAGACCACCCAAAGCAATCTACAGATTTAATGCAAGCCCTACCAAAATACCTATGACATGTTTCACAGAGCTAGAACAAATATTTGTATGGAACCACAAAAGACTGCAAATAGCCAAAGAAATCTTGAGAATAAAGAACAAAGTCAAAGGTATCACACTCTCTGACTTCAGACTATAGTACAAAGCTACAGTAATCAAAACAGTATAGTACTAGCACAAAACCAGACATACAGATCAATGGAAAAGAGTGGAGAGTCCAGAAATAAACCCACTCACCTATGGCCAATCAATCTATGACAAAGGAGGCAAGAATATACAATGGAAAAAAGTCTCTTCAATAAGTCGTGTTGGAAAACTGGACAGCTATGTGTAATAGAATGAAATTAGACCATTTCCTCACATCATATAGAAAAAATAAACTCAAAATGGATTAAAGACCTAAATGTAAGCCTGGAAACCACAAAACTCTTAGAAGCAAACATAGGCAGTACACTCTTTGACACTGGTCTTTAGCAATATTTTTTTTGATCTCTCTCCTCATGCAAGGGAAACAAAAGTAAAAATAAACAAATGGGACCTAATTAGTTTTAAAAGCTTTTGCACAGAGAAGGAAACCATCAACAAAATGAAAAGGCAATCTACTGAATGGGAGAAGATATTTTCAAATGATATGTCTGTTAAAGGCTTAATATCCAAAATATATAAAAAACTTATATCACTCAATATCAAAAAAATCAAACAACTCAATTAAAAAATGGGCAGAAGACCTGAACAGGCATTTTTCCAAAGAAGACATGCAGATGACCAACAGGCACATGAAAAGAATCTCAACATCATTAATCATCAGGGAAATCCAAATCAAAACTACAATGAAATATCGCCTCACACCTGTCAGGATGGATATTATCAAAAAGACAACAAATGATAAGAGTTGGCCAGGATGTGGAGAAAAGGAAAGCCTCCTGCACTGTTGGTGGGAACATAAGTTGGTTCAGCCGCTACAGAAACAGTACGGAGGTTCCTCAAAACACTAAAAATAGGGCTATCATGTTATCCAGCAATTCCTTTCCTAAGTATATCCAAAGAAAACGAAAACACTAATTCAAAAAGATATATGCACCCCAATGTTCATAGCAGCATTATTTACAATAGCCAAGATATGAAAGCAACCTAAGCGTCTATCAACAAATAAATGGATAAAGAAGATGTGTGTGTGTGTGTGTGTGTATATATATATATATATATATATATATATATATATATATACACACACACAATGGAATATTACTCAGCCATAAATAAGAATAAAATTTTGCCATTTGCAACAACATGAATGGACTGGACGGTGTTATGCTTAGTGAAATAAGTCAGAGAAAGACAAATACTGCATGTTTTCACTTATATATCAGATCTAAAACATAAAAGAAATGATTGAATATAACAAAACAGAAAGACTCACAGATACAGAAAACAAGCTAGTGGTTACCAGTTGGGAGAGGGGTCAGGAGGCAAGATAGGGATAGGAGATTAAGAGGTACAAACTACTAGGTTCAAAATAAATAAGATACAAGGATATAATGTATAACACAGGGAATATAGCCAATATTTTATAATAACTTTGTATGGATTATAATCTATAAAAATATTGAATTTCTATGTTGTATACTTGAAACCAATATAATATTGTAAGTCAACTATACTTCATTGAAAAAAATAATAATCATTGTATTATCTTGTTGCTGTGAGCAGAAGCCTAAGCTTATTTTTTCTGATTTTTGTTGAGCCTTCAATCTATGGCCTTACCTTGATCCAGATATTTCAATTTCCAAAGCTGCTAAGTGTTTTGTTTGCTTGTTTTTCTTTTTGTTTTTTTGTGTGTTTTTTTTTAAGATGGAATATGGAAGAGAATCTTGATTCCCCTCTATACTACTGAGATCTCAACTACTTTACCTCACTGTAAGGGCAAGTCCAACCTCCTGAGAAGCCACTAGGAGGACAATTTAGGTAGGAACGCTTAGAGCTCAAGGGTAGTAGAAAGATCAAGAGCTGCCCTGTCAACTCAGGAGGAATTAAGGCAAAATGGAGAGGAGCCTAGAGACACTCTTGTCTGCTTAGTAACTGCTCTGACTCCAGTAACACACAGAGATCCAACCTCACTCTTCAGGCATTTCAGACTCACTCTTTAGAAGATCCTCTGCTAGTATACACAGTGCAGGGGTGAGCCTATAGTGTTATACCTGCTACTTGGTCTTGCCCTTGTTTTCCGGTTTATCTGATATCAAATCCATCTTTTCAAGTGTTACTGTGACCAGCCTTTGTTTATGTTTGTTTTGTTTACTGTTTAATTATTAATTTCTTATTTTGTGTGTGAGATAAAAAGAAAAGCCTTTCACCACTGCTCCTTCCTTTAGGACTAGAGGAGCTGACAGGGGTTGTGTTAAAACAATGCTCACTTGCTCTAAGGAGAAGGTGGGGCAGAGATAGTGACTCTGGTAGTTCAGGCATTCTTACTTGCATGGGCCATTTGCAAAGTCTTGAGAGCGACCTTAATAATAAAGCACTGAGGTATTTGTCAGCTTTTTTAAAAAATGTAATCTATTGTGATTTCTTTTTATTTTAAATAAATATTGATTATTTTGTTTTGAATTTATAATTGTGTACTCATTTTCTTAAAGGGGTACTCCTTAATTAATAAGGTTTTGGTGCACCCCTGAGTTGGGGAGAAGGACATAGACACAAAGAGAGGCAAAGTCTAGCCCTTTTGGAGTCCCAGTGAGAGAAACCAGAGGCACACTTCTAGCTGAAAAAAAGCTAGAAGCATCAGATTGTTGGATAATTTAGCAAGTTACAAGAGTAACCTGACATATAGTATATGTGTTAGAGGGAAGGCAAGAGATATTGGGGTTCAAGGCACAGCACATTGATTAATGAGTGAGCTAAGTATGGGTGGACTGTTTTGAACTGATTTTGTATTTGTTTGAACTTAGAACAGCAGTTTTTGACAGTTACTTCCAAGATGGGAAGTTGTCCACATCATCTCAGAAGTTAACATAGCTCAGTGTTAAGAGCACAGATTTTATAAAGACACAGACGTAGAGAATGGACCTGAGGACACGGGGAGGGGGAAGGGTAAGCTGGGACGAAGTGAGAGAGTGGCATGGACATATATACACTACCAAATGTAAAATAGATAGCTAGTGGGAAGCAGCCGCATAGCACAGGGAGATCAGCTCTGTGCTCTGTGTCCACCTAGAGAGGTGGGATAGGGAGGGTGGGAGGGAGACACAAGAGGGAGGGGATATGGGGATGTGTGTATATGTATAGCTGATTCACTTTGTTATACAGCAGAAGCTCACACACCATTGTAAAGCAATTATACTCCAATAAAGATGTTAAAAAAAATAATAATAATTTAAAAAAGAGCACAGATTTTAGAGCTACACTATCTGGATATGAAACCTGACTTGACCACCAACCAGCCATAAGACTTGGGAAATCTGTTGGAAATCTCTTGTGCCCATTTCCTAATCTGCAAAATGAAATAATGCTGGCATCTACCATTTAGGCTTGTTAAAGAGGATTAAATATAATGAAGCATATAGAGCACTTCTCACATGTCTAGCACAGAAGTGTGCAAAAAATGTGAGCTCTTTTACTCATTCCCCAAGTCTTCTCCTCTAAAAATGACTGCTCCTATTCTCTATGGTACTCTCATTTTCCATGTTTTGTTTTTGTTACTGTGTTTTCTTTCACCACTATTCATAAAGAGTGGTGTTAATGATTTTAAAATTAATATATCCTGCTTATATCAAACTTGGGAAAAAACCCAAAAAGTATAAAGGAGAAAGATAAAATAATTTAAATATCTCTCCAGCACATTCATTCAAAATGCACATCTTAAGCATCTATGTGCATCAGGCACTCTCATGGGCTCTGGCGCCTCTAAATCCTGTCTTTTTCCTGTTCCATTTCTCTGTCCTATTCAGTTTGTTTAAAAGGAGGGGGTGTTAACAGTTTTTGAAGTCTACTCAGTTAAGTAACTAAGGCTAATTCTGCTCTTAAGTTTAACTTCTTTACCTATTGTTCTAATGTAACTAACGACCTAATGTTTATCTTAATATTAAGATTAATCCTAATCATCATACTAAGAGCTGTATTGTTATTTGTGGTACACAAAGTTCTTTCATCCAATTCACACTATATCTCTGTGTAGAGACATAGGAGAAACATCAACGTCTGCAGTTTGCTGAAGCTTATAAAGGCTAAGAAGGGTGCCCAAAGGAATTTAAACAATTTGGATCAGATCACAGAGCTAGGATACAAAGGGCCTGAGACTCACATCCTGGTGAGCACAGGGGTGGTGCCTTCAACTTTGGAATCTGCACGTTGGTTTTTTGCAGCCATCTGAAACTGGTATGTCTTCTGTCCACTGGACAGCCCCTTCAGCTCCCATATCCAATCAAGAGAGTGTTCCAGACCTACTCCCAGACCCAAGTTTTCAGATGAGCCATTGAGGTGAACCCTGGGAAGGGCCCACTTAGAATCCTTTACTACAGCCTTAGAGACAGTCCCCAGATAGACATGAAGATGAGAACAGTCATCTGTTGATATTTCTCTCTCAAGGTAGCCATCAGGATTATTTTCCAATATGCACTTAAAAATTAAACAATATATACTAGCATTTTCTCTCCTTGTACAACAGAGACAAAGTAAACCAAGATTAGCAACAGGTTAGGAAAAAGAGAGACAGGTTTGCTGTTCTGAGCAAAGCATCGCTTGCTTTTGTGAAAAGTGAAAGCTTTCGATAATTTACCCAGGTATTTCTTTTCCTATATTGAGTTTTAAAAATAGTGGGCCACTAGTCACCATAAACAATGCTTATGATTCTCTAAAACAAAAGAATATGTCTAAGAGGAAGAGAAGGAAAGGAGGGAGAGAGTTTAGTGAATTATTCACCCACTTTTCCTCATTAATAGCAGAATGTTCTCAACCAATTAATAAGCAATTACATTCCCATCGACTGAGATGCCCAAGGGAAGAGCCATCTGATGCATTTATTAAATTAACCCTATATGCTCTGAGCCAATGTCAATTGAGAAGCACAAGGAATAAAATTTTTTTAAAACTTGGAAAAATTTTACAGATTGACTTCCCTGAGCTCCAAATGATATCTAGAGTAAAGGAGAGAGGGTAGAAAGGGCAGGTTAAATTCAAAGGAAGATATGAAGCCAAAGGTTGTATTCTGAAAGTAGCTTGGAGTAAGATCCACCAAATTCCACAAAAATGTGACAGAATTAGTTTGCAATTTCTTCAGGAAATTCCTTTCAACTCCTTTACAGAGTTCTGCAATTTTACTTTGTTGTACCTAGGAATAAGATTGTCAGAACATTTCATGCCGATGTATATAGCAATTTTATTCACTAGAGGCTCTGGGTAATTTCGGATCTCAAATACATTTTGTGAGAAGTTCAGGAAATACAGAAAAAAATTTGTCGTTGATTATTAGAGGATCTGATATCTTATCCCTTCTCCAGACTAACTCTTTTTGTTACTTATCAAACATGTTTAAATGCTTACCATGTATCAGGTACAGTTTTAGATGCTTTAAAAATATTAATTCATTTACTCCTTACAATAACCTTCTGAGGTAGGTGCAGATAGGCACAGAGAGGTTAATTTGCCCAAGGCTGTAATAGTGGAATTGGTATTCAAACCCAGGCCATTTGGGTCCAGCATCTGGGTGCCTAACCACTACTCTATGCTCTCTCTACATGAATGAAGGAATGAATGAGTAAAAAATAAAGACATGCATGAATGCCTTACCTGGAGATTTACTCTGTCATTTATCCCCTTCCTCTCTACCAGCATTTTGCATTTTGTCCACAAATACTGAGTTGTTTTCTTTCAGAAGAGAACACTTCAAGCTGTCATTTTCTTGTCCAGCTTCTTGAAGGGAAGCCCACACTTGCCACTTCCACTTCTCTACCAGCTATTTATTCCATAACTTCATGCAATCTTGTTCCCTGCCCCCCTCCCACTTCTCTACTGACACTGCTTTCTTGAAGGATTGAACTGCCTTATTCAATGGCCTGTTTCTCAGGCTTGTCCATCTCTGCTTCCCAGCTCCTTTCTAGACCCTTTTCTCTCTTGTTTCCTGTTATCCTGGTCCTCCATTTTCCGTTTGCATGTATTGCTCTGCTTCTTTGCTGGTTGTCATGTCTCGAGATCTAGCCTTAGTATGACTCTTATTCTATTTCTCTCTCTCTCTCCCCACACATTACTTTTTAAACATTCTCACATCCTCCAGTGTCTTCTACTCTTTACACTAATTTCTGGAATCTGGCCACAGAGCCTAACTTGTCAGCACCCAGAAAGTGGGTCCAATCTCTTTGGAGATAAAGTCACATTGACCAACCTCACAAGATTAATGATGAAGTATTCATTTATAATGAAAAGTAGATTGTCAAAGGGTCATCAATCCAGAGCATTACACAGGGAGCTAAATTATGAACAATATACCAGTTTGTTCATTTAGAACAAGTAGTATTATTACAAGAAAAGAATGACCACTGGAGTTCTCTAGTAAGTGCATTTTCCCCACAAGGACATTCCAGGTGGGAAGCTAAATTATAATCAGAAGACTACTAGGTCAGCATGGAATAAGAATAGGGGGAAATAATTACATGATTCAAATATTTAACAGCACCAGGCTGATAGTCACAGGTGTATCTAGCTCTACAATAGGGACAATAGCTGCCAATGGGACCCAGCAAGTAGAGTAATTGTTAAAGACACCATCGCCCCTCAATGAATAAATGAATGAATGAATGTGGAACAACAGTCTTGAGATCATTTCTACTTTACCATTACATTAGAGTTATTTGTTGAAATATTGACCCCTTTGCAAGATCTGAGTTGCAAGATGTCATGGGCCACATGTGCTCATCACTATTGTCTTTACCATCAAGCATAGTGCCTGGCACTTAGTAGACAGAAGGCAATAAATGTTCATTAAAATTAAAGTCATCCAGATATTTATAAATATAAATAAAATACCTTCCAAAGTTGGCTTTAAATGTGAGTTAGCCAGAATGTCCTATTGTGTGTTTTTTCTTGCTTTTCAAAATTTATTAAGTCAACTAAATAGAATGCCTTGATTTCAAATGTTTACATTTGGCTCATATATTTGAAAACTGTGAAATAGTAGACCACACAGTTTTCATTTTGTCCATCTTATTTCTATAAACGTCAACTACTTATTTCTCCTACCCAGTGACTAAACCCCAATTCCACCCCCACGCCTTTATCTTTGATGTTTCTCATTCTCCATAGGCGGAGGATGTGCCAGCAAAGAGAGGAAAGAACAGATTCTGTGTGCCTATATGGGCTAACCCAGGGCACTCATGGGGTTAAAAGTGCTGCAGTCATATTAAGCACATGTTTCAAGTCAGCAGGGTGCCAGCCTGAGATGTCCTCAAAGCCTAATTTGATAGATATTATGCCATACACTGCTGCAAGTAGTAATGAAGAAAGTAAAAATTTTATGGATGAGCAAAATAGGAGCTCTTATGGATGGAGTGTTTTTAAATCAGGTGTATAATTTACCCAGTATCAGACCACATGTAGGGTGCATTACTCAATTGAACTTACAAGCAGATAGGAAAGCAGTTTCTTTTAATAAGCACTTGTTCAACTTATTGGCTCTACAATTACTTGCACCAAATTACCAGCAGCTGCTGCCTGTTTGGTATTTTATCCTAGACAAGGAGTTACATTAGTTTCTAATCAACAAGCCATTCAAGGACTCTTTATAATTTTTAGCTTAATTCCACTTTTATTTGGAATTTATTAATTGAAATATCCAATATTTTCATGACAGTATTTTGCTTAGCTTCTCTTAACAGGAAACCTATTCAACTGCTGAGGTGATGGGAAAAGGGAGGGAAGATACCCACCAAACTTATTTCTGATATTTGCAACATTATACAAACTCTACTAGATTCATGTTGCCTTATAGTCTGAATTTTGACATTTCAATTGCTTCTGTAAAAATAATGATACCGTATTTAAACTTTTTTACATTTGCAGTCAATAAATTGTTTTGTCTCTAAATAGCATATCCCCATGCACAGGAGTTAACTGCAAGTTTAAATATTAACCAATTCAGTTTAATACAGGCCTTCTCAAGTTTGGCACTATTGACATTTTGGGCTGGCTAACTCTTTTTTGGGGGAATGTCCTGAATATTGTAGGATGTTCAGGCAAGATCCCTGGCCTCTACCCAGTAGATGCCAGTGGCACCTCCCCACCTCCAACCCCCTGTTGTAACAACCAAGAATGCCTGCACATGTTGTCACATCACCCCAGATGATTTAACAGATTTGAAAGAATTAAAGGGAAAAGGGTTTCAGAAACAGTTGTAAGAGGAATACGTTTTCAATTCATTTGTTAAAGACTTTTCAAAGTGTTCAGACAAAGATTGTGTTTGTGTGTGTGCTAGCCCATATTTGCTTGCTTTATGAGGAACTATAAAATGAATTTATGAAAGAATTTAACTACACAAAATGTAATTATTTAAATATTACTCTATTTTCAAGCTGCTTTCAGAGATCCAAAGACAAAAGGAAACCGAAAACAACAACAGCTGCTAATAGCTAAATAAAGTAAATATTTGAATAGCTCTAACTGCAGAAAGACAGACCTGTGGTCTAATTTTAGACAAGTGTGGTTTTATTGTTATGCCAGTAGAGCCAAGAAATCTGAGACAAAATTCATTTTTTGAAATTATATTATACATTATTGCCAACTTTAAATTACAAATCAGAAAAATATGAACATAAAATGCTAATGACCAACGATAAATCATAAAAATGGCAAGTACAGTTCAAGATTTTTTTCATAGGGCTTTCAAATCCACAGTTGTCTTTTTAAAGACCAGAATCAAAATAGGTAATGTCAAGAACAACTAGAGTACCGTATACACACTGAAAAACAGCAAAAGTGAAGGATTAAATTTAATCCCAAATTGTCATCCCAAAGTCTCCTTAAATTGCCATCCCAAAGTCTCCTTCACTAAGAACTTACCATCTACCGTCTTCCACCTAGTCATATGTCGAAAGATCCAAATAACATCCATCGGAAGGTGGTTCCTTCTTAGCGTAATATAGAACCTTATGGCACAAAACCTGAAAGGTCATTTATACCTACCAGGGCCCTTCCCCAAGTTTATCCTAATTAGATACCCTCCATAACAAGCTTCTCAAACTTTAATGTATATATGGATCACCTGGACATCTTTTCAAACTGTGGATTCTGATTGAGTAGGTCTGGGGCCTTAGGCAGACTTTCTAACAAGCTTCCAGATGATGCCAATCCATGGACCACACTTTGAAGAGCAAGGATTTGTTTACAACAGCCCCACCAGCTGATCATCAAGCCTGATCTTGAACATTCTTAGGAGGCCAATAACAGAGAAAATCCTAACTCCAAAAAAGAATACAGCGTTTGTGTACCTAGTGAAATCTTAATTTTCAGGTTCTTTCTGGAAACAGTGCCTCGACCATGGGAAACTTTAGCAGTCAGTTTAAAAAATTTTTACACAATTAAGCAAAATTACTGAAAAATAATTGCTAAACCTCAACCTACTGAAGTCAATAAAAAATGGATCCCTTCGGGCTTCCCTGGTGGCGCAGTGGTTGAGAATCTGCCTGCCAATGCAGGGGACACGGGTTCGAGCCCTGGTCTGGGAAGATCCCACATGCCGCGGAGCAACTAGGCCCGTGAGCCACAACTACTGAGCCTGTGCGTCTGGAGCCTGTGCTCCGCAACAAGAGAGGCCGCGACAGTGAGAGGCCCGCGCATCGCGATGAAGAGTGGCCCCCGCTTGCCGCAACTGGAGAAAGCCCTCGCACAGAAACGAAGACCCAACACAGCCATAAATAAATAAATAAATAAATTTAAAATAAATGTGATTTGAATAAAATATAAAATCTGGTTTAAAAAAAAAAAGGATTCCTTCTTACTAATAGTCTACACAATTCAAAAATAATTGGATCTTCATACAAACCATGGCTTCTGTGATAGTCTAAGGACATATTCCCTTCTTACCACTGTGTCTACATGACTCCACTTAAATACTGAAAAAGAGAGAACCATCGTGTCTCTAGCACAGACTCTGCAGCTATAGCCCAACCCCTTAAAAAAAAACTATAAGATTTTTCACACAGCTCTGCTATATTTTGACCATGCCGACAGAAACATGTCATAAGTCTGTTATTTTATAAGGAAATAAGGAGAATGACATTAAGTTAGTGGATTCACTACTTTCCCCTGAGACGAGAAACATATCCTCCCATTACCTGAAAAATTCAAAGAACTTTCAGTTCCCAGAAGATTCAGATGCATGACCTTAAAGCCAGACTTATAAAAGCACCATTAATTCATGATTATAGTTTGCAGATAATCCAAATCCTCCATTTTACATCAGTGGTTTTGCTTCAGCCTATTTTATGGCTATCCTAGTCCTCTACCCGGCAAAGAAAAAGGAAACTCGATAGTTTTAAACAATGGGTTATTTTTTTTTCTTGTTCCTTTTTTAATTGAAGTAGAGTTGATTTACAATGTTGTGTCAATCTCTGCTGCACAGCCAAGTGACTCAGTTATCCATTATGGTTTATCCCAGGAGACTGGATACAAAATCAAGAACTAATATGTGATCCTGATGTCATTGAATGATTCTGTGGTCACCTTAAATATTCAGAATATTAACAACAGGCAGTGCTTGGGCTTCAAGCAATCCGAAGAGAATCCTCAACCAATCAGAATGGACACCATGCATAAGCCATCAGCATGGCCACACAAGTGCACGCTAGCCAGACTGGCCTGCCTTTGAACAACAGGAAGACAGAAATCCCCATGGCCGGTGTAGTGCCATAGGACAGTTTTATCATGGGTAGACTTAGACCAGGAAAGACTTGTACTCAGAATAGGGATAAATGTGTAGTTTCCTCCAGAGTGAAGTTCCTTGGGAATCAACATTGATGTCAATCATATTTAACACATTTATAAATGTTCAAGAATCCCAAATTCATTCAACGTGAAAACTCCAAATTTGTGGCTAAGAAAAAAGGTAAAATATACGTATGAAAATCATACCAATTTGTACAAGTGGATAGAAAAGTAATAAATAGTCTTCAACTTAGTAAGTATAAGGTAACATATTTTATGATAAATGACATAGGTATAAAATGAACAGCCCTGAACTATCAGCTTCAGGCAGAGAAAGTACATGCCTAGGAGTCACTGTTAGTTCCCCAAGGATACTGACTGAATTATCTATTGGGGTTGAAAAGTGAAGAAAACATAAATATATAAAGAAGAATATTAGACACATGTGGAATCTAAGAAACAAAGCAAGCAAACAAAACAAAAGCAGTCTCATAGATATGGAGAAAAATTGGTCAATGCCAGAGGTTGGGGAGTGGGGTGGGGGCAAAATAGGTAAAGAGGATTAAAAGGTGCAAACCTCCAGTTATATAGTAAGTTGTGAGGAAAAAAGGAGAAGGGGGGAAGGCGGGGGAGGAAAAGAAGGGGAAGAAGGGGAAGAAGAGGAAGAAGAAGGAAGGGGGAAGAGGAGGAGGGGAGGGGGAAAAGGGAAGAAGGAGGGGAAGAGAGGAAGGGGAAAGGGGAAGAGGAAGAAGAAGAGTAGAAATCCAACTGAAATTAGCATCCTATAAAACCTCAGTGCTTACACTTTTTGAATGCCATGAGAGATTATGGTTGTCGCATATCAAAAATGTTAACAATGAAGCTAGAGAAGGCATAAGCAATAGAGGAAATAGCAACTAACACGTTAGGGTGTTGCTATTTGAGGCATGTTGAAACATTGGCCTCTTCATCCTGGAAAGGCAACTGCTTAATAGGGAACTTGATTAAAATTTATACAATTAAAAATGATCTGGGTAACGTGGTCACAGGCTTGTTCCCCAGTAGAATGGTGGAACATCCTTTGAAACTTCAGTAAAATAAGTTTAGGACACTAAAAGGAAGAAGTGGTTAGCAAATTTACGGAACTCAATTTCACCAGTATCATCTCCCCCAACTTCCCTCCCACAAGAGCTAACACAGGAAGGAAATAAAGACTTCAGGTAGGAGTTCATTCCTCTATTCAGTACCAAGCACCAGGCTAAAAGCTGAGACAATGATGATGAGTAAAACATACACGGTTCCTGCTCTGTTAAGTTGAGAGTCAACTGGATTAGTTGACTGAATGGAGTGACAGATAAATAGCCTAAAAATCACACCAATCATGTAAAATTATAACTGAAATTAAAACTCTGAAGAAGAGGCACATGGTCCTATCACAGTGTCTAGCAGTGGGCTTTGACCTAACTAGAAGAAGGTGACTGGAAGTGTGCTGATATCTTAGAGATGAGTATAATTTGAACTAACTGGTTAAAAAGCAATAAATGGCTACTAAATAAAGCCAGACTATTCTTTAATGTTCAGGGTACACTAAGGCATCCCATTGAACCAATATTCATGCCCACTTCAGTGGAAGGTACGTGAAGGACAGACTATTGGAATTTCCAATGACAACAAACACTGGGAGAATGACACAGAAGTCTGATGCCAAAGAAAAATTCTTCAGCTATAAATAATATAGAATTAATTGGCATCTCTTAAATGGAGCGACCTAGTGAAAATATCATTTTGAATAATGCGCACTGACTCCCAGGATACGGCTAGCCCATTTGAAAGGTGAGAAATCTATACCAAGAGTGGTTATATAAGTTGCCCCACATTATAAAGCACAGAATCAGCTGGCTTCTTCCAAAATCCACTGAAAAGGGAAATTAATAAAAAATTTATGTGGCTATCATTGCACTCTCTAGTTTGATTTATATCATAATTAGTTCTGAAATACCTACTTGCTACCAGAGTATGAACTTGTGGTAGATCATGTTTTTCATTTGTACATCCGTAGCAGAAAGCACGGGGCCATGCTCATAGCAGGCAATCAATAAATGTTTGTTGACTTGAAAGACAACAGTTAAGGCTTTAATTTATAACACAAGTCACTGACTAACAATCATTATCTACTTCATTTGTGTTGGTGAACACTGACATTTAAGGATGTTCTGTTGATACATATACCAGGAACCTCCCAGACAGGAACACAGCCCTGCTCTCAAGCTTGAGTGACAGGGCTGTCTTTACCATCTGATGCTCTCAATCCCAGAAAATCCTCCTTCTTGCCAAACATAGTCATTATGTCCAAATGCACATTTTGGGGCACTAAAATGTTGACTTTGAAGTTCAACAAAAGCCATTTTAGTTCCTTTATTTCTATTTTCTCTTTAAAGACACCATTCTGCAGTTAGCAAAATTCTATTCAGATTGGTAACTGCTATCCTGATCTCCAGTCTTGTACATCCCTATCCTATACTACTCTATGAGGGGGTGGGAAACTGCTGTGAGAATTTCTTCCTGAAAGCTAGGGCTTTCGATATTTACACTGTATTACATAAAATATAGTTTTATGTATGTGAGATCTAGTGTATATACACGGTAGAAATTCTCTTAAATAATCTTCCCTTATTCATTTTACCAGCATAACTAATGCTTTTCAGTCCCATATACTGTAGTTGATACCTAAGACATACTTAACGGTCACAGGTAGTAAATCACTCCCTAGAAAATCCAAACGCAACTGCATCTTCAGTTGCATTGTAGGCTTACCAAGCATTGGTTAAATTTGTTTCCAAACCTCTTCATTTCAGTTGTACTTGCTATTGCAAGTCTGTAATTTTAATTAGTATTAATGTATATCTGATGAAATATGAGTGAGAAAACAAAAAGATGTGGTCTAAAAAATACACTGAATGCTTTGTAATAAGAGCAAGTAACTGAAAAGTAATTTTTGTTGAATTGGTTGTGGCGGACATAACTGCGAAAGACTGGAGAAAGTTATAAAAGTCTGGAAGTTTTTTGCCTTGAGATTTCTTCAGATGTGAATTTAAGTTTTAGCTTCAGTTTACACAGATCAAAACTAGAAATATTATGCAATATATTATGGATGAGGTTTATGTAAAAGAAACAAGAGAGAACTTTAATCAATGGATTCATATTCAAAGAAAATACCATGAACCTACATTAAAAAACTGGTGAATGAATATCTTGTACATGTTCTCAGCTAAAATAAAAGATTTCAGTTATGTAAGTTCCATTTTTTAATGAATCTGTTCTTTCACAGACTTTTTCAATTAATCAACTACCTATAGATCCCATTCACAAGAAATCAAAGCTACTGTATTTTGGTTCTGAATATGTTTATTTTACCTTCTTCCATGAAAAATGCAAACCAATAAAAAGTCCATTTTTTCTTTTATTTTTCAGAAATCTCTCTTTCACAGCATCACTCCATTCATTTGGGTCAGAGTTTTGCAAACTGCCACCCACCTTGTTGCTCAGACCAAAACCTATGAGTTGTCCTTAATCCACTGCTTTTCCTCATCACTTATATCTAATCCATCAACAAATATTGTTAATTCTGCTTCTAAAATATATTATAAATCATTTCACATCTCTTCACTGGATTATAAAAGGCAAGGGAGAGAAAGGTTCAAAATGAAGAGGTAGATGGGATTGGTCACGAATGGCCTTGTAGGTCATGGTAAGTACTTTGAATTTTGTTCCAAATATGATGAGAAACTATTAGATTATCCGAACTGTCATGTGATGAAAGGATTATGAGAGGGTCCAGAAATGGAAACATGGGAAAAATAGTGGGCTACAAGAAATTAATCCACGATGGTGGCTTGCACTGGGTAGTAAATTTAGTAAAAATTAATTACCCTTGGCATATATTCTAAAGATTGAGTCAACAGAACCTACTGAACGTGGGGAGTATAAATGAAAGAGAAATAGAAATGCATGCAGCCTAGGTGTTTTAACCCTACATTTGTTTGAAAAGAGGGGCCATTTAGTGAGAATGAAGAGAGGGTAGAAGAACAAGTTTGGTGGTATAGGTGGAGAGGCAAGGGTAAGGACATGTAGAATCAAGAACTCTGTTGCCAAATTGAGTTATTAACTAAGCAATTCCCTTTTTTTCGGGAGGAGCTTCAAGATGGCGGAAGAGTAAGACACAGAGATCACCTTCCTCCCCACAAATACATCAGAAATCCATCTACATGTGGAACAACTCCTACAGAACACCTACTGAACGCTGGCAGAAGACCTCAGACCTCCCAAATGGCAAGAAACTCCCCACATAACTGGGTAGGGCAAAAGAAAAAAAAAAAAAAAGACAAAAGAATAGGGACGGGACCTGCACCAGTGGGAGGGAGCCGTGAAGGAGGAAAGGTTTCCACACACTAGGAGCCCCTTCGCGGGCAGAGAGTGCGGGTGGCAGAGGGGGGAGCTTCGGAGCCATGGAGGAAAGCGCAGCAACAGGGGTGCGGAGGGCAAAGCGGAGAGATTCCCACACAGAGGCTCGGCGCCAAGCAGCACTCACCAGCCCGAGAGGCTTGTCTGCTCACCCGCCGGGGCGGGCGGGGGCTGGGAGCTGAGGCTCGGGCTTCGGTCGGATCGCAGGGAGAGGACTGGGGCTGGCGGCGTGAACACAGCCTGAAGGGGGCTAGTGCGCCACAGCTGGCCGGGAGGGAGTCCGGGAAAAAGTCTGCAGCTGCCGAAGAGGCAAGAGACTTTTTCTTGCCTCTTTGTTTCCTGGTGCACGAGGAGAGGGGATTCAGAGTGCCGCTTAAACGAGCTCCAGAGACAGGCGCGAGCTGTGGCTATGAGCGCGGACCCCAGAGACGGGCAGGAGACGCTAAGGCTGCTGCTGCCGCCACCAAGAAGCCTGTGTGCGAGCACAGGTCACTCCCCACACCTCCCCTCCTGGGAGCCTGTGCAGCCCGCCACTGCTAGGGTCCTGTGATCCAGGGACAACTTCCCCGGGAGAACGCACAGTGCCTCAGGCTGGTGCAACGTCAGGCCGGCCTCTGCCGCCGCAGGCTCGCCCCGCATCCGTACCCCTCCCTCCCCCCGGCCTGAGTGAGCCAGAGCCCCCGAAGCAGCTGCTCCTTTAACCCCGTCCTGTCTGGGCGAAGAACAGACGCCCTCAGGCGACCTACACGCAGAGGCGGGTCCAAATCCAAAGCTGAACCCCGGGAGCTGTGCGAAAAAAGAAGAGAAAGGGAAATCTCTCCCAGCAGCCTCAGGAGCAGCGGATTAAATCTCCACAATCAATTTGATGTACCCTGCATCTGTGGAATACTTGAATAGACAACGAATCATCCCAAGTTGAGGAGGTGGACTTTGGGAGCAACAATATATATATTTTTTTCCCTTTTTCTCTTTTTGTGAGTGTGTATGTGTATGCTTCTGTATGTGATTTTGTCTGTACAGCTTTGCTTTTACCATTTGTCTTGGGCTCTGTCTGTCCGTTTGTTGTTTTTTTTTTTCCTTAAAATTTTTTTTAATAGTTTTTATTTTAATAACTTTATTTTATTTTACTTTATTTTATCTTCTTCTTTCTTTCTTTCTTTCTTTTCTCCCTTTTATTCTGAGCCGTGTAGAAGACAGGCTCTTGGTGCTCCAGCCAGGCATCAGGCCTGTGCCACTGAGGTGGGAGAGCCAAGTTCAGGATACTGGTCCACAAGAGACCTCCCAGCTCCATATAATATCAAACGGCGAAAATTTCCCAGAGATCTCCATCTCAGTGCCAAGACCCAGCTCCACTCAACAACCAGCAAGCTACAGTGCTGGACACCCTATGCCAAACAACTAGCAAGAGAGGAACACAACCCCACCCATTAGCAGAGAGGCTGCCTAAAATCATAATAAGGCCACAGACACCCCAAAACACACCACCAGACGTGGACCTGCCTACCAGAAAGACAAGATCCAGTCTCATCCACCAGAACACAGGCACTAGTCCCCTCCACCAGGAAGCCTACACAACCCACTGAACCAACCTTAGCCACTGGGGGCAGACACCAAAAACAATGGGAACTATGAACCTGCAGCCTGCGAAAAGGAGACCCCAAACACAGTAAGTTACGCAAAATGAGAAGACAGAGAAACACACAGCAGATGAAGGAGCAAGGCAAAAACCCACCAGACCTAACAAATGAAGAGGAAATAGGCAGTCTACCAGAAAAAGAATTCAGAATAATGATAGTAAAGATGATCCAAAATCTTGGAAATAGAATGGAGAAAATACAAGAAACGTTTAACAAGGACCTAGAAGAACTAAAGAGCAAACAAATAGTGATGAACAACACAATAAATGAAATTAAAAATTCTCTAGAAGGGATCAATAGCAGAATAACTGAGGCAGAAGAACAGACAAGTGATCTGGAAGATAAAATAGTGGAAATAACTACTGCACAACAGAATAAAGAAAAAAGAATGAAAAGAATTGAGGACAGTCTCAGAGACATCTGGGACAACATTAAATGCACTGACATTCGAATTATAGGGGTCCCAGAAAAGAAGAGAAAAAGAAAGGGACTGAGGAAATATTTGAAGAAATTATAGTTGAAAACTTCCCTAATATGGGAAAAGAAATAGTTAATCAAGTCCAGGAAGCACAGATAGTCCCATACAGGATAAATCCAAGGAGAAACACATCACGACACATATTAATCAAACTATCAAAAATTAAATACTAAGAACACATATTAAAAGCAGCAAAGGAAAAACAACAAATAACACATAAGGGAATCCCCATAAGGTTAACAGCTGATCTTTCAGCAGAAACTCTGCAAGCCAGAAGGGAGTGGTAGGACATATTTAAAGTGATGAAAGAGAAAAAGCTACAACCAAGATTACTCTACCCAGCAAGGATCTCATTCAGATTTGATGGAGAAATTAAAACCTTTACAGACAAGCAAAAAGCTAAGAGAATTCAGCACCACCAAACCAGCTTTACAACAAATGCTAAAGGAACTTCTCTAGGCAGGAAACACAAGAGAAGGAAAAGACCTACAATAATAAACCCAAAACAATTAAGAAAATGGTAATAAGAACATACATATCGATAATTACCTTAAATGAAAATGGATTAAATGCTCCCACCAAAGACATAGATTGGCTGAATGGATACAAAAACAAGACCCACATATATGCTGTCTACAAGAGACCCACTTCAGACCTAGGGACACATACAGACTGAAAGTGAGGGGATGGAAAAACATATTCCATGCAAATGGAAATCAAAAGAAAGCTGGAGTAGCAATTCTCATATCAGACAAAATAGACTTTAAAACAAAGACTATTACAAGAGACAAAGAAGGACACTACATAATGATCAAGGGATCGATCCAAGAAGAAGGTATAACAATTGTAAATATTTATGCACCCAACATAGGAGCACCTCAATACATAAGGCAAATACTAACAGCCATAAAAGGGGCAATCGACAGTAACACAATCATAGCAGGGGACTTTAACACCCCACTTTCACCAATGGACAGATCATCCAAAATGAAAATAAATAAGGAGACACAAGCTTTAAATGATACATTAAACAACATGGACTTAATTGATATTTATAGGACATTCCATCCAAAAACAACGGAATACATATTCTTCTCAAGTGCTCATGGATCATTCTCCAGGATAGATCACATCTTGGGTCACAAATCAAGCCTTGGTAAATTTTAGAAAATTGAAATCATATCAAGTATCTTTTCCAACCACAGTGCTATGAGACTAGATATCAATTACAGGAAAAAATCTGTAAGAAACACAAACACATGGAGGCTAAACAACACACTACTAAATAACCAAGAGATCACTGAAGAAATCAAAGAGGAAATCAAAAAATACCTAGAAACAAATGACAATGAAAACACGACGACCCAAAACCTATGGGATGCAGCAAAAGCAGTTCTAAGAGGGAAGTTTATAGCAATACAATCCTACCTTAAGAAACAAGAAACATCTCAAATAAACAACCTGACCTTACACCTAAAGCATTTAGAGAAAGAAGAACAAAAAAACCCCAAAGCTAGCAGAAGGAAAGAAATCATAAAGATCAGATCAGAAATAAACGAAAAAGAAATGAATGAAACGATAGCAAAGATCAATAAAACTAAAAGCTGGTTCTTTGAGAAGATAAACAAAATTGATAAACCATTAGCCAGACTCATCAAGAAAAAAAGGGAGAAGACTCAAATCAATAGAATTAGAAATGAAAAAGGAGAAGTAACCACTGACACTGCAGAAATACAAAGGATCATGAGAGATTACTACAAGCAACTCTATGCCAATAAAATGGACAACCTGGAGGAAATGGACAAATTCTTAGAAATGCACAACCTGCTGAGACTGAACCAGGAAGAAATAGAAAATATGAACAGACCAATCACAAGCACTGAAATTGAAACTGTGATTAAAAGTCTTCCAACAAACAAAAGCCCAGGACCAGATGGCTTCACAGGCGAATTCTATCAAACATTTAGAGAAGAGCTAACACCTATCCTTCTCAAACTCTTCCAAAATATTGCAGAGGGAGGAACACTCCCAAACTCAATCTACGAGGCCACCATCCCTCTGAAACCAAAAGCAGACAAAGATGTCACAAAGAAAGAAAACTACAGGCCAATATCACTGATGAACATAGATGCAAAAATCCTCAAAAAAATACTAGCAAACAGAATCCAACAACACATTAAAAGGATCATACACTATGATCAAGTGGGATTTATTCCAGGAATGCAAGGATTCTTCAGTATACGCAAATCAATCAACGTGATACACCAGATTAACAAATTGAAGGAGAAAAACCATATGATCATCTCAATAGATGCAGAGAAAGCTTTCAACAAAATTCAACAGCTATTTATGATAGAAACCCTCCAGAAAGTAGGCAGAGAGGGAACTTTCCTCAACATAATAAAGTCCATATATGACAAACCCACAGCCAACGTCGTGCTCAATGGTAAAAAACTGAAACCATTTCCACTAAGATCAGGAACAAGACAAGGTTGCCCACTCTCACCACTATTATTCAACATAGTTTTGGAAGTTTTCACCACAGCAGTCAGAGAAGAAAAGGAAATAAAAGGAATCCAAATCGGAAAAGAAGAAGTAAAGCTGTCACGGTTTGCAGATGAGATGATACTATACATAGAGAATCCTAAAGATGCTACCAGAAAACTACTAGAGCTAATCAATGAATCTGGTAAAGTAGCAGGATACAAAATTAATGCACAGAAATCTCTTGCATTCCTATACACTAATGATGAAAAATCTGAAACTGAAATTAAGAAAACACTCCCATTTATCATTGCAACAAAAAGAATAAAACATCTAGGAATAAACCTACCTAAGGAGACAAAAGACCTGTACTCAGAAAACTATAAGACACTGATGAAAGAAATTAAAGATGCTACAAATAGATGGAGAGATATACCATGTTCTTGGATTGGAAGAATCAACACTGTGAAAATGGCTCTACTACCCATAGCAATCTACAGGTTCAATGCAATCCCTATCAAACTACCACTGGCATTTTTCACAGAACTAGAACAAAAAATTTCACAATTTGTATGGAAAGACACCAAATAGCCAAAGCAATCCTGAGAAAGAAAAACAGCTGGAGGAATCAGCCTCCCTGACTTCAGACTATACTACAAAGCTACAGTAATCAAGACAGTATGGTACTGATAGAAACAGAAATATAGATCAATGGAACAGGATAGAAAGCCCAGAGATAAACCCACACACATATGATCACTTTATCTTTGATAACGGAGGCAAGAATACACAGTGGAGAAAAAACAGCCTCTTCAATAAGTGGTGCTGGGAAAACTGGACAGGTACATGTAAAAGTATGAAATTAGAACACTCCCTAACACCATACACAAAAATAAACTCAAAATGGATTAAAGACCTTAATGTAAGGCCAGACACCATCAAACTCTTAAAGGAAAACATAGGCTGAACACTCTATGACATAAACCACAGCAAGATCCTTTTTGACCCACCACCTAGAGAAATGGAAATAAAAACAAAAATAAACAAATGGGACCTAATGAAACTTAAAAGCTTTTGCACAGCAAAGGAAACCATAAACAAGATGAAAAGACAACCCTCAGAATGGGAGAAAATATTTGCAAATGAAGCAACTGACAAAGGATTAATCTCCAAAATTTACAAGCAGCTCATGCAGCTCAATATCAAAAAAACAAACAACCCAATCCAAAAATGGGCAGAAGACCTAAATAGACATTTCTCCAAAGAAGAGATACAGATTGCCAACAGACACATGAAAGAATGCTCAACATCATTAATTATTAGAGAAATGCAAATCAAAACTACAATGAGATATCATCTCACACCAGTCAGAATGGCCATCATCAAAAAATCTACAAACAATAAATGCTGGAGAGGGTGTGGAGAAAAGGGAACCCTCTTGCACTGTTGGTGGGAATGAAAATTGATACAGCCACTATGGAGAACAGTATGGAGGTTCCTTAAAAAACTAAAAATAGAACTACCATACGACCCAACAATCCTGCTACTGGGCATATACCCTGAGAAAACCATAATTCTAAAAGAGTCATGTACCACAATGTTCATTGCAGCTCTATTTACAATAGCCAGGACATGGAAGCAACCTAAGTGTCCATCGACAGATGAATGGATAAAGAAGATGTGGCACATATATACAATGGAATATTACTCAGCCATAAAAAGGAACGAAACTGGGTCATTTGTAGTCAGGTGGATGGACCTAGAGACTGTCATACAGAGTGAAGTAAGTCAGAAAGAGAACAACAAATACAGTATGCTAACACATATATATGGAATCTAAAAAAAAAAAAATGGTCATGAGGAACCTAGGGGCAAGACGGTAATAAAGATGCAGACCTACTAGAGAATGGACTTGAGGATACGAGGCGGGGGAAGGGTAAGCTGGGACAAAGTGAGAGAGTTGCATGGACATATATACACTACCAAACATAAAATAGATAGCTAGTGGGAAGCAGCCGCATAGCACAGGGAGATCAGCTCGGTGCTTTGTTTCCACCTAGAGGGGTGGGATAGGGAGGGTGTGAGGCAGGGAGACACAAGAGGGAAGAGATTTGGGGACATATGTATATTTATAACTGATTCAATTTGTTATAAAGCAGAAACTATCACACCATTGTAAAGCAATTATACTCCAATAAAGATGTTTAAAAAAATAAGCAATTCAATATATGACTGCAGTTCAAAAAAGCTGGAGTTATAAATTTAGAAATCATCAGGATATATGTGGTATATAAAGCCACACGACTAGGTAAGATCACCAAGAGGCAATTCATATTTAGAATTACATAAGAGAAAGCAAAAAGAAATAGTTGGCAAAGGAGATTGAGGATAATAGATGGAAATTTAGGAAATTGTGGTGTCAGCAATCTAAGTAAAGATAGAATTTCAAGGAGGAGAAAGATGTCAATGATAACTGAGAAAGTAAAATAAAGTCAGAACTGAACATTGGTTTAGCAAGATGGAAGTTATCAGAGACCTTGGGAAAGGAGGCTACAGTGGAGTGGTGGAGACAAATTCTGCTTGGCATGGGTTATAAAAAGAATTGGAGGTAGGAAAGGTAAGCATCAGTAATACACAATTCCTGCTTCACAGCTGCTGCAGCTCTTGCTAATATCTGGATCAGCAGTGACTCTAATGAATCCACCATTATGGGCAAAAAGAAGACCCATATCAATATTATCATCACTGGCCATGTGGACTCTGGCAAGTCCACCACCACTGGGCATCTCATCTACAAGTGTGGGGGTACTGACAACAGAACCATGAGAAGTTCAAAAAGGAAGCAGCAGAGATGAGCAAGGGCTCCATCAAGTTTGCCTGGGTGCTAGACAAAATGAAGGCAGAAAGGAAATTTGGCATCACCATGACATCTCCTTATGGAAGTTTGAGGCAACCAAATATTACATCACCATAATTGATGCCACAGGGACTTCATCAAAAACATTATCACTGGCCCATCCCAGGTGACTGTGCCATGCTCATCGTGGCCGGCAGCACGGGCATGTTTGAAGCAGGCATTTCCAAGAATAGGCAGACCTGTGGAGAATACGCTACTGGCCTACATGCTGGGTGTGAAGCCACTCATCATGGCTGCCAACAAGATGGACTCCGACAAACCCACCCACAGCACCCCATGCTTCCATCAAGGGAGTGAGAGTCTACATCAAGAAGATCGGCTACAACTTGGCTGCCATGGCCTTCGTGCCCATTTTGGGCTAGCATAGCCCAGCATCCACATGCCTGGTTCAAGAGCTGGAAGATCAAGAGAAAGGAAGGAAATGCCACAGGGATGACTCTCCTGGAAGCTCTGGGCTCCATTCTCCCTCCCACTCAACTGGTCAACGAGACCCTGAGGCTGCCTCTGCAAGATGTGCACATGACTGGGAGCACTGGCTCTGTGCCTGTGGGCTGTGTGGAGACTAGCTTCCTGAAACCTGGGACGGAGGTCACCTTTGACAACCCCAAGGCCCTGAAGTCAGGCGACAGAGCCATTGTGCAGATGTAAGGATGGTCCCCAGCAAGGCCATGTGTGTGGAGATGTTCTCTGAGTACCAACCTCTAGGCCATTTTGCTGTGCGGGACGTGAGACAAACAGTGGCCATTGGAGTCATCAAGGCGGTGGATGAGAAGTCATCCTCTGCAGGCAAGGTCACCAAGTCAGCAGTAAAGCCCAGCAAGAAATGAAGCATGCCCCCTGCAGTTTCCTCAGCAATCTCCACTACAAAAATTACCCAACATTCGATGTATTTATTAAGATTAATAAAACATAACTAGCTGTCAAAAAAAAAAAAAAAAAGACCACTTTTTGCATGTGGCCATCCAGTCTTCTCAACACCATTTACTGAAGAGACTATCCTTTCCCTCTTGAATAATCTTGGCTATTTTGTTATAAATTAACTTAGCATTAAATATATATCATTTAAATTTGTTAAGAAAGTAGAACTTAAATGTTTTCACACACCCCCCCCCCCAAATAAAACATAAATATGTTAGGTGATGGATATGTTAATTAATTAGATGGCAGGAAATCCTTTCACTATGTATATGCATATCAAATCACCACAATGTACACTTTAAATATCTTACAACTTTACATGTCAATTATACTTCAATAAAGCTGACATTAAAGAATCAACAACTCACAGATGAATGGATAAAGAAGATGTGGCACATATATACAATGGAATATTACTCAGCCATAAAAAGAAATGAAGTTGAGTTATCTGTAGTGAGGTGGATGGATCTAGAGTCTGTCATACAGAGTGAAGTAAGTCAGAAAGAGAAAAACAAATACCATATGCTAACACATATATATGGAATCTTTAAAAAAAAAAAAAAGGTTATGAAGAACCTAGGGGCAGGACAGGAATAAAGACACAGATGTAGAGAATGGACTTGAGGACATGGGGAGGGGGAAGGGTAAGCTGGGACGAAGTAAGAGAATGGCATGGACTAATATATACTACCAAATGTAAAATAGATAGCTAGTGGGAAGCAGCCGCATAGCACAGGGAGATCAGCTCGGTGCTTTGTGACCACCTAGAGGGGTGGGATAGGGAGGGTGGGAGGGAGACGCAAGAGGGAGGAGATATGGCGATATATGTATATGTATAGCTGATTCACTTTGTTATAAAGCAGAAACTAACACACCATTGTAAGGCAATTATACTCCAATAAAGATGTTTAAAAAAAAAAAGAATCAACAACTCTTTTAGAGAGTTTTGCTATAAAGAGGAGCAGAGAAATAAGGTAGTGGGTAGAGGAACACATGATGTCCAGATAAGAACATTTATTTTTAAGATGGGATTATTATATGAAGCCCTTGAGTAGACAAGAGAGGACTGGCTTCTGTGTACAAGCAGAGGACCTGACCTCGGGTAGGACAAGGACACCTTATCCCTGTGCATAAATGGGAAGGCAGAGTATGTGGATACAAATCTACAAATTAGGCTGGTAGATTTTGGTAGTAGAAAGATACGTTGTTTCTCTTTTGTGAATTGTATTGAAAGTGAGAAGAGAAAAGGGGCTGCTGGAAATCTGAGGAAAGAGAAAGTGGACCATAGATTGACAAGGTATTACCAGGCAGTACTCTGTCTACCTGATGTCTCTGATCATACTTTTAAGTGGAAACTAATCAATTCATAAATGTGTTTTCCTTCATTATATGCAGGGCTTATATTTATTGTATACATTTATTATTTTTATTAATTCATGTACTGTACATTTCCCCAACTAGACTGTATCTTTAAAATATTATATCACTGCTCTACTCCTAAGACCTTCACTCACACTACCTGGCATGCAGTTGGTAATTCATAAATATTTGTTGACTGAATAATTCAGTATCCACAAGTGCCTAAAATATGCTTAAAAGTGAACTCATTATTACCTCACCCTTAACTCTTCCACGTACACACCTGTTCCTCTACTTTTTATTCTATCACAGTTTATCCAACTCATTTCCCAATCCAGAAATTTGGAAATCATCCTCTGACCTCCCTCATTTCATTCTCTATGACCCAACAATCATCAAGTTCAGTCAACTCTGCCAGTTAAGTATTTCTTGGAGCTATTCACTGTTCTCCATTCCTGCAGCCAATTTCCTGGTCAGGTCACCATCACCTCACCTGGATTACTGGAAAAGCATCGTAATACCTCTCCTGACTTTCATGTTGTCCCCTCTCAAGTCCATTCTCTACATCTTTCAAAAAGTATAAATCTTATTATGTCCTCCACAACATTCAACCCTCCACTGATTCTTCAGCAAAGCCCTCAGGATAAAATCCTCTTTTTTATGATTTATTACACTTTTCTTAATCTGGCCTAGAACTCTACTTGGCAAATTAAACTAATTTCAATTCTCTAACTAATTAATAGATCTCTATCAGCTCTTGGGTCTTTGCATGTGCTTTTTCCTCCAGCTGGGATATTCTCTTCACTATCAACTCCTACTCATCCTTTCTTTCTCAACTTAGAAGTCACTTCCTCTAAGAAGTCTTCTCTGAATCATGGCATTGGTTAGGTACTCCTCCTAAATGCTTCCAAAGCTCCCTGTGTATGTTGGTGTTCTATAACCTTCCTTTATAGCACTGCTTTATCCCAAACCCAGATAGTAACAAATGTTTACAGGGTAGAGTCTTATGGGTCTAGTAATGAATATATCCCTCTATCCCTCCCCCTAGCCCCTTAGAGGTAAAGAA
The DNA here is from genome assembly GCF_028021215.1 of Eschrichtius robustus. Classification (NCBI taxonomy): domain Eukaryota; kingdom Metazoa; phylum Chordata; class Mammalia; order Artiodactyla; family Eschrichtiidae; genus Eschrichtius; species Eschrichtius robustus. The sequence goes on along the minus strand of NC_090829.1, from coordinate 60,526,204 downwards.
CAAAAAATGAAGGGATAAAGAGGTGCCTATTTACTGAAGAAAAAGAAACATATTTCAACCAGGTGTCCTACAGAGGTGGCAAGAGAGGTCTGAGCAGCCCTATGATAATGGGCCAATGAAAACCTGATGAGCACAATCCCTATATTGTCTCTTTTTTTTGAATATAGGTTAGAATTTTATAAATAAATTTCTTAGAAAATTTATGGTCTGGGAACTACTTGATATTATAATATTTTGTTCTCCTTAGGAGTGAATCTCCTCAATGTATTTATGTTTCAAATTTGTCTCAGGCGCTTTTAATAACTAATAATAGCTTTTTTTTTTCATAGATTTAGTTTAATTCAGGAAGGATTTAATCAACAAATAGTTTATTTTCAAGATGAAATGCTCTTGAGGATGGATGCTTCTGTGCCCAGGATGAAGATGCTCTTTGATTTCGCCTCGTGTGATTGAAAGAACACAGCTTGAAATGTTTTTGCCCCACTTTTGTATGCATTTGGGCTAAGTTCCTTTCAGGAGCCATTCCGGTCATGCCTTTAAGCCTGGAATCCGGTAAAAGGAAACGCTGAAGATTGCACCATGATTTCAGCTTATTGTATATCTTCCAAGCGGTCATGCTTGTCATTCCTGGAGTCCTGAGGTTCCTAACTGGTCTGCCTTCTCTCCACGGTTCAGAGTCCTTCTATGCTTGTCTTGTATATAACGTCCAAGTTTTTCCGTTGTACTTAGTGGGAGGAATAGGCAAAAACTCATTCTCCATCTTCCTGACCCTCCTCTCTGTCTACCTGGGAAGCTCTGCTGGTCTCTGCACAGTCGGTGGCCTCAGTGTCTTCCTCATCTTCACGGGGCAAGTCCTAGCTCAGCACTCTTAGGGGAAAGGAGCCTCTCTCCTCCAGCACTAAAGGGCTCAGAATAACTAGCATTTAAAATACTTAAGCAAATATTTGGGGAAAGTGAGAAGTATAATTTTCATCTCTTCATGGTTACTTCACAAGCATTACAGTAAGTCACAGGAAGTAAAAAGATAAATCATTCTAAAAAGTCAAAGTAGCATGCTTTGTAGCAAAAGATCTGATTAATTTTAAGTGAACAAGCACAAACTAACCACTACAATTTCTGCAGCAAACCAAATCACATGCCCAGATTTACAAGCAGAACTTTCTGATTTTCTCATATGTGCCATTCTTTGCTAATGAATATTCAGGACAGAGGCAGAATGGTCCCATGATGGGTTCTTGTCAAACTGAAAAGGCATAGGAATAGATGAGATGAAAGAAAGCAAAGAGGGGCCCCATGCATAAAGTTAATGCCTAAATTGAAATCACGTAGTATTAATCCCAACTCACCCCCCTATTTATTTAAAATGTCACTATGAATCTAATAATTTTTAAAACAGCTTATGATTTTATTTCTTAGGGTATAATCATATAAACTGTATATAAAAACACATCATACAAAGATAAGCACAACATGGAGGTCTGTCATCTTAATGAGACAAGCAGGCAGTCATTATGTCTTAATCTACTCATCAGTAGACAGAAAACAGAGTAGCTGCTCATGGAGATTAATCTGTTAAAGTCATAAAAAATACCACTTTGAGAAACTATGTGGCTCACCCTTTCAACCTTTATACACTGTCAAATACTACATTATCTTTGGCATTCTTTACTCCCAATGTACTTGTGTATATGTTCGCCATTAAATCACTAATTGCAAATCCCTGAGCTCAAGAAAGGCTCTTGATAAATCATGTACAATGAGTTTTAAGCAAACTATACCTCAAGTCAGGATGACTATGAACTTGCTTATTTTTAAATATTTCTACGGAAGCACATTCCATCAAGAGAACTGAGATAAGGTTGCCAGATTTAACACATAAAAATGCAGGACACCACTTAAGTTTGGATTTAAGATAAACAACAAATACTTTTTTTGTATAAATATGACCTGTGCAATTAGGGGGGGAGCATATTGATGCTTAAAAAGTATTCATTGTTGGGCTTCCCTGGTGGCGCAGTGGTTAAGAATCCACCTGCCAATGCAGGGGACATGAGTTCCAGCCCTGGTCCAGGAAGATCCCACATGCCACGGAGCAACTAAGCCCGGGTGCCACAACTACTGGGCCTGCACTCTAGAGCCCGCGTGCCTCAACTACTGAAGCCCATGCGCCTAGAGCCCGTGCTCCGCAACAAGAGAAGCCACCGCAGTGAGAAGCCCGCACACCACAACGAAGAGTAGCCCCCACTCGCCACAACTAGAGAAAAGCCCGCACGCAGCAACAAAGACCCAACGCAACCATAAATAAATTTATTTTTTAAAAAAAGTATTCATTGTAATCTGAAATTCCAATTTAAGTGGGTGTCCATTATTTTATCTGGCAACACTAGAACTAAAACCTTGCCAAGGATAACTTCTGTCAGATGACTCAATTTCTCTGCTATAGATTGCCACATCTAAGATCATTCATCCAAGAGAGAGAGTGGTCATAAGTTGACAACTACAGGTTAATTAAGAAGTAATTATTGGTCAAGCTGCCAAAAGTCAATACTTCTATCTCCAGTATAACAGCCAATTCAATCAATATAGATTTTTAAAGGATTTTAAACAAATATGATTATAATTCTTTTTCTCTAACAACCTAGAAACACAATGGTCAGAGGGCCAACAAACACATGAAAAGATGCTCAACATCACTAATTTTCAGAGAAATGCAAATCAAAACTACAATGAGGTAACACCTCACACCAGTTAGAAGGGGTATCATCAGAAAATCTACAAACAATAAATGCTGGAGAGGGTGTGGAGAAAAGGGAACCCTCTTACACCGTTGGTGGGAATGTAAATTGATACAGCCACTATGGGGAACAGTATAGAGGTTCCTCAAAAAACTAAAAGTAGAACTACCATATGACCCAGCAATCCCTCTCCTGGGCATATACCCAAATAAAACCATAATTCAAAAAGATACATGCACCCCAATGTTCATTGTAACACTATTTACAATAGCCAAGACATGGAAGCAACCTAAATGTCCATCAACAGATCAATGGGTAAAGAAGATGTAGTACATATATACAATGGAATATTACTCAGCCATAAAAATGAACTTAGCACTTGGGTCATTTGTAGAGATGTGGTTGGACCTAGAGAGTGTCATACAGAGTGAAGTAAGTCAGAAAAAGAAAAACAAATACTGTATATTAACGCATATATGTGGAATCTAGAAAAATGGTATAGATGATCCTATTTGCAAAGCAGAAGTAGAGACAGAGACGTAGAGAACAAATGTATGGATACCAAGGGGGAAAGGCGGGCATGGGAAGAATTGGGAGATTGGGATTGACATATATACACTATAGATACTATGTATAAAACAGATAACTAATGAGAACATACTGTATAGCACTTAATGCATTGTGGTGACTTAAATGGGAAGGAAATCAAAAAAGAGGGGATATATGTATATGTATAGCTGATTCATCTTGCTGTACAGTAGAAACTAATACAACATTGTAAAGCAACTATATTCCAATAAAAATTAATTTAAAAAAATAAATAAGAAAGCAGTAAAAAAAATAAATTAAAAAAAAACACAACGGTGCTCATTTCATTTTCCTTGTGAGATTATCTCTAATGGACAACATAAACTTTTGTTAAGTTAAAAATATAAATTTGAACTTTATAAAAGTCAACATAAAAGGTAAGGGAGTGTGTTTTTAAAGATCAATAATTTGTTTGTATGTTTTAAATTTAATTAAAAGTGAATTTACCATCCTGCCCCCCAAACCCATTCTTCTCCAGTATTTTTCTTCTCCCTGAATAATATCATGGCTTTGTCTGATGGCCAAGTCAGAAATATGAGTCATTCTCAATCCCTTTCACACAACCCGCATATTTTTAAAAGAATATTTATTATTTACTATATTTACCAATGTTACCATATTAAATATTTACCATACCACGGTAATAAATTTTAACCTGCACTCTTTTGACCATCACAACAACGCAACGAGATAGGAACTATCATGACTCATTCTACAGATAAGAAACTGAAGCATAAAGAGGATGAATGGCTTGTTCAAGTTCAAACAGCTGAGAAGTAAGAGAGACAGGACTAAGATCTAGGTCACTATTAATCACTATGTTAACTCCACATATCCAATTGGTCACCAAGTTCTGTCAATTCTACTTCCTGAATATCTTTCAAATCCTTTCTCTTCACCCCACCCCACCTTAGTTTAGGCCCTCATTCGTCCTCTTAGTTGGTCTACAATTTTGGGTTCTTTGTTAGTTTCATAGGGCTGCCATAAAAATCTACCACAAGTGGGGGGCCTTAAACAACAGAAATTTATTGTCTCAGTTCTGGAGGGGAAACGTCAAAAATTAATGTGTCAGCAGAGCTGGTTCCTCCTGAGGGCTATGAGGGAACAGTCTGTTCCAGGCCTCTCTCCTTGACTTGTAGGTAGCCGTCCTCTCCCTGTGTCTCTTCATGTCATCTTCCCTCTGGGCACGTCTGTTTCTGTGTCCAAATTTCCCTTTTTTATAAGAACACCAGTCGGGTTAGGGAACCACTTGACTGCAGTATGACCTCATCATAACTTAACTAATTACATCTGCAATGACCCTATTTCCAAAGAAGGTCACAATCTGAGAAGCTAGGGGTTAGAAAATCAACTATCTTTTTTGAAAGAGGACACAGTTCAATGCATAATAGATCCCTTTTCATCTGCTCTCTACTCCCACCAAAGTGCTTTTGCTAAAATTCAATTCTAATCTTGTCATTTCCGTGTTTCTGTATTTTCAAAGACAAGACACAGCCTCCAGGATAAAAGGTTAAATTTGGGGGTGGGGAGATAACAAAATTCTTTACAATCCATCCTGTGCTTACCATTCCAGCTTTATTTCTAGCTTCTTTCCACTCTCTTTTTTCAGCTCTTGAACTTTAAAGTTCCAGATAGACAATAAACCTGGTTACTGGACTGTGACCTTCTTGAGGGCAGACATGGTGCCTTAATCATCTTTTTAGATACAGCACCTGGCACAGAGCCCTTGGCAAGGCACTGAGGACTATGTGTCTACAATACATGTGTAAGTGACTCTCACTGCACCACAGAAGAATGGACCATTCAGCCCAGGGGGAGAAAAAGAACCTCTTTGAGACTAATGTGTACTAAAGCAGCTAATGGCAGAGAAAAGCATGGCAGAAAATGTTTGTGAAATACATGTTGTAAAGTACATGTTGTTAAGGCGAAAGGGTAGCTATCTGTTCACAGTGAAGTCCACATAATATTTATAAAGGTTAAACATCCAAGTTGTCAAAGCACCTTGAGTCACAATTTCAGACAAAATTATAATAAAATTTTATCTTTTTAATATAATCATAAAACTTTTTGGCAGCCACTGAGACCATTGAGCATAAATCCAGTTGAAACAAACTTGATAGGCAGTGTGTCATTTTTTGGCTCTATTCGTTTGGTGTTGTCAAATAATCATATTTTACTAGAAATAACTAAATAGCTCACGTTTAGTCTGTTCCACAATACCGCAGGTTTTTAAGAAGGTATTATATCATAAAATTGGGAAATTCCTATTTTGTGAACTTCTATATGGCAACCCCACTTGACAAAACATAAATATGGCCTATTCAATCCATTAATTTAATAAGTGACATTTAATTTGAAACACCTACGTAATTCTTTAGGAATCCATATCTGCACCGGGGATGACTATAATTTGCCCTGCTTGGGTCAAGTGCATATCCCTGAACCAATCACTGTGTCCAGGGCAATGAGTTTGCGAATGACAGCTTCACCGGAAGGCCAAAGGAGGGGAAGACAGGCAAACAAAACATGAAGGAAAGACAGTGGGGCAGAGTAGAAGAAACATAGACTGGAGAACCAGAGGCTCTACAATCATCTGTGTAGACTCCACTGCTCCCTCACAAAATTAAAAGTGGGTCCAGTTCCAATTCTCTCTGATCCAATATGAAACAACTTTGCAGCAATCTGCTTATCTAAATAATAAAGATTCTACTTTCTTTATGGAGGTGAACAGTGTTTGGCTGGAACAGAAAGTCTGTGTGACTCCTCCCAAATACACAGGACTTCAGTGCCTTCAGAAGAAAAACTGGGAGAATTTTCTCAAAGTCAGAGTAGGTGAGGCTTTAGCATCTCTTAAATCACAACACCAAGAATCAGCTGACTTTCTGCTCCCGATGACTACTGACAAGGTGAAATTTGATTCTTGTCCAAATATCTGCTGAAATACCTGCCAGATAAAATCCAGACCCTTTAGCAACTTTCAGTTAAAACCTTGACTGTGCCTCTAGCTTCATCTCCTCTACCCCATCAATGAGCCCTGATCTACAGCCATACAATGTCTATGAATCACCAAGTACTTTCATGCTTTAGTTTACATTAGTAATATTGGTAATATAATTTATTAAGCACCTACTATGTGCCAGGCACTATTCAGGTGCAGGAGATATAGAAGTGAACAAGATAAATCCCTGCCCTCATGGAACTTACATTCCAGTGTATGCGTTGGGGACTGGGTGGGGAGGTGGGGTTGGTAATCATTATGTAATTAAACAAAGAAAGATCCTGGCTGGGGTAAGAGGTAACTTTAGAAAGGGTGGTCAGGGGGTGACCTGACTGACCTGAATGAAGGGAAGGAACCCTCTATGAGAAGATCTGTGCTTGGCACCGGGCCAGGGACATCATATACATTATCATGAATCCTCCCAGCAATTCTGCAAGGTGGGCAGTACTATCCCCATTTTATTCTGAGAGGATAAGTAACTTGTTCACATTGCACAGCACAGAACTCAAATTCAAGCCTGTCCAATTCCTCAGCTCCCCTCTTAGTCTTTAAGTCCTTTCGTTCTGACTGAAATGCTCTTCCTGACACTCTTCGACAGACTCTCCTTCAGGTCCATTCAGGGCCCATTTCTTACTCATGAACGTATCCCCCATTCTTGTTCAAGGCCTAGGACATTGAAAATACTTAAGAATTGTTTATTGAACAAATGCTGTTTGGCTACAGAATTAAATGGGGGTGATATGAGTGCTCAAGATACAGCACTGATGAGAGACGCTGCCACTGGGAATGTGGCAACAATCAAAGAACATGGGCCCTTCTTCACCAGCAAAAAAGATCATGGGTCCTTCTCTGGAAATGGGCAGTGACGTTCAGACTGGAGAGATGTTTACCGTGCTTAAAATTATACAAGGGTGGCCACTACTGAAAAGTAAAAATAACTTTTTTCAAATAAAAAAATTTTTTAAATTTGCTGTCAAGGTATTTTAAAGTTTTATAAAACTAGCATCTCCAACAGGTTCAAAAGGAATGACATTTTCCTCTTCTGTACCTAGAGTAGAGAAAAATTCCCTGCCTTGAGCATTCTGTTCCTACATATTTCCCCACTGATACAAGATGCTTTGTTTAAAGAACTATTTAATTAGCAAGACCTTTATTTTTCAGAGAAATCTCACATTTAAGAAGAGTAGCTTTTAAGTAGTGTTGGAAATTTTTATTTTAAAAAATGGGAGTTGAAGTGCATGGCATAGAGGATGTTGTAAAACAGGCAGCACATCATTACCACCACCCACTCGAAACCATTTTAACTATAATCTCTGTATTTGGGTAGTTCAGCTAATTAACAACCTGGCATTACTGTAAAGATGAGATTGTCATGTTATTTGAAGTGGTTTTTAACAGTCTTTAAGCACTAACCACTCAATTTATTAACAGTTTATTCTACCTTAAGTGAAGGAAATTAAATAGTTATTGTTAAGTCTAAAAATGAGAAGAAATATATATGTATATTTTATCATTACCTATAAAGAATGCCAAAATTAAAATCGTGTTTGTAAATACAAGTAAAATTCCTGAAAATGCATATTAATAGTTTGATGTCAATGGGTTTTTTGGGTGTGTAACCATCTTCCTTATACACTTTTGTTCAACTTTTAGCTTGATGTGACCTAACAAAAGTAGTACAGAAGAGGGAAAAAAAACATATTTTGGAAGCAGAATAAGCAGTGGTTTAAAATGTGAACCTTAAAATCAGATTGGCTGGGTTCAAATCCTGGCTCTACAACTTACCAGTGCAAAGAACTTAGGTCTTAGCCTCTCTGTGCCTCTTTCCTCAGCTGTAAAATACAGATCTTAAAAATAATAATAGGGCTCAACTATGGAGTTGCTGTGAGAATTAATGATTTAAAACATGTAAAGCACCAGAACACTCAGCAAATATTGGCTATAATTAATTTGGTCTAGCTCCCCCTGTAATACCCTACTTCCCCAAGATAATACTTTGCAGGATGATTTCCCTACCTTTCCAAGCATTAGGAGCTTTTTTCCAACTCTAAAAATTTCTCAGACCATCACAGGATGGGAGTCGTACATTTTTTATCCATTACTTGAGAATGTGCAAAATCACAAAAAGCTATTCTGAATTTAATCATAATTTTAAACAAATGAGTATTGTTCTCCACCACAAGGCACTCAGAGGTGGCACTGGATGATCTCTTAGCATGAAAGGGTTAAGTGGTCTAAGTTCGGGAGAAAGGTCATCATGATAGGGCTTCACAACTTGACATTTACTATCTGCTCCCATCTGGAGAGGTTATTTCAACTGGTTATATTTTGATTGATTTTATAGGGAAAGGTTGCTATTATCATATTCCCAAATACAGATTCCTGAAGGCCTCTGGGTATAATAATTATATTCATTCATTTATTTAATAAAATGTTATTAAAAGCTGACTACATATTGGGCACTATAGAGTCAAGCGAATGACTCTCAAGTGTCAGAGGTCTACTTTTTTTTTCACAGACAAGGTGAGCAAATGAGTACGCAGGGCTCAGGAAAGAAAAGAAAACAGGGAAATGAATAAGGGTAAAAGAAAAAGACAAACTCAGTTCTTCTGATTCTCAATTCAATGATCATCCTAAAACTTGAGACTGTTTCATAGTGTAAGGGGACAGGGACAGGGAAGGAGATTTGTCCTTGAACGCCAATTCTCAGCATAGCATCTGGAATGCAGCTGGTATTTAATAAATGTTGGGTGAATGATGTATGTATGTATAGATGGATGAATGAATGAATGAATAAGTGAAAAGGTGAATAGAGATGGATGGATCTACTTCAAAGCACAGGTCTCTCGGAATGTTAACAAGGATTTCTCAATTTCAATCCTCCCCTATTTTTTCTTCAGATAAAAGAATTTATGCTTTAAAGCCAGTTCTCCTGGGAAATGTAGAAAGATACATAAAATTTTTTCTATGGAAGATTAAAAATGAAGATACACAGTTGAATGAAGGGAATGAATAGATAAATGAGATATCACCTCAGGCATTTTACTCAGAGGAGTCTTGCTTACCTAGATCGACATTAAAATCTTGTAGCAAGTGTGCCCCCCACCAAATCTATGACTGCTTTTTTCTCGTTACCAGCATCTCCTCTACTCATTTTAAAACTATGTAAATTTTCTCTTGATTTAACCTCAGTTAGCCACTCACACCAAATCACATAAACTACTTCAACCTCACAGATACTCTCACCTAATTTTTGTTTCAAGTAGTCCTAAAAATCACGTCTTTGTGCTCCTGGAAATCATAATGTATGTGTGTGTGTGTGTGTGTGTGTGTGTGTGTGTGTACAACTATATATGTGTGTGTATAAATTATCATAAATAATTTTCTGGCCATACATCACTCCAAGTACCTGCAGATCTGGGACAACCTGTTCTTTTTTTCAATGAACACTATGCTTCTATTCTCTTTAGGACTTAAGTCTGTCTTTGTCCAGGATGCAGGGACACCAAACAGAGAACTGACATCTACCAAGTAAATGGGGGAGGAGGGGCAGGCTTGGAGTCAGAGTGTCCCAGTAGAGACTCAAAAGGCCATTGGGACTGGGAATTATGAGTGAAGAGTCCTAGTAGTCACATTCAGGAAGACATTTAGGAAAAGTTTTAAGCAGGCAAGTGACGGGATTTGATTTACTTCTTTACAAGATGATTTTGTATGCTGTATGTAATGGTGATTAGAGGGCACAAAAAGCAGAAGGAGACTATAATATGTAACTTAGGACAAAATTGAAAGAAATTTAAATTACGTATTTTTTCCCATTAAACTTCAACAATTACTAAACCATTTTAATCTAATTCCAGCTTTCCATTTTACTTTGAGGTAAAAGCTTTAAACATCTCACACTTTGTATTCCAGCATCAAATAACCACAGACCCAGGCATGTCCACATCTTTCTGTTGTTTTTGTCCAATTGTTTCACGGTCTTGGAGAGTCTTGACATCTATAGCCGTTAAAACTCTCTTAATAGGTATCAGAGAGAAAACATCAGTTTGTCAACTTACTCCTCTACTGAGTTTGAGCTCATTGTATCTTCCTGTTTCAAAGCGTAACTACCTGCTATAGACTGAATGTTTTTCTTTTAATTGGAGTCTAGTTGATTTACAATGTTATGTTAGTTTCAGGTGTTCAGCAAAGTGAATCAGTTATATATGTATATCTCCACTCTTTTTTAGATTCTTTTCCCATGTAGGCCATTACAGAGTATTGAATAGACTGAATGTTTGTGTCCCTCCAAAATTCATTTGTTAAAAATCCTAACCCCCAATGTGATGGTATTAGGAAGTAGAACCTTTGAGGGGGTGATGAGGTCCTAAGGGTGAAGCCCTCCTCAATGGGATTAGTGCCTTTTAAAGAGACCCCAGGGAGCTCTCTGCCACCTTCTGCATGTGAGGACACAGTGAGAAGATGACTGCCTATGAACAAGGAAGCAGGGCCTCACCAGACATCAAATCTGCCAGCACCTTGATCTTGTACTTCCCAGCCTCCAGAACTACAAGAAATAGATTTCTATTGTTTATAAGCCACCCAGTCTATGGTACTCTGTTATAGCAGCCTGATCAGACTAAGACATTACTCTCATAGAGCTTTGCTGCTTCATGTTTTTTGTCCTCCAGCAGTCTGAAACTATACCATCAGCCCCCTATCCCCACCCTGCAAGACCCCTATGGTGGGAATCCCACACTTTGCCCAGCACACCACCTCCCCTCAGTCCACACAGCCTCCAGTCTGCTCCATCCCTCAGCATTTCTCTTCAATGGTGCTGCAAGAACCTCCTGACATGTCTAATACACTCTGTGAGAGACAACTGGATAACTATATTCAAACACTGAAAAAAAAACACCTCGTCGAACTGAAATCACTTTCAGCAGTGAATTCTCCATTGCCAAGTGTGCCATGTCTCAACGTCATGAATCACAAGACACTTCAAATGTTTTTTTAAAAATGTAAATCTATGACAAATTTTAATGTAAAGAAAAAGCATATTTTAAAAGTATATAAAATCATGTGGATTAAGTAAAGGAATATATTTAAAAAGAAAGAATACAATGTTAACTGCAGTTATTTCTGTTTGCTGGGACCATGATTTCTCTCTCTGTATATATACTCCCTCTATTTTCCAAGTTTTCTATGATGAGCATATATTACCTTTGACACCATAAATAATTATCTTTTAAAAAGTAAATTTGATATTTTATATAAATTTTAAATTAATATTTATGATTTCTAATATATTGTATGTTCTTATATATTCTATTTTAAACTGCAAACTCTTGTGAGTGTACACATGCATACTTGAACATAATTTTATTAATATCATAAGCATGAAATAATGGATTACTAGGAAAAGGAAAAAATAAAATCCAAGTAACTAGTGATTCCTTAAAATAGATTCTTATTCACTTAAGACAGATTCTTAGTTTACCTTATAACCTTAGGGATAAGTTTGTCAGACTCCTCTTTCTAGTTTCAAAAACAAACAGACAAAAAAATTGCCTTTCTACTATACACCTACATAAATGACTCTTGTACATTACCTCATTTAAATTTTTCTCTTAATATTCATAATAACCATGTAATAAGGCATTTTCCTGTGGTAGTTAAGAGCCATTAAGAATCAAAACTTCTTTGAAGTCCCATTTCTACTACTTACTAGCTACATGGTCTCAGGCAAACGACTTAACCTCTCAGCCTCAGTTCTTTCCTCCGTAAAATGGTGATAAAATAATAGTACCTATCCCATTGGGTTATTGAAAGATAAAGTGAGATATGCCTTAAAGCACTTAGTACAGTGCCTAGCACATAATAACCACTTGATACATTTTTGCTGTTATTTGCTATTATCACCATCTTAGAGATGAGAAAATTGAGGTTTAGGAAAGTGAGTCACGGTTTCAATCCAGGATTCTCTGACTTCAGATCCACTGTAAACTCTTAATCACATTACAGTTATAGAAGATACAGTCTAAATGCCTCAAAGGCCTCAAATGAAAATGTTCTAATATGTTGCAAACTGAACTTAGAGGTAGTTCTTAGTCCTTTGAGCTTCTTTTACTATTTTTACTATACTTTCTTAAAATGTGATATGCTATGAGATTATAATGCTCAGAGTTTGTAGTTATTGAGTTTTCTCTTTTTCCAGAAGAGCTTTTGGTTTTGTTAAGAATCTTGCCTTAAATGTATAGATATATGGTTCTGCTTAATAAGCAAAATCAGGGAAACAGCATTAGGGATCCTGGGTTCATCACTCTGAACAACAGTCAGTCACTCCACAGGACTGTAGCCGAACACCTTAAACACCTTGAGGCTGGCTCTAGCCTAAAAGCCCACAAAATACAGGAAAAGGGGTGTTGTTATTTTTTGTGTGACTTCCCAATGATAGTTTCATTATTCTCCTAAATAACTCCCACAGCTACTTTTGCTGTGGGAGTGTAGAGGTTAAGAATAAAGGCTTTTGGGGCTTCCCTGGTGGTGCAGTGGTTGAGAATCTGCCTGCCAATGCAGGGGACACGGGTTCGAGCCCTGGTCTGGGAAGATCCCACATGCCACGGAGCAACTGGGCCCGTGAGCCACAATTACTGAGCCTGTGCGTCTGGAGCCTGTGCTCCGCAACAAGAGAGGCCGCGATAGTGAGAGGCCTGCGCACCGCGATGAAGAGTGGCCCCCCACTTGCCGCAACTAGAGAAAGCCCTCGCGCAGAAACGAAGACCCAACACAGCCATAAATAAAATAAATAAATAAGCCCTCCTTCCTCCTTGATAGTCTATAAAAAAAAAAAAAAAAAGAATAAAGGCTTTTGGACTTGGAAAGACCCAAATCCAGGCCCCTTCTCCATCCTTTCTGGCTGCAGGATCCTATGCACATTAAATGCTTTGCATCTGTTCCTGTGGCAGTGTAATGGGGATGACAGTACCCACCTCCTCAGAAAGAGGAGTAAGGAGAAATCTACTAAGAGAACGTGTGTGACGTACTTACCACGTCCAGGTAGACAGGCAGGCCTCAATCAAGCCTAGCAGTATTATTAAAAAGAAAACATGTTTTCAGATGCAAAAAAAAAAAAAAACTTCCTATTTTAGGCGACATGTTCTAAAGGAAAGAAGTGAGTCAAGAGATGTGGATCCTATTTTGGGCTCAAGAACTCTAGTCACAGGAACCAGCAATTTCCCTGAGAGTTTGTAAGTTGATTGTAATATGAACAAAGTATTATTTTCACTTACCTGCCTGGATGCATATAATATGACTTTGTCTTCCTAAGAATGAACTGTATAAAACATAATTTTTTCAATCATGTGGACATTTTTTATTGGGCGTGGGATGAGGAGAGTGCACCAAACCACTTTCTGTTGTGCGTTTCTCTTTAAACTCTATATGCACATGTCAAATTGTCAACAGCCAAATCTAGTCTACAGATGTAGAGCCAACTCTGCTTTAGAAGCTACGAAAGCTACGTAGAGATGCTCGCAGCCACCAGGAAACAGAAAAACTTTGAAATCAGCAAAAATAACTCCTGAAAAATTCCTCCTGCTAGTACCTTATAACTCTGCTTCCCTTTCGCTGTGCTGTGCATACTAAAAAGAAGGGGGGGAAGAGAAATAATGGACTGTCTGGATTTCCTTTTGAGGAATTACTCAGAAATGGTTTTTCTGGGGCCTAATGAGATGTTCTTTGCAGGCTGAATAATATGAATTCAATTCTAACCCAACTATTGAAGCATAATTTCAAGGAACCAGTAATATTACTACTATTCTTCCCTTTCTCATACTTATCCCAGACTAGTGATAAGTGTTTTGGCTGAATACTTTTAAAGTGTTTCCTTCCTGATGAAAATTTAGTTTTAGTAACAAAGCTTATACAGCAACCATAAAAATCAGAAATTACTAATCATACTGTTAGAGAAGATCCCCAAAAGGCTTCAGAATTAAAATATTATGCTTTAATTTGACTTTTCAAGATTTCAAGATTCTCTCCCACAAAATGGTAAACATCCCACCCCTCAAAATGGGCGCTGTTGGTCACGTCATCATTTCATAGTACACACTGCTGCTTCTGTTCATTCAGCTAAGTAGTATTTCTAAATCGTAAATGCATAAACAGGAAGAGAAAATAATACTAGGAGACTGACATTAACAACAACAACAAAATACAAAATAGTAACTGAGAAGTCTGAACATAACCTGCTCCTTTCTCAAGGAACCACTGGCGGCAAGCTGTATGAACTGTGTATTTGTCATTTTATATTTGCCTACAGCGACACCTGCTGGAAAACCCTGTTGAAGCTATATAAATGAAAATAAATTTTAAAATAAAATAAAAACCAAGCTTTGAAAACATCAACCATGTGGTTTTTTTTCTTTTACTAAAAACACATTGCTTACACTTCAATTGAATTTCTGATTCTGCTTTTGAACTTTCTTTTTTTGTGCACACTGAGAAACAAAGATTCAATTCCACTTGATGAAATAATTATTTACTGGTATGAGAGAGATGGAATTAACTCTTACATGATGCAAACTATTTTAAAATGGAAGCATTTATAAACAGTTTAGTTGCATTATTTTGCTTCCTTTTGAAATATTGCTTTAAAAATTTACATATCAACTGCAGTGTGATGATAAGTGATTTATAAAATCTTGCTTAAGACTCAGGATCAGATATTTAATACTGTGAAAATATTTAATAGCTAGCACTTTCCTCAGCAGCACTAACGCACAAAACCATGTTGTGTTTGGGGTTTTCAGGTCGCTTTTTAGCATGCACTAGGTGCCAGCCACACTATGCATTAAGTCACCAATTCAGATTTTATGCACGTTACCTTTGATTTCAAGAGACTTTACATACTAAGGGATCCCATCTCCAATGACACAGAGAAGGATGTGCACACCTAAGTCCCATTGCCATTAATAAAACTAACCCACAAAAATTCTGGCTCATTAAGAAGGTGCAAATATTTACATGGAAATGGATCTTTCATAAAGTCAACCTTAGCCCAGGATGTTGACTTTGCCAATGGGACACATCTGCAAAGCAAGATCTCTATCCTCGAGTTCAGTCACTTCAGTCATTCTACAGCCATTTCACTATGGTCTGTGTGCTACTGGTGGCAATTTCTTCCATTAATTTATTTTTTTCAAAATATAAAAGCTATCATCAAAGTCAGAGTTCATTTTTAATGCATCTATGTGGGGGCTTTTTGTAAAGTAAACGTCTGTAAAAACTGGCTCCAGTTTATTTTCTAACTATACCTCCATTTCTATAAGAACTCCCTCTAGCATTAGATAGAGATTTTGTACTTCAAAACAAAGGTTCAGATAGCTTCATGCCAACCACAAAGCTGGCTCTCTATTTTACCATATCTGTTCTTTTTTTTTTTTTTTTTATCCTTTAGCTCTTTAATTATGAAATGCATTTAAAATGCAGATACAGCCATGCTGTGTGATTTGGAGAATTATCAACTCATTTCTTTTCTCCCTTTTACTTCCTAAGGGTTTCTTTTTTTTAAAAATCATTTATTTTATACAGCAGTTTCTTATTAGTTATCTATTTTATACATATTAGTGTATACATGTCAATCCCAATCTCCCAATTCATCCCACCACCACCACCACCCCCTGCCGCTTTCCCTCCTTGGTGTCCATACGTTTGTTCTCTACATCTGTGTCTCTATTTCTCCCTTGCAAACCAGTTCATCTGTACCATTTTTCTAGTTTCCACATATATGCGTTAATATACAGTATTTGTTTTTCTCTTTCTGACTTACTTCACTCTGTATGACAGTCTCTAGGTCCATCCACGTCTCAACAAATGACCCAATTTCATTCCTTCTTATGGCTGAGTAATATTCCATTGTATATATGTACCACTTCTTCTTTATCCATTCATATGTCGATGGGCATTTAGGTTACTTCCATGACCTGGCTATTGTAAATAGTGCTGCAATGAACATTGGGGTGCATATGTCTTTTTGAATTATGGTTTTCTCTGGGTATATGCCCAGGAGAGGGATTGCTGGGTCATATGGTGATTCTATTTTTAGTTTTTAAAGGAACCTCTATAATGTTCTCCACAGTGGCTGTATCAATTTACATTCCCACCAACAGTGCAAGAGGGTTCCCTTTTCTCCACACCCTCTCCAGCATTTGTTGTTTGTAGATTTTCTGTTGATGCCCATTCTAACTGGTGTGAGGTGATACCTCATTGTAGCTTTGATTTGCATTTCTCTAATAATTAGTGATGGTGAGCAGCTTTTCATGTGCCTCGTTGCCATCTGTATGCCTTCTTTGGAGAAATGTCTATTTAGGTCTTCTGCCCATTTTTGGATTGGGTTGTTTGTTTCTTTAATATTGAGCTGCATGAGCTGTTTATATATTTTGGAGGTTAATCCTTTGCCCACTGATTCATTTGCAAATATTTTCTCCCATTCTGAGGGTTGTCTTTTTGTCTTGTTTATGGTTTCCTGTGTTGTGCAAAAGCTTTTAAGTTTCATTAGGTCCCATTTGCTTATTTTTGTTTTTATTTCCATTACTCTAGGAGGTGGGTCAAAAAAGATCTTGCTGTGATTTATGTCATAGAGTGTTCTGCCTATGTTTTCCTCTAAGAGTTTTACAGTGTCCGGTCTTACATTTAGGTCTTTAATTCATTTTGAGTTTCTTTTTGTGTATGGTGTTAGGCAGTGTTCTAATTACATGATTTTACATGTAGCTGTCCAGTTTTCCCAGCACCACTTATTGAAGAGACTGTCTTTTCTCCATTGTATATCTTTGCCTCCCTTGTCATAGATTAGTTGACCAAAGACGCATGGGTTTATCTCTGGGCTTTCTATCCTGTTCCATTGATTGCTTCCTTAATTTCTCTTTTTGATCTTTCATTGTTAGTGTATAAGAATGCAAGAGATTTCTGTGAATTAATTTTGTATCCTGCAACTTTACCAAATTCATTGATTAGTTCTAGTAGTCTTCTGGTGCGTCTTTAGGATTATCTATGTATAGTATCACGTCATCTGCAAACAGTGACAGTTTTACTTCTTCTTTTCCAATTTATATTCCTTTTATTTCTTTTTCTTCTCTGATTGCCGTGGCTAGGACTTCCAAAACTATGTTGAATAATAGTGGGAAGAGTGGACATCCTTGTCTTGTTCCTGATCTTAAAGAAAATGCTTTCAATTTTTCACCATTGAGAATGATGTTTGCTGTGGATTTGTCGTATATGGCCTGCATTTTGTTGAGGTAGGTTCCATCTATGCCCACTTCTGGAGAGTTTCTATCATAAATGGGTGTTGAATTTTGTCAAAAGCTTTTTCTGCATCTATTGAGATGATCATATGGTTTTTATTCTTCAGTTTGTTAATATGGTGTATCACATTGATTGATTTGTGTATATTGAAGAATCCTGGCATCCCTGGGATAAATCCCACTTGATCATGGTGTATGATCCTTTTCATGTGTGATTGGATTCTGCTTGCTAGTATTTTGTTGAGGATTTTTGCATCTATATTCATCAGTGATACTGCTCTATAATTTTCTTTTTTTGTAGTATCTTTGTCTGGTTTTGGTATCAGGGTGATGGTGGCCTCATAGAATGAGTTTGGGAGTGTTCCTTCCTCTGCAATTTTTTGGAGGAGTTTGAGAAGGATGGGTGTTAGCTCTTCTCTAAATGTTTGATAGAATTCACCTGTGAAGCTATCTGGTCCTGGACTTTTGTTTGTTGGAAGATTTTTAATCACAGTATCAATTTCATTACTTGTGATTGGTCTGTCATATTTTCTATTTCTTCCTGATTCAGTCTTGGAAGGTTATACCTTTCTAAGAATTTGTCCATATCTTCCAGGTTGTCCATTTTGTTGGCAGAGAGTTGCTTGTAGTAGTCTCTTAGGATGCTTTGTATTTCTGCAGTGTCTGTCGTAACTTCTCCTTTTGCATTTCTAATTTTATTGATTTGAGTCCTCTACCTCTTTTTCGTGATGAGTCTGGGTAAAGGTTTATCAATTTTGTTTATCTTCTCAAAGAACCAGATTTTAGTTTTATTGATGTTTGCTATCGTTTTGTTTCTTTTTCATTTATTTCTGCTCTGATCTTTATGATTTCTTTCCTTCTACTAATTTTGGGTTTTGTTTTTTCTTCTTTCTCCAGTTCCTTTAGGTGTAAGGTTAGACTGTTTATTTGAGACTTTTCTTGTTTCTTGGGGTAGGATTGTATTGCTACAAACTTCCCTCTTAGAACTGCTTTTGCTGCATCCCACAGGTTTTGGATCAGGATTGTATTGCTACAAACTTCCCTCTTAGAGCTGCTTTTGCTGCATCCCACAGGTTTTGGATCATCATGTTTTCATTGTCATTTTTCTCTAGGTATTTTTTTATTTCCTCTTTGATTTCTTCAGTGATCTCTTGGTTATTTAGTAACGTATTGTTTAGCCTCCATGTGTTTGTGTTTTTTACATTCTATTTCCCTGTAATTTATTTCTAATCTCGTAGCGTTGTGGTAGGAAAAGATGCTTGATATGATTTCAATTTTCTTAAATTGAGGCTTGATTTGTGACCCAAGATGTGATCTATCCTGTAGAATGTTCTGTGTGCGCTTGAGAAGAAAGTGTAATCTGCTGTTTTTGTATGGAATGTCCTATAAATATCAATTAAATCTATCTGGTCTACTGTGTCATTTAAAGCTTGTGTTTCCTTATTAATTTTCTGTCTGGATGATCTGTCTATTGGTGTAAGTGAGGTGTTAAAGGCCCCCACTATTTTGTGTTACTGTCGATTTCCTGTTTTATAGCTGTTAGCATTTGCCTTATGTATAGAGGTGCTCCTATGTTGGGTGCATATATATTTATAATTGTTGTATCTTCTTCTTGGATTGATCCCTTGAGCACTATGTAGTGTCCTTCCTTGTCTCTTGTAACATTCTTTATTTTAAAGTCTATTTTATCTGATGTGAGTAGTGCTACTACAGCTTTTTTTGATTTCCATTTGCATGGAGTATCTTTTTCTATCCCCTCACTTTCAGTCTGTATGTGTCCTTAGGTCTGAAGTGGGTCTCTTGTAGACAGCATATATATGAGTCTTGCTTTTGTATCCACTCAACGAGCCTGTGTCTTTTTGTTGGAGCATTTAATACATTCACATTTAAGGTAATTATTGATATGTATGTTCCTATGACCATTTTCTTAATTGTTTTGGGGTTTTTTTTTTGTAGGTCCTTTTCTTCTCTTGTGTTTCCCACTTAGAGAAGTTCCTTTAGCATTTGTTGTAGAGCTGGTTTGGTGGTGCTGAATTCTCTTAGCTTTTGCTTGTCTGTAAAGCTTTTGATTTCTCCGTTGAATCTGAATGAGATCCTTGCCAGGTAGAGTAATCTTGGTTGTAGGTTCTTCCCTTTCATCACTTTAAATATATCATGCCACTCCTTCCTGGCTTGTAGAGTTTCTGCTGAGAAATCAGCTGTTAACCTTATGGGAGTTCCCTTGTATGTTACTTGTCACTTTTCCCTTGTTGCTTTCAATAATTTTTCTTTGTCTTTAATTTTTGTCAATTTGATTACTATGTGTCTCCACATGTTTCTCCTTGGGTTTATCCTGTTGGGACTCTCTGCGCTTTCTGGACTTTGGTAGCTTTTTCCTTTCCCATGTTAGGGAAGTTTTCGACTATAATCTCTTCAAATAGTTTCTCGGGTACTTTCTCTCTCTCTTCTACTTCTGGGACCCCTATAATGTGAATGTTGCTGTGTTTAATGTTGTCCCAGAAGTCTCCTAGTCTGTCTTCATTTCTTTTCATCCTTTTTTCTTTATTCTGTTCCACAACAGTGAATGCCACCATTCTGTCTTCCAGGTCACTTATCCGTTCTTCTGCTCAGTTATTCTGCTATTGATTCCTTCTAGTGTATTTTTCATTTCAGTTATTGTATTATTCATTTCTGTATGTTTGTTCTTTAATTTTTCTAGGTGTTTGTACTTCAATTCTTCTAGGTCTTTGTTAAACACTTCTTGCATCTTCTTGATCTTTGCCTCCACCCTTTTTTGAGGTCCTGGATCTTGTTGGCATAAGAGTTGTACTTGGCATATAGACTTATATTTACATTTGTTTTAATTCTATATTTCTGCTAATATTTGCTTTTATAAATTGTAGCTTGGATACCAAATTTGATATTCAGTTTACTAGCAGATTTTAAAACACTCATATCATTAGAAAATCCTTAGAAAACTATATTAAGAAATTAATTATTCCATGTTTATCCACGCTTTAAAGATTTAGTCCTCTAATGGCATCTGCACAGATTTGAGAGGGCAGTGGGTTCCTGGATGTTTTGTCTTAGAATATTTTAATCTTAGTTTCTCATTGTTATTGCAGTTCAAAATAAAATCACATAAGTATCTTCTGAATGACCCCTTAGAACTGAGAACTGTCAGGTCATTTCAGTGACCATGTTTCTTTCAAGTAAGTCTACTTTCAGTGTCATGGGCTGACTGAAAAAAAGATCAAGGGCAGAGCTAATGTGTAAATGAGGAATTTGCATCATGTGTAGAACAAGTCATATAATGGTAATCAGTGTCCAAACTAAGATTTTTCAATAGTTCCTATAGAGAAAAGTAGTGGGAAATTTGAGTCTTTCCACAATGGTGTGGATATAAGACTTCTTCTGTCTTGTAGGTCTTCCTTCTGGTATTTTTGGTAAGGCTAAAAGTCAAGAGAGCTATCATCCTCTTTCCCTAGAGTTGGGCATATGATCCAGGCTGGCTGATCAGAAGATTCAGTGATTGGTTCAAAGAAGAACATGTGATCCAAACAAGCCAATCAAAGTCCCTTTTGGTTGGTGGTTATGGATACTGTGAGGGAACCAGAGGATCTTTTTTTTTTTAGGGACAGTCTTGATTTGTAAAGATGACTTTGGCTTGAAGCTGCCCATGGGCCAACTTTGCTATTAGATAGTTGGAGAGAGATAAAGTCTGAGAATGAAGCTGTCATGGAAGAAACCAGGAGCAGAGGTAGAGACAGAGTTTAAATGAAAGAATTGAAACCCCTGGGTCTATCCATTTGTTAAATACTGGTTTCATCTTCCCAATTATGTGTATGTGATCCAATATATTTCCCAAAATTAATTTTTGCTATTATCTTGCTTAAGTTAGTTTTAATTGGGTTTCTGTCCCTGTAACCAAAAGGGTCTTGACCAATATATCTGGCACACAATAGCACATCCATGCACAATGTAAAAGAAGCTAAGTGTAGCAAGAGTTGATACCATAGTCACACTCTTAAGTGGCCATTTCATTTCAGAAAAATTATATCATTCATTATATTAAATTAATTTTGTTAATACAAATTGTATTGGGTTTGTAGTTTATTTATATCTAATATGTATATTTGCTTTTGTTTTACAGTTTTATAAAAACTATAAGTATAAGGAATTTATGTATATAGTTTTATGTTTTCTCATATTTAAGTAATATAATAATATAAATCATTTAAGTCAACATTGGGAGTCTACAATAATTTTCTCCCTTTAAAAGCAGTCTGTCCTGAAATCAAGCTTGAGAACATACTCTATGGGTGAGTCTAGGAGAAACAAGCACTCTCATATATTGCTGGCAGGAATGCAAAATGGTGCAATTACATACAGAGGGTAATTTCCTTGTGCCTTTAACCTTTGAGATCTATCCCAGATCTACTTTTTGGAATCTACACCAAAGATAAACACGCAGAATATAAAATTTCTATACACAAAGGTGTTTAACATGGCACTATTTGTAATAGCAAAAGATTGGAAAGAGACCAAATGTCCACGAACAGGGTATTGGCTGAATATACTACGGTATTACCACACAGTAGAGTACTATACAACTGTAAAAAGGAATAAGCAGGATCTCTACATACTAATAAGGAGAGATCTCCAAGATATATTGTTAAGTTTTTTAAAAAGCAAGGTACAGGGACTTCCCTGGTGGCGCAGTGGCTAAGAATCCCCCTGCCAATGCAGGGGACACAGGTTCCATCCCTGGTCCAGGAAGATCCCACATACTGCGAAGTAACTAAGCCTGTGCCCCCCAACTACTGAGCCTGTGCTCTAGAGCCTGCGAGCCACAACTACCGAGGCCCACACGCCCTAGAGCCTGTGCACTGCAACTACTGAGCCCGCGTGCTGCAACTACTGAAGCCCGCGTGCCTAGAGCCTGTGCTCCGCAACAAGAGAAGCCGCCGCAATGAGAAGCCCGCACACCGCAATGAAGAATAGCCCCTGCTCGCTGCAACTGGAGAAAGCCCACACGCAGCAATGAAGACCCAATGCAGCAAAAAAAAAAAAAAAAAAAGCAAGGTATAGGGTAATGTTTGTGGTATGTTCTCTTTTAAGGAAGGTGAAGGGAAATAGTAATGTGAATATAGTTTTGCTTATGTTTTTAAGAAGAAATAATATAAGGATAAACCAAAAACTAATAAAAACTGGTTTCTATGGGGAAGAAAGGGGGGAATGTGTAGGGGGCAGGGATAAAAACATTTGTTTCATGTATCTTTTTATATAGTTTTGGATTTGGAACCATGTAAATGTTTTACATAATTAAAAATCAAAATGGGAAAGAGCATTTCTTAAAAATTAAAATAAATGAAAACAAATGAACTGAATTGTACATCAGGTTGGTGGCATAACCACACAGAGAACAGAAATACTTCAAATAACTTCAAAACAGAATATTGACTTTAAATCTCTCATGTAATATATTGTACGGACAAAAAACCTCAAAGATATCTTAAAAGATATTCATTAGTCTTACTGATAGCACTAATATTAGTGTTATTATTATTAGTGTAGCTATTATAGGTATATTGTAGCATAAAGGAAATAAGTAATTATTCTAATATTGTGAGGAGACAAGATTTTTAGTGGAAGAGAAAAAATACAAGCATAAAATATAAAAATTCAGCAAAAAACCTAAGTTTTCCATTTAAATCATAATATTAGCATGAACACGTTAATTTTTTTCTCTAATTCTTGTATTATTATCCCTAAATACCATTTCCAAAAAAGGAACCAGGGATACTTGGAAAAATGGCTGATTCTAAGTGGAGTAGGAAATGTATAAGATGAGCTTGCAGTATCTATTGTGATGAAAAAGTAGAAATTTATCAAAGACTAATGTGGTCATGTTGGAGGAATAAAGGAGTTAACTTAAAGGGCTCTCATTGGCCTTAAATGGGTCAGTTAACATCAAAAAGAATAATGATTGTACCTGAGTTAATTTTATACACACACACATGCGCACACACACGCCTAAGTTCATAATGATACTAAAAAATGTTTCATTGGTCACCATTGGAGGCTGCTAGAGTACCAACCCATTACGATGAAAACTGATAAAGTAGATGAAGGAATCCAACATGTATCTTGCCCTACCTATGCAAACTGTAGTTCAGGGCTAGTGAAGGAAAATTATTTACAGAAGAATTCCAGCTAATGCGAAAGGAATGGTAATATTACTAAATCACCATTTTCTAACTCTTAATAGAATAATTGACCTAGACAATGAATATTAATGTCTGCTAAACCATTAAGAAAATATTGATGGGAACGTTTATAATGGAGGGATCCGGCCAATATACTACCACAACCACTGCACAAACTAAAAGTAGGACAACCAAATAGAATGTGATTCATGGTGGAAGACAATAGGAAGTAAAAACAAATTTTTTTCTTCAAAAAAACAAATTGAATCTGAATTTAATTACACTTCTAAATTTAACCACCAGTTTATAATTAATACAACGGACTTAGGAACAATATCACGAACATAACACCATAAAGATGCAATCAGCCAAATGCAAAATGTAGGAAATTCTACTGAGCAAATGGCCCAGTGTCTCCAACTATTTCATGGCATGCAAGATGAGGGTGGTGGGGAGAGGAAGGATCAGGAGGAAATGTTATAAAATAACTGAGACTTAAAAGAGACAAAACAACCAGATGCAATGTGAGTACACTGTTTGGATCCTAATTTGAACAAATTAAATATATTTTTGAAGCAATCAGGAAAATGGAGAGGATATTAGAGGATACTAATAAGTTACTATTAATTTTATCAAGGGTGATAATATCATCATTGATATATGTTTTAAAGCCCTTATTGTTGGAGATACATAATGGAAAATTTATGAGTGAAACACTAGGATGTCTGATTCTTTAAAATATTCATACAAACAACTACAATAAAGTTGAGGAAATAGGTGAAATAAAATTGGCAAAATGTTGAAAATTATTGAAGCTATGTAATGAGTATATGGGAGTTAATTATACTATACTTTTGTGTTTGATATTTCTCATAATAAAAAATTTAGTAAAATAATAATTATTATATAATTAAAATAAGGAGCCTATACATTATTCATCTTTGAGAAACACTCGATGGTTTAAAGCATCTTTTTTAAAAAATTTTTATTGGAGTATAGTTGCTTTACAATGTTGTGTTAGTTTCTGCTGTACAGCAAAGTGAATCAGTTATATGTCAATTCCAATCTCCCAATTCATCCCACCTCCTCCCTTGGTATCCATAAGTTTGTTCTCTACATCTGGGTTTCTATTTCTGCTTTGCAAATAAGTTCATCTGTACCATTTTTCTAGATTCCACATATAAGCAATATTATACAATATTTGTTTTTCTATTTCTGACTTACTTCACTCTGTATGACAGTCTCTAGGTCTATCCACGTCTCTGCAAATGGCACTATTTTGTTCCTTTTTATGACTGAGTAATACTCCATTGTATATATGTACCACATCTTCTTTATCCATTCCTCTGTTGATGGACGTTTAGGATGCTTCCATGTCTACAATGAGGTATCACCTCACACAGGTCAGAATGGCCTTCATCAAAAAATCTGCAAACAATAAATGCTGGAGAGGACGTGGAGAAAAGAGAACACTCCTATACTGTTGGTGGGAATGTAAATTGGTACAGCCACTATGAACAGTATGGAGATTCCTCAAAAAACTAAAAATAGAACTACCATATGACCCAGCAATCCCACTCATGGGCATATACCCGGAGAAAACCATAATTCAAAAAGATACATGCACCCCCAATGTTCATTGCAGCACTATTTACAATAGCCAGGACATGGATGCTTTAAAGCATCTTGATGTAAACTAAGTCAACATCTAGCAATATTAGTGAGGACCCACAGGAGAATGTACCACTATCTTCCAATTTCCTCAAGCAAATTTGTTTCCCTGTCTCTGAATCCACTGATAGGTTCTATAATTGTTTCATCTATTACAATATATTCCTTATATCTACCTTATTATCTTAAGAATAAAAGCATGGATTTTGGAGTCAGAAACACCTTGTTTCAAGCCCCAGACCCATACTAATTAACCATATAACCTCAGGAAAAATAATCAACCTCTCTGAGCTTTAGTTTTTCTCATCTGTAAAGTGAGCAGAGTATTATCTATTTCCCTTCTATCCCAAAAAACTTAATATCTGAATAAGCAGCCTCCATATTACATTCTTTTTGCTATTCTCTTTCTAAATGCCAGCAAAAATTTTTATCAAGTTCCACTGTATGAACTCTTTCCAGAACAAAAATTCCAAATTTCTCCTAATATTTACTCAAAATTCAAAACTAAGGACAGGACTGTTCTCTGCCAATTAGTCCCCCTTTTTCTCCAACTGTTCTTTTTTTCTTTATATTTTATTTTATTTATTTTAATGAAGTATACTTGATTTTCAAAGTTGTGTTAGTTTCTGGTGTACAGCAAAGTGATTCAATTTTATATATATTCTTTTTCATATTCTTTTCCATTATGGTTTATTACAGGATATTGAACATAGTTCCATGTGCTATACAGCAGGACCCTGTTGTTTATCTATTTTATATATAGTAGTTCATATCTGCTAATCCCAAATTCCTAATTTATCCCTCCCCCACCCTCTTTTTCCTTTGGTAAAAAAAACAAGTTTGTTTTCTATGTCTGTGAGTCTGTTTTGTTTTGTAAGTAAGTTCATTTGTATCATATTTTAGATCCCACATATAAGTGATATCATATGGTATTTGTCTTTCTTTTTCTGGCTTACTTCACTTAGTATGATAATCTCTAGGTCTATCCATGTTGCTGCAAAGGGCAATATTTCATTCTTTTTTATGGCTGAGTAATATTCCATTACACCACATCTTCTTTATGTATTCATTTGTCGATGTACATTTAGGTTGCTTCCAAGTCTTGGCTATTGTAAATAGTTCTGCTATGAACATTGGGGTGTATGTATCTTTTTGAATTAGAGTTTTCGTCTTTCCTGGATATATGCCCAGGAGTGGGATTGCTGGATCATATGGCAACTTCTCTAACTATTTTTAATTCTTAAAACATTATTGGGTAGTACTCTATGCTCCCAGCAAGAAAACTACTCACCTTACCATATTGTCTGTCAGGCTCCCAAGAAACTGATGCTTTACAATGAAGCTTTCTTTCTTTGGTCAACAGACTGTCCCCTAAAGTTATAGTCCTTGCAGGCTGTTGCAGCCTTATTATACTACAGGAGTCTGCATTTGAGCCCAAAGTAATATTTGAAATATGTGTGTGACTGGTATGTAACTACGCATTTTAAAGGTATTAAGAGGTCATTTTCATCTGGGCGTTCCAGCCACTGCCTATCTGGTCACTTAGATAAGGATGAGGACTACATCTACTGACCTTATAAGAGAAGACACTGAGGGCCTCCTCCACAAAGCAGTCTTCAAAAGGACACATGGTCAGCCTATACCACTGCTTATCTACTCACAACAGGCTGACAGAAGGGCTATCTCTCCTCTGACTGGACAAGAAAGGGCCCATTTTCCCCAAGAATCTTTCAACTGTTGGGAATTCCCTGGCAGTCTAGTGGTTAGGACTCCGTGCTTTTACTGCTGAGGGCGCGCATTCAATCCCTGGTCCGAGAACTAAGATCTTGCAAGCCACGTGGAGCAGCCAAAACAATTAATTAATTAGTTAGTTAGTTAATTAATTAATTAAAAAAAAGAATCTTTCAACTGTTGGAACAATTCTACCCACTCTCTTCCCCTCTGGTGGGCACAAAACCCTGTCTGGAGTGTGTAGAAACTATAACCCATTGAGCTTCTGTAGTTAGAGAACCTTCCTTTATCTTGGAAATATGGAGTTAGCAGTGATGCTTATACATACTCTGTGAGCCTGTGTCTCTTCATAAGTACCCACACATTTAAAAAGCCAAGACTCTGATGCTAGTTTCATATTAGAACAGAGCTTGTGTCAGACTAATACACATCCTTGACTCACAGTTTGCCTGCTTCTACTTCCATGGTTTAAATCTGCTGCTTCCTGAGCCTTCTCTGTCCTAGTTTTATGCAATAATCTCATCTCAGGCCTTCTAGAGAGACAGAAGGGTCTAAGGATTGCTATTTGTTTATGTATCCCCATTGTCCATTAGATAGAAGGTTTTTTTCCTAAGGACCTGGGACTTGGCTACTTCATAATTCCCCAAAGCATTGAGAACCATGTTCCAGCCCCAGTAGTTGTTCCATAAAGATTGGTGACTGACTGAGTTCTGTTTATTTTGCTCTGATTTTCTGTTAAAGAAATATGAAAGGAAGTGAAATACAGCAACACTGAACAATAGAATAAGAGAAGATATTTGGACAAAAGCTCTGGGGTAGTGACATGAAATCTCAATCTCTACTATTACCTTATTTTGAATGTTTAACATCAGTCAGAATTCTATTTTTTCCTCATATTTGTTTAATTACATCAATGATGCAAGGAATGTCTCAGATAATTGTGGCTTTCATATTTTAAAAAGTTGGATGTATATATACTATGTATTCTACACTCTATTTAACAAATAACAAACCCCAAATGAAATGATGAACAGGAGAATATACCACTCCCCTAATTATACTCCCTGCCAGCTCACTGAACATGCCTAAATATTAAGGGTCTAAAACAAAATATACCCAGGAATTTGACATGAACATCTCTCTAAGATTAATAGGAGTTAATTACTACCAGATATATCAGTGTTTAAGTAAAATACACATTTTTATTTCCCTTTCAAATCCCACAAATGCCTTTAGTTAATAGAATAGATAATAAAATGTAGAAATAATTCCTTAAATTCACAAAAGTCATAAACCAAGTCCTTACACGTTTCCTCATCTGCAAAATGAGAACAATGATAAACATCCAGAAGTGTTTCTTGCAATGAAGAGCTAATTAAAATACTATAATTGTAAAGTACTTGTGAAACAAAATACAATAAAGTATTTTAACAATCATTATAACTATAACAATTATTATAATTCAGCAGTTGGGGAGTAGAAAAGTTTTCTTCTGGGACTCTTAATTAACTAACAGTATTACTGAATTATTCAACCATGTGTTTACTGTTAACTGATCTGCAGACAGTATCAGGAGGTCTGGAACTGCTGCCCAAGCTTGGTTGGTCATGATTTATCTCTGCCATTGATAGTCAAAGCAGCATGTGAATCTGGCTCAGGAAGAAAACCAGACGCCTCTACATTTGAGGCCCCATTTCAATATACAATATTGAATAAAAGAACTGGAAAATTATACTACTACTTTACTCAACAGCAATTAAATCCTTAGGAGAATGCATAAATCTAATCTGGATTATAAGGAAAACAGTCAGAACTCTTTATTCTTTTGTAAATTCCAAACCAAATTGAGACAATATAACATTACTGTGCAGGTATTTGAAGGAAATGAAGAACGATCCAGGTCCCAAATGAAGATGAACTTCATTAATTAAAAGTAAAATTAATTACTAACAGAAGTTTCAAATTATTTGGGGGAAATAAAGAAGATAAAAATTATGAATAAAAATTTAAATTTCCCAGGGAGTTTATAAAACTTCACTTACTGAGACATCTAAGAATAAGGCTCAGGTAGATGGAAAGATATACCATGTTCTTGGATTGGAAGAATCAACACTGTGAAAATGGCTCTACTACCCAAAGCAATCTACAGATTCAATGCAATCCCTATCAACTACCACTGGCATTTTTCACAGAACTAGAAAAAAAATTTCACAATTTGTACGGAAACACGAAAGACCCCGAATAGCCAAAGCAATATTAACAAAGAAAAACAGAGGTGGAGGAATCAGGCTCCCTGATTTCAGACTATACTACAAAGCTACAGTAATCAAGACAGTATGGTACTGGCACAAAAACAGAAATATAGATCAATGGAACAGGATAGAAAGCCCAGAGATAAACCCATGCACATATGGTCACCTTATCTTTGATAAAGGAGGCTAGAATATACAGTGAAGAAAAGACAGCCTCTTCAATAAGTGGTTCTGGGAAAACTGGACAGATACATGTAAAAGAATGAAATTAGAACACTCTCTAACACCATACACAAAAATAAACTCAAAATGAATTAAAGACCTAAATGTAAGGCCAGACACTATCAAACTCTTAGAGGAAAACATAGGCTGAACACTCTATGACATAAACCACAGCAAGATCCTTTTTGACCCACCTCCTAGAGGAATGGAAATAAAAACAAAAATAAACAAATGGGACCTAATGAAACTTCAAAGCTTTTGCACAGCAAAGGAAACCATAAACAAGATGAAAAGACAACCCTCAGAATGGGAGAAAATATTTGCAAATGAAGCAACTGACAAAGGATTAATCTCCAAAATTTACAAGCAGCTCATGCAGCTCAATATCAAAAAAAAACACAACCGAATCCAAAAATGGGCAGAAGACCTAAACAGACATTTCTCCAAAGAAGATATACAGATTGCCAGCAGACACATGAAAGAATGCTCAACATCATTAATCATTAGAGAAATGCAAATCAAAACTACAATGAGATATCATCTCACACGGGTCAGAATGGCCATCATCAAAATATCTACAAACAATAAATGCTGGAGAGGGTGTGGAGAAAAGGGAACCCTCTTGCACTGCTGGTGGGCATGTAAATTGATACAGCCACTATGGAGAGCAGTATGGAGGTTCCTTAAAAAACTAAAAATAGAACTACCATATGACCCAGGAATCCCACTACTGGGCATATACCCTGAGAAAACCATAATTCAAAAAGAGTCATGTACCAAAATGTTCATTGCAGCTCTATTTACAATAGCCAGGACGTGGAAGCAACCTAAGTGTCCATCAACAGATGAACGAATAAAGAAGATGTGCCACATATATACAATGGAATATTACTCAGCCATAAAAAGAAATGAAACTGAGTTATTTGTAGTGAGGTGGATGGACCTAGAGACTGTCATACAGAATGAAGTAAGTCAGAAAGAGAAAAACAAATACCGTATGCTAACACATATATAAGGAATCTAAAAAAAAAGAAAGAAAGAAAATGGTCAGAAGAACCTAGGGGCAAGACAGGAATAAAGATGCAGACCTGGGCTTCCCTGGTGGCGCAGTGGTTGAGAATCTGCCTGCCAATGCAGGGGACACGGGTTCGAGCCCTGGTCTGGGAAGATCCCACATGCCGCGGAGCAACTAAGCCCGTGAGCCACAACTACTGAGCCTGCGCGTCTGGAGCCTGTGCTCCGCAACAAGAGAGGCTGCGACAGTGAGAGGCCCGCGCACCACGATGAAGAGTGGCCCCCACTCGCCGCAACTGGAGAAAGCCCTCGCACAGAAACGAAGACCCAACACAGCCATAAATAAATAAATTAATAAATTAAAAAAAAAAAGATTAAAAAAAAAATATTCTGAACTTTGAGCCTGATCAACTAGATTTAATCTAGAAGCCACTGCCTTCACTTTCTTTCATATTCTTTTAAGATAATGATTACATCATTTTGCTTGAGAAAATCCATCCTCCAACCCAAACCTACTATTTATTTATTTATTTTTGTTTGTTTGTTTGTTTTTTGCCTACTATTTATTTTTAACACCCAGTAAAAACATAAGCCACAGAATACCAATTGCTAAGAAGACAAAGCTGAATGAGAAATTAAGATGTATGTTTCCTGCCATTCAGAAGTCCATTGCCCAGACAAGTAAATAGATACAATCAGTTCATTAGATGAGTTGGGTTCCTAAGGGTGAGAGACAATACCAACTTTGTTGTCCTCCCTGCATGGCATTTCATGGCTGCTTTGTCAAATCTCCCCTCTCCATTGTAAATACTTCAGGTAGAAGCCATAACTTTTCCAGTCCTCTTTAGGAATTAACAAATAGTCTTGGCTATGGGAAAGTCCAGTTCAATCTTATAGCATATCTTCAGTACCATTTACTATTTCTTAACCTTACACTTCCTTCCCTAAAAGAGCTTAAAGAACTCACAGGAGGTCAAGGGGAAGAATTATTTGTCTTGGGCCTTAATCCTGCTGCTGCACTCTTTGGTCTAATCTAAGTATTTTAGATTTTTCCCAAATGGTCATCTACTACCCTGGTAGTGAGGCAATTTTGGTTTTCATATCATCACACCCTTTCCACTGCACCAAAAGGAAAGTGATCTCAAAAATGAAAAGAATGCTGTGTATGTAAATATCAAGAATGTTAACAAAGAATTATGAGGAATAAATAAGAATTTCACAAGAGATTTTCTTTTTAACCAGTACATGTAAGATAAAGGTTAGAAGGACTTTGAGCAAGTCACACAGTGGGGACTGAGAGGAACACAGGAAAAAATTGCAAAATATCACATTTTTGAAGAAGTGTTTCTTCCCTTTGGTACTACCTCTTTCCAAAGAATCAAAAACCTTCATGATAAAATTCAAAACTGCATTCCAGAAATAGCATCCCCATTTTACAGATGAAGAAGTCGAGACACAGAGGAGTTAGGTAACTTACTAAAGATCACAGAGCCAGTAAATGGCAAAGCAGGGACACAAATCTGGGAAGTTTGTTGTTAGAGCCTGTGTTATTAACTTATGTGCAGTACTATCTCTTCTGACTATTAAACAAGCTAGTAAAATGATAGAATATTTGAGTGGCATATTACTTAGTGCTTTCGTATTGGTAATTATAATGGTACAATAACCCAGAGAATGCGTATAATGGTGGAAGCTTAAGATGTGCTGAAGCCATTTGGAATTAGAAAAGGGATTGTGGTCCCTCCTCCACCCCCCACCCCCATATCACTACAACATCCATATCATCAGTATCATGGGCAGATTTACATTTCCTAAAGGATATTTTCAACAATTGAAGTTATCCAGTTACTTGGGTAACTTCCCTCTCAACTTCCAATTGGTCAGGCATCACACATGCAATTCAGCATGAGCACGTTTTGCTTAAGACATTCAATATCCAAAATATTTTTAGGTTATCAATGATTCAAGATCTTCAGTGATAACTCTATATTTGAATAGAGTGCTTCCCAAAGTGTGTATCATGGAAAATTGGCCCCTTAGCTTACTCCATGAAAAGAAGATTCCTGAATCAAATAAATCTGAGAAACTGTACATATTGTTTCTCCTTGTTAAAGGTTTGATGTTCACATTAGTATATTTTATTATTGTGGGGAGAACTAAACTAGATAAAACTGTAGAACTTTGGTTAGAATTTCCCAAGTTTGTTTAACATTAGTACATTTTTCTCTTCATAAATCTCTAATAAACTTGCATGGAACTAGTGTATCTCTAATGCACTTTAAGACCAGATCACTCAGGCCATTGGTTATCTCTGGAACCACACTGAGAATTTAGGAGACAACTAGGAAGGAACCAGACTGGAGTAAGGAGGGTAAAATTCTGCCATGATTCAATGCCTATGGGCTCTTCAGCAGGTCAACTTACTGCTCTGAGGACCAGGTTCTATATCTACAAATAAGAAAATAAAGTATACTAATGGTTTTTAAACTTTTTTTTTTTTTTTTTTTTTTTTACCAAGAAATGCACTGTACAACAGAATCTTACCTGAGAGTTCAGATGAAAGTGAAGCTACTATGTATAGGTGATGAGGACGAGAATAAGGGCCTACAGCTCTCCCTGCTCAGACCTTCATTTCCATCCCCCAGAACAGTATGAAACTAATAAACTATAATTTCCATCATCCTTGTAATCCTAATTAATTCTATGCTTTAAACATGGCTCCCTGCCTATGTAACAAAAAACGTCTGAGGATATTTAAAAGCTGTTAGACACTGAAATGGATGAATAATGGTTAGATGGGGTTTTATCCCTTTGGAACTTTCTCAGAATAAGTATATCAGCCTTGCATGTGAGGGTTTTTAAAAAATATAAGCCAAAAATCTATTTGGCCTGTTAAGTGTGCATTGACACCATCCAAACATATCTAGGCCATCCCTGCCACCATGAATCACCCCCACCTTCTGTCAAAGCTCCTAAATCACTAGGACAAGAGACCACAATCATACGATAACAGCAAATTCAGAATTGCCTCTGAAGTAGATTCCCACAAGAGCCAAACCAATAGGTTCCTAGACATGAAAGAAAGCTCATTAAATGTCTTTTAGGATTTCTGCCTAAATGTGATCAAGACCATCTTGTGCAGAATGAGTGTGCCTTGGGACCCTTTACAGGGAATGCCCCAAGCCAGGATGCTGAGGTGACCAGATGGCTGGGAACTGGTTCAGGGAAACAACCCTCAGAGGAAAAGGAATGGCTTATACCAACTAAGGTCAGCTCCATGGGGGTTGAATTCATGCTCACAAATGTTCTTAGTCAGAGCTCTGTGTGTGTCACCCACAGTCATTCCTCCTGAGTTTTTGGAGGGGATTCTACCAGTGTATGCTGCTTCTTGTTGCAGGTGCTGCTTTTTAGAGAAATGTAGAACTAATAGTCCTCTGGAAATTCAAGTAAGAGCCATTCCTTATTTCATGTTTATCTAGAAATGGTCAATAGTAGAATGTATGAATCCTCTGTCCCCTGCACAGGAAATCCCCTGGTTTTCTTACTGCCCTGTGATAGATGTTTGACAGGCAAAAATCCCAAAATGTATACAATACCATGATTTAAAGACTTTACTAAGGACAGTACATCATTAGGGCTCAATTCCAACAAAGGAGACTCTGCACGATGACTTACCAGAATGACAAGCCCCTCTGACCTCTCTGAATGCAACAACCTGTGTGTAACACTAGGAGCATACTGGGGCCATCCCCACACCTCTTCTCAACTATGAGTACCCTGGGCCGGGATAGAAAGGAGAAACAAGAGTTCATGTGGATGCTCATCCAAACCTGCCCTGCTCTGTTGTCTACACAACTGATGTGTGGACAGAAAGCCAGATTTGCTTGTGCTCTAATGGTCTGACCACTCATCATGGCCCCAGTTCACAAAGCTCCACACTCAGCACCATTGGGACTTGCCTTTTGTCTCCATGGCAATGTAGCCCTCTGACATCAGCAGAGGCACCCTGTGTCCTTTTGCTGGTACCAGGTACCTGCCTCCATGTCCAAGTCGGAACATAATGAGAGGCAAATGTGAGCTTTTCATTTCAAGCCTGTGTTAGTCTGGGTTTTCCAGAGAAACTGAAGCAATAGGATGTGTGTGTGCATGTGTGTGTATATAATTTATTATAAGGAATTGGCTTGAGTGATTATGGAGGCTGAGAGGTTCCATGATCTGCAGTTTGAAAGCTGAAGACCCAAGAAATCCAGTGGTGTAGTTCTGAGAACCAGAGGTGAATCATGTAAGTCCCGGTCAAGGGCAGGGAAGACCAATGTTCAAGCTCAACCAGTCAGGCAGAGAAAGTTCCCCCTTTTCCACCTTTTAATTTTTTTCAGGCCCTCAACAGATTGATGCCCACCCACACTGGTAAGGTAATCTGTTTTACCCAACCCACTGATTCAAATGCCAATCTCGCCTAGAAACATTCTCACAGACACACCCAGAAATAATGTTTAATCTGAGCACCCTGTGTCCCAGTCAAGATGACACATAAAATCAATCATCACAAAGCCCCACCCCAGAAGCTTAGTTTCCTACCTAATCAACCTCCATACAAGGAAAATGCTAATAAGGTCTCCTGATAGGGCCAGTGACCTAAGAGACCGGCTCCTTGGAACTGCACATGGGGCCACACAAAGAAGCTGCTGTTAACTATCACCTTCTGTCCAGATCAACTCTTTACTCTCAACCACTCCTTAAAGGATTCCCACAACCCTGAAACTTTTTAGAACACCCACACTACACTCCTCCTCAGTTTGGCCACCAGCTTTGCCTACATATCCCATAGGTCCCGCACTCCACCCATCCTTCCCTATCTCAAAATCCCAAGCAAGTAATTCTCCCACAGGAGCAGCATTCAGACCTAAAGTTCTAACACTGAAACTGCCCCCAAAATTGAAGAGGTTCCAGGCCTACAAGAAAAGGGAACCCAAGTATGGCAACATGGGTAACTGCCTTATTGCTGACCTCGTGAATACAGCCAGCACCATGACCCAGAGGATATCGAAAAGGCAGCCTCCAGCATCAGCCTCAGCCTCTGGCACAGTCCCACAGCAGCTCATTTGCTTACAGACCCAACCTATTACTCTGTGTTAGGCCTCTGAATCTCCATGTGTCTTGCTTGGTAATCCAGCTCATATTTATACACCTTTCATTTTACAACACATCATACTCTCCTCTCTTGATTGTCTTTCTCCCCACCCCCACAATACACCCCTAACTTCAATTTTTACCTTGACTACATTGTCTCTTTGGTTTCTACCTTGATTACATTTCTGATTATTGTTCCACGATTAGACATTCCCTTAGCCTGCCTGGACTCTGCAGCATGCAACCTGCTTGTTCCTTCAAGATGGATCAAATGATCCATTGGCAATTCATGGAAGTGAAACTCCATTGTCCACGAAGCCTGTTCACCCGTGCACCCCCTCATTTCCAATCTTGCGAGAAGAGATAAGAACAAGTCCCTGCCCTAGTTTCAACTCTATTTTTGTGAGTAATTGGCTTTTCTTTGGGAAGTAGTTCTAAAATATAAAATTAATGCTGAGAAAACTTCTCAGTACTATTTCTGTAATTGGCTCATGAAAAACTTCCTCTAACAACCCCCAAAACGAGAGTGGGATTGCCCCATCCTCTCTTACATACTCATTCAAAGTCAGCATATCCAAAATTGAACTCAACTCTCTACCTCCAAACACACCACTCCTTTCCTGTTCTCTCTCATTAAACAGCAGATGTTTTTTCAAATTGCCTAGAACAGACCCGAGTCCTTTCAACTCTCTTCCTTCTCTCTCATTCCCAATATCCAATCACCATATTCTATCAATTCTATCTCCTACATCTCCCTCAAATCTATCCACTTCCTCATTTCAGGCACCATAAGCTCTTCCTAAATGACTGTAAAGCCTCCCGACCAGATCCTGCTTTCCATTTCTATCCCTGCTCCCACTTCACCTGCCTATCATGATGTAACTAGAGTAATCTTCTAAAACACAAATATGTCTATGCCACTCTTCTGTTCAAAATACTTCCATACCTCCCTATTATGCTTAGAATAAATGCCATACTCCTTAGCAAGACATACAAGCTGGTCATGATTCGAGCTTTACTTTTCTCTCCATCTTTATTTCTCCCCACTCCTCTCCTCTCACTGTACAACACTCCCTGAGTGAGTCACACTTTTTCACCTTTGGGACTTTGCACATGCTGTTTCTGCTTCCTGAAATAGTCTCCCTACCCTGCCAAATCTTCACCTGTCCAACACTGTTCATTATTCAAATATCAGCTTGACCCCTACTTCTTCCAGGACATCTCCCCTAAACCATCCCAATGCACCTCCAGACCTGGCTGAATGACCTTCCCGTGTATTCCTCTTACACCACTGGATTAAAACTATTGTAGTACTTATCCTACTATATTATAATTATCCAAAAAACCAGGAATTACTTGTAATTTTAATCACCTCTCTCCCCTAATGAGTTAAGAACAATTTCTTACTCCCTGCTTAATCCCCAGCACCTAAAAGAGTATCTGCATTAAATAAGCACTCAATTAAAAACAAGTTGATGAATAAATGGATGTTGACATTACCTCCTAGAGAGGTAATAATGATCATTGAATGCCCATAATGATCATTGAAACCTGACTTCACCACTGTAAGAGAAGTTGGACAGGGTCACATTGGGTGGTTTGCTCTAAGCACAGGATTTCACTGTAGGCATACTAACTAGCATGTTTACTCCTAGGAAGTATCATTAGTATTTCCTCTTCAGGTCCATGGAAGACACACTTCCTTGGGATGAGTCTAAGTTCAAGGCAGAGACAGTGCCTAGCCTTGATGTTATCAGTTGCATAATCCTGGTGGAATGTTGAATAGATCACAATTCTGAATTTTTCCGTTATTCGTAAATCAGAAAAAAAAGATTGTACATTATTCTTTTCCCTACTTTAAAATCTATCCAGCCTGGAGAAATTAAGGAGAGCACCAATTCAGAAAACAATCTGGTTCTGCCATGAAATACTTTCTCTAAACTGACCTATTTTATATGATGAGCTACTTAATGAATACAACTCAGGAATATGCCTCCTAAAATACCACAGAATACAGCATTGCTCTGAATTTTTGACAGTACCTGGGTGTGGTACATCAGCAATTCATTCCCTAGCACTGAAAGACTGAAGATCAGTAACTAAATCATATAAGTGCTTATCAAGTAATTAAGTTATTAAAATGACATAAATCAGTCAGTGCATATCTTGCTTTTGTCTTTGGTTCTTTGTCTTCTCCATTTTACTAGTCAAAACACTATTTTCAGCACCATTCTCAGGAACTAAGAAAGCTATATTTAAACAATGTTAATAGGAGTGACATAAACCTGCCCAAAGGAATCACAGACGTCTAAGGCTACACCCCCTTGCGCTTAGCAAGGAAAAATAGACAGTAGCAGCCTGAACTTGGAATTCTAAAGCTTTTGTTACAGAGCAGCAATCTATATACTTTCTAAATCATTTTTTCCCTTATCACTGGAGCTTTTTACTCTTGTTGTTCATATGAAGGTTAAAATTTATCAAGCGCAAAAATAGTCACCACAGTAAAAAAATACATTTATGGAGCCAAATAAAGGCTAATGTATTTTTCATCATTAATTAGAATTGTGGAAGGGTGTTTTTTATTCTTTCAAGTTTAATTCAGAAATATTTAAAGTTCTTATTTTCAACTGAATTTGAGTCTGGGGAGGTTTGAAGGGAATGACCTTCAAAATGAGCAAAGAAATTATTTCCCAAAAGTCATTTATTTAGATTTCCTGACTGTGGTGATAACCTGCAAATTAGATTTGGGGAAATTCAGTGTGTTTGTTGTGGTGGGGGGAATAACACTGATTTAGAAGTCTGTCCTTCAGGGAAGAGAACCCTACCCAAATTCAGAAAACCATTCACTGACCATTTAAAACCAATTGAAAAATGTCAAGACTCTTTTAAAGACGGCTATTAGAAATGCAAACAGAAAGTTATCTCTGACTCTCATAAGCAAAATAAACAAAATGATGCACACTCTGGAAGATATTTTGTTAGTTCCAAAAAAAAAAGAAAAAAAAGAAGCCCAACTTTCTTCAAAAGTAAAGATGATCTACTAGCCTATGGATAGAGTCATTGCCAGGAAAGATGAGGATCACAGATGAAAGAACATTCAATTTGTCCAGGAGGAAGTCATTAGAACTTCTTTGGTAAGTACAATTTCAGTGCAGAGGATAGTGATAAAGTAGCTGAGAGAAGGTCAAGAAGAAAGTCAGAGGTGAGGAAGTGATTCAAACATCTGATGGGTCTGGAATAGATTGAAGGAAAGGTTTTTAGTTGAAGAATGAAGAAAAGTTAATGGATTTTGGGGGGCTGGGTTTAATAAGAGTAAAAGGGAATTAAAGTTAAAAGATAAAGGAGAGTTTCAGAGAAAAGTTATGGGAAAAGAATACCACAGGGAGAAGTTTATTCAGCCCAAAGTTCTAGAAAAGAGAAAAGCAGGAATATGAAGGTGCAAACAAGAGGAAATATATAAAGAAGTAAGACAGAAAATGAAGGCAGCATAAAGGAATAAAGAAAAACAGAGAAGGGTAGGATGAAGAGAGACTGTTCTGGAGAAGTTAGATGATAATGTCTTAAATGAGCACCTCAAAAAAAAGTAAGAATAAAAACTATAAAATTTTGAGAGACAGTTTGAGGAAACTGTAAAAGGTCTTGGGCTAAATAAAGTTAAAGGAAACAAACGGAATAGGGATGTGCTGTTGTACAAGATTACAACAAAAGTTGCAAGAGCAAAGAACAAACTTTTACTGAAGGCTTTTGTCCAGAAAATATACCACCATCACCACCCCTGCCCCAAAGGGCAAAACAAAATAAAAACAGGAGGATGAAATGATGAGAATCCAAAGCCAGGAGTGGGTAAAGCAAACATAAAGACAAAAAAACAAGAAAGTTCGGGTAAGAAAAGTAGAACTCTTTATGTGGTGAGCAGAGACATAAGGGATCAAGGGAACGGGAGAGCACATTCTGGGCAGACAGAAACAAGTATTAAATTTCCCTGAAACATACAGTTATTGAGTTCAACTTACCTTGGGTAAAATCATTCCCAAACAAGAGGGAATTTAGCCATGACCTGTAAGACTCTTCTTTCCTGTAAGTTAAAATAGCTTGAAACATAGAGCACAATATTCATGTACACCACTTCCCATGATGGTGTGTAATTTCATCTGGTGTTTATAACAAATTCACCATATATCTCCAGGATGAACAAAGTTGACAGGCAATTTCCTTTCCACTGCCATTAGCATCTACTCACCTTTCTGGTTTATACCTGTTAAATTTTAATACTACCTCCAAGGATTTTCAAAATGTTCCATAATTCAAGACCTGAGAGTTAAGTGATGAAGGAATGTCTTGGAGCACTTCCCTAATACCTAGACAGCCCAATCTACTTTTATCATAAGCTTCTGACAGTCTACCACTTCCTTTTGTCATTTTGTGAAGAGGCTGACACCAACTTAAAAGACATTTCATCACAGTACTAGGACTTCACAGGTGGAGAGGTGGAAAGAATACGGGTTTTGCACAGACGGAATTCAAATCCCAGCTTTATGATGCTGGGCAAGTTTCCTGTCCTCTCTGAGCCTCAGTTTCATCATCTATAAATTTGGGATAATAATATTTACCTCCTTGGTTGCTGTAATATTTACCTCCCAGTTGTTGTAAATGAGACAGTGTACAAAGGATAATTTACAAATTGCTTGGCACAGA
This sequence comes from Eschrichtius robustus, assembly GCF_028021215.1. Lineage (NCBI taxonomy): Eukaryota > Metazoa > Chordata > Mammalia > Artiodactyla > Eschrichtiidae > Eschrichtius > Eschrichtius robustus. Next base: position 60,485,698 of record NC_090829.1, on the reverse strand, counting down.
GTAGGCACTCCTAAATTACAATTATTACTGTTATTTACATGTCTGAGGCATGAGAACCTCACCTAGCTGTAAGTTGTCTTGCTCTGGGTCACGCCACGAAATTGTTAACCTTTCCTGAAGCCAACATAACATTAGTCACTTTGTAGAAACAGATATGGCTTATTTTTTGGAACTCTCTTCTTTCTGAAGTTTAATATTAATGTTATTGATAGCGTAAAATCAGGTCTCCTTTATATTAAAGTTAGGCTATTCATTTCACTTCTTTCTTTGTTCTCACCACAGTTTTCTAATAAACTATAAAAATGTTATTAATTATTTTATTTTCATATATTATGCCTTGAAAGTATTAAAACTGATTAAATATTGAACATATTGCACCACCTATTTTGATGACAGGCTTCTAACATCTGGTGAGTATAAGTCAAAGTTTGTTTGCAAAAACATTAAATATATAAATATACATTTAATATATATATTAGCATACATATATGATATGTGCTATATACACTATGTATATGTTTATTATTATTATATATAAAATATATAATATTTTAACCACTTTCTTTCTTTCTTAATATTTAACCACTTTAACCACTTTAGCTATCAGTATGCTAAAATGTCATTTAAACATTTGTGTTTAGGGAAAAAAAGCACCTTTTCAGAAGTTCAGACATTCTCTTTCTGGCTTTGTTCATTTTTTATAATGTAATAGCACCCAAAGAGAGGCACATCAAACTTCCCATCACTGATGGCTTCAAGGGTTTAGATTCTTGCCTAAGAGCAAGAGGACCCTGGGGAAGCTCAAGCAAGTGGAGAAGAGGCACCAACAAAGAGGTCAGAGACTTTGGACTCAGGAACCAACACAGACACACACGTCCCCAACTTCACAATGTCACCAAGAACCACCTCTGTTAACAAGGTATTTAAAGCTTTTGACAGCAGGTATAGTCTTTCCCTCCCCCATGCCTCAGTAACAGTTGACGTCTCTGTTGTTAGCACATTTGTCACTTATATGTGACAAATGTCTCCTCAGGAGACCGAATTGAGCTGCTGAACAGCAGGAGTCACATTGTGGGTTCTTTTTTTTTTTTTTTTTTGAGAAGATGTTCAATACCCTTTTGTGGAATGAATGAATGAATGCTTAGCACCAACATGAGCTGACTGCTGGGTAACCAGTAACCTCCTTCTTGCCAAACACAGTGGCTTTGCCTCACACTCTACAGTATCTGACACACAGACCCCTTCTGAAATCATTTCTTCCCTTACTTTTTGTGGCACTACCCTATCCTTCATACTTGTCTGTCCATTGGTCCCTTGTGTCCTTTAGCTGCCTCATCTGCCATTTCCCATTCCCTAACTTAGAGAACTGACAAGCATTTACCCCTCTGCCCCAGCAAACAGCTTCTGTTAGACACTCTTAACTTCAACAATCCCCTCTATGCTTATTACTCTGCAATCTACACCTTTAGCCCTAATCTCCTCACCAAACTCCAGAATGTCTCTCCTCCAAGAGACCTGCTTTCAAATTCAATATAGCCCCAAACAAAATTCATTCTGTTCACTTCAAAAGAGCTTCCTTATTTTTTGATCATGGCACCACAATTTTTTCCAGCATTTTCCAGAGTATGTGTTGTATAGCCACACTTTCATGTAAGAAAGAGATATTTTGTTCAGTTAATTTGGAAGAAAGATGAGTTAAATACAGTTTAAAAGGTTTCTTTTCGGCAGGACTTCTCAGAGCCTTATATATGCTAATGTGTTTTGTGAGTCTCGAAAATGAGTATTGAGCAAATACTGTTTGCAAATATATTTGATTATGGGACTCTTTCCAGAAGGTTCTCTCAGAATGGACCAGCTTCACTGAAATACACATAACAAAATCTTACCTTAGTCATCCTTGACTCTACCTTCTTTTATGTTATTTCCTATGTCTAAGTAGTTATCAAATACTAATAATTCTTTTGAAATATCTCTTTGCTTTCCATTCCTGCTATTCGTACACTAGTAACTCCCCTGATCTAACCTTCTAACATTTCACACCTTGATAATAGCCTTTCTGTTGAATCCCTTTCTCAACCACCAGACTAAACTTCCTACACCATCATTTTTATGTCGTTTTCCTGCTTAAAACAAACAAACAAGACCCTTCTGTTGTTCCCAGGATCAAGCCAAACTCAAAACCTGGAACTTGTCATCCTATTCACAGGCTTAGTCCCTCCGTGCCTCTATCTGAGTCCTCCAACCAACCAAGTTGGTCCTGCCATAGTCTATTAAAGATAGTACGCTCCTTCTCAGCTCTTATTCTTTGCTCACTAAACCTCAGCCCACCTAAATTGGAATATCTTTCCCCTTGGTTAGGCAGTTTACATGCATAGGGAATGGCAAATACGAGGAATGAAAGCTACAGCTCTCCCCTCCTTTGCCCATGGAAAATTTACTCATTAATCACAACTCTTTCTGACCTTAGTTTCTACCTCAGAATCCTTCTGAACACAGTGCTTTAGGAAGATACTACCGACAAACCTATTGAAGTTGATACACAAAATAAAACAGAAAAAGAAAAAGATAATGGGCTTCCCAGCCATAAAGACCAATTTCTCATTTTATTCTCTGTGTGACTTTGGACTTTTTTTTTTTTTTTCTAATTTTTTTTTTTCTAGTTTTCTCTTTTTTTTTTTTTTTTTTTTTTGGCTACACCACACCGCATGCAGGATCTCCCAGTTCCCCAACCAGGGATTGAACATGCGCCCCCTGCAGTGGAAGCATGGAGTCCCAACCACTGGACCACCAGGGAAGTCCCAACTTTGGACTCTGACCTCTATGAACTTTAGATTCTTCACCTCTGAAATGGGAATAATGCTCCCTTCAGCAGTTTGTTGCAAAGGTCAAATGAGTTGATATACGTAAGGGCCCACTAAAGAGGCACAGAGTAGATGATCAGTGAACATCTCTTCTCTCCTCCTCCCCTTGCTCTCTACCTGTCTAAATATTATACACCCTTCGCCAGGCCTCCTTGGCCAGGCTAGCCCATGCTGACAAGGCTCTTCTCTCACTCCTTTGGCCATCTGCATTTTCATCCTGGACATTCAATCTAGTTGTGTTGTCCACCTGTGTTGAATTAACTTTCCTTAGGCCCCTGACCTCACAAGTCCTTGACCTCTCACCTCCAGTGACACCCATCTCTACAACACTGGTCAGTTCCTGATGCGGCCCTACCTCATACTTCAACATGGTTCACAGCTCTTCTGAAAGTCCTCTCTAACCACAGACATCTGTTCATCCCCCTTTAACCCTTGACTTCCAAGTCTGTGTCCTACTCTCATGAGCCTAATCCCTCCAATCCTCCTGATTTTTTGAGTTCATCAGCTTCCTTCTGTCTTTCTTTGCCTTCCTGCCAAGTCTGGGTCCCCTGGATGGTCATTCAGTGAAGCACTAATCACAAGCCTAGAATTCCCTGCCCCTGTATTTTCCACCATTGCTTCCATGCCAAGCACCAAACCACTATGGACCCTCCTTGGCTCCCAGTCCTGTGCTGCTGAGCGTTGCTTTGTGATTTGAGACCTGAAGACTCTGTATTTTTCAGGGAACCATGCCCAGCCATTCTCTATTTACTAGTTCTGCCCTTAAGCAGTAGTCTCAGAATGGTATATTCACTCACACACACTCACACACACATACACACACACACACACACACACACAGAGACACACTCTTAAAATGCAGATTCCTGGACCCCACCCCCCAATTATTCTGATTGAGTTGGTCTAGTGTAAAACCCAGGAATCTATATTCTAAGAAGTACCCAAAAGAGGAGTGGGCAAACTACTGCCTATAGGCCAAATGTGGTTCACTGCTTATTTTTGTACTACCCTCAAGCTAAGAATGGTTTTACATTTTTAAGTGATTAAAAACAAATCAAAAGAAGAGTATTTCATGACATGTAAATATTAACATTTCAGTGTCCATTATTTTTTCTTTTTTTAAGAACTTTATTCTCCTAGTACAATTTTAGGTTCATAACAAAATTGAGAGGGAGATGCAGAGATTTCCCATATAGCCCCTGACCCTACGCATGCAGAGCCTCCCCATTATCAACATCCCTCATCAGAGTGGGACATTTGTTACAGTTGATAAACTTACACTGACACATCATTATCACCCAAAGTCCACAGTTTACATTAGGGTTCATTCTTGGTGTTGTTCATTCTATGTGTTTGGACAAATGTATAATATACAATGACATTATCCACTATGATATCATATGAAATATTTTCACTGCCCAACATTAATAAAGTTCTATTAGAACACAGCTACACTCATTTGTTTATGCATTACCTATGGCCTCTTTCATGATACAACAACTAAGTTGAGTAGCTACAACAGAGACCACATGACCCACAAAGTCTAAAATATTTACAATCTGTCACTTTACAGAAAAAATTTGCTTATCCCTGACTTAGAAGATACTGCTGCAGTATCAGAGACCTCACCTTAAGATACCCTTATGTAACAAGGTTACATGCTACCTAAACTTCACCTCTTTTCTTCATCTCTTAACGATGCACTAACACCCTGGAGTTGCTGTTTCAAGTCTTTCACTTATCTCATTCCCTTCTCTCTATACGGACCTCCTCATTCTCAGCAGATGCCTAACCTCTCATTTTACAGAGAACATCAATAAGGATTCCTTCAAGTTACTTCTCTTACTTCCTTTACCCCATGTGAGACCGAAACTATTCAAAAAAATCACAAGGCCTAATGGTATCTTTAGTATGTGTGTCAAATCCCAGCTCTGTATTTACTTTGTTGTGACTCTAGGCAAGGCCTCAACCTCTAGGTTTTATTGTGTATAAAACTGACTGACAATGCCTAGCTCAGAGGGCTGTCGTGAAAGTGAGGTAAAACAACACGGGTTTGGCATAGAGCAGGTGATCAATAATGCTTTCTTTATTCCACCTGACTCCGAATTACAAATAGGTCACATTTATTAAAAACCAACTAATGTGTCAGATACTTCATACTCATTATCTCATTGAGTTCTGACAGAAACACCAAGATAGAAGCTAAATCATACAGTTTACCCAAATTTTCTTCATCAATTATCCACTTTTTCTTTCAGTTCTCACCCCTGATGACACTGTTTCTCATATAGTTATACATATAAACATGCTCAGCCTTCCTCTCAGCCTTGCCACAATCTCAAGTTAAGGTCTTCTCTCATCTTCCCTGCAACAATAAAAAAGAAATCCTACTCACACCTTAACCCCTTGCAACTTGGTTTCTATTTTTTTGATCAATCCACTAAAATGGCTGTTCCCAATTGAGAACAAATGGTTCCCAAGAACACCAAAAATTCTTAGCTCTCAAAAATCAGTGGCATTTTTTGGTACTTATTCTGCTTCAAAGTAAATAACATTCTAACCACCAAAGAGTAAACAACCATGAAAACAAAATTCTCCTTGGCTGCCATAACTCACCCTGGTGGTTTCTGTTGCTTTTCTGACCACTTCTTTTTAGTCAGCTTCACTGGCTTCTAATCTGCTTTCTCATTCCTTTCTCCTGTCCTCTGTACTCTTCTCCTCCCTCTACAGTTTTACAGTTGATCCTTGAACAACTGGTGGTGGTGGGGTGGTTAATTCATGTATAATTTATAGTTGGCCCTCCGTATCCATGGTTCTCCACATCTGCAGATTCAACAAATGACCATGTAGTCTGTAATATTTACTATTGAAAAATAACTGCATGTAAGTGGACTTGTGTAGTTCAAATCCACAGTGTTCAAGGGTCAACTGTACTTTCTATGACTTTGGCTTCAACTACCTTATTACACAAATCAAAACTAGCTATGTGTAGCCCTAACAGTACTTTAATTTTTTTTTTATCCTTTTTTCAAACCATGGACTAAATGTCTATTCATATTTCAAACTCAATCAAGGGCAAAACCAAAGCTCCCTTAAAATTAAGTCTTTCTCCTGACTTCTCTATTTTGCCAAGTGATGCCATCATTCCCTGAGACTTAAAATCATAGAACCATCTTTTATCTCTTACTCTCCACTACCTTGTCCTCAGCAGCTACCATATGTTTATCTCTAAAATATTTCTCCTGTCTCCCTGTCCTCAATTCCTTACCTCCCAATCAATCTTCAATCCATAACAGTTCTGCTTCAGTGAAATTGCTGCTGTTAACATCATTAACATCCTCCATGTTGAAAAACCCAACAGAATCATTTCAGGACTCCTTTTACTCTATCCCTTTGGTAATAGCACTCTCTCTTTCCTTCTTGAAAGTCTACTCCCTTGGTTTCTGGTTTCTTCCACACACATACCCCTCCCTCCTGTGTGATCTCTTTCCATTGAGTTCATCCCTCTATTATGGAACTTATTCACATCAGACATTTGGCTGGGAGCTCCTTGAGATTAGAGACGCTACGTCAGCCTAACACATAGTAAGCACTAAGTAAATTTCTGTTGAATTAATGAGTGAATTAATTCTCTTTCATTCCATTCCTACTGTCACTACTCTGATTGAGCCTCTGGTTCCCTCTCACCTGGTCTATTTCACAAGTTTCTTAACCAGCTTCCTTACTTTCAACCTACTCCAAACATTTCCAGGTGTGGTAACCAAGTTCATTTTCCTAACGTATATCTGTGGACCACGTCCTTATCTTATACAAAAACCTTCCACGTGCTCACAGAATTGAACCAAACCTATGAATTCGGAATTCAAAGCCCCCACAGTAAAAGTCCAATGTGCCCTCTATGATCTTTTAAGACTATTGTATGATAACCCAAAACCCCACATTCTTTGTGCTTTGGTTCCCAAACTCCTTCTGTTGTAATCTTTCATCCTTTCAAGGTCTGCTTTCTCCATAATACCTTTCTTGATCCCACATGGGTGAATAACTTTTTTTTTTTAATAAATTTATTTATTTATTTATTTGGTTGTGTTGCATCTTCGTTGCTCTGCGCGGGCTTTCTCTACCTGCAGCAAGCGGGAGCTACTCTTCATCGTGGTGCACGGGCTTCTCACTGCAGTGGCTTCTCTTGTTGCGGAGCACGGGCTCTAGGCGCGCGGGTTTCAGTAGTTGTGGCTCGCGGGCTCTAGAGCACAGGCTCAGTAGTTGTGGTGCTTGGGCTTAGTTGCTCTGTGGCATGTGGGATCTTCCTGGACCAGGGCTCGAACCCATGTCCCCTGCATTGGCAGGCGGATTCGTAACCACTGCGCCACCAGGGGAGACCCAGGGTGAATAACTTTTGATCTTTGATATTTTAATCCACATAGCACCGTTTATACTACTTTGATGAGCCATGATATTTCCAGGCTATTACTGTGATTAGTGATTGGTCTTATTGAGTAACCTAGCTTGCAAACTTTCTGAGAGCAAGAACTATGCATTCTTTATCTGACATTCCACCTCATAATGCATTTTCTATGAACATTCAGTGAATTAATAGTTGTTTAACTATCTTATATGTATTAAAATACTTTGCATTTAATTATCTCCCATCTAAAAAAACTCTCCCTTAATGCCCAAGTTCTGCTCTAGCTTTGACCCAAATCCTTCCCTAGTGAAGCTGACTGAAATAATTGTCCATAGATGCAATCTCCTCTCTCATTCCTCCCACTCACTTCTTAGCCCACCACAATCTGGTTTCCACATCATCCCTCTACCCAAAATGCCCTTGCAAGGTCAATCACAATCTCTTTGTTGCTAAATACAGTGTGCCCTTCTCGGTCCTTAACTTACTAGACATTTCTGTTCCAAGATGGTCCCAGGTTTCTACCTTGAGCCCAGAACTCACCTGAGCTCCATATTTATATATCCAGTTCTCTGCAAAGATATCCTCAACTGAGTGTCAAACCCAGTAGAGTGCTCAATAATATTTGTTGAATGACGAATACCTCCCAAGCCTGCTCTTCTTGGTCTAGATAAGTGCTTCTTAACCTGTTTTATCCTATACTCTCTTTTTTGTTAAAATGTAAAATCTAATGCCCCCCTCAGTACCAAACACATTTTGGTACAGCTACCCACCTTTCACCCAGAGGTTTTTGCAGGCTGAGAATGACTGACCCTCTGTACATTTCCATCAGACATGAGACCAAGATGATCCTGTGGAGCATTAGTTTCTGATGTTTAAATTATTAACATAACAATATTTGTTGAATTTTCCAAATATAAAATTATACTATAATATTAAATGTGTTCATATGCCTTTTGAAACAATATGCAGCAACCTGAAGACCCTGCTCCCATAGCAGGCTGGGGGTCACCCTTCTCCTCCTTCTGCTCATCCTCCCAGTTGATAATCCCAGTGTCAGAAACTCTTTAAGGCAGAGTGCAGCTCTAAAATTGTGTGACTTTAGGATATAAAGTCTTTAAACATTTTTGATCCCCTGGAATTTTCCCTTTCTCTCCCTCATCCTCTGTCCTCTACATCCCTTCATTCTTCTAGCCCCTCCCCCTTTCTTTTTTCTTATTTTCACACTGTATTGATCATGGATTGTGCTATACCTGTGGGCATCTGGACATTTTTTTTTTTTTTTGAAGGCCAGAAAAGTAACTTGTCCATTTTAGAATTTTCTATGAAGAAATACAAGGGACCATTTCCTTGGTCATACCTAGAAGTCCAAAAAAGAAAAATTTTCCAGGTTGCTTTGGGTAAGTCATCCAAGCAAGGTTGAGAAGAGAGGTCTGCTCTGTGTTTGAAGGGCATTATTTCCAGATCTGGCTTCCCCAACAAACAAGAGAAAACCTGAATTCATGCATAAGCCATAGCTGAATTCAAATTTTCTGCATAGCAGAAGCTGGAGGGGAAGCCTTAACATTCCTTCTGCACACATCTTCATTTCACTGTGTCCTGCTTGCCCCTATCTTTGAACTGTTAGAATGCTAAACTATAGGATAAAGTACTTTGCTCTTCCTTCAGTTTATGAAAGAAATTGAAAATAACTTCGGGGTATTTTTTTCACAGCACATCTTTACCCACATATCTTACTCACTTTACCCATGTATTTTTACCCCCACTGAGCTAGCTTATATATGTTAAGAGAGCTTGCCCTTCCGAGGAAGGGTATTATACATTATTAAATCTGTTCTTGTAACTCTCTTAGTGGGAGAAAAAAACTACAATCTTTCTTGGTTTTAGAGCACTTTATAAGGAGTCTATGAACATCAAAAGGCATTTTTTTTTTTTTAGCCTCCAATTCACTCTTTGAAGAACATACTCATTAGACTACGATAACATAGGTAATTCTGAATGGCTGACAGATTGGACATCCTCTCCTAAAAGAGATACACTGCTGACAATCAAGTTCAAGGCTCCAAGAACCATGTAACATCAACTGCTTAAGCCAGAAAGCAGAAGCAAAGACCTGAGCAACTTAAAAGAAAACCTATGCATAAAATATACCGGTGTACAAGCAAAAGACTGACTGAAAGCTTTCTTGGACAAAAACAGAAAGAGGTTATGCATGTGTCAGAGACTGCAGGGACAGCTGACATCTGTGTTACCCCAGGAAGGCCCAGGCTATAAGAATCAGAGAGCCCAGGATTTAATCCACATAGTTACATGCTGCCTGTGTGACCAGAGGCCAGTCACTGAATCTTTCTGATCCTGCATTATCTCCACTATAAAATGAGGGTAATGATAGCAAGCTTTGGGGTTCTCATGAGGATTAGGGCTAAAATGTACGAAATGCTCACTATATGGAAGTTACCCTTTTAATGATGGGTTTTTTTTTCCATTTTTGCTATAGCTGCTAAAAACCCTGAGCCAAGTCTGTGACTCAAAAAAAAAAAAAATTGAAATATATAGCCTTCAGATGTGTTGCACTTTTTTTCCTGTGTTAAACTAAATTTTATTTTCCCTACACATAATTATTTAGTCATTATTTATATCTATTTTGTCATCTTACAATCTGCATCAAAGCCCTTGTAAAAAGTGGTGTTACATAAATAGAGATTTTCTGTCTATTATGCTCCCAGTTTCCCCGTAGTGAATTTTAGGACACAATGGAAATTGGTGTATTCTCTTCCACTTTAAATGCTGCTGTCATGCTTATAGTTTCATAGAGTTGTTTGACCAATAATTGGAATGACCTTGACATTGATTAAAACCTGCCCCAAACTCTCTTGTCTTGTCCCCTTTGTCATCTAAAGTTGGCTCCCATCTGGGATTAGCAATGAGGCATCATTTGCAGAAACTTGGTCTTTTCTTTGTCATCACGTCATCACCAAATAAGTTGACCAGACCCAACCATCATATTTACGCCAAAATGTCTGCCCCATCCATAGGAGGCAAGAAAAGAAACAAACAACAGATAACATTCCATTTGACACCTGAGTGAAGTAAGACCCAAAGATGCCAGTGATCAGCCCATCATCAGTACAAAACTGGAATTAAAACCAGGCCAATCAATTTCCTGCATTCTGAACACTAGAGAATGTGACTACTTAACACACCCTGTTTAGTCAGGCAATCCATAGCTTGTCAGTACATCAAATCATGGACACATTTATTTGATCCTGCTGAAGATAATAGCTTCTACTGACAGAGCTTACGCAGGCCCCTACCCTGGAAGGATTAGGGCTATACAAGCCTCATCTCCACCTTTGGATTTTATTGCTAGCCCCTGAATGCATTGAAACCTCATTACCATCATTGTAATGGAAAGGTAGCACCCAGTTCCTGATGCAAAACCCAAGGAAATTTTATTTTTACGCAAAGGAAAACATATCTAAAATAAATCTTTAAACAAATTTAAAATAAATCTCAGATGCTTCAGAGTTTTGACAAACGTGTGACCTTTTCCTTTCCTCTGATAACTTCTGAAGATACCACAAAGATCCAGATTTCTAAACTTTCCAGAAGTGGGTTTTTGTTTGTTTGTTTGTCTTTATTTTTGTTTTGGCTTAGCAAATAGTACAGTGTATGGCATATGAGTTGTTATATCCAGGAACAGAAGGCCTGTAAGCAAAAGATTTGAGAAGCTTCCCTTGCCCCAGCGATTAGCTGGGAAATACCTAGCTCTCCAGTTCCCCCAAATGCAGGTACTTACAGAACAATGTTCACACCTATGTTGACAGAAAGAGGAAACATTCATTTCTCCACTAACACGAGCTCTAAAGCAGGCAGTCCTTGATAAACCAAGCAAGCAGGGACCTTAGCTGATTTTCAGGCCTGATTATCCATTCCTTAACATGTCTTGACAGTCGTTCTTTACAACTACTCCAAAACAAATTACCTCTAGCTCTTACCAAAAGTACTTAAAGATAACACAGAAGAGAAACTTTGCAAAATGCTTACAAGATTGACTAGACATGAAATTAGTAAGTAAAAGACAAAGTATTATTGCTCAGGTACTAATTTGGCTTAGCAATAAAACAACAATGACATGCCTAAATAATAAGCTTTTTCTTTTAAGAACTAAAAAATATAGCAACAATTTTAACCTAACAACAAGCTTAATTTTTATAAAAAGGAATGAAATCAATATTATGAGAAAAAAAATCTGTATAAATGGTATAATTAAATACATCTTTTAAACAAAAGCTCTTGAATATTGTGCTTCTCTATCAATCTAAGACTGTAGGCAGTGATTGCAATGGCACAGTACAGACTGTTGTGTCCACATAGACAGCACAACAATCCAACTTATTTTCACAGGAAGAAACCACACTTAGATCCATGAAGAAGTACACCAATTAATGTTACTCTTCTCCCTCCCTACCCCTCCTCAGGTTTTAATCATCTGTTTTGTAGCAACTGTTGTAAATTATGGGTAACAACAACCTTGGAACTTCAATACCAGCACAAACCAATACCCCACTGCCACCTTCTTGGCAGTTCGCCATGTGTGCTATTTTAAAGTTAGGCATTAGGAGGCAGCAAATGGCTCAAAACCACAGGCAAAGATAAATTTGTAGGAAGTTGGAAAAGAGACCTAAAGCAGCAAAAGCGTAGAAAACAGACCTCATCTTAAATACAAACTTCCAGGACTTTAGATTTGCTATGAGGAAGAGTAAGAAGGGGAAAGGGTTTGGCCCTCATAGAGACCTCTGTGAAACCATCTGGATCCTATTTCCCATTTCAGCATCTCTAAAAACTCTGATGGTTACCTTAAGGATTAAAGAACATAGGTCTTGGTTTCATTAAAACTTGTTTCCTGGCTCCAGAAAGAAAAGTCTCATGATTGCCTACGTGGAATTCTCAGGTCACACTCGATTTGGCAGTACCCACACTAATGAAGATACTGTTCAAACCATCAAGGAGACATTAGAACTGATTCTGCCCCATATTGCTTCATTCTGATTAAGGTATTGACGTGTTTAAAACATGCACCATAGTTACTTAAAAATGCCAATGCTGCACTTACGTTTAAAATATACTTGTGACGTGTACTCTAAGTATCATGTCCAAAGTATCATGTCTTTAGATAACACAAGTCTGTCTTATTTTTAGGAAGATGAAAATGGACTTTTCACTTTTCTTAAAAGGGGATAATATCTCTAAACAAAGCTTTGTTATTTGGTTATAATGTTTGATTAAATTATAGGAAATGTAGCTTAAAGCACCTTAAAATTTTTTGACTAATTTATAATATCAAAACAACTCTTGCTTCTCGCTCTGGATATTTATTTTGAAGAAATAAGCTCATGTAATTTATACAAGAATTTTATTTCAAACACAAGTAGAAAGGTCCCTTAGAAAGCATGATTGATAGGAATCAAAGCTATAAATGTCTGAGGAAGCCTGTGTGGTACATGAAACAAAACATAACATCTCCAAAGATAGTTTCCTGCAATTTTTTGCATTGTTTCTTGAACTGTTGTGCTAAGAATGCATACATTACATGCCACACAATACTTAGCTATCACAGAATATACTGGGTAAAGCAGTAGTGAAAAAGATGCTCATTAGCACAATATTGTTGATAAACAGTTAAATCAAACCAAAAGTAATTCACATCAAATAATGCAAATACTGCACAAAACCTATTTTCCTTCTAAGCATGCATGATGATTCCAAACTCCTCCAATAACCAAATTTCAGCTTTACTGTGATTGACTATTAACAGTAATTGAAGAAAATATCACACATTACTTACTGTTTTTAAGGTATCTATGCCATACTTCTGAATTCAAAGGGGTGAAGAAGAATCACTGCCACGAGGAAATCTAATAGGCAAAAAGAGGGAAAAGATAGCAAATATTAGTTGTCTGAAAATTAGCATCTTCAGATTTTCTTGAGGTACTTCCCACAGGATCCCAAAGCAAAGAAGAAAAAGTTGGAGAAAAACATCACACACTTCACGAGCCGACTTTCTCCACAAACCCAGGTAGCTCCAAACTTTAAAGGCTAAATTGTTGAGCATCCTGATTGAGCAAATATCTGACTTCGGTATCACTGGTTACGAACACAATTTCAATAAGACGAATGCATCTCCAAAATTATGGTTACTTTAATGTATTATCCAGATTTCCCCGTTTCTCTCCCTTTCTCCTTTTTCCATTCACATTTTTCTTCCTACAAAATGCACATAGGTCTGTTCTTCCTTGTACCCGAGTCAGGCCTGGCTTTGAAATGCATTTCAATCTCTCAACACAGACTGCTTTCATTGCATTTAGAGTCCCACTAAGGCCCAGCTTTAAAAGCTACTGATTCTTTTTTCTTTAGCCTTCCTCACAAAGGAAGGGTATTTTGTAAATTACCAGCTCGTTCAGATCAACAAAAGGTACTTTCATAGAAAGCCCCATTTGATTTTGCTCAAATTTGATTACAAGGATGGAGAAAAGGAAAGGAAGTCAAAAAGAAAAACCCCAGATGGCTTTTTCATTCATCTCAGTGAATGAGCTTTATCTGTGCCTTTTGAAACTGTAGCAGTGGAAAAGCATTTCTGTTGGCTTAAAAAACTTGACAAAAATTATTGGTTTGCCATTTCTCATGTAACAGCCATTGGGAACTGGATGAAAAGACTTTTTCATGGGATCGCCTGCTTGGATCAAAATAATGGAGATTAGGTATTTCATTATAAATTACAGTGGGAGATAGAGCAGGCTGTCATATTAATAGCAACCTGCTCATGGCCTTCAATGGTAGCTATTCTCCTAGACAAAGGACCAAGGGGGTTGTCTATTGAACTTGTACTTTAGGCCTGATCAATTTTCTATCATCAAGGCAAAAGGTGAGATGACTAACAAAGGAATTCACACATGAGTGACCTCATAAGCCTACAGATAAAACAGCTTAAAGAAGCAAAATACATCCTGAAATTATGGATGATAAACTATATAAAGAAGAAGACAGAGTATGAGAGTGAGAGAGGAAAGAGCAATGGTCTATAATTCTCCTCTCTCTTCTTGGCCAAATGGTCACATTAAAAGCTACTTGTTTTCAGCTGCAGATAATTGCAACGTTTGGTTTGCAGTGGTCTGCTTTAAATCCTTCAGCTGACTTCTTTTTTTCCTCAGCACAGCTCCAGTCATTTCATTCGCTATTAACAACAGCATTTTGTTCAAGACAAAGCTTCAACAAAGAGTCACACTTAAAAATAAAAACTATAAAGAATCACAAGCAACACAGGCTTCAAGATATTACACAGTAGCATGTGTGTTTGTTATTTTGCTCCAGGTTACCAGCCTCTTGCCTGCCTCTCCGTGTGCACTTACTTCTTAGATTTTAAATCATTTAAAATCTAAGCTGTACCTGTCACTAAAAGACACAGAATCTTAATGAAGCCTAATGAGACACGTGATTCGATGAAGATGCAGAAAACAGTGATGATAAAATACTAACCCAAAGAACTAGTGAAGGATAGATGATTGATTTTCATCCCATCACAAGGAATAATTTAGACTCCCAATTGAAGTTGTCCAGATCACTGTAGAAATTGCTAAAATTTTCTTCCCTGTTATATGTGCATGGAATTTTCAACTTTTCTTTAAAAAAATAATTGGGATTTCTGCCTGCTAGTCTTAGTGTTCCTTGAATTCAGGATGGTAGTAGAGAATTTATGTTCCAGAGATAAAACCTAGATTAACAAAGGTTATTATTATTACCTGGAAATGCAGATACATGTAACACTTTCTGCACATCACATAAAGCAAATGCAAAGTAAAAATACATTTGAGCAGGATACTTTTTTACTGTGTTATTTTTTTTAAGCCAAAGAGCAGTATAAGATCATTAACGTAATAGGACTTCCAACTGCCTAAAAGCTTGAGAGAGTATCCTAAATATCACCTGTGACAGCAGTTGTCAAACTAAGGCTACATTTTGAAAGGTACCCTTGACAGGTGTAATGACCCCCAAATCTTGGGCACAAGCAGTCAGAGTACACAATCACACATATAGTAGTGATGACATAAAGTCATTTATGTATAAATCAATAAAACAAGGTTATAGTATTATCTGAGGTATATATACAAATGACTCATTTGTATAAAATTGCACTTCCCTTGTTTTTAGGGGAGCCCTGATCCTTCAACTATTTTAACCATTCAGAGAGATCCCAAATTCAAGGTAATAAAAGAGGAACTAAATTACACTGGTAGAAGTCAGTGTGCCTGGGAACTCTTCCCACTTTTGGTGTAAATGCAAATTGGTATGAATTTTCCAAAGGGTAACTGTACAGCATTCTTCAAGAGTTTGAAAGACTTCATAACTCTTAACCCAGATATTCCACCTCTAGGAATCTTCCTAGTAGAAACTATCAGAAATGCAGATAAAGATTTTTTTTCCACAAAGATATTTATACAATGAGTCAGACAGTAATAGGATAGTGGTTAGGACTTCAAGTTCTGGAGCCGGACTAGCTGCATTCCAATTAAAACTTCACCAGGGGGTTGGGCAAGATGGCGGAAGAGTAAGACGCGGAGATCACCTTCCTTCCCACAGATACATTAGAAATACATCTATGCGTGGAACTGCTCCTACAGAACACCCACTGAATGCTGGCAGAAGACGTCAGACCTCCCAAAAGGCAAGAAACTCCCCACGTACTTGGGTAGGGCAAAAGAAAAAAGAAATAACAGAGACAAAAGAATAGGGACGGGACCTGCACCAGTGGGAGGGAGCTGTGAAGGAGGAAAGGTCTCCACACACTAGGAAGCCCCTTCGTGGGCGGAGACTGCGGGTGGCAGAGGGGGGAAGCTTCGGAGCCACGGAGGAGAGCGCAGCCACAGGGGTGCAGAGGGCAAAGCGGGGAGATTCCCGCACAGAGGCTCGGCGCTGAGTAGCACTCACCAACCCAAGAGGCTTGTCTGCTCACCCGCCGGGTTGGGCAGGGGCTGGGAGCTGAGGCTCGGGCTTCGGTCGGATCGCAGGGAGAGGACTGGGGTTGGCGGCGTGAACACAGCCTGAAGGGGGCTAGTGCACCACAGCTAGCCAGGAGGGAGTCCGGGAAAAAGTCTGCAGCTGCCGAAGAGGCAAGAGACTTTTTCTTGCCTCTTTGTTTCGCGGTGCGCAAGGAGAGGGGATTCAGAGCGCCGCCTAAACGAGCTCCAGAGACGGGCGCGAGCCGCGGCCATCAGCTTGGACCCCAGAGACGGGCATGAGACGCTAAGGCTGCTGCTGCCGCCACCAAGAAGCCTGTGTGCGAGCAAAGGTCACTCTCCACACCGCCCCTCCTGGGAGCCTGTGCAGCCCGCCACGGCCAGCGTCCCGTGAGCCAGGGACAACTTCCCCGGGAGAACGCACAGTGCCTCAGGCTGCTGCAACGTCACGCCGGCCTCTGCCGCCGCAGGCTCGCCCCGCCTCCTCCGTACCGCTCCCTCCCCCCGGCCTGAGTGAGCCAGAGCCCCCCAAGCAGCTGCTCCTTTAACCCTGTCCTGTGTGAGTGAAGAACAGACGCCCTCAGGCGACCTACATGCAGAGGCGGGTCCAAATCCAAAGCTGAACCCCGGGAGCTGCACGAACAAAGAAGAGAAAGGGAAATCTCTCCCAGCAGCCTCAGAAACAGCGGATTAAAGCTCCACAAACAACTTGATGTAACTGCATCTGTTGAATACCTGAATAGACAACGAATCATCCCAAATTCAGGAGGTGGACTTTGGGAGCAGGATATATTAATTTTTCCCCTTTTCCTTTTTTTGTGAGTGTATATGTGTATGCTTCTGGGTGAGATTTTGTCTGTATAGCTTTGCTTTCACCATTAGCCCTAGGGATCAGTCCTTCTTTTTTTTTTTTTTTTTAACTTAAAACATGGTTTTTTTTAATAAATTTTTTCTTAATAACTTTTTCCTTATTTTTATTTAAAAAATTGAAAATTTTTTTCTTAATAATTTTTTTCTTATTTTTTATTATAAAAAATTAATAAATTTATTTTAAAAAATTAAAAATAAATTTTCTTAACAATTTTTTTCTTATTTTTTATTATAATAGCTTTATTTTATTTTATTTTATCCTCTTTCTCTCTTTCTTGCTATTTTTTCTCCCTTTTATTCTGAGCCATGTGGATGAAAGGCTCTTGGTGTTCCAGCCAGGCATCAGGGCTGTGCCTCTGAGGTGGGAGAGCCAACTTCAGGACACAGGTCCACAAGAGACCTCCCAGCTCCACATAATACCAAATGGCAAAAATCTCTCAGAGATCTCCATCTCAACATCAAGACCCAGCTTCACTCAACGACCAGCAAGTTACCATGCTGGACACCCTATGCCAAACAACTAGCAACACAGGAACAAAGCCCCATCCATTAGCAGAGAGGCTGCCTAAAATCATAATAAGGCCACAGACACCCCAAAACACACCACCAGACGTGGACGTGCCCACCAGAAAGACAAGATCCAGCCTCATCCACCAGAACACAGGCACTAGTCCCCTCCACTAGGAAGCCTACACAACCCACTGAACCAACCTTAGCCACTGGGGACAGATACCAAAAACAATGGGAACTACGAACCTGCAGCCTGTGAAAAGGAGACCCCAAACACAGTAAGATAAGCAAAATGAGAAGACAGAAAAACACACAGCAGATGAAGGAGCAGGGTCAAAACACACCAGACCTAACAAATGAAGAGGAAATAGGCAGTCTACCTGAAAAAGAATTCAAAATAATGATAGTAGAGATGATCCAAAATCTTGGAAATAGAATAGACAAAATGCAAGAAACATTTAACAAGGACGTAGAAGAACTAAAGAGGAACCAAGCAATGATGAAAAACACAATAAATGAAATTAAAAATACTCTAGAAGGGATCAATAGATGAATAACTGAGGCAGAAGAACGGGTAAGGGACCTGGAAGATAAAATAGTGGAAATAACTAATGCAGAGCAGAATAAAGAAAAAAGAATGAAAAGAACTGAGGACAGTCTCAGAGACCTCTGGGACAACATTAAATGCACCAACATTCGAATTATAGGGGTCCCAGAAGAAGAGAAAAAGAAAGGGACTGAGAAAATATTTGAAGAGATTATAGTTGAAAACTTCCCTAATATGGGAAAGGAAATAGTTAAGTCCTGGAAGCACAGAGAGTCCCATACAGGATAAATCCAAGGAGAAACACGCCAAGACACATATTAATCAAACTATCAAAAATTAAATATAAAGAAAACATTAAAAGCAGCAAGGGAAAAACAACAAATAACACACAAGGGAATCCCCATAAGGTTAACAGCTGATCTTTCAGCAGAAACTCTGCAAGCCAGAAGGGAGTGGCAGGATATACTTAAAGTGATGAAGGAGAAAAACCTACAACCAAGATTACTCTACCCAGCAAGGATCTCATTCAGATTTGATGGAGAAATTAAAACCTTTACAGACAAGCAAAAGCTGAGAGAGTTCAGCACCACCAAACCAGCTTTACAACAAATGCTAAAGGAACTTCTCTAGGCAAGAAACACAAGAGAAGGAAAACACCTACAATAACAAACCCAAAACATTTAAGAAAATGGGAATAGGAACATACATATCGATAATTACCTTAAATGTAAATGGATTAAGTGCTCCCACCAAAAGACACAGACTGGCTGAATGGATACAAAAACAAGACCCATATATATGCTGTCTACAAGAGACCCACTTCAGACCTAGGGACACATACAGACTGAAAGTGAGGGGATGGAAAAAGATATTCCACGCAAATGGAAATCAAAAGAAAGCTGGAGTAGCAATTCTCATATCAGACAAAATAGACTTTAAAATAAAGACTATTACAAGAGACAAAGAAGGACACTATATAATGATCAAGGGATCGATCCAAGAAGAAGGTATAACAATTGTAAATATTTATGCACCCAACATAGGAGCACCTCAATACATAAGGCAAATACTAACATCCATAAAAGGGGAAATCGACAGTAACACAATCATAGTAGAGGACTTTAACACCCCACATTCACCAATGGACAGATCATCCAAAATGAAAATAAATAAGGAAACACAAGCTTTAAATGATACATTAAACAAGATGGACTTAATTGATATTTATAGGACATTCCACCCAAAAACAACAGAATACACACTTTTCTCAAGTGCTCATGGAACATTCTCCAGGATAGATCATATCTTGGGTCAAAAATCAAGCCTTGGTAAATTTAAGAAAGTTGAAATCGTATCAAGTATCTTTTCCGACCACAACACTATGAGACTAGATATCAATTACAGGAAAAGCTCTGTAAAAAATAGAAACACGTGGAGGCTACACAATACACTACTTAATAACGAAGTGATCACTGAAGAAATCAAAGGGGAAATCAAAAAATACCTAGAAACAAATGACAATGGAGACACGACGACCCAAAACCTATGGGATGCAGCAAAAGCAGTTCTAAGAGGGAAGTTTATAGCAATACAAGCCTACATCAAGAAACAGGAAACATCTCGAATAAACAACCTAACCTTGCACCTAAAGCAATTAGAGAAAGAAGAACAAAAAAACCCCAAAGCTAGCAGACGGAAAGAAATCATAAAGATCAGATCAGAAATAAATGAAAAAGAAATGAAGGAGACAATAGCAAAGATCAATGAAACTAAAAGCTGGTTCTTCGAGAAGATAAACAAAATTGATAAAACATTAGCCAGACTCATCAAGAGAAAAAGGGAGAAGACTCAAATCAATAGAATTAGAAATGAAAAAGGAGAAGTAACCACTGACACTGCAGAAATACAAACGGTCGTGAGAGATTACTACAAGCAACTCTATGCCAATAAAATGGACAACCTGGAAGAAATGGACAAATTCTTAGAAATGCACAACCTACCGAGACTGAACCAGGAAGAAATAGAAAATATGAACAGACCAATCACAAGCACTGAAATTGAAACCGTGATTAAAAATCTTCCAACAAACAAAAGCCCAGGACCAGATGGCTTCACAGGCGAATTCTATCAAACATTTAGAGAAGAGCTAACACCTATCCTTCTCAAACTCTTCCAAAATATTGCAGAGGGAGGAACACTCCCAAACTCATTCTACGAGGCCACCATCACCCTAATACCAAAACCAGACAAAGATGTCACAAAGAAAGAAAACTACAGGCCAATATCACTGATGAACATAGATGCAAAAATCCTCAACAAAATACTAGCAAACAGAATCCAACAGCACATTAAAAGGATCATACACCATGATCAAGTGGGGTTTATTCCAGGAATGCAAGGATTCTTCAATATATGCAAATCAATCAACGTGATACATCATATTAACAAATTGAAGGAGAAAAACCATATGATCATCTCAATAGATGCAGAGAAAGCTTTCGACAAAATTCAACACCCATTTATGATAAAAGCCCTGCAGAAAGTAGGCATAGAGGGAACTTTCCTCAACATAATAAAGGCCATATATGACAAACCCACAGCCAACGTTGTCCTCAATGGTGAAAAACTGAAACCATTTCCACTAAGATCAGGAACAAGACAAGGTTGCCCACTCTCACCACTATTATTCAACATAGTTTTGGAAGTGTTAGCCACAGCAATCAGAGAAGACAAAGAAATAAAAGGAATCCAAATCGGAAAAGAAGAAGTAAAGCTGTCACTGTTTGCAGATGACATGATACTATACATAGAGAATCCGAAAGATGCTACCAGAAAACTACTAGAGCTAATCAATGAATTTGGTAAAGTAGCAGGATACAAAATTAATGCACAGAAATCTCTTGCATTCCTATACACTAATGATGAAAAATCTGAAAGTGAAATTAAGAAAACACTCCCGTTTACCACTGCAACAAAAAGAATAA
This sequence comes from Eschrichtius robustus, assembly GCF_028021215.1. Lineage (NCBI taxonomy): Eukaryota > Metazoa > Chordata > Mammalia > Artiodactyla > Eschrichtiidae > Eschrichtius > Eschrichtius robustus. Next base: position 60,464,513 of record NC_090829.1, on the reverse strand, counting down.
AATATCTAGGAATAAACCTACCTAAGGAGACAAAAGACCTGTGTGCAGAAAATTATAAGACACTGATGAAAGAAATTAAAGATGATACAAATAGATGGAGAGATATACCATGTTCTTGGATTGGAAGAATCAACATTGTGAAAATGACTCTACTACCCAAAGCAATCTACAGATTCAATGCAATCCCTATCAAACTACCACTGGCATTTTTCCCAGAACTAGAACAAAAAATTTCACAATTTGTATGGAAACACAAAAGACCCCGAATAGCCAAAGCAATCTTGAGAACGAAAAATGGAGCTGGAGGAATCAGGCTCCCTGACTTCAGACTATATTACAAAGTTACAGTAATCAAGACAGTTTGATACTGGCACAAAAACAGAAACATAGATCAATGGAACAGGATAGAAAGCCCAGAGATAAACCCACACACATATGGTCACCTTATCTTTGATAAAGGAGGCAAGCATATACAGTGGAGAAAAGACATCCTCTTCAATAAGTGGTGCTGGGAAAACTGGACAGGTACATGTAAAAGTATGAAATTAGAACACTCCCTAACACCATACACAGAAATAAACTCAAAATGGATTAAAGACCTAAATGTAAGGCCAGACACTATCAAACTGTTAGAGGAAAACATAGGCAGAATACTCTATGACATAAATCACAGCAAGATCCTTTTTGACCCAACTCCTAGAGGAATGGAAATAAAAACACAAATAAACAAATGGGACCTAATGAAACTTCAAAGCTTTTCCACAGCAAAGGAAACCATAAACAAGACCAAAAGACAACCCTCAAATGGGAGAAAATATTTGCAAATGAAGCAACTGACAAAGGATTAATCTCCAAGATTTACAAGCAGCTCATGCAGGTCAATAACAAAAAAAATAAACAACCCAATCCAAAAATGGGCATAAGACCTAAGTAGACATTTCTCCAAAGAAGATATACAGATTGCCAACAGACACATGAAAGAATGCTCAACATCATTAATCATTAGAGAAATGCAAATCAAAACTACAATGAGACATCATCTCACACCGGTCAGAATGGCCATCATCAAAAAATCTAGAAACAATAAATGCTGGAGAGGGTGTGGAGAAAAGGGAACCCTCTTGCACTGTTGGTGGGAATGTAAATTGATACAGCCACTATGGAGAACGGTATGGAGGTTCCTTAAAAAACTAAAAATAGAACTACCATACGACCCAGCAATCCCACTACTGGGCATATACCCTGAGAAAACCATAATTCAAAAAGAGTCATGTACCAAAATGTTCATTGCAGCTCTATTTACAATAGCCAGGACATGGAAGCAACCTAAGTGTCCATCATTGGATGAATGGATAAAGAAGATGTGGCACATATATACAATGGAATATTACTCAGCCATAAAAAGAAACGAAATGGAGGTATTTGTAGTGAGGTGCATGGACCCAGAGTCTGTCATACAGAGTGAAGTAAGTCAGAAAGAGAAAAACAAATACAGTATGCTAACACATATATATGGAATCTAAGGAAAAAAAAAAAAAAGGTCATGAAGAACCTAGTGGCAAGACGGGAATAAAGACACAGACCTAGTAGAGAATGGACTTGAGGATATGGGGAGGGGGAGGGGTAAGATGTGACAGGGTGAGAGAGTGGCATGGACATATATACACTACCAAATGTAAAATAGATAGCTAGTGGGAAGCAGCTGCATAGCACAGGGAGATCAGCTCGGTGCTTTGTGACCACCTAGAGGGGTGGGATAGGGAGGGTGGGAGGGAGGGAGACGCAAGAGGGAAGAGATATGGGAACATATGTATACGTATAACTGATTCACTTTGTTATAAAGCAGAAACTAACACACCATTGTAAAGCAATTATACTCCAATAAAGATGTTAAAAAAAAAAAAAAAACTTCACCGGCTTCCAATGACAACCTTATGACTTTCATTATTAACCTCTCTATGCCTCAGTTTTCTCACCTGTAAAGTGGGGATCTCAAAAGTATGTTATGAAAATTAAATGAGTTAATATATGTAAAGCATCAAAGGTATGGCTAGCACATAGTAAGTACTAAATAAGTATTAGATATTATTATTATTATAAACGCTTCAAATCTGGAAAATTATCAACTAAATTGTGATAAATACAATAGAATGTAATATGCCCATTAGCGATCATGTTTCTTACTGACATGGGAAAATATTCATACTAAGTGAAAAATTAAGGATATAAAACTCCATATATTATGTGATCGCTATATATATATTTGATATATATAAATATATAAATATTATATATTTGTTTTATATATAAATATATAACATATATATGTGCATTAAAGGTGGCAATAGTATTTACTCTCAGATAATGTAATTTCAAGTGATATTTATTTTCTTTTTATACTTTTTTAATTTTTAAATTTGTTAGGGAAATTTTAAAAAATTTAAACTTTTTTTTTTTTTTTCGATACCAATAAGTCTTTATTCATTGTATTTTCCCAAGGAAAAGAAGGGGAAGGGAAAAGGGTCAGCATGGGTGTTACAAAATGATAGCAAATGGGAAAGGAAGTACCTGGCACAGCAAAATCAACCAACAAATAAACACTGCCCAGATGGGGTCGCCAAAGCCCAAGGGGGCTCAGTCTCCTGCAGTTCAGTAATGAGGGGAAGGGATGAAGAACAGGTACATGCTTTTCTACCCTCCCTCCCTCCCCATAAATTCAAGATTTCACACAAAGCTTTGGTTTCTAGCAGTAAACATGGAGTTACATTCGTCCGTCTCCTATTAAACAATCTTGTGGCCACTTTGACATCAGTTTCTTACACCTGCATAAAAGTTCCTGAGTGACTTGGCTATACATTCATCTTTCCTTTCGTGGTCTCCCAACCCCACTTTCTACATGGAAGCCCCCCTCGTTGCTCCTCTCTACTCTAGGATTACAGATTAAAGTAGGTTTTAATCCATCCAAAGACAGCAGTCTGTTTGGCATGAATCAAATCAACGAATGGTCATGACTCAGGAGATTGAGAACAAGGGATGGTGAGTTCTTAGCTTCTTCAGGATTTTTGCACATATCATTTAATCACAGACACCCCACAAATTAAACGTATAGGTGTATGGACTATTTTGGGGGGGGCACGAAGGGGGAAAGAAGAGGGGGTAGGAATACAGTTTTTAGGACAGAAGATCTTGTTCGAAATAGGAAACAGGGGAAGGGGAACACAAAAGAAAGTGTAGTTCAAGACTTCCCACTTCAAGAAGAGGGCCCCCCAAGTTTATGTTTCAGATCTTTTTGGCTGGTGCAGACCTTTTGTCAAAGATGCTTTGGCTATTTTTCTCAATATAAAAAGAAGTTTGTAAACAATAAAACCCCAAAAGAACATGGAGAAGACGAACACATTACATTTACATAAACTAGGCCACCTAGCAATCACCAAATCAGCTACTTGTGAAGTCCTACGAAGCCCAGACAAATACAATAACTAGAGGGGGACAGCAATTGGGGGAGACAAGAACCCAGGATCAGACACACATCACCCAATGCATTCTATTGCATTTGCCCTGTTACAACACAGTGAGGTAGGTTTGCAGTGATCTCACAGCATGTAAACGAAACCCCCTTTTCTCCTTTAGCTACCATGACACTAATTACTGCTGTAGCAGGGCAGGACACTGGCTCTGGGAACCACAAAGAAACCATCACTGATGGTCTCTCTGGAAACCAAGGAGGAAAAGTCCAGAATTGTTAAAGATTAAGGATCTTGTCCTTGCTTCATATATCCATCCCTGGGCAGCTCAAGATGGGTACAGAGGCATCATTCTTAAAACCTGTCCTTACCAACTCACAGTTGTTACAAAAACACATACAATACACCCTGTTGCGTATGTTAGGCCTAGCCCAATCCAGTGAAGGATGGACCTGGTATGTAAAGCGAGTCCTATGCCCTGGGATTAGAGGTCTGGAACAGGAATCGTTTATCACACATACAGATGACCTCTGCCTAATCTTGGCTTCCCCTCTCTGCACCTTTTACCTGGCCCAGCCTCTCCTAACCTCTCTGTACCACCTTTTCCTGTTCAGACCAATTTCCAATCTTTCAGTAGAAGGAGACCAAGTCATGGGGCAACCCAGTTAAAACCTAGTCTCCCATGAAACATTGAAGATGGAGGGGTTTCAAGAGGACACTGTGGCAGAAAAGCCAGGTCTAATTGGCAAAAATGAGGTAGTTCAATAGGCTATATGCTCCAAATAGTTGTTCTCTCTGGTGATAGAGCAACAGAAAGTATTCCTGCTGTGCAGACCTGGAGCTGCTGCCGACTTATTCCTGAGATTGCGCACATACCTGAGAACACAGTGCAGGAATGAGGGCCTTAGATTAAAATACACAAAAATACAAAACCAGAATATTTATATTATGAAAAAAGAAAGTTAAAATGCACAAGATACGTCATTCGCACACAGCTAGTGCAGTTGGCATCCTGAAGAAAGTGGGACCCAAGGTACAGTCATCCAAGGGAGCAAATAAATAAAATTGTATTGGCCCAGAACGGGGTGGGAGTGAGCTTAGAAGCAGCAGGTCTGCAGCTGTTCCCTCAACCCCCCTTTTGCCTATCATCACAACCCACTGCTTGGGACAGTTCTCTCAGCACTCTATCCCAGGAGGGGGTTATGAGGAGACAAGATGTGGAAAACCCTGCCTTACCCCTGAGATATTTCCTCCCACAGAATGCAGTGGCTTGTGGGTTGGGTCCATCAATCTGATCTCACACTTAATCTTTTCACTCTGGCACGGGAAATATTATTCCATATCCTTCTTGAAGAGTAAAACAACTTCCCTATCCAGGCCACTTTCAAAAGCTGGAGATTCTGGGGGTGGAGACTCAGATAAAGCATGCAGGAAGCCCCCCAAAGCCCTCACGTGCATTTGGATAGAGCATGATTGGAGTTTCTTTGCCTCGCCCCTTCCCCCCACCAAGAGGGGAGAGGGGGTGACGCTTTGGCCCCTGGCCTGAGATACATGGCAGTGCCAGCTGCCCCCTACCCACACTGTCCCCCCTTTCTCCACTCTGCCGATTGATGCCTGTTCCTCAAAACTTTCTGATCACAAACGGAAAGCCCCCACCCACTGTGGCTCAGTTCTGGGCCTCTGGGAGCATGGCAGGGCTATGGATCTCTTCTTCCTCCTCCTGAAAGTAGGCTGGCTTTCCCTGTGAGCTGGGAGCTTGCTGGGCCTTCAGTGGACACGAGGCTACCATATGGTTCATGCTCTGGCAGAAGTGGCACTTCTTGGGCTGGGGTGGCAGTTTGCATTCCTTGGCGTGATGGTCTAGACCTCCACAGTTGTAGGACCTGTCTCTCTTTGATCTGCGTTTCTGCATGTTCTTCCCTTTGGGCCGCCTCTCACTCCCAATGCAGGACACCCCACCAGGGCCGGTGACGCGGATAGATTCCAGGCCCTTGGCAGACTTCTTAAAGGTGAACTCTACGGCCTCACCCTCCTTGAGGCTCCGGAAGCCCTCCATGTGCAGCTTACTCTGGTGCACAAAGACATCCACCGGGGGCTCGAGTGCGACCCCGGCACGGGCAGGAAGCCGAATCCCATGCGCACGTTGAACCACGTACAGCCGCCGGCTCCGCGCAGCAGCTGCGGCTCCTCGGCCGCCCGGGCCGCGTCCTCCTGCGCCTCCTCCGGCGCCTTGGCGCCGCCACCTGCAAACTGCTGGTTTGACACAGAGCCCATGGTAGTCGGCTGAGCCCGCGGCCCCGGGCCCCAGGTCGGCCGGCTGCTGGCCCCAGAGAAGTCCGGAGGCCTAAACTCTTATGTTTATGCGTTAGTTTATGAAGAAGGAGAGCTAGGAGGAGCACCAAGCAGCCTGCAGTATTCACCGAACAGAGGTAGGCCAGGCTAAGCGGAAAGTCAGAATCTATGCCAAAGTTCACTTCAGTGCCTAGCACAAGATCTGGAAACGAGATGTGCTTTCACAACTGGGAATTACTAACCTTAAACTATAAAATGTAAACAAGTAAAATCCAAACATAATGGATCCACAAAACTTCCTGCCCCAAGAGGCTGTCAGTACATGGGTTACCAAAGGCATCTGACAACAGGGGAATCCAGCAAAATGACTCAGGGACGAACTGGGGAAGATACGCAGGTACCAACATACACGGGTTATGTGTAACACAAACAGCTTGGATCCAGTTAGGGGCGGAGGACAAAGCCACAGAATCCTAAGAAGTTTCAACAGGGCCCAAGTAGTAACTTAATCGATTGCAGGTGGGGCTAAACATAGAGACTTGCAGGTTGCAGCCAAGGAAATGACTCTCTATGGGAATGTCTAGAAAAGGAGAGTAAAGGCCAAGAGGTAGGCTCTTGTCCCTTTCACTCCTCATACCCCTGGGGAGCCATAACCTAAGGACAGGCAGGGAGGTGCATGGAAGAGCAGACCTTACCCCCTACCCCTGCTAATCCCTCAGTCAAGCTTGAACTAAGGGGAGGGGGGAAGGGCGGGGAAAGTGGGGCGCCTAGAGTATTTAACTGGGTGTACTGGTCTTTAGCAACTAAAAGTGACTGGAAAGTTATGGAATATCCCAAGATATTATAAACAGCCAGGAACATAACAGAGCATAGCTGAAGGTGCAGAAAAGAGAATTGAATACAGATTACTCAGTATATGAGTTGCATGTGTTTTATGCCTTTGTTGCAAGAAAAAATGGCAATTTAAGTGCTAGACTTTTCAAGAAAACTTCAGTTAATAAACAGCAAACTTCTAGAATATGGAAGTACCATATGATCCAGCAATTCCACTTCTGGGTATATATCCAAAATAATTTAAAGCAGGGACTTGAACAGATATTTGTACACTTATATTCATAGCTGCATTATTTACAATAGCCAAAAAGATGGAAGCAACCCAAATGTCCATCAACAGATGAATGGATAAACAAAACCTGGTATACACATAGAATATTATTCTGCATTAAAAAGGAAGTTCTGATACATGCTACGATATGGACGAACCTTGAATATATTATGCTAAGTGAAATAAGCCAGACACACACACACACACACACACACACACACACAATACTGTATGATTCCACTTATATGAGATACTTAGAGTAGTCAAATTCATGGAGACAGAGAGTCGTTTCCAGGGGCTGTGGGGAAGGGGTAATTTGGAGTTACTGTCTGGTGAGTACAGAATTTCAGTTATGCAAGATAAAGAGTCCTGGGGATGGATGATCATGATGGTGCACAGCAGTGTGAATTGTACTTAATGACACTGAACTTTACACTTAAAAAAATGGTTAAAATAGTAAATTTTGTTATGTATATTTTACCACAATTTTCTTAAAAAGAATATGAAAATGTTGCTCCCTGAAAATATCTCAATTCTTTTACTATCACCTAATAGAAAGGAAATGAAATGAAACAAATGAAACAAAAAAAAAAGAGGAAGGGGACTGCTACGTTCAGTCAGTTGTGCAATTTGTACATTTCACCCAGATGCCGGAAGGGGCAAATGGGGGGCAACATCTAGCCAGGAGTTATGCTGACCAGGTGGTATGCCCTGGGGCTGGACTTCAATAGCTGGGAGAAGTGTTGCCATTTGGTAACTCATCTGCCCAGAGGGAACGTCTTTTATTAATTTGCAGAAAGGCACTATATGTGTCAACCTGCCTTGAAAGGGAGCCAGGCTGATATATGGACAGATTAAGAATGATTATTTAGATTGAACGGTAATGTTGGTTATGTGCTTTTTGTAAATGAATTGGCCACCAAGTCCCTGGGAAAACCTTCTGTTTGGGAGTTTCAAGTTCATCATTGTCTTCTTCACGTGGTCTTCCCTGCTGTCAACACAACCAACCCTTACTGAAGCATATGAGGTAACAGCACCATTCTAGTGCACACAACTGGAGTAATAATATATGATATATAAGTAGACTTCCCTAAAAGAGACAAGATAAATTGACTCAAGGTCTAAAACATGTGTTCTTTTCAGAACTACAGGGAACCCAACTTTTACAATTACATCCTGTGTATGGTATTTATTTTTTATTGAAGTATAGTTGATTTACAATGTTTCAGGTGTACAGAAAAGTGATTCAGTTATGTGTATATATATATATATATGTATATATATATATATAGTAACATTGTAAATATATATATGTATTCTTTTTCAGATTCTTTTCTGTTATAGGATATTACAAGATTTTGAATACTTACTGTGCTATACAGTGGGACTTTACTGTGTATCTATTTTATATATAGCAGTGTGTGTTCTTTCCAAATTCCCTGCCTTTCCCCTTTGGTAACCACAAGTTTGTTTTTTGAAGTCTGTGAGTCTGTTTCTGTTTTGTAAATAAGTTCATTTGTATCATTTTTTTAGAGTCCACATATAAGTGATATCCTATGATATTTGTCTTTTTGTGACTTCGCTTAGTATGATGATCTCTAGGTCCATCCATGTTGCTGCAAATAGCATTATTTCATTCTTTTTTATGGCTGAGTAATATTCCATTGTATATATATACCACATCTTCTTTATCCATTCATCTGTCAATGGACATGTAGGTTGCTTCCATGTCTTGGCTATTGTAAATAGTGCTGCTATGAACATTGGGGTGCATGTATCTTTTCGAATTAGAGTTTCCTCCAGATATATGCCCAGGAGTAGGATTTCTGGATCATATGGCAACTCTATTCTTAGTTTTTTAAGGGACCTCTGTACTGCTCTCCATAGTGGCTGCACAAATTTACATTCCCACCAACAGTATAGGAGGGTTCCCTTTTCTTATGAATGGTATTTAAAATTTACATTTCCAACCCTGACCTCCTATCCAAACTAACGCCATATTTCAGGTAAACTACAAGACATTTCTATTAGGCTATGACACTGAATCCTCAAATCAACATATCCAAAATATCTCTATTTGCCTTCTCCCGCAAAAAAAAACAAACCCAAAAAACGGCTCCCTCCCCTAACTTCTCTGATTCTGTTCATGTATTACCCTAAGTTCCCAGACCCAAAATATTGACAACATAACTGAATCCTTCCTTTCCTTTGTACCTCACAGTCAATCAATATGGGTCAATTTTCTCCTTGATATATTATATCCAGACCTTCCATCCCTTTCCTAAGTCGCATACAGTCCTGAAAATAGAATATGTAGTTTCTCAAGGTTCTGTAATTGATCCTCTCATCCTCTCTCTCTGTGGCCTCCTTCAGGAAAACAGTAATTCTCTCCTTGGATTTACTCATTGTCTGTTAACTCCCTAACTCATCCTTCTTGAAACTCTCTCTCCCTGGCTTCTTGGATTCTGACCACCCCCCTGATTCTCCAGTCCCTCTAATTCCATGTTCCTGGCTCCACCAACTTCGACAAGGGACTCTCCCTCATCCCTGAAAGATTCTTGCTTTGATCCTCTTCTCTCTCCACATTCTCTGGCCACCTTTTCCTCTTCAAGATCACCTATGATCTTTAGTACGCTAATGACTCCCAAATCCACTCTCCTGCACCAGTCCTAAAGCCAGCTCAGTATGTTGAAAAATCAACCTCATTGTCTTCCACAATCATGCAGGGAATGGGAGAAGCAAGTGAGAGAGGGAGGGAGGGAGGAGGAGAGAGGAAGGGGGGAGAGAGAGAGAGAGAGACAGAGAGGAAAGGGAAGGGAAGGGACAGCGCAAACATGCATTCTTCCTTTTCTATCTGGGTAAAAAGCAACAGTTAGTTTCTCAAGCAACAAATCCCAGGCCCATGCCTGTTGGTCCTTCTGTCTCAACCTCTATTATTCACCAAAACCTTTGAATTACATCTTATAAATTTCTCTACATTTTCTCCTCTTCTTTTTAGTCACAATCCTATTGCTCTAATTTGGATCTGAAGCAGCTCTGACTTAAGCAACTACAACAACCTCCAAACTGGGCTCGCTCTCAAATTCTCAAAATTCAGTCTCTACCTGGCCATTACAATAATATTTCTAAAGGAAAAATCTAGCCATGTCACTCTTCTGATTAAAATTCTTCAATAGTACCCCATGGTATATAGACCCTTGCTAACCAAAATGCATCACCTGGGAGCTTCTTAGAAATGCAGAAACTTGGACCCCATTCCAGACCTAGTGGACCAGATCTGCATCTTAACAAGATCTCCAGGTGATTCATATGGGCATTAAAATTTGAGAAGCACTGGTCTAAAGAATAAAGGACATTTGTAGTCTCACCCATAGGCCTTTCACAACCTTCACAAGCTGCTGCCCATCTATTGTATCTTTCCAGTTTCATCTTCAGCCTATTCCCCTCCACACTGCCTTTCCTGCCTCAGGGCCTTTGTAGAAGACTTTCTTTGTCCAGAATACCCTTCCCTACCTCATCCAGCAATATCTGACTCACCTCTCAAGGCTTGAACTAAATGTCACATCTTCGTACAATGTGTTAAGACCAGATGTTTTATTTCAAGAGAAGAATTTTTTTTTAAAAAGTGGTATTAGAATATAGTATCTGCACTAGGCATGAGCTTTTTTCCATGAAACTTTTGTTTTAATTGAAAATTGTACTTTGTATGTGTACATGTATATTGGTCATGATCTAAAATGCATTTCTTACTATATGTAAGAAACAAAAGAACTCGAAGCCCTAAAATGCCTTCTCTAAGTTCAGAGGTCAGAAGGGCTACAGAGCTTTGCCATGGTGGGCATACCTCTAATTATAAAATTGACTGGATTTTATGAAAATAAATTTTTGCATATCTACTTCCACATCAGACCATGAGTTTGTTCAGGGTGGGAGCTATTACTTCTCCATCTTTGAAAATCTGAATCCTATAGCACAATCAATATTTATTGAATGAATAAATGAATGATGGCATTAATGAAATATGTCCCACTATTTTTTTATTTTTGAAGAAAAGATCAGTAGATGCTGGTGTTGAGGCAGGCAGGGGGCAACAGAGGGACAGAGTCATACCTTTGGGAGGTGGTCCAGGATCTGAGGGAAGGCTCTGGGCTTCAGCTAAATTGACTTCAATTTTGAATCCCTACTTGTCCCTTAGGACTGTGTCACCTGGAACAACTTACCTAACCTCATAAATTCTCAACTTTCTCCTCTGAAAAATGAGGATATTATATTTAATTTCCCAAGTGGTAAGATAGGTGAGATAGCATTGCATAAAGTGCTTAACACATTATCTAGAATGTATATATCTAGAACATACCTAGAATATAGTAAGTGCTCTGTAATATTTGTACTGGTATAAGAATTAAATGTGATAATATCTACCACACACCTGCCACACCATAGGCACTCAGGGACAGCAGTGATGATTATAGCTAGGCAATTTACTGGGATTTTTAGTATAACAGAATAACATTGAAAAACCTAATTTCTTATTTTAACGTGGGAGTAAAAATGGGACTCCCCACTCCCCACAGGAGAGTGTTTTACTTTCTTTCTCTGTAGCACATATCACCTTTAACTATTATATAATCCTTAGTTGTATATCATGTTTATTATTTAGCATCTGTCCCCTCCACCAGAATATAAGCTGCATGAAGGCAGAAATACTGTCTGTTTTGGTTACCATTATTCACCAAACACCTAAAATAGTACCTGACAGAGAGTAGGGAGAATAAGCACTAAACAATTATTTGTTGAATAAATGGAATATTGGCTTAGCCTTTATGTCCTTCAGATCTGGACTTGCCTTGGCCTAAGGAGCAGTTAAGAGTCTTTTCTGGTAAAAAAAGAGAAGAGCCAGATGGGGTGGACCACTCCCAAGCCAACCCTAAATAGGCCTTTGTTTTCAAAACTCTAAGCCTATGGATATCACGCTAGAGTGTTTAGGAAGGGAAAACACAAAGGCTGTGGAGTTACATTGTTGAGGAGGAGAAGCGGCCTCCCTTCCATAAGTTCAGATTCCCCAAACTGAGCATAAAGAGGGAGTTTTCATTTCTAAGAATGGCAGAGGCATGAACGTAACACACCTAGGGTGGCAAAACTTCAGATGGCAATAGCCCCAGAACTGACTCAAGGAAATGCTATCTGTCCAACAGAGGACAACCAAAACTGCACAATTTTTTCCCCTGAGGCTTATTAGCATGAGTGAAAAAAAGCTTTGGAAACTAGAGAAAGTCAATCAAAACCCTTTCAGAAAAGAAAAATTTTGCTTCACATTTAAGTTAATGCCACAAAAAGATAGACAAGACAAAATGTCGTCAGAAAAGGGACTCAAAACTAAGTTGAGGAGCCACTGAAGGAAACAGAGATATTTATCCTGGACTAAAGGAGATCCCAGAGAACTCTAAAAACGTAGAGAGACAGATACATAGACATAGACATGGATTGTGATGCAGGTGTGGAGGTAGATGCAGAGGTAGATACTGATCTAAATGTGGGTGTAGAGGCAAATGCACACATTCTCTTGTGGAGAAGGGCAGTAGATGTGTCCTTTGTAGCTCCATAAGTCGAACTAAAATTAATGAGTAAAAGCTACAGAGAGAAATTTCATATCAACATTAAAAAGTATCTGATTTAACATGATCCCTAAATCAAATGAGCTCATTTAGGGGTTGATCCCTAACACTTAACAATGATCAGACAGGCTGAACTACCATTGGGGTTGAAGGTTATAAAGGGAACACAAGAATTGTTTCTTGTCTATCAAGATGTCTGTCAAGAGCTGTGAGGAGCCTACTTGGAAGAGAAGTTAGTCTCCCTCAGTTGCATGGATGGATGTTAAATAAGAAATGTCTACTCAGGATAATAACACAGAACAATAAGCAAGCTCACAGATGCTTTGCAGTTCTGCTCAACTTCAATTTTTAAGCAGACTTATTTCATGTTGTATACCTTGAAGACATTTAAATATTGACTGAGATGTTATAAAACTGTAAAGCTCTGTTGCTGGTACTCTATTAATAACAAATCGGAGTAATTTGAACATAGAATAATGTCTGTAGTATTTATTTTTAAAAGGATCTTATCAAGGAAACAATGTAAATAAAACTGATATGGATGTGTTTAATCTACCATAGAATAAAAATTTCAACAATTATAGAAACATTCAATTACCAATACTTGCAATGCTAATTCAAACCATCTTATCAACCACTAACGTGGGTCCTATGGGATCTCCTCTACTTGGCAGTAGTTTCTTGGTCTAGTTTGAGATGCTCCATGAATTTCAAAGTAATAAAACTGATTTCCTTGAATATGTTACATAACTCAAACCATTTAAGTCAATTTTGCAATCAGTCTGATTTAGCAAAGTTTAACTGTCCTAATCAAAATTTAAAACACTTCCATTTACATTAATGGCTATTAAAGGCACTAATCAAGGCAGAGCTTTTTAAGCAATGAAACAACTTTGGTCTTAGAGCAAAATCAAATTGATTTAGAAACACAGATAGCTATATGATATTATGGCTACATATACTAATCCTACCTGCATACATCCTAGATAAAAATTATTTGCTAACAAGAAGAACCATGACTGATTTCATGAGTTACATTTCTTTTATTATTATTGTAAAACATTGACATAATTCCTGATCCCTCCCTTTTCCTCAGACCCCAGATCCAATCAATCAACAGGCCTTTTTGATTTTACCTTCTAAAAACATGGCTGATCTGTCTCTTATAGACTTCTGGGGCCCTCGTCCATAAAACATTATCTCTGTCTGAACTGATGCCAAGGGCAAACCAACTGAACTCTCTCACTCCCCTCCTCCAACCACAAAGGCCCACCTCCCTCCTCAGTCCTCTCACAGCCATAAGAGTCACCCTCTTAAAACTCCACTGTTTAAAACCATTCAAAGGCATCCCACTGCATTTAGGATGAAATCCAAACTCCTTCCAAGATCCTGTCATTTCCTGCATGATCTAGCACCTGCCTATCCCTATAAAACCATCTCCTATAGCTCCTAGCCTTGCCCTCTTCCCTATTGACACCCTGGTATTTTTTGTCGTCTTCTAACACATTAACATATGCTATAGTCTCTAACTAGAATGTTCTTTGCACAGCCCCTCTTATGTTAGACTCATTCTCATCCTACCAATTTCTCCTCAATGTCCACTTCTCAGAGAGCCTTCCTTGGCACCCATCCTGCCCCATGTAACCTTGCTGTTCTCTATCTCCATCTCAGAATCTTGTTTGTGGCCCTCATAGTACCTGACTCAATTTGCTATTATTTTATTAGCTTATTTTTCTAGTCTGTCTTCACTAGATTGTAAAATCCACGGGGAAGGAACCATGTCTGTCTCGTTCACTGCTAGGCTCCCAGGACTTAACACAGGAGCTGGGCACTCAGTAGGAATTCAATATATATTTGCTGAATGAATGAATATAACAAAACCATAGTCATTCCTCAGTTTCAAAGGTGGTTAAAAATTTTGCATAAATGTGTATATATATGAAAATTTTGCCTGTAGTAAATTACCCATATACTACAAAGTGAAATTGAGAAATTTAAATATTCTTTTAAGTAATTCAACCAAATTATTGGGTCTGACAGACAATAATGGCTCATAAAAATAAGACCCACCTTAAAAGGAAAGCCTTTTGTTAATTCCTCCTGGTCAATTGTGAATGGAAAAGTATGTCCTGCCTGGGGTCTGCCGCTTACAGCAGGAGAGCCAGGTTAAAGGGATGGTAAGGTTAAGAGATGGAAACTGTTCCTGCTCTGATAGAAACACAGATAAGATGGCACAGTCTTCACCCTAGACAATGACAATGATCTTGATGATGATGATGGTGATAAGAGCAGCATTTGTCAAGCATTTGCTACGTGCCAGACACTGTCTGTGTCTCAGTGCTTTGCATATATTAACTCATTTAATCCTTACAATAACCTTACTACTATCCATACTTTACACACTTTACAGATGAGAAATTCCGAGGCTTAAACAGGTTAGAAAAGCAGTTTACAAAAAGTCATACAATCAAGAACTGCTAGAGCTGAGATTTAATCCTAGGTACTTAGACCCCAGATACCCACATTTATTTCTGTTAAAGAAAAAACAAAATAGAGGTCACTGTTTGAATATACCACTAGATCAAAAACTCAGTCATATAACCAGAACTTAAATTGTCCTGATTTACCAGAAATGCTGACCTTAAACAAAACTTAAGCTTTCTTCATGTCCTTACAGCATGACTTTCCAGCTTCCTAGCTTACCAGCTACAAACAAGTAAGTTTATGCAATGAAAAGGAATATGTTTCTGGTAACCAATCACAAGAGAAAACAAGTGCTTACTCATTCATCCTTTATAAACCAAACTGTAACTACTGAAAGCCAAGCTCTAACTACTTTCCATTTGAAATCTCCCTGTTAGCAGTTTTTTTCTCACTTAATAAAATATTCACATTGAGTAAAGCTCTCTGAATTTTCTTTTGACATTACTAAGTATATAAAAATGTTTTAAGACATCCCAAGAAGAAAAGGTACCTTAGATGGTATTGAGCATAAAATGACGTTAATAGTAACTGCCAGGTCTTTGCAGCCATAAGGGGTGTTCACATTTCTTCTCATTGGAGAAATCCGTATCGGTTTGGCTCCTAATAATAAAGGTCTTTTTACCAGAAGGATGAGAATTTGACTCTCCTGATATATCCCAGAGGGCAGACAACACAGAAAGAGACAAAACTAAAATATCATATAGACAGAACAAAGAATACTTGGATAGGAGAGAGGAAAAGAGGGAAGGTGAGAGAGAAGGAAAGGCTTGCACTGCTATGTGAGTCAATAAATAGAGCAGGCAGCCAACATTTTGCAAAACGTTTTTGGAGAAAATGAAAAGCACATTGATAATACTACTGACAAAGATTTGAATTCAAAGGATTTGGGGATAAATAGGAAATATCAGGAAATAGTACTGTATTAGTTTCTTGTGGCTGCTGAAACAAATTACCACAAACTTGGTGCCTGAAAACAGTAGAAATTCGTTCTCAACAGTTCTAAAGCTCAGAAGTCTGAAATCAGTATCACTGGACCGAAAACAAGGTGTTGACATAGCTGCATTCCCTCCAGAGATGCTAGTGGAGAATCCATTCCTTGTCTCTTCCAACTTCCTGTAGCTTCCAACATTTCTTGACTTGTGGCCACATCACTCCAATCTTCAAGGCCAGTATCTTCAAGTCTCCCTCTGCCCTGTCCTCACATCACCTTCTCCTCTGTACAAAATCTTCCTCTGCTTCCCTCTAATAAAGATACACATGATGGCATTTAGGATCCACCTGGATAAACCAGGATAATCTCCCCATCTTGAGTCTTAACTTAATCCTAACTGCAAAGATCTTTTTTCCAAATAAGGTAACATTTACAGATTCCAGAGATTGAGACCTGATATCTTTGGGGGGGATCATATTTCAGCCTACTACACGTACAAAGTGCTCTGATAAAAGGAAGTAATTAACCCTAGCATAGACTAGTGAGACACAGGAACACTGTAGAATTCACAGAAGACGAGCAGAACTTAGTACAAAAAAAGGAATCCCTCCTGGACCAGAAGACAAATCATACTCAACTAAATGTTTTTCCTAATGTTTAATGAGATCATTGGAAATTAAAGCCAGCATAATTACTGTAGTTTAATGCAAAAAAAAACTTGTTTAACTTAATTCTACTGAGAATTATATGCAGTTTTATTCCATAACATAAGTTCAGTCAATATTGAAAAATTCTTTGCTGTCTTTACGGAATTCTAAATTCAAATGCTAATCCAAATACACTTATACAGGAGAAAAAAATAGAAGGGCTTCTCTTTCTAGTCTAGTATGTAAGAATCCCAGGGAAATGCTCTGATAGACATAAGCAGAAGGGACAGCTTGTTCTGATTGGAGAGGGGAGGGAGACTCTTCAAAGCAAAGGGGAGGCTAATACCTAAAGAAGAGAGGAAGGTGTGCTGGGCAGATAAAAACCACAGAAGTCCACTGCTCTCTATGCCAGTCGACACACAACTCTCCTAATACAACTATCCCACATGCACACATATATACATACAGAAAAGGAAAGCACTCACTCCTCCCACAAGGAAAACAATCCAAAGTTGTGTCTCTTTCTGAATCTAGCCAGAAGTTCTGAAGGTGCCATGGACTTTTCTTCATGGGATCCAGGCATGTCTCTTCTTAACCTTGCACCCTTTAAATGTCTAGCCCAGTGGTTAAAAGCCCAGGTCCAATCAGGTTGCCTGGGCTCAAATCATGGCTCCACCTCAATAGTGTGTGTTTTGGGGCAAGTTACCCAACCTCACTGTGTCTCAGTCTCCTAGTCTGTAAAATGGAGATACCGATGGTATCCACTTCATAAAGGTGTTCTAAGCATTTAATGAGAGAAAATGTATGAAATGCACAGAGTAAGCATTCAATAAGTGTTAAGTGCTATGGTTAGGACCATTTTAGATGCTAGAGATACAGCATTAAGCAAAGTAAACAAAGCTCCGGCCCCATAGAGTTTCAGTTCTAGCAGGGGAAGTAGACAATAGATAATTTAAAAAACAAATAATTAAGTCCACTGTTAACAATTTTTGACTTCAGCTATTCAAGCTTAGAATGAAGACTTTATCTCTTTTCACAATCTTGTGGCTACTGTTGAGCATTTTTAAAAGAGGTGAAGCTTACATACTGACATGAAAAAATTGTGCGAGATTAAACAGAGAAAATGGAGACCAGAGCCTCCCATCAAGCCTCTTAGATAGCCTCAACCACCAGAGGGCAGAGAGCAGAAGCAAGAAAAACTACAATCCTGCAGCCTGTGGACCAAAAACCACAGTTACAGAAAGATAGACAAGATGAAAAGGCAGAGGGCTATGTACCAGATGAAGGAGCAAGAAAAAATCCCAGAAAAACAACTAAATGAAGTGGAGATAGGCAACCTTCCAGAAAAAGAATTCAGAATAATGATAGTGAAGATGATCCAGGACCTCGGAATAAGAATGGAGGCAAAGATTGAGAAGATGCAAGAAATGATTAACAAAGACCTAGAAGAATTAAAGAACAAACAAACAGAGATGACCAATACAATAACTGAAATGAAAACTACACTAGAAGGAATCAATAGCAGAATAACTGAGGCAGAAGAACGGATAAGTGACCTGGAAGACAGAATGGTGGAATTCACTGCTGCGGAACAGAAAAAAGAAAAAAGATTGAAAAGAAATGAAGACAGCCTAAGAGACCTCTGGGACAACATTAAATGCAACAACATTCGCATTATAGGGGTCCCAGAAGGAGAAGAGAGAGAGAAAGGACCAGAGAAAATATTTGAAGAGATTATAGTCGAAAACTTCCCTAACATGGGAAAGGAAATAGCCACCCAAGTCTAGGAAGCGCAGAGAGTCCCATACAGAATAAACCCAAGGAGAAACACGCCGAGACACATAGTAATCAAAGTGGCAAAAATTAAGGACAAAGAAAAATTATTGAAAGCAGCAAGGGAAAAACGACAAATAACATACAAGGGAACTCCCATAAGGTTAACAGCTGATTTCTCAGCAGAAACTCTGCAAGCCAGAAGGGAGTGGCATGATATACTTAAAGTGATGAAAGGGAAGAACCTACAACCAAGATTACTCTACCCAGCAAGGATCTCATTTAGATTTGATGGAGAAATCAAAAGCTTTACAGACAAGCAAAAGCTAAGAGAATTCAGCACCACCAAACCAGCTCTACAACAAATGCTAAGGAACTTCTCTAAGTGGGAAACACAAGAGAAGAAAAGGACCTACAAAAACAAACCCAAAACAATTAAGAAAATGGTCATAGGAACATACATATCGATAATTACCTTAAACGTGAATGGATTAAATGCCCCAACCAAAAGACATAGACTGGCTGAATGGATACAAAAACAAGACCCATATATATGCTGTCTACAAGAGACCCACTTTAGACCTAGGGACACATACAGACTGAAAGTGAGGGGATGGAAAAAGATATTCCATGCAAATGGAAATCAAAAGAAAGCTGGAGTAGCAATAGTCATATCAGATAAAATAGACTTTAAAATAAAGAATGTTACAAGAGACAAGGAAGGACACTACATAATGATCCAGGGATCAATCCAAGAAGAAGATATAACAATTATAAATATATATGCACCCAACATAGGAGCACCTCAATACATAAGGCAACTGCTAACAGCTATAAAAGAGGAAATTGACAGTAACACAATAATAGTGGGGGACTTTAACACCTCACTTACACCAATGGACAGATCATACAAAATGAAAATAAATAAGGAAACAGAAGCTTTAAATGACACAATAGACCAGATAGATTTAATTGGTATATATAGAACATTCCATCCAAAAACAGCAGATTACACATTCTTCTCAAGTGCGCACGGAACATTCTCCAGGATAGATCACATCTTGGGTCACAAATCAAGCCTCAGTAAATTTAAGAAAATTGAAATCATATCAAGCATCTTTTCTGACCACAACGCTATGAGATTAGAAATGAATTACAGGGAAAAAAACGTAAAAAAGACAAACACATGGAGGCTAAACAATACGTTACTAAATAACCAAGAGATCACTGAAGAAATCAAAGAGGAAATTAAAAAATACCTAGAGACAAATGACAATGAAAACACGACGACCCAAAACCTATGGGATGCAGCAAAAGCAGTTCTAAGAGGGAAGTTTATAGCTATACAAGCCTACCTAAAGAAACAAGAAAAATCTCAAGTAAACAATCTAACCTTACACCTAAAGAAACTAGAGAAAGAAGAACAAACAAAACCCGAAGTTAGCAGAAGGAAAGAAATCATAAAGATCAGAGCGGAAATAAATGAAATAGAAACAAAGAAAACTATAGCAAAGATCAATAAAACTAAAAGCTGGTTCTTTGAGAAGATAAACAAAATTGATAAGCCATTAGCCAGACTCATCAAGAAAAAGAGGGAGAGGACTCAAATCAATAAAATCAGAAATGAAAAAGGAGAAGTTACAACAGACACCGCAGAAATACAAAGCATCCTAAGAGACTACTACAAGCAACTTTATGCCAATAAAATGGACAACCTGGAAGAAATGGACAAATTCTTAGAAAGGTATAACCTTCCAAGACTGAACCAGGAAGAAACAGAAAATATGAACAGACCAATCACAAGTAATGAAATTGAAACTGTGATTAAAAATCTTCCAACAAACAAAAGTCCAGGACTAGATGGCTTCACAGGTGAATTCTATCAAACATTTAGAGAAGAGCTAACACCCATCCTTCTCAAACTCTTCCAAAAAATTGCAGAGGAAGGAACACTCCCAAACTCATTCTATGAGGCCACCATCACCCTGATACCAAAACCAGACAAAGACACTACAAAAAAAGAAAATTACAGACCAATATCACTGATGAATATAGATGCAAAAATCCTCAACAAAATACTAGCAAACAGAATCCAACAACACATTAAAAGGATCATACACCACGATCAAGTGGGATTTATCCCAGGGATGCAAGGATTCTTCAATATACGCAAATCAATCAATGTCATACACCATATTAACAAATTGAAGAATAAAAACCATATGATCATCTCAATAGATGCAGAAAAAGCTTTTGACAAAATTCAACACCCATTTCTGATAAAAACTCTCCAGAAAGTGGGCATAGAGGGAACCTACCTCAACATAATAAAGGCCATATATGACAAACCCACAGCAAACATCATTCTCAATGGTGAAAAACTGAAAGCATTTCCTCTAAGATCAGGAACGAGACAAGGATGTCCACTCTCACCACTATTATTCAACATAGTTCTGGAAGTCCTAGCCATGGCAATCAGAGAAGAAAAAGAAATAAAAGGAATACAAATTGGAAAAGAAGAAGTAAAACTGTCACTGTTTGCGGATAACATGATACTATACACAGAGAATCCTAAAACTGCCACCAGAAAACTGCTAGAGCTAATTAATGAATATGGTAAAGTTGCAGGATACAAAATTAATGCACAGAAATCTCTTGCATTCCTATACACTAATGATGAAAAATCTGAAAGAGAAATTATGGAAATACTCCCATTTACCATGGCAACAAAGAGAATAAAATACCTAGGAATAAACCTACCTAGGGAGACAAAAGACCTGTATGCAGAAAACTATAAGACACTGATGAAAGAAATTAAAGATGATACCAACAGATGGAGAGATATACCATGTTCTTGGATTGGAAGAATCAACATTGTGAAAATGAGTATACTACCCAAAGCAATCTACAGATTCAATGCAATCCCTATCAAATTACCAATGGCATTTTTTACGGAGCTAGAACAAATCATCTTAAAATTTGTATGGAGACACAAAAGACCCCGAATAGCCAAAGCAGTCTTGAGGGAAAAAAATGGAGCTGGAAGAATCAGACTCCCTGACTTCAGACTATACTACAAAGCTACAGTAATCAAGACAATATGGTACTGGCACAAAAACAGAAACATAGATCAATGGAACAAGATAGAAAGCCCAGAGATTAACCCACGCACCTATGGTCAACTAATCTATGACAAAGGAGGCAAAGATATACAATGGAGAAAAGACAGTCTCTTCAATAAGTGGTGCTGGGAAAACTGTACAGCTACATGTAAAAGAATGAAATTAGAATGCTCCCTAACACCATACACAAAAATAAACTCAAAATGGATTAGAGACCTAAATATAAGACTGGACACTATAAGACTCTTAGAGGAAAACATAGGAAGAACACTCTTTGACATAAATCACAGCAAGATCTTTTTTGATCCACCTCCTAGAGTAATGGAAATAAAAACAAAAATAAACAAGTGGGACCTAATGAAACTTCAAAGCTTTTGCACAGCAAAGGAAACCATAAACAAGGCGAAAAGACAACCCTCAGAATGGGAGAAAATATTTGCAAATGAATCAACGGACAAAGGATTAATCTCCAAAATATATAAACAGCTCATTCAGCTCAATATTAAAGAAACAAACACCCCAATCCAAAAATGGGCAGAAGACCTAAATAGACATTTCTCCAAAGAAGACATACAGACGGCCACGAAGCACATGAAAAGATGCTCAACATCACTAATTATTAGAGAAATGCAAATCAAAACTACAATGAGGTATCACCTCACTCCTGTTAGAATGGGCATCATCAGAAAATCTACAAACAACAAATGCTGGAGAGGGTGTGGAGAAAAGGGAAACCTCTTGCACTGTTGGTGGGAATGTAAATTGATACAGCCACTATGGAGAACAATATGGAGGTTCCTTAAAAAAGTAAAAATAGAATTACCATATGACCCAGCAATCCCACTACTGGGCATATACCCAGAGAAAACCGTAATTCAAAAAGACACATGCACCTGAATGTTCATTGCAGCACTATTTACAATAGCCAGGTCATGGAAGCAACCTAAATGCCCATCAACAGACGAATGGATAAAGAAGAAGTGGTACACATATACAATGGAATATTACTCAGCCATAAAAAGGAACGAAATTGAGTCATTTGTTGAGACCTGGATGGATCTAGAGACTGTCATACAGAGTGAAGTAAGTCAGAAAGAGAAAAACAAATATCGTATATTAATGCATGTATGTGGGACCTAGAAAAATGGTACAGATGAGCCAGTTTGCAGGGCAGAAGTTGAGACACAGATGTAGAGAATGGACATATGGACACCAAGGGGGGAAAACTGCGGTGGGGTGGGGATGGTGGTGTGCTGAATTGGGCGATTGGGATTGACATGTATACACTGATGTGTATAAAATTGATGCCTAATAAGAACCTGCAGTATAAAAAAACAAGCAAAACAACTAATACTAAACTTTCATTGGGTTATTTGTATGGAAATATGTTAATATAAATGTTTCAGACATTACATGAAATTTCTAAAAATCTTATATTTGTATTTGTATGGAAATATGTATGGAAATATGTTAATATAAATGTTTCAGACATTACATGAAATTTCTAAAAATCTTATATGTTCTGGTATAATGTTATAAGTAATAATCCTAGTTATTACTTTAAAATGTATATCTCAGAAATAACTAATTTTCTTGTCAACTGCATTATTATGAACTTTCATCAAATCTTTAACCGTGGTCATTTTTAAGTCTTTTGTCATTTACAGACAGTTCTGGGTGTACTCTGATGATTTTGCAAATATGTTCCTATAAAAGGGTTTCATCTTCAAGAAATTCATGGAAAAGACTCTGACAAGTACAGGTTTCTGGTAACTGACTGTACTGCTGAACTGAATGAATAAGCATTTTCAGAACTCTAATGAAAAACTGATGAACTCATAAAAGTGCTAACAAAAAGATCAAGATGAAAAAAAAAATTAATTACATGGGACTGAGTGAACTGATGAGGATGAGTATAATTTTTGTGACTTTCTGTCTGAATTAAAAAAAAAAAAATCCCACAAGGACTCAGAGGCAAAGAATATACAAATCAATTTTCACTGCAAAGTAAAGGAGCTGTTACAGTGGAGGATTACTGGACTGAATGTCAATATTATGACATAGTATGAGTGTGTTTCATGTTTGGTAATTGCAATCATTGTTGCTTTTGTTGTGGTCATCCATGTACAATGCTTGGTGTCAGTCTATTTATCTCTTGTAAAAATAAAATACAGTGTGTGTGTGTGAAAAAATAAATAAAAAAAATAAAAAGAGAAAATGGCATAACAGCATATAAAGTATAAGCTCTGATTACTTTAAATATACATATACATTACACATACCTCTGTTTCTGCATTAAAATGTCAGCGAGGATAGACAAACTGCCAATAATTACGTCTAGGGAAGAGGACTAGGGAAGGCATCACTTTTTAGCTTACCTTTCTAAGCGGGTGTGTAATACTACTTTAATGAAAAAAATGTTAATAAATTTTTCATTTAAAAATGCTGATGGCTGGAGTTGATTAAGGAACAATCAAAATCCATTTAATCATGCATATTTTTATAGACTAGTGAGACAACAGGAACACTGTAGAACTCACAGCAGAACTTAGCACAAGAAAAGGAATCCCTCCTGGACCAGAAGACATTTGTTCATACAAGCTAACGATCGCACTCCTTGTTATTCACCCAAATGAGTTGAAAACTTAGATCTGCACAAAACCCTGTACACAGATGTCATTCATAATTGCCCAAACTGAAGCAAACAAGGATGTCATTCAGTAGGTGAGTGGATAAATAAACTGTGGGACGTCCATAACGTGGAATATTATTCATTGCTAAAAAGAAATGTGCTATCAAGTCATGAAAAGACATGGAGAAACCTTAAATGCATATTACTAAGTGAAAGAATCCAATCTAAAGAGGCTACATACTGTATGATTCCAAGTATATGACATTCTGAAAAAGGCAAAACCATGGAGACAGTAAAAATATCAATGGTTGTAGAGGTTAGAGGTGAGGGAGGGTTGACTAGGTGGAGCACCGAGGATTTTTAGGGCAGTGAAACCGTTCTGTATGATGCTACAATGGTAGATACGTGTTATCATAATTTGTTAAAACCCATAGAATGTACATCAAGAGTGAACCCTAATGTAAACTATGGTCTTTGGGTAATAATGATGTGTCAGTGTAGGTTCATTGGTTGTAACAAATGTACCACGTGGTGTGGGATGTTGACAGTGGGGGAGGCTGCGTGTGGGGGGGGAGGGTGTATGGGAACTCTCTGTACTTGCTGTTCAGTTTTGCTGTGAACCTAAAACTGCTCTAAAAATAAAGTCTATTTTAAAAACAAAACAAAACATTTGTTTTAGGTACATTTCGAATCGAGGTTATGGTAAATTTGTGTCCTATCTTTCCCAACTCCATAATCACTCCCCTTCTCTGCCCCTCATCTTGTAGCACACACCAAGTACAAGCAAGCCTTATCAACAAAAGTGTGGTTTTTAAGACAACTGGACAAGACTATTAATATGTTCCTTGCCCAGCGAGAGACTGAAACTAAATAGCCAATTTAATAATAAAAATAAATGTGCACTTTTTCCCCCAGTTTTTTGCCCGTTTACTCTAACTTGATTTTATTTTCAGAGAGCAAAATTACCACACCTTCTTTGCTTTCATAATATACCCACAACCCCAGAATGCAGATCACACCTACAATGCATTTCTTAACATTGCCACCTGCCCTCAAACCATAAACATACAGATTTCCAGTTTAATTTTAATTAAGAGGTTCTAGGAACTTGAAAAAACTGCTCCTGTAGGCTTCAAGTCCTTAGCAATATTTTAAACAGCATTATTGGGGCATACTTTATATACCATAAAATTTTAAGTGTCAATTCAATGATTTTTAGTAAGTTTATAGAATTATGCAACCATCACTACAAACATTTCCATTATCCCCAAAGAGTTCACTCATACCCTTTTGCAGTAAGCCCTCACTCCCACCCTCAGCCCCAGACAACCATTGATTTGCTGTTTCTACAAATTAGCCTTTCCTGAAATGTTTATATAAATGGAATCATACACTATATGATCTTTTGTGTCTGGCTGCTTTTACTGAGCATTATTTTTTTTCAGGTTCACCTGTGTTGCAGCGTATGTCAGTACCTCGTTCCCTTTTATGGCCAAATAATATTCCATTGTGTGGATATACCGCATTATGTTTATCCATTCATCAGTTGTTAGATGTTTGGATTGCTCCAGTGTTTGGCTATTATAAGTAATACTGCTATGAACATTTTTGTACACATCTTTATGTGGACATATGTTTTCATTGGGTAGCTTCCATGGAATAAAATTGTTTCGGTTATATGGTAAGTTTCTGTTTAACTTTTTAAGAAAGTACCATACTGTTTTCCAAAGAGGCTTTACAAGTTCACATTCCTATCAGTTTCTTCATCCTTTTCAACACTTATTATGGTGTTTTTTAAATTTTTATTATTATAGCCTTTCTAGCCAGTGTAATGAGATCTCTCATTGTAGTTTCAGTTTTCATTTCCCTAATGGCTCGTGATGTTGAGTATCTTCTTCATGTTTAGACATTTGCATATCTTCTTTGGTGAAATATTTATTCAAATCTTTTGTTTTGACTAGGTTGCTTTATCTTATTGCATTTTGAGAGTTCTTTATATTATACATTCTAGATATAAATCCTTTATCAGATATACAATTTGAAAATATTTCTCCATTCTGTGACTTGTCTTTTCGTTTCCTTAATGTTTGCTTTAATGTTGAGGAAGTCTAATTTATCAGTTTATTATTTTATTGCTCATGATTTTGGTATTGTATCTAAGCTATTTGCTTGACCCAAGGTCACAAATATTTTCTGCTAGAAGATATAGAATTTTGGCTTTTACATTTAAGATACAATCTTTTAAATTTTGTGTATGTGGATATCCAATCTCCCCCGCAACAGTTGATAAAAAGACAATCCTTTCCTCCATTGAACTGGTTTGGTATGTTTGTCCAAATCAACTGACCATAAATATAAGGGTTTTTTAAAAAACTCTCAATTCTGTTCCATCAATCTATAGGTCTATACTTATGCCAGTGTCACACTGTCTTGATTATTATAGCATTATAGTAAATTTTGAAAGCAAGAAGTTTAAGTCCTACGTTGACTTTGCTCTTCTGTTTCAAAATTATTGTGGCTATTTGGTGTCCTTTGCATTTCCATGTCAAATTTCTGCAAAAATATGCCTCTTGGGATTTTGATAGGGGTCATATTGAATCTACAGATTAACTTACAGAGAAATACGATAGATTTTTGTATATTGGTCTTACATTTTACAACATTGCATGTTTATTAGTTATAGTAGTTTTTTGGTGTGTGAATTCCTTAAGGTTTTATATCTTTTACAAATACAAATTATTTCTTACATTTTCCTTTCCAATTTGGGTTTAATTGTTCCTTCCTTCCCTTTCTTTCTTTCTCTGTCTCTCTCCCTCACCTTTCTTTTCCTTCCTTCTTTTCCTTTCCTTCCTATCCTCCTTTCTTTTTCCTTTCTATCTCCCTACCTCCCTCATTTTCTTCCTTCTTTTTTTTCTTTCTCTCTTCCTTCCTTCCTCCCTTCCTTCTTTTCTTTCTCTCTCTCTCTCTTTGTTTTTCTTTCTTTTCTTTCCTTATTGTTATGGCTAAAACTTCCAGAACAATGTTGACTAGAAGTGGTGAGAGTAAACATCCTTGCCTTATTCCCAAACTTATGGAGAAAAGCATTCAGTCTTTCACTATGAAGTATGATTTTAGCTGTAAGGGTTTTTTAAAATATAGATGTGGTTTATCAGGTTGAGGATGTTCCTTTCTACTCCTAGCTTGTTAAGAGTTTTATTATGAATGGGTGTTGGATTCTGTCAAATGCCCTTTCTTTACATCTATTGAAGTGAAATGACCATGTGATTTTTTTCCCTTTATTCTATTAAGATGGTGTGTTACATTAATTAATTTTCACATATGAAATAAATCACATATTAAATAGAAAAAAATAAAAATTTTTTTCTGTTTCTTTAATGTTGTGTCTATATGAGATGACGGATGTTCACTAAACCTACTTCAGTAATCATTCCTTGATGTATGTAAGTCAAATCATTATGCTGTATGCCTTAAACTTAAAAAAATAAGATATAATAAAAACAAAGTCATATCTATGAGACCTTTGCTGGACCCTAAAGTCTCAAGCACTGTACTATTTCTTCCCTCCCCTTGTGGCCCAATGTCTTGAAGGAGGAGTTTGTATCCACTAAACATCTTGTCATCTGCATCCCCCATTGAAACTGCTCTGCTGAGTTATGCCCTTAAAACAAATCCACTTCAGTCGTGATGTGAGTCCTAATGAAGTGTGCAGAGCACCCCAGTCTCTTCAAAGCAGATCCTCATGCAAATTCTCACGTACTCCTCCAAACAATCCAGGAAGAAAGAAGACAAGCAGTATCTTCCCAATTCTCATCTTCACCCTTCCTAACAGAGCTTCCTGTTGCAATCCCTTCATCCCTGCCTTTCATCCCAACCATATTCCATCGCCTGGCTTCCTTCTCCCGCTCCCCAGCCACAGGCCACAGAGGATCCTCTGCACACTTCAATGACACTGTCGTCCTGCAACCGGATTTCTCTAACTTGGTGGAAAAAGACACACTGTCAAGGTCACTAGAGGGCAGGTACACAGGCTAGACAGACCTTGAAAGTGGCCATGTCTTATTTTTATGTGCAACCCCAGTAAATAGCCCTGGACCTGGGGACCATGAGCCACAGAATGAGGGTTGTCAGGGGCTGGGGGACAGGGGGAATGGGGAGTTATATGTTTAATCAGTACTGTACAGAGTTTCAGTTTGGGAAGAGGAAAAAGTTCTGGAGATGGATGATGGTGATGGTTGTACAACAGTGTAAATGCAGTGAATGCCATGAATTGTACACTTAAAAACAGTTAAAATGGTAAATTTTATGTCATGTATATTTTACCACACACACAAACTAAACAATAATATTAAATTTTCAAGGTCACTGTGAAGACTAGATAGAATATACTGTTTGTCACCAGCATGGGCTTAATCAATGGTATCCAATGCTACTGATATTTTCAGCTTAGTCCAATGTATCTAAACTTCCTAAGTGGCCCAAAATAAAGTTTTCCACTGGAATTTTTTTAAAGTCATGAGGCATAGAGCCAGATGACTGGGATTAAAACAGCTCTACAACCTATCAGCTGTAAAGTAACCTTAAGTAAGTCACTTAAATTCTCTGAGCCTCAAATTACATTTTTTAAGAATTGTAGTAAAATAAACATAAAATTAACCATTTAAAAGTGTACAATCCGGTAGCGTTGGATGCATTTGCAGTGCTGTGCAACCATCACGACTATGTAGTTCCAGAACTTTTTCATCACCCCAGACAAAACACCCATACCCATTGAGCAGTCACTCCCCATTGCCCCCTCCCTCCAGCCCCTGACACCCACTAATTTGCTTTCTGTCTCTATGGATTTACCTATTTTAGATATTTCATATAAATGGAATCATTAAAAAAAAGAGAAATGAAATGACCATGTGATTTTTCCCCTTTATTCTGTTAAGATGGTGTCTTACATTAATTAATTTTCACATATTAAATAAATCTTGCATTCTTGGGATAAATTCCACTTGATCACAGGGTATAACCTTTTTATAGGTTTCTGGATATGGTTTGCTAATATTTTGTTGTAGATTTTTGTATATATATTTATGAAGGATATCAGTCTGTAGTCTTCTTTTCTTGTGATAGCTCTGTATTTGGTATCAGAGTAATAACACTGACCTCATAGAATGAGCTGAGAAATGTTCCCTTTTCCTCTATTTTCTGGAAGAGCTTCTGAAATACTGATACAATTTCTTCTTTAAATATTTGATAGAATATACCAATGAATCTATCTGGGACTGGGCTTTCCTTTGTGGACAGATTTTAAATTACTAATTCAATTTCTATATTTGTTATAGGTCTATTTAAATTTTCTTTTCTTTAGTCAACTTTAGTAATTTGTTTCTTTTAGGGAATTTGTCCATTTAATCCATGTTGTCTAATTTGTTGGCATAAAATTCGTTTTTAATTTTTGTAGGGTCAATAATGATGTCTCCTCTTTCATTCCTGATTTTGGTAATTTTTGTCTTCTCAATTTTTGGTCAGGGGAGGAAAGACTCAGTCTAGCTAATGGTTTGTCAATTTTGTTGCTCTTTTCAAAAGAGCAACTTTTGGTTTCTTTGATTTTCTCTATTTTCCTGTTTTCAATTTAATTGATTTATGCTCTAATCTTCATTATTTCTTTCCTTCTCCTTTCTTTTGTTTTTGGTTAATTTTTTTTCTAGTTTAAGGCAGAATCTAATGTTAATTTAGATTTTTTCTTCTTTGTTAGTAAAGGCTTTAACTGATATAAATTTCCCTCTAAACACTGATTTGCTATATGCCTTAAATTTTGATATGTTGTGTTTTGTTTTCATTCAGTTCAAAATATTTTCCCTTGTGATTTTTTTCTATGATCCATGGGCTATTCAGAAACATATTTTTAAATTTCCAAAATTGGGAGATTTTCCAAATTTCTTTCCATTGCTTATTTTTAATTTAATTCTGTTGTGGTTAAAGAACACATCTTGTATAACTTTAATCTTTTTAAGACTTCTTTTACAGACTAGTGTAAGGTCTATCCTGGAGAATGTTCCACAAAGCTGGAAAAGAATGTATATTTTGCTTCTGTTGGGTGGTGTGTTCTATGGATATCAGTCTGGTCAGGTTGGTTGATATTGATGCTAAAGTCCCTTATATCCCTGCTGATTTTCTGTCTAGTTGTTCTGTGTTATTGAGAGCAAGATATTGAAGCTCCAACTGTTATTGTTGCACTGTCTGTTTCACCTACAGTTCTGTCAGTTTTTGCTTCATTTATTTTATATGTATCTTCCTGATGAATGACCCTTTATTATGTGAAATGCCCTTTCTTGTCACTATTAACATTTTTATTTTAAAGTCTTTATTGCCTGATATTAGTATAGCCACTCCAGCACTCTTATGATTACTGTTTGCATGATGTATTTTTTCCATGCCTTTAATTTTAACCTATTTGCATCTTTGAATCTAAAGTATGTCTCCTAATAAATAGTATATAGCTGGATCTTGGGTTTTTTTCAAAACCTGCCTGATAATCTCTGCTTTCTAATTGGAGTGTTTAACCTGTCCTCATTTAGTATAATCATGGATATGGTTGGATCTGCTGTTTTGTTTTCTATGTATCTCATGTCTTTTTGCGCCTCTGTTCCTCCTTTAGTTTCTTTTCTGTTAAAAAGATCTTTACTAGTATACCACTGTAATGTCTCTATTGCTTTTTTTTCAATTAATGAACTTTATTTTAGGGTAGTTTTAGACTCACAGCAAAATTGAGAAGAAAGGACAGAGAGTTCCCATATACTCCCTGTCCCCACAAGTGCACAATCCCCCTGACTATCAACATCCCACATCAGACTGTAACATTGTTACAGTTGATGAACCTACATTGAGACATCATTATCACCCGAATACCACAGCTCACATTAGGGTTCAATCTTCGTGTTGTGCATTCCATGATTTTGACAAATCTAAGATGATGTGTATCCACCATTGTAGTATCATACAGAAAAGTTTCACTGCCCTAAAAATCCTTTGTGATCTGCCTATTTATCCCTCCCTGCCTCCAACCACTAACAACCACTGATCTTTACATTGTCTCCATAGTTTTGCCTTTTCCAGAATGCCTTATAGTTGGAATCATACAGTATGTAGCCTTTTCAGATTGGCTTCTTTATTACTAATATGCATTTAAGTTTCCTCCATGTCTTTTCATGGCTTGATAGTTCATTTCCTTTTAGTGCTGAAGAATATTCCATTGTTTAGCTGTACCACAGTTCATTTATCTACTCACCTACTTAAGGACATCTGAGTGGCTTCCAAGTTTCAGCAATTATGAATAAAGATGCTGTAATTATATATGTGCAAGTTTTTGGGTAGACATAAATTATCAGTTCATTTGGGTAAATACCAAAGAGCATGACTGCTAAATTGTATGGTGAGAGTACATTTAGTTTTCCAAAAACTTCAAACTGTCTTCCTAAATGGTTTTACCATTTTGAATTCCCATCAACGATAAATGAGAGTTCCTATTGCTCCACATCCTCACCAGCATTTGGTGTTGTCAGTGTTTCTTATTTTGGCCATTCTAATAGGTGTGTAATGGTATCTCAGTTGTTTTAATTTGAAATTCCCAAATGACATATAATGTTGAACATCTTTTCAAATGCTTACTTATACGTATATCTTCGGTGAAATGTCTGTTCATGTCTTTTGCTTACTTTTTAAGGGAGTTGTTCATTTTCCTATTGCAGAGTTTTGTGTTCTTTATATATTTTGGATAAAAGTCCTTTATTAGATGGGTCTTTTGCAGACATTTTCTCCAGGTCTGTGGGTTGACTTCTCATTCTCTTGACATTCTCTTTTGCAGAGCATAAGTTTTTAATTTTAATGAAATCCAGCTTATTAATTATTTCTTTCATGGATCGTGCATTTGGTGGTGTATCTAAAAAGTCATCACCATACCCAATATCATATAGGTTTTCTCCTATATTATCTTCTTAGAGTTTTATAGTCTAGGAGTTTAGGTTGATGATCCATTTTGAATTAATTTTTGTGAAGAGTGTAAGATTCATGTATAGATGCAATTTTTTTGCATATGAATGGATGTACAGTTGTTCCAGCACCATTTGTTTAAAAGACTATCTCTGCTCCATTTTATTGTCTTTGCTCCTTTACCAGAGATCAGTTGACTATATTTATGTGGGACTTTTTCTGGACTTTCTATTCTGTTCTGTTGATCTGTTTGTCTGTTTTTTCACCAATACCAAGAATACAGTCTTGATTACTGTAGCTTTATAGTAAGTCTTGAAGTCAGGTAGTATCAGTCCCCTGACTTAGTTCTTCTCCTTCAATACTCAGTCGGCTATTCTGAGTCTTTTGCCTCTCCATATAAATTTTGTAATTAGTTTGTTGATATCCATAAAATAATTTGCTGGGAATTTGATTAGGATTGCATAGAATTTATAGATTAAGTTGGGAAAAACTAATCTTGAGAATATTGAGTCTCCCTATCCATGAACATGAAATACCTCTCCATTTATTTAGTTCTTTGATTCCTTTCATCAGTTTTTTAAGTTTTCATCATATAGATATTGTACATATTTTGTTAAATTTACACCTAAGTATTTCATTTCTTTGAGTGCTAATGTAAATGGTAATGTGTTTTTAATTTCAAATTTGCCATTGTTTGTTGCTGGTATATAGAAAAGTGATTGACTTTTGTATATTAACCTTGTATCCTGCAACCTTGCTGTATTTGCTTATTAGTTCCAAAAGTTTTTTTTTTATTGTTTCAGACTTCTACATACATGATGATGTCACCTGTGAACAAAATTCTATTTCTTCCTTCCCAATCACAATAATTTTTGTTACTTTTCTTGTCATCTTGCATTAGCTAGGACTTTAAGTATGATGTGGAAAAGCAATGGTGAGAGGGGACATTCTTGCCTTTTTCCTAAATTAAGTGAGAGTTTTAAGTTTCTCACCATTAAGTATGATGTTAGCTGTAGGTTTTGTGTAAATGTTCTTTATCAAGTTGAGGAAATCTCCCTTTATCCCTAGTTTTCTGAGAGTTTTTATCATTAATGGATGTTGGATTTTGTCAAGTGCTTTTTCTCCATCTACTAACATAATCATGTAATTTTTCTTCCCTAGCCTATTGCTGTGATGAAGTATATTAACTGATTTTTGAATGTGGAACCAGCCTTGTGTATCTGGGATAAATCCCACTTGGTTGTGGTATATGAATATTTTTATACATTGTTAAAATGGATTTGCTAATATTTTATTGAGGATTTTTTGCATCTATGAGAGATATTGGTCTGTGGTTTTCTTTTCTGGTATATTTTTACCTGGTTTCGGTATTAAGGTAATGCCAACCTCACAGAATGAGTTAAGAAGTACTCTCTCTGCTTCTATCTTCTGAGAGAGTGTAGAGAATTGATGTAACTTCTTTCTTAAGTATTTGGTAGAATTCACCAGTGAATCCCTCTGGGCCTTATGCTTTCTGTTTTGGAAGGTTATTAATTATTGGTTCAATTTCTTTAATGGGTATAGGCCTATTCAGATTGTCTATTTCTCCTTGTCTGAGTTTTGGCAGACTGTCTTTCAAGGAATTGGCCCATTTAATCTAGGTTATCAAATCTGTGGGCATAGAGTTGTTCATAGGATTCCTTTGTTATCCTTTTAATGTCCATGGGATCTGTAGTGATGACCTCTCTTTCATTTCTGTCATTAGTAATTTGTGTTCCTCTCTTTTTTTCTTAGCCTGACTAGAGGTTAATCAATTTTATTGATCTTTTCAAAGAACTAGCTTTGCTTTCATTGATTCTCTCTAGTAATTTTCTGTTTTCAATTCCATTGGTTTCTGTCCTAATAGCTTATTATTTCTTTTCTTCTGCTTACTTTGGATTTAATTTGCTCTTCTTCTGCTAGTTTCATAAAAGGGATGGTTAGATGATTGCGTTTAGATCTTTCTTCTTGTCTACTATATGCATTCCATGCTATAAAATTTCCTCTAAGCACTGATTTTGCTGCATACTACAAATTCTGATAAGTTGTGTTTTTATTTTCATTTAGCTCTAAATACTTCTTTTTCATTTCTCTTGATATTTCTTCTTTGACCCATGTACTATTTAGAAGTGTGTTGTTTAACCTTGGGGATTTTTCAGCTATCTCTCTGTAATTGATTTCTAGTTTAATTCTATTATGGTCTGAAAGCAGACATTGTATGATTTCTATAGTTTTAACTTTGTTTAGGTGTATTTTATGACCCAGAATGTGGTCTTAGTGAAGTCCATGTGAGCTTGAGAAGAATGTGTATTCTGCAGTTCTTAGGTGAAATAACCTATAGATGTCTATTATATCCAGTTGATTGTTGGTGTTGTTGAGTTCAATTATTTCCTTACTGATTTTCTGCCTCCTGCATCTGTCCATTTCTAACAGAGGAGTGTTAAAGTCTCCAACTAACAGTGGATTCATCTCTTTCTCCTTGCAGTTCTATCAAGTTTTGCCTCATAATTTGACACTCTGCTGTTAAGCACATACACATTAAGGAGAGTTATGTCTTTTTGGTGTATTGACCCCTCTATCAATATGTAATGCCACTCTTTTTCCTTGATTACTTTCCTTACTTTGAATCCTGCTGTCTGAAATTAATATACCTACTCCGACTCATTTGATTACTGTTAGCATGGTATATCATTCTCCACACCTTTACTTTTAATCTATATGGGTCTTTATATTTAAAATGGGTTTCTTGTAGGCAATACTGTTGGGTCCTGTTTTTAAATCCACTCTGACGATCTCTATCTTTCAGTTGGTGTATTTAGACCTTTGATGTATAAGGTGATTATTGATATGACTGGATTAGTATCTACCATATTTGTTACTGTTTTCTTTTTGTTACCTTTGTTCTTCATTCCTATTTTTGTATTCCACACTTTTTCTGCCTTTTGTGATTTTGAGTATTTTATTTGACTCTATTTTCTCTTCTTTCTTAGGATATCAGTTGAACATATTTTACTTTTTCTGTGGTTGCCCCAAAGTTTGGGATATACATTTAAAACTATTCCAAGTCCACTTTCAAATAACACTATGTCACTTCACAGACAGGGCAGGTACCTTATAATAACAAAATATTCCTAATTCCTCCATCCTCTCCCTTGTATCATTGCTGTCATTCATTTCACTTATATATAGTCATTCATAAGTATTCATACATATAACTCATATATATGATCAAATGCATGCCATTATTATTTCAAACAGTTTTCTGTTAAATCAATTAAGAATAATAAAAACAAACATTTTTATTTTACCTTCGTTTATGCATTCTTTGAAACTCTTCCTTTCTTTATGAAGATCCAAGTTTCTGAACTATCATTTTCCTTGCTCTAAAGAACTTCTTTTAACATTTCTTGCAAGGCAGGACTACTGGTGACAAATTTCCTCAATTTTTGTTTGCCTGATAAAATCTATGTCTCCTTCACTACTGAATGATAATTTTTCATGGTTCAGAATTCTACATTGGTAAAGTTTTGTCTCAATACTTTAAATATTCACTCCACTGTCTGCTTGTTTGCTTCAGCGTTCTTTCTTTATCTTTTGTCCTCTATAGTCTGAATATATGTCTAGGTGTAGTTTTTATTTTTTTGTTTGTTTTTGGGGTATGTTTTGTTTTGTTTTTATCCTGCTTGGGTTCTCTGAGCTTCCTGGATCTGTGGTTTGGTGTCTGACATTTACGGGAATTTCTCAGTCATTATTGCTTAAAATACTGCTTCTGTTCTTTTCTCTCTTTCTTCTTCCATTACACATATAGTATGCCTTTTGTAGTTGTCCCACAGTTCTTGGATATTCTGTTCTGTTTTCTTTTCAATCTTTCTTTGTTTGCTTTTCAGTTGTGGAAGAGTCTACTGTTATATCCTCAAATGCACAGATTCTTTCCTTAGCCATGCCCAGTCTATTAATGAACCCTTCAAAGGTATTCTTCATTTCTGTTACAACGTTTTTGATCTCCAATATTTCTTTTTTATTCATTAAAATTTCCATCTCTCCACTTACATTATCTATCTGTTATTGCATATTGTCTAATTTTTCCATTAAAGCCCTTGGCATATTAATCATAGTTTTAAAAAAATTCCTGGTCTGATAATTCCAAAATTTTTACCATATCTGACACTAGCTCTGATATTTGCTGTCTCTTCAAACTATGGTTTTTGCCTTTTAGTATGCCTTGTAATTTTTTGTTAAAAGGTAGACATGATATAATGGTAAAAGGAACTGTGATAAGTAGACCTTAAGTAATGTAGTGGTAAAGTGTGGGCGAAAGGAAGCACTCTTTAGTCCTATGATTAGGTTTTAAGTTTTTTGTGAGCCTATGCCCCTGGACTGTGAACTTTACCAGTGCTTCTCAGTTCTTACCCCCAATAGGTGAGATAGGATGGCTGAAAGGTGCTGGAGTTGTATATTTCCCTTCTCCCACATGGTAGGCTAGAGAAGGCTGGAGTGGGGTATTTACTTTCCCCTTTGTGGAAGTCTAGAGGGAGGTGAAGTTGGATATTTCCCTTCCTTCAGGTAGGTTAGGCTCTGATAAAATCCCAGCAGTGTAGGCTGTGATAAAATGGTTTCTCCTAACGATAGGACTTGTTAAGAACAGAATTCTCGAGTGTATTTCAAAATGGTTCCTTTTCCCCTCCCCCTGCCAGAAGCACCAGGGGATTTTTCTTTGATATTCTCTGTGAGAACGTGGTAGAACTCCTGGAGGTAAAACTCACAAAAATATGGGAGCCCCCATATGACTGGGTCCCCCTGGAATTTTTAACTCTCAGAGCTGTAAACACTGAGCCTCGATAATTCAATTACAGTTTAGGTTTTCTTATCCCAGCACTGGTTTCTGCAGAGGTTTCTGCTTATGGGTTTCTGCTCTGGTAAGTTTTAATTCTATGTATCCACCTGTCTGCTTCTCCAATTTTGGAGGCAGTGACCTGTGACCTCACTTCTCTGCCAGATCTAAGAAGTGTTGACTTTTTTTTCCAGTTTCTTCAGCATTTTACCTGTTAGGATGTAGTGAAAACTTCTAAGTTCCTTTCATGCTGGACCAGAAACTGGAAGTCCCTTTGTTGCTTTTTAAAACCACATATTTTGAGTTATTTTATTAATGGCTATTCTGGTGATTACAATATGCATATCAAGTTATCAAAATTGACTTTAGATTAATATTAACTTAATTCCAGTAAAATACAAAACAATTTTCCCATATAGATCTATTTCATCTCCCCTCCTTATGCTATTATTGTCATATGTATTACATCTTTATATGTTATAAGGCTAACAACAGAGCATTACCATTGTTATTATTTTAAGCAATCTTCTGTCTTTTAAATCAGTTAAGAAAAGAGAAAAATATAGATATAGATATAGATATATATAGATATATAGTCTGTTATATTTCCCTATATGTTTACCTTTGGTGTACTATTTGTTTATATTCAAGTTACTGCCTGGTGTCATTTCTTTTCAACCTGAAGTACTTCCTTTAGTATATCCTATAAGACAGGTCTGCTAACAATGAATTCTCTGTCTTTGTTTATCTGAGAAGGTTTTTATTTCCACTTTATTTTTGAAGGAGGGTTTGACTGAAGTAATAGAATTCTTAGTTGACAGATTTTTTTTTCCCCCCAGCACTTTAAATATGTCATACCACTGTTCTGGCCTCCATTGTTCCTGAGAAGTCAGTTGTCAATCATATTGTCATTTTCCTGTACATAATGAGTTGTTTTTCTCTTACTAATTTCAAGATTTTTGCTTTGTCTTTGACTTTCAACTGTTTGGCTATGCGTCTAGGTGTGGCTATCATTCTGTTTATCCTACTTGCAGTTCACTGAACTTTGATATGCAAATTAATATTTTTCTTCAAATTTAGGGAAAAAATTTGTCCATTATTTCTTCAAATATTTTTTCTTCCCCTTAACTCTTTCCTTTCTTTCTGAGACTCCCACACATATACGGGTATGCTTGAGCCCACAGATCTCAGATCCTGCTTGTCTTCCTTGATTCTTTTTTCTTCATTCTTCAGTTTGGATAATTTCTATTGATCTATATTCAAGTTTGCTGAATCTTTCTTCTGCCAGCTCAGATCTTCTGTTTATTCGTCTCCAATGACTCTTTCATTTCAGTTATTTTACTATTCAATGACATATTCCCGTTTAGTTCTTTTTTTTCATTTCTGTGTTTTTATTGATATTCTCTATTTAATGAGTTATTGAAAGTGTGAATAGTGAAAGCATGAGTATCATCATACTTTCTTTTAATTCCCTAAATATATAAATGTAATAACTGCTTTCTGTGCTAAGTTCAACATCTGGGCCCTCTAAGAGAAAATGTCTAATGACTACTTTTTTTTTTTAATTTTATTTATTTATTTGTTTGTTTGTTTGTTTCTGGCTGTGTTGGGTCTTCGTTTCTGTGTGAGGGCTTTCTCTAGTTGCGGCAACTGGGGGCCACTCTTCATCACGGTGCGCGGGCCTCTCATTATCGTGGCCTCCCTTGTTGCGGAGCACAGGCTCCAGACACGCAGGCTCAGTAATTGTGGCTCACAGGCCCAGCCACTCCGCGGCATGTGGGATCCTCCCAGACCAGGTCTCGAACCTGCGTCCCCTGCATTGGCAGGCAGATTCTCAACCACTGCACCACCAGGGAAGCCCTAATGACTACTTTTGTTCTTGCATTTGGCTCACACTTTTCTGTTTATTTTCATATCTCATAATAATTTTTGGAAAAACTAAACATTATAGCAACTTTAGATTCTTATCCCTCCTCCCAGGGGTCATTGTTGTTCTTGCTGGGTTTTGTTTTTTTGTTTGGTGACTCACCTGGGCTACTTTTGTTTTCTCTATGGTGTAAGGCCCCTGGTGTCTCTACTCAGTTTTTGTTTTTGTTTTTAGTCTTATTTTCATTTTTAAGCCTGGCTTCCTATGGGCTGCCTTGTGTAAACATAATTTAGTGGTCAGCCAATGATTGGTTGGAGGTTGTGCTCAAACACCTGAGCCAGTAAGGCCTCCACTTTTTGCCAGTGGATCTGTGGGAATGCAATGGGATTTAGGGAAGGCATTTAAATTCACACAGTTTACAAGTCTTCCCCAGTTTTTACTTTCCACTGAGCCATCTTTTCTCCTCTGTGCTTGCATAACACATCACATTCAGCTAGAGATACATGGATAACTAAGATCATCTCTAGTCTTTCTTGAGTGTGTGCCCAGGCTTGTGCATACCTGTAGACTTCCATTGCACCAGGAATATAGGTTTGCTTATTAAGGCCAACCATGGCTGTGTCATTCCCTGAATGTCCCTGGTAAATTCCTGTTTAGTCCGCAGTCTGTTGCTTGCCCAAACCACGATCATAATTTCAGGTTTTCCGTGATGTTGGCCTTCCCTGATCATTTGCCACTGAGATCACTACTGCTTCTGACAATGCCTAGTACCATGGGGTTTCTCTGCACACTGTAGCAAATGAAGCCAGCCTCTTCCAGCATTAGAGCTTCTGAGTCTCATAGTGTGCCACACTCTGATAGAGCTACTATGCTGATGGGGCTGGGGAGGGGCTGAGAATGACAGTAGCCCAGGTCACTCTCCACTACATGCTACACTCCACTTTTCTTATGTAACAGTCAGTAGTTTTTCTTGATTTGGTAGCTTAAAACAACAAAAATTTATTCTCTCACAGTTCTGGAGGCCACGTGTTCAGCGGCATCAGGAAGAGTTCCTTCTGGAGGCTCTGAGGGAGAATCTGTTCCCTGTTTCTCTCCTAGCTTCTGGTGACTGCCAGCAATACTTTGTGTTCTTGGAATGTAGACACGTCACTCCAGTTTCTGCCTCTGTCTTCACATGGCCTTCTATCCTCTGTGTCTGTGTATCAAATCCCCCTCTCCTTTCTCTTAGAAGGACACCAGTCATTGGTCTACCCTAAATCCAGGATGATCTCATCTTGAGATCCTTAGCTTAATTCTTCTTGCAAAGACCCTTATTCCAGATAAGGTCACATTCTGAGGTTCTAGGTGGACATGTCTCTTCAACCCACTATAGGCACATTCAAGTGTATTGATATGATTGAACTTGGAGGTAAAGATGACTAAGAATGTTTCCCACAAAAACACACATAGAAGTCCAAAAAGCCATATGTATCTAATATCCATCCATGGCATTATAATTTGTAATTGGAAAGGTAAGAATCAATATAAAGGTCAGGCACTAAGGGACTTATCAAAGATATTATATTGCATCTATATAATAGAATACTATGCATATGTTAAAAAGGATAAAGTAAATAAATATGCACTGACATTAAAAAATGTCAGTGCAATACTGAGTGAAAAAAGTCAGGTGACAGACAGTGTGTAATTGAGTGTGTACCAGTTTGTGGTAAAAAGAGAAAAGTTAGAAGGATATCTTGTGGTATTATTAAGTTGGGGGAGGGGTTAAAATAGAGAACGTTTACTTTATGGATTTATGAATTTTTTAATATTTTAAATGCCCATGTTTTACTTTTATAAATTTAAAAAAAATATATATATATATATAAAATATATATATTCCTTTTTGGAAGAAACTATATGTTTAGGAGGAAGAAAAAACAGCTAGGAAGAAAGGTGCCATCTAACAATATGATTTTGAAAAAAATGATCATAATGAAATTTAAATGTAAGAAGCTGAAGAACTACATTTTTAAATTCTGTAACACAAACTGGTACTATACACTGAATAAATTCTGACAGTTAAATAAATATTTTTAAGAATATTCCAACAACAGATTAATTCACAGCAAAGAATACATTGACTATCTATCACTACATTGCTGATTTAGCTGGGCTGGACAGCAGGTTTCAGGCTTAGGCAAGTGATTACAACAGTCTCACAATTCAGGCCCTGAGTAACCATGACAACATGAACATATAATTATATACATGCACTGGAAGAAAACCAAAGAATGAGAAATACAAAAGCATGCAGGGATAAGTTTTTTTTTTTTTTTTGGTTCTGTAGAGGAAACACAGAAGAAAATGATTTTTTAAATGTTTCTTACAAAAGA
The DNA here is from genome assembly GCF_028021215.1 of Eschrichtius robustus. Taxonomy (NCBI): domain Eukaryota; kingdom Metazoa; phylum Chordata; class Mammalia; order Artiodactyla; family Eschrichtiidae; genus Eschrichtius; species Eschrichtius robustus. The sequence continues at coordinate 60,423,380 of NC_090829.1, read as the reverse complement.
ACACCATATTTGTGAAAATAGTTAATTAAATGGATTTAAGTGTAATGTAACTTAAACACTATGACCATTTCCTTCTCTCACCCCTCTTGATTTATCAAAGCTCTCAATAGCACACTCAGGAGCATTCAAACAAAACTAAACAGCAGTAAAGCTTTTCTAAGCTTCCTGTAATTTGAGTGACAATTTCTATAATTACAAGTATTTGACAACTTTTTTTTATCATTTCTAAATGATTGTGAATATCTGAGAGGTTAGAAGATTATATTTTGAAATGCATTTATATACAAACCTACCATAAAAAAGCAAAATAAATTAAGCTATTACTATGTTTAGTCTGTTGGTTTATAGTGTGATATACATAAAATAAGAATTTTCAAATAAAGCTAAAGAAAGGGGTTAGTTACTGGATCTAAACACTAGTAGAAGCAGCTTGATTCCCTTTTGTTGGTGGTTCAGATTTTATAAAGTAGAATCATGTAACTAGCCTCATCCACATTGGAGAGACATGGAAGGAAGACCTTTAAAATATATGTATCTGTGCCAACATTCAAGAATAAACAAGGAAAGGGAAATGATCAAATGTACATGAAGCATATATTAACCCCTCTAGATCTAGGGATACTAAGTAAATCTGCCAGACCTCAAGGACTAGGGGACCTTCTTTGTTCAACATTCAAAAGCATTTATCAAGCACTGTGTGCTTGATAAATGTGTGATAATCTCCATCATCAAATGGCTCACCGGTTAGTTGGGAAGACAAACAAGTAAGTAAGTATCATAGCAGGACATCTGTAGTTAGGAGGACCACACTTCCCACTGCCTGAGACAATTCCAGTTTATACCTGTGATTTTAGCATAATTTTTAAAATTGCTATTAATAATTTTGATCTTAAATGTGTTCCAGTTTAGACAATAAATTATGTGCTCATATTCATAGGAATACTATGGGACCCATGGGAAGGTACTTTCTCCAACACTGGGAGGGCTTCCTGGAGGAAATGCTGCCTGAGGTAAGTCATAAAGGATGAATTAATTAACCAGATGAAGAAGAGGGTGGAGGACCTAGCAGACATTCAAGTTGAGCTAATGGCATCTTGTCTCAAGTATTTTCCTAACACGGGAAATTTCCTTTGCACTAAAACTTATGTAATGTCACATATGTGGAGGATACCGGTTCCTCAAACTCCTTTAATAAGCCTCTCACAGGTTCCAAATTCCAAGAGCACGTATGCAGATGACACTGGGGCACTTCATAATTGCCCATAGGCTATTTCCTCCCAGGAATCAGGCAGAATCATGATCACAGTGGGGCCTATGGTCACAATTATGTTCCAGAAAATAACTCTTACGTGTGAGTCCAGTATTTTTTTTTTTAAGAAAAGACTCCTCCCCAACCAGGTGAGGATGTCAATTACATAGCCCCACCCCTCCCACCAAGTGGGATAGCATGTGACCCATCAGGACCAGAGTCTGTTTGGGTGGGTTGATCAGGATGGTGGGATATCACTAAGCATAATGAGCTGCTGGTGACCTTCTTTACCACCACTTGTTAAATCCTGCCTGAAAGTAAAGTCAACACAAAATAAAACAGACCTGAGAGATAGAAAGAGAATCCTGCAGACATTCTTTGAAACCCTATATGCAACAATGCCTGATACTCTTGGATTTTCCCAATATATGGGCTAACAATTCCACCCTCAGTTGTACAAAGAAAGCATCTTTATTTCTCTGTAATTGTGTAGTACCAGGTGGGGAGGTAGAGTAAAGAAAACACGAGTCCTATCTGGTAACCTCAGTGAAAACCAGTAATTTAACTCAGTCTCTGCTTAAAAGACTTAAGTAAATCACAGTGTTTCAAAGTTCTGAGCCTTACCACAACTCTTTAACAAAGTATGTAGTTCTGTAAGAGAGAAAAATGGCCTGGGGGCTTTGGAGGAGAAATGAGATTCTCTCATCCACAGATCGTTCCTGGGACTCATGGTGATCTCTACAGCAGAGTGGCTGTTCTGGCTGCTCCACGGATTGCTGACCAGTTAGGTATGACCAGACCCATCCCTGATCATTCTGCAGGCATCTGTTGTTGCTGAAGGCTACAGGCCTTCTTGGCTGGGCAATGCTCTCAATCAGCACTGGTCACCTCTTTGTTGAACTGGGCCCCACCCCAGCTCTTACCAGGGCTAAGGTCTTCCCTAAGGTAGACTTGGACTCTCAGTTTGTCTCTAGTTCAGGTATCTACACTACAGTCCTTGGCTATGGACTTGGTCCCCATCACAAGGAAAGACCCTTGAGATAAGCCCACCATCAGCTACCTTTCCCATAGGGCATCTGGATTCTTTCCACACTACATGGGATCTAAGGGAGACTCAGAACACCTAATAAACTCAGATCCTCTCTTCAACTGTGCTGAGCCAAAGTAACTTGGATATGGCCATGCAGGCTGCTGAAGTTACCTGCTTCCAGACTGTAATAGGAACTAGGGCAGGAGTCCCTGTACCTATGACTTCCCCTCTCTAAGACTTCAGCCTAAAGAGACACACATCTCATTATTGGTTTTCCTACCCTTAGTCTAGGAGGGTGAAAAAGAACAGCTTTTCCTTTTTTCTTCTTCCTGTTTTGCTAAGACCTTCCATATTTAAAACTCTATAATCAAAAAAGCAAAACAAAACAAAAACAAAAATTTCGTGATCTGGTTTACTGGCTTGCCTCTTCATCTATTAAAGGAGGAGACGAAGGAGTTTACAAAATCCTTTTCTTTATCAACCTACTCTCACTTTCAAGTCTGTCACCTTGCATGCATGAAAATTCTCTTTTGGTAATAGCTGATTATTAATTTTTTCTTTCTCTTTACACCCCTGCAGTTACAACCCTAATTTAATCCCCACCCTCATCTCAAGGTCGTATACCCCAAAATATAAGAATTATATAAAGTATGTTATTAACATTATTAAAGTATGTTAATTTATTACTTAAATTATTATCCTAGATAAACAGTTCTCAAAGCATGATCCCCAGATTAGCAGCATTGTTAGAAATGCAGATTCTTGAACCTTCCCTAGACCAACTGAATCAGAGATTCCAGAGATGGGGCCCCAAAATCTGCATTTAGCCAGCCCAATGGATATTGGGAGGCCAAGAAATGTCCATCACAATAATATCAAAAAGCAAGTGTTAGCTAAGGAAACTGAGAAGCCCAGAGATGCTGTGACTGCCCAAAATCCCACAGCCAGTGAAGGTCAAAGTAAAACCAAACTTCTGACACATACATCACTTCTATTCCTTTCTCACCCGACTCATCTGATTTTCTGACTTTTAACCTCCACAATGAAATAGGGAACTCTGCATTGAGAAAATAGTAAATATGAGCATTAACTATTGAAAGCCCCAAAACTCGAGTGCCAAAGAGTGACCCTACTAACATACTCCTTCTCCCCATTTTCTTCACTTTTCCTCTGATGTGCTCAAAGTGAGCTGTGTTGTACCCCAGAAAACGAATTGGGCTTAAAGTAAATTGTCTTAGCTTTTCCACAGACTAGCTATGAGACCTTTGGCAGCTTACTTAACAACTCCAAGCCTGTTTTCTCATCTGTAAAATAAATGAATGGGTAGGATCTCTAAAATCCCATCTCCAAGACTTTTTTTTTTTTTAATTAATAAACTTTATTTTTTTAGAGCAGTTTTATTTAGGCTCACAGCAAAATTGAACAAAAGTGCAGTGAGTTCCCATATACCCCCGTCCCCATACATGCACAACCTCCGCCACTGTCAACAACACTCACCGGAGTGGGACATTTATTACAATCAATGAACCTAAATTGACACATCATTATCACTCAAAGCTCACTCTTGGTGTTGTACGTTCTATGTTGTATATTGACAAATGTATAATGACATGTATCCACCATTGTGGTATCACACAGAATAGTTTCACTTCCTTAAAAATCCTCTGTGCTCTATTCATCCCTCCCTCTCTGCTAACCCCAGCAACTACTAATCATTTTACTGTTTCCATAGTTCTACCTTTTCCAGAATGTCAGATAGTTAGAATTCCACAATATGTAGTCTTTTCAGACTGGTTTATTTTACTTGGTAGTATGCATTTAAGTTTCCTCCACGTCCAAGACCTTATATAATTGCTTAAGCAATTAAAATAAAAATAAGGTCTATTTATTTCTAAGGTCACAGATTTTCTGTAAGTCTATAAACTCCTAGAGAGCTAATATTGTATCTTCTTGTTCATTGTAACCTTTCCAGCACATAAAAATTGATTCCCTCAAAAGCTCGTCTAATGCCACCACTCGTAGAAATTATAGTCAAACAAGGAGATTCGGCCCTTGACCGAAATTACAGAAAGGAAGGTCCTTCTAGTTTCCCAGTGCCTAGGTTGGCCTGCTCTCTTCCACCATCTCAGATACATAAAAGGGTCTTTCTAGATATAATATTTAAACTAAATCTACGTATGTGTTTATATATGTAAAATAGAAGTGTTTTAATAATAACACAAGAAATAGCCTTATATGCATCCCTGATTTGTTAATTCACTGAATTATGTCACAGAGGAGTATACATTTTTTAACTATAAATACATCTACCTTTCATTGTACTGCATTAATCTAGCCCTTTATGTAAAACAATACTACTAATTCCTATTAAAGCTTCCCTGAATAAAAACCTATTTTGTGGACACAGAAATCCACTTTTTCAAAATCTCATTTCTTTTTATCTTTGACACTGCCATTCTGCTCTCTCTTTGTGCAAAAGAGTAAATCCTTTCAGAGCCAACAGGCTCAAATACCATAGTGACTGAGATTACCATTACTGACATCCCAGCTGAATAAACCATAAGGAGCATTTCTTCTCACCTTTCACCTTGAAATAATCTCAGCACTGAAAGTGCAGGCTCTTGGGTGACAAATGACAGGAAAATCATCCCTCATACTTTAACCTTGGAAATTGACTTCAATAATGGTTTATAAAGTTACCCTTTAAAAAATAAATTTTTCCAGGAATAATACCAAATTTAAAAAGAAAAATGTGTATAGACAACAGAACCTACTTATTTTTGTACTCATTCTCAAGTGCCTCAAATCTTCTCCACGCTTCCATATTCACCAAACATATTTTCACTTATGATTTAATATTTTTAAAGCATTGGCTCCAAGTCTCCTTTATCCTATTATCAATAATTTATTTGAGAGTCACAAATGAACTCTTCCATGGCTAAAAACTCCCATTTCATAAGCCCTGCATGGTAATCAAGTGTGCTATACACAGAAGGTTTTTAAATACTCATATTAATTTAAAATTCCTTGATAAATGCGAGGAGGTATGTAGGTATAACCCAATGTCTTTCTGGCAATGAAGACCTAAATCTGATAAAAATTGTATTCCAAACTCCTTATCTTCTCCCCTTTCTCCCCCACATCCCCACCTTCCTATATTCCTGCCACCGACTCCCTTATGAAAAAACTTCCCAAGTGAAAAAACCCCTTGTCACATTCACTTCTTCTCTTATCCTTGTACTAACTGATCTCTAAATCTCATAGTAGCTACTTCAGAGATGTCTCTGAAATGTGCCCCAGTGTCTCTAGCCCACATCCAAGGCCTTAATACAGACCTTCCTCATCTCTTGTGGGAACTACTGTACTAGGTACTACTCTTTAGTCTTCCTGATCCTGTTTCTTCCCACTGCACTCTGTGCTTAGCACTGCCATCTGCCATTTCCCAAAACATAGTGATGGTCATGTCAGCCTCCAATTTATCATTCCGGATGTAGACACCGAGAGACCAGCCACTGGCAGAATGATGCGGCAAAGTTGGGAGGGAGCAGGAAAAGAAATACCCAACGTCTCTCTCCTCCTACCCCCTGACCTCCTGCTATTATCTCCAATTGGCTGAATCCAAATGGAAACCAGAAGGGATCCTGGGTGATGCAGACTCTAAGGGATATCCCCCAAGGGTACATAACAGGGCAGAGCTAGGTAAAGAATGGATTTAGAGGGGCATATGGAGAATAACCTGCACAATCATACCCTTTCTTCATCTTCTAGATGCCCTCTCAACCTATAAGATCCAGCTCAAAAGTTACCTTCCCAGGCAGAGTTACCCTCTTCTCTATTTTTTCTCTCATATCTATCTCTATATATCACTTACAACTTTTCATTGCAATTTCTCTGTTTACTTATTGTTTTCCTCAAATCCTCAGCTTTTCAATGGCTGGAAACTATCTCATGTTTCATTTAATTCACACAGTCCTTGGCATATTATTGACCCTCAGTGTTTGTGAATGGATTGAGATGCAAACAGGGAAACAGGGCTTCCCCAATATTTTGCATAGGAAGAAATAATCAAAATTAAGTGCCATGTACCTAAATCCATAGACCCTTCCTGATGCCAGACTGCAGTCCCCTGTGTTTACACTGCCTAAAGGAGGTGCATGGAGAATACCACATACCTGATTAAGAAAGAGCTCTTTAATGAATTACTTAATGGATCAGACAACTTTACTCCCACCAATCATACAGATTCCTTGTCTTAGCCCACTCAGGCTCCTATAACAAAATATCATAGACTGGGTATCTTTATAAACTACAAGAATTTATTTCTCACCGTACTGGAGGCTGTGTAACGTTCAAGATTTGGTGTCAGCTGATTTGGTATCTGGTGAGAGCCCACTTCCTGGTTCATAATTGGCCATCTTTCTTTGCTGTATCCTCACATAGGGGAAGGGCTACCAGGCTCTCTGCAGTCTCTTTTATAAGGGCTCTAATGCCATTTATGACAGCTCCACCCTCATGACATAATTACCTCCCAAAGGCCCCACTTCCAAATACCATTACATTAGGGATTAAGTTTCAACATAAGAACTGGGGCGGGGGAGGCACACAAACATTCAGTCTATGGCACTCTCCTAAAGCCACCTGGGGTTGCTTATGGCATCTCTGGATGCCCTTTGCACACACTAACGTTTACCTCTTTCATTGTGGCATTAAGATGTGTGCTGTATATGTCACACCCACACAGCATGACTTCAAAAACCCCATCTGACTTGAAATTGAGACAGTGTTATATTTGTGCACATAAACTCCATGTGTAATTTTCTCTCTAGAAAGTATTCTCACAATCTCTCCTAGATTTTTTGTCTGCATTTTTTAATAAGGTTGTATAATTTACATGGAAAATTATCTATTATGGTATATCCATAAGATGGAATAACATGCAGCAATTAAAATGTTTATAGAGATACTTAATGACATGAGAAAATGCTTAAGATAAAATTTTAAGTAAACAAAAGGAAGCTGCAAAATTGAATATAATATGATTTCAACCAGGTAAAACAAAACATACTTTAAAAGGCAAATGGAACAAAATATTTCTTAACAGTGGTTATCTCTGGTTGTGGGATTGAGTATGACTTTTATTCTTTTGCCTATACTTTTCTGTGTTTGTTATGATTTTCTAAAAGAGCCATAAGCATTTTAAAAATCAATTTATTTTGCAAGCATGCCTCTCTGTCGTTGATAAGGAATCAATTAAAGACAGCACTGTGAATTCTGTTACTTTTCATACTGTCATAGAGTCTCTTAGGATCAGGTTACATCTCAGTTTCTAAAACAGTTCTGTTCTTAATTCAAGACTAAAAATGGCAAATACATTTTTAAAGCTAAATTATTTTGGTGACGTCTTGATATTGTTCCTCAATTTATCACCTCCACCAAAGCAAAGTTTCCTTTCTCACACCAGCTTATCTTCCTAATACATAGTCATGTTCTTCTTCCTCCCTATCTACCCAAACTCAAAACCTTGGAGATTTTCATTTCTTTATTCACTTGTTCATCCAACTAGCATTTATTTAACACCTCCTAGGTGTCAAACACCTAGCATAGATACTGATAATACAAACATGAAAAGATGCCCTCCTTTGGGGGAGCTTTTGGTTTGGTGAAAGCAGACATGAAACAGTTTCTGTACAAATATGATTACTGAAGCCAGCAAACAGTTTATAGTTAAAGTTCTACTTCCACCTGGGGAGTCAGGGAAGATTTCATAGAGGAGGTAATGCTTATTTGATACCAGGAAGATCAGTAGCTTCGTGCCAGATAGATAATCAAGGGAGAACATTCGAGCAGGGAGAAGCTCGTGTAAAGGTATTCAAGGCAATGGGTGGAATGTTCTGGAACTGCAAGGTACTCAGTTTGGCCAGAGTCTAAACCTGGAGCAGGGAGATGAAGCCACACTGCTAACCAGGGAACAGATCACAAAGAGCCTTCTGTGTCCTAATACGGAGTTGAGATATTATCTAATAGGTGATGGGGAGGTTATGATCGTTTTTGACTGGGGAAGTGACAAAACCAGGTTTGCATTTTAGAATGATCACTCTGGAGCTGTGTTGTCCAATACAGAAGTCACCAGACCCATAAGGCTGTTTAGTACTTGAAAAATGGCCAGTCCAAATTGAAATATCTTGTGAGTATAAAAAATGCACCAGATTTCAATAAGAAATAAAGGAATATAAAATATTTATTCTGAGGTATCACCTCACACCAGTCAGGATGGTCATCATCAACATGTCTACAAATAATAAACACTGGAGAGGATGTGGAGAAAAAGGAACCCTCCTACATTGCTGGTGGGAATGTAAATTGGTGCAGCCACTATGGAAAACAGTATGAAGGTTCCTTTCAAAAACTAAAAATAGAATTACCATATGATACAGCAATCCCACTCCTGGGCATATATCCAGAGAAAACTCTAATTCGAAAAGATACATACACTCCATGTTCATAGCAGCATTATTTACAGTAGCCAAGCCATGAAAGCAACCTTAATGTCCATCAAAGATGTGGTATATTTATACAGTGGAGTATTACTCAGCCATAAAAAAGAATGAAATATTGCCATTTTCAGCAACATGATGGAACTAGAGAATATAATACTAAGTGAAGTAAGTCAAACAGAGAAAGACAAATATTACATGATATCACTTAAACATGGAATTTATAAAAAATAATACAAATGAATCTATATACAAAATAGGAACAGACTCACAGACATAGAAAACAAACTTATGATTACCAAAGGGGAAAGGGAGGGGAGAAGGATAAATTAGGAATATGGGATTAACAGATACAAACTACTATACATAAAATAGATAAGCAACAAGGATTTACTGTATAGCACAGGGAACTACATTCAATATCTTATAATAATCTATAATGGAAAATAATCTGAAAATATACACATATATAACTGAATCATTTTGCTGTACACCTGAAACTAACACAATATTGTAAATCATAAAATAGATAAGCAATAAGGATTAACTGTGTAACACAGGGAATTATATTCAATATCTTGTAAATAGTCTATAATGGAAAATAATCTAATATATATATGTATGTATAACGGAATCACTTTGCTGTACACCTGAAACTAACACAATATTGTAAATCAACTATACTTCAATAAAAAATGTAAACATTAATAAATAATACTTTGGAAACAAAATCTGTATGACTACAAAAAATCCTGGTTATAAAGAAGGAAAGATGGAGATGTGTGAAACTGGCATATAGTTAACAATTAATTTTTAACATAGAAAAATACTTCAATATGTTCATTAAAAACTTTAAGGTAAAGAACAAAGAAAAAATTTTTCAAGCCTTTAAAAGGGGGAAAGGAACAGAGAAATAATTTCATCTGGGGGAAAAATTAGGATAAGATATATATATATATACATATATACACATACATACATAAATATATATGTATATATGTACATAAAATAAAGTATGATAAAATGCAAACACAAAATAAATGGTGAAAATAAGACCAAACATATCAATAAAAGTAAATTAAAGTTAAAGATTTCATTTCTAGCAATATGCTACTTACAATGGAAAAAGGTTAAAAAAAAAAGCATGGATAAATATACGTCAGGTAAATCACAATAAAAGAAAGAATGTGTGCCATTATTAGCATAAAAGCGTAGACTTCAAGTCAAAAAAGCATGAAACAGGACAAGGAGGGATTTATAGTGAAATAAGCTGTAATTCCCCCAAGAAGATAACTACAGTCATGAACCATCAGGACTAAATAGAATACCATCAAAATATAAAGCAAAAACTATTAGAAAAAAATATGGATTTGTCCACAAAGTCAAAATTATAATAGAAAACCTTAACTCACCTCTCTCAGAAAAAGGACAGGATAAGTAGGCAAGAAATAAAGTTTACAGGGAATTTGGATAACTCTATTACTAGATTTATTTTATTAATGTATATAGAATGAATATCAAATATACAAAGAATATCTTTCTTTTCAAAGAACTTGGAAATACTACCAAAAAATTAGCCCTGTGTAAAGTCACAATAAAATCATCAATGAATTCTTCGAAATCTACAGGCCACATTATCTAGTCACTATTCAATACTATAAATTAACAACAAAAGTAGACTATTAATCTACTTATAAATAAACAACTCTGAGAATACAATATATTAAAACCTATTGGATTCAGGCACTTCCCTGGTGGCACAGTGGTTAAGAATCTGCCTGCCAATGCAGGGGACACAGGTTCGATCTCTGGTCTGGGAAGAACCCACATACCATGGAGCAACTAAGCCCATGTGCCACAACTACTGAGCCCATGTGCCTAGAGCCTGTGCTTTGCAACAAGAGAAGCCACCACAATGAGAAGCCCATGGACTGCAACGAAAAGTAGCCCCCACTCACCGCAACTAGAGAAAGCCTGCATGCAGCAATGAAGACCCAATGCAGCCAAAAATTAATTAATTAATTAATAAAACCTATCGATGCAACCAAGGTAATACTTAGAAGAAAATGCATAACCCTAAATATATTTATTTGAAAACAACTGAAAATAAACCAAGTATTCAACTAGGGAGCTACAAAAAAGACAATGAAATAAATCAAACGGTAATTTTAAATGAAAAATTATTAATAAACAAAAATTCATGGAATAAGAGAGAAAATGGCAGGTCTAAGAAATTAAAAGTCTTTGAAGAGACTACTAAAGTAGAAATATGTATAACAAGTCTAACCAAGAAAGAGATAAGATATAAATAATAAAAAGATAAAGAAAGATAAACAATCATAAGATGGAGATTCTTTTTATAAGAGAATACTGTGTTCAATTCCTTAACCAATAAAATTGAAACTACAAGAGATTATTACATAAAAAAATTTAAATTACCAAGGGGCAAAAAGTGACAGAAAGTCTGAAAATTCAGACCAATAACCATAGAAGAAATGGAAAACATAGCCAGAGATTTATTCCCCTAAAATATACCAGGCCCCAGTATTTTTTATATGAAAGTTCTATCAAAAATTCAAAAACTAAGTCCAAATTAATTTAAATTCCTCAAACTCAATAGAGTTGGAAACCAAAAGAACATAAAATACAAAGTATTCTCATTAAATCTGGAGACAAAACAAGGATGCCCACTACCCACAACTATTATTCTGGTGGTTCTAGACAATAAAATTAATCAGGAAAAAGAAATCAAGAGCACAAATATCAGACAGAGACAAAACTATATGATTATCTACCCAAGACAATTCAAAAATTAAAAACAAAATCAACTGACAAAATAGCAGAAGTACTAAAATAGTTCTATTAGGATTTTGGATATAAGGTAAATTTACCAAAATCAATATTTTTTATATAATTGCAATAACAGCAGAATCAGATAATTTTTTAAAATCTAATTTGCAAAACAAAGATACAAAAATTTCATAATTTTATAACATAAAATTTGATTAAGAAAAATTTTAGACAAAAATATACAAGTATACTCTGCGTAAAGAAAATCAAAAAACTTTGCGGAGAGAAAAGAAAACCTCCTAACTGGAGAAATATATCACATTCCTGGATGGAAGGATTCAATATTGTAAGTATATCAATCCTTCAGTGACTCTATAAATTCAATCTAAGTCCAACCCAAATCTCATTGATATTAACATATTTGCTTTAAACAAAAAGATTTTCCAAAAGAATAAATGCAGAACTATAAAGAAATTCTTGAAAAACAAATAGTGGAGCCTAGTCCTACCCATTCAAAATATGTCTTAAAGTTATATTGAAAACAATGTGGTCCTGGTACAGGAACTGAAAAATAAGTCAGTGCAAAGAAGAGAGCCCAGAAACAAAATCAGGTACATATGTGAACATAATATAATAAAGGTGGCATCTCAAATCTGTGAGGAAATGATGGATCACTCATTACATAATATTAACATAATTATATGGGGGAAGTTTTTAAGAACATTGTTAGATTAGAGACAGCATCAAGATAGCAGAGTAGGAAGACCCTGAGCACATCTGCTCCCCCAGACACACCAAAACTACAACTACGTATAAAACAACTCTCTCTGAGAACAACATGAAGACTAACAGAAGAGCTTTTTTACAATGAAGGATATAAAGAAAAAACCACACTGAAATGGGTAAGAAGGGAATAGAAGTGATCTAGTTAAGACCCACACCCCTAGCAGGCAATCCAAAAGAGGAAAGGGATATCACAAATTTGGAGGTTCTCCCTAAGGAGTGAGGGGAGTCCCAGCTCTGGGGACCAGCAACTAAAAGAAAAATCCCCTCAAATGGTTTTGAAAACCAGCAACACTTAGGACCAGGAGAGCCATCAAGCTGTAGGAAACCAAGAGTCTGCTCTTAAAGGCTGTATACACAAACTTACTTGCTCTGAGTCCCAGAGCAGAGGTAGATTCCTGGTACTCTAGCCCACCTGCCATGCACACACCAGCACACTCCAGCCCATACCCAGCTCCAGCTCCAACCCTACCCTGCCAAGGCAGCAGCCTCCAGTGCATCCTAGATGAAGCCCTGGCCTGTAATGGGTTTTGGCTCAAGCCCCACCCCAATTCCCCCCAGGCAATGCCTTCCAACACACTCCAAGGGAAACCCCAGCCTGTATCAGACTCCAGCTCCAACCCCCCTACCAAGATGGCGGTCCCAGTACACCCTGGAAAAGCCACAGCCCACACTTGTTTCAGCTCTAGCCTTCCTGCCAGAGCCACCAGGCACATGCAATCTTCATAGGGATGCTCCTACACAAGGACAAGCCTTCAGTACTTGAAGAGGTAACTGTTTTGCCTAATTCATAGAGATAAACACAGAAAGGAAAAGAAAATGAGAAGAGATAAATATATGTTCCAAATGAAAGAACAAGATAAAACCCCAGGGAAAAACCCTAGTGAAATTCAGACAAGTAACTTATCTGATAAAGCTTTCAAAACAACTGTCATAAAAATGTTCAGCAAACACAGGAGAAGAATAGAGGAATACAGTAAGAATTTCAACAAAGAATTAGGAAACATTAAAAAAAAAATCAGAGCTGAAGAATACAATAATTGAAATGAAAAATATACTAGCAGGAATCAACTGCAGATTAGGTGATATGAAGAACACATAAGCAACCTGGAAGACAGAATAATGGAAATCACCCAATCATAAGATGAAAAGAAAAAATGAAGATAGTCTAAGGGATCTCTGGGATCATCAAGTGTACTAACATTTGCATTATGGGGTCCCAGAATAAGAGAGAAAGAAAAGGGCAGAAAACATATTTGATAGAGTAAGAGCTGAAAACTTACCACACCTGAGGAAAGAAACAGATATCCAAGCCAAGGAAGCACAGAGAGTCCCAAACAAGATGAACCTAAAGAGATCCACACCAAGACATATCACAATTAAAATGGCAAAAGTTACAGATAAAGAAGAAATTTTAAAGGCAGCAAGAGAAAAAAACAGAGAGTCACATACAAGCAAACACCCATAAGGCTATCAGCTGATTTTTCAGCAGAAACTTTGAAGGCCAGAAAGGAGTGGCAAGATATACTTAAGTGTTGAAAGGAAAAAAATTACAACCAAGGATATGCAACCCAGCAAGGTATCATTCAGAATTGAAGAAGACATAAAATGTTTCCCAGACAAACAAAAAGCTAAAAGAACTCATCACTACTAAACCATGCTTGCAAGATATGCTAAAGGATCTTCTTTAAGTGAAAAAGAAAAGGCCATAACAAGAATAAGAAAATATATGAGGGAAAAAAAAAATCTCACTAGTAAAGGCAAGTATACACTAAAGGCCACTTAAAAAGCTAATATAAAGGTGAAAAGACAAAAGCTGTAAACCAACTATAACTACAATAAGTAGGTAAGGAATACACAAAAAGATGTAAAATTATATGACATCAAAAACATAAAAAGTGGGCAGGGAGAGTAAAAAATGTAGAGCTTTTAAAACATGTTTGAACTTAAATGACTATCAGTTTAAATAAATAGATAGATAGATAGATAGACCTGCCTCATGTTTATGACAAACCAAATACCTACAAGAGATACACACAAAAAATAAAGAGAAAGGAAACAAAATATGCCACTAAAGAAAATTATCAAACCATAAGGGAAGAAAGTAAAAGAAGAACAGAGAAGAACTACAAAAACAACCATAAAACATGTAACAAAATGACACTAAGTACATACCCATCAAAATTACTTTAAATGTAAATGGGCTAAATGCACCAATCAAAAGACATAGGTTGGGTGAATGGATGAAAAAAAGCTCATCTATATGCTGCCTACAAGAGACTCACTTAAGAGCTAAAGACTACTCAGCCATAAAAAGAAATGAAATTGAGTTATTTGTAGTGAGGTGGATGGACCTAGAGTCTGTCATACAGAGTGAAGTAAGTCAGAAAGAGAAAAACAAGTACTGTATGCTAACACATATATATGGAATCTAAAAAAAAGAGAAAACAAAAGGTTCTGAAGAACTTAGCAGCAGGACAGAAATAAAGACGCAGACGTGGAGAATGGACTTGAGGACACGAGGAGGGGGAAGGGTAAGCTGGGACAAAGAGAGAGGGGCATGGACATATATACACTACCAAATGTAAAATAGATAGCTAGTGGGAAGCAGCCGCATAGCACAGGGAGATCAGCTCGGTGCTTTGTGACTACCTAGAGCGGTGGGATAGGGAGGGTGGGAGGGACACACAAGAGGGAGGAGATATGGGGATATATGTATATGTATGGCTGATTCACTTTGTTATAAAGCAGAAAGTAACACACCATTATAGAGCAATTATACTCCAATAAAGATGTTAAATAGATAAATAAATAAATAAATAAATAAATAAATAAATAAATAAATAAATAAAGTGTCAGCAGGGATATATGTAAAGACAGAAGTGAATTACTCCTGCAAAGAGTAGAGGAGTCAAGCAGCCTGAAATAGACTCATTAAAATTAACTTCATCTAGTATCACAACCAGGGCCTTAGGAAAATCTATGGTAGCTACTCTGTGGGCAAGAAATAGCTGTGTCATATTTTAAAGGGAAATCATTGAAACACATAATAAAGTGCAGAAAGGAAAAAAAAAAAAAGACACACACAGACTTAAAATGAAGAAATGGAAAAAGATATTCCATGTAAATAAAAATGAAAATAAAGCTGGGGTAGCAATACTCATATCAGACAAAATAGATTTAAAAACACAGACTACAACAAAAGACAAAGAAGAGTATTGCATGATGATAAAAAGGTCAATCCTAGAAAAGAATATAACATTTGTAAAAATAAATGCACCTAACATAGGAGCACCAAAATATATAAAGCAAATATTTACAGAAGTAAAGGAAAATTTGACAGTCATATAATAATACTAGGGCACTTTAATAACACACTTACATCAATGGATAGATCATCCAGATTGAAAATCAAGAAAACATTAGCCTTAAATGACACAATAGACAAGATTGGCTTAATAGATGTCTACAGGAACCACAGGGTTGGCACCACATGCAACACTTTGGTATTTATGCCTTGTGTCTTTCTCACACCTTAATTCACTGGCAAGCATCGCTCATACCAAGTTGAGCCGTGTGGCTAACAGGGTCTTGGTGCTCCAGCCAGGTGTCAGGCCTGAGCCTCTGAGGTGGGAGAGCCAAGTTCAGGACACTGGACCACCAGAGACCTCCTGGCCCCAGGTAATATCAATCTGCGGGAGTTCTCCCAGAGATCTCCATCTCAACGCTAAGACCCATCTCCATTCAATGACCAGCAAGCTCCAGTGCTGCACACCCCATTCCAAGCAACTAGCAAGACAGGAACACAACCCCACCGATTAACAGAGAGGCTGCCTAAAATCATACTAAAAGTTCACAGACACCCCAAAACACACCACCGGACGCGGTCCTGCCCACCAGAAAAACAAGATCCAGCCTCATCCACCAGAACACAGGTACCAGTCACCTCCACCAGGAAGCCTACACAACCCACTGAACCAACCATAGCCACAGCGGCAGACACCAAAAACAACGGGAACTATGAACATGCAGCCTGCAAAAACGAGACCCCAAACACAGTAAGTTAAGCAAATGAGAAGACAGAGAAATGCACAGCAGATGAAGGAGCAAGGTAAAAACCCACCAGACCAAACAAATGAGGAGGAAATCTGCAGTCTACCTGAAAAAGAATTCAAAGTAATGATAGTAAAGATGATCCAAAATCTTGGAAATAGAATGGAGAAAATACAAAAAACGTTTAACAAGGACCTAGAAGAACTAAAAAGCAAACAAACAATGATGGACAACACAATAAATGAAATTAAAAATTCTCTAGAAGGAATCAGTAGTAGAAAAACTGAGGCAGAAGAACGGATAAATGACCTGGAAGATAAAATACTGGAAATAACTACCACAGACAGAAAGAAAAAAGAATGAAAAGAATTGAGGACAGTCTCAGAGACCTCTGAGACAACATTAAATACACCGACATTCAAATTATAGGGGTCTCAGAAGAAGAAGAGAAAAAAAAAGGGACTGAGAAAATATTTGAAGAGATTATAGTTGAAAATTTCCCTAATATGGGACAGGAAATAGTCAATCAACTACAGGAAGCACAGAAAGTCCCATACAGGATAAATCCAAGGAGAAACAGACCACAACACATATTAATCAAACTATCAAAAATTAAATACAAAGAAAAAATATTGAAAGCAGCAAGGAAAGAGCAACAAATAACATACAAGGGAATCCCCATAAGGTTAACAGCTGATCTTTCAGCAGAAACTCTGCAAGCCAGAAGGGAGTGGCAGGACATATTTAAAGTGATGAAAGGGAAAAACCTACAACCAAGATTACTCTACCCAGCAAGGATCTCATTCAGATTCAATGGAGAAATTAAAACCTTTACAGACAAGCAAAAGCTAAGAGAATTCAGCACCACCAAACCAGCTTTACAACAAATGTTAAGGAATTTCTCTAGGCAGGAAACAGAAGAGAAAGAAAAGACCTACAATAATAAACCTGAAACAATTAAGAAAATGGTAATAGAAACATGCATATTGAAAATTACCTTAAATGTAAGGGGATTAAATGTTCCAACCAAAAGACATAGACTGGTTGAATGGACACAAAAACAAGACCCATATATATGCTGTCTACAAGAGTCCCACTTCAGACCTGGGGACACATACAGACTGAAAGTGAGGGGATGGAAAAACATATTCCATGCAAATGGAAATCAAAAGAAAGCTGGAGTAGCAATTCTCATATCAGACAAAATAGACTTTAAAATAAAGACTATTACAAGAGACAAAAAAGGACACTACATAATGATCAAGATATCAATCCAAGAAGAAGACATAACAATTGTAAATATTTATGCACCCCACATAGGAGCACCTCAATACATAAGGCAAATGCTAACAGCCATAAAAGGGGATATTGACAGTAACACAATCATAGTAGGGGACTTTAACACCCCACTTTCACCAATGGACAGATCATCCAAAGTGAAAATAAATAAGGAAACACAAGTTTTAAATGATACATTACACAAGATGGACTCAATTGATATTTATAGGACATTCCATCCAAAAACAACAGAATACACTTTCTTCTCAAGTGCTCAGGAAACATTCTCCAGGATAGATCACACCTTGGGTCACAAATCAAGCCTTGGTAAATTTAAGAAAATTGAACTCGTATCAAGTATCTTTTCCGACCACAACGCTATGAGACTAGATATCAATTACAGGAAAAAAACTGTAAAAAAATACAAACACATGGAGGCTAAACAATACGCTACTAAATAACCAAAAGATCACTGAAGAAATCAAAGAGGAAATCAAAATATACCTAGAAAAAAAATGACAACAAAAACACAACGACCCAAAACCTGTGGGATGCAGCAAAAGCAGTTCTAAGAGAGAAGTTTATAGCAATACAATCTTACCTCAAGAAACAAGAAACATCTCAAATAAACAACCTAATCTTACACCTAAAGAAAATAGAGAAAGAAGAACAAAAACCCCCAAAGTTAGCAAAAGGAAGGAAATCATAAAGACCAGATCAGAAATAAATGAAAAAGAAATGAAGGAAATGATAGCAAAGATCAATAAAGCTATAAGCTGGTTCTTTGAAAAGATAAACAAAATTGATAAACCATTAACTAGACTCATCAAGAAAAAAAGGGAGAAGACTCAAATCAACACAATTAGAAATGAAAAATGGGAAGTAACGACTGACACTGCAGAAATAAAAAGGACCATGAGAGATTACTACAAGCAACTATATGCCAATAAAATAGACAACCAGGAAGAAATGGACAAATTCTTAGAAAAGCACAACCTTCTGAGACTGAAGCAAGAAGAAATAGAAAATATAAACAGACCAAGCACAAGCACTGAAATTGAAACTTTGATTAAAAATCTTCCAACAAGAAGAAAGAAGAACTACAATACTGCAGCCTGTGGAACAAAAACCACATTCACAGAAAGATAGACAACATGAAAAGGCAGAGAGCTATGTACTAGATAAAGGAAAAAGAAAAAACCCCAGAAAAACAACTAAATGAAGTGGAGATAGGCAACCTTCCAGAAGAAGTATTCAGAATAATGATAGTGAAGATGATCCAGGACCTCGGAAAAAGAATGGAGGCAAAGATCGAGAAGATGCAAGAAATGTTTAATAAAGACTTAGAAGATTTAAAGAACAAACAAAGAGAGATGAACAATACAATAACTGAAATGAAAACTACACTAGAAGGAATCAATAGCAGAATAACTGAGGCAGAAGAACGGATAAGTGACCTGGAAGACAGAATGGTGGAATTCACTGCTGCGGAACAGAATAAAGAAAAAAGAATGAAAAGAAATGAAGACAACCTAAGAGACCTCTGGGACAACATTAAACACAACAACATTCATATTATATGGGTCCCAGAAGAAGAAAAGAGAGAGAAAGGACCTGAGAAAATATTTGAAGAGATTTTAGTCAAAAACTTCCCTAACATGGGAAAGGAAATAGCCACCCAAGTCCAGGAAGCGCAGAGAGTCCCATACAGGATAAACCCAAGGAGAAACACGCCGAGACACATCATAATCAAATTGGCAAAAATTAAGGACAAAAAAAAATTATTGAAAGCATCAAGGGAAAAATGACAAATAACATACAAGGGAACTCCCATAAGGTTAACAGCTGATTTCTCAGCAGAAACTCTACAAGCCAGAAGGGAGTGGCATGATATACTTAAAGTGATGAAAGGGAAGAACCTACAACCAAGATTACTCTACCCGGCAAGGATCTCATTCAGATTAGATGGAGAAATCAAAAGCTTTACAGACAAGCAAAAGCTAAGAGAATTCAGCACCACCAAACCAGCGCTACAACAAAGGCTAAAGGAACTTTTCTAAGTAGGAAATACAAAACAAGAAAAGGAACTACAAAAACAAACCCAAAACAATTAAGAAAATGGTCATAGGAACATACATATCGATAATTACCTTAAAGGTAAATGGATTCAATGCTCCAACCAAAAGACACAGGCTTGCTGAATGGATACAAAAACAGGACCCATATACATGCTGTCTACAAGAGACCATCTTCAGATCTAGGGACACATACAGACTGAAAGTGAGGGGATGGAAAAAGATATTCCCTACAAATGGAAATCAAGAGAAAGCTGGAGTAGCAATACTCATATCAGATAAAATAGACTTTAAAATAAACAACGTTACAAGAGACAAAGAAGGACACTACCTAATGATCAAGAGATCAACCCAAGAAGAAGATATAACAATTATAAATATATATGTACCCAACATGGGAGCACCTCAATACATAAGGCAACTGCTAACAGCTATAAAAGAGGAAATCGACAGTAACACAATAATAGTGGGGGACTTTAACACCTCACTTACACCAATGGACAGATCATCCAAAATGAAAATAAATAAGGAAACACAAGCTTTAAATGACACAATAGACCAGATAGATTTAATTGATATTTATAGGACATTCCATCCAAAAACAGCACATTACACTTTCTTCTCAAGTGCACAAGGAACATTCTCCAGGATAGATCACATCTTGGGTACAAATCAAGCTTCAGTAAATTTAAGAAAATTGAAATCATATCAAGCATCTTATCTGACCACAGTGCTGTGAGATTAGAAATGAATTACAGGGGAAAAAAGGTAAAAAACAAAAACACATGGAGGCTAAACAATACGTTACTAGATAACCAAGAGATCACTGAAGAAATCAAAGAGGAACTCAAAAAACACCTAGAGACAAATGACTATGAAAATACGATGATCCAAAACTTTTGGGAAGCAGCAAAAGCAGTTCCAGGAGGGAAGTTTACAGCAATACAAGCCTACCTCAAGAAACAAGAAAAATCTCAAATAAACAATCTAACCTTACACCTAAAGGAACTAGAGAAAGAAGAACAAACAAAACCCAAAGTTAGCAGAAGGAAAGAAATCATAAAGATCAAAGCAGAAATAAATGAAATAGAAAGAAAGAAAATAATAACAAAGATCAATAAAACTAAAGCTGGTTCTTTGAGAAGATAAACAAAATTAATAAACCATTATCCAGACCCATGAAGAAAAAGAGGGAGAGGACTCAAATTAATAAAATCAGAAATGAAAAAGGAGAAGTTACAACAGACACTGCAGAAATACAAAGCATCCTAAGAGACTACTACAAGCAACTCTATGCCAATAAAATGGACAACCTGGAAGAAATGGACAAATTCTTAGAAAGATATAACCTTCCAAGACTGAACCAGGAAGAAATAGAAAACACGAACAGACGAATCACAAGTAATGAAATTGAAACTGTGATTAAAAGTCTTCCAACAAACAAAAGTCCAGGACTAGATGGCTTCACAGGTGAATTCTATCAAACATTTAGAGAAGAGCTAACACCAATCCTTCTCAAACTCTTCCAAAATTGCAGAGGAAGGAACACTCCCAAACTAATTCTATGAGGCCACCATCACTCTGATACCAAAACCAGACAAAGATACTACAAAAAAAGAAAATTACAAACCAATATCACCGATGAATATAGATGAAAAAATCCTCAACAAAATACTAGCAAACAGAATCCAACAGCACATTAAAAGGAACATACACCATGATCAAGTGGGGTTTATCCCAGGAATGCAAGGATTCTTCAATACACACAAATCAATCAATGTGATACACCATATTAACAAATTGAAGGAGAAAAACCATATGATCATCTTAATAGATGCAGAAAAAGCTTTTGACAAATTTCAATATCTACTTATGATAAAAACTCTCCAGAAAGTAGGCATAGAGGGAACATACCTCAACATAATAAAGGCCACATATGACGAACCCACAGCCAACACCGTTCTCAATGGTGAAAAACTGAAACCATTTCCATTAAGATCAGGAACAAGGCAAAGTTGCCCACTCTCACCACTATTATTCAACATAGTTTTGGAAGTGTTAGCCACAGCAATCAGAGAAGAAAAAAAATAAAAGGAATCCAAATCGGAAAAGAAGAATTAAAACTGTCACTGTTTGCAGATGACATGATACTATACATAGAGAATCCTAAAGATGCTACCAGAAAACTACTAGAGCTAATCCATTAATTTGGTAAAGTAGCAGGATACAAAATTAATGCACAGAAATCTCTTGCATTCCTATACACTAATGATGAAAAATCTGACAGAGAATTTAAAGAAACACTCCCATTTACCATTGTAACAAAAAGAATAAAATACCTAGGAATAAACCTACCTAAGGAAACAAAAGACGTGTATGCAGAAAACTATAAGACACTGATGAAAGAAATTACAGATGTTACAGACAAATGGAGAGATATACCATGTTCTTGGCTTGGAAGAAACAACATTGTGAAAATGACTCTACTACCCAAAGCAATCTACAGATTCAATGCAATCCCTATCAAACTACCACTGGCATTTTTCCCAGAACTAGAACAAAAAATTTCAAAATTTGTATGGAAACAGAAAAGACCCCGAATAACAAAAGCAATCTTGAGAAAGAACAATGGAGCTGGAGGAATCAGGCTCCCTGACTTCAGACTATACTACAAGCTACAGTAATCAAGACAGTATGGTACTGGCACAAAAACAGAAATATAGATCAGTGGAACAATATCGGAAGCCCAGAGATAAACCCACGCACATATGGTCACCTTATCTTTGATAAAGGAGGCAAGAATATACAATGGAGAAAAGACAGCTTCTTCAATAAGTGGTGCTGGGAAAACTGGACAGCTACATGTAAAAGAATGAAATTAGAACACTCCCTAACACCATACACAAAAATAAACTCAAAATGGATTAAAGACCTAAATGTAAGGCCAGACATTATAAAACTCTTAGATGAAAACATAGGCAGGACACTCTATGACATTAATCACAGCAAGATCCTTTTTGACCCACCTCCTAGAGAAATGGAAAAAAAAAACAAAAATAAACAAATGTGACTTAATGAAACTTAAAAGCTTTTGCACAGCAAAGGAAACCATAAACAAGACGAAAAGACAACCCTCAGAATGGGAGAAAATATTTGCAAATGAAGCAACTGACAAAGGATTAATATGCAAAATATAGAAGCAGCTCATGCAGCTCAATAACAAAAAAACAAACAACCCAATCCAAAAATGGGCAGAAGACCTAAATAGACATTTCTCCAAAGAAGGTATACAGATTGCCAACAAGTACGTGAAAGGATGCTCAACATCACTAATCATTAGAGAAATGCAAATCAAAACTACAATGAGGTATCACCTCATACCAGTCAGAATGGCCATCATCAAAAAATCTAAAAACAATAAATGCTGGAGAGGGTGTGGAGAAAAGGGAACCCTCTTGCACTGTTGGTGGGAATGTATATTGATACAGCCACTATGGAGAACACTATGGAGGTTCCTTAAAAAGCTGAAAACAGAACTACCATATGACCCAGCAATCCCACTACTGGGCATATACCCTGAAAAATAATTCAAAAAGAGTCATGTACAAAGTGAGAGAGTGGCAGTGTATATATGGACACATATACACTACCAAATGTAAAATAGATAGCTAGTGGTAGCAGTCGCATAGCACAGGGAGATCAGCTGGGTGCTTTGTGACCAGCTAGAAGGGTGGGATAGGGAGGGCGATGCAAGAGGGAAGAGATATGGGGATATATGTATATGTATAACTGATTCACTTCGTTACAAAGCAGAAACTAACACACCATTGTGAAGCAATTATACTCCAATAAAAACGTTAAAAAAAAACAAAGAAAACAAAAAGAGTCATATACCACAATGTTCATTGCCGCACTATTTACAATTGCCAGGACATGGAAGCAACCTAAGTGTCCACTGACAGATGAATGGATAAAGAAGATGTGGCACATATATACAATGGAATATTACTCAGCCATAAAAAGAAACAAAATTGAGTTATTTGTAGTGAGGTTGATGGACCTAGAGTCTGTCCTACAGAGTGAGGTAAGCCAGAAAGAGAAAAACAAATACTGTATGCTAACACATATATATGGAATCTAAAAAATAAAGAAAAAAAGAAAAAAAATGTTCTGAAGAACCTAAGGACAGGACAGGAATAAACCACAGATGTAGAGAATTGACTTGAGGACATGGGGAGGGGGAAGGGTGAGCTGAGACAAAGTGAGAGAGTGGCATGGACACATATACACTATCAAATATAAAATAGACAGCTAGTGGGAAGAAGCCACATAGCACAGGGAGATCAGCTTGTGCTTTGTGACCCCCTAGAAGGGTGGGATAGGAAGGGTTGGAGGGAGACACAAGAGGGAGGGGATATGGGGATATATGTATACAAATAGCTCATTCACTTTGTTATACAGCAGCAACTAACACAACAATGTACAGCAATTATACTCCAATAAAGATGTTTTTAAAAATGTCAAAGTTAAATAAATAATAGGGGCTTCCCTGGTGGCACAGTGGTTAAGAATCTGCCTGCCAATGCAGTGGACACGGGTTCGAGCCCTGGTCTGGGAAGATCCCACATGCCGCGGAGCAACAAGGCCTGTGAGCCACAGCTACTGAGCCTGCGCGTCTGGAGCCTGTGCTCCGCAACAAGAGAGGCCGCGACAGTGAGAGGCCCGTGCACCGCAATGAAGAGTGGCCCCCGCTCACCGGAACTGGAGAAAGCCCTCGCACAGAAACGAAGACCCAACACACCCAAAAATAAATAAATAAATAATAATAATAATAGATAATTTTACCAGGAGAATACACATTATTTTCCAGGAGAATACACATTATTTTCAAGTGCACATGGAACATTCTCCAGGATAAAGCATATGTTGGCCACGAAACAAGTTTCAATAAATTTAAGAAGATTAAAATAATATCGAGCATCTTTTACAACCACAACCATATAGAACTAGAAATCATTTATGAGAAGAAAACTGGAAAAACACAAACATGTGGAAACTAAACAACATGCTACTAAAATACAAATGGGTCAATGAAGAAATCAAAGTGGAAATAAAAAAATACCTCAAGGCAAATGAAAACAGAAACACAACTTTCCAAAATCTGTGGGACTCAGCAAAGCAATTCTAAGAGGGAAGTTTACAGTAATACAGTCATACATCAAGAAACAAGAAGAATCTCAAATAACCTAACTTTACACCCAAAGGATTTAGGAAAAGAAGAACAAACAAAGCCTAAAATTAGTAGAAGGAAGGAATAATAAAGATCACAGTGGAAATAAATGAAATAGAGACCAAAAAAAAGAAAAAAAATCAATGAAACTAACAACTTGTTTTTGAAAAGATAAGCAGAATTGATAAACCTTTAGCCAGATTCATCAAGAAAAAAAGAGAAAGAGCCAAAATAAAGTCAGAAGTGAAAAAGAAGTTACAGCAGAAACGAAAGAGAAGTTACAACCAATATCACAGAAATATAAACAATCAAAACATAATACTACAAACAATTACATGCCAACAAATTGGACAACCTAGAAGAAATGGGTAAATTTCTAGAAAAATACAACCTTCTAAGACTGAATCAGGAAGAAATAGAGAATCTGAACAGACTGATTACTAGTAATGAATTAGTAATCAAAAAACTCCAACCAAACAAAATCTCAGGACCAGATGGCTTCACAGGAGAATTCTACCAAACATTTAAAGAAGAGTTGATACTTATTCTTTGCAAACTATTCAAAAAAACTGAAGAGGAGGGAACTCTCTCAAACTCCTTCTATGAGGATACCATTACCCTGACACCAAAACCAGAAAAAGACTACAAAAAGAAAAATTACAGGCCAGTATCCCTGATGAACATACATACAAATATCCTCAACAAAATATTAACAACTGAAGTCAATAATACATTAAAAGGATCATACATAATGATCAAGTGCAATTTATTCCAGGGATGTAAGGTTCATTCAATATCAGCAAATCAATCAATGTGATACATCACATCACAAAATGAAGGAAAAAAGTCATACGATCTTCTCAATAGATGCAGAAAAAGCATTTGAAAAAATTCAACATCTATTCATGATAAAAACTCTTAAGAAAGTGGGTTTAGAGGAAACATACCTGAACATAATAAGTGACATTTATGACAAACCCACAGTTAATATCATACTTAATGGTGAAAGGCTAAAAGCTTTTTATCTAAGATCAGGAAAAAGATAAGGATGCCCACTCTCACCACTTTTTCAAGGTAGTATTGGAAGTCCTAGCCATGGCAATCTGACAAGAAAAAGAAATAAAAGACATCCAAATTGGAAGGAAAGAAGTAAAACTCACTTTTAGTTTAGCCAAGGAGGTAAAAGACCTGTACTCTGAAAACTATAAGAAATTGATAAAAGAAATTGAAGACAACATAAATAAATGGAAAGGTATTATGTGCTCATGGATTGAAGAATTAAAATTGTTAAAATGTCCATATTATCCAAAGCAGTCTACAAATTCAATGCAATCCCTATCAAAATGCCAATGGCATTTTTCACAGAACTAGAACAAATAATTTTTAAATTTGTATGGAACTACAGAAGACCTTGAATAGCCAAAGAAATCTTGAGAAAGAGCAAATGTAGAGCTATCACACACCCTGACTTCAAACTATACTACAATACTATAGTAATCAAAACAGTGTGGTACTGGCACAAAACCTACACCTTGATCATAGGGACAGAATAGAGAGCCCAAACATAAATTCACACACACAGGGTCAATTAATCTATGACAAAGGAGGCAAGAATATACAATGGGGACAAGACAGTCTCTTCAATATGTGGTGTTGGGAAAACTGAACAGTTACTTTTAAAAAATTGAAACTAGACCATTTCCTCATACCATTATGCAAAAATAAACTCAAAATTGATTAAAAAGTTAAATATAAGACCTCAAACCATAAAACTCCTGCCAGAAAGCATAGGCAGTATGCTCTTTGAAATCAGTGTTAGGCAATATTTTTGTATATGTCTTATCTGGCAAGGGCACCAAAAGCAAGAATAAACATATGAGACCATATCAAACCAAAAAGCTTAGGTAACCTACTGAATGTGAGAACATATTTGCAAATGATATGTCTGATAAGGGGTTAATATCCAAAGTATATCTTAAAAAATCATACAACTCAACATCAAAGAACAAACAATCCAATTAAAATTGGCAGAAGATATGAACAGACATTTTTCCAAAGAAGACATACAGATGACCAACAGGTACATGAAAAGATGCTCAACATCACAAATCATCAGGGAAGTACAAATCAAAACCACAATGAGATATCACCTCACATCTGTCAAAATGGTTGTTATCAAAAAGACAATAAATAAGAAGTGTTGGCGAGGATGAGGAAAAAAGGGAACACCTGTGTACTGTTGATGGGAATGTAAATTGGTACAGTTGCTATGGAAAACAGTATAGGCGTTCTTCAAAAAATTTAAAATAGATCCACCATAAGACCCAGCAATTCCACTTCTGAATATTTATCCAAAGAAAATGAAAACACTAATTCAAAGAGACATATGCACCCCAGTGTTCACAGCAGCAGCATTTATAATAGCCAAGATATGGAAGCAACCTGAGTGTCCATCAAGAGATGAATGTATAAAGAAGATACACACACACAGAAATATTACTCAGCTGTAAAAAAGAATGAAATCTTACTATTTGAGATGACATGGGTAAATCTGGCAGGTATTATGCTAAGTGAACTAAGTCAGACAGAGAAAGACAAACTGTAAGTGTTCATTTATATGTGGAATCTAAAAAGCAAAACAAATGAACAAATATAACAAAACAGAAACAGACTCATAGATACAAATTAGTGGTTGCTAGAGGGGGAGCGTGGTAGAGAGATGGGCCAAATAGGTGAATGGGATTAAAAGGTACAAACCACCAATCATAAAATAAATAAGTCATAGGGATGTAATGTACAACACAGAGAATGTAGTCAATAATATTATAATAACTTTGCATGGTGCATAATCTATAAAAATATTGAATCAGTATGTTGTACATCTGAAACTAATATAATATGTAAGTCAACTGTACTTCAATAAAAAAATAATAAGTAAACAACTAATACATTTGAAAAAATAACATTGTCATGATTTTCCTGTCTTGTGTAAAGAAAAAACAATGGTCACACTGAATATGTTTGTTTCTACCTTAAGCAGGTTTTAGTTTGTAATGCATCATTTGAGTGAATATATGAGGAAAACATCTTTATATTTTTAGTTGATTTTTATCACAAAAATGTTATAGTTTTCAGTGGCATTAAACTTTTCTTTTATAAGCAAGATAAAGCAATTGAGCTACTTAAGGGGAACCCCTCATTCTAACGGACTAATTCTTGGGAAGCTCTGTGCAAGAGACAGATCCTCACTTGGGCCAAGACAGGTAACCTGAGAAGTGCAATGAAAACACTGAGCCTTGGGACTTCCCTGGTGGCTCAGTGGATGAGACTCCGCGTTCCCAGTGCAAGGGGCCTGGGTTCGATCCCTGGCCAGGGAACTAGATCCCACATGCATGCCGCAACTGAGAGTTCGCATACCACAACTAAGGAGCCAGCGAGCTGAAACTAAGGAGCCTACCTGGTGCAATCAAATAATAAATAAATGAATAAATAAATATTAAAAAAAAAGAAAACACTGAGCCTTGGCCTCAGGCTCGGACTGCCAGTACTAGCTTTCTTCATCTATACTGTTGTATACACCCTAAGCCTCACCCCTTCCCCTTAGGCTTTTCAAACAGGAACTATGGTTCAGGAAGATCCTGCCCTCCAGTTTCTGATGCCAACCATATACGTCCTACAAAAGGATGCCAAAACTTTGAGAGTATCTTTCCATGAGATCCAGGGCTGGGAGGGAGAAGACAAGTGTTGCTTCCTTGCCTACACCCT
This sequence comes from Eschrichtius robustus, assembly GCF_028021215.1. Classification (NCBI taxonomy): domain Eukaryota; kingdom Metazoa; phylum Chordata; class Mammalia; order Artiodactyla; family Eschrichtiidae; genus Eschrichtius; species Eschrichtius robustus. The sequence goes on along the minus strand of NC_090829.1, from coordinate 60,394,633 downwards.
TGCTTTAAAAGCCCAGGGTTTCTAAGTGTTTTTTATGGTTTGTTGACCATTAGAGAATTACAGTGGGACAACAGATGACTTACTGCTATTGCTGAAATGTTAGACCTTCCAGCAGACCCACAATTCAGATGAGGGCCTAGTTACTTAATCCCCAGGAGGCTAAGCTCAAGTCTCCAGAGTGCAATTAAAACCTACAGCGACTACTGGACCCCTAGAACCATCAGGATAGTGATAAAACTCACAGGGCTTCTGAGAAAAATCGATATACAGAAAAAAATTTCTTGGGTATCTCCTATAGTATACATGCTAACTTCAGAACATGGCCTGTCCTACTTACGCTCTGAATATTGCACCACCTATCAAACCAGAAACTGCCTCTCCATTCCTCTAGATGCAACACATAGAAAACAGCACAAGTTCCACGGGCTTCATTCCACATGCCAAAATTTTTTTCCTAAGGTTCTAATTTGGAGCAATTAGTAAGGCTAAGAGCTCTAGGCAAGGAGTATTTAGACTCTGATTCAAGCCAATGACTAGACCAGTACAGAAGATATAGGAAATGTGAAGCAGCATGGACTGCAAATGAGGATGACTAGACAATGCACAGCTACAACTACACTTTGTACACAAGTACAAAGGAAATGCACTCTAGATCTGGCAGACATATCTCCATATCTACACCAATCTAAGGATTTCACTAATTCCCAAACTAGAAAAAGGCATTTAGAATCTTAGGAGTAGTTTGTTGCTTATTACAACTTTAATAAACCTTACACAGTTTTTTCATTGCATCATTTCAACCATTCTCAATTATTTCTTTCTAGTAACTTTATTTTAAAAGTCCCAGGTAAAAATCATTTTTAAAAGACACATATCTGAACCAAGTGAATTCAAATGAGAATTAAATGATTTCAAAGCCCAGGTTCAGCGAACAGAATAAGTAGCCCCACTTTCTCCCTGAATAAAGACCTATTCCTATTTGGGTATGCCACAAGTAGTTCATTTATTACTCCAGTTACTTTATCTTCATTTAGAAAATGCTAAAATTATCCCTATCCCACCTGCCAAATAAAACATATTCTCTTCCATAATCACTTCAGACTATATTGGCCGTTCCTTGTGTCTACAGATGAAAACCAAAAGATTAAGTACTTATATGTAATGTCTCCTCCTCAATTTTTGTCCTATTCTGCTCAGTTCAGCAGAAGAAAGATTATTCATGATTCTGATCAAATGCTGAGTTCTTGACCCCCTACTTGGAATGTAATCCATTAGGTTGGAGCAGGGCTATCCATCAAACTAGACAGTGATCTGATACCTCCTCGGCTGAGTTTTTCCTCAACCTCAGGTTAACGTAGAAAATGGTGCCTAATCCCTGGCTTGACCTTTTTTAAACAACATTTTGAGGACTATTAGGAATGCTGAATAATATCAGTTCCACACCAGGAAAATTAGTATCAAAACCAAAACATCATCAAATTGTAAAACTCCACCTTGGCTTACCACCTTGACCTGCCATGTCATTTTTAGTCATAAACTTTGAAGTATCTGTATATCTGAAAACAGAAGCAGCCAAAGGAAATTAGAATAAAAGAAAGAAAAAGGCTTCAGTGATTGTTCCCAACCCAGTCTGAGTCTATCCAGGTCAGTTGTCCTATGTCCACTACTTGGGATCCTAAAGCTTCATTGGGAAAAACCTTTCTTAAACAGAGACTAACTATGGTGTTCAGATCCCCATTCAGAAAGGATTCCCTGGCCCATTAGTTTTGGGGAAAACCCACCACCTCTGAAGATGGAACATTTTTTTCCTGAAGAGGGACATTTTTGAAGCTATCATTTATTAAAGTTATGAAGTGTTAGGTGCTGTGCTATGATATTTAGCTTTCATTAGCTCCAATCCTCATCATAGCAAAATAAGTATAATTCATTTAATTTTAAGATGAGGCAACTGGAGGCTCAGAGACATAAATAATTTATTCAAGATTACAGAGGCAATAAGCAGCCAAATTGGGACTCAAACCCAATTTGGGGTTTGAGCCCTGCCTGACTTCAAACCTCATGCTTTGTACTGCACTTAATCCATCCTTATCTGCTCATAAATTTGCATTTGGGGCTTGTTATGGGTTGAATTGAGTCTCCCAGAAGGATGCTGGAATCCGTAGTCCCCAAGTACCTGTGAACGTATCCTTGTTTGGAAATCGGGTCTTTGCACATGATCAAGTTAAGATGAGGCTTTTAGGGTGGGCCCTAATCCAATATAATTGTGTCCTTATGAAAAAGGGGAAATTTGGACACAGAGATATAGAGGGAAGACAATGTGAAGCAAGACACAGGGAGAATGTCACCTACAAGCCAAGGAATGCCAGAGAGAGGCTACCAGAAGCTAGGAGAGGGAAACGAAACAGATTCTCCCTCAGAAGGAACAAACTTTGCCAACATCTTCATCTCGAACTTCCAGCCTCCAAAACAGTGAGACACTAAATTTCTGTTGTATAAGCTACACAGTTTGTGGAACTTTGTTACTGTAGCCCCAGGAAATTAATACAGGGCTCATCCTAAAGCACTTCCTCCTTCTCCTGCAGCTCTCTCACTCAACCTCACCTGTTTAAGAACTCCAGTTTTCCATCTTTAATATGCCTGATATTCTCTCAATATGCCCTGGGCTTCCTACATTTCTCACACCACAATTTTATATCCTCCTAAGACTTGTTTCCTGTTTGTGTTTCTGTTTTTCCAACCACTGCATAATTCCAAGTCATAACCTTATAATGCCATTTCTTTCACTCCCAAAGATATCACTTGCTTCAACAATACCTAAACAGGACATTGTACATGGTAAGTATGCAACTATGTTTGCATTCATATATTTTTGTTATATAATTGCTATAACCACTTAGGAAAGCAATTTAGTGATATGTATTGAGAGTTCAAAAGGCTCTTACTGTTTAACTTACTATTCCCATCTTAAGGAATTTATACTGGGTAAATAAATTAACGGGGGAAAAAGGCATATTCACTGCAACATCTTCTAAGAGTGAAAATTTGAAAATAAATCTAAAATATTCAAGTAGAAGAATAATAAAATAAAGCAAGGTACCTAAATCTATGAGATATCATGTCTTTGTGAAAAAGGATATTTAGAAAGAATATACAGAAACATGGGGCAATATTATGTATATTAAATGAAAAATAGCAAGTAAAATTGGAAGCATGAGTATAACTGTGAGACATAGATGTGAAATCTCAAAGACTAGAAGAAAATATGCAAAATAAAAATATACAAATGATTTGTATGATTTTTTTTGTTTTTATGATTTTTAAAAGTTAGGGGGAATATCTGTTTAATTAATTTCCAAGGATATCCCTTGTGTCCTTCACAAGAATTGGATCGTGGCCTCTGTATTGCAGAGCAATCAAGGTATGCTTTGCATTTTGTGTAATTGATATCCTTCAGCAGTAAGTCCATGAGGATGAACCCTGACTACAGTCAGTTCAAAAGGACTGAAAGTGGGATTTTCAGCCCCTTTCTCACTGATGACTCTGAGCATGCTGTTTATTTCTTAGCTAAAACAATGGGAAGAACATGAATCTAAAACGAAAAATTAGTCAAACTCTGCAAATATATGCCACAGCTGCAAATCAAAGGGCAGTCTTAATATAAGCTGTGTGGATGTACCTGTTTCCACATCAGTTTTATCAGTCCCACCTGAACACCCACATGCTGGAGGCTTCCCTGAGTCTGTGTGTGCAGGAGAGAGATGGTGGCCATCATCTATACCACATTAATTCTCTTGCACATGTCCAGAAATTATCTCTATATTCAGAAAATTGGGTTCACTGTGCTGTTCTTGCCTCTCCCATCAACTCTTTCCTCATAATACATCATACATCTAAGATTTTTCTTGTCATTGCCACAGAGGCAGTTCAGGATCTTGTTACTTCATGATTGGAACATTCTAATAGTCTCCAACTCCTCATAAAACTGTTTACCTGTTCAGGCTCCATGCTTTCACCAGACTGTGTGTGTGTGTGTGTGTGTGTGTGTGTGTGTGTGTATTATATAATGTGTATGTGTAAATATAATACATATACACACATACATACATATTTTATATATATAGTCTGGTGGTGGCATGGATATATATTTACATACATATACATACATATAATTAATAATCTTTCATTAACTGGCCACTGGTTGCTGTGCTAACCACCGGAAATTCAATATTGAACAGACTCTGTGTGGGCTGAATGTTTGCATATTCTCAAAATTCACAGGCTGAAGCCCTTACCCCCAATGTGATGGCTCTGAGGAGATGGGGCCTTTGGGAGGTAATTATATTTAGATAAGGTAATGAGAGTGGTGCCCTCCTGAAGGGATTTATACCCTTATAAGATAAGAGTCATGAGACCTCTCTCTTCATGTGCATGCACCAAGGAAAGATGATCTGAGGACACAGCAAGAAGGTAGCCATCTATAACCCAGGACGTTAGTGGGTCCTCATCAGACACCAAATCTGCCCACACCTTGATCTTGGACTCCTCACCTTCCAGAACTGTGAGAAATAAACATCTGTTGTTTAAGCCACCCAATCTATAGCATTTTTGTTATAGCAGCCTGAGCTAACTAAGATAGACTCTACCCTTATAGAGTTCACAATCCGTGGAAAAGACAAGTGTTAATAACAAAACAAAATAAACAAATGCACCAGACTTCCCTGGTGGTGCAGTGGTTGGGAGTCTGCCTGCCAGTGCAGGGGACATGGGTTCGAGCCCTGGTCTGGGAAGATCCCACATGCTGCGGAGCAACTAGGCCCGTGAGCCACAATTACAGAGCCTGCGCGTCTGGAGCCTGTGCTCCGCGACGAGAGGCCGCGATAATGAGAGGCCCGCGCACTGCGATGAAGAGTGGCCCCCGCTTGCCGCCGCAACTGGAGAAAGCCCTTGCACAGAAACGAAGACCCAACACAGCCACAAATAAATAAATAAATAAATAAACAAATGAACCTTTTCAACTATGATAAAAGCTACAAAACCAAGGCACATGGTGCAACAGAAGAGGAATGGGCAGAAAGGCAAGAAAGACTTGCCTGAAGAAACGGAGACCCAGCAGAAATCCAAAGAAAGATTAGGGGTAAAAGCTGAACACACCTGGGAAGGTAGTAGAGCCACAGTGCAGAGGAACCTGTGGGCTATGTTAAGAATTTGGTCTTACCCTAAGGGTGATGGGAATGTATTTAAGCATTTTAAGTTTGAAAGACATGATATCATCTGCCTATAGAAAAAATTCTCTTTGGTTGCTGAGTAGAAATTTTTCTGGATGAAGAACAAAGTAGTTGCAAAAAGACCAGTTCAAAAGTGATGGACTCCGGGAGGGCTCATGCCAAGGAGTACTTCCCAGAACTTCTGCTGCCAGTGTCCTTGTCCCTGTGGTGAGCCACAGCCACCCCTCCACCTCTGCAGGAGACCCTCCAACACTAGCAGATGCCCTCAGGCGACATACACACAGAGACGGGGGGCCAAATCCAAAGCTGAACCCCAGGAGCTGTGCGAACAAAGAAGAGAAAGGGAAATCTCTCCCAGCAGCCTCAAGAGCAGCGGATTAAATCTCCACAATCAACTTGATGTACCCTGCATCTGTGGAATACCTGAATAGACAAAGAATCATCCCAAAATTGAGGTGGTGGACTTTGGGAGCAACAGTAAACTTGGAGTTTGCTTCTGCATCTAATTTGTTTCTGGTTTTATGTTTATCTTAGTTTAGTATTTAGAGCTTATTATCACAGGTAGATTTGTTTATGGATTTGGTTGCTCTCTTTTATATATATATATATTTTTTTTTCCTTTTTCTCTTTTTGTGAGTGTATATGTGTATGCTTCTTTGTGTGATTTTGTCTGTATAGCTTTGCTTTTACAATTTGTCCTAGAGTTCTGTCTGTCCATTTTGTTTTTTTGTTTTTTTTTCTTTGTATGGTTTTTAGCCCTTGTTATCATTGGTGGATTTGTTTTTTGGTTTGGTTGCTCTCTTCTTTCTTTCCTTTCTTTTTTTTTCTTTTTCTTTTTTTTGATTCACTTTGTTATACAGCAGAAACTAACACACAATTGTAAAGCAATTATACTCCAATAAAGATGTTAAAAAAAAAAAAAAAAAGACTGTATCAGAAAAGAGAATAGCTAGCTTTGCCCACAGAGTCAAGAAAGCATAAAAGGGAGACATTTGAGCTAAGTCTTCAAGGCTGGTAGGAGTTCACCAAGCCAAAAAACACTTTCTTGGTAGAGAGGTGCACAAGGCATAGAGGTATGAAAGAAGGCATGGAGTATGCAGGTATGAGAACGAAAGGCAATAGGAAGGAAAGGTGAGATGTCAGGAACATAAGATAAGTAAAGAACTATGAAAGTCATTCTAGGATGTTTGCATTTTATCCCATGGGAGATAAGGAATTATTCAATGTTTTTCAAACAAGGTGATTAGCATTCTCAGATGTATGTTTTAGAACAATAACTGGGACATGTGTACTATCAACCATTTTTTCCTGTATTGGGAGAAATAAGAATTTTTAGGTTGTGGGCCTGTGTGAGGATGCTAAGGAAAGAAGCGTGCAGAGAGACGTGGGCTGGAGAGAGATCAGACTGTCTCCGGAGCTGTGCTGCAGCAGCTACTCCACGGTGCAACAGGTTTGTAAGGTTTATGTTGAGGCTGTATTCTGTGTCCCAGGATGCAGGAACGCCAGCCATGCAGGGGCACTCAGCCACCTCCCAGTGGGAAGGACAGACAGGTTTGTGCCAGACATAGTATAGGAACCACGGGCCTGGAGTGCAGCATCAGTCACATTCATCAGAATTAGTGTTCCATGTTCAGCTGTAGGACATGTATAATGACAGCTAACATGGGTTGAACTCTATGTACTAGGTACCCTTTTGAGTGCTTTACATGCATTAATTAATTTACTCCTCATGACAACCCTATAAGTAGACACTATTATCAATCCCATTTTACAGATGAGGAAACTGAGACACATAAAAGTTAGGAAACTTGCCCAAGGTCTCACAGCTAGTAACTAGAGGCACTGGCATTCTAACCTAGGCCATTCTGGCCCTTGAGGCAGTGCTACCATGAAACTAAAAGTGAGCTTTGGCTTATGTCTTAGTCAGCTCAAGCTGCTATAACAAAATACCATAGACTGGGTGACTTAAACATTTATTTCTCACATTTCTGGAGACTGGGAAGCACAAGAACAAGTTGCCAGCAGATCTGGTGTCTTGTAAGGGTCTCTTCGTGGTTTGCAGATAGATAGTCACCTTCTTGCTATTTTCCAAATGGCGGAGAGATAGCAAGTTCCAGAATCTTCATCTTCTTACAAGGACACTAATTCTATCATGGAGACCCCATCCTCATGATCTCATCTAAATGTAATTACCTCCCAAAGATCCACCTCTGAATGTCATTGCATTGGGGGTTAAGGCTTCAACCTATGAAACTGGGGGGTCACAAACATTCAGGCCCTAACAGCTTCCATGTTCCTCTCTCCAAAGGAAATACCATAAACTCACTCTCTGTGACAGACTGTGCTCAGTATACAACATCTCAATACTAAAGTGGGATGGAGATGGAGTAACATTTAGAAGGTATCTAGAGCAGACAGACCAGAAGGAGGTAGACCAAGCTCTAGTCTTTCTGGACATAAATGACATATTCTGTGGAAGGGTGAACACCGCCTGACTTTTCTAGTAGAGCAGAATTTGGGGGCTGTTTTCTGAAAAAGTCAAGAGTCTCTGAAGACAATTGGTTGAGGATTCATACAATACCATGAAAACAAAGCAAGGGGAATAGTGGTAGACACAATGCTAAACAAATGTCTACAGAGAGCAGGAATGGAGCAATCAGGTGATGGTTGAGGTAAGCCTTACAGGCCACACAGAAGTTACTCATGCAAAGGACATGGGGAGGCATTCCAGGGCATCCTTTTACCAAGAGAAAGGGCTGAGTAGACAAAAAAGCAGGTCAATATTTTCAAAGACAATGGACAAATCAACTAATTTCTAATATATTCTAAAATCTTAAATATCCTATGTCCAAAGCTGTAAGGTGAACACTATTTCTCTAACTCATAAAAAGGTTTTTCAGCATGAATTAGGTCCTCATAAACACCCCTCTGGGTTTCCTCCAGGAAGATACATAGATACCTTATGCATATATACATATATTTTTGTCCTTAAGTTTTTGGAATTTAAATCCGTAAATTAAGTAATGATGCTATAACAAATGCAATTCAGGATGAGTCCAGAAGTGGTCGGTTCCTAGCATGTGACACAAGGAGGTAGATTCTTACATCCTAATAAATAATCTGATCTGTGTCATTCTTCCCATCCTTCAGAGTAATCACTTCTAAAAGGTAAAGGTATAGCAAGAGAAATAAAGAAAAAGAATTGTTTGCTTTGGTGCTATCTGAAGCTTACACACTGCATTCTCACAGACGCTTTAGTAATATGTAAACTGCTAGGATTAAGTGGCTCCAGCTGGTGATAATTAGAACTAGAGAGAATGGAGGGGGGCAGCAGCTGGAGAGAGCTCCAACACCCACCAGGAAGAAGCTGGTTTTCTATGTCAATTGTCTCTACACCACCATCACCACCCACCTCTCACTCATCTGTGTGCACCCACCCTACTCCACTTCTCCCTCAGTAATGAGGGGCTGGTGGTTCAGCAGGTTAATCCAACCTGCCTTTTGTATGTGCTGTGCTGTTTATGCTGATTTTTTGCAATACATATGAAACTTGAGTTCTCTTTCATTCAACAAATATTATTGATTTAACATATGGCAGGCACAGGTAATTGCCGATGATATAGTAGTGGTTAAAGTAAATTTGGTCTCCCATCACAGAGCTTTGGGTGATATTGACAAGTGAATGGTGTTATAAGAGCTCTAAAGGCAGAAATACAGGGTACTATAAACCTAGAAAATGGAAGCCCCAGGGTGGGCAGGGCAGGGTGTTGGGGGGAGTGATAATTCAGAGAGGAGGGAGTGTACAGAGTCACAAAGAAGAGAGAAAACATATTCCAAGCAAGGAACTGAAAAATAAAACAATGTAACCAGAATTTTCAGTGGAAAACTCCTTAGTGTTGAGAAATGTCTCAGACATAAGTTTGAAATGCACATACAACATCTAAGTGGGGACATCTAGTAGACAGAAGCATATATGAGCCTGAGACCCAAGAGAAAGGTCATGTTTAGACACATAGCTTTCTCATATCTACAGTGGCATTTTTCTTCCTCACAATACTCTTAAAAAATACATTTTTGAAGGCAATGAGAATACTTCATGGTATTTTAAAGAATTGCCACTAACGTGGAAGAAGTTTGAGGGTAGAGGCATAAAATTATATTCTTCCGGCTGTTGAATTATTTTGTCTTAGAAGGCCTTCTTTTATTGATGGTCTACTCTGCAATCAACTGAAACCTAAATGAGGGCTCATCCTTTGGGCAAGTAGCGGCAAACTTAGTTCTTTATGCTAATGAAGGCTTTTATTTTCTTTGTCATCATTTTCTAATTATAATTGCTATTTACTCACTGACTTGAAAAACAGGATTCAGTGTTGGACTAATGCTAGAAGTTAAATTCTCCTAATTTAAACTCTGCATCACAAAATTCTGAACAGAAATAGTTTTATATCTGCATTAAATGTCCATGTCTCACAACAGTTACAGTGAAAATAAACTTACATACATTTTAAATATTCTGACACGCAAAAAGAGTTACAGACTAACAAAGAGGTACTTATATTTTCCTTCCAAACCAGAGTCAAGATCTAACCAGTCTACTTTTTCACATTAGAAAAATTACTGTTTGCCACTTTAATAGTTTGCAAACATCTTCTCATGTCTTTCCCAAGTCTCAGTAGCTTTAAGCACAAATGGTACCACCAACAATTATGTTTTAACTATAATACATCCTCTCATCCCTAAAACTCTCTACTGGTTTTCCAACTGACTGCGTTTCAAGAATTGTATCTCCTTGTGATCTCTAATCTTTACCTAGTTTTCTTCCTTGCTCTTTTTGCCTACCCCTTTTTGCATGGTGTCCCAGACTTTCACAAAATTATTCTCTAGATATGAAGCTACTTTACTTTTAAAAGCTGGGCATAAAGTCACATAAAAATAACAATCCAATTAAAAGAATTACAGATATTTAAGCTATCAATTTTTAATCTTACTCATATATTGATAATTAAAACAATGAAGCCCCTTTCAAAGGGAAGAAGCATAAGACTATTTGAAGTTTGTGAAATAAAGGTACTTGCTGATAAGCCATCACTTATTAATTTAATAAATATTCACTAAGCTTCTCTTTGTAAGATTTTCACATCTTACACATGAACAGAAAGCTGTAGGGTCCCTACCTTATTCTTTCCACCCTGTGGTAACGCTTGCTTCCAGAGCAAGCTTTCAGTAATTCCTGAAAAGCAACTAAGCTGTCCTTAGATGATGGCGCCACCTGGTGGCTAGTTTACAAATCTGTTAAAGGCCACGTCTCTTCAAGTTATCTATCTCAGGCAGCAACATTTTTACACTTCCCTTGCCTTCCTCTTTTCCAATTTTTCCCTGTTATCTAATATGTTCCTCTTCCTACCTTCTCTGTTCTCTGTTCAATTTGTCAGAAAAATAAATAAATAAGCACACTAACCTAATCATGGCAAATAAGCATAAGAGAATACTAGTTATATATCCAAGTATCAGTATCAAAGAAAAGCCATGAGATGGAAGACATGAAGAAACAGTCTTAACAGAAGTTTCACCAGACATTTCCTCTACTGCCTCTTCATCTCCTAATTTACTCAATTAACTCAAGTACCAAACTGTAAAACAAAAAATCTCTAAGTACTAGAATGGCAGCAGGTTGCTTTCTCATTGTAAATGAGCATGACCACAGCTAGGACACAGATGGGAGAATTTGGAATTCTGTAGGCTAATCCGAGAATTTAATTGCCACTTTTAACATTGTTCCTTTAAGGAATGGCATTCTGAATTCAAATAGTTTTGAATTATGACCCTTTTATGTAGGGACTACATATAATTCCAATTTGGTACATCATAAAAAAGAGTAAGTTGCTTCCAAAGATACCTAAACAAGTATGGCTCAAAGATTGGTCTGTAAAATGGGGATAATAAAACTTGGCTTGTTCAGGAAGAATTAGAGAAAAAGTTACCAGGTGAATATTTTGAGAGTAGGTATACAATTGAACTGATAAGCTATATGTTCTTTTTCGAGTCATTTTCTTACCAGTATTTAGAAACCTATAAATCACAGCTAAGATTCCTAATATGAAAGATGAGATGATTGGCTTAGGAGACCTCTGAGTTTACATCTAGGTCTCAAAATATCCTACAATTCTGCAATACTTAGAATCTCTGTCACAACTTCACACAACTCACAGAAACTACTTTATAATTCAATATTGTCTACAGTGTCAGGGCACAAAATAAAATTATTTTCTCCAATGCATCACTCCTTATTTACAGATTCTTTTTTCTATTAGGCAAGTAATTAGAAAATAGTCCTCCTATTAATTGTATTAATATAAAATGAATTTTGGTCCTTCTCAAAGCTATCTTGTTTGATGTTTGAATGTCTGTTATTTATTATATAGGCAGTCGTATAGGTTTGTATATATATTCCTAGGAAAATGTTTAAAAGTTGAATCTCTGAAAATCAAACAATAGATATGTTGTAAAGGATTCCAACCCCTTATAACTACAAAATATTATAATATCCCTTATCATGGTTCTTGCAGGCAGGTGAAAATCTTGGAAGAGGGATGGAATAGAACATAGATATGGCAGAAAGAAGCTGTCAGCAAAAGGCCCACCAACCAACACCATGTTATCCCAAGGGACTAAGGGAGCTGAGGGAGGCATCCCTTCTCCTGTCCCTCCCCAGGGGCAGACATTAGGACCCTCCTGAATTATTAACTCGATATTGTCCTCACTGCCCATCCTTACCACTTCCTTTTCCAAGGATACACAGAAGCCTGGAGCAGGAGTGGGAAATTGGTCTGCCTAAAGTAGTCCCCTACCCTGGAGTGCAGCTGCCATGCGAAGGAGCCAACTCCAAGTACCTACAAGTTTAAGGACACTGCTACTGAAAGGAAGTTCCATCCTGTGAAGACTGAGATATTGCTTATCCAAATTCAACACCCAAAAGACCATTTAAGAGATTTCGTGTAAAATGTGGTCTCACCACTTTCACTAAATCGTTGAGAGCCTCTTTCCTCCACATGTGCACACTCAGCTGGAAAATGAATTGAGTCCTTAACTCCTGTGGTTCTTGTATTCCTCTTTGTTGGGTTACTTCACTGGAAACCTGTGGGAAGAGCTTCTCCTGTCTGCCTGGTTGAGGCACTGTCTAGCACTAGCCTCCTGCATGTCCCAGATGCTTGAGGTTGTCTACAGGATTGACCTGGACAGGCTAACCCAATTTTCCCTTCCATGTGAGCTGTATTTCTGGAAAACATTTCCCTTTACTTTGGGACATTCCAGTTAAGGAAATTCCTTCCATCCACCATCCTCCACAAAGGCCTGCTCAGGCACTTTTTTTTGTCAGGAGGGCCCTTCACCCAGTTCTACAATCTCTCTGTACAGCTCTCACCCACACAGTTCTCTGTTAAACTTCTCTGAAGACAACTATGTAACATAAATATACTGATCAAAAACAGTGTACACAATAAATATTCATAATGCTAGGATTGTAGGGGAGAGAGGGTGTAACCAAACTATCCAGAATTGACTGAAATAATGATCTCAAATTCAGTAAAAATGGAAGAATTCCTCCATATCCAGCAATCAGTGTTAGACTGCCTCTGGAAGAATAGTCAGGAGGTGCTGAAAACCGATGGGTTGGGGCCTCCTGGACCTATAAAGATTATAAGGTCCTCACTGGACCTACCATACACAAACAATCACAGGGAACTCCAGGATGGGCAGCAACTATTCTATGAAGATAAAACCACATGATCATTTTCATAATATGAATGCAGGAATTTTAAAGGCCATAAAAATCACAATTCCAGAATGGACAAAGGGTCCATCCTTGAGAAAATGAAGTTACGAAGAGCTGTAGATCCTCCCTTCATCTCACAGTATGGAGCACATCTGCATATTTATTGACTACCTTCCTCCCTGGTCCTGACACTTGCATCCCAGAGAAACTCTGATCAAAGATGGCTGGTCTCAGGTGACAATTCTATTGTAAACCATTTGATTCCTTTTGAGTAGACCACTACTGAGCTCATAGTTAAGAGTACTGACCAAAGAAGCAGGAGACATCCACTGGATACATGAGGCCAATGACTAAAGATAGGAACTCTGAGCTGAAAGACTCAGATTCTCAAATCAAAGACAGAGCATTGACAATATTGTCATCTCTGAAAATAACCCCAGGCTGACACATGGAAACCTTTTCATTCTAAAAGGAACTATCATAATATCAATAGAATAAAGGCCATCAATTCAAGTATTTCCTATGAATTTTGTTTTTAAATTGGATTTACATTATATGATACTTGCTAAAAAGTAGGTCTACAAGGGCAGGAATCCTTGTCTATTTTGTTTGGTGATATGCTTCCTATGTGCTAGACTGTCTATTTTTCATTTATTATGTATTATTATATCTAAGAAAAACTGATACTAGAGATGGAAAAAAATCACAGAAAATCTACAGCCCAGTCTTGTGAAGGTTCATCTAAGAAACATGAACTATTCAATAAATCTTTATATTAAAAAAAAACATAAATATCTATATTACTTAAGTAGAAGGAAAAGAGATGTTCAAAGGATCAGTTCTTAGCTATATATTTATGGTTAAAATGTGAATTGTATTTATTCATTGAAATAAAAAAAGAAATTAAGCAAGAGGAAGCAGGTGCACACAAGTTACATATAAATTTGCTCACAAAAATTACCTTATTGTTCTATAACAACAAGGAATTATAATCAACCACAGGTATATGCAATATTTAAAATGCACTGTACTAATGAATTCTTAAAGGAACACAGTAAAACTAGTCAAGTTTCCATATCATCTAGCTATGCCAAATCAATTTCATCCTTACCTCACTGACCTCATACCTTAATCCCTAGAAATCTCAAACTTTAGGGTGCATCTGAATCACCTGGAGGGCTTGATAAAACACAGATTGCTGGGTGTCATTTCAGAGATCTGATTCGGTAGGTCTTGGGTGGGAATCAAGGATTCGCATTTGTCGTAAGTTCCAGGTAATCCTGATGCTGCTGGCCCAGGGACCACACTCTGAGAGCCTCTGATCTAGAATATTCATTTTTCAACACACATTCATTTTCAGAATCTCAGAGTCCAGTAAGTCATCCTTAGGCCTATGTATTTGATTATATGAATAGCAGGTCACATGTGAAAGAGGCTAAAGTCAGCTTATTCCCAAAAATGCTTTAGGTAAAACTGATCATCCAAAAGTATTTTTTGCTAAAATAAATTCTTCAAAGAAGTTCATTTCTATCTTTTTTAAAGCATATTTGAATTGAGATAAATTCTTTCTAACATATGGTACATTATCTTGAGTTTTGAGATCTTTCAAATGCTTATTCTGTGTCTTTTTGAAGTCATGTAATCTTAATACAGCTAAATATTTTCACCTTAAAGACTCAGAGGATATTTTATAATAGAACATCAACTACTCTAAAAAACTGTAGAACAAATTGACTGTGGCTTCTTTATGGCGAACTTCATGTAAGGTGTCAGTTCCTTCAAAGTATAATAATCGGGTAGTGTTAGAAGATTTCTATCTTTAAACCAAAATAAGATGAAGCAGTAATATGTTAAAGATACCCAGAATAAAAATAGTCATTTACAGGAGTTGTAAAGTAATCATAAATTCAATAAAATGATTTTCAAACAATAAAAACTTATTTAAGTATTTTGTTAATATTGAAGACTCTCACTTTTCTTCTGAAGTATGTAACAAGTTTGTATGGAGGGAGACCAAACAGAAGCACAGAATTACCCCTGTCCCAACTCATTGCAGGGTGTCTCCTGAGGGGAGCTCCGAACTTGGTATCTTATAGGAAATATCTGGATGAAAGTCATCTTGCTATTTTTTTGTTCCCAAGAGTCAAAAACCCCCAAACCCTTTGTAATTTTGTAGATCTCATTCCTATGAGATAACAATTCTCATGCTATTATGAATATTCAGGTGCATTTCCAGGATCTATGACTGTATATTTCTCTAAGTAATCTTCTAAACCACCAGGTACCCCTGAATTCCTTATTAATGACTCCAGTAATTCCCAAGACAATATTCACCTCAAGAATTGCCTTTTATCTCTATATGTAAGATCAACTGCACCAGCTATTTATAAGCTAAGTTCCAAGCTACACTTTCACCACTCAAAAATTTATCTAATTCTTAAGTTAGCAGAAAGAACGAGAGACCAAAAATTGACCCAATTATTAGAGTTATCTGCATGATTGAATTGGCCAGTGAGTTATCTGATCATTTGCTTATGGTGGTTGGTTCAAAAAGCATTCACTGATATGGTCTATTGTATATACTTAACAAGTTTCAAACTGAATGAATTAGAACACTAGCTAGGCATGCTGGCTAAAAAAATTATTTAAAACATCTTTGAATAATACTGAAAGGGGAATCCATTTTAAATGCACAATCTATATAATCCAGTGGTTCTCAACCTTTACCTCATGTTGAAGTTATCTGTGAAGACTTTAAACATACTGATACCTGTGCTCCACCTCCAGAGACCTTTATTTAATTACTTTATGGGTGATTTAAATGTGATTCTGATATGCAATCAGAACTACTAACTTACCAGAGGATATTTATTGATCAATCAAAAACTTCAATTTTCCTTAAATATCAAAATGAATAATCCTTTCCTAATAATTTCTATATTGAATTAAATTGGCTTATGATAAGTGACCATATAATTCATTCTCCAAGCCACAACACTTTTGAAAGTGAAAAGAGTTAGTTACTATTTGTGATTGACCTAGGACAATAAGGGTAAACCAGAACTGTCCTGGGCAAAACAGAGGACCTAATGGTCACTCTACTCATAGAAGAGTTACTGGATTATTTTTTAACTATATAGTTTGTATTTAAGATTTTTTTATATACTGTACAGTTACACATGCCAAAAGATTCTGAGGTTTTTAATGACAGAAGACAGTTCAAATAACACTTGAAAGGTTAACATTTAGATTCTCAATCCACTGGATAAATGCCTATTTACTTAGGATCATGTGTAAAGAGAAGATTTTTGCACTAAATTAAGATTTGCTGGAAGAGCAAACTAAAATAGTAGAGATAATATTTTAAATATCATTAATTTTCTGTGCCAACCCCATTTCAGTGGATAATCACATGCAATAATGCTGACTCTCAAAAACGGTAGATTAAAATAATTCATTTCTTTTTTTAATTAAAATTGAGAAAGTAGGAACTAATAATATAATGCGTGTCAGAGCTGCATGTGTGCAGTATCAAAGATAAGAAGGGGATTGCAACAAGGGTTTGCTTCTTGAGTTCCTTGAAAATTTACAAGGAAAGCAGAGAGCATGGAAGCTGGTGGCTGCCGTACAGACACGTGATGACACATGAAGCAGCTCTTTTGTTGGCTGAGTTGCTGGAAGCCATTCCCTTGGTCCTCTAATCACTCAAGGTCACCAACAACATTGTCCATGTACACCCAGTGTGACAGCCTCTGCTTCCTCTGTGGGATCTACGGATATATCAACTTCAGGGTGTTTTTATTGGTAATTTCTAGTATCAGATCTTAATGCCAGTTGGGCTTGAAGATGATAGAAAAAATGTCCTGTTCTGCACAGAGACTTAAATGAAAGGGTCACAGGTCCTTGGGGGGAAAAAAAGAGACACAGTATACTGCTCTATAAATAAATCTCACCAGATCTCCAGATAAGATTGACTTACTGCTTCCTGCATGCCCTTCCTGAATTTCTGAAGTCCTCAGAGTGCAATGAATAACTGCCTGTTTCCTTATTTTACAAAAAGTGTAACATAAGGGTTATCAGAATGCCCCTCTCTGCACAGATTATGGATATCTCTAACCCAGTACAAATCTCAGTTTATAGGGGCTTTACGCACTTGCACCAGAGCTCCTTCTATTTACTATGTCACATTATGTTGTGACTACAGTTATGAAATTCAGTTGCATAGTAGACTTTGTCCATAGTCAGAAATTGGAACAACAGATTTTAAGAGTATTTCAAGGCACAGAATATCCTAACCTTAAAAAAACAAAATCCCACACAGAAATGTTTTATTTGTATCCCAGGCCTATGGAGCCCTTAAAGAGGCTCTCCCAAAATGCAAGCTTCATATCACCAAGTACTTGAAATGTTTATTAGAGATCACCCAGAACAATGGTTTCCTGATCAAATATTTTTGGGTAATGTTGAATTAACAAAATTAAATGGACTTCATCACAGCAGCCTCTTCAGGATCTAAAAATGCACTGTGAATTTCAACAAAAGTGATAGAGGATGCGTGTTTTCACAAAATTCTGAGGTCATGAAGTCCTCTTTTTTGTTAGGGAAGCCCATGGAATTAGCAGTCTGCAGAATATACTGTAAGACATGCTACATCATGATAATAATTTTTTTAAATCAAACATCTTTCCTCAACCTCCCCATTACAACTTAAACAAGCACCTTTTGTCCCAAACTTTGTGAAAACTGAGAATATTAAACACCAACCAAGAAGTCTATAGCTAGTAAAATATCCTTTAAGAATGAAAGTGAAATATAGATATTAACAGACAAATAAAAACTGAGTTATCACCAGCAAACTTTTTTTTAAAAGAATTGCTAAAAGGTATTCTTTAGAGAGAAAAATCTCAGATGGATGTGCAGAGATTCAGACATAACACTGAAAGGGGTAAATAAATGGGTAAATTGAGAGGGGGACTAATGGTGTTAAAGAATACTAAGATCTTTGAATTGTCCAGGAAGTGGTAATAGCATAAATTTAAATTAGAATTTAAATCAAATATTCATGTTATAATACCTATATTTACCAGTAAAAGAAGAGTAAAAGAATATATAACTACTAAATGTATGGTTCCATTCTGGAACAGGCAAAATTATAGGAATAGAAAACAGGTGGTTTCCTGGGGTTGGTGGTGGGAGGAGCAGTTTATTTAAAATGATTATATGAGGGAATTTTTTTAGATGATGGAAATATTCTCTATTTTGATCACAGTTGTGATTTTATGATTATATATTTGCCTAAACTCATAGAATTGTACACCCAAAGTGTAATTTTTTACTATATGCAAATTAAAAAGTGATTTAAACTATCAAGCTTAAAAAAAGAGTTATAGGAC
This sequence comes from Eschrichtius robustus, assembly GCF_028021215.1. Classification (NCBI taxonomy): domain Eukaryota; kingdom Metazoa; phylum Chordata; class Mammalia; order Artiodactyla; family Eschrichtiidae; genus Eschrichtius; species Eschrichtius robustus. The sequence goes on along the minus strand of NC_090829.1, from coordinate 60,376,244 downwards.
TACTAAGATAATAAGGAAAAAAATAAAGTAATAAAAAATACTCAATACAAAAGGAAGCACAAAAAGAGTTAAAAGGAACTTAGCATAAATGGTACAAATAGAAAATACATAATAAGACAGTAGATTTAAACACTTTTATATCAGTGATTATAATAATGTAAATGCACTAAATCATTCAATTGAAAGACAAAAAATATCACTCTAGACTTCTGAAAAACACAAATATTTTTTGTTACAAAAGATATATCTTATACCTAAGAATATAGAAACAATGAAAGTAAAGGGGTGGAAATATACCTACCATGCAAACACTAGCCAAAAGAAAATTTATAAAGTTTATATATTATTATATGAGTAAATGAGTCAATAAAGTAGGCCTTAATGCAAATATTATTACTAGAAATTATATATATGATATTAATATATAAAAATAAGCTTAGCATATATATATATACACCTATCATATGCAGTTGCCCCTTGAATAACACAGGTTTGAACTGCGTGGGTCCACTTATATGTAGATTTTTAAAAACAGTAAACTCTACAGTACTACACAATCCATGATTGGTTGAATCCATGGATGTAGTATCATGGATACAGAAGAATCATGGCTACTGAGGAACCACGTATATGGAGGGCTGAACATAAGTTATACTCAGATTTTCAACTGCACAGAGAAAGGGTCAGCACCTCAACTCCCATGTTGCTCAGGGGTCAACTGTATACTTTACATATATATTTTTTGACCTAATTAGTATTTTTAATAATGAATGAAAAATTGAAAGAATACACATTTTTTCAAGTACACATGGAACAAAAAAGCAAGCAAAAGAAATGAGACATAGTATTCTAAAAGAAGAAATAAAAAATCATTATTTACAAACAATATAGGTATAGACAGAAAATACAAATGAATCTACAGATAAATTATTAGAATCAGAATAAATAAGATTGCCAGATATAAAGTAAACATATGAAAATTGTTTTATATATATTAGCTACAAGTAGTATGTGAAAATTTTTAAAAGACACTATTTGCAATTATATAAAAAAAAATCAGGGCTTCCCTGGTGGCACAGTGGTTGAGAATCTGCCTGCCAATGCAGGGGACACGGGTTCGAGCCCTGGTCTGGGAAGATCCCACATGCCGCGGAGCAACTAGGCCCGTGAGCCACAACTACTGAGCCTGCGCGTCTGGAGCTTGTGCTCCACAACAAGAGAGGCCACGACAGTGAGAGGCCCGCGCACCGCGATGAAGAGTGGCCCCCGCTTGCCACAACTAGAGAAAGCCCTCGCACAGAAAAGAAGACCCAACACAGCCATAAATAAATTAATTAATTAATTAAAATAAAATGACTAATACTCTTTAAAAAAAAAATCAAGGAACTATACCCACTTTCATAGTGTTAAAAAAAAAAATCAAATACCTAGGAATCACCTTAACAAAAGATATCTGTAAACAAAAAACTAAATTTTATTGGGAGAAATTTTTTAAACTCTAAATAAATTGATTGGTATACTATGTTCAAAATTGGAAGATTCAATATCATTAGAATGACATTTCTCCCAAAATTCATCCATAGGTTCAGTAAAATCCCATTCAAAATCCTGCCAGTTTATTGTATGGAAATTGACAAGTTGACTTTAAAATCACATGAAAATAAAAATGGTCAAAATAACCAAGAAATTCTTGATGTGGGAGACCTTACTCTACCAGATGACATACATAGCTTATTGTAAAGCTATGTTGATTAGGACAGGGTAGAACTGGTATAAGCATAGACATACAAACGAAAGTAACAGAATAGAAAAACAGATCCATATACATGTGAATACTTGAATGATATCAAATACAATACTTAGAGCAGTGGGGAAAATGATCAACTTTTCAAAAAATTATGCAGGGTCAACTGGCTATCCATATAGAAAAAAAAGAAATTTGACCTCTTCTTCACACTTAACAGAAAAATTCAGTTTTGGGTGGTTTAAAGCTCTAAATATGAAAAGTAAACAATGAAACTACTAGAAGCAATAGATTAGTAGTATATTCCTGAGCTTTGGGTAGAGAAAGATTTCTTAGGTTACAAAAAGCACTAACAATAAAAGGAAATTTCAAAAATTGGACCTCATTAAAATTAAGAATTTCTACTCATCGAAACACACACAAGAGTAAAAAGTCAAGTTATGGGAAAGGATATCTGTAAAACATAAAACTGACAAAAAGAAAATGAAAAATAGGAAGAAATTTGACCAAGTTCTTCACAAAAATGAAAATATAAATGGCCCATAATTTTTTAAAATATATGACCTTATTTACTTAGTATTTATCATAGATGTTAGAATGATCATGGCTAATACCAATTTAAGCATTTACAGAATACCATTTAGACCCAATATTGGTATATTAAATGAAAGTATCACAGAACCTGATGTTTATGTCATCAGATTATAAAGAAATTTAATTCAAAATAAATGGCCCATAAACTTCTGAAAATTGACTTAAGTGTAATGATTAATTTTATGCATCAACTTGACTGGCCACACTAAAACCAGATTAAACATTATTTCCGGGTATGACTGTGAGGGTGTTTCCGGATGATATTAGCATTTGAATTGGTGGGCTCAGTAGATTGCCCTCCCCAATGTGGGTGGGCATCATCCAATCCCTTTCCGGTTTGAATAGAAGTGGTGGAGGAAGGAGGAATTTGTCCCCTTTTTCCTGCCTCACCACTTCAGCTGGGACATTTCGTCTCTTCTCTGGCCTTAAGACTGGATTTACACCGTAAACTCCTCTGGTTTTCAGGCCTTCAGGTTAAACTGAATTATGCCATCGGCTTTTCCAAGTCTCCAGTTTATAGATGGCAGATCATGGGACATCTTAGCCTTCATAATCGCATGAGCCAGTTCTTCACAATAAATAAATAAGTGTATATTCATAAATATAATATATTATAAAATAAAAATATATCAATATAAATCTTATTATGTATGCCCTACTGGTTCTGTTTCTCTAGAGAACCCTGACTAGTACATTAACCTTGCCAGTAATCAGGGAAATGCAAATTAAAACCACAGGATCTACACATTCATGGGAACATCTAAAATGTAAGACTATCAATCCTAAATGTCGTCAAGAATTTGGAGCAATGAAAATTCCCATATACCACCTATGATTATGTAAATTAGCGAAATCACTACAATGGACTGAACATTTGTGTCCCCCCCCCCCCAATTCATATGTTACATCCTAACCCCCAGTGAGATGGTATTAGAAGGTGGGGCCTTTGGGAGGTAATTAGGTCATGATGCTGGAGCCCTCATGATGGGATTCGTGCCTTTATAGAAGGGACTCTAAAGAGCTCCTTTGCTCTCTTTCTGCCACATAAGGGTATAGCAGACAGTGGCAGTCTGTAACCCGGAAGAGGAACCTCACCAGAACCTAACCATGCTGGCAACCTAATCTCAGACTGCCAGCCTCCAGAACTGTGAGAAATAAATTTCCGTTGTTTATAAGCCACCCAGTCTATGGTACTTTGTTATAGCAGCCCAAACTGACTAAAACAACCACTTTGGAAAACTGATTGACATTCTACTAAATTTGAACATACATGTATACTATGATCCAGCAACCTCATACTTAGGTATATGCTCAGTATAAAACTGTGCACATGTGCCCCAAGTACATGCCCAAAAATGTGCACAGAAGCACTATACTTAATATTACCAAACTAAAACAAACCCTAATGTCTATTGACAGTAGAATCAATGTATAAATTCTTGTGACATACAACAGAATGCCAACTATTAAAATGAAAGAACTACAAATACATGCAACAGCATGAACAATCTCATAATGCTGAGGGAAAGAAGTTAGATACAAGATACATAGTATATGACTTCACTTACATAAATTTCAAAAACAGGCAAGACTACTCTATGGGTTTAGTCCTCCTAAGAGAGTTTAGTCTTGTTTAAAAGATCAAAGGGTATAGAGGGGGCATGAGGAAAGTTTTTGGGGCACTGGCAGTGTTCTAGCTCTTGACCTGGGTAGTGATTACATGGCCATGGTCACCTAATGATAATTCATTGAGCTCTAAATTCTTGATTTGTGCTTTTTTCTATATTGTGTTATAGTTTAATAAATTTTTAATGTATTTAAGTCATTTTTTAAAAGGTACTCAGCAACAATAATAAATTCCTAAACTAATTCCTAAAGTCTCAGTTTAATCTCCATTTGTGCCTTGTGAGGGAAGCAGTAAGTAAAAAAGATAAAGAAAATATATAATACATGAGAAATTCATACAGTTGTCGCCATGATTTCAGCAGCTAACCAAAAACTTTCAGTTGCTACTAGTTGTGATTATCTAATTGTGCTGCTGAGGAATAACTAGGTAAGACCTACTACTAGCAGGACTACCCAGCTGTTAAGTATTTTGAGATGCAGTAGTTTAAATTATCAGACAAAAATCTCAATGTAGAATTGAGAGGATGGAATATTTGAAGTCCTTTCCTAACAGGATACAATGTTGGATTTGGAAGAAACATGAGAGATTACTTACTCAGTCTGACAGATGGAAAACTTGACACCAGGAGTGGCTGAATATCTGGTCAAGATTAAGGTAATACATGTGGCAGCAAAGCTGGGAAAATAACTCACAACTATTTCTACGGCAGAGCATTTTCCATTTGTCAAAGCTACTTCCCCACCTTACCTGCTTTCAGTTGTTATGGTTGGGAAATCTTTTTTTTTTAAACCTCAGAATATTGAAAGTAGGAAGGTGTGCAACTTTTGTCTCGACTTGCTTTTAAGCACAGAATCTAAAACTTTTTGTGTGTGACGTCCTTTGTATCTCATTCTCACAGCACTTCTGCCTGAATTTGTACTTTTGGAGATGCAATAAACGTTTTTACTTAGAAATTAACTCCACTGCTTACTGCAAATTCAGCTTTTAGAGACAATATAATGTAATTCCTAAGTAAGTAAAGACATACTTAGAGAAAAGTACCAGCTACCCAATAAATATATGTCTACCTTTTATTTCCAGGACCTGTAAGTTTCCAAATTGCCCGAAGGAAACAGTGGTGACAATGAATGTCCTCTGTGGAGGAAATCTGCTATAATAATTCCATTTCAGTTCTCTATACATTTTTATTCCCATTATGTCTATTACCTGGTAACCATGGAAGCATATATCACAGACACTGCAGGAAAAACAAATCTAAAATATACACTTTGAAACACTTAGGTACAAATGATTCCCCTTTCAATAACCATTATACCTGGATTCTTTTCTCTTTAACAGATTTTAAGTCATCAATTGTATGTAACTGTATGCCTAATGAAAAGGGTTTTTCTTTATAGTCAGGTATCACATACTGAGGTTATATATCACAAATGCCTCTAAGGTTAATTAAAACTATCCAGTGTATTTCTCTGGAAGCATCTTTAACATTAATCATTTACGTAAAACAAACAAAATATTTATTATGCGTAAATATCTCTGGAAGGATTCACAAAAACCTGGCAATGGTGGTTACCTCTGAGAGGCGAACTTTGAGAGAAAAGTAGGGAGAACTTATTTTTATTCTCTTTTGTAATGTGTGTTTATTTCCTATTTTTAAATGAATTAAAAATAATTAAAGCCACACTTATTTAGAAGTTCATTTTAAATAAAAAAATAGTAATAAAATATCTTTGTATTTCTCCCTATCTCTCCCTTCAATCACCAACCCCTCCCCAAACATGCACATACACAGGAGCCTATGATTTCCTAATAAATATATTCTGGCACTGAGACTAGTTTTCAAAAAGGCAGCAAGGACAATCAGATACTCACCTATTCCCACCTTCTCTCCCAAAGCCTCCTTAGATAATATCCCCTTTTAGATACTCAAAACATTAAAGTTAGGAATTACATCTCTTTTCCTGGATAATAAGGGCCCCTAACTACCCCTTCTGCCAAAAATTGGCTAACCTTAGGGCCTTCAGGAGGCACTGAATCATTTTCCCGTCAAAAGGGAGTTGCTATCTTATTCTCTTAAGGACACTCAGAGTGGCTCTGGCACCCACAATGCTAGAGAGGAAAATTTTGGATTGTGACCCCCTCACATCTCACCCTAGAGGTTGGGTGAGTTAGTCACTTGGAGGACCAGAGCAATTGGACAATATTTCTCAGTTTAGTGAAGCTAATTTAAGCCAAAGCCCCAGGCAGGGGGCACTGGATCTCAGTCTCCTTTTTTCTCGAGCCAGCTCAGTGGGAGATATCAACCTAGGAAAGTGTTACTGCTTAGAATATTCAAAAGTAAGCTATGTCCTCCAGTCTATCACCAAAAAAACTGATAGATTTGCTCTCCATCTGCATATTCTATTGTCTTACTTTTCAACTGGTTTTGAATAGGGATAAAGAAGAGGGGCACCATTTATTGAAATATATCAAAAACCCTAATAATATTATCATATTAAATGTATATATTGGTTATAAAACACACTCTAATCTCAGAAACATTAAATGGCTGGGAGTGAGGGTCTTTGAATCAAGGAAACAGGATGTATCCTTATAACCCAAATAATTCAAACTCACTCCTCCCTCAATTGTTGAATTCCCAATTCCAGCATCCCTTATTATCCAAAACCTAGCCACTGCTGAAAGCATCTTTAGTAACTAACAATCAAATAATAGTAGACTACATTTCATTGTCTTAAATGAAAAAAATAATAATGCATTCCCAACCCATCCAAAAAATACATGCACACAGCCCCCCCGCATTACCCTTTGGCTCACTGCCACTCTCCCTCACCTGCTCCACTCCACCACTCTGAGCACACCACGTTTACTCCCATCCTAGAGTCACTCACTAGCTGTTGCCTATGCCTGGCAAACTCTTCCCTCAATAACCACATGATTCCTGCCCTCTTCAAGACTTCCCTAAAATATCACTTTCTCAACGAGGCCTACCCTGAAATCATAGCAACCCTTCTCACCCTGCCACATCCCTGATCTCTCTTACTCTGCTTTATTTTCCCATGGCACTTTACACCCTCTAAGATATTTTAGAATGTGTTATGTATACTGCCTGCTGTCTGTCTCCCCCAGCTGAAATGTCAACTTCGTGAGGTAAGGATTTGGGGGAGTTTTTTGTTCACTGATGTATCAAGAGCCTAGAACAATACCTGGCACTTTATAGTTACTCAATAAATATTTGTTGTTGAACTAAACACTGCCTCCAGGCCATCCACTGCCACATCAGTGGTTATTCCTTGACCTTTTAAAATATCTTTGGGTCATATTACTCATTGAGAATCTGATAAAAAGCTATGGACTCTCTCCCCAGGAAAACATATATTCACAGGAATGTATATATGTATACACATTTAAACAAATTCTTATGTATAGTTTCAGTGGGTCTCTGGACTTCCAGAGGACCATGCATGGAGACTTAAACCCACAAGGATATATAGACTACTTAGGTGTCATCAGTAGGCCACGTGGGATACCATGAATGGAGTAAGAGTTTCTACATTGCAAAGGGAGTCCACAAAGCACCAGCTGTCCCTTGTTATGGCAAGTGCTGGAGTAGGGGATTCCAGGAAGAGGGCTTTGTGGAAGGAGAGGCCAGAATAAGACTGTCCTGGGACCAAAGGAGCAGGTAAGCCCAGGTGCTTCCTCTTCCCTTTTTCCTTGCTACTCTCAAGCTGACCACGCTTCCACACCGCCCCCCCCATCCCCGCACCAAACCTTGCCCTGGATTGCATTAAAGTTAGATCAGGAAGCAAAAGCTGGCCTTCCACAGGGTGGGGAAAGTCCACAAGAAGCTTTGGGGTCTACAGTGGTCGATGGGAAGGACACTACCAAGTAGAGGCAGTTGGAAGAGCAAGAAAATTCTAGTAGCCTCCCATCTGGGACAATCATTCTCAGTTATTCATTCATTTATGTGTGAGTGTGACTATCTCAGAGACTCCCTGAACAAAAAAGAAGAAGAAAGAAGAAAATGTTTAAGGGCTTTTTATGTCTCTTCAGGGGGGAAAAAAAAAAACCTCTACAAATATGTAATCAAAATCAATCAGAATTATAAAGTACTAAGAAATGGAAAATGTTTGTTAGAGCACAAAAGATGTTTTAGAGAAAATGAATGGTCTCAATGATATTTAAAAATAGTAGACCATTAATCGAAAAATTATCGTACTGAACAGACTGACTGTACCTGGCAAACCTGGCCTTGGGTGCTCCATTTGCTTTCCTGCAACAGAAAGAGAGCTCAGGTAAATAGTAGTAGGAGCAGAGATGAGAGGGGGTGGAGGTGTCACTCCAGGAACTAGGAAGCAGACACAAAATTGAATGCAACCAGGCTCTCTTTCAAGTGAACTACTACAATAGCTGTGAGAGCAGAGTAATGAAACTGAACAGAACAATTGCTTTAAATGTCTGCTTAAAGGGTCAGTGTAAAGAGAAGAGGCCTGGAAAAGTCCAGTGATGCAGAGAAAGCAGCATCTGTCAAGTGAGAATGGGGTGCAGCTAGAGCCAACATGCAAAGCAGGTGGGAAAATGTCTATTGAAAAAAGTTGATTTCGTCTGTTAGAATTCCAAAAACACTGCAAATGTTGTGGTCAGGGCTGCCGGGTGAGTAGCAACAGTGTGGATTCTCTCAGGACCAGATGTGTAAAATCTATGCTGAAAAAAAATCCCCGCAGACTGAAGAGAAATAAACATTATGTATTGCTGCACTGATTCTATAAGGAAGTGATGGACACAGAGCCTGCTGTCCCCTGTGAATGGCCCTGAACACTGCTCACCCATAAATGCAGCCCCAGAATACCATTTGTTAGGGACAGGAACACCCATCCTTGAGGAGCACCCCATGTTTACACGAGCCCTTCACATCCACAATCTCATCAGCCTCAAACAGCCTGTGACTTGGTGGTATGTTTGCAAGACAAGGTCACTGAGCTCGCAGTGTGACTTCCCCAGATAAGATAACTTGAACTGTCTGACTGCCACCTCCAGAATAAATAGGCCAGAGAACTTCATTAACGCCCTATGTCTACAATTGCTGCTTCAGAGCTTCTCTTAGAGCCCTAGTGAAATCCCGGCAGGGACAAGACTCACATTGGTTACAAGACACTGTCCTGAGAAGCTTCAACTCCAGGTACCCGGCTGGGCACTGTTTGCTTCATGTCCCAATACCCTCTGGAAGTGCTCCAGGTCTCCAAGGCTAAGGAAGCAGCTAGAAGTACAAAGTGTCTTTAAGAGCAAGTTCTAAATGTCCTGGGAAGTTCAGGAGAATTCAGTCAGAGCTATCCTGACCCCTCATTGCTCCCTACATTCCCATGGACTTAGAATCCTGTCTCTAAAGGGTTAAACATGACCACTTCCTATATTTGCTTTTACTTCTCCAAGTCTCCTCCCATCCTTAATCATTCAGTCTCTGCTTAAAACTCCCTCCACAGATCTCCTCTGTTATCTTAAACTGAAATCTGACCACCTATCTCTTCCTTGCTGTAGGGAATAAATTTAAGTGTCTTCACAGGAGAGTCCCTAAAATACTTAACAGAGCTACCAGACACATCACCAGTTAATATAGAATAAGACAAATACACTTAATTAAATCTCAGACTAAGCAAAACATAGTTAGCAAAGTAACATTAGATTTATAGCTTGCAATATCAATTATAAACTTATAGTTACAAACAGATAAATAAAGCACTCTCTTCAAAGTTGTTTTCAACTTTTCCTATGGTGCTTGTTCACTAGCAGTCTTAACCTTAAATGAAGTTTGCCATCACTTTGGGCTGCATTCCCAAACAACCTTGAACACCAGGAAGACCCCGGCCAGTTCCCACAGATTCTTAACACCCCAAGACACAGAACAATAAGCTCAACCTGTCCTCTCATCAGTCCACAGCCCTGGTTGCACATTAGAATCACTAGGGTGCTTTTTAAAAAATACTGGTGCTTGGGTCTCACCCAAACCACTTGAAACAGAGTTTCTAGGGGTGTGGGAGGAGGGGTATTGGGAGCTTTTTAACTCTCCACATAATTCTAATGTGCATCCAGGGTTGAGAACTGTTATGTGCAAATCAGTGGTTCTCAGACATTAAAATGCATGAGATGGAATCTGGAGCTCCCAAAACCCAGAGAATCTGCTTCCTCAGAGTTGTGGTTGGAACCAAGCATCTGCCTTCTTACCAAGCTCCAGGTGTTACTGAACAAGGCTGTCCTTTTAAAACCTACTTAAAGAAACCCTGCCCTAGGTTTTAGATCAGTGGTTCTTAAAGTGTGGCTCCTGAACCCGTAGTATTAGCAACAGCATCACCTAGGAACAAATTCTTGGACTTCCACCCCAGACAGTGAAACAGAAATAGTGAGATGGGGCAATCAGTGTTTTAACAGCCCGCCAGGTGATAGTAATGCACTCACGTTTGAGAAGCTCTGACGTAGATGATAGCGTTAGTCAGGTAGAGAGGGGAGGATCCCAGTGAAGTAAATATCAGGTCCCATTGGCATGCCCAGGGTTTTGCATCATATCTTAAAGGGAGAGTGGCCTTTGGAAACGACCTAAACATTTTTGAGTAACTGCTAAAAGGCTATTCTAAGTCAAAACCCACAAAAAGAGGTAAATTTGCCACCAAAATACAACCAAAATATTGTTAAAGAGTGAACAGGGTATGTCTAAGAGAAAAACTAAAGGACAACAACAAAACAAATATTACAAACCTAATAAAACTCTATTGGCAAACCCTCAGGTTAATTTTCCTGAAAATTTCTTATTCTCCCACTGCTGGGCACAAGCATTTACAGTGTTACTAGGAAAACCTGTTCCTCCTCAGAGATCCCAATGAAGTCACGGCGGCAACAGCATTCACACGGCACTGTGCTGGGCATGAGGCGTGTTAACACTTCATGTTTGGTATTACCCACTACCTACCAGGGAAGGTAGGATGGAAATTATCAGCCTCGTTTACAGATGGAAATATTGGGTCCCACAAAACTTTTTAAAAACTATATGAATTGACAAGATTACCTATCTAGTAAGAGGCAGAGGCAGGATTAGAACCCACACTTTAGACTCCAAATCCACGGCCCTCTTTCCAACCTGCACTGATTCATATGACCTAGTCTGGGTCCTTGCCTCAGGGCACATGACTGGGAGGGTACCTGGGGCATCTGGATGAGCATGTCCCCTGCACATGAGAGTCCTCAACAGCAGCACAGGTTGGGGGTGGTTGGCAGGGGTGGGAGTGATTATGGCCTACTTTTGTAAAACTCACCCTGACATGATTAGAATGTGAACATGCTAAATTATGTCCACAGCTGCACTTTGTTCCAGATAATATAAATATCATTCATATTTAATGCCAGAAATTTATGTTATCATTTGCTGTTCTTAGCTGTAACGTTACCTTTTCAATTTTGTTTCTGTAGCTTAACATTAGACTTAATCTCTATTCAAGAAATGTAAGCAAGTTGGTGGGAAGGGAGAAGTCTCAGAAGCCTGCTCAGGGGCTGGGGGAGTTCAACCTCAGACTTAATATTTGCCTCAGGTAATCCTTCAGCAGGTAAGTGTATATTAAGAACACATATCCCAGAAATCTTTAATATTTCCATGAAATCCTGCATTTATAAATCAGTTCCTGAGTTTTCTGTGCAGAAAACATGTCAACACAGGGTGTAGGACATCATGTATACATTATACTACCATTTGCATTAGAAGTGGATAAAAATGAAAATACATATTTGTATTTACTGGTGTATACATAAGGGAACTCTGGAAAGATGCATAAGAAACTAATATTCATGGTTTCCTGACTGTGAGGCTGGGAAAAGGGGATTGAGCAGATGAAACCCAGGGTAGAGAAAGACTTCACTGTACAAGTTTTTATATATTTTTATTTTGAAATATGTGAGTGTATCACACATTAAAATACATTTTAAAAGAATAAATTATTTCTTAAATTGAAATCTGTATTGTATCTTGAAATTTTGAACCATGTAAAATTCCACATGATCTTCAGAATTACAGATTTTATTAGGCTATAAGGAACATCTAAATTAGTTAAGTCCTACTTAAGGAATCCTAAAACATCTGAATTTTACACATTTCTTTTGATATATCCTTTTTATAAATCCTTATCAAATCATTTTTTATACTTCCAACAACACAATCACCTTAAATCATTAAACTTTCCTCAGGTTTGATAATCATCAATCTTAAATTTCCTCAGAGGATTAATCCCAATTTCTTGCCATTTTAATAAAATATATTTGCTTTAAACAATAATGTTATATCTTAGCAATACTTTTTATAAAAATGTCTACATAAAACAGGGAAAAATTCTTTTTCAAAATATATGTCCTGTATTCAGTTCTAAAAATACAGTCATTTTTATCACAGTTTCCTTTTATCAGACTTTTGAGTCATTTCAAAAGATCTATGAGTTAACCTCTATTTTCTCCATTTTAAATGTGGAAATATAAATTAGTGTTCTATTCTCACATGTCAAACTCCATTTCACACATATTGGTTAATAGGAATACTGGGTTAATAGGAAAAAATTCAGCATTAGGCACCATAGTAGCATATAAGTCAAAAAAGATAAACAAGGGCCAGTAGCCCCAAGCCAGGAGTTGAAGCCTAATCCTTCCATTGATATAAAATCATTAAGGAATTTTAGGTAGGGAAGTAAAATGATCAACCTTATATTTAGAAAGATCACCTGGGTTGCAGGGTGGATAATGGAATGGACAATTCCCAGCAATCATGGCGGTTATTAGATAGTTCAGATGGGAGTGTGAATTAAGGAAGGGCCATGGGAATGACAAGGAGAAGATAGATGTGAGAGATTATCAGAAGGCAGGACTGGCAAGAATCAGTGACCAATTTGGACATGGGAAGTACTTTTACCACCCAACTTCTGATGTGGTTAATGAAGTGGGTGATGCCTATGAGAAGGAAAAATGAAGGGGGAATAGATTTGGAGGTGGATGAGGTGGAGAAGTGAATTTTTTATTTTGTTAATGCCACTTTAGAGATACATGTCCTGATGTAGATGTCTGGTAAGTTGTTGGATATAATGGTCTGGATCTCAAGAGAGAACCATGAACTGAGGATACAGATTCACCAGACATCAGCAAAAAGGAGATAAGTGAAGCTGGGACAAGGAGACTGGTGGTGAAACTGGATCCTCTCTGACATGAGTGACATGGGAAATAATTGGCAATAATATTGCTTGTCCAGAAATTGGTTGTGTGTACTTGTTTGGCTGGGGGAAAAGGTTGATAATCCAAAAATACTTTTTGAAATACATTTAAATCATACAAAACTTCTGAAAAATTCAAAGAAAGAAGGATGAAAGCACTTTTATAGCTGTAATACCATTTAAAAGAAATTAGAAGGTCTAGCATGAGTGAGAAGCTCATTAATGCATTTCCAAAATGCAATCTGTAGAATGTTCCTTCTCTGCTGGAAATGTGTGTGTGTGTGCATGTGTACTTATATATCAAAGATACTTTTACAATTAAAAATAATTATTACATAAAGTCACACTCTAAAGAAGTCACACTCTAACCTCACCAGGAAAGAGAGGAATAGGAGACACTTCAGGAAAATGACACCACCTTACTACTTCCCGGCTGGAGCATTGGACCCCCATGCACATATTTTCCTCAACCCTGAAGGCCTGGACTTGAAGTAAACTCAATGATTTATTTTTCACCTTTAAATTAAGACCTAAGCCAGAAGTGGCCTAAGCTGCCAGTATCATGCCCTTGTCTAAGGTCTCATTTTTGTCTCGGCTCTCTGTATCTTATCACTTGGCCTGAGGCCTCTAGAAAAAGGAAAATATCCTTACTCTGTCTCTCCATTCAACCTAGAAACTGAGACTAAGGAATAAAAAAGCTGTGGCACACCCTCTACGTTTGGAGCTCTTCCACCCTAATGAACCTACTGAGCTACAAGGGTCTGTGACTAATGATTTGGCCTACTGGAGCCCAAGCAAAGGGAGGCAGCCTGCACTCATAGGTGCCTCGGGGGTTTTGGACTCCTTGCTTCCCTAACGCAGATACCAGATATATTCCTTCTGAAAAGCAACTATTAGCTTGCCATTAGGACCTTGTCAAAATTTAACGTCTGACCCATGGAGGTCTTCTGACTCTCTGGCCTGGTATTCTCATTCTGAGGTTGGGTAAACTCAGACCTAACGACTAACATGGTGCAAAAGGCCAAACGAGCCTTACATGTCAAGTGGAAATGGTATACAGAAGCCTATTGCTGGCCTAGCCTTAGCTGCATCTCAGCTATACATGAAAAAGTGCTAGCTATCCCTCTGGGGGAAACTTTATCTCCACTCTGCCACCTGAAGCAACAATTTTAAACAACACCTTTTTTTCCAAGAGTACCATGTGTGTCCCCAGGACTGTTTTCCAATTGCAACTTCTTGTGTGGAAGACAAACATTAACTTGCCTCTCACACAGGGACTTGCACCTAAAGGTGCAAAAGACTTTCAAGTCTTTAAAGAAATATAACTAATAGGTCAATGTAGTCCCCAGAAGACTGAAAATATCTCGCCAAAATGAGACTTCCCTTGGTTGCTCTGAGGAGCTTCCAAAGGGTAACTGGCTCATTATTTATATTCACCCAACAAGCAGTTTTTCTATAATGGAAGTCTTCCAGTTAGAAAGCTATTCTTGACTTTTGCTCAAGTGATATCATCTTGGCTCTGTATTCAGATCAGGTTCGATTCATTAGCCAAGGTTGTTATGGGTGATAAAATTGTCCTAGACTTCCTCTTTGCATCCCTAAGTGGAGTCTGTGCAATCATTAATACAACCTGCTATACCTGAATTAAGGCTAAGTAGAAAGGACAATATAGAAATTTAAGAAGAAAGTCACCTAGAAGACAGGTGTCTTGGAAGGCAGAGAGATTTTCTCCCTCCACAGCAAAGGGCAACTTTATTTACTGCCCATTATCATAAAGATCATGTCTCCCTTTGGGACAAAGGACAAATTTGTTCATAACCCACTATAAAAGACTGGATTCCCAAAGCTTAGGATCCCTCTACTGTAATACAACCCACTGTGTGTGCAGGTGTCACCTGACTACTTGTCATATTGCCCTGTGGGAACTGGCACAAGAAAATGATGATACTCTAGCTATTGCCATTTCTGTAAGTAATAAACCATTCCTTGTCTTTGACCCGGGAATCACATATCTTCTGCCAGAATTCATGGGCAACACAGACAATGAAGTTGACAAACCTAGCAGAAAAAAGCAACTAAGTGGAAGAGAAGGTAAGGATGAGCAGAGGTTTTTGTAGCCTCAAGGAGCTGGGGAGACATAAATTAGGGTTCAGAACTACAAAGGCAGTCAGAACGTGAAGGAATGATGTCTCAGAGAGAAAGAAGCCAGAGACATGAGACCAATAGCTTAAGGCATTTTTCTTCCCAAGGCACTCACCAATTCATAAATGGCACAGGTCAAGAGGCAGGAAAGCAGAAAAGAATACGGTTTCAAAGATTCTGAGAAGCTAAGAAGAGTTTTAAGTAGTCTCACAGGACTGGGGAAATGAAAACTTGAGTTCACGGTTTGCCTAAGAGAAAAGACCTTGGTAAAGATCCCAGATTTTCAGCTGGAACTCCTATAAAATTCCACCTTAGAAGTAAGGATAAAATGGAAATCACCTGACCTACAAAGACTGAGATCCAAACCTTAATCATCACAATAACATAGTAATATTAGTATAGTCCAAGTGATCTGCTCCTACTCTATATATCTACCAGAAGCTGAAGAAAATCCCCTCTGGAAATCATCCAGAAACTCTATGATTTTTAATACTAAGAGTAAGGATCAAAATTTTTAAATTTAAAACAGAAACAAACCCACAGATAATCCAGGTATTAGAATTGTCAGACAGACTTTTCTTTTTTTCATATTTAACAAACATTTATTGACCAAGCTCTACATGCCAGACACTGGAAAATTGCAGTAAAAAAGAGAGAGAGATTCATTACACTTAGAATCTAGTAGGGGGAACAGACTGTAGATAGTTATACAAGGCACTACCCAGCAATTACAGTCAGACACAGACTTTAAAATAATTGTGATTAATATGTTTAGGAAAACAAATGCCAAGATGGAAAATTTTACTAGAGAACTGGCATCTATGTCAAATAATCAAATGCAATTTATAGAACTTAATAATAAAACAAATAAAATTAGTAATGCCCTGAATAGGTTTCTCACAAGATTAGGTATAGCTAAAGAGAGGGATTTGTGATCGAGGAAATAAGTTAGTGAAAATATCCAGACTAGAAAGATAATGGAAAATACAGAAGAGGCCTTAAGATACGTATGAGATATGGTGAAAACATCTACTATATCTGTAACTGGTGTACCAGAGAGGAGAGAAAGAGAATGGGGAAGAAATAGTGTTCGAAAAGATTATGATCAAGAATTTTCTAAAACTGAAAAAAGATGTCAACTATGATTCCAAGTAGGATAAATACAAAGACTAGCACGCCTGGGGACATCATAGTAAACCTCTGCAAATAAGAAACGGAGAGAAAATCATATTCTTACTTCAGTGAGCAAAAACAGACATTACCCTCAGAGAAACAATTGTCTTTCCTGCAGAAATAATGGAAGTCAGAAGACAATGGAATGACTACTGTTAAGTGTTGAAAGTAAATAATTGCCAACTGTTATGAACTGAAGTGTCCCCCCCCAAATCATATGTTGAAGTCCTAACCCTCAGTGTGACTGTATTTGGAGAAATGGCCTTTATGGAGGTAATTAAGGTCAAATGAAGTCCTAAGGGTGACCCTAATCTAATAGCACTAGTGTCCTAATAAGGAAAGGAAGAGACATCAGAGAGTTCTCTCTCTACACACACACACACACACAAATAAGCCCCCAAGAGGACACAGAAGGAAAGCAACAATCTGCAAGCCAGGAAGAAATTCCTCACCAGAAACTAACCTTGGGGGCACCTTGATCTTGGACTTCTGGCCTCTATAACTATGAGAAAATAGTTGACTAATACACCAACCTAGAATTCCTCACCCAGCAAAAATTTCCTTCAAAATGAAGGTGAAATAAAGACATTTCCAGAAAGACATAAATGACAGAATTATCAGGAGAAGACCCATACTAAAAGAATCACTAAGTGGATTTCTCCAGGAAGAAGAAATCTTACATCATCAGAAACACAGAAATTCAAGAACTAAAGAACAACAAAAAAGATAAATATGTGGGAAATTTTAAATAAAAAACAAAGTAACACTGTCTCATGGTGCCCAAAATATGTGCAGAATTAAAATACATGAAATAATAACAGAAAAGGTAGGATTGGAATAAATGAAGTTAAAGTATTAGAGTAGTGATAAAAATACTAATTTATATCAAATGTGTTCATGGTTAGAGTACTCAGAAGAAAAATAGGAAAATATTTATTACTAAGAAGTAATTGGGGGAGGAATGCAATAATAAAAAGACACTTGATTACTCTAAATAAAGGCAAAAAAGGAGAGGAAAGCAAACTATGGCAGATATATTATTCCATAAAGCACATCTCAATATATTTTTAAGAATAGAAATCGTATAATTATATTCTCTTGGCCATACTGGAATGAAGCAAAAAATCAACAGCCAAAAATTTACTAGAAAATCCCCAAATGTTGGGTAATTAAGCAACACACTCAGATAAATAAATCATAGGTCAAATAAATTTCACGGAAAAATAGAAAATAGTTTGAACTGAAATATTTTATACAAACTAAGCACATAAAAAAGTGAGACAATAAATAACTAGAGTAACTGTCAGTAAACTGTTTCTACAGATGGCCAGAGAGTAAATATTTTAAGCTTTGCAGACCATATAGTCTCTGTCACAAAGTTCTACTGTTGTAGCACAAAAGCTACCATAGAAAATATGTAAATGAATGAGCATGACTATGTCCAAATAAAATTTTATTTAAAAAAAGAAAAGGTGACCGGCTGGATTTGGCCTACTTTGCTGATACCTAAACTAGAAGAAAAACTGAAATTTGAATGAGAAGAATATAATTAGAGTACACTGGCTTAGCTTAGCAGTGAACCATATTCATATAGTCTTAATACTATAAATTCTAACTATTGACTTAAGCAAAAATTGTGGTATAGGAGAAATGGAAGAGCAAACGCCCAACTGTCAAGCAGGAAGTGAGTAGACTGCCTAATTGATAATTCAAGAGATTACAATATAAGAACATTTTTAAGAAATACCAGAAGAAATACTTAAAGTGTTTAAAGTGACTGGCTCTGGGTAGTATGCCTGTAAAGAGGGACGAGGAAAGAGAAGGCCACAGTTTTCTGATACAAGACCATTAGTATTACTATTTGGTTTTTAGCTATACATATGTATTACTTAAAATAAAAATAATTCTACATTATATAAATATGAGAGAGAGAGAAAAAAGAGATGACTACAATAAGAGCCCTCAAATGAATCAGGGCTCCTTGTGTCCACACTCCTGCATTATGACATTTCCTTTCATTGAGAGGTGAAGTCTATTTCTCTACCCACTTAATCTGGGTTGGCTCCATACCTTGCTTTGATCGATAGAATACTGGGATGTCGAAACATAAGGCACACAGCAGTTACAGGTCTAATTCTGAAATCCAACCAGACACATGTTTTCAGGTACTCTTGCTCTAGAGGTAGAGAATTTCCCTTGATTAGGCCTGGCTCTACCATCTGGACACCGTCCCATTACCCACTATTTTCCTCAGCCCCTGGTTCCACCTTCTAGGCTCTTGGCTCCACCTCCTGAATCATCCTTCACTTTCCATTAGAAATAACTCATGTTTGAAGCTCAATGGTTTTCTCAGAAAAAAAGAAAAAAATATGCACATTCACGGACCCAGTTTTCCTAAGAGAATGTACTAAACAGAACTACTCATACAATACATAGAGAAATATATGTATGTGAATATTTAATTGCAAGAGTGGAAAATAAGAAACTAGAAACAATATAAATCAATCAATGAGGGACTTGTTTAAATAATTATAGTTCCTGGCACATAACAGAGCCTAGTAAATATTCTTTAATAAACAAATGTCATATCAATACAAAGAAATACTTTGCAACTATTTGAAAGAATAACATAAATCTACATGTTCTAATATGTGCCCAATATGTGGCCACAAGAGTGCTAAGTGAAAGTAAGAGAGTTCTATAACAATATTTTTGTATTAAAAAAATGAATATATGTATATATGTACATATATACATATGCCTTTCTACATGCACAAAATGTATCTAAAACAATATACCCTGCTATTAAGAGTGACTACTTCTGGGAATTGGGATTGGGCCTAAGGGAAAATAAATAGTGCTGGGTAGTAATTTTAATTTTGATTTTATATACATCTATACTATTTGTCTTAAAATTTTTTTCATAGTATGTATTACTTTAATATGTGTATGCATACATACACACACATATATAATGCTTATTTTTTTTAAAAGAGCATACCACACAGAAGAGCAACCAATACTGATCACCAGGGAATGTTTGTCCTGTTTTAGTCTCAGTTTGCTTTCTAATCCCTTAACCTCTTCATTTATTTATCCAGCACTTCACTGAGTGTTAGGCACTGTACCAGACCCTGGATATTCAATGGCAAACAAGATAAACCTGCCCTCTGTCTTCAACGACCTTGCACTGTGGTCTGAGATAAGTAAACAGATGATTAGAATACAGCATGTGACAAATGCTGTGATAGAGGGGAAAACGGTTTGCTGAGGTAGAATGTAGAAAGGATATGATAGGCTTATTGAATTCTAGTTCTATATTTCTCATTTTAACTCAAACAATTGGCATTCTAGTTTTATTCATCAGTGTCACAGTTTGGCTAATGTTTGCTCCTGAAGATGAGTCTGCTGCCAGTATGCTAGCCAACTCATGCTTCTGCTGCTACACACCTGAGGACCAAGGCCCATACCAGAGTGAAGCACCCTTGGCAGTGAACTCAACCCAGTAGGGCTTCCTGCTGGCCTTTCTACACAGGTGAAAATCAGAATTTTAGCAACCCTTAGCAGATGGTAAAGTCCTTTAAAATGAAGGAAGATTTCCAGATTACAAAAAGAAAAAAATCTATTCAAAACATAAGAAAGCAGACAACTCAGGAAACAGGTGTACCTTGTTATTAAAAATAAATAAAGCATATATTCATACAACAAATTATTTCTGAGTACCAACCATTGTTTTATGCACGGGGATACAGCAGTGAATAAAATCTCTGATCTCATAGTGTTCACATTCTAGTGGAGGGAGAGGGACAAAAAACAAGTAAGCAAACAACTTTCAAATGTATCAGGAGTCACCAAACATGCAAACGGGACCTGGAGGGACAGGAGCAAGTGTAGTTTTAAGCAGGATGAAATAGAAGACCTCTGCACTGCAGCCTGAGGCGGGTGAGGGCCACTAAAGGCTCTGGAATTGAGCTTTCCAAAAGAAAATTAGAATATTATTCATACTTTAAGATATGTACTTAAACCATAAGTTTCAAATTGTTAAGTCATTAGCCATGTACCAGACAACTTGACAGAGACCTCAAACAAATGACAGAACTAAGCCTTACACCTAGAGTCCCCAGGAAATCACTGGCAATGAAAAATGGTGGTAAAGTATTCACGAATTTAAATCCTAAGTCAATGGGAAAAGATCAGTTACTCAAATTGGTCTTTTTAGCTCTAAGATATTGTTTAAAGCAAAGTCTTTCAGTATTACTCTTCACATCTAGGGGAGTCTCTAAATAAAGATAAGATCCATTCACTCAGCAAATAGAAACAGGTTCATTACAATGCTTGCGGAAGAGCTTCCTGAGTACACCAAACCTACCAGAACAGGCTTCTCCTCTCCTTTCACTCAGTTTTAATTATGTCAAATCTCACCACAAAGAAGCACGTGTTGTTTCTAAGCGGCCACACAAAATGAAGGGAATAGTAAGACTGAAGGAAAGATTTTAAAAGCAAACAAGCTTTGATAATAAAACCAAAACCATCTCTTTCAGAACAAAAGAATTAAAGATAGGCATTTATATTGCCAATGAAAAGGTCATATTTTTAGCTTAGCTAAAAAGAATAAACGTGAATGAAAGAAAATAATTCATTAAACTTTACTTTTTATTGAAGTACACTTGACTTACAATATTATATTAGTTTCAGGTGTACCACATAGTAATTAAATATTTTTATACATTATGAAATGATCACCACGATAAGTCTAGTTACCATCTGTCACCATACAAAGTTATTACAGCATTATTGATTATATTCCCTATGCTGTACTTTACATCCCTGTGACTTATTTATTTTATAACTGGAATTTTGTACCTCTTAATCCCCTTCCCCCATTTCAACCATCCCCCTCTAGCAACCACCAGATTGTTCTCTATATTTAAGTCTGTTTTCATTTTGTTTTTTAATTTGTTTTGTTTTGAGATCTACATATAAGTGAAATTACATGGTATTTGTCTTTGTCTAAGTGACTTCTTTCACTTAGCATAATACTCTCTAGGTCTACCCATGTTGTCACAAATGGCAAGATTTCATTCTTTTTTATGGCTCAGTAATATTCCATTGCACATATATATCACATCTTCTTTATCCATTCATCTATCATGTGCACTTAGGTTGCTTCCGTATCCTTGCTATAGCAAATAAAGCTGCAATAAACATCAGAGTGTGTATATCTTTTTGAATTAGTGTTTTCATTTTCTTCAGATAAATACCCAAAAGTGGAATTGCTAGTTTGTATGGTAGCACTATTTTTAATTTTTTGAGGAAACTTCATGCTGTTTTCCATAGCTGTAACAATTTACATTCCCACCAATGGTGTATGAGGATTCCCTTTTTCTACATTCTAGCCAACACTTATTATTTCTTGTCCTTTTGATAGTAGCCATTCTGACAGGTGTGAGGTGATACCTCATTGTGATTCTGATTTGCATTTCCCTGATGATTAGTGATGCTGAACATCTTTTCATGTGCCTGTTGGCCATCTGTATGTCTTCTTTGGAAAAATGTCTGTTCAGGTCCTCTGCCCATTTTTAAATCAGGTTGTTTTTCTGATATTGAATTCACTGAGTTCTTTATATATTTTGGTTATTAACCCCTTTTCAGACATATCATTTGCAAATATCTTCTCCCATTCAGTAGATTGCCTTTTCTACATCAAACTAAATGGTTTTTGCAAAGTGAAAGAAACCATTAATAGAATGAAAAGGCATTAAAGACTTTAAAAGGCAAGTATTCCTGCAAAAAAAAAAATCAAATTTAAAGTCCAGCAATTTTCAGTGGAACAAATAATGGGAGGTGCAAATTTTAATGCATATTCCAAAACTAATCATTAATATTTAGTCATGAATTTAAATTTATCTGTAAATTTCGTATAACATTAGAGTGTGAAATTTTTTATTCATTAAGAAAAAAAAACAGATTAAAAAATCCCCGTCCAGATCTACCAAGCCAGAACCTCTGGTGTCCTTAAAGCAGCTTTTAGGAACCACTGCTATAAGACACCAAGTTAAATACACACCACCCCCAAACATTATAAGAATATTTAAAATGAATCATTTTAAAACATTTTAAATGTTGATAAGTCACAAATATTCATAGAAAGAAGGCACACTAGAAATTGCTCCTTTCAGAGTTCATCATGAATAATATTATTGCATGTTTACATTGTCAAAACATTTCTCATGCCATTTTTGTCATGTTTAATAGATAAGAATCCCAGGCTCAGAAAAGTTAAGAAACTCTCTGAAGGTCACTTAGCTGGCAAGGGGCAGAGAAGGATCCCAAATCAAAGCATCTCATGCCAAGTCTAAGGCACTTTCTACTAATGTAACACATGGTTCCCATCGAGAAGGCCAAGAAACGAAGCAGTACACAGGTGAGGGAGTCTGAAAAGAAGCATCCTCTAATACCACTCTCCCTTTCCCATTGGCTGTGATTATCTTTGAAGCATATTCCTTTTCACAAATATCCACTAAGGATCTCATTCCCTCTGTAGATTATGAGTGCATTCAATCATTCATTCATGCTATCTTCTTTTTAATTTACTCAGAATTCTGCCTAATATTCTGAACAGAGAAAAAGTTCAACAGATATAGGTGCTCTGGACCAATTCTTTATGAGAATAAGTTGTCATGAAAACTAGGACCATGCCACATATCTATTTACCCCTGGTATGGCAAATCTCTAGATGTCCCATTCTAAATCTCTGTGAAGTTTTATGTTTTCTGGTTAAAAAAATCAAGGGTTGGGCTTCCCTGGTGGCGCAGTGGTTGAGAATCTGCCTGCTAATGCAGGGGACACGGGTTTGAGCCCTGGTCTGGGAAGATCCCACATGCTGCGGAGCAACTAGGCCCGTGAGCCACAACTACTGAGCCTGCGCGTCTGGAGCCTGTGCTCCGCAACAAGAGAGGCCACGACAGTGAGAGGCCCGCACACCGCGATGAAGAGTGGCCCCCGCTTGCCACAACTAGAGAAAGCCCTCGCACAGAAACGAAGACCCAACACAGCCAAAAATAAATAAATAAATAAATAAGCAGGAGGAAAAATAAATAAATAAAGGTACCATTCTCCTGTAAAATTAATAAGTCATCTGTGAGGTGACCAAAAAAAAAAAAAAAAAAAATCAAGGGTTCCCAAACTTGAACATACATCAGAATCACCTGGGAGCTTATTAAAAGTGCAAACCCTTGAGGCCTCCTCAAATCTACTGAAACATATCCTCTGGTGTCCTTGAACCAGCCTTTGGAAATCACTGCTAAAAGACAGCAGTGGAAATACACAATACAATTTTTTTTAAACCAAGCTATTCTGTTCTTAGATTTTAATGAGTTCAGATTGAGTTAGTTTAACACAATTTAAAACAATCGAAACAGATCTAGGTACATGGAGGCATCCTGTCCTTGACTGGACCCAGGCAGAAAACACAAAGTGTTAAAGGAGGCAGTTATGCCTGTCCACAGGGTGATGGAACTATGTGTGAAGGAGAAATCAACAGTCCTAGATCCAGAGTCAGCTCCGCCCCTGTGCAAGTCATAACGCTACTGCTGGCCTCAATGTCTCTTGGTTTCTATGACACTACTGGTTTTTTCTAACTATCCTTTCTTAGTTTCCTTTGCCTTTTGTTCTCTCTGTTTGTCCTTTAAATGTGACTGTCCTTTAGAGTCCTGCCCTCAGTTACTCTTTGAACTATACACACTAAACCTGGCTCACATCATCAGGGTCCCATGTCTTGAATGACCATCTATATGTGAAAGTCTTCCAAATCTGCATCTTCACCAGTGTCCTCAGCTACACTTGAATGTACAAGACCACTGGATTGTGCAGGTGATCCTGGACTTAGAGAGGTAACAGACATCCTACAGCCTTTCCTCATCATCAACCTATCTCCCACCAGTTAAGCTGGAATACTTTTAACTTTTCACTATTCCTTTCTGAAATATCTACTTCAGACAGTTAATAAAGCCAGATCTATCAGCAATAGAAAAATGGTTAAGTAAATTATGATGCCTAGATTTAATGGATAATTACACAGCCATATAAAATGGTAGTGCTAAAAACTATTCAGAAATATGGGGAAATAGAGTATGTTGTCACAAAAGACAACACTAAATTTTATTTGTATTATAATTACAATTACATGGAACAGTCAAATGCATTGGGACTAGGGAAGGAAATATGAAATAGGACAGTTTTTTGTTATTTGGAAATCTGGGTGTCTTTTCCCATTAAGAGATTTCCCTTAATGTTATTACTATATCATTTATGCAAATATATAGTTGACATATGATGATCTTAATTTGTATGGTTATTCAACTCTTTGTAACAAGTTTGGGGAGCTAAATAATAATATAACAGCTGCTTGTTGGTTCTGTAAACAATAAGATGCTATAAAGCTACCCAGGCTGCTCTTATAAAATATGTTTGCTATATCAATATACTGTGGCAATAACAACCACATCTATCTGCCCAGATCTCAGGACATTTTCCCAGGAGTAGCACCATCTTCTATACTAGTATATGATTATGCTTAAGAAATAAACGGGATTATTATAATTACTTTGGAAATGGGGAAACTGAGAAACAGAAAGATTTGGGGACTTACTCAAAGGCAAACCACAAGTCAGAATGAATTTACAAGTCATTGATACTTACTTGACTAACAACATAAATATACTTCAGGTTTCTATACCAACTGTTCTTAGCTTTTAACACACAGCATAATTTGCCTAAGTAAAGGGAACACTATTATCTTGATTCATGATTTCATATCTTATAACATGCTCCTTCTTTCTATTTGCTTAGGAAATGTTCTTAAACTCTTAAACTACGCATTTATACATGATACATGACTTCCAGAGAATTTGCAGAATTCTATTCTGTAAATATAATCTTTGATTTCAGGTGCTCAGTTTACATGCAAAATAACAAAATTGAAATTGAAGTGCAGTTATACAGATCCTCACTTATTTTCCTACTCAATAGAATAATGACCCCTTTGGCAAACTAATTCTGATATTGTTATGACTGCAGGTTACTGAGATTTTAAAAATGACCCAAAAAAGTAAATTACTAATAGTTCAACAGGTGATACAATTCTAAGCCAGAGTTCCTTTGCATTACTTGGTCTATTGATTTTGGATTTCAAAGAAATGAAAATCAAAGAAAGGCTGCTGCTAATCTACCTCAGAAGCAGCACCCTGTCATTTAAAAATAACATTATTCTGACTAGCATTCAGCCCCTTCTCAACTTGTCACTTCATGTATGCTAAATATTCAACCACAAGATTTCCTCTGTAAACACACAGGTCACAAGAGCTCTGAAAATTCAGAAAGTGATACTTTCTTTAACCATTTCCTGAACCCTAAACAAGTAAAGACTTAAGAATGAGAGACATGTTATTCCCTTTTGCATTAAGTTGACAGTTTTACTCTCCTGTCAATAAACTTACAGCTCCCCCTTTTTTTCCTTAAGGGCCTAAGTCTTGAGAAATTCTGCAGAGGGGTATATTTTTTAATCTCAAGTATTTGGGAATGTTTGGAAATACCATCTACCAATAGTTTTCTGCAGATTTAAGGGTCCAAATTCTAGTCCCTTCTTGATCAAAGCCACAATAATGAATCTTGTTTTACTCTTCTACTACCGTGATACTACAGGTAAATTTCATTTTGCCCTCTAAATGAGAAGCACAAACTAGTAACTTTCAGGCTTTATTCAGGCCACTAACCTGTTGTGGTTGGCCCACACAAAGCTTTTAGAATTAAGCCAACATATAAAAATCAGTTAAATTCACATAAAAGTCCAGAGAGTCCAGATATCCAGTTTCTCTTGAAAGATTGGAAACTTTGGCAACCCTGGGCCTACATTCCTATGTGGTAATAATTCAGCTGATAGGGAGAAGTGGCTGCCACTTTTACAGAGCGGTCAATCTCCAGTTGACCATGGTCCCTGCTAACCAATCCAGAATCCTATTGTGTCCCTGACACCAAGATCCTTGTTATACCCAGCACACTTCATATAATTATGCTACCTGCCTGGTTTCTGTAGGCATTTGAGCTCCTTACCTCTTCTGATAAAACGTTTTCTATTTTATTTCATTAGCATATATTGCACATCCAGTGAATGAAAGTGGGGAGTAGTAAGGAATAGGAGGTTACAAGTTCCTGAGCTCAGGGAATGTAAACGCTAGCAGTAGGGACTGAAACGCACTCAAAGTGATCCTGCAAGGTGTTTAGCACTGAATCCCATATAATGGTCTAAAGCAGCGTTGTCCAATAGAATTATAACGTGAGCCACATGTTTAATGTTAAATTTTCTAGTAAACACATTGAAAGTTTTTTAAGGTGAAATGAATTTAATAATATATTTTATATAAACCAATATAACCAAAATCTTATTTCAACATAAAATCAAGGTAAAAAATTACTAATGAAATATTCATATCCTGTTTTTTGTACTAAGAAGTCTTTGAATCCAGTATGTCATTTATATTTAACAGTACCTCTCAATTTGAACTAGCCACATATCTCAAAAAATGTGGACTAGCCACCTTTCAAGTGCTCAAGAATCACACGTGGGGACTTGCCTGGTGGTGCAGTGGTTGGGAATCCACCTGCCAATGCAGGGGACATGGGTTCGAGTCCTGGTCCGGGAAGATCCCACATGTCACAGAGCAGCTGAGCCCGTGCGCCACAACTATTGGGCCTGCGCTCTAGAGCCCGCGTGCCACAACTACTGAGCCTGCATGCCACAACTACCGAAGCCTGTGCGCCTGGAGCCCGTGCTCTGCAACAAAGAAAAGCCACCGCAATGAGATGCCTGTGCACCGCAACGAAGAGTAGTCCCCACTCGCTGCAACTAGAGAAAGTCCGCGGGCAGCAACGAAGACCCAATGCAGCCAGAAAGAAAGAAAGAAAGAATCACATGTGGCTAGTGGTTAGAGTAATGGACAGCACACGTCTAAAGTAAAAATAAAGAGCCCAGAGAGCAGAACTCATTGCACTTGAGAATTCGAGGAAGGCTTCACGGTGAAAGTACCTTGGAAAATAAATAAGATGCTGACTAGCAGAGACGGGGCAGTTTGGGAAGCTTTTCATAATGGTGGGAAAGCAGAACAAAACCAAATAAAGTGATATATCTACTTAGGGAATTAGAGGAACTCAAACAGCAGGAGACATAAGACAAGGGGAAAGCAGAAGGTTAAGATGAAAAGGGATGTTTGAACAAGCTTACCAAGGACATTCACTGCTATGCTAAGGAGATAAGATTTTATTCTCTGGGTAATGGGATCCACCAAGACAATCTGAGCAGGAAAAGTGGTTTCTCACATATATGTTTTAGGTTGGAGTGTATACAAGACTGGGTTAATGTAACTCAAATCAAATTAGTCAGGTCTGAATTCATGCAAATAGGGTTAGAATACAAATATGGAAGCTCCAAAAGGCTGATATCAGTTCAATACAAAAAATAATTTTCTAAATTGTCAGTATTGCCCAAAGAACTATGTGCTGCTCTAGGAAATTGTAAATCCAACTTTGGGGATGTAGAAGCAGATGCTAGATAATGAGTCTTTAGGAGTCAAGCAAAGAAGGGAAGCTCTTTTGTCCCCTGCAATACACAGATAGCACCCCTACACTCAATTCCCTTTGAGCAAGCTGTATAACTTCATGCCTTTCTCTCCCATTCAAGACAGCATATTGGAATGCAAGGGAGAGATAGAGTGCTATTATTACTGAGATAACCTTGACTCTGTTCTAATTTATTTTGTAAAAGAAAATAAATCACTTTCAACCTTTGTTACTTTATTATTAGGGGGGGTTAGACGAAGAACAGTTTATTCTCTTGGCAGCTGGTATGAGAATTCCTCTTAGTGAGAGAACTGCCTTTGTTGGGAAAATGCTTTAGTAGCCCCACTTGCAATAGATGAGTGCTGCAGGGCCAGAACGTCACCTGAGGCCAAGGATTCAGAAGAGAGGGTCCAACTACATGGCATGAGACAGAGAGAGAAATCTGTGTGCTTTTAAGAGGGAAGGAGTGGAAGAAAAAAAAGTCAGGGCAGGGAGGGAAGTGGGGGAGCTAGTGAAATTGGGAGACTGAAGTCCTCAGATATTCAATCAAGTTACAAACTCAGGAAATGCTTGGTGTGAGTGGATTTGGGGCAGTAAACTAGTGGAGGCACTGAATTTTGCATCCAGGTGGACAAAAAACAGAAAACATTTGCAGATGCAAAATGCTAAACCAGAGGAAGCCTCAAGAACATTAGCCCGGGACTTCCCTGACGGTCCAGTGGTTAAGATTCCGTGCTTCCACTGCAGGGGGCGCGGGTTCCCTGGTGGTTGGGGTGGGCTGGGAAATAAGATCCCACAGGCTGTGCGGCAAGGCCAAAAAAAGAAAAAGAAAAAGAAAAGAAGTCTGTAGAAATGTAAAGAAATTATGGGAACCACTGCGAACTGGGGTCCAAGTCATATTAACTTAGAATCTCAGGGGCAGGGAGATACCACTGATCACCTTAGTAGCATTGCATTTGTCCTCATTGCTTGTAGAAGAGCCCACATCTGTCTCCACACACAGGGACATCATGCGACCTTGACTGAAAGCAGCCGTTAGAAAGGGTAGTCAGCCCTAGACTGCAGATTGGCAAAGACTGCCTTGTGAACCCTCTCATGACATTATTGTCATGACTCGATATGACAATAACTGTTTTAAGTGGCCTTCAAATATTCTAAACTACATCGATTTTATTTAGCCAGTGCTCCTCCAAGTGAAGTCTGACAAGATGGTGTGCCAGAGAGACCTTGGGCTTGCAGAATATAACACCACGCGTCCTGCAATGCCCATTGTATTTGACAGTAAATACTCATTTGTCATTTTAAAATAAGCATGAATAGTTTATTTAATTATATTATTATTTATTATTAGTTATTAAAATAAGCACTTAATTTTAAGATAAAGCCTGGAGAATTCAAAGCATGGCATTCCTGGATCACTCCATGCTTTACCACCAGATCGCAGGGATATGTGTGTCACTGTCAACTGCTATAGGGAGACTTCAGTGGGCAAGTTTGTGAAGCCCTGGTCCAAACCACACCAAAAGCTTGCTTAAACAGAGCCCTGGAGATCAACTGTCCCATCACAGCTATCTGCAAGTTGCCTTTGATTTTATGCCAGTTTCCAAGCAGCCCTGGGGGCCATGTGGTACGCAGCCATAAATCAGCTTCATCATCATCATCACTGCATGCCATGTAAAAGCTCACACACATGTGGACATCTGTCTATAAGCATCATGTAAAACTAGATATATGTAGATGCTACCCCTGCTGTCCGGAGCTCACTGGCTGGGTGCTACAACCTGGCTGTGGACTCACATTTAGTAGAGCACACAAACACAGGCCACTGAACCTCAGGGACATCAAAATTAGTAAAGCAAAATTACAAGTAGACTGCAGTTATTCTGTTGATTGTGTGATCTGTTCACTGGAACGATGACCGAGAAAAAAAGCACTATAACACAGTGGCCAAAAGCAAGAGCCCTGCAATTAGACTCTATGGGGGTGAATCCTGGCTCTGCCACTTCTTAACACTGTGACCTGGGGCAAGTTATCTAAGGACTCTGGTTCTCAGTTTCCTACCACGTGAAATGGAGAAATTAATCATTCCTGCTCCATGGTGTTTTGAGAAAAGTTAAATGAGATAGTAGCTGAGGTAACCAAGTGCCTGGCATAGACTTAATGCTCAATAACTTTCTCCTCTCTCTCTCTCCCTTCCTCCCTCCCTCTCTCTCTCTCAAACCCCCCTGCCCCCTCTAACTGAAATGGTTGGACAATACACATTTCTGTCCTAGGCACTGTGCTATGGCTAAAGACTACCCACAAAACTCAAAATGCTCTCAGACTAAGTAGGTTGCCCTGTAATACAAGGCAGGCTGTGACAAGCACTATAACAAAGGTAATGAAATACTCAGAGAGAGTATTAACCTGAGAGCAAGGACTGGTCTCATTCATCCTTGTATCCTCAGCATATTACCCAGTGTCTAGCACAAAAGCAATGCTCCATAAATTATTGGACAAGAAACAAATGGTTTACAGGTAAGAGGTGGGCAGAACTAGGAAATGCTTTGGAGAAAGGCTTGGTAATGCAGGTGGGATTTCTGAAAAAAAAAGTAAGAGGTTGCAAGTCAAGGAGAAAAAAACGGGAGTCAGGGCTTCCCTGGTGGCACAGTGGTTAAGAATCCGCCTGTCAACGCAGGGGACACGGGTTCGAGCCCTGGTCTGGGAAGATCCCACATGCCGCGGAGCAACTAAGCCTGTGCGCCACAACTACTGAGCCTGTGCTCTAGAACCCGTGAGCCACAGCTACTGAAGCCCGCATGCCTAGAGCCCGTGCTCCGCAACGAAGAGTAGCTCCCGCTCATCGCAACTAGAAAAAGCCCACGTGCAGCAACGAAGACCCAACACAGCCAAAATAAATAAATAAAATTAATTAATTAAAAAAAAAAAACGGGAGTCAGGGGAATAGGGAGACGACAAGGAAAGGGGAGGTAGGCTTGTCACACACACTATGGCCCTGATGTCAAGAGAATTTCAAAATATGAAAAAGAATTATCATTAACATTGTTGTCAACCAAGGGTGAAAGTGAAAAGCCCTTGTCAAGCTCCAGGTTCAGAAGAAACTCTACAGGCAAGAGAAAGAGCCTCAGACTTGTAAGGTCTGGACTTAACGAAGAGAATAGAAAACATGTTAATCAGAGGAACTCTCTCACTCCAGGCTGCAGCCCACCTGAACTACCTGGAATGCTCTCAAGGTTCCACACCTTCTCTTGCCTTAGAACCTTGCAATGAATGTGTCTTTCCCTTTTCCAGATCCTCAAATTGTCCATCCCTCCCTCTCCTCCCCCATTCCACCTACCTAACTCCTATTTATCCTAAAGACTCAGTCCACATGCAAGCTTCTCAGGAAAGCTTTCCTTGCCCCTCACCACCCAGATCTGGGGTAATATCACACCTGCTCATATTTCTATAACAATCCACACTCACCCCCACATTGCAGTTGCAATTGCCTATTTACTTGGGTAGCTTCCTCCATCACACTGCAAGCTCCTCAAGGCAGGCATTATGACTCACTTATTGTTAAGTGCTTGATAAGTTAATAACTGGGAAGCAAGTTGAAATTCCCCCAAATTAAAAAGTATACACATTGAAACAATACTATATAAGTCATTTGGGCAAACCTTTTAACTCACCTCTGGCTGAGGCCATTTAAAAATTAATGAGTAATGTATCACTCAATCAATGATACATTGTCAGCTCAAATACAGCTTTCATTAGAGCATGGGTTAAAAGTCCTAATGTGCCTCATCTTCCCCATTCATATACATAAGACCAATGAGATCCCAATTCCAGCCCCTCAAGGAAGTTTACAGATACAGTTCCCTTTTATTCTTAGAAAAAGCAATTGATTTTTTTTCACCTATCAGGATGCCAGAAAGAGAAAAGTTTAATTTAATACATTGTTAAGATGTGAGGAAACAGGCAATCTACACAAGTGGTAGAAAGGTAAATAATTATCAAAATGCACATACATTTGCACACCCTACAAATTTATCAAGAGGATTATACTCCATGAATGCAAAATATGGTATACAAGGTTGCTCACTATTGCATTTTGGGGCTATTTTTTATTGAGGTAAAATATACACAATATAATATTTACCCTTTAAACCATTTTAAAGTACACAATTCAGTCACATTAAGTACATTCACATTGGCTATTCGTTCAAGATGTTGGCATACGAAGAGCCTGAATGTACATTCTCCCATGGATACAATAAATATACACCTACATATGAATCAATTCCTTCTGAAAAGAACCTGAGAACTAACTGAATACAAAGAATAAAAAGGACTCTACCACAAAGAATGAAAAGGACTACATCAAGATGGGTAGGAGAGGCAGACAAACACTCTCATCCGAAGTGCCAAACCCGGCAAGGCGGCACACATAGGGGGGGATCGCACCAGACAGGCACCCTGCCAGAGGAGCAAGGGGTTGGTGCCCCACATCAGGCACCCCGGCCCCTAGGATCTACACAGAGAGATGAGTCCCAAAACGCCTGGCTTAGAAAACCAATGTGGTTGACATCCAAGGGTCTCAAAGTGCGTAGGAGACTGAGACTCACCACTTAAAGGGCTCACATGTGGTCTCTCTCGCCCTAAGACCCAGCAAGTTTGAAAGTGCCAAGACTACATGTGAAGGAAATTTGCAAATCTACATGATTTGGCTGGAGGGCCAGGGGATGATGGAAACATTTCCCAGAGACAGAGGCACTATCAGATGCCATTGCTGTGCTCCCCACCTAACTTGCTAGCACAGGTGGGCAACCTTGGATGTGGGGGTAAGCAACCACAGCACTACCCCGCCACACTGCTGAAGCCAAAGAGCTCTGCAGCTATAGTGTTCCCCTACTCCCTTGCTGAAGCAGGCAGGCACAAACAGTCGAGGTACTTTCCCATTCCTGGCCTAAAGTCGAAGCCTGCACACACAGACAGGGCACTCTCATGCTGCATTACTGAAGCCTCTGGGCATACGTAGTCAGGTCATTTTCCCACTGCCTTCCTGAAGCAAGAGAGAAAGCCCTACCCCCTACACTCTCCAGCTTCCTAGCTAAAGCCAGTAGGCATGTGCAATCCACACAGGGGATGCCCCGGGATCACCTGGCCTGGTGGCCAAGGGGGCTGGCATTCCTGAGCTCCATAGGACTGTAACAATGGAAAGACAATTTTTGGCACCTCCCTCAGGGCACTGCACAGACAGCAGACTGAAATACAACCCAGTCTTTCTGTGAAAAAGGCCTACTTACTCACCTGGAGCTTCACTCTGAGGAACAGCTTTAGGCTTCCCACACATTTAGAGGCTAGGGAGGAATGCCCAGGGAAAGTAAACAGGGAGACACCATCCTTGTGCACCCCCTTGGCCTTGCACAGCTCAATACGACTTCCCAGAAAAGAGCTTATACACTCATCAGGAGCTCCGATTTTTGCAACTGTCACCCACAGGACACCTCCAGATCTCCTGGTCTGGAGGCCAGCAGGGATTACTATTGCAGCCCCATAGGACGTATGTATCTATATACTTTAAAAGCTGCTGGGGAGTTCCCTGGCAGTCTGGTGGTTAGGACACCACACTTCCCCTGCAGGGGGCACAGGTTCGATCTCTGGTTGGGGAACTAAGATCCCGCATGCCATGCGGCATGGCCAAAAACCAAAACAGCTGCTGCCTGAGGGTCTGGCATCCAATCACCTGAAACTAGGTGCCAAATGAGATTCCTCTCCTTGGAATACTGACAGGCCTCGGCACACCCTCAGCAACAGGGGCATACTGAGAATAAATCAGGCGCCACCTGACACAGAGCTGGGATGAGTCAGCCCCACCCTTCCCTCCCGACAGCAGAGCAATAATTGGCCTGGCCAGGTGCCCCAAGCCCCATCCACACCATGCAAAGACTGGGCCAAAACCAGAACAGATGAGCACCTGTCTTCCTCATGCAACAGCCAAGCCACAACAGGGCCAGGTGAACACCCTGAGCCCCACTATCCCTACACAGCAGCCAACCTAAAACCCAGTCCAGAGACCAAACTGCAACCAGGATAGGTAAGCAACTCAAACCCCACCCTACCCACTAGGCAGCTGAGCTGCAAACAGGCCCGGTGAGTACCCTGAGCCCCACCTTCCCCATGTAGCAGCCACAAGGCTATCACAGTAGCTGGCACATGCAGCCCACATGAGAAATATTGATAGAGTGCCTGGCTCTGGTTACCAGGGGACATTGTGCTTTGGGGCTACACAAAACAATGCCATCACAAGATCACTCCTTCAAGATTAAGGGAGGTAGCCATTACACCTAATACACACAGACAAACACAGAGAGACAGGCAAAATGAGGAGACAGAGGAATAAGTTCCAAACCAAAGAGCAAGGCAAATCCCCAGAAAAAGACCTTAGTGAAATGGAGATGATAAACAACCTACATGATAAAGGGTTTAAAGTAATTGTCATAAAGATGTTCACCAATCTCAGGAAGGAAAAATGGATGAACACAGAGAACTTGAACAAAGAGACAGAAAATGTAAGAAAGTACCAAACTGAAGTTATAATTGAACTGAAATATACAGCAGAGGGGTTCAACAGCTAAATGGATGAAATAGGAGTATGAATCAGAGAAAGCAATGGCAAACACCCAGAGAGAGCAGCAAAATAGAAAAAGAATTATAAGAAGTGAGGATACCTTAAGGGACCTCTGAGACAACATCAAGTGAATAAAATTTGCATTATAGGAGTCCAAGAAGAACAAGAGAGAAAGGGCCAGAAAAATTATTTGAAGACAACAATGGTTAAAATCTCCCCTAATCTGAGGAACGTAAAAGACATCCAGGTCCAGGAAACCCAGAGAGTTCCAAATAAGATGAACCCAAAGAGAAATATGCTAAGACATATTATAATTAAAATGGTAAAAGATAAAGAGAGAATCTTAAAGACAGAAAGAGAAAAGCAAATTATTATGTACATGGGAAACCCCATAAGGGTATCAAAGATTTTTTTGGCAGAAGTTGTACAGGCCAGAAGGGAGTAGCATGACATAGGCAAAGGGTGGAAAGGAAAAAAACTGCCAAGCAAGAATTTGCTACCTGGCAAGGCTATCATTCAGAATTGAAGGAGAGATTAAGAGTCCTACAGATAAGCAAAAGCCAAAGGAGTTCATTACCTCTAAACCAGCCTTACAAGAAATGTTAAAGGGACTTCTCTAAGCTAAAAAAGAAAGGCACTAATTAATAATAAGAAAACATATGAAAGTAAAAATCTCACCTGAAGAGATAAATAAATAATAAAGGCAGTGGGTCAATCACTTATAAAGCAAGTAAAGAGAGTAAAAGACAAATGTAAAATTAATTGAAAATAAAATAATTAGTGAAGGAATACATAAAATAAAAACATATAAAATGTGTCATCCAAAACATAAAATGTGGGGAGGAGAGTGAAAATATTAAGCTTTAGAATGTGTTCAAAATTAAGTTACTATCAACTTAAAAGAGACTGTTATATACATAGAATGTTATAAGTGAACTTCTTAGTAACCACAAAGAAAAAACTTATAGTAAATACACAAAGGAAAATGAGAAAGCAATCAAAATGTAACACTGAAGAAAATAATCAAACCACAAGGGAAGAGAGAAAGAGAAGAATAAAGGGAAAGGAACTACAAAAACAGCCAGAAAACAATTAACAAAATGGAAATTAGTACATACATACCAATAATTACTTCAAATGTAAATGGACTAAACTCTCCAATCAAAAGACATAAGATGGCTGAATAGATCAAAACATGACCCTTCTATAAGTGGCCTACAAGAGATTCATTTCAAACCTGAAGACACTCATAGACTGAAAGTGGAGGGATGGAAAAAGATATACCATGCAAATGGAAATTAAAAGAAAACAGGGTAGCAAATATTTATATCAGACAACTTTGACTTTAAAACAAAGACTGTAACAAAAGAAAAAGGAGGACATTATATAATGATAAAGGGGTCAACCCAAGAAGAGAATATAATATTTGTAAACATTTATACACCCAACATAAAAGCACATAAATACACAAAGAACATACTAACAGAAATAAAAGGAAAAATCGACAGCAATACAATAATAATAGGGGACGTTAATACCTCACTTACATCAATGGATAGATATCCAGGCAGAAAATTAATAACAAAACACTGACCTTATATGACACATTAGACAAGATGGGCCTAACAGACATACACAGAACTCTTCCAAAAGCAGCAGAATACACATTCTTCTCAAGTGCCCATGGAACATTCTCCAGGATAGAACACATGTGAGGCCACAAACGAGTTTCAATAAATTTAAGGAGACTGAAATCATATCAAGCACCTTTTCCAACCACAACTGTATGAAACTAGAAATCTATTACAAGAAGAAAACTGGAAAAAACACAAATACATGGAGACTAAACAACATGCTATTAAATAATGTGTCAACAAAGAAATCAAAGAGCAAGTCAAAAATACCTTGAGACAAATAAAAATGGAAACACAACTTTTCAAAATCTATTAGACAAAGCAAAAGCAGTCTGAGAGGGAAGTTCATAGCAATACAGCCCTAACTCAAGAAACAAGAAAAATCTCGAATAAACAATCTAACCTTACATCAAAAGAAACTAGAAAAAGAACAAGTGAAACCTAAAGTTAATAGAAGGAAGGATATAATAAAGATAAGAGAGGAATTAAATGAAGTGGAGACTAAAAAAAACTTTTTTTAAGTCAATGAAACTAGGAGCTGGTTCTTTGAAAAGACGAACAAAACTGACAAACTTTTAGCCAGACTCCTAAAGAAAAAAACAGTTCAAATAAATA
Source organism: Eschrichtius robustus (assembly GCF_028021215.1). Lineage (NCBI taxonomy): Eukaryota > Metazoa > Chordata > Mammalia > Artiodactyla > Eschrichtiidae > Eschrichtius > Eschrichtius robustus. The sequence goes on along the minus strand of NC_090829.1, from coordinate 60,339,259 downwards.
AAATCAGAAATGAAAGAGGAGAAATTACAACCAATACCACAGAAATACAAAGGATCATAAGAAAACAAGATGACCAAATATATGCCAACAAATTAGACAACCTAGAAGAAGAAATGGATGAATTCTTAGAAACATACAGTCTTCCAAGACTGAATCATGAAGAAATGGAAAGTCTTAATAGACTGATTACTAGCAATGAAATTGAACTAGTAATAAAAAACTCCCAAAACGCAAAAGTGCATTCCACATGACATTGAAAGAAGAGATAATACCTATACTTCTCAAATTACTTCCAAAAATTGAAGGGGAAGGAACACTTCCAAACTCATTTTACAAAGCCAGCATTACCCTGATCCAAAACCAAAGATACATCAAAAAAAAAAAAAAGAGAGAGAAGGAAAAGAAAATTACAGACCAATATCCCTGATGAAAACAGATGCAAAAATCCTCAACAAAATATTAGCAAACCAAATTCAACAATACATTAAAAAGATCATACACCATGATCAACTGGGATTCATTCAGATATGCCAGGATGGTTTAACATCCACAAATCAGTCAACATGTTACACCACATTAGCAAAATAAAGAATAAAAATCATACTATCATTTCAATAGATGCAGAAAAAGCATTTGAAAGAATTCAATATCCATTTATGATAAAAACTCTCAACAAAGTGGTTTAGAGGGAATGTACTCCAACATAATAAAGGGTTTTATATGACAAACTCACAACTGAAATCATACTCAACAGAGGAAAGCTAAAAACTTTTCCTTTAAGATCAGGAACAAGACAAGGATGTCCACCGTTGCCACTATTATTCAACATATATTGGAAGTTCTGGCCACAGCAATTAGGCAAGAAGAATAAATAAAAGACATCCAAGTTGAAAAGGAAGAAGTAAAATTGTCACTGTTAGCAGATGACATGATACTATATATTGAAAAACAAAAAAACTATTAAAACTAATAAATGGATTTAGTAAAGTTGCAGGATGCATACAGAAATCTGTGGTATTTCTATACATTAATAACAGACTATCAAAAAGACATATTAAGAAAACAATCCCATTTACAATTACATCAAAAATAATAAAATACCTGGGAATAAATTTAACCAAAGAGGGGAAAGACCTGTTCTCTGAAAACTATAAGATATTGAGAAAAAAACTGAAGATGACACAAACAAATGGAAAGATATATCATGCTCATGGATTGAAATAATCAATATTGTTTAAATGTCCATACTACCCAAAGCAATCTACAGATTTAATGCAATTCCTATCAAAATACCAATGGCATTTTTCACAGAACTAGAACAAATAATTCTAAAATTTGTGTGGAACTACAAAAGACCCTGAATAGCCAAAGCAATCTTGAGAAAGAAGAACAAAGCTGGAGTCATCATGCTCCCTAACTTCAAACTATACTACCAAAGCTACAGTAATCAAAACAGTATGTTACTGGCACAAAAGCATACACATAGCTCAATGGAACAGAATAGAGTGCCCAGAAAAAAGCCCACGCTTATATGGTCAATTAATCTATGACAAAGGAGGCAAGAATATATAACAGGGAAACAACAATCTCTTCAATAAATGGTGTTGGGAAAACTGGACAGCCACATGCAGAAGAATGAAACTGGACCACTATCCTACACCATACACAAAAATTAGCTCAAAATGAATTAAAGACCTGAAACCATAAAACTCCTAGAAGAAATTACAGGCAGTAAACTCTTTGACATCTGTCTTAGCAATATTTTTTTTGATATGCCTCCTCAGGTCAGGGAAACAAAAGCAAAAACAAACAAATGGGACTATATCAAATTAGAAAGCTTCTGCGCAGCACAGGAAACCATCAATAAGATGAAAAGACAACCTACTGAATGGGAGAAAATATTTGCAAACAATATATCTGATAAGGGGTTGATATCCAGAATATATAAAGGACTCATACAACTCAATATCAAAAGAAACAAACAACCCATTTTTTAAAAATGGGCAGAGAACTTGAGTAGACATTTTTCCAAAGAAAATATACAGATGGCTAACAGGCAAATGAAAAGATGCTCAACTTCACTAATCATCAGGGAAATACAAATCAAAACCACAATGAGCTATCACCTCACACCTGTCAGAATGGCTATTATCAAAAAGACAAGAAACAGCAAGTGTTGACCAGGATGTGGAGAAAAGGGAACCCTTGTGCACAGTTGGTGGTGGGAATATAAATTAGTGCAGCCACTATGGAAAACACTAGGTAGGTTCTTCAAAATACTAACTACCATACAATCCAGCAATTCCACTTCTGGATATTTATCTGAAGGAAACAAAAATACTAATTTGAAAAGATATACATACCCCTATGTTCACTATTTACAATAGCTAAGATATGGAAGTAATCTAAGTGTCCATCAACAGATGAATGAATAAAGACGTGGTGTGTGTGTGTGTGTGTGTGTGTACACACACACAATGGAATATTATTCAGTCATAAAAAGGAATGAAATATTTACATTTGCAACAACATGGATGGATCTAGAGGGTATAACGTTAAGCGAAATAAGTCAGACAGAGAAAGACAAATACCATATGATGTCACTTATATGTAGAATCTAAAACAAAACAAACAAACAAAAAATAGATTCATACTGGTAGTTACAGAGAACAAATTGGTGATTGCCAGAGGGGTGGGAGGAGAGGGGAAAGGGCAAAATAGGTGAAGGGAATTAAGATGTACAAACTTCCAGCTATAAAATAAATGTCACAGGAATGTAATGTACAGCATAGGGAATATAGTCAATAATACTGTAATAACTCTGTATGGTGACAGATGGTAACCAGACTTATGGTGATCATTTTTTAATGTACAAAAATATCAGATCACTATGTTGTACACCTGAAACTACTATAATATTATCTGTCAATTATAATTCAATTTAAAGTTAAATTAAAACAATTTAAAGTACAATCACATTTTTATATAACCACCCCACTATCTATTTCCAGAAGTTTTTAAACTTCCCTCATCCCCACCTCCCTGTCCCTGGTAACCACTCTTCTACTTTCTGTCTCTATGAATTTGCCTAACCTAGGAGCTCACTTAAGTAGAATCAAACAATATTTGTTCTTTTTTGTCTAGCTTATTTCACTTAGAATAATGTTTTTAGGTTCATTCATCTTGTAGCATGTATCAGAATTTCCTTCCTTTTTTAAGGCTGAATAATTATTCCATTGTATGTGTATACCACATTTTGTTTATCCATTCCTCTATTGATGGACATTTGAGTTGTTTCCACCTTTTGGCTATTGTGAATAATGCTACTATGAACATCAGTATACAGGTATCTGTTTGAGTCCCTGCTTTCAATTTTTTTGATTATACACCTAGAAGTAGAATTGCTGGCTCATATGGCAATTCTATGTTTGACTTTTTGAGGAAGCACTAAACTGTTTTCCACAGTGGCTGCACCATTTTACATTCTGACCAGCAATGCACTAGGCTTCTTACATTCATATAAGAACAAAAGATTGGAAGCAACCTAAACATTTATCGATACTCAACTGATTAAATAATTTATAGTGCATTCTCACAATGAAATATCATGTAACCATAAAAATAGAACAGGGACTCCTTTTTTGAATGAATAAAGAAAGGGTTCTAAAATGTGTTACGTGAAAAAGCAAGATGCAGAACAGTGAGTATGTTATGCTATCATTTATGTAAAAGAGAAGAAAAAGTATTTATATAAATTTGCTTGGAAAAATATAAAATATCTCTGGAAGGATAACAGAAGAAATTAATCAAGTTTATTGCTTCTTAGAAGAGGAATTAAGTGATAGGAGGTCCAAGGAAGACAAAGGGTTTTCACTCTATAATCTTTTATATGTTTTGAATTTTGAAGAACAAGATTATACGATCTATTTGACTATTACATTTAAAACATTTTTAAAGTATTGGATTTTCTGAGCAAAATACATTTGACACTTTGTCACACTGAAGGTCCACACCACCACACTTTGAAGGGGAAAAGTAGAGCATCTCTCCTGTTGCAGCACCACAGGCATCTCTTAGAAAAGATGCTCTACATCTTTTACTCCACATCTACTCCCTTCATTTTCCCTATTTTCTAAAACTAGCATTTGAGCCCCAAATTTAACCTGCTTCTCCAGACCCTTCCTGTTCACCTCCCCAAAGGAGACAGATGAACTCAAAATTACTTTGTGAAAGCCAGAACCCCACTCTGGGAACAACTTCCCCCAAAACGTGAAGACACAAAGTGAAAATGTCAATCAAACACATGGAAAATAAAGATGTCTCCTAATATGGTAAAATCACAGCTTTAAAGTAGGAGCTTGGGAAAATATAAAAGTGAATCCATCTCTCTATCTTTAAGACACTTTACTATCTATATATGTCTGTGACCCCGATGTCTTTTTAGCACTCTAAATTGGGAAATGAGGATAATGTCTTTTTCAGTATCTTTGAGTAATAGAAAAGCATAGTAGCTCATCATTATAGGAGAGAACATAACAATGGCAGCAAAAAGTCCAATGTTTGCCTTTTCATTATCCAGTTGCACCAACTAGTTCAACAAATATATATTTTTTAAATAGTTACTTCCCAGGGTTCTATTTAAGTTAATGCAGCAATATTCCCAATTGCACTCCTAGTTAACTACTCCTAGTCCTTGAGGACTACAGTCCTCGATTAGTTATGTATGCTTTTAGTCATTTGCCTTTTTGTGTCTTTCTTGAAAATCCACAGTTGATAATCACAAGATTCAAGCTGAGGTAAAATTTTGTCAGTATTTCTAAGCACCATTTGGCTGAAAACATTGCTTGGGGACACACACATACACATCCACATATGCTGATGAGTCATACTGTAACATGTTATTTTGAGACCTTCCTGCCCACCGTAACACAGCCACACATCTGGCCTATCTTCAAAATGGTGACTCGTTGGAGCAGTGTTCATGGGGCTCTCCAAGGCCAGATGGCATTAATGCAAAAGTAGTATATCCCTTCCAGCTCCCTACTTCCAGAGTTCACACAGGAAACATAAAAAATATATATATTTAAATAAAAGCCAATGTGGAAAACACATGCTTTCATAATCTTAAATAGACTTTATTTATTGGTTCAATGAATTTAATTGATGTGGAACTATTAATGCAGTTATTGGGAAAACAGACTTGAAGATTTTAATGTTATCACTTAAAGTTTTAATGAAAAGGGCAGGTGGCAGTGATCATAAAAAAAGATGTAATCGAATATTTTCTGTAGTAAAAACTGTGCAGTAAAGATTTTAAGTGGTGCCCAATAGTGAAAAGTTTACTGTTAACAGATTCAGCTGGTGTTTAGCCAAAATTTGCTCTACATATTTTCATATCAAGAGTGATATCTGAATCAACAGAAAATAATACATTTATAACTCCTCAGTATTTCTATATTAGTCACCTCGAAATTTGCATTTTAAGGGCTTTCATTTTCTCCCAATAAAGTAATTTTTAGTTATAGAATGTCAATAACCAAATGACAAAATATGGTTTATGTTTTGGTAAATTTAATTATCTTATTTTCCATGTGCATAATTTTAATTCTGAACTGTTATTTATGTAACCAAACCTTGCTTTTAAAGGTATAGGTAATTTAAAGCATAATTTAAAAATTGATCATACATATAAATATAAATGAATGTTAACATGGACTTTAATTTGTAATTAAATTGACTTCCCTACAGCCGTTCATTTGAATAGTCGACATGTTTAATAAGTAGATTTAAAATTAAATCTCATGAATTAAAATATTCCTTTTAGAAGGCATCTAGTGGCATTATAATAAGAGTATTTTTAGAAGAAAAATGATGATAGAATCAAAAGCATTGGATTACACTGAGCATTAACAACGAAATGAGAGAAAAATGTATGTTTGTTTCTGTGGTGATGTAGGTGTATTTTACTCTGTTACAAGAAACAGTATCAAAACATTACCCCGAATCAGTAATTTGAACTCTCTGTTATAACCCTATCTGTCTCATAAGCAAAAGTTCCCAGGCTTTTGGAAATAATAACAAATATGGAACTGTCATTTTCAAACATAGATTCTACAGATCAGTGGTTTTCTTCAAAGGAAAAGAAAAAAAGCCCAAGTCAACTCCAAGCCTATCATTGAGTAATAATTCAAACAAACATTTCTTTTCAGATTTACTAAGAATAACGTATTCAAAGGTAAGCTGATCATCTTTTGTTTTAGTGTAGCTAAATGTAAAGCTGTAAAAGAACAACATGAAAAAACGTAGAGGAGGAGCACAGTTTCAAATATGTATAACTAAATCATGTTTCTTATTTTCCAGCGGAAGCAAACAACTTCAGAAATAATTCAAAAGAGTTAATTTACCCCATAGTTACAACTCTTAAATGCATGCTCCCTCAAATGAACAAAGGCTTGGTCAGCTGCATGCTAAATACTTTAAAATACAAATATATATCCAGTACAACTGTACATCTGACACTGCAAACGAAAATAAATTTGAGTATGGAATATTCCAGTGATAAGCAATGGAATCTGAAGAATATTACTGTTACATTACTGTTAATTTAATTGTTGTGAGGTTTTTTAAAAACTTATTTGTTTCTTTGGTTGGTTTGTTGTTATTTTTTTCTTGCCAGAGCAATAATACTTGATCACTGTGGTGTCCCTCACACAGGAAAAATACCTGATCAGTGAAACAACCTGCTTCCCAGAAAAGTATCAGCACATTTTCATTTCCATTTGCAATATAATTAATAAATTTAAATTCATAGAGTATTAGAGAGTGTGTTACATAAATTATATTGCACATGGACATATAAAATGTATATATATTCTACATTTGCATCTCTTATATATACTTAATCCTGGACATGAAAATCCAATTTAAACATTTAAAAACTCGATGATTTCAGAACTGTTAGGAAAGGAAAATTGACAGGAAGACTGATCCCTGATGGAATATTTCCCTATAAATCAGCCTGTAATATTTAACATTTTTTACTCAACGAAATATTTTTCCTTTCATTAAAAAAATTCCTCATTTCTGGCATGCTTAGGATTTTATGTGTAGGAATATAAGCTTTACTAGATTTAACATTAGCAACCAAGATATTTCCCTATTTCCTATAATAAAGCTAAGATTAAACAC